>NC_058511.1:5019781-7962063 GCF_020382885.2 Scatophagus argus | reverse complement strand
AAAACTATGGGAGAAGAGATTTTAAAACACACAACTAGTTAATTCATCATCAAATGATTTAGGAGCAAAATACCTCTCTGATATCAATTCAACAGACCTTTTACGGAGTAGCATCACACTCCTGTAACATCGTCAGACATTTTTAGAAAATAAAGGATAGAAAATGATGCAGCAGAAGCAGAAATGTCATCTTTTTTATATCCATACCTTCTTCTACCTTGCAGAAACTTGGCAACTACATCACCCACAATCCAACTCGACCACGGAGGGTTTGGTAGGAGATTCACATGTGTTAAGCTAACAACAGAGATGGAAAAGCAAGGTACACAGGCCGCTTCTTTCTAACTTCACGCCTACAGATTTCTCTGTATGGAGTCACATAAATGTCATTCTTTCACTTGTTGTAGCAGTCCCAACGCCTGAAAACAAACTAACTTATTTATGTTAAACAAGTTAGTAACACCCCCACCTCGGTATCTTCACAAAAAGACTGTCTGAGAATCAATTTCAGTTTATAACATCTAACAACCTTTTCAGTTTCATGATGTTATAGGGCAGAGCGTCATGAGGCGGGTGGGTTGATCATGACTGTAACAGAGGCAGAGGGCTTAACAAGCATAGAAAAGGGGGCTTTAAATGCACATGTTAGTAAAGTTAGAAGTGAGAGCGAAATTTCTGAATTAAGTGTTGCCGTCAGATTGCAGGTGGCCTGCTTTACAAGTGAAAACATAATACAGTACAGTACAAAGCACCTGTGTGCCTGTGCATGCTTGATCAAACACATCTGACACGTGGGCATGTGCACACAACGATAATAAAACACTGCAAAACATCAGTTATGCTGCAGGAAATAGCAAACCTAGGCGACTATATCAATTAAAAATTGGGTGGTAAATACAGAGCCAGAATTCATTCCTCCTGTTCAAAAGGAGCCAAATTGATTTGTCCTTTATTAATTGTTCAGTTTAGTAGAAACCAGACGCTGATATGAAAAAGGTGAGGGGCGCCCTCGAGGCATACAGCGTTGGGCCCACTGCCCTGCCATGAAATTCTCTGGAAGACAATGACAGTCATCAAACATCAACATCCATTTGATTTGAACTGGCAGGCTGCCGGCTCTTCACAGGCAGTCCTTCTCCCCAAGGTCTTCACTGGAGGACCACGTCTCTGTCATTCCTCATTTTTTCTTTTCTGTATCGTCCTATCTTTATTTATATATTTCTTTTCCTCTCATCACCAACTGCACAGCAAATAATTAACAATGACACACAAAAGAAGAGAAGGAGAGGGGATTAAAAGAAGGGTTAAAAACAGCAGGAAACCCAGAGATACTCAAAGTTGCCTCAGGGTTGTCGTCACGCACCCCTCCCTCGCCCCCTCCCCCGCGGCAACATTGTGCACAACTGCAATCGAACAAGCAGAAGGAAAATAAAGTCACTATTCTGTTACCAAAATACAGGGACCTGACCTTGGGTGAGTAAAGCCAGCGAGCAGAACGGGATAGTAATAGAATAAAGAGCGGGGATAGAGGGGTAGAGAGAGGATGGGCAATGAAAAGTGGAGTGGAGAGGGAGGACAGTTTGTGAGAGAGAAAGAGTGTCTTAGTTACAATACTGGCAGTGTCCATTATAAAAGCCCTTAAACCCTGTATTTTACAGAACTCTGAGCTTTGCCATGGCTACAAAGAAAAAGAAGACTAAACAACTGAATAGATTTCCTGATGGAGTCTACAGAGATGGTAAAAAGGACAAGAAATTACAAATGACTGAGCAAATGACAAAAAAAAAACACAACTAGTAAACAAACCAGAAAGTAAAAAGCATTCAGGGACTTTTAAGGTTCAGTGAAGTTACGCTGGCAAGGGTATCTATTTGAAAATATGTGCTTCTAGCAATTTATTATTTTTTAAGATTAGGAAACCGGATGATTTGGGGAGGGGAAGGGTGGGGTGCTGAGGAAAAATGGGCTCCTAGCTAATCAGAAGTCAATAGTTAAATAAAGATGTCAACCCAAGGGGACAGAGGCAGTGGATTAACCTCTACCACACAGGCTCAGGTGATAGGGAGGAGAGGTCATGGGGTATTTTTTTACGTTTTAACACCCTCATTCACTGCCTCACTTGCTATAGAAGCACACTCAGTCACGCACATACTAGAACGAGCTGCATCAGGGAGGACGGCCCTCACTGCCGGTCCCTGCAAGCATTAATTCAATCTGTTAAGGGTCAGCTAGTTAGCAGTGTGACCCCGCTAAAAAACACTTTAACTTTATAGAACAGGCAGCTACGGAGAATGCCTTGCAGCACCCCCCCCCAAAAAAAACCTTCGACCCCAAAAACCAGATGGCCTCACAAAGGGGAACATGGGACCCTGAAAGAGAGGAGGTAGTGCAGGGCATACAGGGACAAAGGGCATTCAGGACCGAGATGAGGGTGGATTAGAGAGGGCAAGGGTGCTGCTGAGAGAGTGGGTGGGGAGCAGGAGCATACCCTGAGGTATGTCATTCTTTTTAGAATCAAATGTATAGAAGGTATCATTTTGGATGGGTAGCAATTCATCATTATAATCTGTGACCTAAGTTCAATTTATATCCCAAGTAGGAGTCAAACATCTCTAAACGACCGATTAACACAGGATGGCACGTTTACGGGCCCTCTAAATAACAGATCACGTCATCAGCAAAGTGCCTAATAATGTGTTCTTCAATCCCTACCTTCATCCCTTTATGGTCTTGACTCTGCACTAGCTGCTTGCACCAGAGGCTCAGTAACAACTGCAAATCCATAAGGCTGACAGAAGACATCGTCATTTAATCTAAAATTCTCTAAAATTTATGATATAACAAATGACAGGTATGTGCAATGGGATCATAACACTCTTTCAGTGGCATACAAATGATTGTATTATTACAGGATATTACTATACGGGCATGCGAACACTTCATAAGACCATTAAACACAGCTCATTTACAGGTGACTGCATTCTGCTGTCGTCCCAACTTTTTTTTGTAACCGGGGTCGTAAATACCAATAAAAGGTGCAAGAATGCTGCCCTCATCTGTTGCAAAATGCATGACAACAAATTATTATGCAATTATTTATGATCATGATCACTCCAAACACATCAATGATCATCTGAGATGCAGGCAGGATAATGGTGCTACCTGCTTAAATTGCAAAGCAGATTTTTTGCTGGAAATGCTAACCACCACGTCGCCCCTCTCCCCTGCCAACCACTCACAACCCCCCACCCCCGCCACTTTTGAAATGCAAGCAGTCTGGGTCAGTCACTCAGCTTGTCCGTCCATCTCTCATTCACATTACCTGTACTCTCTTCTATCTACCCTACCTTTCTCTCTCTCTCTCTCTCTCTCTTTTCACCGTGCCCTGGTATGATCAAAGACAGCTTTGTGACACTGTGCGAGGCATCCAGGAAGCAGAAAACATCAAACCGCTAAAGAGCAATGTGCAAAAAGACAGACATAGAGAGACAGAGACGCACATGCAAGTGTGGGTGTTCGTGTGTGTGTGTGTGTGTTTGTGTGCGATAAACACATGAATAAATTAACAGGACAAGAGAGAGGGATGACTTTGTCTCTACCTTCAGCATGTCGATGAAAGGCAGGAAGGTGTCCCTCTGAAGTCCGTTTTTGTACAGATCTGAAAGAGGAGGGGAGGGCCTGTATTAGAGCTGCTGTTTAGCCTCCTAATAATGTCATTCCCCCGCCGCAGATTGGCAGATAAAGTGGCTATTGATGAACTGAAGGATGGGTGGGGAGGCACGACAAAAGGACTGGGACCAGGAGAGAAAAATGGATTTCTCTACCGGCAGCGGCAGCAACATAAAATTCATTACATTCCCAAACAATGGTGGTGGGAGAAAGGACTGTCGCCTTTTCAGCACGGACAATGTCCACAGCAGCTCGCTGAATAGAGGTTTCAATTAGCTCGGCTGGAACAAATTACATCTGAAGTAGCATCCCTGATAGACAGATAAAACAGATAGGGATGCACACACAAACACGGACAAAGACGCACAGACACACATGAGCCTTAAACTCTCTCCAGCTGCAAACAAGTGGTTGGTGTTGATGTTTGGGCTTAAGCTCCCTACAGTAGGACCTGACACACAAATAACACTCTCTTGATAACTCCTATACTGTAACGGACTGTGTGTATGGGAGATGACTACTACCAAGGTTAAAGAAATGGTTCAATATTTTGGCTCATGCCCTTATTTGCTTCCTTGAGGAGAAGGAGATGGACACCACTCAGAAGTTGGAGGCAGTTAGCTTAGCTTATACAAAGCCTGCCAGTAATTACCAGGATATATTTTGCGTGTTTAATCTGCACAAAAGCCGAAGTGTAAAAACAAAATGCTGTGGTTTTACAGGACGCTGTATACTGGACTATTTTTTGGCCAGGAAGAGTCAATTCCTGGGAACAGTCAGCCGTTTCATCTTCTATAAAACCATGTTTTGTTGTTTTTACACTTTGGCTTTGTACAGAATAGACAATAGGAATATAGTAAGTTAAGAGGTGAGATCTGGCTGCTTTGTTACCTTACTGAAAGGCTATTCCAGCAGCTTCCCTGCTTCCAGTCCTAAACTAAAGCTAACTGGCTGATAACAGTATATTTACCTATTTACTGTTCCGATATGAGAGTGATATTAATCTGCTAACCTCACTTTTAGCAAGAAGGTAAATAATTTCCTAAAACATGAAACTGCTCCTTCAAGACAGTAAAGGGTGTCATGTATGATTTGTAAAGTGTAGCACATCAAGAGTCAGCAATTCATTCATTTTCTAAGACCATTTGCAATTACTCTGGTGCTGCTGATTGCAATGTGTAGATATAATTAGCGCCACCATCAAGAAAACCTATTACTGGAGCGACTTAGGTTAGTCAAAATAAGCACACACAGATGTTCAGCAATTAATGTAAACTGCCTTTGAGATCTGGTGCACAGGGGGTGTCTACTCCAAAAAGACACAATTCATCCCCATAAACCTCCTCAGTCTCATTAAACTCCATCAGCGCATAAGGACAACAAAACGTTACTTTAGCCTATCTCTAAACTCCCCCTCCAAACACATCTAGGGCTTTTTCATAGCAGCATCTCCACATCAATAAAGATGTAAAATATATGCCTTTCATGTCCAGTTGTCTCTTATGGCTTTCAGTGTTCCATTAACCATGTAATTAATACCAAGTAGGCTCTCTATCAAGTTTGCATGGTTTGGCGCTTTGTTCTTAATAGCTAGTAAATATCAGAGATCCGCCTATGAGATCCGCGTCTTTGTCTACGACAGCCATCCACTTCGTACCCACTCGAGACTTTGAGACATCAACATCTTCCCCGGGGAAAGAAAGACGTCAGATAGTACATCACGCATTTATCTCTACCTTTATCGCCGCCTTGCTCATTCCTTCTCCAACCATGCTCCACTGGCAGTAAATGCAACATCAAAGCCTGCTTAAAGGCTGTATCCTGTCGGCGAATGATGTACCAAATGTTCTCGCTTTTTCCACCATTTAATTGCTTTTAAGGTGTTATCCTGTCCTCTGTTGATCCTTGCTAGAGCTGACCATTTTGTGATGAAAGTTTCAATGTATGTAAAGTAACTGAGAAACTTTGCGGAGAAACTTTCTGCTGCTGCTGGATGGTTAAACGAAAATTCAGAGGTTCAGACAGCGGTTAGGACAGTATAAGTGTTGGGGTAGGTTTGAAAGGACTTTGTAATTTATACAAAAAGAAAAATAATTTTAAGATAAATGTTGTGATTTAGTTTTCTCCGGGTACTCCGGCTTTCTCCCACAATACCAAAAACATGCACATTAGGTTAATTGGCTACTCTAAATTGCCCCTAGGTGTGAGTGCGTGGTTGTCTGTCTTTGTGTGTCAGCCCTGCGATTGACTGGCGACCAGTCCAGGGTGTAACCCGCCTCTCGCCTGTAGTCAGCTGGGATAGGCTCCAGCTCCCCCATGACCCTGACGGATAAAGCGGTATAGAAAATGGATGCATCGATGTTGTGATTTAACTATTCAAATGTCTCTACGGTTATGTACAATTGTGACATATTCCTGCAATTTATGTAGATCTGAATAAGATTCTCCTTTACTTTTACTATTTATTAGTTATGATGTCACTTGAGTTCATTTGTAACTAGAACAATGGATCGGTATTACCAGCAGCTGCAAGCTTGCAAACTAAACCATGCAACAGTAATATGATCACTAAGCAATATCTTAAAAAAAACATAATGCATGAAGAAGTAGACCACTTATGTCATACACTGGTCATCATACCATCAGGGGGTCTGTTGGAGGTGGCCACCACCACCACTCCGGTCTTGAACAGCGTATCGAACAGCTGCTTCAGGATCATGGCATCAGCAACGTCGGTCACCTGACAGAACAGAATCAGAGAAGAAGAGAGACACTCATGCACTGTATAATTTACCTTTTCTTGCCACACCACGTGTGTGCGTCTGAGGTCAAACTGTGCCGTCAACACTCCATGTTGATTAGTGTCATTCAGGTGTGCTCATTCAATCCTTTGTCCCTGGTCATGGCCATTCACACTCCGTCCACACACACACACACACACACACACACACACCTAAACCACTTGAACTGACTGCAAATGGTCACGAAGCAGCTTTCTGCTGAAGAGAAGCAGCTGAGGCAAGGCAGCAGTCCTGAGCTAATCAACGGAGCTGGCGTGAGAATTACTGAGAGCAAGCGAGAAAACAAGAGGAAGAAAAGAATAATGAAACACAGCAATGTGAATCCAGACTGGGGTCACGACTGCAGACAAAAGCTTCTATCCAAGATGGCCATATAAAGGCACATAAAGGTGCACTGCATGATCTAGACACAAGGCTACAGGGCTGCAATACATGAATCAAATTCAACTGTTTGCTGACGTTTTCATCTGCATGATTTCCATGAATCCACAATACACAAAGGTCAATGACAACGCTGAAGCAAGGACGTTTGTGAAGAGCTCTGACCTTTCCATTAGTAATCCAGTGCTCTCACTTTTGTTCTTATTCTCTCATCTCTCTCTCTTTCATCTCTGTTGTTCTTTTGAACAATCACGAAGGGAAACATCATGTAACCGTGTGATGCACAGTAGTCAAAGCATCACGTATGTAACATGCCTGATTAAACGCAATGACTGACACCAGCGAGTTGTCAGAGAAGCTGAATTATTTAAGGCTTCTGCTGTTGCTCAGTCGTCAGTCAGTTAGTTCCATTCAATAAGTAAAAGTCTTCTTCCAATATTACAACTAAAAAGATCTCCCCTCACAAAGTTAAACATTATATCCCAGTACATCATCCACATTTAAGTCATCTGAAAGATAAATTTCAAGCTACTTTGTTATTATCTTAAAGGAAAGACATGAAACCTCCTTGACAACTAGGATGTCTTGAATAAAAGAAAGACTTCTGTCCCGCCCTCTCCTCTTACCCCCTCTTACCTACTTTCCTGTCTATAACAGACACTTCTGATGGCCATACCCACAGCATATGCCTCCTTTCATACTCTGGAGAGTCTTCTGCTTTTGCATATTAGCCTCACTGCCCTTGCCAATACTTGATTAACATTTGTGTTAAAGCCTTGATTTCGCTAAGGAGAGGTGGCTAGGGGCATCAAATTAGTGTGTGTGTGTGTGTGCATGATTGTGTGTGTGTGCGTAATGAGAATCAGCAGAAAGCCAAGGCTCTGTGTCTCTCTGAAAGGGGCCCCATTTCCTCCGACCGCAGGATTTTATTTTCATTTCAAAAGAATCATTTAAAAATGACCTTTTATACAACCTGGATTTGTTTATTCATGTGCCCTCAACATGGGCATAGTATGAGGGGCAATATTGATTGCTGAATGAGTAGGGGGAGAGGGAAAGAGAATGGGTACCCACAGAATGAGAAAGGTGGAGGGGGACTGATGTAGCACTTGTGAACACAAAAATAATGGTGCAATCTCAGTCAGCCAATGCCGATATTTAAATGAGCATCCAATTACTCAAGCGGCTGTCAGTTTACAGCAAGGCACACGGGTGCCAAATTAGACCTCTTTTGATGTTACACCTCTTTATGTACACAACCTATGAGCAATTTCACAGAGGCTGCACAGTGACTGAGGCCCTGAGACAATGACGCTCAAGCGTTTTCTTCTCACTCTTCTTCTTCTTCCTTTCTCGATCTCTTCCCATCTTTCCATCTCAGACCTCTCAATGGCGAGTATTCATTAGGGGAACCGGGTGGGGGCTGTAAAAGGAGGGAGGGGGGCTACAAATTACTGATAATGGCACGGCGCTAATGAAGAGAATGGAGAAATGTCATTAGCATTTAAGAGGATAAGATCCATCTGACCCGCCGCCGCCAGTCGCTTTCTAGCTCCACTCACTTAAGGAAGCAGGAGAGTGCGACTGATACCCAGAGCCTCATTTGCATGGCTGAGTGGAGGAAGATGCTGATTGGTATATAACACCCCCCCCCCCACCTCTCTCTCTCTCTCACACACACACACACACACACCATCCCCAACTCTCACAACCTCTTGTTTATGCATCACAAACAACGCGCACATGGCTGCTTGTTTCCCCTCCATTCACCGGTAGCAACAGTCGACAAGTGAAAACAGCAAAGCTGGCGACAGCAAACAAAACAAATCAATGAGAATGCACAAACAGTGCCGCAGTTTAAAATGTGAAAGACGGGCGGATGAAAGGAGCAGCTCTTGATCCTCACGGATGCATTGAGAGTGATTAGAGGGAGCAAACGCACCTTCTGTGACCTTTGACCCGCTGGCATTAACTGTAATGATATCAGTAAGAAGAACAACATTGTGCGCCTAACAGATGTGTTTGGCTGGCTAATGACAAAGACAGAAGCACACGTCTTTCGCTGCTGCAGTGAATGACTAACTACCTTACAGAGAATACAGAGAGCTTCAGTAGTGGCTCTCTCCTTTGACACCAAAGGGTAAAATAATGAGAGGTTCTGCAGCAGTAATGGCTGAAGGTGCCTTTTAGTTGTGTAAATCCACTGTGCAAAAACCATGCATTACCGGGTTGTGATGGTTTGGGAACAAACTAAGCGTGTGAGTGCATAAACAAACAACAGGAACAAATCGCTGACTGCTCCAGTTTCAAGGTGATGTCAAAATGATAAGCAATGACGAAACATTATAGTTGGATATGCATGAGAGTACACATGTATTTACTATTACTTGATTAGTAAATTACTACTTTAATACATACTAAGGAGAGGACATGTTTCATTGCTGCTGGCAGTCAATTTACAAGACTGCTATATTTTATAAAGGCCACTAGGTGTCCCCAGTCCTGTTTTGTGGGAATATCAAGACCAGAAACATCCAGTTATCCAGTCAGAAAAAACACCCACTGTGACTGAACATTAACAGTGATCACAGATTTAACTCACATTACAACATTTAACACAACTGTTTCTAGTGAGGCATTGAAAAGCATAAAGCAGGTACCGTAATCCACAAGAGGGGCAAACAAAAAGAGTCAAATGTGTCCTTCTTTTGAAATTTCAAGATCTGTGAGTAAATGTTTAACATCTCATGTCCTGTGCTTTTCTACTGACCTTGACTTTAATATGTAACATTTCTGCTGCTGGCTTGCTATTAACCTTTATTAAAGAACAATAAAGGTTTATCTTATCTTAATGTACCAGTAGTTGCGGCACATGTCAGAATATTGCACAAAAAATAACAGCATTTACTGAAACAGAAACACGACCACCTCTTCCACTTCTTGTATCAGTAGACTGCTTGTAGGTCAGACTGACTGTTGTAGAATACTTTTTCCTTCTTCATTTGATATATTAATTTTAAATATGAGAAATGCACAGCATCTTGGTTACTGTTTTTTTTCTCTTTGAAAACTTGTTTGAAGCTTTAAATTGCCTTAAAAAACAGATAATATTTACACTGTGTACATTATATGCCCCAAAACACAAATTCAGGCTACTTAAAATTCAGTAACTACCCATAAAATCTTTCAAAATCTGGTTTGAAAGACTTTATAGGTAGTTTCTTTAAACCTCCCAGCCAAAAAAAATTTTTCAAAAAATTTCAGCATGCCATCATCATATAAAGTTGTATTAGCAGTACAAGTATCACCTATTATTCAGCACTAGAGTCAAAGTACTGCTGTTTATGCAAATTTATGCAGTTGATGTATGGAAAACCAAAACACACTGAGAATTCTTAATGTCTAGTTTTCCACATGTAGCTAATGTCCAAGCAGGTTTCAAGAACAGACAAACACACACACACACACACGCTGCCGGTAACACACTCGCTCACCTGAAACTCGTCAAAACACAGGAGGCAGGTTTCATTGCTGATCTCCATGGCAACCGGTGATATGGGGTCATAGGTGAACATTTTCCCTAGCCTTCGTTTTGGCAGGCTTTGTTTCCTCCGATGGATCCCTTTAAGCAGTACACAAACGTCAGGCACATCTTAAAACACACCTGCATCGGCAAACCCAGGCCCAATGACAATAATGAATAAAGCGGTAATTTCACCTGTATGCATAATGGTAGACAATTAGCAGGAGGGCTTCAGGACAAACAGAGAGATAAATATAGGATCTCCAGCGCATTAAGAGTCAGAAAACTTCCATGAAGTCATGCAAGCCAACTTTCAGCAGCAGAGTGGGAGGATAATACTAACTTTGGTGGATGTCCAACATGAAGCCATTGAAGTGGACTCTCTTTTTACAAGGGTTTTCCACACGAGAGTAAAACATATCCATGAGCATGGTCTTCCCTGTGCCTGACAGAGAGAGAGAGGGATTAAAGAAAAAGCAATTATTCTAACTTTTCTGTCCTGATCTCAGGCATCTTGTGGAGATTTAGCACAGCAGGAAAAATCACAGTATTGCTTGTTTATTTTATAAAAAGAAATTCTATCTGTGATCTTACCAACGTCTCCATAGATATAGAAACCTTTGGGGGGAGGTGGTGGATTGGCTTCCTCCTTTAGCAGTAAAGGAGGAAAAATTAGGAAATTACTCTGTTATATTTGCTTTATAATAAACAGTTTAAGAGCTGCATTTAATCATAAGCAACAGCGCCTACAGTTAACCATAACTAAACAGGGTTATTGAAAATTAAAGCATAGATGAATTCCTTTTTAAAAATCACAAAACACTATAGCTGTTGACCTAAATAAACTTCGTTATATTCATTACCATATAAGACTGAATCATCGTTTAATAAACAAAGTATGCTGAGGCATTAAGCCACCACTACAGTGTGAGGTTTCACATTCTCCAGACTAGCCCACTGCAGGGGAGGAAGACAAAGGGGATCTAATCAACAAGACAAGCCAGGGTTCCCACGAAAGAAAAGCATCATCAGAGGAACAATGGGGGGATTTGTCAGACAAAACGGAGAGGACTGGATGAGGCTCCATACGAGATGGAGTGGACTTGTCTGTGCAGCCTGTTTAGCGCTGCTAATTGTGATACGGTACTGTTGCATTGAGGTGCTGCTGGAAGTCATTGTGCTGCCTGCCTCCTATCATCAAAAGGTCTTTGCTTCAGAAAAAAATCGTCTTCTGTGTGACCAAGCTGAGAATATCGAGTAAAGCCAAATATCTGTTAAAAAAAAAGAAAAAAGAAGAGCCCAAGCCATGTAACCACGTATGTCATCAGTTTAATCATGACATGTAATGAAAGCTTGTTCCATACGTCATTTAAGAGGACAGATGATAGATGCTTTATTGTGGTTTAACAACAGTGTGGGTGAGGATTGTCCATCTCTGTAATTGGGCAACGGCAAATAGGTTTGGAATTAACTCAGCGCTAAACAGAAAGGTTTGTCCTCTTAAAATTTAATTTAGCAACTATTTCAAGGAGACGGGACTCAGTGTCCCCTGCACTTGGTGTCCACTGCACAAGGAGCACTTGACTCTGGTAAATGCAGACAATGGCCAATTGAGAACTAAATGAAAAAAACAAACTTGTACTCATCCTCTCTCTCTGCCCTCTCTCCACGCTCCACCCCTCTACCCCCTCCATCCCTCCATCCCTGCCTGTCCTGTGCTGGAGTGAAATACTGGAAGAGCAACAAGCTTTTCCTGTCTGCTTTGGCATAACACTGTGTGACTTCTCTCTGACTTCCCAAGCTGCCCTCTGGCATTGTGGGGTAATTGTCAGTGGTGGCTGGAAGCCATTCTGCCACGGCAGAGTGGAGAAGGACAAGGCTGTCCCTCAGCCACTCTGTCTATTTGAGCTCTGTGGCCTTGTCTCACCTGCTGGTGGAGGACAGAGACTGGCACATGGGTGGAAAGTTCACATGCAGGACGTGGCAATTTCGACTTTGAAATGACTTCAGGAAGACTGCATCTGAACAAGTTTACCGACAGCCAGGGAAGTCACTAACAAGGTAAATGGAGTGATTGTGGGAGTCTCCGTTTGGTTTAACTGGTCCAAGTGTCCTGCTGGAGACCTGCAATGTACAGGAGGACTCCATGGTGCAGGTTTGACTTGAAGAGGATGGCTCCCTCGAAACAATGGCCCATTGTTAGCAGACCATCCGCAAAACCACGCCACATTGGGTCAATATTAAGTCAAGTGTACTCTCTTCGCAGACTTGGTCAGTTAGTGAGGACAATGGCGGCACTTTCACAGAGAGAACAGACACCGAAAGGACAGTGGTATGACCTGATTCAAACCAGAATAATTGCACAAGTACTCCAGTCAGTGTGTATGTGTGTGTGAGAGACAGAGCAAGAAATAAGGTGCAAAAGGAGAGGGGGGGCTGTGGTGTTGATACCCTAACACCAAAGTGTTTGTCAGAGTCCCGAATCAAAAGCAAAAAGGACAAGAATGGCCCAGACAATAGGGATCCCCTCATTACTGCATGGGGACGGTGAGAGAGTGAGAGGGGTGCCGGGACGGGCCCAGCAGGAGGTCTGCCCTGCTGCCTTCCAAAATCTCTGCCTAACCCTATGTGTCTGTGCCAGCTAACCAAAAAAAAAAAAAAAAAAAAACCCTCCCACCATCAAATACTAGACAGTCAGCTCTCCTGACCTAAAAACAACAACAGCCCCCTACATTATGCCGTTCCAAAACTCACATGCACAATACACTTCCCAGACCCCTCCCCTTGACCTGAGCCCCATGGCCACCATCAGTGATACAACTGGAGTACAGTGCAGTGGACTCTGTGAAGTCCCTCCATATGTGAGATGTCAGCGGGGGTTTATGGCAGAACGAGAATCCAGATGCCACACTGTAAAAAAGCTTTAAACAAATCTGTGCTACAATTTAAATTCTATACAGCATCCAATATCACTCATCCTCATTTTCTATCTTGTGTCTACAACATGTACACCACTAACCCTCTGGTATTAAGCAAAACTACGCCTCAATCATTTTAATTACGAAATGATGATGATCCACAAGTGTCCAAAAGCTAATCTATAACTGACTATGGATTGTAGTGAATGGGGGAATGATTTCAGATGTCACCGCAGTCTTGAGCATAGTTTTTGAAGTGGAAGTAGCAGCTTGACCAAAAAAAAAAAAAAAAAAAAAAAAGACTCAAATAGGTCAATTTTTCAGCTTTTTGATGAGCAAACTACCTCCCAAACAATAGTAATGGTAATATATATAACATAGGTCTTCCATTATTTCTACTACCCAGCAGTGAAAGGTGCGAGAGTTGATTGAGTGAACAGTGTATGTTTTGGGTTAGTAACACGAAACTGTTCAACTCAAGTCAGACAGAAGTAATACAACAGGTAGTTAGGAAGAGCTTAGGAGACTAGTTGCATGTCAAAAATCCACCAATAAGAAACAGTCTAAATCACAAGGACAATCACAGTAACAGACTTTTTGTTTAGCTCAAAATCTTTTAGTACAGTATTGCTGCATACGAATCATGCATGGATTTCATGACAACCTTGAGAAAAAAAATCTTAACAAAGCACTTTTGTGCAGTTTGCTGGTATGAGCACACTGTATTCAGTTGGTGAGTATATGTTGAAGATTTGATTATCAGTTTATGAATTATTCCATTATGACCTTCATACCTTTACCTTAGCTGCAGGTCCACCGTCTTTGTTTCTGGCTGATGCAATGTCGGAGTCTTTATCTTTTGGAAGCAGACTGTGGTTGTCTTTTGAGTTTACCCTCGGTGGGTTCAAGTACATGTGGTTACTGTAGCTCTTCAGGGTGTACTGAAGCTGAGAAAGATGCTGGAGGACGCTTCTCTGTTGAGCATCTTCCCTCAGGGAGCCACACTGAACGAGGCGTTCATAGAATCCAGTAGTTTCACTAGAGGCACAAATATCTGCTGCTGGAGACTGAGGGTAGCAGGATGGTGCAGATGAACTGCATGTCCTCCAACTAGTACAACCTTGAAGCATTACAGGAAAGGTAATCTTAGTTAATCGTTACCCAGCGCCTCCAGGAGGAAAAACCTTATTTTATGAGGTGCAATAAAACCGTCATTAGAAAGAGAAGAGTGTTACGTGAAGTGTAATCCAGAGGCTATGGGTGAAAGAAGCAGCCAGCAAAGTTACCAAACGTGTTTCCTCAGAGGACTTGTCACATCACATATCCTGAATGCCATTAAATACAACACGACGATAAGCCACTTACCCCTTCCAGTGCAACTGGCTGAGAGACGACAAATCCTCTTTGGGGTCAGGACAGTGTCTTTTAGCAAATGTTTTATTGAGAGTCTGACAGCTGCAGGGGCCGTGTAGGCCGCCATGATGTTTCAAAACGCGAAAACTTTATTGATATTCATTTGACACAAACGTACAGCCTATAGCTGCATGACACATGCATAGAAGGGAGAGAATAGAAGTTAATTGTGACAAGAATAAATGTAATCGAATATGATAAAAAGTCTTAATTATCTCTTTATATTTAAGAGCGTAAATAACGAGAAAACCTGCTGTAAATTTTAAGCATATACAGATCCATGTTGTCTATATTACATGACGATCTGATTGTTTTAGGATAAAATATTCCGTTTGTCATATTCGAAGCAAAGGTATTTTAAATTAATATTATTTTGAGTATAAAATCCTGGAGTATCAAGACTGCTGAACGTCCGATAACTTGCGTTTTATAGTTTAGCAGCACGTACTTTTCAATACGAAGAGCAATAAGTCCGGATTACACAAATAAAATGACTAAAAAATGTAAAGTCAAAATTGAAAAGCAAATTGAAGACGTGAAAACAGCCAATGTGCCTGGCGGGGTTGTAAACAAACCGAGCAGCAGGTGGCCCGAGCACTGTCAGCTGAACCTCAGCTGATCGGAAGTGCAGCGTGCTGGCCTTTGAAGCTAGCGAAAGTGAGAGATTGAACAACACCGGAATAGGAGTTGCTTGGTTTCAACATAAAAGGTACTGTTACATGTTGTTATCTTTGCAAAAGATGGAGTCTATCGGAAAAGTATGAATATAACTATGTCGTATCAGTAAATAGAGACACTGTCCTAAAGTAATGCTGTTGTCGCTATTTTCTTTATTTCGCGGACACAATGTCATTAGTTGTTTTATTTTGAAGGTAACCAAAGGAATGTATGTGTTTGTATTTTGGCTAACTTAGCACTATCATTAGTCGCTAGAAGGACAGGAGCGAAATGGATAACACCATAGCTGACACACGAAGGCTCTTCACTAAGCCTCAGAACTTAAATGATGCTTATGGACCCCCAAGTAATTTTCTAGAGATTGATGTGAGCAACCCTGAAACCATCGGGGTTGGCAGGGGCAGATATACCACGTATGAAGTCAGACTGAAGGTGAGCCTGCAGTAACAAGTGCTAATGACGTTAGCTTTTAGGCTAACTATACCTAAGCTAAGAAACGTCTTTCCCGTAGTTAAAGAAAGCTATGACTCCTTGTCATCAGAGTTGCTACAGTCAGAAAGACGCGCACACAATCGCAGAATCCGTATTTAACCGTGTGAATGACTATCTAAAAAGATCTAAATGTTGTATACGAAACAACCTAGCCAACGTTACCTAGCAGGCTAGTAACACTCGACGAAACTAGCTAGCACTGGTCAGCTAGCAAACATCAATTCAACGATTTAATGCAAGCTACCGATATTAGCGCTCAGTCGAAGTTATTCGACTAAGTTATACGCTGGTTAATAAGTCAGCGAGAGATTTTGACAACAAGGCTAACGAGTACAGTGAGCCAGTCGATGTTTGCTTTAACTGCAACCGTTAACTGCTGTTGCTCAGCTACATAAGGCAATGTGTTTACATTAGCCTGAAGTGTTTTTCTCCCCACGGCTGTTTCACCAATTCACGGTCATAACTTTGTAAACAAATATGTTGGAGTAATATAACTTCATTAGTAAGCTGGATAAAAGATTATTAATAATTAGCTCATAAAAAGTTAAAGCTTTCCAGAACAGTTCAGAGTTGAACGCCAGCCACACCCCATTTTTTGACTGCAATGAACAGATAAAACCATTGGTCACACGTAATGACCAACGAATATGACGGCGGGCCTGTATGTACAAATACTCAGCTTTCTTCTTACATACACACACATCGTATTATATAATATTATCCTAATGGGGGGTGTTGTTTGGTTAAATCAAGAATGCTTTAGTTTATAATTCCCCTGGCTTGACTTGACTGATTGCTCATCAAGACTCATCCAAAGTAAACTAGTGTGTTCTAGTACTGGGCCAAAGAGGAACAAAGCTCAGCAAGTCACCTACTCTGGAACTGTAGACAGGATGCACTATGCTGCCTGATCCTCTACGGGACTCCACCCCTCCCCACAAACACACATTTCCTTCCTCATGCTCTACTGAAAAACTTGTAGAGGAGAACAAATGCTTTTGTCCCTAGAGAAATTCTGTCATTAGTTGATGAACTAGTTGGTAGCTGGAGATGAGATTGAGACTGAGATTGATTGAGATTGTTGTCCAAATACTTGTTAAACGTGACATGTTTGTAACAGTAACGGTTAGACAATCCTAGCTATTGCAAAACACATCCTGCATCATGCCTGTATTTTTCGTCATACACTCACGCACAGAGACACAACTCCTAAATCACCAAGCTGAATCAGCTTTAGAAATAATGGAAACCACTTTTGTACAACAGAAGTACAGTACTTCAGTGAGGGAACACAGTGGAGCCGAGGATCATACTAAATTGTTGGGGTCAGTTGCTCAGTTATCATCAAGTTGTCTTTAGATATTCAGACGTGGCTAATCATAGAGGAGCTCAGAACAATGCACTATTGGTACATCTACAGTCATTGACAACTCAGCAGACTGCATGTGCTGAAGAAAACGCTGTAATTCAGTTGAAAGCTCTGGAGCAAGCAACTTAGAGGACCTTGCACTGAACTTGTGTTTGTTTTTCCCAGCTGCTGGTTCTAAAGTCAAAAATGAATCATCAGACTTTGAGACATTGCTCAGGCATTTATTTCATTTGTAGCCTACATAAACATAAAAGAAAGTTTTATTAGTTTTCTTCCAAATGGCACAGCTGTCTTTTTTTTCCCAAAGACATTTGTACGTGTTTCATTTTTCATCATGTCTGTCACCACATACAATTTTGCCTAAATTGAGCCATTCTAGAAATCTACTTTATATGTTTTAATGTGCAGAGCGGCATTGAGAGTCTGAAATTGTCATGCAGTCATTATGCTCACCTGATTGCTTCATCTCTTATCTTTAAATTATCGTCTAAGTTGACTGACACCCCTGTAGTTAGTAGTCCAGAATATTTAGATTGGTGAGCAGCCCTAAAATATTTATAGTTTCCCTTTACCTAAAGAAATGGGCTGAGGGAAAAGAAACCGTCTCCAGGCATTAGCGTTGAATATAAGGCTACTGTACTTGATTAGCGTGTAATAATTAGCATATGCGTGTAATCAGCATTATTGTGCACCTCATAGCCCTGTGTGACCCTGCTTTGCATAAGACCACGGAATAAGTGGCGCATCCCTCACTTCTCAACAAATGTGGTGTCAACTTTGCTTTGCTTCTCTCCTTCTCCTTTCTTCAGCTTTCTTTAGAAGCATTTTACTCCATCTCCAGCATGTTAAGAGTGTTAGCCACAATGCCACAGCCTGGAATGCATAACCTATGCTTTGCCCCTTTTGTTTCTATAGTACTTAAAAAATATTTAGAAGTACTGTAATTTTATCTAATTATGCTATACAGTTTCTGTTTATAACTCATTCCCTTGTCTCGTGTTCTCACTATGGTCCCGCTGTCCATCTGAAAATTGAGAGAGCCCTTGTGGCCACACTGAGAGAGTCTGCCCTAATCCCCTCATTGAGAGAAGAGAAGAATGAAACAGGCCAGGGTGTGGGGGAGCTGAAGCGTTTATTCCCCATCCTCACCCCCCAACCATGGGAGGGCAGAAAGCCACCCCCTCACCAGCCTTCACCCCATTGCCCACTCATCCCATTTCATTCCCAGCTGTGTGCAGTCAGTTGCCTAATTCATGGTGTGCTTACTGAAGTCCCCGTGATAACTATATATGGTTTACCATACAGTGTAAAGACCAGAGCAAGGGCTTGTTATTTGTATGAAATTGCAAAATTTGCCTTGATTCTGTATAAGTAAATGTCAGCTTATGGGTTTGACTTGTGACTCATTGGCAATGCCTGAATGTTACGTCAAGTTGGTCATGAATTAAATTGTATGAAGACTGAAGTACTAGTGAGAAGCCAACTGGTTGCAGTAGCTGTAAGGCAGGTTACACAGTCACTTCACAACCGGGAATGCATTATGTGTTTAAAATCAATGGGATCAATCCGCTTCTTTCAGTCAGATTCTTAAAGAGGTGGAAGTTAGGTTCTGAAAGGAGGCGGATATCTCATTTTGCCTGAGCAGACTTGTAATGTCCAGGGTCGTGTTGAAACAATGGATTTTTGTTCTCAACTAAATCCCTTCATTTTAGGTGTACTTTCCATAATGGCTTTTAGACCACAGGAAGCTGGTAGATGTTGGTGTATTTCTTTTTTTTCCTGCTTTTGTGCATTTTTTTCATCATGGTCATAATGGACAGAGTTATTCTGCAGAGTCCTATCACATTGCCAGAATGTTTTTTTTTTTTTTTTTTTTTTTGGGTTGTGGGGGGGGGGTTCTTCCTGGTTTGAGAGTACCCCTCAAGCAGCACAGTGTATTTGTTTGGACCCCTCAGCAAACAGGGGAGTGGAGAGTGGAGGGAGTTTTGAGTATTATCAAAATTTCTTGTCTTTAGTTTGTTCCCATCTCATCCAGAGAGCACATTTAGGGGAACGAACTTTGGGATCTCACTTTGTTTATGGATAGGAGTACATAAAAGGCCTCTTATAGCTCTGTCGCTCACTCTCACTCAGTCTTCTACCCCTCCTCTTCTCTACTCCCATAGCTTCTCCCGCTCTCTTTCTTTCTCTTTTCCATTTGGGCATTGGGGCGGGGGCCTTTGGTCATTAATAAAATGGGGAGAGATGGAGAGTGGGTGTGTGTGTGTGTGTGTGTGTGTGTGTGCGTGCGTGTGGGGGGTGGGGGGTGCTTGTCAGGCACAGTCAAGTGTAATCCAAAGTCTACAGCATCCTCTTCGACAACTATTTTAATGGAAATAGGGAACATATTGTATCAAGGCTACCATATCCTACTTGAAATGACAGTATCAAAAGTGGGAGTTGATACTATGGCAACAAAGCAGCTTTTTGCCAGCTAGGCGAGTCGGAGAGAGGCTAGGCTGTCAGGCTGCAGGGGCCGGCAAGCAAGAGAACGAGTGTGAAAGTACATGGAGAGGCGAGAGCAAAAGACCTATAGCCCCAATGCTTTTGTTCCCTGTCTTTTTTCCCCCCATTTTGGAATATGATGCAATGAGATGGTATTATGTTGCCATTTTTTATGCTATCATTTTGAAAGGAGAGCATATGGGAGGGGTAGGAAGGGGGCATGGGGGAGGTTTAGGATGCACACTCTCAAACTTGACTTAATCCATCCTGCTAAAAGCTAATGCATGGTGGCCTTGAACTATTCTCTCAGGAGATGAGTGATCTTTGTCCTCCCTCTCTCCCTTTCTCTGTCTCGCTGTTTTGAAGGGTTCTGCCTCTTTTCAACCCATTTTCAATGAGCCTAAGGTATTGTGTCCCAGGCATTATGAATCACATGCTCTTCCTATGGAGCGTAGATTGCACCTTGCACACTCATAATGGAAAGTGAAGCTAGGAGGTCTACTTTGAAGGAGATACATCTAGCTTTTTGCTCTTTCTTTTAAAGATACAGCATTTTCTATTTTACACCTGCTTTTAATGTAATTTTTTTTCTTTTTCATTTGGTTTTTTTTGTCCAAAGTCTGGAGACTTCATATTTGTCCCTTTTGCAAACTTTGGTTTCTTTCACCTTCCTGTCCTTTCTTTCTTGTCTTTTATTCAGTTTATGAGAAGGTGAGAGAGGCAAAGTGTGCCTTTTTAGACGATTAATGAAATGCTAAGACCCGGGCTGGGCTTGGGCTGGTCCCATGTCCCAATCACTGCAGGGGCCAGTAAGTTGAGACACCCAGGCCCTAACCTCTAACCAGCCGTGAAGAGAACAGAGCCCATGGAAACCTGATCTTTGACTCGTAGAGCTCTCATGAACCGCCTCTTTCTGTGTGTGTGTTTGTGTGAGAGAGAGCGGAGGAGTGAGTGAGACCTCTCATTTTTCAATTCTGTCGTTTTCGTTCCTCCCCTTGTCCTGCAAGGCCAATCTCTTAATCATAGGGTTTGAGAGGGCAGGAGGATTGAAAGGCCAGGTGACTTTCTTTTCTTACACTCTCACTGCTGGCTTCATTGTGTGCAGAAGAGTGGTCCAGGTTTGAATGTGTGTGTACAGCCGAGTTTAAATGCTTTGGACTATTATATTTACATTGTCAACTGTGTGACTGGTCAGATCTTTCTACTTAACACCTGTGCATGCGTATTTGATGTACGTCAGTGAGTGCTTGCGCGTGGTTAAGTGTTTTCTGTGTGCACATGATGGGATTAGAGTCACTGCAGTGGCAGATTACCTGTAACTGTGATCTGTTGTGGTGGAGGATTAACTTTGCGGCGCTCCATGCTGTGAGGTAACATGACGCAGCAGGAACAGGCCACGGTGAGGGGAGAGTGGGAATAATGCTAGAGCACTGGGGTGACAAAGCTAAGATAATCCACTTCTCCTGTGACCTGAGAAAGAGGAGGAGTGAGGGGCTCATTGACAACTTCACCTGGAGAGAACTTGAAATAAGTGGGAATGAGAAGTTTTCAGAGCTGGTGAGTCACATAAAAATGCAATGGGAAAGAGGGAGTGGCAGTGAGTTTACAGGCAGTCATTTGATTAGAACTGGAGTAAGGAAATACTCCTATTATTGCAACTGTCTTATTAAACAGGTTATTTCACCAGCATTAAAGCTTTAATCACAGGAAACCTGACCTTATTAAAAAGAGCTGTAGTGGTCGGCTACCTTCTGACAAAGTTTGGTTTCTGTTTGTGTTTTGATTCTGTGCATGTACCACAAAGTTCATAGGAGGAACTGCATGCAAAACGCAAAAATTCAAATGCAAAAACACAACAAAAAAATCCCCTGATGGCATGGGGTGAAACTGGAACTGTTTTCATGTTACAACTACCACTGAAGTAAAGGCCAAATTAACTCTCAAATTTTGACATCAGGTGGTATTGCATGCAAGGACAGCGTAATTATCAGCTGTTAAATGACAGAGCCGAAGAGTAGGAAATAAGAAAATAAGTGTTGAAAGCAGAGGATAATAATATCTATCCAGAGCAAACTAGGCTTCATTTAGTTAACATTTCTGTGTGACACACAGAAACTCTGTCTCTTTCTGTGTTTCTGACACACTCACACACACACAATTGCATGTAATGTACTTTAGCCTCACCTACAAGTTTTGTCTGTCTCTGTCTTTACCTGCACAGCTGTAGATATGGCTATCTAAGCAGTTTCAGCTGCATTTTCAACAACCTTCCATGTCCTTTAAACTCGTACACCACACACCAGCTTCTTGGTGGGCATTTAGAAAAGCTTTCTCTCTGTCTCCACATCTTAAATTTTGCGTATCCACATAATCAAGTTAGATACTCGCAAATATCAAACAGGCTTTAGATTTGTTAGGGTGACCCTGATCTTGTCAAAATAAATGTTTTATTTATGTGTAAGGGACCATGTAAATTATTAAACATAAGTTATCTTGAACCCAGGTTCCATCTGCATTCTGCCTGGCAGATCACAAAAACAAACAGCGATGCAGCAATCAGGACATGAGGCATGACCTAATCTTAACTGTTATCAGATATTCTTTGTCAAATGTTGGTAGTGATCAAGGACACAGATCAGACTCTCTTCTGATTTTCAAAGAGAAAGCCTCAGTCTTGTAACCTGACTATAGCATTATAGGGCTTTGTGCTGAAATGCACTGTAAACTAATCGCAATATTAAAACCACGCTTTTCTTATTTTATATCCTCTATTGAACTGTAGGCTAACATTAAAACTTTTGGACATAAATTATCAAACATCTTCTTAACACCTGAATAGAGCTGTACTAGTAAAGTTGTCTTCTAAGCTCACCCAACAAAGACTATATTACAGTCTTAATTCAGTAGTCTTGCAATTAATCATTCATGAAGTTTATATTGTTCAGTTTCAGAGGGGTGTTGATTCAACTGTATGATCAGTTTGAGCAGAGGTTTTGTTCTGTCATTTAGCCTACCCTAGATGTAGTGGAGTATACAAAATAATAAAAACACCTGTCACAACAGTGTAGTACAGTTCAACAGCAACAAATGGTATTTTCCAAAATAACCATACACTTAAATCAATTCCATTAAAAATCCCCTGAAGATTATAACTTGTGTGAATTTGTTGCAGCAGTGTTGTGCCAGGTGTTTTGTTTTAGTGAAGCATACCTAAATAGAAAACAGAAAGTATATTGTCACATGAACTAGGAGTCCCCTTTAATAATTTCCCAGGGTAACTAATTTGTTTTACAGTCACACAAAAAATCAGGCATGTTGGTTAACAGGCTAGCTCTCGTTGTCATTAGAGAGATTTTTTTTTTCTCAAATTAGTATGCTCTTTCCCACCAAATCTGGGCAAGATCTATAATTTTGAAGACAAGAAAGCAAAGAGGGAAGAATACGAATGCCTGTGTTTTCCCCATTGAAACACTGTAAGAGGAGTTTCAAGGGCAGAAAATCAGACTTATTATCGCAGAGCAAGGGAAATAAAGAGGGAAAGAACTGAAAGGGAGAGACCATGAGAGCAAAAAGACCACTCCTGCTCTCCGTCCTCCTCAATTAGTCCTGCACAGACCAGATGAAGCTCCAAACCTCTCCAGTTTTTCTGCTCTTCCTTTATGACCACATACACCCACTCCTTTTCTATTTTGTTCAGCCATTTACTCAGCCTTCTGGTTAACTCTGCATCCCCACTGCTGCACACAGTCGTATTCGTCTGCTCATCGATCAGTCTGCTGCTCACACTGTATTCATGCTGCACCTACTTGCTCAATTGCTTTGCTCTTGTGGTTCCTTCTTCCATGAATTCTGACCTTCTGTAAATGGGGTCTGCCAATGAAATGTTCATTCACTCCCTCCTTGTTTGTACATTGTCATAGGATGGCCATGTGCTGTCAAGACTAGTGAAGAGGTTTGGCATTGTGCTATAATGTGCTGTTTGCTCAATGTTCTCTGTCAATGTCGAAACATCTCCCCTTTTTAATATGAAATTCATTCTCAAGAGCTTGTCAACAGCAACTTAGAATTACACTCACATCTGTGCATTGGCATACACAATCACACCTTAAAAAAATGGCAACAGATAAATGCGGTAGACCTTGGTGAGCAAACCTTAAGTGAACTTTTTTTTTCCCTGCCTGGAGGCCAGTTTAAATTTTTTCTTTTCAGTTGGGTTCAGTTTGAAAGAGTCTTTGGTTTGTTTTTTTTGTTCGCTTGTGCCCTCTTTTCCTTCAATAAAGTCAGAGTAGATAGCACAAGGCTATGCCCAAAACCAATGCAATAAAACATTTCACTGTGTTTCTTGAAGTTGACACAGTCTCTTCCTGCCACTTTCTAGTGAAAATGTGTTGCTATTTATACCTGTTCCACAGAAAGAACAACCCAAAGCTTTCTGGTTGTTTTCTGTTAAAAACATTTATTTTGGCATCTCAAAAGTGGTTTCTAATCAACCTTTTGAATTTTTTAAATTGAATAATTATAGCAGGAAAACCAGATCAAAACCTAGTATGTTGTTGGATCGTGTTTGGTCAATATGCGAAATTATGGACAAATTCTTTCATGGATGTTTTGTGGTAGTTTAGTGTAATGTGTATTCCTGGAAAATAAAACCTCATGTTTGATTTGAGTACTTATTCTAATTCTAACTATTCTAATTATCCATTTACTCCCCTTGCTGATGTCTCTCATTTTTCAATGAATCTGTTTTGAATGTTTTGTCAGAGAGATTGTTATTTGGAATCTTCCAATTGTGTGGTTTTCCTCATGCCTCTTGGTGTATGAAGAGCTGTTTTCTCTCCTTCTCTGCTCCATGCTTGACTGTTACAGTAAGTAACCATTGCCTCTGTTTCTTCAGCAGGGAGGATTTTAGTAGTTGGTAGGTATTTTGTTTTCCACTTTTTAATCCCTCGTGATGAATATCATTTATTGTACTGTCCCTGTGCCATTTGTGCACATATGAAGGACTGCGGATGCACCGTTGTGCTCAGACACATTAGCGTGGTATGGACTGGTTATTGATTTCTCATGAAGCTAGTGTGTGTGTGTGTGAGCGTGTGTGTTGTGTTGTGTGTATGGGTCCAGTGGGCTATGGACCACACTTCAACACACAGAATCATAATCTGTTTATTGAAAACCATGCCTTCAAAATGCGGTGAAGCTGTCTAATATTCAGTTAGTCACTGAACATAAACATTATCAGTTAAAAGTTATTAAAAAATTCCCCACATTTTCTTGTTTAAGTCATCAGATGTGAGGACTTGCTGCATTTCTTCTGTTTTTACAGATCAAGCTGTTTATCAGAAAAATAATAAAGCTAGAGTAATGAATAATGACAATAATGCCACAGCCCTACTAGTACACTGTAGGTGATAGGAAAAAATGCATGCATGCACACTTTGTTACTGACTGGGATTTAAAGCACTGATTAAACATGACAATGTCAGTCATTTCTCTGTTTCTCTTCCTAATTTCCCTTGCAGGGATTTAAAGAATATTCCAACATTTGAAAGTGACACATGTAACAGTTTGTGCGTGTGTGTTCCCACAGACCAACCTGCCCATATTCAAGCTGAAGGAGTCTTGTGTACGAAGGAGGTACAGTGACTTTGAATGGCTCAGGGCGGAGCTGGAGAGGGAGAGCAAGGTGAGCCACTGAGGAGAACTCAACACAAATGCCCTCGAGTACTTGGCTTATCAAATCAACAGGCAACATTTAGAGTTTTCGCATGAAAGAGAAAGTTGTTCACACATGGTCCGTATTCACACATGGGGGACAGCCGTGGCCTAGAGGTTGGAGAAGCGGCTTGTGGTCGGAGGGTCACCGGTTCGATTCCCCCATTGGACGGGCAGGAAAAATTTGGGTGTGGTGGAGCGATTAATGCGAAAACGAGCTGCATACAGACGGGCGCTGCAAATACAGAAACGCACTGCATAAACACAAATGTGCTGCAAATAAGAAACAAATGCATAAAGAAAACGTCGCATATCCAGTCTTACAGCAGAAGTACTCCAGGCCTCTAGGGGCAGTGCTGAGAGTCCACCTGAAAGACAGACAACGGACGTATAAATGTGTGGAGCAATATAACTTTCTTCTTCTCGTGTACTCCTCTGCTCTACACGTGTAGAATCACACGAGTACATGAGAAGAAGAATGTTATATTGCTCCACATGTTTATACGTCTGATGTCTGTCTCTCAGGTGGCCACTCAGCACTGCCCCTAGAGGCCTGGAGTACTTCCGTTGTATGACTGGATATGCAGTGTTTTCTTTTTGCATGTGTTCTTATTTGCAGTGCGTTTCTGTATTTACAGCACGTTTCTATTTATGCAGCGTGTTTCTGTATTTGCAGCGTTTTCCTTTTGCATTTGTTTCCTTATATGCAGCGCGATTCTGTATTTGCAGCGCCTGTCTGTTTATGTTTGTACTTGTTTGTACTTGTCGGCCACCGTACCATAAACTGTCAGGAATTAGTCCCAGAAATGACGAGACAAATTTCGACCTGATCACACAGTCCAGTCTTTAACAGCATTTTTCTCTGTTAATTTGAAGCACTGAAATCTTTAGCAATGACTCATTTATGCTTGTTTAACTGCAGCTGTTTGATTTTCTGTTGGTGTGCTTTTATCTCAGGTGGTCGTCCCACCTCTCCCAGGAAAAGCTCTCTTCCGACAGCTTCCGTTTCGAGGGGATGATGGGATATTTGATGACTCTTTCATTGAGGAGCGGCGACAGGGCCTGGAACAGTTTCTCAACAAGTGAGCCTTTCCACATCTTCTCTGTCTTTCTCCTTTCTTCCACTACTTTGCCAGGAGGTTATAACAATTTATTCTTTACAAGTCTTTCTTTCTTTTCTTTCTGCCTCAGCGTGGTATTATTTTAACTCTCAAGAACAATGAATCACTTTGTGCAATAAAGTAGATTCAACTTTTTCACTTCTCTTCATATTGTTAACAGACTGAACCTGCGGAGACAGACAGGTCTTTTCTCACTATCCCTCTTAATTCTGTTTTATAATTACCTCGCAAAGGACAAGAACAACCAAAGAGGACTCAAGTGTGCACCCCCACAACATAATTTTTCCCACATTTGTTTTATTGTTGATGTGTAATTTATGATAATTGCAGCTCAAATTACAGCGCGTGGTTCTGTGGGATGATGTGTGCACCTCTGCTTATTTTTGATCCAGCATGTCCCCATTTTCAGCTGCTGAACAATAAAAGTTACAGTGTGATTGTAATTATTTGCTTTGATTGCAGACTTGGCCATTATCTTTGTTTCATGTGCAAATGCATCAATGTTTCCTGTTGGAATATTAAGTGTGCAAAGACAGTCGAGAAAATTAAAATCCATAAATATGTTTTTTTTTTTCTTTAAAGAAGATGAGAATGTGTTGGTAATTAAGACCCCCCCCCCTTTTCTTCCTATGAATGAAACACTGCTGTTGATCATATCATTGTTCAGACTCGATACTGGCCGATGTGGCTGGCAGCATTGTTTAATCTGTGATTGAGAGCATTGTGAAGAGGACATCTTTTGGAATGGGAAACATGATTGTCGCTGTGAAACAAGTGAGAGGGAGGAGAGGAGATAACATCACTTTTTGATTAGACTAGTCAAACATAATTCATGCTTCAGGTAAAAAAAAATAAAGAAGAAGGACTTAATCTCCTCTTCAGAAAGCAAGCAGAGCCTTGAGATTATGTTAGCGAGTTAGTTTAGGGTAGTTGATCCATGAATGCCTCTTCCGGGCAGCTTAACCTGGCCAAAATATTTCCCGTACTTACAATGTCATCATGTTGGTCTGATCTGAGAAATGTGTATTCGAAAAATGATGTTTCAGGGTCTCAGGTGCACCGGCTCATTCTCGTTAAGCCCCTGTGCGTCATCTGAAGAGGCATTCGGGGAAGCCTGATGTCAAAGTGGCTTTAACAGGGGAACACAGTCTCAGATACAGGTCAATTTAAGTAATTCATCCCAGGATAAAAGCAGGGATAATGGGGGGTGGGGGCGGCGGCGGTGGTGGGGCTTAATAAGTTATCTTAACTCATGTTATTTTACTTTGGACATCCCCACATGTTCCTTTAAACTGTGATTTCACGTGGTAAGTGGAGCTGTAGTATTAACAAAGTTAGTCGAAACGCATCATCTTTTACTAATGTACTCATGGTTGAAGCTCTCACAGAAGGCTCATGTGTGTTTTTTACTTTGGGTTGATGAGCTTTAATTGATGCCTCACTTTTTTTGTTTACCTTGGAGGTAAGAGGAAAAAAGAAACATTAGTACTGCGTTAAGTAACCAGCTTGTGACAACAACCATTCATCAACATGCATAAAACAATGTGTGTCAAATTTATATAAAATGCACAGTAACTGTGTGGCTTATGTGTACATGGACAAAATGTCAGAAAACCTTATCATCAGGGATGACTCAGGCCATTGTGCAGGCAGAGTTTTTTTTTTCATTTAACTTGATTTATTTCTACCTTATTAAGTAGTGATTGTTGTAACTCGGTTTCAGGGTGTCCTTGCGGCCTAGTGGTCAAGTAGAAGACCGTCTAATGACAAACAACATGTTCTGTCTCACTGGAGATGTTCTTTTTTTTCATATTCATTTTAAGTAGATTTTGAGCTTGTAGTGTCTTCAAATTGGAAAATTGCTAAAATATACTGACCTAATTCTAACACTTCGTTTTTTAGTGTGCCCCTGATGGACATTATTCTCCCACAATGCTTTGCACACAGGAATTGAAGAAAATTAATACTTTACATTTTTGAAAAATATCTTAATTGGCATTGGCACTGTGCAGCTTTGATTGCTTTCATTTCACTGTGGATGCACATCCACATGTGACAAATAAAGAATTCTGATTCTGATTCTGATTGATACCTGTTGAGTATTATATAATTTCCTGTTCATGTAAACACTAAAGTGTGTTTATTTATTGCATACTGACTGCACAAACAGCATGCCACAACAGCTAATACTGTTAATAATGACACAAGGGGTCAACAACAACAACAACAAAAAATCTTCAGAATAGGGTACAGTTTTTATCCGATTCTTTGATAAGATTCTGACACTTACCTGGTCATCAACGCTAAATCTTTCCCAGATTTCTAGCCTTAGTGTTAGTCAGGCTCTGTCCCTGCTACAATTTACTCAACTTTCAAACCTGCCTCTCCCTCTCGTATGTTTCAGAGTGGCCGGTCACCCTCTAGCTCAGAACGAACGATGCCTGCACATGTTTCTACAGGAGGAGTCTGTGGACAAGAGCTACACCCCATCCAAAATCAGACAAGCCTGAAAGCAAACACGGCTCTGCTCGGCCCAGTCTGGCTCAGCCCAGCTTGGCCCCACAACCCAAAGCTCTCTTCACTACTCCAGGTTTCTCTCAGTCAATAAACATTTCAGTGAATACTTCCTCTACCCACGCCAGCCCTTCCAAAAAGTGATTTTGTTCACCCCCTGTTTGAGTTAAATTAGTGACCCTGATTGGTGTTTGTTTCCACCTTCTAATTGGAGTCAAGAATGTTCGACACAACTGTGGTTGCAAGTAATTTATAGTAATTTCTCTTTATGTCTGGAAATGCCACTAACATGGATATATTATGTATTTATCATTTAGCCACGTCTTGATTATATTCATTTATATAGTAACATTGAATGAGCGTTCTATGTATGCAAAGCTCTCGTTTCCCATCATATATATCCAATACTGGCATGTTGCTCACCATAACTAGAAACTAAACGCACCCACACAGACACACATATATGATGGGCCTTGACTTTCAAATCACTTAGTTGATCATGTCTTTGAAAGTACATATGTGGTGTGTGTGTGTGTGTGTGTATCAGCCAGCACCTGCCCAGTTATCACAATGATTTTCTAGCAAGAAAGAAGTATTTACACAGAGGGAACTGCAGTATTTCTACTGGCTATATGCATTTTGAGATTTGTATACTGCTGTGCCATTTTTGTTTATTTTGAAAGTTTTCCAATAAAATAGGTGAAATGTCTCCACGCATAATTACATTTGTTGACTTGGACTGTTCGTTGCATGGATAGTACCTACCGCAAGCTGCTGTTCTAAATTTAAGATTCAATAAATGCATCATCTTTATTAGAAAAAAAAAAAGTTTAGGGCCATGACTGATCAGAGAGTTTTGTAAAACAGAACAGAGTTTTTATTTAGGATAGACTGAGCGACCAAAACACACGCTTAAGTAAAGCATAGATAATGTATGCTGAATGACTGTATGACTATGACTGAATTAACGCAGGATGTTTAATGATCATTAAGTCACTGTAAGTTCCTGTGATTAGATTATACGCAGAGTTTCATCAGTAAATGATTGATAATCTATAGTTACCTCTTCCATTCATTTATATGCCAGGAAAGCCTTTTCATACTCGTTCTTCTAGTGAATTTACACTAATTCATCATTGCAAACTAGTATCATGGCATGACTTTACTTCAAGGGGCACATGATGGTGATGCCATGTGTGATGGTGTGATAAACACTTAATTTGCCTTATTTACAATCAGTTGTCACTTCATTTTGGAGGCTCGTGGTCATTATATCATCTTAAACATGTGTGTCTAGTGTAAGCATTGCTTTACAAACTTGGGTGTCACCGTAAATAAAAACAGCCTCATATTTCTGTTAGACCATTCAGAGAGGCTGATCAGATGGATTTCAGATGTGCTTTTTTAAATGCCATATAAACTAATGGATCAACTCATTAAAGGGAATAATCATTCAATGCTTATCTATTAAGCGCTGTAAAATCACATAAACTCTTAATAGTGACTTGATCATTTCTTAATGGCGATAAACAACAAGATACTGCATCCAGTCATCATGAGTTTTACAGTAGTTATTAATTACTTTGACACATTTTGCACCCTTATTTTAAAACTGGGAAATCTTTTGAAATGGAATTTCATACTGACAATCTAATGACACCTAAGAAGCGCGCCACCATTGTCTGCAATGATGTGTATTGTTATCAAGTTTCAAAACCGCAGCTGGTGGTTTTATATCTACGTTATTTGAAGACAAATTAATTCAGTGTCTTTTATTCTCTTGGTTACAACTCTAAATAGTTATAACTCCAAATATTTACAACAGAATGAAAACATCACAGGCCACAAAAACATTTCCAAGTGCTGAATATTATTTTATCCAGTGTTAGTGTCTAACTTCACAAAGTCGACCAAAATATTTTTAATGCTGTGCCTCAAATGGGACACACCAACACAAACAGAACAGTTAACCACTTAAATACAAACACCATCTTCAGATGAATGTAATTTTACAGTCAGGAGGCCCCCAGTCCTTCATAGAGTTGGCACCTCTTCTTCGTTGCCCTGTGCGTTTGGTTTCAGCACCACATCGAGGGACAGCGATTCACATCTTTTTTTTCTTTTTCTTTTCTTTTTTTTTTTTGGTTTCCTCCATTGGGATTGAACACAGCAATAAAAGACTTAATTGGTTGTCGAGCTCATTGGTCTCACAGACACTTGAAAAACTTCTCAATATATAACATTTCTTTGTCAGACATACTTGGCAGGTGCTCTCTAGAGTCTTTAGGCAATATTTAAGCTAGGTAGGCTGTCAGCGCCCACGCCAGAGATTGTAGTTTTTCTGTATTGTACAGGTAATTCTATAATGAAAGTTACAGGCTAATCTTTAACTAGAGCAACTGTTAACAGGCTACTTGGTGAGGCGGTGTTGCAGTCTTTGTTTCATTGGAGCCTAGGCCTAAAGAGGCTATTTGAAAACAGCCAAACGGATTTTGTGCTCAGCAAAAAATTCAACCCATGGATACACCTGCTATGATTTGACATCCTGTTAACTGCTGGGTTGGTCTCTGGGCCTTCAGCTCAAGCCTTTTCCATGCGCATACAGATGGCAAGAATTCATATATCACTGGACTTGTACATGTCGGAGAGGAGCCTGGTGATTGGCACGTTGCCGATGGTCTTCTTGAAGAACACTTCTTCTATGGTGGACGGGCCCACTGAGCGCAGCGCTGGCAGGAGTAAGAGTAGCTTCCCAAAGCGACAGGGTTGAGTCGGGTACCTGAAAGAAACCACCAGGGGGGTCAAAAACAGCCTCTGTGTGGTTCTGTGTGCAGACTGTCTGATGCAGCCTGTCCAATTAACGCACACCTGTGACAAATAGCTGCTAATTAAAAATGAATTTAAACTGTTGCACCTGTGCACAATTACAGGAGACTACAGTGGCTTATTGCCTCATTAACTTTATAATGAATCTGGCACCTAATAGTTACCAGCAGGAAATGGTGCAACATGGGGGTGAAACATTTATGAGCTTATGGCGAATAGACTCACTGATTGTGCTGAATCTCACCTGGTGTGTATGTAACTGTTGAGCGTGAGCTGTGCCTCGTCCTGTAGTGCAGCGATGGCGCTGGCATTGCGGAAACTTCTTAGCTCAGTGTTGCCATGAGTAGGGACTGTAGATAGACAGATAGATAGATAGATAGATAGATATACTTTATTGATCCCAGGCTGGGAAGTTACAGAGCCAGAGGCAAGATTTAAACTATGAAACAGGTAAATGATGACATACAGTTAATTGAGCTGCTAAATTAACCCTTCACTTTCCAGCTGAGAAACTTAAGTTTGCTTAGAGTCAGGGACTTGAAACCTTGTTTGTTTACATGAGAATAGTGTAAAAATACCCAATGACATAGTGAAGTACTGACCGGCTTTGAATGTCACTATGCATTTCAAACAGGCAAACTCTGTTGCATCAAGGCGCATCTGTCTGAACCTGGTGACCACCTCTTGAAGTGCTTGTATCTCAGACATGATCTTATTCATCCGCTGAGACTCTGCGTTTTCACTGTTCATTCCTGGGGAGAAATGTGCAGACAGTGTCATCATGCAGGATAACACTACAGCAGGATACAGCAGTCACTGGCCGTCCCAACATCTGCTTACATCTGCAGCTCATGAGACCTGTTAAGTGGCCTGTATTCAGATAAGCTCTCTTGTGCCTTGTTACATACCAGAAACAGCAAGAAGAGTAGTGGAGTCCACAGGAATGGCCCACTGGGCAATACCCAGAACAAATAATTCCCTCCAAGCATCCTCCAGCAGGATCAGCTGCAAAGAGGAATTGTGTTAGAGTTAACCTGTATGAAGCAATGATTTATCTTATATAGTGGCTCCTTTATAAAACAAGATAGATATGTTTTGTCCCTGCTGGTTAGTCTCGTGGAAGTCACAGCTTCTATTATAATTTGACTTCCAGACTTTGAAGCTGAAATTCTATTAAGTGAACTCAGAACCAAATGGACCAGATGTACTTCTGACTGCTTCTCTTGACTGTTGTTCTTGTTTTATTTGTTTTGTTTGTTTGTTTTTATTTTTGTTGGGGGGGGGGGGGGGGTTATCCTTCCAGGCCCCCCTGTTCAAAACTTAAGTGTGAAGTGTACCTGATCGGATAAGGGCAGGGTGGAGAATGCGGGGACACTTTTCGCCCACTTGATGCTCATGAAGAGGAGGCGCGCCGCTGACTCGCACACGGACTCCGTCGCCACCTCGTAGAGGTACATGGGAGTGCCGCTCACTTCGTGGGGATACTGGACGAAATGAGAAGAAATCATCAGTTTGTGTTGTAACGACACGCAGTTCAGAGAATGGTCAACAACAAAGGTCAAATTCCAAACCCCAGCACTCGGGTTTATGATTATTAGTGTTGCTTGTGGATTTACAGTGAGAAATCTAATAGGCGGATTTGTGGCCCTAAATCGGGACAAGAATTTCAACTTCTAACCCTTAGGTGGGGAAAAAAACTAATCCTGTAATAACATTTAGGAAGGCTATAATACACGCGCAGTATCATAAAGTGGTGAGGGAATTGTGTATTGTGTTAATTCTAGATTTGTAAAATATTAGTTTAATGACAAATAAAAACTCGAAAGAAAGCAAAACCAGGCCCGATAAGTAGGACATTATGGCTGTTAAATCTGTCTTTTTTTAAGACATTTTAAAATATACCTTCGGGGTGGGTTGTGCCAGACCCACGATGGCTTGTCTCTCCGGTGTGGTGGCCACTGCGCTCATCTCCAGGTTGTGAGGCTCCAGTTGCGTGACCGTCGTGAAGAAGGGAGGGCCGGGCAGAGAGGTTCCCGGGAAATGGGTCGATGATCCATTCACCTCTTTGTGGCCCCGGAAATATAGGGCGACCTGTTTGCGGATGGTGGACGTCCGGGGTCCCCTCTCGTGTTGAACGGCTGTGAAACGGGACAGCATGCAGGGACACAGAGTGAAGGAATGGTCTCTGTAGGTGTGAATGGCTTATTTATCACACACACACACACACACACTCCAGAACTGAACTATAACTGTTCCTAAAATTAAAGACTCAAAGTGCATGTTTTGTTATTAGAAAAAATAATTGGCTGTAATGAGCTGTAATCTGAGCTCCCATAGTGTCAATATGAACCCCTTTAAAACAAGTAAAGAGGAGCTAATTATCAACTTCTTACTTCTCTTGAGCTTCGATTGACAGCCTTAATGCACTTTTCTCACCGCGAGTTGCCCACCTCCAACCCAAACGCCAGTGCATGGCGTGTCTATGGCCAAAGTGATAATTCGATTAAGCCCATTTACCGTCTTTATTCATGTTCACTTCCAGACACTTTTTCAAACGGCACGCTCGGCACTGGTTTCTGTGAGTTTTGTCGACGGGACAACCACCCTGCACAGAGAGAAAGACAGTTACAGCCTTCAGCTGAATCCCTCTCAGCTCCAACGACTTATGGTTTCTTGCTATTATCTTCCTGGGAGGCCAATCTCCAGGTGAAAGATCCGGCTATTATCGTGTAGTTATCGACCTGCTCCCCTGCTGCTCCGGTGCGGCCTCATCCCGGAGGATAAGTACCCCATCCCGCCCTCTGCTGCATAAATCCTCGCCTTCGAGTCCTCACATTAGATTGGATTACACCTGCTAGATTATAGCAGCGCGGTGTTTAGCCCAATACTTAATAGTCGAGGCATGACACAATTAGGCTCATCAAGGAAGACTCAACAGAAGGCGAGAAGGGAAAAGAATCTGTGCGTAAAATACGCACTGCGCACGTAAAGCTGCTATTTGCTTTTGATTGAGGAACAGGGACGCTGTGGAACTTACATGTTGCTTCTAATAACACTTGCAATAGATGTAAAACTTTCTCCTGGGACAAGTGCAGTAAAAGTAGCTATCACTGAATTAACGTGACAGATTATCAGGCGCAAATCGCAGTGAATGGAAAAGCTTCCCATTAAATTTCCTGCTTTCTTACTTGCTTAATTTTCCTCCAAAAATGATGCATAAACGACATGATCAAAAATGCATTATCTTAAAGAGGTTGCCCCATGAGGTCTGACTTAAATGAGAATACGTAAGAAATAATGAGGAGGCCTCACCTGAGAGCCAGATTTACAGACGTAGGTCCTGTTTCTGCGGATGCTCCTCTTGAAGAATCCCGAGCAGCCGTCACAGGCGTAAACACCGTAGTGTTTCCCTGAGCTGCGATCGCCGCACACTTTGCATGGGATGTCCAGAATCCGACCTGAGAAAGGCCAAAATTTTAGTTAGGTGCCGTGCAGAAAAATCACAAGAGGTGGGAGGTACTACATCTCAATTTAAACGAATAAAATGTCACGGCAAACTGTGACTATTCTCACATCACTGAAAGCATCAAGTTGACAGAAAACTTAAGAAAATAGTTGCTTTGCTGCTCCCCCCTCCCAGAGTTTTGCAGTTTGTTTTTGTAATTCAGTGAAGTGCGTTTCAGGTTAGCTGCTTGAGTTGGCACCGTGGACACTCGTTTTGGACATTTTACATTGTGGAGCTATGAACAAATCGTCCTACAAATCACTTGTTTTTGTCCGACAACCCCACAATACACACACACACACACACACACACACACACTGGACAGCGCCCCGCGCCCTCGACCGACCATGGGAATTCACAGCGCACATTTCAAGAATAAAGTCCGGTGGGAAGCGTCATATCTGAGCTTTCTAAGACAATGGCCTGAGGGCGCACAATGGAGACATTAGGGAAAAGTGTTAACTTAATGATTTTCCCCCATTGAACCTCGTCTGACTGCCTGGATCTCGACAAGCTGCCAACTCCCCTTCATAATGGGACTCGACAGCTGCTTTATCCCGCAGGTCTATAGGCCCCAGGATTAGGGAGTGACACTGCACCATGAGAATAATGTGCACCAACTCGTTTCACCAACTCAAATGAAGTGTATGTAAATCGACCCCGGTGTAGATGAAAAATTTTGATTTTTTTTTTTTTTGGTGAAGATTTTGTACTCAAATCTATAGAAGTATATTTGTATGCATATGAGGGAGTCCCTTTTTCACACTCTGCAGAGAAAAGCCGTCTATGTAATTACACTGACGTTTTGCCACCTGCTCATTGATTCGCCAGTGACCCGTCAAAAAGGGTAGCATGGGAATAACCACTGAGCAGCAAAACCAATGACTCCAGGAGAGAGTTATATAGGGCTTCAGTTGACATATTATCAAGAATCAGAAGGCCGCTGAGGCTATAAGCCGTAGCCGTGTAATTGCCATAAAATACAAAGAACTAACTTTTTAAATGTAGGATTTATGTCTGCCAAGAGTTTCCGCGTAAGAAAGAGTTGGCCTGTAGAAAGTCATCTGCTCATCACGGGGGTATTTTAACAAATTCAACCTGCTGTAAAATAAGTTTTGTCTCCCACCATAGTTGTGTATAGGCCAGGTAGAGTCTAAATTTTCTTCTACTAATAATTGCAGTATTGATATTGCGCATTGGAGTCGTTTGCTGATTACCAGAAATTTGATAAAACTAAAGGTAAAAGCGAGTCAAGTTCATCTGCGCACTCCCGAAATCAAAGTTTGAAGCGTGCTCAAATCAAAGACGAACTAACAGTGCCCAAACAAATAGCAAACTGTAGATTGCTGAGAGTCAATTAAATAAAATGACACACAATTTTGTTGTGAAAGGGGGGAAATGTATTTAACTTTCCGCTGTGGGAGTCCAATTCGTCTCCATTGTGCGCAGTAATTGCTTGAAGATATATGGCATATTCTATTAACGTAATCACCATCAAGGCGAAAACCTGCTAAAAGAACTGGAAATTAAGTTTTACTGAGCGCAGTAAATGTCTCTGCTGACCACCCATAATGTGGGCTCGAACGACAGCAGCAGTTGTAATGTTGTGTGTTCTTTTAATTCTAATTTAAAAGATGTTGGTTATCTGCAGGCAGCAGTGTGAAAACATCTGAGCACCTGAGGATAAAACACAACAAGTTTGACACGAATAAGTCATAACTCGAAACGGTTAAGGACACTAAAAGAAACACGCAGGCGAATGGAAATTTAACGCAAATCTTCCATAATTTTAAACAGAGCAGTTAACTGCTTTATGCTGATATTATAATCTAAATGAGATTTTGAATTCATTACCAGGCCTGACAGAGGAATAGCTGCTAAAAAGGTTAGGGGGGGAAAAATCACTCTTTATAATTTGAATTGAAACGTTATACCACTGGAAATATACTGAAAGATGTAATTTTAAAATCCCTGAATACATTCATGATTAATTGTACAAATGAAAGATTTTTTTTTTTACAGTGGTGCAGAAACGCGCGCACGCAGACACACGAAGGCAGATGAGCGCTGTTTACTGATTTGTTTAAAAGAGCAAATTCAGAGTCCAGCAAGTGAAAAATCTCTTACACGAGTTTTTACAGTAATACGATCAGTGAAGAAATATCTCGCTGTTTGTCCTATTATTCTTACTCCTTTGAAGACATGGCTGAAAATGAAATTGTAGGCAACAAGTGGCATCAAGCTGCAAGAAAAATAATCCGAGCCTGGACTTTACTGAACTTTATAAAATACGTATTTTTAAAGAGATTCCTTTCATATTCTGCGTATTGCGCTTTGATTATCAGACATGGAGACAAGTTTACGCAGTCAACTCTCTCTCTTTATCTGTGTGTGTGTGTGTGTTCGTGCGCGTGTGCGTGTATGTGTGTGTTTTCGGAAAAGGACACGGACGACAACTATTCCCCACGGATCACCAGCATTTTTATAAGACCCCAAGGAATGAACTGATTTAATTGCTGCGCTGAGGCTCCGATGACACGAGAAAACTCAAGTCGCGTTAAGTAACCGCGCAGCAGGTCCGTTTTTACGCTCCGTGCCAGAGAAGGGCCTGCTGTAGACCACTTATTCTAACACACCGGGTCACCCAGTGTTCCTCAGGAGAGTCAGGGAAGAGAAAAGCGACACTTACTTGATTTGACATTCAGAATATCCAGACAGCCACTTGTTGAGCCGGCGGGTTTGCTCATCATGGATACTCGCCTCAGTAATAAAGTTCAGGATGATAAAAAAAATGTCCTCGCTCTCTTTTTATTCTTGCTGGCATAAAAAACAAATAAAAAAGTGTGAAACGGCAGCACTTTCCTTTAAGTCTTTAGATTACCAGCAGCAATGAGTCAAGCTCCCGAGTTGTCCAACTTGACGGATCTCTAATCGACGTCCCCAGATTAAGGAACACGGTTGTACATGGTATCAGACAATCTTCATCTCCGGTGTGCAGGGTCGGAGAACCAGACTGCAGCCCCCCGCCCCCCTTCGGGACAGCGACCGGCTAACGGCGACAGCAGCCCTCCAGCCGGTGCATAAAGTTGGAGTTGGAAAAACGCTGCCTGGAGCGCATCACACGGTGCCCGACCGGCGGGGAGAAAGAAAGAAAAATCAACTTTCGGATATTCTGTCAGGTGAAAGCTCGATAAAACCAGGACACGATGTGACTTTGTGGTGCGCCTTCCTCAAATAAGCCTTGGTAAAATGTATGAGAAGTGTCATCAGGGGGAGGCTGGAGGGTGGAGATCTCCACTTCCTTCATCCACTTGGCTTTCTACTCCAAACTCCAGCCTGACGTCACAGGCGTGTGAGGCACTGTGTGTGTGTGTGTGACTGGCCGTGTGAATATGTGTGTGTGCGTGCAAGTGATGTGAAGTGCCTTGCTCACGGATCAAGAGGTATTGCAAAAACAACAACACACACAAAAAAGGAAAGAAAAAAAAACAATATCTGTCAGTGTGTTTCAGATTTTAACTTTTAGATTTGTTCATTTGGGAAACATTTTTCAGAATAACCCACCAAAATGGACTCATAGGAATCCCGGTAGAAACATTATCAAAGTATGCAACTCAAAATACAATAAATCATATTCAAAATTCAATAAGGAAAAAAAAAAAACAAAACAATACAATAAAATCTGGGGCAGAAAACTTCGACAACATCAGGAATGCTGAGGTATGCTGTCAGACCACAAGAGGCACATCCTGGGGGGGCTCAAACAGTGTCATGCTCCCCGTTTCACACACACACAAGCGCAGAAACAATTGTGTCTGGTTACACATGCAGTCCTTATAATTCAAGGATAAGTACTTGGGGCCCACTGTAGACAATGATCAGTCAGAGCAACTGTTAAACAGCTGAGGTGAATGTTGTGAGCTCCTCTGAGAGCTACAGTAAACATATTCAATCATTCAATCAATCAATCAATCAACCAATCAATCAATCTCCTGGAATGTGATATTCATGATAAATGACATGAAAACCTGTGAGCTGAGTGAGCTGTGGCGAATTTTGTTGTTCATAAAAATTGAAAGTGTAAATTTAAACTTTGAAATGTGAAACTTGCGCTCTCGCGTCGGATCTTAGACGAATAAAACATATAGAAATGAATGAAAACATGTAACCTTTAAAAGTGGTGTTTGTTGTTGTTGTTATTGTTGTAGCGCACAGATTCTTACAAACACCGCCTCTGCGCTCCACGAAACATTCTGAAATGTTTAAAGAACGTTTTCTCTCGTTTTGTTTTGCGTATGATTTCGCTCCTGCCTTTAGTGTAAACCTACACTGTTGTGTGTTGTCTGTCCGTCGAGCTCTCCGCACCATCACATCACATCTTGTCTAGAAACTCAAATGTAACAATATCTTTTTTTTTTCAAAAAAGGTATTTTTTTCTTCTCCACACTCTCTTCTGCATCAATGCCTTCAGATTAATTAATTAGTTTACTAACTCAAACTGGATTAAGGCTGACTTTGCCGTCCGCACCTCCCGTCAACCCCTGCAGCCGGTGTTCGTGTTTTCGGACACCGGGATGCGTCGTGTCCGGCTCTCCGGAGGGTCGGGCCTGCAGGGCCCCGCTCACTGACACCCTGACCTTGACAGCTTGCTGTGCTTTCAACGGGTAACTCCAGAAATCCATATTCTGTTTTTAATTGTGTTCATTCCCACGGTACACTGGAGGCCATATGGACTCACAAAGTGTCGATTTAAGCGGACAGGGGCGAGGCGGAGAGGCGTAGTTAATTGCAATCAGCCATTGTTGTCTTTCAACCTGCCCTTTAGCCGAACAGCCAAGTCTGGAGACTAACAAGCCTGAGGAGAAATCGCTATAATATTCCTTTGATTTTTCTGCAGGAACGCACAGAAAGCCTCTGGTCCTTCCCAGTTGTACGTTTGTAACTGCATATATATTTTAATCTCATATAAATGCCTCACATAATAAAGACTACAATACACTTTTATTATAGGGACGATTACAGACTCTTTGTCATAAAGGTAACGGCATTTTTTAAAAAAAAAATCTGATTGGTGATTCATGTCCAAAACCTACCTAACGCTGAATTAACGTTTCAATCGGAAATCACACAGATCAATAACGTTTTAAGTTATTTCCAGTAGCGCGTGCGTATGTTAGTGTGTGCGTGGTGGATTGTGTGTGTGTGTGTGTGTGTGTGCATGTGTGTGGGTGGCTGCCGGGGGTGGGTGAATGGTGAATGTGTGACATAATCTCCTTAACTCGTCCTAATCCTCGTCATTCACTGATAGCCTTTACACAAATATAACCAACATCATGGTTGCCGGGGTTGCCTTCTTTCACTTTTTTGTATTAGTGACTCCCTTCTCCTCCAACAGTCAATGAAATGATGCTAACAAAGGGGCCAGTGGATTGTGTATCTGTTTTTTTTATGGGTGAGCTCAGCATCAGTATGCGGATACTTGACATACTATGGGACAGACTTTAACAACGCGGGACGAGTGAGAGTCCAATTGGAGTCACTACAGGACAATGCAGAGTGAGCATACACGTCCTCTGAATGGCTTTGGGGGTGTTTGGGTTGTTAGATTATGCTCCTTTTTACACACCTGTTGATTTTAATTTTATTTTTTCCAGCTCAGACTGACACTTTGATGATTCAAAATGCAGCATTTCTAGATTTTTATATTTCTGACTGAAGGCCTCAGTTAAGCCATCTTTTTACGCACTGCTATCACTGTGCAGGCCCCTAACCGACCAGGCGTAAACCAATTGGCTTTAGGGAGAAGTCACAAAGCTCCAGAGAGCAAATAATGAGAAGACTTGAAGCCGACCAGAGACCCACGCAGCCGTGCATCCTTTAATAAAAGTGACCGGGGGAGGGAGGGCAGAATCATCTTCAGCTCGCCGGTGATTCCCTCAGCTGTTCCGCTGGCATGTGCGGATCTTCCGGGTTGCAGAAACCTCTCCTAGATCATATTAATACTCGAAAGTCTGACATATGATTAAACGTCCCAAATAAGTGAGAAATATGCAGCTGGATTTCAGCACCACGGACAGTTCCGCACCAGGTTACCTGTCCGCGAGTCCACTCACAATTTTAAGGTGCCTGATTTCATGGTTTGTAGTAATCAATAAAGACACCGTTTAGTTTTTGTGAGTGAAAATGTCGTTAAAATGTCGAGTAATTCTGTCTGGATGTTTTCACTGTAAGGGTCAGCAGTCAGCATTAACTGGGTGTAATCTTGACTGAGACCACCTAATCCCGTAATTGCATCTGATCCTGACGATAGGACACTCCTGTGAATCCAGCCAATCAGAATCCAGTAATGTGACAGTTTGTCCCATGAGGCCTACTGAGCATTTAACTTTACAGAGACTCATCACACACATTACACACATTTTAGGCCCAGTCTTATGTGAATAAATTCGCTCTTTACTTCACCCAACAAACCCTTTTGAAGAAACTGCAGCAGGTCAACTCATAAAAGATCCTCAAGTGTAAACATAAACTTCTACTTTACTACTTTTTCGCAAAAGTCCAAACATTTTATGTTTAATAACTTAATTTATTTTTGATAATTTAGAAGTTTATAATATTAGATTCATCCATGATGATCACTGGGTGGAGTATTTTTTTACAGTGTGGTATCAGTACTGGATCTTCCACTGCAGCTGGCATCCCGAGTAGCCGTAAAATGTTTCAGGAGATTATTTCAGGTTAGGGTACATATTAACCATGAAGCAGCTGCAGACGCATTAGTAGCACATTGGCTCTTTGTTAGTCATTATGAAGCACTTATTAACGCCTTATTCTGCATGAACATATCCTGCAGGAAACTAGGCCATCAACTGAGAGCTTCCCCTCAGCAACTTCCTAATGACAGCTTATTGATAGTAAGAAAGGAAGTTGTTGTCTACGAATTATATACTTAATATGCTTTGCTCAGTATACGAATTCTCCCTTAACTAATTCACTAGTAGTCTCACACCCAACTCAAACTACTAGTGTATTACTGAGGAGCAATACATCACTTTAGAATGGGGAATATATGCTGAGTCACAAACAGTTAATTTTGAGTTATTTGGACACGATTAACTTGTAGTTTTATGTTTTATTACATAAGAGTAAGGGAGTCTCGTTATGGGAGACTTACTATTCTAGTGATACAACCACTGCACACGGCCCATGCTGAGCAAAGCATATCAAGATCAAGAGTCTTTATTGTCATTATGCAAGCATAACGAAATTTTGTAAAGATTCTTGGCTAAATAGCAGCAAAATATAAAACTGAGCACTTAAGGAAAATATCAAAAATATAAACACAAAGTAAAGTGAACAGAATGAAGTGCACTTAGTGCCAGTCTGTGGTGTTCTGTGAGTGTTTGATTGTGTGTGTGTGTGTGGCTGGGGTGGGGCATGTGTGAAGTCCTGTAGGGGGGGTGGGATGTGAGTGTTATTAATATTAAGATTATAATTCATATCCAACAGCCTCATTGCTTACTATCAAAAAGCTGTCATTAGGAAGTTAGTGCGGGAAAGCTCTTAGTTACGGGTCTAGCAGTCATAGAATATGGTCAAGCAGAACAAGGCTTAATAAGAGTTTTTTAATGACTAATAAAGAGCCAATACTCTACTAATGTGCCTGCTATGAAGAAAATATTTCATGATTGAAACATTCACTCTAACCCTAAAGTTAATTAATCAAGGGGCATAAGTGTCAGGTTTTTCTATCATCAGAAACGCAACATTCGACTCCACACCAGGCCAGTAAGAGTCCCACCATCTCCTCCATGTCTGCATGTACGCATGCAAACTCGTGCACATTTACACATTTACACACACAACAAGGCCTCGCCATTGAAGAGTCCCCTGAAAAACCCAGACTCAGAACCCAAACCCAGAAACCCACAAGTCGGTGCGGTGCAGTTGGACGCTCTGACAAATCTATTTGGGGCAAATTGTCAGTGAGAAACTTCCGCTCGAACTGCCGTGGACAAAACTGGCTGTTGGGGAGAGCAAATCCCGCTGCATGAGGGTGGGGGACAATGGGGGGCGAATGTGTTGATGTGCGGCCGGTGGCTGGGGAGGGACAATGGACGGATTAGTCAGTCCTCTGGCTGACTGATTTGAGATGGCTCCTCTCAGCCTCTCACCGTGGGGAGTCCCATTGTCCCGCTTCTGATTCCCACTTCTCACAAACTCCAAACAAAAGTCAATCTCTTTCTCAAGGGAAGGGGGGGAATATCGACCCGTGTTTCAGCTGGGGAAAGTGACTCAAAAACTTATTTGCAGGAGATGACTGACTCTCTAACTCCCCTTCCACTCTTTATGTCTTTTTTTCTTTCCTCCTCTTTGCCTTCATCCTCATCATTTGCAGTCTTTATTGCCCGGTGGTGGTGGAGGATAGTGGGATGTTGAATGATCCCTGTTTTTCAGACTCGAGTGGGGCTGGGGCACCTGTTGGAGGCTTAGAGGCGGCTTTGCGGCCGGGGTCATTAATATTAAAATATACAGAGATGCCATCACGGGCTGGTCTGAAATCGGTCTGATGTCGCCCCTGGGTTCCCTCTCTGGATGGACCTCTGCTTTCAGTCACTCATGAAGACCCTTCTTTTCTTTTTTTCTGTCTTCTCTTTTTCTTTTTTGCCTCCCTGAAAAGACTCGTTAACAAATTATGACAGCTGAGTAGAGGGGCTTAGTCTGTTCACACTGCAAAGACAAACATGTGAGAGCCAAGGAGCCAGCGATGTGATCAATGTATCTACAGAAATTCAGTCTGCATGTGGTGTGTGTGTGTGTGTGTGTGAAAGTGCCAGTATGTGTGTATGTTAACTCGATCATGTGGGCATAATGTATTCAAGGCAGCCAAAGGCTTTCATTTTATACAGATGCCTGCATGTAAAATCACTAAAGTTGACAAAAACACGACCTTATATATGGAGTAAGTTGGCAGGTTTTTAATGTTGATCCTGAACTGTCTTTCTGTGTTTTACTTAGCTGTTTGCCTTTGACTCGGTTTGCACAAATGTAGTTTTGTTTTCAAGACTGTTGTTTAATTTCATGTTATATTTTATGTCTTTCCACGTCTTGAGAACACGGATTGGGAAAACATGCAAATAACATTTTCCATCACATCCTCTCATTCAGTCACTCACTGATAATGAAAACAATATTTACCCAACAACATTCATCAATGCAACCGAAATAACAAGAGGTTAATCAACATACATTCTGTGTTGTGAATCCATGTTTGCGTCATACAGGTAAAGACGATTAAACTTTGTAGAAATGGTTTACGACAAAAAAACATCTGTAGATACACTTTAAAGTACTTTATTTAAACATTTCAATGCTTTTCGATGGCTGCTCCTGTATGGCTTGTTGGAATATCTGCAAAACTATAATCTGATATTAAAACTTTGGCACAGAAGCATTACGTCATAAAGAAACTTATAATTTACTGATGATTGTCTTTTGACAAAATTACACTAATGTGTTCTTGGACAATTTAAGAACTTAAATAGATTACATTAATTTGACTTATTTTAGTGTTAAAAGGGCTGCAAGCAGTTTTTAATTAACTTCTTCAGATTGATGATGAATTGGTTTGCTTAATTTATTTCATTATTATCGTTAAATATAAAATTTTGATTTGTTGTTGATCAATATGTCTGATTAATCCCACCAGGTTGTCTAAATTAGATACATATATTCAGGTGACAATAAGATGACTGATTTCAAATCAAAATGACATAATCTGGAATAATATTTTGTGTTTGATAATGAAAAAAAATCACACCCACTCCTCCCTCACTGAAAATGAAAATCCAGAATGTATCAGTATACAAATATTGTTAATCCCAGAAGTTTTCATTTGAAAAGCCTGATCTCATTGTATGTCCAGTGCATCACACCTGTGGAGGTTGAGCTTTGGACCATAACTGGCTCCAGTTCTAGTTGTGATGCCATAAAAACCTTCTCTATGTACTTGTCTCAAACTCAGATTTAAGGCCTAACAGAAACATTCCTCCCTGAGTGAATCAAGGTGTCAGACCCTGCATCATTTATCACTCTGAACGCTGAAGCTCAAACCAAGTGGAGAAACAAGTGGTTTGCGGCATCAGTGGCCTATCATAGAGAGAAATTCAAGAGAGTTTCATGCACACACACACACACACAGCTTCCAAAGGAGTGTCTTTAAAAAGCAGCAGTGGGGTTAACAGTGGTTGCGGCCGTCAGACAGATTAAGCACAGAATGGCTGTCATCAGCAGCGGCTCACCTGGAGTCACTCTGACAGTAATTCCGCTGTTGATCCTGCTCTGTTCAGCAGTCAGTCCTGCTTCTCCTGATGTTATCCTGCTGTCTCTCACGGGTCAGGTTCAACGGTCACGGTCCGGGGTCACAGTTTCCACTCGTCATTAACCCTCAGGGACCCTGCTGCACAGGAGCTGTCTACAGGAACCTCACACTCACCTCACGGGTCTCAATACACACCCAGACGCACGGGGCTCCGGTGATTCATTGATAGAATCAGGCCATGTGACCTCCTCTGTTTTCAGACTGAGACATAATGTGTGTGATGAGCAGATCTGGGTCAGTGTATGAGTGTGTGTCAGGTGACATGATGAGAATATTGATGAACATGTGGCATTTGTGGACGAGTGGTCGATACACTTTTGGTATGTAATACTTTTATACAGCACAGCCTGTTTATTTTGACTTGACATAAATTGATGATGAATGACTGAATTCCTGCATGCTGTCTGAGTTTAGTGGAGAGGCCACATTTTGGTGTGTCTAAGCAGTTCATATAAACAAGACCAGCGTCTCACGGACAAGTGAAAAAATATACGCTTCAATCACAAATGTCCCACATTTGGCTCCGTCGTTACACCTGTAACCACTAAATGAATGAACACCGTCTCTGAGGTAATGATGGTGTAAACAGCTACTGTGTAATTCCCATCCCAAGATGGGCCTTAACACAAATACACAACCACATATCATGAACGTGTTTATGGTGATTCACTGAATGGCTACAGGTTTAATCAGAGAGCCAGATGTTGCTGCAAAAAGCTTCCTAAATTTGTGAATTAAGGTTGTGTTCACACTGTAGTGTTCATTCATCTGTCTGCTTCTGATGTGGATTTATAATTACTGATTATTTTTTTTGAGACACTGTCGCAAACTTTTATTGAATATTTTTATTGAATATATGGAATATTTCTTTGACCACTTAAGAAATATCTGCCAGGACATTTTAAATATGCTCCCTTATTATGAACTATGTGATGATGTATGTGTTCATTGCTCCTAGGATAAATCTCTTTACTTGTTTTAATTTTCCTTAATTGCACAAGTGGAAAGATTAGGTCTGTGCTTAAAACTCCACTGGTACGCAACAAATGCAGCACTTAATTTGTAATAAAACCAATCTGTAATGAAATATGACAGTAGAAGGCACGCTGTCTCTCTTTGTGTCCAGTTTAAAGTCTCATGGCCGCAACAGACTGTGTTTGGTGAAGGTCTTTCATATGAAGTTGTGTTTCTGTAGGACTGTCTTTTTAAACTATGAAAGATGAACATGAGAAGTGACGAAAGCAGCTGGGAGACATGGGGTCCTTTAGAAAAACCCAAACAATGACGAGGGCAAAGAGGCACTTGTTTTTTTTTTTTTCCCTCATATTCACCACATTTTCTCAATCATGCACCCCACCACCCAGCAGCTCAGTGCTTTCCCATCCTCAAATTCCCTCAAAGTTTCAGATGCTCACAATTCCACAATGCCCAGATGCTGTCCTTTGGCCCTTTACACCCCCCTCAACCCAGAGCTATCATTCATAACCTTTCTGTGGAGCTGGGAGTGAAAGAGGTGGGATAAGGGAGAAAGAGGGGGAGCGGAGAGCAACATGGCAGCTTATTTAGAAGACTTCTTTTATTGGAACATGTGCAAGCAGTTCACTCACAAAGGACTTAAATAGGATATTTTCTGTTCCCTATAGTTGCTTTCCCCTTTTAAGTGCCGAGGCAAAAAAAGTAAGTTTACAACTCCCTCCTCAATGGGGGCTCTTCACTCTCAGGTTGCGGGGACCTGAGTGACCTAGGAAAGTTAATTAGGAGGCGAACAAAGAGCGAGCTGGAGCAGAATGCCTAGCCTCTCCTCCAGCCAAAGATGTCATCCATTAATTAGGAAAATCTTTAAGGTGGCCTTATTGAATTTACAGAAAGCCCTGTGGTTGGCGGGCAACAGTTTTTTGATCAGGCCCTGACTCAAACAATGCCTTTCTGGGGGTTAAAAAAGAAGAAGAAGGGAGGAGATTGGTGGTAGTAGAAGAGTGGGAAAAGGGGTGGTGGTGGTGGTGGGGGACTTATGGGTTTGCGGCACAGTACAGTTTAATGGTGGGGTGGGGGGTAGGGTGGGTGGCTGCCGATTGTGACAGCTCAGATTCACATGGGTATGGGGGGCATAGTTTGGGGATGATGTCATGCAAAGGCAACCTGGGGGCTTGGGAAGTAAGAAGGAGGGGGTACTGAGCTTGAGCCACAGGGGCCACTCAAAGTTAACATCGCTGCCTGCATCTGGGCCAAATCCTTTTCTTCTGGCCCAGGAGAGGCTTTCCTGAACGCCAAGCCCTCCACCACTCCTCCCACTCCCTCGTTCACAAATCAGGGCTTGCTTTAAAGCTAACCCCTTGCTAACTGACTAGCTAACTGCCTTTTCTTCCCAGTCTAACTGCCTATTCATCCCAGGCCCACTATGAATAACATAGATGGATAACAGAGAGCTGCAGTTCAGCTCCTCTGCTGTTACAAACTTTGTCTGTATAATCAGCTTTTACTTTGTGTCACTGATTTTCTTTGTTTTAACATTGATTGCTTCAGTTTTAAAGAAAAAAAATGATTTCCACACCACCCATTCAATTTGAAATCACCTGATCGGAACTACTTCAAGGTTTTGTTGGGGTCTTTCTAATTTCATTTTAAACTTAATTATTTTCATAGGAGCAAAAGGCTTATGTATATTACTGTCCTGCAACTTTATACCTAGAGGTGCTTCATTTTGGCAGAACACTTTCACTTTCTGGCATGCACGACCACAACAATTAATTTATTTATGCTACACAGATAAATAAGGTTTTTCTTATATTTTTCATGCCCAGAGCACAGAGGTGACATGATTCACACAGAAACTACAGAAGTCAGTAATGCATTTCAACAGGTTGTAGAAGTAATTAGCAATTAAAGGCAGCCAATACACCGATGAAAGATGAGCAGTAGAAAAACACCATGAGCTGATATGGTTTCAAACCATGGAAACAGTTTTGTTTATTAAATGTTTCTGGGTTTTAAAAAAAGGCATGAAATGTGTCTGCTAAGCCTTTAGCATGCAGTACACTCAAGTTTGTTGAGGAACATCAAAATGCAAATCAAGGGTACCTTTAAATTTATTTTCAAAATAATTCATCAAAATAGAACATTAAATATTATAGCTAATATTAAACCAAATTCTACTCCGATAGTCTCAAAAATGGAATAGTGATGTTCAGTTAGTTGCAAACTTCCACCACACTGTTAGACGCTACTAAATCCAACACACTGGACCTTTAAGATTAAACAACTTTTTAAGCAGGTAAAATAAATAAATGAATAATAATAATATTCTTACCACATATATCTAACATCTCAAAGGAGGCTATTTAAAATCGAAAACATAAAAAACTTTGCTTTGTTTGCAGCGGTTGTGGATTCTTCATCGTAATCACCACTTAGAGGTTCTAGACTACTAAGTCAATAAACTAAATCACTGGAATCACTAAGGGCAAGCACACGCATGTCCATGCTGTATGCTAGCATGCCGTCCTGTCCATGCGTCTCCAGGGACGTGAACCCCTCACCTCACCCCCTCCTGGGGGACTAATTTGAGGGGAGGGACGATGTGTTTTGTTGCTTGTCAGAAACAATCACTCCCGGCCCATTACATTTACAGCACGTCGTGCTCTCATTGCTGTCATGTGCTGAACTCTGAGAGGGGGAAGGTGGCTCCAAGAGAAATTAGAAATTTACTCATCGGAGACTGTTAAAACTTGACAAACATTTGTGAAAGATTTCCAGAAATGCAAATGTTGCACAGTTGTTCCTTTGAAAGTGTACAAATCAGTTTTCACTGAAAGTTGCTTTGGTGAGCCCCCCCCCCCCCACCCCAAGATGCAAGATTAAAGTGAATAACAACTTTATTTAGAGTGCCCTGTGCCGCCCCCCACCCCTCCCATGTCCCCTGTCCCGGCCCACCCGTCCTCTCCCTGTTCTGTTTGAGCACTGGAGGTTGTCAGTCGGGGTTTATGTCCAGTTCACTGGAGCTGAAAGAAGTCAGTTTCATGTCTTGTTATGGAACAAGACGTCTCTGCCTCTCAGGAGTGATGAGAAGTGGTCTGGGTGAGCAGGGTGAGCAGGGAGAGGGACAGTCTCTCTGAGGCAACCAGCAGTGAGGAAGTCAAAGCGGCTTTTGTGTCGTTGCTGTCGGCTGCATGTTTGGTAATTATCCCCCCTCAATATGAGCACAGACCAGGCTTTCCAGGAGAGATCCCAACCCAACCGGCCCACGGAAGAGTGCACAACACACCATCAACAAAGATTAACTTCTCACAGTGCAGCAGAGATGCCTGATTGGGGGAGACACAGCAAATACATGAAACCCTCTCTTGTGCGACGTGCTTGTGATGAGCAGAACTGCAGTCAGTCTGCTTCAAACTGTTGCAGTGCTTAGATGGTGATGCCTGTAGAGCTGATAGAACAGTCAGAGTCCTTCTTCTCCTCCTCTTCCTCCTCCTCCTCCTTATTTTTCTTCTTATCCATTCAGGCCCTTGTGTTAGCACACAAAAGTGCCAATACCACAATGCAAAATTATTCCTAGTATTATAAGCTATATGCAATTTAGTAAAAGTTCTATTCATTCTGTGCAAAATGCAGAAAACTTTTGTGTGACATATTGTTATATAGCCCATTACTGAACAGTTAATACTGATGTATCAGTGTGTGAGCAGCCTTTTACTGTTGTAACTGTTATAGAGCTATATATATATACTATATATACTATATATAGATATATACTATAGAGCTGATTTTTCTGACTTTATACACTTGATACTTTAGCAGTTTAATTAGTCCAAATCTGAGAGATTGTGAAATGAATTATGAATTACGTAAAAGGAAGAAGACAAAGAAAGAAAACAAAGTCCTATGATGCGCAATTGTGCACAATTTTCAAACTGCCAAAAAAAAAAAAAAAAAAAGTTGGAATACCACCATTTTTATCTTATGAGGCTAAGTGAAACAAATACTACTGAAAACAAGTACTACTAACTACCACTAACAAGTAACCTCTGAAATATAGTAGATTAGATGCATAAGGCTACATAAAATGGAAACATTCATGTGAAGTAAAAGTACTTCAAAATTTAAATGTACTTTGTTACCTTCCACTGCTTTTATCTTCATCTAATTTTTGTAAATATTTCAAATATACTGCATCTAGTATGTCGTCTTCATCTGAAGTCCAACTGTCAGATCTAATCAGGCTGAATATACGGTATATATGTGTATATGTACATTTACAGTACATAAAGCACATAATGAATGTCTATCCAGTAATCTAACTTCAATATTTCTGTTTGCACATGTGTGTCCATGGAAGTACAAACTCTGAAACTGGATTAGAAATCTGTGCATGTGTAGACAGACTAAATCTGATTCTGATTCGGATCTTACCTACAGCATCATCCTCATTATTGATGGTCATCATCATTATCATTATCAGCATTTTTTTGCCTTGTCATTCATAATTTTTTAGCACCTCACTCATCCATCATTGTCATCATCACATCACTGTCATCATCATCTTCATCAGCATCTCTATACTTACTCTGGTCCTTGTCATCATCACCTTCACTGTCATTCTAATCATAAAATCCATTGATCATAGTCATCAGCTCCTTCATCATCACCACCAGCGACACCATCCTACATATCAAACTACTTATCACCCTTAACATCAACATCACTGGCAAGTTCATCAGTCTCTTACCTCACTCCATGCACCACCACCACCACCACCATCATCATCATCACCATCGTCATTGTCCAGTTTGAAGGTTTGTGTTGCCATCAGTGGCCTGTATTAGATGGAAAAGACTGCACAGCCTTAATTTTATTTATTTTTTCTCAACAATATCATTCGACCCCCCTCCCCCCCAAAAAATCTAGCAATTAATTTATGAGAAACAAATTGAGGAGCATCCGTTTCTTCCATTAAACTTCCCTCATTTTAACTCGACTCGGCTCGCTCCTTTTCAAAGGCGCAGAATAGGCCTGCCTTGATCTGCCTCAATTGTCATCCCGGGGTTCAGGGGCACTTCGGCGGCCAGTATGGCGGGCGAAGTCAGGGCTAATCCCTGGAAAAGAGGAAAATCACGGGAGAGGAGAAAAGCAACAATAACCAAGTCAAGCGTATAAAATGAAAGCGAAATCTCTATTATCACTCCCCGCAATTCCCAGCAAAGTGGTGAAAATCAGGGTTAGTTTGTGATTCGAGTCAGACGCAGAGGGAAGAATATGGGGGTCCCTGCGGGTTGGGAGACTCACACGACGAAAAGGGCAATATTCTGGAGAAAAGGGGAAGAAGAAAGCCCCTCTCCCATCCCGACATAACCATTAAATGCAGTCTGACTTTATGTTGTATAGAGAGGGGTGAACAAGAAAGGAGGCACAGTTCTCGGATGAAAGAATGAGGTTTTTGGTGGATTAGGGACGGCCCAAAGGATGAAGAATAACTTCTGCATAACTTTACAGCTATTTTCTATCCCCACGCCAAGGGCCAAGTTTGAGTTTGAGTTAACCCCTTTTGTGATTGTCCGGTAAGAGACTTTCTCAAGGAGGGAAAGGGCTTATATCACAAGCTCAGATACCCCAAACCGTCAAATGAATTTATGGGTACAGACCTAATAAAATCATCATTCATTGGCTTGAAAATGCTCACGTAAATACTTCACATGATAGGAAAGATAGTACATTTACTTGAGTGGTGTCCTTTGAGGTAAGCTTCCTTGAAATTCCCATATTAGGCTATACAACTTCATACTTCATATCTCACTACATTTAACAATTATAACCGGTAGCAGACTACTTAAAATATTGAATAATAATAATGATAACAGGACAAACTTATAAATTACACTGGGGAGCCTTCATGTTCATGTCAGATGAGTTGTTAGCAGTTTCACCAAAGAATTCTCTCCCCTCTCAACTTCTCAAATGGTTTCTTTTAAAATTATGTTTGGAAACCAAAAGAGACTCATTAACCATCTCGGGTTCCTGCATATTTATCTTGCGTCCCTTTGGAGGGGGTTCGACCCCTATGTTGGGAACCAGTGGACCAAACATTATGAAAAGCTTCACCTCCAATAGCTGCAACAGTCAAATGAGGCAATTATAATGTTATTTATAATAGCCTTTATCATGCACAGGAAACATTTTATGCCGAATGAGTACTTTTTGAACTAAGTTTTTTTTTAATCAACGTATTTTTACATTGTTTTATTTGTAGTACAAACGATCAGAGAGTCGCTTCGTTAAATCCCTTAAAAGGGTGGTTAGGTTTTAGGCTTATATGGACCCTGAAGCTTTGGTGTCTCGTCTGTCCCCCAGAAATTTCCAGTTTATTAGTAGGTGAAGCCCTACCTTCCACTGACCAGTTTTTCTGCGTGCGTCAAACCACGAGGAGCTTCTTGGACTGAAGTCTTTTGCCATCGGCTCTTGAAGGGCTCTCATCATCACCATCATCTAATTTATGGGCCTAATTAGTGATTTTTGTCCTCTTGGTTTCTCTAACCATCACATGCTAATGAAGGCATTTTCTGCCATCTGACAGTAACGGTCATAGGCCTAATGATATGCCGATTTTACTTGATTAGCGGATTATAGGAAAGGCATCAAAAACTTTGTGAATAATGCGATCAGGCCGGGCAGAATCTAACTACTGCATGCATTAGTGCGTTTGGGTAAATAAAAGAAACCTATAGATCTATGTGCTCCCTACCCCGTATAAATTTTAATGTGCAACCAAGTGGACAGTCCATAAAAAAAAATAGGATCATAAAGGATTTAGGTTGTAATCATGTCCTCTTTCTAAGAGCCGCACTTAGATAATAATAAAGGAATGGGGAACATCTGAACAATTACGTGAACTCTGGTCAGGAGAAGAAGAGTTAACGAGCAGCCGGTGCCATGTGCAGTGAGAAGAGCATTAGAGGCCAGAATCCATATTTACCGGCGGAGTTGTGCGCAGCCATCAGAATAGGCCGCTAATGCCGCGCGCGTCCTCTCCCCCCTATTTTCATTAGGCTCTGATGACTGCGGAATTGATGCGGCCTGCAAGTTATCAAGAGCCACTAATTTCACATTAACGACCATTGACTGCGGTTGCTTGATTCGAGGGGGTTTTTGACAATTATCACAATCAGGATTGGAGCCCAAATCGTTTACCTTGACTCCATAATTATTTGCACCGAGCAGAGCGCACATTGCAAAATTGTATGGTGTCAAATAACGAGAGCAGGAGGAACGGCTATCTCTCTCCAACACGCACGCACACGCACACGCACACCTCGGTCCTTACACAAACTGTAGGCAGTGAGTGATCTACACCAGAGTGTGAATATAGCATAAAGTACTCCTTGTTTTATACCTGATAGATTCTTCTTCTTCTTATTATTATTATTACATATTGTTAAAATATTTTTTGCATTCAAGGTGCATTTTTACCAGGAAGTATGTATTATCAGTATTAATATTTTTGAGAAAAAAAAAAGCCACATACACACATAGACGTAGGCTTACATTAAAAACACAAACTGAAACGACTTAAATCAATAAATCGTAGGTTTAAGAGTAGGCCAACTATCTTTGCTATAATACAATAAACAATAAGAATAAACCTGAACCGTTACAGTCTAGTGTACTACTAAAGCAGAAAATAGTACAACATTCGAAATTTATATTGTATACTTCAAATATCCCTCTAATATCACATTGGTGTTTAATAGGAAGCATAATTAACTCACACATGGGATCTAGCCTACCGGTATGAGAAGTTGCAGTAGTTGTAGTGATGTGATATCGGAGTGACCGGTGTTCTCGCGAGATTACAGACTGTCACATGATCACATTCGGAGAGAACCAGGAAATCATGGTTTGTTTAGAGTGAAGGAGGAGGAGTAGATGTATTAATTTCGGTTTTCGACCATGTCTGCGCCCAGAAACAGTTTGTTTTGGGTTTTATTAGTACTTAATATTTACGCTGTTGTGCCGAGCGACGGAGTAAACCTCACCGTTTCAGATTCAGCGGATAAACTAAAACAAATCCCGTCTTTGAGTCTTGCTCCTTCTCTTGTGGTTAACTCGCCTCTATTTAAACCTGTGGTGGATTCTGACTTCTCGATAAATCTGTTGTTTTTCCTCCCTGAAGACCTGGAGATCAATGCCTACTGCAGCGAGCTGCTTCGCATATTTGGACGGCGGTACGTCGACTCTGTGAACTGCTTGATTCCTGCTGCTCGACCTGTTACAGTTTGCCAGAACTGTTTTTCCAGTTATGGCAGTCTTAAGGACATATATATGAACATCTCATCCGACCAGGTACGTGCCAAATACAAAGACAATTTCTTTTATTTAGTTTGCAGTTAGCGGCCTCCAGCCTGCTTGGATGATGGGACAGGCCTTGTTAATGCGCAGTTGTCTCATGACCACAAGTCTCGTGATGTGACTGACTAATGGTGACTAATTTGAGGAAACAAAGCTTCTTGACCTATCAAGTCAAGGAGTCGGGAGTAGCAGGATCACGTTTTTATCTGACCTGTTCGAGCAAATGTTTGACAGACATCTGTAACGTGTGTATAGATGGAAGGTAAGTGAGTGTATGATGCAGAGTGCCTGTGTGTCCTCAGGTGGGTCCTGGCAGTGTGAACTGCAGCGAAAGTCTTCTGCACAGTGATCGGCTCATGCTGGTTTATCTGCTCTACAGCAACCTGGAGGACGTTTGGAGCAAATCTAACTGTAACAGTAAGTTCCCTGAAGGAATTTTAAGCTCACAGTGCTTTCTGAACTAGAACTACAACTAACCATTATTTTCATTATTGATTAATCTGCCTGCTAATTTCATTATTACGGTAATCGATTAATAATTTTGTCTGTCAAAGGTTAAAAAACTGAAATGTAAAGTGAGATCTTCAGATTGCTTTGTTTGTCCAACCAGCAGGCCCAAGCCCAAATGTGCTTCATTTACTATCATAAATGACAAAACAAAAGCAGCAAATCCTTCCATTTAAAAAGCTGAACCAGCAAATGTTTGCATTTTATTCATTTTGCTTGAAAAACGATTAATCGATTGTTAAAGTGGTTGACTACTAATTTTCTTTCGACTGACTAATTGATTAATCTAAGAGCTAATTGTTGCAGCAGGAGAAGGCGTATTTGGTTTGTGTTTATCTGTTTATGAATTATTCATTTAGTCTATAAGTGTAACAGGTGTTTTCTGTCACATAAGACAAAGAAATGCAACCATTACTCACAATTGAGAAGGTGGATATGTGGAATCTTTGGCATTTCAGCTGGAAAAAATGCCTTAAACCCTTAAATGTTGCTGGCGTTGAACAGCAAGCAGGAGCCCCTCGTTAACCCTACAACACTAAATCATGGTTCATATCTTGGAGAAGTGATTGACATTAGAATGGTGACACTCTTTCAAAATGTTTTTCATTTGCATTTGAATTCATTTCATCCACTTTCATTGAATAAACAGACCTCAGTGATGATTGTTTTTATTTCCTGTGTGCAGACTGTATCACCAAAGGATTCCAGAGCCTGACAAATGACACGCTGTACTTCATGGCCACCCTCAACTTAACTCTCACCTGCTTTGATAAGTATAAACAGGTACACCATAAATCTGGGGACGACGTCTATCTGTTGCGAGTTTATGTTGAAAAGTTAACTAAGATGTCTTCATTTGTCTTAACAGGGAAACCACACAGAGCTGTGCAAAAACTGTAAGAGCACATACAGACGCCTGAGCGAGCTGTATGGCAGAATGGAGACGAATCAGACTATGTGTATCGATATAGAGGATTCGGTACGTATGTCAGGATTCGTGCAACTCCTCTTGTAAGATGAGAAGAGAGAAAGCTGCACCCCCTAGAGGAATATGTAGTCAGTGAGGGACAGTTAGAAGGGTCTTCACCAACTTATAGCTGGTGACAAGATAATGTTTTCAGGAAATGTTTGTGTTATACCTAAAAGTTGTGTGTTAATCCTTCAGCGTCACGGTTCCCTCTTGACCTTGAAATTTTGATATATGTAGATACAGAAAATGTGTTTGTTTTTTTTTTTTGTCATGGCAATAGATGTTCTTTTCCATGATTTAAAAACTTGAAAAACAAGCTGAATTACGTGTTAAAAATTAATGAGACCTGTTCATTGTGGCTGCAGGATCATGCTCGTGAATCCTCTTCTAGCCTTGTCAATGAAAAAAAAAAACAACAACAAGATGTAGAATCCCTGCTGCAAAACATGACCCTGAATACAGTGATGTGAGAGCAGAAACCTTAGAGGGTCGGTTTAACAACAACACTGTCCTAAAATTGTGGTGAGCTGAAGTTTATGTTGCGTTTGGCATGTTGGTTTCAGATGAATGCGACCCGCAGACTGTGGAGCAACACTTTCAATTGTTCCGTCCCCCGTGAGGAGACGGTGCCTGTCATCGCTGTGTCCAGTTTCATGCTCTTTCTGCCCATCATCTTCTACTTGAGCAGCTTCCTTCACTCTGAACAAAAGAAACGCAAGCTCATACACCGTGAGTAACCAGCTTAATTCGCCCATTGTCACACAGAGAGATTTTTTGACGGGGTTTTGAGGGGTTTGGGGTCTTTGTGCACTGGAGGTTTGAGGGGGCCTTGACTGACTGTGATATTGGGTTGTGTTGGGATGGAGGAAGGGGGGCAGGGGTGTATGGGTGTTCTAGGTTGTTCTAAAGCATAGCTGGGTTGCCTCCTGCAGACCTTTGGATCATGGCTGAAGGTTTGATTTCTGGGTGTATGATGGTTGCGAGAGGGATCAGAAGGCGTTTTAGGTAACAGGACCCAGTATCTCCATTAACTCATCAGTGAGGCTCAGGATAGTTTTTCTGCAAATCAAAAAATGACTTGTGATCTCGCTGCTGTGTATTTTCAACAGGTTACTGGAGTTGTTTCCTCTCTTATTTCTTGCTCAACAACTTTGTTTGCAAACCACAATTTATGAGCCACATTTTCCTTGAGATGAGGGTCTTAGTTTAGAGTTAGCCTACAAGTCAGTCTTTTTTATGAAACTGTCGTACTTGCATTAGACAAAAATAAGACTGGCCTGTGCTGTTAATTATTATTCATGTGCTTTTTAAGACTGTTTAAACACTTGTAGTTTAATTAGTCGAATAATGCAAAATAAGACTGCAAAAGTCATTTTATCCCCTCAAATCGTAATGTGAATTCTGTGTCTTTACAGCCAAGCGGGCAAAGTCATACAGCAGCCCGATGAACATCCAGGACAAACAGAGCTGAAGAGGCGACAGGTGATAACGTGGACGACACTGCTCGTTTATTTAAAGTTACACCCTGGGAGAAGACTTGATTCGTCGCTGTTTTGTGCCTGAGGTTTGACTCAGCTTTGTCTGCTCTTTTTCAAGATGCTGTGACACCAATCAGCATTCAGAGGACTTCAAGAAACGTGATGGAAGTGAAAGTGAAATGCTTTTTTAATACATTTTAAATATTTACATTCATATCCTTAAATCCTCAAAATGGAGTAAAGGGGGGGGGGGTGGAATGAATAAAACAGGAAAACCTGCAGATTTTTAGCAAGACAAACATTACAAAAAATATAGAAACACACAGATTGCATTTGAATCAACTGCCATAGTGTAAGACCAGCTTTGTTTGGTGACACCTGTTAAACAGGACTTGTGTTGGGGTCAAACTATATCTAACTTCCTAAACTACTAATCTGATGCTTTTTCATGTTGCTGCACATGTTGCTGTTCGTAATCCTGAGGCAGATCCTGGCCGCTCCTTCCTTTCAACTCGTTAACGATCTTCACGTTGTTCGCTGTCACTAGAAAGAGTGAGTGCCTTGAATGTAGTCTGCGTGCGTGTGTGTGTGTGTGTGTTCTATTTATGGCTTGAGAAATGGGTTTTCTGTCTCTAATGTATGTCCCGAAAAGAGGTGCAAAAAGGAAGCACTTGATGTCCATTAGTGGTGACATGTATCTGCTGTAAGAAGAGGGGGTGCACATCAGTTGGTTGGGTAGAGAGTAAATAAAGACATAACACACATAATGTAAAAGCACTCCAAAAGTACCACACTGTGATGTTACCTGTTTACCAGTCAGTGTTTTTTTTTTTTTTTGTGGTTTCATAAAGCTTTTAATGCGCTTCCACGTCATTTTCCACTGATGTTTAACTTAATTTGTTAAGGATTTCTGACCGCTCATGACGCCGAACTCTCCTGTACGAGTGTCGAGTTGATTAATTTGCCCATTAGGATTGCATTTGCTGTGAACTTCTGTAAACCTTAATTATGAAAGCGTACGCACAAATAAATATTTGCACATTAGAAACAACCTGCAGATTCACGCGTGGTGATTTAACCACAACCAGTTTGACACTGATAATTAAATCTGGAGGACAAACAGTTAACTATGAGCTTGAGTACTTCCATCTTATATCTCTTTCTACTATACGGTCACATGTTGCATAATAATACCAGTATCAGTCTGCCAAATGAATACTTTTGATACTTTAAGTACATTTAATTAATGATAATCCTACTTTTAAACTTGTAGTATTTTATATAGTTGTGTTGTTACTTCGGTGTGGTGGAATGCAGCCTTTAATCAAGTACGAGTATGAGGCACTTAGACTAGTATTTTCATTTTATTCAAATTTATAGGCCACCTCTTCTGCACTGCATGTCAAGCGGAAGATATTTTACTTTCTACTCCGCCACACCTGTCTGACAGCTTTAGTTAATTTACAGGTTACAGTTTTTCATACTCTTCCTGTCCAACGAATACCGTGCATCTTTAAATTTGGTGATTTCGAATTAGATTTCTTTATTCTGATAAACTGGAGGATGAGCAGTCCGGCTTACTTGATCTCATGCATCCACAGCAGTAAAGAGCAACTTATACATGCACCAGAAATATTAATCCCAAAACAGTAAAACACCATCCAGGACCATTTCTTTCTGCAGAATCAGTGGGCCTACTTTTGATAAATTTGTAGATAAAGCTTTTACTTGTAAAGTTGTGTGATATCAGCGCTACTTTTACAGCAGCAACACTGTGACTTATGTTAAATTGTGTCTAATGAGTCCATGCTGTGTGCGTTTTAAATCTGTTTCTCCACACAGGAATGGCCCCTTGTTCTGAGGTTACGTGGCCTTGTGTTTCTCGCAACGAAGCTTTTCCCTCCGTCATTAGCAGCTAATCTAAATGTGGGATAAAGATACTTGGCCGAATAATCGCAGCAACACATCCGTTAAACTCCTTTGGCTTTTTGGTCTTGTGGAGCGCGGCCACCGCTGGCCATGAGCAGGTCTAAGAGCATTACGGATATGCCGAGTCATATGATCCGGTTGCGGCCAGCAGAGCCACGAAAAACACGGGCTTTTTGTCATCTGCGCTCCCGCACGGTGAAGTGCGCTGAGCGGGGCTCGGAGCTCAAGAATGACAGCTTTGATTCCCGTTAAGCCTCCGCTGGTTTTCTGAGGCACACCGCGTCCGTAAGCGGGGCTGAAAAGTCATGAAAAACCGCCGGTAAATTAATGGACCCGAAGGCCGCCACGTGAAGGAGCGAACCGGTGGAGCCGTGAACACCCCCCCCCCCGGTGATTCAGTGCTGGTGGAAGAAATATTCAGACATTTTTATTTGAATAAAAGTAGAAATGGCAAATGCAAACGAAGCTCTGCAGTCTGAACTGAAAGGAACGGCAGCAAAATGTAATTTAAAGCATCCAGCGTGGAAGGATGTTCGTTATAGAGAATGTCTCCAGTCCAGTATGCATCATTATTATTACTATGAGATTATTATTGTTGTTGTAGCTAAATGTAGCCTGGATGCAGCTCATTTCCCATGCTTAACTGCATATACTCCGGTGTGTGTGTGTGTGTGGGTTATGCTGTGACACTAAAAGTGTGTCAAAAACAGACAGCTTTACAAAGTCCACAAATAAAATGTGGAAACTTGAAATGGGACATAAGAGACATCTTTTGTCTTATTTGCACATTCGTGAAGTAGGTTTTGAATTTGTCAATGAAAGCAGTAGATTTAATTTTAAGGTTTTCTTTTTCCTTTTTTTTTGCTTGACAATTGGATGTTGTATTGAACAGAAATTACTTTTGTGAACAATATCTTTATTTTACATTTTTGTCTTGAGGGGAAGTTTAAAGTGTCATAAAGAGTTCAGCTACCTGTAAACAGGTGCAGTAATGGACTAAATGTACTTTGTTACTTCCCATCATCATTTGCAGTCAGACTCATATCTAAACCTTCCATCACATTTTGACACTCGATGAAATGACTTTGGATCATTGCATCATTCCAATATGAGCTAATAAATGCGTTTTATAAGACCTGGGTACAAAACAAATGTTCCACTTGAAAATTCGGGGCTGTAAAGTGTCTTGTCCAAGTCATTCTTGCAATTTTGACACATGATATTCAGTCGTTGGCCCCACATCTGGCAGGAAGGCAGCATCTTTGTGGTGTTTCGCCTCCTGGATGCCTCTCAGACTTCACCTTCAGAGGCAGAAGCGGCTTTGTCAGACTTCTGCTTTGGAATCTTTGGTGTTACTGTGTGAAAGAGAGACGCCTCAAAATTTCTGATACAATGAAGTGAATTCAGTTCAGACTTTATTTTAGACACCTAGTGAGTCTAAAATAAAGAGTCCGCAGCAGTAAAACACAGGATTAAACCAGGACTATTCGATTTAAAAAACACTTAGCATATCTTGACAGGTTTTTTTTTTTGCAGGTTAAGGCTTCTGTGATGCTGTTCTAGTTCTCATTGAGGAACACATAAAATCGTGCATCATACATCAGAGAAGCCCCTCACGTTGACTGGCATCTGGGACCCTGGAGCAGCAACGTCACTGCGTCGTTGTCAACAACACTGGGTCTGTTCATGCTACTTTTCCTGTGGGCACAACAAAGCTCCAAACGAAGAGAATTTTACACTGATCTCTATCTGGCCTGAGCACATGGTTTACAACACGGTCGATAATTATCATGATTCAAATTACCAATGAGAAAATGTCATGCAGGTGAAACACTGTATGACTATCATGAAACCTTCAGCCCAGTTCTGTATGGACTAAAAATTACTGGTCATCAGCATACAGAACATAACTGATCTTGTATAACTGAGCTTGTATTACATCTGTTCAGTAAGGTCATCCACATGCACAGAGAACAAAGCCATTTTTTACATGAAACAGGCAAATGGTTCTGCTTCTCTGCTTGAACTTACTGCAGTACAGAAAAAAAAACCAAACAATCCACCAGTAATCATGGCTTAATGCCATGCATAATTATTGTACACCTAATCCACTCACAAAGAGCTTTGATAAGAAAAAAAATGACTTTCAGAATAATTCTTCTGTAAGTGTGACGGTTTATGTAGAAGAAATTAATATTTTGTAAGTTGACTCATACTCTGATTTCCACCGCTTGCTCCGGTTCTCTGCTGGATTAACAAGGGAAAAATGTGCTGAGGACTGAATTAAATGTTGTAGCAAACACAGAAAAAAAGACTAGATCAAAGACAGAAATGACCAGAATGGTCAGTTATTACAAAATAAATGACTATAGGGACTTAATAAACAAACCTGTGATATCTGAAAGTCTTTTAGATGTTTTTTAAAGGTATTATACATACAAAGGTATTATACTTTTTGTATATGTGCTATACAAAAAGTCTTATGGCAAAACTGGATTCCAAGATTTAAATGTGGCTTTTTCTTGATTCGTTGCTGGAAAGGGAGTAACACTAATAAGTTAGTCGTCCTCTAAAAACCTCTTTACAGAGCCGTTATTTATGCTGTGTGTGTTACCAAATATTCAGTTATGTGTACCGCTTTTTGTCAAAATGAAGAAGTATCACTGCATTCTTGTTGACTGTAAAAACACACATTTGGACAAATCTAGACTTTAATATTGTACAGTCAGTTGTTTCTTTCATTTGAGAGCCCAGGTTTTGTGATGTGCGAAACTGGTCGGTTGACTTCTTTAAAGCGGAGGAGGGAGTGAAGCAGGAATGCTGGAACCCGACGGATGAAGCTGAAATGGGGATTGCTGATGTTTGAGCTGCTAAATAACGCCAGAAACCTCTCCTCAGAGCTCAGTGCAGACCTTGAGATCATTTTAGTTTTTCAAAAACAATTAACCAGAAAGCATATGAATAGATTTTTTTTTCCTTGTAATAGCCTATTTGTCTGTCTGTCTATCTGCATCTGTGTTTGTCAGTGCCCCTCACTCTCTCTTAATATTTAAAGGTTTAGAGGCAACATGTTGGGGTGGAAACACTGTGTGCTTGTTGGCAATAAATGATCCAGCAGATGGCAAAAACACACTTCTCTTTGCACAAGTTACCTTGACACAAGGCCAGCGCATTTCATATTTCATAGAAGAGTAGGGGGATGCTCTTCATGTTGTTTCTGAATCTGGCCTTCGGTTTTCGTTTATCAAAGCTAATTCTTATTAAATGACTGTTTTTGTTTTTGACAAGGTCACAGCCTCCTCTAGATTAAATGCCTTTGAATTTCCTGCTGTCCTCTACAACCGTCCTCCGCTCTTCTGTCGTCTGCACAGTGCATCCCAGATTACGGAGCAGCAAATGTCTCCTTCGTTATGGCAATATTAAGAAACTGTTAGTCAACTTAAGTTGTTATGCAACCCCTCCCACCACCACCACCACCACCACTAACACTCTAAGCTGTCAGTTAGTTAACTGGCTGAAGGTCAGGCTTAGATTATGCACCTCTCAACCCCTGAGCAATGAATATGATGCTTTGTTGAACAAGGAGTAAACATATGCCCCTGGAAGCAGGAATTAGCAGACACACACACATGCACCCTCTCTCACAGCACATATGCAGAGTGAATGGGGCTTATTATACACCTGCAAGTGGGGTCAAAGTCTGTCAATCCCTAGCTTATGGTATTATGATAGATTATAGAATCACTCTAATGGCAGTCATTCAGTTTGTAATCTCAGCAGCTTGATGCAAAAGCACTCAGCGTTCCAGCTAAGGGTCTGTTGAAAATAAGACCTTCTCCCCATTCATCGCTCACTTCCCCCCTTTCACAAAGATCTTATGACAAGTCAGCTGTTGGTGACATCACAGATGCCGGATCATATGTCAGAAACCTTTGCTGGCTGACTTACGTCCATTGTGCCTCAGCTGAAACTGAGGCCACTTGAGGCCAAAAGAGCGGCGAGGTGCCCCCGGGGGGCAAGCTGGCGAGCATGAAGGCTGCCAACAAGTGTGGGTGGCACTCCTGAGGGCAGGAACATCTGACCCATTTGTGGGTTTGTTTGTGTGGACAACCAGAGAGTGCCCATCTTGCCATCAGCTTGAGAAGACATGTATCATTTATGTGGAGTGTGTGTGCATGAATAGAAAGTCTAGATTTATGCATGTGAGCCACTGGATATATGTTTTTGAATGGCGAGCGCGAGAGAGAGAGAAATGTGGCTGCTACAACTGTGCATGTGTTTAAAACATGCAGTCAAAAATGAAGCGTTTTAAGGATTTTAGTCTGTGGAAGCTGAGTAGGATTTTGAGCACACGACAGTAGCGCCATCTAAAGCCAGCTTTTGAACACAACATTAATGGTACATAAACATGTTACTTTGTTTTGTTTGGAAAGTATCGAATATTTTATTGTGAACATTAAAGTGCTTTCAGGTAGTTTACAGTTGAATGATTTTCCCAGGGTAAATCATGCAATTAATGTTGGGTCATTTTTATTGCATGTAAATGTTGTTTATTATTTATTATTGCAATTCTGTTTATTAAACAATTATATACTGTGTCCATCATCTGTGTCCACCTCTTTGTTGGGACCTTTGATTCCTGCTTCTATTTGTCTGAGTTTGAGATAAGTTTGCATGAACTTTGCCTTTGAATTATTATTATAATTATTGTTCTTGTTGTTGTTATTTTGCATGGTAGATTTATTCCAGTTTGTTAACTACATTACATAACATTTTGACTAAAAAACAACAACAACATATATTCCTAAAAGTAGCCTGGCAGGCCTGTTTTTTATAGCTGCAAACTACCATTCAGCCTAATATGAAATATTTTAATGGTGTGGTTTCATAAATGTGATAAAGTCATTTTCCATTTCTATTTTTTCCGACCACCTGACCAATTGTGCACATGTGCAATTTTGCTTGAGAGTTGCCAATAACATAAGTGTTAAGAATTGAATTCCTCTCTAGAAAGTAGCATTTTTGTAGAGGGAACCCAATACAATACTAGTGCTGCACTGAGAAGTTTGGTTTGGAGACATGATACTACCACTAGATGGCAGCACGCAGCCACGTATGATACACTGTAGCACTGATTCCAGGTTATCACTGTTTTATTGTCTCTGCATTGTGTTTTAGTAGTGCGACATTTATATACTGAGGCATTCTCTGAGACATTTCTTGAAAACAGTTTTTGGCACAAGTCCTGTTTACTGTCATGTCCGTGAAGTTTCAAGCTACCGAGGGGCACATGAACGCAGCATTCCTCACTCTGGTGTCGCCGTAGCAACGCAACGTTGCAACGTTTACCAAACACAAACACAGCGCCGGGAAACAGATCTGCTACTTTTCCTAGATTCATCACTAATAGGATTTACCAATTTCTGTCAGTTACTTTTTCACAACATACTCTTGTTATGGAAGAAGCACGGGGCTCAAAACGGTAATTCTGCTGGCTAGTTTAACGTCACGTTACTGCCGCTAATATAAATATTTGGGAAATGCGTAACAATGAATAACGGCTAAAGTTAGCTAGTAACTAAAAGTATTTAATCAAATATATTGTTCACGCTGACTGACTGACGGACTACAAGAAATTTGTTTTTGTAATATTACGTCTTTAGGGTCTCCAAAGACGAGGTTGAGGAAGACCCCAGTGTGGAGGTCAAGACGAGCGAGAGCCGAGCTCAAGTGGAGGAGGTGGAGGATGGTGATGAGGTTTGTTTAGGTTCCAAACGCGCATGTGTCCACTTGCTACACACATTTCATTAATGAATATATTATTCAAAATACACAATTTCATCACAATGTTTTTCATCATTCATCTCAAGTATTCATTGTAGTTTAGCAACAATTACATGAAGAAGAATAATGGGCTTGCACTTCCCAGTTCCCCATTATGATTACTTGATGTGCAAAATACATTGGGCCTGACAACCCTAAGATTTCTATAGTTTGTCTTGGATATTTTTTACATTTCACATTTTAGATTTTTGCCTGGTAGTAGCACTGTTTGTGTGTTCTTTAACCCAAATAACGTTTTAAATGGCTTACTTTCTTGATCATAAACACATGACTGTTCATGACATATCACCATACTTTCTGTGACCATCAAAAATGGGCAACAGGCACAACATTGTCACGCCTGGTGTTTTTTGTTATGCTTTGTCTTTTGATTTCAGTCCATGTGCCATGTTTCATGTTTGTCTTGTCATGTGTTTCCATGTTTTATGTCATGTCCTGTTTTATTTTGAAAGCGTCTCTTCCCCTGTGTGCCCTGTTTTCATGTAGCTTTGCTTTTGGTTTTCTTGATTGCTTTCTCCCTCCTAATGTGTATCACCTGTGTCTCATTGTCTTGTCTGTTTAGTCCTGGTGTTCCCAGTCACCTGTGTCAGAGCATTTCTTTTGTGTGCCTGTGTGTTCATGCCAGAAAACCTTTTCTTTGCCTTGTCTTGCCATGCCAGGAGTTTTTTTGCCACAGTTTGCTTTTAGTTTTCAAGTCTCAGTAAGTGCGAGCCTGCTTTTGTTTAGTTTTTTGATTAGAAAAATAAAGACTTTTGCTCAGACCTGTGCCTCGCCTGCCTGCCTTTTGACTCTGCATCGGGGTTCAGCCCTTTTCTGCGTCAGCCAAGACGCCCATTCCTGACAAACATGAATAGAAACTTTCCTGTCTTATGTTAGCTGATCACTCCTCAGAGGATAATCAACCTACAGAGAGATATGTCGATGTTAGTGACCAACATCCAAACTTCAGCTGATGCCAAGGAGTCAATGCGAAGGAAAGAGCTGGAGGAGGCTCGCAGACTTCGGTAACTTCAAAATTATCTTTTGATACCTTACTTTTGCCACACATATTATACACTTTTACTTGCGTCTTACATCTTCCTTCTTGACCCAGATTGGAGCGGCTGGAGAATGAGGTCAAATCCAGCCAAGAGAAATTTGAGGAGATCACAAGGGGGTGGTCCATTGCTAAGCAGAAGGTGATTCCTCAAGAGCTGCAGGAGGCCCTAAACTACCAGCAGGAGTTATGTGCTGCTCTCATAGAAAACAAGAAAAAAGTCATAAATGAACTTCAACAGGTAAATCAATCAATCAATCATGTAGTTATCTTAAATATATGTTTAGTAGAGTAATCAACCAAAGCCAGACATATAGGAGGAGCCTTCCTGTAAAAATATGTATAAGAAAGTGATTAAAAAGTTATGTGTTGTTTGCCATGGTTGTCTGATAGCCTTTTCCATTAATTTGATCACTTTATGTGTGATGTCGGAACAGGAGCTGAAGGTTGCAGATGATTGCTATGTTAAGGACTTGAGGAAGCAAACAGAGGAGCTGGATCTGTTGATGGAAAGGATGGAGGACCAGATCAAAATCCTTACAAAAGCCTACAGAGAAGAGCTGGCCCAGATTCAGGTAGGTCAAGAAGCAGCTTTAAATAATTTGTATAAGGGGGTTTATCGCATCAATGAACAACAGAAGATGTATGAATTTTGTTGATGCTCAAAGAGCTGCCGTTCCTGAGCACAGCTTCACAGAATCACTGGTGTGGATGTGAACTCAAAGTCTTTATGTCATTGTTGTCATTCTCACTAATGGTGGTGTTTGTGGTGTTGGTAGAGAGTTTATCAGCAGGAATGTGAAGTCTTACTGACAAGGGACAAGACTGAATGGGAACAATACATGAAGGAGCTTTTGGACAAAGAGGTCAGAATAATTGAAATCAAAAATGATGAATACATGCACATCCAGACATGCAGACTCAACCTTCTGTCTTTCAACTCTGTAGCTAATGATCTTTTTTTGTAGTTGGAGAGACTGATGCAGAGGAAGAAAAAGGTGGAAGAGTACGAAGCTGTAATTCAGACACTCATGCTGGAGAATACCGACAAGTGCAGCCTCACCCAGGCAGAACAGAGTGCAAAGTTTCAGGTTTGTACAAATATTGAGATGCATCTCATAAGCTGTTGTGTTATGAACTGTGTCAGGTGTGGACTCTGAGCGGTCCCCTTATTACTGGATATCTCATGATGCACATTGATACTTGGTCTGAACAGCCTCTAAGCACCATTCTCACCTCTGCAGGTTATGGAGAGAGAACATCAACAGATGAAGGGCACCAGGATGATCATGAAGCTCAAACAAAAGAAGCAAGAGTATGAGGCAGTGTCATCCAACTTTAATCTGGCCCATATAAAGAGAAGGATCTTCAGGTACTACTTTTATTTCTCTCTCACACACATGCATGCACACACGTTGTCATAAATGATTCATTTGCTGTTCCTCTGGGTGCCTTTGTGTTTCAGTCTGCAGACGGAGTGGAAAAACCTTTCGCGTAAGTGCAACAGTCAGGAGAAACAGTTTACCAAGAGGAACCAGCTTTTGTGCGAGGACTACAAACGCAACATCCAGCAATATGAAGGCGTACAGAAGAAAATCAAGTGAGTCATAGTCATCTTATGGTTTAAATGAACACTGATATACTGTGTATCTTGTGTGTACATATACATATATCTATTCATGTGTACATTACGTATTGCAGTTATGTATGTTTGCGCAACTTGCACAGGAGATAGAAATTATATATATATATATATATAAATTATATATATATATATATATATATATATATATATATATAAATTATATATATATATATATATATATATATATATATATATATATATATATATATATATATATATATATATATAACATTTCTATGTGTACATATATTATTAGTATTACTATCATTATATACTGTTATTTTACTATTATTTTCACACGTGTCCTTTAAGTGTGTTTTATTCTATTTTTCTACTTCAGTATTTCATGTTATTGTGTTTTTTTTTTATTTTTTTTATTGTATTCAAATATACTAAATATACTGGACTGCTATGACAACCTAATTTCCCCTTGTGGATGAATAAAGTCATCTATCTATTTATCTGTCTATCTAATTCTTATACCTGAATCTCTTCTTCTGTTCTCGTCACTTCTCCACCCCTCCTTCACTTCATGCAGGCACTTTGCAGCCACTGATTCCAAAAGATTTGAGGAGATGTGGTTAATGATTGAAGGAGAGGTGAAGCAACTTGTAGAGAGGGCTTTGGTCATTGACTCGCAGATCTACACGGAACTTGGCTTGTCCTGGGAGCGACCACCTATGCCATTCATGGGGCACTCTGGTCCCATCCGACCAAAGAAACAAGCTTTACCAAATAACCAAAGAGTGATGGATGCCTCAGTTGGGCCCAAGCTGGAGAGTGCCATTGAGAGCAGGGATACGGAAATGCACAAGGAAAGGACAGCAGTGCAGAGTGAGAGCAGTGCAGAGGAGGGGAACTTGTTGATGGAGACGGTGAAGAAAGTGATGGAGATGCTGTGTGATGAGGCGGTGAGCAAAAAAGCCTAAGATTCATGTTTATTGCAGTAAGAGAACAAGATTTATTTATTTATTTATTTTTTTAACAGTTGCAATTATAATATATTAATTTTACTATATTCCTATACACACAATGTGTCTGTATGAATATATTATAAGAATTTTAAAAGAATTACACAATGAATTTTACTTTTATTCAGTTTATTTCTTAAGAGTTAGATGAAAAGATCAATACCACTCATGTCTTCCTCATTGCCTGACGGCAACACACCAGAGAGTCACAACATTCAACTGAAAGGCCCACATGCTGTTTGCGTGCTTTGTGAAAGTGTTACATACGGTATGTGTGTGAATTGTTGGTAAGGGCGAGTAAATGAGCTTAATCTGTCCAGTGAAGCTCTTGTCAGTCAAACTGCTAATGACATGGTGTAAAGTTACTGAGTATGAGTCACAGTGACACAAAAAATCAATACTTCGAAATTATGGGAAAAGCATCTTCAACCAAAAGTTTCCCTTCCTCCAATTTCAGGGTTTCCTGATGGACGACCAGCTGCTGAACCTGCTGGCTCCCCTGGGGAAGGAGGAACAGACTCTTGTGAAGCTGTGCTCTCTTCTTCATGTGAGTTAGTATACTGAAGTGCATCAGTGTATTGCTTGCCTGTCTGGGGCAAATTCTGAACAACCTCAACTGTTGTTTTCTCTTCCAGTCTTTGGGGATTGAAGAGGAGGATTTTCCCAAGTTGGTTCATTTCTTAATAAAGTACAAACATCAGCATCAGAGAGAGCAGACTGAGGTGAGGAGGGAAACGGATGCAGTGGATCAAAAATATTTCCATTTGGACATCAGCTTGTGCAAAATATGGCCAAGCAGGATTATTGTAATTAGACACATGCCATTTCTGCATCTTCCATCAGTTTTTTGTCTGCCTGCAGGATATTTGTGTCGAGTTCGGTGAATCCAGTGACAGCATAGAGGAAGTGGGGACCAACTCTATGACCTCTGAAGTCCTTGATCCTGATCATGTTATGCCCGCCCTAAAGAGTTTCCTCGAGCAGCTCAGAAGGTCCAGGTAGGCCCACATGTTTGAGTAATATGAACGTGAAATTATGCGATACAGTATTATTATATTTGAGGTAGTCTTTCTCAGTGATGATGTGACGCTAATGTATTCTGGTGCTTTCTAAGGCACACCTCAGCCCGCCAACTTTCCAGCTTGCAGCGCTTGGAAGCCCGGGATTCTTCAGAGGATAAAGCCTACTGGGAGAGTATGGGCAACATAATCTCCAAGGACAAATTGAAGCTCTGGGATGCAACAGAGGACAGACTAACGCAGTACCTGTGAGTTACAGCTACAGACAGACACGCATACAGAGCCAACACCCCTCTATACTCAATTGAATGTTTTCGTTTTTCTATTTTCCCAGTTCGGTCTTGACAGACATCTCTGAGCTCATCCCTGAGTGTCAGAGTCTGGAGCAGCAGAACAAAGATCTGCGGCGGCTGCTGCAACAGACTCTCAACTCAAGAGTAAGCATGCGTGCTTGTTTATGCTTGTTATAGATATTCAGTGACAACAGCTTAGAAAAATGTAATAATCAGTAATTTGTATAACATAATAGTGTAATAAAGGTTAAAATGTTTAAATCAAGTTAATTTGAAAACATCCGGTGGGAAAGGGGAAATTTGTGATGTACACTGTGATGTACTTTTTCACTAGTTTCTTTTCAGTTAATCAAGAAAATATGACAGAAACAAATGTGCTTTGTTTAATATCATGCATCTGTTATGCATCTATTCTCTAATAGGTCACCACAGAACTGGAGGTACCCTAATCCACACTGGAGTCATCAGAACTGGGACAACACGTGCATGCGGTTTCACCAGAATATTTGTAAAATGATTTATATTCACTGTAAAATAAATCCCCTATTAAATCGACACACTTTGCAGCTTATATTAAAGCCCCAGAAGAAAAAAATGGAGCACAACACCTACATTAGTGAAACATACAACAGTTCCTGTGGGATATAAAGTGTATAGAGCACAGAAACATACAGTGGTTTCATCCAGCAGCGTTCAAGAGCTTGTGGCTGAGCTCTGAGGGCAGAGAGAAGAAGAGCAGGGCCAGGAAGAGCAGAGCCAGCACAGCAGCCAACAGCAGCACACAGTGCAGCTTGCAGTGCCTCCAGGCCAGGATACACACCGTCCTCACCGGGCCCAGCAGCCACGACATGCTGACACTGGGACGACTGCACACAGAGATTCAGAGGCAAGTGAGATAAAGTTGTAATACTGAGAGAAAGAGTTGTAGTAACTTAAACCTCTGACCACACCTGTTTGGCCACTTGGGGTGAGGGGAAATAAGCTGTGAACGCAAAACTGACATATTGCTGTTGGAACAAACTGCCAAATTCAGCAGAAGGAGCAACATGAGCATTCATTTGGAGTAGAGTTGTCCTCCTGATGAATCTAATATATATTTTCAAAAATATTAAGTTGCGAGAAGAAAAACCCAAACGATTAGCTGAAAAATGTTTTAAAGCTGTACAACTGAGGGGAAACAGCAGGTTTGGGAACTTTTTCTCCCAGATGCAAGTTGTCATGTGATCTATTGTTAATGTGAAAATGTGAACTATAGCTGCTTCATCAGTCTCAAACATGTTAGCCATGGAATTCAGTTTATTTAAAATTTCAAAAACAGACAGAAAATAAATATTGCACACATTTCAACAGATATACAAACACAAATCCAATGTAAAAACAGGCAAGTCAAGTGCAAACAATAACACATAATCACAAAGACTGCAACACAAATGAGGTCAAGCACAGGCAACTTTGAAAACGTGTGAAAGGACACAGCAAACAACGCCATCTGACACGGAGCTGTATCCAGACTCCCTTTTACCGCCTCACTTAAGTGCACGTTAAAACATATTCCCCACATTATCTCTAATGTTAAAGATAACAGGCTTGGTGATTTGGTTTATGTTGAGCTGGAAAGACAGTCATGCCAACGCATATGACCTCTGGTCAGTTATCACAATGATGCATGCATATTGACACACAAGTCTACGTTTTGGTAGAAAACTGTAATACCCTTGAACCATTTGCTGCATCTGAGGACTTTTCAATCAGATTTAGTCAGGTGATATTTGCAAATAATTAGTTGTATTCTCCTAATTGATGTATTCTCGCGGTTTTATTAGTAGGTCATTGAGGTGAAGGGCAGTGACCACTTAAACAAAAATATGGAATATTAAAGCAAAGGGCATTCTGAAAGACTGGTCAACACATTGAATTGGACAAAACTATTTTTTAATTAATTATTTGCAAGTACTGTTTGGGCAGAGTGTGGCTTGTCTGGCTTGGTTGCTTTGATCCAAGAGATTAAACATTTAGCACTGCAGTTTATCTAAACCCTGTGAAACCTTATTAATTGTTTAAGTCATTGTGAAGTTATCTTGTTCTCTGTCTCATTGAACTGCATTAGGAAAATAGACATCTTTATTTTTGTTTCTTCATTATTATTCTTGAAGTGTGCAAAGACCGCAAGCTTTTATAATTTAAAAAAATGGCAACAATTTGCTTTAACTGCCCTAAACATAAATGTAATTATGAGCAGATGCAAGTGTTCATTAATGTATGTATCAACAACCACAACTTATAAGTGGAGGCTGGTTGATGTGTGCACAGATAATGAATGACAATATAGTAAAACACAGCGTATAAGTAAAGTACGTCTTCACAGGAAAAGTTGTAGTTGTTGAGAAATACTATAATGAATACTTATATCTGCTTACAGTTCCATTATTGTGTGTACAGTATACATTAAACAAATGTATTAAGGGGTTTAAGCAAAGTGTTGCCAAAAAACATTGTTCATTTATTTCCTATTTAAGTAAATAGCAGACACAATAGCAGTAATGGGAGATCTTACAGCATCACTTGAAATGAATGTCCATGCAATCGTCTGGCCACTAACACAACACTCTCATTTAGCTTAACAAGCCGTAAGAACAAATAAAGAAACATTCATTGTCAGTTAACATAACTCCAGTAAAAGAAAACAGGGTTACTTTGTGGCAAATGATTGCTTTTTTTAGTCAGTTCAAGGATGTAGTCAGGGTACTGAGCGTTAGATTTGTTAGGCTTGCTGCAGACTGAATCAAGGAGACAGTTAGCGCTTCTTGTGACTCAGTGGGGGAGAAAGTCATCGGAGGTGGTGTCTGCCTCTCTCTCCTTGGAGCTAAGGTGGAAGGTGGCGAGCTGTTTTATTATTTAAGATCGGATCCTCCCTCTGCCTCTCTTCCTGAGACTGAGGGAGACTCCTCTAACTCATCTCGCCCACTCACCCATCCATCCAGCTGGCCACCCCCCACCCCCCTACCCGGTCCTCCCAGCAGCCTCTCAGGCCCCCAGCAGCTTCTTGACAAGGTAACCCGGCATGCTGTAGAGGAAGAGACCCAGCATGATGAGCAGCAGCAGGGCCAGCACGATCTTGATGATCAGCCACTTGTAGCGGTTGCACACCAGGTAGCGGATGGCTTTCAGTGGGCTCAGGAACCACAGGAAGGTTGTGTCTGGGCGACTACAAGAAGGGGGTGGAGGTTTAACAGGAGGAGGGTGAAGAAGGTGTGCGGGTGGATAGAGGAGTGAGTGATGGTGGTTGGAGAAAAGGGGGGAGAGAAATGGGATGAATCATGGGAGGAGTAATGGAGGGAGAGAGAGAGAGAGAATGCTGGCATTAGTGGTTAGTATGTTGCATTAATGAATATTGTCACTCACTTTTCAGAGGAGTGATAGATCCCACCACAGAGTGAAAGCTGCACAATAACAAACATGTAGATTAACATGTAGATGACAATGGAAATGAATGGATGAATGATTGACCAGCAGCTCCAAACCCTGTTTTCTGGCCAGGGATGTTCATCTCTGATCATTTCCATGACTTTTACCAGACATCCACTGGCACCTCTGAATGAGCTGCCCTTCTTAATAGTCTTTAATTTGACTGTATTTTATAATTCAATTTCATCATCAACATGCAGTACACTATTGTACGCACACTAGCGTTCCTTACTTTTGCTTTAATCATATTCACAATATGTCTCAAGGAGATTGAATCGAAAATAACTGGACTTGATTATATGTCTTTGAAGACATTTCACCTGTCATCCAAGAGACTTCATCAGTTCATGCTCATCTAGACTAGACGAGGCTAGTCAGACTAGCCTTGAGATAGCTTTGACCAGGATAAATGAGAATATCCACAGACATTCAGGATGTGGTATAGTATCCTTTTTTTTCTCCTCTCCTTTTTTCATTTTCTCCTTCTCCTCTTTCTTTCTCCTTATAGTACTTGTAATGCACATTGAAAAAAGTAATTCAAATAGATCACTTAAAGTTGATTGGCTCTGCATTTAAAAAGTAAAACTTGCCTCACTTGTTGTGTTTTGTACAATATCTGAACGAGGATTTGTTGTCGTCTGAACAGGACAGATAAGCTTTATTCTTCAACCTCAGCATTAACAAAATGCCAATGTTTTGAAGCAACAGCAGCTCTGTTGTTACCACAAAGATGTTACCTGCAAAAAAATATTTTCTTAGGACTTGATCAGGCCATGTTTGTCTGTTTGTTGCGCTCTGAGACAATGCAGAATAATAGGGCAACAAAATGCCAATGAAAATATCAGCAATTCTGCTTGTGTCACTTACTGATGCTGCCACTACAGACTGTAGGAAATACCTCTCCAGATGGTGCCTTATGCAGCATTCGTGTCATATTAGAGTTACCGTAATTATCAGTTTACAGCTTGTAAATAGTATTTAAGTCAACCTTGAGGACGTAATTATGACTGTGAAAGTCAGACTTTTCAGGATGCTCTGATAAATCTGCCTTAACAGGTAAATAATACAAAAGATCCAAAACAAACATGAATGAGTCTTGTCAGCTTAAGTCTGTGGTTCGATGTAGTTAAAGTTGGTTGTTAGTCATCACAACCAACTTTGCAATCACACAACCTGGCTTAAGTTGCTCAGCGAGTCGTTAACGCAGGAAGTTTTCCAGTCTCAACCATTGATCACATATGACACGAAAGCAGCATTTGACGGCCCTGGTTTTTCTGCACCAAACAGTTGGTCCCTTATAAAATAAGCAATGGCAATTGGAGACAAATGACACTGACACTAATCTATAACTAACACAACAGAGGAGAGACAGAAGTGGAGGAAAACAAAGAAACAGAGTTTGCGGGACAAGACAGGAGAATCCAGGAAGCAAAGGGCTTAAAATAGAGAAGCAGAGACAGCGAGGAACGGGGGGGCGCGGTGGCTACCAGCACGTCAGGCACCCAGTATCTTCTTGACCAGGTAGCCAGGGATTGAGTAGAGGAAGAGGCCCAGCATGAGCAGCAGCAGCATCAGCCCCAGGACCTTGAGGATCAGCCAACGGTAGTTGTGCCAGATGAAGTAACGAATGGACTTCAGGGGGCTCAGAAACCACATAAGACTGGTGTCCGGACGACTTTGTGGGAAGAGGCAGAGAGAGGGAAGAAAGGAAGGAAATGCAGATGGTGGCAAAAACAGGGAAAAAGGGTAAGTAGGAAGGGGGAGTCACACACACATACAGAAAGAAAGGAAGGGACAAGGGGAGGGCAGAGACAGAGGGAGACAGTTGAAGAGATGGTAGGAGGGAAACGAGTGCAAAAGTGTAACAGTGGCCTTCAGACAGTGCAAAAAGCAGTGCCAGAGCCAAACAAGCCAAAACCACATCCTGATTGGTGGAGATTTGGATTTAATCCACTGCTTTTTGCACTGTTTTGCAATGAATTTCTTGAAGAAGAAACTTAAGGGACAGTCATGTGACAGGCATGTTTGCTGCTTCTTTTTTTTTTTTTTTGACACAACCATCCTTAAATTTTGTTTGTGAAGCAAGTGCATGCGTTTGTGAAAGTTCAATTCTACATATATTGTGAATAAAAAATTAATATCTTACTTTGGTTTCTCCAGTGGATCGGGCTCATTTCGTCCAAGCCCTACAGGACATTTCTCTGCCTCTTCTGCTGTCACCAGATGAAGCTCAGCTTCTACTTTACCCTGCAATGACAACCCACAACACGTCACAGTTAATATCAATCAAAGACACTTGACTCCAGGCATTTATATTCGAGTACTTGAGCTGTGCTCTTAACACGGGACATTAACATCATTCTGCCTGTACAGATGAATACAGCAGTTTCCCATCTTTTTGACGTTTGACTCCTCATCTCAAAACGCAGTGGTGACCTTGTTCAGGGTGTTAAAGCTCATTATTTCACAGCTGACTTACCGTGAGCTCCATCTCATCATTCTCATCCCGGGCTACAAAAGGCCACCAGCCCTTGACCCTCTTTTGTTTGAAGATGGAAATGGTGGGCAGCTCCTGCTCGTTCCTGATCATATCGAGGGAACACTGCTTGGCCGTCTTGGCACCACGAGGGAACCGGTTTAGGTCCAACTCAATCGCACCTGAAAGTGGTGACGGTAAGACCAGTCGGAATAAAAGGATGGCAATACTGAAAATGTGTAGAGACAGAAGGTCCAAAAAGCATATTCAAATCCAACCAGTAATTGTTTCCATCAGTCCTCACCCAGGAAGTCATCGGCAGAGAAGTGGTCGGCATCCCAGACCTGCATTGTGAGGCGAGGAGGGATCTTATATTCAGTCTCGTCCCAGGAGAACATGGACTCTTTCTTTGAGATGACAATCTTCTCCTCAGCCATGAGGTAATCGAAGGGGAAGACAAAGCGCCAGTTAAAGTTGCCCTCACCAGTTAGCGAGTGGTAGTGCACATCTGTGTCCTGCTTGTCCTCCTGCTGCCCCTTCAGCCATCTGTAGGGAGGGAGCCACAGAGAGCAGGGTCAAGTTGGTCTTCAGGGTCTCGGTTTGGTGAGATGAGTGGATAGATTTTCTTATTTGATTTTGTCAGTCATGCAGTTTGAAGGTCTAACATGTAGGCAATTTCAATTGTCTGCTAGTTGCTGGATATTAATTTGGTTGATTTAAATAAGAGCACAGGGCACGTTAAATGTACCAGGCTGTGAACAAGAGAGATGATGCTAATAGGTCCAAATCAAAACACATAATGTGACTCCCCAAAACCAGATCAGATGCACATACATGTGGGTAAGATGATGTTAGAAACATCATTGAATGGTGTGTAAAAATCTGATTTGATGTTGGAGCTTCACACTATTTTCAAAGCCATGCATACAAAGAGCTTGCAATAATGCCATTAGTGAAAAATATTTGAAATTCTCTTTGAAGACTTTTAATCTTCAGTGTCTGGATGCATATAAAATCAAAGCCTATCAGGTCAGGCTGTGCCGGCTGGAACTCTTTCTCTAACAGTCGAGTGAGTCTGGCTTCGTTAGAGAGGAGGAGAGTGGGGCAAGCTGCACTCTCAGTTCTCAAAACGCAACACTGAAAAAACAACAAAGTAAGCTGTCAGCCTTAAACACCTCAGTGAAAACTGTGAGGGAATATGCTGTGGTTTGGTAACTGAGATGCACTGGAATATTTTAGACTGGGATTAAGGTGATAAAGCATTTGGACAAAGTCACCAATGTCATGTGACCTCAACAAGTGGATCATAATCACTGTATCACAACACTGGATCCATCTGAAACAACCCCCTTCCTCCCAGCTTTACTGTCAATGCAGATGGTCAAACTGAACAATGGTCTTGGCTTCTATAAATACTTCACCATCCTCCAGGTATTGAGGGTTGTTTGAGAAATGGCACCCTGTTTGTTACAGTACAGTCCTGAGGTGACACATCTGCAGGTGATGCCAAGTCAGCTGAGGGAGAAGCGGGTTTGGTTAAGAGGTGCAGGAGTGAGGAGACTCCGCAAAACACCGACATTAAGAACTTTGGAGAAGAACAAAAGATCAGAAGCATTACAGACCTTTTTCACTGCAGACATTTCATATGTATTGGCAGAAAAAGCACAGGTACAATAGAAAGCATTAATACTGCTGTACTGCCAAGGCTGCCAATGCTTAATGGAATGAGACATAAATGTTATTGGTTACACCGGTGCTCTTTCTCCCATATGTATAGTCACATTACACCTCCATCCTATGAACATTTGCTTCATTTTCCTTTCACTTTAATTTAAATTCGTGTGACAAATCAATTAAGTGTGCCGTGCATTCCCTGCTTTGGTGCAGCCTCTTCGACAGTATCACATTGCCAGACTACAAGCTACTGTGTTGCTCTACGGTTTCATCATAACAGCACCATGTTTATTTATTATCCATTTGGGAACTACTATTGTTTCATTGGATGGAAGATAACTGTGCCTCTCAACAAGTCAAAAGGTCTGCCATGAAGAAGGTCATGTATTGGGACCGGGCTGCAACATGACATTGTTATTAAAAACACTGAAGCTCTGTTGTAGTGCCATGCATATTCGTTGCTTATATACATGCAAGATGCTCCATATATCTTACAGTTAAAATTACCATTATTCTTAAAGTCTTTAAAGTAATTTCCAGTAAAATCTGCAGGACCAAACCACAAACCTTAAAAGGCCTGCTATATCTGTGGTCTGTGTAAAAGTTCACTCTCGGGACTGGATGTAACGTTTAAGAGCAGAGAAAATGGCAGTTTGACAAAAAATAAAAAAGACAACTAGCCTTTTGACACAGAAGAAAAGAAAATTGTAATTTGACAAAATAAAAGACAATTGCTGTTTGACAGCAAGAGAAAAAAAATCTGCCAAGTGGATCTCTTTTGTCAAACACATCTGAAATCAATCATCATTCAAATTTTAAAATATCAAATCTTGAAGGACTTGTCATCTGTGTTAGTTAGTTAGTTTCCACTGTTTCCAAGGTTGTGAGCAAACCTTCAGTCTCCATTTTAGCTGTGTGAATGCCAGTGGACTGTTTATACTGGATATCATATATACAACAAGCATAAACATAATTGTATTGTGGTTTGATCCTCACTAAACCTTCATTTGGCAACAGTTTACAGCGTGCTTTTTGGAGAGTTTAGGACAAGCAAGGTTACGTGCTGGATGGAGAGTTGAGACAAGAAGAAGAGGGAAAAAGTAGAAAGAAATGACATCAGGGCTTGACAAGGAGGGAAGGAAGGTAGTTGTACGAGCCATGCGATGGAATCGTGTGTTTACCCCCTGACATAGATGTCAGACATCTTCTCTCCTGTCATGAAAGCATCGTCCTCTAGAATTACGTCATCAGTGTTCCAAATAATAACACGAAGCTCAAAGCTAGACACCAGCAGAGCATTGACCAGAGGAGAGAGAGAGGACGACAGACAGACAGACAGGAGACACACCACAAACACAAAGACAGACACGACACGAATACGCACACAGAAAAAAATGGAAACAAAACAAAAAAAATGGTTAACTGCAAAAAAAAAAAAAAAGTCCACACACGGCTCACACCCACGGGGACGAGGCTTGCTCACCGTGTCCCTCTGTACCTACCCCCTGACAAATATGTCACTGGACTTTTCCCCAGTGAAGTAATCATCGTCCTCCAGTATTACTTCGTCTGTATTCCAAATAATCACCCTGAGCTCATATCTGGTAAGGGGAGGAGGAAGGAACACATACACACACACACACAGTTGGACTTATATTTGCCAGCAAATGGAGAACTAACTAGTCAAACACTCACCATAAATTAACCTGGGGATAAAAGTACATATTCTGTTGGGGAAAAAAAACCTGAAGAAATTTAAACACTTTGACTGAAATTACCAAATATCTGTCCTGTTAAATTTTCACTGGATTTACATTTTTGCATGATCATAAAACATCATATCCGTAGTGTAGTGTTATTTGTCCTACCTCTTTGGTTTCCGTGGTGATATCTCAATCGCAGGTCCAGGAGCAGGCATGTCCATAGAAAACATGTCCACCCACATCTCTATACGACCCTTTGAACCCACAGAAAAAAATAAATAAAACTGAAATCTAACTGCAGTCTGTTTCATGACTCTAGCCAAAGCGCAGCTCTTCCCTACCTGTTCGATGCCTGGTTTGTCAGGGTTCAGCAGGGGTCTGGTCTCCACGTGTTCAGGGACGAGCTTGCAGCCCACCCTCGGGATCTCCTCCCAGTGGTTCAGCACTGTCAGAGCCAAATGCTCCTCAGTCTGTCTCTTCAGACCTGAGATATTGACACAAGCAAAGAAGACACTCAAAATACTTGAATTGGAACGATTCAGTTTTACCAGAATTCTGACATTTATAGCCCAATCTTAATGTAAACAGTCACCAGAAATATGTGACAACCTTCATATTGTTTATAGACCAAACATAAACAGCACCAGATGTCCTGGTATCCTTAATAGAAGGTGCAGCTATGCTGTTTTCAGTTATGCTGTTTTCACTATCAATTTTTTAAAACACAACCAAGTGATGTGATCGTCAAATATTGATGTTAAAATTCTAATACTATGCTGTATGATCTCACAAGAGACCAGTACACGCTCTTACCATTTTCATCCTCGATCTCTGTGGGACCCAGGAAGATTCGATTCGCAACCTTGACTTTGCCTCCAGGCCCATAATGAGGCCCATCAATCTTGCCGTCTTTACAGAGTTTAGCCAGGATCTGAGTGGGCTTCATTGGGTCCCGCCAAACGTTGTATCCATGACTGATATCAAGAGATAACAAATAGGTAATTGGATATGTGAGCCTTTCAGAAAATCAAAATTCATACAGTAGGTGCAGTCAAACTAAGGACAATCAAGTCAAATTTCAAATACTGTTTAAGACAGGTGTTGGGTTTCATATGATGACACGATAACTTGTAAATGATGAGAACGTGGACACTCACACAGAGTAGGTGGATGAAATGCCGCAGGTGGCTCTGTATTTACTGTAGAAACGATTCTCCAAGTCGATCTTTGTTTCTCCAATCAGGTCGTCAGTGCCGACCAGGTCCCAGTCGTACACAGACACCGTCAACATGGACTCCATGGGGAACGTGGCCTCGATGTCGAATGATCTGAGCACAGACAGAACAAGTCGAGAATGAGAATTATGAGTTAAAAGCCAATGTGAGAAGGGAAACACATCCAACATTTTTCATGACTGTTTGATGACTTTTATTATTGTGACATAAGCTCCTTTCTATCACTTGACAAATATGATAGCCAGACTTTTCTTCTGCGGTCCCAACACCTGTCACTGAGTTTGGGTGAAGTGAAGAGATGCTTCCTCTCAACATACTTGCCAAATACAGGATTGAGCTGCTTGGAGATGTAGTTCTCTTTGTCCTTGATCTCTGACTTGCCCAGCTTGATGACAATGTATGGATCAGCCTTTCCATTGATATCAGCAGGATGAAGATCAGTAGCCTGAGGCAGAGGAAAACAAAACAGACAAGAAAAATCAGAAAATAGTTCCCATTCTGTTTCTTAACTGCAGTTTAGAATCAAACGGTCGCTCACCCGAACCACGTAGACGCGAACAAGGACGTTTATTGGGTCGTTATGTGGAATACTCTGGAACATGCCCATGTTAGGATCAAATCCTGCCTCTCTTGTGATCTCCTCAGACAGAGGCAGCTTGTACATACATAAAGATCCCTGGGTCACAGAAAAAAAAAAAACAAAATAAGTATACCTTTGCTCTAGGAATATGAGTTTCAGGATGCACTTGTTGTTGTTCAGTGTTTTCCCACCTTGAATCTGCCAACAATCCTGTCATCATCCAGAGCATGTTCATCGTCATCCCCAGCCTTTCCTCTGTACAGGTTGAATGTGTGGAGCCAGTCTTCAAAGTTGCCATACTCACTCTCTAGCTCCTTGTTGTACACCTGCACATCAACAAATACTTCATACGTTTGTATCAGCGTGCAAGTTATTGTGTGCTGGTTCATTTTCGTCAGGCGTCGACTGATGTACTCACCAGCAGTTCATCCACTTTTGCTTTAAGTAGTCGTTTCTCAGAGCCGTCTGCAGCCTGACCCTTCTTCTTGTCTTTGGAGCTCTTCTTCTCTTTGCTCTTTTCCTTTGTCTTGGAGCCTTTCAGAAGAAGGTCATCGGGTTTGATATCTGATTGGAGGGGTGAGTGCAAGAGGATGTGGACAAAGTAGGGTTGGAGTCATGAGGATGGGTGGCAGGGTTGCACAAAGTGCTACACGTGTCATTCAACGTGAAAGCTGACAGGTCTGTGTGCGAAAAAAGTACACTTTTCACCACGCCCATGTACAGCCATCAGTAAGGCTGTTAGAGGTGCAGAAGACACTAAAACACTGAAAGCTAATTTGAAGAATCATTTAAAATGTAGCATGTTATCAATAAATGATTATGGCTTTCATTTTTATATTCTAAGCAGGGACCAATGGAGTTCATGGGAAATGCAGTTTAAATTTTACAACAAGTCACAAACACACATCCACCATCTTCTCAAACATTTTTTTTTTTTTAATCAAAGTTTAGGGCTGAATTTGATGTTTGTGAGCATGTTATTGCATATGTTGGTTAATCCAGTGAGTGCGTATCAGCCAACTTTCATGTGTGCAGCAGGGCTGGGAGGTCATAAGAAATGGTTATGAACGGGATCATATCTGACTCATGTTCAAAGCATGGATGAAGGATGAATATATGGGAGGAAGGAGATGAAGATGCTTTCCCGTACAACTAACACCCCAGGCAAAATCTCAGTCAGTTACAGTCCGGCATCACTCCCTCCGTTCACTCCTTTTTTAATACCAATAACAACCACTCAGTAGTGCATTATAAGGAGCAGTAAGTTGAGGTATTGGACATTTATTAAACATTTTAGTCATCACTCATAGCTTTACAAAATGTGATGTATGTCCATGTTACATACTGGATTTGGGAATAATTATAGTGCACTAGACAGTAAATGAGGAGTGATTTGGGATTCATACATGAAGACTCTAATTTCATTCATGCAGAGCGCATTCCTTTGACGGACTAGCTCATAACAAATTTCATCTCAGGCAGTGCAGATGAAGTAACAGAAATGTTGACACTTGCAGAATCACAGTTTAAAATCCAATACTAGTGGCATAACTCTTTAAAAGAAATCAAAACAGCAGACATTCAGGCAGGCAGTCTGGCTGACTGGGTGGAATTCAATACCTGCTGCCTCTGCAGCGATCTCCAGGTCCTCCCTATCCTCTGCCTCAGCCTGAGCTGCCTCCTGGGCTCTGAGAGTCTGGAAAACCAGGCAAGAAAGTGCAATGACTCTAGTAGGAATTAAAGTGTGAGGGCAATCTTCACAAAAGCATGAAAGGAACAGACAAACCTCCTTTAGTGTCTCTATTGAAGCAAAGTATTTGGACCACCAGTCCAGTACTCTCTCATCTGTCTCATCATCTTCCTCCACTCCTCCCTTCTTTTTCTTCTTCTTCTTCTTTTTCTCTTTGTCACTCTCCTCGTCAATCTGCTAAAAGACACTTCAGTGATTCTCTGTAGCTCAGTTTTTGTGTTTTGTTTTTGATTGAAAAGGAGGCACCAATTAACTTCAGCACTTTTTATTTTCATTGCCAAATTTCTGTGGGAACGATTACTTACCATGTCAACTTTTACAACAGCGTCAGACGTCTATGATTGGGGGCGTTACACAAAACAGCACAAGGATTAATACACACAGTGGACAATGCAGGCAGGAGCAGCACATGTACAGAGGCAGGTAAAAAAGGACTGGACACAAAGCAGTGATACTATTCAAACACACGTTATGTAAAACAGAAAATAGCTCTACAGCGCAGGAAGTCAAAGAAGAGCTTACAGCGTCTAACTTGACAACTGTTTCCATCTTTCGGACCGACGACTCGGTGTCCATGTTGACGATGATGTCACCTGCAGGGCGAGAGAGGGTGCGGGAGGAAAGGCTGGGTGAGGAGTGAGGCTGGGTGCCGCCATTGGTAAGGACCATGTAGCCATTCATAAGTTTAGCTGGAGTGAAGCCAACCGGGCAAAGACAGCAGGAGGCAGGAGAGGAGAGGACAGGACAGCCAAGGACATGCGAGAGAGGGAAAAAAGATAACAAATGGGCAAACAGATCAGGGCAGAAAGCAAGCAGAGAAACCAGCAACGTTAATAAAGAATGAATATTCATTCTTGAACGACCAGACAGCTGGACCAGAAGTATTTGAATGTGATTCAACAAGTTTGTTTTAACCTTCCGTGATGTATAGCCTGCTGTTATTATCTAAATCTTCAAGAAACCTGGAGAAGGTCAAAACAAAGTCTAAAAATTACACTATATAGACAAAAGTACTGGGACACTTGACCATTACATCAACAGGGACAGAGTTTTTTCCCATTCATGCAGCACAGCATCTGTGAGGTCAGACACTGAGGTTACACCAACCCCTGAAAAACAGCCCCATAAAGAGGTGTGTCTGGATACCTTTGTCTATATAGTGTATCTGTAACATTTCACCCATGTGTAAAGAAGACCTAATGGTCTTATTTTTCGAGAAATAAATCAAGAAGTTAACAAAAGATTGTTTCCAATGAATTTGCTATTCATTGCTGTTTATATTTCAAATACTTGAAGATTATAAAGTCTGTCAGAAAGTCTCTTAATCTTAATAGTGCTGCATTGTAACAACCTTACAAAACAGTTCATAGACTCCTCATAAACTACTGAACATGGGTTTGTTTCAAGAAAAAGGAAGCACTCCAGTGGTGAAAAAAGAAAAAGAATCTCGTCATGTCTTGATTGCTTTGCTGAATTTTATTTCCAGCTAATGGACTGTCAGAACTGCTGATGTGTTTCAGCTTGAAGCTTGGAGCGTACTGTATGTCACAGCGGTTACATTATGCAGTTCATCATTAAACTAATTTTTCATCTGGAAAAAAAGAAATAAGTGCTACTGCTCTAAACACACACAGTTAATGGGCCCCTTGCTTACAATAATATGCAATATATAATACAAAATATAAATGTAATCCTTCACCTGCAGTGGCCCAGTTGTTGGAGGTCTTGTCTGGGGTGGTGTAGATGAAACGTCTCAGGGTGGTGACTGCATGGGACCCCACCAGGATGTAACGGCCGAACGCCCGGCAGTCCACCACTCGGATGTTGAGAGGAGGGTGAAGAAGTTCGTTTTCTGGAAGGTCCTGAGGACAAAATAAGGGGTGGAGTTGGTGAAGTGATGGGAGGTAAAGTGGGTAAAGGGGACCATAAGTTAAAAAGAAAGACAAGTGTGCCATGTTCACTGCAAGGAATTGAATGTAACATCTAAGCTCCAACTACTAAAAGGTCGAAATATCAAATGGACATCTGAACTTACCACCTCAAACCATTTAACCAGGGTGCTGAAGTTGGGGTTTTTCTTGTAGTTCTGGATGAGGGCTGACTGCACACCTCTACCTGCACACTCAATGTCCACACGGGGCCGATCCACTTGAGCCAGATTAATCCTCTTCAGGTCCCTTAAGCCCCAGAACAAAACCTGAACCAGAGGGAAAAACCAGCAGTGGGAAAAGGGGATTTCTAGAGCTAAACACACACACACACACACAAAAACCAACAACAACTCAGAGCCATTGGTTAAAATCTCACCTCTATGCGGTAGCGACTCAGGACTGGTCGGATGCCCAAAGGCACAGGCAGAATGGGTCCATGCTCCGAGTCTGTTGGTCCTTCGAGGGGAGGAAGATCGGCCCTCCCTCCTTGACCAATCTAATTGAGGAAGAGAGGGGAAGTACATATGAGTAACATATTAGAAGGCTTCTGGTTTGCAGAACAGCATGAGCTCCATTCTTTCCTACAGTCTGAAAATTTCTATTAATTCTTTAGTGTGACAACTTTGAAGAAGTGCAGAACAGGCAGAGGTTAATGTCATGTTGGTAGAGACAGAACACAGTTCCTGCAGTACAAACACTGACCACAGAGTAACCAAAGGGTAAGACAAAGTGGGATGTAGAATGAAAGAAAACAGCACCTTTATTTGAGGGACAGCAAAGTTATTGACAGCGATCAGAGCTCGCCTAATCGCCTCCTCATCGAAAGGAATCTGTTGGCAGCAGGAGGAGGCACAGAAAGGAGAAAGAGAGGCAAAAGGAGAAAAGACGAAGATGTAAGTGGACAGAAGGAAAAGGTGGTGACACGTGGCAAAGGAAACACAAGAGAAAATGGTAAAAATATCTGAAAGAGGAAAGGGCCTGGTGAGATGCACAGTGAAGAAAGAGTAAAAGTTGTGATGATGCAGATGTGGTGATAAACGAGTAGTCGGCTGATTGTGCTAAGAGAAAGACATGAGTTTTGCGTGGAGAAACAAGTAATGAAAGCTTGGCAGAGAGAAAGAAAACCCTCTATTTTTAACTTTACAACAGCGACATGAAATCTTCCAACCTTGCAGAATTCTGTGTGTGTGTGTGTGTGTGTGCGTTTACATATGTGTGTTCTTGCATAAGTTACCTGCAGCAGCTCAAAGGCAGCCAGCAGTTCCCCAGCTGTGCAGTTCCCCCTGTAAACCTGGTAGTACTCCAGCTGTGGTGGGAACCGCGGGGGGCCGTAATGCTCGTCGCACATCTTGACAGTCGGCTTCGCAAACGTCCGACCTATGAACTCTGCCTTGCCCTGAACACCACATTGTGACAGCAAGTGGACAAGACAGTCAGGGGATAAGGGATGGGAGTTAGACATGGATGTGGAAGGTGCGGTTTCCATGGCAGCCACTTGGTGTCAGTATTGGCCAAATGTGGTCGAAGATCACAAAATGTGGAATTTGAAAAGAGAAGCTTACAGCAAAGACCCAGTCTTATGTAACTCAAACAAATAAATAAAGATCACATTGAGAGCAATATATCAAAAAGAGTTGTACTGTATTTAAAAGATATCTACAACAGCACTCAGTGTCATGCATGTTGGGGGACATATTTTCGATACTGCACCATTGCTGCTACTAAAACTATTGATGCTCCTTGCTACAAACTGGGGAGAGGAGAAATGGAGGAGGTACATGCAAGTGTTTCTTAAACTTTTCCAGAGCTCATTAGCAGCTATTCATGCCACTTCAGCCATCAGTAGCTATTAAAACTTTTAATTCAACGCAGTCTCTATAATTACTAAAGCTTTGACACTCTATTTAGCCAATGCAGCATGAGCAAATCCAGAGTTCATGTGAAAGACAGGGGGGCGAGTGAGACAAGGGTGGACAGACAGTCAGAACAGTAGGGAAGGAGAAGCAAAGCACACTTATTAGCGCAAACTGGATGCTGTTTAACAAGAAGAGATGAATCTATCAGTCAGACCCTTTATGATGCATTCATTCACTAAAGGTAAGATCCTACCACAGTGTCCTGGTCATAGATTTCGACTACGATGATTGGTGGATCGTCTCTCAGCTCACTGGCCTCCCCAAATAGTTCTACGTCATCAAACACCAGCAGCTGGTCCCATGTAGGGCAGAGTGTCTCACTCAGGACCTGCAACACACACACACACACACACACACACACACACACATACATATATATATATATATCACCTCAGTTTACACATAATCAATGCACATGCACACAAACACACACACATACACACACATAGTTTGCAGGTGTACCCATTCATGGCCCTACCTCAGTAACCTGACTGTGTGTGGAGAAGAAGACCCGAGCAAAGGGATCTGAAAGGCCACTGCTGTCAGCAGCAAACAGACTGCGGGCCTGGTACATGTGCGCTCTCAGCTGGAACACCTGCTTCACTGTTCGATACACACACACACACACACACACACACCACATTAACTCACATTAACTGACAATCAATCCTTTTTGTTAGCAATCTTATATTGAAGGTGGAAAAGCGAGTTACAAAGTAAAAGCGATCAATGGAATTCAAACGTCTTTCTGACGTCTGACTGAGTTTTTATGTTTGCTTCTAATTGATTTTAGAGCTCAAACTTAAAGGTAAGTCAAGAGAAAACCTAATGCAAAGCTTGATGGTGAGCAGAGAAAAAAAGCAAAAATGAATGAAAATAAAGCTACTTTAAAGAAATAATGAAACCACACTTTTATATCCAAGAGCTGTAATGCAGTCATACATATGAACTAAACTGTCACATGGCAGTTTCAGAGAGGACTTACTGCCGTAGATGAGGCTGACTGGGGGACCAGAGTGAATACTGGGACCCATTTTAGCAGCTTTGATCTCTTCAAACCCATTAGGCAGACCGCTGAGAAAGTCCTTCCTCTGCTTGTTGAGGCCAAGCCACAGATACAGCTCCAGTTTAGCCTGAACCGTCCAGCCTGCAGGACCAAAGCCCTTCTTACCAGGCAGCTGTGGACACATTTTACAACAGTAGGGGACCGTCAGCAGCAAAGTCTAACTTTGCATGGTTCAAGCTAGTGATGCGAATAATTAGATGTTTTTGGTTTAAGCTGGTTGAAAACAGTGTTTGAGTAAGAGAGGAGCAGGAAGAAATGATCATACCTTTAGGAAGACAGCTTTGACTTTGCCACAGTCTTTTCCTGTTTCCTCATCCACTACAGAGTACAGAATGTCTTTGGAGGGAATCCGAGCATAGGCAATACGCTTGTTGTTGCTCATCATCCAGATGAAAACATCTGGTATGCTGTGCTGAGGCTGGACAAGATGAATGCATAGAATTGATTGACAGGTGATCAGGACTCTCCTTTCTCCGGATGCTTTCTGCAATTATTACTTAATGGACTTTGCATGTATGTATGTCTGTACCTCATCAGCGAGGAACCGGAGCCTCTGCAGGAAGTTCTGCACCAGCTTTAGTTTGTCTTTGACTGTGTTTTTCTTCACCTGAGTCCGGATCTGCTTGGCCTGCTGGCCCATGCTGTCCTGCAGGAGGAGAGATGATGACTGATAACGAAGCTCACTAACAGCAGGAAGTGAACTTTACCCAAACACACCCTGGATACACATGCTCACAGCATGGATGGGTTTATATTCATTTTTATTCAATTTAACCAACTGCATGAGTGGATTTCATACAAAATCTGAAAAATGTTTTTATTATAAGAAACTCTAATTACTGACACTGTCAGTATTTGCTAGCTGGAATCCCAACATGCTCATTAACCATAAAACACACATTTGTGTTCTCCTGCAGTACATTTGTTTTCCATTTCAGTTTTCACATTAAGTTGATGTAGTGCAACTGCAGGCAAGTATGCACCACAGTCATTTATTTTCTCAGTGTGCATTAAGTACACATCTCAAGCATTGCTGATCCATATACCCATTCAGACACTGGATCTTGTTCATATTATGACTTTGTTATAATCCATACTATATCCTTCAAATCTTTTAGATGAAACAGAGGGTCTACAAAAGAGTTCTGAGAATGAAATATTGCAAATATGCCCAAATGCATTGCATGCGTTCGAAAACATACTTTAGAAATTAATTTCCTCAGGTAACCTTCACAAGGACTCCATAGCATCACTCACTAAGGTGCTGTGATTTGTGCCTGAACAGCAGTCAAATTGATGCCATTAATCACAGCTTCATCTTAGCCTCTTTCACTCACACTGCTTCCTTCTCTCTCTGTCTGAGAAACATAAATCATACCATCTCTCTCATGCAGGACTTAAGCCGCTCTCGATCCAGTTTGGTTCGGCCTGCCTGGTTCACATCCTTGTTAGCCAGAGTCACAAACCGGCTGGAAAAAAAGCAAGAAAATACAGAGGATGAAATAATAAATTCTCTATTCAAACATTTTTGGTTGTTCTTCTAGTGATGAACAACTTAGTTTTTACAAAAAATAACTTAATAAAAAATGTAAACACTGCTGGTTTAAACAGCATTACACTTTTAGGTCTCACATCAGTTTTACAGCTTTTAGCATTACAAGAAACTCTCCCCATCTTTACTGACAGATGAGTCACAAGCCAGTTTTAATACAAGATCATGACAAATGTTTATTGTTAGGTAGCTTGCCTGCAGCCGACGCTGAGCTCCTCCAGCACTCCCCTGAGTCTGCGCTCTGGAAAGGCCTTCTCCGTCTTTATGATCTCCTGAACATCATTCAAACCCTCTTCCTGTCAGGTCACAAAAAACACTGGCACTTGAAAGAAACTGTTAGTACTTTTATGCTTATGTCCAAAACATCTTTTAAATGCCAAATGTCGCTTTATCCCTCTGCCCCCTTTTTTTTTTACTTACCATGGATGTGGAGATGGCAATATAAATCAGCCTGAAATACCTCAGCAACTATTGGCTGTATTGCCATGACATTTTATACACACATTCACGGTCCTCAGAGGACAAATCCTGCTGACGTTGGTGTTGGTGACCCACCGACCTTTCCTTTAGCCATTAGCCATTAGTTGAAATTTGTAGTTCTGAGTATGTGGCTTGTGGCTCTAGCTAAAATAGGCAACAGCTTGTGTTTAATGCTGTCTGGTAAATGTTAGCATGCTAAAACACTAAACAAAAATGGTAAATACTTCATGACTCAAAGCACTGCTGAGTACAGCCTCACATACCTGTGAGCAAACTGTTAACGTTGTCATTAACAAACTGCTGCAGATCCAGGTACCTGAGCCAACTTTACTATAGGGAAGGAAGGTGGATACTGACCAGTTTGTCAGCGATCTTGTCCATCGTGTTGGAGTTGTAAAGTCGTCTTCTCTGGTCCTGCCACCAGCTTCTGATGTAAACACATGGCTTCTTTTCAAAGTAGGGAAGATGGAAGTAATTCCTGTGAAGTACAAACAAAATGACTTGGCTCACAGTCTAAAACCCCAAATTGTTACATATGACACTAAATGTTTAGTTCATAACCTGAATGTGTAAATGAATATGGAAACTACTTCATAGTTAATCATTGTTGGCAATCTACTCCTGGTTGACATTCACTCAATGATGTGTAATAACTGCAAAGCCCTTAGCAGTCCATTAGAAAGGGATGGTCTTGGCTTTTATCATATTGAAACTAAATCATCAATATATAAGAAATGGCTTTGTAACAACTTCTGACCGCATTCCTGTGAGTCTTGACCCTGACCTGTCTGTGATGACAGGCTTCATGAGAGGAGTGGAGGAGACAGAGACCAGGTCCCCGTCCTCATCTGCCTCGTCCTCGCTGGAGTTCTGGATAAGCTCATTCTCCTCTTCTTCGTTCTCCCCATCTTTTTTCTTCTTCTTCGCTGAGGGCTTGCTTACACCATCTATCTGGTTGCCATAGTTACCTGTTTTTGGACAGAACACACTTTGTCGCGGTAGCTATTGACATCTTTGCACACTGTCACATATCTCTGCTATACCGTAAATGTGAGTGCAGGTCAATGTTAACAAGGTGGAAAAAAAGGGTTGCTTACCTATTGTAATTTCAAAACTTATTGTTTTGTCACCAATCTTCCTGTCGATCATGGTGGCCTCCAGGAAAGCACCAAAGAGGAAGAACTCATCTATTTTCCCAGTGGCGCTCTAACAGAGTGAGGAAAACACCAATAAAGGAAAAATGAAACCTTTTATTGGGCTGAAGTGTATTAATTTTATTATAGAGTCTCTGAAGGAATAATTGCCGGAATTCAATGCCCACACAAAACCCACCAACCTCCTGTCTGAATTATTGAGTCACTTAATTTATACATTACATTTGTACGGGCACTTCGTTTCATTAGCGTGTGTATTTCCACCATATTTTCTGCCCTATGATGTTTTTTATTCATTCATGTGGTTGTTATCAAAATATTAAATATTAATACTTACTCATTATTCTTTTAAAAGGTATTATTTGCAGTAGTTTATCACAGTGCCCCCAGGTGTACAGCTTGGCCCATCAGGGCCTAAATTCAGCTGCTGCCAGATTCATTTTGAACAACCCTTTTTGTTCAAGTATGCACAAAAAAAACCAAAAAAAAAAAAAACCAAAAGCCTAAACAGTAAATTAATAAAGACAAACAAGTTGGTTGCCAGGTTAGCTAATTTCTCCATTGTTCACAATTGCTGTGATGGAAAGGACCATAAAGGCTGAAACTGTCCATAAAATTGTCTCAGTTGTCTCAGTAGAGATTGCACTGGGTATGAGGGTAGTTTGAATAAACCACACATTAAGCCACAGGGGGTCATAAGTAAATATACCTGACTGACTGGGTAGATTAATGTGATACATTAAACCTTAAACTGTACTAACTGAAGTCTAGCATTCAAGGAACCATGTTTGGTATGTCCGTTGGCTCTCCAGTCTCTCCAAGAACTTAACTAAGTTTGACTGGATCACAGCCAGCTTTCAATCTTATGGACCTGAAACATCTTTTTTTCCCTGTTACTCCTTCAAAGTCAGACATTGGCATCCTTTCCTATTCTCACCAGGCTCAAGTTAAATAGTTAAAGGGGAGATAAATTAGTCAATTTATAGCATTTCTTTGGTTAGTATTAGTATCGGTCTGTTCTCCAAAGCACCTGACAATTGGCAAAGAGTCATGTTGGCAATGACTGAGGTTCCCAGGAGACACATTTACACCATAACAGCCAAGAGGCCAAATAGCTGGCAAGCACGCCCTGAAGCAAAGCCTCTAATGTTTCTGATTTCCCAAATGAGCAGTTAACTGCATGTGCGCCGATACAATGGTGGATTCCAGCGTCTCAGTGTTTATTGGAGGGTCAGCAAGACAGGAGAGGTCAAACAGCATGTTGTTCTCATGGATCGCAGGTCGGGAAAGCAGCTTTTCTTTTGCTGATTTGCTAGGTCATTTTTGTTTTCAGTGATGAAGCTGAAGGGAGGGTGTAGGCATAAAATAACAACCTCAAACAGATGCGCCACTCAGCTGCACCTGAGCTCAGGTCTTCTCACCTCTGAGATGTTGGAGACAGTCTCCACCTGCACCTCAGTGGAGCTTATGATCTCAGGTGCAGTGGTGTCCAGGATCTCCACGGCGATGGAGAGCAGGAGACGGGCTCGGAATGACACGCCTTCACCAAGACCCTCATTCAGGTCCTGGTGCTCGTCCATCAAAGTGTACTGACGGGTGGAGCCGTACATGTTGACCCAAGCTGGACCCAAGGTGGGCAGGAATCCTGGAGGAGGTGAAAGGAAAATAAATGCCTGTGGGAGATGACTTGGTAAACTACAGGAATTCTTTTGGTCTTTGCCAATATGTGACAATGTGAACAGTAGCATATTTCCCAATCACAATCACAATACTTACAGACAGGATGGTTAGACAGTCCTTGTTGTTGTTTAGAGTTCATAACTTTATCCTAACCACATAAAAATCTTGTTGAACTTTACAATTTAATTCATCAAAATAAGTCTACTGACTACTTTTGATGATTGTTTTAAGCTCACCGCTGTACTGTTGTTGCACTTCATTTTGCAGAAATTTATTGAAGAAAAGAAACTGTGCGCTGCTAGAAGTGTAACTGCATCACTTGTGGTGTGTGAGGAATTTTCTTTACACACCTCACACCAAAAAAAATCTTCAAAGGGGATCCTGTATTTGGTTTAATATATGCAAATGTATGTATTGATTGCAAGTGCGTTTGAATGTCATGTACTGAATTCATACAGCCGTTAGCAAAGGGTCAGAGGGGCCATCATGTGGTTTGATTAATGTCCTGCAGCACCGTTAATTACTACACACTGTAAAATATTAACTACATAAGACAGACTAATTAATGCATCCGACAGATAATCAATGCTAATAAGACAAAGTGCGTATGTGTGCTTTGACCCACCTTTATCACCATCGTTTGATATCTTGCGCAGGTCAATAAAGTGGGTTCCTATGGCAACGTCGTTGACCTTATCCGAGTCCCGTATCTGGACTTTTATACGCTTGCAGAGTGGAGGGAACAGCTCAGTGAAGATAACCTGCTCGTTCCAGATTGGTTCATAACTGCTCTTCTGGACTGAAGTCTTCCCCTGGAGTCACATGACGCAGTAACACTTAAGTTGCTTAAAGTGGAAAGGACTAACACATTTGTAGTATTCAGATTACTTGGCTCAAGGTCATATGCTGTAGTAACTGCAGTCCTTATTTTGTGTAAAGTTAATATGATGATTCAGCAGTCAGAGTTTCTCACAAATCAAGTGGATATATTTCAGAATCATCATTTTTGCAGAGAACAAGGATTTTGTCTTCAAACTTTACTTCGATAAAGGGTCTCTTTGCAGCCAGTATGGACAGGAGAAGCACTAAAGTAACTAATAACCTTTTCAATACACATATGGGCAGGTAGATATCCTGCATTAAGAGACACTTGTATGAAGAACCTATCCTTTAAGATGCAGGTGTTAGCCAGGTACTCAAGGCCACATACAGTATTTAGCACCTGTCCACAGCTGAAGAACTTGAGGATTTGTGAATTTGTCTCTATACTTCTATACCTCTCTTACTTGAAGTCTGCTTCTCAGACTCTTATCTCATACATGTTGGCTGAGGATGCAACAGCACACCTCAAGCTCACACACTTACAGCACAGGCTCAACCTGAATGTTTGTTCAGTTCAAGCAGCCCCTTTCATCTCTTTTCCTTCTTCTATTTTATTTTCCTTTGCTTTGATAGGGTATTTATATATGTGATTGATGATATGTTTATGTTTGAATGCATAATAACTGGATCTCTGTGAACGATTTGCTTGTCGATTTGTATTCTGAAAACAAATATCTGAATCATAGCTACTCCGAAACTTTGGATCCTTGATGGAGATAAAATATCTTACACAGGAAAATGATTTTCAGTCAACGTAACTATGCATAATTCATAATTATTTAGTGTATATAGTTATTAGTCAAGCAGTCATGAAAATCCACACCACAGATGGCTGCACTTGTATGCGTTAACCACGGTGCATTCTAAGGGAGCAGTAATAATCCCGGTAGACACCAGCAAAGAATCGGGGGTTTCAGGAATGTGGAAGGAGTTACTTTCTGCCCGGCAAACTGCACTTGAACGTAGGGGTCCACCAGGTCTCGGTTCTCTCCAATGAAGGCCTTCTTCACATTAGCCATGATGCTGGTGTTCATTTTAGGTAGTCCCTCGGCGCGGTAGATCTTCACATAAAACCTTGCCCACTGCCTCTCTGCTGGGATGCCCTCTGGAAGCAGGAGGTTCCTGGCAACCAACAGCAGCATAAAAACTCATCCAAGGACAAGACTGTGAAGTTACTGATTATTGTGAAAAAGTTTTCTATTGGGCGATACTAGGTGATTACGTTTATAAAAGTATATATGTTTTGAACAATTTCCAGTAATCCTTACAATCATGAAAACAGTTTTGCTATGCTGTCTCATTAATCACCAAGTCATCGTCTTACAACATATTCCAGTAAAAAGACATAGCTGAAATTAAGACAGTGATGCAGAAATAACTAAACTCTAAACTCTGCAAAGTGTCACTAAACACAGTACTCAGTATAAGTTCAGTCTGAAACTTGCACATTAGTAACAGCTCTTTACCCCTCTATGTCATCTTCATCAGTCTCATTGGCCTTGTGGGGGGTCTTGATGTTGTCGCCCTTCCCAACCACAGCAATGTCACACTTTATATATCCCTTACACCCTGCTGTTATGTCATCAGGATCAGACAGGATGGCCCACTTGTGGTAAAACTGATGTTCTGGGAAAGATTTCAGTCAATTAGGACTATTTATGAATGTAATGATCAGTTATTAGTTTAACAATGGAGTTAAAGCTCGTAGCTTACCCGGCTGAGAGTAAACAGTCCCAACATCCATCTTGAAGGTTCCCACTAAGGTCCCACTCCGAAGAAGATTTTTAGAGTGAATGACCTGCACAGGGTTGAGAATGAAATATTAAAATAAAGAGCAAAGTGATAAACTCAGTGGTCAGTTGGTAGCAGACACAATTCAAAACATTCACTTTTTCTGCATTAGCACATTTACATGGCTCTAAAATCTGGCCTCAAATTTAGGTATTCAATTTCAGTAATGTACCCTAATGCATACCAAAGAGCAAAAACAAAGGGTGGTAACAGTTTGTTTAGCGATACTGCAGTGTGTATTTTTGGTGTACTTACAGAGAGCTTGATGATCTTGTCAAACATTACATCAGGAGGGACATGGAAGTCAAAGACAAAATACTGCAGAGAGCAGAGAAAACATTACATCATGATCCTTTCATTGTTAGATCAGCCTTGCACAAGATCAGCTGATTGCTGATTTCAAGGTCTACATCGAGACTTTGCCATGCCTTTGCTGAGGATTATACACAAGTCTAAACAGATCCTGAACGACTGACGCTAAACAAACTGGAGGGTCTGGACACGAGGAGAAAATTGTAGGAGAACTATTATCTCGATCATTCTGGTTTCCAGTTTGTCGGTCCACAGGGGATTTTCAGACAAACAGGAAGAATCGATAGCAGACAAACTGTCACTTCCACTCCCTGCAGGGCACAGCTCTGAGCTCTGCATGACCCTCAGCACTACCAGCACTTCTTGCTGTTCAGGAACATAAATGCTTGCAAGAACTCTTGAGTGTTAAATGAAGAATTTCAAAGTCATTAAATCTTTACAATGAACCAAAACAACAAACTGAATGATACTAAGTTTGGGGGTAATTCTTCGTAGATTCGTTATTACTTTCAAGAACAAGCAGTCATGTGATGCATTGTTAAATACTGATTGTCTCCACCTTAAGTTACAACTTACTTTACAAAACAAGATCAAAATAAACTATGCATTCATCCTTCATGTATTGAGGATTGACATTGTTTTTCTTCTCACATGGGAGGGAGCATATGGGAGGAACAATATATGAAGAACAGAAGGCACAAAATGAAGCTGAGAAAGACAAAATCAGTTCATATACACACAAAAATGTCTACTGCCTGGCTGCAGGATTAATTCACAGGTCTCACCTCATTGAAGTATGGGCAGTTGGTGGACTCTTTCATAGACGTGTACTTCTTATCATCTCCAATCTCCACACACACCACAGGGTCCATGTTGAGGCCTATGAGCTGCCGGGCCTCGATCACTGTGATGCTGATCTGATGGGAGACGGGAGCACATCAGATATGAAACCCGTGACTCAACCAGCAGAATTTCCATTATCATAAATTATACAACAATGTGATCTTCACAAAACCTAATGATCTTGTTCCCAAGCACTGAGAGCATTTGCCAGATACTTTTTTAGATTTTACTCAGACTTTTCCTGAGGCTAAAGTAATGTAGCATTTGAGAGACAAACTAGATCCAAGCAAAAGGTTTCTACATCCAAGCAATATCCCTCTGGTTTTATTATTCAGTGGTTAATGAAGAGGAACAGAGAGAAACAACAAAGGAGAGGGTGAGACTGCAGTCAATGATTACACCAAGATTTCAGGCTGGTGGATAAATGTATTCATGTTTTTTTTTAAACAAAATGGGCCATGAAAATAGGCCATGGGCTAGCTTTGGAGGACCACTGACACAACAGTTATTTTGTTACTTGTTTTCTTTGAAGTTGTGGTGAATGAAAGTGGCTGTCATGAACAGTCATGTTTTTAAAGAAAATAATAGTCCATATAATTATATCAACCAACACGTAGTCAGACACTACATTTTTACATACATACATACAAACAGCCACAATAATAACAAAAAAGCGAAAAAGTCTCAAGTCAACATGAGTAGAAGAGAGGAAGATCCTCATCAGTGAACATGCACATTGCATATCTGCACATTGCAATTTGCACAAACACTACACACACACACACACACCTGATAATCCACTGGGCGTCCTGAGCTCGGCTCCATCTTGATATCTGGCTTTGACCTGAATAAATTCAACACTATCAGTAATTTTTCTACAATGGCTTGATTAAATTGAGGATGTTCTCATTTTTTACATATTGCCAGGTTGAATATGTTTATTTTCATAAATATATGCTATTAAATGGCATCAGTGTATAACCAGCTTCAGTTTATGTGCAGCATTGCAGTTTGAAACATTCAGTACTAACTGAGGCCATCAAGGCAGTGTTTTAACCTCATCCTGCTGTGTACATGGTCTCAGTGTGAACACATATAAGACCTCTTATTGGAGACGTTGGTGGTGACAGCGGTGACAGACGCCAGAGAGATGGTGTCAGGGTCCAGTGATCCAGCAAGACGCATTGCCTTCCTGTCCAGGTCCTCCATGTCCAGGACCGCCGGCTCATCTGTGCAATTAAAATAAAGTAAATCAGCGATTAAACACTTGATATTGAGTGGATCGATTCCAGTACATTTGTGTTTTATGTTCTATATGTATAAATTCCTCTGCTTTAAAGCGTTTATATGAAAAAAATAATTCAGCAGTTCTCAACCAGAATTTTATTCCTTGCACTGTGACACAGTTGAGAAATAATCCATATTGAGAAATAATAATTACAAACAATATTGTTCACCAGTGAATGATTAATAAAATGTTTCGGTTTTTTAATTCAATTAATTTAAAAGGTTTGAGACTTTTTTGGGGGGATAGTGAATCCTGTCTATGACCAGGGGTAGGAAATGTCATTGTTATTGTCAGTTGTGTTTTGTTGATAATATACATGACATTATTTATAGAAAATTGATAAACGGGCTTCAACATGAATGTTTCCTCCAGCTAGCTAAAAAAATGAACTAACAAAATACAGTGAATGAATGTCAATTTTGGCTCAAACAGACGCCATCTTAACTTGTTTTACCTCCTTTCTTGTGGTCGTCTTTAGAGATCTTGATCTTGCCGAGTTTCATGGCTGAGAAAACTCCCTTTCCCGCTCTGGTGGAGGAGAAGGGGTCAAAAGATGAGAAGGGGAAAGGAGAGAAAACTTATATAATGAAAGTGAACCCGATGAGTCACTGACGATCCATCTTTGGATCAGCCAGTTTCATGTTTGTCTCATCACGATGGCTCTCCGTCAGTAGGGTCAACATTGAGTACCAAACTCGGCTTCCCCACAGCTCACTCAGTGCAACCCAAAACCCAGCGCCACAATGTCAATATATCATGGACATCTTTGTAACTCGACTAGACATTTAATTCCAGTGGAATTACCCACCCGCCAGCCATCACCATCACCAATTCTCCAGACCCTCAATCACAAGAGTATCCAGTGTCTCCTCACTGATATTAACTGGATCACATATCACCGTAACAACAAAGAGCTTGCGATGCCATCAGCGGGACGACAAATGAGGGATCTTAATAATTAAAAATGAGCGTGACCATCCAATTTGCTGCGGATATGGATACATGTCAGGGAATTAATGAATAGGAAGGGTTTTCTTTTGTTTCCACCAGCATTCAGAATCCAGTGTATCACAGTACAGTTGATGCTTTAATCCACCCCTCCCCCACACCCAGTTATCCAACAGACAACCTTCAACCTCATTTTGATGGAATATGGAAAATTGTTTTTAAATAAAAATTTGACAACATCTCATTTAATAAATTCATGGATGATTGCCAAGAGAAATTAAAGTAAGTAAAAGCCTGGAGACACACGAATGGGAATTAAAGTCAAGAAAGAAATCCCAATGGATCACTTTTCAAAATAAAGGTAAAAAAAAAAGCTTTATTCCCCATCAAAGCAAATCAAGGTCTTTCACATTCATGGATACGCTGCTTGGACTTTCAGCCCGAGAGAGCATACCTAACTGTTACATTTCTAGCTGAAAGACAAGTTTATTGAATCATCAGTGGATGCATCGAAAAAACTTGGAACAACACCTTGAAAAATACCTCTGAATGTAACAAGTGGAGAAGAAATCCTGAAACCTTTCAACATTTAATCAGCTATTGAACAACAGAAAAATGACAATCAAAGAAAAAAAATATCGCCTGTAGAATTCATTAAATTGACTGGCTGAAAAAGCATTTTATTTGTAATGAAAATTATTGTGACATGCAGCCCTGGTTTCCAGATGTTCCAGTGATCCATTACACCTTCTCGTCTCATTCAATCAAAACGAAAGACACACACAAACAATATGAGAAAAGGTGTATTTCATACCTACCACATGAAAGACACCACTGACCCTACTCAACTCCACAGAGAGGTAAGATCACCATACATCCACTGCAACTGAGTTTCCTCCCCAAACTTCCTTCTGTGTTGAGCTATATTTCCATATTCTTCACCTGTCAGGTGCAGACAATCCAAACCAGCCAGGCTGATAACAGTTGGACAGATGAGTGGATGATGCAGGAGAGAGGAAGGGAGGGAGAGAGAGGGAGGTGGAGGTATATGGTTGGAGATACGGAGAGAGGAGGAGGTTGGAGTGGGTTGGGCTCTACATACCACCAAAGAAGACTGTAGCTAAAGTGGGTCCAGACAGCCTGAACTTCATGTAATATTGTACTTAATATTATACTCAACATGTTTTTTCAACCGGTGATAAAAACACTCATTCAGTGGCACCAACTGAGTCTTTGGGAATATGTAAAAGCATGTGTATTATTCCCTTCATGACTCAAATTTCCACTAAAATCACCCTTAAAAGGCTACTGCTTCTTCGGATTTGGTTTCTCTCTAAACTCCCCTGGCCCTCATAACCCTTAAACTAAGTGGTTGACCATAAAATAAATGCTTAATATTGAAGGAATCACAGGCGAAACAAACACTGACTGAGACTGGCTGCATATGCAGTCTTCCATGTAAATGTCAGTTACTTCGTACACCCATCTTTTCTTTGTAAAAGCTCTTTGGCACTAAACAATCATGTCATGCCGCTTTGCTTCACAGAGAAGCGAGCCACAAGAGGTCAAGGTTTCGTGTCAGAAAAACGTAACCATAGTTACTTTTAAGCTCTTGAAGAAATGGGTTGTGTGTTGGTGGTGTGTTGTGGTTACTGTGATGAGAAAAGTCGTTATGTAAATCAGTAGGTGCAGGAAGAAGGCCATGGAGTTATAGCAGGCAGAGGTCATATAAAAGCATGACAGATTTTCAACCAAAAGAGAGGAGAGAGACATTGGAAAAACACACAAGCCATCCAGTATTTGACTTACTTGTCTTTCACTCCCTTCAGTCTCTTTTCCCTTCCTTTGCTGTGTCGAGTTACGAAGAAGCACAAGGACAAGCATCAGAGACAAATGCTTTCAACAAGAGGCAATGTCTGAATTTAAAGTAAGATAAACCTTGAAAGTTTAACAAGCCATCCTTCTATGCTGATTTAATGAAAAAATGTAACCTTCAAAAATGTCTGTGTCCTACGAAAATATGTAAATTCACACTTTCCCTGGCTTGTAACACTCACAAATTGTCAAACATGAGAAGAAAATACAGAGAAATGGCAATTCAAAAGGACTTTATACCTATTGTTTTCTCTTTGTTCCTTTGATCTGAAATAAAGACCGTACAGGCATCAGTAACTACAACATAAGCTGTAACACCTACACAGTGCACATCAACCAAACATACAAACACCTTGAATGGGACACAAAGCTGATTCAAGCTTTGTATACTTAGAGATAAGACATATTTAAAATGCAGGTAAATCTAAGAGAGAAACATATGCATGTGTGCTCAAAGCTGAAAATGTTATGTTATGTATATCAGCCGTGTGTGACTCAATAATACATTAAAGCATAAATAAGTTGTCTTGTTACACGTGTAAATTGCAGCAAATATGAATGATTTAACCGCAGAACTGCATGCTGGTACCTGGCAGCTTGATTTCACTCTCCTCAGTAAAACTGGGGTTTCGAACTGTGCATGAAACATATTGCTCACAGCTCTGAATTCATGTGCATGTGAAATAGTGCGATAAGGTGCTGAGGATGGCTGTAAGGGCTGTAAACTGCAGTCCACAGACATGAACTTATATGTGCTGATGGTCAAACAGGGACACGTCAGCAATGAAAGTACTAACAGTAGCACACTGTGAAAACACTCCAGTAAAAGTCCTGCATTTAAAAAAACTGCTTTACTGAAAATGTATAAGTGCAACAATGAAACTGTGCTTAAAGAATCAAAAGTAAAAATACTCATCCTCTAGAAAATTGTTATTAATTAATATTACTGTTGAATTAATGGATCTGTTGCATTTCACTGATGTGCTGTATATATTGGATAACTGACAATACAACAAATCAAATCTTTTGGTTTAACTTGTGTTCATGTTTCATATTTCTTCAATTTGAAGTCACTATTGTTGACTTTCTGGGTCTTTATTCAGTACTATTTTCACAGTTTTCAACCTTTACCGGAAACTTGTTTGGCAGCGTTGCTGCATGGCTGTGCACATGCACAGAGGAATCGATTTAATTACTTGCTCAGTGTTGTCAAACTGTTGCTTGTCTTTTATTTATGTCCAGAATTTGTTTCCATTTGTTTTTCTGTTTTTCAAGAGAATGCTGAACTTTCTCAACCACTGTACACAGCTCCCATATAGATGAACATAAACGAAAAAAGGGAGGATAAAAACCTAATAACCTGTGAGTGATCAATAATTCATTGATATATACTGTCGGTTCCGCTCTGAGGGCTGTACTGAATGGAGCTCAATGAGTTACCCTACATACACACACATGTTCTTTCTCTCTCACATACAAACTGGATGCATATACAGTATTGCTGTTCCTGCTTCCGGGAGCCCATAGACTGCAGCCAGACAGTGTGATGATCAGCTCTGCCTGATAACACAGTTGGGGAATGAAAACTTTCACTACACAGGAACCTCCTGTCCTGAAAGCTTATTGAACGCCCTGTAGTCCTCGCTCTACCTCAGTACATTCTTCCTTTAGCAGATTTTTTTCCCCTGCTGCTCAGGACTTCAAGTTGTGTTTGTCACGGACTTTCAACCTCGACTTTAGTGAGAAACCTTTTTTTAGCACTGCAGATAAAATGGAACATTAATGTTATTTATCCCTGTGAAACTGACATCGCTTCGCAAGTGATTTCTGCTTCATTTGCCGACAGGAAATTTAAATGATATTCCTTATCTGTGATGTGGCAATAGTTTACCCTCATTAGTGTCACACAGATAGAAGCTTATGCAAGTTTAATGCCCTCACACACAAAAATAAAAGCGTGTTTTGAACCTTCATGGCCTACATATGGCAAATGAAACATATTTTAAAATCCTGGGGCCCCTTTTGTTTGTTTGTGATTTTTTTGTATGTGTGTGCATTTACAAATACATGCAGTATTTTACAGTGTATTTGTATGGGTGATGCAGCATCTTCATAATGCAGACTGAGGAAGCAAGAAAAAAGGAAAGAGAAATGATGAAGAAAATGAAGAGAAAGGAAGGAGTAGAATGTACATTACACAACAACCCATTGCTTTTCAATTTTTAATATTCACTCAAATAGCACTCTTGCATTTTTTACTCTGTTATTGCATCAACTGGACTGGAAAAAAATCTCTAGACTATATACTCCCACTCAGACTCCTTCGAAAGCTTTCAAATGGCAAATCCTTTTTTCTCGACATCCATGACGACATCTAAGGGATTCCAAAGACTTTTCTTTGAAAAGACTCTCTCCTGAGAAGATCAGCTCTAAATAGTATTTTACATCTGCTACCTGAGACAAACACAAGGCTCATGCAGAAATTTGGATTTACCCCAAAAGGCATGTCTTCATGTCGTCATCGTCTGCTTCCACATCAAGACTTGGAACAGAAAAGTAACAGAGAGGAGCTCTTACACATTTGCACACAGTACTCAGATTTAGGTTACACACTGTCTTATCACACACGAGCTGAGAGTAAGAACCACCGCAAACCACAGCAAAACACAGCAGCAGAGCTGACAAACATGGAGGAGTCCCTTGTGATAAGACAGCTACAGGAGAAGGCACAAGCCATATCAGAAACTCAAAGGCAACTGCTTTGATGTGGTATCTGTTTCAGCAGAAGGAAACAAGCAGGCGAACAGCTGAAGAGAGAGAGAAAAAAACTCAATACATCCTTCAAATAATTTACAACCCTGCACTGACAAGACTGATCATGAATAATCTCCTTTTTGCATGACTGTACAGATAAAGAAAATGAAACATTTTTTATGCCACTTATCACTCAGAGATGGATTCTGTAAAGCCTTATCTGTGACTACAGTTCGTCAGCAATGTCTCGACTCACCGATCTGAAAATCTTTCATTTTCTGACAAGGGCTTACTGGCTAACTTATTTTTATAGCCAAAACAGAGGAAGAAAAGTATCTGCTGATGGAGAAAACTGTGTGTTTATCTGCTCTACATTGCAGAGAAAAGAATATGTCAGCGTTTTGCTTCATAGCCAGGGAGCATCACTAACTACATTTGTTTGCAGGGCTACAGGTTAATTAAAAACAAATACCTGTTCATGATTAGCACATCCACTGTGTTGTATTTTTACTGTGTGGAAGTGGGTCTTGGATGATTTATTAGATATACATTCCTGCAACCCCAGCTGATGTTGCCTCCTTGATAGCATTAAATAGCACAATTTGTTTTTATCACATACTGTACATAAATTATGACATTTTTTCGCATTTTAAAATAAACTGTACACATTACTAAGTCAAATACAGTAAAGGCTGTTTTTTTAATCAACTTGTGGCTCAATATGCATAATAAAATCAGACAGTGAAAACTTTTATTTCAGAAAGCACAAATGCTGACATATCTGCTGGTCCACAGGGAGTCAGTGCTATACTGAGCCACCTGCACTGTAGCACAGCTTGATGACACGTCACCAACACCTGACACCAGACCTGTCTCTGAAGACACAGCGGTTTACACCGACGGTCAAATGAATCACACATTTAGAAAATAAAATCATCATAAATAAATAATCGCTTGTCTCAATAAATTATCCTTTCAACACAGGCTTTGCTCAGGATGAATTGCCCCCTTGGGCTGATTTGATGTTATGCAAATAATCATGCATATATTTAAACAGTTTGAATAAACACAATGACTATTTACAGCAATATATTTCAGTGGGGCAACACTCAATAGAAAAAGAAAAAAAATTGTTTCTGTAAGCCTTTTGCACCAGTGTTAAAGTATGGTCGCACTCCAGTGTCAACCCTATTTCATCTCATTGGTTTTTGTCCCCCCCCAGTATTTGATGTATGCAGATCAAATGACAACTGGGGCCTTGAATCCATTCTCTTCATGTCTGGCACATGTGCTCCTCTGCATGCACTATTCAGCAGATCTGCTTCACTGGCAGCAAAACCACGCAGAAGGTGATTTATTTATTAGGAATAACAAAACCTCTGCAAAGCCGGCTTATTGTGGTGCCACAGATAGCACAAAATGCTTTATGGGCGTCACCATAAATCATCCTGCAGGCTCGGAGACGATGTGGAGGGAAGCCAAGGATGCAGATATGAGAAGTGGTAGCAATGGTGGTCAACCTTAGGTGAAATTTCTCCCACCAATGTGCCTTAACAAGCTACCTACACTCAACTGACTCCCCTTGTACAGTTTAATGCCCATTAAAATCTGAAAAGAACACCAACTCTCCTGTCTCCTGCAGCATACCCGACCTTTAGGCCACAGGTGATTTAACAAAAATAGACAGCACTGGGTGGAGCTCTGTTTCATGTTTCTTCTGTTTGTTCTTCCACTCTGCATTCTCAAGAAAACCCAGAGCAGCTATGATGGAATACTTTATGTTTGCATGTCTCTCAAGTGCTTTAGAAATGTAATGTTTTAAGTTCAAACTCTTGTAAAGACTGATGAAAATCCTTTAAGGGGTTTTGACATTGTCATAATGCCTTGGAGTGACACACAACTCTCCACGATGCTGTCAATGAGGAGACATTGCTGTGAATTGTTGCAACAGGATGAAAGAAGAGGTGAAACAGACACACAAAACAGCAAACCAAAATGTGGGGAAATCAGGCCGACAGAAAGGATGTGGGAAATATACCTCGAGGCTAAACTCTTTATGACATTCTCCTCTTCTTTTCCCTTCTCCTCCTCCTTCCTAGTGGAACAGGAAAGTCATCCCTGGTTATCGTCTCCTGCACACTAACGCTTCATTAGCAGAATAAGTACCATCAACACTGGCCACAGAGTTTCAGAATTCAGGATTCAATGAAACATCTTTAGAAAGTTTAATTCTGAAAACCTCTCAACCAGAGATAGAGTGAGCAGCTGGTAATTTAGGACATGAAGGGTTTATGAGAAGAATGAAGGTTATTAAAAGCCCATCAGTCTGACCAGCTCTGGTGTGAGGTGGATTAGAAGTGGATTTGTTGGCTAGGGAAGAGTTTATTGGTATTTTCTCAGCAAGTCAATCCCCCCCAAAACACACACACACACACACACACACATCTTTTTTTCTCCAGACAAAAACCCGACAGCAGCTCTTACAAAGTCTGACTGACAGCCTTTTGCAACCACAGCACCTGGAAGACAGGCGCTCGCATCAAGCAGCAAGGACAGAGGGATTGTTCACTTCAAGGAAGGTGAGGACATGTAAATGAACATGCTGGAGGCACAGCACAAATCACTGGACATACTGCATGCGGAATATAAGCAAAGGCTCATGAGTTTGGAGACTACTCTCATTCCACTTTTATCGAACCGTATTTCTCCACAGCACTTTTCCCTTCATCGACCACATTCAAATACTGTATCTGTTATATAACATCCGTGGGATGCTCCAAAACTTTCTTGTTTTCCTTGGGATGCTTCCAGTCTTCATACTGGCAACGGCAGACCCTGAACAGTCTTTTTTTTTTTTAAATTTATGCCCTAAGAGTGCAATTTAGGCGTCCTGTGTCGACAAACAAAAACACGCACACAGTGGCATTCATCCCCGCACAGACACAATTTTTCACACGCCCATTCAACATGCAGCATAATGACAGACTTAGGGATCTGGCTGTGCAGATAGTCTTGGTAAAAATCAATTCCACCCACAGATCATTTCACATACTATTCAGCAAAAAACACGATGAGCAAACCACAGAGGAAGACCAAGGAACAGTGCAAAGAGCAAAAGGCAGCTAATGGGGCAGCGGATCTTATAGTTTTTCTGAATAAATCTATATAATCCTGTGCAGCCTGGGATTACTTGTCCATCATTGTGAACTGCCAGCGAGACACTCTGCACTGTATAAACAGACCATGTGACTTGAGTCATGATGCTTTTCCTTTTTCATTTTGGTGCTGACAAAGTTGTAAGTGACAAAAAATCACAGTGCCAAAAAAATCCATTAAAAAAATCCCTCTGTGTTATTTATTCAAGTCCAAAACTGGTAAGAAAAGACTCTTTAAAATTCCACGTTATTTCTTTCGAAAGACAATTAATCATGATGCTGTCAGTGTCAGTGTTCTTATCACATACATTTTTATTCATGTACTTACTTTAAAAGAGTACTACACAAATTTAGCACTGCATTCGACTCACAATGAACAAAACAAGTAGTAAAAACTAACTCGGCTTCATCAGAGATAGTCCCCCCCCCCCAACACGCATTCTTCTTCCATATCAAAACTCAGTGCTTACAAAACCCAAAATGCAACTTGACGGCTGTAGCATTCACACAGCACTGCAAAGCAAATTCAAATCTGTTGTGTGAGATAAAACAACTTTTAGTTCAAGTGGCAGTTTCTACGTAACTCCAAGCCCCCTTGCAACCACAGTGATTAATTCAAACTTTGCACACACATTGAGTATGGCCAGATCTGTGCTCTGAGTTGTTGTTCATAGATTCCTATGACATATCATACATTATTTTGCAAAAATCAGCTCTTAACTGTGGCTTCTGTCAGCATTGCCAGCACAGGGCTTCTACATGTGCGCCTCCACAACAGCGAAAGATGTTCCATCAGCTGGACAGCATGAAACTTCAGCAATGTGTGAATGCTGGATCCAGCTGTCAGCCTCAGTGTCTTCAAGTTATCTGCTAACCCATGTATGCTTCAGTAATATTGTTAAAGTTGATATTCTCTTAAAAACCTAAGTATATAATTAAAGCAGCATATTTTGCTTTCAGTTGTAGAAGGTCAGCAAATTTATATTCAGAGGTAAGATAGTTGGATGTTTGACTCACTTCCTGAAGGTCGGTATGGATCCCTGTAACGACCGTCCAGGAGACGTTCCTGAACCATGGCTTTGTCCAGACAGCAAGCTGTCTGTTTCAAAGGCAAACATCCCATCACGGTCGTCAGGAACATCCAGGAACTCCCCATCACTCCACACTCCTGCTGAGCTATCCATCGAGTGGTATCTGATCTCTATGGTAATGCTGGTCTGAAAACAGAGGGAAAATTAGCTTATAGTCTCATCAGTTACTGAGCTTTCACTTCAGTAGAAGTCAGAAAGCATTTGAAGGAAAGATCTCGTTATTTCATCTTTCAGTGTCCAACACATTAATCTTGAAACTTCTACAATGCCTTAACTGACAGTATATTTAATGTCCCTAATGACACTAACATAATTTGTATGGGTGTCAGGATAACAGAATGCTATCTTGGCAGCCATAACTTACACTCCTTCAGCTGCCAAGATGATTTGAAACTGCTTTAATAAAGCCTGTGGAGGCTTGCCAAATCATGTAAAAATATCGTCTTTTTGCTATTTCTTAAAATTCGTTTTCATTCAATTTTTCTATTTGGTCTATCCATATTTTTGATGGTTTGTTCTGTTTTTTTATGCTATCATCCTATCTTAAATTTTTAACACTGCTGGCAATAAGGCTAAAAAGGGATGACAATGTCACACTGTTCACATCTCTGGTACAGACTGAAGTATATTAACAACTATTGGATGGATAGCCATAAAAATTGGTACTGAATTTCATGGTACCCAGAAGATGAAGCCTACCGAATTTGGTGAAAACCAAATTGAAACTGAACCTTTCCTCTACAGCCATCATGAGGGTTTTGAGTGAAATTTCTCAATGGAAATTGGCTGGATTGTCATCAAATTTTGCACGCACATTTATGTTTCCGAAGTATGGTGATCCCTGAATTAACTTTGCATCTAGCACCATCAACTGGTCAAAATTATCTAAATATTATCTGTTTTATGTAGAGCAGAGAAGAAAGAAAAGAGAAACACCTCAGAAGTTTCATTTCTTTAATATCATGGCTTTAAGAATACAGTTGGGCACTCATTTACATTTACATACCAAACTTGTAGTGAAAGAGTCCAGTCAAATTATAAACTAGCCAACACCTAAAGGATTAGGGTTGACTCATCTGTAACAACTCATTTAATTGTGTATGGAAAAAACTCTCAGTATCAGCAACAAACTTTAGCAAGACTATAAATCATCTCTTCTCCCTGGTATTGGCTGGGAGAATTCAGATTGACAGTAAATGTTTGTTTAATCCAGGCCAGAAAGAATGGTGACACTGTAGTTTATCTTTGCTGTCTTCTGGGAACTTGTTTTTGGACAAATATTATCCTCCTGACAATGATCTCATCTTTATTACGGAGTGGCCAATTTATTCTACTGACAAAGACGGATGAGGAGAAAATATACACAGGGCTCCTGTTCCCTTTCTCTCTCTTCTTCCTCGCGTTTGCATAGGCAGGGGAGTAGTTGGATTTGTCACCATAGCAACCACACAAGTGCAGCTCTAAGTAAAATGATGCTCTCAGGTGATGTTGGATTTTGTTCCACCATTTTTTTCCCCACAGGGATGCACAGCACTGAAATTCTCTTACATAAATGCAGAGAAGACACTAAGGTAATAAAACCTCAAGGTTTCTGCTCTTTTTGAATGCTGTCAATTCATAATATTATCAGTGAATCCTGACCTATAGTGTTATGAACCTCTGTCCAAGGTTTTGGTGTCTGATAAACTCTCAAACTCATTGATCCATAACTCAAACTGGGGGTTCATTAAATTTGCAACATGAGAATACTTCTTCCTGCTCAGTTTGACAGGTTTTCATTCATTAAAACAAAGAAACATTTGCTCCCCATGCTTGAGTATGTGAGAACTCTGACTGTGGCCTGAGGTCCTGCATTTGATGCCTTTCTGTGTAGAGCATGTTCCCCCCCTGGGCACTCTAGTTTCCCTCTCTATCAAAAAACATGACTAGTGGATTAATTCTTCCTCCAGTGGCTCAGAGCAGAGTTGACTGCTCATTGATCTTCATGGATGGGTTAAACGCAGAGAATAAGTTTCACTACATTGTGCTGAGTAAATCAAAGATTATCAATCAGCCCCCATTATGATGGAGGACCATGGGGCTGACAGTAGAGGTGTGTGTGTGGTGGCAGGGCAGAGCAAGAAAAGATGGCAATAGATTTATAAATAAGTTAAGGGATCACCGAAGTGTACACATATCTGTCATGTTAAAATTTCCTGGCAATCCATCCATTAGTTGTTGCCTAGTTGTTGAAACCTTTTTCACAGGACCTCAGGTGCTAGAGAAAAAATGAAGGGCTCACCACAACCATTAAGCTTCATTATTTGGGCACGCTTGATATCTGTACAAAAGTTCATTGCAATCCATCAAATAGTTGTTGAACTTTCAGTCTGGACCAAAGCCCCATCCCTATAGAGCCATACCACTAGCATGGCTACAAAAAATGTGTGTTTTCATTAAACTTTGATAGACTATAAGTTTCTAAAATGGTTGTAGACAGTTTCTGATTTCATGGCTACAAAAGCATCACAAGGCTAAACACAATTGGGGTGAAACCTGCAAACTAGGTCAGTCTTGGTTGCTAATTGTTTGCTTCACACAGGACATACCCTACTGGCTACTGGCTGGTGCATATATCAAACGCACCCTTTTTTTTGAGGCGGGCTATTTAAACTGATTTCCTGCCGACTGTAGGTATGCTGCACTGGTGCTATACACAGCTCCATTGCAAGTTAACGTCTGTGCATTAACACTTACTGCTTCTGATATTTGTTTGGTCTGCAGTTTTTTTTTAAATACTACAGTATAGACCAATACTGTTGCTTTTTGGATGGCTTGATGGTGGCCATATTAGGTGTAGGCCTCAAACCCACCCTCCAAGCCTGAGGAATAAGGAGTTTCCATGTGTTTGGGGCCACAGAGACTCTTCAGAGAAGTTTCACAGAAAGGTCAGACATCACTTTGTCAGTAAGTACTTCTTTTTTGTTTTACTTTATTATGCTTACACTTAAGTTCAGTCTGTTTGTGTTGCTGTGTCAGAAAGCTATGAACATGGTGTTTGCTGGCTGATATGCTGCTGCTGCTGCAACACTTGCATTAGTATTGGTTGGCTATTTCTTCAAGTGACTGAACTTTTTAGTTTTCATTTGGTGATTTGCTTGTATACTGTGATGCTTTACCACTGCTATGTGGTGTTGAAATATGAATGCTAATGTTTGCGTCTTGGAGGCCTTGAGTTGAGGCCTGGGTTGAGTTGGACATGTTTTCTCTTTGGTTGCTGCCATTGTTTCATTTAGGCCAATTACAAATGTTTATTGGATGTTGACTTTAGAATTTTAAGCACAAGTTTTCATGGCTCCTGACACTCAGAAGGCATTGGATTTTTTTTGTCTTCTTCTGTGGACTTGAGTGAACTTGTTTTGCTATTCCAATTAATGACTGCATTTGCAATAAACTAAGCGTCTGCTCTGTGGGTCACACTCATATTCTCTTCAGGGCAAATGTCTTGTACGTGTTTGTAATCATACAAGCTATTGATTGCTGTGAATTGAATATGTTCAAGTAACCAGTTGCCTGTCGCAGTGAGGTTTTTATATGCTGTAACTTGCTGCTGCTTATCAGATGGATTGTTTGATTCAGATGTATCCATATCATCTTTCTTACCTGCATCATAATTGCCTTCCTACTTTGTTTGAAAATGCCCACACATATAGATTTCACAGCTTGGTATCTAAAATGATCTTGTGTTTGCTTGTGTCGAGTATGGGGTTCATGAAAATAAACCTCAAATACCTTTGTGTATGACCAAATACCTTACAATCTAGTGACATTCTCTCCTCACATTTGTATTTTGTGGTACTTGGCAAATATCAGCAGACTAAAGGGCTAACATAAGATGGTGAACATGATAAATCTCATACTTCCATTTTCATGTTATCATTGCTAACCTGTTAGCATTTAGCTCAAAGCACTGCTCTCCTCATATATTAAGTATATAGAAATGTCTCTTGTAGAAGTGATGTAGCTTTTAATAATTTCACTGTATACCTGTGAAATTGTGTGTTTGTGTGTGTGTGTATGAGTGGTGCACAGTCTTCCTGTTTAGGTGAAGCTGTTAAGTCTATTCTGCAGTGCTCCATGTAGTCCCTTTACATTATTTCCCATAGTTGTGCATGCACATAGGATTTCCTGTGCAATAAAGGATTGTTCCTGACATTGCAGGTGTGCTTACATTCAGTATTACCCTCAAAGTGGTTAAAAATCTTGCTCAACTATTGGTTTGTTTACATCCTGTCGGGTCAGCTTAGTGCTACTTTCTTTTCCTCAAGCTGTTTACCTGTGTTCATTCATTTTGGCCTGTCCTGCGTTTGTGGCAGGTGTGAAATAAAACATGTAATGCTTTTGACACTGCCTTTGTTAAACAGTTTATTCCCTTAGTTCTAGCACTGATCTGATGAGTTGGCTGAGTAAATGCTGTCAGAACCTCCATGGCTATTTCGGAGTGATCCCATGTGTTAATGTCCCAGAGGTGGCAAGTAGGTTAATTATATCAAAGTTTCATTAAGTGTCCAGGTGATCCCTGCTAATTTCTGTTCTCCCTTTGTAGGTGATCCTACTGTTTTACCGCTGCTGTGTTGCTCCATATGGTTTTGTTTGGACTTTTGATTAGGCTTACTTGAATTTCTGCTTTGCTGAACCAACTTGGTTGTTTATAAGGCATGATATGATCCAGTTGATATGACATTTATTTACTTCTGTGTGCTACTGCTGTCAGCCATGCTACGTGCTGGCAGCAGTTATCACACAGAGGTAAATAAATGTCATCATATCAAGCATCCTTATAAACAACCCAGTTGGTTCACCAAAAAAGGCAAAACAACAAAAACCCAAGTAAATCTAATCAAAAATCCAAACAAAACCATATGGTGCAACAACAACAGGCCCCTGTGACGTATCCCAGGTGAGGGATACAACAGGGAGCCCAGTCGCTCTGTGATATTCTATTTGTTTTGTTTTTCTGTCTTCTATAAAGTGAAGAAATGGAAGTAGAAGCACAGTTTAAAAAGGTGCACACTGGAAAGCCATCTGCAGAAACTTTGTGGATGAAACAGCAAAAAAGGAAAGCTAATAATGCTTTTCTTTGGTGTGCATGCATGTGCGCTTTGTGTGTTCGCAAGAAGCCCCTCGCACTTATGTCAGTGTGCATGTGTACACCCTAAAGCACTCCCATGCTGTTTGATATCATCCCAGAAACATCACATCAGCACTCTTGGCTCCACTAACGTGATTCTGCACCCTGGGGTGCCTTGAAACCTCAAACAGTTAATTTCTCCCTCACACATCATATTGCACTGCCCTATTTTACAGATACATGTTCACTTCAAGTGAACATGTATCTGTGAACATGTTCAGAGCAGTTCAGCTTTTTCAAACATTTCCAATCAACATAGAATATGTGGATTATGTTAAAGGCAAGCATCTGAGGTGCTGATGTTGCTAAGAGACTGGTTTATTTCCATCTGGTCCCTGTTGAAGGCTGGTGCCTTTATAGGTCAGATGATGGCTGTTACTTCTCTTATTGCCACTGCCGCAGATGCAATGGAAGATAGATGTCTCAATTTAAGGTTCCACTGTTTGTTGGTGAATGCACTTTGCTGACTAATAAAATTAATTTCATTTCTACTGCTGGAGGCCAAATCGTATCATTCCGCAACGATAAACTATTTGATTTAAGCTTGTTAACTGTTTTTTCATTTTTGTCTCAGGTCATCCACTTTAATTTTCAAAGTCTGCAGGAAATGTTTTCTTTTTTTTTAAATCAGCTTTTCTGAGCTCTTCCTGTAAACAAGCTGAGTTGAATATTTAAACTCCAAGCTCAATGTGCATAGAAGAAGAAGAAGAAACAGCTTTATTGACAGTATATATATTTTTACATACACACACTGAATTCGTCTTCTGCATTTGACCCATCCTTAGTTGAACACACACATGCAACACCCGGCAAATTACATGCAGTGAAACACACACAGGAGCGGTGGACTGCATCAAGCGCCTGGGGAGCATGTTGGGGGGTTAAATGCCTTGCTCAAGGGCACATCAGCCGGCTAATGGAGGAGGGGGAGCATTTTTCGCATTAATCACTCCACCACACCCAAATTTTTCCTGCCCGTCTGAAACTAGTAGTTGTGTTGCTCATTAAATTTCCCCAACCAGAGACAGGAAAAGGCTCCAAAAACTTTAGCAGCAGTCTTTAGCATTACCTTTATTGACGTGTTGTTATCGTCGATGAGTGTGTCTGTCAGCTCTAGGTGTCCTTCCTCAGCCACCTTCTGAAGTACCATACAGAAAGTCCCCACCAGCCTGCAGGAAAACATCAAAACATCAACAGAGAACCACTTGTAAGCAGAAATCAGGGAGATCTTGCATGGTATTAGCATGACCATCAGTATCTGTTTTGTTGCTTTGTATATGCTGCTTTGTTTCTCCACCACCACCCACCTGTTTACTTATGTGTAAACCTATGGTCTTCAGCTTATTGTCAGATCACTATTTTTTTTTTTCCAGTTACGCTGATAAGTACTTCCTGTTCACCAAAAATATCTGTCCTCCACCACCGCGTCTGTCTCACTGCATGTGGAGACGTGTATTCCTGTAGTTGTGGGGACAAACATCTGTTTACATTGTGTGGACTCACCTTACTTATTTGGGTGAAGATGTGCTCTACGGTTAGGTTGAGGTTAGGGTTAGGCAAGCAATGTTTATTGTTAGGATTATGTGGTGGTTGAGCCTCCAGGAAATTAATGCAAGTCTCTGTAATGTCCTGAAAAGTGACTGTGACTGTGTGCGTGTCAGCAATGGAGTCATGAACAGACTGCTGTGTAGCTGTGGTGATGGATATGTGGTGTGACGGACATTGAGCAAGTGCCATATTGCCTTTGTCGGCAGCTCACTACAGTATGTCACTCCTCAAAGCGATTTAAAAGGATGTAGATAGAAGCTCAAGTGTGTACACACACACAGACAGACAGTCAATTATTCCTCCTTTCACAAGAGCATCTCCTCTTTTACTAAACCACCCACATCCATTCTTTTGCTATTTACAGTATTTTGATTTGAGAAACTATAAATCTTACTACTTAGGAGACACGTGCCATATATAAGCCGTTTTGTTTTTGCTGAGTCATAAAGTACATAGCAATATCTGTTCTGTGTATTCAAGTTCTGTTGAAGCTTCTTTCATTTCCATGTGTTACATTGTCTGCCATTTTTAGAAAATTCTATGTAATTCTATGTAAATACAGGGCTGATGCCAAATAATTAAAAAGCTGACTTACAAAGATGATGACAATTTGGTAGTGCATTTTAAACTTTTCAAAAACACATTGTCATTGGATAAATTTAATTAAAACGATAACAACTGTCAGGATTAATACTTTAGATAATGTATTGATTTTTGTTTGTTGAAACTTTCAAGCAGATTCCACCACTGGGCACTCTTAAAAATGATGAATTTCGGATGAGATGTGAAACGTTTTCAACAGCCTATATGTCCGGTTGCCTTCGCTTGTAGCACTTCAACTACAACGTGTAATAGTTTGGTTGAAACCAGAAGTGAAACATGAACATTTAACCAGCGAACTGCAGGAGCTACGGAAGTTGTAAACATGGGAATCTGACACCATATAATACAACAAATACCCCATTAAACAGCAGAATATTTTTCATGCCCTCTAACAACACACACAAGCATTTTCTGACTTCCTCCAAGTGGTAGGATTGCAATTTGACTGTTCCCTCCAAAATCATTACAAACCACTTTTGTAAAATGCACGTTTTCATGTGATAACGCTACAGTTCAGGACTGGTTAGGTTTTGTAAAACCTCTTGGTTTGGGCTAAAAGAAGCTTTGTTAAGTTTAGGGGTCCTTTGTTGTCACGGTTGGAAACACAACAGAACAGAACTCCTTCTGATCATCAGACATAAGTTTCATTTCTATGCTCCTCAAGAATCCTTATAACAGTGGGAAGAAACCCAGTACAGTCCCCATTCAACTAACCAATTAGAGCTGCTGAATAATTTAAAGAGTTTCCCCCAAAACGGTGTGTTCGCAGAGCAATCAGTCTTACACACACACACACACACACAAAAAAAACATGTAGCACAGTCCATACTGAGCCGCAGCCATTTGTCAATTTTAATATGACGGTCAGTATCTTAATTTACATATGCACAACCTGGTAATGTGCACACAAAACACAAAACAAAAACATACAACTGTGTGTTTAAATTCAGAGCTAATGCGGATAATACATGTCAAAATAGAGCAACAAGATAATCGTTGGGAAGAACAGACAGACAATCACTTAGTTATACTGTATATAAGCCCACAGGGATAGTTAACACGATGAAACAAGGGCATACGATCAATAGTTTACCACTTGACGCATGCACACACAAACACAACGACGGAAGAAATCTGCAGCAAACGGTGAGCAAAGAGACAATAGAAACTGACAGTGACTTGATTTCATATAAATTCCTGCTTTCTCAATGCTACTTGGCCCACAAAAAACATCAATAAAACCTAAACATTAATTAGAAAATGCTCATATGAATATCACTTGTTACGTCTCTCCTTGATTCTGTTTTTCCTTCTTTTTTTTATTTCTATGTCATTCACTGCTGTCTCAAGCACTTAGTACAGCATGCTCCTCGTCTATTGAGCACTGCAAATTCAAATGCTTTTTCTCCAGTAAATGCTTTTCTCGTGTCAGTATTTGTCCTTCAAGCTGCAGCTTGCCAGCACTTGCACACATTTTAACCAGGAAATGCGTTGTCTGCTCTCTCTCTCTCTCTCTCTCTCTCTCTCTCTCTCTCTCTCTCTCTCTCTCTCTCTCTCTCTCTCTCTCTCTCTCCATCCAACTATCCTCACTTGTTCTGTCCTCTGGAATTGATCATATCGGATAGAAGCCACAGAAGGAAGTGAGCTTACACTTTAGCAGAGCTTAAAAACTTAATGGTGATGTAACTCTAGAACTTCCAGAACTTGGCATCATTTTGAATTCCAGTTATAAATAATAATAAAAAGTAGTTGCTTCCCCTCAGGTGCTGGAAGATGCTTTCTTTGTGCATATCTACCAGGCTCCCCACTGGGTTACTCTGCAGGCTTGATGTGACTCAAGAAGATCTGTAAGGATATCTATCAGTGTTCCTGTGCAGTAAACTGTTTCTTTGAAGTTGAACAGAAATTTCTGCAGCTTTGAGCAATATCACTGAAAATTCAAAGCCTAACCACAGTACAATTTACTCTTTCCTTCCCTGGACAGTGGCGATCAATATGTCCGAGTCTACTCAGAGAAGCCAAACGGTCTGTCATTTCCTTTCAGCCATTGTAACGTGTGTACAAGTGCTGAATAATTGAAGTAAGCAGGGCCTATCATGTTCTGGCTCACTTTTTAGCACTTCAAAAGGTGGCATTCATTATTGATTGAAGTTCTGCAAACAATTTACTTTCATCTGCTTTATAATTTAGTGCTGCCTTCCCTTTCAATTTTTATTATTTTTCTTTGTGAGCCTCGGGTTTCTTTTACAAATCCAGGCGTGACTATGACGAAACCTCCGGCTCAGGTGAATATGAGAAGAGGTGAGGGCAGCTTTGAAATGTGAAATGTTTTCCAAGTCAAATAGGGTTGTGATGTGCTAGTCCAGCACAGCTGCTGGTAACTCGGCTGGAGGACAGTGTGAAATGGAAACATTACAGCTGACAACTGTGTGTGTGTGGTTTGGCCTTTTGATGAGCTGCCGAGAAGCCAAGTGCTGCCCTGCACCAGTGGACATACACTGATATTAAATATGTGACGATTCGCTGGTATTCAAGGATGAACAGCCCTTCCTATTGATTCACATGGACACAATCAATACTCCAGCATTTTTCCTTTCTCTCGCATACAAGCATAACAGAATAACCACAAAAAATAGAAAAAAAAGCTATTAACGTTCATTTTTCGATATCAGTGACCATCCAGCAGTCTAGGTGTTTATGCTTCTAGTGAAGCACAAACTTAAGAAGGTACAAATCCAGTTTTTGTTCCAATGCTTCAGGGATGGGAAAGCCAAGATAACATTCAACACAGAAACAGGTTTATGTGTGCAAGCCTGCATTTTAAGACTAAGCAGTAAACTGTTGAGTTCCTGTGTGTATACAACATGAGAGTATGATATACTTTTGGAGTTAGAAAAGCACTGGCTGCTGGGCTACCATTTCATGCCCTGTTGTAAATGATAAACAAACTCACAAAGGGAATAAAAGAATTGGCAGCGGGATGATTGGATTTAGTGCTGAAAACCCGGAGAAGAGAAAAACCATGGAAGACTCACAGTGTTATCTCACCTCAGAGGAAACTGGGTGCCTTAAAACCAGCCAATTTTAAAGATAAAAACTTCAAATCTAACATATTGAATTTATATGTTCACTCTGAACGAATTCCAGATTTATTTATTTATTTTAGTGTCCAATCTCTACAGATGACAGATAACACTGCAAACAGTTGGACTTTAATTTGTTCTTATCTCATGTGATAATAATCTCAGGGTGTGTAGGAGTGTTACCAACAAAGAGCTGCACCGCCAGCACCTCATCTTCATCCGTCTCATTGATTACAATTATATCCCATTTGCCTACAGGTGCATAACATTTTGTGATTGCACCAACACCTTGTTAAGAAAATAACAGCTGTTTATCAGGGACATTTGTCTTGAGACAACAGGTTGTTTCTTTGGAGCCACGCTGATTAGAATTAGCTGCACGCCATTACATAAATAAAGCACAGGATTACTGCAGTTGCCTTTGCAGTCAGTCTGGTACTCATTTGGTAATAACAGAAGGAGATTGTGATCAAATGAGCTCTAAGTAACAGCATAGTGAGGCTCTTCTTTTATTTCATTATTCCTGGACTGTTCTCCACTGGGGTTAACCAAAAGCTTTCAGGGTTAGGAGGGTGAATTTAGAGACACATAACCCTTATTTTAGCCTGTTCTTCATTGGTGACTTGTATTTCCTCCCTTTAGTTAAAGTTCAGTGTGTAGGATTTTGGGACATTTAGCATCTAAGATTGCAAATTACAAACAACTGAACACTCTTAGCTTCACAAAACACAAGAGGCCCTCTGAAGAGCCCGGGTTTGTGTGAGGAAGAGGATCCGCCTCCTCTGTGGATGTAAGGTGCTCATTCTGGGTAACAAATGTAGCAAAAGGTGATCATACACTTAAAAAAAAAACATAATTATGAATATTACTGCCAATATACCACCCTAAATCCTACACAATGGAGCTTTAAATATATTTTACTGTTAACTTTAAAGTCATTTTATGGCCTGGCCTCTGGTTATATTACAGAGCTTTTCTCTTCTCTCTCTTCATCTACACGTAGCCTGAAATCCTTAGTCAGAGGCTGGAGCAACTGTAAATGTAGCAAGGGTTCATGAAAAGCGACATGCAATAACATCTGAGAACTTCCCAGATGTTAGTGAGTGTCTTCTTTAAAAATGCCTGGAAACTACCTTGTTCTTCTTCTCAGTTTTGATTCTTTAGGTTATGATTCATTTCAAAATTGATTCTCAACGTAGATCTTTGATTCGATAACACGTCTGTGCTGCTGGGCCCTATGAAGGCCCTTCTGAGGGGCTGAAGGCCTACAGCTTCTCCTACAATGTTTTTATGTAGTCTCACAGAGACCAAAACTAGAGCTAAAGTGTTTCACAACAGACTTGCTGACAACTTCTGTTGTGTTTGGGCTGAAAATGTGCCCTTCAGAAGATACAGTCCTTAAAATATTTGAAAAAATTATTGTTAATAATTCCTGTTCTAATTCCAAGGACCTTCTGATATTATTTCATGGACCCCCTGGTAGTCACTGACCTCAGGCTGAGTCATGCAATCTTATAACCTCCTCTTCGCTCCATTGCTCAGTAACTCACACTCAGTGTTCTCAGTGTGCAGAATATAAAAGCATATCTCTCAGCCACAGGGAAAAGAGATAATCAAACATGGTCTATATGTCACTACAGTGGAGAGACCATCATGCATCATTGCTTTCTTTGTGTTGTGGTAATGTGATCACATTTGTGGTCTCAGGGTGTGACACACTGGCCCAGCAGTATGTTGGTGCTGGCAGTGATGAAGCAGATCAGTTACCTTGGTAATGATGCTGCCTGTAGACATATGGAGCAGATATGAAAACAACACAAGCTCTGACTCAGCTTGAATTATTTACCTACTTAAATGTGTGTCAGATTGTGTTTATGTATGTGCTTCTTCACATGTGTTGGTGAGTGTCTTTACATACAAGAGTACTTGTTTATGTATTGTGTGCCTGTGTTTTTGAGTCTGTGGTGTTCCTAAGTAAAAAGTGCATGAAAACGTTTCTTAAATGCATCTGTTCTAAAAATAGTAGCACCATTTATTATCTCCTTTTTTTCTTTTCTTTTTTGTTTATCTTCTCTCAAATTCCTGAATGGAGCTGGTGAATGAGCTTTAGCTGGTTTCAGTATTTGATGTTTGTGTTTGCCACACAGAGGATGAAATTCATGAGTCACTTTGTAGCCTGGTTCCAGACTGGAATTTTCTGTCATTTAAAGATGTCTGGCGTTGTGCTTTCCTGACAGATGTTTATAATTGGAAACAAACGACCAGGCCAATCAGAGCTTTGTCGGTGAGATTAAGTGTGGGGATGTCATCTTCCTGTGGCAGAGTTAAAAAAATATATCAATGGAAACCTTCTAGCATATTAGCATCTAACAAAGTACAGCCTGGGCTGATGGAAATGTTATTACTTTTTACTACTTTTGTATTTGTTGATAAATCAATCAATGGACCAATTAATTTTATTTTTTATTTATTTATTTATTTTTTTAGTAATGGTACGGTAGTTGATCCAATAGCTGTGGAGGGATTTCAGTCTTTCGAGGAGGTAGAAGAGGTAGACTGACAGACACACTGCCATACCACTGCCAGTCCCTCTGCCAGTTGTCATGTCTGGTGAGATTCTCACTCTGTTTTTGTTTTCCTCTTTAACACAACAGCACAATGACATTCAAGAGCTGCCTTGATGTAGAACTGATGCAACATCTGTCTTCACACCTGCCACTGGCTTTTAGCTCTGAGTCGTCTTTGTAACAGTACACAAACACACATTACCACCCATACACACTGAGACAAGTAAACTACCTTTTAGGGGGCAACATAAATGTGTTCTCAGTCTGGAAACTTCAACCAGACATCCGGTTAAACGCAGCAGCTGTAAGGATGTTATTGGATTTGTTACGGGGGCAGGAGATGGACAGACTTCCTGGCATAACCAGCCTGCTTTTTTTTTTTTTTAGATGCAGACACATCAAAAAACACCTCAAGAGACACTAAGATGAATAAAAATAAAAAAGTAGTAGAAGAGGAAGATGAATAAGGGAAATTACTTAATTAGCCAGCTGGCACCATTGCCTGTGCACAAATGATTTCTTGGAAGTAATTAGAGTGCTGCGCAGGGCCTTTGAAGCAGCTTTTACTATCAGTGCATGGCTCAAGAGCACTTTGGTCATTAATGTGAGAAGTGTAATTATGTCATAATTGAAATACATTCAAATCAGCTTGTCAGTTAAAAAAAAAAACCCAGATAGATACAAACCATGACAGCAAATTTTGAACTGTAAATATTTTCATCAATAAACACGCTCACACACTGCAGATAATTAGAGCATAAGGTCACCATATAATCCCAGCTGCGTCGTCCACTGGAGCATGCTGAGTGTTTTTCATGATCTTATTGTCTGAAGTGTAAAGTGACAAATTTGCCCATTACTGAAGATCCGATGCTGTTTCATTACCTCCATCTCTGTGGTTCGGAGTCTGTTACACACACAATTGAGTCAATTTAGAACAAGCTCTCAGGGAATACAATCCTATTCTCCCTCATCTGAGAAACATGCTTGGTGTCTGAATTGGCCACAGGCAGTGACAGGAAGGCAAGGAAGGGCTCTGAAACCACAAACAATTTGCTGTGAAATGCTATTAGGTGTGGTAAACGTGGTTCCAGGACAAGCTGAGAGCAGCAGTGCACCTTACCTGTTGGAAAAGACTTTGCTGTAATTGTACACTTGGATCTCCAGCATTTCGTTTCCATCCAGTCTGCTGGCAATGGGCCATCGAAATGTCTGAGAGAGGAAAGAAAAGACAAAATATGATGGGTTAGACAGTAGGACTGCAGTTTAAGATTATGTTTATTATTTCATAATCTAACAATGATTTCGGCCCAGAATCCCCTGTTACACCTTCAAACTGCTTGTTTTCTACTTGTCCTTCATTCTCATTAAAGCAATTAGTTTTGTCACGGTTTTTGGCTTCAGTCAGTGTTTCCTGTTTTATTTTGAAGGTTTCATTCTCGTGTCATTTGATCGTTGTTTAGTTTCAACTGTCCCGTATTAGTCTTACCTCCCTAATGTACTTAAGCCTGTTTGTTCCCTTGTGTTTTTTGCAGTGCCTTGTGTGATTGTGTGATTCATTGAACAGTCCTTGAGTTTTTTAAAAAAATACCCACAAGCTACAAACAAGCTGCTCTGTAGGGAATAAAGCACAATGTTGTATTAATCACCATAAACATCTCTAGGTTCATTGACTAAGACTATTGATAAGTTTTTGGGTTTTTTTTCTATAAAGTACAAGAAAAAGCGGCATCCTAGCAAAAGTTTATGATAATGTATTCTTGAAAATGTCTTGGATATCCTTGACGAAGAAGCCACAGTTGTGAGAAAACAGCTTTGAAGGATAACCGCCCTTGGGAATTTTCGCTCTGAAATTTTTTCAGGTGGCTCATTTCATGTATCTTTGACAGGAAAAGGAAAAAAAAATCATATCTTTGTTCATTTTCAGCACAAATCTGCACAGTGATGTCTTTACTAATTTGCTTTGTCAGGCTGATCGGACACTCAGTATGGTACTGTTTTTCACAACAGTAAACTGACAGGATATCTCTCTTGAAGGGATTTGTCTAAATGAGGTGAATCCCCTCGTCTGTTTATTTGAGTTAGTTTGTCAGCACCACTGAATCAAACAGGGAGATGTGTTGTAATCACTTAAATGAGTACACTGAAAGTAAAAGACCATCACACTGATTGTTCCAAAATCTCCTCCTTTTTAATCTATATTTTTGAACCAACTTGAAGATCTGAGGCTAAAACAGATCCTGTGTTATTGGATGATCTGTGATGTATATCTCAGTGAGACATGTTATCAGTCTCGTCCTACCCAGGGACTACAGGTGCACATTAGCACATAGCTAACTCTGACACAGCTAATTAGCTTGTTGAGTGTTTCCCTGTCAAATGAACAAATAAAGAAAAATCAATATAATCTGCAGATTTATGGTGCAGCACATTTGAAAAAAGACAGTACACGTAGGTATGCAATTAAATAACTGAACTGAACGAATATAACAAGCTGAAAATATCTAAAATTGCTCAAAAAGCTAAGCACACTCAACATAATGTAATAACAAAAATAAACATGAAATATTTGACACCTACAGATGTTTGACAGAAAGAAGGAAGAAAAACCCCACATGAGGAGTCTCCATAAGGACAGTAAGTGAGAAAATTCCCTCATTTGATGATGATAGTGGCGAGATATAAGAAGATATAGCCCATAATTCACACAATTTCCTTGATAAATTTCAGTATGTAGAGAAATATTCTTTAAAAATGAAAACCAGCATCATGAGCAACCCTCTTTATCTTCTTAAACCTTGAATTAGAGCTGAACTTAACAGGGAAATCAACTCCCTTCAGGTTTGTTTGGCTTTACAGGCAGAATTATTAGTTCACCATGAATCAGTTTAATGGAGGATGGGGATTTTAAGGGACTCCCCCTGATATTTAGGTGTAGAAAACATCTATGAGAAAAGTATGTTATGATGTGTGTGCTAAAAGCATCAAAGCAATTGCTATTTTCAATATGCATATTAACATTCTGATGTTTTACTCAGCTCTCCTGTGTTTAACTATGACGAGGCTGCAAAATGAAGTTAACGAACAAAAGGAAAAAAAAAACAACACCTGAAAAAGAGGCTGTGTGAGGGGAAGGGTGTTACACAGGTGATTTAAAACACATTCACCCCCTGCTGATGTTGGCCTCTCACTCAGGAAAGCTCTGTGGTCTGTCAGGCAAGCCATCCATCAGGACTGTCCTATTACCGAATCCTGGGGTTCCCACCTGCTTCTGGTAGACCTGCCTTTAAGAATGTATGTGTGCGCGTGTGTGTGCACTGAATTAAACAGTCAATCTGTGCTCTCTGCCCTGAGGCCCTGCAGTCTGTGGTTTCTCTTCCCAGATTTTAGCAGGACACGTCCAGTTCTGTCTCCTTCATTCTCTTTTAAAATTGGCACAAAAACAAAACAGATACAACAACAATAAAATACATGGATGGAAACAAAGGACAGGCGCAGGAAGTTACCTACAGAATTTGACATGATGCATATATAAAATATATAAATAAAATGTTTTAGGGGAAATCTGTTAAATTTGGCACATGAAAAGAAGGAAAAAGTATTGAAAAACAAGTAGGTAAAATTAACCAAACAGTAAAAAATAAATATGTATCTAACTAAAGATTTTGGGACTGATATTTTGAAATGTCAGCTATTTCAGTAATGAGATCCTGGCTTGATTAAAAATAATGATGATAAATAATGATGACTAGGGTCATCAAATAAATGCCTTGTGATTTAAGTAGGGGAAGCTGCAATCTGGGTTACGATGTTTCCATGTGAGTACTCTCAGAATGTGAATTGGCTTGTGTTGCACAGGTAGACATGTGATATTGATGATATCACAACAACATCTGTGAAATGACTCTATTTGGTTGTTATTCTTTTATAACTCGTTTTCACCGGCTGTTGGTAAACCGTGTTTCAGTGTCAACATTCAGCCTGCAAGCACCCTCAGAGTGATGATTGTTGGCTGACATTGCGGCTAATAGAGCCGCGCCGCATCTCATTTACAACAAAATCTCCTCCAGTGTGTTTGAACAGCCGAGATGGAGGGAAGAGGCAGAGGCCCCAGCATGGTGTTAATGTTGCATGGATGACAGCACATACTGCTAATGGGGGAAATGACACCTAATGTTCACATACCAGAGCAAGACACACACTGTAGCTCCAGTGAAATGGACAACACTGCAGACATGTTTTCTTTATACAACACTGTAAGCCAACTTAATTTCTCCAGTGTGAAATTAGTGAGTGAGAGCGAGTGAGAAAACCATTAGTTTAATCTGTGCTTGCACAGACAATACAAACTCATGCTGGAGGTACACGTTTCCATTTTCTCTCTTCCTCACATGCAGACACAGATATAAAAACGCTAAGCTTCAGCTTACAGCCACGTTAACTTCATTCACTGCTATGCCGTCCAAAACTTATCTGTTGAATAACACACATACAGAAATCCACAATATGAAGGAGTGAGCTGTGTATGTTGCCTAAAAAGCCTTCACAGACAAAAGTGCTTACAGTGGTTCAAATACTTACATAGTGCTGACAAATAAAATAAGAGCAAATCCACTAAGGTTGGAAAGCGGAACAGTTTAGTGTGCTTCAGCTGTAGTTTTAAACAATCAAACAGCATTTTGACTTCGACAAATCAGAAATTACACCTGCAACATTGACTGCCACGTTTTAAAAAAGGTGCTATTTTTCCTCAGATGAATGCAATTTCAGATAATGTCATGCAACACTGAGCTGCAAAATATTCACATTTGTCAAGCAGAGCAGATCTCCAATAAACTAGTATTTCTTATTTTCTGACAAAAAAGGCCATTTAATCTTCTTACTTTTTTCTTACTTTTCTGTTATCCACAAAAAAGAGATAATTACTTTTAAGAGATGATTATTTTTGTGCTTCCATGTTAGGCACACGCTCACCTCATATTTCTGTTACACTATTTAAAAGGTACAACAGACATGAGTAAACAACCTCATTACATCATTTAACCAAATGTCTATGTCATGCTTTATCGGCCTTCTCGATGGCTGCAGACATCAGAATGAAAGACTTGACTACAGTCATTATATATGAGCCAATGTTGCCATGGTTACTACAATAAAACCTTCATGGGATGACTATATTGCCAAAAGGCAACCGTTGTGGGACAGACAAATACGTTTCTCTCCAGACTATAAGGCTGCTGTTGACAAATGCTAACTTTTTTCTTTTCTTTTCTTTTTTTATTTGGAAGAGAGACAGAGATGAGAAAGCTAAGAACCTGAACTGCTGAAGGTCCCCGGGATGGTAGCTCATTTGTTAGTGTGTCATGACCCTAGGGGCTGCAGATGATAGTGGACAAAGCTGATGAAGCATGTTAAATCAAAATGATGCGTATGTGACGGAGTCAATAGTTTCTGCAGTGGAGCAATAAAGCACAAAGTCTCTGAAGATCCTACAGAAACTAAATGTTTTTAAGATATAAAAATACACTCTTTCCATTGATAAACAAGAGACTACAGAGAACACTCTTAAGATCATCGTATTTTTCAAGAGCCAAAATAGGGGCCAAGCTCCATAAACCATAACTCCTACACTTCCCATAATGCACTTATGTAGTGTCTTCCAGCCTAGGAAATGCCCATGCTCTCAAACTGCACACCTTGAGTCTGTAAAAAAGGCTCCCAAACCCCACCGATATCACTAAACTTTATGAGACTTGACCAAGCTCCTCTGCAGCCACAAAAGTCTCGATACAACTAATTTAAGAGGGTAAGTACTGTGCCTATTAAACTTACTTTGACCATTAAATTTCCAATTTTAACCCCTGAAATAAAGGCAATCATGGATGATTTTACAGTCTATGTACCTTGTTGCCCTACTACCTTTGTTGTACTTCTAATGATTCAAAACAACAGACCAAAATTTGCTTCCCATTTATTTTTTATGTGGATCAGGGCGAGACCTCCTTCACTTTACTCCAGGGGTTCAATCTGTGATGCTTTCCAAAGTCCAGCTGGTTTGAGAGAAGGTGGGATTGACTTTATAACTGCATGTCAAAAGAATACAAGCAGCAGTGAAGGAAAGCTGCTGCTGGGTGCATATGAGGACAATGACTGAGGTTAATGACTGTAAAGGATTTGATTAAATTGTGTGGACTGCTTTTGTTTGCATGCTAGCTCACAAAAAATCAATAAATAAACACTCAAACATAGAAGAATATTAAGTATGAAACAACACTGTGTTGGCGTTCTTGTTTGCAGTTTGTAGCTCTGCACAGATTAGACTTGAAGCTGTCAAGAAGTCACTGACTGTGCCTCAAACACTGACTGATGTAAAAATGCTGCAATGCGCCGACTCTTGCCTTCAGTCTGACTTGCTGTAGAAAGATTGTGTGGATAAAGAAATCTGCAATAGTAATCTGAAAAGCAAACATCACTGCATTGATATAAAAACCAATCCAACACTGGTCTTATTTTAGATCCTCCTTACTATTTTTTTTCAGTCTAAAGAAAACACAGTATTATTCCCAGATTCCACCCCCACCCCTCCCTCCATAACCCTCTGCACTGTACGATGTGCTAATTGGCAAAGTGAGGCCGCTCATTAAAAGTGACAGGTATGATCTCACTAACCGGAAGCCCTGAGGCCTCTGGCCTATCAGAAGGGCTAAACGCTCAACTCAAGAGTGGTTATTACTGCTGCGAACTTTCGCTGGAGCGTTGGGGTGAGCGATAGAAGATGAGGCCGTCCTTAGTTTCCCCACTTGCACACCATCATTTTGATATCTCATGACTGTTGCCATGGACACAGAGGATGAAAACACTACTATGATCAATTATGAAGAATATGTTCCATCTTTCACATGAACTACAAGAGCTGGGAGCAGTGTGTCATATTTACTGTACTGAACATTTTTTTTTACGCGGTGTGTTGTCTTTTGTGCTGAGTTTAAAGGCTTGTTGTGATGATGTGATCCTCTGCCCTTGCATTCTGCAGGCTTAGATGTGGTTTTAAAAGGATAAAAGAGATGCAGGTAGGCTGCTGAAAGAGCCAGTATAAGCCACCTTTCATTACAGCAGGCTCTGGGTGTCATATCATATTAATGCTGCGAGAAAGCGATTTCTCTTTATGCTCTGCATTTGCTGTCATGTACAGTACAAGGGAGAGTCCATCTCTGTGACCTTAAATCTGGAGTTTCACATGCCCACAAAAAGTAGCCATAAAGTAACATTACCTTGCTGCTTTTTACCTGCTTCTTTTAATCACATCTTCTTTCTTTTCATTCAAAATGAGTTAAATTTTAATTACGTAACCGTCTTGTCATTGTGAAACTCTCATTTTCGTGACTTTTATATCGACAGACATAAAAAAAAGTCATTCAGCGCTTTTGATTGCCCTCAGTTCAATTATTTAAAACTGCACCTCAAAATATGAAATCTAAAGAAGAAAAACTGCCATTCAGATTTTGTTTCTGACTATTTGTGTGTGCATTACAGCAATGTTGCAGCATAATGAGAACATTTTGCTTATTGTGCAGTAATTTCACTTAAGTGGCCTCTTAAAAGCAGGACTTTAATAGAGTATTTTCATAATATAGTATTGACATTTTTAGAAAGAGTGAAGGATCCGAATACTTCCACCACTGCAACACATACACCATGCGTGTCCGGCAGTCTCGATGAAACGGCATCACTGATAAGCTGCTTCTGCTGAGAAACTCGATCGTGCTCAATTCACTGACATCGCTGCATGCCCACTCGACTTGATGGCGTTATTCTTTCTCCAACTGGAATGTCTATCTATCCCTTTTCTCATTTCCATCCTCGCTCTGTTTCTCAGATGTCACTTTATCTGCCTGCTCCAATGTGTCTGCATTCATCTCAGTCTAATTTACAATACATGTATTGTAAATTAGATTATTAAATTAAATTATTAAAGGCTGTGGCAGCAACAAGCACTAGTTGGTGATGCTGTTCTTTTATGTTGTCAAAATCAATGCACTGGCACCATGGGAGAAAATGTTAAACGGTAGAGACTGACAACGTTTCATCAAATTTAATCAATCAAAAAAGTGAGTCTCTTTTTATGTAAGAGCAGTTAAATCAAACTGTATAACTCAGTTTGCAAAGACACTCTTTCTCCTCTCTTGTAATTGAGTGGCAGCTTGGACAGGTTCCAGGCTCTTTAACCAGTTAACCCAATGGAGTCTCGTCCCATTTCATGCCGGACTTTAATAAAACTGCAGTTAATTCCCCCGTTTCTGCTGCAGAAGAACAGATGGTGCAGAGATAATGAATGGTGCATTTGTCAAGTAAGCTGCTCCACAACTCCTTGAGAATAGACAACATTGTTCTGGGTGATGGCACTCACCTCCCAGTTTAAAAACTTTTATGCTGAGAAGGCTTTTTCTTTTGTTCTTTTCAACAATAGAAGTTCTGCCTTTTGTTCATCTGGTGCTTTTTTTTTTATCCAAATGTGTTGGATCACAAATGGCTAAAGAAAAAGAGCCCAAGATAGGGGTGATTGTATTTCTTAATTAAAAATAGTATTGATGGAGGACATGCAATTGCCTGAACAAGGATGATAAGAGTTGTTAGCATGAAGCTGCTTTAACCCTGTCCTCAATACAAGCATATCTCCAAACTGTTAACGGTAATATAGGCATACAGCTCACTACAGTACCTTTTAATCATAGCTATTGTCACCTTTTCGGCAAGTGGACCTCAAGAAATTAACATAAGATGTTGCATGAGTTGTTCAGCGGAATAATTAATCAGTCACTTGTTCTAGACGGCAAAATGTCACAGACTATTGAACAAACTGCCTTGAACTTTTGCACAGACATTTATGGTGTCTAGGATGACTTGGTTGGTGATCCCTTCACATCATCAGGTCAAAATGAGTCTAGTATGTTGCTGTGTGGTCTATAAACTGATGAGCTTTAATGCAAATTAGGACATGTTAGCATGATATCATACTAGACTGAGAACATTATATGCAATTAATTCTGTCCCTCATTGAGTTGCTTCAAATGAACAAACCACTTATTGAGTTAGTCAACGACTTGTGCTTGTTTTGTTCTTACATGTCCAGACATTCAGTAATAAATGAACATTTCCAGTGGGTTGCTACAGTTAAATTTGTGTGTCTGTGTTTGGTGCCGTGTCACTCTTGAGAGGAAATTCTTTAAACGGGGGAGTTACAAGCTGATGCACGTGAATAGACACTGGAACAGCAAAAGAGAAGTGGGTTGTTATGTTTTTTAGTCCTAAGGGCTTGCATAACAAAGTGAAAATATAGCGTTCTTGGCAGAAATGATGTTTTTGTTATACATCTCTGTCTGTGCACACAAGCACACTTGTTTAATTCTTCTGTTTTGTCATTCTAAAACTAAAAACAAACTAAAAACAAAAACTATACAAATTAGGTTCTATGCAAAGAGTATGCCAACTGTAGGTTATACTGTGCTTTAATTTCGGCTTCCCTCCGACTCTGTGTGGGCAGCAAACAAATTCTGCATAGATCATCATTTATTCAGTGTACTCAGAAATGGGAAAGCACCTCCCTAAGGCAGCCCTGAATCTTAAAAAGTGGTGAAATTCAACCTATTTTTAGCATCAGTAATATTCCAGCTCGTGTCGAGTCGAGAGGCAACTGCTCCTTACTGTTGGTCCAGTGGTCAGTACCTCCAGACCTCCAGAGATGGATCTAATGCATGAAGTTATGTTTTAAAAGTCTTTTATTCTCCAATGGTTCAGATGATATGAATCCTGCACTACTGAATGTGATGTACATTAGTTTAAAAACCTCACCCTGTGAGTGATATGTTCTCAAATAACAAATGGGCCTTACTCAAGCCCACTAACTTCCCAAACCTGATTACCAAGGGAAGTTTTCTGGACGTGACCTCACTGTGGTCTCTTCCTATTCTCTGTGGTCAGCCACAGCACGCCCTTGAGTTCAGACTCCTGGTCTTACTGAGGCTGTGAGTGGTGAAGTACTGCAGGAACATCAACAGTGCAGCAACAGAATGATTACTAAAACAGCAAACTGTTTCCTAGAAACAAATCTATTTTTTAACGTTTTGTCTGGAATCGTAATTACAGCCTGGAGAATGTTTCTTACCAAGAAAATTCTGTTTTGTTTTTTTTTTTTTTTTCATAGACAAAAGTAAGTCATACCAAGCATTTTGAGGTGGATGGTTGTCCTTAAAAGCAGAGGACCTGGATGCTCTATCCCAGGTTATATCTCGAGTACCCCTGGTAATTTGATTTAGGCAACAAAGGTACTTTGTTTAGGATTAGATAATAGTTTGTAGACATGTTGATAAAGTAAACATACCATGTCTCGTGCCTGAAGTCAGTGTTAACATAACACAACCATAACGCTGCATGATCTTGAAGACCTGTGAGTATGTAAACATGAGCTTTTTGTTTACAGGTCTTGAGAGTATAACTGTATATGTTTTATTTATTTTTAAATGCCTGTTTAAAACCTCTTTGGCTCCACAGGGAGCTGTGCAGCAAGTTTAATAAACTGCCTCAAGTGATGTCAAGTGTTGGGGCTGAGGACTGCACATTTGAAAATGAAAAAAGTCTGGGGGTGTGGAGTTCGAAAGAGCTGATCTTACCAGACTTGTGCCTTGTGGCTAACAGCTGCAAGCATAACATGACTAAATCTCCCATCTCAGCTGTCACTGCTCAGGTAGCATTGTGGGTAATGTAGGTGCCAAGTTATGACAAGAGAGAAGACAGTTTCCCCTTTAAAAGCTGTTCATCATGAGTTGTTATAGAACTGTAATTCAGAACTTGCGCAGTATACTTTTAACTACATGTCGTGGTATACAAACATAATTTGTAAGTTTAAAGCAGTTAAGTTTGCTATTAATACACCTAAAATGAAAAAGGCTTCAGAATTTTATGGTGCATAATGGCACAACTCTCATTAAAAAGTCAGACTGTGCACTTAGCACACTGTAGGGCTGTCGCTGTAGCAGCTGGAAGCTATGGAGGAAAAGAAATATTCTTGCATTCATTATGTTTGCATAATAATTCCTCCTGCCTTGTCTGCACAGTTCAAATCTCTTGACATCTTCTTTGTAAACTACACAAACACACGTTCCTAATCAGATTCTTGCACACACAGTGTGCAGTACTGTAGCTGTCCGGTACTCAGTGAACCCTGTGGCCACATACAGTACTGGCAGGGTTTTCTGTTTGTTGCTCCAGTTATGTCTAACTCGTGAAGGGGAAGCCCTGGTGTACTGCAGCTAAAAGCCAGCTCCCACCATGGAATGAATAATGAATACAGATTCCCCATCCAGTCTATCCGCATACTAGTTCAAAGGAGTCCTGCTAGTCCATGCATAAAGCAACAAGACACACAACACTATGCTAATGGCCCTCAACTCCAGGGGCTGGAGTGAGCTTACTGAGCCATGCAAACATTCCTGTGCTGAGGATGAAGATGTCAGATGAGGAGGATGTGATGAGGAATTGCTCATGTGTTTGTTATGGGGGCAGGGTTGGCTAGAGAAACTGCATGCCTGGGCACCAGCAGCACATACACACACACACACACAAATATAAAGAGATGCAGGAACTACTGGAAGCACAAGTTGTCCCAAGGAAAGCCTGGACACTTTATTGATGCTGAGTGATGCTAACGACCTCCCCAGCATTAAGGGGCCGAGACGGGAGCATCGAGTGAGGCTGTCATAAGAAATCAGTGCCAGCAACTCAGTACTACACCAGTTACCAGTATATATCAGTAATATAGTGCACCATTATAATAACAGTTCTGACACATTTCTCCCCTTTGTCTACTTTTTGTTCTTATATTTAACCCACAAAAACCATCATTCTTTCTTGCACAGACTATGTATGTGTGTAAGTGGGGATGTGTGTGTGTGTGCATGACGTTGCAAAGGGCCAAATGTGTAGAGTCATTTAGCCATTTTCCTGATTAGAGTGAAAACAACGGCTCTGGTTATCAGCAAAGGAAGCAGCCTTCTGCTTGTGAGCCCATCAAAGGGAAAATGTTTTTCTTTGTAAAAGCAAGCAGCTTGGAGAGAAAGAATTGTAGTAAAATATCCCCTGGGAAGGTACTGCATGTGTCTGAGGCTTCCTTTATTTTGAATTTCTTATTTCAACCCTGACTTCATCCCCCTACCTCTGTTCTGTCTTTGTGGCCTCCCCTCTGTATGTCTGTCCTCCAACACTTCTCTCTTGATCCCTCAGCCCCCACTCCTATTTCATATCCTCGCTTTATGTGACTCTTTGCATTTGAATCCGTTATAATGTTGGTGTCTCAGTGTGACAGGAGCCTGCAGGATTCATACTGGGAACATTTTCCCAGAATCCCTCAGGAGCCATCGTACAAAGAGCCTGACCTCACAGCACCAGAGGGCTCCAGTGAAATCCTTAAGGTCCTGCATTGCTTCCTCAGGTTTCTGCTATGGCAGAGTTCAAAGTCACTAAACTTTATTTTTCAAGTTAAAAGAACTTTTAGTCCAGACAGAAGAGCTTCTTAGGGGACCAGCTCTTCCTCACTACAGCAGTGGAGTGTCCAGTTTAATTATGACAGCACAAGTGTTCAGTGCCATGCATGGGTGGAGGCCACTATCTCTACCTCACTTCTCAGACTCTGACAGGCCATTTGCAGATAGATGGTATTTCACTGCTCATTTGCAAGTGAGAAACAGTAAAGTTTTTGCATTTGAACATTAGGTGATGAGACATAATCTTTAGCTGGCTTAGCTGTAACACTGTTGCCTCCCTGCGTGATGGTCCTGGGTTTGTGTGGATATGTGTCTAGTAGACAAAAGTACTTGGACACACCTCTTTGCTATTGAATTCATGCATGGTATTGGGCTGTTTTTCAGGGGTTGGGCCTCTTACTTCCAGTGAAGGGAAATATTAATGCTTCAGCATATCCAGACATGATGGACAATGCTATGCCTCCAACCCTCCAGCAACAGCCTGGGCAAGGCCTCCCTCCACCCTAGTATAACTGCCCCACATTGCACAAAGCAAGGTCCACAACCACAACCCCATCGAACACCCCTTTGAAGAACTGGAACGGTGACCGTGAGTCAGTGCCTGACCCCATACACACTCCACTGCATGAATGGGCCAACCCCAACTCCATGTAATGACTTATGTCTAATAATACATGCTGTTTTAGTGTGAGTTGTATTGATGTCATCACTTGAATCTAAGAGTGGATATACATTGAAAGGAACCAACGCAGTGTTTATCAAAGTTCACAAATGAACCCCTATTATCTACACAATGCCTACTAAATGTTGACTTACCACCAGGTTCATTAACGAAACCTGTAGCACGGCTATCTGCAGTGGAGACGGGAAGGTTGTGGTTTCTATTAAGTGAAGAGATAATTGCTGATTGGTCATTATCATGGTGGGTTAGTATATGACAAAGGAAATGAAGACACTGACCTCATTAAAGTGGGCCACCTCCTCACAGTTCTCCGCAACACGGCTGTAGAAGGACAGACCTGGAAGGTGAGGGGATATTACAGGTTAAAAACAGTTTGTTCAGTATTGACACTGTAGCTGTTAGTCATTTCAGTTTGAATGGGTGGATACACACTGTGTGCAATTTATATAATTTATCCATAATATATTTTTTTTTTTTTTACATCAGACCTTTTGAAATACATTATATTAGCTTGTTTTTGGCTTAAGACCCTTACAAATAAAGGCAACGTCACATTTTACATGTCTATGAGCTCTTATAGTCACATTTCCTTATGAACTTCTCAGATGATATAACTGTAGGAGATGTTATAAGGAAATATTAATCAATATTTCACTGTCTATTAATGGAATATTATTATTGAAGAAAGGATAGTATTTTGAATATTACTTGTAATAGAGTATTTTTCCATTGTAAATTATATAAGATTCTTCCTATCTGTCAGCTATCTGTCAGTTACCACTTTGATATGTGTATGTATTGTTACATTAAGGTACATTTATCATCATTAAACATTCCCATTACTGTCTAAAACCTGTTTACATTAGTCACATTTAATGCCGGTGAAAAGACAAATTAATGCCTTAAGTACCTGGAAAAACACAAGTGAGACAGGCTGTGCGGAGCCTCAGGAAGCGGAGCAGAAATGCGGACAATTAAACGGCTAATACACAACATGACTCACCATGTGACAGGATAAAAACAGACAAGCAAACAAACGGAAAGGAGGGGAAAAAGCAGAATCAAAATAACATAAAAAAATTCAATTTAAATCGAAGAAATTGTGCAGAACTTCCACGCGATCTCCTTAAATGATTGTGAAAACAATACTCTGGTGGTGTAGTGTGTATTCAGGGTTATTCACGGGGCAGAGAGCCATTCACAGCATGTGTAACCTGACTCACTCATGCGTGCTGCAGCCTGTGTTCACCTGTTATGCTCATGAATGGTGCCGGGCTGCTGTGTGTATTCTGCTTTGTTGCGGTAGTTTGCTTTGTGCATCTGAGGCTTTGTGCAGGTGTAGATGTTTGTTTGGGTGCGTGTGGACAGCTGATGTCCACCGACACTCATTTTTGTTTATATGTGACTGTGCATACACGTGCACGTGGGCCTACAAAGTTAATTACAGCCACTGTTACTTCGGCTGTAAGAATAAGTTTGAATGGAAATGAAGAGATTCTGCCTGCTCCAATGTGTTATCATCACGCCTTCACGATCTCTGAGTTTAGAAAAAGATGTAGAACTGAAAATATATTATGCTTCATACAACCTTTTCGGTATAATTGTGCCAATACAATTAGCCCATTTTGACTCCATAGTTCATACATTATCACAAGCGCTTCCATCTCTCTTGCCCATCATTGCCCACTCAACAAGATCCTCTGAAATCATTTTTAGAAAATAAACACCACTTAAGTGTCAGAGAGGTAGAGACACAATGTCCCTCCTACATTATTCAAAACAGAGGCATCGTCGTCATACCAGCGTTTTCCATCTAACTGAGACGTGGGTTTAGAAAAGCAGATCATGTGAATCTTATGTAAGGTGCTCCACACCAAACTAAAACAACATTCTCTTAATCAGGTTGCCTTTTGGCCTTGGGTGGAAACAGTGAGGAATAAAAGCGAGGGAGAGCAGAATACGGGGAGACATTGAAAGAATCGTGTGATGGAGGAAGGGGAAGGGATGGAGAGTGCAATTTGGTTTCGAGCAGACAGACTGAGATGAAAAGGAGGGAGAGGATGGAGAACACTGTGACTCGGTTTTACCTGGACTGAGTGAACAGAAAAACTGGAAAGGTGGAAAGCACTTTGTGGATGTGGCTAATGTTTGGACTGTAACCACCCTCCCTCTATGCCTCTGAGCATCTCATCTTTGTTGCTCCATACTGTGATTTAATTTACTCTTATTTCCTATCCAATTCATGAGCCAAATGCAAGATGGTGTGCATCCTAACAGATACCACAATTAACATTGGAACATACAGTAAATGTCTGCCCCAGCAGAGGACGTAAACAGACTGTATCAATGTGCAACAGTTAAAAAAAGACATTTAAATGATGTGTGTACTGAAGACTGCTAAACAGTGGCTTAGTTTAGATGACACACAGTAAAAGAGAGTTGGGATGAAAGAGAAGCGCTGTAGTCGAAAGTCTTAAAGGCAGGAATTTCTAAACTGCATTTTTTATTTCCAAATTAATTCCACATGTGAGGGTACGATCCCGCAGGCTACAGTGCAGAGTTCCAGCCTATAAGCAACGAGAGCTCGAGTGTCACTCACTGATAACGCCAAGAGCTGCAGATAACAGCAAGGATTCATCAAAGACTTGTCACAAAATCAATTAAGTTTTGAAGAGTCGCCTTTTGAAGATTTTATTCATTTTCCAAGGTACCAGATAATATTAAACCAGCTGAAGCCTGACAGGACTGGGAACTCTACAGTCTTCTATTTTGCCTTTTTATGTGATGCCTTGAATGCAAGTGATTCTGCCATTTATGACTTTAATTTCCTCTGAATACCGAAGAGGTTTGACTCTGGATTACTTGTATTGTTAGACACCACTTTAGGTGTTTTCCCCTGAGAGGTACCTCACCCCCACCCAGCCTCTGTGGGGGTGGGGTGCTGGGGCTTCCTGGCAGACCCCTTCCTCTCCAGACAGGAACTTGTTTGAGCAGAAAGCACTCAGGAAGCTGTACTGAAAGTCTGCAGGGAAAAGCATGACTCAAAGACCCACAACAACTGAAGAGACTGGGGACGCAAGACTGACGATACTGTGAGAAGAAGAAGAAGAAGAACCTCCACACAGTTGATAAAGTTGATACATGCTATCAACAACAAAAACATATTATTATGTCTTTAAACCCAACTGAGGGAAGAGAAAAGAAGAGAGATGGACATATGATGAATTGAGATGATTTCTGATCTATAGCAAGAGAGAAGAAAAGATAGACTGAAAGAGGCTGCTGAGTTTCATTCTCATTCTTTGGGTTGGTGTTATGCCTGATCCACTGAGCCTGAACGATCAGCTATATTTCTCCGGAATCATTTTTAAAGTCACGCAGTGTTGCTTTAAAATGATTTAAACAGTTACTAATGAGGACTAATCAGCCTCCTTTAGCCTTTTAACTGACAAATAATCAGTTTTTCATTTTTCATACTGAGCGATTACTCAACAGTTTTGCTTGGAATGAAACTAATCATATGGAGGACGCTGCAGTGATTCAGTGCGCGATGGGTTTGATCCCACCTCATGTCTGTTGTTGTGCTGCTCTCTCTCGCCCACCTTTCCTGTGATTCTCTGCTTTTCGTTATCTAATGACTCATAAATTTCAAAATGCATAGCCCACACTTTACAAGTGGCCACTCAGATGAAGAGATTTCTTACTTTCCTTTTTAATTAAACCTTGTGCCTTCCAGTTTTGAGCACAATCTCTTGTTAAATAAAGAAATCTTTAAAAAGTAACACAGATATCATAGTCAGACAAACATGATAAACAGAGCCCCATTTTGGAGACATATTAGTACACCAGAGAAAGAACAACGCCTCAGGGTAGCAATAAAAACAAAGCAATTCAGTTATGTTTTTAAAAAATATTTATGAAGACCCTTAAGAACTTGTGCCAGAGCCGACAGAGGCCTCATGTATAAATGGGCGATCAGTTTGATCTTAAGTATGACTTGAGCAGAAAACCATGTACAGGTAGTTATTTATAAAACCTTACTTTGACGTGGAAATGATCTTATCTCTAAGCAAAGTCCAGACTTGACGACCTGCTTGCTGTGCAGTTTGGGACTCGTATGCATCTGAGTCTGTGATGAACTGTGAATGAGCTTTATCAACAAAGTGATGGAAACGATCAGTTGAAGGTGTGAGGAACTCATTGCCATTTCTTTGTATCATCAGCCACAGTTCTGCCTTCTGCCTCATCAGCCTGTCTTTGGGAAAAACTCTTGGTTACCTCTATGAACCTGGCCCATCTTCATACTTAAGTTCTGTGCTGTCATGGCTTTTAAACAAATATCTAAATATCTCTGTAACTAATGTCTAAAAACATGTGGATCACAGTTTTTTGGATAACAACTAGCAAAAGTTGTGACCTTGTCTAAATACTATGGGGCACCATTTTTGGTAATGTATATTAAAACATGTGATAAAGTATGATAAAATAAACAAATAACAGTGACAATACAGCTGAAATTCCTATTCAGGTCATGTAATCTGATGGATCACAGAACACAGTGTAACAGCTACTGTTTACAAATGTTGAAAACCTTTTTTCTTTTTTTTTCTTTTTTTTTTTAAGATGCTGGCATGTCCCAAGTGTCGTGTGAGGGGAGGAAAAAAGACTGGATGTGCACCTCTGCTTTTTCTTTTAAAAAGAATATACAGAACCAGACATAATTGAAAACCAGTTTAAGTCCCATGTGTCTCCAACTGGTCAGGATTCAGAACAGCTCTGACTGAATCAGATACTATAGGATGGAAATTGAGGTTAAAAAAGGCACAACATACACACACAACCATCTTTGCTTCAGCTATTTGAATTACAAACAGATCAGCTCCTACTCTGACAGTTGGACCATAGGGGGACAAGGAGTAGACGATATAATTGTTGACTTGGATGACAAGGTTCGTGTACTATCAGCACTCTGGTGAATTCACTGCGGCGCAGAGCACAACACGCAGTCACAGAGAAGTGGTGGGAGGAAGAGGATGTGGAGGGCATGCAACACAACACAATCCTGATGCTGACAGGATGAGTCTAATCAGAGATCAGCTGGGGACTGAAAAGCTGTCATCTCTCAGAGAGTGGACTGATCGCTGTCTAAAATGCTGTTCCTCTCTCTCTCTTTATCACACACACACACACTTTCACACAAACACAAAGAGACATGAGACTGATGAATGAATCTACTGAACTCCCTCCTAATGTCCCTCCAGTGAACAGCAGGAGAGACGGAGTGGCTCAGGTGTTTGGATAATGATCCTGTAGGAGCTTTACAATGCCAGAGAACAAGAGGAGTGGCAATTACCTCTAAGGTACAATAAAAGTGACTCCCACACCCCCACCTTTAATACCCTCTTTGGTAATCAATACCATCAGCTCAATCAATTGCAGCCCACTGGCCTCTTGCCTTCATTGCTTTATGAGTAAAATAAACGACCCATGAAAGCATCAAATGAAAACCATAATGAGATGTCTCTGTACTCCCAGGGACAGCAGACCCTTTGCTTTTTACACATGACCTTTTCTTTTTGCAGCTGTTATAAATGATTGATATGTCCCTGTCCTGACAGCAGGACAACACTGGACATAATAGGATAACATACATTATTGACCATCATTAGCAGGAATTTAAACATTCATTCATAAACAGATGTGAGAACCTGTTAAAGTAAACATTACGTGAGTCTGGAACAATATCCCACATGGTTATATAACAAGTGCATAATTATTTGAATTTTTATGTAATAACCTTTCACATTGTTGTAAAAGCTAATAACTGTGTTCCTAATTATCTACTTTGTTTTAAGAGTATTTGTCCTGTTTTCTTCCTTGGATTTTTCTGGAAAAAACAAACAAACAAAGAAATCAAAAAGCGCAGTGGAACATCAGAGCGCACGCAGCGCGTCTCCGTTGACCACTGATCCAGGAGGGGTTCCCCAACTTTTTACGCAGCTGGGATCGCTGATTATCTCCCTTCTAACATAATTCAAATCAGGGCACAGGATGATTCAGTTTCAGTACAGCCAGACTGTAACGCAGAGGAGCTGCAGTTAAAAATGTCCTACCTCTGAATGTAACTTTGGCGATCCGGTCACCTTTCCCACGAAGGTGAGCGACCGTCTTCAGGTGAACCATGAAAGCCATCATTGGTCCACACTGGTTAAGGGGAGCAATTTTGCTCCGCACAGATTAAAAACTTGAACCGGTCTGGTGCAATCTGTGTGTGATGATCTTTAGGTGAGCCTCTCCTTGCGTCCGGACACAAAAATCCTTTTCCGTACGGACAGCATGTGGAATAGTTTGTGGGTATGTGAGGTTTTTCTTTTTTTTCAACCCGACAGAAACAAAAACAATGAGTTAATAAGAGGCTCCAGCTGATGTTTTCTCTCGCTCCTTGCAGTGGCTGCTCGGTCTGTCGCGCATCTCCTGGATGGCACTTGGTTTTACTCTGCCCGTCGTGCAGGAAGGGCGGGGGGTGGGCTTCAGCTTCAGCGTGGGGATGGTGATGCTATAATTGTAGATCACATCAGTCGAGTCCAGGGTTTTTTTTTTACCGTGTTTTTTTTTCTTTTCCAGTGAATAAATATCCTCTGTAGACTGTGTACCTTAACATATTTGAGATTTATTCATGCGTTCAGTGCCGACTTGAACAAGATTTTTATTTTTGTTTTATAAATATTCAGCTATTGTACAGCTGATTCATAGGATAGACTCGGTCAAAAAGTTGGTGTCATTTTAATCGTCATTTTGAAAAGAGATTTAAATTTTATATGCAGTATATTGATAAATACAAATGTCCTTTTTCATGCAAGATGTCTCAGGCATGTCTCATTTCATGTTGCTACAAAGAAAAGAAATTACTGTAAACCTACTGTAGTGTAGGATTAAATCTTATTCTTTCTTCACTTGCCAGGTGTCTTTTTTCCACTTTGCAGTGGGATGAGGATGAATAAGGTGATGTGGCTGCTGTCTGGTGCTGGGCAGTGGTCCCCCTTCATGGTAACAACCAACAGAAGCCACATTTTTCCTGCTGGCTGAGGCTCTCTAATCCATCTAACACCAGCAGGTAAGCAGCTGTGCCAAGAGATTTCAGAACAGAGTCCAGGTACCTGAGGAGGCTCCCCAGGAGGAGAATGAAGGATACCTCACTGGTTCACCAGTTGTTACTACAATGACACAAAAGGAAAGAGACCAAACTTGCCTCTCATGCAACGCGTAACATTTTTAAGGATTATTGTAGATTGAGAAATAACTATGCATGCAAATCTGCATGACTATCCCCTCATAGCAGAGTTTCATGGGAAATGCTGTTTTCCAGGAGTATCACAGTGTCACTGACAGCAGGAATCCATCTGACTGCACTGTGATGTTTCAGGTGCTCAACATCCTGGCTGGCACAGGGACACACTCAGATTATCAGCACAGCATGTTGCTCCTGCCAGGGTCTGGAGCTGACAGGACAGAAGGAAACATACTGTGTGATAGTGTAGTGCAGTCTGACACTTTGACATGCATTTTCAGCAACAGAGCCACGTTAGGCTGGGTTCAAATGTAAAGAAAAATCTATGTAAAAAGCAGATGTTTCTATTATTTTGCCAAGCCTCAGTGAGATAAATGTGCCTCTAAAGTGGTCACACAGTTGAATCAAAGCCTCTCCAGAACAGTTTCAGCAAAAACTAAATGTTATAACCCTCATGAAAGTAACTGAGAGTATATCTAAAGAATGTCAATGACAAATCTTCTCACCACGCTTAGTGTTTACTGAACTACTCCATTTATAGTTCATGTCAGACTGATAATTCTGTTATTTTTCTTTCCCTCAACTCTACCAGAAGGCCAGAGGAAGATACAAAGAAAATAGTAGAATGAGATAGCTGGTTCAATAATTCATCACCTTTGTATAAGAGATACCCCGAAGGAGTAGCACCAAGAGATGTAAAAGCCTGAAAGCATGTTAACGAGTGACTTTAAACAAGGTGAGATGTTCACCACTGCTTTGCCTAGCAGCTTAATGTAAGACCTTCTGTTTAAAAAAACTCTTATAGAACTCAACTAAAACACTCATTTCACTTTCACACCATTCATACAAACTCAGCTGGACAGTCAGTCTCACGTGATACAGTACATCATCCTATTTCATCACACTCCTCTTGGCACCTCGCTTGGGGGGTGGGGGGTTATAGCAGAACCTGACATAAATAACCCCTAGCATGTGTACAACAAGACAGGACACATTATACTAAATATACTGAGCTAGCTGAAGCATTACCCAAAGACCAATCGAATTGTCCGTCAGTCCCTCTGTGTGTGTGTGGATGAGTGTGTGTGTGATTGAGTGACAGCGACTGTTATCTGTGCACATTTTGCAGGTTTACAGGCAGTGAGAGAAAGACAGCAATCTGCTTCGATAAGATGTTTTTTAGTTATAAAATGTATTTTGTTTTGTGCTGACTCATGCACTATTGCAAACTGCTGCAGTGGTGTGTGTGTGTGTGTGTGTGTGTGTGTGTGTGTGTGTGTGTGTATGTGGCTGCCTGGTTGTGTTTTTTTTGGGGGGGGTGAGAGAGAGAGAGGCTATTAGAGGCTCAATCAGCACCAGTAATTTATGAAGTTAGGAGCAGAGACTATATAAAAAAACAAAAGACAAACTGCAATTACTGTATTGGCCCCTGGGGGACTGTGAAGATCACCACTGACGCACTTATTGATTCTGCTGCAACTCTGGCCCTTTTGTTTCAGTAAAATGACTACTGAAGAACAACCTGCAGAGCTTTAGTTGTTCCCAATACTTTCTACAACGCAGCTTCTATTTGCTGAAAATGCTTTACAGTCATTCATGAATTAAGTCAGGACAAAGCTGAGGTCTTTTTCCAGTCTAGATAAAGGGCCTGACCAAAAGAGGGAGGCGCTGGTGGAGTAAAGTAAAAGGACCTGCGGACAAGTGAACAAAACCGTCTTTTGTCACTTGATGTTTCTGAAAGAGCCTACACAAGTTGATAGATGGGATAAACAGATCATTAATTATGACAAGCCAAATGCTGAGCTTATTCATGGCAGATCTAAGTTAAATTTCCAGCTCTTTCCGCATGAATAAGAACAACACTGATAGATTAACCTTTGTGCTGTGAAGACACTGTGAAAGGAGAATGGAGTCAGTAATTGTCCATCTGTCAGACCGCCGCTGCTCTTGCGGGACGATTGCTATTAGCTATTTTTTTTTTAAAAAAAAGGTCAAGAGGTTTTATAGAGTAGAATATTTATTTATAGAAAGTCTGAAGAGCTTTTACATGCAAGTAGCACTTTAGTGTGAGAGCAGCCACGGGAAAGGAACAAGTAACAGTTTGCCTAATGTTGAAACTTTACAGAAAACAATGCATCATCACAAATGTTTCCAATTAACAGAAGCAGAATTCATTATCTACACACTGTGAATTGTCTTTAGCCTCGTTACAGCCCAACGAATCAGCTAAGAGACAAACTGCCACTATGAGGCATAGATGTATGTTATTATTCAGCCATCTTTGCAACATTTAACAACATACAGAAAGTGTTACCTTTCTTGCACATGTGCTGCACTGTGGTTAAAAACGTGGCATGTTGCTCCATCTGGTGGTTGATTCTTCTTCTTCGGAAAATGAATGCCTTCTGTCCCCAGTTAGATCATTTGCTGGAGTCTTGGGCCACAGTCCTGCTCTCTCATGCCTGGTGAAGAGATGGTCATGGATAAAGGCACAGACCCTTAAGAAAATCGGGAAGCGTAGATGTGGATTTAGACATGGAGAGCATGTTATTCTGCTGCTAACCAGTGGTTTAAAACCTGTAATCTTTGTCTTCCTTCACCTGCTGCCGGATATCCAGCTTTGGATGAAATCACTGCAGTTCCCTGAAGAGGGAGACATTTTGTCAGTTTTATTCTATTATTCCCTAAATATCAAAGAGACTCTGCAGCACCCTGTAGGAGCGTTTAAAGCTCTGAGAAGCATACAGTAGGTAATAATGTAAAGGAAACGTAAAATAGTGGGCTTATTTTAATGAATTAAAAATGATGAGAAGCTGTAAGTCTTCATACCTACAGACAGCACTCTGATTTACAGATCAAATGCTTTATTTTATTTTATTTAAAAAAAACCACTTCAAAGTGTGTAATTACTTCTTTCATATCAAAATCGACCGAAGAAGCTCATGGATGTGATTTATGATTAGTTTTGAAAATTCTTTAGTCGACTTAAAGAAAAGGCCACCGTTTGACGTGAGAAGCAGCAGCCCCGTCGGAGGAGAGGAGGGGAGGGGAGGGGAGGGGAGGGCCGGTGTGTCCCAGCCCTCTGCATCCAGCTGGTGCGTCGCTCCGCAGCAGTAGCGCGACACTCTCACTATGGCTTTAGCCGCAAGCAGGACGCTCTTGGCGCTATTCGTTACGTTTTGCACACCAGAATGCGGATGGACAGGTAAAAAAAAAAAGACTTTCTTACTTTCTCCTGAGCAGGTGCACGCTTTGCACTAATATGTTGTTCAGTTTGATAATTCCTAGGGTTTTGTTGCTTTCCTCTCTTGTAGTTTAAGGAATCCAATTTGATGGACACTTTGAGCAGTGCATTGCATTTTAATTGCAAGTGTGGTAGTTTTCTCTCAGAATCTGGATACTGCTTTATGTTCATATAGATATATATATATTAGAGGAAAAAATCTATAATGTCCATGTGCGCGCGTGCGTACTCACATCTGTGCGCACGAGCCCTGAACTTGATCCCAAATTGCTGCAGAAGTCATTAAAGCAAAAGTCATGCACGCCCAAATGGATTAATTGCAGCTGCTTAGAATGCATTAGAATGTTTAAGTTAGACTGTGCAGTCTGGTTTATCATCTGCAGTTGCGAAAGAATAAGTTCAAATGTGCAGTCACAGCAAATACAGACTTATAGTGAAAATACTGTCGCTGGTACTTTATGGGGGGGAAAATATGATGCTGGCCTCTTTTAGCAGAAGTCATGGAACAAGTCCTTACCTCATACAGTAGGCAGATCCTGGAAGAACTGTGATCAACAGTTAGAAGATGGTGACAAATATCAGGCTACAGGAGGGGGAAAAACTGTCGTGTTTTCCTTTGAGGCCTATCATGCCAAATTAGTGACTGATCTGGCTAGTGGTGGCGATAAATAAACGACCTCACTTTAAAATGTAGTTTCATGGGAAGAAGTGGTCTGTGCAACAGTCCCTCTGGACACAGCTGCATGGCTGCATGACTTAACTGTCACATCAGTCATCAGCTACACGGGTGGGTGAACTGGCCTACACCTTGAAATGATTAAAAATGAAACTTTTTTTCTTCTCTTTTGAATTTATTTGATAATCAACCGGATGGAGACAGCACATATGTTTAAAGTTTCTTAAGCACTCTTTGTGAAATTGGTCTCAGGGAAAAAAGCCCACATTCTCCAGACAGTGAAAATATTCCAAATATCAAAGGTGCCATAAAGCCCGAGGAGTTTTGGAGGGCAGTAAGCGAACTCTGTTTTGGCTGAGTTTGAAGACCACATTACAGCCAGCCTTCCTTCCCCCCCCCCTTCCATTTTCTCCAACTTACTCAGTCCACTTAAATTGTCAATTGATCTGTAAATCTCTATATGCCTTCTTCTCAACTGTAAGCACTTACTGCATGAGATCATTGCTTTCTCTGAATATGGGCAGCTGCTATTTGTTGTAGTCCTTTCCTCTGAGTTGTTTTCTTTTCCATCTGTGAGGAAGTATTTTCAGAGCAGTCTTGCACACTTTCAACAAAACCTTGCTTCACATTCATTCACTTATACATTCACACCTGGGAGCTACTTAACACAGCCACAGTTCGCTGCTGCAGGCTGCTGAGCAGCTCCACTGGAGCAGTTTGGAGTTAAATGCCTTCCTCTTGGGCATTTTGACAGTAGCTGTTAGGAGAAAGGAGAGTGTTACTCATGAACTTTCTCCACTGACATGTCATCAGCTTTTCAGTCTAAAATTCTTCACAACAGTGGATGAAATTGGGCTCGTGGGACACCTAGACGGGAGCCGTACAAATAGAGAGAACAGAAATGTTGTGTATTTGGATAATAAATAATGACAACTTCTTTCATGCAGCCACAGTCCGTCAGCTCTTGGAAAATATAGCATGTAGAGTGTAACTGGGACAGAGACTGAGGGGAAAGAGGGAATCATGTCCTTGCAGGCAAGTGGAATTTAATTCCTCTGCTCTACTTACCAAGATGGGATTGTGCAGACACCCCCCCCGACAGATCTCACAGAGAACTTTCAGAATCAGTAATTTCATGACTTAAATTTTTTTTTGCACTGGGAAAAGGTGACAGTTAGAGTTAACATTTCTAATATTTTCCACTATGCTACATATCTTTGATCACCTGCTTGGCTGCCTGTCAAACCTGGCAGCGATGGTATGTCTCCTGTCATGATGTCATCTTTAGGTGCTGTTCCGTTTGTTTAAACAAGTACCAGCTGGGCCATGAACACACCTCTCACAGCATAGTTGATGTCAGCATACTGGGTGTGTTGTAGGAAGATATAGCATAAACTAATAGTGTAGGATCTCAGTCCTCATCAGAGAGGGGATGTTTCAATTATTTTAGAAGTCTGTTGGTTCTAGAAGAGAGCTTATGACCACCGACACTGAAATGTAAAATATGTTTTTAGTCTCTAATTGTACTGGCCAGCTTCTGTTTATAGATGTCATATGTCCTAAACGTCATGTATGTATGCATGTAACCCTCCCAAGCTAAACAGTTACTCACCCCCGGTTGTCATTTTGAATAAAAATGAATTCTTACTCACTTAACCTTGTTCGACAAGGCTTTAACCCCGTTAATAAAATGATTGCATCTACTCTGACAGTCTGGTGATTGATGTGCTGGCGTGACTGACTGAAATCAGAGGGCAGCAACCATCTATTGTCTCAGTCTGGTGTGTCGGCATTATGATGAAGGTGATTACTTGAGAGTTTACTGAAGGTCAGAGGTTAAAGTTAAAGACTAACAGAGGTGCTGCCAAGAATTTTGTAGCCCCTGGCAAGATTTGACATGAACATAGATTCCTAGATTAATCTTTTTTTTTTTTTTTTTTTGGATGTGTCCAAGTCCCATATGTTTAAGTCTTAACAGAAAGCTCAGGATCTGATCTCTTAAAGGCAGAGTTCATCATTTTTGGAAAACATGAAACGTGAACATTTCTGTTTTTGCCAGTATGACAACATATTGTAAGAACAGTTTTCATGTGACTGTTGGCCACAAGGTGTGTGAATTCTTTAAAGAATTGTTTAGATTAACACACATTTTGGAAAGAGGTACTTTGCTGTTGAGTGTCTTCAGTGCTGCATACTTTTCAAATTAAATTTTATTGTCTTTTTTTAATTTGGATGGCATCTGAATTCTCAGAGATTGACAAATGATTGAAAACCCCCCTCAAAAATAGGAAAGTGTACACATCAGTCTTACAGAATGGACAGTCTGATGAGCCTCCTCTGCCTTGTTAATCCCCCCAACCTCCCACCCACCCATACGTCCTTACACACACACACACACACACTGACTGGTGAGCCTGGTTATTGATGGGAGTTTGTAGAACAGGATAGTTATTAGGGCTTAATGGTAAACTCATTAGGGGTGAGCAGAGGGTCAGCATCTGTGATTTTGTGGTGAGGTGAGGAGGTGGTCTTGTAAAAGTGGAGCACATTGCAGGTGCATGAACGCAAGTATTTTCAAGAACAGCTTTATAGGAGTCCTTTGACCTCGGGGCTTACCTCCTTGTACAAAACTACACATGCACATACATGTGACATGTGTCTGAATCTGAATCCATCCAACACACACCTCACTCTCTTTCACACTTGCAATTTTTTTTTTTTTTTATTATCACAAAAAGACATTGACATAATGACCCTCAGGCCTTGCCCTCATTCTTCACATACTTAATACTTTCCACTGTCTAACTCAATCCCTCTCTAACTGTAAGCCTGTCTTTCCCTCCCACATTCTTAAACACAGGCTAGAAAATATTATATTATTGATTTTAATGATTTGGTTTCCCTTGGGTGTGTCCCAAACCCAAGCCTCCCTCCATGAGGATTAGGATGTTAGAACCGCTCAGCAGCTTTCCAAGCTGTTTATTCATGGATGACAATCATGCATGTGCTCTGCTAGAAGGAGTCTTGATTTAATCAGAAATGTCTGGTCTGTCCTTCGATCATAACTTTCCTAAGAGGCTAGACCACAGGATGATGTCTGGACAGAGGAGCACAATCCTTTCCCACGTAAAACATGACCTTATTGGAAACAGGGTGGAAGGGACAGAAGTGTGTACAGACTCGTGTCAGTGGCGTCTGCCACAAACAGCTGATAAAACTGACTCCACTCCACATACTAAAAACTCCAAGTTAAGCAGAGACAACAGTGAAGGCCTCCAAAGAGCTGTGGCCATCTGTAAGTCTGGAGCACATGAGACAAAAGTGGCAATTACTTCTAAATGTGAAAAGTGAGAGCGTAGATCCAGGTGGGTGCACACCTGCAGAAAACAAGAACTCAAAGTGATGGAGTGATTTTGTCAGGATGCTAAACTGAAACTGCTGCTGTGAAACTTCAGGGAGCATAGTTAGACATGAGAACCAGCTGTTTATTAAGAGATGAACAGACAATGCTGGCAATTATGTGACAGCTATGAATGACTAGCATGCTAATAAACCTCACACTAGTTTTACTGAAGTATTGCATCCCCTCTCCATTCAGCCAATATTTGAAAATTTATGTGGATTCAGATTTAAAGCTGCTATCATCAAGATTTTTCTTTTGGCAATGGTTTAAATGACATAGAGAGTTATCACCAGACTGTGAAGTTACCCTCAGCATCTTTCAGTTTATTGTTTTGGTTTCATGGCCCACAACATTTGGTTTAGTCTCATCATCAGCATTGTTTATTCCCAAGTCGCTGCAGGCAGCTGCAAAAAAGCTTTGAAAATCTCTAACTGTGTAACTATTTCCAAAAAATGGCCAATTGTTTGACTTTGCAGAGAGCAAAACAACATAATGGACATATATTGATCATGGGTTTCTATATAAATATCATTCAGTTAAGATTATAAACAAATACTACACTTTTTTTTCCCCATGTGTCAGTCTTTTTGCAAATGTCCCCTTACTTATGTTGGGTCAGCTGAGGTTTTAGTATTCATGGATAATTGTCACCCCTCAATTGCATCAATCTAGCCTGCACACCAAAAGAGGAGCAAAGAGGCAGTTTTGGGTCCAGAAGAGAGTGCTGGTTACTGTTTGTTTTGTTCTGACTAAATCTAGCCAAGAGACAGCCTTCAAAATTGCTTATTGTCTGGTGCCTTTAGCATCCAAGCAAATCCTCATTTATTTAACCATCAAAACTAGCTGGTGTTTTTCAGGGCTGGCTTTCATGCAAGTTTATGCTTCATCAGAATGAGTGACTTTAAATGCCAAGTATAATAAATACAGAAGAAATTGTACTGGTGGCAGTGAGGAAGAGGTGTATTAACAGTTTACACTGCTTGAACAATAGGCACACACTACTACAGTGTGTGCAGCAGGCCTTTACATTGTTAAAATAAACTTCATGCATACATAGTTTCTACTGTTGTCTTTTGTTTTGCAGCAGAGAAGCCCCTGAGGCCACAGAATGGGAAACAGACATCTGTGGAAAGGGACTTGAGGGAGACCTGGGAGCCTTCTATCCATCTGGATGGAAGACCTGTGGACCGCTTTGTCATCAGCCCCAGCAAGCCCGCAAGGTCTAATCGCTTCACTAAAGTGGGAAAGGACAGTCGTTCTCACCTTCTGGAGGATGTAGGTAAGGCCGACACAGAGAAAGTTAAACAGCGAGGGTGAGAGCAAGACGAGGACGTGAGCTGTTTGAGACTGAGTGATGTGAGCAAATCAAGTGGGAGCTAATGAGTGTGTTTCTGAGGGACCCAGACAGAAAAGTCATTTTGAGGAAAATAAATGGACGCAGAGCAAGAAAAAGAGATTTGGCTTAAACTGCGGAGTGAACTTTCAGATCCCGGAGTTCTGCACTTTCTCAAGGCAAGTGCCAAGAATGATGAGGGGATGAGCAAAGCTGTGCACAAATCAGAGACGCCAGGAGGTGAGGTGTCCACACACACATGTGAGCGTGTGAATTATTGATTTTTATCAGTGCATTAGTTCATCATTGGCTATACTGTCATACAAGTTTGCCAGAAAGGGAGAAAGAGCGCTGACGATGGTGGTGCGCATGACCAGATCATCGCCCCAGCTCGGCAGACTGTGATTATTTTAGGCTTCAGATTATTTTTAGATCTTGTTTCTGTCTGGTAATTCCTAGACCCGCCTTGTAAAACGTAAGACAGGTCTGTATGTTTCTATACACATGCAGTTTTCAGTGTTGACACAGTCCTGTCTGCTTTTGCCATTATTCCTCTGTCCTTGGCTTCTTAGAGTCATACTTCATCAGTGGCTCAAAGTCTGCAGCCAATTCTTCTTTTCCACATGCAAACCCAGCCCAGCTCCTATAACCCCATCCCCTGTGTTGTGGTCACTTTTCTGTGTGTGTGTGAGTGTAACATTTGTCTGTTTGGTGGTGATTGTGGTAGAGGAGGGTGGTGCCAAGTGCTTAAGTCATATGTTGTCTGTTATGGTGTATCAGTCTGTTCAAACATGTATATAGGCTCTTGTTTGTTTATGTGTGTGTGTATGCTGTGCTGGCCAGTGTGTTTTGCGGTGGCAGCCTTGTGGTCTCTCCAGCTCTGGTGAAGTCTGCCATAAACCTCTGGCAACCAAGCCACGTCTCAGTGCTGCCTTTCCAGAAATTCTTTGTAGATCATGTGTTGTTCCCTCAGCAGCATGAGAGCAGCATCAGTTGTCATAAATAACAGCATGATGTTTGCCTCTGTATCATCAATGTGTCTGGCCAGCTGTTGTCAAAACATCAAGGATGGAGCGAGAACTTATTAGGAGCATCAGGGAGCAAAATGGAAAGTAAACAAAAATGGGCTTGTTTTGTGTGTGTCTGTTTGTTTGTTTTTAAGGGCAAATCAAACTTATTTAAAAGCTGACCTGCTCAACTTGTACATGTTTCATCACGAAAAAATGATTTGGTACATGTGCATTATATAATTTGTTGCAGACTTTCTATTGGCAAAATAAGTTGACCAGATATCCTGTTCTTTTTTTCCCCTCTTCTTTAGACCCTGAATGGGTTAACCTTGATGGCTTTGCTGTGTTGGGCGGTACACCTGTCAGCAACTCGTCGGCAGGTAAACCTGATCTTAAGATCTTTACTAACAACTCACAGAAGTGGTGTGTCACCGCCAAGAAGCCATACATTTAAAACTGTCTGATTAAATCCATTAAAAGCGGTTTGCTGAAATTATCTGCTGTCATCATGGGTATAAATGAAAACACAGAATCTAATGTGAGGATGAAAAACAGCAACAGTCTCCTTTTCTTTCATTTCCTCAAAAGTTCTGACTCTGTGGGATCAGTGAGGAAATACACTCATGTGTCTCTGACTCATAGCTTTAGTTCGATATGTTTTTCTTGCAGGTGATCCAAATTCAACATCTATTCTACGGTTCTATTGCCTTTAATGGTGTACACCATATTAATTATGCTTGCTTGAAATGTAATCGCTGTATTATCCATATAGTGACTGATTAAATGAAAGAGTCAGTTAATTGATTAACAGTATTTGTTTTTTAATTTTTCTGTTTTACATCATTGTGAAGTTGGTACCTTTGACTTTTGACAATTGGAAAAGCTTTTTTTTTTTTTTTAAACGATTTTGTGATATTTATAGACTAGATTGACTTGATTATGGTTATGTTTTTACTGTAATCATAATTGGTAATTGGAACTAATGATAGATTAATTGGTAATGGAACTAATTTAAAAAACAAAATTTACATTTTACATTTTCTAAACTGTATTTAAACTCTTTGGAGGAAGTTAGATGGTCTTTTCATGTTTGTTTATTAAGTCAAGTATGCTAAAGGAAACTTACCTAAGCCCCAGACTAGGCTAAGTAAATTGCATTTTTATTATATGTTTATTTATGTGCAGCGTCAAGATGACATTTGGATATTTTAGCTTAGTCATGTAAACACTCCTTACATGGCTAACAAAAATAGAAACACGAACACTTGTGTGCTCCTGTTCATTCTCTACCCTGGGGACAATTTAGTCTCTCCAAACCACTTGAATTAGCATGTCTTTATGCAATGGCAAGGAACATGTATCAGGACCAACAACTGAACCCAAGACCGTCTTGCTGTGGGGCGACAGTGCTAACCACTAAACCACCATGCTGTCAGTTGTATTTGTTTGAGGCAGAACTGGAGAGACAACTCATCATATTTGTTGAATTTAGACTCAGTGAAGGGAGCCAAAGAACCACTGTGTTTCTGGCAAAGTGGGCTAACGCTAGAATAAAAACCAGCGAAAAGGAAGGGGTAAAAACCAACCATAAAACGGTAGCTAAAGTTATCTACTTAACCACAAGCTAATGTTAATTATAATAATTCCTATTCCAAAGTCATTACACTAGCTGATAGCCTGGCAAGATAAGTGAATGAAAAGTTAATACATGGCAAATGTGTTTTTATATTCATGTATTGACTTTAATTCAAATTTATTTTATATTATCTCCCTCCATTTGTATTAACAATCTACAAGAACACTAAACAATTTTGACAAGCCACTGTTTATCAGACACAGACTTTCATTAGTTGAGCAAACAATAGCAAAAGTTATCATTCAGGGTATAGATAAGTAGTCCTGTTAACAAACTGAGTTTGTGCTGAACTAGCTGATAGTCTGAAATAAAGGCTGTGTTGTATTTTAATATTTTTGGCTGCAGCCATTTGGGTTTTTCAGTTAGGCAGCTTTGTCTTTGCCAGTTGAGCCTAAATTGATTATTTTTGTCTCCATCGGTTCTATCGCTGAGAACTGTTTGTGTGATTTATACTGTGGCTAAGCCGAGACTTAGACTTTCCAATTTTGCTTGCAAAGTTTAGATGTGTTTTTGAAGTTAATACATGCTTAGCTTTCTTCAACTTTTTTAGGAGGGTATAAGCATTATTCAGCATCAGCTTGAAGACAGTGAGGGTCTCCCCTGTAGCAGTGGTATGTTTGTCTGTCTGGAAGCCAGACTCATAGCACCTCGGTCGATTTAGCTTCCAGGAAAAGACAGAAAGGATCTGGCAATGAAAGCATTGTGGAGTCGATGGTTTTGTGGTTCGTGGCGTGGTGACTCGTGCCAAACTATGCATTGTGACAGTTTTCCAAAAAGGGAAAAGGAGGAAGAAGAAAATAAGGAAAAGTAGAAGTCGGCTGATTAAAACCAAATGGTTTATTTAAGTCAGCTAAGAGAGATGCTTGAACAGGTACGGGGAGTGTGAAACAGGGGAATGGTCCATGCTAAAAGTATTATCAAAAATGTCTCAAGAGTAAACGGAGAGAAAGAATGAAATAATATCATACCATTAATATGTCATTTTTAGGGTGGTAATTCAGTTTGGACAAATTAATCTGCATTTTCAAAAACCTTTACCACATAATGGTAATAGGTGGTATCTGACAGATAAACAAGTAAACACAACCTTAAGGTTCTGCAAATTTTTATGGTAAAAATGATAAATTAAGTGAAAGTCAATGCAAGTCACGTGTGAATTTTAAGAAACCAGCCTATGTTTCAGTGGATTTGTGTACATATTAAAATAAAAATAAAACTAAAGCAACTGTCAGCAGTGAATATGTGACTTTATTAGTAGTATAGTATTAGTATTAACTCAGCTAAAAACAACACTGAGGTTAAGTTAAATTTTGATGCTTTCGTTTTTCGTTTTGATGTAATATTTCTTTCTTGTAAAATACAGTTTCCACTAATTAGACCTATAACAGGCAAAAAGACAAAAAGTTACAGACGATTTGCTGTCATGTTGGAAGACAGACAAGATGGACATACAGAGCAAATTACCACAAAACATGACCAGGTGCAGGGGAATCTTGGAGAGAAAGATTTGAAAACGGGAAAAAGCTGAGAGGAAAGGCAACAACAGTTGTTGCATTTCCAAATAGTCCACTATCTAGATCCAAAGGCGAGAAATCTACTCAGCTGCGCTGGCAGGACAGAGGGGAGAATAGAGACAGAGAGACTTAAGGACGTGAATGGAGAGCTCCAATTCCCCAAGACAAACTTCCTCTTTCTTCCTGGGAGCTTTCTTTCTCAGAGATTTTTTAATATGCATTCATACTCCTCCTCACATCCTCTTTCCCTCATCTTTGTTTTCCACTGCACATACAATGTCATAATGCAAGCCCGTCAGTAAAACTCTGTATTTTTAAGCCATAGCTTAACCCTGCTTGTTTGTTGGCTGGGGAAACCCCAGATAATAGTACTTTTTTGTCCTCATGACCACTTTGAATTTTGGCAAATTCAATTTGTTACATCAGCTTACTTGTTACCCAGCTGTACATGTAGCTCTCCTGATGGAAAACAGGGCAGGTCCTTCTCATCTGACAGCGATTATAAGAAAGGGATAAATGAAGGACAGAGGGAGGGGAGCAGAGAAAAGAAAGAAGACAAAAGAATGGGAGGGGCAGAAGAGCTTTTGTGATATTGCCAATGTTATCGCTCAGCACATGTGGCCAGATGAAGGGGATTGCCTGTCGGTCTGAGTCACTGTCTGAGTCGATGTCCAAAATTACTACTAAAGTGGGATTAAAGCAGGGAGAAGGACACCAGGAGTTGGAGCTGATGACAGTGGACATCTAGCGGTCTCTATAGCATATCCCTTTTATGAAGACTGGACATGTCTAATGTCACTATTCGATGAAACTGACAAAATTATGTATTTATCACTGAGCGGATGTGGCTTGAAAAATGATTTTCCACAGTAGTTAGCTTCAACAAGGCCCCGAAGGTGAATCCAGCACAGAACATTGAATCAAGTATGGGGTCATGAAGGTAAAATGAACTCCAGTGCACTCAAACTTTTGCCTTCTGTTATTCGCCAACAGGTCAAGCCAGATCTCCACAAACTGCTGCCAGAAATCAGCCCTTTGTACAGCGGGCCACCAGGGTGGACAGAACAACTCGTCCATTGGGCGGGTCTAATACTAGGACACATAGGAGGGCTCCTCAGTCATCCTCAGGACCCAGACAGCCTGAGAGAGCTTTGGCTGGAGCCCCTCTGCTGGAAAGGAGACGCCAACACCACACCAAGCCTCAGTCTGACCAGAGAAACAGAAACATGCACAAACTAAGTAAGAGGACCTGCACTGTACACTGTCAACCAACAGATTAAAAGGAAAAATCTTTCAGTTCTGGTCAAACATGATGCTTTGTCAGCATCCAAACTACATTTTGCTGATCCTATTTTGTGAATTTCCTTTTACCTCCTTACTGAAATGAGCTGATGTATGATGTATGAATTTCGTTTGTACTATCTTTAGTGTCCATAGTGTAAACCCTGGCCGTGCCTGGTATCCCTTTCTATTCATAGCATCTGAGTCCGTTCATGTGGTGTCACTGCAGGCACAGAAAACCCTGGGCCAGAGCGCACCTGCCAACAGAGCAGTTGCAGCTAAAACACCCACACCAGGTACCTGCAAGTTTATAGACAATTGCTGCATTCCACTATCTGTCTTTCATTGCATTGTAAATATCCGAAAAGAGTTTATCATTAACCATATAACTTGTGAAGTTGAATTTTTGGTTGTTGTGTTGTCACAATGAGAGAAACCAGAGGTTGATCTATAACCAAATTTACCCTTAGAGGTGATTCATATTTTGTTTCAGAGTTAGACATTTCTACATGTTTGGATATGTTTTCCAGAGCCACCAGAGTATGAGGCCCAGGACATCAGTGTCAGGGTAATGTCTCCTCAGTCAGTCCTCGTCTCTTGGGTTGACCCTGCTGTTGAGATGGGAAAGGTTACCCCCGACTCATCCAGGTGAGAGTCTGTGAAAATAAGTGTGTCTGATAATGAGACATAGAAGGAAAGAAAATGGACTGAGTAAGAGACACTTAACCCTCTCCCATGGAATAAACCATTTTCATTTTCTCTTAATCCAGATCCTACACAATTAGGTACAGGGAAAAAGGCGAGTCTGCACGCTGGGAGTACAAGGACAGCACCCAGAGGAGAATGATGATAGACACTCTGTCTGCTGACAGCATGTATGAGTTTTCTGTTAGGATCTCTCAGGAAGAAAATCATGGGAAGTGGAGCGTCTCAGTCTTTCAGAGGACCCCTGAGTCAGGTATGCAAAGCTACTGCTTGCTGAGAATAACTTAGAGTATATCATCAGCAAAAGTAATGAATGGTGATTTCTTTTTCAGGGGAATTGCTACAGGGAGCCAAATTCCTGTATTTTATGAAAAGCAAATTTATTCTTGCGTAAAAGAATTCTGCCTTGCATAACCGTGTCTGTGAGCTCTTTTCAACTTATTCCTTCATGCCACACTTCATCACATTGCTGCCTTTTACTCCCATTTGTTATTTGATTCAAGGCTGGGCTGCAACTCTGTCATGATTGGAGCTTTTATACCATTTCGTAGCAGCTCCTGAGCTGTGGTTCATTAGAATGTCAGCATTTACTGCCTGGCTCACTGCTCAGACTTCCATCTGCAGTTCCGTACATGATCTCAAGGAGAGATTCCTGACAATGTATGGCAACAGTACTTTCCTCAGTTGACGCCTCTTGGCACCTCACTGTTTTTACACACTTTAAGTAGTAGTTTCCTCACCCTGTTCCTTCTATGGTGCCTCTTGTTTTCAGTCATGCTGCGCCCCCATTCACTGGTGTTTTCCCATTGGTTTGTATTCTCCTCACTTTCTAGCACCATCTGGGCCTCCAGAGAACTTTGAAGTCAAGCCACTACGAGGGAAAGGAACAGCAGTCATAGCAACGTGGGATCCACCTGAAGAACCTAATGGGAGAATAAGAGGTCAGGCCAGGAGGATTTAGGCCAAACTGAAAATATTTGTTCTTTGCTGTTTATACATTTTCACTGTTTGACTTGTAGACATATTTGGTCAAATTGCAATTATACGATCTTCATGAGTGTTGAATATTGGGCAAGGGTGGGCTTGTTTAAAAGGGCAAAAAATAAATTATATGCACATTTGAATTAGGATTTTCAAAGTCCTTTGAACTTTCTCTTGAATGGTCATGCAACCAGTCTTTACAACAGTTCTTGCTTTATCTCCACACAGAGTACATTCTGTCTTATGCTCCTGCTCTGAAGCCATTTGGAATGAAAAGTGTCACGTACCGTGGTAGCACCACCACAGCCACCATAGATGGTCTCACACCAGGAGACCGGTACATCTTCAAAATCAGAGCCACCAACAGGAGGGGACAGGGACCACAGAGCAAAGTCTTAAGCGTTGCCATGCCAGAGTGTAAGCACATTTGATTGTAAACAGTACTTGTGTGCATGTATGCTTGAAAATTTGATTAATTCTTAATTCATGAAAATTTTTGTCTACTGCCAGCCAGCAGTGCTGCCTCATCATTCTCAAAAACCAAGGACAGCCGCAGGACTAGCCATGCTCCTTCCAAACAGGATACCCATCATGATGTATCTGAAGTGCAGTCAACAGAGGTGCAGCAAGAACCAACCACACCCCCTCAACCACGCCCTGCTGCACCTGTGAACAGGCGTGTGCGTCCACTTTCCCAGACACGCTCCTATCATAGTATCTTCTCCTCTGTAAGGGGCTCAGTCAGGAATGCAGTGAACAGAGGGTCATCCAGAGGCAGAGCTCCAGACAGAGAGGAGGAGCAGGAGGAGGAGGAGGAGGAGGAGAAAGAAGAGGAAACGCCTACAATGCCACCTCCACTAAGAGAAACTACAACCATAGAGGTTGTAATGGAGACAAAAGAACCAGACAACGATGTTTCCCCTGAATCTGAGGATCAGGTGTCCCTGACAACTGAGACCCCCAGCCTCAAAGTTCTGACACCTTCCCCAACTAAAATGTCTACTCGTCCCAGAAGGCCCATTAAGATTAGGATCCATCAAAAGCCAGGATCCAAGGATGCTTCCTCCTCCTCATCCACCTCTTCATCTTCTAGATCCTCAGCTTCCTCCTCTTCTTCTGATTCCTCTACTTCTTTTTCATCCTCTTCATCATCTCCTTCAACAATTTCATTATCACCCTCTTCACATATTCAAGAGTCAGCTGCCAGCAAAAAGGATTATGTACCTTCCACATACCCAGATAGTAAAAACACTTATGATAAGCACAGCATGTCATATACAAAACCCTCCACGACAGTTGTAAAAGACACAAATTCACAGCAGACAGAGGCTTCATCATTAGGTGGAGGCTCAGTGTCACCGGGGCATGCCAGTGGCTCTGGGTATGGTTCTAGATATGGTTACAGTCGAAGACATCCAGGGATTTTGTTTAGGGGGAATTCAACCCGAATGCTGAATGGTTACAAACCTGCTGTCAACTCACAGTCAAATTTACCAAGCAGAACTCTTAACCAGGCAACATCAAACGCCCAGTCCACTTTACCAGACAGGTCTCAAAACCATAGAGCATCACATCCTTTCAATTCAGAATCATCTAGATCCTCGTCACGAAGTGCAACCCACAGTCAGGCAACATCAGATCAATCCAATTTTGACAAATCACAGTCTACATCAGAGTCCAGGTCTCAAGGCTCCACAAATTTGCAGAATTCACAAAGCAGCTCAAACCACGCATCCACGATGGACACATCAGGCTCTTCTCATTCAAGTTCGCGCAGAGGATCTCACAGCTCTGCAACTTCACACAACACACCAAGTTCACACACATTATCTGAGCAAGACACAACAATCAGAGAGGGAAATGATGGCAGTTATTACAAAAACACAGATGCAGACGAAACCAATGTTGAAGAACCTACTTCAGTCTCTAAACCACAACCCACAGAGGAGGAGAGAAGGGAGGAAAAGGAAAAGGAGGAGAGCAGTAGTGAAAAACCTGTGGTTCCTCGTGCCAGAATTAGCCCTTCATTTGCTGAAAGATTCCCTTGGCTAGCTAGTCGTTACCCAGGCAGGTTCAATTCAGGAACAAGAGTTTCATCTTCCAGGCAGGATGCTAGGACCCCCTCTACCAGGACTTCGTCCTCCATGGGAGCTGGCACACCTGTCTTGAGGGGGACACCCACTAGGATTTCAGGGGCCACAGGTGCTGCAGGAGTGTTGAGGATACAGGAGACTAGTGAAGATCTGACGAATCCTTCCATTCATGACTCATTAAAGAATGGGGTAAGGGTGGGTTCAGTGAAGCCTTCTTTGATTGATAAAGATACAGAATCTCATGACCCTAGAAACCCAACTACCTCATCTACATCATCTTCGGCTTCACAAGCCACTTCTTCAAACCCTGATTCCCATCCTTCTTCACATGGACAGGGACTCTCAAATGAGCACAGCCATAGAGGAACCAATAATGAAAATAATAATGATCATAATAAGGATTATCTCGATGAGCGGAGCAGAGATATCATTGAAAAAAATGATAAAGTAGCAGACTCTACAGCAACCCAAAAAGATCCTACTAGAACTTCAGTTTACCCTCGTAGAAACAAAGAGGACAGTCAGAGTGTGGATGCTTCCTCTAGGACAAGACCTGGAGTCACTTCAACTCATATTCGTCCTGGTGTAGGAGTGAATGGGAGGGTTCGCTCTCCTCTGCTGGCTAATCGACAGTTTGGTGGATCTAGACTTTCCATCAGACCACAGCCAGTGCAGAACTCAAGGCTGGGTTCTTCAACATCTGATTCCTCCTCATCATCTTCTGATCCTGTTTCTTCCTCAAATGCGCCCCAGCCAGTTTTGACCTCAGATCGTGACATTGGTGGTGGCACTACTGTGACAAAAACGGGGGGATTAACTGGGGGCAACTCCCAGACCGCACTGTCATCCTCAGCATCCTCATCCTCATCTAGAGACAGCTTCAGAGGCCAGGGAGGTAGAACTCGCTATCCCATCCTCAGAGGGAAACCAACCAATGGAGGACAGCTCAAGCCTGTTAATGAAAATGGCAAGTTTATTGCTAAAGTGCATATTATTATAAGTTGCTGCAAGTGCTAGCCATTGTATTATTCAAAAGGTGCGAGAATTTGCTTGCACAAAAAGCTAAATGATGAATACTGAAATCAATAAACTAGTTGGTGACAAAATGACTTAAATTGTATGATCATTAGGTAAAAATGGACGACCCAACCTGACAGCAACAAACGAGAAAGAGTCACCGGCCTCTCAAGGAATCAGCAAGGCTGTTGGTCAAAAGTTTATCACTGGACCTGATGGAACCAAATGGGTAACTATACTTAATGAATTAATTGAAGTAATTGTACTCTTACATTGTAAAGAAAATTATCATTGAGTCTTTGAGCTAAACTCTGTGTAAAAGGTTTAGTTAAAGTTTTTGGAAATATTCTTATTTGCTTTCTTATGAGTTTTGGATGTCCAGATATATTGTATATTATTATATATTGTTGTATCTTCAGGTGGTAGACTTAGAGCAGGGCGTTCTTATGAACCAGGATGGACAAGTTCTCCAGGACTCCCAGGGCAAACCCAAGAGAGTGGTGCTTGGAGAGGATGGACGCACGATTTTTGGTGATATGCTTCATTCAATCTTGCATGACATTTAAACATACAATATATAGTTTGCTCATGCGCAGTTTCTGAAAAATACTTTAATCATTTACAGTGTTAGCTTATTGTTTAAGACAGTAATGAAGTTATTGTTTCTCATCCTCTGCCACCAGACCTCATGGGAAGTCCCCTGGTAAACCAGGAAGGTATGGCTCTGTTTGGCCATGGCCGAGATAGTCGGCCTGTGGTCAACCCCAAAGACAAGGTCCTCATGGTTGGAGGGAAACCTGTGCTTGGCTTGGATCTTCCTCACCTCAGGTCTACCACCACCACCACCACCACAACGACAACGACAACACCTGAACCTACCACAACTGAATGGACTTTAGAAGAGTCTACTACTGAATCGGTATTCCCAACCTGTCCACCTGGAACATTCTCCAAAATAGATGAATACGGGTATCCAGTATTGGACCCGGAAGGAATATTGGACTGTTATCCAGAAGGTGAGTTTTGAGAAACAACTTGAAATTAATAATAACATATTGAAGACAGCAAAGATTGAAAGATTGATTTAAATAGAGGTTTATGCTACAGGAATGAAACAAAATACTGCAGGGCCCCAACTTATATTGGTTAGTAAATACTTTTTTCAAAGAACTGAAGTCAAGTTCACTGGAATGTTTTAGAGCCAGAATAGTGAATATAAATAAGTATGACTTCACAAAATCTCTCAGTTGTATTGTTTGTCATATCCATCCAGGCCAAGTCCATGATTGTTTCCTGTCTGTACCCACGGAGTCATATAACTCTATAACTGTGTGTGTTTTAACTGTGTGATCTGGTCAGTGAGTATGTGTATAGATGTGTTTGTCTATGTGAGACCACAGGAACCACATGTGAGTCTCCATATCTGGGGCCTGGCTGTGGTCAGAGTACTGCTGTTTTAAACATACCGTGTGCTGTCAGATGCACACTGCTATTACCATTATCACACAAAGACAATGAAAGAACCATACTTACACACATGTATGAACATACAAAGCATAGTCACTAGAACACATGTGGTGGGAAATTGCAAAAAAAATAAGTAAAATGGATCAGATTTGTAGATTTACAGTAAACCGAAAAATACCATAAATTAAATTATTTTAGTGTGTGCATCCTTTTATCTGTGTCGGAACAATAGCAAAAATAATAACAACAGATAAAGTCCCATGAAAAAACATCTCATTATGCTGCAAAAACTTCTCAGTTATGAAGTCAGGATTGTCTTGTTACGATAACAGTGTGTGCTTTTTTATAATGAGTTAACATTCTCTTTGCATCAACATACTATGACCTTGTGGCGGTAGGAGTGAAACTCACTTTTCACACATACTCAATACATGGTTAAGCTGAATGGATATCTAGTCTAAATTACTTCAGTGTCAAAATATGTGCTTGTGCCAACATTATGTGTTCAGTTAGCTTTGCCTATGCGAGTGTGTGGGTATACATGTCTATGTATGTGTGCCAGCTCAGAAATATGTACATGGTCATGTGAGTTTGATGCTATAGCTTGTTCTACTTCCCTGACAGAGGAATCCTCAGGAATGGAAATGGACTACATGGTTACAGTGACCATGATGCCTGATGCTTTAGCTCTTAAGAAAGGTATTGGCTGAGTTTGGCTTCGGACCGACCTACCACCACTGGGCTGGGATGGACTTAACTGCAGTGTATTATCATTGTTTGTTGACTGTCTAGTGCACTGTTTGTTTACTGTCTTTATCCATCAGTGGATATGTTTGCTATCTCTTCCTCTTTGCCTTGCCTGTAGTCTTCACTTTGTTTCTCTTCCTGTAAATTTGTTTGCCTTGGTTTTAGTTCATTGCTTGGTTTTTGGATATTTTCCATTTTGGGCTGTTTTTAATCAATTTTATTTCAAAATTCTGACCCATAGTGCATGTGAATCACGTTACTAATCTGAAAAGAATTCCTGGCTTATGATTCAATGCTATGTATTTGCTGTTATTAAGATTGCTTTGTAATACAATAGATGAACTCTGGCACTCAACAAAACACTATGTGAATGGAAAACTGCAGTGTTTGGTTGATGTGAGCCTTTACATTATGTAGTTTCACTAGAGATGTTTGGATCACTCACAGAATCAGTTGCATGTGAGCATTTTGTTACTTCTTTCTTCTTTGGGTTTTTGCTAGAAAAGACACTTTGGGCATTACAGTATTTTCTTAGCATTTCCCTGTCATGGCTCAAAGCTGGTTGCATGTGTATGCACCATGATGTAATGCTAAAGTTCACTGATGCGGCACAGAAAAAAAAAAAGTGATGACACAAGGATGGAGCTAATTGAATTTCACCCTCTGAATCCCATCACACCGAAGTCTTGGAGACTTATGGAGTGGTTCACTTCAAGCCCCCTTCTCATGGAGAATATGGGTAGCGAAACATTGCATAGCAATGCAGCTTTGGGTGCTTGGCGAAAAGGGAGTTACTTCAAAATGAGCTCACACATCTGTCCACAATTAAATAAATCAGTTTGACACTCTTATTACACGGATTACAGTGCCAGTTAAAAACGATTAATGGAACACAGCAGCGTATTATTGAGTTAGGGTGTAAATAATATAAATCTATATGAATTAAAGCTCACTGCCACACATGTTGTTGCCAGATGAGCTTTTTGTCCAGACCACCCTGCCACCCACAACCACCACCACCATGACCACAACAACAACTGCCACCACCACGGAGATCCCGACTTCGAAGCCAGACATCAGACCCTTCAACAAAGGCCCTTCATCCGAGTATGACCTCAGTGGGAAGAAGCGATTCACAGGTACTTAAAGACAGACATAAATTTGTGTCTGTCATCAAGTGCATGCTAAAGTATATTTACTTTAGTGTTTAGTTTAGTCTTGAATTGGTTGTGCAGCACTAAACTTGGATTTCAGGTTTAATATCACATTTCTGTTATGCATAATCGATTTCTTTTTAAGAGTAACTCTAACCCCCTCAGACACATATACAGTAAGTTCTACTTTCTTCTAAGGTATGAAAAACTATCCATCTTCCAACAATTCTTCTCCTAACCACTTGTTAGTTTCTCGTCCAGAGTTGAACTTTGAGTCTGCTATGTAGCGTTAAACTCAGATGATTTTAGATTTAATATCTCCCCCCCCCCAGTGTGCATGCTGGATCACTTTTTACAAGGAACTTAACACCATCAGATAACAAATTTTATATTCTCAGTGGATGTATAAAAAGTGTTCTTCACCTAATACTTATCCCAAGAAGCGGGATATTACACTTTTTTATTGATGTGAAGACCATAACTGACTATGCATGCTTGGCTTCTACTTGCTCTTCTAGATGTTTTTTTGTCACTGTTCACTAGTGTGTGTGCAGGTTGCTCTGTGCTGTAAATAATGATTGGTTGCTGGAAGTTCTGTTTTGTTTTGTGGAGGGGTAATACATTTGGACTGCTAACTTGGCTTTCTCAATAATACCTCATAAATATATGACTCTCTCAGACTTTACAGTGACCATCAGCCAAAAACAAAGGGAAAATCATCGAACACCTTTTATTGTAGGCTATTTTCCCCCCTCATCCATATCATAATATAGGTGCCACTGCAGCTACAGTAAAGCCCCATGCAAGACAGCAAAGAACTCAACCACTGATTTGTGAAATCCATATATGAATATGGGTTTATCACTCTGTGGAAAATGGGAATAAATGTAGTGTATCTTGAGTAACCGATTCAGATTGGTTCCTTCCAACTGTAATTAGATCATAATAACAAAGTTCACTGAGGACACATTGTTCAGGATCCCCAGACTTGATCTCAGTAAACTTCAGCCCCCTGCTTTCTTTTTACTGTTCTTATGTGCTTACTTTGGCCTCTTATACTCTTTCACCTCATCTGTTTGCACAAACATAGCACTCTATTCCCCTGACAGAAATAAAAACAGGATCTACTTGACTCCAACCTTTATAAAAACTTCATAATGTTAGAGGTCATGTTAATATTGGTTTGATTAACAACTGTACTTTTTTGGTCATGTTTCAGCTGTTAATAATTGTGAAGATGCCGTAGCCATATACTTTGATAATAACAGCATTTTCTGTACAGAAGAATACTAGTAAGTACACACTGGAAGTTTTTTGTCAATAATATATTTGGAAAAAACAATGGTCACAAGCAAAGCCATAGAAGCAGAGATATTTTGACTTTCAGTCTTTAGGATCGTTCAAGTAATGGTTTCACTATCATTTTTGGTCAATGCGACTTGTCACTGTCATTTGATCTTTGTTAGGAACCCTTTAAAAAGGAATATTTATATATGGCTGTGTCTTTAACAGCACAGTTTTATAACTATCTGTATCATCTGCTCCAGAGGAAACAGCTGAACAATAACATGACTTACTCTGCATACCATCTATCTTGGTAAACAATAACTATCTTGTGATCACATACCTCTCATAGAGCCATCTGAAAGCTATTACTCTCCCTGAGATAAAAACAGACAAGAGCAGAAAATGAGTGGAAATCATAAAAGTTAAGGGTGCTGATCTCAGCACAGAAAGAAGGCTTTGTTGGCTTTCCTATTTATTAGTTTAATATATTTTAGGTCCACTTCAGCAGCCTTCCATTCTACTGACATGCTTTGCATGAACTGTTTGACAAAGACTTCCCCTTTGTCTCTTTATCTGTCCAGGCATGGTTTTGTTTGAATGAATGTAGCCCAAGGCAGACGTGGAACAAATAGTATTAGCAAATAATTCTTAGCAGTTGTGTGAATGTCCTTTACAGTAAGGACAGAGTTTGCCACATTGGCCTAGAAAATGAGTGCCAGGATGTTTGGGCTATTATAATGCTAATTTATACCTTACTAGACTGATATTAGAGTTGATCAATGTCAGGCTCACACATGCCAGATTTTATCTGTTTTTTTGGTTTTGGTTTTTCAATAAGCGGAGGAAGACGGTGAGTTTCTGTCAGAGGCTCTTTTAGCATTTTAAAAATGAACACATGAGCAAAGAAAAACATCTGGATTTTCTGTGTGAACGAGCCTGCACAGATCCTGGACACTGTACAGAAATACAGTACAGCCTTACAAGCATCGTGTGTATAGACTTGCACATAAATCTGTTCACCTTGATGACAGATCGAGTATTTCAGCATATGAAAACATCAGCCATGTGACTGCATATATACATACAGTGGGAGCTTGTAACATCCTAAACCCACACAACCTGACGGACTGCGTGTCGATGTGTAGATACTGACACGCCTTAGACTCTTAGACTCTTAGACTCCAATCATCTGAGGTGTTGGGAGCGACTCCAGGCTCCAGTGGTTCCCTCCAAATCCCATTCAGACTAGGAACTGTGGGATATCTGAACTATCCACAGCTGTAGGTCCAGCTGGCATTTCCAGAGCCACTGAAAATGAACAAAAAATAATTATTTAAAATGACTGAATAGGACTTTTAATGACTGAAAGATAAATATTTGAATTCATCCTAAATTGTGTATATTAGGAAATGATGTCGTTATTGAAAAACTTGAATCCTTTCCATCACCTTTTGCTGCCACCAGCTCCCTATGTGAACTACATCCGAAAAGATCCAGGTGCTCCTTGCTCTTTGACGGAGGCTCTGGAGTATCTTCAGGTTGATGTCCTAGAAGACCTGATCGAGAAGGACAGTCTGGCAGCCAGTCAGAAGCAGCCTCCTAAACACAAGCCCCATAACTTCACTGTGGTTGCCATGGAGGGTTGCCACTCATTTATCATCCTGGACTGGGCCCGCCCATTGAAGGATGACATGGTATCAGGTAAGAAATGTTGCTTCAAATCTTAAAGTTGAAATTATTATATGCATTGATTTTTATTTTTTTTTCTCTTTTGTTGCCAAGAAATCATCCTATATCTTCTTCATGGTTATTGTTAACTTATTTGGTCAATGTTGTAATGACAGTGTTATGCAAATTAGTCCTAGTCAACATCCACTTGCTAGATTCCATGTTCTGACTAGAATACAAACTTAATGACACAATGATTCAAAATGTGAATATTGTGAAGGGAGAGGTGTCTTACATTGCTAACTGTGTATAAGCAACACTGTGTGAACTTGATAAAAAATGTCTTGTATTAATTATCACATGAAATCCAGGGCTATAGCATTTTTTCTTGAATAGTAGAGTCTGTTCAGAAACATCCAAAAAGAGATTTATCCATCCATCCATCCATTTTCTATACCGCTTATCCGTCATGGTCATGGGGGAGCTGGAGCCTATCCCAGCTGACTATGGGCGACAGGCAGGATACATCCTGGACTGGTCGCCAGTCAATCGCAGGGTCCTCAAATTTAGGGGAATTCAAATATCAGTTCTATTATGTTGCACAAATAATCTTCATACAGACCAGAGGGAGGGCTCTGTTGACATTTCACCATACAGAAGATGTCCTGTGATTCATCAGCCTCTCATCTTTTGTGGTTTAAGATAAGACTTTAACATGTTACCAGCATCCCTCCTGACTCACTTTTTAAGAACTCACTCCAGCAGTTTATTGTGAATAAATCATGAAAAAAATACACGGAATGTGCCTCCTGAGCTGCGACAGCTTCTCAGGGAAAACTAAAATTCCTGTGACCCTAGAAAGTGACATATGGAAAAAAGGAAGAGAGAGATGTAGTATGAGATGTATGAGATGTAGTGGACTATCAGCGTTAGCAGCCTGGCCAGCTAGTGAACCAGTGTATGTTGTTTTTGGCAGGAAAACACAACCTCCTGATCATGCTCTCGGATTGTCCGTCCTCTGATGTTTAAAACAGAAAGATGAGCTGTACTGTCACCAGTGTTTTCTTTTGCTCTTTCTTTCCATCTCGTCGCTCACACACTCTTGATACTTTCTGTATTACTCTGAAGAATTTCCATCCATAATTTGTCTGGACATTTTTGCATTTTTCTCCCATTTCAGTTACTTTCTCTGGGATTTTCTTTTATTTTACAAACCATTTTGCATCACAGAAACTAATTTCTTGCAATGCTGATAAAGTGCTGTTAGAATCAGAATTCCTTTATTTATCCCTGGAGGGAAATTCTTGACTGTTATGTATGATATCAAAGATAAGTTGGCCAAAACACCATGAACTTTGTACTTATCGTGTGATTTTTTCTTAATGTCCTCAGACTTAAGTACTACATTGTCGTACTTTAATAAATAAAATTAAACTGTAGTACTTAAGTATTGCAAAGGAATATGGCCCAAATACAGCAGTTGTGATCTGATCCACACTCATATCAACCCTGTCTTCTTGTAATTCCATACAACTAATTTGCAACATCAAATACATTTACAAGGAAAATGCAGTTGCTGCCTAGATTATGTTCAGAGACAACGTTTATTTTACTGGATGAAACGCTGCATTTATGTGCCACACTGGACTCACAAGGATGTGGTTGGGGTGGATGGCAGGCATACAAAGTGCAAGACTGTGATGCCAGAAACCACAGTTTGAGTCCAGACTGCGGTCTTTGGTCAGGTTTAGGCAACAAAAGCAATTTTGTTTATTTATTTATTTATTTTAACAAATATATTATTGTTCTGTTTCAAACATTTGTGTGCCTTTCCACTTAGATTAATTCATTTCTTTTCTTCATTAAGATAAAACACAATTGGTTAGCAGTACATTCCCTGATAAACAATTCCAGGGAACAAGGCTATGCACATGCAGATACAGTAGACATAGGTTACACATGGAAATACAATCACAAGGCTGTTTTAGTTATTTGGGAGTGTTTGCACAACATTGTGTTAGGAGTTATGGGTCACAGCTTTCAAAACAAGTGGATGGAAACAGCTGTGGGCAAGTGGACTCAGGAGATGAAGGACGTTGGTATGAGTTTCTGAACCCAACTTCTGGTTCCATTTACTGTGATGCGTTGAGGACCATTTGCTTAAAAGTTTTGGGCAAAGCAAGCACATTATTCACTGAGTATTATAGGTGCAGCATTTGGCAAAAAGGACCTTGGGAAATATTTAATACATTTATCCCTGAAGTAGGAAAAAATGGAGCACAGAGGCAGATGGCAAAGGCAAAAGTCTAAATTCTACTGTCAAATCATCAGTTTAACAGCATAGAAAGGAGAAGAAATGAAAAAACAAAGCAAGAAAAACAAAGTAGCTAGTATTTCCCTTCTCTCTTGTCAGCAGCCAGCTGTGTTGGTGTGGCTCCAGTAAAAATAGAAACTCAGATTCAAACGTCCAGTAGAAACAGTTTGTAGTTTGATGTGCAGCAGAGCTGAGCTCCATAATTTTAAAGTGAGTGATGAAGAGCCTGACCTGAGGTTGCTTACCGGATTCTAAGGATTAGTCTGCGTGACTGAGAAGAAGAAGAGGAAAACAGACAGCAGGTTACAGAAAATGCCAGGCCTGCAGTTTTTCTTTAGTTAGATTTATATGGGGGACCACCTACTCACTAAATACCTGAAAAGATAAATATTTGTGGTATGTGGTACTTAATATTCATATGTCATGGAAGTTCAAGGTTGATGAAGCAACTTGAACTTAGTTAGCTTTTGTGCTAAGCTAACTGGCTGCTGATAGATAACAGCTCTCTCAAAAAGTCTAGGCAAAGGAATGTAAAAGTCTCAAAATATCAAATTGTTCTTTTAATGTTAAACTTCTCACATGTTAAAACTTGATATAAACATATACTAGCTGTGTGACAGCTACTGTGAAACCGACGAGATCAGCTCTTTATTTTGCATCATTGCAGGCTACATGGTCCACAGTGCTTCATATGACGACGTCCTCAAAAACAGATGGTCCTCTAGGTCCTCCAGCGGGACGCACCTGCCTGTGGAGAATCTCAAGCCCAACTCGAGGTAACACATGACCACCTGCTGTGTGTTTATATTACTATGTATACACACACCTGGTCCAGCGATTTGCAGTGTCAGCTCACGCTTGGGAGTCATAGGAAACAAGGACCTGAACTTGCAAACAAAGATTAGTTTGGTTATAAGATCCCTTACGCTGACCTGTGTGTAGTGTTTATGATCATGTTGCTGCCTCGGGTGCTGGTGCTTGGCTGTGGTTTGGAAGTGTTTATTTCTGCTTGGGAGCGTTTATGTCATTATCCCATCATCACATAATGCACGGAGTTTACATCTTGTCTGATTGATTGTGTGTGAGTTCATGTACTGTACTAATCAGAGCAGAGTGGGAGTTGGATACTGATACTGTAATGTTTGTAGATGAATTCAGAAAAAACCCTCAGGATGAAGTGAGGCAGGTTAAGAAACACGTGAATCTGCACCAGGATGGGACATGTTGAAAAACCTTGAAAAATTCAGTGGAACATAAATACAGCACACATTAGGTGATGCGTGTGCACAGAAACAGACATCTCGGTCTGTTTCAGTTTTTAGAGCTTGTTTCCACAACCCTGTTTCATGAGATATGGGTCATGGCTTTCAAAATAAATGCATGGAAACAGCTCTTAGCAGGTGGACTCAAGCGAAGGGACGTGTTCTTAGCTAAAACTTATTTCTTGTTCCACTTAGTGCTATGCAATATGCACAATTTGCTTCAACGCTCTAAGTATAAATGCTGCAGATAAACATTTTAAAGTGCTCTAGCCTCTTCGCTGATCCTGTTTGATCAATTTATGTGAGCCAAAAGGATCAAAGCAGGCATGTCTTCTCATTCCCTGGTCGCCATATGGTGGATGCCCACAGTTGGGTTGAGTTAAATGCAGAGTTTCACTACATTCTACTTAGTGTGATTATATGTGACAAATACAGATTCTTCTTCTCCTTTTTCTTCTTTATTTATCTTTAAGTTGAAATATGATGGAAGTTAGATAATATTAACTATAAAAACCGTCTTGATGAAGCACCGACCTGCACTAGAAGATAGATGAATATGTGTCAAGCACAAAGGTGAAACCACAAGTAAGCAGTTAATCACAAAAACATCAAAGTACTTCCTGGAACTGTGAAATGTCTGTGGACCACAAACAGTTAAGATGGGCTGCAATCTACTTAAATATAAGGCTGTTTTTCCAGACACTCCATATATCTGTACAAATGAGATGAGAGATTTAGTATATTTTTATACTCCTGTGACATATAACCAACTAGATACTGTCCAAAAAGTCCTGAGGTGATCCTTCCCCATCTGGTACTCCATAAAAAAGTATTTATGCATTCTTTTTACAAAGTAATCTAACTATTATCGGGTGGAAAAACAGTTTCAGATGTGTGAGTTCATCAGGGACAGAGGTATCTTCTTGCCTGATAAAAGCACAACTCTGTCTGTGGTGTTATGATAGGCATTTCATCTTGGGCCTTAGGAAACAAAACACCTGCTGCTGAACACAAACAGCAGAGCTGCGTGCACGGATAAAGTTTTCCACCAGTCTGCAAAGAGAGTTTCCCTCCCTGGCAACCAGTTTGTATCCATGATAGTGCGTCTCCTGTGGTTACGGTTGATCCTGGGATGGTTTATGGGACGCTGTTGGCATTTCCCATGCTGCAGGCGCCTTCTGGTTGACAGAAATACTGAGCTACTACAGTCCTAAACACACACATATGTATGTTCTCCCACATGTGGACAAAATGCCTTGGATCTACAAGTTTTCCTGCTCATAAGATTTATAATTGGAATGAATTAAAAAGGACTTTAAAACTTGAACACATAAATTTTTATCATTGGACCGTCAGATGAGAGATGCCTGTGATTGTTAAATCTGCAAGAGAAACTGTCAAATATTTCATGATTTGCTGAGAATTCGCTGCTCTTTTTTGATTTACATTAAAGTGAGCTGGTTCTCTTTGTTGGTTGGGAGAAACAAGACATTTTATAGGCTTTAGGAAGTACCTTTAAGCATTTTCACTTTTCTTTGGTGATTTATAGACCAAAAAAAATAACAAAATAGACCAAAAATGATGAAAATAATCGCTCTAGTCTTATTTTGCTGTAATCATGTCTCGCTTGCACAGGGAATCTAGAAAAGTTTTATATGAGATCCCTACAGCTGTGTTGCGTATTTGAAAACTTAAACTTCGTGCTTGAATGTCTTTCAAATAGTTTTAAGTTTATAATCGTCTTGTACAAGTTCCCTAGTTGTCGTGGCTGAACTATCATGTACACTGAGGAGCATGTAATATGGCCAGGCTGAGTCTGGGCTGGCAGCATGTGCATTTGCCACATATATTTCGATCTGAAGAGAAGACAAGAAGAGCGATGTCCTGAATGAAGTTTCAAATGACTACCTTGGCTTAAAGTGGCATCTTGTGGTCAATTCTCTGTTTTTATATTTTGGCTCACATATTTTTTTCCTCTTTTTTCTTTCTTTCTTTTTTTTTTTTTTTTTTGTACGTACGTCTCCAATTTCTTCTTTCATTACATCATCTCTCTCCAGCTGCCTTGCTGTCTATACTCTGGTCACTGCTGTCACGTGGCTGTGGTGATTGGATCCAGGCCTCGTAGCTATACGTGGTGAAAGTTTTTGGCTAGGAACTGACAGACCGTGAACTTATTGTATGCGACCTTGCAGGCTGGAGGAAAAGACATAACGGCACAACACATCAGCCATCTACTGTGGAAAAGTTTACAGACTCCCAAAGCTGTCACTGACTTTTGTTTTTGAACTGATAGGATTTAATAATTCCTCCACTACCCGTAGACAAAGTGAGCTCACTGCACAACTTTTTTCTGCTCTTTTGTTGAGAAAGCTTCTGTCATAAAGTAAATCTCTCAGTGAGAAATTTCTCTTTTGAGGATTCTTTCTTCAGCCAAGAACTAAGAACTTCAGCATACGTTTATCCATGTGCTTTACTTTTTCCACTTCCCTCCTCTCTTCTGTCTTTCATTCTTATCCTTCCTCCTATCTGTTTATCTCCACTTGTCTGGATGTCTCTTTTTCCCCTCATCGCCCTTTCCTCCACTCTCCGTCCCTCCATCTCCCTTCAACATGAGCCAAATAGTCATTTTATTGTGCTGTGCTCACTTTGGACTCATACCAATAGAAAACAGGCTACTCCTAAATCAGACTAAAGCAAGACCAGTCATCTGCTATGGTCATTGACGTTTTCCTCACTTTCACCCAGTCACAACAAAACTGGCAGAATGAAATGATAAATGCTTTATCTCTCATAAAATCTTTGTGATGTGGTTTGTTGTCATTCAGGTACTACTTTAAAGTGCAAGCCAAGAATGTGTTTGGTTTGGGACCAATCAGCGAAACGCTCACCTATGTCACTGAATCAGGTGTGTATCCTGTCAAACACCTGCAAAGACAAACTTTGAGATGCCCCATTGATTACAGTTCAACCCTCAGCCGAGATTTTCTGCTGTCCTGCAGGATGCAGGCACTTAAACAAAATGTCTTGGTGATTTTATTGCCATGCAGGATTTTTGAATATAAAACCATCCTTGCAGTAGACACAGATTACCAGATGTGCTACTGTCTTATGAGTATTATGGGTTTTTCATTCTCAAAATCAGGTGAACACATTAAACTTTGTAGAACAGTCTGTGTGCTTTTCCTCCCTTGTGAAATGATCACATTCTTTCTTTCAGACGATCCTCTTCTTATTGAAAGACCACCTGGTAAGTCCATATGCCAACTGCACATCTCTAATTCAACAAACAATGTCCTACCAAAGTTGCACTGAGGGTTTTAAAAAGAGAGGCGCCATTCTCGGAGGACGACATAACAGAATATATTTCTCTGTGGATTTTCACTCCTCAGCCATTTCCAATCAGTGGCACTTCTTTGATTGCTACAGCAGTTTTACTAGCTAACAATCCACTGGCCCATATTAGATTATCACAGAAACAAAGTGTAATGCACATGTTGGTCAATAAATATAAAGAATGCATTTCAGGAATCCCAAGGATTGCTGCCTACTGCCCTATAAACAAATAATTAAATAGATCATAACATCTAGGCTACCTCGGATATTACTTTCCTGTTCAGCTTTACGGACAAATATGTCTGTTCATAGGATGTATATTTTACAGCCACAACATAATGCTTGTCCTCCTCTGTTCCCTGCTCCTCAGGTGGAGAACCAATCTGGATCCCCTTTACCTTCAAGTATAACCCAGCCCACAGCAGCTGTAAGGGCAGCCAGTATGTCAAGCGGACATGGTACAGGAAGTTTGTTGGCGTGGTTTTGTGTAACTCTCTGCGATATAAGATCTTCATGGGAGATGGTCTTAGAGGTAACATTTGACTTTTATGTTGCGATAATCAACATTATATAGTTAAAACTGTCCTAATACCCACTTCTCCTTTTTGCTTCACAGACCCCTTTTACAGTATAGGAGATACATTTGGCCAGGGGGAGGACCACTGCCAGTTTGTGGACTCCTACAGGGATGGGAGAACAGGTCCGGCCTACCTCTCAAGTGGTCTGCCCTCAGCACAAGGTAAACAAGGACACAGTCTACACACATTGATCATTTGTGGCTGTGATGTTTAGACATAAGCTACAATTTTTCTATCAAGGTTACATTAGCCCAGTGTGGTTATGTACTTGAAAGAAGGAGATGTTATGAAAACCTTCTCTTGATGGTGTGTTTGACAGCCTTGAGAGCCAACTGTTTAACAGCAACAATTTCAATACAAGAAAACTTCAAATACCAGTATTTACTAACTGTTTGCCCTATGGGTTTCGATTGCCCGGTGACATATCTTGTGTAGACATTATTTTTGGTAAACAGACTTACCATGTTGCAAAAGTACTGTGTTTTACTTGTATTTCAATGTTAACAGTGACCTAATTCTACATTTTTCCTGGTGTCAGCAAATCTGACAATAAAAGCAGAACAAGCAATCCTTCCCTGTTTGTGGCAGTCATCAACAAGCCCGGTGGTTTTCCTACTGATATATAGTACATTATATAGTACTTCAAAAATAATTCACAAATATATCTTGTTGTTTTTAAAGAGGCTCCTTGGTTTTTCACAAACTTTGCTCAAACAGGAGGAAATAGTGAATTTGTTTGGGACTATTTGTGGCTGTGGAGTAATACAATTTAGGTGCTTTTGGGTGAGTATTTGCAGCAGGAGGAAAGTGTATGTGCGATTGATTTTTAAAATAAGCCACAGGACCATGTTAAGTGTAAGGAACAGGTCGCCCAGTGCAAAAGTGTGAGTCATTGATGTGCTTTTAATCATTTTTGGACAACAATGGAAATCTACGGCACAAAGGAATGAGCTAAATTAGGCTTCGGCTACACAGAAAACTTATTACTAGGATGAAGTCATTGTCTTTTCATGGGATTTGTTTAACAAGAAAAGTACAGAACTTCACAAACCTTTAAAATGCGAGAGGCTCTTGAAGACTGTAGAATTGTCATAAAGTGAAGCAGAGAAATAACAAAATCATTACAAGTGCAAAATGGTGATTATAACCAGACATGCACACTCTTTACTGCATTCAAGTCTCACGATACATTTCCATAAATGGCTATGAATAGCGTTTTCATTTGTTTCTTCTGCAGGATTTTATCGTGCATACAGACAGGAGCCAGTTACATTTGGAGTTATTGGCCGACGCACACCCCATCCATTCGTGGGCTGGTATGAATGTGGGGTACCAATCCCTGGGAAGTGGTAACACAGGAGGAGAAGGAGACCTTGTTATCAAGGGCAATCCTTTTGCATCCTGCCGCAGGCTCTTATTGTCACTGGTCCAGCCCTTACAAACAAACTTTTGCCTGCCGCAATGAAAAGACACCACTACGAATTTATTACAGCTTCACAGAAAGAGAATATAGTACTTTAAAATAACTCAATGTATGTCATTACCATGCACTTTTGATATAAAGCAGTCTGTATATGAGGGAAAAAAAGAAGCATGTGTGCTCTTGCTTAGTTTAACTCTTTTCTGAAAGTGAAAGCGATCCCAGAGACAGGTTTTCACCCAGTGTTATTTATCTCGTCATTACTGCACACACTCGGTCAAACAAGTGACATTGGACCAAAGCACAAGCTGCAAAGCAAACTGTAAGAATGGGCACTCAAGGTGTGTATAGGTCTGTTAATTTTCAGTCGTGAGATTTGTATTTCATAATGTAACGGCTTCTGACAGCCACCTTTTGTTTGTTTATTTGTGTTTTAAAAACCATCATACTGTCTACTTTTTAACATCCTTTGGTATTCACTAGAATTCATTAAAAGTTACTGTGTAAGATTTGTATGTATACAGACAATAAAAGGCCAAATATTTGCTCAGGAACTGTGGGAGATTGAATAAAGGTGCTATGGAAACCACAGCAATCCAAAAACATGAATCATATCATATTCTCCCGCTACCACGTTCTTTTCCAGGAAAAGCTCCCGCACGTGATCCAGATCTATACTTAATCAACTTAATGGAAGATCTGAGTAACAGAAAATGTTTGGTTGAGCCAGTTGGAACAGCAACTGTTAAAATCAGATGAAATGTCAAAAACAACATATTGTGGACAGAGACAGATGAGGGGAAAAGAATGAGGAAAAAAAAGAAAATGTCACTTCATGAGCAAATGTGGACATGACAGTCAGAGTGTTAACATATTGCCACATAAATATCCAGACTTGTGCTTTTCTTATATCATAATTTGGCTTGAAATCAGTGGCGGGAAGTACATTTATTCAAGCACTGTTCTAAAGTATAGAAATTTGTTTATTTAAAAAAATATGTTTCAGTGAGATACCTTGTCTTTTATTCCATGTTATACTCAAACAGTGTTCTTTCTACTCCATAATACATTTAACTGGCACCTGTACTACCAGTGACTTTTCAAATTGTGTGTTATGTGTACTGTGTGTTTGTACTAATATGTGACTTGCTGGGCTGTTTATCTGCAGAATGAGTACTTTTACTCACTGGTGGTGATGATGATATATTTCCTTTATTAAAAAATAGTCCATTACAAGTACAAGCCCTCCTCTGAGAATGTTACTGAATTGAAAGTATGTAAGTAAAGTCAGTATACTGTTCTCAAAATACCAAAAGTAAAAGTATTCATAATGGAAAAAAGGAACCCCGTGAGTGTTCTGGTATTCAGTTTCATATTATTGGATTATAATAGCATTATTTATGCATTTATGTGTAAATAGCCTTTTACTGTTTAATGATTTTGTTTTAGGTAATATAATATATCAAAATATATCATTTTATAAATTCATGCATGTTTTTGTGATTAAATTCTGCAGTGTAAGTGTTGTTGTAAAATAGATAGAGCAGTCAAAAGTACAGTATTTAAACATACAAGTATATCAAATTTGTACTTAAATACTTTACAATACAATATACTTTTGATGCTTTGAAGTTATGCTGATAACTTTAAATGCAGGGCTTTTACTTGTAAGGGAATATTTTTACATTGTTTTGTTTATATTCAAGTAAAGGCTCTGAATGCTTCTTCCACCTCTTCTTGAAATGATACTTACATCTTTGGTGTAAAATTTGGAAATGCAGAACCGTCATGGATATCATTTTTAAACTGAGTACTAATCCAATTATCTAGTGGAGTTGTTGGAATTTGCTTCTAATGTTGATGAATTGAGATAACATCTTTCACAAGGCTTAGGATTTCATTTTCATGCCCAGAGCCAGTTACTGAGCTCAGATTTTACAACGTTGTTTGAGCACGAATTATAGCCAATCTGTATAAAATAACTGACAAAAAAGGAAAAGTAAGATAATAAATGGGTCAGCGCTTCAAAACACCAGGTGGAAAATATTTCATGGATGAGGCTTAATGAATGGAGGGGTTCATTTTATACGTGTTTCCAATTAATCATTACTCCAGTTATGAGATTTTTAGATTTATTTTCAACAATGAGATTGATTGCTCTTACCTTAAAGCCCACAGGAGCCCCAGTGTTGCCATTTTCAGTGCTTGCCTGAAACAGATTACAACTGTCAGTTTTGACTCAGTGAGTGAAACTGATGATATACAGTAATAGCCAGGCTACTCGTTTTCAACACATACTGCACAAATCTCCCTCACAGCAAAAAGTATCACTCTTATTAATCCCCACCATTCCTCCAGGAATGGAATAGAATTTTAATAAGCCACAAGAGCTGAGATAAACTGTCCATCCATCACTGCCGCACCTAATGCAACACTGATATTTGAGCCAAGAACGGGATTCAAATGTCACTCAGATTATTGCAAGAAATATAGATGTAGAAGTGCAGAACCCCACTCCCCTCCCTCCTCATGCTCTTGCTTCCCTTATTTTACTTTTTACTCTGCACAGTGTCAAAGATCGAACCTGCAAGATTTATCTGGGCAGCACATTCAGTAGCTTGTTGAAGTTGGCTCCCATGTGCCAAGATAGTCAGGTTTAAAAGACATTAAATGCAGAGGGAGTTCACAGTTGGCATGAAATACCTCCCCTGGGCAGTGATGCCTAGCTAATGATTGTTTTTAGAGTGACGGCTGACCAATTCGTCAACACATTGCTGAATGGTTATCAGATTTCAAACATATTTTCCAGGTAAGCTATGTGTGAATTTAAGCCTTTGCAATTATGTGTTGTCAGAGAGTGATGAGCCTCATGCTGCCCCAAAATATTTTCATTGGCAGCAAGTTGCAGTGCCATTTGACCTGAGCAGAGAACAACAATATTTGACCTGCTCTTAGAGAAAGAGACTAAAGATGGACAAGGAAATATAAAAAAAATTAATCTTTATCTGTGAAAGGGTTTTTTGCTTGAGAGAATCAGATGAAATGGAAAATAAAGGGGTTTGGGGGGGGGAAAGAAGAGACTGGAGGATAAACACGTGTACATGAAGGCCACCACATCTGCTACAGATGTTAGAGAGTCATTGGCCTTTTTCTGTTTAGACTCGTATGTCTGCGTGTGTGTCCCGGTCAGAAGTGATGGCTGCCATCAGGGGGAAGAAGAAGAATAGATAAATCATTACCAATAATATGGGACAACATCAGAGTCGCAAGCAGGAAAGCAGGACTGTGTTTCAAGATTTAAACTCTGTTGTACAGAGGCATTACTCTCTTGGAAAGACCTGAAACGTAGTATTTAGAGCGTGCAATGCTGAAACTCATAATTTAGAAACTAAAATCAGTCCTTAAGAGTTTTGACGTTACACACACAGACAGACAGAAGAAGACAGATGAAGCCTGCCTGTAAATGACACCAAATAAGGCAGATACTCTCAGTACAGGTTTTTATAATGTAAATATTAAATTACAAACATTTACCTGCTTAGGGCTGTGTCTCTATAGCCTTCCAAGATCTCTTCAATTGAAAATCCACATTTGGTGTTTGGTGGATTGTTTGATTTTGGATGTATGGTGATAACGTTAGTTGATTCATAAAATGAAGGAAAATAACTGATTTGTGACAACCTGTTTGAATAACACTTCGATCTATGGGCTTGGGGTAGAGTGTCAGGTGTTTTCAAGTCAAAAGGCTCACAAGTACAAGTGAAGTCATGAGTCTCTGATGTCAAAACCCAAGCAGAGCTGCAAGTTTTTTATTTATTATGTCAAGCTGAGTCAAAAGTCATCAAATCTATGACTCGAATTTGACTCAAGTTCAAGTCGTGTGACTTGAGTCCACACATCTGGTGCTATGGGTAACCACAGACATTTACTGAGGGGCCAACACTTGACCTAAGCATCAAACAAGCTTATTAACTGATCCAACTGCTCTCTGGAGGCAAAAGAGAAGAAACATGTAAATGTCAAATTCAAAATTTGTACAAGTGTAACAGAGCCCAAACGACTCCCTAGAACATTTTTCTTCAAGTATAAATTTCATTTTTGTCATGTTTACAAATACTCTCTTGGAACTAGTGATCAGTATTGTACTCAGTTATGGCTGCACTTCTACTCCCCCTTGAAGTTCCTATTTGAAGCCACATTTATATCATGTATGCACTTTTAGGTGGAGGCTGCGTTCATTTAAACTGGGTGGTCTTAGTTGGGCCCCTTGGGGAAAAATATGTGCTCCATGCACCAGTGCAATAGACAGAGTTCGGCTAACAAAACATAGAATTGTTGATTTTGTTGTCATTTTCTCTTCTCATTAAGAATTTACTTGTCATTCTTCAGCCTTAAACTTTGGATCAAGAACTGGACTGTGATTGGTTGCATCTGCTTTGATCAAAGGGTGCAGCCAAAGGTTGACATCAGAAGACAGAAGGAAATGGTGACCACCCTCGACATCAACCCCATGTGCGCATACACACACACACACACACACACACACACACACACACACACACACACTCCATCCCTTTTAAATTCGCTCAGTGATAACTAAATTTCACATATTTTCAGCCAATTAAACACAATGACATCCATCCATAAAAACATGGCACTAAAACATCATATGTCAGCTATTTTCCAGTGTGTGTCAGATCTTCTGTAATAGTTTTCAGTCAAGGTCTGTGAGCACAGCAAACTGCAGATCCTTCATATAAAAAAAGGACAAAAGGCCACGCTTACTTGATTGAGTCCAGGCCCAGCTGACTTTCCACAACTGGATCTTACATTATAAATTCAACTACTTTTCAAGAAAAAAACTCATTTCCATACATTTGAATATAGCACAAAACTGCTTAATTATAGGAGCATTAAAATCTCATAAGCAAAAATGTGTGGTTGTGAAAGAATGCAGGTCTTCTAAGTGTTTTCCACAAGCTGCTTTTTTGTTTCTTTTTTGATAGAAGTGGGTCACGCTATTTGGGCTGGAAAAAGTTAGGCTTCATTCTAGGGAGCTGAAATCATTGCAAGAAGAATCAGTTGAAAGGTTGAAAGGAGGCAAAAGCCAAGGGAAGGGAAACAATAAGAACTAGATACAATCAAGAATCTTACAAGCAATGTCATATTTCTGTTATTTGTGTACAGAAGTATTTAAGCAAACAATACTTGATAGGCTGTGAAAGTGCTGTCCTTTTGTTGGATCCCTTTCCCTTCATTGTATAAAATTGCTTGTTTAAGTGGAATCAAGTAAAATTATTTGTAAAGACGTCGAAGTAAGTGATGTAATTCACACGGTTGTGATTGCATTGCTTTGTGGAGCAGTTGGCACCTGCTTGAGGCTTTTTCATCCCTGTATGATCAGTTCAATAATCTAATATGGCATCTTGGTCAGCAGCCCTGAGCTTCAAGTCATGACGCACTACATACCCTTCTAGTGTCAGATTTAAACGTGCAGAGCAAAAAATAAATATTCAACATCTGATCACACATCTGGTTTTTCAAATTAAAGCTTACCGAGAAACATTTTACATGTCATGATATGTAGATTTTTGGACTGTTACGAGTATTACTGTGAAATGGTTGCAGTTTAGGCACAAAAATTGCATGGTTAGGTTCAAGAAACGGTTGTGTTTTGCATTACAATGCCATCCTCATAGTAAGAAGTGTTTTGGTTCAAACCTTGCTGTGTGCAGTTAGCATGTTCCCTGTAGGTACTCCAGCCTTCTCCCACAGACCAATGGCATGCACGTTTGATTATTTTGTGACTTTAAAATGCCTGTAGGTGTGAATGGTTGTTTGCTTGTCAGCCCTGTGATGAACTGGCAACTTGTCCAGGGTCCCGCCCCATTCACCACTGTGCACAGGATAAGCAGTGATAGAAAATGGTTGGATGGATAAGTATGATAGCTACACAACTTCACCTCACTTACATAACTTACATTACGTAACTCACTTAGTTATGTTGACATTTACACACAGGACACAACCCCTTGTCTCTTTGACTATTTTGCTGTTTATGCTACTACACGAGAAGTCTGGCCACTCCATACTACGTTTGACTCACTGGGAGTGAGATTGAACTGGCTCGACATGATGACGAGGGCAGTGAGAGTGAACCATCACAGTAAGTTGTAGGCTACAAAACCTAAACAATGAGCTGAAAGATGTTAAAATACTCTGTGGAGCTTCCTGTTGATCATATGTGGGTTTATCTCTCCCAGCACTTTCAGATTATGCATTGTTATTTCACCCTTTGCTACTATACAAAAATATTAATTATAACCTTCCAGCTTATGAAAGCAATTTAAAGCTGTACCGGAAACATTGCACTGCATTTCTTGAATTTGGCCGAACTTATGGTTGAGAGTTCCCTTTTCTATGAATTAAAAAAGGATTTATTAGTCCAATATATTTGATTTACTGCATTATTACTGTTTAGTCATTGGCCACAGGACCTGTTCCTGCACAGACCAGCTGGAAACACTTCATTACAAATGAGTGGAATCAGCAAATATAGCTTAAGTAAAACCATGAGAGTTACAGCATTTTTTTCTAAACAAAAACAGCACCGGCAGGAAAATCATCCATGGCCTGCTTTATTAATAACGTGGGAAGTAGATCACCAGAATGCATTCAGATATGCCATTTTTTCTTTAACAGCATGGATAAAACATAGCAATCAAAATTTCTGGAAGAATAGTGTGTTGGGTTCAGCCGTTTTATTTATTAAAAAAAAACAAAACTGATCCAGCCAATTTTTCTGTTGCTGTTTTGATTTAATACTACTCATGACAGACAAGGACGCTGTTGGTCCTTGTCCTTGGTTCTAAGGTTTCATGGCTGTAAGGATGTATAAAAATGTTACATGTACTGGAAGAGAAACTGGCAGGAGATAGGATGTGCAGAATCCTGGGGAATATCCTGTATCCTCTGCAGCAGTTTGAATGACACGACCGGATTGCACAAACAGCAGTCATAAACAACAGGGAGACAGACAAAATGTCCTGTCCCTATAAACAAGCTTTTCATGAAACAAAGGCTCTCATGAAATAAAAAGATCTGGGAATTCTCAATTGCTCAGAGACATAATATTTACCAAACTCCAAGATGACATAACAGACAGGCTGCAGCGACAGAGACCCGGTTGTTTTGCGCTCAGCTGTCAACTGTCTTTTAATGGGGTTTGGATGAAATGTTGAATGGGGCTCTTTTGTTTTTTAACTCACTATACTCTGTGTTCATTGTAAAAGTCATTTATGAACTCAGCCTGCCGAACCTTCCAATTATATCACTCTTTTGGCACTTGGATACGTCATGTATAAACCTTGGGAGAATTAAGATGTCGGTGTAAAGAAGAAAAAAAAAATATATCATTATCTTTTGAGATTGTCAGTGATTACACTATTGCTATCTTCATTTAAAAGTTAAAGTTACACAGAAGAAGAAAAAATCTGAAATGTGAACCTTATTATCGGGAGGAAGAAAAGCAGATGCAATATGGTGACAGGAAGCTTAAAAATTAGTGACATACTATACTGTGGAAGTCTTTAAACTCAGCTCTTGCTGCGCAGAAAATGTTGCCAGTATTCATTCAACTTGCCTTTAAAAAGTAAAAACACTCTATTATGAAAGATTTGTTGTTTTCACACACTCACATAAAGCAGGCCACAATTTAAGGCAGTAAAAATAAATATTTTTTTCAGACAAACAAGTTTCCAGGTAATCAGGTCAGGCTGAGAGAAAGTGCTGCAGTGTATCCCAATTCTGTCAACAGCTAAACTTATTTAATGACATGGATGTCTAAAATTACTCTGTGTGATGGAAACAAATCTGGAAAAACAGGGAAGATTTTAGACATCGTTAACTCTGGGAGAGCAGGGGATTTTCTTACATTTAAGCACTGACATTGATTGCTACCGACCTTCCTTTGTGACTGTGTGTGAGGTCCGAGGCACATTTGACATCTCCCACGAGCCGTTATATGGACAGGCAATGACACGTACCGACACGTGCGTGCTGCGCAAAACAACTGCACATGTGTAAATACAAGTCACACGTGCACACATTCGTGACATCTCATCTCATCTTTCCTAATGTGGTATCTCTGAGATAATATTCTCTTTTATTAACCCATAAACCACAGAGATGTGGTTTAGAATTATGGATAATTGTTCCCATGGCTATAACTAAATCACTATGTCATCCTATCTTACATGGTCACTTTATATAGATCTGATAAAGAGGCAGTGAAAGAGTTTGACTGAGTGGTGGCATCTTTACAGCCCTTGTTAAAGCCCTAATGAAGTCAATGTTAGACACTGTGATCGATTAATGAGGCCAAACTTCCTAACTGCCAGGACAGAGAGGCACTTTGAGGTTCGTCTGTCTTGGAAATCCTTTGGAAATCCTCTCCTTATTGCAGTTACAAAAGAATGATGCATTTTATCCATTGGATTTATCTTGTTTTTTCCTCCCTGAGTGGATGATGAGAGAGTTTGGATGGCGCTAACTGCATGGAAAGGGAAATTCTGTTTGGTCTGCAGGACTGAGGATTTCTGGAAAATTTTAGTTTCATAAAACATATTATCTTATTTTCAGAATTTCAGTGTCCATCCCCAGATACTCCCAGATACCTGCAGTCTTTAGTCTGAAGATCGGACAGTTTGAAACAAACCATTAGCAAAATTTATGTGGACGTGAAAACAAACTGTCTTTTGGAAACATCCATTGCAGTTTACAGACCCAGTTTTACTCTCAGCTCCTGCCTTCAAATAAAGTGGTTTGGGCTAAACTGCCTTGTTTACAGCATGCAAGCCTCACAGGTTTATTTGTTTTGTTTTGTTTGTGTTACTGTATTCCCAGATCTCAGCAGTTAGGTATTATAATATCTCACACTTAATGAATTGCATCAGTTCAGTTATGTTATTTTATGTACAAGCACTGATATTGTAAATATTCTGTTTATTGTGTCTGTCTGTCTGTCAGACTTTGCCTGCCAGGCTTGATTTTAAATATAATGAGCAGAAAAGAGATCTTGAGTTTGTAATTTGATTAGATTTTGATAGAAGAATCTGCTTATTTATGCTTATTTGCTTCTTTTGCCACAAGTTAGATGAGAAGTGGACATCAGTCATATCTGTAGTTCTGTATTCCAAAAACATACATGTAGAATGATTTTCTGTCACAACGACTCTCCCTTTCTCCCTCCTTCTCTCTCCTCATTGATGTTTATTGTGTTGTATAAGTTTACATTGTGTGTAATCACATTGTAAACTGAGGCTCGGAGGAGCACATGGCAAAGCATAAGCACGAAACATGACGCTGGCTGGGAGCTGTGCAGGAATAATAAGCAGACTTTTATTTTCAGTCTCAAATAATAATATTATTAATAATAAATACACATGAAACAAAGAAAAGCATGGGAGGAAAACATATTTATTTACACAGTTCAAAGCACTTTTGCTGCTGCTGTTCCGCTCTCTAGCATGGAGAATTAACTAACATTATCTTGTATGATCCTTTGTCTTTGCTCATTGGTTTTAAAACTATAAAACAAAGAAAACTAGCATGAGAGTAGCCACCTTTTCCTGCCGATGAGGGCTTGGCAGAAAAGCTGGTGAGGGAGTTTGTGCTTCCTCATGGCTCCACATCTGACTGACTTTGCAGCAGGTCTTGGGCATGTTGATTAAAAGCCTAACTAATGCAGGCTGTATTTTGTCTGTCTGTGTAATATGATCATGGGCTGCTGAAGTAATTAAGTGTAGACATATACTACACTGATCACTGCCTACCCAAGCAAAGATTTCACCACACAATACTTCGTATGTGTAAGTGGCAGCTTAGCAAACATCAACATAAACCCAACAGACACTGAACTCAACCTTGGATTAAAGTTCATTAAATCACCTCCACTGTTCTTGTCAAATGCCAAGCTGTTCAAATTTTCTATTACTTCATTATTATCCTTCACCTCTGTAGCAGATAAAAATATCTGGAAAATCATCATCGGAAAAGTCAGTACCAGAGGAAGCCAAGGCCAGGAGCGGCTTTTCTTGATAATCAAAACACAACGTTGGCAAGGGTATCTACCTTTGACAAGTTTATTGTTTTGAAAGTCATTTTTCTCCCGCTGTTAGCTTTCCAGCATGGTTGCCCTCATTGTTGAGTTCAAAGATATGATATCATCATAATCAGTAAGAGTAGTTTAATGTTTACACCGCCAGAATACGACTTTATTTCTCCAAAACACTAAAACATCCTGTTATGACTGTGTGCAAAAAAGTGCCACAGAGGCAAGTGCAAACCTGTCATTAAAATGACTGTAGCTGAATTTAATTTGTTACTCTCCATGTGTTTCTACTCAGCAATGGTTCATGTTTACACATTCACAATTGGGAGATGTTTAGCATTAAAGGAATAGGTCAGCATTTTTTATTTATTTATTATTTTTTATTTATTTTTTACTCCTTTTGTTGCTAAGAAGATTGACACCGCATTCAGGCAATTATTGGGTTTCTTGTTCCACCTCAGATGAAGGAGGTGAGACAAGCTTCATATATGTGTGTGGGGGTGGGGTGGGGGGCGCTTCACAGTGGGGGTGTCGGTGTTGGTGTTTTGCTTCAGGTGCCTATGAGAAGAAAAAATAGGAACCAGGAAATTCAGTTTGAAGACTGATCAGATGCCAAGGCACTGCACAGCAGTCTATACTCCTTTGAAGTATGATTTTGCTGTTTTGGAATGTTATGTGTCGTGATTTTCTGGAGGCAGTAGAATACTCCACACACACCTTTCCAGCATTAGAGTTGGTTGCCATTTTCCAACTTAACCTTTTTTGGCCAAGCAGCCTGCTCTTTTACCTCTCTGGTACACCCCACCCAACTGCAACCAACACAGCCATCTCACAGAAATGAAGGATGAAGCTGCCTTTTTGATGCAGTAGTAATGACTCATGTCTAAGCCAAAGACTGTAATTCACTGTTAAATTGGTGGTAAAACTTTTTATCACATGAGGTAACTTCATGAGATGTTGCATCAAGTATCGTGCATGCAGAGAGCCGGCGTGATGTCAGCATAGCAGGTCAAACTGTAAACATACAATAAAATGAAGCATGGCCTTGTAGTTGCTTAACGTAAAGCAGACATGTCTCTGCATGTGAGTATGGTATGGAAACTGTTTTTTTTTTTTAATCTATTTCATTCTCTCAGCTCATTTATTGACCTAAGAAAATCTGACAAGTTGACTTATCCCTCTTTGCCATGTGTTAGATGAAGGCGGAATATGTGCGTTACTATTATGGAATTTTCCCCCATATGTCTCTTGGCTATTGAACAGTGCTTCTCTACTGCTGTGATCTCTCAAAATTATCTGCCTTGGCCTGACATTGGAGGAGGAAAACAGTTGTTACAAACAATTATTTGTGGTTCAAACCTGTTAGAGCACCATGCAGGTAGACCAGGACATCTGAGATAGTCCAGAGTAACTCAACAGGATGCTAAACTAACCTACTGGTTCTCATCATCATCTGGTGCACCACGCAAATTAAAACAAGTTTGAAGAACTGTTTTCAAATGCTACGCCACACAAGCTGACCACCTCTAGAAGTGAGCCTGGTGAATTTTCTCTTTTCTATGTGGCTTGTCTCCATTTCCATGAGTCTTTTATACTCACTCCCACCCTGTCTGACTTTCTGGGGTTGTAAATGTTACACCCTTTTGCCAGTGGTCGAGGAAACAGACAGACAGCCAGCACAACAACACATAAAAACAATCTGGATTTACAGGCGGAAGCTTTTGAGCAAAAAGGCGTAATCGGTCTGGTTCTTCTGCTCATGATAGAGGTTGTTACTTATCATTTAACTGCCATTGGAAAGCACTTCAGGGACAAGATTTATTTATACGCAGAGGGACACTACTAACAGATGTGGAATAAACAGAAACATAAGTACTTCAGTGTGTAGGCATAAGTGGCTCATAGTTTGTTGAAAGAAAAACAGCTGAGCAAAAACAATGCATAAGCATATACAAACATGATTACACTCGACTCAATGAACGGAAGTGACGCTTGATCCAAACATTAGAACCATCCATTGTCTTTTGAATCTGAAACTGGGGATTGAAGATATGCATCACTCTCCTCCCTTCTTGGCAAATGTATTATACCACTAAATCTGGATTTTTAAAAAAATTATCACATCTTGAAAAATCATCTCATATGAAAGGGAAGTCATACATGGAAAATTTAGGATGCAGTTTCCCAAAGAGGCTTTCAAGGAAATATTTTACTTAATGTATTATTAATCACTCTGCATTAAAAAACATCCTCGATGTTGGAGCCAGGAGATGTTGTGAAAGAGCAGACGGTTCTCTTCTCTGGCTGATTGGCTTCGTCCCACAGCTCTGGATGGAAAAAGTCACATCACAACAGGAGCTGCCTGGGCTGGCTGGCTGGCTGGATGACGAAGGCCAACAGAGGAGGGATCACAACATAAGATGTTTATGTTGGTGACTTTGCAGTGTCAAAGTTCATGCTGTATGTATGTTTTCATGCGCGAAGACAACTTTGACACCGTGACTGATATTCACTTTAAAGCTCTTCTTTCTCAGTTGGGGAACTTCCTTGAAGAACCCCAACAAATCTGAAAGTAATTACTTGTGTGTTGATGTATTTGTGTCTGCATTCAAATGTGCAGTGTTCTGTGTGCGTACGGTAGTTATTCGGTCATTGAAAATATGTCTGCATGGGTCTGTGCTTGTGTTTATCATAACCCCTGCAGAGTGCTGAGGCCCTGCATGGTGCCACGGTTGGTAAAGCACTGCTGCAGATGTGTGAGGCTGAGGTCACGCATGTGCAGCCTTAAACACTTACACTGATGCTGAAGCACCTCGCATGGACAGACTAACAGCAGAGGCTGGAGGAGAGAGGAACAGAGAATAAATTTATTCATTTTAACTTGCCCTGCATTAATGAAAGACTGTCATCAAAGTAAAAGATTTCAGCTAGCAGGAAATTTGCCTCTCAAACACTGACATTAATCAGCATGTATGTTTTGAAACAACCCACTGCTGTGGAGGTGAAGCTTAATCCAGAATGTTTAGAGAAAAAGTGAAAGAATGAGAGGAGACATGTGCCCAGACTTGGAATAAAATAGTGCGGTGTGAGTAAAATGAACAATCAGTAGAATCAGTGTGGTCAGAGAGGCTGTATTAAAAGAAAGAATGGCAGTGAGAAAGTGGTTGAGTGTGAAATTAGTTGGGACAGCACGAAGAACGCTTTGAGGGCTTATTTTTCTAAAACTTTCTACCCGACTTCTGGTCCAACTGCCAATATTGCATCTGTTTCTGAAAACAGCAGTGACTATGGAAAATTCCCTGGCAGGAACAATCTCCATCTCACACACACTTTCTGATACACACATACATGCACACAAACATGGACCTTAAACACTGGAACTCTGCCTTCATCATATCTACGTTTTGGTGTCTTATATAATCGACTGTAACTTTGACCTTTGACCCCCCCCCCCCCCCCCCCCCCCCCCCCCCAGGCCTGCATCTACTTGTCACACAGTTTTATCCAGATCTCATCTCCCACCACATCCTCTCTGGCCTCATCTGCCTTTTCCTCTTGCTTCCACACGAGCAACCAACATTTCAAGCCACATTGGACAGTCCCAGGCTTGTTCTTGTTACAGAGCTCCAGTCTGGACTTCTCAACAAATGTTGGACTCTTTGCTCTGTTATGTAGTCACCATTACAAACTAGATTCAGATTTGTGAGGGCCTGTGGCAGGTGAAACACAACAAGAAGAGGAAATTAGTAAAAAAGCATCCAAAAGTCAGCCCTTAGACTGAAATCTCCTGTAGATGCCTTTTGGGAAACGTATTTCTATTCTTTTCTTAAACAATGGAGACAGGATGTGAAAGATGTACCACTGTGACATTTGAAGTAGCTTTTGACCTAAAGTGGGTTTTCCCCCCTCTTCTCTTTTCAAAATACCTTCTGTTGTGACCCAGTCATTTTTTCCATGCTGGTTTCTGCTCCTAGTTTTCCATGTGGAGATGTGTTTAGACAGACAATGAAATATAACAGACCAGAATGATGAATGGATTCTGTGGGATTCATGCAAAAATACAGACGGCCATCTCTTTTGTCCAGCATGATCACATTATGTGTGACACAAGAAGACAGCTGAGAGCAGTTCTCAGATTAAAATAGCTAACTGTGATATTACTGAATCCCACTACTCATCAGATAATGATATTTTAAGTTTTCTATAAAGATTCTTTGTCATCCAGGACATCAGATATCAATATTGACTTCCTGTTTGATCTTTAAAAGGGTTTCAGACTTCAGCATGCTGAGATCCTTAGCAGATATCCAGCCCTGTGTTAAAACAATGTGCAGAGCTGCATTGGTGGGGGCGTGTTTTTTCAGGAATGAAGTTATGACTATATTAAAGAAATGTCACTAGTGTCTGTGAGGAAAACATTCTGTATTTAGCATTTGAAGGAAGAAATATTGACTAATATCATGAACAATCACACCAGCATTGTAAGGACAACGGCCTTTGTGATTAGGGCGCAGTTCTATATTTCTAACTCTAATGCATGCACATCTGTCAAAGGCCCAGCCAACGTGTTATAAGAAGATTCTCTTTCATTCCACCTCCCCTGGAAAAAAAAAAGTGTCTGTTGCTCCTGCTAACACAGCCAGGTTTCCACAGTGCGCGTTGGCATATGTTGCTAATAGAGTTTATGTCTTGTTCAACCTCATATGCATTCATGGACATGCAACTTTAATCTGGATGCCACTGAACACGTTTAGTGCTGCTGAAACATCGTAGGCTTTTTTAAATTATTTTTTTAATTTGCTGGAGTCACAGGTCTGTTGGACTGTTGTGTTGTTTAATTGCTGCAGAAACATAATTTTTTTGGTTTATTTTCTATGAATGTCTTGTCTCTGAGGTTATACATTGGCTGATATAAGGTTATTGGCTAAATCCTGATACTGGTGCACATGTCAGCAAATAAATAGCAAGAAATCTTTAGCCCATTTAAAAAAAGTTTGTTAGACTCTGTGTCTGTGATTCAAAGTGTTTTCTCATGTCCGCCGTCTTTAGCAATGATGAGCTGTTCTTCAGTGTGTGTTTTTTGTCTACACTTTGTCAAATCTGTTTGTCAGTCACTGTTTGAAGATAGCGGTAGTGATTGGATAAGATCTTCCGTTCTTTAATCTTTCTTGATTTGCAGCTTTTCTCCCTCATGCCTCACTTCACTCTATTCTGGACTTGTACCATTGATTCCGTAAACATATTAAAGGGTCGAAATGCGTATTTAAGTGATATCAGTTCTCCTGGAGCCAAAACCACATAAGAATTGCCCTATACACAGTCACACTGAAACAGATATACTGTAAACACAACCTGCACAGAGCCAAAGATAAAGTACATGAAAAAAGGATGAAATCCTTTCTCAAATACACTGTATTTGACAGATTCAATTCAAAGTAGTTGCCTCTCTTGCTACTGTCTTTCACTGTCTAGAAGTGAGGGAGGAAGAGTGTTTTTCTACGTGAAGTTCCTTGTTGTAGGAGGCCACCAGCAGAAGCTGATATGATTGTAAATACAACCACTTGTTTGCCTGTAGAGTTGGCACAACCCCATCCATCCCAGAGAGGAGGTCCAGTCTGCTGCATATAAATGTACCACATTGCACTATGATACTACTTAGTTTGTTTCAAGTCTCTTCTCCTCTGACATCCTGAGTACCTGGGCAAAGAGGACCTGCTGAGTGCTGATTCTCAGCAAAGGATGAGAGAAGATGGCCACATTTTGACAAAAAACCTTATGCACTCTGGTGATTAAATCCAGTGAGAATTCTAAATCTAAATACAGGTTCAATTGCCAAAATGAATAATGCAGAAATGATGGATATGGAAAAAGAAAACACAGGAGAAAGAAATCATTTTCCAAAGAACTTTCAAACAAGGTGTTGAGGTTACAGAGCTTCTCTCTTTCAAGCTTCAAAGCTAACACATCACAGATTTGTAGGCCTGTAAAATGATCCATGAAATAATGCAGTGGTGGCTTTATGAGTATAAATGTGTGCAATTACTGTTCATTTTATGGATACAAGGCTCTTAGGTCTGCAGGTTTAGCCCTTGTGCTACATTTACTACAAAAGGAAGTCTGCGTGGATTTGTCAAGTTTGGATCAATACCACATAAACCTAAATGACCCCAGGCCTGCAGTGATTTATCACACTCTGCTGCTCAAAGATGTCCAAAAGCAAGTGAATGTTACATAACTCAGAGGAATTAACTGGACACAGTCACGCCCTCTCACCAATACAATCCTTTCCTTTCTTTTCTTAAAGTGTAGACTCTCTTAGAGAGAGATTTCCAGGCGAAGAAATTTTTGTGCTCTGATGAAACAGTAACAGGGGCAGAAGAGATTGAGTCTTGGAGACGTGATGAAAAATATACACCTTTACTGTATTCTAGCTCTTGTGGACATTTTTCTATCTGTCTAGTCTTTTCAGCAGCCATGATGAATCAATCACCCTCTCCAGCTGAGGCATCAAAGCTTCCCACAAAACCCTGCCACCAGAAATGTCTGGTTCCTGGCTCTCAGCACCTGGCAACGAGCTCCTTCTCCAAAGGGCTCAGACTCAGGCTTAGACCCAAACGGGTGCCCTGAATTTACTCCATCACCCTCGCTGCCAGGAACAATGGACAGCAAATGCTGGAAAGTTTTACCTCCTTAATGTTGACACTTAGCTTTTTCTAATGGCTTTCCAGTCCAAATGGGACAATGACAGCTTGTGTAGAGCAAACAGCACAAGCAGTCCATGCCAGGGAACAATGTGGGACAGCTTTACAGGGTGGAGGATAGTCTGGAGCCCAGAAATGTGATGACAAACTTGCCTGGGTTTGGGAGGCAGAGAATAGATTGAAGATGTTGACCTCCTTTCAGGAGAGAGTCATGTGACAAGTATGCATAGCTTGGGTATCAGATTTGCTTGTAGGCGAATGACGAGTAGGGTTTACTGATTTTTCACTGCAGGTGTGACTGCTGTAAAGCACGTGGTTCTCAACTTTTTGCATACTGTGCAGCTGTCAGATACCTCACCCGTTCCAAATGTGTTCATTTGAACTGCTGATTAAAGTGGATTTGTTAGAACAACTTTTTAATAAATTGAATTTAATACTTAAGTTGTTAAGTGGCAGAAGCTAGTCAGTTAAATCATCAATCATATGAGCTTTGTAACATTTGTAGAAATACTTTAAACTAGTTCAGTTATTTGTCCATTATTTACGCTATCAGTTCAGACTATTTATCCACTATTTTTATTTATTTATGTTGTAGCTAATATGTAAACTGGCCCATTAGCCTCATTTTATCTGTTTCCATTTTTTAAGATTACTAGTTGAATCATTTACTACTTTATGTTATTCTACATTTAACTTAAATATTTATACTGTTTATCTGTTACTTTTACCTAATTGGCAATTTATCTATTTCTTTTAGATAGTAACCATTTATGTTAGCCTACTTTGAGCTAACTGACTGTTTATGCATGACTTTTAGCCTTTTCACTATTTCAACAATTTCTTAACTGCTTTTTGACTATTTCCTTCAATCCCTGTACCCCCTGGGGTGCAAATTCCCCTGGCTGGTAATCAACTGTTGAATGCGTCCACCCAACCGTCTATTCATCTATAGTCTGTGTCAGTACTTTCATGGTTTCTGGTGTTCAAAACCCCAACAAAAGCCCATGAAAATGGTAACAAGTCTGAATAAGTAATATGATATTATTTTTGATGGTTTTCCCTGTCTTGGCCACCCAACATTTATCTTTGAAATGCGGTTCAGCATGAACAGTGTTATGCAAGAGAAATAAAAACCTCTGTGTGTGGTACTGCCAGCCATAATTTGAATGAGTAAAGAATACAGTATGTGATGGTCATGAACTATGGAATCACTTATGCCCTGACAATGAAAATAAGAGTGTGGAACAAAGCCATGAGCAAGTCTCATACTATGCTTGTCTGTAGGCACAGGCAGTGGAGCTTGGATTTGTGTGTGTTTGAAGAAAGCAATACAAAACTGTCTTCTTTATTGCAATTTTAGGTTCCTCCAAACAATTATCACCATGTGTTAAAACATCATCAACTTATGTCTATTAGATGGACATTTTTAAGTTCCTGGTGCAGCCTGAAAATGAGATAAGTGACAAAGTTTTTCATATTGGTATGTTTCACTCTCAGCTTTTTGCATGAAAAGAGTCACTTTTAGTGGCAGTTTTTAGGAGAAAACACAACCGATGGAAGAAAGGGGAAAAGGGAGGAAGATTTCAGAGGAGTTTAAACTCTGTTACTGAGACATTTCCTCAATAGTTTCCTCTCTTTAATTCCAGAGGTTAAAGAAACTCTATCCTGACTGAATTCCATATTTTTTATGAGTTGTGGAAGAGAGAAATAATTTTTGGCACAGAGAAACTTTTATGGAGCAAAAGTAGGCCACATTTAAGCAAGCCATCATCTTATAAACGAGAAGCCTTCTGTTTTGAAACGCTGGCAGAAACTTCACAATGAAACTTCTCAAATTTGTGTGCTCGTATTTATGGCTCTGATAAATTGAAGCAGTTCTTTGTCGCTTGATCCAAAAGCGGTGTGAAGTCAATTGTCATTAGTTTGTCTGTTCCCACAGGCTTTCTGTTGAAGCTGGTTTCTGCCACATCAGTAGTATCTTGATATGTATAAGTCCCAGAAGGCCTGTAGGTTGGATTTTACAATGACTGTCCTTGTAACAATAGAGCCAAACAATTCCAATATGTAATAATTCACTTGTGTATTTGCAAAGTGTTTAAATCAAGAGTTTAAATGACATGTTTTCATTTTTATTGCTTCATTCAGTAACTTCATTCCGCTGGCTCTCGACCAAAATGATACATAATTTAATGGAACCCAAAAGTCTCACGATCGAAGTCTGGTCACCATGTGCTTGAACTCAGTGTGTCCACTGAAAACCAGTTCACCTCTACATCATGACACCACCTCCAGGAAAAGGGAAAGATCTCTGGAATGTGATATTCCCACTGGCAAAATGGTAAGTCCTAATCACTAACAGGAAGAGTGGAGTCACTTGGATGACACGAGATTAGCCAGCTGGAAGCCATTTATACAGTTCAAGTAAGCTTGTCTTTGATAATATTTTGAAGGAAACATCCTTTTTTGACATAAACTCACAAGTCTCTTACACAATGTATGTTTAAAGCCCTTTAAAATCCACAGTATGTTATGGAAGAAGAGATTTATTAACTGTCTTTTTGAGAATATCTCTGAGCCATGTTATAGATGAATATAGGACTTCCATACATCCACAATGCATTCATCTCAAAGAAACGAAGACATCTATAGCAAGAAACCTTGGGAAACGCTGCCCTCTTTTGGTAATACTGTGAGGAAGCAGAAGAGTTTGTGCAGTATAGAATCTTATACACTGTTTGACCAATAGCTATCTAAAGTAAGATTTTTCAGCTCAGACACATTCACGAGGTTTAAGCCGTCTAGTTTTCAGTATTGGGCATACAGCTGTAGGGTATACAATGTCCTCCAATCACAAGTGTTTGCACATCTTGTTGACTTTATCAGCAAGGCTGTGGTTTCTCAGCAAGCACTCTCCCCCAACTAAATCTTTTGATTGGACAAAAGCCAACTTGGCTGTGCTTTAGAAAAGAAAACCTTGAGCTGCAGAAAAACAAATGTTGATAGCCATCATGCAGCACAATATAAGATGAAAGCTGAGAATTACAGTCAGGGAGAGAGCTCTTTGAAGCTGACTTTCTTTTACTCTAATTCTAAGTATCCTACATGCCTCACCATATATGGTACAAAAAATGTGTGCTTTGCTTTACTTGAACATGCCTACAGAATTCTTTTTTGTTTATTTAGAAATTCCATCACCTGTGCTAAACACCCAGCAACAGTGATCTTTATTTAGAGAAAAGTCTCAACTGTGGCCTCTGTTTTTCACCACTCTGACTACAATCGCCATGTTTTCATATCCTATGTAAGCCTTCTGACATGAATAACTCTCCAAACAATATTAAAAAGCATCTTAGGGGATCTCTATCACAGCACACACAAAAAAATGACGCACCAACCATCAGGCTTTTACAATTGAAATGCTATAATTTTATTATAATACATCAAACATAGACTGCACTAACACATTCTGGCTTTGGTATGAATTGTTAGGACAAAGTCAAAGCTCACTGAATATGCTCTGGTTATCTTGTTATATGTATGGCAGTCAGTATTTGGGTGTGATTATCAAAAGCCAACCTTGATGAGAAAGGAAGTCAATTTGTGTGCTGGAAAAGTCGAGAGTTGGGACTAGACCCGAGATAAAAAAGCACTTGCATATAATTTTAATTTAGCCTCAACCTGTGTGAGTGTAGGATGGTATTTCTGCCATACAGACAATGTAATCTGCACCAATATAGTGAGTATTTTTAGATAATCAACTTTGATGTGGGTAATCATCTAAAAATTTCAAACACAGAAAACCTGAACATTATATGCATCTACTATTTGATCCAGGTCCAGGTCATGGTGAAAGGGGTTATGGAGGACAACTGAGGACTAGATTCTACTTTCTGGCGATCTGGAGACGCTCGCTCACATTCTCCCAGTTGATAACATTCCAGATAGCCTTAACATAGTCTGGCCGCACATTTTTGTACTGAAGGTAGTAGGCATGCTCCCATACATCGATACCAAGGAGGGGGATGAGACCTGTGACAAAGGACAGTATGAGGGGAAAATATAAATATCTTGCTGTCGGAAATACAAGTAATCTCTACTGCAAAGTTGTTCACAACTCACCTGTAGTTCCCTGCAGGGGATCCTGGTTGGCACAAGCAGCGATACGAAGTCTCCCACTCTCCTTGTCGTAGCCCAGCCAACCCCAGCCCGAGCCTTGCACTGCCACGGAAGCAGCAGAGATCTTCTCCTTCATCTTCTGGAAGGAGCCAAAGTCCCGCTTAATGGCCTCCATCAGCTCCCCTATATGAAGTGACACAGACAGGTGCTACTTCAGGACTAGAAGGTAGTAACTAAAATCAGAAAGTATTTTCAGTAAACTTAATTTTCCTAATTACACAGTTTAGATTTTGTACATTTCCTGGAAGTGGGCTGCCCTGTCAGTCTCATACTCACTGAAAATAACTCCTTCTCCAAATTCCTTTTTTCAGTAATAAATAGCAAAAAGGGTAAAATATATCTTTAGGCAAGCCATATATTGTATAACATATAGACTGTTTAGTAGAGGTAGCATCTTTGACCACTAGGTGGCAGAAACATCAAAGAAAACAGCTTCAGTGTATCAGTGTATAGTGTGAGCTCTTCAGGCACTGACTCCCAATACCGGATTCATGTTTCTGCCCACCTGATGAACAGAAGTCCAATATCAAATCCCGTTTTAGCTCTGGGAATAGCTGGCTGTGTTTTCTAATGGTGGCTGAAGAGTGTGATTAGACTCAAAAATATAGTATAATAACCCAAAAAACAATATACTAAAAGCTGCAGAGAGCTGCAGAATTGACTATTGGCCCACTGGTAACTTCCTTTCACATTACAGATTAATGTGTTGCTTAATGTAGGCTTGAGTTAAATGCAAAACAAAGCAATGTAGGAAAAATAAGAACACAAGCTGTAATCAAAGTTTTGGTGCCTTACCTTGTGGCTCACCTCCACCATTTGGAGAGAGGTTTGTCCAGAAGATGGTGTGGTTAATGTGGCCTCCTCCATTAAACTTCAAAGCAGGCTGGAGTGCAACCTGTGCTGTCACATCTCCTAAAATACAAGTCAAATATATGCAGTTGAATACAAAGATACTGGGTCCGTCAAAACATGGGGCTGTTGATATGTGAAACACATGGGTGCATTTCAGTGATGTTTAGGAACAAAAAGAATGTTTTTTTCTGACACCAATCTTTAAAAGAAACTGTATCCTGTGTCCTCTATACAGGAGAAATTCATGCTGAGCTCATAAGAGCTTGTGTCTTACCCTTCGCTAGTGCCTCCTGATATTTCTCCTCTGTGATGTTCAGGTTGTTGACATATGTGGCGTGATGCTTGCTGTGGTGCAGCTGCATGATCTCCGCACTGATATGGGGCTCCAGGGCACCATAATCATAGGTCAGATCAGGAAGTGTATGCTTGTGCCTTGATGCAGCTACCTGGTTTATAGTTTGGCTCAGGCTGGCTGCACACCTGAAACAAAGCAGAGGAAAACAGCCATGTGTCTGACCATGACCAAGGAGAATTTTTGGCTTCCAAATGAAAGACAAATATAACTGAAGCAATCTGTATGTATTAAATTAGACTGAGTTAGTCCAGGATATCCACTGGACTTACAACAGTTTGACAGGTTTTGAACAACTGGCTTGAAGTTACCTAAACTTCTGGCGTTGGTTGTGGATTAATTACGTAGTTACGTGGTGAACTAGTCTATTAGCTGAATGAGCTGGTGGCACCGAGTTAGCTAGAAATGAACAAGTGTGTCCGAAGATTAAACATTTGAAGTTAACAATTCACAAAGAAGGGTATGAGTGCAGGACTTTAAAATAATACAACTATTTATTTGGTGCACCACAAGCTAATCTTTCTGAACTGCTACATTACATAGCATTCATTCTCTGATAGCATTCTGGCTAGCTAACAGTTAGCTCTGAATAAGCAACTGTCTCAAATTCATGAGCAATTACCGCTATCCTAATTTCTTGAGTAATTGCACTAAACGGTAGGCTGACAGCAGTTTTACCTGCGTATTTGACCAACTCTGCAAAGCATGTTCATGGTGGTGCTCTTAATGTAGACGTCACAGAGCAGACACACTGGTAACTGCCCTTGAAATGTGCAATTTCAACTTGACAGAGCGAGGAACGTACCATTATCGTCATGGGTGGGAGTGGGGAGGTACTGGCGAAAGTGTAAAATAATTTGTTAGATCTCAAATTGCGACAAGTGCAGCTACTACTCTTTTCATAGATAATAATAAATAATATATATTCATATCAGTGATGAAAACGCGCTATACTGGAGTACATTTAGATATATTAGAGTATGAATTTAAACCCTCCCGCTTTAATAGTGTTCAACACAACCGTTTGGTTAGTATAGATATGAAAGCATACATATGTCTATGGGATATCCATAGGATCGCAACTGAAGTGTCGTTGCTTATTTTGTAATAATTACATAATATTACCATACTGACACATACGCTGTTAGGGTAAATAAAGCACACATCATAAAATGTAAATACTCCCATAACAACTGTAAATAATTTGTACAAGTAGGCTACACAAATTAGCATGATTTTCAAACTAAAATCGAAGTTAAGAATCACGTGAACGTCTCCTCTACCGCATATGAGGCAATGCCAGAGATCGTCTATAGCCTATATTAACAAAAATGAACCACCTAGGAGTTAAAAACAACTCGAACTATATAAAATTGCTAATTTTCTTAATTACTTGATTTAAATAATATCATAAACATAGCTCAAAATATTTAAGAAACTTTTCCAGAGTCCAAAGTGATGTATGCAAATAGGTTGTTTCGTCCAACCAAAAATGTCCAGTTATTATGATAAGATACTAAAGAAACCTGCAAATATTTACTTTGAGAAACGGGAACCAGGTACTTTTTGGCAATGATCATTTCTCATTATCATTCTTCGAAATAAACTATTTACAATTAAGCATGCTGTTCTTCGAACGTTTTTCCCAATATCGTGTGCGCCTCAGCCACATTTTAGGATCCGGAAGTTGCGATGGAGTGAGAAGTCTGTTTTGTCTCTCTCTCTCATCTCTGACCGTACTCTGCAGCAGAACGAGTGCAGCAACACGGCCAGAGCCATTCTGCTCTGCTTTCAGTGACGAAGATGACGGTGATTACGCTGAAGCGAGTCAACTAGCCTACATTTAAATTCACAGCAAATATTCAACGTAGTTGTAATTTTGCGCATTTAAAGCCACCGGTGAAGCCGAGAGGTTCCAGAAACATCGAAAGAAACGGGTCTGGTAAGTGTTTTTGACGGTTGAAGGCCTTAGACCTGCAGCCAAGTGCCCGCTAGCTTCGGGAAAAGGAGCGCAAGGGAGGGAGTCATTTCCTTCACCGCCATTTTGTGATAACAAGGAGCTGAAAACAGAGCCAAGAATTGCACACTGACCGATAGAACATAAAGAAAATACTGTAGCTCATCACTGTACTTTCGTAGCCTTTATTAATTTTGGCAGCGGATGCTAAATGTTATTAGCACAGGAGAGTTAACCTTGGTTAGCTTCTTTCTATTCCTTGCTATCAGTCGTTGCTGCATGCCACTCCAGCGAACGTTAGGCTCCATTGCTCTCATTAACTGGTAATATAACTTTTATTTGGTCGGCCAGCTTCTTAAGTCACTCGGTTCACACAGTTAGTTTATCATGATAGTCGACAACCACAATATCGGTAGCTGTTTAGTAAAGTTGTCATACATGTTCTACGGCTTGTGGGCAATCAGCGCGCTACAGCTAAATTTGGTGCGGTCGCTTAATCGCACGATATTAAGGTGTGGTTAATGATGGTTTTCTTTCATATTTACTTCTAGAGTTCACAATGACCAACGAGGAGCCTCTACCCAAGAAGGTGAGTGTCTTATTATGTGTCACGAGCCCCTTCATGTGTAACAATGAGCTTAATGAATTGATGGCCTTCATTATCTAACGAGCCCTTGGTTTTCTTCTGTACAGGTTCGCCTCAGTGAATCTGACGTGAAGACCCTGACCAGAGAGGAGCTGTGCACAAGGTAGATAACAGCTGTAGAATTAGAGATTAATCATACTGAATGAATTAATTTGATCTATTTAGATTGAGCTGTTAATGTTTACACATTTGTTCTGCTCCTCTCAGGTGGAAACAATATGAAGCATATGTCCAGGTCCTGGAGGCTAAATATGCAGATCTATGTTGTAAGTACATCTGCTGTCTTTTAAAATGTAATGAATTACTGCATAAATGTGAATTGCTAGCAGCACCAACAGCAATAATTAGTAACATTACATATTGCTCACTATATTTGGCTGCCTGTGAAAGGGACATCTTTTCTGATGCACTTTGTTTCCCTCCGCTCTTTGCCGTCTTAGCCAATGATGTGACAGGACTGAAGGAGTCTGAGGAAAAACTCAAGCAGCAGCAGCAGGAATCTGCACGCAGGGAGAATATCTTGGTCATGCGGCTTGCCACCAAGGAGCAGGAAATGCAAGAGTGCACAGTATGTATCTATTACTCTACTTGGGTTAATTTGGTTTGGTTAATGTTTGTCTCAGAGCGAGAGCATTCGATGCCTTCCTTAAATTCAAGCAGTCTTCTGAGTAATAATGAACTACACTGTGTCATAACTGCTTATCTCTATCAAGAATCCAGCTATTCCAACTATAATAATGAATCATTAAGTTCATTATTGATTAGTTACTGTATTATTTTTATATGAACTGATCAGTTAAATTTGTACAATTAATGTTCTTACTGAGTCATCTTAAACAAGTAAGCATTTATTTTAAACTGGAATCCTGTATTGTCATGGAGTGTATGGTCAAGGTAAATGGTGTGGCGGAGGGTATCCTTTGCCCTTATCACATTGACAGCTCAGCAGATTACCCAGTGGCTTTATGTCAGCACATGCCTTTCATACAGGGCAGCTGGGGTAAACACAACACTTGGAGACCATTTCCACTTGATATGGCCTAATTTTTAGCTGGCTGTTGCCTTTCAAGGCATTTTAATTGCACCTTGTGCTTCTCATGTAAATTTATTCTTATAACTTATGTTCTGTGGAACTTTGAAATTTGTGACTTCCAGCAGGTGAGTTTTTGTACATTTTGAACTTGTTTTATCTTCCTTTGGGTGAAATTTCTTTGCTTGGTGTGTCCTGGAAAGCAACATATAATTTAACAATAGCTTTTATATTGGATCAGTCTTAATATTTAAGATTAATCATGCAGCAATGCATATATCTTTATTTTGCAGTAATTTAAATGTAAGATTTGTTCAAAGATACATGATTGGACTATTTGAAAAGTCAACATGCAGAAACTGCTTGAGTCCTTGTCTTGAATAACTGCGGTTTGTTCTACTAATACTCATGATTGAAAAGTCATCTGAATGTCTTAATGATGTTGTCGAATTTTAGAACTAGACTATTTTTAGTTCATTTAATTTTCGGGGGGGGGGTTACTTAATCAACTGGAGACTGGGCAAGCTAATCCAACTGGTACTCATAACAGTCAAAGGTTTATTTTAGTAGAAATATATTACACTTTACTAGTCACTAACACCTGTGCTTTATCCCGCAGACCCAGATCCAGTACCTCAAGCAAGTCCAGCAGCCGAGTGCAGCCCAACTGCGGTCATCCATGGTGGACCCAGCCATCAACTTGTTTTTCCTCAAAATGAAGGCTGAACTAGAACAGACTAAAGACAAACTGGAGCAGGCCCAAAATGAACTGAGTGCCTGGAAATTTACACCTGATAGGTAAAGACAATCAAAATAAAACCCCTCCCCCAAAAAAGTCAAGACTTCCCCATGCCCCCCACCCTCACTCTCACTGCAGGCATGCAGGAACTATGGTGGGGGGGGAGGCTGACAAATGCTGTACTCACCACGAGACTCAGACTTTACAGAAAGCCAGTCACTGCAAAACAAAACTGTTTTTGTACTCTTGCACTGTGCCAACTACATATCACATAACCTAAAGTGAAAAGACAGTATGGTCAGGTGAGACTTGTTTCAGCTCTCTCCCCTCGTATCCCCTCAACGTCCAAGGGCCTGAAGGAGTCCGGACTGTTCCTGAAGAGGCGGTCACTCACTTCCCGACACGGATATATGCTCTCCCTGCACCTCAGCTCAAACCAGACAGTTCACACCTTAAATAGGAGGTTTATGGTGGAGGGTGAGTCAGGCAGGGAGCATCCCTAGCCTAAAACAGCAATGCACAACATCTTGCAGACATTTCCCATACTTGGTTTATAAAGACATTTAACTGTGGATTACACCACACACATACTCTTCTAGTCTGCCTGAGAAACGTAAAGACTTTTTGGACAGTCTAGATACATTGCAGTAACATGAGGAAAGTTTCTAGGATTTAAGAGTAAGACTTTGGGGGAAGAGCCACTAGAAATGGTGTTAAGACTGAGCGGAGCCTCCTCGGTCCACACAGGACTTTGATTCAGGCATGAGGGTCCAGTCGCCTGTGTCTTTGAGCATGGGCCCACTCACGGTAGAGTGTATTTACATGTTTTATTTTGTGACTTGTTTCTTTTTATTGACTTTTCATTTGATCTCTCTCTTGTTTCTCTCAAACAAACACTTACTGCAGTGTGTGTGGGCCAAGAAGCACAATTGGCTTTGATTGTCTACTCTTGTGCAAACTTTTTCACTTTTATGCTGAATTAAGCCTTGCTTAATTCTCAACATACATTCTGAAACACACTGCTGTAGGTGCATTGAGTCCAGTTTTCAAGTTGTGAATGCAAATGTCTTTAACGAGTCATGTTATGAGTTGATGAGAATGTATTTATTGTATCTCTGTGTATTTTTGTTATTGACCACACAATCTTTCCCTCAGCCATTTACACTAAGAGCAAATAAGATTTTTCTCACCTGTTTACAAAGTGAAACGCACGTGGAATCTGTTATGTCTTTGCCTGTTTTAAAAAACAAATTAATACTCAGGTGGGATTTGAGCTGGCAGTGTATACACAGCCTCTAACAGCGTATTACTTCTCAGTCCTTTAGAGAAATTAATGGTTATGATAATTACTTATACTACTGGGAAGTGCAGTGAAAGCAATTAACTAATGTATAGTGCTTAATTTTTTATGACAAGTAGAAATAACTTACATGGTTTTCTGAGCTGTTAACACTTTGACTGCTGCTTCTCATATAGGGTACAGTTGCTGAGTTTATTTGCCATTACTGTTAATGTTTAATTTTTCTTTGGTCAGATCATTTCTAGAGGCATTCATAGACAAAATAGATGGCAGTTAACTATGGTTGTAAGTAAGGTATATGTCTGTCACATATTTGAAATTTTGGCTTCTTGATCAGGGATTTTGTAAAGCATAATGTAAAAATAACAGATGGGCTGGAATGTTGAAGTGTTCCTTGACCTGTTGTGAAGTTGAGAAAGCAGCACTTTAAGCTGCTTGGTTTTACTGTTGAAACACTTGCTCCTGTGTATTTGAAGTGATGACTATACAAAACCAGTGCCGGGTTCTGCGCGCATTTCCATTTTTGCCACTCATAGCTAAGGGTTGATATTCAAATTGTAGGTTTTCTCGTAGCGTGTCATTCTAGTGTTACACTGTTACATTTTTTAACCGCTTTTCCCTCTCACTCACTGATGTAGTGGGTGTGTTTGCAAGTGAGAATTTGATAGGAACAGAACTGCTGCTGTTATTTGTAAAGTACTCGTCACAGTGCAACATGTTGAGTTAGGTGACAATGTAAGAATGGATGCATTAGTTTGTTTTGGGTTTCAGCCACAGCGAGGACCTTAGAATTTTAATATATTCTCATAATTCAGCTTTTAGATTCAGAAAAGTGAGTTTGTACTTAAAGTCTTATCAAGAAAATGATTCACATTTATTTGTACAGAGTAGATTTGTTTCCGTGGCTTTCTGATAATTTTATATTGAATTGGAATCTAATGGATATAATGACAATCCTGTTGGGACTGGAGAGTCCTTTAGGGATGGCTTCGTTCAAGAGTTTTCTGTTGAGCCTTGGCCTGTGGGTCAGGCGGTTAGAACAGATCGATGACATCTCTTGGCCTGTCGTATTTGTCTCCTGGTTCACTGTGTGATGTGAGACTTGTTTCCCTTACAGCCAAACGGGGAAGAAATTGATGGCCAAGTGTCGAATGCTGATTCAGGAAAACCAGGAGCTGGGTAGGCAGCTCTCCCAGGGACGCATCGCCCAGCTAGAGGCTGAGTTGGCTCTGCAGAAGAAGTACAGCGAGGAGCTCAAGAGCAGTCAAGACGGTAAGAACTTGAGCGGTATCCCCATCTCTCAGCCTGGCCAGTTCAAATCTCTCACACTGCTGTTGTTTTGATTTTTAATTTTGGTTATTCTTGATCTTTGTCTCTCCCAGAATTGAATGACTTTATCATCCAGCTAGACGAAGAGGTAGAGGGGATGCAGAGCACCATCCTTGTCCTGCAGCAGCAGTTGAAAGATTCTCGTCAGCAGCTGTCTCAGACTCAGGGGTCATTGGCTGGAGCGGGACCCAGCAGGACTTCACCTTCTGCTTCCAGCTCATCTGCGGAGCCATCCACCCAGCCTGAGCAGGCCAGCGCACCCTCTGAAACATTGGGGAAAGACTACGGGAGGATCTCCAATGGACCAAGCAATGGCAACTCATCCCAGAGGAGCGAGACCACTACACCCAGCCTGTATCGGGAGGTCAGCAGCACAGAGGAAGACTTTCCCATGTCCCCCATGGTCTCCAGTCCCGGTGAAGCTGAGACTAAACTGTCCAACCACTCAGAGGAGGCATCAGGGAGTCAGAATGCTGCTGGCAGAGCTGGAGGACCCGTGGGTTTCGGGAGCCAGCTGAGTGCAGGGTACGAGAGTGTGGACTCTCCGACGGGCAGCGAGACATCATTGACTCAGCACTCGAATGACACAGACTCCACCACCGATCCCCACGAGGACAAAGCTGCCCTGGTGACCAAGGGCTCCAGGACTGCAGGGTCACGACACACTCAGAACGGCCTGGACTCCAGCACGAGCGACAGTGTGGTTTTGTAATGTACTTTGACACGTCTTCTTCTTTTTTATACAATATACAAACAAGGCAACAAATGCTTAGTATGTAACACGGCACTGCTGTCCAAGACGTTTTGTTTTCACCCTACTCCCCTTGCCTATCGTGATGCCTCAGTCACATTGTGTTGCTAAACAGGGATATAACAGGTATGGCTTAATGTTAGATTTGAATTGAGTGGATGTATGATTTAAAATAAAACTAGTACGTTTCATTCAGCTGTTTATTTGAGCACGTCTATGCTGTTCTTGTTTGAGCTCTTGACACAGGCATCTGGTGTTGTAACTCATTGTCGAGTCATTTTTAGATGTTGGCCTGTATTTTTTTTTTTTTAACCCAATTTTAATTTTTCATTGAGGAGAAACATCTGTTCAAAAGATTCTGTTGAATTGTGAGTAGTTTATATGCGACGTTCATATTATTCTGACTTCAGTCCTTTTCATGTACTGACCAAATACCAATAAAGATTTTTAATACTACAGCGTGAACCCCATTATTATTATTATCATTACCCATTAATTAATTAGTAAGTAAACTTAATACTTGCAATCTGTAAACTCAGCTGTTGCATTAAGTTTTTAAAAGATCATAATCTACCCCACTGAGAAGTTTTCCGATTTGCTTTAAAGTTACTATAATGAGAGGATGAACATGTATGTAATGAAGGGTTTAGCTTGTATTACTTAAAGTGGAGATGTCTTAATTTTAAATATTTTACTTGCATCTCAAATGTAATTTGTGAGACATGTTGGAAGACTAAATGTTATTCATGCCTGGAGGTAAATTAAGCTTTATGATGGTGCAAGAAGACCAGAGAGGTAGAAAGGAAACAGGATATATTTAAGTAAACACATTGTGCAAACATAAAATGTAGAAAACTATTGCGTGAGTGTGTGTTACTGTAACCAGCGTGGCACAGTAGACTCATATATATTTGGATGATATAGTGTACAAAATAATCTAATTGTAAAACGAACAATACACAGTTTGAGACTTATTCAGATCAGTGAAGTTCAGCACAGGGATAGTGGCGTTGTAATGACTGAACAACACACTGCGGTCATCCTCCAGGACAGACGGTGGCGCTGTATTGCATTTTCCCCACCACTTGCACGAAGCCTTTTCAGTGCAAACCTGTCCGTCAGAGTGACAGTATCGACAGAGCTCGCTGCAGTGGCAAGCGTGGATAACCAGGAACAGCACTTTGAAGCAAGGACTCCAACTCGGACCAGCCGTCCATCAAAATGAACTCCGAGCCTGTTGTCATTGTCTCCGCCGCTCGGACACCAATTGGTAAGATTTAAAATCCAGCCAGAAGCTTACACATTCATTTGAAACAGTTTGAGTGAAGCTCTCGCATTGCTACTTTATTCCTGCTACACTCGCTCGTTGTTGCTATGACCAAATTAAGTGCGGCGGCAATTAATTAATATTGCAGCTATCGTGTCGTTTCTTTGTATTTCCCTATCTGTACGTTTGATCAATTGTTTTCTTTAATTTGGCAAAGTGGTTGGCGTTCCTCCAATCTGGAGCATTCTCATTTGTTCGCGCATGTGTCAGGAGTATTCGCTGAAAAGTGATTGGCTGGCTATCATAGTGCCACGAAGCACGCGCCTTCTATCATTGGTTACCTGCAACAGTCCGGTCCCAGTATCTCGGAACTAGTTGGGCGTGTGCGCTGTGGTCCAAGATGTGACACACGTAGTTTGGTAGTACGGCTACGGTTTGTTCAGTAAAATCAACAATTTAACAGCAGGACGTTCCCCAGTTTCAAAAAGCAACTTTATGTGAAGTAACTAAGTTTGTTTGTTTGTTTCATACAGCAACTTTTTCCATCAGAGGTTCAAAGTGTTTCACAAAAATAAAATTAAAAAAAAAAAAAAAATCAGCAAATGCAAGTGTAAGTAAGTAACTTTTGACCAGAGCATTGATGATCTCATCGGTGGAGTGAGTGTGAGAAAAAAACAAAAATCAAACAGGAATGAATCAGACACTTCACATGATGGTTAAGAGACTGATTAACAGTGAACATAGTTTTTTTATGACTTTGCATTATATGTATATACAAATATTCAACAGTGTCAGAGGAGAAAACATATTTATTTGCCCTCCTTGTTGTAGGGAAAGATGATGCACCAGGGCATACTCAAGCTACAAACTTTTCTTCCCATTTTTACACAGGGTCCTTGAACGGTGCGCTGTCAACGGTGTCTCTGCATGACCTGTGCTCAGTGGTGATAAAGGATGTATTAAAGCGGGCTGCAGTGAAGCCAGAAGAGGTCTCTGAGGTTATCATGGGACATGTCCTAACAGCAGGTGAAAGCTCAGGAATCATCAAGATAAACATGCAATGGAGGTCCTGTGTTTTTGTTGTTGAGTAATAGCATTCTGATTGGACTTTGTGTCTAGGTCATGGGCAGAACCCTGCACGTCAGGCCAGTGTTGGGGCAGGTATCCCCTACCCTGTCCCGGCCTGGAGCTGCCAGATGGTGTGTGGCTCTGGGCTGAAGGCCGTGTGTCTGGGAGCTCAGTCCATCCAGTCTGGAGAGTCCACTGTGGTGGTGGCAGGGGGCATGGAGAGTATGAGCAGGGTAGGTTGTGACATAAGTAGCGTCTTTAACAGCTTATCGTAATATCATTTTGCCGGTTTTAAACACTGGTACACAAAATTTTACATTTGAGGAATACTGGTCCTAAACATGTTTTTCTACAAAATAGGTTTGCAGAAAAACATGTTTATTTCTCAAATTAAGGTATCAAAAAATAATGCAGTAACTCGATTTTATACTGACCCTGTAGTTCTAATATGAACGCATATGAAAACATCAAGTTGAAGTCAGTGGGCCTCATGCAAAAAGCACGAGTATGATCAGATTCATCCTTAAATGGTACATAAATGTGATTTGAGAAAATTTGTATCAGTCACCAATTTTGTCTTAGGAATCAACAGCATTCACATGAATGGATAATTTGCACTAAGAGTTAAAATGTGACACAGAAATGAACAAAAATTAAACATATAACTAACTGTGACGTGACACAAGATTATTATTCTCCCCATCATATCATTATCACGTTTTTCTTTTTTTTTTCTTTTTTTTTTTTTAGAAGTTATTGCCATATTTTGTCATTTCAACTTAAACAGCTCAGTTGTTAGGAAAATTCTCTTGTGCAGTTTTTGTAGAGAGTTTTTGTAAAGACACATTCATTGTACTTAGTATTATGACATTAAAGCTTATTTTGATTCTGATCTTGTTTGTTTCTTGGTTTCTACCACCAGACTCCTCACACCGTGTACATGAGAACAGGTGTGAAGATGGGCGATGCCTCACTCCAGGACTCCATAGTGGCTGATGGCCTGACAGACGCCTTCCATGGCTACCACATGGGCATCACAGGTGTGCTTGGCTGAGATTATACACAGACTTACTGTCACTTCTCTAAATGTGTGTTTGCTGTTGTGATAAATCGTATGACTGTGTCTTATCAGCTGAGAATGTGGCGAAGCAGTGGCAAGTCAGTCGAGAGGAGCAGGACCAGTTTGCTGTCCAGTCCCAGAACAAAACGGAGGCTGCACAGAAGGCGGGACATTTTGACAAAGAGATTGTCCCAGTCACAGTGCAAACCAGACAAGGCAAGGGGCTGTTTGGTGATCTGATTTCTTCTTTTTCAGAGATCAGTCCTGAGTGTGCACGCATGCTACCATTTACCTGTTGTCTGCAGGTCCAGTGGAGGTGAAGGTGGATGAGTTTCCTCGGCATGGCAGCAACATGAGTAGCATGTCCAAACTTAGACCCTACTTCTTAAAGGATGGCAGCGGCACGGTCACTCCTGGAAACGCCTCAGGTCTGCTCCATCATTTCCTGACGTTTAGTTGAGATGTCACTGGGGTTTACCTCACTAAACTAACAGATGTCTGCCATTGCTGTACTATTCAGAGCCAACTTTTTGTCCAAGTCAATGTATAAAGTTCTTATTTATTTATTTAAGGCATTAATGATGGAGCGGCAGCAACTGTCCTAATGAGCCAGTCAGAGGCTGCAAGGCGTGGCATAAAACCCATGGCCAGAATTGTGTCTTCGGCTCAAGCTGGTCTCGACCCATCTGTCATGGGAATTGGACCAATACCAGCCATCAGGAAAGCGGTGAGAACTAAGATGCACCTGTATGTAACAGTGATTGAGAAAATGCTTCTTTCGCTCATTCTTGTTTCGTTCCTTCTGATAGGTTGAGAAAGCAGGCTGGCAGATGGGCGACATTGACTTATTTGAGATCAACGAAGCGTTTGCTGCCCAGTCTCTTGCAGTGGTTAAAGAGCTTGGTCTGAATGTTGACAAGGTAACAGTGTATTGGGTCATCATTTTGAAAGATCATATTTATCCTGGAGTCCTGAACTACAAAGTGGATGTTGTGTGTTTGCTGCCATAAGATGCAGTTCCTATTTCCCATCTAGTGTAAATTTTCCTCCCAAATTGTTTTTTTCCCTTCCTCTCTTCAGGTGAATGTGAACGGTGGTGCCATTTCTCTGGGCCATCCAATTGGTATGTCCGGCTGCAGGGTGCTGGTGACCTTGCTGCATGCACTTCAGAGGACTGGAGGCCATAAGGGCGTGGCGTCGCTCTGCATCGGAGGAGGGATGGGCATTGCCATGTGCGTAGAGAGGGTTTGAGACATATTTACGCTACGCTATACGCTACGGATTGCACTGAACTTTCAATGGATAAGGGATAATGAAAGTCATGAGTTTACGCTGCAGGACAGGATATAAACTGGTTTACCTGAGTTTTTCCAAATCGCTGTAGTTGAGGTAAAAGTGAGCATTTGATGTGATTGTTGGATCTTAGCCAATCATTGTACTGTGAACTTAAATTCGTACCTCCTCAGGTCTGAATAACATGTGGCTTAATGTTAGAAGACTTATAACATGTAGATGATGCAAATCTTTTGTTCTGACAACTTCAACATCAACCAGTAGTAGCTAAAAATTGTTCTTACAACCTGGTATTAGATGTGGTAAATATGCAGAATACTGCAGTTAGCAGTTTTTGGCAATCAGTGAAAAGTGGTTGTTTCTCAGCTGAAGAACCTGTCATTTACCTGCACGACTAAAAATGAAACACTACAACTGCAAAGGCATGGTGCCCAGTATGGACAGGCTTTGGTAGACATGCTACCTTCTCTGTAGAGTGTATTTTTTTAACTTGTAATTTGTTTCACACGCTCTGTATGTTGCTCTAGAAATGGATCCTAATCAACATTCCACTTTCTCAAACCAAGAGAGCAGCCTTGAAACGTAACTGTGTCATATACTTACGTAGGCTTGCCTTATATAACCTTGTGCTTCCTGTACATAACCTGATGTTTTGGGAAATGTATCCTGTAATTCAGCCGTTCTACATATCAATAAACAATTATAAGCCATAGAGTCAAATGTCTTTGAAACTCATTCAAAGCCTGCACAATAACCAGAGCAAAGCCAATCTGAATTAGCAAATCAACAGTCATTTACAACAATTGGAGCTTTATTAAGTGTCCAAAGGGAAGAAGAAAAAAAAAAAAACAAAAACCAGTCACTTACGGTTATTCTGGAAGCGAGAACGGGAGAACAGTAAACAGGCAAAGTGCACGGCCTACACTAGAGCAACAGCCACGAAGAGCTCCTGATGTATAAATACAGACGATGAACCTATGTGGACCAATCACAGCATTTTAACCCTCCAGAGATCCTGACTGCACGGCCTCCTGGTACGACTTTCCGCCCTCCTTCTGCTCTGGGAACAGTTTGATGAGGTCGTCGATACGGAGGATGGTAATGGCGGCCTCTGTGGCAAACTTGAGGCTCTTGGTTTTAACCATGGTGGGCTCGTACACGCCAGCCTGACGGTTGTCTCTAGGCTTGCCGTTCACCAGGTCCAAACCAATCCTACAAAACGAAAGTAATCAAAACTGTTGGTTCTCCATAACACAGCAAAAAAGTTCAACTTGCTCCCAGTAAGAGGGGCATCTACAAGTTTCTTGTTTTGTGCAACTGACAGTCAAACGCCCAAAGAGTTTCAGTTTAGTGTAACAGAAGGGGAAAACGAAAAAAAGAAAAGTTATCAACCCTCAGAATTCTTCAATGCAGGACTAAAATCTAGAGTGTCACACTACGTAGAAAAACCTAAAGGAGAATCCGGAAACAGATACTGAAGTATCCTGCCTGCTGCAGGGAGGAAAGACTCACCACTTGAGATTCTTGCGCTCAGGATTAACCTGAGCCTCATTGTGGAAAGCCCGAAGCTTTGCCACCAGGTCGGTGGAGTCCTGTGCTGCGTTCACAGCCAGTGTTTTTGGGATGATGAGGAGTGATCGGGCAAACTCAGCAATAGCCAGCTGCTCTCGGGAACCCTGAAGAGACAAAAGTGATGAGTAATGTTTCAGCTTTCTGAAAACTGGGACACAACCAACACTATGTTCATGAAAATCATCTGCAAAATAAGAAACATCAGCAACACCTGCATGCAGTACAAGGAAACACATTTTTCATAGGCTGTGTCTCACCATGCTGGTAGCATAATTCTCAAGGTAGATTGACAGAGCTGCCTCCACAGCGCCTCCTCCTGGAACCACAGACTTTGACTCCAGCACCCTCTTCACCACACACAGGGCATCATGCAGCGAACGCTCCATCTCGTCGCACATGAAGTCGTTGGCCCCGCGCAAAATGATGGATGATGATGTGCGTGCTTTGGTACTGAGAGGATTAAAAGTTAGGAGAAAAACAGAACCAGTACAGTCAACACACATCACACTGTCAATCATTTATATGTAGACAAACACAGGAGGAACAAATCCATCACTGCCTCAGATTATCACAACTCGTGCCAGAAGTACAGATGAGGTACAATTGCATGCACTGAAATGTTCTTATCCAACAGTAAACCAGCATTGTGATGAAGAAAAACAAACAGTATAAAGTAAAAATACACGGATATGAGTATTTACAGGTCTTACTTCTTGACAAGGATGAGCTCATCGTCACAGATGCGTTCCTGCACAACTTCCTCAGCCTGACCAAGCATAGTGGCCTCAAATGTCTCCTCTCCTTCCAGATTGGTCAGAGAGCAGCAGATGGTGGCTGAGAGTGGACAAATACAGCAAATGTCACCACTTGAGCAAGACAACAAAGTGTGTGTGCAGATGTATGTAAGATCAGTAATACAAAAGCAAATCTGGACAAACATCAGTGTAGTGCAAACCTACCTCCTGTTGCCTTAGCGATGCGTTTGAGATCCCTCTTGAGAACCCTTCTCACCGCCATGGCTCCTACATCCACAAAGTACTTAAGACACATGTCATCAATGCCACCGGTGGTCAGGATAACGTTGGCGCCTGATGCCAAAATCTTTTGGATCCTCTCCTTGGTGATGTCAGATTCTCTGCAGCAACAAAATCCCATATTTACTAAGTAACTGTAATATTTATACAAAATACAATATGAATATAATAAATAATGTCCAGCCCACAGTAGTGGCACACAGCTCAGAGAGAAACTGCTGCCTTGACTCGGGCTGCTGATACTTTCTCCCACGCGTATCACTGTGTAAACTATTGGTTCAGTATCACAGCAAATTTAAATGGGATCATTCTTGTGCTTCTGGTAACACAAAAAAACAAAAACACAGCATTTACCTCTGTCTGATCTGGTCAAGCTTTTCTGGATCGTTGATGATGACTTGGACCCCCATCTTCATCTTGGTCTTCTGCAGGCTGAAGTCCAGGCAAGCAATCTTGGCATTAGCAACACGCTTTACCATGCCTTCGAACAAACACAAAAACAGAATGTTTAGTATGTTAACTATATGATGAACAATAAAAAATTGACTCTCCCTTAAAACTTGACATCATGAGAACAACATAAGACTAATAAGGCACATGTTACACAACTATTACATTGTCTGGCCAGAAAAGAGGCACCACAGTTTACAAACTACTGCACCTACAGTCCTTTCATAGCCAGTGTACTATCTCCCACGCGTATCACTGCTTACATCATCAGGTGAGACATAGCAGCAAATTAAAAATGGGAGTTTAATCAGCTGCAGTGGTGATTTATCGGGCAAATAAAATCCTCACAGCTTACGTTTGAAATTCAGGAATTTCAGGCTTTGGAACTAACATACCTTGTGAGCCAACTGTGCAGTTCAGCGCATAGCCGTTAACCAAGAAGCTCTCTTTCTGGCTGCGGCCATGGGCTTTCAGCACATTGACAGAATTAATGGGGTATTTGGCCACGCCTTTGCTGTCCACAAACTTCACAGCCATAGCAGCATCCACCACCATGTTGGCAAAGAAGTCTGCATCACTAAGGGCTTGGTGTTAAGGCATATAAGGACTTCAGCTGAATACAAAACATATAAAGAAATTGTGCTCAACTCTAGATATAGCACTAGAGCATATTATGTACTGTACAACAAGAAGGATACACTCCAATGATTTTAGAGGACATGGAGGTCTTTGCAGCATTGATTAAACACTCTCTGCCCAGATCATCTGTCCCAATAGTGAGGTTCTCATTAATGTAGCGAACGGCCTCCCTGGAAGATGATAAAGGCAAGTTTGTATATAAGACAAAAAAAAAATCCAAAAATCTGAAGCACATAGAGATACCCAGCATCTATGTATAAACACTTCTGAACAGGGTAAAGAGTAGTTCTCATAGTTGGTATCTTACTTGCAAGCCAAACGATATCCACTGATGACTGACGTGGGGTGAATCTTCTGCTTCACCAGCTCATCTGCACTCTTAAGCAATTCTGCTGCAAGAATGACCTAAAAGGATGTTGCATGTTAAAAATTTTAAGTGAAAACTGAGAGTGGGTTCATACTCCAAATGAGAACACTTTGTCCCACCACCAATAAAAAAAAATAAATCAAATTGTACCATCATTTCATTAGGGGGGACAGAAATGAGGCTGCTCCACCCCTTCAGACACTGATGGACAGTTTCTCTTTCCTGTTAGCATAACCTCACATCCATAATAAAAGGCAGATGCATGGTACTAAAACAGGACATTCACTTAGAACTGATGCACAAAGCTAAAAATGACTGTGAGAGTATGACACCGTATGGGAGCAGTTGTTGACCCTACTCACCACAGACGTGGTCCCATCTCCGACCTCCTTGTCCTGCAGGTCAGCCAGTTCGCACAAGACCTTGGCAGCTGGGTGCTCCACTTCCAGCAGCTTCAGGATGGTTGCGCCATCGTTGGTGATGGTGACATCCTGTCAAAGCGTCCATCAGACAGATCAGCGACTCATACCACAAAGTTTGTTAACAGAGTAAACAGAAAAGGTAATGTTGAATGAGACACATACCCCAATGTCGTCCACTAACATCTTGTCGAGACCCACGGGTCCGAGGGAGCTCTTGACGATGTTGGCGATGGATGCTGCGGCCATGACTGCAAAGGCAAAAAGGAAGCGGCTAGTAGTTGACAAGTAGGCTACTGAACGGCCTTTAACTGAAAGACAGGTGGTTTATTCTTTAACATATCTAACGTATAGCAATACCTTCAGCACATGTATTCTGTCATTTTATTTAGCGGGGTACACGGTGAGTTAACCACACCCTCAGACCATGACAGTGTTTTTCTATCCCATTAGCATAGCCGTCCATTCATGGTAATGCGAGTGGAAGGTACTATAATGGGATTACGACTTCGTCACTAACTTCGTTGGCGTAAAGTGCAGAAGACTTTGCTGTACTCTGCAGTATTTCACCTGACTATGACCAGATGCTTCATGCTAAACTTAACATCAAAGTTAGTTAGCATTAGCATTAGCCACACGTGTGTTCACAGCGGTAAATGAAATCACCACCCCTGTCGATCATTCACGGCGCAGTGAAAATACACGAAACGTATATGCAACAGCAAATAAAACAACACCATAACTCACCATTTTGGGTACGAACTGATTCGCCAGTTGTTCTCTGGCCGAACACGTTTAACGGACCCTCTAGCAGCGACATTTTGGACCACCACACAACCAAGAAGAAAGAGACTGGCGCAATGCACTATGGGTAAACCGGCATTAAGCGGAAGGTTCGAGAAAAATTATATCCTTCATTTCACTTCAAAGTCCTTCATTTCATTATGATGAAATTGGAATATGTAAAGAATCCTAAATTTAAGTTTATAGTGAGGTTTTCGCGTCAACCAAGTGACCTATTAAATTAGAAAACAAGGTTTTGTCATGTTATTTCTTATAAACCTCATTTCCCAGCATGCACTCATTCTTTTCTTCGTGGTTTTTGCTATAATTCTTAGTTTATGGTGGGCTGTCAGTGCGCCCTCTGCTGTTGATTTTGCTTTGACTATACTGGAATTTATGGTAGCAAAATTTCGAAACACTCTTTATGTACCTTTTCCTCTTTTTTCAAAATGTCTGTTTTTGTCTCTTGTTCGCAGTTCTTCAAAAACCCTAACAAAGTAACAAAATAAACAAAGATGTTTATAAAAATGATTGTGTTAAGACTTTATTAATATTGGTCAATCGTTTATTAGATGTTTTAACTCTCAAATTTATACATTGGTTTTGACCTGAAAAAAATTATTACTGGTCAAGCTATACTCTTTATCTTTGAGGACATCTTGGGCTTCTTGGAAAATAATTTTGCTTGAGTGAGCATAATTTCTGAATTTCTTTATGCATCCACCAAAATGTAATAACCAAATAGTCACTAAGCATTATTTTGAAACCTCAAGGGACTGTGATGCCACCTGTATTTTCTTATGAGAGAAACCCGAAGACATTTGCATGCTATAAAATAAGTCTGGAATTATTTTTACACACCAAATTTGTCTTATTTTCAAGATTCAAGATCTTTTTTGTTTCTTTTTTTTTATTTCTTTTTTTTATTCTCAATTCAATACATACAGGAGAATCGATATACTCTCTCACCTTAGTACTAATGCCATGTAATGAAATAAAGATAAAAAGATAAGATAAAAATATAGCAGTATATAAATAAATAACAATATAAAAACCAAACCTATGTCTTCAGGCTGCTCTGCTTATACTGGATGTCTTACAACTCTCCTTAAGAGGAATACTTCATACTGATGATCTGTATGTTAATCAGCTGCTGTTCTGTGTCATTTTTAAGGTGGTGACATATTCATTCAATAATGAACCACAAAAACACAGAGATGAGTTTAATCTGAATTTATTACCTCCAATACATTGTTTCGTGGAGCAATGACAACTAGGCAGTTAAAAAAATACAGTACACTTAACTTAAACATTAAAGCATTAAAGCATTCCTATGGCATACAAGAATAACTTTCCTAAAATGTACATCTTTACAAAGTGTTTACAAATAAAATGTATAAAAGACAGAAAAGTGCAAAACAGAGTCAATGAAGACTGACAATCCCCACCAGTGAAACAGAGGACTAAAATGTACAATGAAAAAAAAAAATACTTCATATTCCTAACTTGCTTTTGCTGCACATTTCCTGATATGAACAGTAGGCCATGATATTGTGCTTTGCAACATTTCATGTGTTATTGTGATTTGGAACTTGCATTAAGCAGTGCGTGATAGAAAACCCACTTCTGAAAATATTCACAGTATTTAATTCAAATTTTGTCTTCACCCTTAAATCTGAATAAAACCACCTTTTAATAAATACATGTTACTTTATTTTACAACTCGACTGTGGCTTGAATTAATAATAGTGATAAGGGCCAAAATAACAGACATAAAATAAACAGGACACCTTTAGTGATTTTTGAAAAATGTGATAAAGACTGGGTATGCTTCAAGGGGAGAGAAAACAATTGTGGGAACTTTATTAAAGTGACTGATAACCATGTGACCGTGATGTCCTTTCCACGATTTTCTGTGATCCTTCCTGGATGCAGTATCAGTAGTGTGACAGTGTCCCATAACGTAAACAAAGTAAACAAACAGCTGACTATTCATTTAAAAAAAAAACAAAAAAAACAAATACAGTACTGTAGTCTTTTAACTATGTCTCTTTGATACTCTCCTTCGTGGTCCCTCTTAAAAACAATGGTTAAAATTAGTGTGATTTAAACAAAACAAACAAACAAACAAAAGACACACACAAATATCATCCACTTGTTGAGATGCACATTTCAATCTACATGGATGTCCCCAGAGCATAACACATAAAAACCATCTCTGATTTACTCAGAAATTCAAAATAAATATGAAGCCCTATGGTTCCTTATAGATTATCTAAAATATCAGCATCCTCTCTTGATTTTAAAGCGTGATACCCTATTGGTGGTTGGCAGAGTGAAATGCAGTAACTTTAAATAGACTTACAGGTCTAAGTCTAGTAGTTATACTTAACTTATCGGATCTTGTAATAGCCAAAGTGTTTTCTTTACAGTTGCATCTTCTTTCGTTACAATTAATGCTAAAAAGCTGTTAAAAGTGGCAGTCTAGCCTGAGTAGCAAATCTGAAGATTGCAAATTTGAACTGCTGCTTGTTCAGGTCTCTTTCATAGTGTAAGCACTAAACTAAAAACACTAGCCGCCACTGTGATTCATCGCTCCTATACAGGTTAAGATTAAGTAGTGCTGAAAATGCAGTTAAAATAACCTTAACAGCAAAATGAAAGAAAGAGCTTTAAGAGGTACTCATGACACGGTGAGTCAAGATCCATCAAAGATCCTCAGATTTTTGATACGAGTACTTCGGTTTGAGGGCACAGAAGAGATTCTGTTTCTCTGTGCAGCAGTTTACTGGCACAATTCCTCCAGCAGAATCAATTCCTATGAGTATAGTTATCTCCAAAAGGCTCCAAAGAGTTTAATTTCTATTAAATTCATTCAGTCACATTGAAAGCCTTTAGAAATGAAATGTTTTGACCACTTCTTAATGACTTTTCAGTGCCAGATCTCTTTGAAACATACAAAAGAGGACAGTCTGAACCTGGAAGTGCTAAGGCAGCTCACATGCAGGCTTGGATGTGGCATTTTGACTAGTCTAACCTATTACATCGAAGCCCTGTAACAGAGAGTTTAGGTGTTCATGTAAGTTGTAACACATCTGCACAAACAAAGAAATTTGTTTCTGATCTTTGTTGAGAGGTGAGTTATTTTTAAGATTTTTTTTAAATTGTTTTTTTATGCTGAATGATGTAGGATGTTCAAGGCAAAGCGGAAGTATCCATTTTGTTGCTATATGCTGTATGTTTGTATGTATTTGGCTTTTAGTTGTCATATAGACTCAGGCAAAGCTACTGGAGCTCAGACAGTGAAACTTCTCCCTCAGAGACTGGACGATTTTGGGTTGGCTCTGCTGCTGTTCGCTCCACAGGTACTTCTCCAGCTGTTCACGGTCCAGAGACCTCAGGGGGTCACAGGAGCGCACCGGGGTGCACGGCAGACTCTGGGAGTGGACAAGACCTTGGTTCTGATTGGAAAGGACTGCCGAGCTGCCATTTCGCCGTGCCAACCTGTCCTTCTCCTGCTCGCTCTCGTCCTCTGAGCGAATCTCTACATAGTCGTCATCATCTTCCTCATTGTCCTTAAAATTAGCCAGGTAGTTCTGGGTGGCGTTGAGTATGCTCAGAGCAGAAGCCCGGTTCAGGACCACCACCTGTTGACCGTCGTGTAAAGTGAGGTCTGACTGTCCCTGGGTGGAGCGCTCCGGGAGGCTACTCTGCCGACCAACACGACCCAAACTGGGGCCATGGAGTCTGTCTGTGGATCGGTCCACAGTGGGTCCATTAGATTTGAGCCCAGATTTCTTCTTCTCCTGCTGATGGTTGCCCAGCGAGCTGGCTGACTGACAGTGACTGGATGGGGAAGACTTTGAGGATGGTGAAGTCGGAGAGTTAAAGGAAGGATTTCTCTTAATGGAACTGTACACGTGCTCCTCTTTTTCACTTGGTGCCGACATACTCCATCTCTGGGAAGGTGGGCTAGTCGGAGAGGGAGGGAAGGTCTGGAGAGAAGGGATGGAGCAGGACGAGGTAAGTCTGCGATGTGGGGTGGAAGACGTCTGAGCATCCTCCACCTCACTGGATGAGGAGACGTAGCTGGCCAGCTCTCCGTTGCTGTAAGTGGAGTGGAGCCAGTCCTCCTCCAAGGAAGTCTCAGGCATGGACGGAGAAGATGGCAGCCCTGGATGGATCTGATGTCGGGTAGCGGAGGTCTGACCAGCCGAACCAGATGGATCCTTAAACATTACCTGGTCATAGAGCTGGGAGTACTCTGCTATCCTTGCACCTGGAGAGGGAACACAGAGGATGTAAGTAAGGTGTGAGCAGGGTATTCACTCCCAGACTGTTTTTAGTGTCTACCAGCTTCTGAGGTTTGTTCACCAGCTAGTTGCTAACCTTTTATGTATCTGTCATCTGGACAGGTAGTGTATGCTAGGTTTACCTCCAAATGCCAGCGGTGAGAGTTGTGAGTGTGACGCAAAACAGTAAAAGTTGCGACCCAGAAAATCAATCAAAATCAATGAGAACAATGAACAATACCATAAAGCAGAAGGGAACTGCAGAGTTACACATAAATCAATTGATCCATTTTATGTCTGATGCACTGCTCTGACTGGATCTGACCACTGATCTGGCCCAGACATCTCCTTGTCAATTCTGTATTACCAAAAAAACTCAAATTATTTCCCAGTGAGGTATACAGATTTTAAATTTAAGGGAAAAGACTGTCAGACCAGTACTCGGTATTGACAGATGCCTTGAGTTTGGGTAGTGGAAGGATAAGGGTTAGGCAGTTGTTACTCGTAACTATCAGCAGTACCAGAGTTTTAAACTATTATAGTGAGAGCTAAATGTGTTATATTACCTATGGCAGCTCCCCCTTGTTTCTTTTCTTCTAAGATGGCTGCCAGGTCTTTTTGCTTCTTCTCTGCTCTGGCCCGACTACAAGAGTCTCCAGGGTCCATGCTCCTCATGCGGAGCAGCTGGTTGGCTTTCTTAATCTTCTGGCTATACTGTCGTGCCATTAGAAACACTCGGCTCTTTGATTTATCCATAAGTTCCAGGGGGAAGTCCACAGAGTCACTCAGCAGGAAAGAAGAGGAGGCCAGCGGTGAGTCCAGACCAGCCAGCTCTCCTGGAAACAAGCTATGGAGGTCCTTGACGGCATTATCCCTTTGATGTGTGTTTCGCTGAGGAACCTCCACCAAGTCGTCGTCCTCCAGACGGAAGCTGCCACTGCTGAGGCGAGCCAGTCTTTTACGAATGTTCTTCACTGTGCCTGGGAGGGGTTCTGGGGTGAGAGGCAGGGGGCGTGATGCAGGAGTAGGGCTATGGTTTTCTTCTGCAGTAACATCTTCACTTTGAAGGTCAGGAAGGTTGATGACTGGGATGGTAAATGATGGTGTGGAGGTGACAGGTGGGGGTCTAGGCTGATGTGCTGGGGGACTCTTGGCTGGGGGGCTGGCTGTTTGAGGACTAATTACAAGGGGGCTCTTTGTAGGGCTGTTTTTGACAGAGGAAGCCTTCTTAGGTGATTCGCTGGCACTAACTGGGAAGGCAGCGGGGAGTCTATCAGCTTTCTTCTCATTGCTCTTAATGTAGTTTTCCAGGTCGTTCCAGATCTCGTCAACCTGCTCTGACATTTTATCCCCTTTCTGCGAGCGGTGAGAGAGGGTCTCAGAGGCAGAGGAGGAGGAATAATCTGGCTCAGAGGAACATGGGCCAGGATGGGAGGTATCTGGTCCTTCATCCTCTCCAAAGTGGAGGCTCTCCTCAGATACAAACCCTCTCAGGCTTTCAGTCAGGTCTTGTTCAGAGGCCAACAGACTGTCTCTCTCTTGTTTTGCTTTGTTGCCTTCATTCATCCCTTTAAGCTCAGTTGATGGGGGCTCCCTGAAACAGATGGTGTCATAGATGTTTTCCTCCACTATCTTGAGGTCACAAGTCCCAAATGGCCTCCCCTCCTGTGTGGAGGATCTGTTGCTATCCGAGAAACTCTCCGGTTCAGTCATAGGCTCTGTGACCCTTAGAACCTCTGGAGCACATACCCTTTCTGCTTTGCCCAAGGAAGCCTGTGTATCTGTAGATGTTTCTTTCCGTAGCTGGCTGTCCTCAGGGTCTCTTCTGACAAGTCCCATGCTCTTCAGGTCCTCGTAGCTGATGTTATCATACACATTTTCAATATCGTCTATTGTCAGCTGCTCTGCTGAGGATGATCCAGATATGTCATTGCTGGATGATTCAGTGTGGATCACTTCCAAGTTACTATGACCTGGCAGGTCATCATCAGGACTCTGTGGAGCCTCTGTGGCCTTTTCCCCTGCGCTGCTCGCCCTCCGCAGGACTCTGCTCCCATTGGATGGAGGGTCAATCTGCACAGTGGGTACCTGTTCAACATGCCAGCTGCAGGGCCGAGCTGTCTTGGGCGATGTGGTGGCCCCTGGCCTCTCTGAGGGCACTTCTGGCTCTGGTCCACTTGGCTCCGTGGGGACAAACATCTGGTAGATGTCCTCATCCTCATCATCAGGCTGCATGGTTCTCTGGCGGGTGGGAAACATGGCCCTGCGAGCCCGGTGGTCTGCCCAGATATTCCTCACAGAATGGTCACTTTCTGTGACTATTACTGAAGGAATGGGTGTCTCTGGAGGTTCCTCAGTCACATGAGGTGTCCTGAGAAGCGGTGGGTGGTGACTGCCTTCCCTAACCAGGGATTCTCTGGCTCTCTGTGGAAAAAGAAGAAGCAGAAGTTGTTATTTTATATGTAGTTGAGGCACTCTAAAAACATAAGGACAGAAGAAGGTGAAATTACTACTGTGGCTGTAGTAATGTGACCTGTAGGTCTGAAGCGCTCATGTTGAAGGATTTCCACTGTTCTATACTATCGACAGATGCCTGAGGATTAAGCCTCTTCCTACTGCCTTTGCCAGGGACTTGCAGCCGCTTTCCACCTCCCTGAATGCAGAGTTGTCATTATCAACATGTTTGAGGGACTAGAGTTGAAAGCTGAAACTATACAAATTTAGGGCAAATTTAAATGGCCAAATTTAAACTCACCAGGCCACTGTCATCTTCATCATCAGCATCTTGCTGATGTGGCTCCTCTTCCCTGTCACTGTGGTCATAGTGATCACCAGGGTCCAGGGACTCCTGTGATTGGTTGATGAGGCTGCGGCTACGACCAATAGTGCCCAAAGCCAGCTGGGACACTGGTGAGAGCAGGGTGACACCCAGACTTGTACGCTGGAAAGAAGCACATTTTTAAGAGTTGACTAAACAAATTCTGAGTCAATGTGTATACTCAACCATCCCAAAATAAAACTGTTCACCATCTCTGGTCATCCCTCACCTTTACGCCATCTGCGTTGGCAGCGTTTTGCTTGGCATTCTTCAGTAATTTGGACAGAGGTTCTGCGATGTTGAACAAATGAATTACTGATAAATTCTTAAAGTATATGCACGGTGTGTAAGGTGTGTAATTATTTTCTTTATGAACAGCAATTTTAACATTTCCTACCTTTCCTGCGTCCTCTACGAGGAGTAGGACCATCCTTGGTTTGAGGGGAGTCTTTCTTGTCTCCATCAGGGCTGTAATGAAACCCAGGGTGATCTGGAGAAATGACACATCACAAAAGAAATGCATGAAAAACTGACATAATATCCATATACATATGGCAGAATGCTGTTTTAATAAATTCGACTAAATTATGTTATGTATAATGTTAAATTCACTCACGCATTGCATCCATCTCCAAAATTGCTTGCTTCGCCTAAAATTCAAGTAATAAAATGAGGGTGAGTTCAACAAGCTCCATTAAAGAGGAAACAAACTTTGCCACAAGGTGGCGCCACACTACAGCTCATCAATTTTGCCTCGTTTCAAACTTAACAAACAGCAGCTTTATCTAATTACGGTGAACTTTCTCAGCGACCTTCACACCTGTAGAGAAAAAGTGTCCACTTGCACACGATCAAAGACATTCAAAGAGACAGGAAAGTGATTGTAGCTGAATGAAAATGGATCAGTGGCAAAACTGAGAACACATCAAAAGGAAAGTGCAGAGACAATTTGGGGAGAAAGAAAGATGGAGATGAAGGACAAAGAAGTGGGCACGAGGGAATGATTTCCAAGACATTTCCAAGACATCCCACACAAAGCCTGTGTTTACAGCATCAGTGAACAAGGAGACAAGCTGGTCTTACCTTGGCAGGGATTTTGGCTGGATGGTTTTCAAGTATAAGTCTCTTGAGGTGTAAGATCCACATGCGTTTGTCTTGCTGTGATTTGGCCTATGGGCAGAGCGCGAAGCATCAAAGAGAAACAGGAGATATGTGCTTTAAAGGGCAGCTGAGAGGTTTTGGATAAATCCTTAAACATGTGGAACGTAGTTTTCTTTCATTGCACCAATTATCTTATATTTTTCAGCACTTGTCCAAAACACAGCGGTTAGGTAACAACAATGGCCACATTAGCCTCTAAGCACTCAACATGTCTGAGCAACTCACTGAGGTGAGCCGGGATAGTCTACAAAACAATCAGACATCTGCAAGCGATTGTTACACTTTCTGATTGCACTCTTGCTCAATGTGGCAGGTAGCTGTACAGTTCAAGTAAGACGTGTAATCACATTCACAAAGACTTGGACTTGCTTTGAGCGGTGCTCTCTTATGTAATAAGACTGTACCTGGACTGTGTGCTGAAGTTTGGGATTCTTGTAATGAAACACACTGAAACTCAATGGTTCCTTAGGAATAACTTCCACCAGCATCAGGTTGCAGCACTGCAAAAGACATGTAGGAAGTTGAGTTTAAAATAGGTTTACTGAGCAGAAATGCTTGTATATTTAGTGTCTCTTTGGGACATGTCATGCTCCAAGTAGCAGGACTGACCAGTATATGAGCCTTGTATGTGTAGGTTTCTTCTCGTTTCTTAGTAATGAGCAGAAGCTTGTCGAACAGGAAGAGGGTTCTCTCATTTTTGGCTCGCTGCAGACGAAATGTTCCTTCAAGAACCAGCTCTCCGTAGCCAATCAGGTCAGGGCCCTTCCAGTTGGTCAGCAGGCTCTGGATTTCCTGTAAAAAGAGTCGAAATACACAGAGTGAGGGATGTCAAATAATTGTGTTTATTGTTACATAATGCAAGAAAAATCACTGCAATAGAAAAAAAGGATATAAAATTTGGGAAAACATATGTTAACATGAGTCAGTGAGAAAGTGCACATTTTTAAAAGATGAATCATGATAAATTTAATTCATATAACATAACTATAGCCAACATAAATCCATCTACAGGTAAAAGTTAAAACCTAAGAACTGTAAGTGAATCACTGAAAAGCTACATTAAAAAGCACAAAAATAAAGGCATAGGAGTAAGCCAAAAAGTGATGATGAAAAGGACAAAAAGAAAAAAGCTAAAAAAAAGCTAAAAACTTCTACTGAGCCATTCCTTTCCCCAGACACATTCCTGCATTCATCTGACCCTTCTGGCTCTCAGTTGATAAAAGAAACAAGCTTCTCTTTTATGTATCCTCCTTATGCAAGGCCATCATTATCCCAGTGGAAAACTCAGTGACTTGTGTGAGACTTGGGGAGAAACAGGGGCCTGGCTGATTCAAACCTACAGTTCACATAGCTGTTCTGCAGAACTACAAAAGAATCGGCTCCTTGTAAGGCTCAAAACTTCATCTCTGTTTTGGTTATAGGATTACATGGAAAGTGTGCAGGATACATCACACTCAACATTTAATGTATTCAGGAAAGGTCTGTACACTGTCGGTCCCAAATGAACTTTTCACACAATCAGGCCTATTTCTTATTTTCTGGGTGTTTTTTGGTGGGAGCTTGTTGTACCTGCAACCTAACAGCATGCTCGTGTTTCCTCTTCATGTCGTTGATGTGCCAGGCCACTCTCTGCATGGTGTCTATGGCTTCCTGCACAACCTCGTAAGTCTCCGTGTCCTTCTCCATGTGGTTGGCTATCTCCTGCACAGACAACATGCACAACAGTCAGCACTTGCACATACTGTCCGCATGTACGCTCACATGCCTCATACAATCATGCTCATGAAGACAGGCGTGCACTCACAATACAGGCACCCATGCTGTGTTTCTGCATGTAAACTCACATTTGTGCATGCACACACAGGAACAATACACACTGAGCACCATATGGGTAAACATTTGGCCTCTCCAGTGGAGACTGTCATGGGAAGCTGAGTCAGAAATGCTGTGGCTTAACCATGCGCATCAATTTGTATAGGTTTTTGAAAGATAACTTATACAAATTGATGTGTATGCTGCACACACAGTGTGTCTGTGTTTGCATTTATGTGGTTGAAAATGAATTGTTTGTCTGTATGTGCAGAGCCAGAGACAGACTGACGCACGTGCAGCAGTAGGTGGTACTTCAGGATCCTCTGCACCGGCTTGAGCAGGTAGGACCCGAGGGGCAAGGAGTGCCTCAGAGATTCTTGGCGCTCACGGAAAAACTTGGCCAACACCTTGTTCCTCATGCACTCTGTTAACACAGCCACCGACCTGCGAAGGCCAAACACAGAGAATAAGATATCAGTGATGTGTAGTAAGCTGTAATTTGACAGTGATGACAGGCAAAAGTTGTAATGTACATCTTGGCAGACAATACTTAAAAAAAAAAGAAACTTCACCCTGGATTGGGCTGAAATCAGTTGTGATGTTCCTGAATGCATGGACTGTAGTGTGCATGCATATACAGTCCATTTATATCTCTAATGTATGCAAAAAAAATTAGATCAAAGGAGAGGTTCATATTTTTTAATATTGTCCATTAGAAGATCCCTTTCTAATGTACTTCTGCTGTTAAATAATTTAAGTGGGTTATCTTGTATATCTATGTACCATAAAAGCGATCCACGGGAAGCACATTAGTTGGTATCTTCTAATGGGCAGCGTGGACAGGAGGATGACAAGTAAAACTAGTTTCAGTGTTCGGTTTTAAGACAGACGTGAAAACTCTTCACACATACTTTTCATCACAGTTTGCCTGTAATCTCGTTTATTCCACTTTTGTTACTGCAGTTGATGTTTTTAATGTTTTATCAGACTTGGATTAATTGATTTTTGGTGCATATTTTACTAAAACAGCAGCACTGAACAACCCTGTAAGACCTTTATGGATCACAAGAATAAGAGCCTTTTTCATGAACAAATGTAGGCCGTATGTGTGTGTGGGGGTGTGTGCATAAACATGCACAGTGGAAAAAGACAGTTGTGGACTGCCCCAAAACTTGCCTTTCTTCTGTGTGTTTGTGTGTGTGTGTGTGTGTGTGCATGCATGTGTATGTCTGCTTGCCTAAATTCCAGTGAAGCTCCACACAGGCCTCACATTGTTCTGGAGGAAATCCGACCTCAGAGCTCAGCCTGACCGTGATACATCTGCTGCCTGTGTGTGTGTGTGTGTGTGTTTGTGTGTGAGAGTGTCTCCCGTGTGTGTGTCTCTGTCGTGTGTGACCTTGGTTGGGGTCACCAGCTGTGGTGTGGATGTGGGCGAGGGTCTATCTCAAACAGCTGACAATAACCCCTTCACACACACATACTGTCTCTCTCTCTCTCTCTCTCTCACACACACACACACCCACACAATCAGCAATCAATTAGTCATCATTAGCCTGTAAACAGTTCCTTCCCCACGTGCCCATCTTATCATAGGTTGTGAAAGAGCAAAAGGAAGCCGGAGGCGAAGGTGTGTTTGGTTGGCGCAGTTTGTCTTGGCATGAAGAACGGCTTCACGTTTCAGTCCATTTAAAACACACACAATACACACAGTGACATAGAAAATAACTCCACATTATTCCTCCCAAGCGATCCACACAGGTGTCCCAGAGGACCGCGCTCACACAAAGCTTATTAAAACATTAACGGCATAAAGTATGATAAGGTGATAACTATAATACCCCGTCTGTCAGGGTGGGAGCTGTAACTCTGTCAATAGGCAGCGAATAAAAGAATGGAAGGAAAGAAAATGGAGCACGGAGGAGGGAGGGAGGCAGAAAGACCCTGAGGCACAACTGAAGGCAGACACTTTGACTCCTGCTGAGGTGACTTCTATGGATTGTGTCAGTCTGTCAGGGAGGGGGACAAAAAGGCAACGCATTGACCGACATACACAATGGAGCCATGCGAGACGATGGGAAGGCGGTATGTGGAGGTGAGATCAAGATAGGATAACAATGACAACGAGAAGATGGGCTCTGTACAGTAGATATCACCACACACACACACACACACACACACACACACAGGTTGGTGTCTTACCGTGGGTAGTTGGTGCAGTACTGAGTGTAAATGTGGAATTCTTCACTCTGTAAAACACAACAAGGACAAATTAGTTGACACATTTAAGTGACAGAGAACAGCGCTAACTGAAGAGGCGCAGTGATGTCACGTCACGTTTATGGGCGTCAGCCGGCACAGGCAGGCGTGTGGTGAGAGCATGCTGATGTTTAGCAGCATTTTTGGTGGTTTTTGGCTCAGAATAATTACACTAATACTATTCAGAGGCCTGTGAAGTGTGTTTGAAAGTTTTCACTCTTAAACAAATAATAATAACAACAATAATAAATGTTCATGTCACAGTCTACAAAAATGATTTGAACACAGAGGATGCCTGCAACAAACACAACCTTTGTTACTGCACTTTTGGTGTTAAGATCGATGACCTCTTTTTTGCCTCTTCATTCTCTGGTTGTTTCATCTGCAGTGGGGCAGTTTTGATGACTGGCCAGTTATTTCATGTTTACGGCTCTGCACGCTGCGAGCCCACAGACAAAGCATCCTCTCTTTTCTGCTTACTAATTGAAAGTCAACCTTGTAGCTTATCATTAGCCTTTGTCCTGGCCTTTGAGTCTCTGTTGATCCCAACAGCCCTGAGCACTCAGATTAAATATCTGCTCATACTTCATCACCACCCCTTTAATTGAGACTTTTCCCACCTTGCATGCCTCTCTGAACATCAAAGACATCAGAAACGGCATGACTTGACAAAGCTCGAATGAACGTCTTCCTCTCGCCCAGAAACTTATATATGATCCTGATTTCTATTTCTGCTCATGTTTTCCATTTCATCGATCGTTTATGGATATTCCTGGGATTTCCTTCATTTTCATAATCATGCGTTCCTCCTTTTTCTGCTCTCTTGGAGGCCTGGAGATGAACCCCTTACTGTTGCATAACTGTTTCTAATTGAACTCTATTTGTGTCCATAAACACTTGGGGGTCGCAGGATGCGGACAGCTAACAGGAAGCGACATCATAAACACTGGACGCATGACAGAAGTCTGTCCTGGTTCGTGTACACACACAAACAAAGAGTAATGTGCACATTCACACACATTTTTCCAACATGTGATTCATAGTAAACTGGTGACTGAATGTATGTGAATGTTTTGTTTCTTGCTTTAGGTAAATATACATTCCTATTCAACGCACAGCAAACAACTCAACCTGCCTACACCAACACAAACAGTACATCTCACCAAAAATATACCAAACACACACACACACACACACACACACAGACTCTCATGATTTGTTAGCCTGAGGTGCTCCGTGGGAACCATCCTAAATTGAAGAGCAGAGTTCTCCTCGTCTCCAGCAGTCTGCCGCCACAAACCAGGCCTAAACGCAACCAGATGTGCCACCATCGATTTCTGACAACACACACTCCTAATACACACTCTTAATATCCCTCTGGCCTGTGAGACCGCAAGATACATAAATGCTGCTAAGGAATACAAATTTGTGCAGTGTGTGCATTTCTGCACACACTCTTTGAACCCAACCATGGAATCAGCAGACCCTGAAATAGCTCAGATCTATAATATACTTTCCTTAAAGAAGTACACACGGACTCTGTCTAAATCATATAATCAGTACATGCACAAATGCTGCATGTGAGCGTTTTGGTTGCTGCTACCTATACATGATGAAAATCAGACATGTGCCTTTGAACAGGATGTAGATACAAACTATATAGAAAGACTTTTACTTTTTTGAGCTAATAACGACAAAGTGCAACAAAAAAAGTACTGCATGTTTTTCCAAGACTGGACCGGTCACAGTGACTCATCAGGTAAGCACTGAACATGACTGATCACTGATATTGGTGGAAAAAAACAAATTTAATTTGTGATTGTGCTCTCTGTGCTTCAGTCAGCAAGTAGCGACCCATAAAATGCTTTAAAGGCTGACTCAACACATAGCAGAGTCAGGATTCAGTGAAACACAGAGGAACATGAGGATAGATGGCCAATTATCTGAGAGGGAGGAGGAGACTTACAACCAGAGCCGTCTCCTCTTCACACACTGTGCTGGGTTGTGTATCGGCTGTGTGTATGCATGTGTGCATTTCATAGCAGACAGTGAAAGAGAGGTTTTGTGGTTTTTCTGGGTCTCGAGAACCGTGACTAACCTTCAGCAACACAAAAGGACTTTGGTTACTACTCTGGTTACGACCCTTTTACCAGAAGTCAGCCTTTGAGATGATTAAGGCGCACACACACGCATAAAAACACACATAGATGTTAGTCCTTGGTCATCTCAATGGAAGAGGAGAGTGAAGGCCAGCCGCGACTTAGTATTTGTGTGCAGCACTCATACATCTGTATTAAACCTACTCACTGACAAATCTACAGAAGCCGAAAGACACCAACCCAGCAACTGTATGTTCATCTGAGCTACTTCTAATATGAATATTTATACATAGAGGAACAGAACAAGTTATTTTGTATATTTAAACACAGAGACATCTTGAGTTTTAGATCTTCATCAGCAGATGAAGCTTGCCCAGGTGATTTTAGTGTCTATTTCCGAGCTCAAAAGAGCACTTTCAGCTTCAGTGTTTAAGCCAGCGTAGACGAGAAGTCTTTAAAGTGCTTAGAACATCCAAAGTCCCCTGAGAAATGGGCAAACTTGATGTTACATTAACCACCTGGATTCAACTTGGTGATCTTTTGTGTCAACATTACCCAAAACAAAGGCAGCAAAAGGTGGGTCTGTGCAGGACCACAGGTGGCTCTGAAACACACCTGCACAGGTGTGTGAGTGTGTGGGATAGGTCCTTGAGTCTTTCCAGTAAAACATGGACTTTTAAAAAATGTAATGGTTTTAACAGACATCTGCAGTTTGGGTAGCAGGAGAGAGAAGTTATCAGACTCCAGGCAGGACGTGATTTGGACACAAGTGGAGCCTTATTCTCAGTTGGCTTTGACCCAATTTAACCCCTGGATAAACCACACAAGAAATACCATATGGATGTCATACTGGTTTTATAATAAATGCTGTCCTGGCTACAGATCATAAGTCAACAGTCGGCAGCCCGGGTTTCAGGTCTGGAATTTTGTTTGAGATCGACTTGTTTTCTTCTTGGGACTTTTTTGTAACTGTAACACAAATCGGTTACAAGATGTCATCGCACTGGTTTGTTTACGGATCTCAGTTAATTATGCAGAGTGGTGGTGTGGGCTGCTATAAACTGGGTTTGTCTCAACAACAGCTCCTGTATTTAGGGAGTCTGTGACTTGATGGTCAGACAGTTGCTCTGTGGTATTGGGTGTAATTGCAGTCGGGTAGGAAGGGAATGTAAAATGTTTTAGAGGAAGCACTGGAATGCAGCACATTATCATGGGACATAATCATGCAATGTTTTTTTTTTTTTCTTTTTAGGGCACAGACGAGTGAATTAGCCGAATAAAAACTGAAACACGGGCTGAAGGACCGAGAGTTGGTGAGTCCAGTTTTTCTTGATGAAGCCCTGCTATTATCCCCCTCCTGTAAAAAGGTGATTATATATTTGGATGGCTCTTAAATTCCTCTGGAATTGGCCTCCCTATCTGCCCTTTTGTGGCACTAAAAAACCAACATTCCAGTGAACCAAATAATCCCATAAACCGCAATAAACTTAACTGTCTTCATGCAGCATCTTCACCTGATTTTCACCTATAGCACTAGTGCCTGTTTCTCATTTTCTGTCCTGTGTTTCTGCGTGTGTGTTTGAAGCAGCTGTTTGGACGAGTTTCAACAAGAAGGGGAGGAGTGTGAATGTGGGCAGAGAGACAGACAGCGGTGGAGGAAGTACTCAGAACCTTTAAAAAAATGTAAAACACGCTAAAAATACTCATTTGCAAGTAAAACTCCTATTCTACTACCTCTAAGTTGAAGTACAAAAGCAAATTCACTCACAAGGTGGGAAACGGACCCTGGGACTGATAAATTGTTATAATAATAGGTGATATCAGATATAAGGATGCAATGACGTACAGAAAAAGAAAGCAAAGTCCTGAATAACAAATTTGTATTAATTCTTCAAATATTCTCAGATCTTTAATTTTTTTATGAAATTTACCTTGGAAACAAAGCACTCCGCGATGGCCACAGGGTCAGCGTTGCACTTCTCAAGATCATGAAGAAGGTCTCTGAAACAAAATGTGGACCCACAGACACATGAATACAAACTCTCCCACGATCCATTGTTCCAAACAGTGAATTTCAGGAGCAAGAGTCAGAAATTAGGTCTTAGGGCACTCAGCTCTGAACAAATAAGAAACTTCCATGAATTCAAACTGTAGCCATCATGTATGTGTGTGTGTGTGCGCGCAAACTGTGTGGAAAAAAAAAAAAGAAGGTCACTGTTGGGAGTTATTGTTTCATGGCTGAAGCATGAAGTCATTGCTTTAAACTGCTTTTATGTTTCCCTTTTACTGGCCAGTTTGTCTGCGCGTGACTGTTGAGAAATGAATAGGTGGGAGACAAGTGTGTGCGTGTCTGAGTCTCCAGACCACCATGGCTGATGCTCAGCTAGCCACCTCGTCTGAGCGCATGCACACACGCACACACACATGGTTTACAGCGGTGCCGGAGGAGACAAATATGCAGACGGGGACTTATTACACACACCTGACTGTCACGACAACACCCTTTCCAGAAATCAACAGGTGGTTCAGCCCAGTTTCCCTATTTGCAGGACATTGTTTTTGCACAGTCTTTCTGTATAACATCAGCTGTTTATAGCCCTTTTGGGGGATAGCTGAGTCTCAAGTCTTCAGCTGCAAACTGAAAGTCAAGTTCCATATTATTCACTAAATATGTCTGAGTTTAGACCTCTTTCTGACGTGACGTTCTCGACAGTCTTCTTTCCAATGCTGTTTAGATTAAATGAAGAGGCCTGATTACGACATACTGAAGCTAAGTGGCAAAGTTAAGTCTTTCCGTTGCTCTCAAGAATGTTCAACACTTCAGTGAGTCAATTCATGGTGTGTTAGACTTATTATAATTACAACATTTCCTGAAAACAGCATTCATGTTGGCCTCCAGGTCATAACTACTACTGAGAAACAGTTGTTTCTGATACGTCCGAACTAGCGCTTCTTAATAAGGCCTGACAATCAACAAAATGAGAACACCTCACATCAGCCAAACCCAATAAAAGCTGTCAAGTATTTTGACTTGTTATGTGATGTTGTAAAGTGTGTGTGTGTGTGTTGTACCTGTTAAAGTGATAGATGTCCTGGATGTTGCCGAACAGTGAGCCTTTATCTTCAGAGCTCAAAGCCAGCCGAGACTGGTTACTGATACACTCAAAGTAGTCCTGCAGAGAGAAAGCACAAAAACAGTCATGTTAGAACTGTATGGCAGCCATTTTGATTGGTCTTGACACAAACACACACACTTAATTTTGGCAAACCATTCACACTGAACCTCCTACAGACCCCATAATAAGGACTTCTCATTAATGACTGATTGACCGATTGATTGTTTGTACTACCCAGCAATGTAAAACACACTAGACTGAGAACACATTAGATTTAAAATGGGCTAAATAAAACTAAAAATTTGTTGTAACTGTCAAAACCAGGTGTGATGCAGGTGTAACCCACTGCCTGCATCACAGCTTGGTAAGGAAATAACACAACAGGTTTAGAGTAAGTGAATCCCTGAGTCAGACAAAGCCTAGGACTGCTGCTCTGTGACACCAGCCACAAGTCAGAGTCTGTCCTGCAGGAAGAAAGTAAAAGGTGGAGGGAGAAAGACAAACACTTATTGTTATAACTGTATGTTTCTCTGTGGCAGGCCTGCTTTGTCTGCCTGTTCATTACCACTGATAGTCTTGGTGAGATCAGTAAAGTTTGAAAACTAAACTATTATTACATCTACTGCTGCAGGCTGCCGGTGATTTAACGCTAACGTCACCACATGAGTCTCTCTGCTCCCTCCGACAAAGTGTCTTCAGCTCTGATCAACCCGACTCCCAAAACACAGCCACGCAACGCAGGAAGTGCACTTGAAACACCTGGAAGCGCACGTCCACAAACATGACCTCAATCATCAACGCAGCTGTATTTAAACCTTAAACCGGGAGCAGGTCTGGATAGGGGTTAAGGAGGCAGAGGCATCCTGCTGGCAGTTTTCAAACCACAACCTGCAACTGGGCAGGATAGACATTACAACACAGAGAAAAGTACCAGGCTGCCTTGGACATGCACAAACACACCCACTGATCATTTCAGCACATCGCTTCTGTGCTTTTGAAAGAGACCAAAGTGGGAGAGACAGAGAGACTCTGTTTGCCTGATTGCCATTCTGTGGCGGTTGTTTCTGTTCCTGACAGTGTTATATGTTTTTAGCCATTATCGTCGTCATTGAGCCTGAACAGTCCATTAAATTGTGTTTGATGACAGGCAAAGGGAAGGTCTAAATGAAAGGGAGGGTCTAAATGAACTAAAAAGATTTGATATAAATTTTAGACTTTGGATTGAATGACAGTCATCTTGGATGTTTCCTATTTAAAGACCAAGATTTTCGTTTTGAGGATTTGAGTTATACAAGAAGACTAACAGGCAGTTTGGCGGTTACGTCGGGGGTCACATCAAAGGGTCGTGTTTAGATTTTGTTGGCAATCGGAGGTAATGCGTAATTTGATATTGTATTAGCCAAGGGGTCACGGCTTGACCCATTCACTCATCACACCTCAGCCAAATCCTGACTGAGCTCAACAATGGGCAGCATTCAGATATACACAAACAAACAACCACTAACGCAAACACACACACACATCTTCAGGTACACGCCCTGCTAAGCACAAGACATAACACGTACAAACTTGATATTTTTGTGTTAACCATTAACCTCCTTGAGTACACACTCTTTTCCTACATGCCAAACACATCCCTCACTCCTCACCGCTGTAGGAAGTCATTCCTCCAGACAAAGCCAAAGTGCAAACATCCAAGTCTCACTGTTTTGAATGTTTCTGCAGGCCAAGTGATTTTTGCAGTTTATTTCCAAACTCCTGGTCAACTTCAAATGGCCCGGTGATGCGTTTCAGGTCTCCGAGCGGAAAAAGGAGGAATAGGAGGGAGGTTTTGGGGGGTGAGAGCTTTGTCTCTCAGATTGTTTGTGGATAACGGACTGGCCTCATTGCACACACTGACCGAGCCAAGGAGGCGTGATCACACAAAACTAACAAAAACAGATTTCACAAATGTGTGCCCTGACGACTCAGCACACTGCAACTTAAGAAAACCCGTGGAAATAGAAAAAGAAAACATCGTGACCAATTTGACAAGCAAAGAGCAAGTGCTGCCAAGTGACAGAACACAAATACAGAAATGCTGCAATCTGCACAGAACACAAAGGAATTCAGCTACAAACAACAGATGTCTCCTGGGACACTAAAAAAGGGAAGGCATGTTTATCAACTTTAGTGTCCCTTGGTTACTCGCTGTTTTGTAAGTAATTTCCATTGTGTTCTTGCAATGTTTCCTGGTTTCGTTGCATTTTCTATATATGTTTGTGTTTTCTGTGTTTGCCAGATGTTTCTGTGTTTGCCTCCTTTTGTTGCAGTTGCAGCACATCCAGCTTTCAGGGCCGTTGTAGAAATGCAGTCATGCACCAACTGATAAACCCTGGTGATACATACACATGCACTGTACATGTAAGTACGCCACATTCACAGACACAGCTCACACACAGGCAGGCAGAGCGTGGGCCACAACTCCACTGCTGACAGATGAAGCACAGGTGAGGGTATTCTGGGTAAATATTTGTTTTAAGGCTGTCACACCCTCTTCCATTGCAGGAAGCAGCATGGGCATAGGGATTATTGAGATGGGGATTGCAGGACCAGCTCACAAAGCACAGTGCTGATAATAGATGGGTCAATGCTATGCTTCTGATGTCCAGCAGCTATCCACGGTATAGGTAAAGTGCCATGTTAAAAGCTCTATTCATACAGATATAATCAGTGCAATCCATCTGCCGTGCACTCACTGGAACTGTCATTAAAGGCTAAAGAAAGGCTAAATGCATGTGTCTTTTTCCAGAGTACTGGTGAAGAATTAGCTGTCCTGCCATGTAAATGTGGTGTCCCACTGCTGGGTGGTCTGCTTCTCTAATGGCAATAGGTGGTCTGCAGAGTAGAGGAAGTAAAGGGTTATTAAGTACAGCTCCTAAGCTCTGTTCAGTGTTTTCCTAACCTACTTTGGACATTGTTATCTCAGAGCTAAATCCCTCTATCTACTTTCCTCTCTTTCTCCCCCTTTTCCTCACCTCTGCGCCCTAAAGAGGGGAGGAAGGGAAGGGGGCACAGGAGAGGGTGGGACATCGATCAGGGGTGACAGGCCAAAACTCCAAATTCTAAACGTTACTCCCCCTACTTAGCCCATGTCTTAAAAATATGAGTTTCCTGCTCTTTTTTGACAACAGCTATTCCCTGAATGAACCTTTTTAACCCCAACTAACACACACACAGGACCATGAACCCACAGCCTAAAGTGGGGGAGGAAGCACTGTTAAGAGCAAGGATATCGGAAAAGGTGGGTGTAGCTCCGAAGCTCCAAACACAGTCATGTCCATACACACATTTTATCATTTTATACAACCAATTCAAACTGCACAGATGAAATGAACTTTAAGTTTCACGGGAAAGCAAAAAGAGCTGAATACAGAAACAAAGAGAAGGGAAACAGAAAGGAGAGCAAGCTTTGATACAAACCACTACACCCGATCCTTAACAAAGCCTCTAAAGCACTGACTAGAGGCAATGTGTATCCTTGCAGTTCAAAGCCAACCACACAAAACAGTGTATTTATCTCCGTGTGTGTGCATACAGTATTGTGTGTGGCCTTCAAGCCATCTTAAAATTTTGAATGTGTGCCTGCGCCAACAGGACAAAGGCACTGGTGTCGTGTAACTCGGTCAAACCCCGCCTGCAAGTGCAGGTGACCTTATTGTATTGAAGGTTCCCGGCAGGCAACGAGCAGTGTGTGTCACGTGCGTAAGGAAAAGCACCAACACCAAAAGGATGTGTGTTATCTGGTGATTGAAAGCCCCTATCCCTCCCGCTAAAAGAGCAAGGTCAAGCAAGCACTGGACCTAAACACATTTATGACGGCATGAGCACAGATAGACATGACCTTCCAGTTTCAATCTTTGCCTCTGTTCATTCAATTAGACCAGTGGATTCCAGTCTGATAAGTCTTTAGGGTGGACAGATGATTAACAGAAAAGGACAGCAGAAAAAGACATTTCTGCTACACAAAATTAAGAATAACTTTTAAGACTTTACTCTAATATTCACTTGTTTCTCTTTGATTCATTTTTTTCTCGTCGAGACTTTAAAGTCATTCCGATTCAACAACAAAGGCAATTTTGCGACGACCAGTGAACAACCAGGGGTTGCTTTCTTTTTAAGGAACCAGGTGAGTCCACAAAAGAAAAGTCATCCATTTACTTTTTCTTTTTCCATCAATAACAGCAGGATCCTGCAAATTTAACTGACGACCCCTTCAAGGGGGTCTGAGCACAAGCTAGGAACCACAGGACTAAACTACCAATACTGTATAAAGTACTAATGAGGTCATACAAAATAGATGCCATTTTGCTGCAGAACAAGCACTTTTACCTGTGACACTTGAAGTATATTTTTGTCAGAGAGTAACATTACCTCAGTAACATGTAGAACACAGGACGTTTCTCAAAATTGAATATTTTTCAAACTATTGTATTGGTACCTTTACTTACCACCAGTAAACAAAATTGATTCTGCAGGAAAAACTATCCAGAATATTTTTTTATAAAATATTTTAAATTCAAACACACACACACACACACATCCTGCGTGAAAACTTTGAAGTTGCATTTGGAGCCAATATAGTCTGCAAAAGCACGCAAGGCCTCATTCCACATTTGATGTCCTTCAAATGGGCTAATATACCTTTGAAGTCCTGCCAATATGTGGGATTCTTCTGCTTCTGATTTCTTACACAGCTTGCGTTTCATATCATTGTGGTTGAGATCCTTGAGTTCCTTACCTCCACGATGCTACGCAGGTCCTGGACGTAGGTTCTCTCTGTGTCCAGTATCTCCTGCACCACCCGGTCCACATATGTCCTGGGTCCCTGCACCTGACCTGTCCGCTCTCCTGCATCTGGGCCCAGCTCAGGCTCTGAATGTTCTGTCACAGTCTGTCCACGGCCTTGTCTCCCTTGTCCACTCCCTGTGTTCATCCCTCCATCGTTTCTGTCATCTTCCTCCCGGCAACCCAGCTGACGGGCTGGTACCAGTTCCAAGCGAATCGCTCCAGAGTCCTGGTCTGAGGTCACTGGGTTACAGTGAGGGGCAGCCACAAGAGTGGAGCGGCTGCCCAGCGAGCAGTGACTGTCCCGGGAGGAAGCGGAGGAAGAGGTGGAGCTGTAGCTGATCGGCCTTTCTGCGCTGTCAGGTGAGGAGTCCATGCTGAGGGCTGAGCAGTAGCGCGAGGATGCGTGACGGAAGGCCGGATTGCGGAGGCAGCGGGCTGGTATGTCAACGGAGCTCAGGACTGAGCCGGAGTCCGGGACTTCAGGAAGAGGAGGCAATGCATCAGGCAGGTAGTTATAATCGTCTAGAGGGAAAATTAGGAGAAAGGAAAAGACTCTCATGAATATGTCAGAGTTTACAGTTTTGCTTCTTTTGATTTTAAGTTTAACTCGTGCTTCATTTCTAAGTGCCTTTTTAAACATGACACAAAGAAACATATGCACACACCCTCTTCCTCATTTATTTGAATGAATTCACTAGTTTGTGTGACTGCATAGGGCTCCTGCAAAATAATGAACTCTAAACTGGACTTCTTAGCTTGTATTTCCTGTTGCATCTGTGCTATCAATGTAGCAATGTGAAATTGTTGCTCTGAATATCCCCTAAGCGGTGGCTCTGCCTGCTGCATTTTTAAATATATGGTGGCCATATCAACCATCATGCCCGGGTATCATTACTGCAAACAAATAAGATCATGGTCTAGACAACTGGCATCTCTAATACATGCAAACATTGGAACTGCTGTCCAAGTGTTGTTAAATAAATGGTTGCATTTATAATGCATGTTTTGCCCTCTGTCATTATTATGTCACTGCTTGTTTAAATCTGCAGCACCCTTATTTCTACTATTTTTTTCTTTGTGCTATTAAAGAAACGACCAAAATCTGGCACAAAAAGTAAAATATTAAGTAGTATAAAGACTCTCAATTTTGGATAAGAAAATCACAAGACAAGCAAAAGGTGCCTTAAAACAGAATAGACAGAATATGGAGTACAAATATAAATACATACACTATACTATTAATTACATTTTAAGTGTAATTGGTTATGAGTTGAATATTTCAAGCAAACCGTCCTAATGATTTAGCGATGCTGGAAGGTCACACACAGAGATGTTAAAATTCAAATGAAAAGCACACTTTCAACAGGCAGTGACCCTGTATTTCCCTCTCTCAAACTAAATGCTAAAAGGCTCACTGTATGTGACTTCTAACCCTTACAATACCACGTTCATTTTCTTACAGTCTCTATCTGTTTAGCATCCCAATTCCTGAAATTCCGGCTGACCACAGTCTGCCTGACCACCCGCTATACGAGGACCACTAGCCCTCCCAGATTTGTCCTCAATTCCACCCAGTTCAGACACAAGTAGCTTCACAACAGTGAAAGAAAGCACACACAAAGACAAGAAAGATAAACACTTGACTTCTAATTTATTTCTGCAAGTGCTAAATGCAAGTGCGTGAGCTAGACAGAGAGACATATCAAGTGTTATGGTTTTTAGATTAATGCTGAGAACACGATGAAGCAATGAATGAAAGCCCTATTTCTAGAGACAAGCTTGTGTGTTTGTGCAGCTACAGGAGCCTGTTTGGCGTCAAGCCGGTGCCAAACTGGCTCACAACCTTGTGTCTGTGGAGAGATCTGTTAAGATATGATTACTGACTCAAGGCCCTGCAATCTGGCCAGCTGAAGCGAAACTACACACGCAGCGCATCAAACAGAAGTCTTCCAAGTTTCACTCAATGTTTTCTGAGGTCTTGCTTCATAGAAAGGCCAGCTTTGATGGAAAGAACAGGGAGAAAAGAAACACAATTAAAAAGCAAGAGTGGGACAACATGATCGAGCCGCATAACAGCTCAGCGAGAGTTTGACACCAGTCTCTACCATCAAAGCTCGATACCCCAGTGACCCAGCAGCTCCGGTGTTGTGGCAACACTGAGATCCAAAGCCCAATAGAACAGTGTGTCACACTCTTGCTGCCAGGAGCACCGGTTCAGCCCAAACCTACCTGTCTCACTTCAAAGCATCAAAGATCACAGACAAAGTTCAAAAACACGAAACATGAAACTGAGAACAAGCACAAAGAATCCCAGTACATACCCACGGTACTCTCACCTTTCAAACAGGTACCTTGGAAGTCTTTTTTTGCCATGGTGACACCTCTTTTGAGAGCACTTAAGCAACAGACATGCTTATTAGACTGGTCTGTGATGGGAAGGTCGCAGACTGTATTCTGGCAACTACTGACTGTACTGAGTTAAGAAATTGAACTTACATTACCAAACTTTAGGTTTTTTAGCAGCCTGGGGGGGAGAGCAAGTTTAAAACACCACATCTGATATTACCTTGTAAATTTATTTGAGCTTTTTTCTAGATTCTCTGTAATTCCTAAAAAAGTGTTAACAGTTCATTATTTTTCAAAGGAGTAATATTCATTCTCCTTTTAGCTCTGTTTTGTTCTCCACCAACTCTTAAGGGAAAAATCTGGCTTTTTAGCCATTAAATTTTTTTTTTCTTCACTAGCTAATCACAGCCTTTGTCTCTGCTATTTGATGTTGGACAGGTAGCATACAGTTAGCTTGTCAAAGATTTTTGTCCCCTAAAAAGAACTGGCTGTTGCAACTGGAAATAAGGTTGATGAGAAAGTAGTTTGCAGGCCAACCAAAACAAACTAAAAGAGGCTTAAACAGTCGCACAAATATAAAACAAAGGCTGTTCCTGGTTACAATGTTTTTACGAATGGCATGGAAATTTCTTCAAATCTACAACAAAAACAAGGGGGAGTCTGATGTGCTGAATCACAGTTCTCTCTACTTTTAATTTTGCTCCACCGCTTTGCCAAGAAAAGCAGGAAGGAATTGGAGCGTCCAAAAAACGAAGTGGCATGAAAACTGTACGTTCCCCAGACAAGTTTAGAGCTGATTCATTGTGCGTGCGGGTGTCCATCCAAATGTTTGCACTCTCCAGTCTGACCCACTTTTTAACAATTACAGATCAGACCAGAGGAGGAATCTGGTGGGCAAAAACAACACGCGCACACACACACTCAAATACCAGCATTGGGTTTTTGAAAAGCAACCCACTGCTTTCAAGTTACCCTATAATGCACAAAGAGTTACATCACACAGTGTGATGTTAATGGGTAACTGATGCATGATAAATCTATCATAAATACTTTCTTATCATAGTAGGTGATGTATGCAAATCTGTGTTTCACACAAAATGCATTACGTTTATCACCGCAACGATAACACCAACTCATGTAATAACTTCATGATCCTCACACCAGCTTCAGCAGTAAGATATAAGCACATGTGCAACCTTCACACACACACACACACACACAAAAACACACACACTCACATAAACACAGAAGGAAAGCAAATACAGAGAAGCCATGTGTTTCCATTTGCAGTGAAACCCAAACAACTCAAGAGAGAGATTGCTCCATCTTGTGTTTGCCCAACCCCTCCTTCCCACCTTCCAGCTTCATGTTTGGGGCACACCCTGGCCGTTTCCTGGGTGAACTGGCTCTTGTGCGCACATACACACACACACACACACACACACAGAAACAAAGAGACACACATGGAGGGAGAGCAAGCAAAGATGGCCAAGCTTTAGTTACCTCCTGTCCAGATTATGTTCAACCTGATCCTTGTAAATGATCTCTAATTATGGTCCTAAGCATGCAGGTTGGGACTGTTTCTCCTCTGTGTGTGTGTGTGTGTGTGTGTATTTGTGTGTTGTGTGTATGTGTCTGTGCACAGGAGGATTAGGAAAGTGTGAGGGCTGTGTCTGGTGCCAGACTAGAGAGGGAGTGAATCAGCGAGTGCCTGAACAACCTGGCTTCAATCTCTGGCTTTCATTTAACTTTAAAAAGACAAAGAGTCGGGGTGCTTTAGTATTCAGCTAAGCTTAATATGTTTAAAGTCAGGCCTGTCTGGAAGGCAAACACTCAGAACCAGGAGGAACCAGACTGAGGACTGACCAGGTCCACAGAGAGTACAAAATACCAGCAAACTACTGAGAATCACATTTGGACTTTTACTTCTCAGAAGAGTGTGTGGTTCTCACAAGTAAGCACGACTGTTACTAATTGTTAAGACTGAACTGTCTGTCTGTCTTAAATTTACTCTCTCTACTCTACCTTACTCTTACTACAGATGAAGCTGCCTTGTTGTCATGGAAACATTGTGTTGTCATGGTTAAATTTCTATCTACTGTGATAACCCCAGAACAGCCACTAAATGGACCTTGTGGTGAGACAGTTTTGACATGAGAGGGACAATCATCACCTTAATTACTTTTATTACTAGATGCAGAAGATGCAAATGTAATGCAACAAAAATGCAACGAGTATATGTCGACCTGGACTGAACTGAGAACACTTAAACACTGTCTATTTAAAGCACTAAAGGTTCATGTTCATTCATGCATGTGCACGCAAATGACAAACTGCTACAACTGAAACCTGAAGACTTGCCATCAAGTCTTGTGCTTCTCTACCTGTCCAGCCAAGTTTAATGACTCATGCCACACTCAACTTGTGCACTTCAGCCAAACACTTTATGGCCACCTGAAGTGCTCTTTATTTTGGAGTGGTCAGCAAACAGCTGTGAGCACCCTTGTCTCTTTACAGCCTGTAGATCCTCACAAGTAGCTCAAACAGCACAAAGCACTCTTGAGCGTTTTGTAATGGGCATGTGAACATCCTTTGTGGACATATAAACCAAAATATTTCAAAGTATTATGTCATATGCAGATTCTGGATACAGAACAGCTGCAAAAAAATGTCCTGTGTTTATTTTAAAATCAGCAGTGTCCATAATCATTGGTTTTAAAACAAGTGTAATAAAGTGACAATAGTATAGTACAGCAGTTCCAGCAACAAAGCCCACACGCGACTGCCAGGGAGTATCCCTCAGCAATAAAATACAGTCCCAGGAAAATCAAAGAGGGGACTTCGTACTGAAAACACCATGGAAAATACCCACTTGGTTTGGCTGGCGTCAAAGGCTGACATTAGATTTGGCTGAACTTTGAAGGCATTTTTGCGAGGACTGAGTCGTGCAAGAGAGAGATCAGTCCAGGGTCAGTTTGGAGAGGATGCATGATTACAGTGACCAACAAAAGGGCAGATATGGTTTGGATGAGGCCACACAGACTGCAAACACCGCGGACCAGCATGCTGTTCGGCTTTAGATGTTTTGGGGTGTAAGCGTACACAGTCAATGCAGTCATAAATTTAAGGCTGCATTTGGACAGTCCACATGGACTCTTGTGGACAAACTGCAGGTAAATAACTAATTTGCATCATGCATGTGGATGTCTATGGCAATGCGGATGTGGCAAATATAAATTGACTTTTTGTTTTCACGGAGAGCAAAATGTGGAAACACAAATTACTAAGCCAAATGTTCTGACCATAATCAGTTCATTTCAAAAGAACTTTGTATATGAGTGGATTTGCTTATGGAGGCATATCCTTTGTGAAAGTTCAGAGCTGGGTGTCACCTACACATGGATTTGCACCTTTAATCAGTTGCAAACCCTGGCAAATGAGAAGCGATGCCAACAGAGATTTACTCTTCATATCCATTTTGCCATGAAAAAAACAAAAACAAACCACAATCAAAGGTAGCCACTGCACAATCCACAAATAGTCCCTACATCACCAAGCCTCCAAACCACTTATTTTGTGAGGATGCACCAGCGAAATTCACATCAACATCATCATTTCCAACATGACGTCAATGAGGGAACGCAAGGACAAAAGGCCATGTTAGCAAGCTGAATGACTGTCCCTTTTCTTATACTGTTGTTGATCACTTCTTCCCATCTCTTTATCGCTTCCCCTTGCTCACTCACTCCTTTTTAATTACTGACACTTTCATCAAGCTTTACGACATTCCAGCCACATTTCTGATTCCTGCCATTTTCTTTCCCCCTTCCTGCCATTCTCCTCCTCCCCACTTCCTATTAGAGATTCAAACTCAGAATATGTTTGGCAGATCATGAAGCAACTCCAAGATCGCTGTGTGCATATGAGCTCCCCAGGACATTCCTCTGGGCTAAGACCATCTCTCTCCAAGCATATACTTTGCTATGTAAAAATACACATTGTGTATATGGCTACAGACCACCAGCGCTCAGATTTGCATTTGGAGGACATGTGTTCATAACACTCTCAAATTACTGTGTCTCATCTGAAGTGAACTTCTTACTTACTGTTGGTAATATGCATAATACTTACTAGGGTTTAACACCCTTTGAATGACCTTAATTGCTACCTGAAAACAAGATTTTGTGGATACATTTTCCTAAATAAAGAGCAAAATTAAAGCATAAAAGATCCACTGAAGAAATAACACATGTAAGACAAAAAGAAAGCAGAAAACATTCTACTGAAATACAGGAAATTCCATGTTAAAATATGCATATTTTTTATGTTAACTGGGTGAAAGCACAAGATATAAAACATGACATGTATAGAAAAGAACGATTAGAAGAAGAAGACATTTAATACAACATCCATTGGAGCTCTGTTTAATCTGCCTTCAACTAACCAGCTAGTCCAAGACTCAAACTGACAACATCACAAGCACAACTGCTTGGGATGAATAAAACCGCTGGAAATTACCCAAAATTTGAGGGACAAACATTGAAGCTTTTGTCCCAGTGAGGAGTGAGTTAACGAGACAGGACTTGACCACACACTTCGTACAGCTCACGGATCCTTTAATCAGCCTTGTTTGTCCGTGTGTGTTCTTGTGTGTTCTTGTTTATGCTTTATGCTGGCTAGATGGCATTCGAGTTCAATGCCATGCATCGACTTCACAGTCTTAGTGAATCTGAAATGTAACCAAATCCAGGGGTTGTTTTGAGGACAACGGAGAAGATTTGGAATAGATTGTTTTTATGCAGCTGGAAGTCAAAGCATTTTAGCTTTCAGTCCTGCAATTTAAAAATACGACACAATGTCGATAGGAGGACTGAGAGAGAGTGAGAAATGAGGAGGAGAGGACCCAAAGGAATGAAAGTAGGAAGAAAAGATGAGAAGAAAGGCCGAAGGTCAAACACCACCCACTCCCCTTGCTTTTTCTTTTTTCCATTTCCCACTTGCTCGGTCTCACTTTGAATCCTGCTTTTTGTTGGACTTTAACCCTCGCACATCCTCTCTATAGCTAACAAATCTACCAAATTCTCTCAGCAACTTCATCTTTCAAAGCATCAAATGCAAAGCCTGGACCCTGTTTATTTTCCCTTCAGGCTGAGCAGAGAATCAACAGCACAAAGAGCCATCTGAGCCCATGCTGTCCGTTTAGTTAAAGTCTCACATCTTCCGCCACGTCCACTTAAGGTCAGTCTCTCCATTTCTGATAGAGACGCAGGCTTGATCTCAACTGACACTAAGGACCTTAAAGTGTCACTCGGGATTTCACACTGCAGCTGAGCCGAATGACTGCGGAGGGGCAGAAGTGGGAGAGACGTATGGGGAGAGGCCAAAGATGGGATTTGAAACAGGACATCGGGTTTCCACTGAGCAACTTCTCATGCATTATAATGCAGATGTTTCTGAGGATGCATGAAGTAGAGGAGTAAAGCAAGCATTCATCCTTTACTGAGTTTACACTGAACAAGCTCAAGAGATTATTTCTCAAACACACACATCATGGCTGGCAAAGACAGAAGTTCAAACTTCGTGTGCGATTTAATAGACTCCTGTGGCTTTCATTGCCCCACAAAACATGGTAAAAGTAAACACAAGCACAGCTGGGAGGCTAACTGGCAACAAATGGCCTTTTTCTTGTGATAAAGTAAAACCACAGAAACAATTAAAACATCCACCTTGCACGAGCGCAGTCTTATATACACAGATTAATGTCCTCTTATCTTTAGGTTGTGTTTAGGTGACACGAGTTAAAGCCTCTAGTAGAAATTCTGTTTGTCATCAACACTTTGGACATCAGAGAGGAATGTGCAGTTAGCTGACAGCACTGGTGTTTAGCCTCTGTGGGAAAAAAATGTCCACTCGCAAACTTACACCTCCCTATTTACAGACACATGCACGCTCCCACACCCGGCCTTAGGACACAGATGCAACCCTTCCTGCACACACCCTTGCCCTCCCTCTGAGTGTGACACACTAGCCTCATTCTCTGGATTTCAGCGCAGAGAGAAAAAAAAAAGCTTGTCACTGGACCCTTTGCATCCATGTCAGTCACTCTCCTGTTAGTCCTACAGGTCCAATAGCTACACACACACACACATGCCACACTTGGGTGGACACTGACGCATGAGATTGGAAAATTATTGATTTGTTTTGTATGTTAGACAGATTACTCCAAAGGGACCTGCCCCCCACTTTGCAACCTGCTTTCCCCCATACAGGGCTGCAGTTCCCAGCACGTGAGTGCTCAGGATGGGGGGGGCAGATGTCTTCCATCTCCCCGGAGGACTGGGCTAGCAGGGTGGGAGGAGGAGGACGGAGGGGTCCATTGTCTCTGGCACCTCTAAACCAAAGAGTTTGCTCTAAACAGTAATTATTCCGCCCCCTCCTCCTCTCTGTTCTGGTCTCCTCTATCCCCATTTGTAGTCATCCCCCAACTGTTGCCCTCAAGGCTCTAATTTGGGTCACAGGCTGCAGAATGGCATCTCAGCGCTCAGTCAAACCTACACCCAACAAGAGGACACTGACACATGTGCTGGCCTTAAGAGGTATGATAGAAAACAAAAGCAGAATAGAGATAGAAGTCTGTTTTATTTGTTATTTTCTTAAATTTATGTTTCAGAGAACATGTATGCTGCAAAAAATTAGCTGGTCTGTGTGAGAGAATACATTTGCATTCCTCGAGCAGATAAACACAAACATAAATACATACCATGTTTTCTACAGTGTAAATAAAATGTACATCACTGAGATTGTGAGAGAACAGCGGAAAGCTGTGTACACCATCACCCCAGCATCATTAGCAACATAACGTCTGCGAGAAAACAAACAGGCTTCCGTCAACACCGGGGGTGAGAAAACAACCAGAAGACGCTGTTCATACAACTGTACTACCGAGAAACCGTCACTGCAGAGACACTTCACATGAGGCTGTCAGCTGAGGAAAAAATATCACACGCACCCAAGAAAAAAGCCACTAAGATAAGCAGCTAAACCATCAATGACGAGTAAATACACTTTGTACTTAAAAGCTGTTGTTGTATGTCTGACCAGATGCCACTTGAACCGCTTTTTAGAGTTTTTCTTTTTTTGATGCCATGCAGGATCTTATTATGATAATTAAAGCAATATTCAGCACATCGTTTCACATCTTCTTCATTTCACCCCATAGACACCTAAAAACAGGTAATTATTCCACATGTATATGATTCAAGTGAGTTTGATGAGGGCTGTACACATGCAACACCTTTGACAGCAACGTCTAGTCCCACCACACCACAGGAACACCTCTGGAAAAACTTCTGTGTGCCTTTAATTTGAACGTGCCGGGAAACATCACTGGATGCATTTGAAAAAAGCTCCTTCTTACCAGTAGGCATTGTGGCTTGGCTCTTCTTCAATAGGAATTAAGAGTAAATTAAAGAGTATATTTAAAAAAACAAAAAAAAAGTGAGGAGCAGGTTTACAGGAAAATGGGATTTCCTGAGCACGTCACATATCCAGAGTATTCCAAAGAGTATTCCTAGCAAAATCTGGAAAAAAAATCCAAAATTCTCCCAGTCATTGTGAATCCTCTCCTTCTCCTGAGAGCTAACGTGCAAGTCGTCCTTCTCCTTCTCCTCTAAAACACACACGGGAACATACACTCACAGGCTGCGTTTTCCCCTGAAAACACACACCGACACACTCCTCTGGCTTTCCTCTCACTTCTGTTGGATCTCCTCTGTCTGCCTCTCTTTCTGAATGCTTTTCTTCCTCCTTCTCTCCTGTGGCAACACATCCACTGCCTGCGTGTGTGTGTGTGTGTGTGTGTGTCTAAAAGAGTTCATGTGTGTGTTTGCATGTGAGTGTGTGTTTGTGTGTCAGAGTGAATGGCCTCTGCTCTCTAGTGCTCCCTCCCTGCTGGGTATTTCCCCTCCCCCTGACTCCTCCTCCCTCTCTCTCGCAGCAAATTACAAGGAGCTGGGAGTTCCACCTTAAGTGCCTCCTCTCCTTTTTCCTCTCTTTCTTTCCATTTTACTCCCCCCCCCCCCACCACCCTTTCATTTCTGTTTCTTCATTGCTTGTTCCAAAATCAAACTTTTTGCCTGGTTCACATGATGCTCGTAGGGCTGGCGACACCTTTTGTGTGTGCGTTCGTCTGCTGCACACTCAGCGGGCAGCTGAACTGCTGCTGTTAGCGCACAGCTCCAGAGATCACACACGTTCACACACTTTACAAGGAAGGGGGGGGGGGTAGAGCGAAAGGGGAGGGAGGAGGGTTACGGCTGATCAATAGGCTGGGAGCCAGCTCAGACAAAAGCTCCTCGTCCACTGCGAGACATTGCACAACTCATTGTGTCCCAGATCAGAAGAAGGCTGGTTCAAATGAGCGCACATGTCAGAAGCGGGATTCAAGAGGCACATGAATATGACTGAAAATGGGCACACATGAACTACATTCTGTGACGATGGCATCCAATCTTTTCAGTTTGTGATCCTCTAAACAAAGGCCAGTTATTGTCAGTTTAATCTTAGCACTGCAGAAGTTTTTCTGTGTCTTTCATTTAACAAAACACACCTGCAAAACTGCACGTGTTTAAACACCACCGATGTTACAAGCATTTAAGTTTAGAGTACTCCGTAGTCAACAGTTCCATAATACTTCACCTGGTGAGCTTTACAAAGTTTGAAATAAATAACATTACAAAATGGAGGTGTGGTGCATTCGAGAGCTGGAGGAGGGTTTAGTTAAACACCGCTGACTTGCACTGTGGTAATTGTAGGACAGCTTTTGAAGCTTGACTTGACTCATACTTGAAAGTTAAAAGTCAGCAGTCTCTGCTGCCTCAATTGTGACATTTCTTATTTCAAATATGTCTCCTGTAAGTCCCCCAGCTTTCTAGATGTGGAGTGATAAATGCCCAGAGTAACCCTTTAACACGAGCAGCAGAACAAGAACTTCGCCTTGATAAAATATGGTGATGAGCAACAGAAATATGCAAGCAAAGATGAAAGGTAAGCGTCTGAGCATGTATTCGGTATTTGACAGTTACAGATGCTCACTTCTACAAAAAGCTTTTTGGTTGATTTGACATCCAGTCCAATCCTCTCCTTGTCACCATCTGTTGTCTGTTTCTTTTAAGACTGTTTTAACTGAATACTTGGGTTAGAATTATTAAATGACTCCCAAGAAAAAAAGATTTCAGGAAAGTTCGGCAAAATAAACACTAAACCTTTTAATAAAATAAGACCCTTCTGTCTTTACCTTCGGACCCCGCAGATCCATCTTATTACCACTCATGAGTGTCATGATCCCCATGTTGGGCACCACCACTAACCTGTCTGACGTCAGAAAGCAGTTGTAGCTCAGGACAGGCCATGTGCCCCATAAGGAAGACACACGAGAGACAATACGTCCTCAGTCTCATGAACTAAAGCTCAATGTGTCGACTATTAGTTGTCCCTCTTTGAAGGCAGGGACTGGTCCCAGCAGCATGGGGTCCTGCTAAAACCACCCCCTTCTCCTCACCAGTACAATAATAGAGACCCCCTGGACTCATCTCTCTCTCTCTCACACACACACACACACACACACACAGACCAGACCCCAAGAAGCACAACCCCTTTCTCTAATGGTCTGAGGGTCCGTTGACCCACGAAGCCCCTAAACCTGCACTCTGGATCTAACTACTGTCCCCCCTGCCAGCTCCACCCGTCAGACAGCTTGGCAAACACACAGAGGGAGCGTCTAAACTCGTGGGTTCAGCCAAGCACGACCTGTTGATGACAGAAAGCTACAGCAGCGGTCCGGCTTATCTGATGGCCCCTGTGTGCTCCGACGGCCTCCACGGCACTCACTGCAGGATACTGACATGAAAAGCAATATTGTTCCTCTTTTACTGGACATGACAACGGCTACATGAACTGCAACACATGCAGACACAGCACTTTGAAAAGGGGATGAAAGGAGAGACGGTGAGGCTGGGGATACTGATAAAATCAAAGATTAGTTGGATGTTTGGGCTGCAGATTTGATCCAACAAAAGGAAACTCCCTTTAACAGACTGCCTGAAATGTCTTTTCCTTGGAGCAATCTTTTCCTGTGATGCTTATCTTCATTAAGCTGATCTATTGATGATAATTGATTGATCTGTTTGTTTGGAAAATATCAGATAAAAGTTCCAACAAATGTAAAAATCTGTGCTTGTACAGAAAGTTATGTGTTGTAACCACATTGCATGCTTTGCTGGGCAAAATGAAATAGTAACCATTAATTTCTGTTAGTGTAAAGATTGTAACTAACAGATACACTGAGATCATTGATCGTGAGTTTAAGAGATGTCGGGAAGAACATTTTTCTACTGTGGATACAGCAAGGCTAACTGTTTCCTCCTGCTCTGGCTTCATATTTAACTTCCAGACATGATAGTGACATCAGTCTTATCTAACTTCAAGCAAGAGTGTGGAGTTTAAGAGATTTTTAAATCTCTATGTAAGACCAGAGGTTTAAAATCAACCACTGGTCTTACATAGTCTCATAGTTTCTGCACTACTGCTGTCAACAGTGTGATTTCTTTTCCCTCCCGTGCAGTGCAGCCAGCACTCCACAACTAACTCCATCTCACCACCACCGCCCTCGATCGGCCCTGCTCCAGTGTCACTTCCCTCTCGCATGTCATCCCTCTCCACTCAAGAGGGCAGATTTCCCAACAGAACTCCCCTCCTTAACAACAAGCTGTAACAAGGCAGCAACACTTTAAAACATCCCTCACAAACTCCCTCCTAGCACTCAGAGGCAGAATGGATGGTTTGAAAGTGTGTGGGGTTGCCAAAATGATCAGCGCCATTCAGCTCCGAGGCAGAGTGGCGTGGGGAAAGAGAGACAGCGAGAGAGAGAGAGAGAGAGAGAGAGAGAGAGAGAGAGAGAGAGAGAGAGAGAAATGCTCATTGTCAATAAACCACTCCATTCCTCATAACACTCGGGCAGTGCAAACAGTGAGGCAGTGCACAGGGTTCATATACACTTTATTCAACTTTTATGGTTGTACGCAAACACACACACACAGACAATCACTTGTTTTCTGACAGAACAGTGAACTTAAAAGGCCACAGCCCATTAAAATCATTTTAGTGTGTGTCTAATCAGAAATAAAAGCTTGTCCTGATTGGAAGAGGAGGGAGGGCTGCGAGGCCGAGAGGGGCAGACAGCTTATTTGATGGTTGTTGGGCAGTGTGTGTGTGTGTGTGTGTGTGTGAGAGAGAGAAAAATCAGGCGGTCTGACAACTACTTCATTTTCTTAGCTGTCAACAGTTTAGAATGAGAACGTTTCCGTGGTAACGTATGCAGCACACGGAGAAGAAAACTGAGAGGATACAGAGAGAAATGGGTTTAGGCTGAGACGGACTGTGACTAATGACAGGAGTTTGTGGGTGGAGGGGTCATTCATATACAGTCCACCCCCCCTCTCTGTGACTCTGTCTGTCTTTGTCATTGGTGGTATGGATCATCCACAGACACACTCTCCTTCTTTCTCTCTCTCTCTCAAAGTGTCACAACACATAAAGCTTATGTTCTTGCCACCTGAGCTCTTCATTAACCCGTTAACACACAGTTGGTCTTTTTTATCTCCACTTAAGTATCCTGGAAAGTTGGAAAAATCATTCCTCACAGTCTGACAATATCTTATACATATATTCTGTGTCCCACATACCCTGCAAATTACATGACAAAATCCATCTGTGTGTCTTACAACACTTTTGTCTCCAACAGCCTCACAGTCGTTTGAGAGGGGGGATATTTTGCTTTGTTTCATTTGACACTGAAGCTCCAGTAGCATCTCATATTAAGCTAAAGTCAGCAGCTGGTTAGCTTAACCTAATACAAAGTTACATCGAAAAGTTACTTCTTGTGTGTTTAATCCACACAAAAATGTGTAAGCATGACAATTTGCCACTTTTTAGAGTTATTATATAAAAATAAAAAAATTGCATCACAGAGCATTTTGGAATCTCCACTAAAATTAAGGTCTTAAGAATCTGAACGAATGTCAGATGTACCACATGACTTTGTCACCACTGACTCATCTGCTGGTCAGTGAGGTTCTAAAATGGCCACATCTACTTCATTCAGCATCCACACCTGCTGTATTAGCTCACCCGAGCCCAAATCATGAGCACATTTAGAGCTAATATCAAACAGAAAGAAGCTTTTCACCCTTCCTGTGTCAAAGCTAATTTCATCTGTGTAAAATCTACAAGCTTGATTAACTAATATTCTGTACTGATTTTCCCTTTCCCAGATTTATGAGATTTCCATATTCCCAGATGGTATTCCCTTTGGGCCGAAGCAGTCTGCTCACAATGCCAGGACAAGTCCAGGAATTTCTGACTCTCGCCGGCCAGAAATCTGACTGGAGAACCGGTTTCAAGCTTATATAAGAGCAGGAATCCCTCAAAATTGGCCAGAGAAGCTGGAGGGAACATCCAGGAAAACAAGAAGCGTCTTCGCCATCGCAGCAGACTAAACAACACAGAAATAACTGCAGCTGCCGCGTCAACAACAACAACAAGGTCAACAGCAGCAGCTAATGACAGAGCAGAGTGGCACGCCGGCGGTAGCACGACCCAGGAGAAATATTTACGATAGGAGATAATGTCAGTACTCAAGGATGGAGAGGGTTGGTGTTCACATTAACAGATGCAGATTAATAACAAGAAGCCAATCGTCAGGAGGAGGAGAGTGGGGGGGGGATAGAGCAGAAAAACAGGTGGTTCACAGGGATAAGAACTTTCGTTTCCTGCAAGTGAATATTATTTGGCTGTAGGGATTAGAAATAAGCATGTATTTACACATCAACACTATGTGAAGCAATACCTTGTTGATGTACACTGTCTTTATTTTTCTTTCAGTTAAGACACCAACAGATTTTAACCAACGTAGTTTGCAAAGTGAGGCATTTCTAGATCGGGTTTCATTTCTTCATGGTCATGTATTTGTGTTTGCATGTGTGTGCGTGTGCAGAGTTACTGTGTGTTGAGTGACCATGTGAGCATGTGCGGCGGATACATGGAGGAAGCTGTGTTTGGCCTCAGATTAAAATGCAGCACAAGGGTCCCACTGCAGGAAAGCAGACCAGCAGAGACAGAGGGACTTCTCTCCCATTAGGAAAACATGTGACGCAAACTAAAATAACACACACATATAAAGCTCATAATCATATCAAAGAGATGTATTTAATATGCACACTTTATGTCATGTTTTTTTTAAGGCAAAACAAATAGATAAATATGATTTAAGGGAATATATAAAACATAAATGCACATGTATTTCTCAAATCTGCAGCTTATATTTCCAAATGTGTTCAAGTAGCCATACTCAAAACAATGGAAATAAATATATATCACAGAAAAGTTTATCCTGGAATTTAGAAATACTACATCATCAGGTTATCATCAATAGCAGCAATAAGACAACATGTCTCACTTAACGTACAACCGACATACGAGGAATCACGACTATAGTTAACAGAAAAGTGATAACAGAAAAATCAAGTGAGAAAAACCATCACGCCATTAACGTTAATGAATTAAGTCACACATGACCATAAACGAGTCCATCCCATTTTGTCCATAAATCTGTGTCTCTCAGAAGCTGGGTGCTCCAGTTAGAGCTCCCTGAATGAGGACAGACCACAAAGGAGGACACACGTGTAGGTACACACACACACACACACACACACACACACACACACAAGACTGTGATGTTACAGCACTGAAATTACACTATAAAATAGTTTAAAATATATCTAAAGTTAGCAGCATTGCTTAACAGTGGATTTATAGGTCATCAAAAGACAAGACACACCTACAAATGTGGATCATCCCCTCAAATACACAAACGTGAATTCGTTATTATTGTCACGTCCATCACCGACTCCCAAGTTCAAACTCAAACTGCTACTTATGGTTCCTAATTAGACAAGTGGGCAAAGGTGCCATTAGAGTTAATTGAAACTTTGGACAGAGTAATTGGAGGTCAGACTGGGTTTGGTGGAATCGACCTCTGCAATTATGATTCAGTAAAGAGCTCTTAAGGAGGAATAAACTCTGCACTGTGACATCTGAGCATGTTGTGAGAGCAGAACCATTTATGGTAAATTAACCCAGTTCGCACATCAAAAACAAACCAGCTGTCCTGGTACAGCGCCACACAAAGACAATGACAACCTGTCACTCACCTGAGAGAGACCATTCCCACGATTAGCCTTTCCTCAGCCGCTGGGATCCCAGTATCCTGTCACACGTTAGATCCATGTCCAAACATTTGAAAGGTTTCACTCTACATGTGCAGTCTTAGAAAAAAATGACTTAAAGAGGAAGGTAGGGCTCGTGTCAAGGCGGCCCGGTCTGGTCCGTGGTCCAGCCCTCTGTGAGGTCAGTTCAGAGAAAAAAGGGACACTGAGAGGAAAGAGGGAGAGAGAGAAAGAGAAAGAGAGGGGGGGGGGCAGATGGAAGCAAAACGCAACTGAACTGACTGCCCACTGGGAGGGGAGGGGGAGAGACAGGGAGAGAAGAGCTTGCACATCCAAGCAGCCCACTTCCTGACCAATTATTGCTGGAAGACTAGTCTCTCTCCCTCTTTCCAACTGAGCCCTTGCACTCTCTCTCTCTCTCTCTCTCTCTCTCTCTCTCTCTCACAATGTGGGATCGCTGCAAGAACTGGAAAGTGGCCAGCACTGCAGGCGACACGAGTGACAGAAATTACACTGAAACTGTGACACAGAGACCGAAGAGAAAGGGAGCGACGCTGATCAGGAATTAATGGGAGATAATCGTCATTAACTAAAGAGAGGTGTAGGCCAGCGAGACAGAAAGACACGAGTTGGTGCACGGGAGGAAAGAAAAAGAGAGCAGCGCAAGGACGAGCTGTCTCATCTAACCCCAAAAAACAACGACAAGTGGGTCACGTTGCACATAACATCAGCTCTAGAGCTTCTTTTAGTGCTACTGGTCATGACTCCCCAGTGTTACTTTCAATAGTAGAGCTTCTTAGATATAACAGGTCAGGTCAGGGTAAAAAGGTTAAACTACCAAAAAACAGCCCGAAAGTAGAGATCACAAGACTTGAACCTGCTGTGAGCAAGTCTGTATGAGTACACTCAGAAAACATCCAAGCCAGTGGTCATTGTGTGTGTGTGCGTGTGCGCGCGTGTGTGAGTAATTCGGTCATTGTTCTGCATCCTAACAGGGCAGGATGGAGGAAAGTCCCCTTTCTCGGAGCCAGTAGCTGTTGTTCCTGCCTCCTGGTAGCAAGGCTTCCTGGGATTGATAAAGTAGCTCCCAACCCTGTCAGCACACACACTTTCTCACTTCCATGTTATTAAGTTTTTCCAGGGAAAACAAAACTGCACGTGGTGCTGAAACTGCAGACGGTGACAAACATTGACCTTTGATAAGAAACCAACTAATATATATACTTAACTATTAAAAAATGACCTAAATGCCCATAAAAGCACACGTGACTCGTGAATGCAGTGGCTTTCAGTATGAACTGAGTTGAACCGAGAAACTTTTTTTCCCAGTCTCGCTGATTGTGACCTACTGTAGTGACCAGCGACCATACAAACAGAGCAGATGTGGGTCAGCGATTCGCAACTATTATCCTAACCTGGATAAATCTCACAAACAACAGGCCGGGCCTTTGTAACCGAACACCACGCCTTGCACTTTAAAACACACTGAGACAATGAAAGACGATAGCAGCGTGACTGAGGAAAAACCAGCTGATAGCCTCCTGCCAGCCGGTCACTCTTATCATTGCTTTTACTTTGCCTCAAGGACGAGATGGGTGGAGTTTACTTAAACATTAGGTGGCTTGTCAAGCACAGAAAAGTAGAGATATCTGGAAACTAAAATCTTGCACCATGTTTTACGATGAAGGTTTTCCTTAAAAGTTTGTTCTGTCACTGAATAATCTACGTATACACCGCAAGGCTACTGACAATAGATGAGCAGCACTATTATTGGAGGACAATTTAGGTTCAGTTTGTTTTTGTTTTAACTTTTCTGACCAAGATCTCCTTTGAAAGTTAAAAGCATAATAATCAATAGCAGGAACTGAAATGAATAGGAAATTGGTGTGGTTTAGTTTTTTTGAAAATGTCAAACATTTTCTGATTTATGCATCTCAAATGTGAAGATTTACTGCTTGTTTTGTTTGCTGCCTTTTGAATATCTATCTATATTTTGTTGGCAAGAAAAAAACAACTGAAGCAAACTGAAAGTCAGGTTGAATTCTGTAAATTGTAATGGTCAAGTTTCATTATTGTCTGACCAACCTATTAATCAACTAATTGAGAAAATAACCTCAAGACTGATCACTAATAATTTTACTTTAGCTGTAGCATTACAAAACGCTCTGAGAAAGTTGAAGAAGTCCAACCTGCACTGATGTCATGAGCTACATTCAGCTGAGTGATTGTTATTATGAGGAAAACAGTCGTATCCCGTTCCCATCTGCGAACAGGCAGCTCCTATTTGTTGCCTTGCTGAGGTTCAGAATAAAATAGCTGGATGTAACGGAAGAAAGGAAAGCGGTCAGTGTATTTTTGTCTGTAGCCACTGGTGGATACCATGGGTTCATTAAAGTGTTGACAGATGCTGATGTTTCACCAACAGGAAAACAGAAAAGACTGAAAAAAGTAGAAATGTGACTTGGATAGCAGCTAAGGGCCTTCCCAACTAACAACAGGAAGAAACCTCCCCACCGCTTCCCCCAGTACCATTTCCCGCCTGTCTTCTGATGCTTGTTTACAGATGAAGGAGTCAAACAGGATGTGACATCACCAACAAGCAGGTGAATCATACTGGCGTGATGGCTTTGTCATTCCAGCGTCACCAAACATTACGTGTTTATCATTATCTCCTCCACCCACGTATTTCCTGCATCAAGCTGACAGCAGAGGAAATGTTAATGAGTGCATTGTTAATGAGTACTTGCTTGCTGATTCCCTTAAAATGATTTTTGTTTCTCTGGTGTCATTTTAGCTCAATGTGGCGAATAGAAAGAGTTTCGGAGCTGTAGCGAGATACTTAACTGAAAGAACTGTTTTAGAAGAAGAAGAAGAAGAATCACTTTATTGGCAGCATATTTTTACATACACACACTGAATTCGTCTTCTGCATTTGACCCATCCTTAGCTGAACACACACATGCAACAGCCGGCAAATTACATGCAGTGAAACACACACAGGAGCAGTGGGCAGCATCAAGCACCCGGGGAGCATATTGGGGGTTAAGTGCCTTGCTCAAGGGCACATCAGCCAGCTAATGGGGGGGGGGGATTTTTTCGCATTAATCACTCCACCACACCCAAATTTTTCCTGCCCGTCCAGTGGGGGAATCGAACCGGTAACCCTCCGATCGCAAGCTCGCTTCTCCAAACTCTAGGCCATGGCTGTTTGCGCCCCCAACCTAGTGCTGTTGGATGAGGAAGCACAGACTCATAAGTAATAGACCAATTTTCCCAGATGACATCTGAATACATACACTATATAGACAAAAGTACTGGGACACTTGACCATTACACCAACGGAGATCTTAATGACATTCTAAATATACAGAAAGTTTTGCAGCTATAACAGCTTCCACTCTTCTGGGAAGGCTTTCCACAAGATTTTGGAGGGTTTCTGTGGGAGTTTTGGTCCATTCATGAAGTAGAGCATTTGTGAGGTCGAGACACTGATGTTGGAGAAAGACCTGGCTCACAATCTCCTCTCCAGTTCATCCCAAAGGTGCCGGATGGGGTTGAGATCATGGCTCTGTGCAGGCCAGTCAAGTTCTTCCACATCAAACTCATCCAACGTGTCACATGTCTTTATGGGTCTTGCTTTATGCACTCATGCACAGTCATGCCTTCCCCAAACTGTTGGAAATGTCTTGGTATGCTGAAGTATTAAGATTTCCCTTCACTGGAAGTACGGGGCCGAGGCAAACCCCTGAAAAACAGCCCCATAAAGAGGTGTGGATACTATTATCTATATGTATATATCCAATCCATTTATTGCTCTCAAGCTGACCATCAAATGCAGCTTTATATGAGGTCACCTCAAATAACAGCTTGCGGAATAAATTCATGTGACCTAATGTTTTATATGAAGAGAAAAGCAAAACACTGATTTAAATCATTATTGGACATGTGTTTGCTATAAACTATGAAATACCTGAACAATTAACATCGAGACACAGTACTCAGTTTTAACATTTAAATTATTTCTTCTGCTGACCACCTCACCAATAGGCCTAACACAACGATCACTGTTATAGGACAACACATTTTTCCAGAAATAACTGAGATAAACACTTTAAAAATATTTAATTATTTCATGATAATATGACAGCATAATAATGTGTGTGCATCCTTTCAAAGGGCAATGAACTGAATGAAGAGCAAAGTCTAGATATAAATAATATTCTGTATAATATGAAGCCCCCACTTTTAATTTAGTTCAGTTCAGTTTATTTATATGACACCAAATCACAACAGAAGTTATCTCAGAACCCTTTCCAAATAGTGCAGTTAATAAATCACAAACTGTAATTCCTGGGAGGCCACATACAGCTTATATTTGTGCCATCTGGCATGGTGAAATGTAAAAAATGTAACATGAGCCGTTTCTAAAATCTGAAGACACGACAGTGGGAGACAATTGCTGATAATCCGACTCTTGATAAAGTGGCTTCAGTTTAGAAAAGCCTCAACATCACCAGCATTAAAGGCACCTCTTGAATGAGCCATCACTACTTCCATGTTGGCAACTGTGAAATACACACACACACACACCCACACACACACACATACTCTTAAAAAGATTAAAATAATATTTCTTGGTGTGGTTTAAAAAGTGTAATAGTTACAATCCCCAATGCTATAAATATGAATGGGGCATCTTAGGGAGTGCATGCGTTTGACATTATGATTAAAAGCTTTACATCATGGTTAGAAACAAAGAAGAGGCCACAACGACCACTGGGCTGCTCTCAACAGAAGCAGGAGCCAAAACACATTATTGCTCAGACTAAGATAAAGCAGGAGTGAAGTGCTGATGTGTGTGTCGGCGCCACACTCGAAACATGTCTGGATGTGTGTGTGTGTGTGTGTGCACGCAGATGCCTACTTATGTGGGTTTGAGTGGGATAAAGAGCCAGGAGTTCATGTTGGCAGGTTCCCTTTGACCTGTGGAGGCTTTATTTTCCCTCATATTCATATTGGGCTAATACTCTGCCTTTCCCATGCCAGTGAAAACCCTGGAAGCCGAGCCCTCTCCGGCCCTCTCCTCTCTTTAGGGAACCTAAGATGTCACTGCAGACAAAAGAAGCCGTGAAAGCCGTCCAACTCAAGCAGGGGCTATTATTTACAGTACCAAAAAGAAAATCGCTGTTCTCCCGAACACTAACCCCCCTCCTCAGAGCGTCAGCTGTCTGTCTCCTTGTAATGCTTCCCCCATTTTTTCCCTTTTTTCCAGTTCCTTTCACTTTTCTAACTCTTTTCTCTATCTTCGCTTTCTTCCAATCATGTCTCTCCCTCTCTTTTTTGAGCCCTCTCAGCCCCACCATAATAAAGTAAATAGTGGGTTTTGTAACCAGTAAGCCCAAAATTAGGAATAAGCCCTAAACCGTGGTTTCCCCGATCTTCGCTGAGCCATTCAAAACAGGCAGAAATATCCGTGCTGATCATGTAAGTCCCTTTGAAAGGAGAGGTTCCATATGGTGAACTTCAAAAAATAAATAAAATAAGCTTTACACAACAGCCTCAAGTTTCTTTCTTCGGGGGAATTAATATTTGCAAACACAACTGTGTGCTTAAAACAATGCATTCGCTAAAGAATCAGACTTGATCACTAATCTGGCAAATTACCCATTTGAAACTGAATACAGGAGGAGATTTTAGGGCGCTTACAAACTTCAAAAGTAATCTGCTCTTTCTGAAAGTTTCCATGCAGTTACAGCGCAGGTGTTGCATGCATCAGATTGACTTAAACGGCGGAATAAACCAAAGAAAATGTTTTGCTTTAAGGCAGCACTCTTTGAGGTCGTTGCGACGAATACTTTTTCATTAATGACTCAAAATTACAAAGGAAATCTGTGTTGAAAGATGACAATTGCTAACATATGATTAAGCCCTGACATACTGATGTTATTGTCTGCACGGTTTCCACTGAAGCAACTGTTTTACATATGAAGTGCAAGTGTGGCTCTAACAAGGACAGATGAAACTGCAGAGTGACATTCATTTCAGATATTAGCATAACAGTTTTTTAATAGTTGCTTAGCAACATGATCCATGGCCAGGATTTTATTTTATTTTTTTCATGAATCTGCTGTTTGATGGACACAGGGGCCAAGTCCTGCTACAGCCTCTCAGCTGTCAGCTACTGTAGCTGAAACATCAGCCCGAACTGATGGTCCTGGTCCAGCACATATTGCTGTAATAACAGTGAGACATCAAGACCAGAAATACGTATCCAGTCCACCTAAATAAAGTCGGTACAATGCTCTGGAACTAGAAAAAATTCCTCCCCTCATGTTTACAGTGAAGACAGATGTTAATGACATCGTCTTAACTCGACCCAGATGTGACCAAGAGGAAGATGGGCCCCAAAAACACCTCAACACCCACAGACACCCTGACACAGCACTTTCTACAGCAAAGAGAAGATTCAACACATCCACAGTCTGAGACCACAAAACTGTTGAGCAGTAAACAGCACTGAGAGCTCACTCGCTATTCTGAGATCTAAACTAAAATTATTTTTCAGAATTTTGTCAGGAATATTGTTATCGCAAAAATACCCTGAAATATCAGATGTTACTTTAGGTGGGGCTCATAAAAACCACGAAAAAAACCATTAAAAAAATCCTGAGGTCAAAATCAGCAGCTGAAACTGATATAAACGACTATTCTCTATGAAACCGATATGTTTGTGCTGCATCTAAAGCTCATCCGCATCATTACTCATCATATGAGAAGATCACACAGGACCACACAATAATAAATTAAGCCAGAGTCACTGACATCTTTTTTTCATTCCTCTTTGCCGCCGCTGTAACTCTACCTCCGTTTATCTCCCTCCCTCTCGCTCTGTTGTTATGTGCCTCTAGGTTCACTGCAGTGTTCATCACTTGTATTATGTTTCAGCTGAAGTGTGCTGCAGCTAATATGGGGCATCAGTGACATCGCACACAGCCCAGCCCGGACCCCAAACCTGCCGCACACACTCGTCCCCATGGAGCTGTAACAGAACTCAGCATGTAGGATGAGAGAGAGTAAACGGGCTTCAAATGAAAACCGTCACATTATTTTAAAAAGGTGAAAAACCAGTTCTGTTTTCACATCATTTATCACACGTTGAGGTTCACAACGTAAACACACAGCTTAATACACTGCGTTGTACTTTCTGTCTATATTATTCTTGAAATGAGGGTTTAAACTAGCATTTTGATGATGATAATGTTTTTTCATCAATTCACCATGAAGTCTACAAAAAAGTCAGAAGATATTTTTTTAAAAAGCACCCCTCTCAGACCCACAAGTAACTTCATTAAATTGCTAAAAAAAAAAGAAAAAGAAAACGTAAAAAAAAAGTAAAGTAAAGTAAAAAAAGTAAATAATGTGAAGCTGCTAGGGGAGCTGGTATCAGCTAATATCTGGCAGTTTTGGTTGTTACATTACGTCAGAATAATTATAATCACTGTTAATTGATCTTATGCCAATTAACTAATTGTATCACCACTACCGGACACACAGATACACAAGTTTTTTGTTTTGATTTGTTGTATTTTAACATCGATACTGTGATCGTTACCTCAGCTCACATGCTGTAGTCAGTCAGTCATGAGATGTACACAGCAGACCTTCACGAGGAACTGCTGTGTAAGGAAAAAACACACAAAAACACAGCGAGTAAAAGTGAGTGGGCACAAAAAACAAGGGTTGTACAATACGAACGCGTGTGAGATGGAAGATGATGTACGTCTGTGGGATGTGCACTGGTGAGAATATAAGGTCCTGGTCTATATGTGGCCTGGATACACGAGAGCCAAGCAGGGAGCTGGATGGGAGAAGGGAGGAGGTGTCTTTTATTTTTAGCGTTGTTCCCCTGCGCCCTTATCACCAGGATGTGATTTAGAGATGAGTTTCTAACAGACCTCCGCTGCTCATAAAAACCTGCCGTGGTGCTTATGAAGAGCTATTCGCATTGACAGACAGAGATGAAAACTCTACTGAAAGTATAGCTTGGGAGCAGCGATATTCTCAACTGAGAATAAATCACAACAAAACAAAAAGCCTTTGAGGTAGGAGGGACCATTTATAAAAACAAAGCCATCTGAAATATTGCTGTGCTGGGAAGTTAGGACTGTTTGATAGTTTAGCAAACCGCACCTGCGGAGAGCTCAATACAGTGCAACTTCCTAAAGTACAATTCCTTCACATCAAACAGGATCACACACACACACACACACACACACACACCAGAACTCCACTCATGCAAACGTAAGAGGCTATTTATACACCACTTCCTTTTATTTACCCAGCTCATTGTTCAGACCACATCTGCTGAGGGCCATGGGCACAATGGTCAGTCCATATAGCTGACCACACACACACACATACACACACACACACACACACACACACAAGTCTCAAGCCTACATGCTTACACACAGTGTAGCCCTGCAGCACAAAGACTAAGGCAGCAGCCAGACAGAAGCCAGCATTCAGAAATGTCCACAGCTTTTGTTCTGAGTCTGAGTGACAAACTCCAAAAGCTGATACCACCTGTTACACAGGCTGACATTCTTGCACTCACACGGACACACACATACACAGAGGAGCTCACACCCACACCTAAAGATGCATTAATTCACACACGCCTGCGCACAAACCTGTACAGATGCCATATGTTAGTTCTACTTGGCACAGTTGGACATTTGGCTGAGTGCTGCGGATGACAGCTCATTACAGCCTGTCTGTTTCATGTCAGCTTTAATACAACAGGAAGTCAGTTAGGGGCTTTAAAATGCCACCGGACAGCTCATAACCTTCAAGGGCCAGAGGCTGTTGGCTGACAACAGCAGCTAAAGAGACAAGTTCAGCGGACCACACAGCCACATACATGCTAAACATCAAATCTGTTAGCTGCATAAATCTTACTGGATCCACTCAACCCCTAATCTAAAAACACACACACAGACATACAATTAAAAACCATTAAAAACACTGCCGTCTCACTCCGAGTTATTTCCTATGTGGACGGGAGCAGCCCAAAATGGCCCCTCTGGGGTAAACAGCTCAGGTCATTATCTTCTCAACTCTCTACCAGTGGGGGTACAGTGGTGGGACTGACTAAGGGGTACAGGAAACCAGCAAGGTTTCATTTTCAAACCCACAAACCCAACCATCCCACCACATATATCCGTAAATCAGATCAAGGTACACTGCACATGTTGGAATAGCCTGCAATTTACGGTACTTCATACCTTCTACAAGTTTCATTATTTACACTGCAAGGAAAAGACTGGCTTTACTTACAGGCTTTTCTAAAACTGTTGACATTACAGTGAGTTTAAGATGTGGAATAAGTGCAACAATGTCAACAGACCTTTGAAATGCCGTAATCTCAGCAAGATAACCATTGAACAACACATTTCATGGAGGACACAGGCTACAAATGACTACTGCGTGAACTGAAATTGGATCAACAACAACATGAGCTATGAGCTATAGAGCATCTTCGGAGGGAATAATCTTCACTTAAGCGTACATAGCATTTCCTCAATAAAACAAAGTTGCACACGAGTACACCCTGAGGCTTTTCCTATCACCGTCAGAACCATGTTCACGCTGATTGGTGGTTACGGGATAAACACACAACCTCTGTGTTTTCACGAGTGTTGCTATACTTTTTGGCTGGTGCAACAGGAATAGAAGCTGCTTCTGATTTTTTTCTCCCTCTGCGTGTTTTCTCCTCTGTACAGGAAACAGCCATTTATCAAGACTGCAAATAAATGTTTGCTTCCTGTTCTGGACTGGGGATTTTTTTAGTTCATTTGAGAGCAACATGACAGACTTTGCAACTTGAGTGTGGTTCCTAAGCAAGCAAAAAAATAAATAAATAAATAAAGGCTGGCGCTGTTATTTACAGAAAATGTAAAATGCATCATTTCAGCACACCAGCTGCAACAATTGTAATTTAAAATTATGAGACTTCTTTTCCATGACACAGGAACAAACTGGTCTGGATGACGAAGAGGTGTGAAAACACACAAACTTCACATTCTGGACACAGAAAAACAAATCAGTTGGACTATTATTTTAATATAAGTTCAGGACATCATGAAGGCTCATTTAGAGGCCAACTGTCTAACTGCCTCTCCTAATCCTCCACTTATATGGGCATCCACCCTGCTGCACCCCAGTGTTCAGAGGGAGTCGCACCCCTGCCCCACTCCAGACGGGGGTTTCCCTGCCAAACGTTGCACAACAATAAAACAAAGCCATCACTCTGGGGCTGATGGGGGAGGTGGAGGAGCATGCAGGGGTGCGGGATGGGGTGGAGGGAGGGCGGAAAGTGAGAGGAACAGCTGCTGAGTGGGAGAGCTGGATCGGGGCGGGGGGGTACGGGAGAAAAAGAAAGCCAGAGGATGGAGGGGGGAGTTCTCTCTTTTCTCTGTCAGTGAAATAAATTACTTTTATGTCTGCCGCCTGTTCAGGCTCTGCTATCGTTAGGGTGAGGCCCACCCTCTGGTCTCTTCAGGCATCCACAAATTGACAAGCGCACAATGACACAGCTTATAGCTATACTGTTGTCCTGTTGGAATCCCAACATGTGCACACACATGCACATACGCAGTCTCCTGTTCCTCTGTCCCTGAGGAATTCTCCCTATTAGAATCAGTGTGTCACTCCATGGCCTAACTTGCAGAGCGCTGAATGATGTGCTAAACACAGGGATTGAGATGACAGCTAAGAGCTGCTGTTAAGTCAGGAGCTGGAGGCTGGCCAGGTGTGTGTGTGTGTGTGTGTGTGTGTGTGTGTGACAAGGTTCAACAGGTCAGACTTTAACCCCTGTTTCATATCCAGGTTTAATTTGTAGAGCTTATTCTTAAAGGTACCCTGTGGAGTTTCACTGTCTGTTCTATGGAGCTCAGCAGGTGGTGTTCAGTCAGGCCAAAAATGACACAATGACAATGCGAGTGGTGACCAAAAACAGTAAACAAAGCTCCACAAAACCGACGTGCTGAATCTACATCTCCCACTCCACGCTGACTGGGCTTTTCCACTTTTCGTTCATTTACATTTGTTTCAGGCTATTAGTAAAACTAGATTACACATTAATTTATGGCACTGCAAGTGACGAAGACAAGCTGTAAAAATCCATCCTGCAGAAAATTGCCCTTTACCCATCACATCGGTGCTTGAGGAATCAGTTACAACATAACTCATTGTTTTAGTGCATCGGATATTAAGAAGTAATAAAACAATATATCCTCATTCCACTGACTGAGTACATTTTACAGCCTGTTGTTGGTTACCTGACTGTTTCTAGGAAACAAACGCATGAAGTACAAGTATGTGAGCTAGGGGGTAAACAGCAAGGTACACTTTGTACACCCCTGCTGTATGGACAGTTGGTCTGACCCACAGGTCACACGTCTGATGTTTGAGTTGGTACAGCCCCTTGGCGACATCCAAATACAGCTGCTCGCTCCACTCAGCCTGCCACTGTAAAACACCAGACAGCAAATAAAAACGAGTGGGAAAACAGATTTGCAAATTGAGGCCCAAAACAAAATTTATTTGGGATATTTTTGGTCACATAAGGCAAGCTGGTTAGTCTCTATTTCAATTCAAAACTAAAAAAAAACGTTGTTTATTGCAATTCACCAACTTCCTCACCACGGTTTTTTATTTTTGCTTGAATTTAACAGCCTGTCCGACTCTCATCCGCTCTTACACCCCCTTTTCGTCCTTCTTCTTCTTCTTCTTCTCTTGCCCTACATCTCTTTCACTCCCCAGCGCATGTACATTTAAATGAACGGATCCCAGAAATAGTGCCATGTATTTGTGGGGGGCACTGTAGACATAACAAAATCAGGGAGGAAAGAAGCCGGCCACATATATGGGGCCTTGGGGAGTACACTGGGTGGAGGGAGGGAAACAGGGAGACAGGGAGGTGCTGAGGCCAACAATGGCACATATTCACATTCTAGATCAACCTACAAGTTTCTGGTGGCCTCATTATTTAGTAGACCTAAGTAGAACAGCACTGTGTGTAAGAATTCAGCTCTGCTATTGTTGAAAATATGATGTGAATATGAAAACTCTCTTGCAAATTGACTGTAGCGGCTCCACAGAAAACAGCTGGGTGATTAATTGTATGAATTCATGACAGTATGGTTACTCAAAGTCATATTCTTTGTATTCATATTTAGATTTTTTGTGATTGCCCTCTTATACTTCAAAATGCATCCTCAGAAAATCCATATAACTTGAATCAAGATAATTTAGTTATATCTATAAGTGACTGGGTAAAAATAAACTTCATCCTATGATGTTATTTCTTTGAAAATAGTGACGGTTCTTCTAACATCTATGACAATAAAAACAAACCAAATGACGCTGCATCACCAGTGAATAATAATAGTAATAATAATAATATAAATCCATTTTATTTATAGGCACCTTTCTACACACTTCGACACTCAAGGTCACCTTACATCATTAATCATAAAAAACACACACAATAATTTGCTGGGAAATGTAATGAGTGTGGCATGTTGGGTGTGGCACGTACACCAAACCTACTATGGTTAGTTATGAGTCAACAAAACAGAAAGGATAATCACCCAACAAAATCCCCTTTGTCACTTCTATCGTTTCATCCTCAGTCATCAGATTTTAATCTGTTTTACTTATACCTGATGACATTTCAGGTTTAAAGGTGAACTGGTGACTACCCCACCCTGGAGGACAGGAACACATGGGTAATTCATTGATTATTTAATAATTTCTAAAATCATAACAAAAAGAGCTCACACAATGTTCCAAGTAAGATATTGTAAAGAAAAATATGATAAAATGGGTACTCCATTCATTATCAGATGCAATAAAATGATTGATTCCAAACTATGTTCAACATATATTGTGTAAAGGTTGGCCACTCTTCCCAACTTCCTTGCAGCTCGTACTTTGTCATCCACCAACAGATTCCCACTGCCAATCCAGGGCTGAAGAGATACTTAAATAAAACTAGAGGAATTTCTTCTCCACCGCAACACTCAACCCCACATACTTTCCCACTTCACAGTTCACCAACCTGATAAACTTAGCAAGGAATCTGGCCGACGGGCATAAAAATGTCACTAGTTGTCATGAGACATTCTCTGGCTATGGTGAACTGGTGACCCCTAACCAATGCTGGCTTTCTCCTCCTCCTTCTTCTTCTCGTCCCCCCCCAGTAGGAAACATCCGATGGATTGTTGCAGTACTATTACACTGATCAACATGATGGAGCGGTTAAAAAAAATAAAAAAAGAGCCCCATGAGGGTCAGTTCTCAATGTGGAGCTTGGGAACTTGGCTTAAAGTGGCTCTGTTGCACAAGGAGGACAGATATTGAATTATAATGACTTTACTCAGAGAGACGAGCTTCATCAGAGATGTTGGTGGTGGAATAAAATATATCAATGAGAAACGTGACGATAGTTAGTTATAAATAACAATGAAGATGAGACTTTGACTCCACCACTCACAAACTTTTTGCTTGTATCTGTAATGGTGCAGGCAAAAGACATTTAAAATAGAAAGTACAGTAATAATCTTCTTCACTGGCATTCATCCAGCAGCAGATAAAGTTCCTGGTTGACCACCGCATCACCTGCTCTTCAGTTTTATGGCAAAACATAATAGATCTTCCAGGTGAATTTAAGGCTCATTTAAAAACAATTAAAAAAAATAAATAAATATTGTGTCCTCATCATTGAGCAGTCCTGCTATCCCACAATGCTTTGGAAGTCAATTCACTCACATCCCACCGAAATGGAAGTAGGCCGCACTGTCCACCATCACTGTTGGCGGTCAGACTTTATCCACATTCACACAAAGGGGCGAAGCGATAATTGACATATCATTATATGCCCTCCATATACACATGGGGCTTGATGCTGCCCACTGCTCCTGTGTGTGTTTCACTGCATGTCATTTGCCGGGTGTTGCATGTGTGTTCAACTAAGGATGGGATAAATGCAGAAGTCAAATTAAGTATGTGTATGTAAAAATATATATACTGCCAATAAAGTTGATTCTTCTTCTTCTTAATTTGAACCCTGAACCACCAGCAAGGTCACACACACATTCAGCCCTTCATGTTGTTTACAGTTCTTAGCAGTGACACTGTACAATAAGTGAGTCTGTCAACTGAGCAGCACTCCCATATATAGCCACTACTATTAGGATTCCTTTCATACTATCTGGAATTAGTCTGCTGCTTTCAGAGCAGGAGTATTTCAGTCTCACCCTGGCCCTGACCTCTGACCTTATAGCCTTTAGTTTACACGGCCACAACCTGCAGTGAACTGAGGCAAGTGCATGGGCAAACACTTGTCAATGCTGGTGCAGTGAATACAAGCAACAAACTGCTGCTGGTGGTTAATAACTTTGCATCATCCAGTTTTTTCCAAAAATGTTGAGATTCCACACTTTCGTTATACAAAACTGGTGTTAATGAAGTAATCTACCATTGTAGCATCAGACCCCCATAACAATGTCATTCTCAACTGGAAAAAGTAGCAGAACCACAGACATTGTCTTTGCATTGCACACATTCTTCTTCCTTCACAAAGCCTGGTGGTCATTTAACCCGGGATGTAAGCACGACCACTGACAGTTGTGTCGGGGATTTTCTGTGTTATACTAGTATCAGCAGATGTAGCCATCGAGCCATTAGCCTCAAGCAGAGATGAGAGGGTCTGGAAATCTTACTTCTCACATGACAATTTAGACCTAATGCAGCTCCCTTTGTAGCAACAAAAGGCCTTATACAACCTTTTTTCACATGACAAGCACCTGTAAAGAGATTTTGTTGTATAAAATCATCAAAGGGCCGAGATAAAGTCTGAGATATGTTGGGATTATAAAATATTTTTTTTTTAAAAAAATCATCAGAAGTGAAGGAATGTGCAGGAACACACACTAATACACAACTATATAGACATCATATGCTTTACAGATTCTGACGCTATACTACATGCTCGAGTGATACAGTGAACAGCATCTGCCCTTTGAGCATTTTAATTTACACAAATATAAATCTTTGCAGAGCAGCTACATCATCTACAAACTCTACAGCCTTGGTAATCCTTCTCTTAAGAGCAATTCTTGTTCAACCAGGTGGGTATTAAAGCGAACCTTAAAGCATGCATTAAAATATTTTCTAAGGTTAGCATTTTAAGTGCTGAAGACAGCGGGCCAAACTTTCCCTCTCCTTGTCACACACCTTGTAATTAGGTGAAACATGTTTTTACAGCAGATCTCTGAAGCACTTTAAGTAGTGGTTAGTAGTATAGAAAGAGCTTGAAAACACACATGCTCTTAAATCCCAGCCTATAAGTATGTCTGCTGGAATGCTTTCTCCTGCTGAACAAATACAGATGAACATGGTGAGTTGTGACATACAGTGCATATGCACTAATATGCCCTCACACGCTTCATTTCACATCTGAAGTAGTCGTGTGTGTGGGTGTGAGGAACAGGCATGTGTCAAATCAGCAGGTTTCATTTGGGCTCCTTTGACAGCTCACGTCAAGTCCATTGTGCCCTCAGTAATCCAGATGTCACAGCTCATCTGACCCATTTTCACTGATTCAAACCAGACACACAAACAGCACAGACCCAAAAACCTGGGATGACCCGAGTCATTTTTGCACTGAGCCTGAAAATGACATCAAATTTAAATGCAACCACCTGTGGGAGACTTATGAGAATCTTGGAGAATTGTGCTCCTGATTAATAAATAATCCAGAGGAGATTACTGCTCTATGACTCTATCAACACTAAACTTCTGCCTGCCTCTGGCTAAATGGCCACGTCAGGATTTGTTAGGCAAGTTCAATGGATGATTCTGAGCGTGGTTGCGCTCCACACAGATCAGGTCAAGGTTCCGTATGTGGGTTATCTGTATTTAGCCCCAAGGTAAGGAGGTTGGGTCAGTTTTACATCTAGATCAAGCCTTGACAGGAGGACAGTCTCCTTTTACATTTCTAGAGAACATTTTGTCCTCTAATCTCGAGACTGCATTAAACTGAACTTTCCTGCGGATGTTAGTTTTAAAAACCTGGTTATCAATGTCAGTGTGCACTACTATAATGCTGCACATATGGTCACACATTGTGAATAGAAAATTAGCAGGCTGCAGGTAAATAGACAATCCAGGCTTCAAGACATGGAAAAGATTTGTTTGGTTTTTGTTTGGTTTGTTCCTTCAACATCCTATCTCGCAGTAACACTGCAGTCCAAAAATATCCCTGCGCAGCACACAGCAGGTCTCTGCATGTCCGTCTGCTGCTCCTGTCTGGGCCACGGAAATATGGGCTGGACCTGAAGACACACGAGCAACCACACACGTGCATACACACACATACACACCTGAGTATAACAGGAAACACATGGCGATATCCATCAACCTTTTTTCCTCCAACATGCACGCACCCAGAGAGACACACACAAGTGATGACAATCCGTGAAATTTGGAAATTATAACAGGAAACAGCAGTCACAGCAGCACAAGCTCGTTAATCAGAGCAACAGGACGTAATTATCAAAACATACCAAGAGATCATCAGAATTCAGCCTGAATGCTGCTGAAACACTGTGTGACTTGCGTGATCTTTACGCTTATATTTCTGTCTACGACACCCGGCTGCACCTTGTGTGGCTGCCACACAGCTTTGCATGTGAAAGGGCGTGCTTTGCATGTCTGCCCCGATCGACTGTATTGTTTGCATCTCCACTCACGGCAGGTAGCAAAAAAAATGAGGGGTTTTATTCCCTGATGGAGGCGGCAGTACCTGTCTTAAAGCTGACATTCTGTCTAGACAGCTTCTAGATGAAATGCTCCTAATAGGTGGGTGGTGCTAAGGCTTAAGACACGCTTTTTCACTAAAGGTTAACAACATTCTCTGTACAGTGAACATTTAATGCCTCAAACAATGCAGGAGTTTTGTGAGGACCCTTGTGTCCTGTATATATCCACGAACATGCTAAATTTAAAGCTGGGTGCCCTGCTTGTTAGCACAGCTCACTTCCTTTTCCTGTATGACGAGCAGGAAAAGCCATTCAGCTGCACAGCTGAGACCATGGCTGTCTGACTGCACCAAAGCTAGGTGATGACAGATGTGTAATGTGGCGGCTTCTCAGGACTGCAGCACCATTGCTTTTCTGCTCATCTTACTAGCATTACAGCATTGTTGATCAATTTCACTTCCTTGACCTATAAAATCTACACTCACTGGCCACTTTATTAGGTAGATTTGTATAATATAGTGCAACCCAATACAACAGAGCTGCCATGAATTTTGCTTCTAGTCATCATTGTTTTGAGTTCTATGCACCAAAACCTCAGCAGCTAAAGTTCTCAAAATGCTGAAGGTAAAACAGTCCAGAAATAATTAAAGTATGTGTCTGTTTCAATGAAATCCTTCCTCTGTCATTCCTCTTTGCTCCCCCCAACTCTCGTCGACTCCTTCACGCCTCAGCTCCTACATGTGACCTCCCAGCAGGAAAGACTGCCAGCAGCAGGTGAAAGATCGCGACCCCCGACACAAAGACTCGCTGCCCTCCTCCTGCAGGCAGAGAAAGCTCAGCACCAGGGTCAAGCAGAGACCGAGAACAGGAACGATATCACGACCGTCAGGAGGATTTCAAAAACACTAACAAAAGGTCGCCCTTTATAAAATGGCGATTTGGCAAATCCCTTCATCAAACTGCCTTTATGTTGCTACTACAATTCAGGCTGCCAGGAACTGAAACAGTAGAGCTGATATGGAAACAACTGAGGAAATCTGGTTTCCTCTTAAAATAAATCTAACCATTCATTATTTTCTCATGAAGTCTCCTTCCAAATTGTTTGTGTAGTATCAGTCTTTCAAAAAATACCGTAACTGCTCCTGTCATCAAATATGTTGCAGATATGCATCATTCCTCCTATGGAAGCGCAGTTGGGTCTCTTCCTCCTGTGGTGCGTTTGATCTCTTAACATCTGGATCCGCTTTAGGCAGGACGGAGATAAAAGTGTTGGCTCATACTGGACATCAGAATAGCAGGTATACAGTCATTAAACTCAGACATATACACACACACACACACACACACACGTTTAACTGTTTTTCCGATGAACTTCCACCATCAAACACACCAATGCTGTACACTTGCATACACACCACCTGGACCACAGTATAAATAGGGCAGGTTGTGGAGTGATTTAAGATAATCTTCAAGGGAGAGAAACATGATACAGCGCAGGACCAAAGACATCCTGTGGAGCCATCCGCCTGAAAGATCTCCAGTAAAAACATCAATCAGGAGACATGGAGAGAGAAAGCTATCTGACAGCTGCAGCTCATCGTAAACTTGACCAGTCGTCACTTTGACGGGTTTGTTTCCATGTGACAAAGACGAATGGGAGCGACAATAGCCTTTTGAGCCAATGACACACAAGACATCTGTCACTTACGAGTTTCCACAGAACTGGCATCCTAATAACACAAAAAGATCTTGGCAGAATATTATGATGCATCTTTTTGTTTCTATTCTTATGGACAATAGCACATTCAGACCACCTTAGGCAGCCATAATTGATATTTTTATAACAACAAAATCAGATAATAGTGTGAAAACAATGTGGCAGTGAGAAAGGTGTCAGCATCAAACAGCTGACACAACCAAATTTCATGGTAACACGTTTATAGTTGGCAACACATTTCCCTCAAAACCACAGATGTGAACCTCAAGGTGGCGCTAAGGCAAAAGTCAAGGAGAACACCAAGGTCATTAGAATACATTTTCTGGTAACCACGGAAACGCCTGTACACATTTCTAATCCAGTCCAAGTTGTTAGAGGTATTTCAGTCAAGATCAAAGTGGTGGACTAACCCACTGACTGTGCATCATGGTTAAAAAGTCCCTACAGCAACATGCTCCATAAACCCAGGGCCACAATAGAAGACAAGTGGAAGACAGTAAATCACCACTGAGAGGACATGAGAGGAGAGGGTCTGGACTGTTCTAGGTTTAACATTACAGCGTGGCACACTGGGCTGGCTGGGGGGGTCATCCAATCTCAGATTACATTTTCACGAGATAGAAGTTTGAGGAACACCTGTCACCTTTTTCTGGCGGTGAGGATTCTCCCATCAGCACTTTGAACAAACATGTTCATAGTTGTCTGTGTACTCCACACAATCCCCGAAGAGCAAAACCAGCACTGCCACCATTTATGTGGCCGACATCTGACCCGTTTCCAGCCTTTTATGCCAAACTAATCTAACTGGCTGCAGCTTCATACATTGCACTCATGAGAGTGGCACTTATCTTCTAAAAGTGAATATTTCTAAAAATGTCAAACTTAATTTCTGTAATTCAGCATGTGGCAGCAGGAGCGGATGAAAGGGGCCGCGTCAATCATAGACACAGAACTCAGTAATGTTGTTTACGACGATGTTCAGCATTAATCATCACTTAGGAAGACTGGAGTGATTCAGTGTGAAAGTCACCTGTGAAAGCCAAATAAACTCTGCAGTTCCGCCCCCCTCCTTCCATCTGCTGCTGTTGCATAACAGCTTCAAGCCTGTCCAAGTAAAAGATCATTAAGGGTTGATTTGAAACTGTCAGTTTTTATATCCTCTGTCCAGAGAACATCATCAATCTTTGGCTGGACGGTTCTTTTGTCATCTGATGCTCCAGTTATGTAAGATCAATTTCAAAAAGGGTCAGTGTCGGAGTTCATCGTGTCTCATCACAGGACCATAACTCTACTGAAAGCAGGACTTCATGTTCTTTCTGTCCATCACACACTCACATGCCATCTCATAATCTAGACCGAATCTCGCTGCTCCACGGTCTTCATTATTTCTCCCCATTATGCAACCTGTTCAACCGTCAATCTCCCTATTACCCACTAACAGCATTCATCTGTCAGCGTTTACCGCGCTCACACGCACTTTACCTGAGCGGCACAAGCACACCTGTGTGTTGGGATCAGTACAGAGGACGCGTGTCTTCCCTGCGCCCGTGGGCCAATTCATTACACACCGAGAAAGGAGACAATTTTCACTCACTGCTTTTCTTTTAAGATGTCGCTGTTCTGTTTCCGTGCTGCTGGAGAAGTGCTTCTTCATTAAAATCAGCTGGGAGTTTTCCTGTCACTTTACTGCCTTCACGTTAAACCATTTGGAAAGTTTGCCACAGTCCACGATTGTCCACGCTTTATCATTGACGTTGCATCTGTCTGCGTCGTCATTAAACTGACGGGCGGATCACCTGATGAGAGTGGAGGTTCTGCAGTTTAGTAACTGCGGACATTACCGTTACAAATCAATTTAAAAAGAAAAAAAATCCATCTTTTTGTTTTAATCAATCTAACTTTATTTGTGCTGCACGATAAGAGAGTATACAGCAATAATCGAATACACAGGAAAAATAGAAAAATCCTAAAAACTATGACCTGGGTTTTGTATTCACTATTAATATATTCACTCGGTTTTTAATTTTACTGCACTCACTAAGAGTATATCAATCAATTTTCCATACTTATGTCTAATAAAGTAGATTGGACACAATATTTTGTAATAGCTTATTTTCCTGTCTTTATTGCATCTTAATTCCAGTAAAGACTGAAGAATCCTGAGCAGCCTTAGTTTGGAAAACAAGTCCTAACACAAAGATAACGTAGCAAAGCCTAAAAGCTACAGTTATGAACGGAATTCCTTCTTCAAAATACCATCCCAAAATTTTTACATTTTCAGAAAGATCCCCCAAAAGTTTGAGCTGAACAATAAAACACAGCGCTTGTTCACCAGTGAGCTCGGCACTTCTGTGCTGCAGTGTCCACACTGGGCCTCCAACCTGTTTGCGTGTTTCTAACAGTTTTGTCGGTCTCTCCAACAGTTAGCTCGAGGCGATCTCAACTCCTGATGGTTCTTGTAGGACTGACAGACAGCAGCAGAGGTAACATTGTTGTAATTTATGTCAGGTCTGAGGTTTGACCTCTGAAATATTCTTTGTAAAGCCCCTTTATCCTCCTTATGTAATCTTAATGAGAGACTCAAAGAATAATGGAGGTGTGTTGAACAACAACATCCATCTTACAGTCCCAGGTGTGATCATTTTGGATTTATATAGTTGCTCTCCCCTATGTCTTGATAGTTCAGTTAGTTTTATATTACCGCTGTATACTCTGCTTACTTCTCATTGCCGTATGAGGCAATAATTTCCTCAGAGATCAGAGAACCTCTTACATTTGAATCCTTGAACTGCTCGCGTAAGTCCATAAATATATTGGATTTCCCAGATAGGAAATTGTGTGAGTATTGTTGGGAAATGATGCGCTTGTTAACAATCTCTCTTGGATGACAAAATATAGTAAAACCATGTGTTTTTAGTCATGGATCATGCATCTCAAAAATGTGTCTCTGCAGAGACAGTGTTGCTTTAAATTTAACACTTTGAAAGACAGTTAACGCTGTTTTTGTTCCACAGACCCTCACAGTACCCGTAATTGATTCCAGTTACCTCCCTGCATGCAAACATAATGTCAAAGAAACCCAAAACCAAACTCAGTCCGCTCCTCTGTATTAAAAGTCCCTCATTAGGACACAAGAACACAGTGTAGGGGCAGAACGTATCTGTGATCACTGAGTGGAAATCGGGTCGTTGTGAGGAGCCCATGGGGAATGAGCTGCTAAGTCTCACATGTATTCCTCCTATCTCCTATATGGTGATCATATGACTTGCTACCGCACTTCACAGTAAACTTATTTTCTCTAGAAATGCTGAAATAACGAGGATGTTAGGCACTATTTGCACCTTGGGTTGTGGACTGTATTATCATCAAAAATGACCCTTCCGTTTCATTGTGATTTATAGGTCTCATGTTTTCTGCCAACTGGCTAGTAATACCTTTGACGCTGGTGAGGTCACGACTCAAATGATTATTCCACCAGGGACGGGCTTGGCCTTGGAGTCTTTTCATAAAATATCATCTTTCTCACAGCACCATGACTTCATTGTCAACTGAAACCACAGAAATCCTGAAAGTGATAAGGATTTCCCCTCAGGTAGCAGCTGAACAGACAAACAATGCTGCCTTCTCAACATGTCAGTCTCTAGTCCTCCAGTGAAAGAAATTATAGTTTGCTAATAACTGTTTTTCCCTGTACATGTGTAGGCATGCATGGCCATTTTCAGGTAAGTGGAAGGGCCATAGTCCAAATAGTTTTGAGTTCAAGTAAGAATGTTGCTTTCGTGAACTTAGAGCAATCTGAAAACAAAAATGATACTGGTGTTGGCTGAGCTGAAGTGTACTAAGTTGATGAGTTTGAAGAGTATAAGAAATGAAACTGGTTGAGCTGCTGTTTTGTTAATGATGCCTGTTTGATTGCTTCAAATCTTAACTGTGCTTTGTAATATAAAAAAGAATCTGAAGAAATTAGAAATTACTTTTCATGACATCCGAGTGTTTCGTTGTATCGTGTGACACCTTGCAACATCAGAAAAAGTTATGTGGTGCACAAAACAGGCATTTATCTCAGATGACTTGGGCTGTGGGACATACAAAATGACTTCCTGACCTCAAGATAAATATTTCCTGTGTTTAACGATGTTTATGCATGTCTGCTAATGTGTGTGTAGGCTACATGAGTTGTTTTGTTATTACTTTTTTAATGTTGATTTGCTGATTTGTGCTAATCTGTCTGTTGTCAGTTTACTGGCAACCAAGCCAGCCAAAAGCTAATGTGTTGCTAATAAAATATTCTGAGTCATTGTTAATTTACTGTTTGACAAACTGTGAGCTCTGTGTAAGACCTTGTACACTAGATGTGGTACTTTCCTTGGGAAGTCAGTTTTTCTTCCTGGCAAGATTCCTCATGCCAATGTTACTTTATATTTTTTTGAATCCAATTTCTTACTTACAACACTTACTAACAAGCAAGCTAGGTCTAACTGCCTATTGTTTATCGTATTGTATAGTATAGTAGTAGTATATTCATGTACTATGTTGTCCTTGACTTTTATTTCGCTGTTATTGTTATTATCTTGCTCCATAGACACACAAAAATCCCTTTTCTCCACGAGCTGAATGTTAAAGAAGTTGGACAGGACTCTGTGATGTCATTTTGGATTATGTAATCAGTTCACACACCCAACCTGAGCAAACATTGGATGGGTAGGCAATAAATTAACAGATTAACACAGGAAGAAAGCAGAAGTAATAATTTGATAACAACAGAGGGATATTAGTTATGTTTTACTGACGACAAAGATGCAGAAATACAAGCTGTTCACATGTACGGTAACTGAAGAGAAAGTAGGACCAACTCCCAAATCCCTGCAGTTGTCACCCATTTCAAATTACTGCTGGTTTTCCTTGAAAGAGAGACATGTGCGTGCATGGTTTCTAGAGTTTCTATCTGTAAATTAGTGTGTGAGTCAGCTGACTTGTGCTATATTGTATGGCAAGGTGGTTAGAGTGAAGCTTATCTGGCAGACGGTGCAGGAGACGTGGCAAGGATTGCTGTTGATTTGTGTCACGCTAGAGATAAAAGATGTCTGGTGTTCATGGTGTCAAAGGGCAATATGGCAGATGAAAAGCCCAAAATAGGCTCACAAACAAAGGCTGTAACTGAAAGGACGATCAGGGTAGTCAAAATAAAAATCATTATAGACTTGACTGAGAGTTTTAATCAGATGACACATGCATAATGTTGGTCCTGAAAAACTCTTCATTAAGTCTTGCAGACATAACAATACAGAAAGAAATCATTGCAGGTTCCAACACTGGGAGCTGATGACTTTTACTATAGCATCACTTTAGATTAGGACTCTCATACTGATGTTTTGATGCAGATTTTGTACAGCTTGGCATAAATTGTGCAATTTCCCAGACAGTTTTTCCCCCTAGGGCTGAGCAGGATACACTGCAAATCTGTGTTTTTCCCTCACACACACACACACACACACACCTACACGCATTAGAATGCTTATCTTTACCATCGGCTGTGAAAAATACTGGGAGCCCCAGTCTGCTGCTTTCAGTTGACAGCTACAACTGTGAGAGCGGGAGTGAGAGAGCCTTTGTGATATCGGACCCTGAGACAGAAAGAACTGTCGGGAGTTTGACAGGATTAATGGACATTAGCACATGAAGTCATAAAGAAAGCAGGAAACGCCACAGGAAATGCCTAAGAGGGTGTGTAATGCTATCTCTGATCACTGCCCAAGTGGCACCCGCTTTATGTATGCTGATGTGGTGAGAAAATAGTGGGGGCTTTCTTTACGTGCGGCAAACAAGTGAGATCCTAAATATGCTGACAAATGTGAGATATTTTTGAAAGAGTGATTATATTGTGATCACTGCTGTTTTAAGACCCCAGCACACCAAATATTCCAGTGAAAGGAGCCACAAAACTTATGTGGAAAGACTAATTAGGTAAATTGATCTCATATGCACCACTGAATGACATTTTTCAAAGAGCGTATATCCTATTTTATTTATGTACAAAAGTTGCACATTTTGCACATTCATTTTGCTTTTAGTTTGTCTCAACAACAAAGCTCAAAGAGCTTTTTCCTTATGTCCAAGCAAGAGTCTCAGAGACCGCAGGTAGTGGTAGGTTACAGGAAGTTTGATCTCACAGGTGTTTGAACCACATCTTCCCCCCATGTGTATATTTCACACTCAGTGAAACAGAGAGGCAGCGGGTTGCTATCTCATCAGCACAGGAAGAAGCTACAGCATGTCTGTCATTTCTATCATAGGGTTCTTCGAGAATCCTTTGGGAAACACACGTCTACACTTTGTTATTCTATCAAGTTCACTGATCAACAATGAAAATCTTTTGGAAAATACAAGCAGGTGGCTGGCAGGTGCCAGCATGAACTGCATCTCATGACAAAATAAGGAGGGTGATCAGATAAAACTTTTAGGACATGTTTTGCAAATCCATCATGTACAATTTAACCTTCCTTATCAGCCAAGTAATATCCATAAAATCAGAAACAGTTGCCATGTTGCCCGCATGTACACGACGTAAAGCCAACAACTGCAACGGTAAACTGAAGTCCCCAATGAAGAAATACAACTTGGGCGTTACGTAAAAGGCATGGAGGAGTGTGAGAGGAGCACAGACACACCTGGAGCTACGCAATCCATTAGTGTTCGACCTCCAGTGAAGAACATTTCAATGCACCTAATCTGGTGTACCTCCCAGTCCTTTTATTCTATTTTTAACAGATTTTCATTACATCACTATCTGGTGTCAAGTTGTCCAGAGATGATGATGTAAGCTGGGTGAAGCAACTTTCTGCAGTAAAAAAGGATGATCCCAGGAACGACGCGTGTTCTTTAACCTGACTCTGCTGCTTAGTCTATCAATGACTGAAATGAAGGGTCACAAGCTAAAAATGGTCTTTGCAGAATTTGCTCTAACTAAAATGATGATGAATGATGATCGGTGCTTATGTGAGAATTAGCTTGAGCTGTAAGATAAATCACAGAAACCGCAGAGTAAATTAATTTAAGCAAAAAGACTAATTTCCTCTCAGATTTCATCACAACAAACAAAAACAAAACATTTAGGGACAAGAGGAGCTCTCAGTTTCCTTTTCCATTTCAGTTTACATCCATTTTTGTTGGCACATATGTTGTTTGTCGACACTGAACTTTGTTTGAGGTTCCACATATGCAGATTGCTTGAAATGCAACAATTTTCATTAATTCACCTGACCTTATTAAAACCTAATATACAGAAAGTTTCTGAAATGGTAACCCTTTATTTTTCCACAAAATGTGGAAATTGCAGATTTGATTAAAGTGACAAAATGCAGAAACAAACCAAAGAGTTAACGTCTCTCACTACAGCAGCAATCCACACCTTGACCTCTGATCTCACATTATGCCATTGAATGGCATTCACTTTGCACCTGGTATGGACATTTCTATACCAGGTGCCACTTTGCCACCATCTCTTGTGACTGATGCTTTTACGTGTTCACTTTAACAAATACGTTAGACATTAGGTCCCACTGTGTACAGCTTAATTTCCCAGAAACCTGATCCAATGTTACCTAAAAACCTTAACTTTAAGCCCGTCCCTCATAATCTTGCTTCATGTTTCTCTCTCCTGTCATCTGCTGACTGCGTACATATCATATTTGACTGAGGGGAGCACCTTGATCCACCAACCCAACCTTGACCACAGGAAGACGAGTGGTAGGTGGGGGGTCTGTTTGAAATGGGTGTCTGTTTTCCTCGTCAGCCTCAGCTCTGAGAGAGTGATCGGGGGGAAGTCTAGGCCAGCAAAGCCCAAGAGTCTCTGGCTCACCTCAGACAAACTTTGGTTTCATTCACCACAAAGGCCGCAGTGTTTAAAGCATTAAATAAGGACCATTATAATCGAGCTGCGAAAGTGAGAACATGTAAAACTTTTCAGTTTGAAAATTTGCATATAGCAGTGTGTAATCTTATATTTGATTGAGATATCTTTGAGATACTGTCAGTACAAAAAGGTTTCACAATAGACTGCAACACCACAGTACAGTAAGTGCAGATGCTTCAAAGGGAAACAAATTTAACAGTTCAAAGGAATAGTTGGACTTGGAAATACATATATTCAGGTTCTTGCTGAAACTTACATGAGAAGATCGCTGGATTATTTCTTGGCTGGAGAAGTAACTAGCTGTTCTCCAGTCTGCATGGTAATCTAAAATAACTGGCTGGTGGCCTGCTTCATATTTAGTATACATGCTGAGATTGGTATTAAGCTTGTCATCTAGATCTCTGTGAAAAAGGCAACAAGTGTATATCCCAAAATGTCAGTCTGTCCATCCAAACAGATGGTTTTAAAAGCTTTAGTTTGTCCATGTTCCAAGACACAAAGCCATGTTTGGAAACTTGATGGTGAGTCTGAGTAAACCAGATGTGTGAGTGCGGTCAATTGCAGAAGGTCTCTTTTTCCTTTTGTGTATTGCCAAACTGACAAAAGATCATATGAACCCGGCAAGACCAGCTGACAGGCTTCAGAGTTAAAAGTTCTTGCTAGAAAATTCTAAAAGAAGCTCAGATGTGACCAGAAGGCTCTACTCCATCTCCCTCACTGCAATATAGATAGCGGACAGATGGAACTAGGCTGTCGCTTTGCTAAAGTTAGCTATGCAATTAGTTCACACACTAATTAGCTGTGAGAGGAGCAGAGGCACACCAGATTTCCCCAGTGTCTAAGACCCGTTTCCCAGCCCTGAATAAGAGTAAATGAGGTCCTGGCAGCAGCAGAAGCAGGAAGTGGCCAAAAAGAAGATAAGAAAAACATGGCAGCACCTATGATACAAGAAGGTTTATCAGACAGTTGATGCAAGTGTAGTCTAGGTGTGGGAAATGAGAACGGACATTTTAATTTTTCAGTCTTACATGGTAAGGATAGCAGCTTTCCTCATATGAATGAACAGTGGTGCCAAACTTAGAGGTCAAAATGCAAGTCTGAGGGATGCGATTTTCTCCTGCTCCACAAAATTTCAAGCTTTCCTCTGATCATTACTTTCCTTCAAACTAAAGGGACTAATTTCAGATACAAAAAATAAATCTGACGACAAAGGGTTGAAGGCAGACATTACTTTGTGTCAAAAGACCACTGATTAAAACTTGCACTTCTTCAACACTGTCAGATGCTCGAAGGGCAAAAAAAGGATCTTTTTCAGCAGAACCATAAATATTGCCCATTTTTTCTACTCATTCTTCTTTCTTGTGAAAACCTGCCTTCATTACCCACAATGCAACTCGGCCGCTGAAAGATTCAGGGTGTGTTGTGTTAGCTGTGGCTGATAGCCTTGAGCCTCTAGCTTCTTTCTACCTCTATATCCACCAGATGTTTTTCATTTTCAGACTTTTGGTCTCCAATTGATGCTGACTCAAGGGGCATCGCTTGAGGCAGTTTCTTGGTACACCTTATTTTTTTTCTTACATATGCAGTAGTACTCCACAATGCCTCAAGTGTGATTCAAGTGAGCTGGGATTTTAATTTTACATATGGCAGTAAGTGTTTGTCATGCTGCTGTCATTGCTCAACTCTGTCTGGATAAAAAGTGGTTTCACTTTAGAGCCAGCTATTCTTAAGAAAACCACAAAGTCGTATTCCTGTATTTGTGGATACAGCTAGCCAAGTGTAGCACGTCACGGGACTGGAAAGAAAAAATTATGTCCATTGACTGTTGCTTCAATCTGTTAGTGTGTGTATGAACGTGTGCATGTGAGTGTGTGCTGAAGAGAAACTGAAAGCCCAAGAATGTGCAGGGGATATACAACAATTAAAGCTCTGTTAAGGGAGTGCAGCGCTGGCAGTCATCTCACATCAGGTGTAACAGAGACCCAACAATGGAGCGTTATGGGTTGGTGAGCAGATCAATGTCAATGTGTATCGCTTATCATGAACAGGGCCAAATGCTTCACTTGACTGACACTTGGAACACATTAAGCATTCATAATGGACACAAGTCACCAGAAGGTCAACTTGATGCGTTCCACCTTAAATTACATCTCTGTGATTTGAATTTGAAAAGGAAGGTCCTGCCTACCTTCCAAAGCCTTTGATCGGGATCACCGCTGTTAGCAACTGATTTTATTTTCTGGCCCAGTCCACATGGTTTCATTTTATAAGATTTATTTATATTAAAGCATCCAAAAAACACAACTTATACATACCAGTAAGATGAGTCATATTTAGTTTCTTTCAGCAGGGACATAAATCACACATGTTCCACAGTCTGGGTTTGTTCTCCCAGACAAATTTGGAAGGAAATATTCAAACTTCTGATCTGACTCAGATTTCTGAATTGGATTTCTGACAATGAGCTGCGTAAACTTCACATTTTTGTTTCTCTGTCAGTGGAGAGGAAATTCTCTGGCATCAAATGAAACTAGGGGAGGTTTCACTAGAACATTAGCTATTCATGCACTTGTACTCCCCTGGAGGGACAGGATCAGGAATCCCGCCTGTTTACCAGAAAAAGGCAGCGTCTCGAGAAAACTGATCCAGATCTGAGGTCTCGGGGTGGAGCGCAGATTAGTTGTTTTTCTTCACATTTTTTAAAAACTAAATCTTGTTTTTCTACATTTGCATGCATTTCAAAGTTTTCTTAAAAGGTGTTTAGCTGTCGTTCTTTTCTAGAGGGACTGAAATTTGAAAGAAACAGTAGGCTAAATGACAGGTTAAATAGAAATTCCTCTCAAAGAAAACATCCCGTGTCTGAAGGTGGAGAAGACTAGATGGTTTGGCCTTCCAAGCAGTGTTCTTGAGTATGATGCTGAACCACAGATGTCCTTTTTCTCAGTTTTTATCTTTTAATGTAGTTAAAAATAGTTTCAAGTTTATCTCCGTGTCATCATGGTTCAGAGGCTGTGTGTGGTCCAGGTTCTATAATGTAGACGTTTTATGTGTTCTGTCATCAATATTCTTCATGCTGTGTAAGTCTGAACTTTGTCTGTCTTATGCTGTCATTATGTTTCTCCAAATAGTGATTGTTATTTCCTGTCAAAGGACTTTCAACAAGTTTTTCTTATCTAAGTAAAGGGTCCAGTGTTCAGAGGTGCTGTATGTTGTGCACATTAAGATAGCTGTGGGTTCATCACTATGGTGACATTTTTCACATTACACATAATAATTTGCTTCAGTAGTGCAGGTTTTATGTTTTAATGCGTTATGTTAAGCAAATTGAATTTCTTTTTTGCTAAAAACGATCTTGAAGATCATCCTGTCAAATGAGAATTTTTTGGTCCACCTCTGTTCTGTCTGTCTGTTCTTCGAGGTCTAACCATGACAGTTTTACTATATGCAGTCCTTATACACTAGTGGACTGGGAGGAAGCAGAGGCCTTACTGGACTTGCTAACCAGACATGCAGTTGGTCTTTCTGTAACTGTAACTAACTAACTGCCTCTGTGTAATGTGTCTGTTGATCTTTTTTATTGCATTTATTTCTGCACACTGTACTGCAGTTCTCATGCTTCTAAACACCACATACCATACAATCAGTCAAATCCAGTCAAATCTTTCCAGGCTTTTCTTCATCCTTTACTTTTAACTGCTTCAACCACATCCACTCATTCATAAATGCCCAACCCCCAATGCTCAGTCAAACTCCCCACGTATGACTTACCCCCTTTAACCACAAGCCAATCCCCATGATTCCACCCATGACCGTCCATCTCATGAACAACAATGACCCCACAGAACCAGATGGAGAGCCATAAATCACAGGCCCATGCCCACCCAGCAGAGTCCATAAATAGTGTAACGTTTCTTGAGGGTAAGAACATCGTGGCAAACCCCTGGTCTCTCAAGGAACCCTGAAGAGTGAGGTAGCCAAGGTGAGCCGCTGGCCCATAACTCTCCCATTCTTTCAGTGACAGGGAGTGTTTGGCTGGAGACTGCGTGTGTGTAAGACAAAGAAAAGGAAAAGAAAAAGGTAGCAAGGTAGACAAGGGCAAGGTGGTTGAATCAAAAGTTATTTCCAAGTTTTTCCACACACTAGGATGGAATATGTGCCAGAAAGTGTTAAGATTTAGACAGTGTTATCTGTGGTACTTTGATCTGACAACCCCCACCACATGCTTCTTCAAGTAAACAAGAATTACCTCCAGGAATTTCCCCAGTAGTCAAATAATTTTAATTCAGACCAGACAAAATACTTACACTTTTCATTTATTTTTTTCTCGTTTCTCTGTCAACTACTCCTTGGTAATCTGTACTGTAACAACACTCAGTTACAGCAAACGAAAGACACATACAGATTGAAACATAAATCCCTTCATTATTGTCAAAGGGGTTCAAGCATGGTCATAGTCTGGGATGTCGTGCGGTTGTGGCAAGTGTGTTTTCTTTTAAACCCCCCAGGAGTGAATCTATTTTCTGAGGCACCTATGACACTCATCTGGACCACAACAATGCCCCCTTTCTCTTCTCCGCCTCACGCTTGGCTGGCTTCTCTGAATACGACCCAGGGTGAAATAATCCATACCACTGAACCCCCCCCCCCCCCCCACAGCACTCACAGACAGAGAAACACACATGAATATACATGTTGACACTTAAATGGTCGCATGTGCAGCAAATCTCACATCCTGTAGAATTTACAAGCACGTATCTGTAACTCAAACCCACCGATGATGTACTCACGTTCATATGGAAGAGCAGGTAAAACACATACATGCAAGAGTGGAGGCAGACTGTACACATGGTACATACAGGACCACAGTTGCCCAAGCGTCTTTCCTGAGAGGACGAGTCAGAAAAATCACGATGAATGACAACACTGCCCTCACGTGGAGACTTTGAAGAAAAACAAAAACTTTCATGAAAACAACAAAACTACATGAAAAAATGTTTCATGTAGTTTCTGCTTTTCATTTAGATAAAATTAGTATCAAAACAGTGTTGTAAAAATGTTTCGGCACTGTGTCGGTGTCTCTTGATCCGCTTGTCAAACTGAAGTTAGAACAATAATCTAACTTTCTGTAATGTGGCTTTTACATGACAATAGACCTATTAATCTATCAGTTATATACTTGAGTATAGAAATCAAAAGCAGCATAAAAAGCACCTTGTATTAAACTGTAAACAGACACTTCATGTGCTATTAAATGTTGCTGGGAAGAATTATGTATAGCAGTCCACTTAATATTGTTTTTTAATTCTAACTGAATCCACATGTTTATTTTGTATAAACCATTAAATAAAGTCAGTTTTGCCTCAGTAGACCCGACACAGTATACGCAGTATAATAGTATGAGCAGTCTAAGAAAGCACAGCCAAAAAACAAAAAAGAAGAGAAAGAAAAGCCATTCAAATAAACAAAATAAAGGAGATGGAAAGTCTGAAACACATGTTTTTTAAAACATTTAATAATGATAAAATAATATTAGAATTATTCATTGGATTAAGTTAATCAGAAATTTTAAAGATGCCTTTGGGCTGCAGGCTAGACGGATGACATCTGTTGCACTACTCACACAAGTTTCTGTGTGAATTGCTGATTAACAGTCGAGCATTAAGTCTTCGTTACGAACAGCAACACCACAACCGTCGTCACAGCGAGCGAGTTTAGTTGCCCTGAGGTGGGCAGAGCTGCTTTGTTCTGGACGGGATCCACGCTTCAAACAATATCTACCTAATCTTCAGCTCACATGTTGAAACATCCTAACCACAGAAACAAGTAAGAGTTAATGGTCTCTTTTCATGCTCATATGTGTAATTCTGTCCGCTAAAATATGCGTTTTAGTTTAAAAGTAGTTCTACTACAATGTTACAAATAACTGTATTTTCTTCCTTCGCTCCATTGTGGTGATTGGGATTTTTGCTACTAATATCTGAAGCCTTGTTATGCTTTGATGAAGAAGTATCCTTATGCTTCTTGTTCCTTCTACCTTTCTTGTTTATTGTTGTTTCTATCAGTTTTGCAGAGCTATAAAGCTTTAATGTGGATAATATGCACATATAATTACCTTATGTACAGTATAATTGCCTTATGTTTTGGTAATGACTATTGGCTATAGTTTTTCCCAGTTGCACCTGTAGAACAAATAAAGTTCTGTTCTTTCCATGGTGTCTTTGCATTGATCTAATGTACAACAAAGCAACTATATTCTCGTTTCTGTATTGTCTTTCAACGCTTTGCTTTACTGTATGCACAAGTAGGCCTTTTTTTTTTTTTTTTTACAATAATATTATTGTTGTAGCTAATTAACTGATCTGTTTTCGGTGGGAGAGGTTTTATGGTTAATGATCCAAAACTCCAAAAACAAATAATTGCTTAAGGATCCTCTGATACAACTAATGTTTACACTGAAGTTACTAAAAGAGCGTAGTCGTCCCTTGACGCTGGCCTCCCTGCACGGGTTGGTTTGTATTGATAAGAGATTACTGGTGGTGAGGTCACCATTTCAGCTTCTTATCTTTACAGCCATTTAAATGGCAGATTCCTCTTCTGGCTCTTTAACATGTTGTTAAACACGTGCTTCAGTCACCTCACCCAAAGTCACTAGTATATAAACTTGTATATAAATGAGAGATTAAATGAGAGTACAAATAAATAACTGCATTATTTCCAATAGATTAAAAAATATTCAATTTTATTGTAAGTTGTTGAATCTAAAATCTTTATAAATTAACATATTCGGCATTTCACACATGTTTATTGACATTTTCCAAACTACTTAAGCATCAACATTTTATTATCAAATCACAATTTTCTATAAAATGCAAGTTTTCATATTTTGCTTTCACAGATAAACACGTTTCTGTCTTGAAATATGGCTTAACATGCTGCTGTGTCTTTAACTCCTTTACCAAACGAGCCATCAGGGGTCGTCATTTCACATCTCACATCCTTTTTGTAAAACTCATCCTACATCCTGGATAAATATTTGTAATGATCATCTGAGTAATGTCAGCACTACATGTTTTAGTGCACTGCTTAACTGACACATGTAAGCTATTAACACAAAGATAGGCAGATAAATCTGTGACGGAGTGAATAAATGAAGATCCTAAAAAGTTATAAATAATAATTGTTAATATTATAATTAATAATAGGTACTAGATTACCTGTCAACTAATAAGTAATAGTTGACAGGTCATAGACCCTTATAATTTCTTACAGAGTTCTTTTTAATGTCATATGTGTTTTATAGGTTATAAGACATTTATAAGTACTTGTTAACACTTAAGAACCTTTATAAAAGCCTTTCGAGTTTCTGATAACTGTTTATAATAGCATTAGAAATAAAATCTATTTAACATGATGAAGGATTTATTGACCTTAATGAACAAATGTTTAGATCTAATCGCTGCAAATAAAAAGTAAACTGAAGTATAAAAAAAGTTAACTTTCAATAAATGCACAAAATATATAGTCGATAGCATTAACCCATAATTTTTTTGTTAATGTTCTTAAGCAATCTATAAACTGTTTCTTATAATCTAACAATAAACGTATTTATGATGCTATTATTTACAGTTATACCATCTTAGTAGCACACGTTGATAAACATCTTTGAAGGACTTAGGAGAGCCTTATCACCTATTACCTAATGCTTGTTACAATGACCTTATTATAAAGCGCTAACCTGCTGTGCTGTGCATCAGCTCTGTGTCCTCAAATCTGACTGGCGTTACTACACGAATTCACAAGAGTTTAACACACAGTGAGAGGTGCATTATTAGATCAACACCCGAGGGAAAAGGAGGCTGAAGCACAGACGGCTCAGAGAGGAGAGAAAAAAAAGATTATATTCTCTCTACCAGTGTATGCATGTGAGTCAAAGCCACCCACACGAGTTCATGAAGATGGAGTTAATCTGTCTGCTCAGACAGCCACGCCAGCGACAAGGCTGGGAGGAGGGAAAGAATTGCGTAATCTGATGTCCCGCCTGTCGCTCACCCGAGCCACTGGTCTGGACTGGGGAGGGTGTTGCTCAGGATAGCTGCTCTAAATGGATTACAGGACAACACGTCAGTGAAAGGGCACCCGAACACACACACACACACTGTATACGCAGGTGCACAAGCGGAGGAGATTAGTCCAAAGTGAATTTTGCACCCATGCTAGGAGCTTAAACTAATTACCAGCTGAGAGTGAGAGAAAGGGTATTGAAGCAGCTCTGACATTTCTCAGTCTTTTGTCTCAAAATTTGACTTCTTTCTACCCTTTGACCTTTAACAGTCATTGGCAACCAGCTAAATGATTCCCTTTTCTTCCAGATATCTGATTCACTGAGGTCTGACTTGAGTATCAGGTGCCTGAGAGCAGCAATATCAGAAGGATGGAGGCAAAGGCAGACCCCGAGCCTGGGGCCCAGGTTCCGGACAACTCCGAGGTCGCAACTCTGGACACATCCGGGTTTGAAGTAACTGCTAACAGGCTGGAGCAGCTGATGAAGAGCATGGAGGTGCTGCTGTCAGATGTGGAGCAGCTGCGGGGCCACTGCAGCCACCAGGCTACCGAGCTGATGCGTGCGGCGGTGGAACTGAGGAAGCAGCAAGAAGACCTGAAGGAGAGCTACATGGATTTGTCCAGAGAAATGCAGGAAATCATAGATACAGTGGACGACCTGTTCAGCACCAAGAGTGCCTTTGAAGCCAAAGAGAAGCAAGCACAGAAACTGAACCGGCAGCTCTGAGGGGCAGAAAGCAGCTGATGGACTTTGTTTTTCATTGAGGAGAAAGCAAAAAAACTTCAGAGGGTGTGATTTTGGATTTGGATGTGTGAGTCAAAATTTGATTTGGGTGTGGATGTGGTGTGAAACGCTGAGGTTTTCATGGCTTTAAATGCTGCTTTACAATGCTTTAAATAGATTCATGGCATTATAGAAACTTTTTGCAGTGCAGCTTTCTTTATAGGTCTTTATCTGACAACCACCTTTACTGAAAAGCAATATGTAAAATGCATGATTCTGTATTTCTTCACTTAGTCCTGTGAATATCACACAATCAATTAAGATAGGTTATAGCCCCAAAACTAACCATAAAGTTTTGTCAACACCTCCACATCACAGTTTAAATAAAACAAGAATATTATGAGCCTAACGAGGGTACAATTTGCTGCATTGCCTTCATACTGGATCCAGCATAGGTTCCAGCCTGAGCTGCCTGTCAACAAATGGTTTACCTTCACTTCTTCTGTCACATCACATTTTCTTCCTGCCCACCCACTAACAAACACAGGCAACACAGCTATGATTTTCCATCACTAAGGTATTCTGTTGACAGTTAAATATATATGTTACTCTCAGTGGCCCAGATGACTGGTCTAACTTCACTGTTGGTACATCCTCCATATTCTGTTTCCATCCAGGTCACGCTTCACTGTGGTTTCTCACAGAAATAAACCTAAATAGAGCCTTAGGGTGATTTTTACCTCCCACTGGCTCCTCTTCTGTGAATTATTGGTCTGTATTTAGTGGTTAAGGGATGTGTGAAAGGGACATTCAGTGGTCAGCAACCTGAAAAAAGTCAATCTTTCTCACCCTAAATCTCATTTTAGTTCTTGTGTAAAAGCTTAACTGATATTATTGTTTGCAGTTTATTTAAGCTACCATTAAATTATGTTTAAATATCAAAATATTCTCTTGGTCTTCTGTATTTGATTTTACTCACCTGTTTGACCAAAAGCAAATTTTCGTTTTTTGATGATTTCTTGAACTAAAACATGCATATGCAAATGAAAAGACTTGTTGTAAAACTACAAGACAAGCAGTGTGGCAGCCTGAGGGGTCTTAACTGATAACACCCTGGTCCAAATAGAAGAAATCACAGCTTATATTCAACATCCAAAAGTGGAAGTCTTTTGAGGAAAAAAAAAAAGTGTTTCTCTGTGTGGTTGAAATCTGACACCTCATGGGTTGTGGTGTTGGTGAGCAAAGAGGGTGAGATACAAAAGCTGAGTGTCAGTGCCTACCTTCACTACTGAGGTGCACACCCCTCCGTCTGCTGGACGACCAGCTGGGAGCTCACTTCAAGGAGGTAAGACAAAATAAGATCTGCCGACAGTTATTGATAGCTGTTTAATCTATCCAGCTTTGCACAATGGATGCATGTATTAAATATCATCAAAGAAATCACCAAGGATATCAAGTAATTCAGCGTCTGCGTGACACAGATGCATGTGATGAATGGATTTACTTGCATTGAAAGTTTACTTGTTTATTTGCTGTTCTCCTCAGCAGTTCTTCGGTTAGCTTGTGAACATGAACATCCTGCAAGTCCTGGGTCTCCTTCATCTGCTGGCTGGACCTGCTTTCACTGTGAGATTCACTTTTACTAATATTCATAAAAATGTATTATTTGAATGGAATTGAAAATTAAAAATAAAATAACCAGATTTTAGACGTACTGTATAGGTACTGTATGTCCAAATCTCAGCATGAAAAAGCACACATGTTTACTTTCAGACACACTCGCCAGCAGTGATGCAGACGGTTTATACACACATTACGCAACGTTTAAGAGGCGGTTTGTGGCTAAATGTTATAGTTTCTATTCTGGTGACTCTAGATTGCTCTTAGTGTGTGTCAGTGGTTCGTGGTGGGCCATGATATGGTGTGTGAGAGCAGTATGTGTTCCAGTGTCCGAGTGAGTAGGAGTTTTACTCTTTTTTTCCCAGCTAACACGGCCAGTCCATGACTACTGGGGAGAGTTTGGAGCTTATGGGCCCTGCAGTCGCACCTGTGGCACAGGAGTGGCAGTGAGAACCAGGAAATGTATCACTTCAAGGTAGGACACATCGACACATATCTTGCATATTATCTGGAATAGAAGTAGCACATTGTTATGTTTTAACATCATTTTATGATTTAACCATCTATTACTCTCCTTTCTCTTAAATTAACCCTTTTATTTAAAGTTATGACTTCATTGTTTATAGATGATCATTCAAATTATGCATGTTGAAATGTTTTAGACATGTTCAATAGAGTCAGATGTATTTAACAAGAAAGAGAGAAATTTAACTTGCATGCAAACAGTATTGTTTCCTCTCTCTTGCAGGACAGATGGAGGACATAACTGCATAGGATCTTCTAAGTCCTTCAGAACCTGTAATACTCATGTAATTATCCTTACACTATTTTTGTCCTCTTTATAAATTACAGTCACCCACTAAACCTGCACAACTGTATCCAAAAATATGCTAATAATTCAACATTTTCTCTCGCTGCAGGAATGTCCAGTCGGATCCAGGGACTTCAGAGAGGAGCAGTGCTCCCAGTTTGACAGGATGGACTTTCAGGGAAAACGTCACACATGGGTTCCTTATTATGGAGGTATAAGACCTATTATGTACCGTACACCCACGTTAGAGTCTACAGAATTGTAATGGCTGTATCTGTATTGCAGCATCCAACCCATGTGAGTTGAACTGTGTCCCGAGAGGACAGAACTTCTTTTATCGACACAGACCTGCAGTGGTGGATGGGACACCGTGTTATGTGGGCCGCACTGATATCTGTGTGGATGGCACCTGCAGGGTGGGAACTTTCAGAGCTTTATCGTGCTGTATATCTATAGAATATTGTTGTCTGTTTCTCTTCATCGGTAGGTTTTCCTACATGAGAAGTAAATTGGCTCAGAATGCTGGTTTTTAGCACAGATTCTTTTTTCTCAAATGGTAACCCATAATTTAGTTCAGATTTTCCTTTTGTTGATTTTCTATTGCTCAAAAGCCCACTTCTCCTTCATTCAACACTGCTGTAGAAATTTTAATTTATTTTTCTCTCTGTCCAGATACTGATCCATGGAGAGTTTATGGGCTTGGATGACGACACTAATTCCGTACACTCTGCAGCTCCTGTTGTTGTTGCTCCTCACCCAAGGGAGACACTCACATACATCTACAAAACTGGTGTCTATGGCGAGTGCTCCGCCACCTGCAATGGAGGCATGCAGTATCGCAGCGTGGAGTGTTGGGTTCAGGATCCAGCAAACCCCCGTGTGGTGGAAGCGTCTCACTGCATTACCCAGCGTCTGCAGCGGCCACAGAGCCAGCAGGCCTGCAACATGCATCCGTGTTCTGCTGAGTACAGTGTCTCCAGCTTCAGTGTGGTTTGTACCTCACAGCAAAAAACTTAAACTGATCACAACAGACAAATATTAGCCTATTGTTTCTGACATTAAACTGTGAAAATAAAAGAAAGGTATTACAAAAATAGACTTCTCAAAGGATAAATATGCTAAAAGCCTATTTTCCTGCACCGTGCAAAATGTGTCATGAGTGCACCAATCAATGTCATTGTCATATCACTTAGTAGTATCCAAGAGGGATGAAAATACTTGCAATGCAATGTCTGGGAAACATATATACAGTTTATGGTCAGTGCTGTAAAACCTTTAAAAATGTTGCTCTAACAACCACCACTGCTATGACATAGAGGCCACCAACTGTCTTGTCCATGGTCTCATTTATCAATGATCATAATGATCAGGTATCAAAATTGTTTTGGTTACGATATATAGATAATTTAATCTTTTTGCTTGCATATGATGGTCAGTGCTCGGTCACTTGTGGGGAAGGCCAGCAGACGAGGGAAGTGCTCTGCGTGGGACCAGGAGGTGAACGTCTGGCTGACCACGCCTGTAGTGGACTGGCAAGACCTCCTTCGGTCCAGACCTGCCGCAGACCTGCCTGTCACACACACGTCACCTGGCATGTGACTGACTATGGACTGGTAGGTGAAATGAAGCAACTACAAAAACTTTAATCTCCCCTCCATCCCACACGATTTAATCTTTCCTGTCTTGTCGCTGCAGTGCACCAGAAGCTGCGGTGGAGGAGTGAGGGAGAGGCGGGTTGGCTGTTTTGATACAGATTTGAACCCCTACCCAGACGCCCGGTGTGGAGTAGCTAGCAGACCCATCTCTGTGGAGACATGCAACTCACAGCCTTGCCCCAGAGCACAGAGTGAGTCGAACCAACTCCACAATCTTTTTTTCTTTTTAGTGTGATTGTTAATGCTTGTTTGTGTTTGGCCAATGCACTTTCTCCTTAGGGGTTCCAAGTGTACAGGACCCAAGGGGACAGGAGACCACCATAAGAGGATTCGTGCCCCATGTTCCAGGTGACTCTTCAGGTATGTAGAGCATGTGGGAGATGTTTTATTGAAATGATATTCTCTTTCTTTATGTGCTTGAACATGCAATTATTTTATATGTGTTTATGTGTCGCCAAAGAAGTCATAAAGAAGGTGCACAAAGAATTTAAAATATGAATGGAAAGGTATCACTCAGATTATTTTTGAGTGAATTCATCCAAATGTGTCCTTATGTGCCCTTATATATTGTAATTGCTACTGTCTAGACCACGACTGCACTGCTTTCTTGTTGCTTTTCTCAAAGTCATAGTGTTTCTTTTAATACCATACTTCTGAAAGTCAAGTTTTGATTCTAAAAAAATATCCAGCCAGACTTAACTACTGCCAAATTTAGTCTTAAACCTTTGTAAAAGGACACATTGGCACGTGTCTATAATATGTACAATAGCAGTATGCTTGTTTGACCACATATTTGTCTGTTTTTGCGTTTTAGCTTCCAGGCCACAAACTAACATTGCACATGAGCATTACCCTGCTGTGATTGGTCCTCTCTGTGCACAGTCCTTCTATGGCTGCTGTCCTGATGGCCATACATCTGCCACGGGGCCCAGGAATGAGGGCTGCCCCCGGGACGACTGTGTTCGCACCAGGTTGCACTTCCTAGATCCAATTCTTCTAACCAACAGATGACATAAATTAACCTGATGAACTGCATATTAGCTCGGAGTAGATTACTTCCAGTGTTCAAAAGAGTCTTTCTTCCTTAGGTACGGCTGTTGTTTGGATGGAGTGACTCCAGCTCAAGGATTTGGAAGAGCTGGATGTCCTGAGTACCAGACGACTGTAACAACTGTGGTAGGAGTTGCATCCATTTGCCATCTCATTCAACAAACACATTAGAGGTTTATTAAAGGGGAAACCGATTTCATGAGTCAAAACCAGTTTATTCTTTATGGAAAGTGCTAATCAGCCTGTAAAAACAGCAATATCTCTTCTTTGGCTCTGGAGAAGTTTTGATGACCCATATTAATGAGTTAAAATGAGCATATGTAAACCTCTGCTGCACAAGTTTTAATCACAATTGTTTCAATCTCCCCAAACTTCAAGGAATCACAATGGCATAATTTAATTTAATTATATCTCCCAAATGTACTGGATATACTGGAAGCTTTACTGCCTTTCTCTTTCTGTTTTTCTCCCTGAGCAGCACACAACACCACCTCCTGGCTCTCCATCCACTGGTGATGTGTGCTCTCTGCCCCGCGATGAAGGCCCTTGTGACACTTGGAAGGTCCGCTTCTACTATGACTCAGGCACTAGGAAATGCACTGAGTTCTGGTATGGAAGCTGCCAGGGCAATGGCAATAACTTTGTATCCCTGGAAGAGTGCAAGAGACAGTGTGGGGGTGTTGTGAGGGAGCCCCCACCTGCACCTCGCAGACAGACCCCAAGCACAGTGTCACGCAGAGGTTCTCTGAGGGCAAGGGCAAGGGCAAGGGCATAACCGTGCTCACCAGTAATAGTTCCAAATCATGGAATAGTCAGTGCTCTCTCTCTGCAGACAATCACGTGAAATTTGATTATGTATAATTTCCTCCCAAAAATGCTTTGAAAAAAATTACCACATCCTACCTTTCATCTTAGCATTGGCCTTTACATTCAAAATGAGCAGATAGCTTCACAATATGATAGTGATACGGCTCAAGCTTACGTTTCTGATTTTATTACCTTTTAATCTTTGGCTTTTTGTTTGTCATTCTTAGTTGTCATTCATTTATGTGTTTTGCCTTATAGATCAGGGCTCAAATGATGTCAGTGTGATTACCCGAGTTAAATCATAAAGCTGATCAATAAATTTTCATTTATCCAGTAACCCACAGAAAAAACTGCTGTGGTTTATCTTGTGTCTCCATCTACTTTCAATTTTTTTAAAAAAACACAGAGGTGTGATGCAACTTACAAAATTTGCAGGCTGATGAAGTTAAAGACTAAGGATTCTCATTTTATGCTATTTTATGCTTGTACTTTATCCTTCTATTCCATTACATTTAAAGAGGCGATACATTTATTTCACAACTTTGTTGATTATGATTTTACACACAAAACATATGATCAGTTTCTAAAATATCAGGCATTGTTAAAGATTTGGAAAACAAAGAAATTCCTTTATTACACTGACACAAGGAATTACAGTGCATTTGAAGTTCTTTTCCTTTTAAGATTAGATTCTAATGTAGTTTGACTTGTGATAGAGTATTTCTACTTTTCTGTACACATTAGACATGAATGATAAACAAGATTGTTGTTGTATTTTCAAGGCTTTTATTTTGGAACCAGAACTTTATTTTGAAGGCACTACACATACAACCGGAATAAGACTATTTCATTTCCCGTGAATATTTTGCTTCCAACGGGTACACTACTCTGGGAGTCAAGAAGCAATTAACAACGACTGCTTTTGTTTTTTTGCATCCCTAATACATAGACACTCTCCGTGTCAGTACAAACATGGTAAGAGCGATTTATTTTACGCTTTAAGAGGGAAAACTCGTAGTATTTGCTATATCAGCTTCTGTTAACCCCGTCATTGCTAAGCTAACAGGCTACGAGGCTAACGTTTGCTACTTTGTCAAGTGTCTATTTCGTCCAGTTTCATTTGTTGTTTAAAGCATCTATTTTTAACGTTAATGTGCAATAAACTCACACCTGTTCGCTTAAATATAGATAAAATATTCGGCACATATTGTTAACGTCTAGCTACTACGCTATCGTTACAGTACCCTCTGCTGGAAACCGTTTATAGTCAATACTTGAAACCCTTAGGGTGAAGGTTACGCTTAATGCTTGGTGTATGAGATCAAATCACAAAACTGCGTGTGAAATTCGGTTAAATGTGGTGTTCTGTAAAGAGCTGGCATTGCTGTGTGTGTATTAAATAATATTAATCATTTTTACAGTCGCACACAATTTTGCTAGTCCAGCCAACCAAGAGACCCGAGGGCCGCACATATGCTGACTATGAATCGGTGAATGAATGCATGGAAGGTAAGTCTTGAGCTATTTTAAACTAGTTTTCACAAATAAGTGTACTTTTGTTTTTATGGGTGTAATAAGTCTGTAAATAATCTGAGACCACCTTCTCTTTTTCGCACCATTTGTAACATCACATTTTCATTTCAACAATATTCCTAAATGAAGTCACTGAAATAATTTAGGTGTAAGCATAGTAATTCCTTAACTTGTACATACAAACAATAAGGAGAGATGTTTTTGTAGTTAAGTTCTAGTGAATGGTAAGTTTACTGTACAGCAAAATATTGAAACTCATAACATAAACTGGAATTGTACCTGTAGTATTTCAACTGCAAGCTAGTCTCTTGACCTACAGAGAGCCACTGGAGCGTTGCCATTAGCAAATTTTCTTTTTCTTTTTTTTCAAATGCCAAAATGACTTAAAACATTAGTTGTTGGTTGTCAGAATGTATTAATTCAGTTTTACAACTGTGCCCTTTTTATTCATTCTTTTCTTACTTATCCTGTCTCCCTTTCTAGTGAAATAGTGTAGTTATATTGACTGTAAGTCTAATGAATCCTGTCACATTGTTGTGAAAACAGCTTCATACACAAAATGAGGTTTGTTGTTATATATACCATCTGAGCTATTTTATTTAGACGCAGACTTTTATAAATGGTTTTGCTTCTATTCAGCATATCTTGTACCCTTATTCTAGGTGTTTGCAAAATGTATGAAGAGCATCTGAAGAGGATGAATCCAAACAGTCCCTCCATCACTTATGACATTAGTCAGTTGTTTGACTTTATTGACGACTTGGCAGATCTGAGCTGTCTTGTGTAAGTATGATTTGAATAAATCAACAACATTGCATTGAATTTTACTTCAAGTTAAAAGAAATTGAAATTTCTATACAGGTACAGAGCTGACACTCAAACGTACCAACCATACAACAAAGACTGGATCAAAGAGAAGATTTATGTCCTGTTGCGGCGTCAAGCTCAGCAAGCAGCAAAGTAAAGGCATCAGTGAAGAGATGTCCTGCTACACTCATTTTGAAAGGGTTTACTGTACATTGGGGAAAGGAGGGGTTTGAAAAATGGTTGACGTCAGAAGTCTTCGGCTTTATATAGAGATGAAGTCGTACTCGGCAGCATATATATGTTATTTAATTTGTTATACTTTGATGAGAGTGGGGCTAATGGCTGCAAGGACTAACTTATTGATGAGAGGGATCCTGCATGGAAAAATTCTTGCCAGTCTGGATAAAACCAAATTTTTATTTGTCAAACATTTAATAGTGTGATTTCAATTTTCTTAAAGGTTATATGATCTTTTTACTGAACATGCTGTTTTGAATGTAGGCAGTTTATTTATGACTGAGATAAATGCCTGCAGACTGACTGACCCACCAATTTAACTAATTACAGAAGATTTTTTTCATATCTCATCTGTTACTGCTATTGTTCCTATAGTTGTGATGTAAAATGCTGTTTTTGTATACATTTTGTTTTGCGTAGAATTTGATTTCAGCTATCCTTGATCCTGTTTTCTTTGATTTAAGTAAAATAAAGTATTTTTTTCTGACTAGTGTCTCTTGTGTACATATATAACATTTGTACAATGTACAATGAGGATTACATTTAACTGTTAATTCAAAGAGTAAGTATAAAAATTGCGACAAGTGTCTGTATCTCTCTGGATCCAAGTTCATGTCAAATGGTTGGACTACCTGTTGAACAGGATGCAGAGTAACTAGCTGGTAAATTATATAGAAGTTAACGGGCAGAATGATGTTTGATGTTAGATGTTGCTGCAGCCTCTCGGAGATTCATTCTGCTCACCGGTATTAGATTTGATACAATTTCTGGCCTGTTGTGTTACTGTGTCTTTAAATGTGGCGGGCTGCCCTGTTGTTGCCGTGCTGGAAACCCCGTACTGACTCTGAAGGGACCCAAGATGGCTGAATACTCACGGGGGGGCAGTTAGCAGTTATCTGAGCAAGACGTCGGGAATGAATGGCAAATAGCACTATGATGTAAAGCGAAATCTTGAAGTAATTGTACGACTGCAGTTTGTTGGTTTGCATAATTTTTGCGATGCATGAATATCTGTAAGGAGAGATTGGTCTCTCCGCGGCCCCGAGCCAGAACATGGCGGAACACTTGGGAAGAAATAGCAGCTAACGCTAGCTAGCTGGCGTATTATTCAGACACAATTAGGTAAACACGTTGTCTGCGATCCGCAAGTGTGAAATAATGTTATCAATCCACAGCTCTTGTCATTTTGCCTCGGCGTGTCGTTTAACGGTGAATATGTGCAGTGTAGGCAGTTAGCGTACTAGCTAGCTAGTTAACTCGATAGGTTCGCTAGCTAACGTAGCTGGCAAACGTTGTCCGCCAGCGTACACACTGTACTAATCTTTTACGCAGGCAGAGGGTTTCGGGAGCCTGAGATCGTAACGGTGGGGTTTAGTATGAATACTCCTTTCAACTATGTGCTAGAACTTTGCAGTGTCTGCCAGCTCTGGTTTTGTATGTTAACGTTAACACGTTAGCTAACGCCAATACAATCCGCACTGTAAATTAGACAGCCATTAGCTACAATGGTCTGTAAGCTGATTTTATGTGGCGCGTTGCCTATAATTAGGGCGAGATAAGTTTTGAGGCAGCTCGTTAAAACAATCATATTTTGGTTGTGACTGCATAGTCGATCGGGGAATCTTCCCGGATATTCATCCAGGTGTTATACTTTTAAGCTCCTTCAAAGAACTGTTATCCTGGATGACCCCTGGCGCGAGTTAGGACTGCGTTGTTGAAGTGAGCAGGTGTATAACGATAAAGTGAATTGAAGTTGTGGCGTTACTAGGTGAAGCAGATACCCTGTAAAAGCCAAGAAGGTTCGGAGGGGGAAACCTGTTTCAGCTACCTGCCAGGATGACAGACACTCGTCGACGAGTCAAAGTCTACACCCTCAATGAGGACAGACAGTGGGATGACCGTGGGACCGGACACGTCTCCTCGGGCTATGTAGAGCGTTTGAAAGGCACGTCTCTTCTGGTTCGAGCGGAGAGTGATGGTAAGGCTATCAAATGAGCTAATGTCGTGGGAACTGGCAATTCGCATTGCCTACTTTGAAATCACCTCTGGTCTATTGGAAACCACAGTAGTCTCTCAGTAATTGATATATGTATGTATGTAACCCTCACTTGTACATAGCAAATACCCTAAATTACTATCCTCCTGAAAGTCATTTTGACACCACTCTTACCCTGACAGGTTCCTTACTGCTGGAGTCAAAAATCAACCCAAACACAGCCTACCAGAAACAACAGGTAAGCACATTACATGATGTAGCATGCTCATGTAGAATTTGACTTTTCCTTCTCTGTTTACTGATTGTAAACTGGCTTTATTTTTCCTTTTGGAAAGGATACACTGATAGTGTGGTCGGAGGCTGAAAATTATGATCTGGCACTCAGCTTCCAGGAGAAGGCTGGCTGTGATGAAATCTGGGAGAAAATATGCCAGGTAACTGTACTTCTTTTTGTGTGAGTGTATGTTTGTCTGCTTTATTTACATGCATTTGAAATCGAGGGTGTTTGGGTGTTCCTGGTGATGGTTTTGCTTACTTTTCTTCTTCACTTCTATGTTTCTCATTGTTAAGGTGCAGGGAAAAGACCCATCGGTGGACATCACCCAGGATGTAGTGGATGAGTCTGAGGAGGAGCGCTTTGAAGACATGTCGTCACCAGGTCTGGAATTACCACCATGTGAACTGAACCGCTTGGAGGACCTGGCTGAGCTTGTGGCCTCCTCGCTTCCGTCACCACTGCGGCGTGAGAAACTGGCTCTGGCTGTGGAGAATGAGGGCTACATTCGCAAGCTCCTGGAGCTGTTCCGTGTATGTGAGGATTTGGAGAACAGAGAGGGACTGCACCACATGTATGAAATCATTAAAGGCATCTTCCTGCTCAATCGTACTGCACTCTTTGAGGTTATGTTCTCTGATGAATGCATCATGGACGTCATTGGTTGTCTGGAATTTGACCCAGCCCTCCCGCAGCCACGGCGGCATCGGGAGTTTCTAACTAAGACAGCCCGCTTTAAGGAGGTGATCCCCATCTCTGATCCAGAACTGCGTCAGAAAATACACCAGACCTACCGGGTGCAGTATATTCAGGACATGGTGCTGCCCACGCCTTCTGTTTTTGAGGAAAACATGCTGTCCACCCTGCACTCCTTCATCTTCTTCAACAAGGTGGAGATTGTGGGCATGCTACAGGTGAGCTAGGCAGACATGTATTACAAGGTTTGCCGGTGAAGTGTGTTTATTTTTAAAAAAAGATATATGTATGCTCCACATTGTCACTTTAAAATTTACTCAACCAAAACAAAGGATACAGAATTTATACGACCTTAAGACAAATAGGCAATGCTGTCATGATATTTAACATCAAAATGCAAACATAAGAGCATATTTTTAGTCCTTATGCAGTGCAGGCTGGAAATTAAAGTAACTGTAGGACTGTTCAGAGGTTTTATTTTTGGCTGATTGTGCTTTACCAGTCTGAGTTTGTCTGCTAGTCTTTTTTTGGTCATGTGATCATTTTGTTTTTGTACTGTGTCAACTCAGCAGTGTTTATGTATGGCTGTCTCCATAGAGATGGAGAAGTGTTGTGTAAATCAGTTATGCTGCGCTAGAGGAAAACTGAAACTGGCTCGCTGTTGACTCTGGTACGCTGTGCTGTGTGAAATTCTGAAGTTAAACACTACTGAAACGGACCTTTTTTTTTTTTCCACTCACTTACCATGACGCAGTCTTGTCAAGTCAGAATTAAAAGACCAATTGTTGTATTAATTTATACCAGCACTGGAAATAGTAAATCACAAGTATAACTGATCGGATCTGAATTGTCAGTGTTAAGTACCTTATGTACATAACTCATCAGGAAAAACCACATAAATGTCATAAAGTAGTTTTTTGGCTTTGTATATAAAATAGATTGACTGTAATGGTACTTAGTTACAGTGAACAAAATACATGTTGATTTGATGATACATGTGATTTCAGGTTGTGAGTTTAATCTAAAGATGTATAATGTATATAATGAATATTCATGTCACACTACAACTTCCAGTGCTGTTGTTGGTAAATCAGGTGGATGTCATTTTTGTTTCCTGGTTATTTGAGTCTGAGTCACATTGTTGTAGATCAGCAACTTTGTTTCAGTAGAATTAGCAGTGTACAGTTAGCCATAGGATGATTTTTTTTCCTTCCTCTCCCACATCCTGATTTGTTCCCTCTATGTGATACTCACTCCTCTATCTCCCCTTCCCTTTCAATGTCAGGATGATGAGAAGTTTCTGACTGACCTCTTTGCACAGCTAACAGATGAGGCTACAGATGACGACAAAAGACACGAACTGGTATGCAAGCTTGTCATTCAAGGTTATTGACTGAATACATTTTTCTTAATGTCTCTTGTTTCAGAGAGTTAATTTCTTTCTTATAGGTGAACTTCCTAAAGGAATTCTGTGCATTCTCACAAACGTTACAACCTCAAAACAGAGACGCCTTCTTCAAGACATTGTCAAACATGGGCATTCTACCTGCACTAGAGGTCATACTGGTGAGTGCCGCGGTTTTAACATAAATCAGCGTTGAGTTTATTTGGCACTTTTGCTCGGACATGCTAAGAAATGTGCTGTTGGTGTTGATAGTGTCGGTAATGATGCAGTCCTTTTTTGCATTAGGATTATGGAATGTACCTTAAATTTAAAGTTGCATTAAGTGGCATACTCTGAGACGAAAAATAAGACTAAGTAGAAATAAGCTAGTGTTATCAGTGAAAATTATATTGGCGTGTTTGTAGTATGTTAATACAATTGTGCACCAGTTCCTTACAATGACAGTTGCTGACTATGGATTGAACACCATGTTGAGGAAACAGAGTCTTCCTTCACTGTGGTATTGAATTACATTTTGTTACTGAGAAGGCAGCTTTCTGGTTCATCTGTTTTTGTGAAACAGAGTGTCATAAAAAGTTTTATCCTCTAGTTTAAGGGTATTTCATAACTTTTCATAAGGACCATGACACAGCATTTTTTTTTCCTCAACAAGCAACTGAACTGGCACCGCAAGAAAACAAACCAGATATTGTTTTTTGTCTGTGTATTGTTAAACCTCAAGGTTTGCCGCAGTGTGTAGTCAACATACAAAGTTGAGTACACACAAAAATTAAAAACAGTCATTAGGATCCGAGTGGGTGCTGCAGGTTGTCATGGTATTGTTTGTTAGGAGGGTAGAAAGGTTGTTTTGGGTTGTATTAATTCTTCCCTTGCCTTGTCCAGTCAAAATTTTTTTTAAAAAACTGGTTCATCTAATAATTGGTTGTATTACGTGGAGGTGGGGAGAGTACCCTTTTAGGCTGGCTTTTGGTCACACTGAGACATTGCTTCATTTAGAAGTGGTAATGTCACATTCCTGATCATTTCTGTGTGGATGTAAATCCTACCAGAATGTTGATATTGCAAACTTCCCCACCTTTCCAGATGCAATAAAAGAATAATAAGTAGACTGCAGTGTCTCTAGTGTTTGTATACGAGAGTGAGTGAGTGGTAGGTTGGGAAGGTCAGAGCTTGGAAAGAGAGGATGCTCTTGTACTGCTTCTCAATCTGGGATAATTTATTTTGCTGATTAGTAAAGTGGTCTTATCACAGTTTAACAGAACGGTGAACATGATGAGCACAAGAAAGCTCACTTGATTTACAGCTAATTCATTTTTGAATTATAGAACCGAGGTTCCGAGGAACAAACAATTCCTTAAAACACTCAGGCACTGAAAGTGAATAGCAACTATCATGATCTATCTAGCCAGCATCTGAAAATGCAGTTGGTTGTATTTTTGTTTTTGTGCCCCATGGTACAAATTTCTGTCTTGTTTAATTGAAATTTGTGGGGGGAAAATGGAATGCATAACACCTGCAAATCAGGGGGAAATGTATGAACAGATACATTAAGCAGGTAAAATGTTCACCAACACATATTCATACTCATACATGTAATACAAGTACACCTTTGCCCAAACCTTTACTTCATATATCCTTCCTCTCGACACACCTAAACTGATTTAAAAACAAAAAAAGAAAGAAATTGGTAAGTCTGACAAATCAAGTACACTTGGGTCCTATTTTATTGCCACCTTTGTTTCGATTTAGTTTTTGAGATAAGCTAAGACTTTATTGATTCCACACTTCACAATGAACTGACCAATATAATGTATGTTCATGAAACAGGGAATGGATGATGTTCAGGTCCGTGGGGCAGCCACAGATATTTTCTCTTATCTGGTGGAGTACAACCCATCCATGGTACGAGAATTCGTCATGCAAGAGTCTCAGCAAAATGATGACGTGAGTATATGAACAAAATCAGCCAGAAATGTATAAAACACAGGTGTTGTGTTACTAATGCTTATTTATTGGCCTTCCAGGACATCCTCCTCATCAACCTGATCATTGAACACATGATCTGTGATACAGACCCAGAGCTAGGTGGAGCGGTGCAGCTGATGGGTCTGCTACGGACTCTGGTGGACCCTGAGAACATGCTAGCTACTGCAAATGTGAGTTTGTGCACTACTGCTAAACACGCTACTTTTTACAGACAGTGGCTTAAATGTAAAATTGAGCACTTGGTACTTACATACAGCTTGTCCGGAAGTACTTTGAACATATGTTCCTCTTTTGTATGTGTGAAAAGTTTAGGTGTGGCTTGTTCAGTTATGTTCAGTTGAACTGGATGAAGTAAAAAACACATTAATGTTCCTTCAGCTTTGTTTAAAAAAAATAATAATAAAATTAAAAAAAAAAAAGATGATTTCCTCGCAAGATAACTGTGGGTTCACCATTCACGTTAGGCAGTACTGGAAGGAGACTTTATAATTAGCAAAGTGAAGTAGTGTACTCAATACACAAGTGCCACATTTACTTCACACACATGCAAAAGAGAACGTTATTCTCCATTTGTGGATGTTGGCTGTTAGAACATAGTACAGATGCATAACGAGAGGGGGGGGATTCCAAACTGTAAAGCTGGAGTTTCCTGCCAGTCAAGTTTTTCTTGAGAAGTATTACACAGTGCCACTAATGTAACAGGTTAGGCCAGACCTCTGTATCTTTACTGTTGTTTAAAAGACACAAGACACTGTGAATATTTCAAAGTTATGTTATTTTTCTCTGTAAAAAAAAAAAAAAAAAAAAAACACTATGTCCTTTTTCCTTTCCAGAAAACAGAAAAGACAGAGTTCCTGAGCTTCTTCTACAAGCACTGCATGCACGTCCTCTCAGCTCCACTCCTGGCCAACACCACAGAAGAAAAACCTAGCAAAGGTGCTGAATACCTGTGAGATGAGATGTGTGTGCGCGCGTGTGTGTGTGTCTACATATGTGTTGGTATTTTAACACTTGAGCTGAATTCGCAAATCTGTATGTTGCTTACTATTCATACTATTCGTCATTCCTCTCCTAGATGATTTTCAAACATCCCAGTTGCTGGCCTTGATTCTGGAGCTGCTGACATTTTGCGTTGAGCACCACACTTACCACATCAAGAATTACATTATCAACAAGGACATTCTCAGGAGGGTACTGGTGCTTACTGCCTCTCAGCATGCCTTCCTGGCACTATGTAAGTCTCACATGAATTCTGAGTACCTACCAACCTCGACAAAATTGTGCACCATAAATTAATGTTTTCAACTCAAATGTTTGTTCTTTATCTCCTTTGCCCAGGTGCCCTACGATTCATGCGGAGGATCATTGGTCTGAAGGATGAATTCTACAATCGCTACATCATGAGAAATTTTCTCTTTGAGCCTGTCATTAAGGCCTTCCTCAACAATGGCTCACGCTACAATCTCATGAACTCAGCCATCATTGAGATGTTTGAGTACGTTCGTGTTGTAAGTATTGCTTTTTTTCCTATAGAACGTGTACTTTCATGTCACTTCTGATTGTGTTGCATTGGACTGTGACACCAAGTTCTCTCTTATCCTAAAACATTTTTCCCTCAAATTTGTAACACTTAAGATAGGTGTTGTGCCCACGTTTTTATGACTATATTTCACATTTGGTCAGATGCTGATCTTTTGTGTGTGAGGCATCCATATTTTTAGAACTTGTATCTCTTTTGCATTAACAGCCATATTTGAAGCATTGTAGCCAACCGCTACAGTCACTACATATGTAAATACAAGTCTGGACAGACATGGATGTAAACTGCAATTTGACTGATGCTTGAATGCATACAGCCATGAGGCAGTAATTCTAGTTCTTTTAATAGATCACAAAATTTTGAAGTATTAAGGAAAGTACTTCACGTATAAAGGTGTCTGGCAGGATGGGAGCATTGTTTATTAACACCTAAATGACACACAGGAATTTATGGCACAGAACCATAGGAACTAGTAGTTCACCATAGCTCAAGCCTGTGCTTGCCTCTAGCTTTGGTTTAGGAAAAATAATTTTTTCGTTGTTCTTTGTTTATTTTTTCGGATCCTTGATTTTCTTTCCTGTCTTTGTTTCCTCGGAGCTGAGCACCTTGTCAAACCTGTCCAACAGAAAATCTTAAAGCCATGCTTGTCTTGCAGTATCATAAGGATTTTGTATTGCTCACTTGAGCACATACACTCATTTACTCATTTTCACCTCAGTTGACTCATTCAGTTGTAAATAGTTTTTTTTTTTCCATTTGACAAGTGGTTTGGTAAATTGATTGTCATTTTACTGTAACTACATACTTAACATTTGATCATATTTCCCTTGATTGTAAAGGTGACTTGCTCTGAAATGACTTTTCATACATTTTTTTTATAAGATTATCCTACGAGATCTGTAAAAATAGTAGTATTCATAATAATAGTATTCATAGGTTGTGTAACCGCATCTCCGAAAGTGAAAACTTGTGATGAATGTTTCATTGATTCATTTTAACTTGTCTGGTGTGATCTCCCCTCTCTCTTTCTCTTCCTTGCTCATCTCTTCATGTTTCATTGCTCTTCTGCTCTGCCTAAACTCTAAACTGCTCGTCTTACCTCGCCATACCATTTCCTCTTCTATTGGGTCTCTACACCCCTCTTTCTCTCTGCTCCCATTGCTCCCAGGAGGATGTGAAATCTCTCACAGCTCATATAGTAGAGAATTACTGGAAAGCTCTGGAGGATGTGGACTATGTGCAGACATTCAAGGGCCTGAAGCTGCGGTATGAACAGCAGCGAGAGAGGCAAGACAACCCCAAACTGGATAGGTGAGAAAACCAAGGCTGCACGACTACTGCAACTATTACACTCGTATTACTGTTGCTGTTATGCTGACATTTCTTGTGTTCTTGAGCTGCCACAACAGGTGAATTTCCCCACTGCGGGATCAATAAAGTTCATCTCATCTCATCGCATCTTTTTAATCTGCAGATTGTCTCCTATGTTTTTATCTGATGTGTTTTGCTTGTTTATCTATCTCTTTTGATCTTCTGTGAAGTACTTCGTAGCCATGTCTAGAAAACTGCTACATAAATGTGGTTAATTATTGTTATTATTATTGTGAAATGTTCTCTATGGGAAAAGGTAGTTTAAGAAATGATGTCTTTGGTATGTCATCTGTAAATGTATGGTAATTTTGTTTTTTGACGGTGCGTTATCCTCTTCAGCATGCGTTCCATCCTAAGGAACCACCGCTTCCGTCGTGATGCTCGGACACTGGAGGATGAAGAGGAGATGTGGTTCAACACAGATGAGGATGACCTCGAGGATGGTGAGGCAGTGGTTCCTCCTTCTGACAAGATGAAGACAGAGGAAGACCTCATGGAACCTATAAGCAAGTTCATGGAGAGAAAGAAATGTATGGAAAACACATCAGATGCTTTCCGCCCTTAGTCAGTACTAAGGGTGCACTGCATGTGCTATGAATGAATTGATTTATCAAAAGCAGTCGTGAGTGAAGTTGTCTCTGTTGTCCCCTAGCTTGTTAATCAATCGTAATCCAACAACAACCCTGATTTGCTGAATTGTTATACAACTTTAAAATGTCAAAACATCAGGCTGCGCCTTTGTGGTTGTAGCAAGTGTTAGAAATATCAGTGACAAATACGAGCCTCTAGAGAAGGACAGTGAAGGGAATGCTGTCAGGAAAAGACTTGTGATCTGTGCTGGTATGTGTTTGCATTGGCATTCCCTGGCGTGATGGGAAATGAAAGAGACAAACTAATGAGGATGTGCATAAAGCAAAATCTTACATGAAATCAGTTCTGCTGCATTTCAAAGGCAAAAGAGCAGATCTGTAAACAACATCATTGTGCTTAGATTGGGTCAGTGTGCTGCATTGCTGACAGACTGTGTGGAAATTTGCAGAGGTTATTTTCACAGAAACATTTACATGTTATTTGCCAGATACTTTGTGATACTTTGTTTTAGTGCTGCTTGGGGACAATAATGATAAGTATCCACGGCATATGGTCCCAGTATTTTCCTGTAGATTAAACCAACTGTGGTCCAGGAAGGTACAATGCATAAATGCATAAGTTCAGGTTCTTGTTTGTAGTGGGGGGGGACTTTTAAATGAGGAGAATGACCCTTTTCTTGACCACTTCTTCTCTTCACTCAGTGAAAGACCCAGAGGACAAAGACGTACTGGGAAAATCGAGCTTATCAGGCAGGCAGAACCCCAGTTTCAAGCTCGCCTTCTCTGGCTCCACTAAAACCAGCCTATCCAGCCCTCCTTCTTCTGCCTCATTGAACCCAGGTTCTCCGGGATCACCGGGTTCTCCAGGCTCAGGGGCACGGAGCTCACCCCCCACCACAGCTGTAACCACAAAGGTACCTGCAACCTTGTTAATGGTAGAGGCGTGGCTCCTAAGCTTCAGTTATCCTCTGTGAAAAACGTCCACTCATCTTCAGTGTTGTTGAGAGACAGTGTTTTAAGGACAAAGCCAAAAATTATTTTGCACAATAACAGTTCTGTAGCAAACACTACTTAACTGAAAGGAAGAAACAGAGAGACAACTGAGCTTTAACTATGAATCTTCACACTTGGACTGTTAATTTTCTCACAACTCCCACAATCCTTGTTGTGTATTACAAAGAATGGTCATCAAAACCACCACAGTGCCACTGGACAGAATTTGTACTTGATAGCTTTATTTAGATGAGGAAAAATGTAGGGGGAGAGAGTAATGCCTGGTTTATGCTCATGCCGTGTCCTCGGCATGATGGTCTACATGCCAGAAATGACGTCACGGTGTCTCTTGCCTCGCGCGTGAAGGCCCCACATGTTGTTTCAGCCCTCACTTGTGCACCTCAGAACTTTTGAAACTAGATGCAACCAGGCAAACTTCTGTAACTTGCATTTATGTGGATATGTGTTTCACAGCATGTATGCATGCATGTTTTCTGCAGTACAGAAATGGGCATTGTAAAGTTGTGAAGAGAAACAATTTAACACTTAAATTTAAAACCCACCAGAGCTGCTATTCTGCTTACAGTCGCCAATCTACTAAGTGTGACTAATTGGATGTGTGTTTCTTGTCCTCCTTAGGGAGGTTTAGTGGGACTGGTGGACTATCCTGACGATGATGATGAGGAGGAAGAAGATGAGGAGGATGGTGAGAGTAAAGAGGACCCTCTGCCACCTTCGAAGAAATCCAAACTGAGCTCCTAAAGAAGCTTCACTGTCTCAGCTTGTGCTCCGCTCAGGCAGTTTCAGCGCATAGACTTTACACAGGAACGATCAAACTTGTGAACAATTTGAATGAATGAAAGCCACCTCTCGCCTTCAGCGGGTGGCCGAAAGAGGAGCGGACTGCGAACGGATACAAAGCCTCCTCAGACTAGCCCACTTTATACAAGTGCCAATCAGGAAAGCAGGAGTGAAAAACCGTCTGAAAAGTGGAACAGATGTGTGAAAGTTGGGGGAGAAAAGATGATGACTCACCAGATCGTCAGCAGACTCGGACTCCATGAGACCGGTTAGAGTTTGGTCATTAGCAACTGGAGGAAAAGACCACATACAAAAACACATGTACACACAGAGTGAAATCCCAGAGAGCTTGCAAGCTCGGACCATAACCCACTGCCCCCACCCCACCCCCACTCAGGGAAGGACATCATAGCGGCCCAAATGGGTTGGCCAATTCAGACCCAGAACCACCACTTGCACCCACAGTCTCCCTTCCTCAGAATTCACCTTCCTCTTTGTTTCTTTCTACTTCTTTTCTCCTCTGCTCTTTCTTCCTCTCTTTGTCTGTTGCTTTTTTTGTCTTTATTTTTTCTTAAGTTAGTATATAGGACCAGATGGGAGGCAGCATGAGGCAAAGAGCTGTCCTTGTTGTCGTTTGATGATGTCATCAGTGTCGTCGTTCCTCAGCGGACGTTCTTTCTCTGAAGAGAAAAAAAGCCAGCAGTTTCGTCATTATTTTCTTTTTGTTGTCTATTTGTCTCTCAATCTTTCTCCTGTTTTTTGTAAATGACGACAAAAAAGACCTGCCTTTAAATGTTCAGGACGTTTTCAGTCACACTTGAACAGGTTTTTAAAGACCTCAGTAGGTGAGCTAGTTTTACCCTTTTTGCCCTTTGAAACTGCAGATTTTTTGGAGAATTTGTAATCCCGTCTTGATTAAAGATTGAGTGGAATTCTAGATGTGATGAATTTTGTCATATCTTCTCATTTTTTTTCCCTTTTACATGAGTGTACACTTAGTTGTTGAGAATATTTGGGACCATTAAAATGATCTTTGCTGTATGATGTCCTACTACCCTTTGTCCTGATAACTGGAAGTGTTTCCTTTCTGCATCATGTTATTGATCATTCAGGGTTTCCTTGGTGCACACTAGCGTTTTTTTCCATATTTGTAGCACAGACACAGCATTAGGTTCGGCATGGTTCCACAAACTACTCACTTCCACACTGCGCAGATTAAAAACGGACCTCCAAGTCCACTCTTGAGAACGTAAAAAATAGAGTTTTGGGGTACATGTCAGTCATTCTTAAGAACAAATTGATTTTGTGAAACCATGTAACCTACAAAATGTATGATCAAATTTTTTACTTTACTGAATTTGACTCTCTTTCACACCTTTGTTTGATTTCTTGCTGGAGTCAAAGCATTGCCTTTATATTATGAAAACCAGCGCTTCATTTTATGGGTGGATCTCAGTTGCTGAAGTCTTTGTAAAACACTAGGTGGCAGCCTTGGACCATAATTTAACTGTTAGAAGACCCACTTTGCTTATCCTCATGGTTCATATCATCTGTCGTTTGAAATTACAGTAAATATGTTTGAGATGGTGTCATCAAAACAAAGGTTAACGCTGTAAAAATAGTTTGTGGACATTTGATGCATCTATTGCCCATAGTACTGACTTGGTGCTTTGCTTAGTATTATAAAGCACTTTTTTCTGCACTGCGGGCACGCTGATCCTCTTGGCTAGTCACTTTTGTGGATAAAGTGGCCACAAAAAGGCACAACATAACTACAAACTCAAAAATGATCCAACCAAGTGTTTAATCATTAATTTAACAATATTCCAAGTTGACTAACATAACAGCTTGGAGGAAAAACGAGGCTGTGAAAGACTATCAGAAAAAGTAGAGAGTTAACCAACTTTTGCTGTTCCATACTTTGAGTATCATATCTGAAAGCCACAGCACTCTGGTAGACCTAAAAGTGTTCTTATTTTGTTATGATGAGTGAAAATAGTTTATGAAAAATGTAAGCACCTCCCAGCGTATGCGGTCACCTCGGTGGGAGTTTGAGTAAGACTCAAAAACAAACAGCATCAAGGCCACCAAGGAGTCACTGTGTTGTCCCTCCAAGTGCATTGTAGCCTTCAGACATTGCTTATTAATTAAAACCCAACAGAAGAGGATCACTCAGTGCTCAGCATGCAGCGAGAGCCGTCACACAACGCCTATTAAGGTTCCTATTCACATGAAAGCCATCACCAGACAACGGCAGCTTTTCAGGAGCAGTCCTCCCTGCCAGCCTCCGTTTGCTCCTCAGCAGGAGTGTGGCAGAGTGTGTATGTGTGTGTGATCTCCTTCTCTGCCACTGGAGAGGCCAGCCTGCTCCTGGTGCCAGCCACTTCCCCACCAGAATGCCGGCTCCACTTCCACTGCCAGGGCGCTCACCCGGCTCTGCCCGCCTGTATGTCTGCCAGACTGAAGAGTCCCCATCGGTGACACTGCTGCCCAGCTTCCTGCAGGGCCAATGAAAAGCCTCTTTGACAGCTCTCTTGATTGGCTCTGCTTCCCTCAGCATCCAGACTGCCTGTTATCAACTCTCTGGATTGCTCACATCAGTACACAGTCTTACAGCAGCATATGACGATGTGTGGCATCCAACATTATAGTGTGGTTGGGCCAACGTTGTATCCATATTTTCATGAGACGCAACCATAATTGCATATTGCAAGCAAGGGTGAAACTAGGAATTATCCCTCTCCTATCCTAACACTTTGGAAGTGTGTTTAAGTGTACTCAAATGTTTCTTTAGCTACCCTGTCAATACTGAGTGGCTTTAAGCAGTAGTCACTTGTTTTCTTTTAAGGAAGACAATCTATTTTAAGGTTGCATCAGGAATAGTAAGCAACATTTTATTGCAAAAACTTTATTCATACTTTTTTTTTTTAAAACATTGGTTTAGTGTATCCAATTTAGTCTCAAGTAACATTTATCCTTGAGTTTGACAGTTCGTTCTTGACCTTGTAAACAGCAGTTTACAAAAGCAATCCCACCTCTAAGTTTGCTTATCCTTGTTCTGAAGCTTTTTACCATTTTTATGACAACCCAGAAAACCTAATCATGTTGGTTGTCAGATCTTTAGATCAATATGTATGCTGTTTTTGATGTACATTTTCAGCTTCCTGCATTGTAACCAGACAAAAGTACACAAAAATTTATCATATATAGTAGCTGAAGACCATCAAAGGCATTTTTGTCTAGTCCCTCCCTAGGGTTGGGGGGTTTTGGATAATAACTACAAAGTTCAATTCAGAGCCTAGATGGGGCCCCTGGAGCTTCAGATGTCTATGAGTTGTTAGCAAGAAGACATTCTCCCTGTAAACTTCTCACAACCTTTCATTCAAACATGAGTTTTGGTACTTGGATAAAGATGTAAAATTCTCTAATACATGACAAAATAAAAGATAAAATTTTAAAAAAAACATCTAATTTTCTTCTTTCCATATTAATCATCTCATAACCCCTGGATTTATCTTGTGTTCCTCACTGGATTTAAATACCTAACTGTATATAAAGTATTTTAGTTAAAACTAGTTCCACTGTCAGTATTGATAATGTTATTTGTCATATAGTTCACAAAGGGCTACGTTTCTGCAGCACTTTGAAATTTAGTTGATAATACTTTTACTTTGGCAGGATCTTATACATGCGGGACTTTTGCTGCTGTACATTTTGTTGCACTTCTGTTTTTACCTCTGAAAAGTAAAGTACTCTTAGTACTGTCTTTCTTCTTTCTTCTTTTGTCTGTAATTGTTGTATCTCTTTTCAAGCATATGAACATCACATTTGTATTTGCAATGCACAGTGCGTTCGCGACGGAAACCAGTAGGGGGCGGTAGAGACCACTTAGGGGAGCTAAACTGCAGCATATCAATTGAGCAAGTAAATAACTCAGTAAGTAAATGACCTTAATTGAGGTAATTAACCAGGCTATCACCAGAAACGCTTGTACAATAGGCTAAAGTAAGCTCACAAACTTTTTGCTGCTTCTTGTTAGTGAAGTAACCATAATTGATCATAGACGCAGTAAAATAACAGCACAGTGATCTATTATATTAATCCCACGTAATCCTGGTAAACCAAACCAGGATATGAAATAGGAAATGAGGCACACATGCGGTCTTCTGGCCGAGGTTGTCGGCTTCGCAGCGGACAATGACCAGTGTTTCCCCGGCACAAAGTGCTCTCTGTGTCCGCCGGAGCTCCCCCGCTTTAATGGAGGTGATTGGCCGTGTTCAGCACAGCACGTCCGCCGCCGTGTGTGTGATTAATCACCATGTTAAAACGCTGGAACTGAGCGTCCCTGAGGTGGAGAGAGGGCGGCAGGCCGACAGGGACCCCGGGCAGCCATGACGCCCCGGGTCAGCATCCGTCGGTAGCGAATGAAAGACTGGAGAAAAGTCACCATCCGTCACATCTGGTTTACATTAAGCCAGAGATGAGATACAGCGACGAACAGAAGTCCGCCATACGTTATGGTCTCCCCGTTTAATGTCTGACAGGTACATCAGTGATTCACAACCTTTTTTGGGGGGGCCTTTGGTGCCAGAATGAGCTGAAATGAAGAGCTGATCAGACATCACCAGAAAAGTTAATCTGCAACAACTTTGACTTATTTTGACTGATTATTTGCTTGCTTTTTCTTACAAATGTGCCACCATTCCTCTCAAATGTGAAGATATAGTTTGTCTTACGTGATTATGAAGTGAATCTGGATCTGTTGGTTACTTACTTAAATTAATAAATTAATTGAAACTATCCCTGCTTGTACTTGTATAGGGTGGACATCAGTCATAGACACAAGTAATTTTTCACTCTTGGATGGGTTCACTTGAGGGATTTTCAAGGGCCTAAAAAGTGTGTAGTATTTGACAAAAGCCAGACAAATGAATGTAATTTGGTGTGACAGAAATGTGTTTTTATCTTCACTAATCATCTTGCTTTAATCATGTTGTGAACCCTTAAGTTTATTTTGGGAGCCTCTTTGGGGGTCTCAGTCCCCACATTGGGAACCACCATGTGAACATATGCCTTTTGGCTCTGCTCATAACTTGCACTCACTGCAGCTCAGCACTTAGATTCAGAGCAGATACAACTGTTCCTAAATGTGCACCCTAAGCCAGCAGAAAGCCGGTGCTTCCTTTGATACTTGGTAGCAGACCACGGCCCCTTCATAACTCTTGTCATTCAGAATCAAAGATAAATAATGAGCTTTCCCATGGAAGCACTGGGAAGTGGAAGAATTTGGGGCTGATCTACCATTGCTAAATGTTAAGTGGTTGGTATTGTGCCTCAGCATGGGGCACAGGAAACATGGATGTGAATGCAAGAGCTCTTGGGCTGCGTGTTAAATGAAAATGTCACAGTGATAAAGAGCGCACCTTCCGCACCCGAGAGTGTGTGTTAACGCGCGCATGTGTGTGTGCGTATGTGTGAGTGAGATGGGTCGGAAGTATACTCGGGAGGCATGCTATAAATCCACACCGTGAGCTGCAGATAGCTGGTCACACACTCTTGGATCTATTCCTAGAAGCAACGTACTTTCCAGGAGTTTACATTTAATGGTGCTTTAATGGTCGCACATTGGGATCTAGCAGACCCCCCCCCCCTCCACCCCCAGTATAAATTTCTGCACCTATTAAAAGTGCGTAAAACTCACACTGAATAAAATAAAACCAACTTCACCGGCCCTCTGGGCACGTTTAGCAGCCCAAGCTGGAGGTGTTGTTTGAAATGAGGCTTTGCAGCGGAGCGTTGGGGAACAGAATGGCTTCTGTGAAGGGAAACACACCGAGAGACAGACATCCAACGTGTAAAAAAAAAAAAAAAAAACATCACCCAGGGCAAGAAGGTGAATGACCAAACCATGATGCCTGGGCTATTGAATTTACCTCACGCAATGTAACATGAATGAAGCCCTTAAAGGTATCAGTTTCTAGTCAATAAACAGGGGAATCAGAAGCGTGGTTCAGCAGGAGTTGAACATGTGGGAACAGTCACACACATACACACACACACACACACACATACACATAGTGCCCCGGTCATCCAGTTTGAGTACCACTGCGTGCATTAAACTCATCATTCAACTTAACAAATCGAACCTCTAGCTATACGTTAAGGTTTTGACAGCCTTTGGGCTCTAGCTGGTAACACAAAACTAATCAAAGAAAACTTTTCCCAATACAGTAGCAGTCAAAATGGTGTTTGACATTCACAATTTGTGTCCACTTTTGTTTCCAGGGAGTGGATGCCTGTGTATAATCACAACTGTTTGTTTTTTTTTCTCCTTCCACGCAGCCATGCATGATGGCTCCCGCTGCTGGAGTGTCTGAGGCTTTGACGGCGGCTCTGTGTCGTGTGGCGTTGGCGTCCGCGCTCTGCCAGGCGGGGTGTGTGGTCAACGGGCCACTGGGAAGCTGCAGGGGAGTGAGAGGGCTGCGGGTCAAGACAGAAGCCCCCTTTTGGTTCAGGTCAGTGCCTCCCCATGTGTCTGTTCAGCGTCCACCATTCATTTCTATTCATCTTTATATTTCTGTCTCGATTGCTGGCTGACCTTGAATAACTTTTACCTAGAGTGCATATGGCATGTGCCTCTTTTACGATTTGCTGCATATTGCGAAGACATATTATAATCTACCCCCACCCTTCCCCTCAAACACTTACACCTCATCTTTCTCCTCTCCCTCCCCTTGTGGCCAAGGGGCATATGGTTTGGCTGGGCAAGAGATAAGAGAGATGTGTCAGCCTGTGGTACTGAACAAACACATCTTTCATTTCTCCCTTTCTTCTCTCCTCCTTTGACTCATCTTCTCTGCTCTGCTCTCCTCTCTCTCCTTTTTCTTCCCTCCTATCCTTGCCCAGTCCACTCACCTCTTTCGTCTCTGTGACGGCTGGCTACAATTAGAAACAAAAAGCCTTTCGTCTTTTTCGTGGAGAGAGACGTTGTTATATTTGCGGGTGATGGAGAGGGGAAGAGAAGGAGAGAATGGGCTTCAGATGCTCTCTAGGAGCGTAGGCGGGGGGGGGGAGTGAGCGGCTAAAGGAGAGGAGACAGATCTCCTCATGCTGAATGAAAGGCACTCTTTCCTCTCTTTCCTCTCTGGTAGGGCACATCAGAGGCATGCGCTTTATGAAGGGAAAAGTGGTTTCCACCAAACTCTGCTTCCATTTATCTTTGGCTCGCTCGCCCGGCTCCCTGTGCACACACCCGCCTGCACACGCTCACATTTGTACGGCACATGCACACTCATGCACATACTGTACGCAGGCTGGATTTGCTTTGATTCCTGATTGCTTTGGTTTCTGCGGTGGCTTGATCAGGTTACTGTTCAAACTACGTGCCAAGCCCCTGTGTGTGTGTGTGTGTGTGTGTGTGTGTGTGTGTCTGACTGAGCCTCTGCGTGGAAGTGTGATGATGGATCCTCAGCCAGTGGTGGGAATAGCACAGTTTCAGCTGCTATTATTAGCTTTCTGTTCCACAGGCCTGATTCTTTTGCCTGGATCCTGTCTGACACCAGTGTTTCATTATTATCTGGTTCCAGCGCAGGAAGGGCTACGCTGTCACAGCTAGCTACAGGGAGGACAGCCCCGCTTTCATTCCAACAAGGCTTTTTATAGGCTCAGCAACTCCAGCATACATTCTGTTACTTAGTCAGTGTGTCAAGGACTCCGGGTGAAATAGTTCCAAGAGCCAGGCGACATACTTTCATTGTGCACTGAGACACTCGTGCCAGCATGCAGTTGGCAGACGCGTCCTTGACCACTGAGTATTTCAAGGGCACAATCCTATCTGCGATCCTTGCATATCTCACTTAAGTCATCTGAACACACTTACTCCCCACATACAAAGACAAATACACACGCTTGTGCTATGTGTGCTCACACACACACATGCACACACACGCCACTACCACCCACCACCTGACTATTAGCCTCACAAAGTGTCTTCCATTACAGATAAGTGCAGCAGTGATATTGACAGGGTCACAGTGGACCACAGCTAAACTGACCTTTGAGATGACTTATCCATTTGACCATCTGGCTGGTCAAGTTGACATCAGAGAACGGGAGTTGACTTCAAGTGGACTTATCTTTATGAAAAACTGTGCGAAAGCATGCTCTTTATAAGATATCACACTTACTGTCAGACAATATTAGGACTGCTGTGGAGGCTATAGGAAGGAAATGGATGTGTTTATCGTCATAATGAAAGGTCTTTTGTATGCTGCTGAGGAAAAATGTCTAAATAAACATCATGTAAAGGATTGTAAGGGAACGTTAGCACGGCGTAACAAATGAGGGTCAGAGGAATTTCCTTGTCAGTCACTAATGTGTGTGTTTATGTTCAAAAGTGTGCATGTGCAGTTATGTACATGGATGTTTTGATTGCATGTGAGTCTTATGGCTCAGAACAAAAATAAACTTCCAGAGAAAAGTGTCCGCCACAAGCCAAAATCATACTGTAGTCCTTCTTTTCCCCTGTGTTTCATTTCTGACCTGAGACCAGGGAGATGTTAGTTTAGCAATGTTGTAGATGTGTCCCTCGAGCTCCGTGAAGCCGAAATGGGACAAGAGGACTGTGAGTTTAGGGATCCTGTGTTACGGGTTCTTTGTGGTTTTTAAGCTCTGACCTTGGATCAGTGTAAGTTCAGAAGTTCAGGCTGTGAAGTGTAGGAAATTAACTTTGAAACTGTTGACAGTCATTTAAGATGTGGTAAAGTCACAAGGATTAAAAGATATTTTTTGAAGACTTTGAACTTCTTCATACTTAATATAAATCAATCAAAGGTTCCTATCTAAAGACACTGTGGATGGAATGAACTCTTTCTGGTGGGTTCATGTGGGTCTTTCTCATTCTTTAGCACACACACACACACACACACACACACACACAAACACAACCTCTCATTTTGAGGATGTGAGCTGTTAGCCACAGTTTCCCTTTGTCATTTCATCAGCCTTGATTTCGGGTGTGAATTTATGTGAAATAGTAGCAGGAATAACATCAGGAAAGAATCTGGGGGGAACCGTATTTCCTCTTCCTGTTCCAGTACCAAGCTTTTATTGTTCCAGCAGAAGCAGAGGAGATGGAGATGGCGGCATTGTAAATCCTGGACCCGCTGGTCATGTCGCTCACGAGGTGCCACAGCATGAGGATCTGATGCTGGCTAATGTGCTGAAACGGCTCACTGTAAATGTCACCGGCCTGCTGGGTGGTCGTGTTTGTCAGGTGGGGTATAAACCCAACTGGTGCTGAAAAGGTTTTGGGCTGCGTCCAAAAAAAAAAAATCCTTAGTTGGCTGTCAGGCTTCTCCTGGAAAGATATGAAAAAGAAATGTTTCTCAAACCTTTTGATATGCTTGTGTCTATGGGTAACTTGTTCACAATCTTGTGTATGCGTGTAGCCACAAGAATTGGCATTTTTCACAGTTTTTAAGGACAGAAGTGTGTTTTTTGTTTTTTTAATTCAGTTTTTCAAAACGAGAGAGTCAAAAATCCATGCAGAAAAAACTGTACACTAATTGCCCAACTGGAAATGGTAGAGAGCCAAAATAAACATGCAGTTGATGAATAAAGTCAAACATCTGGCCTGAAGAAAGGACCCAGGGTTGACTCAATCAGAGTAGAGCTAAGATTCAACTGAATCTGGACCTGAATGTAGGGTGTAGCAAGAAAAATGAACTTCATTGTGATGCCCGTTTAGGCAAGTGTTTGCCTGCATATTTAGCCATAAGAAAGATTGGTAAAGTACACCAAGGCTCATTACTATGGTTCGAGTTCAGGTACGAGTTCGACCTTGGTGCTGCGATGGTCAAACCAAGGTGTTAAATGCAGCTTTAGACTTGAGTAAACCTGTAGATATTTTGCAGTATACTATACATGAAGGTTATCAGTTGGAGAGAGTGAAAATTGCTTGATGAAGGTCATAGTAACATTGTATCCACTGTACTTTCCTTGTGTCTGTTTTCATACTGCCATTACTCATTACAAACTGTTGTATCAGTCTTATCTGTCATCTGTCTGCGGCTCTCAATCTTATCAATGCTCCTACACGCCATGCCCAAATACCACAACCTACAGCCTGTAGCAGAGGGGTCAAAGGTCACCTGTTTCTGATCTCACCCCTGCCTGACCTTTTCTGATGTGATTGACCACTCGCACAAAAGAACCCCAGTGGCTAGTGGTCACTGAGGTTCTGGGCCATCCGTTAGCCACAGCAGGGGCAGATAGGGGAAAGGTTTCCGGGTCAGGGGTCGGTGAGATGCCACATGCTCGGTCGTCTGTCACATGGCTTGGCCGTCTCGGGTGACACCGGATGGCTTTGAGAGCTGAGGCCAGTCCCCCTCGTGGTGCGCCACTTATGGATGGATATGATTCATTCAAGCTATCAGTCCCCCACCCCCCAAGTGAGGATGGCATGTGATTTAGGAGGCAGTCCAAATTGGACAGAGTTTAGCTGGCAGGTGGTGCTACTCCAGTGCAAAAAACAAAAAAAAAGACCTGCCACTCGCAATTCCTTGGCTGGGATAACCATCACTGTAACTTATTGAATCGTGTCGTTGCTTACCGCATTAACAAAAAAAAAAAAAAAAAGTTATTGCATTTGAAATTTTTGTTTTTCTTGTTCATGCTCTTTCATTAATTTCTACCAAGATCCCTAATATCTGTTATGAACTTGGATGTATGAATGAATGATGATGAAAGCAAGGGTAATAATTTCTATATCACTTTTGCAAGAAAAATAACATTTTAAAAATTCAAGATTAAATATCACAGATATCTCTTTCGTCAGATCTGTTTTCACCAAAACAGGCATGTATAGGGTGGAGGTGACCCTGTCCAGACGGGATATAGGGTTCAGTTCCATGGCAAAGCGCCGCTGTTAGTGCTGAGGAGGTGAAATGTGAGCCAGCTCACTGTCCTGGATCGATGGACTCGCCTCTGCTGCTGTCCCAGGAGTCCTCTCGCTCTCTATCACTGTCACCACTCCCCGTCTCTGTCTCTTCCTGCCTTTCTACTCTCTGTTTCTCCTCCTGTCTCTGCCCATTCTCTTCTGCCCCTCTCTTTCTTTGGGTCTCCTCCTATGCTGCCAAAGCAAATGATTACAGCACCCCTGACAAAGATACAGTATGAACAAATGAAGATTAAATCAGTAGTTACATTTATGCTCCCGGAGATGATGTAACATGTATAACAGCTGTTATGAATCACATGAAATTCTGCATACATGAGTATCTGTATATATAACAGTAATGCTATTTTCTCCTCTCTCCACATCCTGTCCAACCTCTTCCCTCCCTCCTCGCCTCTTGTCTTTCCCTATGTCTCTGTTTTTTTTTCTTGTGCTACTTTACTCTGAGTGTTCGTCTTTCGCTCCCATCGATCCCCTGCAGAAGCACCTGGTCTGTCTTCCTGCTGCCGAGGAGAAATGTGGCTGAGAAGCTTTTTCATTCATATGGATTCAACTAGTGTGTATGTGTGTGTGTGTGCATGATGGCGGAAGGGGAAACAGCCTGAAACACACTGTAAATCTTTTATATGTGTGCATGTAGTATACATCTTTGTGTGCGTGTGTGTAACATGTGTAAGTCTCGAAAGACTAGGAGGAGGAATGTGTACAGAAGTATGTTCTTTAATGTGCTTGACAGTGTTTACCTGAGAATATCTTTGTGTGTTCTTCTTCTGTTTTTGCAGTTTGGAGCAGTTTTAGGTTCAGATGTTGAGTGTGAGGATGTTTTCACACTTTTTTCATCAGGCCATTTGAGGATCAGTGCTTGGCTTTAGGTTAAAGGCTAAAGCTTAATTAGGAGAATTAAGAATTTAGGATTTATTCTTGTCATTTGGGGCTGACACTGACTTTGTCAAAAAGAAGTCGTGTGGGGCAAGAAAGACAACCATGAGTATGTTCATATAGGTTTCAAACAAACCCACAGGTTGGCTTATTTGGAGGGGGAAAATGAACAGCACAGTTACTACCCAAACTGTCTGCTGACTTTGACCCATTGTAATTAGTGTTTTTGTGCATGCACACAGTTTTCATGAGGGGCGAATATCAACAGGTGAGCTTTATTTTACCTTCAAATAAAGTGTTTTCGACCAGATGGCTAATCTGTTTGCCTGATTCCAGTCTTGATTACCACAGTGTGCATCTCACCCCTTGTGTTTCTTGTCCCATCAGAAACACATGTTGTGATGTTGCTGAGCTCAAGCAGTTGTTTTTGTTAGCACTTTGTCTTTATAAGCAACAGATTTGATGGGAAAAACTATTAAAACAAGACACGAGTTAATAAACTGGGATTATCCCTTAAGGTTGGGTTTAGGTGAAGGTTAGATTTAGGGTTAGGCTATATTGTGATTGTTCAGGTTAGGTCCAGGAACTAGAGAGAGTCTTATATCAATGTTGGCCCTACACAGACTTGTGTGTGTGTGTGTGTGAGTATAGTGATAAGCACAGCAACATTCCCTTCATTATCACTTGGGGAGCACTTTGCCCCAGCGCAGCCATGACTGCGGCCCTGTGTTTCGAGTCCAATATGAAAAGAGGGAGAATTCCAGCCAGGAGGATTTTCCTGTAAACGTTCTCCTCTGGGTGAGAGCCATCAATCCGCCTCTGGCAGCGTTCCGCCAGGAAACAAGGATCACATCCAGTCAAAACAGGCCAGTGTTTGGTTTCCACCACAGAACATGGTTGGGCGCCAGTGGCAAGACCCTCACTGTGAGTGTGTGTGAGAGAGAGGGGAAGGAAGAACCTCTGGTCTTCTGTGCAAGAGAGTGAGACACAGGTGAATAGCAAACTCCTTGCATCTAATTTGTTAACTTTCCCCGGAAGTGAAGAAAACCTTGACGAACTTACTTAATGGAGTGACGCTTTCATCTCTCAGCACCGAAATTGCCTGTTAGTGCCAGTTGCTGGACTGCATGAACACACGGATGACGTCTGGTCGTCTCAGCACATGTGCTTTGTAATGAGTTGAAAACTCCCATCTGTAGCTCACTCTCTGTTCTCCTTTCTTCTCTGGGTCAGAGAATACAAGCCATTAATCATCACCTGGGTGTGTGACAGCCAGTGTTTGATTGGAGGTTTGATCCTAGCTCTTTGACAGCTTTCTCTCTCTGGCCGGTCTTGCTAGAGGGGTAAAGGCAGGCAGGCAGGGTGGCGAGTGTGTGTGTGTGTGTGTGTGTGTGTGTGTGTGTGTGTGTGTGTGTGTGGGGGGGGGGGGGGGGGGGGGGGGGGGGTGTTGAACACACATCACAGGAAACATAATTGGCCGTGAGTGAACGCTTACTGGATCAGCAGCGAGCTCCCTGACTGAGCGGTTTGTGTCAGCCTCCTTGGACCCCTTCCAAGCAGGCAGGGATATTTTTAATTTACCTCCGACATCAGGCCTTAGGAATGTCCCCCCCCACACGCACACACCCCACCTATAGATACCATACTCCAACCCCTGTCCCGCTCTCCCTTTCATTCACTCTTGCTCTGCTTCCCATTATCTTTATTTGAAATGCAGATCTATATTGACTCATCAGAAACACATGTTGGTGACACACGTGCATATGTGCAGATACTACATACGTAGGTGCGTGCACGCACGCATGCATACGTGTGCGCTTATGCACTCAAATTCACTTACTCTCATTTTGAAAGTGGATATGTGGGTTCTCTGTAAAATGGGCCCAAGGTGCACTCCAGGAAATACCTGGAAGTAGAGCCAGGATGCATGTTGTTTCATCCTATGCTGCCAGGTCAACAGAGTTCAGGCTTTCTTCACAGGCATACCTCTCTGATTGATCTGGATCGGAACCAAGCAATGATTTTGCCCTCAGGTACAGTAGATTGAGTTGGTTACTAATGCACAACCAGGTTGGCTCTGGTTGGACGCCTGTTGAAGGGGCCCTGCTGATCAAGCACAGGCCTGTCCTGGCTTCTACTCCAGTCTTTAGTTTGACGACGACAACTGTGTGTTATAATAGTTCCTTTGGTTTCATTTTTGCCATGTGATGTGTTTTTGGACTCTCAACAAAGCACTGTTGCCATGATGTGAACAACTCTGTCTGGGTCCATACCAAGGCCTCAGTACCACTACTTTTGAAATACTTGTTCTCGTAACAGGAAGTGTTTCTCCCCCACTAATTATGCCCTCGGGAAACAAGGCTTCTTGGAACCAATGAGTTGCTCTTATACATAAACATTCAACTCAAGAAATGCCATGTTTAGATGCTGAAAGTTGCAGGAAGGCAGGCAATCAGATGTAATAGATGATGTGCATGTTTGTTCTTTAAGAAACGTGATAATATGGGTGTTAAAGTGACACTGTGTTGACAGGGCTGTTTCGTACAAGGGAGTCTGAAAACATTTTGAGGATCAAAAGGTGAGGAAAGGCTTACTTTTTCCTAGAATTCCCCCACCAAGGTTACAGGGAGGTGAGCTTTGGCAGGGTTCACTGCCAAGGTCTGGACGTATGTATGTGTGTGTGAGCCCTGGCTCTGTCTTTATGAACGTCCACCTGAGGAGAGGCTGTTTCCCCTGTCACGGTAAATTCCTCTGCAGCTCTCACAGTGTCTGCCTGGCAGCAGGCTGTCTTTGGGGTGGTCGCACTCAAGAGGCCCCGTTTCATAGCTCCTCAGGTCGCCCCCTGCCATGCCTGCCTAAAATAAAGAGCCTCTCTGTTTTTGTGCTCTGCAAACACCAGTGATACACTTCAGCCTTTTAAAACACAAGTATCTTGTGTTTTACATGCCAACACTGACACTGATCACATATTTTAATGGCAGATATGTCCGCATGTGGGTTTGCTATTAAGGGCGCTCCATGAAGTAGTATGGACTTCAAAAAGAGCAATTCAAAAAAGTCATTATATCTGAAGCTTATTTTTTACTATCCCAGATGAATAATCTTGTCAAGCACAATTTGCATTTTTAAACTTGTTCCAGATAACTGCCGTGACTGATGCTAGCACTTTTCTCTGCATTACCCAATATTTTGCTGGTTTGCAGTGTACCATCAAGGTGCCCTTGAATGAGGTACTTAACCACCAGCTGCTCAGAGTTGCTCAGTGGCCAATAAATAAAGACTGGTAGCTCTGGACAGCTCCCAGTTGTCAATGTATGGAACTGTGGGAATGTGCACAAGAGTGCCTCCATAGATGAATACAGGATAAGCTTGATTGTCACATAATTTCAAGATTTCATTCTAACCATGCAGTCTGGTTTAGAAGCATTGTGCATCAGATTAGAGCGTGATGGTGATCTCTAGCCAATTAGGATTAAAGAACCAGATAATTGGCAGTCTCCTTTTGTCACTGCGTTCATTATCCTAATCATGTCGGGTAGAGGAGCAACCAACATGCATATGTGTGCAATAAGTGTTTTATTGTTTTTGTGAACTGGACTGTGGAGGAGAATTGAATGTGGGTGTGCGATGAGGGAGGTGGGGGAGGGGTGGCAGTGGGTGTGGGTGCTGTTATCTAATATGTGTTGAAGCTGATTTTTCCACCTGCAGATGTAACAAAGCTGGGCGAGTCAGACGAGGGAGGGGCCTACGCAAATTAATTTCCCATTGCTGTTTTCTTTGTCTTTAACCCCTTCTATTTCTCATTCATGCACAGTGCACTTCCTGTTGCCCTCCAAACCCTCTACGTCCATCTGCCCGCTCAGTTCTCTCCTCTGTCATGTTTTTCCTCTGTTTTTCTGTCCTTGGCTCCCTCTCTTTCCTCCCTTTTCTCCCTCACTCTCTTTGTCCCATACATCAGTGCATGCACTAATGCTATAGATAAATGACGTCACTCTGGCGGTTGCACTCATTACTGTAATAGTCTGGCGCGCTCCACTTGGGGAGGGGAGACCAGACGGATTTTCCTGCTGTAGTCTGTATAGGTAGTGGATCATCTCTCTTTGTCTGTCTCTCTCTCTCTCTCTCTCTCTCTCTGTGTGTGTTTGTCTCACCCCTTTCTCTCTTTGTGCCTTTGTCTTGCAGCCTACCTTTCTTTGTTGCCCCATTTCTGCCTTTGTCTTTGTTTCTTTTGTGATCCTTGTCGTGCTTTTTCAGCTATTTCACTGCTTTCTTTTTTTTTTTTCACCATCACCCCCACCACCCTGCCACCTTGGTCTCTAAATCCCTCTGTGTCTTCATACAAACATACACACTCACACCCACACACACACACACACACACACACACACACACACACTTCTCCCCTCTTCCTGTTAGCTGAGTGATAAGGGGCCTCCTCTTCACCATAATAGTGCACTAATAATGATGACCCTGTGGTCTGATGCGCAGGATGTCTTCCGCCAACAGGACCCCTCTGGGACGTGTCAGTACCACTCTGTGATGGGTTGTGTTATAGGCACATATGCTCCCTCGAGCGTGTGTGTTCCACTGGTAATGTAATGTAAATATCAATCGCAGCAGAGGAGAAAATGGAAGATCAAAGCTGATGGAATATGGGAGAGAATGGACCACTGTGTCTAAATGTGTCTGGCTCGCAATATCAGTGATTAGTCTGAAGTGTTTAGAGACAGAAGAAAATCCTAAGAGGCCCTTGCTTCCTCAGATATGAAGTTGATAGACGCTGTTGATTAGGGCATTAGTGTGGCTGCTGTGTGAGTGGCCACATGATTCAGGTCTCTTCAGGACTACAGCACAGATTCTCACGCATCTGTGAAACTTTCCTGTGATATAGGAGAAGGGAGGAAAGCAATTGAAAAGAAAAATGTGCGTCGAGCCCCTCAACTCTCAACGGGGCAATGAGAGATGATGGGTGGTGACAATACACCCTTCAACGAAAAATGCGCTTCCTCTCCACCGGCCCTCCACCTCTTGTCCTCGGGCCCCCTCACAGCTGTCTGTACCACGGGACCCTTGGCTTGAGAACCTTTGGAGGCTCCAGGACCCCACCAAGCTGCCCTCCCCAAGCTGAGAGCTGTCACCCTGGGCTGCCTCAACCATTGAGCCCCTCTGCTGGGCCTCTGACCAGGAGCCACGGGAAAGCATAGGGAAACTGTGGAAGTCTTTTTTCGTATGATGTGGCCTGTAGAACAGTCTTGATGGAAACCGACTGTGACAACAGCAAATTACAGCCGACGAAGGGCACAGAGGCTTGAGGGAAGCTATCACACAGTGGACGGCACAATGACTAGTACAAAGCCACTGTCCTGCTGCATTAGCTGTGTCTAATTTTTATTTTGTTTGCTCTCTCCATCTCTCTGTCTCTTTGTTCCCTTGCTGTTGTCATTACCGCTGTCATGCCGAATGAAGCCGGAGGATGTCTGTCTACTGGACACATGTGGACAAACAGTCAGTTATTGATCTGGTGTGTGAACTAATTTTGTATTTCATATGAGCTCTCCCTGACTGAATAGTGGATTAAGGTTTTGCTTTGCCCATGCTGAGACAATTGTTTGTCTGCTATTGATCACAACCAGGCATAATCAATCCTTGTAGTCTTGCTGCTGCAGTAAAGGCAAATAAGTAACTTGAGAAATGCAGGAGAACTGTCCAAGAAGTAGTCTGACCCCCATCTGCTCCAGCACAACATATTGATCCTGTGTACCAATCAGGCACAAATGTTGCTTGCATATGCGATGCCAGTTGCTTGTAATCTCACCAACTTGGCGGAGGTGCAGACCAGCCCTGGGTGGTCGCCCTGACAGTGTAGCAAGGGTTATGTAACCCCCGCTGATGGAGTTGTGATTGGAGACTGATAAGGGCATGTGATCCCTGCAGAGGAATTAACACATGCCTCACTTCATCCCTGATCCTGCTTCCACTCAACATAAAGCAAATTACTACTAACAGTCTTCAGGCGGGCAGGCAGTGGCGGCAGTGCAGCACGGACAATGCCATTGTTCTCCAGCTCCCTCCCTCCCTTACTCCCCCAACAAATTATAAGTACCCCACTGGGCTCGAAGAAGCCTGTCGGCCTCAATTCCACGAAACTTTACACATCTAAACCGTCTTCTTAGATGGCCGTGAAAAGAAAAATGTTTCCCCTTTTTTGTCTTCACCCTTTTGTCCTCACAGTCTTTGATTGTCCTCTAATTGATGGTGCTCTGAGGTTCATATTCATCACTGATTTTCCCATGCTCCTGATGGGCTGTGTGCTGATTGGATGGACAGGGCTCTTGGAAGGTGCTGACACAAACAAACACAAAGCCAATGTGACACCTGTGTGAGAAGTAACAAGATATGAAAGCTGCAAACAAACTCAAATCCCAGAGTCGGACTGAGGTTCACTTATTGGGCATAAAAATTATTAGGTGTCTCTGTATAAAATAAAAGAAGTCTTTCTTGCATTTTTTAACATGCCTAGGAAAGATAAAGAAAGACATAGAAATGATGCATGTGGGCCAGTTCCTGTATCCTGAAGGTGACCTCAGTATTCAGTGTAGCACACACACCTGAGAGCAGGTGTGTGTGCAGGAGAGGGGGTGGTATAGAGCAAAGTGGAGTGCCGGAGAAATGAAGAGTAAGCACAAACAACAGCAAACGAGTCAAGAGTGCATGAGCTACAGGGTCAGAGTGAATTAATTTGTGCATCACATTCAGAATTGAAATTTCAATCACCCGATGAAACCGCGGCATTTGTTCTTTATGATCTAATATGAAAACACTTTCCCTTTTTGAATTTTTAAGAACACACATAACAGCATCTAAAAGCTAACGAGCTGTCACAGAGGAGCAGCAGCAAAGCACCGTCGTCCCTTGCGAACTCTTCAGCATGATATTCAGCCTCCGCCATCAGCGTGTTCTCGAGTGTTGTGTAACATCGTCCCTGCCCGCCCTTGACTGTCGCTCTCATCATCTCCATCTCTCCTTAAAAATGGATATTAAGTGGGAAGCTGCGACGGAGAAACGTGTTCACGTTGCCACTTCAGCAAAACCTTTAAATTATGTGAGTTACCCTCTCTGGGTCACCTTGTGTTTTCCTAAGAGTTCTTTCACACGCGATGCATTGTCCTCCTTTGAACCCACCCTCAGCGTGAAGAAACAATATGAATTTGAATGAATTTGCCTCGCAGTTGACTATTTGCATTTCTATTTAACTGAGGATGTTCTCATCATATTTCATCGATTAACGTATCTTGGAGCTATGTTCAACGAGATTAATTAAAACCATTTATCTGCTAAAGGTCCTCACTGTGCCTGAGGACATTACCATTTGTCTTTGTGATGATTACTGTTCGGGGCAGACAGGACAAGCTCACTAGTCTTCACTGGAATGCAGTCTAAAGAAAAGGAGTCACCACTGTCTGAGACAAAGGAGCAGTGAAAAAACCAAGTCTGCATGTATGTGTTGGAGGGATTTACGGTGCCGACGCTGATGACATTCTGTACATCATCTCGCCAAGCGCGCTATCCTCACTGAACCTTCTGTTGTTCACATCGCTCCCCTTTCCCCACTCCCTCCCTTCCCGTCTTTCTCTTGCATAATAGCTGTTGTGGCCCTGAGCTGGTAGCAGCAGCAGTGAGCTCACAGCAGCTCACCCCGCCCACCCAGCGCCGGCTGGGTTCAGTCGTTACTGAAAAGCTGCCAGTATTTCATCATCCTCACCGTCTCCCCTCAATGACCCCTGCTGCAGCTATACCTCCGGTCGCCTCAGGGTGGCAGCGCAGCCATGCGTTTTTCTCCCCCCTCAGCCCAGACACATTGTCCTCCTTGACTGTGTGTATGTGTGTGTTTAACGGTTGGCAGGAACACCAACCGCCTGGAGTCTGCAGCACTCTCTCCCTCTCTCTCTCTACAACAGTCTGGCACTGGCTTGTACCAGTAGACACATGGGAGAGAGAGAGAGAGAGAGAGAGAGAGAAGGAGGGAGATGGAGGAGAGAGACTGCAGAAGAAAAGGAAACAAATGAGAGGAGGGAAAAATTTAATGCAGAGAGAAGGAGGTGGAGGATGTAATGTATAGACTGAGGAAGTGAGTGAGAAAGATGGGGAGAGACACAATAGGATGCTCTGGGACCTGGAGGGATTTAGGAAAAGGATTTATGAAAAAGAAAGGGACTGGGAAGAAGAAAGACAAAGAAAGAGACAAATATAGAAAAACACAGACAAGAGGCTGATATAAAGACAGATGAGGTGAGAATACAATAGGAAGAAAGAACAAGAGAAGAATAAAGGCAAAAAGAGTGAAGGAGGAGACAGTGCTGAGTCTGTAATTGAATGTTTGGTTTTGATATATCTGCAGAATTCATCTGCAATGCAGAGCACATCAGTTTACCAAGTGTGTGTGTGTGTGTGTGTGTCTGTATTTCTATTTTTATATGTTATGGGTTATAAAAAAAGCACACCTTTATGCCCAGGTAAGAGTTTTAAGCATGTGTATTAGGAACAGCCAAAGACTGCATGTTGCAGTGGGTGTAAGTGGGGCATAAGTAGATGTGTGTGTGTGTGTGTGCGTGTGCAGGGGGGGGGGCTCTTAAGTCAGCACCTGTCGCGTGCTGGCCCGAGGGAGGTTTGTGTGTGTGTGTGTGTGTGTTTGAGAGATGGGGGACTTTGGGGGGGGAGAAGGAGGAGGAAAAGTGCTGGAATGTAGCCCAATCCCTTGGGGTGACCCCCACTTCAGTGTTGCCCACCATCCCCCCAAAATAATACCTCATCTCTCTTATATAACCCTATGATCGCTGTACTTACTACAAAGGCAGGCGTAAGAGAAAGACACTTGCTGATACACACAATGTCCACATGCGCGCTGCACAGCGTAAAAAGGTGTTGGAGGTATTGTTCACAGGATGGAAGATGTTGGCCGATGTCCAGAGGAGGATTATATCACTTCCCTGTTGCTTTCTACTTCAATACAGGGAAATCTAGTTGAGCCCCGGCTGTGCCAGCGCTTCCTTTTCTTCTCGCTGGCACCTCTGCACCGCCAGCTGCGCATCAACCTGGGAATTCAGGCTGGTTAGTAATAGAAAATATTTACATCCTTGCTGAGCAGACATGTTCTTTCCCATCGCTGTCGTGTTTTTCCCGTCCATGCATTTCTTACACGCGCTCGGGAGTTTCAAGTGTAGGTCTCTGAACAGCACTGCTTGGCATTTTGAGGCTTGAGTGCCTTGCTTGAGGAAATAATGAGGAAAAAGTGTTATTTCATTCACCTGTGCTTCTTCTTTGTACTTATATCTTACTGCTGCTAAACACTTACTGAATGCTCATGCTCATCATCATTTTTATGTTCTGGAAGTGCTCGGTAATTTCCTCAGGCTGTAATGGCAATAAAGCCATTTGATTCCAAAATGATACGTATCATTTTCAGTCATTAGCTCTATAAAGACTAGTGTTCTCCAATAAAAAGCGTTAAAGTGAGCCGTCTCGACACTTTCACTGCGCTGTGACCCCACTGTCGTGACCTTTGACCTGCAGAGTGTATGCACGATGGGGTGCAATGAAACACCAGGGATATGGTAAAGTAGTGGAACTCCCCAAGGTCAATGACTTTATGGGCTGGAGAGAGAAAGAGAGAAGGAAGGGTGGAAAAAAAAGAGGGAGTGGCAAAAAGATGAGAAGAAAAGGAAGTGGCAGCAGAGGTGGTGTTGGTTAAGAAAAAGAATAAATAACATGAAGGTTTCAACGCACACTGGCACATGAACGCACACAGAGACACATTAGCCTACTTTCCTGTTGTTATGGTGGAGGAGGCAGAGTTGAGACCCCCAAAGTCATTATGAAATTTAATTACAATTCCGTGGGGAGCGGTATGAAAATGAGTTCCCGTGTTTCTGTGCCGCCAGGTGGAGAGCAGCCACACAGCACAGCAGCGAGATGAAAAACTCTCTGTGGAGATACTGCTGGAGACAAGCAGCCTCGTCACGACAGCTGAGGCATTACGCGAAGGGCTTGACATTGAACACTGAACATGTGATGAAAGCACCCTGTCACCTGAGACAGCGGTGACAAGGTCTCTCACACTTCCTGTTTGTCTTTCCCGAAATAGTCACGGTGTTGTGTTTTTCACTTCAAACCAAAGCCTGCACGTCTGAATGGAATAGAAGCTGCGCTGAAGACTGGACGTAAACAGTATAGATTACAGGCTTTCTGACTGACGGACATTCTTATGATGTGAAATCCACTGGTGTCAGAAATAGAGAACACCCAGACTGAACTGCGGTCAACAAGCCATTAATCCTGCCCGGCAAACACACAGATGTGCAGCAAACAACACAATCCAATCACGTCTCGGAGCCATGGAATGCGGTCAGATGCCATAACAATATATGACATCAAAGCCTGTACGGTTGTAAGCTCCACAGGGTTGAATAACCCCTCAGATTAGGGCTTTAAGTCATGGCAGCCACCCCTGCTCAGAGACCCAGACGTCATAAATGTCCCCAGACACTGAGCGCCGGTGTTGGACTTGGCCTCGCTGACCCCTGGGTGGACGTCTCTGTATGGTTGGATATTTAGTTATCCGCCTCCTGAGGTTACTCTTCGTTTGTGTCACGTTGAGTGTTTAAAGTGCTCCGCGGCTTTTGTTTTAGGAGCCGTGTGAATAGGAGCAGCTGTGTGGAGTGTGGAGGGGTGGGGGGGGGTGCACCCATGGGTCGACCCTGTCTACCAGTCCCTGTGACCTTAAAGAGCACAGACGTCCTTGAGTACCACTAATCTGCGAAAATTGAAACAAATCATTAAACGTTCAGCATCTTTTATCCCAATTCTTTATTGATTTATGTAAATGTTGTCCCAGTTGAGGTACTAATCCCACTTAATCACAGGGTTCTTTGGTCGTATCTTTGACTCGTGTCTCTGGATTGTTGCACAAATCGTAAAATTAAAAGTCACTTAAACGGTGCAAACCTCTACCAACCCTTGCTAGAGACATCATTCCAGGTGGTAACATTCCTGTTTGATTTCTTAAACTGACGAGCATACAGTTGGATGAGTAATCAAGACTTCATCTTTCTTTTTGGTTTGTATGTATGTATGTTTTTTTGGGTTTTTTTTTTGTATTTTTGTAATTTGGCTACACGTCACCACTTGTGTAGTGGCAGTAATCCCGCATCTGGCCCTGCGTCAAATTCTAATCGTTTGAACAGGCCTTGTTTGGCAGAAGGCCTCCTTCATGAAAGTTTTTTCATAGGTTTTAGAGACATCGCCTTGAGGACAGACAGACAAACAAGGCGGAAAAAACTCGTTGGCAGAGTTCTGGACTACATTTAAATGTATTTTTCTTTTAGGCTTACACTGATCTCTACTGCTCCTGCTGCTACCTTTTAAGGCTGGTTTGTGTCATCCTGCTCTCTCTGAACTCATCCTGTCTAACCCAGATAGGACATCCGTGCTCCTGTGCTGCCAATAACAGGTGTATGTTTTAAGTGAGGACCACTCTATGGGGAAAAACACTCGTAGGGCACACACAAGCCCAGACGCACACAAAAGGGGGCTCAGAGTAAAGTGCAGGCCAAAGAGTGGAGTTGCTGAATGAAGCAGGTTTAGATGAAAGAAGTTCTTTTTGACATCAGCGGGCTGCTGAGCCTCTGCTGGCAGCTACAGACGGAGCATATGCCAACAGGGGCAGATGCTGAGTGCCGGACACCTGATACGGAAGGAAAAGCAAGAGAAAGTGAAAGAGAGAGAGAGAAGTCTATAGACGATGGGAGTGATGGAGAAAAAAAAAATGTTTTCAGACAGGCAAAACATCAGTGTTATGTGTCTTTTCACACTGGTCCTAGCTGTGTGTGTTTTTTTTTTCTGTCCTTCACTCTGCCCCACACACACACAGACAGGAAGTGCCTCACATTAGTTTAATCCTACCCATGAGCATGGGAGTCATGGTTATGCTGCCAGGCAGGCGGTGACTTATGTTGTGTGCTTCTAATCATGTTACAGTCAGCCTTAAGCTGATGTTCTTGGCGTGGTCCCTGCTGATACGCATGTTAGAGTCAACCCTCAGCACTGCACCGCCCCTGCTGCACTGGAGTGATGCGGGGAGAACCGCTGGGGATTTCTCAACGTCTTCTTAAGCAGCCGTTGACATGATGGCAGTACAATTTAATTATTACACTCAAATAACTGCTGGTTACTGATATTTAGTTAATATGTTCTAGTTGCATGTTGTGTTTGAAAGATAACTCAGCATTGGATGACATGGGGCAGAAGTGCTGCACTCGAATAACTGAAAGTTTTATCTGTTTGCTCGTTTATCTGCACCCATAACTTCAGTATCGTATTCTGATGCATGAAAATTGACTTAAAGTCACTGACACTTTTGATCACTGGGAGTTTTCCTCCATTTCAGCTGTGACTACCTGCTCTTGAGATAGGACGTTCTGATCGCCCACTCACTGCTGGAGCAAAGCCAACTAACGATTGTTAAAATTCATAAATCGTCAGAGGGTATTTTATATTATTTTATTAAAGTCAAGAGTGAAAGTTGGAAATCAGTACATGCATTTTTTGACATAGTATTTGTGAACGTAAACTGAACCTGTTTTATGTTAAAAGTTTACATTTTGTGGATACAGTACATTTGAGTAAATGCTATTTATGAATATTTGCATAGAATCCACACAGCAGAATGTATGAGGAGAGAACTGTGCAGACAAGGTACCTGCAATTTCACTTTTGTATTCATTTCGGACCATATGCTCACATGAGATATCCGAGTACTCAATAATTTTATGCAAGCACTCGGATATAGAAATTAATTAAAATGCTCCTCCCTGTTCTCAGCCTTTTTGTCTTGTGAACCCACAAAACAACATTTACTTGTGACCCTTTGTCACTAGTTTTATATTTTTTCTGGCTGAAAATTTTCTTCTTGTTTTAGATGAGTAATTTCATCATCTCACATCCCTTGAGTTTTCTTGTAAGGGTGTCTTGACCCCCAGATCAGTGAAAAGCATGAGATCCTCTGAACCCCAGAATAATTGTCTATTTGACTTGAAAAATGAAACGGTTAATTAATTAGCAAAATAGTTGTCAGTCAACCAAAAGATTAGTTGTCTAATTGTTTAAGCTAAGGAACTTTAATTGATTCAAATTGTAAATTAGCACTAGATGAGAATAGTTTTAGCACTAGTTCTTTGTTTCAGTGTACTGATCTGGTGAGGGATCATTGCTCTGTTGTACCTCTGCATGTGTACTTTTCAGTGATTGTCAGATTATTAAAAAAACAAACAAACACAGAAACAACAACACAGTGACACAAGTTTGTATCTTAAACAGAGCACTCACTGTTCAGTCTTTTATTGGTCCAATTCGCCTAATCTCTGCCCTCCTTCAGCTGCCTTGGAAATGCAAACATACGTGCAGTAAAGGAAATTCCCTGTTGATTTTACTTCCTGGGACTATTTGGGTTTTAAGTCCATGAACGATGTTGAAGGATGTAATGGATGGACCAACGTTGGACCAACTGACAAAGTCTGAGTAGAGAAAGTGAAGTAACGTCCTCTCTTTCTGTCCTTCTGTCAGTGGCTTTGAGGGACTTTTTCAGGCACTCCAGGTGACGCAGAAGTGCTCCTCAACGGCTGCCCAGCATGTTTGCCAAATAAACCCTTCCCTGGATAAACAATTGTGAAAGAAAAAAATGATTCACACTGTTTTATCCGGTACGAGCTGTTAGGTTCATGGGAATCGTGATAGAGAGATTATAGAGCATCTGAACACAAGAGCGGATAGATAAATACAAACAAATCTTTAATCACATTTAAAGAGCAAGAGAGGAATGTCTGTGTTGACTTAACAGCACATAGAGATCCTCTTGTTTGCTGCTCCTTAAGTGAAGCGGAACACACCAGCTAAACTCTATCAGATGGCCTGAGTGTTTTATAATGTTCAGCAGAAGGCTCTCATCTGCTTCGTACCCCACACAGTTGCATAGGCGTAATGTGTGCGTACACATGCGTGCACGCAATATTATTGATACTATCATCTCGTCCTACACAGCCTCTTTGATGGTCTCCGCACGTCCTGTGCAGGGTCCTCTGAGGGAGGAGTTGAGGATGAGGCTTTCTGCAAGTCACAAAGGCTCTTGGAGTCGTTGCGGCAAGGCTGCCCAGGAGCCGGGCTGATTCACCGCTCGCTCTATCACTGCACACAAGGCATCGATCTTCATTATCACCACCACCTGACAAAGGGAGGAATGCGCAGCTGCATTGCTAACGGATGTAGCGTACATTACGACCGCACATGCACTCGCCATGTGTTCCAAGATACCAGCGACGGCAGCCGAGCACACGCGGCAAACTCCTGGATCCCACATCTCGTCCTCCGTAACACCGCAGCGCCATAGGAGCTTGACTGACAGGCCGTCTGTTTGTTTTCCTCTTCAAGACGAAGTCCATTTCCTGTGCTCCCTTTGTTTTAGAACTTAGATTAAAAAAAAGATCTCCCTTTTAAACGCTGTGTTTACATTGTGTGAGCGCTTTGAGGGAAAGCACAAAGCCGCCACACAGTGGGTGGATTATAAACTTGGACTGAGTTTCAAACAGACTGAATTTATAAACACAGAATTCCCCCACACTCAACTCACGGGTCCCAGCCTGCTAGCATATTACTGTGGATCAAACACAGACGAGGCCTGTCCTTGCACTTTGATGCATTTTTCTGTGTGTGTGTCTGTGCTTGCTTTGTTTTTGCACCTACTTGTGTGCCTTTCTTTAGTGAGTTTTCACACTTCCAAAGTAGTCTAACAGGTTGTTATTCCTTTGAGTTCGACCTGGTGTTATCTGTCACAACAGCCGTCACTGCTGGCATGATGGCATCCTCACCAGCACCTTGGTGGGGTGATCTCTGGTTGCCATGTTGTACTGAGGCACGCGAGGGGGGACGACCCGGGATCTCCATGTCCTATCGAAGGACTACAAGTGCCTGAATACCCATTATGTGCCAGCTGTTCAGAATGAGGAGTAATTGCACTGTTGGCAAGGATCCACGTGGGCCCCAGCGCTGTGGCTTCCCCCAACCCTGGGCATGCTGCCAAGCCCTCCCGCATACTGCCTCCCTGACCCATCTAACACCACCTAACAGCACCCCACCCCATACCCCGGCGCACCCCTACGCCCCAGCGCCCGACCCACATCATCCCCCAAACTCTTCCAGCCATTACCACCAGCCCTCTGTTTCACATTCCTAGGGGGGGCACTGGTTAAATCTAATCCCATAATAAGACACTCAGCTGTCCAGGAAAGAAAGAGAACTTTCCTCTGGTACACTCTAGACTTCCTTTTTTCTTTCTCCCCTCCCTTCTTTTCACCCCAAGTGGAGGCAAGATGACACTTTGGGCCCCTTTGGCCAGTTGCCTTTGTCTTTCTTCGGGCTTGATTTATCCTTTCTTCCTTTCTCTTGCTCCCTCATTCCCTGTTTTTTTTGGGGGGGGGGGGTTGTCAGTGGTATAAGATTGCCTCTGTGTTGGGTCTGGGGTCCCCTAACAGACACATGGGAGAGCCACGTTTGCTGAAGGGCCACATGTCTTGGTTGTCCTTACACACACACACACGCACACTCATTCATTTTTATGCTCCCAACACAGATGCAAGCAATTTATACTTTACATTGCCAAGTCTTTTAACATACTTGTGTCTTGCCTGCAGTTCACTTGGCACATGACATTGCTGGGACAAAGGTGACATGTAGTTCTCATAGGCGTTTGTACCTTTTACCTACATTTAAGTAGCTTGTTTTACATCAAGATTTGGTTGACAAGAAATGTGAGTGAATGTGAATAAAAATGAATAATGTGAAAACAGTGCTAGTAAAAGGAAACTGATAATTGTTTTTGTATTCCTTAATTTGCCTAACACAAATTGCTAATCAATAGGAAGATAGACCCTTCCTCTTTAGCTGATTATTATTATTGTATTATTTATATGTTTAATCCTTAGTGATTATAAGTAATTGGATTAAGCTTGGTCTTTGTAGGTGTTTGCATAAATTTGCTGATAGTTTAACTATTTTCATTTTTATTTTCTTTTGGAAAATATTTCATACTGCTTCTTTTTTTAAGATATCATTTCAAACTGAAAACCTTAAGCCTGTTTGGCTAAATGGAAATAAAAGGCTTTTGACAAGGATGTGTTCATATTCCTCAAAGCGAGGAATGCAAAGTAGTGAAAATTGTTTTGGTATTAGTACTGAAACTCCTGAAATAATAAATTAACTGAATAAAATTTTCCACCACCACTTGCTGTTGTTATATATAGAAACATCTCCTTGCATCTGGTGCACTCAGTGACCCTACTGGTCCATGCATAAGCGAGAGTGAAATGAGATGTGTTCACATCACTGAGTAAATCTAGTGATTGAACAAACATCTGAATGTGTTAATCAGGTTATTACATCAATTATTAGTTAATGCGATTAAAAAGATTAGACTTAGGTTTTCACGTAAACATTTCTGTAGGGAGGGAGTATCTTAATCTGATTGTAATTAAATTATAATGTATTTAGAGCAAATGCTGAGAGACGGTCCAGTTTTCACTGACGGGCTCCTTCCTGTATGAAACATGACTTTTCGTCAACAGAGGTGTCTCTGTGTTTGCAGTTACAACTGGAACTGAAGTGTGTGTTTGTATGCATGAGGTCTGGTGAGCCGTGTGTGTCCAGGGTTGAGTGTGTCCGTGTGGAAATCACTAAACTGGGTTATCAGCTGTAGGAGCCTGGGAAACTGGAACAGACTGAGATACACACAGGACAGATAAAGACAAAGGGGTACAGAAAGGGAGAGAGAAGGAAAAAGAAACGCAGAAAGGAACTCTATTCTTCTTTTGTCAGGGATGGGGGGGCTAAAAGAGAACAATGAATCTTATAGCTTTCAGATTTCTGTAATGCCTTTGCATCAAAAACATGCTATGCACATTATTTTCATTTCCTAAGTTTACCACAACGTCATATTTTTTTCTCTTCTGTGATTGTGAGTGTTTGTCTCTCCTGCCGCTATAATCAGCTCACATGCCTCCTTCTCTGTCTGCGCCGCAGTATTTACACTGTCTGTTTATTCCGGTGAAACGAAGGATGATTTAAAGCAGGGGGAGGGTAACGTTGCTCCTGGTCATTGGTGGGGAAAAACCAAAACAACAGATGGACTGTGGAGTGTCTTTAACCCAGATTCTGCCTCTCTAATCCTGTCTTCACTGCAACAATGTCCACATAGCACATTGGACCTGACATGCCAAATGACCATTCAGATTTGAACCTGGCTGAGCTGGGGATAAAGAAAGCGTCTAAATGAGTGCTGTGTCTCACCCTGAGACGTGTCAGGGTTGCATGTTGGATGGACAACAGTCAAGGTCAAGTTGCTTATTACTCCATAATCATTAAGGAGACATTATTTTGACGTTAATGACCTCAACGCCATGAGAAACCTTGCTGTGGATAAAAAAAAATATGTAATTGGGTGGTGTGTCGTCGCGGAGAGCAACAAACAGTCGCGCTCGATGTGCCAGAGGCGGTAAAGTGCATGACTCATTTGAGGTGAGCGTTTGGATTGGGGGCGGAGGGGTCTAGACAGTCAGCTGTCAAGGGCTTGAGAGGGGTGATGGGACAGCGTCCGTCAGCTGATAGAGTGTCCGTGTGTCTGTGTGTGTGTGTGTGTGGTGGTGGGGGGGGTGTCAGTCAGCTGACGGGGTTAGGAATGGGCGGGTTTTTTTTTGTTGTGCTGGCTTAATCAGTCAGCTGGCGTAACATCATTAGTTGACCTTATAAAACCAGGTCAGTAGTGGGATTACTAAACCAAGCCTTTATATCCCCCCCCCCAAACACACACAGACACACCTCCTCAGCAGACTGCCCACATCTTTATGTAATTACCCTTTCTTCTTTTACTCTAATTCGTTAGCATCCTCTGCCATCCCACCTGGTTTTGACGGTTGTTGTTGCTTCATCTGCAAGCCCTTACGTCAGCCTGTTTCTCGTCCTTGACCCCCAGCCCTCTTCCCTAACACCCCGCTTCCCCAATATGCTTGATTTCATTCTTTGCCCTTTAATCCCCCCTCCCTTCCTCCCCATGCATATATCCCGCCTTTGCCTACGGCAGCCTTCTTCACCACCACAGTTAGGCACCCTTGCCTCGTCAAGGTCAGAGAAAATATGTTGAGGATTTCTAGGTCGGCTCAGAGGTCTTACTGGGTGCAAGGCATTGCGCTGTAAATTAGTTGATTAGAAGTCCCTAATTACACGCCTCTAATCTGTCTCAGGGTGCCAGTCGCCGGCTTAGTTGTCGCGCCAGCTGCCTTGATCGCAGGAGAGAATGAGAAGGAGAAGAAGTGTTGCTCGGGATTTTAGGAGTTCAGGGCTGATCGAAAGGTTGAGGTATACACAGGAAAGTTGCCAGTCAACTTTCTTGAACGTGAGCTGGATCCAGAAATAGAGATTATACGTCATCTTTGCAGTGTTTGTCAATGGACAGGGATGTTTTGTGCAATCTAACAAGACCTGAGATTATTTTGTTGATCCCTAATTGAGTATTTCAGTGTTAAAGATTTAATGAGACACGGGGGTTGCCAAGTAACTTTCCTAACATTGTTGACAACCTTATGGTGGCTAAATGACGTTGTTGGTGTTATCTTACAATTAGTAGTGTGAAGTTGCTCCTTGTATTGAGTTTTTCTCCACCTGATGGCATCACAGCAGCCCAATATTTATCCTCCTAGACAGTCAATGATGGCTAGTCAGCTCTTCTGTTGATTCTACCTGGAATCAATACAATCTCAGGGCTGATGCTGCAGAACAGGAGCCAGACAAGGATCAATTAGTCTGTAATGGGATCACAACCAGCCATCCCTTGCAAAGCCTCCAAGGTTACAGCTCTCACGCAGGGGTGTGATCTGACCAAATCACCCCATGTAAGAGAGGTGCCCTCGTTATCAATCAGAGCAAGTTTTTCCAAGGGTTATAAATTTCAAATAGATTTGATAGACTTACTGTAAGTTAATGGAACCAAATCCGCCTTTGCTGACCATCACATTTGTTCTCAGAGGACCTTAAGAGATAAAAGACAGCAGAGGGAACTAAAGCTCAACACTAACCTGTTGATGAATCATCTCTTTAATTCCCCCTGTCAGTTAATGATGCTTTAAACACAAAGCTTTACGGGAGTGGTGTTATTACCCGATTGGGTAATCAATGAGGAAAAAACGGCTGAGTCTGCAGCTCTTTGATGAGGGGAGGGACTCGAGGGGAGGTCCGTGCCCATGGAATTGAGCCGTAACGGAGGTCATGGGCAAATGATCTACCAGTCAGTCTGAAGAAGCCAGCTGAAACAGCAGGGGTTACGACCAGTAGGATGTGAGGTCAAAGGTCAAAGCCTCGTCCAGTGGACCTCTGCTCTTCAGACAGCAATAAACTGTGTCCTTCATTAGCAAAGTAGTGACCAATTATGGCAATAACTATCAAGAACGGGATGTGACGGGACAGGAGTGTCAGTCTGTGTCAGTCCTAAACATTTTGACATTCTAATGAGGGAAGGAAATTTACGAAACGATTAGTCAGTTGATCGAAAATATCAAACATTCTGTTGTTTGAGCTTCTCACATCTGAAGATTTGCTGCTTTTTTGTGTTTTATGTGATTGCAAATTGAATATCTTGAGGTTTTTTTTTTTTTCTGGCACTTTTTACAAGATTAAGGCATTAATTTGAAAAACAAGTGACACATTTTAAATACATAGTGGATTTTCCCTTTTTTCAAAATTTTCAAAGCCCTTTTTGGATCAAGTGATTCTAAATATTTGTAATACCAATTAGTGTCAAATTTACTTAAATGTAATGTGTCTTTAAGCCTATTTTTAGAATTTGGAAAAAACTTCCTGCGACCGTGTTTGGGGATGGTAGTCCTGAAGTGATTGATCATCAGAAAAACTTTGTGAATTTAGTTTCTGAACATTTTGGTTTGTGATAATGTGATATATTTAATATATCTTAAAAAGAAAAACAAAACTCCAATCAATACTGTAGTGAATTGTGAGTTGCAGTCGTATTTGTTTAATAAAGCAGCATGTGAGTCAGCCACACTTTGATGTGGTCGTTCTGCAGTCAGCAAACAACTTGATCTTTATTATGAGTATTTGTTGCTCTGTAAAACACTGCGTAATGGACAAAGTGCTGTTAAAATGGCTTTAAAAATTAATGACTTGACTTCATCTGATAAAAATCTGTGAATAATAAAAGACGGGGCAGGCAGTGTTCACACAGAAATCCTTCTCCACGGTAAATAAACAGGACGCTTCTCTCCAAGCAGTGAAGGCTGACTGTTGTGATGGGAACATATGATCTGCGCTGATGACGCTAATTAAATCAAACACCTGAATACCTGCTCAGCACCGAGACACTGCACTGTCAATACAGAGCTCCCTCTGTCTCTCAATCTATCATTACTTTCCATTAGCTCCCTTTCTTCTCAGTTCTGTTTGAACACGCCTCATCTCAAACATCGCTGAAGAAACATGACGTAAAGAAATCGACAGGATGGCTCAAAACGAAATGAGTTTTTGCTTCGAGGCTCCGCTGTATTGCTGCGTTTTGATCTTCAAGCACCAAAGCTGAATGGGAAAACTCAGTGAGATGTAGAGAAAGAGAGATGAGAGTGAATCGAACCACGGGTGATGAAATGTGGTGAGAGGGTGAACAAGAAAACAAGCAGCGAAGAAAAAGAGAGAGAGAAAGAGGAAGGAAAAAAGCAAACGAGGGAGAAACATAGCGGTGTATATGGGAGCGTGGGCGTTTTTTATTGGTGTCATGAGAGGAGAAATCAATAAAAAAGGTGAAAAAAGCCTCCTGGTTTTAAGAGCCCCATCACTGCGGCAATTAAAGGGGCCTTCAAAGAGTCGGTCTAATCAGCGGTTAAATAAAGATAGGAGCAGGCGGCGCTTTGGATGGCCCTTCTCTTGTAATCTAACTCCTACTGCCCCGCACTCAGTGGCCCCCTGAACTCAGAGTGTGTGTGTGTGTGTGTTTGTACATACACAGGCTTGTGTGTTTATGCATCTCCTCTCCACTCACACAGAGAGGTGGTGTACAGAGTGCCTGAACGCATTTTTGACAGCTTGTATGTGGTTAACAGACTCTTAAAAGGCAGATTAGCCAGTTTAGGCTTCCTCTCTGCGTCCTTCTCTGTCAGCCTCTCATATCTGACCTCTGTCTAAACCAAAGTGAGACAAAGCAGATATGTATGCTCAGCTCACATGTTGCTGTTAAAGTGAGGCAGTCTACCCTCTGTACCCGTGACCCTTCCGCTTACCTGCCGTCTTATCTGCCGCACCATAGACTCATTCGTCATGTGTGTAGGTTCTCACCGTGATAAGGTGCCGACCGGTGAGTCAATACTCCAGCCTTGGGTCTGTCTTCATGAGCCTCTCCCTGCTTAAAGAGGCACTGTGTAGACAGAGCAGATACCAGGCTGAGCAATGAGTTTGCTTTGGGCACACAGAGGCCAAGATAGACAGGTGAAACAGGCCCTTTGCACAATCTGATTGCATGTCACTCTGCAGTGTTAAAGTTTACAGGGCGAGTTGCTTTAGTTCAGTCTTGTGGTTTGTGGACTTGGGTTTATGGACGTTCTTGTGTTACAAATGTATAATTACACACATATAGCGTTGGTTTTCAATTGTCAGTTCCACTGTAGATGCGGTCTCAGATTGCTGTTATACCCGGATTTGCAATGCATATTTTAAGAATCACTAACAAACATTGTTGATCATACAGTTAATGTGCTGTCTGTAAGCCAGTGACACTTGTAGTTTATTTGACTGTGGCCTTGTTTTAATGTGTCACATCCATATTTCTTTCGTATCTTATGTCTTATTTTTGGGTTACAGATTCATAAATGTACTAACTTACAAATGCAAAAAAGGAATTCATCAGGATTCAGATATCATAAGTGGATTCAATGAAATGTTACACACACACCCTCCTGCTATACACACCTGTGGTCGTGTTCCTCTGATACTTGTGCTCTGTCATTTTGATGTTCCCCAAATCCTTCTTCCCTCCTCCCCATTAACCCCTGACACTTTTCCTCTCCCAGCACATCCCTGTGGTTAAGCCGGCATTATCAGCAGGCTCATTAGGACTGCATTAGTGTCAGAGATGGACACAGTGATATGCCTCCACAGCTGGATCAGGGAAGCCAGAGAAGACTCCAAGCCGTTTTTTCTTCTTCTTTTTTCTTTATCTTCTTCCTGGCCTCTCGGTCCCTTTATTGTTTAGGGATGCCTCAGTTTTGACACCGGAGGTCAGGGGTCACTCGTCCACAGGAGCCATCCCGCTCCTTCTCCCCAATGCACTGTCACTATGATTCACCACTCACACGGGTCCCTGTCACTCGGCCCCGACACAGCCATCACTCACACTCACATACATGTGAATATGCAGAGCTTCGCTCGCAGGCAGACGCGTACTTTTCATAGTCTCGCAGGCCCTCGTCTACTTAGAAGTCACAGCACTTGACATGATACACAAAAACCTCTCGCAGTATCTGAGGCTCGTCTTGAAGCACAGTGACACAGTAGTTACCGGAGACGTGATTTTATTTAACCCTGCATGTAAAAGAAAAAGGCAAATCTTAAAAAGCTTAAGATGTAGAATTTTCAAAATGGAAAATTTTGGGTGTTGGTCAGCAGGCTACAGTCATAATATCTGCCTGACATTTGATCACAGTTGGATTCGATAGTTTAATAGAGGTAGTTGTTTACTTGATGATCTTAAAGGTTGCCTAAAGATAAAGGAAATTATCTGTGTAATTACCTCATGTATTTTCGCTTCATCTGACCTTGACACAATTTCTGTACCTGAATTTGTTTTGCAAGCATTAAACACACATTTTTGGTAAAATCAGTCCTGGGGGTTAGCAATCACTTTGTAACTTTGCTGGTTATCGTCATAATATCTGCCTGCCATCCACGATCAAAGCTGAATGGATGATTTCTTGTCTGCAACCATTCAGTCAGACCAGTATTTTTATGACCTACATTCATATTGGATGAGCCTGCAAATCACCAACCAATGCAAATCAAATCAGGAAGCATTTGCCTTGTATTTGAGGATGTGGGATAAGGGTAATTTCTAAATGACTGGATGTTATTTGCAGAATGGTCCAATGCATGGATCTACTAAGGACTGCGTAAAAATTATTAACTGTTTAATGAATGGAGGGTAGTGAGACTTTTTTGGAAAAGCGGCTGATTGTCTTTAAACTTATTTTGGATTTATATTTTATTTCAGCCTTGTGAGATTTTGGAAAATAAAAAACACAAATCTTATCAAAAAACAATCTAAAGTTGGCTGCGTTTGCAGAGGATCTTAGCTCTTTTATAAAAGGCAAAAAGCAATGAGGTTCTACAAATCAAAACTATTTCCAAAAGAAAAGGCTAACAATTTATATATTTATTTTAATTAATTTAGTTTATTTAAATGTTATATTACTATCCAGGTGATCTCACTCTGATGTGGGATCAGAAAGCATATCCAGAGACATAGAAGTTACATTCAAAACATGCCACAGTACTTCTTGACTAAAGCCAGTCGTTAAAATAAAAAAGACATCCCACAAAATGCCTGTCAGTTTGCCATGTTAGCATCTTTTCCACGTGTCACACTCACGCACCTAAAGAAACCCAGCAGCCTCGGTCCTCTGACCCACATAGCACCACTTAGCAAACCACTGCCCACATTCCCATCGCCAGCGAATGGCTCCTTCTCCTAATCATTAACGCACAAATGGGATGCGTTTCTTATGTGTTGAGAGAGTCTGTTCGTGTGTGTGTGTGTGTGTGTGTGTGTGCTGATGTGTGTTTTTGTTGCCTACTTGCCGCTTGACACAAAGCTGTGATAGACATAAAAAGCTGAGACCCACTTAGAGCTCAGGTTTAAATTTAGCAACACGAGATACTCGCTCTCTCTCTAATGCTCCCTCCCTCTCTCTGCTCCTGTTTACACCTGGCATTAACACACTCGAGGTACGTCAGTGCGCACCTGGCATTAGAATCTATTGTCATCTTTGTGATTTGTGTTCGGATCTCACTTCTCTACTCTTAATACAAGTAATCAGAATCAGAATCAGAATCAGAATCAGAATCAGAATTCCTTTATTAATCCCTGGAGGGAAATTCTTGTTTTTACAGACATTGCACATGCAGTATTCCCGACCAAGAAAGGAGAAAAGTGCAGAGTATAAAAAATAGGATAAACTTAATAAAGATAGGATAAACAAAACTAAAATCTCAAAGTACAGGTATTTACAAAAAACTGTATTCAAATTTTTAAGAAAATGTAAAATGCAGGTATGTGCATGTGTAAAAAGCCAATATGTACATTGTATATATACAGTGAGTGTGTCCGTCACAGTGCTGAGTTTAACAGTTTGATGGCGACAGGCAGGAATGATTTCCTGTGTCGCTCTGTGGTGCATCGTGGGAGTATGAGTCTGTTGCTGAACGAGCTCCTGTAGCTGATCAGCACATTGTGGAGAGGGTGAGAGGGAAAGTCCAGTATAGTTCTTATTTTGGACAACATCCTCCTCTCAGACACCACTGTCAGAGAGTCTGTCCATACACATACATCAGCAACCAGCGGCCCAAATGGAAGTCAGGCAGTGTGTTTTGTGTGTTCTCTGTGCATTGGAACATTAACATGTAGCCGTTGTCACGCAAATGAGTGCATACTGAGGAAGTTAGTTGAGCAGACAGTCCCTCAATATTGCTCAGGGCACATTTGTGTACACACTGCTTCTCTCTCTCTCTCTTTGTGTGTGTATACAATATGTACTCATGCCTGAATGGGTGTGTGTTAATAAAGAAACCAGTAGACGTTGGTTGATCTCTTTATCTGCAAACACACTTTTATGATACAACAAAAAGTGTTTGAACTGTGCAGTGTGTGTGTTTACTTGTATTTGCTGCATAGAGAGGATTGGAGCAAGTTTTAACCAACAGAGTGAGGACATTTTTGGGAAGTGAGGACATTATGGTCGGTTCTCAGAACTTCAGGTCAGGATAGGAGAAGTAGGTTTAGGGAGAGGAAAGGGGTTAGGGAATGCATTATGTCAGTGAGGGTCCTCGCGAGAATAGAAGTCCAGCCGTTTGTTGTGTGTGTGTGTGTGTGAGAGAGAGAGAGAGAGAGAGAGAAAGAGAGAGTTTAGCGTATTTCCAAGAACTTGCTCAAACCCAGCTCACTTTCCTTGTGTTTATATCTCATAAAAGTTCAACAGCACAAAAGGAGCTGTCAGAAGCCTCTGTGATTTTTCTTCCCGACCCCTTAAGGCTGTTCATTAAAGAAGAAAATAAGAGAAAGAAAGAGAAAGGGAAGGAAAGAAAACAGAGCAGGTGAAGAGATGAAAAGTGAACGAAGACCTGACTCAACAGTATCGGGTGTTCAGGTGTGTTTACGCAGAGATCAGAGGTGAGAGGATGTGTGTGTGTGGGAGAGTAAGCGCGAGAAGGTCTCTCGTGTCGTTGCATAAGCGATTGACTTTACTTCTGTCAGGTGACTGGTGACCTTAGCAGTTAACCACCTCGGGGAGAGGGGGAGGCGGGTTTGATAGGCTGCTCAGGCCTTGAGGTGACAGGTAAGGGTCAAAGTTCAGAGTCTGGTGGCCAGAGGTCTTATGTGGGGCAAAGAGAAGGCTTCAACAGCACTGATGATCTGAACTGCTTTGCATTTAAACTGTTGCATCTTTCCAAATACCTACACAAGTGAGCAGCCAGGAAGCCCTTAAAAATTAAAAAAAGAAGATGAATGTTTACTCTAATGAACAGAAAGCAGCAATAATTCAACTTGTATAATTCCTGAAAGATGCAGCATATACAAAAAAAAATACATATTTTTTTTATTTTTCGATTTTATTATTTGACAGATGACAGATGTGAAACAGATGTGAGGTGGCAGCTGTTTATTTTAGTTTATAAAAAGTTTATAGTTTATAAAACACACTTCCCCTTGTCCAACTGAAAATAAAAAGACATTACAAAGAACACTGATTCAAAATAATGCAAACAAAATAAAGGAAAATAGAAAAAAATGAACAAAAAGTACAATGCATCATCGATGAGCTAATAATCATACACAGTATATATAAATATCAAAAATATAAGTGAGGACTGCCGTTGTAATGATGTTTCATATCATAAATACACCATTTTGTTAACCAAATCCTGAATGTCATTTCCCCGTGTCCCTTTTCCTTAACAGTTCTTTTAGTTTCCTCCACATACCACAGAATGGGAGAAGCAGGGAGCGGCGGTGTTTGTCTGATTATGAGAATGAATGAATAACTTCCTGCTGCTGGTAGAGAGAGTGGGTGTGTGAGTGTGTTTGTTATCTTGCCCGGGTGTTTTATCAGGATCAAACAGCAGCTCGGGCATTAGCTGCAGAGGACTCTGCTCTTTTATCTGCACTGGCGGGGATGATAATTCTGTTCATGCAGAAAGTAGGAGCAACAGAGGTAGCCTGTGTTCAAGGAAAAACTGTTAAGGCAGGGGATTTGGTGATGGGATTTCACCCACATAAGTCTCACGCAACACATCCAGATCACTTAAATACACAAGTTGAGCTTCTCCTCTTGCTCAAGAGCTACTCAGCAGCCATCAGTGGCGAAAGAGAGACCCTGTCTGTCAAAGCTTTCCCTGTTTGGGAGTCGAAGGCGCCCTCCAGTTCCAGACTGTCTCTCCATCATTGTTCCACTTCCCAAACCTCTGGTGATTTTCCATTCTTCATCATTTTAGTGAATAGACGGAGGTGCAGCTGTTCCAAAGTGAATGCCAACAAATCATCTCTGATGAACATGTTTGTTCTCAATTTAAAGGAAGGTTCCCCTCAGGGGGTGTGTCGGACTGTGCGCGAGTGCCCCCAAAGGAAGGGCAGTTACTGTCTTGGAGAGGATGCAATATCCCAACAGTAGTTTCTGGGAAGTTAGAGCATGATGCATTGGTTTTCCTCACACAGATTCTCTTGATCTTGGCATTCGAAGTGACATTCTGTTCACAAGCCTTCCTCTGTAACCAGCAGTGCTGCTCTGGCTTGGTTAGAGTGAAGGTGAATAAACAAATTTACCAAAATGTCAAACTATTGTAAGCTATTAAGCGTGAAGACAAACCAGGGAAAATGCGTGTTCACCACTTTAAACATCTTAATATTTATAAACGCACTAAGTCCCATCTTGTCTGCTCTCACGCATCTATTAGTTTCCACTGGATCCTCGGTTTCAGGGGACTTCCGCTCTCAGCTGAGGGTGGCCTGGCCTCGCTCTGTAAGTCGGCTCAGAGATCATCTAGAGACAGACACTGAGCAGGTATGGCTTAACATAATCCACCTAAATCAACTCTCTGGGTGACAGCCAGACACTATGGGCACCCACGTATACATACAACCCCCCCCCCTCAGTTCATACAAGAATATTTTTGACATGATAATTACATGAAATGCCTCCTTGCTTTTGGAGGACACCGTAAATCATCCTTGTTGCTCTTTTAACAGACGAACACACCTGCATACTCCTGAACATTACTCACCACCTTGGGCAAACACGGTATGTAGAAACCCACCCCACAATTTGGCAGTATTGCCCCAATTGAGGATCGAGTATATAATGAGAGCATGCGAAGATATACCCACAGTGTATGTTTTCATTGCATATTAAATCATTGCTCTCCCATCCTGACAAGCTCTTTGAACTGTCAGGGAGCAGACATTTTCTTGCCAGATATATGGATTTTTTTTTTTGCCCAACCCCCTTAATTTTAGTACGACACAATGCAGAGTGAGGGGCAGGGAGGGGGGCAATAAGGAGCAGGGGTCTGCTGTTTGATGTGTTCTTACCCTATCCTAAGTAAAATATCCCTCTGGCTTTGATGTGTTACCTTAAAACCCTTCCTCCCCTTTTCTTGGTTCCCCTGTGAAGCAAAGAGTGATCGTGCATACACACACATGCTTGGTTTTTGACCAGTATGCATCAGATGAGGATAATGGTGTGTGTTTACGTGCATGTGTCTGCCTGTATGAGCACATGTGAAGGTGTGTGTGTACATTTAACTATTGAGGGTGCACTGCTTGCCGGGATCCATTTATTCAAGCCATGGTATAACAGGGATTCAACGGGCTTTTGGGAGATTTAATCGCTCTGGGAGTTTGAGTGAGCAAGAGGAAATACCCTTAACAAGCAGAGTCAAAGTGTGATTAGCGTTCATTTTTTTCTTCAAGTCTGTGAGTTTATGTGTGCTCTGGCCTGTTCTGGTGACTCACATCCCTCAAGTAATGACACATTATCCCTCAACACACACAGTAAACCCCCGCTACTTTACAACCATGATCAAAAGCAGTAGTCATACATGTTGTTTCATCACACTTATCCACTAACTAAGCCCAATCATTGCTTTTATGACAAATCTCAAACTTTAAATCCAAGTTATTGCTTTTATGATAAATCCCTCAGCTATGTCGGGCCCGCTGCTTCCATTTATGTTCAACCCCAAAATCTTGAAGTCCCGATCCCGGCTTTCATGACAAATCTCAAACACAATTCTCCTGGGTTTATGACAAGCTGTCTACCTCAGGCCCAGTAGTTCTGTTCTTGATGAACTCCTAACCTTAAGCCAGCCATGCGGCCTTAACGAGGGTTCTGCCAGTTCGGTCCGGCAGTAATATAGTTCCCCCCTGCCCTCCTCGGTTGGACGCTAACGAGACGCCGCACACTGACCTCTGCAGTGGCTCAAATTAGATGTAAATTGTGCCTGATTTTTACGGGGGTCCCTAACGCGATCCAGATCCCCCCGCCAATGTGGCCAGTGGGTCAGCGGCGTGAGAACGTCTCGCTCCCTAACGACATTTGGAGTGGTCGATGAGAGGGGTCGCGGGTAATGGTGACCTCACTGGCCTACACTTCACTTCCTTCTAATTAGAGCGCTGGGCCAGATCAAAGGAGCCAACCGCATCGCAGCGGGAGAGCTACTGAAGAAGGAGGGAGGGTAGTAAAGACGAGGAGCAGGAGGAGGTGGGTGAGGTAGAAGCCTTTTCTATAAGTAATGGGGTGCAGCGAGGATGGGGGAGAATTTGAGAGTTTTTTTTTTTTTTTTTTTTCATTAGTCCTGGAGGTCAGTGGGGCACTCAACCTGCATGCAGCAATATGGACCCTATTCTATAGGTAGCAGGAGTGCCTTTACAGAGGAGAGACTTATAGAGAGGTAGTGGAGGGAGAAATGTATTTGTGTGAGAGGTAGAGAGGGAGGAGAGAGGGGTGTGGGGTTAAGCACAGGAGAGAATAAACCTTCTTGGGCTTTCAGGAGAGGCACACACCTCAGTGCTGTCTGCCAGCCTGCTCTGTGTCTGGCCACATCTGTGGAGACGGACCCAGACACACAGGAAGTGGAACATTTGGCACTTCCTCTCTTGCGGATGTCCGTGGCTAAAGCCCTCAGTCTTATATATATGGACAAATGGAAACTGGATATCCTCACAAAGACACACGCAACATTCATCTCTTGTGGAAGACACCAACAGACAATAACAAGCACCAGATACATCTGTTTCCCTGGTTACTAATGAGAGCGTAAGCAGGCCGGATGAGAATATATAATTGAAGGTATCCTCTTGGGGACGTTTTGTTCCAGAAGAGTAAGAAGATGCAAGATATTAAAGGGTGCAGAGATTTCCTGGAAACTGCCACTGCTTTAAAGGTTATAGTGAATTTCTCTGGGACTAATTTTGTCTTTTGTCTTCAAGGACGTACTTGGTATGAATTTCCAATTGAATTGAATCATTTTAGTTTTTTTCTTGACCCATCTGTAACAGGGTTATTTTGAGTCATGAATGAAACAGAGACAAAAAATTCGGACACATATTCCTACTAAAATCTTAAAGCTTAAGTATGTACAAAAAAACACACACACACACACACACATCATGTCTATCATGCAAAAAATGTAGAAACCTCGTAGTCCCTGTCCCTGTCCCTGATTAGATTGGAGTTTAGAACATTATAGTTGGACACAAAATAAGGTCCCGAAAAATCGCCTAAAATGGTTGAAAGACCTAGAAAGAGTGACACAGAAGTGTTGTCATTCTGTTAGACTGATTACTGACCAGCCTTGTCTTTTCAGCTTAGCTTGAATGAAGTAATTATCATTCCGATAGCTGTAAATCTAGACCATTGTTTTAAAGTGAGAAAAACATGTATAGGGAGAATGCTTAGCACCCTTGAAGGGCTGTAGAGAACACTGAGTTCTTTCACATCTATGAATCTTGTAAGTGCTAGCACACTATGTACTCTGGAGTCAAGTTTCAAGAAGGAGCCCCTAAATGCACTGGGCTGTTATGAATGTGTGGCATTCAAGTTCATTACATGTGTTGTTGTTGTTGCTCTTGCATAATAATTAGTGTGAATTTTTACAGTGCATCGCAATTTCAACAATTTAAATACTAGGCCTGAGTAAGGGTGTGTGTTCCAGTACTGTTACTATAAAACCCAATCAACATTTTATTATTGTTAACCATATGTTTGGAATGCAGGCCAATGTAAAACAGTGCTGCAAGCTTTCAGCAGTAATTTTCCAGTGATCTGCTATCTAAACTCAGCCAGATCCAGTGGTTTTTGTCCATGAGCCGGATGAAACAGAGGATATCATTCCAGCGTGATGCTGACCTCTCTTATATGTGCTCACAAGCATGCTGTGGATGGTGAGATTGGGAATTTCATATACTGAGAGCTATGTGTAGGGATCAGGGAACTGTGAGACTGCAGCCTTGGAAGTTCACAGTGTTTTGATGGAGCCAGAATTCCAGGAGCTTCCAGTAATCGTGGGATAAGGCCGTGTCATCCCTGTCACTCACCTGGATTTATCAGCAGGAAATCTGGAAATGAGACAGCATTCCTGCCCCCTTCAGGAACTTGAACAGCAGACAAAGAGGGCCACAGTCACAGATGAGATGCTATTTGACACTGTGCAGGCTGCTATCTCATGCTATGTCAAAAGATAGAATCTTTAAAGATATGCTTGTGTGTTCTTAACCAAACTACAGAGAGAGTTTTGTTAAAATAAACCTCTCACAGTGAGAAAAAAAAACCCACACTCTTCAGGCATCCCCGTACACCCCTTGGGGCGAACCAGTGAACTATGTACAACCCCCTACTATTGATGTTGACATGTTCACTGACCTAGTATATCAACACACACACATAATTGGTCTACCCTTTCCGTGCTAACCGGTGCTGATATCATCTGTGTCGTCTGATACGCCCTGATTTGACTCCAGTGTGTGCCTTGGCTGCCCTCTGGTTCAGTATGTACCCATCAGAGCACAAGACCCCCAGTGGGCTCAATGACCCCAAGATGAGCTCCTCTCCAGGATCCCGCAGGGCTAGAAAACACTTGTTTCATTTATGGGATGTACGGCCAACACAGCCTCAAATCACTGTGTTGCCACTTTGTGTGAATAAAATGTTATTTCATAGACAAAGAGTCACATTCATAGAATGATGCCCTGAGGCCAGGTATTTTTTTTTTTAAATGTCTTTTCATAAATAACCACTGCACACATTTGGAATTGTTTCCAATATGTACCACCTACAGATTGTGAGGTGGCATCTTTAAGTGCCTTGTTTTGTCTGCATAACCTAAATGATTTAACTGTTTTGTTTTTTTTATTATTTATTTAGATTAATTTCCTGCTGATTATCTGTTGAAATATATAAATATAATTCTCTGGGCTGATTGTCACTATTTATGATCATTTAAGTAGTCTATCAAGAAAATTAATTACACCATTAGGAGTTATTGTTATATACTGCTACACCATACTTCATACTTTGGCCGATTTGACTGTGTAAAAGATATTTAGTTGCAGTCTCTGTGTTTTATGGATACAGGTAGGCAGGAGGGTTTACTTCCGTGGATAACGTGATGACATCCTTTTTATTTTTTCAAACCATGGCACATTTGTGACAGATGCCTTCATAGATGTGCACAGGGGCACATGTGTGCTGTACTGCTGCTGCAACATCTACACACACCTATGAAAATTCACATGGAGCCATTCAGGCATGAAACCGCGGTTGCAGACATGCTGGCTAACAGCCTGCTATCCACACCAGTTCATTATGGTAACAATTATTGGGATAATCAATCGGCAAAATTATAGACCAATAACTGAGGCCTTATTGTCTGAGGGGGAAGACGGCGGCCTTCTTCTCCGTTGTTCGGCCCCAGCGCATCATTTTGGGCTTGACCCCTTGCACCCCTTGAACCCCTTCGCTCTCTTCCCCACCCCTAATACCTTCCTGTCTCCATTATCGGGATGTGGAGGTCACGCTGTGTAAAGGTCAGGGTTTAGGGGTCATGCTGTCACTCAGGCGGGCGCCAAAAATAGGTGCCGTGTGATTTTAGAGCTGGGAGCTACGGTCCAACCCCATGGCGAGTTGTGTGTCTACGTCATTAACCTCCTTTACACAGAGCATAGCATGCACTCCACACCACCCACACATGTACATCAGACCTACTGTATATTGACTAAACAACTGTATAGATGTTGTTTGACCTAAATACCAAGTTCATTGTTTAAAACACAAAAGCAGACTAACTGGAAGAAAACAGTTCTTTAAACTAGCCCACAGGAATCCAGTGATAATAGCTGGGAGGAGAGGTGGCCAGGCTGTTAAAACGCTGGTAAAAGCCCTTGAGGTTGGCAGCAGCAGGGCTCTGGCTCTGTATACAGGGCTTTCTGACGGATGTTTGCTGGCACAGGCATCGGCCAAGGTCCTAATGCTGCCATGTAAATCAAGGATGCCCTGTTAGCATTTGAAGCATAAATCAATCACATCCCAGCTACCACAGTCTGCAGGAGCTGAATGGGCCTGCATGATGGGCTGCATTCCCAAACAGTGTTTCATCTGCACTGCGGTGGCTACGTGAATGTTATGACTCACTCTTCCTCTTTTTCCTCTGTTAACACTTGCATCCACCCTCTGAGTTCTGTATATGTCTCTCTACAGGTAGCTGCAACGTGAGAATACTTCTTAAGACTCTTGTGAAAAGGACAATGTGATGTACCTCATTAACTGACACGCAAGTGACAAATGGTGCCCTGTGTTGGACGTGTGCACAGGTATCTTCAGTTACCTGGCAGCTTAGAGGACATAGTTTACCTTACAAATCTGGTGGCACATACTTAAGATTCCCTGCATCTGTCGTAGGAGTCTAGAAGTCATTGTCTACCTTGAACCAGAAAGCACTACGGAGCAAAGGGCACTGTTAAGAAAGAGAGGATGTAAAGTACCAAAGTCAATGACTTGGCAGCCATCAGAGTTTTTTGTTTTGTGTATTTTATGACACCTAATGCAGTGCATGCCCAAATATGTGATTGCGTGTTGCAGCAAAATCTTGGCACTGAGGCTTTATTTGCTCTCAGTTTTATGTTGTTTTGCGGAGTTGTTGACAGTTTTGTTAGATAAGGCTTCAGACCAGTCACTTTCTTCATGAGTAAAATTAGATTTGGGGATTTATTTTTATTTCAGATGCACACCGACCTTAAAGTTGGCTATGAATAATGAAAGTCTTTCACCACAAGATGGGTTTGGGGGAGGGTGGGGCTTGGGGGTCAAACCTTATTTGACTTTTCTATGAAAAGGAACAAAAATGATAATAAATCACACCTGTGTGAGGTTGTCTTCCACTTCTAGAGGATGTGAAGTTTTGGAACTGCCCGTATCTGTCGCTATAAAGATTCCTGCCTCCTGACCCGGAAAGGCAGGCCTGTAATAAGAACCATCAAATCATGTGATTGATCGCCCAACATCGCTGAGAGGAGAGAATGCAACAGGCTGGATGGGCCGGTGCTTGCCAACGCTGAGGATGGTATGTGGGTGTGCGTGAGGGAGAAAAAAAGTGAAGATGAGACAGACAGACCAAAAGAAGGAGAGAGACTTGTTTAATAGGGGGGACGGGGGGCACATAGCTTTTTTTTCTTTCTTGCCTTTCAAGAGAGAGATGACAGATGGAAAGGACGACTTAGACGAGAAGAGAAAAAAAGTGGAAAAACAAGACTAAAGAAGTTGACATCAAGAGGAAGAGAAGGTCGGACGAGTCAGAATGAGAGGGATCGGTGACAAGAGACCCCATTAACCTGCGGCCAGGTGTAAATCACGCAGGACGGCTGCTAGTCTGGGCCTCGCTTTCTGCAGAAGGACCTCATTTGTTCCTGTGACCTACCGATTACTGCACTGTTTCTCAACGGTGTCATCTCACAGCAGTTAAAATCTGAATGGAGTGACATTCACATGACGGATGTTCTGCAAACAAAGAGGGAGGAGGAGGGAGTGGAGGAAGTTGCATTTAGCATACCTAATGTCATATTTAAGTCTTTACAGCTCAGTTTTCTCAAAGCAGTTAGAGACAAGTGGCTGCATATGTAGCTGAGTGGGTGTAAGCATACCGTTGTAGAGTGTGGTTGTATTTGTTGCACACTTTGAATTCAGTTTTGTGTGTTTGGGTGTGGACAAGAATCACTTTATGAGTTAAAATGTTTGAGTTCCCCAAGCAGCCAAGAAGCTGTGATATGTCATAATCCCCTCTAATCCGATTAGTTTCATGTATAAACTCTGTGCTGTGGGCGATGAGGGATGAGGAGGACGCAACACAAACTCTCTCCAAGACCTCCTTCACACCTGGAGTTTCCAACTTCCAGTCGTCACACTCGACTGAACGGAAGTCTGATCCTCCGATAAGGATCGCGGTTCTCCAGGATCGGGGTGCAGCAGGCACAAGATGCTCAGAGGGAGGAGAGACAGAGAGTGAAATGATCATAGAGAGTGAACCTGTGGGAAAGCAGCAATGTGCGCTAAATGTGCGTTTGGTATGTATGTATTCCTAGGTGCGTGGGGGTGGTGGTTTGCGCTTGAATGGGGCGGGTGACAGAATGATGATGGGGGCAGATCACAGCCCAAAGCTGTTTTTTTTTTGTGTGAAGGTAGGAAGGGTTGATTGATTAACAGTTTTAGCCCCCAGGGGAAACCTGGGTTGAACTTCCTGTACGTTTCGCACGTGTTGCCGTGAACTGAAAGTTGTCTTCCTCGTAAAAAAAAAAAACCCAAACATTTAAGAAGAACTCCAAGCACACCTTAGATGTCACAAGAAACTGCTATTTACATTGAACAAATAATGTTTGTTTTGGATCCACTTGTCTGCCAAACTGGTTTTGGGGGAGAAGAGTAAACGTATATTAGTATATTAGATAGAATTTTTTCAAGCTACGTTGCATGCATTTAAAACATTATTCAGCATTTTCTGGTTAGTTATTATTGGCAATAAAGCTCAGAAACCACTTTATGTAGCAATATTTTCATTCACACCATGGAACTTTAACTCATGTTGCTACTTTACCCTGAGGATGCACAGGCAGCAACAAGGTGCATTGTAAAATTTTTATGCACATGAAAAAACCTCAAGGAACAATAGAGCGTTTGTGAACAACTTGCGGAGCAGCACGGGTAAGAAGCAGAGAAGACAAAGAGTGATCTGAGCAGAAGTCGTTGTACAAGTTAAGAAGGAATGCAAAGTGTTTGAGAAGATATTAGATAAAGCTGGCAGAACATTCTCTGTGTTTGGCTGAGAAGTGTCGCTGTGAACGCCAAGCCACGGTCCTCTGGCGAGGCCCAGCAGAACTGAACAGAATGTGCCGCAATACACACAGACTGTACGCACGCACGCACAACACATACACGCACACATTGCCCAGGGGGCTGTTAACAGGCTGCGTACCGAGATAGACCGGAGAATTTAGTCAGTCTGTGAAATCGGTTTCATTAGTTTGTGACTGGCAGATTATATAACAACAGTTGCATGAGGCTTGTGACAACTCAGTTTTTCCCTATTTTATTGTATCTTATCAGCATCATAAGCGGCTCGTGTCTGTCATATGAGATGCTGTGATTGCAGACACAACCAGAAATGTTGTGCAAAAATGTGTGATTGTTTTCTAAACTGAAACAAAAATGAAATCTAGTTGTAATCTTTTTTTTTTTCCCAAGGTCATTTCCATCGCAGGTTACCATAGCAACAATAGTGCTTGACGCTATGTTATCCTCACTGCGGCTGCCCCTACAACAGTGGGATGAAGGGAGACACAGATAAATAAATCAAATAGATGTGTTCAAGTCTGTGAATAACCTCTTAGCAGAGGCACAGTGTTGGAGGACGGCACTAGCAATGCATGTTAAACTGGTCACTCACCAAAGACACGGGGAGCCTCTGGAGCACAGAATGTCCCGACACAGCGTTTTTCATTTTCCGTGCATCGCACAGAGAAAGCACAGAGGCTGACGAGGGCAAACACACACACACAGTGGCACTTAGGCCCTGGAAATCTGCTGACATGTCTGCTTTGACCAGGCGGCGCTCAGTCTGTGGTGCTGCCGAGCGGTTCAGCTGTGACAACGCCGGCAATGACACTCCTCACCCAAGGGTGAACAGAGGACAGAACCAGGCTCACAAGCAGAGGTTTATAGACGTAAGCAGGAGAGGAAAATATAATAAATCACAGAGCTGCCCACTGAAGAGATGGTATTGTCTGTACATGAACAGAAAATACGTACAAGGTCACATCATGTATTTATACTTCTGCATATTTTGCACTTTCTTTAATGTGTCTCTCCTCTGTGTTTTGCATATTTCAGTTTTAAAATGTAGGAAATATAATAATAAATATTCTGAGCACTAACATGGGCTTGGCAACATTTTATTGCTGACACACCTTCTGAGTTTCTAGACTGGAAGTCAGACATCAACCTTTTTGCTCCTGGTTTGTTTGGGTTGAGGAGGGGAAAGTGGGTCAGACTGAAACGCCCTGGGGAAGCGAGGGATGGATGGAGGGGTACAGCCATGTGTGTGTGTGTTTGCGTGTGATGGGGGTGTTGTTGAGTTGGAGAGGGAGAAGGGATGAGAATAGAGTAGAAAAGAGGAGCTGGGGAGACTCAGGAGGATGCTGAAACTCAGACTTAAAGTCTTTAACCCCCTCAAATCCTGCTCTAAAATCACCAAACTCATGTTAAGTCTGCCGACATTACTGCACAGAAATGGTCACACATGGAGCATCAATGCTCAGTGCAAAAAGATGATGATTTACTGTCTATTGAGACTGAAAATCTCAAGGAAATTCAATCGAATGCAACTGGACTTAGTTATTTGTCTTTGAAGACGTTTCACCTCTCATCCAAGAGGCTTCATCAGGTCATGCTCGCTTGACTAGGCTGGGACTAGTCAAGCGAGCATGGGACTAGTCCCAGCCTAGTCAAGCTAGAGTAATAGAGTCAAGTCTTCAAAGACAAATAACTAAGTCCAGTTGCATTCGATTGAATTTCCTTGAGATAACCATGACCTGGATGAATGAGAATATTCACAGGAGACTGAAAATGTTTTCATTTGGGCTAATTGTCTAGCTTATAAAGTGTCTGAAAATGTTCAAAAAATGTCAGACTAACAGTTAGGAAGGCAGGGATTTACGTTTACGTTAATATACAGTAGGAGAGTGAAACCTCCTCACATTCCTCACATTGGAGAAATGGACACCACAGATGTTAATAACTGAGTTATTATTGCAGCTCTATCTTCTACTACCAGTCAGCTATCAGAACATATAATATGTGACATTCCTTCACAAAAAGGCCCACACTTTTGTGATATAATTTGTTGAGCTGTGTGCATACACTATTCCAGCTGTTTCCAACAAGGCTCAAGCCCAGGCAAGTCAAATAACCGTTAACATTGTGTTTTATTTGTTCGCCTGGCTGTCGCTGGAACTTCTGAGAGTGAAGAGAGTGAATGCAAGCAAACGTAACGTGAGTAAAACCTTGAAACTTAACCTCATCCATGAACACTGAGCATATGTGCTGATTTTGTAATTCCTTCATTCCTTCAAAAAAAAAAAAAGAAAAGAAAATGAAAATGTGTTTTTCCACAGACAGTCTTTTCATTTAACCAAAGGGGCGAAATCAAAACGTCTAAAATTAGCTACGGTTTGATGGGTATCAAAGAATGAGTAACAATAATTACGAATCTGACCATCTGAAGTGATTTCACGCCACCTTTCAGTACTAGGCAGTTCTCTCAGTCACTGACTAATGAGCTTAAAAGTTTGAGCTTCAGCTTTAGTTTAGTTTCTGTTGTGTCTTGCTTGACTTGCCCCTGAACAGATTTAACCAAAAGTGACACTGCAAAGACAACAAAAAGTGAGGATGAGAGGTGCAGGGAGATGGAGGAATGAAATAGTAATGAGAGGAGATGGGAAGGGCCATGCTACTACTGAGCATCACTCGCTTTGCTCTCCTCCTCACCCCCCTGCTGTGATAATGTCCCGCCTTGTCTTGTCTCATCCTCCCTGTCTCACTTCATCCTCCCATCTCCCAATTCTCTTGTTTCTCTCTGGTTTAACTTCTCCTGTTTCTGTCCTCAGCAGCAGGGTAGAAGTGGCCAGGAGGGGTGAGAGACACTGAGAGAAATGTGTGAGAGAAGGAACACTTTTTTTTTCCCAGTCATTTGTATAAAGCCATCAGTGTCCCTGTTAAGCTGTGCCATTCCCTCCGCCGTCTGTCCTCCTCACCCTCCGTCTAGTTACCAAAGTGTTTATTCAGCCTGGCATTGTTTCCTCTCTCCTCATTTTCAGAGAGAAACTCGCAAAGCTAAGTGTGATTCATTGCATTCAGATGAGGACAGTGGGAGCAACTGAAAATGAAAAGACGTCTCAGGGGTGGAAGGTGGAGGGCGGGGGTGGGGGAGGCACCTCCTGCTTCATATACACATCAGTCAGTGGGAGGGTATGGAAGCTTCCATGCCAGTGAGAGGTGGTGGTGAGGTGGTGAAGGAATGGAAAGAGGGGCCTCTCTGAACCATGCCCCTGCTGATTGAGATGTAGCCCACACAGGCTAAACCCCACTTCGGGGTGGATCTGCGGCGCGAACACCCCCTTTCGCCTCCGGGGAGCGCCAGTCCGAGTCAAGAGCCTGCTGGGAAGCAGCGTGTGGGGGGGGATGAAGTTGACGTGCCGCTGGATGAAGTCTAAAGGATGCTACGGGTGGGTGGGTGGTTGAGGGAGAAGGGAGAGGCGACCGTGGGGTGGGGCTGGGGTACCACTCTGCGCCAGGGTTGCCCGGGTTATGGGCAGAAGGAGGAGGCATGATATTCTCTCACTGTCTTGGAAGAGGTTTTTTGGTGTGCGTTTTTTTTGTGTGTCGCTACACCGCTGTGGGGATGCGCCGACCCCTGCTGCTCTGGTGTCTGCCACTGCCCTTTGATGATACACACACGCACACATACATACACAGTTTCATGGATACACGCACCGATAAACTAGCAGAGAGTAAAAAAAAAAAAAAGAAGTCTCCTGCACTGCTTTGGTGTCTGCCCTGCTTCCTTTTGATGCCGTAGGATAGACACACACACATACACACACGCACACGATCATATTTCACTATAAGTTGTAGTTGCTCACTAATGTCTGGAAATCGGCCCTATTCAGTTGCCTTTATGATGGGCTAATCACAATAGTTTGAGAAATTACGGCCAAGCCGACAGATTGATTGTATGTGCAGCGAGGTGCAGTGTGTGAGTGATTACGTGGGTCTGGTTTGTGTTAGGGCTCTGTCGAGGGATATAAGGCGGTTTCTGTGCTATGAGCTACTGAGGTGTTCTGGTATCCATTTGGATGAATCAGCAATGATGACTGAACTGTACGGAGAGACGGGCTCACCCAGATAACTACTGCTCCTCCGTGATCAAACGAACCACCAGCAGAGACCTCTGTCATGCTCTCTCTCGCTCTTGTTATCTTTCTTTTCTTTTCTCCGCTCTTTTTTTCCTCTCCCTCGTTCTCGCCATCTCTTCCATTTTCTTTCTGTTTTTCAGAGCTTTTTCCTTTTACTTTATTCCTCTCCCCAGCTCCTATTTAATTGCCGTCTGCCATTTGCAATCAGCGTTATTCAGATACCCAGAATTTCCAGTGTCACAGGCGGCGGGTCGAGGAGATAAAGAGAAAGAGAGGAGAGATGATGAGAGGAGAACTGATCCGTGATTCCTCGGGAGCTAAAGAGAAAGAGGAAGCACTTTTTTTTTCCTTCTGCTTGTCTTTAAAGGCAACAAAAATGATTCAAGTGGAACTTTAAAACAGGCGTTCAGGCTCCCAGGTGGAAATGTTATACCTGCGCGCAGATCTAGAGTGACATGAGGAGGGATGAGGGGGATCAAAGGCGGTCTGAGGGTAGAGGAGGCCAGACAATCACCCTAAAACAGATAATTGGCCAGTGTGGGGCTTGTAATGGAGCTGTCAAAGGGCTCCCTTTTCACAGCACAATAGTATTTGTGCTTGTGCGTGGTTGTGTGTATACGTACATGCTATGCGTATGTGGAGGGACGGACTTTTAACACTGGTGCTAAAGGTCGACGCTGGGGTCTCTACGTGCCTCTGGGGGACGTTTAGACATCTGTAGAGGCAGGAAGAGAGTAGAGAGATGAGAGAGCAAAGACAAATAGAAGAGGAGAGCCAGCGAATATTAAGATCATTTGGTTTGTGCATGGAATGTTCTGCATTATCATGACGTGGGGTTGTTTGTGCTGCTCTTTATTTTTGTTTATGCCAAAGAAAAAATGCTTTAAAGCAAGTATAGGTTCATTTAACTGGAATTTTTGTAACCAGTTTAAATAATCTGTGCCGTGTGATACTTTTCCTTGTAACTGGAGAAATCTGTTGACAGGTAGAGCTTTGGCAATGCTCTTCTCATCGCGGCTCTAGTTGTCAACAATTATGATAATTGGATAATAATTTCAGTCATTTTTCAGGCAAAATTGTCAAACATTTGTTGTCCCAACTTCTTAAATGTAAGAATTTGTTGCGTTTCTTTGACATTTCTGACAGTAGATGAAGAAGCTTTGGGCTTTGGACTTTTGGTCAGACAAAAGAAGAAATCTGAAGATGTCGCTTTAGGCTCCAGGAAACCGTGATGAATGTTTTTGACAATTTATGTACTGATGGATGAATTTTAAAATTTTTTATCAGATTTATGGAATGGTTACTGTATCATGATACATACCATTACCTTGATATAACATGTACTTTGATAGCAGATTACGGCCTTATCCTCCACCCCTGGTTCTGTGATAAAGATTCTAAATTCAGGACAGAGGCGGTAAAGGGAGGACAGAAGCGATGGAAGCAGCAGAGGAGATTGACGGTCCTAATCCCTCCTTGGTGGCCTGGCTTCCCTTCAGCACAACAGGTCCCATAATTACCCCCTCTCCTCTGGCAGCTCACACTCACAGCTCTAGCAGCAGGGAACTGGCTAATACTCTTCATCCTCACACACACACACACACACACACACACACACACACAGATACTCTGGTGCTGGATCTGTCTTGAGCTGGTGGTGACACACAGCAAGAGGACAGACAGAGGGGACAGTGTGGTTGCTGTGACGCTCGTTCCAAAATCTTTTTAAGAGAATCATTCAGCTGGCAGAAGGTGTTGTCAAGTGGCTGTCGGGGTCGACTGCGTTTATTTTTCTGCCTCCTCCTGTCTGTCTCAGTGTGCTGCTCACCTAATTAACAGGGACTCGCAGCCAAGTTTTGGCGGGAAGAAAAGATGACGGTTACACTGTGGTCATGACAGAACACATGTGAGACTCATACACATATATACACGTAGGGGATTTTACACTCTTTTCAGGAGTCTTTACATGTGCTCTGTTGTGATGTTCTTTATTATCAGAGTTCAGGGGCAGCACATGAAATAATTTTACAGCGTGACTCATCATTTGTGGGTATAATGATGAAGCTTTGAACTTTGAATCCAGATCTTGAATTAATGTGTGTATTTGCATTCAAAGGATGCAGTCCAGTATTTGCTTTGCTCATTATCCTGTCAAGCCCATGCATGTATTTTTGTTATAGTCAAGACAAATAAACATGAAAGAATGAGCTCTTTGAATCCAGGCTTTTTAAGAGGTATTCAGGTCTCTACAAATGGTCTGAGAGTTTAGCCAACCATGGTCCTTCAAACATTTGCTTTTTCTTTCACCCTTTGTCACACATGTAACAAATCAGCTCATTTTGCATCCGCTTGTTCAGGTTAACAGTTTTTCTACTCAGACCTCAACGTGACTATCAGATTGTTTGCAGTTGTTCGCTGTCTGGACTGAAATTATGAGCAATTTCTCCTCAGCTTAGCTTTCCTCCAAAAAACACTTTCTGAAAAAGTCTGTGGTGAGACATATTAAAATGTCCGATTTTCATAAAGAATATTTGAGAGACAGTGAGTCACTTCATCGTGCTCCTCTTATTTTATTTATCAGCCTGCTGTTTATCTGACCGGCTCAGTCAATAGTCTGGTAGCAGAACATGAGCTGGTGAGATGCAGTTGGCTTATAAGAGTCTTGCGGCAAAATCTGCTCAGCCTGCACTGATGGCACTTGCACAGATGCATTCAGGCTGCTGTTAAGGGTTCCATGATGAAAAATTGCGAGTGAAAATCAAGTTTAAAATAACGTGCTGTGAAAATGTCTCTTTGTGAAAGATCTGATCTCGTAGAAACCCAAAGGGAGGATGTAAATGTATTTAAATGTCATTTCAATACAATTAAACTCTTAAATCTTTAATTGGGTTTGAATTAGTTATTTATCAAATTAAGTCTAGACACAGCTAATTATGTCTCACGTGGATGTGAAATTACAATTGCATGCTCTTTTGTTCTGTTGCCTCAACTTCTACCCGCTTCACTGCCACTTCCAGTCTTGACTGACACCATTGTATTGTCGTGACACAATTATGACCATTTCAATATGAAAGTGCGGATTTTTAATTGAATCTTCACCATTTGTTCTCAAGCATACTTCTCGCTATAGCTCTCTCTCTCTCTCTCTCTCTCTCTAATTTTCCGAACAAAAACAAATTAGCTGTGGAGGGATAAAGTGCCGTCTGGAATACGCAGAGGTGCGCCTTCTCCGCGTTGGAAGTTTTCATGTTTAATGAACCGACCATCAAGGACGGCTCGAGACGTTAATAATTCAGTAGCACCGCCTGGGTCTTGATAGGTGTGAAACAGCTTCTGAACCTGGTGTGATGACATATTCCTGAATCAATAAGCACTTGAGAATATTTTTCAGCCTCGGGAATGTATAGCTCTCAGTGCAGAGAATTGATTTCCTGCATCTTATTTCGTCTATTCGTTATGCCTTCCTCTTCCTGGTAAACTTGACCACTGACCACAGCTCACTGTTCCCAGTGCAGCTTCAACCATACTGTATTCCTCACAGACATATTGATGTTGGTCTTATATGTGTATCTTACCCCCCAGAGTATGTGTTGCACTGTGTTGACCCCTCCCACACACTCACTGTTTGTGGGGTCTTTTATTCTTAATACCAAGTATCTATTTTCTCCTGTTAAAATATCTTTTTCTTTTGTCATAACATCCTGGCTGTGGGATAAAAAAAATGCTGTGGAATAACATGAAATAGAAAATATTCTTGACTAAATAAGCGTCAGTCATTAAAGAGTCACTACAAATTTCTGCTTCATTGATTCTTAAATTCCTGCATTCTGATTGGTGCACAGAAATGACATTGCCTTTTTTGAATAGAGCCCTGTTGTGTGAAAGAGCCAAAGTTGTTCCAGCTTTGGCAGAAGACAGTGTATTCATGTGGGAGGATTCATGTAGTTTATAAAAACAAGTTGATTTTTTTATTTGGTTATTTGGAGATTAAATTTGAACCAAATGTCATTTTAAATTTAATTTATTGAATTGATTAAATTTAATTCTGCATTTTCACTTAGTCTGCATTTTCAAGTGTTTCAAAGGCAGTTCAAAGTACGTATTCATTCTCTCTACATTTTGGTGTTTTCTCCTAATGATGAGATTGTTATGTAATGTCTCATTTGCATATCAAGGCAAATAGCTGACATTTTTTGCAGGGAGTGAAGCGAACCAAATCAAATCCTTCTCTCAAGCAAAGGATAGGGTTGAGGTTAGGGGTTAAGATGAGTGTATGTGTGGGGTTGTATGATACCCACTAAAGATCGATAAACATAGGGAACAGTGATATTTTATTCTGATATTTGAATTTATCAATCAAAGCCCGAAACTGTAAAAATGCTGCTCTCATAACTTCATGCTGTCCTGCATTTTTCATGTCAAATATGACTGTGACTCCAAATGCATCACGATCCACTTGAGCTCTCTCACCCTCACCACCATCGTTCTATAACTTCTGGATAACATAACCATCCTTAGTTACGCAGCTAGTTCTCCCCTCGCGTGTCCCACCCACCTCAACCAACCATGACCCCCCCATGGGGGTCATACAATGACTGTCATGCATATCATTATTGGTGGGGGCCCTCCTTCCCCTCTGGGGGTCCGCTCATTGACCTCCTGACAAAGGATGAAAGTGTCCCGTCCGGGGGAGGGGGTTGGCCGGGCCGACGTTGGGGTGAAGAGCCCTGCGTCCTCCTCCGGGTCGGGATAAGACCCAGCAGGGCTTTCTTCACGCTAATAGGCACGACCCCTGAACCCCACACAAAGAGCATCACTTCAGGAGCCATGGGCACTCAGTGTGGGAGAGCAAGGAGGAACCAATAGGAGCAGGCTGGGGGCTCTGGGTTCCTTTGACAGAGTCAGACCACTGACTTTACAGAGGAAAGAAACAAGAGAGCAGGAGGGAGAAAGAAAAGACCAGAAGAGAGAGAGAGCGAGAAAGGAGATAAGGGGAAGATTTTGTGTTTTTGTTTAGGGGAAAGGACTTGTTGCAAAGGTTCAAAGGGCTTCTCCTTTAGTGCAAGGGTCTCCTTTTCCTGCTTTTCTTCTCCCACTCTTTCTGTCTGCTAATGGCTGAAGGTGTAGGGATTATTGTGCCTTTCAGATGCCTGCTTAATTACTTGTTGCTGGTGTGAGTCGTAAGTGTCCATACTGGGATTACTACAGTATCTCCAATTGTGTGCATGTGTCTATGAAGGCATGTACGTTCATTCAAATTCATTTTTAAAGGACTCTGGACACAAATATAGCCGAGAACATGGATTGTCAGCTATGATCAAATGCAGAAACATTCATGATATTAAAGTCACAGTTTTGCTGTAATATATTGAGTTTAACAATATACTGGATTGTTTGGATTTTTGAACAGCTTTGATGAATGTGCAATACATAAAGGTTTTATTTATACAATGACAAATTCTCTATGTGAACAGTTTCACAAAGTAAGGCTGCAGCTGACCATTAGTTTTCTTATTAGTCTGTCAATCCTTGGAGTGTATAAAATGTCAAAAATGGTCCAAAATGCCCCACATATATTCCCAGAGCCTGAGGTGAGGTCTTTAAAATGTCTGACCAACAGTCCAAAACTAAAACATATTCAAATTCTTTCATGTAATCAAATACAGAAAGTCTTATCCTTGCATTGGCTAATTAACTATCAAAACTGTTATTAGTTAAGTTTCTGTTAATTAAAACACTGATCAATTGACTAACTGTTTCACTATTAAGTGAGATAATGAATACCCACCTTGTTACCTGAGGAACTACCACTCCATGCTGTTGTATCAGCATCTATTTAATGACTAAGTGTTTGTCTGGGACATAATCAATCACTCCGACAGTCTGGATTTGTCCCTGGTCAGACACTCTAATGCACAGCATGTTACTATGAGGATCTTTTGATAACAGCAGTGGAGACCACGGACTGACATCATCATCACCAGACTGTCAGTAGATACTACTGTTGTCCACACACAGTGTGTGTGTATTTATTTTCAGTATACACTATAGCTTGCTAGTATGTATGTGTGCATATTTTGTTTTTAGTATTTATTACATCATAGTTTCTGAGATGCTGCAATGCTCTAATTTCCCCTCTGAGGATCAATAAAACATTATCTTATCATGTCTTATCTTATCTTAGTTGGAACTGTTATCATATAACTTGAGATCACGTTGTGTTAGATAACAGGTTTGGGGTACAGTAAAGGGGGTGGTGGTGGTGGCGGTGAGAGGAGAATAGCTACAGTGGGATCTGATGTGGGAACCAGAGGCCCCTCCTGGCCTTCTTGTTTCAGCTCCATTGATCAGAGGGGTGGGGTGAGAGGGAAGAGAGGGGGGTGGGGTACTGTACCTGCAGGGAGCTGGTGGGTGTTTGTGTGTGAGTAAGAGAGAGAGAGAGCAAGTGTGTGTGTGTGTGTGTGTGTGTGTGTGTGTGAGAGAGAGAGAGAGAGGGGTCCACTTCTGGTTCTGCCATAATCCATCCACAATGCCCTTGCCTCTCCTCTCTCTCCCCTCCCTCTCCACCTTCAGCCTGAGTGTGACAGGTCCCAAACAAAGCTCCTGGCATCTTCACACACACTCATACACAAACACACATCATGGACTAAGTATAGGCAGGGAAAAATGATGGAGGAGAGAAAAGGAGAGAGAGGGAGAGAAACTGAAAGTGAGAATTTCAAATGAAAACCTATCTGAAGCCGACAAATGGGTTTTCGGCAGCTTAAATTGCTTGTAGCTGACGGTGGCTCCGGATCTTCCAGGAACACTGCCGTTCAGTTAGCCCGTTTTATTTTGTTTTTGAACAAGCTACAACAGAAAATGATGTTTTCTGACAGGATGTTGTGCTAAAATAATGTCTTCCTCTCTTGTTTGTTTGGAGTCAAACACAGAGGGAAGAGAGAGAGTGTCACACACCTGATTGCACACCATCAATAACAACACCTCCACTTTCACACCACACACTGACTCACATTTCTGCATACCAACAAAGGCAACCCAGAATCACATTGTGATGCTGGCTGATGTGCAGTCTGAATAAGATAAAAAAATGATTTGAACCAATTTTTACCTGTTGCAGGCTCAGTATTTATAGTTCCCGAGGGACCAGTATCCCCGGCAGGCTTTCACCTGTACAGATCATCTCTATCATTACTGTAATTAATGAGGGCTTAATGAAAGCTCTGAAACTCTGCCTCAGGTCATTAGCCGCAAGCAGATACGCTGCTGCTGCCACTGCTGAGTGCTACTTTGCTCTCAGCTGTTGCATACCTTTTAGCCTGTCTTTGGATTTCAAAGCCAGGTTAGAACAGAGAGACATGAAGAGGTAATTTCCCTCAGTGAGATGCTTAGTGCTCCACACTTGTCTTGTGGCGGTTTGGATCCAGTAGGGAGAAAAAAAAAACAAAACAGGAAATTGTAAGAAAACATGAAAAAAGTCAGCACACACATCGGTATTTTCCTCTTATTCTGTTTGTTCAGTCCATTTTGATTGGCCGAAATCTGGCATTTCTGTTCATTCATAAACATTTGTTAACCAGCTGTGGCATATTCAGGCCCATTAATTTAGCGTCTTTAATATCTGTTTTATTTGTATTAAACCCTCAAATATTTGGATACACATAGCGTATCCATTTGAACAAAGCAAAGCATTGTGGCAGTGAAGTCATCATTTCTGACCCAAGATAACCAACATAACACCATAATGTGTGTTATGTGCCTGTTCTCCAGTGTATGTAAAAGAACATTGGCACAAAAAACACAATATTTTGGCAAATTCTGTGTACAAACCCCAGAATTTTACATTCGTGCCTCCTCTTGAGATACTGGACACCAAACACATACACACACACACACACACACTTGCACTCTCTCTCTCTCTCTCTCTCTCTCTCTCTCTCTCTCTCTCTCTCTCTCTCTCTCACACACACACACACACACACACACACACCAACATGGCCTGGAAGAGTGTTATGTCAAGTACCTCCCATCATGCTTTGTTCCTGTGTAGTGAAGTGAGTGAAGCGAATGGCAATTCTTCATTCTCACCCTACCCTCCCACCCCCAACTTTCATCCTCTCCTCCCTCCATTCCTTCTCACCCCATCCTCCCTCTCCCCACTGTGGACTTGCACTAATCCGTATTGAGGAAGCCCCCCCCCCCACCCCCAATCCCTGAAGTTTCTTCCCCCGTTCCTTCCTCTCCACCTTAACAACCTCCCCATTTCTCTCTTCTTCTTTTTTTTCACTTCTGTCAGTTTTCACTCTTGTACACTCCCACCATTCAACTCCTGTGCGCCTTATTTCCTCCATATTTCAAAAATTCAAACTGCCCGCTGGCGAGTCCTTTTTCTCACCGCATAAGAATCAGGGAGCGACCTGAGGCTTAGCGTTGACATCTTCCCTGCCTCCCTTTTCCCCTCCTTCCCTGTGTCGCTATCCACTGTACCGATCAATCACTCTCCATTTCTTACATTCCATCTCCCCTCTCCAGCATCCTATCGTGGACCAGAAACAAAGCAGGCTCCCGTTACCCCCCCTCAACAACCCACCCACCCATCCACCTACCCTTCAGCTTCCGACTGGGCCTGGCTGGTTAATCTTCCTGAGGCGTTCAGTGTCTAACCGACCCCCCTGATGCCAGCAGACAAAGAGAGGGCTCCCTAATTCTCCCTTTCTCTCCTTTACCCTCACCCACCCTCACCCCTTCACCGCACCCCCCACTTACATTCTCCATCCACAGGGCCCCAGAACCAGCGGAAAGGCTTTGAAGAGAGGGAACACCCCCTCCCAGCTTCTGCCTTCCATCCTTCTGGTACCCCAACACCCGTCATCAAAAAAAAAACAAAAAAAAACCTGCACAGCCAAGGCTGTCAGGGTGGCCCTTCCTTCTCTCCCCCCTTTGTGGGGTCCTGTGTACCCCGCTTTACATACCCCAGAACCTTAGCATCTGCACCCCCCCCGCGCATCCAGCTCATGAAAGACCGACCTGCTCAAGAATGTTGTTTTTAGCTCCTTCCTTTTCTCATTGAGTGGGTGATTGGTGATGTGCCCGGTTTTGTTGCCCGTATCAATGGTGCCACTTGATGACAATTTGGCGGGCGAGACGGCCATTTTTAATCAGACGTTAATTTATTGTGCTGCACCCTTGCTGGCGTGACTTTGGTTAAAGGAATGAGTAGGGTGTTGTGTAGCTTTTTGTTCCTTGTTTTGTTGGGGAGTGTGGCTAACATTAATAGCGTGTAGCTATAGTCCCTCTTTACAGAGGCCTCCAGTGGCACTGAGCCGTGCCTGGAGGAAAAGTCCCTGCATTTTGTAAAAGGCCTAAACACATCTGAGGACAACCACATCAGGGTTACAGTCACTTGATCCACAGCTATAATAGATGTACTGTGTGCAGTCTTGCTCTTAAAACAGATCAGCTGGCTCATATGGTACACTGAGTTGACTAAAAATGAAATAATTGCATTCACTCCAGCTATGTTAAAATCTAAATCTCGACATCCCAGTTAAGGTACCAGTATACTCCAGCAGAAGTGCTTTTTGGACCAACATCAGCATGGTCCTGGCGTTGGGTGTTGGGTTTAACTGATCTGCCAAAGATGAACGTAGAGCACCTGACACCCATCTCATCATCTTCATTTACCACACTGGATTTATAGTAAACTGGCAACTAGACCCTTGAGCTTGAACCATGACCAAAGATCTTTGCTGGTCCTCAAGGTCTCCTTGTTTCTGTCTATGCATTCTGCTTTTTTTCTCACATGTTCAATTTTCTGAGATGTTTCTTTTGTCTGTGTAGGTCTTTCTCTTTGCTGAAAGAGAAAACTTTTATTTAGTGGCAATCTTTACAAGTCCAGTCTTCCATGACATTCCAAAACCCGTTACCAGTCAAAGAAAGTGGCTGAAAAGCAGCATTGCTGTGTCTGTGGGTGGATACCTGGGTGAATGGCATGTGTGCAGCTGGAAAAATGATCCTACTTCAAACAGTAGTATGAATCAGAGAAGTATCGCTAACACCACCCACTCAAAAGCAATAAAACAAGTGCAGGGAGGGGTTCTTTGTGTATGTGTGTGACTTAAGTAAAAGGAAAAAAAGGCATTCACCAAAGGGAAAAATGTAGAACATTAACAGAACATAACGCTTCCTGGTTTTATGAATGAATGTGGGCATTGTCTTGAATTAAAAATTAAACAGCACTACCTTACTTCACAGCTTCGCGGCAGCCCGCTCGCCCTCGCAGTGGTCGTGCCCGTTATGTAATTGATGTGCCTCTAAGTGCGGCTGAGGTATGTATAGGGGGGATTTACATAGATTGGGGTGCACGCTCCAAGAGGGTTGGGGGGCCCCCCTAGTCAAATAAGACAAAAACGAGAGCAGGATATGAAGTCAGGACTTGAAAATACCACCGTTGTGAGTAATACGGGCCTCAGGCTATCACTGGATACAAAAAGGAGGTGTGTGAACCCTTTTCAGAAGATTCATGTGTGATTATGTCAAGGCTGTATAAGTAGCATCCAATATTGATAAAGGGTCAAACAACTGTCACTACATCTTCTTCCAGTTTTCATTTACAGTAAATGCCTGCAACTTAGAAAAAGCAATACTAGCAATAATACTGAAAGTGCTTTGAAAGACCTGTGCCGGCTTTCTTTGTCTTTCTTTCCTTTGTTCCTGCCGTGTCTTATCACAACAGGCTCCAACAGGGCAGTGCAGGAAGATCAAGTCTTAATGTAATTTTACAGCTTGTTATCTGGACAATATAAAGAAGGTGGTTGAGAGTGTGAGTGGTGAAAAGTGGAGGAAAGCGAGCAGTACTATTCAAAAACACTGTGTTATCCGTTCAGATTTAGAGGGAAGTCACCGACAGTTTGATTTGATTTATATTAGAAGGTGAAGATTTATTTTGCCCAGAAACAGTTTGGTTTGTGTAATAATCATGCATAGAAAACTTAATTTTCAAGAACAATGCATCCAATTGGTTGAGGCTTGAGACCTCGGACCACAGATTGACAGACAAATTTAGTGTGGGCAGTAGACGCTGAAGCAAACATGGAGTCTGTTTATTTTCCACAAACTATTTGTGTGATGTTACAACATGCTTTGACAGCACATTGAACCCATAGCCTTCCACAATGGACACACACAAACACCCAGCCAACTGCTTGAAGCACAGCTAGTAGAACAGTCACATGGTCTTGTACGCCCAAATAGGTTTAATTCAGCATTGTGTCAAGCAATAATAGCACCAAGCGTTTCAAAATATCGCCCCGAGCTCTAAGAGTACTCCCCTATCCTCCAGCCCTTCTGTGTTGTAATGACAAATCCTTAAATTGTTGTTGTTTATTCCCCTTTATTTCTTACAGCTACAGGCTTTTGGAAACCTTCAGTTCTGAAATGAGGGTGCAAAGTTTAACATACTGGTGGTTTTTATGCAGTTTGAGCTTCAACGTGTTACAAGTTTTGTTATGTTACTTAATAATCTTGTTATTATTGAAAACCAAACTATGTTCTTGCTGGTTGTTTTGAGTAACAAAAGGATGGAGGAAATCAGCTGAAGGATGTCCACGCTCCGCAGCTGCATCCTGCATACAGATTACATAACACTAATGTTCATGTATTGTTATGTGTGTTTTTCTTTTTGTTATTTCCCTTCTTTTGTTTTAACTGCAGTGTGGTCCATCACTTCTTAGAGTTATGCCCACTCGGTGTTGCAGTGGTTTTCTGATGGCGTTTTTGCTTCAGGAAGTCCAGGTTAACTGAAAACTCTATATGTGCTTTTTCTCTCCTCTTTCCCAGTGCATGCTGTGATAAATTCTAAACATGAACAGAAAAAACCTGGGCATATGTAATAGATGAAGGAGTAGAGTAGAAATACCACATAACTGAATGGCTCACTAATTGGTTAGCAATTGCACATTCAGTCAGCTGTGGAGTATTTGCCATAACTTGGCTGACCTTTTTTCAGGTTGGTTGTAAAGTTTGACCACTCCTCCTGTACACTCCTTTACTCCATATTTAATCAAGGTTGTCAAATCACATTTTACATATACTTGAACCGTGCAAATTAACTTTTTCCTTAGTGCTATTAGCCTAGAGGGGGTCAATTCCCATTAATAAAACACTCAGTCTGATTTGTCCATACCTTCATTCTCTGATTTCACCATCGGTCTTTCATATTTCTCTGCCATTCGTTACAGCCTGCATCCCTGTGAGGCATATCGGAGGCTCATAAAACATGATTTTAGGGCTTATATAAACCTGTTACATACATAAAATCAGCATTTAATGGCTGCCCACATCTAATACGTAGCGTTGGCTTTGAAAACTGGAATAATTTCAGGCTTTGAGGATGATAAAGAGTGATGGTGGGAGCTGTATGGAGAGGCAAACATGCGTTTCCCATATCAATCAAGGCCTATGGATGGCGAGGCTAGTTAGCAGCTCGTGATTGTTTTGAGGCCCTTGGCTGGGGTTCCAGTGTATCCCAGAGGCCTGTCCCTTTTGCTTGGCCCAGTGGGGGGCGAGGTGGCGCCTCCGCAGTCCCAAATCCAGCCCACGTTCATGCGTCCGTTCGGATCCATCACTGCAGGGCGGAGTGGTGGGGCAAGGGCCGGCCTTTGTCCAGCGCCACATTCTTTGGCCCATTGTGCACAGACCACAACCATTTAGGGATTTTAAAGGCTCGTTTGCACAATTCCTTTTGTCAGCGACCCTCAGCACAGAAAAGCAGGAGAGCAGCGGAGGGAGGAGGGGCCAGTGGTTTTTCAGTGTAAAAAGGGGAAAAATGTAAAAACTAAATGGGAAAAGGGGAAGAGGAATAGAATAAAGGGTGAAAAATTAGGTTTGTTGTTGATGTTCTTTTTTAATTACATGGAGCGGCAATACAGCAAATAAGGGCCCTTGACACAATACATACCTTCTCCTTACCTCATCATTTAAGCTCTGTGTCTCACTGCGTCTTCATGAAAACCTTGGATTTTTTTTCCCCCTGGGCAACAGGCAGGCATACTTTTCTCATGGCACCAAGGCACATGTCGTAATGGGAATAGAGATACTGGCTCAGACACATCACATGTTCTCATAGAGTAAAACAAATGCTAAGCATAACAAGATATGATGGACCCCTCCCAGCTGCCCGTAAGAAAACAGCTTCTTATCAGAATATTTTCCCTTTTTACTGCATTCCTGTGAGTCGGGCGGAGCTGCGAGGGTCCTTGGTTAGAGAGCTTGTTTTGACTGTGATAAATGTGATGAGTGTGTGTGTGTGTGTTCTGTTGCATAACCCAGATTCTCCTGCATCCCAAATGACATCATAATCTATAACCAGGATGCTAAGACGTCTGATTTAAAACAAAGTCAGTGGAGTCAATTTGGTGAAGTTAAACAGTGAATTGATTATATTTGCAGAGCTCATACGGGTCAAGCGTTATTTCTTCTTCCTGGTCCACATTTTTGACAGAACTTTTAGTATCTGACTCAGCCTTCCAACAACAATATAAAGGAAGTTGGATGTGGATTTCATTGTAATATCTTGCTTATCAAAACGAGTGATATTCGGTCTTGTTTGGAGAATCACTATTGTTTTCTGCCACAAAATGGATCCGTCTCACATTAGATCATATCTTGGCACATTCACACTCTTCAAAGTGTCTGCTCCCCTTGCATCACTGCAGCTTAGTTCAGAGAATTCACAATTTGTCTTGCCTTTGAACATGTAACATAGAAAAGCCTAACAATAATGAGCATGTTTTGCGACGTAAAGGATTAATGTCACATTTGGCTCATTTATCAGGAGACACTGCTCTCTCATACATGGTATTACATTAGCTGAATTTCAATTATTTAAAGCACTGATATTTGTTGTACTTGGTGTCAGGTCATAATGCATCAAATAGTGTTGAAAAAATAACTTTGCGCAAAGAAAAAAAAAGTCTGAAATCCTCATTTAGATGATTAAGCATGTGATGAAATAATGAGAAGTATTTGAATTAAACTTTTCAATACTTTCAATACGCTTTGATAGATGATAATTTGGGCACATTTGGCCACTGATAATCATTTATTAAGACTTGATACTTGACCCTTCCTTAAACTCTAACATACTTTGGTCATGTCTGTGAACTTTACTCCACGCACTTCCCCACATGTATGGTGACGGAGCAACATCTTAATACACCCTCCTGATTTATTCATTGATTTGTAATCAGCTGATTGATTAACCAGATGGATACATTTACGTGCAGATGCAAGGTTTTGTGTTCCTGTGTGGGTTGTTGTTTAGAGTTAGCCTCGCGTTGCACATGAATAGCCAGCCAGAGGGGGGGGTAGATGGCAACACACTAATCTGATGCTGTGGAGGATAGTTAAAGACTCTCTTAGTCCTTTAAAGCACATTGTTATCATCCTGATTGGGTTTAGCACTCAAGCAGAAACCAGTGCATTCCTTCCTATTGTGTTTCATTCACCGGAAAAGCTGGAGAGAAACAAAAGCCACAGAGCATCGCAATCTGGCCTTATTGTTGCTCATACAGTGACCAACTGAGTCTGTTAGAAAGTTTTATTGACTGACTTAACACTTGACTGAGAGGAATCTCAGGAATCAATTACTATTTATTTTTATTCAAGAGGGTTTTTTTTTCATATTGGATTTCTGGATTCTGATCCTCTTCAGGGAAAATGGGAGGACAATGAATTAGGGTCATGACTTCTGGCTGAAGAGGTCAAAGTTGAAATGACGTGCAAGGTGGTGATGAAGCAAGTGGAAAAACAAAGAGTTGCTATGGAACAAGGAAATGGTATTTGGGTTAAGACCAAGCTTTTGAGAAGAGCCTTAAAGGTAACCGCAACAGAAACTTGCACCGTACAAAGAAGATTATTCAAGATGTTTGAAATTTCATGTCTAGACAAATACGAGTGGGCTTTTCTCTTAATCTACAGGGACATACGTTTCGGTCTTTGATCTGCTGTTTCTGCAACTGCCTGGACTGTGAAATCATCTTGCCAAGTTTGCAAATGCATTCTGAGCTGCTAACTTGCACAGGCGTGTTCCTGTGTGAGTCAAAGGATGGTATGTGAAGAGGAACTCAGAGCTGGTTCCAAGGATGCGTTGAGTGACTCAGGCTTTGAATACGACCAAATTCAGACACACACACACACAAAACCAGAGGTCAAGTGTGTCACCATGCAAAGTCGTGCGACAGGAGGTGCACCCCACACTGAAGCATGCCTGATGCACATTCACAGTCATGTCACATTGATACGATAGGGGATTGGTGCACAGTGGCAGTGCCTTTAAAGAGCAGACAACCTCCAGCTTCTGATGGCACACCACCTGACCTCGCTGCCACTTTAATATGTATCCTACTTGTAGCTATTCCTCTCCTTGTTCTCGCTTTTGCTCTGTTTTTTATTATTGTATGGAGCTGGCTGCCCCTTCCAGCAGCGACCCACAGGAAGCCATTCACTTCCTAATTATCTGCACATCAAACAGGGGTCGCCACAGAGACGCAGACCATAAATTCAGCCCCCCCCCCCCCCCCCCCCACACACCTCCCCCCATCCCCTCCACTGTGGTGCGATAGCACAGCAACAGCTGCCTCTAATTGGGGCTGTAGGTTCAAACTGCTAACATATGACTTCCCTCCCATTCACTAAAACACTGTTTGCCTCTACCAAGGCCGCAACACACACGGACCAGGTCACCGGCATAGAGAGGGATGAGGTTTCAGCTAAAGAGACAGAGGCAGCAGAGAAAGAGAAATACACCCATTGAGCGCATGAGAACCTTGGTGTGGTTTTGGGATGGGCCCTGAAGTGGTCCAATGTGGCCCACTCTCACCGCAAAGACCCTCGGGTCAACAGGAGCTCACCCATATTGACAAAGAGAAAGAGACGGATGAAGGGAAAAAGAGCGACAGGCTGTGATAACAAAGACGACCACAGTGTGGTTTTGCGATGGCTCTCTGGGTGAAAACCGATGAGTTATCAGATCCGGCTGGGCCAGATGTTGCATCGCCACGTTCGACAACCTCTTTTGCATTTGTGTTCAGCCAGCCATTTTTGTGAAGAACTCCGCCATTCCTCCATGTTTGAAAAAGCAAGCTTTTTTTCTGCAAAGTCTTGTCTTCCTGTAATGGCAGGTCAGAGGTCAGGGTCAGTTACAGGTTTCTGTTTCTGCTCAAGGGCACTTCAGCAGATACATGGGTAGATACACGGCCAAATTGATCTTCATGCGTTAAACCACTGTGAGATAATGGGCTATTTCCAACACATGACCAACGGAGAGGTGTCAGAAGAGGACTCCATAGCCCATGGGCCTGAAGAGGCTTTAGTACCTGCCACTGCTATGTAAATTGGACCCTTAGAAAGTGAATGAGCCTGCCTATTGCCTCTAATGGTCTCTTGTTAGAAAAGCCGCCTACAGTGTGAATTTGAGTTTGTATGAACGCTCCAGGGTACGTGCATATGCACTTCCTAGCTTCCCTTAAGTTTACTGCATTCAGCAGGAAATACAATTAGCCCAATCAAAGTGAAAGGATGAGGTCGGGGAGGGGGGCAGGAGAGGACTGCGTTTTATGAACATGGGTGGTGAAACAGCAGTATTGTGATGGCAGAGGATATTAGGTGCTGGGCGGCAGCTTTTTGATGTAGAGGAGTCCTTAGAACGCATCTGACTCTTGTTAAAGTAGGCCGACGTACAATTAAAGATATATGGCCCGGGACAGCCGTGTGATTTGGATACATTAGCGGATTAGATTTTAAAGGGAGCTTTTTAAAGGATGGCCAGTAAATACTATTCAGCACTAATGTGTGCTCCCATGTATGCAGTGAATTAGGTATCGTTTAAAAGCACCGTTTTTAAAAGCATGTTAATGGAAGTCTGTTCAAAAGGGATGTTAGGGAGATTAATTATTCGTCCACAAACTGCTGTGTGTGCAGAGTTTCATTATAGAAATTAAATAATATTCCCAGATGCTACCTCTCTCATTTATCTTTCCTCTGTCGGACTCTTTGTCTTTCCCGTCAGCCCTTCTCCACTTTGTCTTATGGTGCTTCCAGATATGGAGCCTTTATTGGCTTTTCAAGGGTTTATGTATAAATAAGGAGCTATCTTGAGCATGCAGTCAAATTACTGAATGCTCAAGACACCCTATTTATAGGGAGCTGTCACAAGCACAAGGAGAAAGTTAAAAAAAAAAAACCTGCTTTAGTTTCATACTGACATATTCTGTGTATAAAAAGTATATCATCACTGCAGTGGGAAATTTCTGGATGCTTCGCTTCTAGTTCCTGTTAACAGAAGATGTTAGTAGAAGAACTGTTTGTCTTACAACATTTTGGGAAATTTACCCCTGAAATTCTACTGAATACTTGTATGAAAAAACAAGAGGTAAAACAAAAGGTGACAGAACTGTGAAGATCAAACTGTGCTCAGGCTTGTGTGTAAATATCATCAGTTCATTCCGTCTTATTCACTGACGAATCTGTAATGCACCCATTTGTTGTTTGTAAACCAATGAAGAATAAATGGTTCCTTTACTGTTTGGCTCTCAGTATGAGATATTCAGAAAGTCCTAAGTAAACAATCAAGTTTATAATTTTTAAATGCACGTGTTATAGTTTAGGCACGGCCTGGCCAGTTTAGTCAATCTGCTGGGTGTGAGGATGAGAGCTGCTGCTTTTGGAGGTATCTAATGTCGAGGGGGAGCAGCTATTTAGAAAGTTATTGAATCAGGAAATTCCTCAAACACTCACTGCAAGGCTTAGCTGACCCTGTGTATCCACCCCTCTCACTCCCCTGGACGGACTCAAAAGTGGGCTCACTGGATGTCCCTTAGTCAGCACATACAGGGGGTGCACACAAAAGGTCCATTCTGCCAACAATAGGGGGCATTTAGACTGTCACATACCCTGGTTGACTCCAAGGGTGGGGATGCTGGGGGAGGTAGGTGAACGGAGAGAGAGAAGAGATAGGAGAGCTTGGAACTTCAATGGGAAAAAAGGCTATCTATAGAAAAGAGTCAGTGCTGTCCAAAAGCTAAGCTTACCTATGGGCCAGGTCAGAGGTCAGCGACTAGACACACAGAGGAATCCCTGTGGTGAAGCAGAGAGAGGCAGAGGTAAGGGGGGGGTTGGGCCCGATAACACAGAGAATACACGGCATATGTCTGAGAGACTTTATCAACCACCACAGTCCCTGTATTTGTTTCGGTCAGACCAGTGCTTTGGCACAACGGGGGCAAAAAACTGTCAGGTCATCTGACAAAAAATTGATCCCGGCTCGGCTTTTGCTGCAGCATTTGGCAACACACTGCCAATCAAGTATGCACAAGCAATACAGTGTGGGTAGGTTGTAACTGCAGCTCATTACAGGTGTAATGACTGTCAAGAGCTGTCAAGTCCTGCCTGCAGATGAGCATGAACCGCTGATCGATGTGTTCTTCATGCTTTTACTGATTCCACTGAAAGTTGGTCACCCAGCGCATGAGCCTAAAATGTTTCTTTTTGTCAGGGACTCTCCATTGAGTCAAAAAAGGCAAAAGTGCCCAAAAATACTCGATATGGACTTTCTGATTCGCGTTTTCCTTTCTCACGTTTCTCGCCTGTGCTGTGCTATTTGCTGCTGTCTGAAAACACCCTTAATATGGTTAACATACCAGAGAGGTGTTGGAAGGACATTTTTGGTGAAACTTTTGCATGAGCTATAGTAGGTACATATGCAAATATCTTTTTGTTAACCCACACTGACTCCCGAGATCAACTACCCTTCACATAAAGCACACACTAGCTCAAGGGGAATTTAAAGAAGCCACTTTCATCCACATCTAATGGACCTTTTTTTTTTGTCATCCTCACACAGCTCCCAGGTGCCCCATGTGCCCTCCCTTCCCTTTCTCTGGTCCAAATCAAAGGCTGATACTCTAAACTCGATGAATGACATTGATCTTAATCTGTGAGGAGTAAGGGTAATTTTGATGGGTGTGTGTGTGTGTGTGTAAGTGGAACAGAGAGAAGGTCATGGGGTCTGTGGAGAGGGGGAAGATGATCTCTGTGCTCCAGCGGGGCACAAAGCGAAGGGCGCGAGCTACAGGAGTGCTCTCCCTTACAATGCGCCCTAAGGATCGTTAAGTGATTGTGTTACAGAGAACAGGTGAACTGCGTCTCTCCGCCTCGTCTTTTATATTTTCCTCTCTATTATGATTTACAGGGCTATTCTTCTCTCCTGCCACCCCACCATAACTTGTGCTGCTCTTTTGAAGACAGCCTGCTCATTGCTATTGTACCTGGCCAGCTTTGAAGTGCCTAAGTCTTAAATGATGATGAGACAAGGAGAGCGCTTTTCTTTAACAGCCAGGGTAAAGGAGGCTCTTGTTTCTGACAGGTGTCTTTTATAGAAGGGAGTGTGCTGGACTGGTGTTTTGTTGGGGATCGGGTTCCACCCTTCCCCATCACCTGCTAATTGAATAACATTAGTTTACCATCTGTTGAGATTTACTGGAACTGACCTCAGTGGACTGTTTGGATTACAGATTATCCAAAAATATGGGAGTTGTGTAAATGAAGGCCATTTTATGATGCAAATTATGATGCTGGCAGTAGAAGCTTTATAGAAAATTACTAGAGACTTTTCACTGCTAGTTTTAAAGGGTTGGTACATCCAAAGGACTGAAAACATACTGTATATTTTCACTTCACCTCAGTTGGTTTCTTGTCAGAAAGTTTCAGAAAGTCAGGTTTTGAACGTATGCTAAGATGAGGAAGAGGAATCAGTCCAGCTACAGAAATGATCTTTTTTTTTTACTTTCATATTGAAATTGATGATAGTTTTTGAGGTATCAGTTTGAAAGCTCTTCTTCTACCTCAGTACAATGCAGGCAGTTTTACTTATTAAAAAATAACAACAACAAACTCAAACTCATAATCATGCACCTGACCTGAACTGTTTACATTACTTTTTACTTCTACTTTTCAGAAAAAAATCACAGTCACCATGTGAATGGGTGAATGCTGACTTCATGCATCCAATCCAATCCATTCACCATTTCCATTTCAAATTAACTTTGGAATTAGTGTAATTGAATTACACTAGAAGTTCTTGAAAGAACTGACTATTAAAGCATATTGCATCCCATCCTTTCCGACCACTGCTATATTGCAATAAGCTCATAGTAAATCGACCTCATTAAATATGGTAGATTAAGACCGTTGCCTCAATGGAAGCCCACTCCCACTCATGTACGCTGAATGTGGTGAAATCAGCATGAACCGCTGACAGATTCCATTCATGTGGAAACTAATCACATCAGCTGTTATCTCTTCATTAACTCCAGTCTAAACAGAGCATCCCTATTTGCCGTGTGTATTCATGTATGTGTGTGAAAGAGACGCTGAAAAGGTGGAGGTATGCGTAGAAATGGATGCATAACACAGTATGAAGATATTTGTCACTGTGAGTGTCACTGTGTGTGTGTGTGTGCGCGCGTGCGTGCAGGTTCACTCACTCGCTTTGCATCACTGATTCCTATTTCAGCACTGAAGTAGATCTGGAGCCAGATAGCAGCAACACCCAGGCTGCTGTGGGCCAGAGCCATCTGGGCCTGGCCCGGGGCGGGTATTCTCTTGGGTGGAGGGGGTTTTCAAGACTGTTGGGGGGGGTTAGAGGTTGCAGGACAGTATTACAGCATAGGGGGGTGTGTGATTAGGAGGAAGGGCAGATTAAATACACCCCTCCTCCCCTCGATCTATGCGCCTCAAGCTTGTGGTATGATGGAGAGAGGGGGGACTGAACACACAGCTGTCCTCAGCCATTATCAGTGATGGATGAAGCCGGAGCAGACCATCAATGGCATGCCCGGTGCTCACTCACTCGAATGTGTCAGTGTAGTGGTGTGTGTGTCTTAGTTAACTGTGGGTGTGTATGTGTGTGCGGTCAAGAGAGACAGAGGAAGGAGAGAGAGAATACGATTGCATGCCAAGAATATACTGATGACGTAAATTAATCACTTTTCAGTGTTGGAGACAACAGGGTGAGAGGAACAAAAGCGGAAATATACTTCCTGTAGTAAATCTTCCTGTTGTCTGATTGGATTTTGAATGGGTGAGGTCTTATCTGTGCAGCTGTTGCAACTGCCGAGCCGTTTTAGCTTCCTCTGACAGCTCTACCTGTAACCGTGTGTGACAGAACAGCATATGTCATCCTGTAACGGGTAGTTTTGGCCGTAAGCACTCAAGCATTAAAACCAGGAAAATTTCCTGGCAAAATAAATCAACTTCAACTGAATATCCATCACCAGTGGATTTTTTCATGGGGACAAAATCAGTCCGGCCACATGTTTTGCATGAAGTTCAACTTTTGTGAACTTTCACATGCAGACTTGCACGGTTGAACAATAGCAAACTGTGTTAACACTTGAACTTAACAAGAAGTTGGAAATCCCAAAAAAGAGGATGCGTTGTTGTACTATTCATTCTTATTCAACTGTCATCTTTTAGAGTATGATTTATTAGACAGAAGAGGAATTGTTTGTGGTCTGATAACCGAGAGAGATTGATGGTACAAATACCACTTTTGAATAATCTAACAAAATGGGAGGGAGTGAGTGGCTGAGCACAGAGAAAATAAAAAGTGATTGTGACTCACATGCTAATATGGTAGCCATTAGCTCGCCAGCTGCAGTAGTTCACCAAGTAATTCTATGTGCAGTAACTGACAGGGTTTTTAACACTCTTGTCAATAAGCAAGTTATTTTCCTTGCAAAGCAACTTGAAAAATCCTGACTTCAGTCCTTTCTTGTTTTTGAATCAATCTCCTTTAAGGTCGTATTGGAGGACACCGGAAAGTGCTGGCGAGGCCTGGGAGGCGGAGGTGTACAATAAGGCATTTGTTTGATGTAAAATCGCATAGGGAAGTTGAACGCTCCAGATTGTTCAGACATCTAACAATGACCAATGTACTGGTGGATTGTATTTGAAGTGTGTGTGTGTGTGTGTGTGTGTGAGAGAGAGAGAGATGGAGATGGGGTGGAGTTAAATCAAATTCAATGATGTCCTCCACTCCCAGTCCACCAATTAAAGTAATCAATGCCACGCCTGAGTTAGCACAGCGTAGTGGACTGTGAGCTGCTCTTTAGGCTTTCGTTCACATCAGCCTGTGGCTTGTGAATACTATTACCTTACCCTTACAAACGATAAAGCTATTGTCCCTCCGAATCTAGTTCTTCCATAATTAACCTTGTGTGTAATCCTGAGAGCTTGCTGACGGATGTCCAAAATGCTAAATCAATCCCCAGCCAAGGTTTCGCCGATTAGATTAGTGTGCACTGACTCACATTCGCACAATACCGTCGTCTGACTCAACAGCTGTGAAACACAAGAGATGGGTATAAGCCACCAATTAAATATGCTAATATATTTCATCCTCTTATGCAGGAGAATTATGTGTGTGAAGAGACTGGATTCGGTCATCCTAATTCACGAAATTTTCATCGGTAATTAAAAGCTTCAATTTCATTAGGGTCAACCTGTCAACACACACTCCCTAAGAACAGTAACAACTGCAGGGAGAATGGGACTAGATGTGGAGTGAGCTGGTTATAGCCAATCTAATAAGAGGCAGTAATTTGCATCTGTGCTGGGTCTGAATGCACAAACAGACTGATGTTATTAAAATTGAGACTGGTAGTTTCTGTCTGGAGATCACTGATCCATCAGAGAGAAATGACAGCAAGGCAGACAAGCCTGTAATGGACTGGTCATGGACCAAAGACCCATCAGAGAATAGGCTTTAACAGAGGCTAGAAGAGAATGCGGAAAGACAAAACAAATGAGATAAGCTAATATAACAGTTATATTCACTGTAATGAACATAAACACAAATTGAGACAGAGCATTCTTCCGTTAGAACCTGACCATGGCATTTCAGTAGCAGGTGCTTTGTCTTACACAGGTCTACGATCTATTGTTTGAAATCCTTTTCACAGATTCAGATATGCCACCTACTGACCTCCCCGTCTCTCTCTCTCCCAGTGGTGTGCAGATGAGTGCTGGTCCAACTGATAATGACGGGGGAATATTGAAAGACGAGTAACCCTGCCGTTTCCCTCTCTCTACGATTCATTAACCCGATTTCCACTGAGCTCTGTCCCACATGTGTCAGCGAGGCGCCTGCTGAGGATTCTGCGGCCCTGCCCAGCCCCGGGCCCCGTCCCCGTCCCCTGCCCCATCGCACTTCCAGCTCAACATCAAACCGACAGATAACTGTCGAGGAGCAAGGTCGCCCCCAAAGTGTCGATAACCTTCTTCTCTATCTAAGCTTTTTTGCCTCGAGATTGCCCACAATTTCATTGATCCCCTGCTCTCCAAGCTTAGAAAAATCTAATCAATAGTGTTATGTATTCATTCAGGCAGTTGTTTTAAAATTACTGAGCAAAAAAGCCTTGAATTGGTGAGATTTAGATATCATCTGATGTTAGGTAAGAGGCATTAGTAGGGAGGATATCACTTCAAAGAGCACTCTTTAACACCTTGTTGCCATTATAAAATTTAACAAGCAAGTAATAGAAAATGGCCATAAAATGTTATGAATATGTGGCACAATATAATGTCAACAGTAATGGATTAAAGTGAATCTTTTGGTGATGTAAAAGTTTTATTGCAGTTCCTAAAAAGAAAAAGCTGAAATGTGACTTTAGGTGTATTGATGTACATGTTTTCGTCACAGGTGTGTACTTTGCAGAATCTTCTAAAGTTTCTCATCCAGTCAGGGCAGAGAACTGTTTCACATATTTTTAAGGAGAAAAAAAACCTGCATTTATAGTCAAGAGTGTCCTTTCTTGGGTGGGGTGTGGAAGTAGACTATTGCTGAACAGGCGAAATGTGCCCCAACTGCCTCCACTACCTCCGTACATTCTGCTCTCGCCCCCAAAACAGGCCTGCAAAACCCCCCGGGGCATGCAAAGAGGGATTTGCAGTGTACACAGTCAGTGCCTGAGAGGGTCAGTGAATGAATGAATGGACTGACCGAGCTGCTGGAGTCGACCAAAATATTATTCACTTATTAAACCCTATCTGTTTCTGTTTTCTTTTGAAAACATGTTCCCCTAGTCTTAACACTATGGTATAGTAGTTGAAAAGAAAAAAAAAAAAGCTCTATGCTCCCGTATCTAATTAGGAGTGTCTACTTGCCTTCTTGCCAATATTAATACCTGAAAAAAGCAATTCGCATCTTGAAAAGGCACCATGAGCTAATTTTGCTGGTCTGCTACTGCAAATATATACTTCATATCATCCGTACTCTTTGGGAGTTTTAATGGATTAACCTCCTTTAGCCAATTTTGTCCTACTGGTCACTGTTGCCTGTTGTAGCAGTCATGAAGGTCAAGGATCAGACCCGTTCAGCCTCTCCAATGATCAGACACTCGGCCACCATTGGACCTCAGATGATCTCAGCTGTTACATCACAAGGGAGCGTGGAAATTGTCAAGATCCCTCAGAGAGATACATAAACACATAGTTCCTCCCTTTCTCCTTTCTTTTTAACCTTTAAGGCAGTCTTTTGGCGACGTATTGACAGATAAAATAGAAGGGCCCTTTGTGCTGTGAAGTTTTGAAAAATGCAGTAGCAAAGTGGCCCCATTCGAACACACACTCATTGATTGGTCACATAAAACCACAAGGGGGTCTGGAAGGTCTGCTCAGGCCTGAGGTGACACCAGTACGCCACAATTAGCCCTCAATCAATACATCTCTCATTGAGTTTTATAGCAGAACAGGGCAGCCCCCCAGTTGGCCGTCATTCAACATTGTTCTGAAGGTGCATGCTTGTGAAGGATGGTTTAGTTTAGTCTAATTTGGTTTACAGGCAGACAGTGTTTATTGGACCAGAAAACCATTTGTTATCTGTTTCCTCTCGAGGGCCAGTCATGAATCAACCTTGATACACATGTACAAACACAGAAGCGCACCAGTGATTACTCCAAATAAACACAAGTCCGCACATACACATGCACATATGCATAAACACGCTCACAAGAAAGGAAGGTGTGGGCATGCACATACGCACAAACTGGCACAAAACCCACTCTTATGCACAGGCACACGCTGTTAGGGGCACACTTGCATGAAAAGAGTAAAGAGCACTTGAACAAAAAGGATATGTGTTTCTGTTACATATGGCCACTGCATTAATGAGCCCTGCTGCAAGTGTGAATCCCCGTATTTACAATAGGCCAGCTCGTTTATACTGGCCGCAATAAACGCTTTATCTTAGAGCCCACCCATATGCAACAGGGCTGCTGTATGTACAAGCAGTGATGAAATGCTGATGACCATCACAGAGGGCTGACATTAATGTGGCTGAAAGGCTACAGCTTTTTTCCCATCTTTGTTAAAGTAAAATTAGCAAAGTGGATCTGAATCCAGCCCAAGCAAGTGTCTGTGAGCGACACACTGAACCACTCACCTGGTCCAGACATGGTGCATCTGGCTGCCACTGACTCCAGAACCATTAAAGGATAAGTTCACTTTGCACAAAATGAGGTGCGTGGATTTTCTCCCCCATTTCTTACTGTGAAGTCCAGTATGGAGAAGGGGGGACGATTAAGTCAACCCAAATCTCTTTCACTGTACATATGGCATTGGAGCGTTGTGTTAAGGCAGATCTTTTTTGGAGAAAAAGAGGTGATAATGGCCCCTGTATTTGTCATTTACCACTTGTAGTATCTTGATATGTAGATAGTTGATTGATTTGCTCAGCTCTTTAGATATCCTATTCTGGGGTTTCTGTCTGAATTACAATAATGGAAGCGAATGCTATTTCTATTAGTAGTAGTTGTTTCTAGTAATGCAAATAAAAATGCTCCCCTGGTGCCCTGTGGCTAATGGTGTAGGGATTTAAGGCACTAACCATAAAAGTCAAAAATCCCTGGTTTGAGTCCAGGGACCTTTGCTGTATGCTGTGCTGCATCTCCCTCTGTGCTCATTACTTTTAATTTCACTGTCACCATCCTCTCTCTAATGAGTGTGTGGAAGACCAAAAATACTTAAAATGAAAGATTTTTCTGTGGCGAATTGCATGTTGCTATTTACGTTTGTGAATGTTACTTTTCAGTGCTGCTAGAACCACAAACTAATTTCCATTTCTATCTGTGTGGATAGATACCGCTAGGAGTAAGAGAGAAAATTTTTACTGTGAGTTTGGGTGAAGGCACCCTTTAAAATCCACTTGTTTCCTGGGGCAGTTTATTGAGATGTTGATAAGTGTATAGTTTGAGGTTTGTAAAGTTTGTTGCTGTATCTTTATCGTCTTGTCTGTCTCTTCCAGTTCCTGCAAAGAACTTTGTAACAACTGTTTTGCAAATTGCTTTATAAATGACTCACTGACAGCAGAGTTTCTCTAAACATAAGGTGCATAACATGCTGATTGAGACGTCTGTCGATATCCAAACATTAAACCCTTGAAGCTAATAGCCTAATATACTGTTATACAGTGTGGCAGCTGACAACAGGTTCAGGCTGGTTTTGGACATGCTTGTGTCTTTAACTGTTGGATGTCATGTTGTGTAGGAGCTCCGGCGCTGACAGACACATCACGAGGACACTTGGCACAGCAGGCTAATTGCCAGAAGCTTGCCTCAAAACAATGGCTTCACAGAAACATGTAAGCTACTTGGAGAGCAGCCCTTTTTGTGATCAGTGTCCGCACAACAATGGTACTCAAAATCAATACGGATTGAGGATGTGACAGGATGAGTGAAGGAAGTGAATGGATGTCAGATATATTATATCAGTGGATGCATTTCATGGCCGCTGAAAGGTAAACTGTACTGGGTGAATTTGTTTTAATAATTAGTACTTCACCGTGGCTTTTCCTCTTCTTTCTTCCCATTGTAACCACACTCTCTCTTATATTAGTCATTACCTTTCTCTCACTTTTTTTTATCACTCCTTTTTCTCTTTCTCTTCTCTGGTCTCCCTCGCTTTTTTTTTCTTTCTTTTTCTAGGTGCTGTGTTGTGCAGCCAAGGCCGTTTCTTCCTCAGAACACGCTCTTGAAAGGCTATTCATGGATTCTTCAATGAAACCCTATTACATTTGTGTGCAAGTGTGTGTGTGTGTGTGTGTGCGAGAAAGAGAGAGAGAGAGAGGGAAAAGGAGACGCAGAAAGAAAAATAAAGAGAGGGAAAGGTATTCCGGGGGCCGGGCTACAGTACCATCTGTATGCAAATCTCCTCAGACTTTGGTAAACTTTGATCAAACACTCAGGCCTCCTTTTCTCTCCCTTCCCACCCTCTCTCCCTCCCTTCTTCTCTTGCCTGCCTGTCCACTATGTGCTCTGCAATTACTGTAGCTCCGCAGCTCTTTGTCAGGGCTGCATATTACTCAGATAGGGCAATGGGTTCCCTTGAGGTACAATGTTTTCTGCCCCAATACTCCTTGATACCCTCCCCGTATCAAGCTCAGCTCCTCCACCACACCACAACCCCAACACACACCATTTCTGAGCACCTGCGACCATGCTGGACCCTACAACAGATGGTGACACACACATACACACACACCCCACAGAGGAGGGGGGGGGGTGCTCTTGGCAAACAGGGCCCAGTGTGGCGCATGGGTGACGGGCATGCCTTTGTGCAGAGGTTGGGCACATTGCAGACGCACACTTGTGTATCAACACAGACACACACAGCAGCCATTGTTTCCTCCATATGGGAAGGTTAACGTGCTGAATACAGATCCGGTGTCCAACAGGACAATAGAAACGTTGTGACAAGTGTTGTCAGTTAATGCTGATGGTAATGAAGATCTCAAAACAAATGACGGATGCGCAAACACACATAAAAAACACCAACCACATTATCTCTCTGTGTTGCTTTAATGCCCGTCCGTCAGTGGGGTGTAAGCCCATTAGAGTTGCATCATGTGTGTGTGTCTGGGCAGCTCTTGCTGGGCAGTCAGTGGGCAGAAGGATAATGGGTATTAATCAGGGAAAAGCCATGGCCATATGTCTGTTCAAAGTAGGAGATGGCTACTCCCTGAATGTCAACTCCCTTCTAAAACAATTAGCCTCATTTCACAAAGTAGATAGCTTATCTGTAGCAGGAGTGTGTGAGCATATTAGTGTGCGCTTTTGGGGGGTTGAGTGTCCACAGCTGAGAGCTTTACAATTTTATGTTGGCTTAACGTGCGGAGCGTAGGCGGGAAATGTGACACTGGACACTGTTATGATGTGTACGTGTGTGGTTGAGCGATACTGCGCACAGGTCTGTGGGTTCGATTTCTTCTTAAATGTCACAGTCCGTCTTCCCATCTGAAACAAACCGCGTGTGTTATAGGTGCAATATGCTGTTTTTCTCTTAACATTTTTTTATGGGGGATGTTGTTGTCCATGAACTTGTTTTCATCCTATAACCAGGCAGGATAAGCCATTCGGCAGATGGTAAGGGGAAGTCCCATGTGAGGACATGCGCGCGCACACACACACACACACACACACACATGCAAAGACACTAGACTCCTGTCCCATACACACACACACTTGTGCGGTAAGTACGCACAAAGACACCAGACCTACCAGACTCCTGTTATGTAATCCACCAGTTCCACTCCCCCACTGAGAGGCGCAGTCTTGGGCTGTCTCAGCTCCAAAACAAAGTCATCAGTCTTCATATAGCCCTGTCTGTTACATAGTGTACATACCTCTGGATCATTTTAGTCCTTCTCCTATGCATGAATGGGGTCGATGTGCAATGAAAAAAGTCAAAAATCTGAGTGTTTGATTCATCCTGTAGTGCTGTAACGCACCCGAAGTAATACAATCGTTTTTGCTGAAGAAGAAATGGCCACCCTCTCATATGGTGTGATGCAGTCATTGCTTTCTTAGGTAAAAAGGATTAATCAAAGTCATCAACAATGTGTGTTTTTATGTCTTGTTAATTCCCTCCTCAGCAAGTCTCTTTCTCTTTCCCTCTGTGAACATACTGTCGTGCTGAATGGCTACTCAGACCGTGGCAACAGATTTCTCTTTCAGCCATCTCCAGAGAACGCCTGGCCAGACTCCTGAGTGGCACATATTTGGGCTAAGGCCCGGCATTGGAGGCACAGAGGGAAGGAGCAAAGAGGAGGAGGAGGAGGAGGAGTAGGTGAGATGAGGAGGAGGAGGAGGAGGCCAGAGCCATGTGGCTGATGTTGGTAAACAGTATCCAGCCTTGTCCTGGCATTGTGGCAGGCAGCGCACAACGCCGGAGATATCAGGCGCCCGGGCCACACACAGACCAGGACAAAAGGTAGACTCACATACAGACATTTGCATTCATACACTCTCTCTCTCTCACACACACTCACACACATACACACATATGCAGGCAGAAATACACAGACTACTAACAGACAAATAAAAGACTCACTCTCGGTGTCTGCCACTAAGCAGCTGCTCCAGTTTCCATGGCAACAGCCTGAACAATGTAGTAGGAAGGGCTGTGTCGGTGTGAGAGGGAAACAGAGAGAGGAGAGTGTGCGTGTGTGTGTGTGTAGGTGTGTGCGTGGGTGTGTGTGTGAGAGGCTACAGAGGGGGAGGTAGCCGCAGGGTGCTGAGACAGAGAGGATTCAGAAGACACTCTCTTTATTTCTTTGTCAGGATGAGTCTTTGAGAAGCAGCAAAATAAATATGGAAACGTAGGGGCAGATAGAAAAAATAAACTGAAAAAAGACACTGATAATGACAGGGGGAAAAGGAGGTAAAAGGAGATGCTCACAGTTTCAGTGACATGAAAAGGTCCACAAAGACGAGGATTTTATGATGTCTATTTATTTTTCAAAATGAGGTATTTCAAAGTGCTATGAGTTGCAGCACTAAATGTACATTTTAAAAGTGAAAAAAACAAACATCTTATATCCGTATACCCAGTTCTATGCACCCGATAGTTACAAATATAAACAAAAGAGGAGGAAAGAAAAGGGCCAGGTACATGAGGATAGAACACATTTGCTGTACAAAAGAATTATTTGAGATATAAGGAGGGGGAAAAAATGACGAGATAAAGTGATATCTACCAAGAACTCATTTTCATACGAAAATATAAGTATCAAATTTAGTATGTATCAGGTTCACACTAAAAGCATAAAGGTGTGTAGAATTAGTAATATGATACAATACAAAGTAAAAGAGAAGAAAAAAACAATATATTGTTATCTTACAAAGTTTCATGACTCTCAAAAATCGAGGCCTTACAGTACTTTTAAAGGTATATAAACTTCCAGTCTAGTTATTGGCAGCTTCCTGACATGTATAAAAAAAACAAGGACAAAAATGTATTACAAAACAAGGCAGATCTGAGTGTATTTTGTCTGTACACTATTGTTATATACAAAAGTGTCGGCTAGCAAGGTGCACAGTTATACATCCACTGACTTGGTTTGAGCACCAGTGTGTGTGTGGGAGAGAGAGGAGTGAGAGAAACAGAACCTGTAGTGGCATTGTTTTTTACGTGACCCATAAACGCCTCAGTCGTCATAGTCTTTTTTTTTTGTTTTGTTTTGTTTTTTTTTAATTTTTTGCAGTGGTGAAGGCAAAGTAAGTGTGCACTGCTTTCTTGTATGTGAACTCTCCAAGCAAAGTGCCCTTTGACACCTCATCCCTGTGGGAATCACCTGATTCCAGGCTGGTGTCACAGTGAGTACAAAAAAAACAAAACCAAACCAAGATACAAATAGAAATGATATAAAAACTAGAGGAAGGGAAGACTAAAAGAAAATGTGTCTTCTCTCCTTCCTCGTTATTTTCTTTCTTTCTAATCTTTCCTCAATGTGACTGGATTGAAAAAGTAAACCCTAAACATTCTTAACGTCAACAAATGTGCAAAAAAAGTGGCGGCAGTGAAAGTCCGAGCATCCCTCCGGCAACAACCCCCACCCCTTCCTCCCCCCTTCTCCTCCAGGTGTGTGTGTGTGTGTGTGTGTCAGCATCTGAAGATAAACGTCCTCTGAGATGTTTGTGTGTGCACATGTACAAACATATATGCAGGCCTATGTGTCTGTGCTTAAGTGTATAGACCTGTTTGTGTGTGTGTGTGTGTTTGTGTGTGTGCATCTAACTGTGTTTCAGACAGACTGAGTTGAGGTGGAGGGTTGTGGGTGGGGGTCATTCAGGGCATATGTGAGTGTTTCCGTGTTGTAGTGGTTGTCTGTTAGCGAGTCCTAGCCTGCTCCAGCCTGCGCATCAGCTGCTGCCTGCGGGCCTGGAGCCTGTCTTTCTCCTGCTGGAGCTCCATCTCCTCTGTCTCCAGCGAGTTCACATACTCGGTGGCCTTCTTCAGAATCAGGACCTTCGCTGCTTTCTCATTGTGTGCCAGCTCTGGCACGTGATCACGCAGTGTCAGGAAGCTGGAGCGCAGGTCGTTGCGGCGCTGGCGCTCCAGGATGTTGTGGTTACGCCTGCGCTCACTGTCCTCTGAGTCGGAGCTGCCACGCGGGCTGCTGTCTCCGCTGGCGCTGCGCTTGCTGCGAGCCCCCGACGAGCTGGTGAATGAGCTGCAGGATGTGGAGGAAGATGAGGAGGATGAAGAGATGGTTCTGGTGGGAGGCCGTGGGACATCTGATGTCTTTTGCTTCTTTGGAGGTGGGGCAGGGTCATCATCTGAGGCATACGGTGAAGGGGCTGCGTAGTTGTGTTGCTGCTGGTGGACCGAGCTCCTTTTCAGGATCAGCTCCTGAGGAGGTCGGCTGACGAACCGACTCCCTGCGCCGCACCCTGAGACGTTTCCTCGCGTGTCTTGGCTCTTGGGATGTACAGAGATGGTGACGGTGCCAGCAGCCATGGGCGATGCCTTCCCAATCGTGGCGCGCCTCTTCTCTACTGTGACCACGTCAATCTCCTCCTCGTCTTCCTCGTCCTCCTCGTCCTCCTCGTCCTCGTCCTCCTCCTCCTCATTCTCCTCGTCTTCTTCCACTTCATCATCGTCATCTTCCTCTTCTGGGAAAAGAAAACAGAATGTGAGTGACTCAGTCACTCTGACACACCAAGCATTCACACAATGTCATCTATGTGTACCAGCAGGTGACAGGTACGTTTGTGAGTGTGTATATAAGCAAGTGAGATCAAGAGAGTGTGTGTGTGTGGGAGCGTGAGTGTTGCTCAATGCTGTTTGCATAAGCAGAAACCTCTTAATGCTTAGTGTCAGTCATTCCTCAACTAATCTACTCTGCAGGCGTTGACATGTTCAGTCTCAGTGCTGAACAGACAGACTGGATTTCTTTCATTCTCCATCCCACCTTCAGACCTTCTGCTAATCTTCTCCTGTGAGAGGAGACAGTTTTAGTCTGATGCCTCCAGTCTACCAGTGCAGCTCCGGTCACACTGACAGTGTGTGACACGTTAAGAACTTCGCTGTAGTATTACAGGCATTAAGAACTTCACTTTAACTTTAACTTCTGATGAAATAAAACATATATATGAAAAACCCTTATTTTCCAGCTGTGCTCCTCATCTTAATACCTGTGCCCAGACAGAGTCGAGCAGCTGAGACTTATCACAGACTGGCGCCTTTGAAGATGAGAGGAAGTGGCCATTCGTGAGGCAGAAAGTGTGAGGCCCAGTTAAAATGCCTTTTGTGATAATGGCTCTCATTATCAGCTCAGGAGCATCTGAGGAGTGTGGCATTTTACAGCTTACAGTAACCCACTTCAGACACCACTGCTTTGGGATGCTGTCTGAACACACACTGCAGACAGACAGACACACACACGCACAGAGTCTGGCGTTGCCATCAAAACAAAGCTGTGCACAGCTGGGTGGACGAGGGGGCGTGGCTGCCACATGTGAAGCTTGGATTTAGCTGTTTGGTGTTTCACTCTCAGAAGGGAACAGCTCATTTATTGGAGCTGGTAAACAGTATAAATGGAAGAAAGGGTGCAATAGTTCTGACCGCGGAGATTAAACATTAGCCCTAAGCAAGAGATAAAGTGTTCCTTCTGGAAGCACAATCCAAACATCTGCCTGTCACTGTCTCGCAAGTGTACAACTGATTCCCCATGTTCCCATGCAGGTCTCTTTAATAGAAAGCCTGGCCTAACTACAGGGCTAAACCTACATTGTAGCCTTCAAAGTCTGAGTCTCTTTGATGAGAAAGTACATAACGCGTGCAACACAAAGGAAAACGCGCCTTAACGCTGCGAGCGGCGGAAGCGCATTGGAGCAGTGCTGTGCGCAGGATGGTGGGGCGGCAGGCGATCAGATCACCACCCTTTTAAGCCTCGGAGCTGGAGCGGCGCCAGGGAGACAGCTGTCGAGATGGAGCGCTTGTTCAAAGCTGTCACCCCCCCTTAAAAGAGGCAACCAGGGCCCTCCTCCGTCCTCTTTTCTTCGCGGCGGAGGAGGTGTTTGGCAAGGCTGGCTGAGTCGAGCCTCTGTGCCAAGCTGGAGGCCTTTGTACTACTGTTTCACAGCGAAAACACGGCGATAAGGACTCGTGAGTGTTTGTTTAGGGAACTCATAGGCAGTAATAGGTGGGAGATGAAGTCTTAAGGCGATTAAATGCACACAGCAATCATTTCCCAATCTAAACCCACACTGCTTCCTACATCAATCAGAGTGACAGTGTGTCAGTCTGTATTCCCGAGTGTGTTTTATAGCTGTTTAGTATAGCATAACTCTTGTTCTTACTCTTAGGGCTGATTTCGGTTATCAGCTGAACTCAGTGTGACAGGTTGTACAGAGTGTCTAAAACAAGTGCCAATTTCCCACCCACTGTGCGCAAATTGTCCTTTAATCCATGCGTAACCACGCATTCATGGCCCCGTGAACCTGACACTTTATCAGCTCATCGCATTATCAGGCACCTTTTCATCTTCGCCCCCTACAACCTGCTCCGGCGGCAGTCAGTGAGTGTGGTGTCTTTTTGTTTGGCTCAGATGCCAACTGAGTCCAGGAAAGCGCACAGTTCCCCATTTTACTGCCATCTGCCGGATAAAGAGCCTGCTGATTACATAAACCTCATTCACTGTGTCACTACTCCAGTGTGTGTGTGTGTGTGTGTGTGTGTGTGTGTTTGTGTGTGTGTGTGTGAGAGAGAGAGAGAGAGCGTGTGCGTGGAATGTAACAAGGTAATCCGATTCTGGGCCAGTCATATGAACTAACTCCACTGAGTCCAATAATAATAATAAAAATGTTTTCGATCTAAGTGTTGGATGGGTTCTTGTAACCAGAATTCACGAAAGAATGGAAACAAAGGCTTTTAGCGCATCTTCCAAATTCTTACCGGAGTCACTGTGAGCGCTCTTGTGGGTTGTGGATATGTTAACGGTCCCGGATGAGTCCCTGTTGCCGTTCCGCTTGTGTACCGGGAAAGGGAAGACTACCGTGGGGTCCACGCACTCTGACACCGAGCTGCGGCTCACCACCTCCGGCGCCTTGACGCACACGTTCCTGCCGCCTCCTGTGGCAGTGGAAATAGCCTTGCCGAGTTTCTCCGTTACCACCCGCTCCAGCTTTTCCCTGGCAGAGAAGCCACTCCACATACAGTCCTGGATAATGATGCTGTTGGGGTTAGTATCCAAAGCGGAGCCGAACAGGTCCCCATCGTCGGACGCCCCCCAGATATCGTCCTCGGGAAGGAGCAGGAGCTCCGAAGCCCAGTCCAGTGGGTCCCCCAAGCCGAAGCCCAGAGGGTCTGCTTCCGGGGAGGCAGTCGCCGGCTCCCCCGGTAGCGCTGCTCGGCTCGGAGAGAGGGGCGGAGTGGGCAACAACTCGAATTTCTTCCAGATGTCCTCCCCCGGTGGCGCAGAGTCGGGACCACAGAAGTAGAAGTCGTCCTCATCCGGGTAGAAACACGGTTGTAAGGAGTCAAACTCCAAATCGGAGTTTTTACTCATGATCGCCGGCATTCTATCCCACAATCGAAAAACCTGTACAGGAACGAAAGATACTTTAGTCTCCAAAAGGAAAGAGCGTCTGTCCCCATTCCCTGTCTCCCCTCTCACACCTGAAAACTCTGTAGAGAAGAGCGTGAGTCAAAGCCCACACACAGACACACAGTCCTCTCTACTAGATTCCGCACTCGCTCCTCTGTGAGGTTTAAAAACCACACAAATCTCACAGGAGAATGTGCGTAACTGTGAATGTGACCATGACGCACAAACCGGGCAAAAACGACGCACTGGGTCACCACTCGCTAAACACGCCAATAAAGGTCATTGACACGCACACACTTACAAAAGGTATGTTTCCGGAAAAAAACACACGAATTGACAACAATCAAATCTAACGGACACAATGTTTCATGTGAACAATATGTGGAAATAACAACGCGTTCCCATTTTTAACCTCTGAAATGAGAAGATGCTCACCTTGTCCTGACTCGGGATGATAATGTGCGAACCAATTTTTTCTCGTATCTCGTAGTCAGTAATATAGACACCAGATTTGGAGCAGTCATCTACTTTGGGAGCACAGACAGTCCTCTGACACACATTGTGGCTGGCTGCTGAGTGTTATACACTCAGTTCTGCGGGAGGAAAGTATAGACTCCTCCCTCCAAAGCTTTGGAGGAGGGGGGCGACTACAGTCGGGCTTTGGGTTTGTTGCGGCGCGGGAGACAGGCTGGCCGGGAGGTTTCTTTCAAGGTGAAGCGAGAAAATAGCCTAAACATTGATTGCAGCAAGAATGAAAGCCATAAATAAACAGCATGGTTGAAAGGAAGAAAGACAGGAGGTAAATAAGAAATAAACGAAGAGAGGAAGAAAGAGATAAAATATACAGTATTAAGTGCCTGGAAGGCAAACTGTTCTCTCTCCTCATCTCTCCACTGGGATGTCAGACCCTGGATCAGTTATGAAACAGTTCAAGTAACCCACAGGCTGTTGGTGATTTGATGTCTTTCTCGGATTGCTCAAGGGCATTAAAGCAGCCTGGATGTTTCTGTCCACCCCGGGGCTTGAACCGTGCAGGTGAAGGGCAGCGTTTTTAAACCACCAACCCCCTTAACATACACAGACACAAATAAATAAACAAAATATGTCGCGAAAGAAAATAATTTTACAGAAAACTGACAGTTTTTCCCCTTAACAGACAAAACTACTACTATAGGCTTCGTTAGTTAAAATAAGGATTTCTTTAATGAATTTCCTAATTATAAATAAACATCACCATTTCTGGACAAGGACTTGTTCATCAGGCTTGTATGTGACGTTCGAATGAAGTGTAGAGATGTATTCCTACACATCAAATTCTAATGCCCTTCTCTTGCTCTCCTGCTCTAATTTTGTCTTTTGTCTGCGGGCCACCAGCATCCCTGGATGAAAGACGAAGCAAGGCTCACTGCGCCCTCATACGGACATTCAGGGAACAGCGGCAGATGCGCGCGCGGCTGCCTGCCAGAGCGAACCAGACAGACAAAGACTTAAAAACACCGGAGTCGATTTTTTTCCCCTGAATGAACGAAAAAAAAGTCATTAAAAAGAATAACAAACTCGTCTTGGTGTGTGTGGGTGTGGGTGTGTGGAGCAACGTTTCCTCGGACGTTAGGCTGTGTCGGACCGGGGTGTTTTCAGCTGTCTCCAGGATAAGACAGGATCCGAGAAGAGCATGTTACGTAACCGCAAGCGGTGGTTGTAGCCTGGAGTCATTCCCATTCCCTTTTCTAATGACAGCTTAGGAGGAATGGCGCATCTGTAATTACGCAGACAGGCACAGGCGTACACACAGTCCCAGATATTGACATATTCAGGGAAAACGTTTACAAAACGGATTCCAGTTGAACGCCAGCTGTGAGCGGGAAGAGTGACCGTTTCCAGTGTGTTTCAGTCAGAGGGTGATAAAAGTGGCATTTGATATTGAAAGGTGGATTTGTAAAGAAAAACAAAAACAAATGTAGTATCTTTGAACATTTAAAGATGCAGATCAAAGACTACAAGAATCTAAGAAAAAAATTGCATTAATTGTGAAAATAATTGTGAAATTGTGCAAATAATTATGAAACTACCAGTTCATGCTGCTTTGTAATCCCTGCATGGAGTAAGATTGGGATTCCCCCCCCATCAGAGTTGAGTTCAAACGACCACAGCCAGCGAAAAGTGAGAATGTGCAGCTGTTTTTTCCTAAGAAAAGGAATAGCAGGGAGTTTCCTGGGACTGGCCACTCAACTCCCAGGAACTGGGGATTTGGTTTGGGAGTCAAAAACTCCCCACAGACTCTTGTCCGTCCACTCTTTTACTTTTTTCTCAAACTGCTGTTCAGCTCTGACCCTCCAGCAGCAGCAGCAGCAGCAGCTTCCTCTGCTGTGGACCAGAGCAGGGAGTGGGAGTGTGAACAGAAGGGGAAAGCTGTTGTTTTGCCCAGTGTGGATCGGGTGAGGACAGGAAGCTGTACACTGCTGCTTGTTTTCTATGTAGAGTAAACACTGAAGAAAATAAGCAGATGGATGGGGGGAATATCGGCTTTATGCTGATGTGGTGTGTCTTGGCATAGAAGGAGAATCCTTTGCTGAGTGCGTTGACACAAACTGCACACATTCACCCGCTGATTTTCACTGAAATTACCCAGATGTTGATATGATTACTACATCTGGTCACTGCTGATCTCTATCCATATCAGTAAACCTCTTCCACCCACGCACGTAAAAGAAAAAAGTATACACACTCCTTTCTTGCCACTTGTCTACAGCTTATTATACTGCTAGAATTATTGCTCTGATGGAGTTTCCCCATAAATGAAAAAGTTCACAATGAGACAGCTTTGGATAAACAGAGTCCATATAAAAATAGACAGAGAGACGTAGAGAAGAAGGACAGTCTTGGACCAAAATGCTGGCGTCTTTGCCTGTTGTTTTTATGACAGCTCTGGCATGCCCAGCCTCCCTCCCACCATTCACTGCTGGACTGGGCCATGGATGGTTAAGCAATTAGGCCAGTTTTGATAAAAGATTCATAAGTCACCCCAGTGGACAGTGCAAAGACAAGCATGTTGTGAGCAAAACCTGCTGCAGTGACACTGGGACAGGCTGTGTTAGGTCAGAGAGCACGCACATCATATCAATATTTGAATTGTGTGTGTGTGTGTGAAGTGGATGTGGGTGTCCTAATTGATGTCATAGTTCTGCTTTCAGTGTAAACATTGCAGGGAACAGCAGGTGTACAGTTGTCACCCAGCTAGACAACTTGTGCTCCACTCAGTCACATGGTTATATTACCTTTACACGGATTGAGTTCAAAATTTAAAAATAAGGAGAAAATTTGGCTGCAAATCAAAAGTTGGTCAGTTTCAATCACATGGTCGCTTTCTCCTTCCTCTGCTTCAATATTCAAGTTGCTCTTGAGCAAAGCAGATTCACGAATGCTGTTAAACAGATTATTTTTAGTGCATAAACAGAAATATGACTGTATTGCGTCCCTAAATCAACACGACACAACTACATCCACCAAATGATTCTAACCCTCATGAAGGGAGTAACCAAAAAATAACGCCGCAGTGGTGAAACAGTTGTCAGACACGGAAATAACCTCCCCGCGACCCTGACGGATAAGCGGTATAGAAAATGGATGGATGGATGGATGGAAATAACGTCTTACGTTACATTGCAAACAAAGGTTTTGTACCTTCTTTCCCAGACTCTACAAATGAAATGTTTCATACACCTCTAATTCATAATTCAAATATATCTGAGGAACTCAGGTTTATTTAGAACAACAAGAGTCAGACTTCTAATGGTTTCCTAGCAGCTCTGAGCCTCTGCACCGTGTCCATGTAAAGCATTAAGCCTCCTCTTCTTTAATCATGTCAGATCAGACTCCACAGTGGGTACACCTTCACCCCAAACGAGGCAATAACTTTATCCCTAAAACCAGTTAATAATGATACAATCAAACGCCAACTTCAGTCCCATTTTTACATCTTGGCTCAACCTTTTTGAGGTCTTGGTGTTGTTCCCACAAAATGCCATTTATGCTTTTGTGATTGCGTGGTAGACAGACTTCATTCATAGTACGACATGTGTTTTGTTCATCACTAGGTAACATAGTTAACACTGTATAAATGTAACAAAGACATCATTATTTTAAATGTCCACACAGTTTTATCTAATTGGGTTTGATAGTGATTCTCTCAATGAACACCACAAAGTTCAAATTCATTCATTCAGGTACAATTAGCGTCTGGTAAAAAAAAAAAAAAGAAGTGTGAGACAGTTTCTGCTTTGGCTGTGTATCTGACACTTACTGTGTAGAAGCTGAGTGTACACAATACCCAGATGATGATTCAGATAGAAAAAAATAAGGACTTTATTCATAGTGCTGATGCCAGAGATGACTTCATGAAGATTTTGCAAGAGATTTAGCCTTGTAGAGAAAAGCTGGAGCGAGTTGCGACAAAGCACTGAGGAATTTGTATGAGATCCTAATAGCAATTCCTCAGCGTTCAACCCTACCAAAACATTTTCTCAACTGTTAGAAAGTTATTTTGAATATAAACCAAAATGACAAATATGCTCTGGAGAAAAAAAAAAACGTTTTCCCATGTCTGTTTTGTGGGGATATTTTCCCATCAAGTCTATTTTGGGAAGAATAAACTTGTCGAGGAAGTATTTTGGCCTTTGAGAGTGCCAGAAGTGTGCCTGTGTGAGGGAAGTGGCTGCTGTCTTGTTAGATCTTGCCCTCCAAACTGTTTCTAAGTATGCCTACAGGTCTACCTGTGCAATTAAACTGGCACATCAGATGATTCAAAGAGCACATAAACATCACTTTTTCCACTGGAGTAATGCTTCTGCATATTACTGCCAGGATCTCAGGTGTAATCCATTCCACAAAGGTTAGTCCTTCTTCGTCGCATTAGCAAATGTGTTCGGAGAGGCAACAAAAATGGATATAAAGGCACACTCCTTTTGGGAAATATATCCTAATATGTAGAAAGTAAGTCACAGTAATGCACAGCCTCATGTAGCTATACCCTATCTCAGCCTGAGCCGGGATCCGGGTTTGTTTTGCTTGTGCCGCTGAAGGTTTGTTGTTAAGGAAGTATCAGACACATTAACTGGAAGAAATGCCGTTACCTACCAATGGACCAGGTGAGGAATGCGTTAAGAGATTTCATGCGGACGGAAACCAGGCATCCTCTGTGTGGGAGCTTTCTCAGAGATGGACAGAGATATGCACGTCAATGTTTTCCCAACCTTTTGCTGAAATGAAAGTATAGATTAGAAACAGATAACCATAAGGGAGGACATCATACATTTTCTGTTATGTCCCCTGTAATTATACAGGAAATAGTCCTTCAGTTTTGTTTTACTCTGACTCTCTAGCGTCGCATGTTAGTGATTTCTGTTTATTTATTCACTGGATTGATCAGTTGCAGCCTTCATCAATTCCCATTAGGGAATAAAATGGGGTGTAATTGTGCTTCACTGTTGTTGCATGGATCACATTACCAGTTATGGATCAAGTGACCATGAATCAATGAGCTTGGCCCTGAAGGTGAACATCATTAGGGGGCCTGACGATCAATTGGAAATCCATATCAGTGACGGATTAACAGCACAGGCACCAGAAACGAGATCCACTTGGTTTGCTCGGCCCAGTTTAACATTGAAAGCGAGAACTCCTCGCGATGGCTCACCCAGAGCGAGTTGGACGCTGTATCATGATGAAACCCACAGCCCCGTTACTCCAGCCATGTTCAGAAACCTCTCCCGTCTCGCCTTGGGAGAAATGTTTAGTCCGAGTGTGTAAAGTGTCGCACATAAATTCACTTTTGCCTTGACAGTTTTACAGGCCTATTGTTGCTCTTTGTAAAAAAAAAAAATGGAGGCTTTGGTGAGTTTGTAGAGTCATGAATCAGGGGAAGGAAGTCTTATTTAACAGTTGATGTTGGGGTCAGTCACACAGACAGGAGAGCGACAGACTCTTAAACACTTCACAGTAATAAGCAAAGACAAAGTGAAATGATTAGATCTATCTGTTCTTATCTGTACATACCTGATCACATGTGAATTAGCCAACTACATATTTGGTGCATCATATTGTTTCTTTTTTTAATTGTTTGATCTTAAAGAAGTTTGTTTTACTGATGGTGCAGCTGTTTGTCTCCTGGCAGCCACAAACATCTCATCACAATTTCCCAAATTTCAAAAACCAAAGACTTTTCATTTAGTATCAGATATGACTAAGAAAAGCAGCAAATTCCTACATTTAAGAAGCAAATGTTTGACATTTTTGCTTTGATATTACTCAAATTAACTAATCATTTACTAACATAGATCAGCTAATTGATTAATCAATTAAACGTTGTAACAGTGGGTGTGATTTTTGAATAAAGGTCAGTAAATACGGTGTATTTTTTTGTTGAGAGTAACTTAAAGCTGGTGTCATCAAACATTTTTAGCCTGAAAAGTGATCAACTGTGTGTCACTCTGCAGTTTCCCCCTTAGTTTCACTGAGCTCATTGTTTCGCTGCTTCACAGTTTCTCTCACCAAACAGCAGACACATAAAGTTAGTGGTCTTACATTCTTCATGTCTTCAGAAATAAAACTTCAAATGTACCGTGACGTTGCTCCGTACCTGCCAGACGTGTTCATAAGCAGCTGTTTGCTAATAAGTTTGAAATAATAACCTCAAATAATATTTCAGAGTTGTGTTTTCAGCATGTTTCCCACAGTAGCCAAAATGCTGGTTTAAGTTATTTAGGTTTAAATTAGATTATTTTGGTTTGGGTTATGGTTAAACACTGGGTTTGTCACTCATAGTGTGACAAACCCAGCTTGGTTTAATTCCCGTTATTCTTATGTTGTGCATATCATACAATTAATAGTCTTTTCCTTCTCAAACAAATAATACCACAATACCACACAAACTGTGTGTGTGTGTGTGAGGTATTTCAACACAGACTAAAGGCAACAAAAGCCTGAGCTCCACTGACTGGTTAGTGCAGCTGTTGGTTAGTTTTGATATAAGGACAGATAACACATAATGCGTTTTGTATAATCATAACACTACCAGTGCGATGCTTGTCTGGAGATAGAGAGATGATGTGGGTTTGAGGGGAAGAAAACTACTGAGATAGAGTCACGCTAAGTGACTTGTTTATTGTGACCAACACTGATGGAGGTTGTGATACCAAAATCTTTTGTTTGGATTTGTGTTGGCCCCACACACACACACGCACACACACACAGACTCCTGAGAACACATGCTGTATTTTCCTAAACACCAATATTTAATTTGCTCACTTACTCTGACTTTAATCTACATTTTTTCATGCACACATAACCCACACAACCAAAGAAGCCCTTGGCCCTGGTGAACCCTGCAGTCCTCCTGGAGGTCAATGAGCTCTTTTTTAGCTTTCCCCTCCTCCTTCCTCTACCCATCTTTATCTCCCTGCATTTGTTTTGATCCTCAGGGGTCATTAGCCAGATTAAATGTTTGTCTGCTCACAAAGGGAGATGGTTAATATGTTTCAACGCTTCCATTTGTCAGCCCTCTTGTCTCTGGCTGTGCGGTGTGTGAAAGGGGAGCTCAGCGTCTCAACTGGCATTTCAAGACTTACAAGCATTTCAACACCTCCGGCAGGGGAGGCCTTCGGTTTGTGTGTGTGCATTTGTACGTGCACGTTATGTGTGTGTCTAAATACATTCCTCCTTGAGGGTTGGGTTCCCAGCCTCTTGGTCGATATATCACCCCTGACATCATCAATGTGCAGTTTGGAGGAGAGAGAAAATGGAACGTTTCACTTCCTGCAAACATGCTCTGTCCTGTCAGTGCACTGCAGTCAGATTAGCAATGAGTTATGAGAATTAGGAAGGAGTCAAAAAGAGAAGAGAGGAGAAGTTCATTCAATCCAACGACAATAATTATTTGCCTGCGAGGTGAGAAGAAGGAAACCAAGGCCATAAATTTGGGTTCAATGTTTGTGTTGACAGGAAGTGGTGTTGTTGGCACCGTTTAAATGGTATCACTGGTGATTTGCAGAACCCTGGTCCAAACAGGAAGTCAGCGGTCCAGAAAAATGGTTGTCCTAACAGCTTTTAGCTGTCAGTGGGCAAAGGATCCATTTGTCTGTGTGATGAGTGATTCTTTCCTGCTGTGCTGGACCCTCCTGTGGTATTCGAAGCTTCAGGTTCCGCTCAAAACTTTAGCCCTCACGGCGTCGCTCGTCTGTTGACACTTCAGACATGGCCCAAATATCTTCTTTGTGTGGCGTTTGTTTAGTGTGTAGTGTAGTGTGTGCTGCTAATTTTGGAAATTATTTATAGTGATAACAGCAGCATTAACAGCAGTGGTGCTAATACAATAATTTCCCCAGATGTGCACCGTTAACATGTATACACACAAACACAGACACACACACAGATATGTTTTTATGTCTGCGTTCTACTACCATACTATACTTACTGCAGTTTGTACATATAACCTGTGTACATAATTGTTAAAGATGTACTAGATTAATACATTTTATAGTGTTATATGCATGCGTGGTGACTGAGGAGATGAAGTGTTTTCATGTGCAGACTAAACTGAGACATCTCACAAGTGCAACACACAGTCATTTCGAGTGTGTGTATGTGTGTGTGTGTGTGTGTGTGTCCGTGTCCTGATTTGCCTTCTCTAACCTTGGATAACTTTATGTTTTGTAACTTTCATTTTAAAAGCGTGTACACGACGTCGCACCTGTTGGTTACCAACCAAGACGCAAGACATTTGATTAGATGTTTATTTATGTCAAATATGTTCTGTTGTGCTCTTGATGCAGCTTCAGGAAAGTAAGTAAGTGTCTTAACACAAGTCTATGTGCATGATTACGTGAGTTAATGAGTCGTGTCAGCTGTATGTAATGAAACTGCACATGAACATCTAGTTTGGTTCCAGCAGCACATACCAGTGCTTGTGCACATAATGGAACATGCATGTCTTTAAAAGCCAGTTGTTAAAAGGCAGTTAGGTCCTAATGAGATGTAAATGACTGCAGGAGGTGCTCTCCCACTCACTCAATGGGATGCCTCCCCACCTTTGAAGTCCTGATTTTGGGGGTCTGGGGGTTGTCATAGCGATGCTCCCTGGTCCCCCTGCCCGTCCCTGGAGAATTGCCTTTGATTGGAGTATTGACAGGCATGTGGCAGCCTCCTTGTCTTTCTCCTCTGCTCCTCCCTCCCTCTCCCATCCTTCTCCCCTTGAGCTTTTTGTCAAGAAAACTCTAAGAAATCGGATAGCCTGCCAGATGAAGAACTGCAGCGGGGAAAGTGTTGTGCTCTGCAAGAAATGTCAAATCTCAGCACCATCAAACACTCACATTAAAACAGACCCCTTGTGTGACAGCTTACAACAAAGCACTTTATATTTAGAGGCTTTGGTTTTGAAGATTTGATGTTGTTGGAGGTCAGACTGAAAGCCAGAGATATAAATAACTCAAAAGAAGAAGAAGGAGGAGGAGGAGGAGGAGATGCACCCCCATCTGAGTGTGCGAGCATGTAGTCGCCACAAAGGACGGTTGGTGGTGTCGAAAGAAGAGGAGCAGTGGGCACTGGGTTCAGTCTGACCACCAATAAGGTAATCTGCCAGACGTACCATGCTGCTCCATCTGTTCAGGCTGTGTGTGTGTGTGAGACGGGCGTAGACATGTCACCTGCTGCCGTCTAAACTTCAGCCATCTTGCCTGCAAGACACGTGCACAGAAAAGCAGAAACAGAGAAAAAAGAGAAGGACAAAAACTGACAGAGAGATGGAAAAGAGATAATGAGGAAAAGAGGAGAAGGACACCCAGGCCACAGGGACACAGTGTTCCTACAGCCACCCTTGGCCCAGCAGATCACCCTGTCTTGTCATCATTGATCATGCTTAGCTGTCAATTGATGTGAATCTATTAGAATGTAAGGCTTTTGTGGATGAATTCCTGATAGGCACCAGTAGCCTACAGGCCTGTGACCTTTGTGCCCTCCACAAGGTCAACACCCCCTTCCTGCAAATAAAAACTTGCTTGGCAAATCCCCACCCCCCCACCCCCTTCCATCCTCCACTCTCAAGACCTCCATCATGTGGTCCTCTAATCAATTAAGCCGCATCTTACATTCCTCTGGTGTGAGGTCACGGCAATGTTTCCTCCGGGGGTTTCTTCTTCTTCAATGACTGCGGCCCTCCTCCCTCTTCCTCCCCACAACAAAATGTCTGTGCCCCCCCCTCCCCAGAACGAGCATGTGGTACTTGATTAACAAGCTTTGATTTATTCTTCTGCTCATGAGGGAAACCATTTATGATCTCTCGCCAGTTTCCGCAGGAAATGAGTCGTTGCATCTCTTTGTGGCAGCAGCCTGTACCTGAACAGAGCAGCAGCAGTTGTCACAAGTTGGGCAGCTGTGACAAAGCAACAGCTGGCAAGGAAAATGGAGGTTTTCAAAAATGCTGACTTAATGCTTTGAACAAAGTGCTTGTCAGACTTTCCGACTGGAGGGGGGAGGGGGGTTACATCCAACAGTTTTTCTTTAACGATTCACCGTCTCAGCCCTAGCAGTGATGACAGGCTTTTTTCTCCGCTTTCAAGTGTGGCCTTAGTGTATATAAACACTTTTGCCTTTAGCTGTGTTTGGACAACAGCTTGTATGAACTAGTTTATTTTAGGCATTCTGAACCCTTTATGATTACATGTGAAGTTGATCAGTTTTTTAGGGGGGATGTGAATTTGCTCACACACTCCCATTCTTTAGGGTTGTTATGTAAACACAAACAGTGGAAAGTCATGTGGCAGAAACGGAGTTCAGCTTCCGGCTCAAGTGGCCTACAGACGTCCTCAAAGTGTTTTGTCTTTATTTTTAGCATTTCTGTGTTGGAGACAGACTTCTTGGAGATGATCAAAAATGTTTTTGTGGGGAGAACTGTGCTTTTTGATGTGTCCACAGAACAATACAAGTCAGTTTCATTGATTTCACACTTCGTGATTTACATCCAATGCCAACATTTGGCACCAGTGCTGGAAGTAGTGTGTCCTTCAGCACAGGAAAAAGACGCTTGATGCATAGATAAAGCATGAAGAGTCACATTTTCATGCTAAAGTTCACATCCTGTCACAGACTTGCAGATCATGTTTGCTTTTTATTAACCGTAACCATAACTGATATGGACTGGACATGTACAACCCTAATCACACCATAACCAGAAGTCTTTCCTTGACCTTGAAGCAGCAGTAATTGATTTTATTTGGCACTTGAACGTAGTAGAGTACGCTGAAAATCTTTCATTTATCTATCTCCGTCTTCACCACAAACTCCTGAAAAAATGTCTTTTTCTTTTGGTGTTGCATGCTTGTCACCAGCTGTCTACCTTTGTCTGTCTGGTTTGTGGTGCGGGGCAGGTGGTGTAGAGTGGCTTTATCAGAGCTTTTTTTTTTTTGCTTCAAACAGTTGCCCTCTCGAGTGGTAACGATGCAGAGCAGGGAGAGTTAAACAAAACAGAAAAAGTTGTGGAGCAAAACAATGAGCTAAACACTCCATAGAGCTGAGAAGAAATGCATGATTGGGTGAAATCTCTCTTATGAGCAGACTTTTGTCACATTGCACATAGTCATTTGATCCATATCTGCACATATTAGTGCAGATATTGTGATCTTGTCTGGTTGGAATAATAGCGCACAAAATCATTTCTGTCCTTTTCCTTTGCTCCTGCTGAAAAGGTCAAGACGCTGTTGAAGATAAATGGCTCTGCTCAGGTGTGATTATGTAAGACGGTCCTTAGATGGGAACATTTGCAACTGACTTAATGTAAAGCAAGGGTGTTGCAGCAAACGAACCTGCATGTTCAGCAAACTCTCCCTCGGTAAATACAGCTTAAATGCATTCCTCTGGCCTGCAGCACTATGTAGATACCAGGGTAGTAAAGACTTGATCTATTTAGGAATATTCTGAGGGGAAAAAACATCATTGCTTTTAAGGGTAAACAAGACCCATTCTTCTTTTTTTTATCTGCTGTTTTGTCTGTTAGAATGCACCATAAAATTTACCTCATTAGGGTGTTAGGAGCGAGTTCTTATCTGAGTGCCATTAACAAAGAGGCCTGATAGGGCTGTGCCTTAGGAACACTATAATATTCTGTGGTTTGGTTGCAAACGTATGAGGTCAAATCGACTATAATATGCCCCACAAGGGAGTTAAGCTTTAGGGAGTGTTGCCAGCAAGGAACAGCATTTCTGATACGTTGATAAGAAGCATGTCAGAGTTTTCCAGCCTGAGTAACGCCAAGTGCAAGGTGAGGTAAGGTAACGACTAAAAAATATCTACATCCTTAACATTGCTTCCCCATTTGCCCTGACCGTGCAAGCAAACGTCGTCTGAGCAGGACCTCAGTGTGTGTGTGTTCGGGGGGGTCCCATATGATTTACATAAGGCCGCAGAGGGCCATAATCACACTCAGTAATCACTGTGCTAAATTTAACATGGTGGGATAAGGGGAAATCAGGCCAAAATCAAAGGTTTTGTTATCTGCTCAGTTCTTATAATGTAGATTATGAAACAGCATGGGGATCTGATAAACATATGGGTGCAGGAGCAGGGTAAAAACATCTGCATGCCTGCTGGCCACACAGTAGCAGGGAAGACTTTATCCCACTGCCAACTTTTAATGAAAAAGAGGAAGCTGCCTAAAAGGGAAATGTAGACAGAAAATTAGTGTGAGTTTGTGTGTGTGTGTGTGTGTGTGTTTCTAGTAAACCTCTTGGTCATGACTTGCTTGGCAACGGGGTGAGGAAACAGTTTCTAAGTTACTTCAGGGACCGATTGTGTTAGAGTGGAGGAAAGGGGGTGGTGGGGTGGGGGATGGAGTCAGGGTGGGTGGGTGGTGAGGACTTGGATGGAGCAGAACAGGAAGACAGATCGCCTATGGCAGCCGGGACTTTCTGTCAGATCCAGGTCAGTAAGTTGCAGCGTGACACTCAGGGGGAGGGAAATGGTCTGTAATCGCAATAATCAACGTGATTAGCGTGAGCAAGCTGCAGCCGCAGACCTCAGTCTGCCACCCAGGCTTGTGCTGGCCTGCAAGCACCCTCAGCGCTGCTGCATGGGAACGGTGGAGGTGGTGGAGTACAGGAGACTAATAGTGGACTGCTTGAAAGTTGAATTAGTACAATAATTAGAGAGAGAGAAAGCACCGTGGCGAGGGAGATGCAGATACTAGTTGTAGGCTACAAGTTCAGGAGTGTGACCTTATTTAGAATATTTGACTCAGAATTGTGGGAAAAAGAAAGCAACTTCCTCCTCTGTCGGGTCAGAAAATGAACCAGCGCTGCGTCACAAACAAATAGGCCCTCCTGGGAAACAAACTCCAGACAGTGTAAAAACATTTTGCCTTTTACTGTATGTAACAGCCTCCCATAATGGCTTTAGCTGGATGAAATATTGATTCACGCACAGACTTTTTGACCTGGGGGGGCAACTGTAAAATGCAATTTGGTTGCCTTTTCTAGATAGAGTGTGGCGTTCAGGCCCAAAACATGTTACATGATTCGATTTTCCATGAAAAGCTATGTTAGAGCTCCTCACAAGAAAAAGACAGTTACAACACACAAGATGTAAAATAATCAGGAAATATGTATGGAAATAAACAAAAAAAGAATGTTTGAAAATAAAATTAGAACTAAAAATGTAAGATGTATTATCATAGATGAGCGGGAGAACAAAAAAACGCCCTCATACCCTACGGCATCTATATTCTAAATCCGGCCAGTGAGTGGTGATTTGTCAGTGAGTCAGCGTTCTCCAAGTATCCATCTCTTTGTGTCTAAACAGGCTGTCAATCACCGAACTGGCACTTCCTGTTTACCTGTCCCATTGACCTCCTCTTTGGAGAGCCACCGGTGCTGAGTGCTCTGGGCAGCCCTGAGGACAAGCACTGACACGGCCAGCTTCAAAGTTAAGGCAAAGTTTACCCAGAGTTGAGCTTCCACAGGCTGCCCTGCTGTCCACTGGGTTTGTGTGTTCAGATAAGAAGGCTGCTTCCTGGTCCAAACATACACACACAAAGAGAAAAGAAAGGCAGAAAGACAGACCGAAACGAATAAGGGGGGGTCGGGGAGGCAAACAGTGAAGTGTTATCACAGGTATCATTTGTTTGAAAAGTGACTCAGTGATTTGGAAAGAGTGTGGTTGGGTGAGAGTTTGCTGTGGGATTTGCTTAATGGACACTGTGCGTTGTGCTGTCAATGCCACTGAATAGAAAAGGCTTTCCTAGGATTAAATTATTAATTCTTTATTTTACCCACTGGCTTTCGCAGCAATTGAAAATCACACGGTGGGGCGGGGTTGACCCAAAAGGTCAGAAGTGTTAAAAATGACATTATCAGTGGAAGAAGAAAAGGCAGTGCTACACAATCTCAAGATTTTTATTTATTTTGAGTGCAGGATAAGAGCCAAGGTTTACTCACTCAGAACTGCCTAGTACGACATGCTGTCGGACCACGTCTGAAGTCAGAAGTGTTTATTGTTGTTCTGCATGACTGAAGTGGGGTAAAAAGCCAGATTACAAAGAGGAGGTAGATGCCTTATTGTATAAATACATGCGTAACAGTGCCCATTTTCAAGGTAGAACTGCTCCCTTTTCAGCCCTGCACAACAGACCAGTTCCAGCATGAGTGAGTGTTAAAGTTTGTACTGTCGGTTTTCTCTTATCCGACACTGGAAAGGTTCAGTGGGATGGTTTTCTAAAGCTCTAAAACCATCTGACGTACAGTTCTGATGGCGTATACCGTACGAGACAAATAGAACTTAAATATCAGGAAATATAAATATAAATAAATCATTATCTTTATAAAATCAAACTATATACTGATACTGTTTATGGTTACAGGAAAAGATACATACATGCAATTTTATCTCAAGACATGAACCCTGTTATTTACTGTCTACTCTCTTTACATCATATCAGAGCTGTACTTAGTTACAGCTAATGCAGACCCAACACTTCCTACTACTACTGCTGCTGCTGCTGCCGCTTCAAATTAAAAGCAGTCAACAGGGTGGCTTTTATAATGTAACCTTCACAGGAAATGTGGGGTGTTTGTCACTACACTTAAAGCTAACTGCTATTATTGTTTATCAAAAATTCATCTACAAAATGAGACAAGGAGACCAGACGGTGAGCTGTTTTAGTGAAGAGTTACAGGAAACAGACATGATCAAATTACTTGCTGTTGCAAGTAACCACAGCTGTCAATCAACCAGGACACAAATCTTAAGGACTAGTTTTAAAAAGAAATTTCCCAATAAGATGTATGAATAAACAATAGACACGGATCATGTAGTGTCATTCTTTTGTAATAGCTGACACTTGAGCATGTAGACTTAAATTATTGCAGTTTCAAACCCAAACCTTGACCATCATCAGATCCTGTGGAGTCCATTTTGACCTCACTATGAACTGGGAACATAATGGTTGTTCTGTTCCTGTCATCTCTCAATGTAATGGTACTGTAAACCAACAGACCAACAGCCCCTTGAGCCACATTGCCTTGCTGCCTTGGTATTTCTACAACAAATTAGCAAGCCAAACTTAAATATTGGGTCGTCTGTCAACATGATGGGTGAAAGGAAAAAAGGGGCAATTTAAGCCTAATGTATTTCAATTAGTGGCTAACTTTTAAAGGAAAAGCGGACTTCCGCACAGAGAAATATGTCCAAACTTCATCAGTGTGGGGAGTTGCAGTGAGTGTTTGGGTGTTTGAGGTTAAGGGGGGCTAAGGGAGTCTGTAAGCATAAATAAGGCCTTGTGGCTATTAGCAAATGAGCAGAAATGTCTGCTGAATGATGGTGATAATGATGCAGTGGACAGGACACAGGATTTGGATTGGGCCCACTCTGTGAACGGGCCCCAGCACACACAGGAAGTGCTTGTTTGTTCCAAGCAGCAGTGTTTCCTGTCGGACCGGCTGTGTGGGTGTGTGTATGTTTTCCACTGCGATAATCAGGACAGGCGTGTGTGTGCCTTACTCCTCCGTTTGCCTCCTACGGCTGCCGGTTCAAAGCACCGCTGCTCACCAGGACGGAAGCTCCTCGTGAACAAGGATGAGATCACTGAACGCCCAACAAGGGACTTCCTCCCCACACAGGAAGAGGAGGTGCAGCTGAGAGGGAAAGGGCTCTTCCTCTGCCACCCCCGCTCCTCCTGCCCCTGCTCTTCCCGTGTCCTCCTCCATGATCCGTGTTTTGTCTCAGAAATGAAGTAAAGCATCGCTTGCTTGCTCGCTCGCTCACTTTCCTCTCTTCCCCCTCTGACCGAGCAGGAAGTGCAGCCTGCTTTGTTTACGTAACAGAGGTCCTGTCTCCCGCCAAAGCTTCCCAAAGGCCTCTGGGAAACGGGAATCCCCAGACTTCATATCCTCACATTTGTGAAGTGGACATCCATCACTGATTGACAGAGCAGTGTGTCTGCATGCGAACATGGGCGAGAAACCTAGACGGGGGGTTGAAGAGAGAGAACAGAAGAGCATCTGTGCTGATGTTGATGACCCTTTCCTGAGATGGTTTTCCATCTACTTAAGTTGACCCCTGCAGGAATTGAAGAGGGGCTGGACATGTTCTTGTTGAAGAACCTCCATCATTTCCCATTGTGCTTTTTGACTTGAGAACTTATGTGTCTGCACATGATTCCAATAGTCAATTTATTTGCACTCATTGTGGATTCGAAGCTGGGAAATATGAATGCCACTGGTGATGGATATCACACTGTGTCTGTGTATGCCTTGTTCTGGTGTGGGGGAGATGTGCACACTCATGAGGCTCATGTGACTGGATGAGGGTCCACAGAGAGAGGGTCTGTCTATCTGAGCCCCCCCCCGGAAGACTGCCCGATAGCCATTATGGAACGATTGAAGACTTGTGAGTGTGTGGAAGGGAAGTGGGTATTTAGTCCACTGGCGGCAGGGCTAGCTGAGTGTTTGTCTGTGAATGTATGTGTGTGTGTAACAAGCGAACACTTGTCATAGTACTACATATTCTATATACTCAAAGCTAACTATTATTTGATTATCTAACTAAATAAATAATTTCATTACAAATAATTATGGAAAATTGCATGATTACTTTGGGGAAACATTTTGAATGGAACTCAGAAGATGGTTAAAAACGAAACTGACTTTTTTTTTTTTTACCTCAATGAAAACTGGGACAATATGTATGAAAGTTCATACATTTTCCAAATCTTATCTGAACATTTTCTTGTCTGTTGCAGTTATACCAAAATGTCAAAGAATACATATTGATTTACATGAACATTATGTAGAAACCGACCGCATCTAATCCTGTCTACTTTTATCTACACATAAGTCTCTGTGTTTATTCTTGCATCTGTGCTGCAGGCTGAGAAATGTTTGCATGCAGCACGACTCTCCTCTCAGTTAACTGGAGAGCCTGTCTTCCCTCTGGCTCTGCAGCTCTGCAGCTCTGCTCATACAGTGGAGGGTCTGAGTGGCTGCCATAAGGACTGATGGCCTCAGGACCTGTTGGTGGAGGTCAGTGAGTACAAGAGGCGACAGCTGTAGAAACGCTGCAAGCCCGGTGCAGCATGAATACTGGCAATTATAGCCAGCATCGCACACACACACACATTCAACACACACACACACACACAGTGATCAGATCCTTATCTAAAGGATACATTGTTTAGAGGTTGCTGGAGCGCCGCCTCACAGGATATAGACCACTGTTAGAAAGTGTGCCTGTGTCCGTGTGCGTGCTATATATGATTGTATAACACACAATCAGAAAAACCATGTCCCGTGTCCCGTTTCTGATTTTTATTGGTCTACAGTTTGTTTATGCGTATGCGTGTGCTGCTGTTGGACAAACCCGTGTGTGTTCACTCATGTGCCTCAGTGAGGTGTTGATGTGGTTGTATAGTTTACAGGAGATTCAACTGGTCTCTGTAAGTCACTGTCAGTGTGTGTGTGAGCAACACTACTGTGGGATCGCTCCTATAAACAGTAGATAACCGCACAGGCTGACCCAGTGTCAGCTGTTCTCACGGGTGTCTTCACTCGACTCGACCCTTATTCAGCGAAGCCTCCGAAAAGATAATGTCTGATCATGAATGTTTCATAAGTACCACTGAAAGTCAGTTTATGTTAAGCTAAGAACAAGAAAATGGTTTGTAAGGATGCATTTCTTCTAATTTTGGGACAGCTGTTTAATAAGTTCAAATAAAAAAAAATAAAAAACCTTTTTATGTCTGAGCCATTTTCTGTCAAAGGATTCATTCTGCCAACTCAGCGGCAAGCAAGTTTTGTAGACCCAGGGATTCACAGGCAGCTCTTTTTGTGATATGATTCACTAAATATGGCACCTGCGAGGCCCTGTAGTTTTCATTGCTTGCAGCTCTGGATTAGTAAGTATTAAATTAATTACCGCAACACAGCAGTCAAGTCAGTATTAAGTGATGGCAAGTTGCAGCAAAGACATCAAAGGAAGGTGGCTAATTGCTCATCTTTTACATTTCTGAAAAACATCTGTTATGTCACTCGCCATCAGCTCATCATCATTACAAAAGATTCTTATTTGCTTTGTTTGCATTAAGTTTTTAAAAAATAAAAACTCTTTCTCCAATATCACCAATGAGTTTTCATCAACGATATGGATTCTGCAGTGGCACATGGTCCAGATGTGGACTGACAGTATCTACAGACATGAAGAAGTACCTTGTAAAGCCTCTTCTTAGGCATCCATGGCACACAAGCCCCTCAATACCCATCTCGAGTCTGCCACTGGAATAGAAAATTACAACATTGCGTTGTCTTCGCACTGCAAAATGACAAATACCAAATGTGCTCAGCAGTAACTCATGACCCGTTTCCATTTATTGAAAGAGTATTTCGATCGCTTAAATGCAAGACCCTTGGCCCCAGTGGGGGGTGGGGTGGAGTGGGGAAGTGGGGCTGGGGCTGCTGACCTGGATGCCCAGGGAGAGGTGTTGCAGCTGGGATAGTGCTCCGGAGAGACGCTGCTGGTGCTGGTGGGAGCAGCTGTTGTGTGTTAGACTGTCAACGCAGTAATGAAGGAGGGGTTAAATGTGGCACAAGGAGTTTTGGTTGAATTTTGTTCTCGGGTTACATCAGCATCTACATGGTTTTTACTTTTAGGATAGATGGATATGTTTGATGCGCCATAGACATAACATGTCAAACGGTGATAATGTACCAGGATGATTCTGTGAACGTGACTTCATCATATTAAAGCTCCAATCGAAGCAGCGCTCAGCAATGCTTATGGAGGTACTTAAAATGATGCTGACTTTTACATTCTGAGCATCTACACACCAAACAAGCCTACTGACATGTCAGAACGCTGAAGTCTGTTTCAAACCTTTGTCGCCATCATCATCATGGTCTCTCTGGGCTTCCCCCTGTTCTTGTTCTCATGGGAACTTCATCGCCTTTCAATGAGCCGCCTGGTTCACCTCTCAGCACTGGCCGCTCTGGGGTTAACTCCAGAGGTTAAAGTTCACAGGATCACAGGCTCCACAATGCCTCAGATTGTTGATTGTTGATGCTAAGGCGGGTTCTGAGAGGAGGGGTATGAGTATGTGTGTGTGTGTGTGTGTTTGCATTTGTTTGATTGTGCGTATTTATCTTTGTGCATGTGAGCTCATGGGAGACCCTGAGTGCATGTGTGAGCGTCAATTTTTCTGCACGCATCCTGACATGTTTACGTGTGTGCTAGTGTATGCCAGCGCGTTGTGTGTAAAAAGGAGGAACCTGATTGGCCGGACCACCGTGGCAGATGAAACTTGATGGACTGCAGGCTTTCTAAGCTCCTGTTGATGGGGATTTGGAAGCCTGTCTTTGAGGGGGGGAAATTCAATTTCCTTCCCCCCTGCTCGACGGCGCTGTTTGGATAGCTTGGCCCGGATTGGATAGGGTGTGTGACACTCCAGATTACCTGGTCACTGAGAGTCTGCTGAGAAAGTGGTGTCTGATCTGTAGCACGCCATGACTCAACACAGGAGGAATGTGGCACAGCGGAGAGCTGTCAGTCTGTCTGTCAGCCAGCCTCTACGTCTGTCAGTCCTTTCATTTACATTTCAGTTTTCTACTGAGCTGTGTGTTCAGATGATTTCCATTTGGACATGAATGCTTTATTGAGGCATTGATCTTGTTATGGCAGTGTGTATGCAAATAAGGCATTTATTGACGTGTGTTGTTTTGTTGATTGAGTGTGATCAATATTCATGTTAAAGTGTTCCTGTGCTTAGGATCCTTATATAGGATGCACAGCGACGAGTCAGTCAGATTGTTTGTTGTTTTCATTAAGGTGTTTACACTTGAGTCATTTACTTAATAATGCACATTAGTGCATGTGTGATGTTGTGAGCCATTATTTTCCTGTGTAAAGAGTAAAGGTCAGAGAGAAGTAATCCATAAGATGTCGTGTCCAACCTTGTCAGAAAGCAACAGTAGCCGAAATCGTATCTAAACCCTTTTTGATTATTAGGTTCTTACCAGTCGTCCTCTCTGCAGGAGGACAGTTTGCTATTTAGTTGCTTTGTGCTATAACTGAAATACATACTTCTCAAATGGGCCTTACTTGTCGTGCTGTTTTGTTAGTTAAAGCTTGCTTTTTTTGCTGCCTGGTGAAGTTGGTGATGTAAACTGATGTTACTCGTACCAGGCCTTAGTTTCCTGCATGTCTCCATTTCCTCACGAAACTCCACTTCTCCTCTTTATTAGTACAGTCCAGTTTAAAATTCATCTGCTTTCAGAGACTGCATTTATGTTGCACAGTCATTGCATTTCTCTTCCAGCGAATAGTCAAGTCTCCATAAACAGGCTGACGCAGAGATCCTAACTGATCACACATCAACTGAACTCATCCCCACTTGCTGCAGCAAACACAACATCCTCCAATTTAATTTGAATACTGAGCACCTAGTGAGCCTCACAGTGACTGATCTCGATACAGCACTGTGGTGCTGGATTGAGCATGCAGCATGCACAAACAAACATATGCACAATCCTGCAGGGGTTTGTTTCACCTCATCAGGAATGCCAATTACCTCTGTATTGTATTGTTTGTTTGTTTGTTTGTGGAAAGCCGCGACAGGGATGAGGGCGGCGGTGTAGTGTCAGTGACACTCGAGCTGTTTGCCTCCTCATTACCTTCAGCTATCTCTCTGTCACTGAGCCGTTAAAGGGAGGAATGTCTTTAAAGCCTCATCCAATTTTACTGGAGCACTGACCACTTCATCATACGCAGATGTTGGTTCGTGTGTGCGTTGCTTGTGTGTGTGTGTGTGTGTGTGCTGTGTGTGTGCTAGAGGGGTTGTGGAAAGCTTGTGTATGCTTCCTGGGTCGCGGCATGTTATTGTTCTTGGAAAATCCTCTTGATGGAGAAATGGGTTGCCTGAAGTCTCATATTTACTGCCAGAAGAAGAGGAAAAGGTAGAAGAAAAAGTAAAGGACAGGAAGAATAAAAACTAAATAAAGGCTTATGTTACAAAACATGCTCGGTCAAAACTGGCCCAGAGTAAACGTCCAAAGAATATATTGACCCCATTAATGATGCAGGAATAAATCAATAAAGGAAACAGATGTGATGAAAAGAAGCCATTACATATTTGATTTTTAACACACTCTTTGTGACATAGTGACTGAACACATCAACTACGTGCAGCAGCTTTATGAAGCAACAGTCAGAACATTAATGCTCAGATAAACTGCGGTTAAGGCAGTTTATTTAGCAGGTATTTTAAAATTGCTTTTAGCATGACTCAGCCAGTCTGAGTCAGAGACTATAAACAAATGACTGATTATTCCAGTGATTATTGTGATGAAGCCAAGGAGATAAAGAGGGACAGGAAACGTGTTTTTTTTGTTTTGTTTTGTTTTGTTTTTAATTGTATCACAACAATCACCGATGATTCAAAGCTATTAAATTCACTAAAAGATGGTGAAATTGTTTTGCTCTCTGATGTTTCCAAGGTTGAAAGTGAGCCATTAATCTCAACTTTTGAGCTAATATGGACATAAAGTCCTTAAAGCAAGTCTGTGTAAGAGGTGGTTGACTGTTGAGTCTCACTGCCAGGTCATCAAATACCATCAGCTAACTGACCCAAAACGTAAGGATTTGACAACCTCAGAATCAACAAATGCAACAATCAATTATCTTCCCCCAGAATCGCTTCACACTCAGTTCACATCAGTTCAGTTCAAAAGGCGTCTCATATCTTAAGCAACATCTTAATTAATTCATTCATTGAAAGGCATCATAAAACGGGTTTAAATACGTCTTCAAGTGTCTTGCTTTGTTTGAACAATGCTTGAAAAGTTTTGAGTCAGTATTATTTTGCATTCTGTAATTCTTGAAGATTTAATGAAATTTTAAATTAAATTTTGATAATGTTACATTATAATACAACGAGTCCACTGACATCCACCAGGTGTTTCAGCTTGTCTTACAGTAAGCTTGTGTATGTTATATATTTGTAGATTAATTCTTTTTTTCATGCAAAAATGGCAAGAATCTTCTTGTTCCAGCTGATCGAATGTGAAGATTTGCTGCTCTTCTTTGTCCTTTCTCTCTGGGTTTTGGACTGTTGGTCAGACAAGATGTCACATGGACTCTGTGATGCAGTTGCAGCTGTAGTGTTTATCCCATGAGGGTCTCCTTTGCATCCGGTCACTTGTTCTTCTTGTTCACCGCTTACAGAGTGCCCACACAACCCCCATACTCTGTCACTCTGAACCCTCATGCTTGCCTGGACATGCCCCTCAGCCTCTCTGCTGGGTTTGGGGTTTTCTAACACACCAGGGAGGGAAGAGATAAAAGCCAGATTGTTTAACTTTTGGGCTCCTCAGAGCAATTAAATTGTAAAAATTGAGACCTGTCGTAAAAGTTGTCACATCGTATAAACCTGTAATACATTCATATGTGAGTTAGGAAGCTGCAGATGCAGGTAACAAGTTAAATCAAACAAAAATGAAGAATATTACGTTAAATTACACTATGTTCATGTGGATTTGACTCAGTTGCCTCAGTGCAGGTCATAGATGAGTATCCTTTGTCTTTTTTCGCAGTACACTCACAGACAAGGGTGAAGGTGTGGTCTTTAGAGTGCATGGAGTAATCCCAGAGTATTTAGATGATTGGAGATTAGCTCCAGTTAGATAAGATGTGGCTGAGGATAAGAGGCATTAGCTTTGTTCAAGATTGGCAGGTCCTCTCCTCTCCACTCCACTCCTCTTTTCCCATCCCATTTGTCTTCCATCTCATTTCATCTGTACTCCTCTGTTCACCTCCTGTAACTAATCAGGTGTAAAGCACAAGTCCAGGCACAAACCGGATGCCACTGGTGTTTCAAATATCCCTCACACCTCATGACTTCTGTTTCTGCTGCGGCGTGAGAGAAACAGATGCAGATATGAAGGCTTTCAGCGCTTCTTCAAGGCTTATCTACGCCTTTGATCTAAATTGGTTTATTTGGATATATATCAATCAGCCTCCACCAACCCCTCTCCTTCTCTTCCGGCCATGACTTCCTGTCTCAGATTAGTCCTCCATCCTGCCCACCTCGACGGCTCACGATGTAACAGCACTTCGGGATCACAGGTCAGAGGGCAGGGGTCGAGCAAAGAGCGTCGTAACGATGTCCAGACTTAGAGCAACTGACCGGTGCTGCAGAGGAGTGTGTGTGTCTGTGTGTGTGGAGGTAGTTAAATGGTTGAAGGGAAACTGTCCATCAATGTGAAATCTGAAAACAATTTGACTGCATTAAGGCATTTAAAGCTTCTCCACTGATTTCCCTGTTGGCCTCTCGTCAGTGCCGCACACACCCGCCGCTGTGTGCGGTGGGGAGGAGCGCACAGAAGGCCTTTCACAATTATGCATTCACTTGTCTGCTTGCTTCTTCATTTACACACGTTGTTTATTCATTTATGCATTTGCTATTGACTTTGTTTTGATCCAGCTGTCATTTACTGTGCAACAAACGGACTGTGACTGTTTGCACGTCCAACTGTGTGCATGTGCGAGCGCGTGTTTTATACTCAGATAGCTGGAATGCAGTAAGGACATCTGACTGTTAGCAGGTTGCCTCATGCCCATAATCAGTTTCTACTCTCATTTACTCATCTTTGTCGATGGTCCAATAGCACATAATAACGTGATTGATAACCAGTCCGTTTCCCCAAAAGACAAAGGCAAGGATCAGACCTGTAAACCGTCTACGCTTTCATGAAGTTAGAAAGGTTCGAGCAGCATATTTCCGGTATGGCTGAGTATGCTGTCTGCCTATTTGCAGAGTATAAATTGTGTATGAATACTTTCTCTATTTTTTTTCCCAGTGTTGTATATGAATATATTCCTCTGTGTACGGTCCATGTTTATGCATCTCCACCCATGTTTAGCATACGCTTATGACTCAACCGTTCCACCACTACCGCTAGGACATTTCGTCGGCTTCTGAACTCCACAAACAAGGCCCTTTCTCCAAAACTCTCCAAACCCTTGCCCTTGGCTCGCTGTTGTGGTTCCCACAAAGGAGCCCGTCGATGCCTCCTTTAATTGTAGCATGTAATCTGACTTAAACACAAGGCTGATAATAGTGCTGTCTGTGTGGAGGTTAGGATTAGAAAGGCCCCTGATTCCTACCAGCTCTCTTATTATCCCCTCAGCCCCGGCCACAAGGAACCGAAGGGCCGACATGCTCGTTTCAAGCAGTGCCAGTTGCTCTGTGACTCATCTAGGTTGAGAAACATTTGAGGAGAATGGAGCCCCTGTTTTGGTGTGTCAGCGTGCTGCTTGTGGCTCTCTGACAGATTGCCGTGAGACGTGAAGGCGAATCTCCCTCCATGCTGTGCGAGTATGGAAAATACACACGCCTTCACCTCAAGTTATGCAGCCCGACCGTACTCCCAGGGAGCTGCCGCGACCGTCCAATTTAGGCTGCATATTTGAGGTGAATGGACGTAAAAAGAAAGTTACAGTGTGAGCCATTCTTAAAGGTGGAGATGACATTTTTACTGTCATTGCAGTGCTCAGCGTTTCCCAAACACATCAATTTTGAGTACTCTTTCTTAAACTTAGAAAAATACGCAATGTGAGTAATCACATTTTGTGTCCTCCTGTTACTTGATATATTACAGGAAAAAAGCTAAACTGTTTCTATTACATATTGCTTTGGCTTTGCTCTCAACGCTGGGAAGGCCTTCTAGTGCTATATATAGTTTTGAATGGGCCTTACAGTGTGCGTAGGGCTTCTTTTTTATTTGATTTTACTTATGAAAATGAGAAAGTTCAGCAGTACAAAACTCCAGCAGAAAATCTAATTTGAAAAAAGCCTTTGCTGGTGCATAATCACCAACTCATTCAGACTTTCTTCCCAGTTGCGTTCTATTTCTAGATATATTTTCTGAGCTGCCAACACTGCATGTAGAACCAATATTAAAAACTCCGCTGATCAGTGTCCTCTTTTAATAGAAGACATACTTTCTTGATGTATTAAGACCAAAATTACAAGTAAAAATTGCTTTAAAAACATGGGTATTTTTTGTTTTCTGGAAATAACTTATGGACCCTGAAAGGACACAGGTTTGATGGCCAAAGTGCCTTTGAACAAGACATATAACCTCACTGCTCACTATTTTAAGATACTCTGTATAGAAACAGCACCTAAGTGGCTGTGTTGTGATTTGTTAAACAGTGTTTACTGTGGACCTATAGATTAGTGTGCCATGTGCTTAAACACCCAGCAGTGTGCATCAGGGAATATTAAGCTGAAACGCTTCTGATCAATAGACATGTTTAATGCTAATCATCTTCTACACCTTCCCACGATATTGATTCCCAGTTGCCAGAGTCAGAATTACACAAGCTGTAGGATTAGATGCGTTCACAATCACAAGCACACGCATTCAAACAGACACATGCATTCAGCTTGTTTGATGACAGCAAGGAGGAGCCCTTGTATTTATTGATCCTCCGGTCTCTGAAGGACAAGGTCATCGGGTCATCTGTCACAGAGCTGGAGGAGACAGTGACACGCACACACTTCAAACAGACCCGATGGACCATGCAGTGGCCAGACGTAGTCCGTTAATGAGGGTCATGAGGGAGGCTAGGTTGTGGTTAGGGCAGAGCTAACATTGTTAGACTGCATTTGATCATGTTGGATGAGATATCACAAAGATACTCAAAACTGACAAGGCAGTCTGCGCTGGTTACGTGGGATTTTTTGTCAAGTTATCAGACTTGATCATTTAGTGTAACCTCAGCTCAGACATCATCATCTGGTTGGACATCACTGGCATCTGGCTTTGTAAAGCAGTATAACCAGCAGGCTCCATGCATGAATCATGTGTATGATTCACAGATCTGAACTGTGCTTGTAAACAAATGAAGAACTTTTGTGGCATTCACCAATACTTGTGTACTTCCTGCTTGTTTTTAAATAAGACCAAATTAAGTAAGAGTGCTCTGGACCACACGTAAGCCAAAAGCACATTGTGTTGTGTGTTATTTCTTGTCTTTAAAAGTGCAGAATAAACTCAATGAGATATCAGTTGAATTACGTTGCCTTCAAAGATTAGACTTTTGGGTTGCTTTGAGTGTGCTGGCTGGTACTGACAGGATGTTATCTGGCTCATATCAGACAGTGTCATTTTTTGGCATCTTTTTACAGATCAAAGCATTTTTTATTTTATTGAGAGTTCTTACTTCTGCACATACTGCATTAATTGAACAGGTCGTCTCTTTCCAGGCTTTGCACTTTTCTGGACTGTTGACCTCGCTGCTCACTTTTAATTCTCTGAATGAAACATCCTTCAGTTCAGTTTCTATCATTGCACAAGTAAAGGGTTTTTGTTTTTCCTGCCCCTTGTTTTCCATTTTTGTTCTCTTCTCTGTCCCAGTTTAACATTAGCCGTCAAAATTGTTATTGGCTTTTTGGCTTATGGTATGTCTTCTGCTCTTGTATGAGCTTATTGTGGCATTCGGATATGCTAATTCTCAATGGCGTGGCACACACATCCAGTTTAAGATCAAAGACATCAACAGGTGGGTAAAAACACACTTAGCTGTCAGTGCACGTTCCATGAATCCCACGCAGGATTTTCTTATTTTTCCTCTTATTGCTAAAGAAAGAGAGAGAGAAATAATGAAACATTCATGCATGAGGTCCACGTCTGATAAGTGGAGATCAGTTATGCAACCGTGTGCGTGTTTGTGTTTAGAAATAGAAGCAGGGAGGACATACTTTCATCTCCAGCGTATCTCCATATTCCCATCAGCACATCAGCTGGAGGTCTGGAAGCTGAAATCAGAGAGTGCCTCACTTGAGTCTGCTGCTGAATGTAAAGCATGCGGCTGACACAGCCTGAGAAGTATTCCTGCTATGCTTTATTCTGTTTCCGCACCGCTACATCCTCACTTTGACATTTGGCTGTGATAAGAGGAAAGCCTTGAATCCCGCGCATATCCACGGTGGATTCCGACCCGCTGCAGAACACTGGATCCTCACTCGACTCCCACACTCGGCCGTACAGTAAGACTACTGCGCAGTCCTCGGACAAAGCATGGATTCAGGCTCTATGCATGAGGCCCATTCACACTTCCTATCACTAGCATCTGCAATGCTAATGGCTGAGTGACTGAGTGTGTTTCTCTCTGGTGGGGCGGTTGTATTTTCTCTATGGATCCCTGTCTCCCTCCATTATTTTCCTTTCTACAGATTTTTCTCTCCCTCCTTCCTCAGCCCTGCAGTTGCGTAGGCGGCACATCTGAATCCACATCAAAGCTCCAGACGTCAAAAGAAGCCGTGTGGCTCAGCTGTGGCACAATCTTGGTAGTAAATGTCATTTGAAAGATTGTTTACAACATTTCTTTGTGGTTGCTCCATCAGATGTCCATTGTGCAGGGCAAAGCAGTGCAGTTCCCACTGATGGGACTGCAGCTGTGGAACAGTTTCTTTCACTTTCTCAGAAACTTGATTTCCCTTTGGGTTCGGATTTCCATTCAGTATTAAACACCTTCTTGTAAAGTCATACATCTACTCCTACTGCAAGTTTATTGGAACTTGAAAAGGATTTATTCCACCTAAAAATGTACTTTATCAGTGTTAAACTTATCCTCCTTCATACATTCCACTCTCTCTCTCTCTCTCATGCCCTCTCTCTTTATTTCTGTATGTCTTGGACTGCTCTCCAGGCAATGTTTTACATGCACAGTCTGAGCACACTGGGAGCTTTCTTGACACTTTGTTGTATCGGTGTCAGTTTTGACTTTCCCCCCTCAACCGACTGCCGGCCAGGCGAGCGAGGAAGACTGCTGGCTGCACAGGGCCGTGCCGGAGGTGACTTCCTTTTCAACAGCTGGGTCCTTGTTTGGCTCCAGCCCAGGCTACACTGCGATAATCTCCCATGAGTCTTTCCACATGGGCAGAGAAGCCGCTGTGTCGCACCACTGTTTTTCCTGCCTTCCAACAAAGAAGAAAAGGTGATTGTGTTAAGACCTCTCAGCCCCTACTAGGAGTCCAAATGTGTTTGTGTAGCGTGTGTGTGTATGTATGTGTGTGTGTGAGCTGTGAATCATTTTGCTACCAGGATGAATGCATGAATCAGCCTTTTCAGTAAGTATGTGGAGCAGTGGCTGGCTGAGGTGTACAGATTGGGAGCGTTCAGCTGTCACCAGCTGACCTCACCACAGACACACTTTGTGCTCAGAAGCGAAGGAAACAGGGCTTCTCTCTGTGCCACCCCCCTCTGGAGAACACTTAGACCTCAGTTGGTTATCCTTAGATAATCTGGACTGAGATGTGTATGCATGTTGGAGGGGCAACTTCCATCTTTTTTTTTTTTCTTTTTCTTTTCCCATCGTACTCCCACCCCCCCTTGTCGTAACCTTTGGCTCATCGTGAGCCCCACGGCGCCCCTGGGCACAGGAACTGACCTGTGCAGAGGTCATCCCAGGTCACCTGAGTCCGCCTGGGTTTTTGTGTGCACTGATAGGACTTTGATGGCTTATTAGGGAATGTAATGGTGGGTAAAATAGTGGGAGTCCCAGGCTCCACCGCCTGCTGGGAAGGTGACTAGACCAACCTGTTATTAAAGGGATAATAGAGGAAGGGAGAAAACGTAGATCCAAACTTTTCATGATAATTAAAAGTAAGCAGCTGGGTTTGTTTTTAGCTAAAACATACTTAGACTTAGCCCAGGCTTCTGTTGGAAATCTGTTCTTAGATCAATTGTAGTTTTTGAAGCTTTGTACTTTAGCTTTATTATAACATTTACTGGCTACATTTCTCTTAAAATGTAAATCTTTCAGGTTTAATAAATGCAATCCTTCCTGTCCCCTGACGAGAAGACACATGCAGCCACAAAGAGAGGATGCCTTTGGGTTCACACAATTCTATTCTGAACTTCATTTCCAACTGAAAGGCAGATGACACACGTGCAGCTATGATTGGACGAGACAGCTGCGCACAGGATGTACAGAGGGCTTTGATTGGCCTTGGCAGCTGCCCATGCCGAGCTTAGTTTTAGTGCTTGCTAAGTGTGTGTGTGTGTGTGTGCGCATTATCAGTGAGGTCACTGCTTTACCATACAGCACTAATGCTTTTGAGCTGATGTTTATCCCGCTAATCAAGTTAAGGTTTTGACTGCTGTGGCCACTGTAGAAAGGAGGGTTGTTCAAGAAGCTGCACTGCATGTTTGTGTTTGGCAACTGTTTCAAACATTATTGAGTTGTTTTGTGCTCAGTGAGTTTTAACCTGCATAAGTGCATTGAGATTACTTATGCTGATACAATTTTAGCTTTCACTCTCGCAGGAATAATGTGATATTTTTAAATGTACACTGTAATAACAGCCGCTCTGTCTTTGTTTTCTGTCAAAACTCATGAGACTTTTGTTGAAAAATGGACTCCACCAGCCACCTTAAGCAATCTTTTGTCACACCAGGATTTAAAACAGAGACCAAATCGGTTTGTTTTTATGTAATTACTTCAATCAGAAGATTCGCTCAAGGCAACAACATTAATACATGTGAAACTTTTGCTAAGTTTGCTCCATTGACCAATCACAAGTTGTCTTCACAGCACTGACTTTTGAGAGGGTGGAGAGTCTAAAATGATGGAAGCTATTTTAGCGAATTAGCTTTGTTGCATCTGTCAATTCTATCTAACCACTTTTATTGCAGTAAAAACTGTTCCACAACAGAGCATTGTTTTGTAGATATTTATTAGAGAGGTGTCGATGGCACCAATCATCTTTTCATTTAACTGAACTTTTAGTAATTGCTTAAACTTGGAGAGCTTTATATTCCACCACTGTCCAATTGTGTGCAATGGCAGCCAAAAGGCCCGGAAACAAGTAAATGAAAGCGTAAATGGAGAGAAAATCTAGAAGCTGTTCTGACTCATTGGTGAATGCATGAACAAACCAGTTTACTTCATAGTGTCACTGCAGCTTTCCAGAAGTCGAAACACGGACGAGGTGTTGAGAAACCACCACTAACCAGTTGTCAAGAACAGCAGATCCATAAAACACAGGGAATGTGAGAACTCTGAACAGAGGGAACCCCAAGAATGCTGCACATGTGCACACACACACATAGTTATGCAAAGAGTCCTATCAGAGGACAAATTCTTAACGGCAACACCAGAATGTCAGTGCCCATCTTCCCTCCTTCTATGGTTTGGTTTGAGCTCTACTGACAGCTGAAGCCATTACATAATCGTGCTCCTACAGAGGACCGTGCCACCACTGCGGCAGGAGGGGTGTCACCATAGGACCCTGCCACAGATGGCGGTCCTGCCTGCCCACACCTGTGAATCATTTGGACCCGAATTGTTTATTTGGCTTTTCTTAAGTGCTACCAGTGTTTCCTCTGTGCATTTGTGTCCCCTCTGGAAAATTAAAAAAAAAAAAAACGTCACCCCCACCCAAAACAGCATGTCCCTCTGGGCGATATGCAGCTTGGGCATGACCACCAACAAAATAGGGCCAAATTAACCCAAAGGACACCCTCCATTTTCCACCCCTACCCCCTCTTTCCTCAGGCTGTCCACTTCCAGAAATGCACAAGCACTTAACACAAATAAAGGAGTAATTCAAACAAGCTCTGAAAAAGGAAACACAGACCTGTTATTTGTTGGTGTTTGTTGTTTTTCATCCTTTTGAAAGGAAAACCTCCCTTCCTGCAATTCTACACGTATTTGTGTGTTTGTTTTTGCCAACACAGAAAAGGAGGCTGCTGTCTATTAACTTAAACGTTCTTCTCAACCATCTAAACAGCAACGTGTTGCCAGTGACTCAAGCTTGTGGTCAAAATTTATGTCCACAAGCTCTGGCGTTACGTTGGTAGGATGATGCATACAAACACACACACACACACCAGTGATGATGTCGTTCGCAGTGATAAAATGATTTTCCAGCCCAGCCTCTCTGAGACAGTTTTCCTTGAGAGAAGAAATCCACCTAAAAGGTTTTGAAAAGAAAGCAGCGCTCTCACATATCTGATAAACCCATCTCATTAACAAACAGCACGCTCTTATCCAGGGCCATCCTGCTGGAACTTGCAGGTGCTAACGAGGTCCACTCAATTTGCTAATGAGATAACGAGCAGGCTAATGAGGCCTTGAAAGAAGGTCATGATGTAATGGAATACTGAGCTCACACCAGCACAGTAAAATGAGACATGTACTCTTCTGGGGAATTAAAGATCTTAAAATGAATATGCAATAAAGCGCTCTATTATAACTCCTCCCTGGTGGGGATGTTTTTAATAGGAGCTTTGATGGTAATTGTTGGGAAGAGAGAACATAAACACAAAATATGGATACAGTGAAATACAGCGAGAGGTATGAAGGGGAGATGTTTGTGTTTACACTTTGTTCAAGATAATGAGCTCATCCAGAGAGCTGGTAATTAGGAGAGCATCACAAAATGGAAAACAAATTTTAGATGAGTGTGCATTATTAAAGTTGAATCACTTCTTTATGACTAATTTTAAACCATTGTAACCATTTTTTTGTCTGGGTTTAAAATGCTACTTAGGCAGCAAGGGTAGAAGTTTTTGTATCACGATGTATGGCTTTTGTCAAGTGAAGTTAAATAAGCCACATTCAGATGGTCATTGCACGTTGTTGTTACTGTATATTTGGCGGTGTGTATGTGTGTGGGGAGGCCTTGTGCATGCTTTTCATTGCACATAAAAGTGCATGCATGTACTATGTACATTTTTCTGTGATTACGTGTGCAAGTTAAGTTCCTCACCATCATTTTTTTTTCTGTGATTCAGTGGAAAATTCCCAGATTGCCGTTGTGCTGGCTTAGAAAACAGAGAGGCTGTAACCAAAGCTCCGGCTGTTTCAGTCATAATCCCTTGTGCCTCTCCCTGCACTGCTTCCCCATCAAAGGATCGCTGATTACTAGGGACTCCGCTGGGAACGAGGCTGGGAGATGTGAAGTGGGCATGGAAAAGGTGGAGTAGACACGCCTCTAAAAATCAAGACTCTAACCAGTCATGTAGCAATGAAAAAAATGAATTATACGGGAGACAAAAAACCTAATTAGCTATTTTTAATAGGAAATAGTCTGTAACATCTTTTTCATCATCAGTCACCTAATGTCTCTGTTAAAGTGAGCTTATGTTACACAAGTGTTAATTGTAATAATTTTTAATCCTGTGTGTTTCAAGAGAGCTGGATAAACCTTCAGGCAATTTGTACTAAAGGGCCAGCACTGCCACAACAAAGCATCTTCCGGACAAAAAGGATTCCCACCATCAGCAGTCCTTATGAATTATGATATCTCTAGATGAGGAGAAAAGCTTGTGTTAACTGTGTCATTATCTCAGTGAGAACAGTGAAAGACACTAAGACTCATGTGCAGTTCTTTATGCAACAAGCAAATATAGAGAAATGCCAGGACTGACTGTCGTCGTCTTCTCTTCTGCAGTTCAGCTTTATATCACATCAGCCATGTGGGAAATTGGACCATAGAGCTGATCAAGTTGTAAGACAGAACACAAGAACTTATTCTACTCCAGACATATAGCCAGTATATGAAACAAACAAACAGCCAAATCCACACATGACCACACTCACTCACTGTTAAGATCCACTCAAGATTCTTAAATACTCACACTCATTGACTCTTTGTGCGCCTTGACTCGATCCACAATTCGCCAGTCCAGTCAGCGATGACCTGCTGACTGTCGACCACAACACAACTACCAATAGGCTAATTCAGAACCATGGTCAGCGCCATAAACTTCCCAGGTAAAGGATAAACAAGTAAAGCAGGCTAAACTAGCGGGACAGGCAATCAGTGAATACACAGTTTGACATATAGCCTAACATTACACAATCAAGTTTGACTCAAGTCCTGTGAAAATGACACGTCTGTTGTAGACCACATCAAATGTCCAGCGTCCAAACGCCCAATATCCAAAACCCCAAAACGTTTGAATATAATTCTCCTCCTTTATCTCATCCTCACCACCATTGTCGTTGTCATCATCATCACCATCATCATCACCACCGCAGCTGCTTTCTTGATTATTGACCACAGCTATCTGCATCAAGCTTAGTTAGCTGCTTGCTCCTTGCTAACATTTTCACTTGCTTGGCTGGTAGTCAAGCTAGCAGCAGGACACTTAGCAGACATGGAAGGTTGAGTTGTTAAGAGTGATAAGTTAGTGAGCGGAGCACACGAAGCCATGAGTACACTGCAATGTGTATTCACTGGTGGCTTTTTCACGTGTCATGGAACCTCAAGAAAAGCTTGATGCTGTTTGACTTCCGAAAGGAAGGGAAAAGTATTCAAAACAAAACACACAGCAAGAGTAAAAATGTCAGACTCACTGGTGGCAAAGGGCAGGAAGCAAAGCATCCTTAGTGTGTGTGTTCATGTCTCTGTGTGTGTGTTTTCAAAGCCTGAAATAGATTAGGGAGTGTATCCGCACATTCTCTCCACTTGTTTTTAATCTTCCTGTCCATTTGTCTATCATGTCGTGGTGCAGCACTTCCTGTCTGTGTCGCCGCGGTGATGACTGCATAACCAATAAAAAGTCAAACAGGAAACTGAGCGGAGACCCTCTGATTGTTACTGAGGTGTCTGGACCTGGAGTCCTCAATGTACATCCGCCGTTTTTTTCCCCTTTTAATAACCCACACACGCAATTGAGGACAGAAGCTCATACACACACACACACACACACACACACACACACAGGCAAACAACAGCTTAAACTAGATAAAGTGAGAAACCTGTGATTATGCCGAAATCAAGAGGATGAAACACAACACAAATATTGACACAGTCGTCTCCTTGTTGTGTACAAAAACATAAACATGCATGTACACTCAGAGGGATTGTATGGTGAGTGGAAATGATTGGAACACACAGGCAGGAAGACAGAGCTGTTGGATATGTAATGGAAACATACCGAGCCCACGCCAAGAATGATTGAAAATCATTCATGTTTTGTTATTTCCTACACTGTGCTGAAAGGGTGTGGCACTAGAGGACACTTCATCAGGTAGGATGTCAGTCACACTCAACTGACTAAAAAAGCATGCTAAATTTTACTTGGAGGTATTTTCCTCATCACATCTTTTCCTTTTTGGTGTAAAACAAAACAAATTATTAAAACAAAAGCTACAGGATTGTCATTCACCAGATAACCAGATTCAGTGATCAGAGGGTCTCACAAAGTGTTGGGAGGTTACTGCACACAGTTTAAGTTAAGGCTGGGCTGTGTGGGGCTGGTGGCCCGACAGGAGCCACCTGGTGAAAGGCCAAGGCCTGGGCTGTAACCCTGGAAGGAAGTGAAGGTCCTGAGGAGCTTATGGGGGGCTAAACGGGAGAGGAAGTCTAGGAGGGGGGTAGGCAGAATCTTCTACTATCCATTATAGTTTACACTTAGATAAAAGTTACATGAGACCATCCATTTTGTCATCTATCTACTACCATAATTTAAGGATTATGGTTGTAAACCACCCACATTTGGAAGCTTTGTAATCCATTGCAAGCTCACTGTTTTTGTTGATGTTCAGTCAGATGTTGATGATTGTCATTGAACCATGTGGTGTAGTTCTCTATCAGTCACTGCATTCAATATATAGACAAAAGTAATGAGCCACCTGACCATTACACCTTACTTTAATGGGACTTTAATGACATTGTATTCTGAACAGCTTTGCAGCTATAACAACTTCTAGATTTTGGGAGTTTTTGCCCATTCTTGCAGTTCCACTTCATCCCAGAGGTGCTTGATGGGGTTGAGATCAGGACTCTGTGTGGGCTAGTCAAGTTCTTCCTCACCAAACTCATCCAACCATGTCTTTATGGACTTTACCTTGTGCGCTGGGGCACAGTCATGCTGAAATAGAAAAGGGCCTTCAACAAACTGTTGCCACAAAGCTGGAAGCATAGCATTGTCCAAAATGTGTTGGTATGCTGAAGCATTAAGATTTCCCTTCACTGGAACGAAGGGGCCGAGCCCAGTCCCCGAAGATCAACCAAATAATGAGGTGTGTCTGGATACTTTTGTCTGTATAGTGCATAGGAGTCTGTACAGACATGGATGTAATCTGCAACTTGGCTCGGCTGCGGGGGCATAAAACCTGTCATAGAAATTTTTAAAGGTGCCATATAGTACATAAAATTCCCACTTTGAGTTCACACACTCAAATAAAATCAAATGTTAATAATAAAATAGAAAATAGAGTGCATCAGTGTCCTGATTACTCAATAAAATCTTCAAACCTCCATATAAAATCATTCTCATTTAAAGAATTCATAAAAAAAAAAGACCCAGTGAAAACTCAACAGCAGGTCCATAACAGAGATGTAAAGCTCCTGCACATAGAGTTGTAAAGCACACAGAATGGGGCTTAAGAAGTAATTTACTTTGTCTTGAGCAGTCAAATTGCTGTTAAGATCCACTGTTGCATCAGCTCTTGATGTTCCATTAACAGCAGACCAAAAAGCCTCCATGTGTGAAAGCTTCCTTTGTGCTCTCCTCACATGCTTTTTCTGTCTTTCACTTGGGTTGTGACTCTTGCAGTGTCTTTCTCTGTGTTTTTACGCAACATGCAGCGTCACAACATGACCATGTGCCAGTTTCATCCTCAGTCTGCCAGCCTCCCAGGCAGCAATGCCAAGCCCCAGTCCAGAATACGCACACACACACATCCCATTCCTGACGGCACAAACATGCATTCACTTGTGTGTTTGCGCAGAATACACCCACGTGCACATCATACATTCTCACACTGGGATAAAGGAGAGATAAACACAAGCAATTATTTATTTCCACACTTTGGTGCAATCTTATTTTGAGTTATACTCCCAAACACACCTCTACACACATGCACATACCTCCCAGTGCCCCTTAATAAGCTAACAAGAAGCCTCTGATTAATGGCCTCTGTAATATGATTTTGTAATAAGTGAGTTTATGTAATTGAGAGCATCATAAAAAGTGGGAGAAAATGGGAGCTGCGTTCTGGACCTCAGGCTCAGTTTAACCAGCTCAGTGTGTCTTAATTCAAAGCCTCATAGGCCCGCAACTTGTTTTCTCTGGGAATCAGCTGGGGGAGAGGCTCTGGGGTGTTGCTGGCTCAGGCGCTACATGCAGAAGCTTGTGCAAAAAGCCGCCAATTATGGACAAAGGGTTGCGATTTTATTTGGTTTCGAATCAAATGTTTCACTTCACTCCCACGAAATCAAGCTGTGAAGCTCTTCAAAGTGTTTTCCCGCTGAAATAGGTCACCACATGTGAAGCTCTGCCGCAGCCTGACTTGCTGACTCAGTCTCTTATAAAATCGTCAAATGCAGTAACTGATGCAGCAACTCTGTGATCTGACAAAAGAAGTATGCTAACAGAATAATCCACATGGAAATAAATGAGGAACCGATTTATAAACAGGCAGGTCTCGACCCGGCTGTCTATTCTGGAACACATTCCCATGTTGTCCGCAGAGCATTGTGACCTGCAATAATAAATGAGTGGAGTTTTCTAATTTGGCTGGGATTCTGTCAGAGGTCAGAGAGCATCACCTCTGCGCCTTTGAGCTCTTTCTTGGGGGGGTCAGCAGAGGTGAGGGCATAGCCACAGGCAAGCACACACAAATGCAAACACTCATACATGAACACACACAGACCCAGTCTATCTGCTGATTTTCAGCAAGGTCAACCCAAGGTTCTTTGGTGCTTTCAGTGGTTTGAATTCCTATGCTCGGGTCTTCAGAGATCAAATCCAGGGTCAGTTATATTTCTCTGAGTACACACTGTATGGCACTGTGCTGGGACCCGATATCTGTGAGGCCCAGTCAGATGTTACATCTCCTGACAAGGACGATTGGAGCAGATCAAAGCTGTTCATTAGAGACCTGACGCTCTGGGTTTTTCATAACCGCTCGCATACAGAGTCCGTCCCACCCCAGTGGCACCCCTCGGCCCTCTGACCCTGTGAACTGTGCGTGTACAGAGCTGAGGCGGAACTAAACGGGTGGCTCCAGCGGCGTCATGAGAAGAGCTCGCCGTCATCCATGTAGAATGCGTTTCAGGGGATTGGGTAACTCTGCCAAGGGAAGAAAAGGCAGGCAGCACACACTGCACACATTGTTGAAACAGAAGACATCTCACTTACACAAGACAAGTGCGTAGTGTGTGTGTGTGTGCAGGGCCCTGTGTGAGTGAGTGTGCGCACGTGTGTGTACATGCAGAAGCATCTGCAGATTTGAATGGATGTGTGTGTGCCTCTGAAATGTGTGTTCTTGTATCAGTAGTAGAGTCTAAATGCATTTGTGTGTCTATTTATGTCCATGTACGGGAGCATCTGTGTATGTATATGCCTCTTTGTGTGTCTGAGTGTGTCTGCATGTGGTTATGCCTCTGGTCATAACCCCCCCCAAGAACCTAAACATATTTAGCTGAAGCAAATGACCCCTCATTACTCAGTGTGCTACAATCAAAGGTGATAGGTCACTGCTGCTCTTGTGTGTGTGTGTGTGTGTGTGTGTGTGTGTGTGTGTGTGCTTGCAAGAGCATACTTGCATTAGAGCAGGCGTTTTGTCTCTGCATTTAGATTGCGATTGTGTGTGCGTGTGCGCATCATTTATCATCTACGCTTTGTTTTCTCTCCTCTCAGAGTGTTTGTGTTTACCTGCAGCTCTTATCTGATCAGGCCACACAGGAGGTCAAAGTCACAATACATTCGGGGGAGGATTATGTTTAGTCCATCTGAAGGACAAATCAGTGAGGACCTGCTCACCTTGACACTGACAAATTTGGAAAACCAAAATTTGTCAAACACATCAGAACTAAGTATGCAGACATAGCTGAAACAAGTCCTGTTTTGAGTGATTATTCAGGAAAAGGTTCTGGTTTGGTAACTACGGCTGGTTGTGATGGATGTGGTTTCATCCATCTCCAAACTGTCTCTTTCGCTCGCTTGTTTGTCCACAAATTCCGGTTTCACCCTGGAATTGCTATTGACTGTCCCTGCAGAGCAGAGGCAGCTTGTCCTCCATCAATGCCACAGGAAAACACAGCTTTGCTTCTGTTCACAAGCTGCTGTATTTTCACGGCTCAGAGGCAGCATGGATTGTAAAGATAGATTTTTTTTTTTTTTTTTGCCTTGACTCTTCCCATTTTTCAGCTACAATAGTCTCTATTTCTCATTTGCTTTGCCAATCAGAGGCATCATGTGTTCCTAATGTAAAATACAGAGCGTGGTTGGAGTGGATGGCAGGCATATGAAGCATAGGACTTATGCAAGAGTGACGGGAGTTTGCATACTGAGTCAACCACATTTCTGACTGGTGACTTTAACATTTTGTCAGGAAAAGATTGTAATTTTAGTCTTGTCTCCTTCCTCAAGTCACTTTTGATTTTTTCAGTATCAAAACACACCATGTGTTTCCCAAACCTTAAAGGGTAACCTTACCAATCACACACATCAATGTTTGTTTATAAATCTTGGAGATGACTACATATATGCATACATACTACATATGTGATTTAAAGAACGTTGTATAAAGCCTATTGTGGCTCCAGAGGCAGCAACGAGAAATCTGATAGATTATAACATCGCTTGGTTTGAAAATGAAAAATAAATCTTCCTCATCCGTGCTTGAGGCTTGCGGCTCGCGGCTCAAGGATGTTGGGATGAAACACAGAATCTCTGACTTAAATGTATGTGGTAGAGTTGCATTGTGGGTAATGTAGGTGCCAGAATTAGACAAGAGAGAAAAAAGTGTGGTATAAAAGCTTTTTTAACTGTTTGATGATGTTTTGGAGAGTGCAGCGCTAAATGCTGTGAACACCTAAACGTAGCCATTAAAATTGTTCCGCCTGCTTTAGTTTCTGCAGAGGATATTGTGTTACAAGAGCTGATAAAGCAGATGTGTTCAGTGTCAACATTCTGTGTCTTGGCATATACATTCATTAGTAACGGTTCCTGTTGATAGAAAAACGTGATCTGGGCTGCGTTACAGTTCATTCAAAGCGTACTGCTTCCTGTAAGCTTCTGTCTTTCTGCTTTTCCTTAATATTTTAAAGGTGATTGTTTTTTTCCTATGCTCATCATCAGTATCATCATCATCATCAGCATCAGCATCACTGCTACCACAACCCGTGGCCATATCCGTTTCCTCTGTAGCTTACCTCAGAGTGCTAAAAGACAACAGTCATCTAGAGAGCACATACAGTAAGTCCCATTATGTGTTTCCTGAGTCACATTCCAACGAAACGACCCAGCCGACTGATGCCCGGCGCAGGGCATGCATTCCCATCCCCATACTGATCCCTGAACATGCTCTTAACCATACTCATACTTTGAAAACATCCGGGGTCCTATCGGATACCCTGCGGAACGCCGCCTGGCGACTCCTCGTGTCTCTCAACCGGCTGGCTCACGTAATCAAGAGCTTTGAGGAGACACCCGGGAACGTCGGCATTCCCTTGGATATCATTCCCGTTCTCGCCAGCGTTGCTGTCAGCATGAGTAAAAGGGGGTCAGGTTCGGCAGCAGCTACGGTAATGGGATGGACAGATGTTTAGATGTGAGGGACCAGCCCCCCCCCCCAGGGCCCCTAAAGCCTGACAGAAAGCAATCAGCTTGATGTGGAAGAACAGAGCACTGTACTGTACATTCACAGAAAGAGTTGCAATATGAGCCAGGGGAGAAGGATTTACTGTAGATGTGGGGTTGGATAAGAAGAGAAATTATCAGCAGAGAGAGTGAAAAGAGTTGAGATACGCAGTGTTGATGTAGCTGAGCACAGAACAGATGGGAGTTGGGCATAAAAGAGACAAATACTGTGATGACTCGAGAGGAACAATGCGTTTTGAAAAGCAGGGACGGATCCAGTGTTGAATTTTGTGCATAAATTCTTGGCTAGGCAACCGAGCGAGAGGGCATGACAAAAAGGAAACAGAGGGAGGGAGGTCCGGATAAAAATGAGTCATGTTGGCAGGAGACAAGAACAGCTGAGAGGTTTTTGAGGTGCGTCTTTGGCTCTGATCGCGCTTTTATTTTGGCTGATGTAAGACGATACTTAGGAACCAAAAGGGTCTCTCTCTCTCTCTCTCTCTCTCTCTCTCTCTCTCTAACCCACACACACACACTTATTCTGTATTTCTCTCGCCCTCAACCTTCCTCTCGTCTGTCCCTGCCAAGTTTTTTTTGTCCTGGGAGGTGATGTGAGTGTTTCCACATGTGGTAGGCCAGTGCTACTAGTTTGGCTTGTAACACTGACTCGACACAAAGCCCCCTTATAGAAACAGAAGAGCAAACAGGGAAAAGGGCACAATTACCTCACAGTGTTTTACTTTAAAGGCTCAGATTTAAAAAAAAAAAGAAGAAGAAGAAAGTAAGAGGTGGAAGCGACAGGAAAGCAGAGACAGATGTGCTCTGTGTGTGAGTGTGTGTGTCTGTCACATGCATCAATTTACTATATTGCGTCCCTGCATGTGCCGCAATATTTTTAATTTTTATTATTTAATTATCAAACACTTTTTGTTCTTTCCTTTCTTTCAGTCATTCATTCACTTCTTCTCAGTCTCATCTTTCTCTGTGAAAACTACTGGGCGGGTCAGTTTGACAGTAATTGGGATGGGTCAATACAACATCCCACCCGTGGTGCTGAGGATCATTAGTGTGAGTGAAATAAACATTAATCTACCCGGCGTGCCGATGCCGCCGCTGGCAGCTGCAGTTGGCCACACACTCCATCAGGGAGATGGAGAGAAACAGAAAAGATGGATGAACTTTCTTCTTTTCTGTTTGCTACAGTACGGCTTGAGTTGGGGCATGAAGCACAGGACAACAGATAGGTAATTTAAATGATTTCTTCATCAGTTGTCTTGAATGAAAGCTTGTTTCCAGAATTTCGCTGTTGTGTGTTGTTTTACTCTAATTCCAGATGTTTTTGACATAAGTTTGGAATTCTGAATCGTTTGTGACAACAACACTTTTTTAATGCAGTATTAGTATCATATGTAATGACTTAAAAATGTGACAATTTACTGTTTTTATCATGTTTGCAGAAATGTTATGCATCTTTGGCTTTCTAGTCCACCACGTTTATCTGATGGCTTGAGTTACTAGTTACTTTGTTGATCAGTACATACTTATACATGAATACATACTAATACATCAATACATACTTTTACATGCAAAACATATAATGTTTCTATAAAATACAATGTATGATTATAGACAGGGCATTATTATGTATATTAATATTAAGGTTAGCTTGAGAATCTTCACAAGGAGTCAACAAAAGGTTTTTCTTCATTCATAATTTATTTGCTGAAAGCAAGTTAAGTTATCAATACAAATACTTAAGAGCTTTTGAGTAAATACACTGGTTGGAGATCTAACAGATTGTGGATTCTGAGTACTTTGACTCACTTTTGATACTTAAATAGTTTATTCTGCTTATAATCCTTCTGCTCTTTCACTTATGTCAGATTTTGAATGTAAACCGCCCGCTTGTAGTATTTTTGCATGCATATCAGCACTTTTACTTCAGTAACAGATCTGAATACTTCCACCTCGGGCTTATTCAAACATTGAGGCCGCTGATGTGACACTTTTCAGGTAGTGACAGAAAGTTTACAGTTTCGTGAACGGCATGTTATTTATATTAGAAAATGAAACGATCATAATTATTAGTGCTTGCTAATTTATTCATTTGTCGAATTAATGCGTATGCGTGCATCTGCTGGGATGAGCACAGCTGCTCTCTGTGCTGAGGACTGAAGTTTGCTGACTGTGATGGAAGCTGAGCGCGATGGATGTGGGGCAACAGGCGGGGAGGAGGAGGAGGAGGAGGAGGAGGAGGGTGGTGATGAAAGAGAGTGAGAGGATAAAACACACACACACACACACACACTTTTCTCTGTTGTCCGTTAGTGCCTGCCACCGTCACAGTGGGGGGGCTGTGGCCTCTGCATAGCCTGAGAATGGTAAAGGCTAATCCTACAGGAATGCTCCAGGAATGTGAAAGTTGAGTCAGGGATCGAACAAGAGAGAGGTGGAGAAGAAGTGGAGGGAGGGAATGGGCAGAAAGAAAAAAAAGAGGACTTAGAGAAAAGGGTGGCATTCAGGAATAAATGAAATGAAAGAGAGAGAAAGAGAAAAGGGGGGGTTGGAGAGAGTGAAAGAGAGGTGGAGAGGAGGAGGAGAAGTTGAAAGAAAAGAAAAGAAGGGTTTGGCAAAAAAAAGCAGAGAAAAGGAACAAAGACAGAAAAAGAGGGGAAGAGAGAAACAGATTGGCAGGAGGGCTGATTGCAGAGTGTCTAGTTGTAAGATAAATGGTTGGATATGCTTTCTTTATTCTACCGGCATTTACAGCAGTTGTTATGGAAACAGGCCAAAACCTGCTGGATTGTTTTTAAAGACATCTTCTGTCCTGCAGGTATACAGAGATCATCCCGATAGTTTCACTGGAAGAGTGAGAGCTTGTCTTGTCATGAAACAAATGAACTTTGTGCAGGCTTTCGTAACAATGGCAGTTAGGCGTCCACCGTTGCAGCTTAGCTGTCAGGATGAGTCTCTGCTTGTCCTCATTTCCTGGTTCCTGTTACAAAGATGGTTTTTCTTTCACCTCACAAATGTACTGTGACGTACCCAAACTGGCAGAGAATGGTATGTTCCATCGTTGTGGTTCGTGCACTCTTTGGTCTCGTTCAGTTATGCCCGAATACGTGCCAATGAGCATTCCCAGTAACACATTTGGCACCATTTCCACCTCCACAGACATACCTGGAAAGGTATTTGTTATACAGCAACATCACAACACAGCTTCCTAAAATTCAAATACAAAACCAAAGTGGAAAAATTTCCTGTGTGAACAGCACATAACTGTATTATAAGATATCTTCAGTTACCTGAAAGGCAGGTGTGCCTCTGCATGTTTGTCTGTATGACTGCCAGTCAGGATAAGAAGTTCATGTGTAGGAAGAGAAGTTGTCTACACTGCAGATATGTGTGTTTTCTTTGTCTGCCCGCTCTTGTGCAACAGCAGTTACAGTTACGGTTACAGTTAAACTTGCTGACAAAACACAGCAGGCGGCACTGGATAAATGCAGCTGCTCCATTATCTTTATGTATGTGCGTGGGCGGATGTGTTTGTGTCTGTTTATGCAAATGCATGTGTGTTCTGAAAAGGACAAGGCGTTCTCGATTTGATAAATGAATCAACTGAAATATTTGCTCTGGTTTGGTTAAAATGTTGGATAAAGTTTAAGACATTTTGACGAGCACAGACGTGAATGATAAAATTGAAGGTTTGTCATGGCTTATTGGGCCTCTTGAAGAGAACGGAGCCGTCATTATTATTAGCAACACCTGTGCTTTGACAAGTAAAGAGGCCCGTCTCTGAAATTTCACCAAAATCACATGTGAATCACAGCAAGTTTCCGTAAACTACACTAATGCTCATATATTCAACAGGATGAGATGGAAATATTACATAAATAATTCAGCCATTCAGTATTTCGTTACTGTGTTACACCCAAGATGGCAAATATGTCATTGAACAAATGATTTGTCAGCCATTACAGTGACCAGCCACATCGGAAATGAAAAGTTTTTATAGTTGTTGCAAACAGCCGCACTCACCATCTTCTAAATATGGCATTAATTCATAGCACTGCACTCAGTTGTACACAGGAACAAAAAGTGCCAAATAGTGCCGCACAGAATGAAAAAAGAGAGCTTGGGAGACTTTTTGAAATTGTTTCTCATCAGAGCACAGACAGGCCATCAGGAAGAAGGTGTCAGCATCAAACTGGAGATTTTGGAAAGTTAGAGAACTGGACAGAAACAGCCCTCATCACGTCTGACCATGACGGAAGGCAAAAGTGTTTATAGCTGTTTCAAAAGACCGCAATCAAAGGTGGGTTGAAACGCCAGCTTTTCAGAGTGGAGGCATGTAAGGATGAGTGGCAGCATGACATGCATACTTAATTTAAAGTAGAAAAAGCAGGAGCAGGCACAGCAAGATTAAGATTTATTAAAATCCAACTTTTGTCAGCCTCTATCACATTTTCTCTGTCTCCCCTCCAGCTAAATCTGTAAACTTTTTATCATCATATTTCAGCTTTTTTCAATCCACGTTTGTTTTTTTTTTGGTTTTTACATTTTGAAAATGGATGCAGATGAAACATACCTACTGTTGCTGTGCGATCATTTTTTTAAAGAGAGCTTTATATCAGCTGGTTGTTTTATATTTTTATATTTCATGTATATTTTATTATCATTAATCAAAATAAGTCTGATACAAAATGCAATGAGAATAATCGAATTAATAACTGGTTATAATTGTGAAGCTTATCACTGATAATTTGTAAGAAAAAATATGTGCATGTGCTTTTGTCTTGTGATAAGTTTGGATTTGCGTGTGTGTGTGTGTATGTGTGTGTGTGTGTGTCCCCGCTGGCTGTCAGGAAGTGGTCCCACCATTAGACGTGACTGCCTTGGTGTGTCTCCACAGTCACAGGATTCCCCCTGAGACAAACTCCTTCATTCACTCAAGGACAGACGTCAGACATAAAAACAATACCGGAGAGAGAGAGTGTGTCGAGGGTGGGAAAACGAGTGATAAATAGTGAATGTTTGAAGCCAACTAAGAGTGAGTGGGAGAGGAAGAGCGCAGATGGAAACTGAGCGGTGATGAGAGATTTTAAGAGTGAGGGATATGGCGAGAGACAATAGGACAGACAGGGACTCAGAGAGTCCTGCAGTTGGAGGAAGTCCCCTAATAAAAGGTTTCCTGTCTCGCTGAGCATCCCTAGTCTCTGGTGGCTTTTCACCAAGGCCTGCTTGACACCAATTAAACCTGCTCTGAGACTGATGCCCCCCTTCCCTCCCCCAGGACACAGCAGTCAGACAGCCGTGCTCATGATGGCTGAGTGCTGGACTTCCTATGTAGGGCATACAATATAAACATGCACACTGACAAATGCACAAAGTCGCATGCAAGCGCAGACACACACACACACACACTTGTTTCCATCACTTCTGGGGACATTACATAGACTTACATTCATTTCCTGCAGACTTATACAAGTTGCTCATGCAGTCAAGGCAGCTTTTAATCAACAGTCTTCTTTTTCAGTTGACATAAAGTTTTCATACTTTTTATGTAAGCAAATATAAACTATAATAATACTGCAATTGTATATTATATCGTTTTTCAATAGTGATGTAAGATGGATTTTTTTCCCCCCTTTATTCAACAAGCCCACCTTGTGCTGATTTGTACTGTTAGTTATTTAACATGGCTGCCCCTCAAAAGCATTCAACATTTTTGAAGACTCATTGTGCTGTCAAGTTTGTGCTCCACTCAGAAATTGGAACCTGGCAAATTTGGTCAAGTCAAAACAAACACCAAGAAGTTTGACTTTGACTTCTGGTTATCATATCACAGTATCATCCCACTGCTTAATCACGCTCTTTTTGCCAGTTTTATCCTATGTGAGTTTGTGTGTGTATGAATGCAATTTAACATATGGTGGTGTGAGGGATTGACTTACGAGAAAAGTTCTTCCAGTTGTGTGGCCCTTAAGATCCTGGAGGATCCGGGATGACGAGGTTCAGGATAAAGGATTGGGATGGCAGATTACAGAAAGGGTTGGCAGGGGGGAGCAGGGGTGTAGGCGAATTGGAAATTGGGCCCAAAGCCCAGCACAGCATGCCACGCTCCAGGCTTCACCCAGCCCCGCTTCAAAGGGCCCTGAAATCTCTCCAGAGCCACTCAGACAAATTATAGTAATAAACAACAAGTCACCTCCCTGGGGAAAACAAACGGCCCAGGATCCCGTTGCCCCGGCGACTGAACCCTGACCAGCCCGCCCAGCCACTGACAGTCTGTTTCCAACTTTGTTTGTTTGTTTGTTTACTCAAAGACACCAGAGACGGCGGCAGCAAGGAGGGTTATCTTCACAGAGCTCGAGCTGAAAGGAGTTGGAAAAAATAAAGCCTCCAATTACATGTGATTTAGTCCATCCTGGGGTATTATGGGGATGGGAGAGATAAGCTGGACTGTGAGTGGGCTCTAATGACCGAGCGACCTACGGGAAAGCTGGGTGTAGTTTGTTCATTTGTCTCCTTACTGTAAAAACTCAAAACTTTGCCCTCATTTTTGCAAAGCCTGCATGAAGACAGAGGAAACATTTTGTTCTCTCTCATGTCTGTTTTCAAACAAATCCAGGAGAAAGTGGACCTTCACCTTCATGAGGATGCGTCAGATACACAAGGTCTCACCCCAGACTATTGGCAGCTATTCGCCAAGAGCTCTGTTTGGGAATCGTCAGAGATGCTCATCCACACTTGCAGTTTGTCTCCCCATGAACATGTGCTTGGATAGGTTAGGAGACTAAAATCTGTGCTATATTCTGATGTTTTGTGTGTGTGTGGTGCACAACCTCCCCTCCCATCCCTTCTATCATTTCCCATCACTTTGCACATCATGTCCAAAGGGGCAGTAAAACCTCAGAAGAAAAAGAAATGTACCAGTCTTATACTTGTGCAGGATTAGAAGCCTTCACATCCCGTCCAAGGCCGACGGCGTTCAGAAAGTGTGGAATTTGACAAAGCAATAACTCACAGCCTTCTACTGTAGCTCACATGGAACTGCTAACAGAAAACCTATGAAGGCTCGGGTGAGGAGTGGGCGATCAATCACGGCTCTCTTCTTTTATCTGGTTTAGCTAAGAGGAAAGCCAGATAAACACTCTCTGGTGCCTTTTCTCCAAGGTCAATCCCCGTATGACACCAAAGCCTCGCTGGAGATCCACCAGACGTTGAGGTGAGAGGGAGAAAGACATGCGTTCAGATTGAAAGATGCAGGACCAAACATAAATGTTTAAGTTCGGCAGATCAATCATGCTAATATCAGACAGTCATGGGAGGAATGTCAACAGCGCTCACCTCTAACCCCATGTGTGAAGGCATTACAGTGGAGCAGTGACCCCCTGATTCTCCTCACGGCGACCTCCAGGCAGCCCTGCTCTAATGGAGATTTTATGGATGGTGTTCCACTTTATAGAGACTGTGGGCCTGACTGGGCGGCTCTGGGAGCCAGATGTGTTATATGGACAAAGTAAGCCAATTACTTGAGACAGAAAGCTCTTTAGACACTTTTCTCAGGTACAGGCACTGATATGTCAATTAAACTTCACTCAAGGCAAAGGAGAGCACTAATGTGGAAAATTTGTCTCCTACAAAATACATGTATATACTACTGTTTTGGGCCAATTAACTTGCTGCCTGGATTTCATTCATGTATAATGTTTTTCTTTCCCAAACTACAAAATACATTTTCATACTGGAAGTCATTGGGATTGTGGTTATATGCACAAAGTGCAGGAATTTGACACTGGAGGCTTCTTGCATCCCCTGCATTGTTAGGTTTACTGTACGAACAGTTGCTGCCACTTGGCGACATAAATGTTCTGTGTTTTGAATCAGTGATAGATAGATAGATAGATAGATAGATAGATAGATAGATAGATAGATAGATAGATAGATAGATAGATAGATAGATAGATAGATAGATAGATAGATAGATAGATAGATAGATAGATAGATAGATAGATAGATAGATAGATACTTTATTGATCCCGAGGGAAATTCAATAGTGGCACTCATACACTGCAGGCTGCTTCTGTCTGCCTTCTGTGATCCCATTCAGGCAAACAGAGCATGCTGTAGTTTAAAATAGAGGAAAGGGTTTGCAATATGATGCAATTCTCATATATACTGTCTGTGTGTGTATATATATATATACCAAGACATTTTGGACAATGCTATGCTTCCAACTTTGTTGCAACAGTTTGTTGAAGGCCCTTTTCTATTCCAGCATGACTGTGGCCCAGTGCACAAAGCAAAGCTCCATAAAGACATGGTTGGATGAGTTCAGTTTGAAAAGGTTTGACTGAGTCCTGACCTCAACCCCATCCAGCACCTTTGGGATGAACTGGAGCAGAGATTGTGAGCCAGGACTTTTTGTTCAGCATCAGTGTCTGACCTCACAAATGCTCTACCGCATGAGTGGACAAAAATTCCAACATAAACACAAAATCAAAATTTTGTGAAAAGCCTTCCCAGACGAGTGGAAGCGGTTGTAGCTGCAAAGCTGTCTGTGTATTTAGAATACAGTGTCATTAAAGCCAATATTGGTGTAATGGTCAGGTGACCCAATACTTTTGTCTATATAGTATATGTTATGGACATTCATGCCTCTAATGAATAGCACAGTCAGAGAGTGGCAGGAAATGGGGGTGATGGAGAGAGGAAGACATGCAGCATCAGACCACAGACCAGACTCAAACCTGGATGTTGCTTCTCTTCATGGTGTGAGTGCGCTTCAGTATAGTCTTAATGACAAATTATGTTTGTTTTCCCAGGCTGAATAATCAAACTCAGTAGTTGCCTGAGTGCTGTTTCTCTTCATCAATTTGTAGCTTCTGAGTTGAATCACAGCAGCTTGTGTTGTGTTGCATTGCTTGTGTTGCAGTCAGTCTAATTGATTTCTTTCCCATTTCTGTACAAATTTCTACGTAAACCACTTTGAGCTGCAGTTTACGCAAGAAGAAATTTATATTATTATTGTTTTCCACTTTCCGCTCTACCAGATGATGAGAAGCCTTTCTGGTAGTAACGGTGATGAGGAAGTATTATTGACGATGACGATGATGATTAGAATCAGAATTCCTTTATTTATTCCCGAGGGGAAATTCTTTTGATGACGATAACAACTGTAATAGACAACAGCTGTGAGGACGGTGTTGTTGATAAGAAGAAACTGACAGACCAACAGCATTCTGGCCTTAGAGCGTCATCACTTTTCCTTCCTTCAGATAAAGAAACAGAGTTGTGAATGAGACGTGTTCAGTGAAGAGAGATGCGTGTTAAAAAGGCTCTCTGGGTCGACAGAAACAGAAACAGAAGAAAACAGGATTTATTTGTATACTGTATTTTAATGCAGATAAATTCACAATTTAATTCTACTCCATAATGCACATTTAAGTTCATTTACATTGTCAGGCAAATGAGCCTGCATAAAACATTTTGATCATTGGTCATTTGATCATGTCTCAGGTAAAAACACAATTTTATCATTGCATACATATTAATACAGGTTAACGACAACCAATAAGTCGTGTGATCGGCTATGTTGACATTAAAACTGAGCGATCTCAGAGTGGGTCAGAGGTGACAGAAAGCTGGGCCGCCTGATGCGACTGCTGTAGCACCCAACCCCAACCACGTCTGTGCGGGCTTACGACAAGAATGTTCCTCGGGCTATTTTGACCCGTCTGCAAGAAAAAGACAGAGAGAAAAATATGCACGTCAAATTTAGCAAGAACCAAAAAAAGAAAGACGAAGACAGGAAAAGAGAGGGAGAAAGAGAGAGAGAGAGAGAGAGAGACATGGAAAGTGTGAGACAGTGAAAGGAATGACAGAGCAAGAAGAGTTAGTGTAGAAAGAAAGAGAAAGAGAGAGAGAGAGAGATAAAAGGACAAGAAAGAGACGCATAGAAAGAGAAGAGAGATCAAGTGTCAGGTCCACTGTGGTCCATTTTGCCCGGAGACAGCTGCAGCCACAACTGACAAATCCAGAGGGGCCCCTTTTTCTATAGGCACCGGGAAAGCACCGGGAATTATCCACTGTCTCAGCTCTCAGCTCCTTAGGGAACCTCTCTCTCTCTCTCTCTCACTCTCTCTCTCTCTCTCTCTCTCTTTCTCTTTGGTTAGCAGAGGGAAGAGGAGGAGGTGCAGGAGCAGGAGAAGGTCACAGCCATTTCCACTTCCAGTGCCTCCACTGATACCCCCCCGCCACCCCGCTCAGTCCTGAAACGGGGCAAATCCGGGAGATTCAGAGGGCACAAACCTCTCTCACCCTCCCCAGCTTCCACTTCTTCCTCCATGGGCCCTCTCATAATGATTTGTATATGTGTGTGTGTGTTGAAGGGATGAGGAATGAGAGGAGTGTGAACAGCTGTGATGTATTGTCGTCTGGGGCATGATAATATACCCATGCCATTAGGGCTGGACATTGCTAACATGTGTACGCGTATGTGTGTTAAAGGTAGGTTTTAAAACAAGGTAGTCACAGTTCAAAGGAGGCCACAGCTTGCTGGCAAAGCCTGATACCTGCTGTGCCTGTAAAGCAAGGAGAATAAAGTGAGTAAAGTGAAATGAATGCAACCCACTGCCACAGAGCAAGAAAAAACACAGGGCAGGCTATGGATATTAGGTAAATGTGTGTGTGTGTGTGTGTGTGTGTGTGTGTGTGTGTGTGTTGGGGGAGGGGGGGTCAGTAGCTACAAGGGTGAGAAAGGTAGAAGGAGGTTTTGATGTTTGGGAAGGGAGTGCAGCAGGGGAGCTCATCGTAATGTATCTATTGAAGTTCAGGCCTCTGTGTTTGATACACTACATCTGTACCCCATTTCACTCTTTTCCCCCAGCTGTGCACGCTCACGTGTACAGGAACAATAAGACCAGGGTCCATAAATTCCCTCACTCCCTCTGCATTCACCTCCCTTAGCGTCCACATTTTTCTCTTTTTTTTAATCTCTTCCCTCTATCCTTTTCTGTCAGCCCTCCACACCCAAACTACACCTTTTCTCTCTCACCTCTTGAGATAATGTGATGATATTGGGCCTTTGCTTTTAGCTCTGACGTCTGCCTCAGATTGCTGACTTGGCTGCAGCCCCTCAACGCAGACGGCGTGCCATAAAAAGCTTGATTTAATTGATTTCCTCTCGGTAAGAGGGGTCAGGTCTTCTGCTCCGGTTTCCGACATCCCTTACTCCCCACCTCTTCCCTCGCTCACTCTCAGTGTGCCCCTTATCCAAATCCCTCCACCACCACCGCATTGCAAAAAAGTGGAGGTATCAGTTGGCCCCCGTCAGGTCCACTGGGGTCTGGGTGCGCGGTAAATGAAATATGGTAGCTGTCGCATTAGGAAATCCATTGAAGTTAATTAGGGCCGGTGTTCTCTGCGGAGCCACATCTGCTGCTGTTTAGGCGCCAGCATCCCCCCCATCCAGACGCTACCGTGGGGACTATGGTGGGGAACAGGAGGGTGGGGGTCGATGCCGGTGGGGAAACTGGACCTGGGGTATTGAGTGGTACTGGCCAGCGGTTGGCTGGGGAGGGTGGCAAGGAAGCTGAGTGGCTCAGAGGTCGTGACCTATACGTAATTCATAATGGTGGCTGGATGGATCATCGAGTAATGGATACTGCGTTGTTATCAGGGGCTATCAGCTGGATAAGCTGTTGTAAAACCACGGAAACTGGCTACTCCACACCCACATGCTATAACAACATATGATATCGACCAGCCAACTGAGACTTCTTTCATGTATGATATGTCAGTACAGGCAATAAAAGAATTAAACTGTCTCATATTATTGGCTGGTAATGAGCTGCGAAACAGATCTTAGCAATTTGGAAGTTTGTCGCAGGGTAATGGGGTGTAATTTTGCGATTGCAGATCCGATAGAGCAGTCAGAGGGCGTATGAAGCTTAACTGTACACTTGAGGATTTATCATACACAGCAGCTGACTTGCATCACCAGGTGTGTGGGTTAGAGGGTGACAATGACAACCAAACAATGAAGACAAGACAAACAAACTCAGTGTGACAGAGCCGACCGCTACATCTACGGTAGTCGCAGAAGTCAAAAAGCAGGGTTTTGTCAAAGGGTGACAGATGCGGCAGGGTCAAAAGTTTAATGACAGTGTGTGTGTGAAGCATGGCAGCGTATTGGGATGTGGACAAACGCTTCAGAGCTGCCTGGAATGGCCGGTCACAGATCTTTAAGATCAGACTCTGAGTGCCAGACCGAAGGGTTAGATAAGGTTCTGAATCATCTGCCAGATTCAAAGAGTGTCAAGCAGACCCACGTCTGGAGTCTGGCTGCTTAGAGGGTTTGTTTTTACATCAAGCTCAGGTCAAATATTTGCAAATTAGTTTGACTTTTTTTGTTTTTACCCGCTCAAAGTTCCAGATGGGCAAGCGTTTACTGTATGAGAGCGATTTCAAAGAGTGTTTGGCAAGCTGTCAGTCACAGAGCAGTGAGTTGACGTTATTCTTCTCTGTATTTGTCGCATTGCCCCGCAGAGAAAACCCCACCCGCCTCTTTCTTCAAATAGTTTAATTAAAAAATAACTTGCAAATACTGTTTCATGGTTCTGTGTTTCGGTATGAGCAAGGCTAAAGAAGGGTCAGCCTGTGTATTTATCAAAGTCTTGTTATTTATAAGGAATCGACTACTTCTTCTTTAAAAATGCAGCTCCAGATTCATTAAAGTCGACTTAATACTTTTCTTTAACTTTGCATCAGTTGTGAGGACTTTTCCAACTGTAACTCATCAACAGATTGTAAAGCCCTTTCAGGCTTTTGGAATATATAAATAAAATCGACTTGACGTGACTTTGTTATGTCCATCCAAAGCAAAGGTTTAACATATAAAGGAGTGCATAGTTTATCTACGGGTTTACCAATCAGCAGGAGAAAAAAAAGGTGAAAAAATGGTCACTTAACCTTTGGTTAAAAAACAAAGTAAGCCACCCTTGGTCAGCCATAGCAGGGGGTCAGTGCACCCACTGATGTGGCTGATCATTTGTCACCTACAGTTCAGCTCAGGGAGCATCTTCACTGCGTCATCCATCTTCACTTTGCATTCTAAGTGTGTGTCCGTGGTGTGTGTGTGTGTGTGTTTCACGCCATTTGTCAATAGTTCAGAGTGCATCTTCACTCATTCGTCTTCAGCGAGCGTCTTAAGTGTGCATTCTTTGTGTCCATCTCAGGTCATTAGTGGTCAGCGTGTAAAATGGATGAATGGGGTGGGTGGCTATCGGGATAATGTGAAGGGTTCTCTTTTGCTGACTGATTTTACATCTTGACATGGTTGTGTTTAATCAGCGTTTTATCTTTAATTTGCTTGCAAAACAAATTCAATATCACAGGAAAACAGGAAAATATGAAGCAAAGCAATACTGGTACTATAAATCAGTGATGAAAGAAGTACTCAAATCTTTGACTCAATACAACACATTGTAAGAATATTCTGTGCTGAGTAACAGTACCAAACGTGAAAGTTCTCCTTATGTAGAATGGCTCCTTTTAATTACTTTATATACTGTCAGGCTGTTCTAATAATATATCATAATTTATTAGTTGATTTATATTTTGTGTTTTAATCTAAATCAGCAAGTAAGTTCAGTAAAAGTCGTGGAGTAAAAAAGGACATATATAAAGCAGAGAAAAAGTGCCTCAAAATTTAAACTACTTAATTACTGTATTTGAGTAAATGTATAATGTTGAAGGGTGAAAAAAACATAGTTTGGGGCAGACTTCTTCCACATCTGATCTTCAGTGCAATTCAATAAATAAAATTTTATTTATTTTTTTAAGAGTTGAGTGTAGATTAGTTTTTATCGCCGGACCAAAGAGCAATAAAACCGAGATGACGTCCTGACAGCATCTGATTTGAAATTCATGCTTATGTTACCCTACAGACATTGTTTTTTTTCTTTCTCTCAACACGCAGCCGTTCCCACACCTCCTGTGTCACAGCACAATTTTCGTATCTCCACAGTGTAACCAGCGTATTCCTTAGTTTCAGTCATATTCCTTTATTTCCCAAAAACCGTCTTATCGAAGACATTTCAAAAAGGCACACACCTTGAACAGCCTCTTTTCAGTTACTGCTATTGTCTCTCTCAATCGTTTCTGCCTAAAAAACCTTGATTTTTCATTTATATTATACATTATTTTGTGTGTGTTTAATTATACCTTTTCATTACACACATTTTGACTGCACACTCTAGAAAAATATTCACCACATGTACTCAGTTACTTTCCAGCCGTGCAGTAAATGCAGACGAATGACTGTGAGACCCGTGAAGCTGTCCCTACAGTCTCTCCTATAGGTACAGATCTGCTCCTAGGCTGAATATTTTACAATTTGGAAACCATAAACTCAAACAAATTTATTTTACAGCAAGAAAAATCTAGTAAAGCACCAGTTTTATCCTTCTAAGTCATCATCCAATACACAACTTCCGCAAGTGTAGAGTTCACTTGAGTTTCCCTCTCGCTGTTCTGGTTCCCTCCCACAGTCAACAGACATGACAAAGGCCAACTGGTATCTTAATTTCCCATAAATGTGAATACCTTTCAGTCTACATTAGCTGCACATGACAGAATACACCCTGTCTAAAGCTATGAGGCTTGACTGGGAATCAAACAACCGTGCCCCTAAACTCTGTCCACTTCTTCTGTATATCAATAGCAATTTGGGTGTAATTTGCTCTCAGCTGCAGTTTGGTTGGGGAGAAAAGGATGAGGGGAGGCAGTAAGATGAAGCTGGCAGTACCCAGTCCTGTGAAAGTGTTCTTCCTGCATACTTGGCATCAGATCAAGGTGAATCTGGTATGTGTGAGGGAATGAGCTAAGGAAAGCAAATGTGTGTTTGAGAGCAGTGTGTGTGCGTGCATTTGCAGCCCTCATTAGTAAGCTCCAGCCCTGCATTCACAGTATGAACACACCACTCCTCCCCTTTCCCTCACTCTCAGCCTCTCAACTAAATGAGGTTAATAAACTCAAGCGTTTACTACCATCACCAGCACCATCCCTCCTCCCACCCCTGCTTACTCCTTCATCTCTACCTCCATCACGCTTTTGCACTCCTGAGCCAGCACTCCTCCACCTCCCTTCTCCTCCTAAGCCTCCCTCCTTCTTTCATCTCAGCTGAAACGCTTTCTTCCTCTTTTCCTCACCTCTTTTTTTATTGTCATTGTTGCACGGCGAAAGCTCTGGGATTTCCTCCCTCTATTTCCCAGGACAGAGCTGCAATTACAGCTCAGGAGAGAAGAAGACCAGCTGTGCAGGGGAGCTGAGAGGAGGCGGGCGGGGGAGACAAAAGATGAGGGCGCCCTCCAGAGGTAAGGAGAACAAACTGCTCGTATTTCTACCACAATATTTCTTGCTCACATCAAAGAAGAAGCTTACCTTGAGGCCACATGGTAACACCAGACAGGGTCATCGTGACCAAACACTAATAACAACCCATCATAACGAATGATGTGCTGTGTTATGACCTGACTCGCACGTCCTGGGCTGTTTAAACACAACTGAACACACACACCCTTGGCTGTGGCAGGAACGAGCGATGATACCAAGGAAATGTGAAGTATGCCTCAAACGGCCTTGGCGGCTCTTATCTTGGGCAGCATGTGGACAGGGACATCCTAAAAATCATAAAATGCACAACAATAAGACCGAAGAGACCGTATTAACATAAAGGGCAAATTCAGACAGCTGTGACCTTAATACGTGCAGGAATGTTGTTGGGACTGGGCAGAAGCATTACGTGCCACCACGTCAATGTATATTAAGTGTGTGAGTGAATGTGTTCAATGTGTACACACATTGCTCCTGTTGGCGTGAATTGTTTTTCCTTTCTTCTTAATGCTCGTAGCCTGCAGGAATGCTGGTACATTGCGTAGTAGATTTTTATGGAAGTATTTCATAGATTATTTATTATACTTTCTTACCTGCTGTGCAGTATAGCACACCGATGGATGAGAGACAATTTTGACCTTAAAAAACCTCTGTGATTTTCTGACATCTGACTGGATTATCTTCAAACAAAAGGTTTAAGATTTATTTTCACCCCATGTCTGGTCACAGTGTTCCTCTGATCATATGACTGAGGGCCTGCAGTCCAGGCTGTTAAACCTTCTTCAGTTTTCTCTCTAACACGCTGGGTCACAGTACATACACAGTAATTGTGACCCCAAACAGATTACGATCCGTTCATCCAGTGACTCATCCTGCTGCTCAAAACACCGTAAAGGATAACGGTGATATTTAAAAATGCATCAATGCGTCAAAAACAAACAATGCGTCAATTCATCTCTAAGGAATTTCTGACTCCCCCAGCCTGATGGTGGTACAAATACTTACTTTCATTTCTCAAATTAAAGTCCTTAAACGGCTGGGCATTGTCGCTTTAACTCAGACAAGACACACAATGGTGGTCTATGGCACACAGGAATGGGCTTCATCACACTTTGGCCACGCAGGCAGTACTTCCTACATGCATGATCGTATGTATGTATGATCAAATCAGTATTGGTTTTTGGTGTTTGGTTGTGGGATTTATTTGCAAGACAAATCTAGTATGTCGTCACCTTCTGAGTTGGGAATGTTTCATCAAGAGAAAATACACAAAATATATCTGGAATCTGGAATCTGGGATATAACTTTTGCATTAAAGGGCCACTTCACCAACTTTTACATGTCAAAGTCTATGTGTCACCAAGTATTATGCAATATGTAAAAACAGTTGTCCTCTGTCTTGTCCTCTGTCTTCATCACCAGGGAGATGGATAGACATTTGCTTTTACCAGCCACGGAAGGTGTAACAAAAATAACTGTTGAGGAGTAGGATCAAGTATTTTTGGAGCTTGACAGATACTACACACAGCGGTTCTGCTGAATCGCTTGTAATTTTTTTTCCCCAACTTTATGGAAGAGCAGTTGTAACGTGTTGGGAGTCTTCTTTTAAGTGATCCCAGTCCTGTCTTGTACAGTCACCCCTGAACTGTGGACATCAGTGAACACATGCCACTTCAACACTTTTATCCGTACATTTTCAAGATGCTTGGCCCCAACTGGAAATGAACCCGTGACCCTGGCAGCTCTGCCAGACCCGCTCCACGCAAACCGGATCGCATTATTAAAATGACTGCGATATGTGCCTGTTCGATTTCAGGCATCAGCTGCTTTGCAATGTAATGTTTCCTAACAGCTGTCGCACTGTCAGGTTGTCTGTGTGAGGGAGAGAGTGATGGCAGCAGGAGCCCCCAGTCAGGCCCACGGGACAGTCGGAGAGGAGCAGACGGTCGTGTCGTTTCACTGGAAACATATGGTGAAACTCAAGTGTGTAATTTACCTAGGACTACGGGTGGCCCTGAGTAGCACATACACACATGCTCATGCACACACGTACACACATGCACACACACACACACTGATAGGGTGTAATTTACCTGGGGCCTATGGGTGGCCCAGTATCCCGTTGCACTTGTCATACACAAAGACAGCTCAAAACACAGTTCACACTCTGTGGCAGAGATGGAGAGAGTGAAACTAATTTCCCTCAGCCTGCACACAGGAGAGTAAGAAATCACACAGTGACAAAGATGTTGGAGATCAACACACTGAGAGTGGGACTGCATGTAATGTGATTGGCCCGGTGGAAGATGTTACCCTAAAATCTTACTCGTGTGGGAGTTGCTGCACACCCTGTATCACATCCTCTCCAATTCATCAACCTGGCTCCTTTTCAAAGCTGGCGCTATCCTCCCTTTGGAGCGAGAGAGCGAGATGAAGGTCATGGGAGCACCGGCGAAGAGGAGGAAGACAGATTAGAGGAGTACGTCCCTCCCCACATTCCTGCACTGACCTTCGTAGTAGTGTGGCGATGTAGCTATCATCAGCCCACCATGCTTTACAGTCGGTTGTTATTGAGGGGTGGGATTATGGGGCTCCTCAAAACCTGCATGCCCCACCCCCAATTCCACAGCAACGGTGAATGGAGCATATCTTGTTTCACAGGAAGACTGACAGAAAGGCTGTTCCAGACGTCTACAGTTGGCACTGTTTGAGCTGTCTGTCTGTGAAGGCTGATATGATAGCCTGTCTGCAAGTCACTGTTTGTGTGTGTGTGTGTGTGTGTGTGTGTGTGTGTGTGTGTGTGTGTGTGTGTGTGTGTGTGTGTGAACTGGTGTTTGATCTCCTTTCTCAGCCAAGGGGCTTTAACTTCACTCCAGGTGCAGAGAAGTCAACCTGAGGGCATGGGAGGCGCATACAGTTGAGATCACAATCATGTAGCACTTAACATACACACACACACACACAGAGAGAGAGAGACAGGAAGTTTCCCCAGAGCAGTAACAGACTGAGTAACTTTGTGGTTTAAACTGGTTTACCAGTCCAGTGGTGTCGCCGTGGAATGCTTCTAAAGACTCGGGCAATGTGCTGTAGGATAAACATTTCTGTTGCCGCCTCCACATGTGAACATCAATCAGTCCCAAATACTGAGAGTGAAAAATGAAAAGGTGAAAGGGCCAGCTGGTTCAGTGGGTTGTTTAATGACAATGCGCACGACTGACTCTGCATCGGTCTACTGTACACAGAAGCAGATGGAGTTGGTTTCCTTTGCTGCAGGTCAGGTCTGATTGGGCAGAGAGTAAATTAGCTGGAGAGTCAACAGGGGGATGAAACACGCCGTGCACAACACTGAAGAGAGGCTGAGACACTTTTATTTAACAGGTGCAGATTTGGCAATTTTAACAATTTAAAAAAAAAAAAAAATCAGAGGACCATTAACTTGACCCAATAATGTGAATTTCTGTGTTGACTTTAAAAGCTTAACTGCATTTCTTCCATTACACTGCTTTAAACGTAACAGGAATAATCCCTCTCTTTATTCTGCTGTATCTCCACACAGGAAATCTGTGTGGTCCATAATGAGCTCAGTAAACATCTGCTACTCCTGTATTAGAGACCATTTTCTCCACGTCTCATCCTGTAATATGGAGAAATTAGAGTGCAGGGACTCATTGAGTGTGTTTACACACACATTCACAGAGAGCAGACATAACATGAGGAGTCCAAGTGTTTTTATACTACCCAACTGACGCTCTAACATACCATCTCAGCACCACAATTTTCCATCCACAACAGTAAAACACTACCGGGTGTCCTTGGTGTATGGTCCCTGAATACCAGGGTTCTGTTCAAAGCTCAGAGCAGGTCTGTTCCAAGAAGCAGGTTTACGGATTTTCGGGAAGTCTTTGTGTATATCCATAAACCCTATGCGCAATGACTTTTTAAAAATGATTCTATGTTCAGCAGGTAACCCCGTAAACCTGCTTTTTGGACACAGGCCCCTCATCAACTGAAATAATAGACTGTCTGAGTGTTTATTTAGCATGGCAGCAGTTCCCCTAAAAACACTGTGGGGCACAACAAAAGCTTGCTTATGTCACACAAATGGACAAATAGTGCCACCTAGTGTCACGACTCCATTACTCCATAGTTATTATATGCATGGAAAGAAAAGCAAAAGCACAGAAAAACCTCATAATTAAGTTTCTCAACAAAATGTAAATCAAAAGCTTGTAAGGTTTAAGAATTTTTATTAGAGAAAACATTTCATGGATCTGCATGGTGATACATGGCAAAACTCAGGCCACTGACATTAAGAGCTCATCCTATATAGCAGGCTGACAAACACAAACATACAGAAGAAGAAAAGAAAAAAAGAAACAACACGTTCCGGTCCTCTCCCACTCCTGAAAAAAGTCTGTTGATGGTAAAACTGATCTTCCTCACTTGCTCATCTCCTGCTGGACCTCACGGAGGATCTGCTTCTCCAGTTTGGAGGTGTCGTACTCCTTCAGCATGTCGTACTCCTGCCAAGGCTGTGCCCACTTCTGGGCGTGCTTCATCTGCATTGGACTCAGATACTGGTCAAAGTTGATGCCCTGGATGTTGAACTTGGGTCGTTCCCAGCGTTTGGACCACGGCTTTGGACGCATCTTTACCTTTGTCTGGAGAAGAGACAAAAATTCTCGATCATCTGACATTTTAATGTGTTGCATTTTTTACTACTCCTCTTCTTTAGTTTTCTTTTTGGTATTTTATAGCTTAGTGGTTTAGCAACATTACCATGGTTAGGGTTTAAACTCCAGCTTACAGATATTCATATCAAAAGTTCAGAAGTTTCAAAAGTTCCTTTTAGCCCACCAAAGACGTCTTTTATATTTGTATAACTAGAAATAATACCTGCATAATGTGAATGATACAATGGCTTGAACAATATGAAATACAACAGATGAGTTTTTATGAAACAGGCTCAATCTTGAAGCTCTCACCCGGTTAACAGGAACTTCGCCCGTGGGCGATAAGGGCACAGGTTTCATGTCCGGGTCCACAGTGCTGTACTCAGGTAGAGCGTCTCGCAGGTACATCAGGTTGTCGTCCAGTCTCTTCTCCAGCTTCAGCACCTCAATCTTCTGGATGCGAGGGCTGTAAAGCTCGTAGCAGATCTCCACACCTGAGCCAAACACACGACTGAGTCAGGCGCTTTACCTGAAGGCCTCCTTGTCCCATTTCAATTACATGTAAAGAATTTCTGGACAGGGAAAGTGCAGAAGCAAACCTTTCCTATTCCTCAATCAATTTATCAAAGTGTACATATTACTTTGGATATTTAACATATACAATGATATGTAAGAAAATCTTGCTTAATATTAATTCATGCCATGAGACAGTGATGCCACATTCTGTGTGACCAGCAGTAGACCTTTGTTAGCCCAGGACCTCACCTTGATTATCAATGATGTTCCTCAGGACAAACGTGGCCCCCAGACCCTTTCCACCCCTCTGGATACAGATGCCAACAAAGCGGTTAGTTTTCCCACTGGCATGAGGATCGGCCATGGTCACTGCCAGGATACTCCCTTAAAAAAAAGTAATTCACGAGACATAAATCAGACTTACTGCATAAAATTTTTAAATACACCAATTATATTTGCAAAATTCTTGGCAAATACAGAAAATAGTAAACAAAAATACATAAAACAATAGATTACATTAAACACTGTAAATTGTTAATATACACTGGACAATGTCTAAGCCAAAAACTGGTTTTAAAAGAGGATGCTGGTTTAGTTCCACAACTGAGGGGCCCAGATAGCAAAAGCCCAGGCAAGATGACAAGGTGAGGTGTGGGAATTACCACAGGCTGCACTTTGGATCATAAGTTTGAAAGCAAAATCTTGACATCTTATCTAAAATTGTCAGGAAAACACTGATAGTATCAAAGTTTTGGGAAAATCTGGCCTCAACTCTTGGGCTGGGACAACAGAAATACTTACGGAGCTGGTTTCAGTAACTGAACAGGAACAAAGTAAAAACTGTCAACTGTCCAGGTCCGAGGATGAGAGAAAGGAAACTTTCTTGTTATCCACCCACAAAGTATTTCAACTGGTTTCTTACCTACGTAGAACTCGGGGATGTTGAGCATTTTCCTCCTGCGGATCATGTCTTTCCTCTCGATGAAAAATTTCAAAGGATCAGTTCTCTGTCTCGGAGGGATGAACTCCGGGCTCAAAACTCTAAGAAAGAGAGAGAGAGAGAACACTTTAAAAGTCATATTGTATGTAAATATGGGTGTCAAAGAGAAAGACTGTGAAGTCAATCATACATTCGCTGAGACGCCGCAGTCTTTGTTTTATCTACGATGACAGGCTTGGATGGAGGGGTAAATTTTGGTGGCTGCTCGCTGGAACTCCCCGCAGCATGACAACATATTGACGTGGACAAGAAACCTAAATGTAACAGGAAAGTAAGACATTCATCAATTATCTTACGGCTAAAGCAGTGGTACGTTGCTGTGAAGCAAGATCGCTGACAGTTAGCTAACAGTCTACCGCTAGCTACGTTAGCTCGCAGTTACTGGATGTACGTTGCAAATGTTGCGTATCTGCGAAGCCTTACGGCACATTATAGAATATAACGTAGAAACGGAGCTTATTGGGTTTACTCACGTCCATTCTGGAGCTGGAGGTTTCTTAATAACCTCAGTGAAATGATAAATTTGTCGACTCCGGCAGTGCAGGCTGCCATGATTGACCTTCTCTGATCACATGTGAAGTGGTACGGAAGCCGTATAGGGCAAATGTGTCAATGAGACGCGATTTGTCCAAATCTGCAGTGCTGTCTGTCGTCCACAAGATGGCGAAAGTGTTCCGTTGATTATATAAAATCTAATTTTTGTACGATTTCCAGAGCACAACTGTGTGCAAGCGAGAAAAAAAATAAATAAATTAAATCTCACCTTAATACTTATAAAATTTAGTGTAATTCAGATAGATTAAAAGGCTTATTGAGATGACGGTCACATGATTTACCTTTGATTATTGCCTCTAACTGCCTTCACCATGACTAGTAAGCAAATACTGTGTTTTTTATAACCCACATAGTTTATGTTGATGTAGGTGGTAGGCTATTATATGATGATGATGATGATGATGATGATGATGATAAAGAAAATGCTTCTGTTGTCAAACAGTTGCACATTTTGTCAGTGTTGGCCAGAGTTAACGTCCACATGCTGTCTAAAGCTAAATGTGTACCAAATACCGAGCTTACTTTCTTTTCTTTAGAGGTTTCTAATGTTTGCATGATTGCATGATGATTCCAGCCAGCATTAAAAGTAAGCCTATTTATTCCACAAATCCAGTAAGAAAGAAATATGGACAACCTCTAGGATACTTAAGTAAAAAACTAGTGGGACCATAATGTGCATATTCGACATTCCATTGCAAACAAAAATCTTGCATCCATAATTTTACGTAGACACGCTAAAGTGTTGACGACAAAATGCAGGGTACGTTAAGTATGAAAAGTAGCTGGAAGTACTCAGTAGGGGCCGCTTTAAGAGAATGATGTTGTTGGTTTATTGCATGTGTCTGGTAGGGAACTATGGGTCTTTGAGACCATGCAGGGGAGCGGCGGTCCCACAGGTGGGCTGCGTCTGCACCACAACACGCAGTTAGAAATGCACTGAGAGAGGAGAGCAGCAGAGCAGCTTCGATCCCCGGTTCTCACAGCGGTGCGGTGGGAGGATGAGGGGAGATTAAAGGACATGGCACCGCACATCTCCTGCGTGCGACGCAGAGCCTGAGACGAAAACATTCAAAACAAACCAAACAAACCCCCGATGCTGCTGCTGCTGCTGCTGGACTTTCTAATGCTACGGAGAAAGTGGAAAACGCTGAGGCTTCAAGGATGTTCTTCTCAGATGGGAATCTCTCAGCCGTCACTTGTGCTCTCCTGTTGGGAATAACGTGTGTGACCGTCCTCTGCGACCTCACCAAGGGCTCCTCAGACTTCTCAGGTTGGGAAATGTTGTTTTGTCTACTAAAGTCGTGTAATTCAGTGAAAATAATAATAAAAAATAAGCGTAGAAAAGCGTGTCTGAGAGAGCACAGCACTTGTTTTAATTTGCCAGCGTGCTCTTCATCCAGTTTCACGTTTGAGAAGTACACGGTTTGCACCCAGTGAGATGCAGTAAAAGTACTATAAGTCATTACGCATGGTTTGAACTGTTGGGCAACCAAAACAACTTTGAGCACGGATTGTAGTGTCGCATCCAGGTCTCCTCTCAGGCCGACCCGTGCCTCTGGCGTGCTGCAGCATGCAGACTCAAATGTTTGCTTCCTAAACCGAGTACAACTCCACTTAAGCACGCGGAAAAGACCCGCATCGTGCTTTATCTTTTTGGCCAATTTTCACACAGTTTGTGAACAATGACCCACATAAGGCACTTACAGCACGTAAGGCAACAGGTCCCCCCCTTTTTTTTTATTTAAACTAAAGCCATCTGGCTGTAGGGATTAAGTGTTGGCTTTATCAGTACACCATGTATCTGCAACACATATCCCATTGATGCAGTTGAGATAAATGGGATAATGTGGTTAATGTGTTACTAGTTGGGAACTATTGTCTGGACTAGGTGCTGTTCTTTGCTGCAGATTCACAGTTCAGCGAAGAAAGCAAATGTCGACTACACTGCATTTTTTATGGTTATGTGCTTTAAAGTGTAATCTACATATGTGTTCATATCAGTGCCTTGGACCTGCCAATTGCCTTTGGTTGTAAGTGCAATCTAGTGTGAATTCTGTAGGCTTAGGCAGCATATTACTAAACTAATGAGTAATGCTGTGTTGCGTGATACGCTGTTGAGCTCTGCTGAACCCAAAGGCAAGCCTGCAGGTTTTGTTTACAGTGCCATAAAACAGGAAAGGAGCTTTGTGTCTGCGTTAATTGGCCTCCAATGGGTCTAATAGCTGGAAATGAGCAGGCTAACACTGTAGGGAAAGGTGCTAAAGAGCAGATGTATGTGATATGCCGTCCGCTTGTGATTGTGTGTGCATGTGTCCATGTTGCTGCCTAATGAGCTGCTAAAGATCCTGGTGTAGTGAGAGCTGTTAACAAGGTTGCATTATGTGTAATTGCTTCACAAGTGTCGGTGGTTGTTGGTTTCATCATAAATGCTGTGACTGAGTGGATCTAATGGTGGTTAATTAAGCAAGAAGGGGGAAATTATAAGACCGGCCTATTCCAGATTTCCGCTGCTTGAAGCGTATTTAGCAATATCCCAGCTTAGACAGCAAATACTGTGTCATAAACGGGAGTTCGTTTGTTGAAATCCTTGTTTCCTTGTTCTGAGAGTCTACCTCTGGACTTTTCAGTGGCTCGTGGATAACTTTGCCCTGTAGGGGGATGGGGAGGAAGCAGTGCTGTCATGTTGGGATCTTCCTTTGCTTTCCGTAGACCTGAGGTCAGTTTTATGTTTCTTGTAGGCCCTGAAGGGACTCTGGTGTTGAGTCCCCAGATGCACTTTTGTTTCCCCATTAGGGACTCTGTGCATTTACAGAAATACTGACCTATGAATGAAATGAGATAAAGAAGACTCCCAAGGAACACCTCGGGGACAAAGAAATCCTTCAGTCCTCACATTCTTGACCAGCTGGACTCTCCCTGGAGACTGAGAGGACTGCTTTGATTGACAGGAGCTGCCAGGGCGACAGGAGTGGCGGGTTTAGATCTCACATCTGTCTGCAGACATCTGTCAGTCATTGTGGTTGGACCGGAGATGGTGGACGGTCCCGGCACATCAGTGGACCTGCTGTAAAGGAATAGTTGTGGTGGTAAAAGATTATCTGATTTTATCTCATGCTGTTTTTTAGTTCCCGTTTCTGAGTGTCTTGCATGTGCATCATTTGTCGACAACTGGTGTAATGGCAGTTTCATATTTCACGAGCGGCTTTGAGCCCGCTGCAGAAATGGATACAAACTACAGCATGTTGGTGCGTATGATACTTTAATTCTGTCTCTTCCCCTGTTATCATCTTCTATTATAAAGCCGCCTGAACGGCTAATTAGAGGTATGGAGTGAGCCGCGCTACACTTCAGAGCCCACAGGCTAACAGATGTAGCAAGCTGGCTAATTAAGACTCTTTGTTTTACAAGTTGCTAATACTCCAATACTGGGGATTTTCTTTTGTTGTTTTTTTTAATAAACCAAAAATTGATTGAAAGCTAACACGTAACCCTGTTGTCTCCTCACCTCGGTATGTTTGCTCTGGTTAACTCATGTGGCGAACGCCCAGCTTGTTATGCAATGTAATCAGACAGCTAGCAGCAAACCATCCATTAACAGGCACGTATGTCAGGCGTTTCCTTTTTTTTTTTTTTTTTTGTGCAAATAAATGCCACACTGCACCACAAACTGACTAACACAAAAATAAAGTTTAGCCTTGATGATTCAGTGACAAGTCGCTGCCGTTCATTTATGTCATCCGTTGTTTAGGAAGCATCTCAGTTTGAGGATATGCTGCCTTTCTTTGTTCTAAGTGATAGCAAATAGAAAATTTGGTGGCGTTTCGATTGTTGGATACTGTGATGGGTATTTTCAGAATTTTCTGACATTGCACAGACCTGCAAATGAATCAGTAATCATAATAATTGTAGTTTCAGCCCTACACTTGACTATCTAAGACTGTAACTTAGTTCTTAGTACTTTTAGGCAGGTGTGTCAGTACCTGAGGTGGTGCTGCTGTACGAGAGCGTCACATAAGTACCGGCTGTTATTTCTGCTTTTCTGTCTCCTGCTGCATACTGCTGACATAGACAGAAAACAGTTAATCATTTTTGTCAACATGCCGTGGATGAAAAAAGGCCGAAACACTAACAGGAGTCAAGCGTGTGCCTTTCGACTTGCTTCATATGTAAGCCAACGAACACAGGCGTGTTGTGTGTTTCTTTTGACTGTAGAACATTTTAGAATCGCCGCATTGTTAGCTGCCGAAATGTTACAGTGAAGCAACTTTCCTTCTCTTTCTCTGTCATAAAACCCTGTAGGCAAAATCCTATTTAACCCCAGTCAATAGGATGTGAGGCTGTTGAGGGGCCAAGGGGTCAACTGAGGTCAAACCATAGTGAGTGTGAGTGCGTGGTTAGGGGGAGTTATCATCCATCTTACTCTTTGTTCTCCCTTGTTGAACCTCATCACACATGTTGCCCACTGTTGGCAAAGGCAAAAGGAAAAGTCAACAAAACACTTTTTCTTTTTTTCTTTTTTTAGGGCGTGAATTTCATTTTAAGGGAATGGAGATGTTGTTGATTTTATTAGTCTTGATGTTTTGCATTTAGATCTCCTGATTTTCTTCACTAATTGTTTTGCTGAAAAGATTTGAACAGTTTCAAAAACACTTCAGTTCATACTGTCGGGTTGTAGAGCGCAGTTAAAACATTTTGCAGTGTCAAATGTTCATTTGCAGTAAATCTAATTTGTTCCCCGAAACAGATGGATGGATAATTGTAATAGATTATATTGTGAGCAGAGTAATTATGATGATCACTTTCTCTATTCTACAGTGAAAGTGTTTACAGTCTGAAGAACCAGCACCCGAGAATGATGCTGTCTTTTTCTTGATTTTACATGTAGTTTGAGTACTGATTATTATACCGTAGCATCTTAAACATTTACTCAATTAATTGTCTTTATTTTTGCCGACCTTTTATACACAGGAAGATTGATCAGCAAAATTAGTGGTCAGGTTAATCGATAATGAACATAATTGTTAATTGTATCCCCACATCAGCCGATGAAAATGCTGTCATTCGTTGTTGTGTTGTGAAAACAAAGCAGAGCTCGATGTGTCTTTGCTGAGAGATCAGCTGATTGCCTCCCTAATGGGCAAGCGCTCTAAACTGCAGCCAGCACATAACACCGACACACAAATCCACCTAAGCTATCACCCTACGGGCAAGTCCTGGATTAGGCTACTCGTAACTGCCCACCGCCACGCATACACACAAACACACGCACCCCCCAACGCACACACACTATTACAGAGCACTACTTGAGGCCCCTCAGATCTTAATCCGCTCTGATTTTTGAGTGGATAAGGGTAAAACGCTGACCCCACGCTCTCCTCTCTCCCTGCCCCTTCCCTTCCCCCGCTCGCATGTTCATCGGCTCCCCAACACGTCCTCGCTGCCTCCTTCTGCTCCTCCCAAGGGCTCGCCTGATCACTGTTTCTGTGTCTGTGTGCGCCAGGTGAGCTCTGTCTAAACAAATCCTGCCTCCCACTTGTTTTGTCTGCTGTGGTGGAGGCAGGCGGCGAGGCGGACAGCAAGGGCCTGTCATGAGGCAGCTTTTCTCTCGAGCTGAATGGGGGGTGGGGGGTGGGGTGCGCAGCTATTCAAAGTCTTGTCTCCGTGAATGAGGTTCACAAAGGAGTGAATTGTCAAGACATTTCGATTGGTTGCGTGATGATATCAAAACACAGAGTTGTTGGGTGTGAATGAGGGAGCAGAGTCTTTTATAACATGCATTATGCATAAACGTGTTTTGAAGCGCCACCAAAGTAAATTCAGCTTTGAACCGTTTTATTTATTGATTTGATTTTGTTTTTTTTAGATACATAGAAATTTTTTAAGGATAGGAGAGACAGAAGGATTTGGTGGGAGTCTGATACCATTTTATCGCATTTCAGCGTAGTTTCAAATGTGCTTATCAAATCTAAACCCTTTGAAATCCTTTACTAAATCTATTTAGGTCCTCCTTCCATAAAATGTAAGTCACAAATGTTACAGATAACAGCTAAGATCTCTAACTCAGAGATTGACGTTCACGGACACATTGCTTTTAACCAACAAAAAGAAGAGAAGATACTGCATAATATTCGTTAAGAAAGTTTGTTAGTGTGCGATAAATCATTTCGGCCATTAAGCCAACTCAGAACTGGATTCAAATAGAAACCAGCTATCACAAACCAACCTGTTAAGGTTAATTAAAACCAGAGGTAGAGACAGGTTAGGTTTCTGAAATGATAAGAATTAATCATTGCTGTTATATATATATATATAGTTGTGTAAACCCCATTTTTAAAGTTTGGTACCAACAAGACTCCTCTTGCAACTACAGTCTGAAGTGAAGGGAAATGTGAAACTAAAGAGCCGCTGGGTGCAGACAGCTTGGAGATGTAATGTAGATAACTTCTAGAGGTGTGCGTGTGTCTGTCTGTATGCATTTATGGCTGTGTGTGTGTGTGTGTGTGTGTGTGTGTGTGTGTGTGTGTGTGTGTGTGTGTGTGTGTGTGTGTGTGTGTGTGAAGTCTGGCCTGACACAACATGATAGCGGTGAAAGACGTGACCTACTGTGTGAGTCTCTCCCACGAGATACAATAAGCGCATAAACAAACTCGTACGTAAAACAGAGCTTGACATCATGTCGGGGAACAACAATATGGTGCTGGTGATGAGAGACGGGTGTTTACAACAGGAAACGAGTCTTAACCCTTGGCTCATTTTGAGTTCAGCTCGAGGAAATTAAATTATCCCACATCACACTGCAATAAACGGAAGCTTTGAACTTCACTGTGGAGTGTTTAAAAAGTGAATCGTTGAGAAATAGATTATGCAACTTGAGCGACTTTTTGAATTAAATCTGTTCATTTTTCACGAGTATAACAAAGTCCTGAAAGAAATTAAATAAAAGCACAAAGCACTAAATACAGTATGTGCCTTGAAGGCAAGCTTTGTCAGTCAAGTCTTAGCATATAAACTACATAAATGTGCACCAATCAAAATACTTTTTTCTTTCTGTGCCAAGATATGTGTGGGAAGAGAGTGCATCCTGACTGAGGTAATGCTCAATAAATGATTTGGCTGCTGTTGGTGCAATATTACACTAAATTAAGTCCCGGTATGTTAGTAATGTCCTGTTACCACACAGAGAACAGAACAACACTTGTCAGGCAGTCTGTTTTGCAATCAGTGAAGGTTTTGTCTTTGAGCATTTCCACTGTGTTATATATCAATAACAAGCACAGCCTGTCTGTGCTGTCCCACCCCGAGTTTCATTCTTTCTGTGCGAAGTTAATATTATTCTTAAAGCGTTTTGCTTTCAGAGCTGACACTGGTGACAATTTCACAATCAAACTGTTGTTCAATAGAAAGCAGACGAGATGATAGAGTTTATTGCAGAAAGTAATTTTGTCTGTGTAAAATCTTTGGCCTGGATGAGTGTCAAAGGGATCATGTGGGACACTTTCAGTAGATTCTGATGTGTTTGCCTCTTCAGTTTGGTTCATTAAAGACGGTGTGAAGGCTGTCAGTCGAACACCAAACAGCTGGTCCCGGATCGCCTGAAAAAGTGGGCCTCTGAGAAAGTGGAACAGAGTTTAAACAGAGATGTGTTGTGTTTGCGTCCTGTTCTGCGTTGTGACAGACGGTGCCTATACAATCACAATCCACTGGTGATGCTGTCATACAACATATCTTCTTTTCCCCTGTTTTCATGTATTTGTTGTTGTTCCTAACGTGTTTGACTAGGAGAATAATAATCCAAATAATGAACAGAGTCAGTTACACTATATAGATAAGTGTGGTGATGGGGCTGTTTTTCAGGGGTTGGGCTCAGCCCCTGACTTCCAGTGAAGGGAAATCTTAATGCTTCATCATGCCAAGACATTTTGGACAATGCTATGCTTCCAGCTTTGTGGCAACAGTTTGTTGAAGGCCCTTTTCTATTCCAGCATGACTGTGCCCCAGTGCACAAAGCAAAGCTCCATAAAGACATGGTTGGATGAGTTTGATGTGGAAGAACTTAACTGGCTCACACAGAGTCCTGACCTCAACCCCATCAAACACCTTTGGGATGAACTGAAACTCAGGTTGCGAGCCAGGCCCTTTGATCCAACATCAGTGTCTGACCTTACAAATGCTGTACTGCATGAATGGGCAAAAGTTCCCACAGAAAAGTTCCCACTCCAAAATCTAGTGGAAAGCCTTCCCAGAAGAGGGGAAGCTGTTATAGCTGCAAAGTTGTGTGTGTATGTAGAATGCAATGTCATTAAAGTCCCTGTTCATGTAATTGTCAGATGTCCCAGTACTTTTGTCTATTAAGTGTATATCTTTGAGAGATCCTTTGATAAAATAGGATCATAGCTGTTTCTGTTACTTACGTTTGCAGCTTTTGGTTCCTGTGAAAAAGTCACCATGATCACAAACTGGACCAGAAGAAAAAGGCAACAATTTATCATTTTTTTCCTCACAAATGAACCAAACTACAGGTATGAATGCATTTTTAGAGACTTGCTGCTGTATCGCACTGTGTAATGTGTGTTATCTGTATATTGACTGAGGGCTTACGTTGGCTGTTGTCCAAAACAAATCACTATAATTTGAGTGAGAGTAGATGTCACTTTTTCTTTTTCTGTCTGTCTCATACCTGATTTTGGCTTGAAACTCCCAAATTAAACCCAGACTGCATTCAAAATTACCCACATAGGCTGTGGAGGAGTTCTAACTACCTGCTGAATAAGGCAAGATGTCTTAATCAAGACTTATAATCAGCAGAAAACTGCTCAACCAGTCAGCCCTTAATATGATAATCATTATTTTGCATAGATTTCTGTCTATCCTTAAAACCACCCAAATCGACCAATCAGATGTCGAGATGGTGTTATAGTAATAACTGTTATCGGGGAGGGAAGAGGGGGTCTAATTCCTAAACTGCAAAGATGTATATGTAGACATTACAGGTGTGTGTTTGCACTTGCCCTCTCTTGCATGGGAGGGGTTGGCGGGGGTGGGGGCGGCGTCGCAAGAAGTCCCAAAAAAAAAACGTGTGAAGAGGATTCCTGAGTGACACCCCGCTGTTGTAGCATGCAGCTGCAGTTAGCGAGCGGTCTGTGTTTAGGCAACAACTGTGTAATTAATTAAGAATGCAGTCTCATTTGTCATATTTTGAACACAGACTCTTGTTTTCCAGAGAAAGTTGTGTTCAGCTTGTGAGTGGAAAGCTTATTTGAAAATCAGATAAGTGGTGATACCTGCTGCTGCAAGTACAGAGTGTTGGACCAGCCAGCGCTAAGGATGAAACTGAGCTGTAGACAAACAGAAACAAGTGTTGAGAAAGAAATGGGCGAGTGTCTGCACTGGTAATTATCTCCTCGTGTCCACCCCACTTATGTGCCGACTGTTGAATTATGCGCTCAGCAAGCCCCACGACTCACACACACTCACATGCACATGCACACACCTTTTCTGCTCCTGCATCTCAGAGAATGCTAACCATGCTTTGATGCCCCCTCCTCCTCCCCTCATCTTTTTTTTTCTGTCTTTCTCTCTGTTTCCTGGGAGCTGATTTATGTTTGGTTTAGGAGTCAACATGTCCGCCTTGATCTGCCTTCTTCTTTAGTCCTTCTCCATCCTTTTTTCTCTCTTCACCTCATGCTTTCGTCAATGCCGGAGAGGGAAAAGAACATTTGGAACGCCATTAGTTTTTATGGTTTGATTAAACCCCTAGAGGCAAAGAGCGAGAGACAGAGAGGGAGAGAGATGGAGAGGTAGAGAGGTGGGGCACAGAAGGGCCAGTCTGAACAAGGAGGCATTGTGTAGCCCCCCAACTGTGTCGGACTGACAGTCTGCATTACAGCACGCTACAACAACCTGCTCCCCAAAGCACTGCTAATCTGTTGCTTACTAGCTAGCTCAGGTAAGGGGGGGAGGAAACCACAGAGAGGGGGGAGACAGAGATTTTCACTTGTTTTTTTTTTTTTTCATGTTTAAGCCAAAATCATTTTTACCAGGCAAACTTGAGACTGAATTTGTTCCATTCGCTGTAAAGCTTCTCATAGAAATCTTGTTAAAACTGGCTACTAAACTTTATAATGTGTATGACAGAATAGATTAGACTCATCTTGAATAAAAACGATAAATGTAATACCAATAATAATGACTTGGCTCGCTTGATATGTTGGCAGGTCTGTGCTGTTAATTACAGTCTCACTAGTTGAAGATCCTGGGCTGTTGGCGGATTGGTTGGTAGGACGTCTGGTTGGATGTCATTAGTTTTTACTGAGAATTCATTCTTCTGTTCTCACTTTACGTGCAGGTGCTCGGCTATACTCGCTACACAAACTTCTAATAAGGTAATAAAGGATGAAGTTGGCCTTTGATAGAGATTTTTTTCTTTCTTTTTTTTTGTTTGTTTTTTGGTACTGAAACCGGGAAAACAAACTTGATAACAGTGGATATAAATAAATAAGGAAGAGATGAGGTACCATAAACAACAGTTAAACAAACGGTTGTGAAAATTAAAAAATCGTGATTCACAAAAGTATAGTGATGTTCATATGTTTACGTATGATGTTTACCATTCATCATTTAGCGTGTTAGTTAGCGTGCTGTTTTTTGCAGATGGCAGTGTCATTTGTTTTACAGGTATGTGGTCATGAAAGTAAAAGTATTGACAAATTTTGACCTGTTCTTGGCACAACAGTTAGGGAATCATCAAAGTTATCCTCAGGGCGACCAAATGTTATAGCAGTCTGATCCAATAGTTGTTGAGACATTTCACTGAAAACCACAGATGTAAACCGGTGATGATAGAGGAAAAAAGTCAGCTTGTCATCAAAGTCATTAGAATACCTCACGTGGGGTCCATGAATGTATGCGCAAAATTTTGTACAAGTCTATCAATCTACTGGATCCTCAGGTGTTTTACTGAATAACTGAACAAAAAGAAAGTAAGCAATATATTAATCTGTATGAAAATAATCTTTAATTATGGTAGTGCTACAGCAAAGGGTGTGTGTGTGTGTGTCTAGCAGCTGACACTGAACGCTGTACATTCAGTAGGAACATACTTTTACCTAAGGAGACCCCAGTTACTTGGTAGCTACAAAAACAAACTCCCCATGAAACTCTGAATGAATAGAGAAAGGTAAGCTTTCACATTTAGTCTGGTCACTTCTGCAGATGTCTGCGTTTGTTATAAATGGAAGGAGATCTCCCTGCTAAGTCTCATTGGACATGCTGCAGACGGCTTTTCTGTCCCTCAGCTCCTCAGGAGTTGTTCTATTGCTTGTTTTCACAGAACAGCCCCCCGATAAGCTTGTTAATTCCCCAAAAAAGCTCAACCTTTCGATGCCCACCCACTCCTACCTTTTTTTTCTTAAAGGAAATATCTCTCTTGAAAGAGTATGCTGTCTTGCTGCTATTGCATCAAAACTAATTTTTCACAGGTTTTGTGGGCTTTTGACAGACATAGCAAGGAAGGGCAGGAAGGAACAATTGCGAGGCTGGCTTTGAGGCAGGTGGATCACAAAGCCAGGGTGTAATGAAAGGAATAGAGTTGCAAAGTTTCAAGGTGCTGGATAAAATAATGTAAGGTGATCTGTGGTGGAGGCAGGAGGCAGAAGAGGAGCAATTGTGTGAGAAAATACCTGATTCTTTGACACCAGAACAAAACTGAAAACGTACATACGAACATAAAAACTCAGCACTGATTCTGAAGAAGCTTTGCAGTGAGCAGTAGGGAAAGATTACTGTAAAGATTATGCTTAGTAAAATAAAAAAAATTACTGATTTACTGTTCATATCAATAAGATAGGCTCATAATAACATTGTTTTCACTACCCCAACCTCCTCCTCCTGTGTTACGTTTGGTGTCATCAGTTTATTGAATATTTAAAGTTCAGCTATGTGTTTATTGAGTAGTCAGGATGTCTGAACACCCATTTACTTTAAATGCTCAATAACCTTATGTGCCTCTGACTGAACTGCACAAGAGTAGAGTAAACAAGTGAAAGGAGATTGTTCCTTTATGACCTTTCTGCCACAAGCTGACTTTTCTCAGCCTTAGGCTACCGCTGCCCCACCCAACAATTACTTAAATCCAATCCGCTGCGGTGAGTTTGACTGAAGAAAGATACATCTGTCGTTCACTTTGTGACAATAAAAGCTCACACACTGATGCATCTGTCTGTCTGGTGTCTCCTGGACTGTGGTTAGTAATGGGCCAGTCTGGCTGCCACCCAATTCTCCCAGGCCATAAAAGTGACCATTAAAATGACAGATTTCTCTTCCTGTGGTTCTTTCTCTCCGTCTCACTGTGTCTTTCTTTCTTTCTGTCACACACTTTCTCTGTGGGGGTATGGATGTACATCCGAACACCAGGAGAGTGTTCCCGGAACCTCTGTGCCCCCTCACCTCTGTCACCGCCACATCCCGTCACAAGAAACACACGACCCACATGCTCTGGGGCTCAGAGTAAAGGGGTCCTCTTGCTTGGTGCCCTTTGACCCCCCTTGGGGTCAGAAGGAGAGGCACGTGCTAACAAAGGTTATGGGAGGGCCGTGGGTGGCACCCTTGTTTGGTTTTTGGGAGACTCCCAAGAGTAGACTCTGCGGCCACTGTCCAACTGTGAGGCCATCTCCCCCAACCTGGCAGATGTTTTAAAGCTAATCACCCCCTAAGGATGAGCTCAGAGGACAGGCTCACAAGTGGCCATCCTCCCATTGTCTGCCAGAGTTCGCAAAACAAAGATAAACTGAAACATCAACCTTGGCCTTGTTGCCAACTTGAGGCTTAGCCTTTGACTGTCAGCCTGAGCTTCTTTAGTCCATGAAGTGTGAATCTGTTTCACTGGCTGTGTGTGTGGTTGTGGACAAGCAAGAGAAGCATGTTGTGTTCACGGTCTCCTCCAGAGCATGAATTCCTCATCCCGCCTGATGTGTGTCTGACTTAGCATGTGACATCCCTCCAGTTCTTTTGATTTAATCCCCTTCTCTCTTTGCAGATTAAACAACACCTTGTTGCTGAAGACAAGTAAAGCATCACGCTACAATTTCATCTTTTACTGCTTTCACACCAAAGTCCAGTGTTTGTCAAACACGCTTATAGTGTATCTTTGAGCTACAATTTGGCCACCATCATTCATATTAACAATGAGTTGATATCAGTTCTATAATAATTATATTATTGTTGCATAGATAAAACATTTTAAAACATGTTAATTCTTTCATTTCAAAGTTTAGCAGATCATTATTACGAAACTAGGGGTTTCAGATGGGCTTGTAGCAAGCTTTTATGGAAGAGACCAAAGGTTGTGAGGTTTTGCTCAGTTAAGCAAGTGTTTTGTTGGCTTAACCCAAATGTCTTGGAAAAAAATTTGTTTATCCCTCCAGTAGACCTTTGGAAACTTGTCTCTGCCAAGGAGCTCTGGGAAATGGATGAATGGGGCAACACCCATTAACCTATTATGTTGATATGAGTAAATCTTCCACCATGAAAGCCCTGTCTAGGCAATATTTCATTTCAGTCATAAGAGTTTCCTTCCTGTTGGTATTTTGAAAACTGTTTTCATAGTTTCATTTCAACAATCTTAAGGCCATAACACACTGAGCCCATTATAAGTCCAGCTGAATGCTGCTGTTGGATTCATATGTCATGGGCTGAAAAACTAGATAAACTGTGTTTTAGAAAACTGAGGGCAAAGGGTGGGTGTGAACATGTGTGTGCGTGTGCATCAGTGTCTGTGTGTGTCTTTGCAAATGTGTGTGTGTGTGTGTTTATGTGCGTAGGTGTTAGAAAGATAAGCCATGACATGGAGGAGGACAAAGGCCTGGGCAAATAGTTTCTGTGTTTGTGTCTCTGGTCTTAATGGCTTCAGCTGCTCAGGCTCTGGTCCCCCTCCCTGTGGGGGGAGGAAGGGGGTTAGTGTTAGCAACTCTGACAAATCAGGGAGCCCGTCACCTGAGGATATTGATACACACACCATGAGGAAGCCCATGTGGTGATTTAAAAATTAAAAAAATGCGACAAACATGCACACACTCATATTCTGCCTCACTAAACCAAATCTAAACGTGAATTTGTTTTTTGTTTAATTTTTGTAATACCAGACTGTAACCGCTGATGACGGATTGAAAAAGGTGAGAAAATATGCAGGTTGTTAATGTTGCGTGCACCCGGATAACCTATGTGTATGCACTGTGAATCTCCACAGCTTGTTACATCAAAATTACAAGTCGGAAAGAAGCACAGATGCATTTCACAAACAAAGAAATCTTTCTACAAGTATGAGCAAAACCCTCATCTTTTCTCCCATTCTCAGTTTACTCTTCCTCTGTCATGTTGTTTGGCTTTCCTTTTTCGACCACACCCCTTCCAGTCCCATTAGCTGTTGTTTGATCAGTCTTAAGTGGAGTCAGATAGCAAAGTGTGAGATGCATGCTGGTTTTATATCCTGTGGAGAAGGGGAGGATACTCTGGAACAAGATTTGAAGTTGTGTTGTTTAGCTCCTCAGCGGGGTTAAATCCAGCAGACCAACCTCGTGTGAGTAAGTCCCCTCAGCTGACACCCACCACCCATTGAGTACACTTTGTGCAGTGTGTCTGTGTATGCCAACATGTTCAGTAAGTATTCCACGAAGTCTGCACCTCAGGTCAACAGCCATCATGTGGCACCCATTAAGGCTGTCAATACAACACGGGCTTCACCTCTCACACACACACTGACCTACTTGAAGTTAACTGTGTGTGGTTAGTGGTGCTGTGATTTTGATTCTAAATCGAACATTGATAAATGAACTTTCAGTTTTGATCGTCAAAATCCAAAGCAAGGTCAGCTATTCTCCCAATGTTTTTTCTTCTCTTTGCTGTGCATATTTGCACTCGTCCGACGTCTGCCCCCCCCCCCCCCAAAGTGATCTGTCGCTTCAAAGACATCACAGCTAGTTTACCTGTCATGTGCAGCTGCACTTGAACACATTTATCCTATATGCACGGAGATTCTAAGTGTCACAGATGCCAGATTTATTTTCTTTTTGAGACATCCTTGATAGATTGATTGATTTGTTTGGGAAGAGGGTTCAATCAGGACAGATTTAAAAACCTAAATTTCTGAATTTCTATCTTTTGCCGAGAATATTATTTGAACTTGTCTATCTCTAACCTGCAGAAAGCCACTGGGGTGAAGCCCCTTCAATGTACCTCTCTCTTTTTAATGAAGAATTTGAAAGTTGGGATGGCGTAAAGCCAATGATCTGTCGATCTTCATTGGCATAAACATCATTGCTGAAAAAAATGTTTAAATTGAAAGTAGAATCAAGTTGAACAGTCAACAGTCAAATCGAATTATGCATTTGAAGGATCATGACATCCCTAATGTAGACGCCTTTGCGCATTACAAGGATTTTATCACATTTTTAAAACACTGCAGCTTTGTTCATGGAGCTGCCAGAGTGATAGATCCTCTTGAGATCACGGCAATCTGTCAAAAAAAAAATTGCAAGCTCTGTACCAAAATGGCAAGCTGGTGCATGTTCTTTCAAATGAATGCACAAAATCTTAAATTGTTTCGCTCACCACAGCACTTGAAAGAACTTTCAATGACAGTATTTAAGTAATTTAAAAGGTAATCCTGCTCTTGTGTCACTTTAACTGCGCAGGTTTTAGCCAAATATCTCCTGTGCTCCTTTTCTGCCCCATAGCACGATTAGCAAAAAGTAGGCTAATCCAAAACGTGACTATCCTAGCAAGACTAATGTACTGTAAGTGGAAGAATGCAGTGTATTTTAGGAATGCATTCTTTTAGGCCCAAATCTGAATGGCTTAACAGGAAGGACTGTAGTTGGCACGTTGGCACAGGGGCGGATGCTCGTAGCTTTCCTTTGACATCATGTCCATTATGTAGCACTGTGTCCTTCGTGGCGTCCACGTGAAGTTTTGCTCGTTTTTCTTCTCATATTTGAGGTCTCATTTCATGTCAGCACACCTCATCAACCTGTCCCATTCAGCTCCCGTGTCACATATTCACCTATAGGTCTGAAGAGGTGAATGCAGAGTTTTGACCGCACACGATTTAAGAGCGGTGGTTGTTTTATCTCGAAGTCATGCCATCCGCCAGGCCCTTGTGCCACTTCTGTGGTCTGGGGAGAAAGTAATTACTACAGAGCCTAAAGCCACCAGCTCTGGCCTTTTGGCTGTTGCCACATCCTGTAACCAGTGGCTTTGCTTTTAAACGGTCTTCCTTCTCGTCTCTGTACAGCTCTTTTTCTCATGACCAGTCTGCTGTCCATTTAAAACCACCACCCTCTTGACATCTTCTCAGAACTTTTAATCAACGTGTGATCATTTAGCAGGAGTCTTTTTCTGTCTTTATCCACCACTTTCCTACTCTGTCACTCATCTTCGTCTCTACTTTTCAACGTCCTCTTCATCCCCTTGTCATTCCCTCTGTTGAGTGTTGCCAGAGCGCCACTTCCATCTTTGAGGGAAACCTCTGCTCTTCCCAGTAATCACCGCTTGAAGGGAATTCCTTTGCCAGCAGCAGTCCTGCAACTCTGCATCTTTGAAGATTTGATGGTTTGATGACTATAATTTGCTTAAAATAACACCAAATAAAGTCATGAAGCTGTAAATGCCTAAATACCCAATATACCAAGATGAAACACGATTGAGCCTTTGATTTTGTAACTTTCAAGCAAGTCTTGCTTACTTAGTTTCTGTGGAATGTGTTTTGAGGTGTTACAGCTATATCTGTATTATAAATACATGATCTATTTAAATAGATTGAAGTTACAGCCTCTTGATTATCTCTAAAATACAATGTAAACAGTACTTTTGTGGCATTAAGCTAAGCTATAATCTTCTAATATTCTGCAGCATTTCAAATTCTTGGCCAATACAAAAGGCTTTACAAACATTACTTCACAAGCAATATAAAAGTGAGTTAAATGAGTAAGCAGCTGAATAATAAGCAGCATTAAGCCTGCACTAATACAACACGTCAGCAGTACTTCATGCAGGGATGCATTGTTCATACTCCAGGCTCAGCCAATAGGAGAAGACGGCATCTTTCAAAAGCAGGGGAAAGCCCTGAGCTTGAGAAACAAACTAGACTCCCCACCTGAACTGCCTCTGGAGTAAATGTGCCCTGCTTCCCCTCTTTTTCCTCATCCTCCCACCTGCCCTCAGTACCTGTCACACTCATTCATAACAGACATTGAACGCCTCAGCTTAGTGGGCCATGAGTTAGAGCTAACCCTAACCCAGTTTGACCAGAAAGGAGAGACTGTTAGGATTGCAGTGTGGTCTGCGGCGAGAGAGAGTAATTTAAATAGAAAAATAATAGCCAGTATTTGTACGTCTATGTCTATCAACAACAATGTAAATTCACATTGATATGTGACCTGCACCAGACTGAGTAATCAGTGAGTTTGAAGGAGGAAAACCTTCTCCAACAGGCCTCTTTTTTTGTCATGTTGACACAACACAGCAGCCCGTCACTAATCTCCATCATACCTGAACCCCTCCATTGCTGGGTCAGACTTTAGGGTCATCATATGACTGCAAATGAGGAGCTAACAATCACAAGGGCCCCCAGTTTTAACTTTCCACTTGGCTGCAATTGTAGATGGAACATGGACATTCTTGCGTTCTGACGGGTTAAGTTGCATCATATGACAAGATCTGATCTCTGTTGGATGATCTGTATTAAAGGCAGGTGCGGTTGTTTATAACAAATCCCTACACTGCTTGTGCATATATTAGATGGACCATGCACACCTTTCAATCCCGTCCATGACAAGAGGACCTGTTTGTACACGAATAGCATTGCAACCGCAACCTCCTGTCTTTTAATGACCGAATAAACAAACCAGCAGACATAATAGTGCGGTGCTTTTGTTAAGGGAAAGGGCAGAGAGCTAGTTAAGGAAGGAGTCTGGCCCCACATGAAAAGAAACAGGGAGGAGAAGGGAGAAGGAGAGACGCCTGGGTGTTCCTCCAGCATTGTTCGGCCTTCTGCCTCTGAGGGACACCTGTCATTGGCTGGGCGGTTTACACAGGTGCCGTAACACCGCCTGATTTGTTGGCCTCAAAAGGAGGCTTCAGTCAACAGGTAACGTTAAGGGAACAATGGTGACAATCCTGAAGGAGAGAGAGAGACAGAGAGAGAGTGGGAGGAGGGTGAGATGGCGTAAAAGAGAAATGGATTCTTTTAAAAAGCACCTGAGGGTTTGTGTGAGATAATCTGTTTGCCTTTAACCTCAGCCCCACTTTGTAAGGTGGAGGGAGGCTTATTGGTGCGTTTGTAGCGCTCAAAATATTGCTCAACGATCCCTCTTTGAAGAAACTCCTCCTCCTCCTCCGAGTGACTTGGGTGAATTCAAATTGTCCACCTTAAATCCTCTCCGTTTCACCCTCTTCATAACCTCGGTTTTCATGCTCACACTGCTGCACCCAAGGCTCATTTAACTGGGCTGCGCAAACTCGTGGTCTTCTCATGGCACTGGCGCTTTGCCAAGAGCCAGCCTCAATAAAGTGATACTGTTACACCAACATCACAACACACCCAGGCTTCAAGAGCCTAGCAGCAAGGCTTGTTCCTACCACGTTGTTTGTGTTGACGTTGTATGCGTGCATGCGTGTGTGTGTGTGTGTGTGTGTGTGTGTGTGGTCTCACTGCCAGGGGAAATGCCAAGTTCCCTCTCAACCTGTGTGGAATGTGGCAGGCAAAGCAGGCCTGTGTGTGTGTGTGTGTGTGTGTGTGTGTGTGTGTGTGTTTGTGTGTGGATGTGAGAGGGAAATTTGTGTCGAGGGGGAGAAACTGGTGAAATCCACACGACTGAAAGAAATAATCAAAATTTCGACAATGACGCAAGTGCAGTTTCTTCATCCCATGACGGATACTGTGTCAGACAGCCGTAAAATCAACATGTTTTATAATGTTTCATGTTAAAACATTTCATCATCAGTGACTTGTTTGTATATTACAGTTTCTGTTATTTTTAATGCAGCTTGGCTTGCAAATTCCCTAGTATGAGTTAAATACAGGTAATAAAAACAGGTGTTAGTAGATGTTAATTTATGTACGTAAGTCCGAGCTGTAACGTTAAGACACCTGCTGCTTCTAGTCCACATGCTGATAATTTGGTCTGTGGCATTCAAATAATCTCTAAATAAACTTAAAATAGGATTGCATGTGCACCTGTTCTCCATTTTCGCAGCCCAGCCACAGGTGGAAACCTGTTACTGTGAGCTATGGTGGTTTAATCACCATCTGTATTTAGAGTGAGGCTGACCTTTCAAAGCCTGAGAATGTCTCTTGTTGCCTTTCCTCCTTTTAAGTGTGCCCATGGTGATAAGGGCACAATGTGTGTGTCCTGCGTGTATCCGTGTGTGTACATGCACGCGATGCTAAAATGTGTGTGTTAAGGAACTCTGTTTGTTTCCTCTTCCCTACTAAACACTAACCAAATACAAGTAATTGAATCACAGTGTGTCCACTTTGTGAGCGTGTGTGTGTGTGTGTTTACTTCACCATAATGTGTTTGCGGAGCACTTAGAGAGAAGCTCGAGCTTGCTTTGGAGGTTGTTTTCAGTTGCTGAACAAGTAAAAATAGTTGCATCTGTAACCCTGATAAGTTTGGAATCATCTGTTCCTCACAGTGAGTTGCGGACTAGTGAGCCACAATCCAAGTTCAACAGGATGAAAACACATTTCAGAACTTTTCTTCAGTTCATTATTGTTCAGTCACAAATGTTATTGGCCATCTTGCTCTCATCAGGGTAGGTTTTTGAATTTAACAATCCCAACAAAGTTCAGAAATGGGAGAATCTAAGACTTAAGCCAACTGTTTTTCCTCTGTATAGCAGCCAGCACACAAATGGTTTAGATAAGTCCAGAAAGACACTATATGACAGTGTCCAGGGGATCAGCTCCCCCCCCCCCTCCTTTATCTGTGCTTTCCTTCTCACAGCCTGGAATGTTAATGGTGGCTTTTGTGGTGGGTTCACTTGTGACTGACAGGCTGACTGGCAGCTCTCAAAAGACTCTTAGTGGGAAAGCAGAGTCAGTCGAGAGACCTCTGTATTTTGAAAGAATGAGAGCTTTAATTTGATTTGAGGCAGCCTCCAAGGTTCACGCGGTGGTTTTTCCATTAAATGGTTTATGTAATGTTTCTATTCTCGGTCATGATTCCAGCTGGTTGGTTGGTGCAAGTAAACATGGTTACTGGCAAGCAAATAACATGCTAATAGAAACTTAGATGGGAGAATGGCACATAAAAGGCTTATGAAAAAGAAGTCCTTTCAGAAACATTGGTTTCTGATTAGACATCTCAACATTCAATTCAATTCATCACATTGCCAGAACCACATGGCTTTTAAATTGTACTTTGGTTTACTGATAAATACACTGACTATGGAAGAGTCTGGTAGCATTTTGAGCTAGCAATGCGTCAAATTGCTCTTGGAGGAAATATGTGGGAAAAGTAAGGAGGTATGTGCGAGTCGTGTCCGTGTATAAAAAGTGTAATAATGTCAGGCTTTAAGAATCATCCTTGACTGGTATTTTTTAATATCAAACACAGGAGTATGCTTTACAGACATGACCAGAGGGCTGACGCTAAATTAGCTAAAGCTTTACCCTCTCTGTGTTGTTGCAGTATTCCTGGCCTGTAGGCGTCTTTTAGATGTAAGTAGTGATCTGTCAGGGCTTGCTGATATGTAGGACTACCAAATGTCCGTGGAAACACTATCATTGAACGATCCGCAGCATGCTACCAACCCTCTCTACATTTAACAGTAGAATGAAGCGAGGGCCACTTTAATAATGCAAAACCATGAAACCAATTTTAATCTGGCTAGGGCCTAAGGAAGCTTGTGTTGCACTTATAATGCAAATTGTGATATCAATGTCAAGAAATCTTTTAATGTTTTGTGCCTACCCTGATGGTCAAAGCGTCTGAGGTAACAGCTGCTTTGCAATTTTTCTGTCTCATAGGTTACCTGTCCAAAGTGTTGAAGAACTACACCGAGCAGGCCTGTGACGGAGACTTCTTGTCTGTTCGCTGCCCACCCCGCACCACCATCACTGTCCAATCCGCTTTCTACGGAAGGAGAGGCGCCTCGGACCCCCAGCGGTGCCCTCAGACGTACCAGGCCCTCTTAAGTTCTTATAACACTAGAGAGGATGATCGATATTGTTCTGTGTCCACCGCATTACAGGTAAGTAACTAAGCTCACACTTTCCTCACGCATAGTGCTATGATTGTTTTGGTTATTTTTTTTAACTTTTAAATAACTAATTACCAGATTAAATTTTTTGGTTTTCCCAAGCCTCTGTACAGGTACTGCTGAATTCATGTGCAGTGTCACACATAAACTCCCCTCACTTTAGGTCTGCAGATTCTCCTGAGGGAATCCTGAGAGTGTCCTGTAAAATGGTCAAATTTCCCAAGGATTACATTTCGGAGGACCACTGATTATGTAATGCTCTGTGAGGGTGTTTTCCAGCAAATTACACTCACTAAAGGGGAAGCAGGCTTGTATGTTCCCATGACACAAAGCGATTTCATGGGGTCTTTGCCTTAGCATCCTCTTCTAAATTGGGATACGGATGAACTAAATCCCCCGCTTTGCAGCACCAGTGCAAAGACACACAAATGCATCCTGTTCAGCATCCATTTGGTTATTGGGTTTGTACTTAGTCCCCCTGCCTTCTAGCTTTGAACCCCCTCCGGTTCCATAACAGACAAGACAGCCATGAATGCACAGACACAGAGAGTGCATTGTGCTGAAGTGAGAGAATGACTGACTGCTGTGCCACCCACATTAGTACAACCCTGAAAAATCCCATTGTACCACCTGTTCATGACCCTTGGTTTGTTGGTATTACAGTGTGAATGTCTCTACTTAGAAAGATCCCAATGGGGGTAACAATTACACTCATTATCTGTTAATCTTTTTTTCTTTTTTTGATGCAATCATCAGTTCAAATGCCAAAACTGTTTGATTAACAACGATGTATAAATTGTAACCAGCAAATGTTCTACTTTTTTGTTAGATAAATGACTTTAATGATTGATTTATTATAAAAATTGTCGCAGATTGATTTTCTGTTGGTTATCAAATTGGTTAATTGACAAATTGTTTAAGTAATCTTTCCTTACATTGAATATCTGGTGGCACCACTCAGTACTGCGGTTTCTCATTTTAAAGCCTTGTGTGTAGATGGTGAAAGTTGTCCCTTTTCCATCATGCAAGAAACATTTACACGATTACATTTACTTTCTTTAATGACTGGTAACACAGAGGTCTATGTATTGATAGTTAGTTTTAACTTGAAATCTTGTCCTGGAATTAAAATATATTTTTCTTACTTTCTAAATTTCCCATGAAAAGACTGAAACCAACAATGTGCTTGTGTCACTTTTAATACTTTATGACTCTTCTGCTCTCTGGAAAAATACACAGGTAACCTTTATTTCCCCCTGTGCATTCCATGATCTATTGTAACAAATACCATTTCTTTTATGTTAAACTTGGAGAAGGCTCTGAACAGAATCCATTCAGTCATCCCTCCAGCCGAGTCGGCTCTCAGTACAGGTGAATGTATTATGTTGGAATGTGCTCACCTGGGTTACAGTTGGCTAAAGATGAAGAAACTGGAGAAGCAAAAGGATGCCGGGAAATGAGTGGAGTGGAGCTTTCCAGAGACTTCTTTTTCTCATTCTCTCTGTTCTCTTACCTGCTCTTCTCCTCCATATTCCCATGGCCACAAGCAGCCTGTTTGAAGTGGTTTTAGGTTTGCCTGCTGCTGGTCTCACCATCGTTGGCTTATTGTCCTCCCTCTAAACCTCTCTTTGGTCTTCTCCCGCTCTCTGTCATTCTTTCCTTCTTTAGAAAATGCTGGACGAGTGCCAAGACAGAAGGAGCTGTCAAGTCCTTGTCAACAGCCGCGTGTTTGGGACAGACCAGTGTCCTGGCAGCAGTAAATACCTCATTGTCTGGTACAAATGCAGACCTAGTAAGTCCCTCATCACCTGAAATTCTGACAGTGACACACATTTTTGTCCCCCCACCCCTCACCTGTGCAGGGACATTTTTTTGTTTTTGTTCTCACAAACCTACACTTTCAGTCTGAAATACATCAGGGGTTGGATCACCTCATTTGGTTACACTTGAAACAACAATATTAACAACTAAAGAAAATCCATGTCTAGTTTAATTGTGTGTTGTTGAGGTTTTAGGGAGCAATCTTTATCAAGGACCATCTCTATTATTAGAGAAAGGAGAATTGTTCCTGTGTTGTGAGCATCCTCCTTTCAACCAGTGGCCATGAAGTGAGTGGTTGATAAAGAGAAAAATCTCCAGAAAGAGTGTGTCGCTGAAAGGGGACAGCGCATCATAATAAAGCTGTGATAAATGTCAGGTTTAACTAGGCTGCTTCTAATGCTGACATAGAAAGCATCTTAAGGTAATTTAAATTGGCACTAAGCCCAAAACTAGTTCAGTACTTTTCAACTTCTGACTCTGTCTGTGGCCGTCAGCCACAAACCTACGGGTTCTTGTTGAAAATGTATCACAAATACATACTTTCTGAAGGGCTTAGAAAGGTTAAGTAATTTCTTGAAAGAGCTGGGCACTGTATTTATACAGTACTTTTACAGTAGTATACAGTGCTTTCAGTAATTGTTATTCGAATTGGAGTAAATTGTTTATTTTAGGGGGGCTGGTTTCAGCTTTGGGTTAATACACACTTTCTGCATGCATGAGCAATTGCCGCATGCGTGTAATTTTTGCATAGTGGCCATGTTTATGTCAATGAAACAAGATGTCACGATGTGAGCTAACATGGTTCATTAATGTGTTTTTATGATACAACAATGAAGAATCAGCATCAGGCTTTGGCGGCATAGGCTGTGACTGTGGCTAGAATAGATTAATTGCATTTGTTAAATTTAATAAGGTTCATTTTTTTTATTTTTGTGAGTCATATCTTTCAAAACAGGAAGTTCAGTTTACTTCTTATTTGATCAATTTCTCTTTCAACGACCAACTTTCCTGTAAATTCTACCTTGGATTAAACATCACAGTATCTGTGTTAGCCTTTACTGCTTCTGCCATCGTCCCTGCTTTGTTTAAAAGAAGAAAAAAACTCTTTGCATGCCTCTCTCCCTTTATCCCTCTCCTTCCCTCTCTCTGTGAGCCAGGAAGCTAAGAGTATCACTCCGGAGGGGAGCCACAACAGCACAGTAATCCCACCCAGATTCTGGTCTCCATTCATGGCTCAGTGCTGTGCTGAGCCAAGCCACACTGAGCTGTGCAGCAGTTCACACTAGAGTGACCAGAAGTGGGCATTAATCCATTGATCCCCTCTGACCTCCCCACTTTTTCTTTCTCCACCCGACCACCGGGGCCAATCAACAGCTCTTTGTTCACTGTCACTTAACCAATGACTTCTCAGCAGTAGAGAGAAAGGCAGCAAGGGGTGTTAGTGAGGTGCAACGGGCAGGTGTCACTGCCTCTGAAAGGAGCGGTAGATGGAGGAGAGAGGAAGTGAAGGAGAAAGGGAGGGAGACTGAATCCATCACCAAGAGATATAACAAACCAGTCCTGCCCCCTTTTCTCAGCTTTCTCTCTTCTTTTCTGCATTCCTGTTCCACTCCCCACATGGACATAGAAACGCCTGCTGCTGTTGGTGTTTTTATTTGCTGGCCAGTGGAGCTGCTCTGGCTGTCACAGGTCACTGTGGCTGGATGTGTGTGAGGAATGCTTCTACATGGCTCTACATGTCCAATGAGCTACTCTGCTGTCTTTTTGCCTGCTAAATGAGGCCTTTTGTCAGGGCCTCTGCTTTATGTGCTCATTGCTCATGCTTTACAAAGGTTTGATGAATTAAAACAAAATAGAAGAAATTTATTGGAAATTGGAAATGCTATTTTCATCTGAAAGTGTAATTTTTGAAGTAAGGAAAACAATAGACAAGGTAAGACATGAGCAGAGAATTCAAAATTGCTTCATTTTTCTATTAATTTACAGCTATTCCAGGTCTAGGTGCATGAAATCACATAAAGTCAATACCATATACTACTGTTTGTTTTGTTTAAATCTGTATTTAAAATGCTCCTTTGGTTTTGCTTCTTCTTATTTGTAACATTGTGTGTGCATGTGTGTGTGTCTATCTCCAGATGAGTATAAGAGTAAGGTGGTCTGTGAGGAGGAGAGGATGAGGCTGAGTTGCAAACGGGGCATGCAGATCGCCGTTTACTCCGCCATGTTTGGCCGGACTCAACAGGGCACCCTGGAGTGTCCCCTGCACCACAGGAGGGCCCCTTCAGTAGGTGAGTGGGGGTATCAGGGCAGCTGAGAGGCTGAGGAAACTGCATTTCTCACAAACCACCGAGAAGCCAGCTGTAATAGCTCTTAGTTTAAAGCTCGCTAATATATGACCCATTTATACTGAAGGTTAAAAAGAGGGAGCTAATATAAAATGTTATAAATGACCAGTCAGTTCATCAAAATAATATGTTTCACTTAAATAACACAATATACCTCAGATGACAAAGCTGAATGCTAATGACGTCTGACTAAAAATTCATATCTCAATTCACAAAGGACTGGCCATAACATTTTATTTTGCTCTCTAAAATTGGCTGATATAGACTTCATGTTTGCATTTATTGCTTTTGATTATATGGCACATAAAAGCAACAGTTATAGTTCCTAGCAATAGTTTTACTCGTTATTACGTTACTAGCTAAAGCATTTTAAAGTTTTATTGGTGCAGCTTGCTCCAGTAGTCACTAGTCTAAACTAACTAACTCCAATAGTCACTAAATCACCGGTTTTCTAGCAGCAGTTAGCCAGCAGTAGCGGTAGACCGAGCACTCTTAGGAACAACTTCAGGTGTCAGGGTGCTGTTTTGTTTTGTAGTCATCTTAACTGATCCTATTAACATCTGCACTGTTTGACTATTATTATCACTCGTGCTTTTCATCAGTTGTGGGGTCAGTCTGAGGTCAGGAGAGGAATGAAGTTTCTTACATGAAGACACAGACTGGGAATGCAAATAAAGTCAGCTTGCGTTTCAGTGATGTTAAAATGAGGCTCCTTGTCCTGCTGATGCTCTCATACATGCTAATGATTTGGGAGAGTGGAACTTCAGGTCACTGTGGGCTTCTGTTTATTCTTTAAGCCAAGATTCGTCTGCTGATAACATAGGCGCTATCCATCAGGCAGATGATGAAAATGAAACATTTTTATTAATGAGTTTTACACGTCAGCACTCGAACACCTCTGAGCCACACAGAGATCTGCAAGACGCTGCCAGGCTCATAACCCCTGTCAAATCACTCTTTGACTTGTGTGATATTACCTTGAGTTCCTGTTGTGGTTTGACAGATTTTATAATTCCTCCAGAGCTTCTTTGCCTCGGAGGCTCTGGAGCAAACACTTTGCCACACCCATCCTGTATGTGAATCATTGACGCTGCTCAAACCGGAGATTACAGATTCATAATGTAACTTTTAGCAGCACATTACCATTTAGCATTTCGTCATCTTGTTAGGAAAGCATACCGAGATAAATAAAACCATCACCCAAGCTCAGGTAGACACACACAAACACATATTGCCAGGAGGGTTGGGGTGGAATGCAGATCAGGTGTCTCTGTCACCCAAAGTGCAGAGTTTGTCCTGTAGAAAAGGGACAGTATTGAGTTCCCTCCAAGTATGTGTGTGTGTGTGTGTGTGTGTGTGTGTGTGTGTGTGTGTGTGTGTGTGTGTGTGTGTGTGTGTGTGTGTGTGTGTGTGTGTAAGACACAGAGAGAGAGAGAGAGCTTGCATGGGATATCCAGATGTAGCCTCACCTTGTTTAGGAGAACATCACTGACTCCGAGCTTGGACAGAGTACCAGTATAACCATAGCTACCCTGGTGGCTCTGGCCCCTCTGCTGGACAACTCATTTATTTTGCTTTAGCCTACACTGCCTTTGTTTCATTGTAGATAAGTAGCCCAAGCAGGTGTAAGTTGTCTGTGTGTGTGTGTGTGTGTGTGTGTGTGTGTCTGTGTGTGTGTGTGTGTGCCTGTTTAAAGATGTGAAGGAACAGTGCACACTATGGACATGTCCTGTGTACCTTCTTTATGACAGAGGTGACAGGACGGGCTCGAAAGGCTGGCACAGGTGTCAGTCGGTGGGTAATCAATCAATCAAGCACAAGAGCGGCTGTGTGTGTGTGTGTGTTAGTTATTGTGTTCTGTATGAACATTGTGAGCTTTGCTTTGAAACAACATCAGCCAGTCCTCCGCATGCAGGTTGACCAGGAATGTGCAACAGGTAGGCGTAGCGGGTGAGTCAGGGCTGGCCTGATATCTGGTTTCAGACTCTGGATTAAATACAGTAGCTGAGTTCTCACAGCATTGATGGAAAACGGACTCTACTGTTACAGTTGTACAAAGGCCAGATTAGAGCAGAGGAGCGGTGGTGTCTCCTGTCAAATCACATGCTTACATTGTTTGTGTTTACATCAGCCGGACAGTCAGACATACACAAAACGCCTTGTTGTTCCTGTTCATCTGTTATACAGCATGCTTTTCTGTGTCTCTATCGCATAAACACACACGTATGTATATACTCTTCAACCACCCACAAACACCTCCTCAGGCTGTTCCAGGCAGTCTAGCGGTACCCTGGTGGGATTTCCCCTGTCAGCTCCGCCTTTCATGTGGCTCCCATGTCACCGGGAGCAGGAAGTGAGGGTGTCTTGAGTGACAGCTCAGGCACACACCATTAATTATTTTTAAATGCTTTTTTTCTCCTCTTTATTTGCCCTTGTGGTGCCTCGCACGTGCGTGTTTGCGGCTCTGCATGTCTGAATACTTTTGGCCTTGGCAGTTGCTTTTACATGCAAGTTTGTTTTGTGCCTGTTTCCTCTATTTAAATGTGTGTTTGAATGTGCCAGGGGGTGGGTTGTAGTAATCTCCTAAACCGCACTGTCCTGGCAACCTCACTGTTCCTTGAGGTGCGAGATCAACGCCACCAGATGATGTCAGTCAGAAAGACATTACAATGTACAGCAGCACGAAAACTGCTTGTTTGTTGGAGTTCAACACCTGCCAGGTGTTTTTGTTGTTTTGTTTTTTTTGTAGCGTTTAAAAGCTACCGACCTCTGGAGATCCTTTGGAGTGTACAACCAAATTTAGTTTGTCAGTTTTGCCGTCCATTTACCAACATAGAGAGAAGGTATGGTATTTGCTTATTGAATCCAAAGTAATGGAATATAACGTACTGTGTATATATTTACTGATAGAGAGACACAGAAACAAGTGCATATTCAGGCATGTGCACACAACGGTAAGCCCCCTTTGATCTCGCCTGTTCCTCGGTTTTGGGGTGGGGTGGGAGTGGTGGAGTTGGACAGGTCTTTGCGGTGATGAGGAATCCTCAAAGCAAAGGGGCCTGCTTCAGTCCTCCTCTCTCATCTGCCCCATTACCATCACACACACCTCTTGACATCTAAATAGCCCTTACACTTGGCATGCAGGGTCCCAGACTGCTTTTGCTGTTTTTTTTTCTTTTTCTTTTTGAAGGCCACTGTGCTTTCACTTTTGAGTGAGCCAAGGCTTACGGCGAGATGTTTCAGAATGTGAGCACGCACTGCTTGGTCCCTCATATGATCACGGATGCTTTTGAAAAGCAAGCATGCACAGCTGCTGTTCAAATTTAAGACTTGACTTTTGGAAGCCTGTTCCAGTTGTTAGTGTGTGAGCGGCTTCAGCGTAACTCTATCTGCTTTTCTCTTTTACTTTGATGCATACAGACCAGATAAGTGACAGGATGTCGGTCTTGTTTTGGAACGTTTTCAGATTAGATAAAATTCTGCACTTTTCTGTGTGTTTGAATCTGCCCTGGAAGAGTAACCATCGTCCAAAGCAGTAGTTGACAAATTTCAGTGATTGAATTCTGAGAGATTTTCCTAAACTTTGTTAGAACAACATTCCTGCAGGTGTCTTCCCTGCATATTCTTCCCACGAAAACAGGTCCATGCAAAAGGACCACCACTGATTGAAGTTGTGTTGTATGAAAGTATTAAATAACATGTTGTCAGTGATGGCACACATGTGCAGGGCTGACTGTTTTGGTACCAGTAGCCCCTGACTCTAGAAATAACCTGCTATCAGTTTTCAAGCAAATGAAGAAGTGTGCATGTGCTTCTGAGCAACTTTAAATAACTTCCTATAATATTTGGCTGTGTTACAGGAGGAGGTGAACCATTTACAGTAAACCTGTGTGTGGGTTAGTGGTCTCAAATGCATTAATGACATTTACAGAAAGCTCTTGGCGTGTGCACGTCTGTTCACCCTAACACGCCATTGAAAGCCACTTTTCTGTCATACAAAGACTTTTAATCCCACAACAATGACTAGAGCCTCCCTATGAAATGATACGTGTCGCCGGTGAGTCAGAGTAGAAGAAGAGATGAGGACTTCTGACAAGTTTGTCCTCCCATTGTCTTGGAAATTCCAGGAAAGGTGTGCGTGGGTGAAATACCTGGAGCTTTGTTGTGGAGCGTTGCTGCGAGAAATTTCTGGGCAAGGTTGCTGTGGATGCACTGTTTATGTGTGTGTGTTTGGGTCACAGTAATTCAGTCCACCAGCATTATACTCTCCTACATTAGTCGTAATATAAGGGCTCTGTGACAAGTGAAACCTGACAGCAGCCGTCACAACAACACCACCAGAGCCAGTATTTTATTGTATTGGTATTAATATTACTGCAATGCTATTGCTTTAGTTTTTAATTCTGTGGAAGTTGCAAAACTGCTAGACTGCTAGTGATGAGAGTCCGAGGATGATCCCGGTGGCGAGCAAGCACAAGATTAGATGCATGACGGATGACTGATGTGACAAGAGGAGCTCAGCAACAAAGAGGGGCTGCTGGTACGGGGCAGCGTAACAGCACATCAAATGCATGAAAGACGGAGAAGAAGACGTCATTTGGAGATTTCTCAACCTAGAAATTTTAAGAAAAAAGATAAGCCTTTGTGTTTTCTCGTTTTGTGGTTCTCTCTATGTGATATCAGTCTGCGATGAGTCATGAATGTGTCCAGGAAACTCCTCCCTTTCCCTCCGTCACCGCTTGTCTCGGCTGTGGACCTTCTCTTCTGAACCACAGGCCTGTCCTTGTTGAGCGTGTAGAGGCTAGAGGGTTTGTGCACATGCTCAGAGGTGGTTGAGGTTAAAGGCTAGAGGTATCAGGGGTTATTCATGCCTGTTCCCCTCTGTGTGTTTTGCTTGTGTGTGTGTGTGTGTGTGTGTGTAAGAGAGGGTCGTTGTATGCCTGTCTGTCTGTGTTAAAGCCGCTAATGAGAGCCAGAGGTTGTCGGACCCTCAGGAATGTTCTTTTAAACTACATAGAAATGCTGTGTATGTGCATAAGCATGGAGAGCCAGTGGACAAAGAATAAATGTGTGTGTCTCCATCCTCTTGTCTCTGGAAGCCCCCCCTCACTCCGGCCCCACCCGTTGGCCCCCCTGCTCTGCTAATCACTCAGTCAAGGAATCAAAGCTGCTGCTAATGGGGGTCTGTCTGTCAGTGGGTTCTCTTGTCAAGAGAGGAAAGTTTTTAGCGTGGCACACCAGCTCAAACGAGCCCTCTGGGGAGGAAAAGAGAGCAGGAGGGCAAATTAAACTACATCGGGCAGACCAGGAGGTCATTGTGCTGCAGCATCTGCACTTAGATACTGGTATACATACGCAAGAATGATGGGATAAATGAAACTGACTGAAAGTGAAAGAAACTTCTGTAATCGTTTCTAACTTTTACCACTGGAAATATAGAAGGGGATGAATGGCACATCTGACAGCAATGATGAGTTGATTAATCGATTAGTTGAAAGCTATTTATTTTAATAAACAGTCGATAATTTTAGGATTTTTTTTAATGCGAAAATGCCAGACATTTGCTGGTTACAGTTTGTTCCTTCAGTGAAAATAACCACATCAAAAGACAAGGAAAATGTTAGTTTCAGACCTAATCTCGTCAGTTTGTGCAATCTGTCTCAGCTGATCAGAGGATGATCAGTTTCAGTGCTTCAGGTTGCACAGTACTGTTATGTCAGTCCTGTCCTCAGGATGCAGTTCAGCGTGTGATGATTAGTCATATAGTTTTTCCTGCCCTGTCATGTGCAGGAGAACTTCTTTTTTTTTTAATCTCACTTGGGAACAAAAAAACATTCATTCATTCTGATTATACAGTTATCAACCACATTTCTGTCTACTTATTGTCATGCTCGTTTGCATGCTTCATGGTGGAGACTGATGCAGGTATGTTTCAGACATGTTTTCATCACACGTGGCAAACCGAGATGAGAGGTTTGTCTGTACGTGCTGTCATTCTTACAGCAGTGTCACTTGGCAGCACAAGAATTCATTCACAGAGTGTTGCAGGGTTTGCAGATGTAGCAGGTTGTGAAACTGCTTCATCTGAGGGGAAACTGACCTTTGAGGTATTTGGCTAGTTACACTCGGTGGTTCCCACAGGCTTCCGCCTCACTGCATCCTGGTTGGGAATTCCAGTGTGTCGGCTCCAGCTGGGAAGTCTCCGGTCGGCGATCCGGTCTCCGGTCATTCTTATCAAGCTTACCAAACATAATCTTTTATCTGGTGTCTCTACAAACACACTATGAAATAAGGTTTGGCTCTTGGTTATGATTGCTGAAATCCAGTAAGACAGGACAGCACAGTTGTGGGCCATTCAGTGAATTCCCTGTGTTGACACTGCATGGCTGCTGAATTGCCCTCTTTCATTTCCTGACTGGGACATTTGGCCTTTGACCCGAGCCATAATTTGTTGTGGCCTGTTGACGTGTGAGCCAAGCCTTAATTGGCCTCTTACTCCTTCCTTTCTGATCTCCTTTTTCTCTTTGGAGCCCGCCAGGGCAACCAGTGTGAAAGCATAGTGTCCGCTTTCAAAGGCTCATCTCCTTGTGTTGTTTTCTAGTGTTAAGATGGAGTGTAGGGGCCTGGGAGGCATCCATGTGGAACCTCAACCCATCCTCATTCCCACACAACTCAGCGGGAGGTTCTTCTGACTTTATCAGTGCTCCTTACACCTCAGTTTGTGCAATCTGTATTCCACTAGAGTTACACAATTAACAGTGTTAAAACACCATGATGTTGTTTTTTAATCCCATAGTCAAACACATCATTTTGTCTCACTACACATGCCACGAACAACAAACAGTAAGATAACAAATGGTGGATTATTTGTCAATAATAGATCAAGTGAATAATCATTTGCTGAAGCCCTCCTTTAAAACAATTTTTGTTAAAATATGAACATGTTATTCTGGCGCTAAAAAGTTAATTTCGGTCTCTGCGAGCACTGCAGGTCAGGATATCGTTCTGTGTAGTCGTGTTACTGATGTGAGAGGGGAAGGAAGTGAGAGCGGAAAAAGGAAAGAAGAGCCTCATCTATCCGTCCACAGGACGAGAGCTACAGAAGAGATGGTCTGCAGGAGCTGCTGGGTGCTTAGCGATGATGTATGAGAGCCACATCTATTACTCTGTCTGGTCTCCACACACACACACACACACACACATTTTGGATCAGGTATCTTTTAGACAATGTGAGGCCCCAGTAAGGTTTCTGTTTGTGGGTCTGATGTGGACAGAGGCTCCACCATGAGAGTTGAGAAAGCCTATATGGGAATAGGGGTGTGTGTGTGTGTGTGTGTGTGTGTGTGTGTGTGTGTGTGTGTGTGTCCATATCTGATGTAGCTGACAGAGACTCATGTAGTCCTTTTGTGCCTGAAGTGCTACCTGTCCATCAATGTACATGTACAGCAAGGTAGTAAGAGACTCATCTGCAACATGAACTTTGAATATATCTGAAAAAAGAATATAAAGTTACATACACTGTTGCTGGAGATGCATCATAATGGGATGACAGACTTTCCGTGGGGTGAGAGCAGCAGCAATATAAATGCGTCGTTGGCAGAAGTTTGCATGGAGTGAACAAGGTTCTTCTTCTTTAACATCTCGGCGAGAAAACAGCTAAACATTATAACTTGGGCTAACTCTGGATCATTTACATTTTTTTCCAAATTAACTAATAAAATAAACATGAAAATTTGCAAGATGCTTTATTTTTACAGCTCCTGTGATTTTTCATTTATTTCTAATGGAAATTACTATGAGGTAACAACTATAGGGAACACAGAGACAATGTTTGGAGACAGCACATGAAGTAACTCATTCATCTGAGGGTTTAAGATGGAACAAGTAAATGATATAGTAGGTGCTTTGGGAGAGATGGCAAGCAATGATTTATTTATAGACACTTCAGGGATCAAAATCTTAATGAATGGAAAAGACTAAAGAGATGTAAATGGAACAACTGGAACTAAGTTTAACTGATGAACACTGTCTGCATTTTAGGTCTACAACTAATGTTGTCTATTAATTTTTACATTTTTTTGCTTTTGTTTTTGGTTTTGCTTGCTTTTGGTTTAAGCCATAAAAATAGTTTAATCATATACTCGGTTGAAGTACTACTAGCCTGTCTAATAATTCACTGCTCCCCCTCTCTCTTCGTCTTTCTGTCAGACTGCCAGTCGTCTGTGGCCCTGCAGGTCCTGACCACTCGCTGTCAGGGAAAGAAAAGCTGTCTGATTCGAGCCTCCACGAGAGACTTTGGAGATCCGTGTTACTCTGGCACCAGGAAGTACCTCAGTGTCATCTACACCTGTGGTGAGTCCCAGCACATGCGCTTCACTGATGATTTTGTTTGCTTACCACCAGGGGGCGATGTTCACTCACCGATCAGCTCGGATTCAGTCTCATCTGTTCAATTCGGTTCAAAAAACTTTATTTGTCCCCAGGGGGCAAGTCAAGGGCACATAGAGCAGTTGTATGCATACACAAAACAAGTCAGCTAAGCTGCCAGAACAGAACAAAGCAGATACTAGCAGTATTTACATGAGGTGCAAATCTGTATTGAAGTTGAAATAGCAAGGTGGTGTTTTACCTCAGAGCTACCAACTCTAAAATGGAGGAATTACATGTTTTTGGGTTTTTTTACATTATGGTGTTGATGCTGTTGCACACTCAAAGGTGCGAAGAGCCATACAATGAACAGTAAAGGTGACTGTGTGTAACTGTGTTATGGTACCCTCAGTGGAAATATTGTCCTGGTTACCATCATTGAAAACTTAAAGAACTTTTCTTTTTATGAAGACAGTGGAGTAGAAAAGCTGCCGTTTATTGAATGACAATCACAGACTTTACATGGCAACACATTTTTCAGGGGAGGGGGTAGTATAGGAATCTAAGAGAGTCAAACAGGAAGTTCAAAGCTCAAAGCTACTTCTACTTTCATGTTGATGTAACATTGTTCAACATGAAACTCCCAAAATGTAGTTAACAAAAGCAACTTTGGCATTGTGTCTTGTGACTTTTCATTTGGGTGGATGTGGAAGAATGATTGTCTTCCTTTTTTATCTGTTCCACACCCCTGGGCTAATCCTGACCTGTCAAGGCTGTAATTCATTAACCACACACTGGGAGACGCAATTAAATGCGCACACACAAACACACACACACACACATGCTATTCAGGCACCTCCAGCCTCAGGAACTGATCAGTCAGTTTCATGTCTTGGATCCCCCTTCTCCTTACCCAGCAAAATAAGCGAAGCGTAGATCCAGATGATTCAAAGCTTTGAATTTTTTTTGATCCATGCATCTGTCTTCATCTTCATGAAAATCTGTTTTATGTGTCCCCCAGTACTGTAAATTAAGCAGTAATTACTCTGTGTGTGTGTGTGGTATCTTCACTGTCCTTCTGCAGCTCTTCTCAATGCTTGAATTTGCACATTAGTTATAGCTCGTTTGTTGTCTGGTTTTGAGGTTCCATCATCTAAGCCTGTTGTCTTCAAATGCTTTTTGTTTTGTCACATTGTTGTCCAAGAATCCATCCATTCTATATCTCAGCAACATCCGGTCAGCACAGACAAGAATACACAGAGCATTCAGCTGTGTTTATGGAGTCATTTGGCTTGAATCTCTGTCTGACCTCCCTTATCTGTCACTGATAACATGCTCTCCTAACAGCTCTGGTGCTGAGATGGGCCAGCAAACGTGTGAGGTATGCAGGGGATGTGGGATGGTGTAAATGTTCAACAGATCGAGGGATGAACGTGCCGCGAGGGGGGCTAGAGATGGGTTTCTTGGGCTGCGGTGGGAGCCGAGGGGGTTGAACGTGAGTAAATCAGTCTAGCTGCCTCAGACATGAAGTCACTGGTTGCTCCAGGCTCCAGCGAAGTGGTAATTTTGGGGGATCCTCTTTCATTGGTGGTTGAGTGCGTGTGGGATTGACCCCATTTGTGTCGGAGTAGGGAACGAAGGATGTCTGTCTCCACATGATTGTTCGCATTTATGAGCATTTCCGTGTGTGTGTGGGGGGGTGACACCTTTGCGTGAATGAATCAGTGCCTGTGATTGGCAGACTTCCGTAGACTTTTTTTTTCTTTCTAAAAAAAGGTATATATTTTGTCTTTAGTGTAGCATTAGGTCACGCTGCCCGTGGTGTAACCTACTTAAAATCTCGACTGTCCCACCGTGACCTAGTGCTATTTTAGGGACTTTTGCAGCTTGCCAAGAATAAAATAATTGCAGAAACAGCTGTTTATGAGTTTGCATGTGTACATGCGTGTGTGTATGTATAAGTGCTGGTTGTGATGCACACAAACAGGCATGAATATGCGCTTGAATCACAGTATATGGACTCTATGTTGGCCTCAGCTTGCCTGTGATTTATAGAGCCATCATCCCTCTGAGCTCCAGCTCCCTCTTCACACAGCCCCAGGGGCAGACTTGCTCCTCAGCAATAACACAGCAGCAAATGGCCCGGAAACTGCCATCGGTCTCCCAGCAGATCACACACACTCCACGCAGTCGCCACTGTCAGGCTTCATTTACATCCCGTCCCCCTGGAGGAAGCCACTACGGTTTGTTTGTTTGTCAAAAAATATTTAAACCAGCTCTAAATATCTTGACATCTCTGTATTTCAACAAGATGAAGTATAAGATAAGAGCAGATTTATTGATCAGTCACGGAGTTCTTGTCTTGCAATTTATTCATAGTCTAAACTTAGAAATAAATTACCCTCAGTCCAGCTGCTGGAGATTGATGAATGAGCCTGCTTGGGGCACTTTCTTCAAAAAGCAAAGCTCCAACATGGCTGCTTTGAAGTTTCATTCTTGTAACGCTGTGTTGGTTATTCTGTCAAGGTTTGACCTACGCCTTTTGAAGCTGCATGAATGGAAAAACTCAGCCTCTTTGCAACATGCATCCATCCATATGTTAGATTTGTAAAAACGTCTGGTTGATGTTTGCATTGTATGAGTGTGTTTTTGGTCATGTGCTGGAACAGGAAGAGTCCTGTTTATATTGCAGGCCTGTCCTGCAGCCGCAGAATATCTTTCTTCCTATTTGCCAACATTTTCTCTGTGCTTTGTGAATGAAGAGATACAGCTTCCTGTTTCTGCGTGTGTGTGTGTGCATGTGTCTTTGTACCATGAGGTGCAGCAATAATTTAATCTTGATTTTAACAAAATATGATTTATGGACATTCGTGCTGATTAAATCTTATCCTGAAGGATCTTCTTCCCTTCCTCCCTCTGGTGTCAGTCCCAGCCAAAAGCTTCCCTACCTCTTTTGAAAGTTTTAAAAGTTTTGAGACTCTATATCAAGATGAGGAGGCATCTCGTCTAAACTTCCCTCTAAGGCTTCCCCCCCAGGAGTGTTCAGTGTGGTGTAATGGATCACTCTGAGCAAACCACACAGCCTCTCTTGAACCATGCAGAGCAGACTTTTGTGGGGATGAAAGGTTATGGAAAGCCTAATGAACAGGTCTAATTTCTAGGCAGGAAATGGATTAATTACAGCACTTAGCTAGTTAACAGGGAACCTGGGTTTTAAGAAGGGTGTAGGGGGAAGGGTTCAGTGGAACAGGCAACTCAGGCATTTCTAACCTTGGGGTTGAAACCTCAAAATGGAAATAGGATCCCTGATATAATCCCAATGAATGTATAATGAGTCCATTAATAAATATCCTATTTGTTTTCAAATACTACTGCTGCTTTTAATAATAGTTGAAGGATCATATCACACAGCCTTCACAAACAGATGGATTTTTCTCAGTGTTAATCAAAAGATAGATGTTCAGGTTTACACATATTTTGGTGTCTTTGTAACGTTTATATAACCTTTATAACAACAATCTGAAATGAGTCGGGGATTTGTAGAAATCAAAGGAAAAACTCACTCTCAACTCTTCAGCACATCTCACAAAACGACCTGTTTTGTTTGTTTCCACACAAATCTCAACATAAAGTGCTCTTGAGATTTGTCTGATTTCTGGCTGACATTTGGAGTTTTCAGAGTCAAACAAAAAATAAAAAAGCGGTCATTGCTATATTTATGTGCCAGGAAGTCCACTTTGCTTTGAATGGAAAAGTTAATGCACGCTACTTGTCATTGAATGTCATTCCATTAAATTTAATAACACAGCACTTTGTCACAAATTAACTTAATTGAATATCATAAAATATCTGGCTATCTGGGGATGATTTTGTATATTGTCTTAGCTGGAAAATTGAATTTCCGTGTGTTTTGTGTTTTCACCAATTATTATTGAATATTTCCTCCATTTTTTCCCTCTAGCAATTTGGATACCTCAGAAGTCTTGTTTTATTAATTTTTATGAAAGTTACACTGGGGCTAAAGTGCAGCATGCTGACAGAGGTGTGGTCACTGGACAGTGCCACTGGTGTTTTTAATGGACCCAGTCCGAGCAGTGAAGGCATCGGCCTCCTACATGTGGCTCGGGTCGGGGGGGTTTAGCTGTAACAGGGGAAAATAGAGGAAGATAAAGATGTAATTTAGAAGCTTGAGGGTTCACATCGTCCCAATTGGTTATGCAGACATACGCACAGACACTTGAGGTACACATGTGGCCACTGCAAGCCACACACTCCTGCAGCTCCCCTGCACACATTCATGTCATGTCAGCAGAGGAGACTGTGGGGAAGATGTTTACTTTGGCCCAGTTGTGTGGAACTGCAGTCCGGCCGGGCAGGCAGTAGCTGCTGCTGGGCCCCATCCTACTCCCTTATAGCTCATCATCTTATGGCTGCAGACCTGGAGGACAGCAAAAAACACATACACACACACATCGTTATCCTGTGTGCAGTACAAGGCCGAAGCAAATGAACACTCTAAACTGACACACATGCAGGTTTCCACACAGAGCTGACATGGCAGTTTTTAATTTAATTTAATTTAAGTTACTTTATTAATCCCAAGCTGGGAAATTACGTCTCTGCATTTAACCCATCACTGATTGAAACACATGCAACATGCAACATGCAGTGAAACACACAGGAACAGTGGGCTGCATCAAGCGCCTGGAGAGCATATATTGGGGGGTTAAGTGCCTTGCTCAGGGGCACATCAGCCGGCTAAGGAGGGTGGGGACATTACCACTTCACCACACTCAAATTTTTCCTGCCCGTCCGGTGGGGGAATCGAACCAGCAACCTTCCGATCACAAGCCGCTTCTCCTACCTCTAGGCCACAGCTACCCCAAGCAGATCCAAGCACCTTAGTTTTCTTGGTGTTTTTGTGCTGTCTAAAAGCCAGTCATGTTTTGGGTTTTTTTGCATGCTTGAATCCAATCTCGTATTGCAATTTTGCAATATTGCAAAGTTTTTACCTTGCAATATGTTGAAGCTGCACCTTGTTAGGTGAAACCAAAAAAGAATTTTTTGCATGTGTTTTCACCTGAATGCACTGCCAGAATGGGTGTGGTTTACTACAAATGGCCAAATCCAGCCCTCAGATACTTCATTGGTAACATCCCACGTCTCATTGCATCATTATACAGTGAATGACCAACACCGCCCACTGGGTAAAACATACCAGAAAAAAGGTGATCCGCGTTGTGAGTGTGTTGTGTGATGTGAGCGAGTGGAGAAGCAAGCAGAAAGGAATGAAGTGGCCCCTCTAAATGCTCCCCAGCCTCGTTACCCGAACCTGACTCTGCAGAAACCCCGGAATAACAGCCAGCAGCTGGCACTCTCAGGAACACTGCTGCGAGAAAAACACACAGCACGTGACCTCACCTGACCTGTGAGAGAGTGTCGGAGTGGTGCATTCATAGGTGGTTGTGGTTGCTTCACCCAATGCCCATAAAAGGCTTTGAGTTTAGTAGTGGTCTCCTCGCGCTCAGGGTGCAGTCTCCGGAGCAGCACGAGCAACATACAAGTTTTTTGGCGGAAACACACTGTTGCCACGGCGATTTGCTGATGTAAGGGATTGTGGCTTTGCCAGCATGTTCAGTCAGCTGATGTCTGCACCCGCACCGTGTCTCATCGGCTTGCATCATCTGGTGTCTGCTGGCTGTTTGGTGCACACATGTTCGCACACATGCACACGCACAGGCACTCACAAGCATGTTAAAACTGGTTAAATCACATGCTAATTCTGGTAGTTTTTCCCCTCTTTCAAACACATGCACACTTGGCTACATGTAGTGTAGCCATACATTACAAATCTAGTTTAACACCCAGCCGGTGTGATCACTGGCTCGGAGAGAAATCTGTAAGAAGTTTAATCAGATTAAAATGTATCTTGAACTAAAGGTGTTAAATTCCCCCTTAAGTTCTCACAGCTTTTCTGACTTCTCGTTCCCATCCAACCATAGATTTTTTTCTGCATGTATGGTTGGCGTCTTATGTCTTTTTCTTCAGTGTTGTAAACCCCTGTCTTTCATCTCATCCCTCTTCCTTGTTTGTCTTCTGTCTCCAATCTGTCCACCAGTTCCTACTATGTGCACAGCGATAGCACAGAGGTTAGAAGTTGACTGTTTTTCGTTCCTGACTATCTGCGCCAATAGGATTTTTTTTTCCATGTGCAGTAACGCCATTTGTTGAACTTGCATTTGGTTAGAATCAAATCCTTTTAAGTTTCATTTTATCTGAAAGAAAAAAAAAGTTTATTACATCCTTAATTACTTAAAATGAGAGACTGCCACTTCTCAAGATAAAAAGAAAAGCAAAGAGTTTGAACTATAGATTAAAAATCAAACCATGAATAAACAGAAGTTATTACGGTTTCTGATGTGGTGCTTATGAAGTGCCTGTAATCTGTAGTGTCTGTAGTCTGTAAACTGTGCTGTTATCTAGCAAATCCTTAAGGCAAAAAAAACTAAACGGCTGATTTAGACTTCTCAACAAAGTACTATGGACTTACTACTAAACTACAGACAAAAGATTTGTTGTAACTTAGACTCTTGACTCTTCTGATTTTGCCTGTTAGGGGTCTCAGAAGTCAGTGACTTTTTCCTTTTCCCCTGAGTCAGTAGTTTTGTATCTTGGTCCACTTTTATATTATAGCACCAAACCTTTAAATGGTTCCTTAAATGAAAGTAGAAAGAAAAACTGGAAATGGAAACTCGTCTGTGTGTCAGCCAGACTCTTTGATTCCACAATCTGCAGACTTGTTAGTGAACATGGGGAAGCAAAAACAGAGGGCTGCTGCTGATAACACACACAGATAACACAGGTGACTGCAGCGTGATGGGATGAGTGCCAGCTTAGTGCTCACTGGGCTTGATGAACTCAGTGCAAGACTTTGAGGCAATCAGCATCAGCTCTTTCCGAATGTGCGTTATCACCTGTTAACCAGAACAAGATAAACATATGCAGCGACAGTATGTGTGTTGTGTCTATGTGGTTCTATCAAGTAGATTTAGTAGTACAAATGTGAGTCAGCTCCACCTCCAAGTGTCAGACTAAAATGCTCCTTACACATTACATAATGATAATCCAGTAGCATAACGTGTAAGCCTTAAAGAGTCTGCTTCCTTCATTTTACATTTTAACTGCGTTTTTTTTAACTTTTGATACTGAAAGTTTGCCAACAGTGTTTGCGTATGTTCTGCTTTTGACAAATACTTTCGGTGCTTGTTTATTGCAGTATTGCTATTTTTTACTGAAGTAAAGGTATGGACAGCTTCTTCCACCACTGATGATGAAAGAAGAAATAGATTATTCAGTTTCTTGGACTACTTTTCCGTGGTTAGCTGCTGTTTCTCTGTGACGATGGATCCACTGTAGCGCTTTCTGAGTGTGTGCTATCAGCGGCATTAGGTGTGGGTTTGTAGGTCTGAGCTAATTATTGACTATTTGATTTCCTGTCTGAATGCTAAGCTGTATTTTAATTTGCAGAACTGTGAACTTTCTTTCATGCTTTGTCTCTACCATTTTATCTTCATTGCACAGATGGTCTCATGACATTAGATAATCTGTCTACCTTCCTATCTGCTCTTCCTACTGGCTCAATACTGGCCACTTGGTCCTAGCCTCTGTGGTCTTTTATTGAGGTCATAGGTCTCATAACTACTGATCTGTACGGGAATGGGAGAAAGAAGGCCTCTCTGATGATCATTGTTCGGCTCTGACGCTCTGCTGCCGCTGGTCAAAGCCACTTAGGTCCCTGTAAGCATTCCAGCCCCCAACATAGGAAGCACTTTCCAGATCGGAGGAATGTTCTGCGTTTGGCTTTAGGCTGTTTGTCTTCTTTAGAAACATATGATAATGGGAGCACGCACGCACACAAACACATGCATTCACATGTACAAACATACCTACACACATAAAAATAGGAATACAAGTAGATTATACAGTACATGTACGAGCTGAACGCACAACGCACAAACACACAAACATCCCCCCTCGTCCTGTGGTTTTCGCTCAGTCTGTTTTCCCAAATGAGCGACTGCTTCTTTGTTGGGCTGGAAACTGCAAAATAAGCAAAGCTCTGGACGAGAAGCCACTGCCAACTTTGTCAGCTTCACAGAGTCGTAAACTACTATGTACACTACTGTTGTTCGTGTCACCAGCCTGTGCTCACGGCGAAAACTACTCTCTGCTCTTTTTGGGGTCCATCGTTCTTGTTTTCGTTTGTATGTGGAGTCGGAGGAGGTGGGGGGCGCAGACTAATGCTTTCCAGTCCGTGGCTGGTTTCAGTTTTCCTCCTGCGGTGGCTGAGGACAGAGGGAGAGAAAGGGAGAGGGGAGAATTGGTGTATGTGTGTGTGTGTGTGTGTGGAGGGGCAGTGTAGGGGGTGGGAACCAAGGGAGAAATTCCCAGGGCATCTTAAGCTAGAATTATAGTTCTGCAGGATACATTTAAATGTCTTTGTGGATCCATGCAATGAGGGAGGTTTTCTGGGCAGTTATGGCTCCCACAGGTCTGCAGACGAGTCACTGTGGACACCTGGCAAGTCTCTTCGTCTCAGCTTTATTTACAGCACCATGTCATGATGTTTTGTATCACATGGTTGGACGCATGTGGCGGCGCGATACACATTCCTGCTGATGGTTTCACGCTATTCCGCCAGTTGACAGTTCACAGCTACTTAGCATCAAGAAACACAGCAATTCACCAGAAAATGCAGAATCCATGCAAGATTTCAAATGTTCCACTTTATAGATGCTTCATGAAAAGTTCTCAGGGATTCACATGATGTGTGTTGGTGAGAAACACCAAACCTAAAGATAGCTGTTCACAAGATGACTGCACAGGATAGCTTTAATAAAATACATTTCAGTTTGTCTGTTTCTATTAAAACTGTAGGAAACAAATTCTCAAAAATAACTTAAAGGGAGAGAATATCATCATAATGTCGCTCAGTAAAATCTATGAATGAGCGCACTGGCAAAATAAGTGTTGATGCCTCTGAAATCTCAGCCTGACACTGCACAGCTCTGACTATCCAACAGTCTGTTTGGTTTGTCCAACTTCCTGTCAGGAAAACCAAAAAGAAACAACAAAGACAAACAACAGCTGGGAAGAAAATGAAAGGAAGGAAGGAAAAAAAAGAACCTTTATTACAAAATAGGTGCATTTAAATTGCAGTACTTGGATATTGTATGTCAGAATTTTGTGATTTTTCTGGTAAATCACTTCTGTAAAAAAATGGACAAGAATGTCACATTGAATACCTGACAAACCAATGTACTTCTCCATAAAATAACAATAATATTAGAATGAAGCTGTCCCGTTCTTTGATATCCAACGCAGTGGCCTCGTTCAGCCAGAGACATCATTAAGGGACAGCCACCATGTTATAAATGCATATTGCTTCACAGTATATATATGCTTATATCACCAACCCTGCTGTGTGTGTTCACTTCAACCCCGAGCAGATTCTTCCAGCTCTTTCACACCACATTCCCGGATTCCCAATCCGAGCTGAATGAACTGCTCAGGTCATTTCCTTGAGCTGCCATCTTTCTTTCTTTTCTCATCTCTCTCTCTCTCTCTCTCTCTCTCTCTCTCTCTCTCTCTCTCTCACACACACATACACATGTTCATGCATACACTCATAGCCCCCTCCTCTTTTGCTTGCTCCTTCCCTCCCTCTTTCCTACCTCTCTTTGCCTGCTCACTCACGCAGCAGTGGGCTGTGTAGGTGGACACACATGTCCCTGCTTCTGTCTCCCTCCCTCTCCCTCACCACCTCATTCTCTCTCTCCCGCTCTCTCCTGCTGTCACATTCCAGCTATCCAAAGCTGGGTTTAACTTTCTCCCTCCCTGAGAGTAGGAAGGAAGTGGAAACTAAAAGAAGAGAAGAGTTAGAAAGAGGCTGGATGAGAAGAAGAAGAAGAAGAAGGTGCTAGCTTTTTCTTTTTCCTTTTTTGGCGCCACGCTCTCTCATTCTGGTCGGACCCACGGTAGACTATTCACGTGAGCGCTTGTTTTCACGGCAAAGCTGGTCCCGGCTCTGCTGGCGGGACGGACGGGAGGAGGAGGAACAGGAGGAGAAGGGGGCAGTGTTTGACAAGCCAGACAGCCGCACACAAACACACGCTCAGAGAGAAAGTTACTTCTTGGACCCTGGAGGATTTTCCATTCAGCAATGTGTGTGTAAGTGTCACCTCGTCTTCTGCCCGAACACGCTTTTAAATCTCTCGGCTGCAAGTCTGGCTGCTTTTGCCTGTTGGTTTCTTGTTCTGAGACTTTTTTATGTTATTTGAGAAGTGGGATCATCCTTCTGGTTTTCCATCTTAAAAGCTTTAAACTTCGGATGTTTAAGAGTCTTTTCTCTGCATTTTTAATCTGTCGTCCAGTTTTCCTGTTGGGAAGTTTAAATGCCTCACCTTGTGCTGCCCTCAGGAATGTCAAGGAATGTCATTGCTGTTTCAGCTCTCGATATTGCGGAGCATTGCTGTGTGTTTAATAATTTGAAAGTTGGTGTGTGTTGGGATTCCTGTGAAACATGAGGAGACAAGTGTTCAGGAGTAGAGAGGGAGATGTGCCAGGCTGATTGACTGGATTCGACTGTGACAGGGAAAGGTAGGAGGTAAGTGAGGAACAACAGTGTGAGATCACTTAGATACAGACAACAGTGCACGCACACAGACTGATACATGACAACACCCCACTCACTATGTGTCTTTAATAGGAACAGTGAAACTCATTTATTCATTTGTGTTTTTCCATAGATAGTCAGGGTTTTTTCCTAATGAGCTGCTGGTAGAGGAAGAGCTCTGCTGGCAAGAGTTTGTCTTCACTGTGATGACCCACAGGGTGCATAATACAGTAAAACCAACAGGGGCAGCGAGTCGTTCACACACTGCAAGTCTTGGTGCTGAATCACAGCAGGCAGCAGAGCTGAGGTCACTGAGAAGATGTTACAAAACACCATGAGGCCACTTTCTTTGATAGTAAAATCTTTTTTTTAGGGCTGTGACTTAGTTAATCGGTTAATCATCTGGTAAATGAACTGTGAAACGATCTCACCATCATCAAAAGACATTCAGCTAATGATGATACAAAAACAGCAAAAATCATTTGAGATGTTTGAAAACAGAGCGAAACGATTAATCGATTATCATATTAGTTTCCCATTATCCCTGTAGACTAATCATTTCATCTTTTTTTTGCAGATTTCCCCTCTGACTGTTCTGGGAACTGTTTACACTGGATTACTTTTTACGTGTTACCTTAATACTATATTATATATTCTGGATGTTTGGACGAGACTTTAGACTGACTAGGTGGTTGAATATCTGGTGCGACATCACGTTTTGCTGTTGTTTGGTTATATGGGATTCAAACTGTTTGCTGTATTTCCAATAAAAAATGGAAATTAATTAGAACACGCAGGTCGTCAAAGAGTCGCAAGAGATTTGATTTATTGTCATATAAGAATCTATAAACTGAGCTAAACCAGCGTAATCAGCCGTGATTGATTCCTTTCATCTGATGCTGAGCTCAGTCCACTTGCACATTTGTAACAGCAGCTCCAGCAATTCAACACGTGTTTTTCCACAGGAGCCTGCCTTGAGCTCAACACAAACGCAGGTTTAACTCCCAGCGCTGCATTCACAACACCTGAACACACACGTCACCTCTCGTAAACAGAAAGAGAAACCCAGCGAGCTGCTTACACCAGACAATGGTGCAGTCAGTTCCTGGGCTCCAAAATGACAAAATTGCTTAGATGGCTTCCAAATGGTGTGTGTGTGTGTGTGTGTGTGTGTGTATATGTGTGTCTTTCTGTCTGTTGTGAACATGTGTATACAGTAGGTCTGTGCCTGAGACTGTAAGTGTGTTTGTTAGTGTTGCTGTGTGCATGCATCCACACCTACCTCTCCCTGTCAGCCAGGTTTCCCTATAATTGACACTCTGCCATTCCCCTGTAGCGCTGGTTTGCAGTGCCGGCCCAGTCCCTCCCAAACCACAAGGGACTCTTTGTTTGTAATTTATGAATTAGTGCGTGGTTTAGGTTACGAGAAAAGAGGGCAGGCCAGGGGCTGACGGCACAGGAACAGGAAGAGGAATAAGCCCAGCGCTCGTTTTGATTAGCTGGATGTTAACTCGCTTTTGTTTATTATTTCAGATTGGCAGTCTGGAGGTCCTCAGGAGATGGAGAAGGGAGATTGAGATGACAGTAGAAATGATTAATGGGCATCTCTGTCCTTCTCTCTCTTTCCCTTTTTCTTTTCTTTTTGTACCCCCCACACACAGATGTGACTTCATCTTTGACAATACTGTGATAATCTGTGTAAATCTGTGTCCAGCCATCTGATAAGTCCGGCTGCTCACTTGTAAAAACAGAAAGTCATACCTTCTCTTTCTCTCTCCCCACATCTTTATAACTTTGTACAGCCTCATGCCCCCAGCTTGGAACGCTCTTTCCGGCATCCATTGGCTTCCCATTGCTCTTTTTCATCAAGTGGTTTTATTTACTTTGTCTAGTCTGAATGGAACCTGGCGCTGTACTAAGCTCTGGCCTGGTTCTCTCACAGAAAAGCAAAAGCCTTCTTTCCTTTCCAACCCCCATCTTTTTTCTCTACCCTTGATTTGATTTTTATCCTTTTCTTCTCTGCTCTGTTTTTGAAACTCAGCATGCATTCCTAATGGCTTCAGTTCTCCTAGAGGGGTGTTTTCTTTCTACCTTCCTTCCTAATGCCCTTCTTTTTTTCTTTCTGTCCTTCCTTTTGTCTTTCCCTAAGAAATAAAAGTCATTTTGAAGTGCATGGGGAGGCAAGTGGAGGGGGATTGGGGGGGTCCTTCTCCTTCTCCTGATAGCCAAAGCAGATGTGGCACCCCCCAAAAAAACTTCCTGGCATTCTTCAGCACCAACATGCAGCTGTTTGAAGGGGGCTTGCTTGGGCCCTCCTGTCTCCCATGTCCCATCCAATACTTCCTCCCGCCACCATCTCATGCCTATACATCCTCATGCCATTATCTGAATGACTGTGGCTCCAGCTCCCTCCCCTTTCAACTGCTTGTGCTCCAGGCATCAGTCCTGACTCAGTTCCTACTTCACCTCTCTACTTCCCCATCACAGCTGCCAGCAACCCCAGTCTGAAGTATTGTATACCACAATTCTGTGTTAACAAGATGACTTTGCAAGAGTCATAGCCCTTGACCGTATAGTTCAACTACAAGAGCTCAGCTTTTCCTTTCCTCTCGGGCCAAGTTTTTGCAAAAAGTCTTCTTTAGAAGCAGTGTTTTATCACTGCTCTAATTTCTGTGTTATTGCCCAGCACGAGGATCCTCATAGCTGTGGGGAGTCATTTATTTTCCCGTGAGATTGTGGCGTATAAGTCCCCTGAATCCCACTATTTAAAGGGTCAGCGAGGTGGTAGAGGAGAAAAAAAAAAAACGGCAGATGGTCGTGCACGCAGGAGTTTGGACACAGCAATAAACACATGAAAATCCATAACACACAGTTGCACATTCCCTTCTGTGCTGCTTTGAAGATTCATGTTGAAAGCGTTTCACAAATCAAGATACGAGAGAGAAAAAAGCAAGAAAAAATAATTATTTCCAACACTTTTTTTTCCCATTTAACACATTTTTATTTAGTGAATTAGTATTTTTATGTGTCTTGTTAGGTGTTGCAGTGTTAACACAAGCAGTGAACTGGTAGCTGCAGCACGTAGTTATCCAGACAGTATGTGTCTAGTTCATGCTCAGGACTGTGGAAGATGTTGACAGAACGCCAGAGAGCCTCTTGAATGACTTTATTCAGCAGGCTTTCTGCCTTTTTTAGATGCCCTTTAGCAAGCCAAGCTCACCCAGGAAAATTAATTTTCTCTTCAAGGCACCCTGGTCAGGGTGAAGGCCCTGCACCTCTCACTGTGTGGGTTTTCACCTCGATATGCTGGCCTTAGAAGAACTATCGCAGTAATCCAGCTAATTAAAGCAGAGCATTGCACCATGAGGAGAGCAGAAAAACACCAGTGTTCAGGTGCATACCAGCTATGTGTGCTCACATCAGTGCTTTGCCAAAGGTGTGTATGTTTGCTCATTTGCCTGTCTGGCCAGGTCTGCATGTGGGTGAACTGGTGTCTGTCGAGAACTGTGACTGTTTTAAGCTGTTTGCCGGGGAAAAAAAGTGTTTGTTGCTGCAATTTATACTGGAATTTGAGACAGTTTGAAAGTCAGCGAAGGAGTATCCTTTTCTCTGACGGCTGCTAATGCAATAACTACAAGCGGTAGTGTTTAGAAATTTCTCTTTACATTCGTTGTTGGAGTCATGTATTTCTGTGAGACATGAGATACTAGTATGAAATAACTCAAGAACTCATTTTTCAGTGATTGTCTGTGTGAGTATGTGTCTGTTTTTGCCTTTCCAGCATGTGTTACTGTTGAATTTGGTGTAAGGAGTAATGTCAGAGGCAGTAACGCTCCTGCTCTCCTCATAGGGACTGGCATGGAGGAGCATGTGGTGTGTTTTTACAGCCCTCTCTTTGCCTTCCCCCCTCCTCTCCTCCCCCTCGGCTCACCCTGCCTCACCCCCATTAAACTCAATTTGTTCTGAGAGGCAAAGATCACTGTGAGTCCTGAAACATGTGCTGCATGGGTATAACAAGGCAGAGAAACTTGATTTGAAGGAGGATTTAGTGGCATAGCAAGAAAAAGAAACGAGCGCTGACTCAGAGTGGAAAGGAGAGATTGGCGGAAGAGAACTGGAGACATTTATAGCGTACATTTTTAGCAGTTAATCGTCAAATGTATCAGCTATTGTTGGTATGCTTTGGCTAATGTGCCAAAAACTGTCTGTATTTTTTTTACGACCTGATTGGATCGAGAGAGAGGAACAAAAAGAGAGACAAAGACAGTGAGACGAGGAGACAGAGTGCTCAGAGTCTCATGTTTTGGCTTGGTTGACTCCTTATTAGAAGTCTGGAGACTTTCAAAAAGCCCAAACACTCCTCGACAATCCAGCAAGACTTCCAATAAAGGTTGAAATGTTATACAGCGGGATTACAGGGTGCAAATTTAATGAAGACTCCGAGTCTGAATGAAGAGACTTTTAGAGGAGGTTTCTATGTAAACATGTGTTTTAAGTCGGCCCACGTTTAGTAGGTTTCAATATACAGTAAACATGTGTTTTTCGGGTTGTGTTGCCTTAGTAGTTTTATCGCTGCTGTTCCTCAGGTTTTAGAAATTAGCAGACATGCTTAATGATGTCTGTAGATTTTACAGCCCAAGGTTTTTGAATGAAGCATTAAATGACTAGCTGCAGATGTTAAGCAGGTTTTAAGAAGTCTGCCGGTTGAAAGAACAACATCTGCTGGGATTTGTGTAAGTGATATCTCATAAAGCTGTAAGCTTTTAGGGATGAATTTATGTCTTATCACTGTCTAAACTTGCACATTTGCACTATTTATATACAATAAACAGCTACTCGATGTTGGCTTGAAGAATACTTTGAAGTGTACTTTGGTGTATGTGAAAATCATTGTTACATACAGTATAAATGATTGGTGTTTAATTACATTATATTCTCTAAAATCAAATAGAAGAGCTTCCCGAACTAAATCAGTAACACCTCAAATATTTTAGGGTCCCTGACTGAAAACTTTCAGAGGCTGTCTGGACATCACATCTGACACGGTCTTGGCATTTGAAGCTTCACAGAGATAAAGAACTGGGCTTGGAGATTAGGAAGACCCAGGACACAGAGCTCAAGTAAACATGTGATGGATCACAACCTCAAACAGCCAGGGTCAGTCCACTTATCAATGTGTTCTCTGTGGAGGGTGGCCACACTCAAGACAATATTGATCTGTGATTGCTTTTCTTTTAAGGTCAAAGTTTATCTGTCATCAGCAGCTGATGGGTCAGTCCTGTGCACCAGACAAAGGTCAGGGTTTTTTGTTTTTTTTTGGAGGAAGTAAACTTTGCAGGTTATCTGTGAATGTGTCTGATGGTATTAAGACACAATTGATCTGTGCAACTTTTCTCCATCAGTTTTTTTTATTGGTCGGTGTATTAAAAGTAGAGTTAAAGGCAGGCGCAATCAAAGATTGGTAGATATAATATATACATATAATTTATTTTATTTATTTATTTATTTTTAATTTTGATTAATTTTGTGCTAATCACCCCTTGGCTCTAGCTTAACTTACTACATAGAAATGACAGTGGTATTGATCCTTTCATCTAACTCTCTGCATAAAGTAGTGAGAATGTCAATATCCCTTTAAATTTACAAGAATAAGCCATAGGTCACCAATTCTCTCTGACACAAACTCTGGTGTCAATGTGAAACACAGCACTTGATATTAAAATATATTCTCACCCATTTGGATGTGTCCTGTCTTAAATAGCCTGCAGGCTTTGAGTCCCAGTTTAGCCTAGTACAGTCGAGCCATGCTGGGCTGTTATTTAAAATCTCCTAGAGAACTCCATCACTCTGATCTCGAGCCAGAGCCCGCTGATCTAGCCTCCAAACACCACCACGGCCTCAGTCTTCCTCTCCCTTCCAACCGAAGATGAAGGGATGATGGAGGGAGAGATGGAGGGAGGAAAAAGAGGAAGGGAAGCATTCTCCCTGGCCTTCTTTGGCATGCTTTTTTCTGCTTTTTTTTTCCCAGAAGGCCATCTGTTTCCTGTCTGCAACTTGATACCAGCGCCCGATTGGGTTCTGCTTCTCTTGAGGTGTGTGTGTGTGCTATTATGATTAGCTGCTATGGTAATACAGCTCGTCATTTATGTTGGTACAACTGGCCCATGTGCTCTCATGTGATTCAAGTGTGATATAGTAGACACACTTCCCCTGAAGTATGTGGGAACCGCTGACTGCTGTGATTTATATTGAGCTTTCCCAGTGGCTGATATGATGTGGTGATGAATTATTTTATGTCTGAGCTGTCTCGCATCATGCATATTTTTCACACTTGTTTGTATGCAACTGTGTGAAATAATCTGTTTGCAATGAAAAATATTGAAGACGTCTGTAAACTCAGTGCCAAGAAAGTAATAAATAAAATCTTGAAGCTTGCATTTATACTCACTTATGGTAATAGTGGCTGTTTTGGTCTGACCAGTGTGAGGTCTTGTGTATGCTTGAGGGGGGACAGATTTTGGCTTTTCCTTACTAATAACAGTAACAGTAGCTGGCAGGATGAACCTGGATAATCCCTGCTCTCTTTTTGCACTTACTCTCTTGGACAGTAAAGAGGGAAAGTGTATTCATTCAGCTTCATTGCAAGTTCAGTTGCTTTTTAAGCGGTGAGTTGGCATGTTGGCATTAGACAGTAGAAGAAACAAATTAGAAAAATTAGAATATCTGCCAAAAAAGTCCCAGCTTTTAGTTTCTGTCTTTCGCTTTTCCTCTGTCTAAACTGGTCAGATGGGGATTTTCCACCCATAGGCCTACACTGAAAAGCTAAGCTGGATGTGTTTGTTTTTAATCGACGTGCATAATGACGTTCGTCAGCTAAAACGAAGCCAGACCTCCAAGTTGTGTTTGCTTAGCGAGGCCACTGTGGATCCAAGCCTCTGTAGGTCTGGCTATGACCTCAGCTAAACCAGTCAGATTTTGGGATGCTACTTTTATGCAATCCAAAATTTTGGTAGCTTGCCTCAAGCACTAATCAGGGCTCTGTTGTTGTCAGTGCCAGACTGTAGTTCAGCATGGAAGTGCAAGGAGGAGAAATAGTTTTTGACATATCATAAGAAAGTAGCATTTTGTTATTTAACTAACACAGGTGTTAGCTTTGCACCCAAAGTCAAAGAATAATGTAGATCTGTTAATGTGGAAAAGCTTCAGAAAAGCTCTGCTCTCTGCGATATGCAATGTGTTAATATGTTACGAATAAGTTTTAACACAAGTTTGACTAAAATAAGTAGTTCAGCCAAACAAGACATGTCAGAACAAAGGTTGTGGTGTAACTGCTATATGTTACAGACTACTACGTGTTCTCTGTTTTAATCACAAGATTTCCACTCTGTTGCTCGCCTGATGAAGTGCCTGTCAGTGTTAATATGACGGTTTCCCTATAAAGGTCAGTGCCGGTGAATTCAGAGGTGGTCCTCTAGTCTAAACTCATAGAACGTTGGCATGTCTTTGACGCTGTCAGCAGCATTTCAAAAAATGCTGCATTTAAACCTTAACATGCCTGGAATGCTATTGTGAAATGATTATTATAAATGATTATCCCAAGCTGGTTAAATTAAACAGAGAAGTAATTTCCCAGTTTGGGATTAATAAAGTAACTTAAATTAAATTAAATTATTAATCAACATATATTCATTAGCAGATTTTAAATGAATAGTTCCAGATTTTGTGAAATGCGGGCTCTGCTTTCTTGTTTGAAGATCGATATCGATAGAGTAGACCTGTAGCTGGAGTCAGGAGATTGTTAGCTTAACATTGCGTAAAGTCTTGAAACCAAAAGCAACAAAATCTCTTTAACTCATTTGCTTATTTTGGCAAAAAAACAAATGTAAAAACCGTTTCATCTTCGTCCTTTGCAAGGGTCGTTTGTAATCCCCATGCTGTACTTATGTATCATAGGTCAATATAATAGATACAAATATTTTGGACTGTTTGGTTTAAAGCTATTCTGTCTGTATCAACCTCAGGGACAGCCATAATTTTTCTCCTCTCTCCTTCTCTTTCCACCCCTCCCACTCTTACTTCCTGTCTTCTCCTGTCTCAGGGTTGAGTAAATGCACTGGGAAGGTGTTCTGCATAATGTGTGTGCGAGTTAAAGTGTCAAGTGTTGACCCGTGTGTCAGTGTATGCTTGTGTGAGTCTGCTTTATGTCAAATCTGCACCAAACCCCCCAGCAGCAATGTAGTGTGAAAAAAAGACACAACCACTGCAGATCAGATTGCATCTTCGGACTCCATAAGCCGCAGTTGGCCCACTGTCGGACGGCTTCTACAGCTGTTTGATACCAGAAAGATTTACAGCACAGCTGGAATGAAAATACGGCAAGCTGGATTGGGAATTGAGAAGACAGATTTTCTCAGCTGCAACAAGGGTTTGACTTCTTTTGGCTGGAGAGTTATTTGTTACACTGTTTAAGGTTGTGGTGATTTTTTAAAAAAAACAAACAAAAAAAAAGGATGGGTAAAATGTGCCTTTTGCCAGCTACTCTGTGCATCTGTCTTTTAGCCTCACTATTGATTGTGCACTTTCTTATTTTTTCATAATAACCAAAGTGATGAAGAAACAAATTTATGTGCCTTAATCGGTTAGTTTGTTTGTGTTATTGTGTGACTTAAGTGTTTTAAAGGCTTAGTTCAGATCCAGAGTAACATGTTGTAGGTAAAATACTGACTATGGATAAGCACCTTGCACAGCCTTGTCTCAAGAAATAACCCTTTAAGGAGAATGAGACTGTTGGAGACCTGTTTGGTTCATCATACAGTATCAGTATTCATGGATGTGTAACAACTGGGCACAATAGCTAATTTTGCTCATAAAAAGAAGAGTTATTTCTATGATGACTTTTAGTCTCACTTTGGCTTTGTTATGTTGGCCTCTTGATATTTCCAGTCCTAGAATTTGCAGAAGATAACATGAGATGGGATCCAGTTTGAGGGGACTAAAGCTACACTTTCTAAGGCGTAAACCCTCGCGGGTGCCGCTGAATGAGGTTGACAGACAGCGTTTTATATGCCTTTACCTTCCACTACAGCCCTGGCATTTGTTTGTGCAGGATATTACACCCCAATGGAGACTTGAGAACTTGAGAGATAGTTTGCAATGTTTTAGGTCTATTAGCTCAGTTTCATTATCCAATCACCACCGTGCGCTTACAGATTGCAGGATCTCTGATGTTCCCCAGGCGCTCCAGCATCGGCAGCAGGTGTTTGTTTTAAAGACTGTTGTAAAAGAGTCTCCGGCAGCCTCTGTGTCCGTCACTCCTCCCTGTGTCTGTTTACTCTCGTGCTCTCTCTCCTTCCTCTCTCAACCCTGAGGACATGCATCTGCATCTGTTGTGGCTCAAGCTGTTTTAAATCATGTCTTAAGTTGACAAGGGCAGAAGAAGACAGGGCATAGCAGGACAAACAGCTAAACAGCAGTACCCAGCAGGTCTTGGGATGGAGGCACTTGAGTTTAGGAAAAAATTGGAATTATATCATCATGGAGCCGATGAGTGCGCTGCTATTTATGTAGTGTGTGCATAGTTGCAACAGATGTATGTAAGAAACCCAGTTAGAACATTAAATGTATTTAGTGTTCCTGTAGGCCAAGAAAACCAAGCTGTAAGGGAAGATGCGAAAGGAAGCATTCGTGCAGGTTCTTCTGCTCTCTTTTGCTCACTCATCAGCCTTTCTCTTCTCTCTTGATTGCAACCAGCTGCTCAGTGTAGCCTGTGATAGCACCTGCCTGCTAATGTCTATTTTTGGAGATGGTTCTAATAGCTTGTTGTAGAATAACGTCAAAAGGCTGCTCAAATGGGACAGGTTCAGTCCATTATTAAATGTTCGCTTATTCTGTTCTTGTTCTCCAAGGAAGGTACCTAAAAGAGTGTAGTTCACTGTTGTAGGAGACTAAACAAAAGGTGTAGGATAATATGCATGTACGTGTCTGCGTGCCATGTGTATTATGGCGATAAGACTGATGACAAGACTCGTGGTGACCCAGACCTCATCGTCATTATCTCTGTCGGGCCTGACCACTAATACGGCCCAGTGCCCTGTCAACACAGGGAGAAAAAAAACATGCCTCCCTTTCTTATACTCATCTGAACACAGCAACTCCCACATACCACTTAGATTTTCATCAGTTATTCCTCTGTGGAAGAGCTAAGGTATAACTTGGAGAGAACACTACTACTGGTCATGATTCACGCTCACTAATTACCTGACAATGACAAGGGGCAGAAGCATATATGACAGACAAGCATTATATGAGGCAGGTGATAGTGTTTTACCAAAATGATAAAGAGGGAGCAATAGATTGCGGTGGCCTGCAACAAATCATAGAGCATATAATGACACACAGATGCTAAATCATACTCTGCTTTGTTATTTTGTTATGGGTATGTCCTCCATCATTTAGTGCAATGACTTGTAATCTAATCTAATCATGTCTAATGTTTACTGAAAAGTCAGTGTGTCATGGAGAGGGTCTTAAACACTGCATTCGGTATCTGAGCTAGCTTTAAGCTCTGTTCGTGTGTACTGCCGCAACTCAAGACAGTTTTTATTGTTCATTTAACATAGTAGGATTTCCTTTTTGAAATGTAGCATTTAAAAGTCCAGTGTCGAGAGGAATTTATAGAAATGGAAAATAAAATCCATAATTATGTTTAATTTGTGTATAATCACCTGAAACTAAGAATGATTGTGTTTTTGTTGCCTTAGAATGAGCCTTTTATAGCTAGAGGGAGCAGGTCTACCTTGTTGCACCATGGTGTTTATGCAGTAGCCCAAAACAGACAAACCAAACACTGGTTTTAGAGCTGAATGTTTCGCATTTTTAGTGGCCTCCGTAAGAGGAGCGTGAGATTAGGGACGTTCAGCGGGTTGCAGTCTGCAGCCTCACCATGGGATGCCACTAACCTACACAACAGACCTTTTAAGTGTCCAATTTGTTGAACTCAATTGCCTTACTTTAACAGCCCCATGGTCAGCAGTTGAGACAATAAGACATCAATAAAATATCCATAATGCCACCATAATGACATAGTATAATAAGCAATCAGAACATTCTCTCAGAAAAAACAGAAAACTTCAGGGACATAGCAAATACACCATGTAATGCCACACCATTAACTTTATCTTTATCCCTGTGCCCCTCAGTTCCCTATGTAATGAAGTTAGTTTTATCAAAGAGGTCCATTCAACAAGTTTGGTACTGACCTCACTGAACCTCAGGGTTCTCTGCTGGTGGATGAAGTAGAGCTAAACCGATTCTATCTGCTCCACTATGTGCACACATCTCTGATAGCACGAATTCTCATTTGATGTTGTTTAGGGGTCTGCATTTAAACACAGTCTTAACCTTGTGAGACCTGCTGTATCCTGAATAGTGGTATGCCCATGGACGTGGATCTTTGCTCACACCGAGTCTTTTATCAGTTATCCTTCATCAACCTTCATAAAGTTTATCTTCATTTTGTTTTTCTTTTTTTTGTTGTTGTCATTACTGATTTATTTTATCTCTTTTGGGGTGATTGTGTGCTCTTTAGCTTTCCGCATTCATTATTCACATTTCATATGGATGTTCGTACCCATACCAGTAAGGGTGGATGATAACACCAAATTTGATACAAGGACCAAGATCGCAGATAATTTCTACTTCCTTGATACCTATTGATGCTGGTATTGCAGCTTAAAACACTTTCAGTATCGACCATCCCTATTGGAGAGTACACCACCATCATGACATGTTCTGGGTTTCCTGATACATACAGGTCACTGGAATGAGCCTTGCTCCACCTTATTGTCACTTTGGGCTCCATCGTTCACCAGTGATCGAAAGCCTAATCACAAACCTATTCAACCATGCAAGGCACTGAGAGAGAGAGAGAGAGAAAGAATGTCGACGGTCAACATTCATCTCAACCCTTGCAACTGTCACACAGTAACAAAGGCAACTAAACATAAAAATAAAGACCCTTGGTATATTGAGAGGAACGGTTCAAGATAATTAAGAATGAACTGGGCTGCTTTTAGTTAATTGCATTTTATCCCTCACCAAAACATTCATTCCTCAGGTCCCAGTAGACCTTAATGTTGCCAAGTGTTGATTTTATGAACTGCCATGTGCGAGCAGTTGTTGCCTTCTGCTAAAGATAGCACCATTGTTTAGATCAGCCGTGGCATGTGTTGGAACTTGCATGTTGAATGTTGCTGCCTTTATTTTTGTCATGATTGCGTCTAGACAAGTTCTGCCACTGCGTGTTCTCCGTCTGTTCCATGTCAGCGACAACAAATGACGATCTCTGTCTTGACTGTTTTCACAAGTCATTTGACAATCTCAGCAGCTCTCTGACCCAATCAAAACTCAGCATCCCATTACCTCATTACTCAGACATGAAGGAATGAGTTTAGGCGGGCAGCATGGTTTGATGATTCAGCACCGGTCACATCCTTGTTGACCCAGTGGAACATCAGATAATAACGAGGCTGTGCTGACATCAACATCCGACCTGTCTCTCCCACGTCCATCCTGGAAAGACGCCAAAATACAAACATTACAGCTAACTGTGGGCAGCGTTCAGTGTGGCATCTCTGGTCACATGTCATGTTTAGCTATGGACAGTAGACCTCCAAATTTAAACTATAGTGAAGACTACCTTAGATACACAGTATGAAGATTTATTGAATCTCAAGTCAAGAGTTACGATCTTACTGATTTTGACACAGTAATACCAAAATTTAAAAGGGAGGTGACTGGTAAAAACGTACACAAAGTCACATTAGTACAAACACACCTCAGAATGTTTTCCGTTAATAGAAAGTTAAGACATAAATGGGGGGAGGTTAATGATTATACACCAAAATCCTTGTAATTACGTAAATGAAGTTGAAAAAAATGATAAAATTACACTATAAATTGTGTCTTACATTTCCTTTGTTAAAGGCATACTGTGCAGGACTTCTCTGTTGCTGTTTGTAAACACACCGTTCAGAGGTGTAATAAGCGAGGAGGATAGTTGTTAGTTGAGTTTCGTTCCCAGGTTATAAAATAACTGCGCTTTACATTGATAGTTTGCCGACTGGAGTATCACTGATGTCCAAAAAACATTCCATATGCAGTAAAATAGTAAGAAAATAAGAGAATACAGATAGAGGATGGGGTCTCTGCACATACACGCTTATACACACATATTTTTGTGTGCGTTTTTAAGATGTTTTTTAGAAAAATCCTTAATAGGATACCTTTAAATTACTTTGTTTTGTTTTTTTGTTGTTTTTTTTTTTTACATATCTTGCATTTTTGTTGTTTGAAATGAACACTGATTTAAATAAAATGAGCCCAAACTACTTATGGACTGCTAGACCCATTTTGGTAAGATAACATGGCAAAGCTACCCAGGCTGTAGTTATGGGTTATTGCAAACATAAGACAAACACAAACTAGTATGTTCAGTGACATTACAGACAAAACAAAAATACCAGCAAACGGCCTGGTATTATGTTGGTTTTGCCGATGAGATTCTGCATATTGTCAGTGTTGAGGGCATCAGTGGCATCAGGGCAACAGCTGAGTGATTTTCTCACTGATTGTTATGACCCCACACTGCCAACGGCTACTCTATTCCTGTCTGTGTATCTATGTTAACAACCAACTGTGTGTTCGTGCACATGTGTGGCATATGAGGAGTGTTTAAATAGCCAAAACAGCTGGGATTTTGGAGTATAACTGATGGCTGTGGTGAAGTGAGAGTGATTACATTCGGAGACCATGTTGTGGCAACTGTGTGTGTGTGTGTGCATGTATTTGCATTTGTGGATGTCTCACAGCGGAGGGATGTGTGTTATCCATTAAAGTAAATAGGGGAAAAATTCTTTCTTTGCAGTTGAATGAAGGGCAGGGTGCTCAGTGAGGCAAGATGGGGGTGCTGAGCTGTTCCACTCTCTTCTTCCTGGAAGTGTATCATACAGTAAAATAAACTTGAATTATATTAAAGAATACTGCATAAGTACAAGCCTGTGTAGTACACACCCCTGTTTTTGGGTTGGATAAAGTGCTAAAGGACACACTAATGGCAGTTTGCCAAGTGAGTTTCAACCTGCTAATTTTCACCTTAAACGTTCTCTAAGGTTTGTCTGAATTTATAAGACTGGTATGTTCAGATGTCATCCATGTGTTCTGTATCTGCTCCAACGGTTCACTGAAGAGCTAAGATGCTCACACTGACTGAAACATCTGAGTCTTCATGTTTTTATGGCCGCACTAATACATGAAAAAGAAAGTTCCCAATATTTCTTGTGCATCGTTTAGTAAAATGGATGTAAATCAATAGCTGACTTGAAGGTTGGAATTAAATTTAAAACTTATGGCATGCTTTGGGAAATTGTCTACAGGCCATTTAAATGGGATATAGTTTCTAGTTAATGGGTTTCAAAACCACCGGTATGCTCCTTTAAAGCTCCTTTAGGATTTCCACAGTCCCAGTGTATGTTGTAACTCTCTAGTAGACTCACACACACTCAGAACAAAACCTAATAAGGTAGTAGAGTAGATCAGATTGCCCACACTAACATAAAAAGGGAGCATAATCTGAAAGAAAAAGCCCTCGGCCATGACTGTCAGTCCCTTGATAGAGTTCACATTAGCAGACCTTAAACCTGGTCAGCTTTGTATACACAAAGCAAGAATGAGTGTGTTAATCATGTTCTGTGACAGACATGCATTTAGATATGCGGACACTCAGGCAACCATTAATTTTCACAGTGCGAGGCTGTGATTGTGCTTTCATTTGGGGGAAGATAAATACACACACACACACAGGCATGTACACTCACATCCATATACTGAACCATCCTCGGCTAATCAATACACAGTTTTGTCTGCATCGTAAACAGACCTGTCACCTCCAACATGTAAGGCTGTCAAAAGAGCACAAACTGTCCCATATAGACACACGTACACTGGAGCCCAATCAGCTGCAGTCAGCTGGATGCTGTTAAAAGCATTACGCTGGGGGTTGGAGAGGGAAAAAAGGAGAAGGGAGGCAGAGGAGGAATGCACTCTCAACACCTTCAGCTCCTGCCCTATTCACCTTGCATGTTGTTCTTCAGGAATGCCATTAGCTAAGTGAAAAATGGTTGTGTGTGGGTGTGTGTGTGTGTGTGTGTGTGTGTGTGGGTGGATGGGCTCATGAATGTGAGCGGGCAGATGTCTGCATGCCTCCCTGTGTGGCGTCTGACTGGGAAGCAGGAGAAAGAGGAAAAACAGAATAAAAAGGATTCTGTCGGTCTAAGTGTGTCTATAAACACTGATTTGAGTTTTTGAGGCACTGTGTGTGTGTGCGTGTGTGTGTGTGTGTGTGTGTGTGTGTGTGCGCGCCTGCCTGTGCATCAAGGCAACACTTCAATGTTGTGGATTAAGTAGGCACTGGTTGTGTGATGATTGAAACCAGAGGCTTTTGCTCTCACTTCTTACACACGTGCACATATAATGTATACCAGTACATTGTTTCAATGCACTCCTTTTAGCACTATAATACTATTTATCCTTTCACATGAAAATTATGACCCAAAGTGTTATGTGGTAAAATGTTGTTCACTACATAACTAATTTAAGATTTGCTACAAATGAATCACATCTCAGGTCTCAAAAATATAAAAATATATGTGGCTCACGGTTTCTCACATGTTCTGCCGTGTCTTTATAAATACCCAACACATCAGTTGCTTGGGAGAAATGCGGACATGCCGTACAATGAAAAATGTCAGAAACGTAAAAAGTGGAGATACATTTTTTTGTCGGACAGCAACGATATATATTCCTAAAGGCTGTAGTCTGGCTAAATTAATGGCCTAGCTCTGATCTCATCTCAGATTTAGCGCGGTTTAATATTTCATTATATCCCCTCTGGCTTCCAGGGCTTTGTCCCAACTGTATTCTGCATCGGTCAGCACATGGCCCACAAACAGACATGTACAGGCATGCACACACACACACACACCCTGGCCTGTAGAGCCCATGTGAAAACAAAGCTGGGCTCTGCCAGTGTAAACACTGGCCATTGTTATGGGCACTCTTTTCCCGCCTCGTATCTTCGCTCCCCGTGGCGATCCAGCGCTGTGAGAGGTTCTGCGCTGGCACAGGTCCCATTTAGTGGAGCTATATTGAGAATTGCGAGGACTCATTTGCCATGCGTTTATATGACCATGCCATTATAATACAGGCTACAGAGTGTGATTTATATCCTCGGTTTCTCTCCCTTGCACTCCCCTTTCTTTCTTTTACTGGTAAAGTTTTTCCTGCTCGACGTGTGGTTTGCGGCCATTTGCTTCGAGAGGTTTTAGCCTTTTGACATGTATTTTTAGACAACCAGCAGTCAATTTACTATACTGTACTGACTTAAGCCCATAGATAAACATAACATGAAAAATGGCAGTTTGGAAGGATATTTTTTACTGTGTGTGTGTGTGTGTGCATGTTTTCCATGTAATTCATCCATATGTGCACTGTACGTGTATGTACAGGGACGGCTGCATGCGTTTTTGTATGCGTATCTCATTTATATGTCCCTTAATTGTGTAAAAATGTGTGTGCGGGTGAATGTGTGTGTGCCACATTGTGGCGTCTCTCAGCTGTGGCCCTGAGCCACATGTGCAGCCAATTAGGGCCAATCAGAGGGCTGTAATCAGGGCGTGGCGTGGGGATGGTGGCAGCGTGGAGTTTTAAAGCCCATGATTAGTGTGTCAGACTGATGAGGGAGGACAAGGGGAGCTGCTAGGCCAAATCCTGTTTCTTTATTTCTCTGCCTTTTTCACCTCCACATGTGGGGAGCTCTGTTTATTTAGTTTGTGCCAACCAGACCTGCAAAAAATGTGGTTTAATTTTAAAAAAAAAAAAACCTATTTAGGCAACAGATTGGTGCGGTTTACCACATGGGATGATGCAATTACTGAACAGTATTTAAATGTAAGAGTATATGTTTCTGATGTAGTAAGGTGAACCTGTCTAAGCAGATTTAAAGAAAGATCAGAAATCATTGACTACCCCTGTTAGTCTGGCTCCAACCTCCGGCCCTTTGGCTCATGGGAAGAGGAAAAGTTGGAGCCAGATTACGCAGAGTTCTTTGAAGTTTCTCAATAAACTGGCTTTGTTCATCGGCTACAGTAAGATAGCATCAAAACCTTCTCCTCTCACATGTACATTGCTCCATACAGCTCCCTCTGTTCATTTGACAGGAGATAATATGGTATACATAGAAAAATAAGTTAGAGAGTATGAGTGTGTGACTCTGCAAGGTTCTCACTAATCAAGCTAATCGATCACAGTTCTCAGTGGCTGTGCTTCCTATTAGTTAAGTTAGTATGAAAATATGACAGAAAAAATGATTCTGCAAGATGTGGTGGAGCTTAACGTGACTGTCAGACTGAACTGTAAGTTTATATACGACAGTTTGTACAGCTGTATCAGTCTCACACACGCCTGATGCCAGTTTCTTTCAACATTTTTAGCGAATGCAGTCCTGTAGGTATCAAGCTGTGTAGGCAGATGACATCCTTGGAGCTCAGGTGCAGGAGTACCACAAAATATCTAGTCCTTAAATACACACTGCTCAAAGACGGCTGTCGTTATGTGTGTGCAAGTGCTATGGATAGAGTTTCCTTCCACCAATATATCTTGACAATCTCTACCATCAGCTGTCTAATAAAAGGATAAGCTTTAGGTCATAATCTTTACAATAAATGTCAGTACTGTACTGTAATGTTCCTGCTCAGATTTTTCATCATTGCTTACAGTTGGAAAAACCTTGTAATGTGTCCAGGGTGTAAGTAGTATCCAGTGGAGAGAAACTTTGCTGGGTCTGTTCTACTCCTTCCTGCGCCTTGATTGACTCTTGGATCACTGCCAAAATCTCTTGAAATTTGATCAGTGTGATTATTCATCAGCCTTTAAACAAATGGTCCATTTTTACCCTGAATCGCATGTCACAGTTTCACTATTAGTGCTACTGATGTCAGCAAAACCAGACAACTGATTATTCATCATTGCCTGTTTGTTTGCGCAGAGCAGTGAAGAAGCAGGAATGGCAGACAGATAGGTCCTAAAGCTGGATGGACAGTCATAGGCTGAGCTGTGACTCACCGCTGATCTGACAGAGGCAGACAAACACATTGACCGGAGCATGGCCCTGCCTCCAAAACCACATGTGCGCAGGCAGGAATGTATAGCCCACTGCACTGTGGGTTTGTGTCTGGGGGAAAGAGTGCAGACTCCCTGACTCACAGCACACCGTGAGGTTGGGGGATGTGAAGGGGTGAGGAGGAGGCAGCATCATGACTTTCGGGAATCACAGTGGATGTTCAGGAGGAGTGTGTGAATCACCCCCATTGTGCTATTTACAACTGCTGCTGATGTTGTCACCGAGACACTTCCTAAGGAAAAAGGACGATAAAGAACATCACAAATACAAAACCTGATGGACTAACAAAAAATGATAAAAGCTATTGGTTTGTGTCTGGCACCCAACTTTATTGTTTTGGTTTGGTTCACTCTACACCTTTTGCATGTTACCCGCCCAACACCAAACAGCAGATGAACACAATTACCAACTAGCTGGTGAACATTTAGCAGCTACAATACCTGACATTTGCATCAGGAGTTGGTGGGGACCAAAAACAGAGTGAATATTGGCCTTTCATTATGTGACCAGAAAGTCCAAATGGATACTGATGCTGATCTTGTGTGTTTTGTGATTAAATATCATTATTAAAACCTTCTTTCCCCTGCACCCAAGATGCAAAAAAAACATTCATTACTGGTTATACAACGTTTCAAATGTTTAAGACTCTATTAAACTGATTTTTTACAAAAACACAGAAGAATGCAGCCTGTAAAATATTTATATACCATCATTTCTTTTTGAATATTTGCAGACATACTGATGACACCAAAATATCTCCAATAAATGAATGAACAACTGATACGACTGCTATCCATTTCCCTTTCAAATAAGACAGGAATCTAATTATCCTCTGTATCTTTCTTTGATTCCCTCATCCCTCCTTTGCTCCATCTGTCCATCTTTATGAAGTCCCAAAGAAGTTGCTCCAGGAGCAGGGACCCAGACCGCCGGTGTACTCCCCACCACCCAGTGCCCATGACCCCAACATAGTAGGAGACAGTCCTCCGGAGGGGACCACAGTTAAAAGCCCCGACTCTGCTCCAGGTGAGGATATAAGCTTTTTTTCAGTCTCACACATATTGGCACACACACACAGTCTCACAGTCTCCCATGGAGAGCAGTTAACACCAAACAGTCCCAAGGCCTCCCAGGCATCAAGACAAACAGTAACTCAGGTCTCAAGTTGGGTCATATATGTATGTATATTTAAAGTCGCATGGGTTCAACCGTTTCCATATGTACCCTAGCAGAACTATCAGTTTGGACCATTTATGATCACCGGTCTTAAAAATATACAGCTTTCCAAGAGCCAGTGATTGCAGTTATATGTGACCACAGTCTAAATCAGTCTGTTCTATGGTCAAGCTCCCACAGAGAGAAAGAAGGACAAGACAGAATAAGAACAATAAAATGAAAAAAAGGAGACGCCAGCAAGGAAGGAAACTTAAACAAAGCTTTATTCATGAGGGATGGTGGCCTGCGTCCAGCACACTAAGTGCTCTCTTCGGCTGCTGGCACTATACTAATTAGGAGGATAGATGAATGAATGAGGAGTTAAGAGAGGGAGCGCGCAGGAGATGTAGTGTTGTGGCGCTGACAGTTCCTGACGCATGAATGCTTTCATTTCCTTGAACCAGCATCAAACACTCCACTCATCTCGAAAAACCTGTTTCCATCTCTGACGCATTGATCAGAGACGAAACACACGAAGAAGGGACATGAGGCAAAAACAGCATTTATTGTTGTTAAAATGTCACTGAATATTAGAGTTTAAAATAATAAATGACAGGATTATTGATAATGATTACACCTGAGTTTATCACATTAAAAGTTTTTCATCAAAAGAGCCACTGCTGCACTCTGCACTAGAACGTCTTCTGTTGCTGATTCATCTGTGTTTTACGGAGAAATTGTGGTCTGCTGGTTGAATGTTAGCTGATGTGTGCACCGCAGCAGTGGGTCCAGGTGGAAACATTTACCTCTTCAGTGAGCAACTCCATTCTAAACTGCATTTATCAGATAAAGAGAAGCCTGACACATCGTAGAGCCTCTGCAATTAGAGGTCACTGGTGTGTGTGTGTGTGTGTGTGACAGGTCACCACAGCATGCCTTCCTACACTGACAAAAAAACAACCATGTAAATATGACTGTGCACACATATGTACACAAGGCTTTGGTCTCTGAACTGAATGCCTGTTTGTTTTGGCAGTTGAAGCTTAAAAGGTTGTTTTTTTTTTCAGTGATGCATCACTTATTCTTGGAGTTTAAGTTACAGTAGTTGCACTTGGAAAGCGACTGTGCTCAGTAATCAAACCATCTGTTCTCTAAACTCAAGTCCTCCACTTTTGCATACACAACAGCAACCAGCATGTAAAGTCTGAAAGAAGTTGTACCGTGATGACAGTCATGAGAAGGAAACAGTTGTTCGCATCTATAAATAGATTGAGATTTTAAAGGGGAGATTTTGAAATGAAGCCAAAGTGCAAACTTTTCCCATGTGGCTCTCTGTTTCTTAATGACCTGAGTCAGAATGAATTTGACAGAAGCGGATGTTGTGTTATCCTCTGAAACACACAACTCTTTGTGAACATGTGTGCCTTTGTGTATCATGCATCTTTATACAGAAGCGTATCTCCTAAAAACTGAAAACCACAGAGAGGCTGGCGATGACTAAGTGGTCTGAATGCTGTAGTCACAATACCTCAGAGACAACACGCACTCATTTTACCATAAATGACCTAACTAATGCTGTCACAATCTGACTGTACATGTGGTATGTGGGCCCGGAGTGTATTCATCGTCTAACTAGAAATGAAATTGTTGAAAAACATCTGTGTCTAAAAAATCAGATGCTCACCTTCATTTCAGAATCCAACCTTCTTTGTGTGGTTGAACTGAACTTTCCTGTTCTGTTGTCGTTTGCAGATAGGAAGAAGATTAGGGAGACAAACCCCAACGAGCAGAAGTTTTCCGAAGCAGGAGGAGGAGGAGGAGGAGGAGGTGGAAGAAGAGGAGAAGAAAGCCCACTGCAGCCCCCAGGCATGAATCCTATCATCAACTCCACCTATAGCCCCAACATGGCCCTTATCAGCAACGCCCTGGCTGCCTACACTTACATATCAGGTAGGGCAACATTCATTATATCTTATGTGACATGACATGAGTGGTCGAAAGGCTCTGATGGCAGGTAAGTTTGAGACTTTAACTTGACCTCCTTTGGGAAGAGATGAAATTCCACCACAGGGAATCAATGTAGGGCGGCACGGTGGTGCAGTGGTTAGCACTGTCGCCTCATAGCAAGAGGGTTCCAGGTTTGAATCCTGGTCTGGGCCCTTCTATGTGGAGTTTGGATGTTCTCCCTGTGCCTGCGTGGGTTTTCTCCAGGTTTTCTCCTGGTTCTCCGGCGTCCTCCCACAATACCAAAAACATGCACATTAGGTTAATTGGCTACTCTACAATGTTCCTAGGTGAGAGTGTGTGGTTGTTTGTCTATGTGTGTTGGCCCTGCGATTGACTGGCGACCAGTCCAGGGTGAACCCCGCCTCTCGCCCGTAGTCAGCTGGGATAGGCTCCAGCCTATGACTTGAGCTAACTCGCTTCGAACTTGTTAAAAAAAGTTTTCTCGCAATTGTAAGATGATGTAAAATTTTATGATCTGCATTAAAGAAATGTGTTTTATCGATAAGTATTAAGTATTATAAAAATAACTGTAAGCCCTTTAAGTGTGAGCTTGGAGGTGGAGGGACACGTTAACAACATTTAAAAATACATTTGTGAAGACAAGGGGACGGAAAATTACAGTTCATATGAGGGTTTGCAGAATTTGTGAGACATTTTGCTCAAACCAATAGGCCAAGTTCAGGAAGTGAGTAACATGACTTGTTAGGTGTGCAGCCAGTGTTCATTACAGTGAGTGAGCCATCAAGTGGAATATTTTATAACAAAGCAGGCTGAAAAGGTCAGAGGAAAATAAGGTCCAACATCAAGTCCAAAGATCTAGTTAGACTAACGTAACTAAACGTTGCATTCCCCCCTTACACTCTTGCTGTCTATCTTTTTCACCCATAATAGACCATCCAGAGAGGGCAGCGCTGTTCTTCGTCTGTGGTGTGTGTTTGGGCCTCTTCCTCACACTCTTCGCCCTGGTGGTCCAGATCTCCTGTCGCACCGACTGCCAGCCCCGCCAGCGGCCTCCCGTCAAGAAACGAGCACGGCCCACCAACACGTCCTCCGATTCCAGCGACTCAGACTCAGACTGGGACACCACCTCGGATCTGTCGGCGCGGCGGCATCGGCGATTCGAACGCACGCTTAACATGAACGTGTTCACGTCAGCGGAAGAGCTGGAAAGAGCGCAGAGGCTGGAGGAGAGGGAGCGAATCATCCGAGAGATCTGGATGAATGGGCAGCCTGACATCCCTGGGACACGGAGCCTCAACCGGTATTACTGAGGACTGCTAAGGAGCTTTTTTTCTGTGACTTTAACAAAAATCTAGGACGCACTTGGGTTGGAAAGATGCAAGAGGTGTGACTTTTATGAAGCTTTGTAAGCAATCATGCAAAAGCGACTCACCCTGATGAGAAGTGTGGAAGGAATTGCAGACTTGGGGGGGGGGGGAGAAAGTACTCCCTCTCTGCTGGTTTGCATATTCCTCTGGGTACCATAAGCTGTACCCTGCTCAGTACGAGAATAAGCTCCCACTCTGCACGGTAAGCTCACTTCTTAGCTGCCTCTTTCTGCCGGAAGCGAGGGGTGAAAGGCTACGCTGCCTTGCCAGTGACCTCAGCGAGCCTCTCTGAAGTGAGGATCTATGGGTTAGCTGCCTTTAGACACACACTACATGGTGACTGAAGGACCAGGGCCTCAGCTGGGTCTGTTTTATGCAGAGCACGAGGCAGCTGCAAATGACTGTGACACTTGGACCTTTATGCTCAGCGCCCTCCAGTATTCAAGTGTCGACTTAACAGAGGGGGCAGCATACAAGTAACAGATGTGTACCTGGATAGTGGGACAAAGTAAGACAATCTTTTCACAGTGAATAACCATGCTGCCTTTTGAACTTTATGAAAACCAAAAGATATTTTTGGGTTAATTCATCTCAGCCCTTATGAAATCTATTTTATAATATTTAATAGTTTATTGATGTTGTGTATTTTTTTGTTTTCAAGTATGGTTTATTATGAGATATTTTTATACTTGGCGAAGGTTATTTGGCACCTCAGGGATGCAATCCTAGTGTTTCTGTGTTTGGTTGATGTATTTGCTTCCTAAGAAGGGGATCAGCCCATTTAAACATCTTTGTCAGCATTCAAAGAGAAGAATTAGAAATATCATATAAAGAGCCTCAAAGAGGTTTAGTGATTTAACCTTATTTTTGATACAGTATGTTTAATTCACAGTGCAGTGCCTTTTCTAGCTATTAAGTCACTGTTGTCAAGAGTGCAGCTGGTATATAAGTCGGAAACTGGTCAAATGATTTATCCATTGAATATTCCATATATAGCTTATCATATATGTATTCACTTTAATCATTACTGTTGTTTTGCTTAAGTGGAGCATATGTAAAATCTGAATGTCTCAGTCACACATTGCACTTCCTTTCTCCCCAGATGTAAATGTACATAACCATAATATCCAGTCTTGTACCGGTGAATTTGGTAGGCATTATTGTTCTTTCACTGAAAGCAACTTTCAGGTGTTGTGTCAGCCATGTCCTTGTTTCAAAGATGCCAGTGCTAAACCAGATGCTTGTGATAATCACTGCTCACGTCTATCTGGAGAAGGAGCCAGCACTGCCTCTTTTAAATCATGTTTAAGTTGCAGTTTGATAAAATAAGCTATTGTCAGTCCAGTTCTGTTTGCGCTGCCCTGGATTCAAGTGTAGAATTAATTATAGTTTTCTGACAAAAAAAGCTTGGTATTTTCCTGATTAAGAGAGAGTTTAACTTAGAGTTACACAGGACATAAAAAAAAATCCCTTTCTATTTTGTTTTCTAAACAGTTACGAACAGATTTAAAGGTGTGAATGGGATGACAGTGTGCCAACAGCTGGTAAAGTGAGACCAAAATATATGACTCCTGTGCTTGGAATAAACTGTGTTCAAAAATAATTTGTACCATGTGTTGTTTGATTTTGCACATTTCCTTATTTGAATTTTAAATGTCATTTCATATGTGCACATTGTTTTTATTATAATCCAGTTATGTAAAGTAATTGCTTTGTACTGTGGGGGGGGGGAGTACTGCTCTAATCTCATTGTGATATAATACTACATATGTAGGAAGTAAACATTGCACGATAAGGTCATGATGAACTCACAAAGTTGTGTGCTTTTGATGACCTGTGTGGCAGGTCGAGTTGTGAGATTTATTGGTGTTGTTCGCCCCCTGCTGGTAAAATTAGAGCTCTTAGTTAGTCTAAAGTGTAAATAAAAGTCATCCATTTATAATAAAGTTAGTTTATTGGTATAACAAATCATTTGCAGATATAATTCACTCGAATTGATTGTAGCACGTAGATTAGGACAAAAGCTTTGCTACATAAAAACATCTTGATATTATGGTGGTTATGCAATTTCGTTCATTCATTTTGAATGGTCTTATCAGTTTATCCATTTGGAGATTACTTCATTTCCTTGTTTTTTTTTGTTCATCCCCCCTTTTTTCAGTTGTACTGTATAGAAATGTTGGTTTAACTGTTTTTTTTTTTTTTAATTGTCCTGAAATGGGTTACTGTTGTGCCGTTTCCATGGATACCGTTAACTTACCGCAGCCTCGCCAACGAAACCTAAGTAAATCCACAAACTGACATTTTGTAGAGCAGACGAAATCGAAAAACATAGGCCGACTGAAAGACCAGCAATGTCAGTGAACTGGAACAGCCGTGGATTACCATTTTTACCACCATACACTTTTCGGGATGTAACGGTAAAAACTACATTGAAACTTACTCAAATTTACGATTGACTCATATTGGCCAAATGCGGGTTTTTCCCGCGAAAAAAAAATCGTTGTTCTCTTTCACTTGTGCAAATACAAATCCTGCATTCGAGCAGTTCTTACTTCAGATTAACTGCGTTGCAGTTTTGAGTGTTACTCAGACCTGATCTGTCATGTAAAGTGCTAATAACTGTTATTGTTGCCACAGTAGAAGGACATGGCTTTCAATTAAAGTCTGGAATTTACTCTCAGTAAAAATTGTGGTGATAGCTACTTTACATTTTATTAAGTTTGAATGTTTGTCAATATCAGTTTCTTGGACATAATTTTTTCACTCAATTTCTTTTAGTTGTACCTTGTAGAAATACTGGGTTAATTGTTTTTGAATTGTCTGGAAATGTGTCGCTGTGCTGTTTCTATTGATGTTTCTGGAACTTAGTAAAAGCTGTGGGTGAAAAATGCAGTTTTTATTCCGGAGATTAAAACACGTGATAATTTTGAGTGTACACTTGACTCAGTGCTGCAAATATTTGCATTTACCAGAGCAAATTTATTTCCCCCTAACTGATTTATCTCCGCAGAAGTCAGCCTTCAATCTCCCGCAGACCCTAATATATAAAAATGGCTACAGCCTGCCCCTTCGCCCCACTGTGGGCATTGGACAGGATCCTCTTTTATGGGAGCAGCTGAACGAGAAGGAGATGAATGAGTTGTGCGTAGACACACTGGACTTCACTTATGGCAGCTATGACCAGAGCCTTGGCGAAGACTTCATCCCAGCTTATGTGGCCCTTGACAAGAAGGTACAAAAATGCCTAGAAATGTGAGGTAACTATCTGAAGGTTGTTGTTAAATAACCGTCCAATTATTTCCTTGTTTGTGTGATCTTTGCCACCCTCTTGTCTTGTAGGTGCTGCGATTCTTTGCATACTTTGTGGAAAATATCCTGTACTCCACTGAAGAGGAGTACCGCGTGCACTCCGTGGTCATCTGCTACTACCTTGAGGATGACAGTATGTGCATCATTGAGCCCAGGGTGGAGAATTCTGGGTTACCACATGGGAAAAGGATCAAACGCCATCGTCTGCCAAAGAATGACCGCGGGGACCATTATGTGTGGAAAGACCTCAATCTCGGCATGGACCTGGAGGTGTACGGGGTCAAATACCACATTATACAGTGTGATGCTTTTACAAAGGTACGTTGACCTGTACGAATGCTCTCACTGACACATAAATATGGATATGTTGCTGTAAATGTACTCTATAATCTCTGCCTGTGTCACTCATTCATCATAGGAATTCATGGAAAGTGAGGGCATTGTTCTGAACGACCCTGAGCCGATGCCTGTGGATCCTTTCAGCGAACGTCGGAAAAAACCTCAATCTTCCTACACAACACCATCCAAACCAGACCGAATGCGTCAGTTTCTCACCATGGATCGTAAGGTAAGGGAAATTCCGTTCATTCCAAACTCACTGGGTAACTATTACAAACCCACATCTGGACAGCACTCTGATTGTGTGAGACGTGGCACTGCTTTTTTTTTTTATTGGCTTTTGTAAATATCAGTTTCCACCAGTTTCCAGATACATCAGCACCAAGCATTGCATATCTGTTGCAACAATCAGATAACTTAACAAAAGCCATCTTATTTAATTTTTGTTGAAGTTCATGTTTCTTTAACTTAACTTAGCCAGTTGACAGTTAACTTAACTTAACCAGTTTCACAAGTTAACATCTTTTTGGTCAGGTGCTGCGTTTCTTTGCCCTGTGGGATGATGCTGACTCTCTTTACGGAGACACCAGGTCTGTTACAATTCAGTATTACCTGGTTGATGACACTGTGGAGATTAGAGAGGTCCACAAACTCAACAGTGGGAAACTTGCCTTCCCTTTCCTGATGCGCAGACAGAAGCTGCCCAAGAAAATGAAACCAGAGTCTGGTGAGCAACACCGTTTGACCTCATGGGTGCAAAAACAGCATGCTGCCCTAGTTTATCGTCTCCTCCCAACTTCAACGGTTCATACCACCACCTCAAGTAGTTTGTTTCATACAAAAAGATAAAATACAATGCAATACTTTTATGTCTTTGCTCCTTTTTGTATGAAACAGACACAATGCAGACCTACAATGAATTTACAATAGATAAAAAAAAAAAAACAAAACAAAGACAAAAACAGCATTTTTAAACAGACAGCAGTTTAAAAAGACAAATGCAAAGACATTATAAAAAAGCAGATTAAAGTAAACACCTTAAATGTGTTTAAAATCAAATAAACCATAAAGTAGGAAAAAATAAATATCATGACACAATAAATACAGTGGTATTTCTTAACTGCTATATAACACTATTATTATTTCTCTCCAGAGACCTTTCCCAGCTGTGTGCTGAAGATTTCAGAAGACGAGGTGGATGAGTACTACTCCCCAAAAGACTTCCAAGTGGGTCAAACAGTAAAACTGCTGGGCCGTGCCTTCCTGCTGTATGACTGTGATGGCTTCACTAAGGAGTATTACCAGAAGAACCACCCCGACATGGAGATGAGCCCCATGGAGATCCCGAAGAAGACTGACCAGCTTCAGGAGAGAAAGAAGGTGAGAAATTAATTTCATCATGTATGTCTTTTGTTTTCCTTCGCAAAACACGTGTTGCCTGACTACGTGTGGCCTAATGGGGTTATAAACATTTTTTTTCTTTTTCCGTTACCAACTCCTGATGATATTTATAGGAGGTCCCTCCCTACAACGGTTTTGGTTCACTTGAAGACTCTCTCCAGAATTGTTTGTCTTTAATTCCTGAGCCTCCTAAAAAGAACATGTTAAAGATGCTGGAAAACGACAACAAAGTTCTGCACTACAGAGCCAGGCTGGTGAGTAAACCGTCCAGGTGACTGTTTTTGGGTTATATGTAGTTACGAGTCACAAGATTAAGTACTAAAACAAGCCCTGTTGGTCATTCTACATTGTAACCTCGGGCCTGACTCTGCATTAAAACAAGGTAAGGAGTAACTGACCGGACAAAATTCAAAGCCGTCAGCAACAAAATACATAATTTCTCTCATTGTGTAAAATGTCCTGTGTTGCTGACATTCCAGGATTCCGCTAGTCCTGAAGATGAGGGACGACGTTTCATACTGTCCTGCTTCCCGTCAGATGGCATGATCAGTATTTTTGAACAGCCTGTTCGCAACTCTGGCTTCATCGGTGGCAAGTTTTTGAAAAAGATGCGTGTCCCCAAGCCAGGCTCTACAGCTGAAAACCCAGAGTTCTACTCACCGGCAGACTTTGCTATTGGAGCCACAGTAGAGGGTAACATTCTACATTTAACAGCCTGTACTAATTGTTGTGTTATTAGGTCTTGGTTTGCAAAACTAATATTTAGAAACTACAATATCTTTTGTCCAATGGGGAAAATAATAATACCATATAACTATATACCAAATAGATTAAATTTTCCAGTGGGGCAGTGGGTAATATTAAAGCCTAAAATCCTAACACACAGCATCTCTCTCCCCTCACTCAGTTTTCAGCCACCGCTTTGTGTTGACCGATGCTGACCACTCAATTCCTTGTCAGACTCCGGAGTCTATTCATCAAAAGCTCAGCATGAAAACAGCAATCAACCAGCCAGATGATCAGAATGGTAAAAACCAAATTAGCCGTTAAGCAAAAACCATGCTCCTCCAAGACTGTCTGTATATAATACATTTCCTCCAGTAGTCAGTCACTTTTTAAAACTTTGGATTTTTTATATGCAACTATTTATACCCATTTTTTTATTTTTATTTTCATCCTTCATCAGGCGATGATGTGGCAGGGCCATCTTCATGATGTCGGAAAAGCATCAGAATCAATCAAAGACAGAATGTTCAGAATGTTCCTAAACATAATAAATAAAAACTGAACCTACTGTGGAAGAGGTGATCTATTTGGCAGAATCTGACACCTTCAGGTAATTTATCAAATACAACAACTGTTTGGTGTTGGAGTGTAGACCTCAAAATACCTCCCCTTACATTGCCAGAACCTACCCTATTTAGCTACTTCAAAAAGTTACGTTATAGACAAGCAATCAAGCAAGACCATTTCATCTAGACAAACAGAAGATCAGGCCATTTTTATCATGCTGTCCATAGCATTAAAGCTGAAAGCATTGCTGACTCCACCTGCACCACCCCATTCAGACCCGAAACACACTGCTGTTTATTTTACTGTAAGAGAACACTGGAAACATAGCAAAAAAATCCATGTAATTCTGCATGCACTTGTCTCCTTTTATAATAAGGTCAACACTCCAATTCAGAAAATTGCATTATTTAATAAAGTAATTAACAAAACAATTTAAAAAAAAAAGACATGGAATGGCATGCGGTAATATCAACATACATAGTTGATGCTTATTTGTTAAGCAACCAGTGACAACTGTACGATTTTAAACAGACACAAATCATTTGGAAGAGCTCAGATGATCATTCTATTGTTTGGCCAAAATCCCTTCTCTGACATATCAAAGAGATAACGTTAAGGCCAGTATACAGTAAGCTCATATCAAACCATATCATCAGTAACATTTTTCTGCTCCAATGGACCAGACAAGAAAACAAGCAAAGCCGGCTCAATGGGAAGAGCTGAAAACGTCAGACAACACTACAACTACAATCAGTACAGTACTTAGGTATGAGGATATGCATCAACATGTTGAACACTGACATGCAGTAAGGTGTGCTGCATACTGCATTCACTTTACATTTTAATCATTCGGCATAAAATGGTGCTCCAAGGAGAGGGATAGCAGGCTGCATGGGTGTATAAACAAATACTGATGAAAGAAGTAAATGTCTGTTGGGCTCAAGGGATTTCCTTAGATTTCATTTTCCAGCATTCAAGCCTAAGTCTGTAGTGACTGAGTCCCTGTAACATCTCAGGACATACTCAACAAGAGGCTCGGTAGCCAGTGGCCGCCAGCTTCCCTGTTGTACTGATGAGAAACCTTAGCCAGGGCTAAGGCCGCTGTTCAGGCCAGTCAGTGTGCTGTATTAGGGGGATTTGAGTTTTTTGGTCCGAGGTGAGGCTCCATTCTCAGCTTTAAGAACTCCATTTTCATGGTGACCAACTAGCAGGACAGACAGAGATGAAATGTATTTTAGGTAATGAATCAAGCAACGTGCCTGAAAATATTAATATTTAGTATTATGAAACAGTTGTTTTCTGATGAGGTCAGTGCATTATGAACATGCTCGAGCAGATGTTGGCACTTACGTGAGTCTCTCTTCAGTGGCCGTAGGGCTTGTTTTGTGACGGCCTTCTTGCGAACAGCCTGTTCATGTCTGAACTCCCTCCAGCGCCTCAGCTGGAAGCGGATAAACTTCCAGAGGAGCCAAGATTGAGTAAAACATACCAGCAGTAGAACAGTCATCCTGAAGGGGCCCGAAGAAGAAGATTAGTGCAACTGTGTGTTTAGGAAAATCTACCTGAGATTGTGTGACGAATTAAAAAAATGAATTTCTGGCCATGGTGTGAGTGCATTTGAAATAAGGACATAACAATGTTTGGTAAATTTCTCAGGGTTTCATGGTATCTTTTGTTGGAGACAAGTCGACCAAAGAACGGCTTGGTCTGGTTGCCCTTTTTGCAGTGTCAGAGTCACTGAATTTATGCTTTAAAACATTAAAAAGTCAACCCTTTTTATGGGCACCCAGTGTGTTTTGACTTCACAGTTGTTACAGCAGCTAAAAAAAGGTAATTTACAAAATGAATCATCCACACACACTGACTATAGGTCATTACCTTATCAGTACAGTGTTAAAGTTGCCCATCTCCAAATCCAGACCCTGGTTCTCTGCACGAGCCAATCCAAACCCAACAGCCAGGAACATCAAGGTCAAAGTGGCCATCCGTGTAAACACAAAGCTGACCGCCCAGATGTCAAACCTGAAGCACGACACACAATGCAGTCAGTAAGGGGGAAAAAAAGGTGCTGGGGTGAATGAACAAAATAGTCCAAACCAGCTCTGTGAGGTTACTTGCATTTTCTGATGGTTCTCATCTGTGAAGTAAAAGAGCCTGGCAATGTGGAAGCCCAGCTCTGACACATACTGCAGAAAGAGGAGCACCAGACCTACACGGCTCATACTACACAAGAAAGAAGAAAGTATTAATTTTCTCACTATGCTTGCATTCTTCCTTGAAATGTCTTCGAATTTGCAGGTTTTCAAAAAAAAGAAAGGGTCCCTCTGCTGGATGCTTACTTTAACAAATAGGCTGCAGTGATGTGCAGCAGATAAAGACAGATGTACTGGAGCTGACGAGGAATCTCCTCCTGAAAAACAAAACAGCCTTCATTTGCGAAGGTTCAGCATTTTCTTTTATTCTGTCTCACTCCCTGTCTAATGCACACACATGCATTACATACACAAACTGATGCACAAATAAAGACATACATACACACACACACACGCACCGGGCTTATCTAGTCACACTCTAATACTTCAGTTCCCAGGGCCTCCTTACTGACCTTGCGTACTTTCTGGAAGTAGAGCTCCGGCAAGGCATGGAGCCAGTATGCTAGCTGAGTGAGGTAGAAAAACTTCACCTGAAACCTGGACCAGATAGACAGACAGAAGGAAAGTAGGACAAAGGGACAAAGGGCGAGAAGGAGAGGGTTGAGAGCAATTTACACTACTAACACTTCCTAGTTGCTTCCGCTGACTGTGCAACTGTTAAAATCAAGCCTCTGAGAAACCTGGTTAATAGTAAACATCTATCAACTATATTGTGTATATTAATCAATTAGTTTGTTTTAAATCATACTGTAATCATGATTTTTGCTCCCAGGATCCCTTAATTCAGCCCTGGGACAAATTATGTAATCTTCTCAAAAACAAAAAAGGGATTGTTCCTCACCATGCTGTAAAGTGACTAAAATATTAGTCAACACAAAACAAAATGAAGGCGCATTTAGTTGATTAATTGATTAGTTGATCCATCAATCAAACAAAATTGAATCTTCTACTGTTTTTATTATTAATTAATCATTTGTCTTTTTAAAGCAAAAATGGCCCAAAATTCACTGCTTTCAGCCCATCAAGTATGAATGTTTCAATCAGTTTCTATGGCAGTTAAGTGTATACATTTGGTTTTATGGCTATTGGTCAGAAAAGGCTTAGGGAAATTTTGAGGGACTTTTGTTTTGTTTTGTCTATTGCTTATTAAGAAAATAAACTTTAGTACCAGTCCTAGTATTCTGTTGTATGATACAGAAGTATCTGTGGATACCTATACTATCATTTACTGAGAAAAATAACATAATAATCAACAAATACTGCCATATTCTTATTGCCCAGGGGCCTCCTGCGTTCTTATAGTTACATTTGGACTCCATCTTAATCTAAATTTCAATGGCATGCTTTTGTTCGATGCATAAAAAGATACTGAGCATAAAACCTTAATTCACCTTAAGCTGAGATCACCTTCCTTGTGAGGAAGGTTCACCACAGACTTGCTTATGCATCCCCAACTGCAACACCCCAGTAGAAAAACTGAGTCAAAAGTCAAAACTTTGCTTACAAATGAGATCATTTCCACATCAAAGTAAGGCTACAAACGTCTGTTGTTGTTTATAAATAACTATTTATATGTGGGTTTTCTGCTTGAGTCATACTTAAGACCAAAACTGATCGGAAGTCTGTTTAATAAATAAGGTCCCAGCACTAAAAAACACATCGTTTTTATGTAATCACTGAGTGTAAGTGACACATCAGTCATACCTGAGGTGTATATGGGGATAGTTCTCCCAAAGGCTGCTTGGATGCAGGAGATATCCTTCCTGTGTAAAGAAATGAGAGAAAATGAGTCCGTATAATGTTGTTTGTTAGTGTGCAATACGTCTTAAGGGCTGGAATAAACTGGAAGTTGTTACTAAATACAACAGGATTTTAAAAAAATCTCACTCACTGTTATGAGAATGTAAAAACTCCACACACTCGACACCAAGTGAAAGACACACAGTTGACCCGACTCATTAAACTTGGTATTCTTGCTCTTGGAGAGGTGGAGGCGCCGGTTCACTTTCTGCAACAGGAACAATACGAGAGATCATGTGAATGCAGCTGAATCCAGTCACAATGGGTGACATGTTAACGCCGTCATTGTCATGTACAAGAAAATAACACAGTAGCACAAATAACTAGGACAAGAGAAGACAGCAGATGCTATTTATGGCTGATGCTGAAAACCCTCCTCTGAAGAAGTATTCCTTTCAAGTATTCCTTTCGGAAACCGTGATGATGGTGCTAAAATAAAACATCATTCCTCCTGGCTGGCCTATTTCTAAACAATGACACAAGAGCTCATACATTCACATGGATTAAATGCTACTCTCTCTCCACAACTCTATGCTGAGACAACTGGAACAATGTCAGTTTGATTTAGTCTGAAAAACATCAGCATGCAACATTCAGATATATTCATAAATAACATACTCTTTGTCTCTGTTACTGGGGAAATGGTTGACGAGATAAAATAGCACAGTTTTTTTTTCTTTTTTTTACTTGTTTCAGGTTCAGGGTGCAAAAAAAAATTCCCAAAGGAAATTATGCCAGCTTTAAATTACTTGCTGCATAACCTACAGTCAGGACACACTGGGCATGCAGAAATGCACTGGTTGAACTGTGCACCAATTTCTGATGCAGAATGAAGTTTAAAATTCAAAATTATTAATGAATGGATATTTACTTGAGTTTAAATTGGACATTTCTTTCAAGGTAAACTCTTCTTTTCTGCCAGCTGGTACCAAATTACATGGAAATTTCCTCAGAAATGACAGCCTCAGAAAATAAAGCTTCGCCCCCATTTGATTAATTACCCATTGCAGCCCTTTGCAATATTCGTTACTTTCTGTTGTCTTTCATGTCAGTTCAAAATAATCAGTATCTCCACATTACATCGCTTTCAGGCCTGCGGTATAATTGCAGTATAGCAGGACCTCAGTGTGTGACTGATGCAGTGATGCGTACTTACATCCAGAAGATACTCCTGCACCACTGCATGGAGGATGATGGCGATGAAGAAATAGAAGAGGATGGTGGCACAGTCTTTCCATCCATAATGGTAAAATGTCACCTCTCCCTCTAAGCACACATGGGAGGAGTTAAACACACAAGCACAGCAAATGTTTGCAATCAGGATGGGGGGGATAATCATCCTCTAGCACTGCAGTCACAGTTCAGTGATAATATAATGGTGCCATATACAGGAACAGTAGCAGAAGTGAAACTGTGAAATGTATGAAGTGTAAATAGGTCACAAACTGTGCACTCAAGTGAGTATTTAATAATTATTCCTCAAGTGCACTGCATACCTGGTGACAGCGTGGTGACATTGTACTGAGGCTGAATGAACAGTATGGCTGTCTTGGCTGTGGCCTGGAAATTAAACAAGATGGTTAATTAGCAACATGTTTCAGCATCTGAATGCAGCCTCAAGAGGTTTCGTGACATGTGTTTGCAGGTATGTCAGGGGACAGAGAAACAGTGAGGATTGTAGCTTTTCAGAATCAGTAAATCCTCCCAGTTTGGCATCGCAATTGCCTGCTGGCAGCTGAATTGCTAAAGCAGCTGCTGAAAAACATGTCTGGCATGACAAATATTGATCTAACAGAGCTTCCTAAATTATTTAATGTCAGACACCTCCACAGAGATGTACATTTCCCCAAGTTTCTCTGGCTTGTGACCACTTTAAACAAAGCCACACATCCTGTGACCGAAAGCCCTCTTCACAGTGTGGGTGTTTCTGCTTCCATCAAGTCAAGTCTCGACAATGTCAGAATAGCCTTTGTATGTCTTTTTTTTATGTGGGAATTTATTTTAAAACCACTGGGGAACACGATGGGGTTTGATAACATTTTCTTTTAAGCAATGCCATTTTAAATATAATTTGGTGTCAGCCTATAGTGAGACACCTCAAGGGGCCCTGTTGGTCCCCTGGCCCCAGCTGGGAGGCCACAGGTGGCCTGTCAACGCCAACAAGTCAGATTCAAGACCAGCTATAGTGCTGTTAGTCTCTTTTTTTGGTTTCCGAAAGGAGAAATATGAAGGAAATCCCCTACTTATTTTTACTCGGCCAGCTGTGTGATCACAACCAGGGTTCCGGATTGAAACTGTTCTAAATGCTGAAGTGGCGACCTGGGAGTCCGCGAGCATATAGGAGAGGATATTAGCTATAAAGACAATTAATTAATTCATTCACTGTGTGTCAGTAGTGAAATCCCCTCGGGTCAAAGCGGCTTTCAGTTCAGCTGAGCCAACAACAGCGGCTCAAAGTTTGAGACGTGGCAGTTAACTAGCACTGTACAGCTAGCGACGAAAAGACATACCGCTTCCGTCTCCGCTTTTCAAAATAAAACCGACATAGCTGTTGGACGTATGCTAGCATTAACTCGCTTTTAATTTGTAAGCTGAAAACGCTTTACTTCCTGTATTTATCGGACTCTCGGTGGTAAATGACGAATTTTGCAATCAAAAATTCAAGCGGACTGGCTGGAACAAGACATTTACAAGAGGGTAAAACGTGAAATTTAGGACACAAATGCTTAATATTATGTTGTTTCTGAGTAGCCGCCTGTATCGAATTTGTATTGTCTTTAACTTACACGAGTTTACAGTTGCATTCCGATGTAAGAAAGTCCTTTTGGGATTAAAGTATACAGAGAAAGACAACGAAAACTTGACAAACAAGCTACACGTAAGCGCGTATAACTGCAGTTTATACCTTGCTGCTTTCAGCTGTAACTTTCCGGCTCATATTAAAATCAAGCATTGTTACTTTGATTGCGAACGGAGAAACATCCATCGTTCACGAAACTTAAAAAACTGCAGCAAGCTGCCACCATATCCGCGAAACTGCTTAGACTGGTATAAGATGCAGTCAATAAACATGCAAGCGTTTCTGCAAGGCAAACGGTAATTTCAGCCGAATAAGTTTCAACTTCACACCAAGTTACATCTTTGAATGTGCAGCAGGCTTTGCCATCTTAAAACAGCTGAGCGAGACGAAGGGAAGAAAAGAGAGTCTGAGTTCATCTCACCTCAAACATCAATCCAATCAAAATGAAAATCACCAAACTGAAGACGAGATCGGCATGGTTTTGAATTAAGAATTCCTGGCTGAAGAAAGGGTAACTCTTGTTTCTTCGGCGAAATGCCATGTCAACTCAATGGTGTTTTCCCTTCTATTTTATATATCAGAATTTTTCTGACTACGAAGTTCAGGAGTTAACTTTCTCACTGAGGTGCGCATGCGCGACTTCTTAAAGGGCGAGTGCCATAAATACCTTCCTAGGGGCCATTTACACGTTGAGTTCAGTCTGACAGGACAAAAGAGCATTTGAACCCGAAGGATCACGGAGCATCGTACGTGCAAGATCCTCAAGAACACTTACTTACTTTGAAACCATAATTGTAAAAACACTGATCAAATAATTCCAAACATCTGCATTCCAGTCACCCCAATATGTAGGCTATTTATTGCTTATTTAAGGACACCAGTGGCCTTGCACTTCACAGTTCAAAATTTCAGGCAGTCACCTGGGTGCAAGAGAAAACTGCTTTGTTAATGGATTTCATCCCTTTTAAAGAACAGCAATGAGCAAAAGTGTATTTTCCCCATAGAAATAGCAATCAAGTGCACATAAAAAAAGTCACTACAAGTACCTTGTAAGCATCTTTTCATTTTGTTATACAATAGACATTTTTAAAGTCAGTGCCTGAGACATGCCCCCACCCCCCCACCAACAACATAATGCAAATTCAAAATACATTTTTAGCAATTACATGGTCAACATGTAAATAAAGTTTAAACAACAAATACAGTTTTGCCAGGTTGACACAGTAACTCTGCTCAAAGCAATGCCAGTTGATATGATGATACAAAAAATACATTATTCTCTGAGGGGATGGGGATGTTTTTTATGAAAATAAAAACATCACAGCAATACACACATTGTTCAGAAGATACTTGTGCTTTAAAGAAGCCAACAACGGTCTGTCTTCCGCTGAGATAGTAAAGATACAGGGGTCACACACTCCTGGCAGCTTCAGATCGAGGAATCACTTCTCTCTTCTCATAACGGCTGACAGTTTTTAACATGAATAACCAGTTTCTAAAGATCATCAGTTGTTTAAGAGTCCATAAAACAGCTGCATATTGCTTGTGATATAACTCATGGCTACTTAATATGTAATCACAATCTGGCAGAACCAGTATTCACTTTTTTGCACACTATGATTATTGAGGATTAGGTTGATTGCTGCCAAAACAATTGAAAAACTGTTGAATGTCAGGTGGAAGGTGTGTCTGAATGCCATACACTCCCTTCGTGGCTAATTAGATCTTTAATTATCCTCTTCAAGTCTGATGAAAACACTGCTGAGGGTTTCACCTCTATGTGTCAAGCTTTTGGGCAAAGTTTTTAGAAAATACCTTGTGATTTGAGAAAAGAACAGGCTAGCTTAGCATTATCCCAAAATTGTTGCATATACTATGCACCACAGTGTACTAAATATATAGACATATAGAGGTGAAATTTTTGCCAGCCTCCTCATCTTACAGCATTGAGCAGATGAAAAAACAACCTTCTAAAAAGCTGGTGTAACTTTTAAATGTTTGATACGTTGCTGTTGCCCTGATTCTGTCTTGAGAAAGCTAGAAGTTGTCGTCCTCATCTCTCCGGGACATTATAAGCTGCCTCCTGGGACCTGTGAGATGAGGGACACTAGATGGAGAGTCCAGCACTCCAGAGTCCAATTTGGGAGTGGAAGTACAGCGTGGCCCAACCCGACCCATCAGCCCACGTACATCTCTGTGAAGGGCGGGATCACTAGGGATCGAGCTGAGGTGCATCCCCTGTTCCAGACCCCCGATGTCCCGGTCCAGGCGAGGGTTGCTGGCACTGCTGGGAGACTGAGGATCGGCACTGAAATATAGGGTTGAGCTTGATTCTGTAGGGCAGAAGTATGGCTCTGGACTGTCTCCAAACACAGACTTGCCCTCAGGTGAGCTGCGTCTGAAATCTGATGCGGGTGACTCCAGCGGGCTCTCCATCTCCAGACTGTCATCCTCTTCAGGTTGTTCAGTTGACGTGGGCTCGCTGACGCTCTGGAACTCATCTTTGCAGTCCGAGAGAGGTGCCAAGGCTTTCTCCTGAGATTCGGATGTGGAGACGGCCCCACAGCTACCTCCTGCTGTGATAGTGATGCCCTCATGACTTTTAAACTCTTGGTTGTACTCCTCCATGTCTAATATGGCTGCTGCTCCGCCTGCCCCATACGCTCTGTTGATCTTACCCAGATCTCCTGTTTTCAGAGCCAGCCGGATGAGGAGCCAATGGTGGTGGTAGCAAGGACAGGAGCTGTCAGGTCTACCCCCACATTTCCCTGGGTGCTCCAGCAGAGAACCAGCCACGCCTGAGAGGGAGAAGCTGCCGTGGTTTTGAATGGAGGGAGCTGGCAGGCTTTTGTCCCCGAGAGAGAAGGAGGACTCCCCTCGTTCTATACACCTGCTGCCCATGTGATTGTGGTTCATTCCCTGGGAGATCTCTGTAGACTTCGGATGGAGGAACCGGTAGTATAGGACAAGAGAGGTAGCCCCTGGGAAGCAGAGAATAGGAATAAGCTGATTTAAAGCTGCTGCAGAGAGCACTGCATCCATCCCGGTTTTGCATAAATCAAATTCCAATACTGGGTAAGTACATTAACTACATACAATTTACCAACTTTTGACCATCTCACTTTACTGTTTTTTTCCTCCTATATGACATTTATTTATTTATTTTCATGTTAAACTGCAGCAATGACTGATATAGCAGAATATCCTGCTTGTGAATATGTTGCACGTAAGATCTTTAAGAGGGGGTTAAATTTGCACCACATCACCAATTACTATTATTTAACAAGCAGTACTCAGTAATATAGATAGCAAAATAACACATACAGTTGTGGTGTCCCACTTTTAACCCAACTGAATCACCATTTGGGTTATATTATTCAGATACCAAACATCAGCAACAAATCTTCTCCAAAACAAAGGGAGCACGTAGATAGAGACGGAGTGACTCACCGAGGAGAAAGCTACACAGCACAGTGGTGGGAAGGGTCATGCTGTCCCATGATGCTTCACTAAGGAAGTCGGAAGCGGCCAGCAGCAGAGTGGCGTTCTCTATGAGCATGAACTAAAGGAGGAGAGAAGGGCACACCATCAGTCATCTGCAGACTGCAGTATGTCAATGTAAGCTGAGGATGCAGCGGTGAAAATGACCGTGTGTGTGTGTGTATATCTGTGTATGTTGAAAATGCATTGCTGGCAGGACAAAAACAGCAATCTTAACAGAAGTCATGTCTTACTGCATAAAAACTGGCCATGCGGAAGCGCGATGGTCCGTCTTTGACATTGAGGAAGAGGAAGACGTGGACAAGCCCCATGATGCCGTTAAAGGCACGCCAACACCAGGGGCCAGTGCAGATATCTGGGTGCTGTGATACCAGCCAAAAAGAGGCCGTGAGCCAGTGGAAACCTGGAGGTGAACATAAAAATAGAATGGGAGATTCAAGCACAATAGGGGATCCATATGCAGTGTATCACGCTGATGCAGAGGAGCAAGTGAAAAAAAACTGGATTACGAGCACATGCTGCATCACTCTGACGATAAGGACAGCATTCAATAACTAAAGTGCTAATGGCTAAAAATCTGGTGTTTTTAATTATTTTTAAATTTTGATTCACAAGGAGCATGAGAATCCCTACCTGGGTTGGTCATTGAGCCATGTGTACATTTGTATACTATGTTAACGTACTGCAATAATTTGTCAGCATTTCACTGCATCCTTTCTCTTCCTTTCAGGGGTGTCACACTTAAGTATCAGCTACCCAAAAGTACTTATGGCTGCTTATTGCTGCTCACCTGCTACTCCACAGACCCACCAATTGAACACCCTTGCAAAGAACATGAGGCAAGTCACCCTGGCACCCAGCATGCCCGCCCTCCACACCAGCTGGCACAGCAGGGCTGCCGGAGGCATTGCCAGGTGGCCCGGTCGTATCAGACAGCAGGCCCTGCTGTACAGCACCAAGGCCCAGGAAATCGACAGCACACACAGACCACAGCAATAGGCCACTGAGGGTAAAAACGTAAGAAGAACATATGAAAGAAAGGACATCAGCTCTTATTCACACAGTGTCATGAACAAATGACATAGCATGTAGAGGAAGATGTAGAGCCGATCGTTCAAGTTCAGCGTACCTGGGGACATGATACCCACATCAGTTGACACCACGACATATGCCTGCAATAGGCTTTGAGGCAGTGTGAGGACGAGGGCCTCGAGTAGCCAAAGAGCAGCAACATCCGCCTGCTGCATGACAGCAGCTCCAAGCTCAGCCACAGAATCCTGCCTTCGCAACACAGTCCTCATGCAGTCCCACAACCTGACAGAAGAGGGAGACAGAGACAGATAGCAGAGAAACGACACACAAGGTTAGAGTGACTGAATGGTATTCATAAAGTGTTCTTCTATATATGCAAATGATGCAGTATTTTGTAATATAATACCTGGAGTTACAAAGATCTTACCTTTTGAAGATGCCCAAATGCAGTATGTGTATGCCAGAGAGGTAACATCGCCTGTCATCGCCATCATCGTAGTACCATTTCATACTAAGCACCTGAACTGCCGTCCCCGGTAGAAAGAGACCGAGAGTGAGGCCTGCCCACTGCGTCTCCTCATTCCAAAGGTAAAAGCCTATACAGTAGATCACTAACACATGCACAAACAATAGATACAGACACGCAGATACAAAGTGGTGTAAGTATTTGCTGTTTCTATGTCAAGCTTGTTTTCAGAATTCAGATCATTAAGTTAAGTCTAGTCATGCTATCATATAGCCACGCTGTTATTATGTGGGAAACAGCACATAAAACCTGGCTTGTGTGAGGATTTGTTCAGAGGCTCAGAGTCCTTGAGGTACTAAAGAGCACCTTGTGTGAATTGTCCTTTAATTTCAGAGGAAGCTGTTCTAATGAGATGACACAAGCCCCACCAAGCACACGGTCACAGTCTCATTCTGATTCCTGGCTTTAACACAGCCTATAATTATTTGTATTTAGTTACATAAAACTTGCGGTGCAAATATAATGATTTGTCAAGGAACAGAAGGGTTTGTTTTTCCTGTATTGATCATTCTGACTAACGCTTCATTTTTTTGTGACAGGCAGACTGCAGTGTGGAAGCACTGTGCAGCAGCACAGTATTTTTGTCTTCTGGGAATTGTATACCTGCTGAAGGCAAAGTCACACTTTGTACACATCCAGTCACCTTGTCTCTCTTGGGTCCTGACCTTGCCTCATTGATCTGCTTAGTCAGGGAATCATCACACCTGAGTGCTGCACCTTTTTTTAAAAAACAGACTCCAGATGTGGATTCACTGAAATTGATTCATTCATTTTCTCCAGGGCTGCTGGAGCATATCCCAGCTGACTATGGATCAGAGGCAGGGTTCATTCAATGAAATATTTCATATTAATAATAAGAGTCAAAATAATAACCAAACTGTTTTTGGAGAGTGGGTGCAAGAGTAACAAAAAAGGTGATTCTCCTATTATCAAAGACTGTCCTTTGCTGAGGAGCTTAATTGTTGAATCTAATCATAAACCCTGCTGAATGACCTCTGGAGGCCCGGGGCCCCAGTTTGGTCAACCCAAATAACAAGAACAAACCAGCTGGGTTTGCCAATTCAGCAGTAACGAATGTGCTGTAGCATCACCGTTTGAATTGTGTGTAACCTGATCCACGGCTGCTGCTGCTGCTGCTGCTGGAAAAGCTCCAGCACGAAGCGTCATGGCTGAGCAACAGCGCGTTTCGTTCATTAAAGACAACGCAAATACTCCACACAGATACAACACACCGCTTGCCCTGTTTTCATAGTCACTTTCAGCCCACACCAGCAACACAGCAGTCCGCTAGCGCACGGAATTCTATGCCCACTTACGAGCGCTCCGTTCAGCCACGATTACCAGCGCTGACACGGCGAGCAGAACCGCCTGGCACCACGCTATCCAGCATCCGCTCCGCCGAGCCGAGGACGGCATCCTGCGGGCGACGGCTCCAACAGCGTTTATCATGATACGGATAGGTGGGACAGCGAGCAAACCGTTGACATTATCCTGGGCATCCTTCACCCTTGGTACATCCGCTCTCTTCTTCTCCCGCTGCCTGCCCAGCCCCCGTCAAAATGTATGGCGTCACTACGCGGTTTTAAAGGGGCGTCAGTTTACCATCCGTCCGCTGTGGCTGTTACTGTACTCAGCTCCCCTCCCTCCACCTTGGAAAACTTTACCTTTTCTCCACCTCTGACCACTTCAGATCACTGGAGCTATGTCTTAATGTATTTCCCAATAATTGCTGGAATTGGTATCGATCGGGTCTGGAGGACTCTTGTCTTTTTGTTACTACTTATCCAGCATCATGTTGACAGGAAAATAATATTCCATTACTTTGGACCTTCTTCTCCCATTCTTCCTCAGCCGAGGTCAGCTCCTGAGCAGCTGGTAGGCACACTGTAGGCATCAGTCATCGCCCTTAAAGTTGCATGCCCTGTCATCTCATCATTTGGTGTCCACTTTGAACAGTAAGCCACCCGACACCCTTTTAAGTTGTAATTCGAGGATCACAGAAAGCTACTGCACAGAAAGTCACAGAGCATGTGAGGCCTTCTGCCACATTGTGTTGTAATAGTTTTATGTATGCCTGCCTGTGCAACAGCCATACAAGATTTATGGTTAATAAATGTCAGTTTGATTCTTTTACACTCAGCTTATGTTTTAAGTAAGAGATGTGCCACTCAGAAATAATCTAACGCCTGTGTTTTCCTACTAGACACTAAGCTGTTGCAGTTTTATTGTCTGTCAGCTGATTAATACTGAAAACATGCAAGTGTATATATATAAAGTTAGTAGTGGGATCTTTTTAATAGTCTAGATACTTTTGATGTGTGATATTTTTTCAGGTTGTAGGGTTCATACTTACTGGTAATGAGTATTCCAAGACTCATTACAGGATGCTTATATACGTGACAAACTCCTCACTTCAGCATACTGTGCACACAAAGTTTATATATATATATATGTAACGCACAAACAACTGAGGTTTCGTCTGTGCTTTTATCTTAACACTAAGCTCACTTAGACTACATAGTAATGTCTGTACAGTAATTGTCACTATAATTAGGATGCAAACAAACAGAAACACTCGGCGTCACCCAGTGAAACCACAACTACAGACAAACTTTCTGTTTGTATAATCACATATTTAGTTGTTGCTCCATGAAGATGTTACAGAGAAATAAAACAAATAGCAGAATATGTCACAAATCTCTGTTTTTATACATTTTAGATTAACATTAGCAAAAGAATAAATTAACAAAAATGTACACATTAAATCAATCAAGTCACCGGTCCCAGACCATGCTGGTTAAGTCTTGATTCTTTGCATGCTACAGTAGAGTATAGGCTAGACAATCCATGATTGAGATAAGGCTTTACTTCAAATAGGGCAGTAACAGACAGCTGCTGAGTTGACCTGTAAGGATTATATGGCTGGATTAGCAAGGCTGTCTTAGGGCTCTGATGTGCAGCCTGACTCCAGCTTGATGCTGGTTGGATGCAGAGGTAGAGGGCTGCCATGATGCAGTTGACCAGCAGAACACTCCTTTGCTTTGAAGATGTTCACTTCAGTCTCCTCTCTGCCATTGTCCTGGTGGCCAGAAATATGATTGTCCATCTTCTTTATTAGGTCATTAACACTTCCCTTGTCCATCTCGGCCTCTGCAGCCATGGCCTCGAGGTGCTCTGCCGCCTCACTCATGTCAAACCTCTCAATCTCGGAGTTAACTCGGTGTAACTCCTCTGTTGAGTGTCTGTGGGAGGCCGAGGGGGAGAGAGGGCAGAAGCCTTGGTGCACCTGGAGGCTGCAGTAGTGGAGATAAGCACAAGGGCAGCGAGGACACCTGTGTGGGCGGTCTCCGGTGTGGAGACGTTTGTGGAGCTTGAGGTGGACGAACTGTGTAAAGCGGGCTGGGCACAGCTTGCACTGGTAAGGCTTCTCACCTGAGTGTAGCCGCTGGTGCGTCTTCAGGTTACTTGTGCTGCTGAATCGCTTATGGCACACCTGTGCCAAAACAGAGACAAAGAGAATATGTTTTTGAATCTTTTGGATTCAAAAGAAGTCACAGTTACACCTGTAAACTGGTCAATTTTAGAGCTGCTGGTAGGCAGATTGTGTTTCCTTTGGAGAAACCCAGACTGGTTGTTTCCTCATGTTTGCAGTCTTTATGTTAAGTTAACTTGACCAGTGGCTTAAACTACATATCTGCCACACACACTAGAGTAGTATGAATCTTTCCCAAAATGTCAAACTGTTTCTTTAATCGCTGTAACCTTACTTTGCATTCATGAGGCTTCTCTCCTGTATGAACCAGGTAGTGTTTCTGCAGGTGGGCCAGCTGAGTGAAGTTCTTATTGCAGGTCTGACACCTGAAGGGACGCTCTCCACTGTGCACTCGTAGATGGACCTGAGGACAGCATGCCAGAGAAGAATATTTACACTTATTGATTCTGTCAAACTCAAGAAAACATGGTGAGTGGTAAACTCTTATATTCACTAGCCACTTTTAAGTGTTGTACTTTCAATTCACTGTTGTATTTAGCTGGTGCCATTTTTCCCACTCTGGTTTACTAATACGATGATGAGGAACTAACCTTGAGGTTGGACAGCTGTCCAAAGACCTTTCCACAGATGTTGCAGTCATAGCGGATCTTTCCATTCTGCCTAGTGAGGGGGTAGGACAGAGTCTTGTAGCCAATTATTTGCCCAGCTCGTTTGGTCTTCCTGAGGTCCATGGCATCGTCAGTATTGCTCTGAGTGGCAGAAGTTGGTTTGGAAGGGAGGTAGTCTGAAGCGGCAGCCATGCCCACTGGTGGTGAGCATCCTCCTGGCGCAAGAGAGGGCAGTGCTCTGCGGAGTGAAGTGGCCATGGATGAAGCACTGGATATGGCAGGTATAGTGAGATCAGCGCTGACAATGCTGGGAGGTGAGTGTTTGAAATCTCTGAGGTCATCTGAGGGGGTCCCGAGGTAGTTTGTCCTTTTAGATATGAGGTCCTTGTTGTTTTTATGCTCACTGATTGGTGAAAGAATGAGGTCTTGTGTGGTGTTGGATAATGCAAGAGTCAAGTCTTTGTGTCCGTTGATCAGAGGTTGGAGGACGTATCCATAGCCGTTGTAAGGAAGTAAATGAGATGAAAGTGCTAAGTGAGATTTCAGTCGATCACTGTAGAATGTGTATGAACGAGGTAGAATGTCGTTAAGGCCAAGCGAATAGTGATTGAACAGATAAGGAGCATGCCTCAGAGCAGGATGAACTTGATCAGGCACAGAGGGCTCTTGGAAAGGTTTGACTGTAACAGGGCCTTGACTGTGTTGAAAGGTGAAGTGCGCACTTGAAGGGACAGGACTACTTAGAGCTTGTCTTTTGGCAGCTGGGGGGCTACAGGACGGCAGAAGTGCATATCTATGGCTATGGATGGATTCTGATTGAGACTGGATTGGGTAGCCAACACGGGGACACAGGGGAAAAACTGTTGAGAGGTTGGTTTGAGACAAAGGACTGTCCAGACTTATGGGGCAGGTAGTCAGGGCTTTGGATGGCTCGTTTCTGAGGATTTCAGAGACGGTATGTCCTCGTTTCCCCATTTTCTTCTCCTGAGCTTGACTCTGTTCTGTGGAACAAATAAACAATACACAAATGACATCAGAAACAGGAGATCAGATCATTTTTGGACATTACAGCAGAGTGGGTGTAATAGTGTGACCATTCAGCAGCAGTGACACATACACCCATGACATTATGTGGTCATGTACATGAGTTCCTCATTGAAATCACTATTTATCTTCAATTTCAGTTGGACCTGCTGCTTTTATGCTTTAAAGATTGGAAGACGCGTGATTTGTCTCCCTGACTTGCCTCTACTCTCTGTGAAAATGGACACCCCATGTGAAACAATAGGTGTCTGATCAGTATAGAGATAGCACGGAGTTAGTGAGTACAGTTATGTTATTTGCATTAGAGAGCTGGCCTCTATTTTCCACCACTAGGACAGGAGGCACAGGATCAAGAACTACTTTTTTAAGAGCTACTTTTTTTATACACATTGACACACTAGTGACAACTCATCAACCGAGCTATAAATAATATTCATTTCCCACTGAATTTTACGCAAAGGTCACAATTATGAAATCTAGATCCAAATCTGGCTTTAATGTGGGCAAATCCTTCAATTTTGTGCAAAGAAAGACATAAAGAATATGTTCTGTTTGTTTCTGACTTACTTCATAGTAGACAAAAGGCACAAGCTGGCTAACAAAAAACAGAATGCATGCTTGTATATTTCACTTACTCTTGGACACAGTTAACATCCGCCCACACAAACACAGAGCAACCCTTATCCGCCGTGTGCTCCCCCATGTTACCCTTCCCCCCTCCCCTGAGAGGCTAGCTCTGAGCAAACAAACAGCCGACACTCAGTGAGATATCAATCTGTCAGCAGGTCGACTTGTCAGGAAGTTCAAGTAGTCACTGGAGCGCTTCCTACCTCTCTTCCTCCTTAAGAGCCAAATAAATAAGGGGAGTCATGCCAGAATGCTGTCAGCACCTCAGGCAGCCTCTTGTGTGTGAGTGTGTGTGTAAATGAGTATTTTGGTGTGTGCATGCGGTCTCTCAGCCAGCATGTGCACTCTTTGTGTTTGTGAATGAAAGCCAAATGCTTTGTGCATCAAAGAGCTGCCAGCTGTGTTTCTATGTGGGTTTTTTTTAAAAAAAAGGGAAACTGAAACATTGCCTTAAGTCCTGAAATTGGTCTCATCTTACTCAGGTACTATGGCTATACCTGGAGACAGAACCTCTCTGCTTTCAGGACTCTGCTCTCCTCCTTTGTGTCTTGCTTTAACAAAAGCACTGTGGGTGTGACTGAGTAACTTCTTAAACACCCACACAAAGAGTGTGTCCATCGGCAGGCCCTTTGATTTCTCCACAATGACAGTACGCAAGAGATATGTCTCAGAGCGTGGGCACAAAAATACTTCCGTTACCTTAAGGGGTCCAGAAACTTGTGCTAAATGGACACTACTATTACTACTACTCACACACACTTACCAATACTGTCAATAGCCAGTTGGCCCAGTGGAGGGTAGTTACAGCGCTGGGCGAATTCAGAGCAATACCACACCAGAAGCTCCTGGCCTGGCTGAAGTGGTTTGATGGTATAAAAGTAGATGTCCAAACCGTTCTGGCACGCAACCAGGTTCTGCTCCTCCACAGCACAGGCCGGGTTGACGTAACGCATCCAGTTGCTCCGTTCCTCATTCAAACCATCCAGGATGTGATGTAAATGCCCCTCCAAGAACACCTTCAGTGTGAGAGAACCAGGGAGGTAACAAGACAAGTTATAACTCAGTTGATTGTGACAGATCCACTATGTGACGTGTTCTGTTTCTGAAACCATGATGTCGCAGGTTCCCTTATGCCTTTGCTGTAAATATGTCTTTCGATTGGTGCAGCCTGTGTTTGTGCCACACAAGTTATGTAGAGATACGAAACACTGAACACCCACTAAGACTCTCACCTATCGCCTCTGTGGTGGAACCACCACTGTATCTGCTGACCTTTTCAGAAACCTGTAAACTTCAGCTTATTCAAACAGTCATGCCTCTCTCTCTCCCTAGAGGTCTATAAAACAGGTTTTAATTTACTTTATTTATTCTTTATGCTATCTGCTCTTTGAAGCTATGCTGCCACTTGAGTCATGGTGTAATGTTGTAATGTGGTGTAAAGATTGTGTTATGGCTATTGCAAGTTTTGGTTGGGGCTGCATGATTTCAAGGTTGCTGACTCTGAATGGAAGATGTCCTGATGCTGCTGATTTGTCACACAATGGTTCTCAGGCTCAAAGCCACTTCCTCGCTTAGTCAGTGTGAGAGTGTGTGAGCCTGGAGAAGTGCGGACATGTGTATGGTGTATTTACTGGCACTGATACCACTGCCGAGACAAGCGGAGAGAAAGAAGAACTGCTGCGTCACTGAAACCAAACAGCTGTGTGTGTGACCTCAGACAGCACAACAGTGCGTGCACATGTAGAACCATTTGACCTAGCGGCATTTAAAGATACCACAGCACAGGCAAGCAGAGTCATACTTTCACAGGATGTTAAACATTGACCACAGTTGCTAACTCGTGCCATGCCACAGTAGCAGTGGTGTCTCCAGATGGAGATACAGGATGTGAACGATTTTGAAACACACATACAGAAAAATTTCACATGCAAGCACGCAAATCCAGAAGCTCACATGCTGCTCACTTACCCTCCAAAAGTACTTCCTGTCAGCATATTTCGGTAGCGTTTCATTGGTGTAGCTTTCCCCCACCAGAGGGCCAAAACGTGTCCCCTTAGGAATCAGCTCTTTACTGGTCACCCCAAGCACCTGTTCCACAAGAAGGACGTGAAATCATCAAACAACAGAGTAGTCACAAATTGGAGGCTTGAGAAAGCAGCCGGATGCACTCAGAGTGGGAAAACATAATTAGAGGGATGAGATTCTTGGGGATATAGCCCTTCTTATCTCACTCTCCATCTCCTGCTTGTTTCTTGGTGATTAACAAAAAGGATCGGGTCAATTCATTGTGAAAGGATTACTATTGCGATATAAAAGGAAATAACCAACCAGGCAATTAGATATTATTATATGTTGCCTTGTCATGACAGATCCTTTAAACAGAAAATGATATTTTTACCAGACTATGAATGTGTTTATTGTTTCACCCTCTGAATATTTCATAAGCAACTGACCAACATTGTCTTTAGTTTCTCAACCATATTAAAATTTCACAAGCACTCTTGTTCGACACCTACAGGTGTGAAACTCACCTATCTGTCTCAAGCCTTCAGGGTGTGGAAGAGAGTATAGGGTGTCATGGGCACACCCGGACCAGGCAGCTGCACCTTAAGCTCTGTGTTCAAATCCCCTAAAGCAATGGCAATGGCTCATTCCTCTAACTTTGAGCAATAATGGCACAGCCTATGTAGCTGGATCAACTGCTGCATGGTGAGCCACAGATTTTATCTACAGTTCACCAGCTAATGCCTTTGTCTGATGGCCCATTTTGAGGTGCCCCTCTGTCACAGATTACTTTAACATATCCTGCTCTTTGGTGTCAACTAGACTCCAGACAGACCTATTAGAAGGTCAAAGCAGTAGTACAGGTATTTTCTTGCAAATGCCTGGGTCACTCTCTCTGATCTTGCCCGACTACTACCTTTTATCTACAGAGACTGAAAACCAGATCTTGCATAAGGAAACACAACGCTTCCTTTTCATGAATAGTCCACTGGATTAATCTTTTAATCATGTATCTATGAGACTACCTGGTGATTTCCCAGTCCTTGTCCAGCCAGTTAAACATAAACTTTGCTCTACTTAAAATCACTGTATAGTGTTATCCAAAAGGTGGGTCCCAGTGCTGGTGCTCCGCTTTATGATGTTATTGTGTCCTGAGACAAAGAGTTGGGAATCCTAAGTAGCTACTAATCATAGAGACCCCAGGCTGTGTGCTGACGGGCTTGCCTTTCTCTTTGCCTGAACACATACAGGGCAGAGAAAAAAGGCTGACAACAACATGTCAAGTACTTCCTGCCTGAAGATGGATAAGTGCATGGAAGGATGTTGGAGTGACGCATAGAATCAGCGGTTCCACAAAACATAAACAACTATAGTACATGCCCACATAACTTGGATATTTTGGGGATTTATTTTTGTGCTTCACTTTCCTGCTTTTTAAAACAGGATGGTAACAAGTCCTTAAAACTTTCTTAGACAGTCTGAGCAACACGAAAAAAAGGGAGGTCAGCTTTGCTGCGTACCTTTGTGGAATTGAGGCAGCGTTTCAGGGCGAGGTTTCTGGGTAACGATCTCTCAGCTCGTGTCCTACTGTCGTTTTCCAACTCTTCCTCCAGAGGTTGGTCTTTCACGATATAAGTGCACTTTTGTTCAAAGTCTCCCTCACTCCATGATGTCATGTCTACATCCTGTGTCTCTGGCATCTCTGCTGTGGTGATACCTGAGTTTTGTGGTGACCTTTCTGAGGTTAACATGGCTGTGGTGCACTGAGAGGATGCGGCCTACAGAAAAGATAGAGACATAAAATATAAAGCAGGGAAACGTGTTGCAAAAATGTCTATCAAGTTTTTTGATGGAAAGTGAGTGACATCTAATTGTTGACCAAAGGCACTTTTGCCTTTTCCTTTTGTGTCACAATTCAAGGGAAAAAACACAGACAATACAAACAACAGCTGTAGTATTAGGGGAAGTCAAGTTTTGAATGGAGCTAAAATTGGAATCGGGAGCGCGAGATGTGACACAGAGGCAAGTTCGGGAAGTTAAGAAGTGGGAGAATCTAACTTTCCCATCGGATGTTACTACCGGACAAACAAACTTCAAAGTGGAACCTTCGTGCTTGCTGCCCCATTGCCCCCACTGTCCCATACATCCTGTGACTCTCCAAATCACGACTCCTGGGCTATAAGGGAGGTTCCTGTGAACGTCAGCTCCAGAACAAGACCACTTTCACAAGGAAATCAGTGCTCCCAGTGAATCGACCAGACTTCCTCTGAGCTGCCTGAGACTTGGCTCTCAGCCACGTCCAAACTCTCTTTCTGTCTGTCTGCTACTGTCTGTTCCTCCTTCCTTGGGAAGATTGCTCTCAGGTACCTCAGTCCTGACAAAGGCTGAGTGTCCCCACTGATGGGATGAAACAGTGTAAAAGAATGAAAGCAAAGATAGAGGACTTGTAATTAAAAGACAATGCTTAGAACTTCCTTTCTCAGGCTCATCAGTTTGCGTCTGAGATAGCGTTAGATAAGATCAGCAGTGGGTAATATTTGGTAAGTGCTCATGTGACTTCCCACCCCAACAGTAAGACCAAAAACTTAAACCTAACTGAAAACTTGTTTGGCATAAAATTCTTCAATCCTGCTCCTCCTTTTAATGTTTTTAAGAGATTAAATAATCACAAATGCTTCTAAACTCACCCAGTAACCTGACATATATATATTTATACAGGGAATAGTGAATAATATGCTGCAATAACAAAATATGGCAACTTATTTTCAAGGAACAAAAATAAAGTGAATGTTAAATAAGATGAGATGTATGGACTACATTTCACACTATTTTTCTCTGAAGTGTGTCACCACAGCTGACTCAGAATCGCTCTCACAACTGTGACAGCTCACTCCAAAACCACTGAGCCCAGTGACACAACATAAAATATATTCTGAAAATCGAGACATGAGTCAAAGGTGCACAGCTGTGGCTTGCAAGACTAACAGGTTGACTCTAGAAAGCACTCTTTACCTTCCTTTGACATTTCGCAGGACAATGTCATCTTGCAAGAAACAAATTATATCAGCATGGGTTCTGTTACACATTAGTATCAGTAAGGTGATATTAGATGGATGTTGCGCACTTACTGTTAAGCCTTGAGAAGAGCCACACATAGGGAAGGCCTTCAGTGCCGAGTATCTGTGAGCAACCAGTGGCTGTTGTCTGTATCCTGTCCTCTCTCACAACCTCAGTATCCTGTGTACCTGTGAATGACTGACTGTGCAACTGAACACTTGAGTTTGCGACTCTTTCTTTTGCTTCTTGCATCGGAGGAGGGAAGGTGTGTGTTTGAGACAGAGAGAGAGAGAGAGAGAAAGAGAAATACACTCCCTTTTCCTCTCATACTCCCTCCCCCTCCTCCCCTTTGCCCCATGACTCCTCCTTAGAGAGAGAGTGTGTGTGTGTGTCATTCTCTTGCCCCGAGGCGAGAGGCTTTCTCCACGGGATGGGGGGGTCCACTGGCTGTCACACAGCTATGTCCGGATCAGACAAAATGCGTCTTCATTTTCTGACAGTCACCCACTCCATCTTTAGGCATACCTGTGCTGTGTTCGGAAGTCGAGGACACGGCACAGAGGTGAGATTTGAAATGTTATTTAAAAAGCATAACTTCAGTGATTCGTTTGTTCATTTCAAATCATTAAGTTTCAGCTTTTATTAAGTCAGAAGAGATGTTCGTGTGCAGCATTAAATGCATCATGACCACATTGTCACACCATTAACCACACACACACACGCGCACACACGCACACACACACACACACACAAGGATGGTTCCTGGAATTAAAATTCTTAATCTTCATACGTAATCTTTCACAAATGTACTTGAAAAAGTCCATTTTTGCAAATTTGATGCAAATATGTCTCATCCCTGTCACTTCTCATGGTTTCTGTGGCTTAATCAGATGGTCAGTTTTGAAATGACTAAAATGCACCCCGTGAGTAGATACTGCTTGAATATGAAGAAATTCAATATCCAGCCGTTCATCACAGCAACAGCTGCACACTGAAGTATTTCCACTCTGTGTATGACTGTCAGCTCTTTGACTACCTGATAAAAATACTTAGTGAAGTTAATCTTCAGAGAGTAGAGAAGTAAGAAAGAATTGTGCGATACTACTGAAAGTCTTGACAGATATTTGTCATCGATTTTGCTCGTGTATATTTTCTCAGCTAGTTGTTAAAGCGTCACAGTATTACAAAGCACAAGGATTATTATTTGATTCAATATAGAAGACCAGGAAAAGCATAAAAATTATCACATATGACAACCTGGATGAATGTTGAACTTTTTCTTTCTATTAACTAATCGCTGTAATTGACAATAAGATTTTGTTTTTTGCTTCAACACACAAGTGAAATATTAGGACACTCTGACAGTCGGGTTATCCTTTTATTACTGCCCAGAGACCACTGAACACAGATAGTATAAAAACTTTTATCTTCTTGTATTTCCCTCTGACACTCTTTTCCTCTAATTGTCTTCCTTTCAGAGGATTTTCTGAGTCAACTCTTCTCCAAGTTTATTTATTTGGCATTTTGCTTGTCTTTACAAAGTGTTTAGAATGAGAATGTAAAGCTACTGAGAAGCGCCGGAAACTGTAACACGAAACTATGCCATCACTTAAAATGCAAATAAATCAAGACTGTGGATGGTGTATTTTCGGGTACTTGCAGGAACATTTTTATCCTGTTTTCCCCTTCAGGAGACCTGTGTCCAGCTGTCCTTCTGTACTGCTCAGTGGGGGTGACATCCACAGTGTGTTGATACTTGTGTCATGCTGTAAGTTTATCTGTAACCCAGCTTTCACCCTGGTCTGCTTTCCCCTTTTTATTTCCTCCAAAGACAACAGTTGACTTGGCAGGCTGCCAAGCCAGCATAAGAATTGGCTGAATTTTCAGACTTGCCATCCACGTGCTTGACACACGACATTATTATGAGCAGCAACCTTGTAAGGTTGTTTGTGCACTTATTTCCATTAATACATGCACTCACCATGGTTCGCATTCTCATTCACTTTCTCTTCATCCTGGGAAGTTCATATTGCATCAAATGGATTCTGTTCCACGTAGGCTGTCCTTCATTTCTCTGGTGTTTTGTCCTTCTTTCCATACTTCCTGTCCCTCTCATCACACCTGACCAAGCTACTAATTACAGCTGCTGACGTGAGCCACCATGTAATTTAAAATCTACTTCTCTCTTGGTGTTTCGCTCTTTCTCTGTGCCTTCAGTCATCTCATTCATCACCTTCTATTCAGCTCCCATGTCCTCCACCCCCTCTTTTTCCTCTGTAATGCCTCTCTATCCGAACCCTCTCTTAACTACATATGTTAGTCATACGCACTGCGTGAGTGATTCACATAATGACAACGCGACTTCTCATATTAGTCTTGTAGAGGTCTGAGATTGCACTCTGAACTTTGGTTTTGTGTGGGTGGATGTTTTGGAGTGTGGGTATGTGTGAGGCTAGTTGGTAGTTGACTATTTGATAGCTGACATGACATTCTTAGAATGACAGTTTGATGAGCAGGCTTATATGGAGACATGAAAATCACCGCCCATAAAGAAGTGTAAGGTAATGTGATTTACAGAAAAAGTTCACCAGGCTCATTTCAGCCAGAAGCTCTATTTCTCTCTGTTATTTCACTCTGGTCTTTCTCCTTTTCCCTCTGATCTCTGTATGATGCAGATTCATTAAGTACCAGAGCACATGTGACTTCTTCACTGAACATGAAGTATTTTGAAGTCAAGCGAACCTGTCTGATGACTTTGTATGCAGTCCCGCCGTTGCTAAAATTAGCTGCTATTAGCTGCCATAAGCTCCTTCTCATACCAGCCCAAGTCAGGCTGTCGCAGCAAAAAGCCTGTGTGTCCTGAAGTGAGCAAGACAGCATTTTCTCAAATTCGTGTTTTATTTGGGAGAAAATATATTTGCTGTTTATTCTTCCATAACTTTGACTAAAGGAAATTAAACATATTTTCTTACCCCTGTCCAGCCATACAAGTAGTTGTGGTTTGACTTTGTCCACTTTCAGAGTTACTTGTCTTTGCTCTCTTACTCTTACTGTTGTGCTCACAGTACCTAAAAACTATATGTATTAATTTATCTTCTTTAATAGAGATGATGTCCCTTTAACTCTGAAGGATCCACAGATTTCAGTGGAGCTACTTTCTACCCAAGAAATAGTTCCTCAGAAACTCTGTTCTTTGAATTATCCAGTAGTAGGCACAATATTTCTTCCATAGAAAAATCTGTGGTGACTGTTGATTTTTTTTTGACGTTTGTTGTTTTTGTTTATTTGCCTTTTTAAGTAAATAGCATCAGCAAAATCCCACACAGCTGCATTGCACTGGCGTGAAGGCTGAAATCACAGAGACAGAGTTCAAAAAACTGTCCAAGAGTTCCAAATCGATCTTTATATCACTGGAAGTAAGTGAGTATGTGTTGTTGTATTTTGGTTGAATGATTGCTTTGTAAAAATAACTGTATAAATTTGCATACAGTTAGTCCACAGTAAATGTTTAAAATACAGAGAGACTGGGCGCCTTTGGGGCCTCTGTAAATGCTATATATGTCTTTAGCCCTGTAATTTCCATGCTTGAGTCTGTACCTGCCTAGGGTCATTTCTCGCAGCAGGACTAAAGGCAAATCCTTTCCTTGTTGCCTCCCCCCTGAGGGTGAGGACAATGATCTTTGGTAGAGGTGGTGGTGACTGAGCCCATTTTGTAACCCATTACAGCTGAGATCTTTGACACAGCATCCACCTCTGCCTTCCCTAACGTTTTATGGCTGACTCAAGGAGAAATGTTTCGCATTCTGTCGCAACTGTCTTGTTGTCAGAGTCACCCACTCTCACCCGCGTCGCCCTCGCTTTTTTGCTGCCATGCTGTGCTGTTATCAGCCTGTCAGCCTCGTCCGCCTCCCCGTCCATTTCAAGTTACTTTCAGTGATTTCCTTTTCCATGCATTACACTGCACTCTATTCAGCCTGTAGATGAGAAATCACTCATATGCACATGTGTTTTTTTCCACTCTTCCAGTATGGCGATTCAACTGAGGTCAGATGCGCTTTACTGACATGACAGGAGCAATATGGACTTAATGAATGCGAACGGGAACAGAACAGAAAAGCATAGATGTAATTTGTCTTTCTCCATCTCCTTTTCCCTCTTGTTTTGCCCTTTCAGGTGTGAATGTGATCAAATGTCATCACTGCAGCACATCCACCACCCACCTAGTCCACCAACCATCTAGTGGATGATCTCCTGTTGACAGGCCAAGGGTTATTATCATGGTTTCAGGGCTGAGAGGAATGCTACTGCACTTCACAACAGATGTCTTTTCATATCCTGACAGAACCACCCACAGAGATGAGGAGAAAGCACCATCACTGTACTCCTGTGACCTGTGTGAAAGTTAATGTCCAACACAGAAAACAAAGCGTATGCATACCTGCATACACGTGGGGATTGGACTTCCAAGAAAAATTTTGCATTTGAATGTCCATCCAATTTAATTCTAATCTGATGCCAGCAAATATAATCAAATCAGTCATTCTGGATTTTTTTTAATGGTTTATATTGAATTTAAGTCCTACACTCCTCTGGTTTTGGATTGGATGAATAAAAATCAGACATTAGTCCATCACATAGTCAAAATCTGATATTATCAAGGCCTTTTTGTTTATCCAATCTGAAAAAGGTGGGGAAGAAAGTTACAAAACATTGTGAGGACATCAGGTTGAGGAGTCTGCAGCTTAAATGAAACGTGACTGTGAAACATTTATCGTGTCATTTCTGGTCTCGTGTTCACAAACTTCAATCTGGAACAACTGGATGAGCAGCTGCTGACTGACCCTGCTGTAATAATCGGTTAGAATGACCATAAACGTCTTGTTTTTGAATGGTGATTCTGTGTCACAATATACGCATGTACAATTAGCTGAGAGGTGGGTTTTTTCACAGCCGTTCATTTTCGTTACTGGATAACCAGTTCTGCTAGATTTTAATGTATATGACAACCCCACACATTTCAGACATGTTTAATATTCTGTGTATGGTTTTTACTCTGTGTAAGCCATCATCATTCAGGCAGGGCCAGTGGTGGAAGAAGTACTCATATCTGTTCGCAAAGAAAGTAGAAATATCATGGTCTAAAAGTACTCCATTACATGCTAAAGTCCTGAATTCAAAAGTAATGTTAAAAGTACTAAAAGCAAAAGTATCAAATGTCACAGTGCTCATTGTTCAGAATCTTCTTTATTATATTGGTATAGAACAGTATTTTATGTTATCACTAGCAAAGATAGTTTTGTAGAGAATGTTGTAGTTCATCAATGTGGAGACAATTTCAGATACTTTATATAAGGCTTTGGTGGATTAGTAGTATAAAGCATATGAGCAGAGACTGAGAGTCTATGAGTCTGTCATGTTTTTAATGTTAATAAGCTGTAACGATTAGTGTTAACTAAATGTAGTTAAAAGTGTTATGGAGAGGAGATACTCAAGTAAAATGTGAGTCATGTCAAAACTGTACTTAAGTAGTGTATTTGAATCATTGTGCAAGTTACAAGTTACCTTCCACCACTGACCATCAGGCTCCTGGTTGCCTTGTCATCCATTTTAATGATCCAAGATTATCTGTAGATTATCACCGACTGAAAACATGTTTGACAACAACTCAATTTTACTGTTAAATCCTGTTTGATTTCTCCCTAACTCTGAGGAAGAAATATCTGATCTTCACGCAGCTACATCTGCTGTCTTTGCAAAGTGTGGATGAATACTAAAGGTTTATTTCAGTGAATATTTTTTATCATAAAAAAAAAACATATTCTTCTTCAAAACACATTTACAGAATAGGATTAGTTGCTAATTGGAACCACCATCCTGCCCAGACAACTCCCACTGTGGTTGACCCACGATTTCATCTTAATGTAAAACGAAAAACATCCTTTCGGCAAGTTAAATGTTTCCTTTTTCCCACACTTGCTTTCAGTTCTTCCAGCCATGCTTATCAGCTGTTCAAATTACTAATGCTGATGCATACTTTCTGGTGCTCCTTTTGACTCATGTTTAATAACAAACACCGTAGAGATGCTGCGCTCTTGAACCATCCACCAAAAAAACATCATACATTTACTGCTCTCAAAACACACGCAGTATTTGTCTTTCTGCTTTTCGCCATCTCAACATTTCTCATATAAATGTGAGTGACTTGAAAACTCTGGAAAAAACTCTGACTTGAAAACTTTGGAAAAACTGAAAAACACTGGAAAAATAAGGTTTTCATATTGTAGAGTTGAAGAATAGATGGGCAGCTCTGCAGATGAGGAAGCATCAGACCCCCAGGAGCCACACCTGCCTGTATTAAAAGGCTGCCCACATTGTTTTGTCTTCCTCTTGATTACTAAGGCAGACTGTAATAATGACCACCAGTGAGACACACACCATCCGGGAAGGATACACTCATACTCACACAAACACACACTCTCCCTTACATATCCTGCACAGCTTAAGGGTTTTTTTTATCCCACAGAAGGAAAAAATACCATAAAACTGGTGCTATTATGTGACAAATGGTGACATACACTGTAGAATTAAAGCTTCCTCCATTGTTTGTTTGTTTGTGTGTGTATGTCTAGTTGTCTGTGTTCATTTGTCTCTCAGGAGCAGCGAGCCGATTCAGCTCAGTCAGCCTTGGATAGCTTGCTGTCCTCAGATTCCTGCCATATTTTTGGATGGCCACTGAACAAACAGAGGTGAACCTGATCCATGCTGTCACACTCTGGCACGGGGTAGAGTTTCCCCAACTCTCTCTCTCTCTCTCTCTCTCTCTCACACACACACACACACACACACACACATACATAACTTCCTCCATGACATCCCAAATAAATACTGTGAACCCTGTATGAGCTGATGCAATATGATTGTGTAGGTCGGCCTGAAAGCGTATTCATGCATGTACATCTCTTTTCTGTGTGCATCCTTGTCTTGTGTGAACGGTACCAGTCTCTTCCTGTTCTTTAAATAAACCATATCCAGCAATGAATCAAGGGAAACCTGTTCACTAAAGCAGTATCACTACATCAAACAGATCAGGGGCTGTCACTGCTTAATGGAATAGTTTGATATTTTAAGAAATACATGTAATTAGTTTCCTGACGAGTTAGAGAAAGAACATTGATTGAGCTGTGATGATCTGAGAAGCTACAACCAGCAAATGGTACCAAAGGCTAAAGAAATTCACTAACCACCCCTAAAGCCTGACTAAACCACCTCTGCTATAGCCAGGAGAGAGTTAGCTTAGCTTAGCATGAGGCCTTTGTGCTGAAGACAGAGGACACAATTGAGTGTATGCAGAAGAAGCTAGTATGGCTCTGTCAAAAAATGATTTAAAACAAATTAAAACAAAAACATCTGTTCCTTTAAAGCACACAAATTAATACTTTATACATTGTTCTAAAATTTGTACAAAAACTGAATTTTACTGAAACTGAAATTTGTGGCTTTGTGCGGCTCTTTTCCCTGTTTATAATCATTAAGCTAAGCTAAATTAGCTCTCATCTGGCTTCATACTGGACAGATGTGACCTTCTCGTGTAACTCTTAGGAAAAATCCCAAAATGAGGTATATACGTGTTGCATTCATGAACTGTGTGTCACTGAGAGCCCTGCGCACAATTGTAATTTCCTCATTGAGCAAGAGCCCAACAGGCCTACAATACAGCATGCTTAAACCGTTTGAGTCGACTCAGGAATGGCATTCATTATAAGAGACCAACTCGACTACCACGCTGTGACAACATCAGTGACATCACCAGGTGCCACTGTGTCTGTCTACACGTCTCTGTCTATGTCTGACACTTTTACACACACACACACACACTCTATTTTAGAACCAGTCAGACAGCACTGTCCTCCACCTGTCTCCAGTGTTACCTGCCCCAGTCATTACCAGGGTCCCAGATCCCCGCTGTAAGTGCTCATGTCAACAGCAAAATTACAGGGCTTGCACACACACATATTTGTTTTTCTTTTAAAAGGGTAATATCCGTCTGCACGCACGCGATATGTTCATTTTCTGTCCCGCTCCCTCCTCTTCCTCCTCCTCTTCTTCTTCTTCTTCTCCTGGACAAACCCAGAAAACAAAGCAAGTGAGGTTCAAAGACAAAACAGACAAAAGGGCATGAGGAGAGGAGATGTGGAAAGATGATGGACACACATTGGGAGTGTGTGTTTGTGTAATGACAAGGAGAAACTTTCCGCCCTGTTTCTCCAGTCAGTGCAGATTTTACTCCAACATTCACAGACAGCTTCTCAGACTGAAGTCTTATTAGGTGTCAGCTCTCTTGTCCCAGCTTCACTGACTCTTGTTGAACTAATTATGACAAAAAAAAAATCTCTCCAGATGTCTGTGGTGTCTATGAGTATTAGTATGAGTGTCTTTGTCTAGAAATGTGACTTGTCACACTTGTGATCAGAGCATATGGGGTTAGAATGCACTGACAGGTTTGGTGAGGAGGAAAACACGGTGCCGAAAGAAAGATGCAAATTACTCTGACTGGAAGATAAAGATCTATGCTCAGACAATGACATCATCTTTTCTTGTCGCTGGAGTTACTCCTGCCAGTTAATGTAAATATGCCAGGGTGCACGCACAAGCAACCATGCACTCTACTCATGAAAGTTGTGTTGTTGGTAAAACTGTCCTTTTATCCTCAGCTCTTTCAGCAGGTCTACTTTGGGTAACCTGAGTGCTGTTCTTCCCTTTTCAACATGATCGGCACAAACAATGAGAAATTTCCCTTCTCCTCGGGGTGACTGACTTGCTCTCGTTGTTGCTCTTATCATGTGTTTTTTCTGCTGAAAGAACCCTTTACTGTATGTCTGAATAGTTACTGACAGAACCTCATTAGATGTGGCATCGCTGTCATCCTGAAACAGACAGAAATGAAGTCACCACTGGACAACACTCAACTTGTTTGAACAGTTCAAATAAAAGTTAATGGTTGCTCTTTTGTCAATGATCCACCGCACAACATTAGTCACTGCATTTCACCATAACCTGGGCATCAATAAGGCATGAACCGATTTTTATCTTGGTGAGCAAAGGTACTGCACGTCTTATGACAAACACATTAAGCATTTCCTATAATTTGTGCACCAATCACATCCGTCTTCTGTGTGTGCTGTAATTCCCCCGGCTGGATTCTCAATAACATCCTGCTGTCTGAGGACATCTGAGGGGCCAGGTTGGACTGACCCTCCACCACATCACACACAGGACAGGACAGAGCAGAGACTGTTATCCAGGTCGCGGCTAATGACAGCTGAATGAGAGAAACAGGCAGGAAGCTCTGTCCTGTGATCTCTGTATTTAAAAGCGTCCTTATTATTGCTTGTGTATTGTTCTGTCGCGCTGGGATCCCTTTGGGCTACTATTATCAAGATGAAGGACTGTGTCTGGCCTGTGGCATTAGGTCTTCGTAGTGTCCCCGTTGCTATGAACAAATCAGTTCTCAGATAAAATATCCCATCAGCAAAAGGTAAATCTTCTTTGCTAGTCTGCCAAAGAAAGCCTTGGTCACAAACTTGATTTGAGCTTAATGAGTATTAAACTCAGATCAAATTTATTCATAATATATATCAGGGATCAACTGATATTGTAAAAAAAAAAAAATTCAAATACTCAGTGATGGAATCCTTTCCATTTACTGTACACAACTGCAATTTTGAGGTACTTTTCTGCTGTCCACTCCACTTCATTTTGGAGACACAGATTCTACATTTTACTCCACTACTTTGCAGAGTTTTCAGTGTTGATGGCTGCCAGTGTTGCTGTTACTTGTGATGTATAACCAGTCGGATCAGATGGTGTAATGAGTGGAAAATCACAGACTGGTACACACAGACAGAGTGTGGCTGCATCAGAGCCAAAGTAGCGCAATTTAAAGTTAATTTATCTTTGGCAATTTTAAAAAATATGTTCCTTGGCAAATGCAATCTTTGTTGTGATGATGGAGCCAGATGCAAAATTAAGTGATCACCAAAGTCATCACAGTTCATCCACAGCGGGACATGAAATGGACGTGGGGGACATGCAAATCCAACAGTTTTTCATGTCTGATGGACCATTTCACCCAAAACTACAAATTTGAGGCTCATGTTGACACTGGAGAAAATATCAGCCGATATCTTTGGTCATGTAGATTCATCCTCTGGGGACAATGAAGGTTCATACAAAATGTCCATTCAGTCTTGGCCAAAGTGGTTGACTGACTAACATCTGTATGTGTGGATAAAAAAAGGGTGAATAGAGCAACGAGAAGGGATCAGTGATGGAAATGATGTAGAATATCATCATTAACTAAATGAAATAATAAGTTGTGCTACTTTTGAAGCACATTCATTATCTATCTTTATCTATCTATCATTACAGACTTCAAGAAGAATGAAATAGGCTAATAATCTAATTCAAGTATAAGTGCTACTTCCTGCCATGACTTATTGTTAACAGCAAAACCAGAAGTGATAGTATTGCAGAGCATGTTGCAAAAGTCTGATTGATATCAGAATGTTGGAAACTAATCAGCGTTTTTCCTCCAAATAAGGTCTCACAGGGTGTGTGAACGTGCATCGGCAAACACAAAAGGATTCCTCTGCATGTGATTTACCAACAGACCGTATCGGTTCATCTCGGTATGTTAAACTGGTTTTATCACATACTGTTAGAATTTTAAGTCCTGTCCATTGATCTTTTATCATCATCAGATACAAAACAATAAAAATAACTAAATGCGCTGCTTCACGGCAGTCACTCAGAGTGAAACCAGAGAGATTTATGAATGAGTTAACCTTGTGGTAACCCTGTGCTTTGTAACACAGCAGGTGGTCATCCTCCTTTGTCCGCCGCAACAGAGACAGGTGTTTCCGACTATGGAGGACGGATCGTTGTTGACAATGGAGGAAAGCACAGGAACAAGAAGGTTTAATTCATGCATGGCCCCTTGCAGTCCAGCCCCACTCTATGTCAAACACACAAATGCATAAACCCGCCCACTCTATGAGCATGAAAAGTCCATATTTCAATGCAAACACAAGCACACTAATTCAAACTGTCAGTGTTTTTCTCTCCCCTCCTTTTTTTTAGGGAAACACAAGCGTCAGAGGACAATAGTTCTGTGACCCATATCCAAGCCTGACATAGGCAAACAGGAAGAGATCCCCTTTGGATAGAGGGGTATTCCTGACTCCAGTTTAAGGAAGGGAAGAAGAATGGAGTCAGAGGTGAAGGTGGGGGTGAGATCATCCTTTGACCCAGAACTTCCGCCTACAAACATTTCCAGTACCAAAAGTTCATAGGAAGAGACCAACATCTTTCCTTCCTGAGAGCAGAGGAAGAGTTTAACAACCTGAGATCGACACTGACACCACCCAAAACTACATTTTCTTCACAGAGAAAAACTGAGCACGTGTGAGATGTTTCTTGTTTTTCCTCCACCTGCACTCAGCTCTTCTCATTCTCCACTTTCACCGTCCATTCATGCATGAGAGGATCCACTAGTTGAGAATGTTCTTTGTCTTCCTCTAATATTTGGCTCAACAGTTATGACAGCTCTGACACTCTTCAAGCCAAAATCTGAAAGTAAAAACACTTTGGAATCTCCTGGAGCATCAACATCTGACTGTATGATCTGCAGTGGTATCCAAACAATGCGTTTCTTTTTTTGACTGAAACACTGCTATGTAATTAACCCTGTTCCAAGGCTCTTATCTGCATAGCTGTAGGATGACTTACAGTCACTATGTGGCATCACAGTGGTGTAACACAACACATTCAGCAAGATTGCCCCTGTTAGCAACCATTCAATAATATGGACCACTTCTGGGAACATACTTTTGCATTTACTTCAGTGGATCCACTCATTTCCTCGAGTTATGTGCTGCCTCAGTGTGCTTTATCTAACACTATCAGTCATTGTGTAAGAGTAGGTGCCAGTGATAATGATGGACAAATCAGGACTGATTGATTAAGTATGGAGAGGAAGGAAGGGAGGGAAGTTGATGAGCAGAAAGAAAGAAGAATGAAGGGCTGACCTCTAACCTCCTCTGTCACAAAGATAAGAGGGGGTGATGGAGATTCCCAGTGGACTCAGATAACCTTTAATTAAAGGTGCAATATCACTATTTACAACTTCTGTTTTCCCTGCACGACTTGAAAAAGTGCAAAAATGTTGCATAGAGCATAGAGTTACTTGTATATGAACTTTGCCATAACTGAATAATTAGATTGATACCATCCCCTAAATACTGTCAAATAATAAGTCACTGGAATGCTCCAAGAAGAACAAAATTCAGCCACAGTAATTTGTCAGTTGTTTGAGAGTTGATGTTGCATCATGTTGAATCACACACACACACACACACAAAAAAGTAACTATAAATTTCTGAACCTTTATGTCTAATTCACATATCACATGCATAAGGTTTTCAGAATTAACTGTTAAATTTGCTACAAGTTGCTTTTAATTAGCTGAAGTAGCATAAATGTATCCTGTGCAACTGTAGCAACATGTCAAACCATAGTTTAATTAATCACAGAGTCATTCATGATGACAAAAAGATGAAAACAAGCCTGTACATTAGAATACTAAATGAGTTTAAAGGGTTAAATGAAATAAGAACTGAAGAGTTCTGGTCTCGATTCCACATAGTTTATGTTTCTTGCTAATGCACGTTGCCTGTTCTCGTTTTTTGTCCATAGGGGGCGCAATAGAATTTCAGCTGCTCACATGGCAACCAGCGATATTCTCTTCAAAGTGCTCGTTGGCTGTATGTGAGCAGAGCATCTTTTATGCCCAAAGCCATAGCCCCCCCTAAGTTGATGTTTTACAGAATTCAGAGGGTCATTTCTAAACCACTATTTCACTCAGTGAGACAGCTTTTTTTGCCCCGCAGTTCCCGAAAATTGACCTCCAAGATGGCTTTCCAGTATCCACACGCTTACCGTGACGATGCAGTTGTAAGTGAATGTGGCTACCTTACTAGCCTAGCGTTCTAATAAGCCGGGATGCTTAATCATCAACCTTTTTCATTCATTGAAATGAGCGTTTGCTTTGTTAGCATGCCTATTAGCTTAGCCTGGTTTGTGAACCCAGACTGTAGCTTTGAGTTTTCATATTAGCTAACATTTTCTTTGCAATCTGGTTAACAGTGTTAGCCAGCCTGGGCGATTCAGCTCAGCAGCAGAAGGCTGTCTTGTTTTTGCCAACCCTAGTTAACTGTCATTACCCTTTCACCTGCACAGGTGGATGACTATCATGGCCACAAAGTGCCAGATGCGTACAGCTGGCTGGAGGACCCGGACAGTGAAAAAACACGGGTAAATCTTAATCCTTTTCTGTTTCTATTGACATATGTAGCTAGAATGTGATTTAGCAAACATGATTTTTTGCCTAGGGCTACACCCATGTTAATACGTTTTAGTTTGAAAAAATATATCTTCTACGATTGCTCATTTCGTTTACATTATTGCAGCGTTTTAGAAGCCAGGAAACGGAGACATTTCCAAACGCTGGTGACCCAGTTTTAATTTGAGAGCTTCGGTGTTGCCTTTTAGTTTGGAGGGGAGTAACGGAGACACCCACGTTCGCTTCGTGATTGGTTCTTATCCACCTTGCGTTCCTTTCCTGATTCGTCACACTCCTAATACGTTTCACGTTCCCGGAAGAAAAACAGCACAGCAGATTGACTAACTGAGGTTAAGGACAGGCGTTGTTTTATTTGTTTGTTATTTTAGTAAATGTTGTGCAGTTGAATTCAGCATTTTAAATGCTGTCACAGCCGTTGTTCGAGCAAATCCTTGTTCAACGGCTGTTGTACATGAATTATACCTTGAAAAATAGGGGTGATTCTGCTGCAAAGCTTGTTCTTGTTTGAAAACTTTTAAAATGAATGAGTGATCTGAACTTGCTATATTGGTGTTGTGTCTTCTTCAACCAGGCCTTTGTCAGTGCTCAGAACCAGCTGACTTTGCCATTTTTAGAGCGCTGTGAGGTGCGAGACCTGTTCAAGAATCGCATGACTGAGCTGTATGACTACCCCAAGTATAGCTGTCCCTTCAAGAGGGGGAGCAGGTGAGGCGAGCCTCAACAGAACATGTAGTGGATGTACCATCTAGCTGGATTAATATTCCACATTTGGTTTCCAGGAGCTTGTACCTGTGAAGGTCTTTAATTGTGTCTCCCCTCACTTTCAGGTACTTTCACTTCTACAACTCAGGTCTCCAAAATCATAGTGTGATGTATATGCAGGAGAGCCTGGATGCCGAGCCCATAGTCTTCTTGGATCCAAACACATTTTCTGATGATGGGACTGTTGCCCTCCAAGGTATAATAATAACAGATAAATTTTCATAGCCTGCTATAGCATCCATATTAGCAGCTAACAAAGAATGCTAGCTTTCCCTGGACTTTGTTCATTTTCTTTTTCTGTTCCTATGATTACTTAAAGGCTATGCATTCTCTGAGGATGGGGAGTACCTGGCGTATGGCACAAGCGCCAGCGGGGCAGACTGGGTGGAGATCCACTTTTTGCAAGTTAAAGGTGCCATCCCTCTGGAGGACCACCTGGTGCACGTCAAGTTTAGCTGCTTGTCCTGGACTCATGATGGGAAGGGGATTTTCTACAACACCTACCCCACCGAGGATGGCAAGAGTACTGGTGAGGACAAGACGCTGTTAAGATACATTCATACCTTCTTTGTCTTCGTCTTCTTCCACTTATCCGGGTCTGAGCCACGGGGGCAACAGTCTCTGCATAGTAGCCCAGACCATCCTCTCCCTGGCCACTTCCACCAGCTCGTCTGGGGGAGAGAGATTTAGTCTCTCCATCATGTCCTGGGCTCTGCCCCAGGGTCTCCTCCCAAATGGACATGCCTGGAACACCAACCCAGCGAGAGGCAGCAACTCCCCTCTGACCCAGAGTGGGCACTCAACCCTTTTCCAGCTGAGAGCCGTGGCTCAGACTTAGAGGTACTGATCTTCATGCCAGCCGCTTCGCACTCGGCTGCAAACCGCCCCAGTGTGAGCTGGAGGTCACTGTTCAATGACGCCAGTAGGACTGCAATATCTGCAAAAAGCAGAGAAGGAATCCTAAGGCCAGAGATTAAGCCTACAGAGATTGGATGGCCCACAACAGGCCATCCTCTCCAGATTTCCAGAGGACCCCCCCCCCCCCCCCCCCCCCCCCACAGGATGGTTAGGGGGACATGTTCTTATGCCTTTCAAAAATCCCCAAATCAAAGACATGTAGACTGGATGAACAAACTCCCATGCCTCCTCGAGTACCCTTGCAAGGCTATAGAGCTGGTCCAGTGTTTCACTGCCAGGGCAAAAACCGCATTATTCCTCTCCTTTCCAGCACCGTGGTGTAGACCTTCCCTGGGAGGCTGCAGAGTCTGATCTGGAACACGCCCTCTGGTCCTCTCGTGAACGTTCTCAAATTCTCAATTTACTTTAGCTGCTACTACTAGTGTGAGAAATTTTTAACGTTTGCCTTTCATTGTTGTTTCTGCTCCCGACAGCCTGCTACTTCAAATATCTTTTGGGCGAAGATGAGAGTATATTGTTTTCTTTTCTAGGCAAAGAGACCTACAGCAATGTGAACCAGAAGCTGTACTACCATGTTTTGGGGACTCCACAGTCTAAGGATGTACTGTGTGCTGAGTTTCCTGAACACCCCAAGTGGATGAGTGCAGCTGAGGTATGGTTTATTTGTTTGTAAATGTGTATGAGTGTATGTGTTAATTGATATTCAGGTGAGGTTTAGCTGTTGCATGTTTATTGCAGGTATCAGATGATGGACGCTACGTGCTGCTGACTCTCAGGGAAGGCTGTGATCCTGTCAATAGACTGTGGTATTGTGACCTTCAGACCATTCCCCAGGGTATTACAGGTATGTTAAGCTAACTTGCAATTGTCTTCAACTATTTTAAGACTGATGGGTTTTTGTGTTGTATTTTCTGTGCAATTTTTTGTCACATTGTTGTTAGATCTAACAACTTTCTGTTAGTTTTATAATTTCTCTCCACATTTAAACTCAAATACTCATCCTCTTATGTTCAGGAGTTTTGCCGTGGGTGAAACTAATTGACAACTTTGACGCTGAGTACGAATACGTGACCAATGAGGGCACGCTGTTCACATTCAAGACCAACTTGGACGCCCCACGTTACCGCCTCATCAACATCGACTTTGCCTCCCCTGACCAAAGCAACTGGAAAGAGCTCATTCCTCAGCATGACAAAGATGTTATTGGTGGGCTGCTGCAACAATCATGACTTGTACTATAGGAATTTGAGAATTTAGCATTTAGAGTTTAGCGTCATCAGATTCTGTCACCAACTTTCTGTTTTTGTTGGCCATGTGTCCATCTGCAGTGTTCGCCACCTGTACGTACTCCAGCTACCTGTTTGTTTGCTTCCTTCATGATGTCAAGAACGTGTTGAAAATGTATCAGCTGAGCACAGGGGAGGAGCTGAGGACCTTCCCCCTTGACGTCGGCTCTGTGGTGGGTTTCACGGGGCGCAAGATCGACTCTGAGATCTTCTACTATTTCACCTCCTTCCTCTCCCCAGGTATGAAAATGTAACCGCTTGGGTTGTCTTGATGTTGTAGAAAGACATTTTATAACATTTGTTGCTGTGGGAAAGTTAAAGAGGAAGAGCTGAAGAGTTAAAAGAAGTAAGTGCTGCAAAATATCCAGAGATTTTAAATGCGCATGCAAGGAAACAACCAAAAAGAAACAGCTGACAGAGCTGTGTGACATGGTTGTGAACTTTCATCCAGCCATCATCTACCACTGTGACCTGACTAAGCAGCCGCTGCAGCCCCACGTCTTCAGAGAGGTCACCGTCAAAGGCTTCAACCCCTCTGACTACCAGACCATCCAGGTAAGTGCAGATCTCAGCACATTTCAGAGTTGGATTTTGAATGTCAGGATTTCTAGCAAGAAATTGAATGGAATTGCTGATTGAAGAACTGTGTAGATGTTTGAAAGTCTTCTTCCAGAAGTTTATGGAGAAATGTTTCTTGATTTGTCTTCCTCTCCTTTATCCCAGATCTTCTATCCCTCCAAAGATGGCACTCAAATCCCCATGTTTATTGTTCACAAGAAGGGCATCAAATTGGATGGCTCCCATCCAGGTTTTCTGTACGGCTATGGTGGTTTTAACATCTCCATCACACCAAGCTACAGTGTCTCACGACTCATCTTTGTCAGACATATGGGGGGAATCCTGGCTGTTGCCAACATTCGAGGAGGAGGGGAGTATGGGGAGACCTGGCACAAAGGTGAGGGGATTTGGACAACATACACCGGCTTAATGTGGTGTTTGCCTGCCTCTCTTTCAGTCCTGCTTTAGCAGATGGTGAGCAGAATCATTTATGTTTAACAGCAGTTTACTTACTTTGTATTTTTGCTTCCAGCTGGCATGTTGGCCAGCAAACAGAACTGCTTCACTGACTTCCAGTGTGCAGCTGAATATCTCATCAAGGAGGGATACACTTCTCCTTCCAAGCTGACCATAAATGGAGGCTCTAATGGTGGCCTGCTTGTAGGTGTGTATGCTGAAAGAACATACAGTGCATATTATTTTGAAATTAGTCCTTGAACAGTTTGAAGCCGTGCAGATGTCAGTCCCTGGTGTGTCTGACTGTGTGTTTCCTCTTTCAGCGGCCTGTGCAAACCAGCGGCCTGACCTTTTTGGCTGTGTGGTGGCTCAGGTGGGCGTCATGGACATGCTGAAGTTCCACAAGTTCACCATCGGCCACGCCTGGACCTCAGACTACGGTTGTTCAGATAACAAAGAACAGTTTGACTGGCTCATCAAGTAAGTAAGATAAAATAATCCTTTATGGATCCCCAAAGAGAGGATTGAGAGGGTGTTCAGTAAAATATGCTGAATTCATATCAGCTACCTGACTGAAGGAAGCATTTCCTGTGGTCTGTGGCTGTGGTGATCTGGGGATGAAATAAGTGTAGCACTGTGTGTTTAAAAAGACAGATAAATATTTGACCCCCATTACATTTTGACAAAGAAATTCAACTCAATTCAGTTTATTTTTTGAATTGTAATATAGAGAACCCAACATTCCCCCTTGAGCAAGCACTTGGCGACAGTGACGAGGAAAAACTGCCCTTTTAGAAGGCAGAAACCTCAGATCAGACCCTGGCTCAAGATGGGCAGCCATGGTAGGAGGACCCCCGGCAGTCTAAGTCTATAGCAGCATAACTATGGGCCAGCCTCGGCCAGCCCTAACTATAAGCTTTATCAAACAGGAAAGGTTTTAGTCTACTCTTAAATGTAGAGAGGGTGTCCGCCTCCCAGACTGAAACCGGAAGATGGTTCCATGGTAGAGGAGCTTGATAACTGAAGGCTCTGGTTCCCGATCTACTTTTGAGGACTCTAGGAGCCACAAGCAGCCCTGCATTTTGGGAATGCAAAGCTCTGGTGGGATAGTAGGGAACTGTCAACTCTTTAAGATATGATGGTGCCTGACTGTTCAGGGCTTTATATGTGAGAAACTAAAGGAAACTACTGCGTGACTTACCTTTATTACTTTATCACAATGTATGTACGTTCTTGCTAAGTTCAGCTTGGTCAGTAGAGGGCACTCTAAGCCTTACACTAGACTGGGAACCAGTAACTGACGCCAGTAGTGCAGAAGCAGTAGTCAGCACATGATGAGTGAGGCCACGTGTCCTCGCTTCAGAGAGCACACCTGATCGTAACTGTATTTTCATGTTTGTTACAGGTAAGCTGATCGTAACACCTAAAGGTTAACGTTTTATTTTAGAAAAGGGTTTTTTTAGGGGGGTGCGAATTGGTACACCTCTGCTGTAAAACAGTATGTGAGATACTGAGTTACAACAGTTTTGGTTTAATGACTGTACTGTGATACTGGAGCTGACCCATGGAAAGGAAATTAAATATTTTAGCATGCAGAGGAAGTGTTCAGCCAAAGCAGTTCACTCAGCGATTACTGATTTAATCAGTTATTAAAATATTTGTTTTTTGTATCCCAAACCAACATATGGGCTGTTTATATTTCTTCATTAACACTCTCTCCCAGGTACTCCCCACTTCATAATGTCCGCGTCCCAGAAGACAACGGGGTCCAGTACCCCGCGATGCTCCTGCTAACAGGGGACCATGATGACCGCGTGGTGCCTTTCCACTCCCTCAAGTACATCGCCACCCTGCAGTACGTTGTAGGCCGCAGCTCCAAGCAGACGAACCCCCTGTTCATCCTCGTGGACACAAAGTCAGGCCACGGCCAAGGCAAGCCCACCAACAAGGTCATCCAGGAGGTGGCAGACACCTACGCCTTTATCGCTAAATGTCTCAACATTTCCTGGGTCAAATAAGCTGACCCCCCCCCCTCCCCCCAAAAAAATGTGTGAGTGTGTGTATGTGGGTTTTTTTGGGTTTGTTTGTTTGTTTTGTTTTTTTCCCGAAATCCTTGTTAAAATGCTGTTCACATGGTTATAAAGGTTACAAACCAGGTTTACACTTACAGGATCTTTAAACTCATGTTAACCCAGCTACTCATACTGTATCCTCTTTTTCTTTTCTCTGTGTTTGTGCAATTTCATCCTTCCCTCTCTCCCCTGAGACACAAGTCTAAGCCAACTTGCAGCACTTATAGCTATCATGTAGGCCTTGTTTGTAGTTCTAATGAGGTAAAAGAATGTCTACATTATCAGTGATGAGTGTCATCATTACAGTAATCATCCAGCCTGCAGTTACAGTGATGAGGCCATAGTGGCAAGTGTTTATTTGTAGATTATCTCTGAGTCCTCTGGGTGCTTCAGCCCGATGCATATTATTTATTTTTCATTTGCGCTAAGGATGGAGGCTGTAAGATGTCCAGTGATTTCAACGTGCAGATCTGACAAGACAGCACAGTGCAAATGATGTTCCCAGTCGACAGAGAGTGCAGAAATTTGCAAAAATAAAAAACCCTGATAATGATTTCTACCTCTTGACATGTTCTGAATGTTTACCTGTGATGGGGAACAGAACACAATGCCACAACTACAATAAACAACTTTTTACACAGTGACTAATCTCGCCTGTTTGTTCTGTGATGAAGTTAATACATTAAAAAAGAAGAGGCCATCATTAGCAGCCATTGGAAGTAAAGTTGACGGTAGCTTTCTTTTGTGTTACATGCTTTAAGAACTGAATTGCACATAAAACATTGCTGTAAAGCAACTGAAGATCTTGAGAATACGTTTTTCTAACTGACTATTAAACAAGCCAGACCTGTTGGAGTTCTAAAATACACTCAGACAGTGGTACGTGTATGTATTTATGTAAAAATCCAAAGTATTCAATATCATTTGAGTTCAACTGACAAACCCTGCAGAAAATGAGGGTGGTCCGACAGAGGGTCCCCTTCCGTGTTTATTGTTGTTTGAGTAAAATTACTTTTAAGACTCCTCAAATTTCATGTCCTCAACCTGACTTTTTTTGTCTTTCAAAGTTGTTTTGGTATGTAAATTAATGTCACAAAAAAATATAAGATGAAGCCCAGCGTTTTCATCAATATTATCTGTATATATATTTTTTAAATTAAAAATAAAAAAAACATAAACTTCATAAGCTGAAAATTAAAATTAAGTTAAAGGCCGTTACTGTACATAACTTACATGTTTTATTTTATTATAAACGTAAACTTTGCCTTTTAAAGAAAAAGTTCCTAATTTTCACACATCTAGTTAATATTTTGGTGCTCCTGCCTTAAAAAAGTAATTCAGTAACACATGTGATCTGAGCTGCAGTTGTTACTCCATTAACTGATTGATTAATTAATGGGTCGCTTGACAGAAAATAACTACCATTTCAATGAATCGTTTTGAGTCGTTTTTAAAGAAGGAAATAATCCAAAGATTCTCTGGTTCCAATTTCTTAAATGTAATCGTGGTCCTCCGTGACAGTAAAATGAATATCGTCTGGTTGTCAAATTGGTGGTCACAACAATGACACTAATCGATTGACATAAATGAGTAAGTAGAAGAACTACATGAAAACAACCAAGCAGTTGCAACCCCGAGTTATAATAAACCATATTTTGAACGATACATACAATTCAAAAAATCAGGGGACTTTAATCTTTGACAAAAAAAATTAGAATACTAAATGAGTTTAAAAGGTTAAATGAGATAAGAACTGAAGAGATCTGGCCTCGATTCCACGTCGTTTATGTTTCTTGCTAATGCACGTTGCCTACGTTGTTCCGCTTCTCTTCTATTATCGTCTGTTCTCGTTTTTTGTCCATAGGGGGCGCAATCGTATTTCAGCTGCTCAATCAGCGATATTCTCTTCAAAGTGCTCGTTGGCTGTATGTGAGCAGAGCATCTTTTATGCCCAAAGGCACATCGCTTTCAATGGGTGTGTTACAGGATTCAGAGGTTCATTTCAGAACCTGTATTTCAGTCTCTGAGACAGCTTTCTTTGCTCCACAGTTCTCAAAAACTGACCTCCAAGATGGCTTTCCAGTATCCAGACGCTCACCGTGACGATGCAGCTGTAAGTGAATGTGGCTACCTTACTAGCCTAGCGTTCTAATAATAATAATAATAATGATAAATAAATGTGCTTAACCACCGACCTTTTTCATTCATTGAAATGAGCGTTTGCTTTATTACCATATCTGTTCGGTTAGCCTGGTTTGCGAACCCAGACTGCAGCTTTGAGTTGTCATATTAACTAACATTTTCTTTGCAATCTGGTTAACAGTGTTAGTCAGCCTGGGCGATTCAGCTCAGCAGCAGAAGTCTGTCTTGTTTTTGCAAACCCTAGTTAACTGTCATTACCCTTTCACCTGCACAGGTGGATGACTATCATGGCCACAAAGTGCCAGATGCGTACAGCTGGCTGGAGGACCCGGGCAGTGAAAAAACACGGGTAAATCTTAATCCTTTCCCCTTTTTATTGACATACACTATATATATATAAAGTATTGCGACACACCTTATTCCACATGCCACACCTTACTGAATTCAGGTGTAGTATAGGCCTGCTTCTCAGGGTTTGGGCTCGGCCCCTGACTTCCAGTGAAGGGAAATCTTAATGCTTCAGCATACCAACACATTTTGGACAATGCTATGCTTCCAACTTTGTGTCAACAGTTTGTTGAAGATCCTTTTCTATTCCAGCATGACTGTGCCCCAGTGCACAAAGCAAAGCTCCATAAGGACATGGTTGGATGAGTATTTGGTTTGCAGTGGAAGATGTAGATGTCCTTCAGGGAGGGTGGAGGGCCGCAGATTTTCTGTGCAGTGTTGATGACCTTCTTGGAGGGGGGTTGTTCGTCATACCACCAACACGTTTCATATAATACAGTGTATTTATTTTGCTCATGAGCCTAAGTATTGTTGGAGCAAATCCCATGTTTAACGGCTGTGGGACTGTTCTACTGTTTTACATTAATTCTACAATTCTACCAGAAAGAAAATGGGTGATTCTGCTGTAAAGCCAATACAATCCCAAAATGCTTGTTTGGACAAAGATTTGTTTAAAAGCTTTTTAAATGAAATCGTGCTTGTGTGGATGTGTTGCCCAAATGTTAACCACAGCCTACTTGGTAAATCTCTTGCTTTAGAATTTTGTTTGAAGTCATTCTTGCCATACTGTTTTAAACATATTGGTGCTTGTAGTGTTAGTTCAGGACATTAGGATGTGGCACTGATAACCACTACCATCTTAAGGCTTTGCTGATATCACAAAGGGCCTTTTCCAAAAGCCTGTTTATGAGTGATCTGGATAACTTGCTTTATTGGTGTTGTGTCTTCTTCCACCAGGACTTTGTCAGTGCTCAGAACCAGCTGACTCTGCCGTTCTTGGAGAGCTGTGAGGTGCGAGACCTGTTCAAGAATCGCATGACTGAGCTGTATGACTACCCCAAGTATAGCTGTCCCTTCAAGAGGGGGAGCAGGTGAGGCGAGCCTCAACAGAACATCTAGTGGATGTACCATCTAGCTGGATTAATATTCCACATTTGGTTTCCAGGAGCTTGTGCCTGTGAAGGTCTTTAATCGTGTCTCCCCTCACTTTCAGGTACTTTCACTTCTACAACTCAGGTCTCCAAAACCATAGTGTGATGTATATGCAGGAGAGCCTGGATGCCGAGCCCATAGTCTTCTTGGATCCAAACACGTTTTCTGAAGATGGGACTGTTGCCCTCCAAGGTACCAGTGAAGACTGTTGTGAAATATACATTTTTTAGCACTGGTTTTATTTTATTACTGGTTGTTACTATCTTAATTGTTCTTTTATGCTTTTGGGCATTTTTTGTATTTCTGCTTTTCTGGATTCTTTTCTTCATTTGCACTCTGTGCTCTTTCAATTGTACTTCTATTATATATTTGCAGTACACATGAATTTATGAATTTTTTTCTTGTAATGTCTGGAAATACCCTGCGATTTATTCTCTATTGGGGGTACAAGTTGGGGGTAAAGTGCCTTGCTCAAGGGCACATCAGCCGGCTAATGGAAGGGGGGCATTAATAATCACTCCACCACACCCAAATTTTGCCTGCCAGTCTGGGGGGGGGAATCAAACCGGCGACCCTTCTGAGCCCCCTGGCTGTGTGTTTAGAATGCAATGTCATTAAAGTCGCTTTTGGTTTAATAGTTGTCTGTTCCAATACTTTTGTCCATATAGTGTAGGATTCACATTGACAGCTTAATAATGTCAATTTTCCCTGGTGTCTTTGTTCATGTTCTGTTTCTGTTCCTATGATTACTTAAAGGCTGTTCATTCTCTGAGGATGGGGAGTACCTGGCGTATGGCACCTGTACTGGTGGTACAGACTGGACGGAGATCCACTTTCTGCAAGTTAAAGGTGCCATCCCTCTGGAGGACCACCTGGTGCATGTCAAGTTTAGCTGCTTGTCGTGGACTCATGATGGGAAGGGGATTTTCTACAACACCTACCCCACCGAGGATGGCAAGAGTACTGGTGAGGACAAGACACTGTTAAGATACATTCATACCTTCTCAAATACTAAACTTTGCTTTAGCTGCTACTGCTATCACTGAGAAACAGGTTTTTTTAAGTGTGAGGAAATTCATAACGTTTGTCTTTCTCAGCTGTTGATATGTCAATGTTGTTTCTGCCCACAACCCACACCCTGCCATTTCAAACACTTTTACCTCTCCAATCAAACAAAGTCTGTTTGCCTCAACTTGGAGCGAAGATGAGAGTAAATTGTTTTTTTTCTTTTTTCCTTTTCTAGGCAAAGAGACCTACAGCAATATGAACCAGAAGCTGTACTACCATGTTTTGGGGACTCCACAGTCTAAGGATGTACTGTGTGCTGAGTTTCCTGAACACCCCAAGTGGATCAGTATAGCTGAGGTATGGTTTATTTGTTTGTAAATGTGTATGAGTGTATGTGTTAATTGATATTCAGATGAGGTTTAGCTGTTGCATGTTTATTGCAGGTATCAGATGATGGACGCTACGTGCTGCTGACTGTCAGGGAAGGCTGTAATCCTGTCAACAGACTGTGGTATTGTGACCTTCAGACCATTCCCCAGGGCATTACAGGTATGCTAAGCTAACTTGCAATTGTCTTCAACTATTTTAAGACTGATGGGTTTTTGTGTTGTATTTTCTGTGCAATTTTTTGTCACATTGTTGTTAGATCTAACAACTTTCTGTTAGTTTTCTCTCCACATGTAAACTCAAATACTCATCCTCTTATGTTCAGGAGTTTTGCCGTGGGTGAAACTAATTGACAACTTTGACGCTGAGTACAAATACGTGACCAATGAGGGCACGCTGTTCACATTCAAGACCAACCTGGACGCCCCACGTTACCGCCTCATCAACATCGACTTTGCCTCCCCTGACCAAAGCAACTGGAAAGAGCTCATTCCTCAGCATGACAAAGATGTTATTGGTGGGCTGCTGCAACACTCACTGACTTGTACTACAGGAATTTGAGAATTTAGCGTTTGAAAAAGATTCTGTCACCAACTTTGTGTTTTTGTTGGCCATGTGTCCATCTGCAGTGTTCGCCACCTGTACGTACTCCACCTACCTGTTTGTTTGCTTCCTCCATGATGTCAAGAACGTGTTGAAAATGTATCAGCTGAGCACAGGGGAGGAGCTGAGGACCTTCCCCCTTGACGTCGGCTCTGTGGTGGGTTTCACGGGGCGCAAGATCAACTCCGAGATATTTTACCAGTTCACCTCCTTCCTCTCCCCAGGTATGAAAATGTAACCGCTCGGATTGTGTTGATGTTGTAGAAAGACATTTTATAACATTTGCTGCTGTGGGAAAGTTAAAGAGGAAGAGCTGAAGAGTGCTGCAAAATGTCCAGAGATTTTAAATGCACATGCAAGAAAACAACCAAGAAACAGCTGACAGAGCTGTGTGACATGGTTGTGAACTTAAACACGTAATTCTCTAAAGCCAGTGGGATTAAATGTGCGTTTTGAGTATTGTACCTTGCAGCACAACTCAGTACATTTGGTTTAATTTTTGGGTGTGTACTTGAAAAAAATAGTTTTCCCACATATTAAAGTGTTATGAACATTGTGGAACAAGTGAGATGACAGTTTTTCCTCCTCTTTCATCCAGACATCATCTACCACTGTGACCTGACTAAGCTGCCGCTGCAGCCCCACGTCTTCAGAGAGGTCACCGTCAAAGGCTTCAACCCCTCTGACTACCAGACCATCCAGGTAAGCTAATTGAAGAACTGTGTAGATGTTTGAAAGTCTTCTTCCAGAAGTTTATGGAGAAATGTTTCCTTGATTTGTCTTCCTCTCCTTTATCCCAGGTCTTCTATCCCTCCAAAGATGGCACTCAAATCCCCATGTTTATTGTTCACAAGAAGGGCATCAAATTGGATGGCTCCCATCCAGGTTTTCTGTACGGCTATGGTGGTTTTAGCTACTCCATCACACCAAGTTACAGCGTTTCCCATCTCGTCTTTGTCAGACATATGGGGGGAATCCTGGCTGTTGCCAACATTCGAGGAGGAGGGGAGTATGGGCAGACCTGGCACAAAGGTGAGGGGATTTGGACAACACACACCGGCTTAATGTGGTGTTTGCCTGCCTCTCTTTCAGTCCTGCTTTAGCAGGTGGTGAGCAGAATCGTTTATGTTTAACAGCAGTTTACTTACTTTGTATTTTTGCTTTCAGCTGGCATGTTGGCCAGCAAACAGAACTGCTTCACTGACTTCCAGTGTGCAGCTGAATATCTCATCAAGGAGGGATACACTTCTCCTTCCAAGCTGACCATAAATGGAATGTCTAATGGTGGCCTGCTTGTAGGTGTGTATGCTAAAGAACATACAGTGCAAGAATAATTTTGAAATTAGTCCTTGAACAGTTTGAAGCCGTGCAGATGTCAGTCCCTGGTGTGTCTGACTGTGTGTTTCCTCTTTCAGCGGCCTGTGCAAACCAGCGACCTGACCTTTTTGGCTGTGTGGTGGCTCAGGTGGGCGTCATGGACATGCTGAAGTTCCACAAGTTCACCATCGGCCACGCCTGGACCTCAGACTACGGTTGTTCAGATAACAAAGAACAGTTTGACTGGCTCATCAAGTAAGTAAGATAAAATAATCCTTTATGGATCCCCAAAGAGACAATAAACAGGGTGTTCAGTAACAAGAATATATTGTATATTTTAAATGTGTGAGTATAAAATATGCTGAATTCATATCAGTTATCTCACTGAAGGAAGCATTTGCTGTTGGTTAATTTCATACAAGTGTATAAATTTACTTTATTTTTTTTTTAATTTTTGTTCAGGTGAAGTGCTGCAAAACAAACTGCTATAAAACAATATATGAAATACTGAATTACATATCTAATTACAACAGTTTTGGTTTAATGACCTAAGTAACAGCATTGACTGAACTGTGTCACTGGAGTCGACCCATGGAAAGGCCCATTCAGAACTGTGGCACAAAATTACCCACACAGTGAAAGATTATCTCTTTGAAGTACTCTTCTTGATTATTCTGCATTTTAGGTGAAATTTCCTCCTTCATTAGATTTTTACAAATTAAATATTTAAGCATACCAAGGAAGCGTTCAGCCAAAGCAGTTGATTCAACAGTGACTTACCTGGCAAATGATTAATAGACTGACACAAAATTAATAGGCAGCTATATTGATAATCAACAAATCATTTTCATTGCTTGAAAAATTGACAAATCCTCTGGTCTCTGTCTCTGCAACGTGAAAACTGGTTGCTTTTCTTTGTAATATGGTAGTAAATTAAACATTTTTGGCTTGGATAATAAATATATTAAAAATATTTTTAAGGTTTTAAGGCATTTCCAGACAAAATGATTACTCTTTTACTTGAGAATACCATCTCTGAGTTAATCAGTTATTAAAATATTTGGTTTTTGTATCCCAAAACCAACATATGGGTTGTTTATATTTCTTCATTAACACTCTCTCCCAGGTACTCCCCACTTCATAATGTCCGCGTCCCTGAAGACAACGGGGTCCAGTACCCCGCGATGCTCCTGCTAACAGGGGACCATGATGACCGCGTGGTGCCTTTCCACTCCCTCAAGTACATCGCCACCCTGCAATACGTTGTAGGCCGCAGCCCCAAGCAGACGAACCCCCTGTTCATCCTCGTGGACACAAAGTCAGGCCACGGCCAAGGCAAGCCCACCAACAAGGTCATCCAGGAGGTGGCAGACACCTACGCCTTTATTGCTAAGTGTCTCAACATTTCCTGGGTCAAATAAGCTTTACCGCAAATGTGTGTGCGTGTTTCAAGAGATGGAAACAAATGCAACTGGACTTGGTTATATGTCTTTGAAGATGTTTCGCCTCCCATCCAAGAGGCTTCATCAGCTCGTCTAAACTAGACCAGGCTAGTCTGACCAGCTGGTGGGGAGCACAGGCATTTAGCCTCTGTGCAGTCGTTACCACAGTTAGGCCTTCTGTGTTGGGTCATACGTTTGTATACTGGTTGTTTTGTTTCACCAGTATACAGGTCTGGGTATTCCTTGTTGCATTGGACCACATACACCGGGTTGATTTTCTGGGTATGTGGTGTGCAGTCTTTTGCATGCACCAGTCTTTGTCTTTGTGTTCCACACCGAGGGGACCAAGATGTTGGCTACATGTTTGGCAATGTTGTATGTAACTGAGTTGATGCGGCTGACGATGGGCCAGAGGGGCGCCCCATCTTTGTCAATTCAGTTCAATTCAATTCAATTCAATTTTATTTAAGCTGCCAATTTATAACACAGTTATCTCGACACTTTACAGGTGTGTAAACAACACACACATTCAAAAAAAAAAAAAAAGAGAATCAGAGAAAAACAGGTCCCAGGGCAAAACCCCACACTGAGTAAGCATTTGGTGACAGTGTCGAGGAAAAACTTCCTTTTAACAGGCAGAAACCTCGAGCAGAACCAGACTCAGTGTAGACAGCCTTCTGCTATGACCGCCTGAGAGGGAGAGGGGGGAGAGGAGAGACGGGAAGATTGAGAGAGAAAGGAGAGGGGGAGATAGAGCGAGAGAGGAGAGACAGGGAGGATAGAGAGAACACTTCAGAGCAGGAGCAGCAGGATCCGGGCAGGGCCATGGTGAGGGTTCTGGATCCAGCAGCACTATTAGGAATCAAAGAACTTTATTGTCATACCAGCTCACATTCACATGTTTATGGTATGAAATTAGGACTCAGGTCCTGGGAGCAGTAAGTAGACTAAGAATATAAAAATATAAAGTACAAGGTAAACAAAAAGTTGAATAAAATAGAAATATAAGCTAAATAAAAAAATAGAATGTAAAAAGAATATAAAACTAGACATTTAAATAAGCTAAACAATTAAATAAAGAAACCGGTTTTAGCATATAGCAGCATAAATATGCATGTGCAAGTGGCAGTGCAATAGGCAGTGCCATAGGCAGTGCCATAGAGGGCTCAGGATCCAGCAGCGGTACCAGGCCTCAGAAGGGCGAGGTAGAAGATCCAACAACATGCTCCGGAAGTGCTGAGAAAAGATGGAGCACAAGAGCTCCGGGGGAGAGGGCGAGTTAGTGCTGTACTGGTGATGGGACATGATGAGTGAGTCCCCCTGCTCTGAGAGAGAGGCCAGCACAGGTGAAATGTGGTCACGCCTCTTAGTCTTAGTCAGAACACGAGCTGCGGAGTCCTGAGGGACTTTATAGGGCATCCTGACAAAGGAGAGTTACTGTAATCCAGCCTGGAGGTAATAAAAGCATGGATGAGTGTCTCAGCAGCAAGGAAAGGACATGCCTGATTTTTGCAATGTTACGAAGGTGGAAGTATGCAGTCCTCGAGATTTGTTTTATGTGTGTGTTGAAAGGCAAGTCCTGATCAAAGCTAGCACCCAGGTTCTTTACTATGGTGCTAGCCCATTATGAAAGGCTATATCATTAGCTAAAGATTGTCTAAGATGTTTTGGACCAACTAGTAGAACCTCATTTTTGTCTGGGTTCAATAGAAGAAAGTTGTGGGTCATCCAGTTGTGTTAACTGATTTTTTTCATCTGGCTTCATTGATAAATACAATTGGGTGTTGTCAGCATAACTGAAAATTTATAGAGTGCTTTCTGATCACATTGCCTAGTGGGAGCATGTAGATTGTGAATCAGATCGGGCCAAGCACAGAACCTTGCGGAACACCATGGCTAACTTTAGTGTGCATGGACAAGTTGTGATGTACATGTACAAAGTGATGTCTGATAGATAGGACTTGAACAAGCTTAAAGCAGTTCCATTTATACCAATTTGATTTTCTAGTCTCTGTTAAAGAATCAGGTGGTCAACAGTATCAAATCCAGCACTGAGATCCAGAAGGACAAGTACTGAAACACAGCCCTGTTCAAAGGCCATTAACAGGCCGTTGGTAACTTCATTGTGATTCGTGGGAAGCCCATACAAGCATGGGATAGCGTCTTGAGGATACAGACGGTGACAAAACCATCCGTCAACCAAGGAGGAGGTCTGCCACACCACTGAGCTGGTCAGACTAGCCTAGTCTAGATGAGAGGATGAAAGGCGAAACTTCTTCAAAGACATATAATCAAGTCCAGTTGCGTTTGATTCAATCTCTTTGCGATAGCTCTGACCTGAATAAATGAGCATATCCACAGACGTGTGTGCGTGTGTTTTTTTTTTTCTTCCCTGAAATCCTTGTTGAAATGCTGTTCATAGCAGCTGTTCACATGCTCTTAGAGGTTTACACTTACAGGCTCTTTAATCTCATGTTAACCCAGCTACTCATGCTGTATCCTCTGTATCCTCGTGATGCATGACGGTAACAAGAAGTGGCAAAATATGAACACAAATAAAACACGTGTCATTCATTGAACACAACGATTCAAAATTGATCACACTTGTTTCTCATCATGTCATGACAACATGACAACAAATATAAGCCAGTTCAGAGTGCAAGCAGGTTGGTCCTGCAAGCTCATGACAGCAATGGATCAGAGACACAGAGGATGAGAGCGAGTAAGAGGAGGTCGAGGCGGAGGACAAGAGGGAGGAAGAGAAAGAGGAAGAGTGCCAATTTCTGATGAAATTCGGGCTACAGTCATAGACCACGTACTGGTGCATGGCATGACCATGAGGCAGGCAGGCCAAAGAGTCCAGTAAAACATCAGCCGATTCTCTGTGTCAACCATAATCTGGAGATTCAGACATGAGAACAGGTACAGTCTACTTTACAGTACTGTACTTGGTATCCTCCATCATAAGAGCATACGAATGAAACAAGTTTACAGAGCACCCTTTGAAGGTAGGCTGTACAATTACAGGCTGATTTTTTTCCCCACAGTACCTATTATACTATAGATTGTTTGAATGCAGAGTAAATGCTAAATCCACTGAGTTGTGAAATCTTTTTTGTCTTTACTTTTGGAGATACAAAATGCCTATGCTATACTTCATTTCTCCATAAGCAACATGCCTTGACCACTGCGTTTTCAATTTTTTAATGTAGTGACGAAGCTCAGAAGTTTTTCTGTTTTGTCCGATTTGTGCAGGCTCTGACAACATTGTTCAGTTTTGAGCACATGTAAAACTATTTTGAGGTGATGATATGATTTTGCAAAAATAATCAGAGATTTTGTGAATGTAGTTTGAGCAAAAAGTTTTGTGTTTAGAATTCTGAGAAAAGAAAAAAATGAAAAGAAAAAAATGAAAAGAGAAAATGTGTTTTAGCAATTGCGAGAAACTGTAATGCATAAAAAAAGAAGAAGCCATCATTAGCAGCCATTGGAAGTAAAGTTGGCTGTAGCTTTCTTTCGTGTTACATGCTTTAAGAACTGAATTGCACATAAAACATTGCTGTAAAGCAACTGAAGATCTTGAGAACACGTTTTTCTAACTGACTATTAAACAAACCAGACCCGTTGGAGTTCTAAAATACACTCAGGAATGCAGCTCTTTCATGTACATATTCTAATTTTATTTGACTTTAACTGACAGTGGTACGTGTATGTATTTATGTAAAAATCCAAAGTATTCAATATCATTTGAGTTCAACTGACAAACCCTGTTGCAGTATTTGCTGCAACTCTGTAAGTGTCCACCAGGGGGCAGTCACTGTAAAAGTGACCAACACGTGTGGCAGGAGCAGAAAATGAGGGTGGTCCGACAGAGGGCCCCATGTGGATTACTCAACATGCATGTTTCGTGTTCAAGAACCTCTCTGACATCCCCCTTCCATGTTTATTGTTGTTTCAGAGTAAAATTACTTTTAAGACTCCTCAAATTTCATGTCCTCAACCTGACTTTTTTTGTCTTCCAAAGTTGTTCTGGTATGTAAATTAATGTCACAAAAATGGAAGAAAAAGACAAACTTTTTCATAAATGTTACATTTATTTTTATTTTTATATTTATTTTTATATGAATTTGTTTTACAGCATAAACTGACCCTTAAATTAAATAAAAGATGTACACAAGTTACATATTTTATAAAAAAAAAAAAAAAGTAATGAGAAAACAAATTGTTCTATTTTATTGTTTTAATGTATTCAACAGAATACATTTTCATTCACATTCAGATTTTCACTTTCATTTCTTTCCTTTTATAAAGACATCATTCTTTCAAGATAGAAAAATTTCAGTCACTTAAGGCCAACAGAAAAAGGTTATTAGGCCTGGACAGCTGTGGACATCTGCAACATGAACCTCGAGAAGAGAACTTAGCTGAATAAAATCCTGTGTCCCATCGCGACAAATTGATTTTTTGTATTGGTGGTTGCTTTTAACAGTAGTTCTCACTATCGACTCAGACATACTTAACTTCTTACATCTGAACATAAACTTTGGCTTTGCATGAAACAGTGCATGATTTTCACACATTCAAGAAAGTTTTAATAAAATGAGTTACATTCAGTGAGAAATAAAACAGATTCTAATAATGACAATGTAACTTTTTAAGAAAGTAAATGAAGTCATTCTCAGTTCAGTGCAGGAAAAGAAAGACATATGAATCTTTCTTATAAATTCAGGCGAATCAAATTGAGAACACTTTAAATGCTTGTTACATTTTTTCTCCTGAAACATCTGGATGAACCTGAAAAGTAAGAGAAGTTCTGGGACTGGTATTTTAAAATTTTGTTGAAAGTATGCAAATTGTTAAGCTTCACAGAACTAAAGTTAGTGCATTTTTAAAATATTCTGATATAACAAACTTTGCAGTCAAATACAGTGCAAGAACTAACCTCTTTTATGCTCATGTAAACCTTAAAAATGCCTTATCAACTTCTATATTAGAAGACAAAACTAGATATAAAATTCTGAGAACTGAAGCTCTAAATTATGCAAGTTATTGCTATTTACCATTTTGCAAAGTAAAAGTTTTGTTTACGTGCCACACTGTACATTAAACATTTTAGAACTTTAAAAACTAAATGATCTTCTCAATCTTTTCAGATCAACATGGATATAAATCCACCTGTTCTCTAATTTTAGCCTTCGGATCCCAGTCAAACAACTTTCACAGTAAATGAGTGGACTAATTTATATATGATATTAAAAATGGAACATCAGTGAGGCATCCACAGTCTTTGTAGTTTTGGAAAAACAAAGAACTTTGCACATGACTCAAACATTTAGAAATGGTCCATTCTCCCTTTAATCATCTCGCAGCTAAACATGGTCATTTGCTGTTCATGTCATGCGTGTATGCGCATGCGTGTGTCGGCGTGCGCGTGCGTGTTTGAGATTACTGAACCAGCAGGGGGCGCTTGACAGCACTCTCAGGCTCCCAGCAGGTCTGCAGACGGTTATCCCACTGTGTAGACCAAAGCTGGTGGCGCACTAGCATACAAACCTGTTGTATTGTCCTTTTATTGTCTAACTAAATTTCTACCAAATTAACGTACATTTTTATAATATATTACAATGTTTCTTATCAGCTAAGACTATGGCCTGAACTGTCTCGTGAAACTGGTGAAACGAGTCCCAATTTCTGATTGGCTGACACATTTGAAGACGTTCTAAAATATCCAATGAACACACACCTGTGACCATTCTGAAATATTAAGGCGCCAACCGGAAATCGCCTCTCAGCCACTGCTGGGGAACTATACTACCTGGCGGAAGAGCAATAATAATTAAATAATTTCCTGCATATCATCAACTATCTTTCTCTCAAACAAGCAATATGAAAAATGTCCCACATGTTGGGCAACCGGATCTTTACACCTCGTTCAAAATTCAGAAATATTTAAAATGCGTTAAACGGATTGAGAAGCATGAAGGAAATGGTCCTCATTGAGCCCTTCTAGCGCTCACAGTGTTTTAATTTTCTGATGTGCTTTTTCTTGTTGAAAGTAAATGATTTATTGTGACTGCTGAAGTGTGTTGAAGTCATTTTAATTCTGTACATCTCAAGCCTGAAGACAATATTTGTCAACGTTTAGTCTTCGATTTTTATTACATTCTATCTATCATCTTTGGATACCACCTTCCCGGGGGGGGGGGGGGTTGGATGCAGAATCGTGCAGGTGATCGTCTGTAGCAAACCGATGGATGGCGCTATTCATTTTAGTTCAATCCCACAATTAGTTTTATAAGCTCCCAATCACTGGTCTGGGAACAGTTTACTTGTACTGCTCTTTGAGGACACGAGGCTGAGTGAGTGAAGAGCAGATGTCAGATCAGTGCAGGGAAGGTTAGGGGTTGCTTAGGAAGAAGATCATTTCTATTACGGCATTATAGGATCTAAGACCTATATGACTGTTTCTGCATGTAGTCAGATAAAACCACTTATTGGCATACTTTGAAGGATATTTAATTGTCTTCAGGGTTTTAAATGATTGAATCCTGCTTGTAAATAAGCTGGGTGGGGGATGTGTGGTATGGATCTTTATCAACAAGAGAGAAAGAGGTGGGGGAAGGCTGGGAGCATGATGGGGGAGGCCATGGGTGCCACACGGTTTGAAGAGCTCTAAGGCGTACAGACTATAGTGGGATTAAATTATAATATCATTCATTTTGGCTATTGGAAAACTTAAAATCAAGCTTCTCCTGCAGCTCAAGCTTTACTCTCATCCACCCTTTGCGACGACTTTCTAGTAATGCAAAATGTTGAAGACCAGGAGGCTGACCGACACTGAGCTGAGAAGCAGCCTTTTGTGTAAAGCTGGGAGCTGACAATGAAAGATGTCCCCTTCATCTATGGATCATTCTGGAGATGAATTTCCAGATGTGTGCCACAGGCTTCCAGCAATCAGTTGGTTCACTGTGACACATTTAAAAACAAATCTGCCTGCCCCTCACGCCGCTGCAGCTTGTGTTACAGTGTCACTATAAAATATTCATCCATGGAAAATCTCTTTGATTCCAGCCGGTCACTTGACTTCGTGCGCCCGGTTAAAGTCAGGTAATTCAAACTGGAGCGTCGGCAGCCTTCGACACCAACAGACTGAACTCCTACTTTCCTCCACCTTCCTTATCAAAGTAGCGCCGGGAGAAACGCTTGATCCGCCTGTGCCATCTTCATTCATTCTCACAGAGAGAAAGGGAGGATGTCCGCTCCCTCTCCTACAGGTGAGGCGCTTTTTTTCACTCTATGCAACAAGCACGCTCTTTTAGTAATCTACATTTCCGTCTTCTTCTTCAGCTTAAATGTCCCTCATCCCTCAAAATAAGCACTAAATGTTGGATTTGGTTGCAGCTAAGCTCAACTTTAAGGAGATGAACCTGCTTTTCGCTGACCTGAAATGACCGACTTTTAACGACATGACAAAATGATGGATCGGCTCTTTTATGAAACCCATTCAATAAAGAAATGAAGTTAAAGATGCGCGCACATGCCCAAAACTGAAGCCGGTGATTAAGCTTAGGGAAAAAAATGGCGCACTGAAACCAAACCTAAACTAAAAGACCTTATATGGAAATAATAAAAAGAAGAAACTGAAGACACCAAGTAACGTCGATCGCCGCCATGTCGCTGTTCATCACCTTAGACTCGTTATATGAATATTAAAGAAATATTAGTATCACCAAATCGATCAAGTTAGAAGCCCATTCACATTTGGTGGTGAACAAATGGTTGGAAACTTTAAAAGAGTAAATGAAGCTAGAAGCGAATGAAGACATACCGACCCGCAGAATCCCAGCAGAAGAATAAAAAAGGGGGACAAAAGGGCGACACTGTGAATCTGAGATGTGGAGTTAAAGGATATTTTGTGCCATTGTGCGCAGTTTTTGGCGCACCGGCTGCAGAGGCGCTTCACCTCCAACCTCTTCCTCTCTCTGACGTCACCGATATTTCATTCAGATATTTTCAGCCTGTTTACTCCTGCTGGTGGAGGCTTTTGAGGATTGGAAAAATAGTGAAGACAACGTGGTTAACAGAAAATAAGGTTTCACGTTCGTTGTTTTTTCTTACAGTTGCCGCCCTAAAACTAAATACAAAACGAAAACTTTTCTTTTAAATAGTAAAAAAAAGTAGTCTACAGGCTCTTGAAAATGTGTCGAATTGTAAAAACATTTATCACGCCCACGCAGGCGTTAAATCTTATTTTAAACGAATAATCTAGTGCCATTTTTTTGTTCATTAAAGTGAGAAAATGAAGAAGATTTGCTACAAGTTTTTGGTTTCCTCTTGTGTTCAAGCATGGAGCACATGGCACACGTGTGTCTCTGTCAGACGTGTGTGATTTTTTTTCGTTAATTCAAAATATTCCTTAACGAAATATGTGCACAAGTGAAAGGAAGAACTTAGACAAAGTGCAAAAATGATTGAGGCTTTCTCCTTTTCCTGCAGAAATTCTCCATGAATGTGGATTAAAACTGAGAACAGTCAAGTTGGTCTTTGTTTAGTATTTCTGATGAATAAAATGAACAAAAAATAATCCCCTTTTGCATGTAAAGCCTTTCAACATGTTCTTTCTCTCCTTTTTTGAAAAAAACAACTCCAAGAGATGACCTCCTTTGCCCCCACTGTTTACACTTCTTTAGGAAGGATATAAAAAGTGAAGGATTGGTGTCTGGAATGCATGAAGTAAACGACAAAAAAATAACCCTTTCACTAAAAAAGAGAAGAGAAAAGGGAGATACGAACCCGCTGAACCCTTTGAACTGCATTGACAGCAGCAGGGTAAAAGCAAATTTCCTCTGGGAGCCTACAGGGTGAGGAGTGGGGGTTGGGTGGGGTTAGCTGGGGTGAGGGAGTCCAAAGTCTGCCCAGAAAGTTGGTGTTCAAACAGCTCAGGAATCTGTTTGTCTGCATACGAGGTTAAACCCTCATAATTATCTGTTGGTCAAGACAACTAACTGCCTAAAAATCAAAGTGATATCAGTTTGCACCACTGCAGTTAGTTTCCTTCTCTGCTCCAACAGTTGGCTTTCTGAAGAATTGATTGTGTATGATAGATTAAATAGCTGGTTTAAAAGCAAGAGTATCACGCTGAGATAAAATTGAAAAACATGTACATGATGTGGTAATCGATAACCCTCCCACTGCAGCAAACCACCAAATACATCATTAAAGAGGAAAAAGTGATATTTTTAATTTCTCTGTTTTAAAGTTTTTAAGTTGAAGGACTCCTTTATCCTCATCTGGCAGACACCAGTTTGATTGGGACTGACTGAAGCCAACACTGAAAATGAGTTCAGGATTTTATGCATATGCATGAAAAGTGAGATACGTTTTAATAAATGTAGCTGAAAGGCTGTCATCAGTCTGTTCTCATGGCAACTTTGTAGATATAGTAGCACAAAAATAATACCTTCATTTGCATGATATTGCATTTGTCATACAAGGATGATATGTTCGCATGCTGGTCCTTACTTTGACATTAAACTCACGTGAGAGAAAAACCTTATAGTGAACTTGCCTGAGCCAACTTTACATCGTAATAAAAAAAGGTTGGGCCTATCAAAATATTGTTACCAGAAGTGGGACTTAAAAATAAGTCAAGGCTCAGAAATAGGAGTTCTGTAACTTTGTGCAAAACTTCATGAGTAAAGTTACTAATTTTGTTCATGTACTCTAATCCACAAGTAGGCCGGAGGAAAACACAATCTCATCCTGTAGAATTAAAAGCAAATAAAAATGTGGCTCAAGTTGGTGTTGATTTTAAGATAAAACAACTGATGTACACTAAATTAGTTGTATCTTCAGTCTATCTTTAAAAATAGGCCCGATTCGTAGCTGGGTTGCAAATATGAATTCCCTTCATTTTTGCGCAACTTAATACGAAAAACACAAACACTTTTTGAAGTTTTCTCCAAAGACAAAAACAAACAAAGGAGTGGGAAACAAGTTTGAAAACAATCTTATCCTGCCGCATAAAGACAAAGAAAAAGTTGGCTAAAGTTTGACTTTTTGTTGGGGTTGATTATAAAGCAAATGACTAACGTACAAAGTACATAAAAATGTGGCCAAAGTTGGTGGTGATTTTGAAACAAACAACAAATCTATAGAAAGTAAGTTGTGTTTTCAGTTCATCTGAAAAAAAAGGCTAATTCTTTATTATATTACGTATGAGTCCCCTAACTATTTTGCAAACCAGCCAGATGAAAAGCTATTCTTTTTATTCACATATTTTTCTGCACACACACACACACAGGAGTTAAGATAAAAGTGGTTTGAAAGCTAAGGTTTACAGAACAATGTTAACTTTTGGAGCTGATTGCTAAATTTTATGCAAAACTCCAGAAGAAAAGTCACTCTTTTTAAATATGCTCTTCTGCAACAGTGAGAAAAACGCTGAAAAATTATTGATCTGAAGTTTTAAAGTTTAAAAACATTCCTGTAGCAGTAAAGACAAATGAAAGAGTGACAAAGGCGTCGCTTCCAGTTCGCGGTGAATATAAAACAAACCAAAGAGAAGAAGTTCTGTTTTCTCTTAAAACACCCTGTCCTCATGCACATCTTCCTCCTTCATTTCACACAAAAAATATTTTCATCAGCCACACTGAGGTGTTCACATTGAGCTTAGGTGTCTTAAAATCTCCACTAATCTCTGTTTTGCTATTTCAGTGGCTTCCTTTGACTAACAGGCACACCCAAAGCCACCCACATCCACACAATTATTCCTCGCCATGTAAGTGAGTTGCACTGCGATGATTTCCACTGACTTGTCCTAATCAGAAAGGTCCTGTCAGGATATGAGTGAGTGGATAACATCTGACACTGGTATCCAACCTTGTGACCCAAACAGTAATTCTATGGCCACTGCGGAGGCCTCCTCTACAAGCATCTTCAAAAACAGGCCTTTTTTTTTTGTGCGCGGGGGCTGGGATGGATGGATTGGGGGTAGGGGTAAAGCTCGTGAATTCCGGAGGGTGGGCTTTTTAGCCCTGGTGGGTGGAGAGATGGGCTTGTTGTTGTTTCATTCCTCCCAACGTGTTTTCCCTCTTTCCTCATACCCGGGAATAACCCCTTGAGAAACGTCCCACCAGAGTAGATGTGAGATAAGATGGGAAGTTTCTCAATGAATGCGTTAGTTTTCATGCTTGTTGTTGTCGAGCTGCTGTGTGGCCTTGAGAGTTCAGCTGCAGCTTATGGTTAGACCACGTTCTTCTCTTCTCTGGAGTGTTGGTGGACATGAAGTAGAACTTGAATATTAAACATGAGCAAACTTAATTTTGTCCAAGTTTCACTTTACGTATTTCTTTAATTCCTAGTATCCGTTAAAGTAATTGGTATCGATAAAGCAATAAGTATCAAACTTACACGAGCAAAAGATAAAAGAAAAGTAATGAGATATAACAAAGTTTCATAAATATAATATTTTTTCTTTCTTTTGTTTTTTTTATTTTTTTTTTTTGCTTTATTAGGACCACTTGGTGATCTTCACAAGTTCCTATTTCCCTTTTCCTTTTGTAAAAACAGAAGAGAGGCAAGCACACAAACAGTTTGGCTGATGCCCTCCTCAGTGTGCAGGCTCCAAACACAGACACCCTTTAATTTTCATTTTGCGCATCACTTTGTGGAATATTTCCGAAAATCCTCTGTAAAGTGTCTCTGCTGCCTGAGGATTGATTTTCTACTGATGGCTGCAAATCGTACTGACTGCACACGACAGTTTTCAGGTTTGTTTTCCTGGGTTTTCCAGTCACATTCCTGAGCTGTGAGTTCAGCTCTCCTCTGGTGCCCACTATGATGCTGGGAGGTAACTGGTCGTATGTTAGAAACATGAGCTCAAAAACAACATGTGCATGCATGGAAAGCGTTGAGAGTGACCATTACATTTTATTATTCTGCTTTTAAGTTATTTTGGTCTCAGGTAAAGGGAATTTAGGTCTCTCAGCGTGGACGGTTGTTATTTCTGTAACAAAGACGTGGATTTGCTCAAGTGAAATATAAATCAGACTTTAAAAAACAGGATTCTTGTAGGTTTGGAGTCAGTCTGGGGTAAAATAATACAGACAAATGAGCTGTGTGTCTCTATGGTTTATTGGTAATATGAGTTTGCTTTGCATCTGATGCAGGAGGTTGTTCCCTGTGATTTAGTTTTGGACATGACTTCTTTGTTTTGCAGTGTAATATTTCATGTAAGAAGCGATGCTCATGTTTCCAGGCTGCAGTGATGTTGTCTAATAAGCTGATGTAGGCTGGATTTTTACTAACATATTTATGCTTAGTTTGTTTGTTTGTCAATTCACATATTGGCTCCAGCTCCACCAAGAACAAAACACAACACACAAGACACATTGCTGCGTGTCCGTGAAAGGACAGCTGATGTTGGGGGGGGAACCTACAAACTTACAGGTCAATCTGTTGTACATGTTGTGCCTTACTGAATCTTATCATTCGCTTTTTATTCTAATTTCCTGCCTTTTCCATGTTTGTTTTCTTTCCCCCCCTGCTGCTATGACTACACCAATCACCCCCAAGGGAAGCATTAAAATTTAATCGAATCCCACCTAATCTAATCTCAGACTATAATAGCCTGATGTAGCTACACCATCCCCTTATGACACACTTTTATCACACAGTATAAACAGTACAATCTAACGCAGCGCCCATCAGCCCACCCCACCCTTCCCTTTATAACAGCACGACTGGTGGGAATGCCGCCGGTGGTTGTGAGTCCGATTCCCCTTCTTCCTCTGGAATCGCAGGGCAGAAATTAGCAGCAAGAAAGCATGTAATTGACAAAGTCACGTGTTCTCACTACGGGAACGGGCACAGCCAGCTCGAGAGCGAATGAGAGCGAAGGAGAGAGCGAGAGAGAGCGAGAGAGAGACAGAAAGAGAGGGAGAGCAGTACAGAGGTGGTGAGAGTGAGGAAGGGACTGAAGGGAAGAAAGAGAGACATGACAAAAATATCAAAAGGCAGAAAGCACGCCGTACCATGCGAGCTAAACTGGTGACCGATGGGATCGAGGATGTCGGATTAATGGTGACTACCGCAGCCCGTTTTCGCAGAGGAAGCTTCTCTATTGCAACTTGGGCGCAGAGGGTCCGCGGGGAAACATGGCCGAAGGTTATTCTGCAATTATTTTCTATTTTCTGCTCTTAGTTTTTTTTTGTGTCCCTATCCGCTCGCGCGAGGAAGGAGGCGGGGGGGGGGTGGGAATGGGGGTAGGAGTGTGTGTGTGTGTGTGTGCGCGCGCGCGGTTGGGGGGGGGGGGGGGGGGCAAGGTGCAACGTGATTGTTGTTGCAAATCTCAAAAAAAAAAAAAAAAGAAAAAAAGAAAAAAAAAAGGACAGACCTGAACCGCCCCTACCGAGCACCGTCTCAAACCACGTTTCGCTGCATTACGGTATATTGTTAGAGCGTATGTGCTTGTTCTGTCCACTACAAAGCTCAGGGAACCATGTGTACACCTGCCTTTTGGATCCTGTAGCCTACAACTCCACAGCGGGGCTGCAGATGCACGAGAAACAAAAATCCTCTACAAGTTACACCGACTGAGCATGCCTGTGCACGAACCGGAGGCGATCATCTGTCTCCGTGTAACAAACAACTTTTTTTGGGGAGGGGATGTTTGCGTTGATGCACACCAGATCATAGCACCATGCGCCCCTCTAGTCGCTTATGTAGCATAGGAAATTTCTACCGGCCCTGAACTTTACATAGCCCGTGTGCTCAAGTGAAGGGGGTTCCCCCACGTTTCTTGAAGAAGTTCTTACGCGACAGAGCCCGTTAAACTTGCACAAACCGGTATGCGCTCACGGAAACGTCCATCCCGTGGTGTGTCTGTGGGTCTATAAAATGTCCTAACTTGATTGTTGTGTGCCCCTCATTCACTACCGCCACCCTCTTGTTTCAGGAGGGCCGGTTAAAGGTGGCGGAGAAGACCCCGCCAAGTCCACTGAGCAGGAGGGCCGGACTCGACCTCAGATCCTGTCGGGATCGGGCTTCTGCAAATGGTTCAACGTCCGGATGGGCTTCGGATTTATCTCAATGACCAGCAGCGAAGGGAGCCCCGTCGACCCTCCTCTGGATGTTTTCGTCCACCAAGTAAGTTGACGTCGAAAACACTCAAACCGCCGAGGAAATAACATCTGCTTTGCGGTGATGCTTTGGGAATCGGCCTGGTCCGGATTTGCGTCTCTAAAGCGTGGAAAAGCGAAAACAAAAATATGTTTGATTGGTGTGTTTTTCCCCTCTTCAACACTTTTCAGTGTCACTTCAGATCCCATCCTGAAACCTATCCACAGGTCCCCTTTATCTCCCCACTAGATACAGTTCTCTTCACACTAAGTTACATTGTGCCATCCGGATGTTTTGCATTACCCAACACGTTACTGTGTAATCACACGTTGTCCGCGGGCTTGAAAACACACACACACACACACACACACACACACCAAGTTTCCTCTTTAAGCCACATGCGTCCAGCTTTCCCCTCCCTCGCTCCCCTCTGCTCTGTGAAGGGAAGGGAAGACATGTCGTGTGGCTGTGACACGGTTAGTTTCACACTTGGCCCTAATGGACAGCAGAGCTCTCTTGATATCCAGCCAGCTAACATGTCGGAAAACATGTTTTGTTTTGTTTTTTTTTTGTTTTTCGTTTAAGTCAAATTGCACACTGGCTCGTGTTCTGATAGGCTGATTTTTCCTCCTTTTGCTGCTGCTTTTATGATGTGTTTGGAACTTATTTAAACACAGCGTCCCTTCTAGAAAAAATAATAATAATAAAAATAAAAATTTACAGCCTGGCCTGCTTTCCACGATAGTGTGTACTGTGTGATTTATGGTGCATGGAGTTCATTTCTGAGGCCTTGTTTTCGGCCAATTCTGAGGCAAACAAAGAGAAATGTAGTCCCTACTTCTTTCAGGTCCTCCTTCCCCTCCATTTAATCGCCCCCCCCTTTTTTTTACAGTCCTATAAAGTGGCTTTAAAATACTCTGAGAGGAACACAGTGGTTGAGGAGAAGCATTTTCACCCGTTTCATTTGACGCCCTCCTCTCTCGATGTGTCTTTATTGTGGACTCACTGGATGTTGTGCTGAACTGGTGGGAAGAGGGGGAGCATATCAGGGGTCAGATGTCAGCAAGTGATGTGCTGGTGAATAAGAACTGATGGCTTGGCTGGGTATCCAGGAGTGCTGAGAAATCTGAGTTTTGGTTTCACAAAGATATTCATTTAATTCTTTTTCAGCTCACTGGTGTGGAACTTCAATAACTTTGATGGTATAATTTTTTTTTTTTTAAATTTGAAGTTGCATTCAAAGCCTGAAACAGAAAGTGGGACCATTGAGTTTGGCATATTTGGCTAAAAAGCAAAGAAAAAATAAAACAAAACACCTATTTGTTGTGCTTTGGTTTTGCACCAATGAAATGAGCTCTTTTAATCCTGCTATGTTTGATATTTCTCTATGCTTTTTCGGTTGCATCCATCTCCCTTTGTATTTTTGTATTATATATTTTAAATTGTCCTCAATCTGATTTCTGGGCATTATGAATGTACTATAAAACTTGGCAATTATAAAGTGAGCTTTTTTTATCTTTTATACTGACTGCTACAAAATAGATTTAGATTTTGGTGTCGGGTGTAAAACAATATAAGTGATCAAAAATGATAAAAAAAAAAAGGTCTTATAGAAAGTTTTATATGTTGACCTTTGCTCCATTTGTCTCCATAGTCATGGTGTGTATCATCATCCATTAAATAATGCACGTTTAATTTTTTTTTGTTGTCAGCCTTGCCAAGTTTGTGGATTTTAATCTGTGAGAACCGCTGTGGACATTTTGAAATCAAAGAGAGGCACAGGAGAGTGCAGCACATCGCACATCGGTTTTTGATTGATACTTTGATATTGTGGCTCCATCGGCTGAACCCTCAGCATTTATCTACATACTCCAGCCTCCTAATGTCCCTGCAGGCCAGACATGCTTTAATAGTGGATCAAGCCAGCAAGAGAGAAGGAAGGTCTAGTCTGGGAATCAGCCTGAAGAGCTGAGCAGAAGTCAGCAGTTTATAAGCTATAGGATGAGGCAGGCTGGTGCCACATAAATACATGATGTGGTTTGAAAGGTTCAGCCTGCCTATTTTATAATAATAAATCAGAGAGTCAGCAACCATGAGATTTGCTCAAATTGTATGTAGCTACTTGTATTTTTTACATGTTTTATTTTTTTTAATGGCACAGTGCTCTACAAAAACCCTGATAGATAAACTACAATGAATCATGTTTACACTAGTGCAGTTCACCTCCCCAGTTTCCAGCTATGTGTTTACAACAATACGGCTGTCATTATGCACAAAGAGCAGACAATATGCATTCATAAGCATGCTGTCATACTGAATGTAAAACATGCCATTCTTTTGCTAGCTTTTGCATTCATCTATACACTCTCTGTGTCTGTGCTGTCAGCCTGCAGCTATTTCGGCATACTGATGCAAGGTGTCAAGGAAATGATCAGATTTGGGGATGTTGGTATCAAAACTTACAGGCAATGTGTTGCTGTAATGTATGAAATGTATGTTTTGAAATAGGGATTATTTCTGTTAGGATACAAATATTTCTTGAAGGCACACAGAGAAGCATTAAGACAGACAAACAGACTTCTATTATACTAGCTGTTGAAAGAGAGCGTTTGGCATCATAAAGGTCATGCAATATTTTCTGCTTTTATGATACAAGGTTAGCTGTCAGCTACTGTACAAAAGAAAAAAATAACAGTAGAAAGACTGCAAATGTATTTCTGCACTTATCACTCTTATCCCTTATGTACCAGAGAGACAGAGGTAAGAGCAATGTGGGGAAGAGGGAGCATGAGGACAGGAGAAACAGGGGGAGAGAGGAGGAGTTTTCCTCTGAGAGGGAAAGACGGAGAGATGTGGGAAAAATAAGTGTTGGCCAGGGGTGGTGGTGGGGGTGGGGCTGGGGTGGGTGCTAGTCATAGTCGAGGAGGAAAACATGAGCGAGACGTTGGAAAAAAGACGAGTGAGTGGAGGAGCAGGAGGTAAGAGAGGGAGGGTTTATGAGTCAGCGAGAGGGTCCCCGCCCGACCACGAGTTCTCTTCCTGGGAGGCCTCTTCATCAGGGCTCCTGTCTGATCACTTCCTTTTTCGAGTGTGTGTGTGTGTGTGCGCGCGAGAAAGAGTAATTAAGCTTCTTCACCCGCTTATGCCTCTCTACCTAGTGATTCTGCACACAAAGCCATTTCATTATCTCTGTTTGTCAACCTCTTCTCTACCTGGACTGAGTGTTTTTTTGTGTATGTAAGTGTGTGTGTGTGTGTGTGTGTGTGTGTGTGTGAGAGAGTGTGTGAGTTCCTGCTGGGACATGGGGGTTGCTCTCTCCTACAGCATTCTTTAAAAAGAGGAATTTCTTTAAAGACAAAAAGGCAGGAGGGTTGGGTGGGGTGAAGGGGTGTATGTGTGGTGGTGGTGAGGTGGGGGGCTGCTTGCCCTTTGTCGGTAATCAGTTTGAAATGTTGAACAGTTTGCTGCTGCTGCTGCTTGCTGCTATTCTCTCGAAACATCCAGAGTGTGTGTTCAATTTGTAGAGGCCCTATGTGTGTGTGTGTGTGTGTGTGTTTGCTACTTTCGCTCTCAACCACCAGGTTGTGGATGTCTACATGTGAACCGTTGTAAGATGTTTTAGGTTTTGAGTGTGTGTGTGCGCGCGCGAGAGTGTGTGTGTGTGTTTTGTGTAGCGAGGTTAAAGTGGGCCCCTAGTGAGATTAACCTCTGGTCCGTGTCACCGTTTGGCATGCAGGCCCCACCCATCTCTGCCTCCAGATAGCCAGTATCAGGCTTTGTCTCTCCTACAGCAACACTACTGCCACCACCCCCCTCCCCCCATCCCACCCAGCACCTCCTTCCCCAAACCCACCCTTCTCCTCTGCACATCAAAAAATGCAAAAGAAGAAGAAAGACTAGTCATGTGACTTCCTTTTGAGGAGCTGGCCACATACAGCGGAGATGATTGGTAATTGGAAAGGTGGTGGAGTGGCGAGCATTGCAGGGCTAAAACCATCACCTGAAATAGAGAGCCTGAGAGCGCCTGCAGAGTGTTTGCACCTTGGACGTTATTTAATTCCATTTCACTGAAAGAAAATTGCAACAGACTGAAGCATTCAGCAATAAAACATCAATAAAAGCTAATGCAAACATATTCAGTAAATATGCCCTTAAAAGATGCTTTTTTCTGCATTTTAATTTTTTTGCCTTTAAAAGTGGTTTATGACTTAGCAGAGGGAAGAGTTTATCAAGTGCATTTCATTTATCTGGATTCTGCGGATTCATCTACAGATTATTTGATAATTAATTTCTTCTTCATTTCTGTTTTTCTTCAAACATTTTAAAAATGGTTAAATGCCTACTGCCTATTCTCAGGGCCCAACATCATCTTACCAAAAGTCACAGACGCTCAGTTTATTATTTCTTATGAAAAAGAAAAGCATCAAACCCTCACATTTAAGAAGCTGGAATTAGAGAATGTTTGGCATTTTTGCTCAAAATATGACAATCTATTATCAAATTAGTTGCAAATCAGTTATCTTCTGCTGGCCCGAATCGAAATCGACTAATTGACAAAAACATTTGAAACATTTTTAACATTCTGAACATTTTTTAAAGTGTGTCTGCATGTATATCCATATATGAAAATATATTTAATGCAAAAGTGTAAACATATGTTCAGACTTTACTTTTGGAGAGTAAAACCTTTACTTTTGTCTTGTAAACAGTGTTTTAAATGCATCAGTGATGGATTTGAGTTGTCAATTTCACAGGCAAATTCTCTTTAGAAGACAGAGAAAGAGATAAAATAACTTTACTCAAATGAAAAACATGGTTGTCAGTAAGCGTAAGAATCAGGTGATAAGAAGAAAACGTGTAAAAATGAGAGGTAGCACAGACCTGTCACTTTTTGACGATAATCTCTTAAAATCGTTGTCTTAATCAAACAAATTAGCTAATAACCATTATTTCACTCCATTATGTTTGACATGTACCATGTTGGTGCATGTAGGTTGAATTCAGGCAAAACATACAGAAGAAAAGAAATAAACAATAGCTGCAATCAAATCAATCAGATAATGATTTTGATTTTCAACCACGTGCAATAATAAGGCTTATTCAACTTAAAGACAAAAGCAAGTAATATTTGGAACAGTGTGTGTTAATGCTATCCACTGTGGTGAAAATGTCTTGTTTAGTGACAAAAAACGTTTAAAATATTAAAAAAAAACAGTTAAGACCCTTTTTTATTTCTCAACCTGTGTGTGTGTGTGTAAACACACGCATACATGCGAGAGCTGCATCAATTAGTGGATTGAAAGCAGAGTAACTGCCATCCATTTTGATAAACTGTAAATCATTTCAGTCGTTTTAAAGCAAAAATGTCAAAAATTTGTTGATCAAGGTAAACATTTGCTGCTTTTCTTTGTGTCATTTCTGGTAGTAAATGAATCTTTGGGTTTTGGACTGTTGGTCTAACAACAAAAAGCCAATTGAGGACATGATATTGTTCACAATTTTTTGACATTTTATATTCTAGTTCTGAGGTTTCTGCCTCCCTAAAGGCAGTTTTTCCTCACCACTGTCACCAAGTGCTTGCACATGGTGGGATGTCGAGTCTCTCTGCACTAAAGACGAAGTCAAAGAGTTTGGTCTAGACCTTCTGGAAAGTGTCATGTCAACTTTGACTGTGACTTGACGTTATATAAATAAATTGAATTGAACTGAATACCAGATCTTCAATCGTGAAATCGTGAAAAGTTTGCTGTGAGTGGATCTCATTTCCTCAAAAGGTTATTATTTCCTTTTCCACAGAACACAACCATTTGTATAAAAATACAGATAAGTTTTGTAACTGTGCTTGTGTTTTGAACGGGTCCAGATATTAGCAGGCTGTGTGTTTTATCACCAGTCACCTCAGCGAGGTTCATTTCCCCCCTCACACTGATAAACGTAACAAAGTGATCTAGTGCTTCCCCCCCGATCAAATATTTGCCCCAGTCATAATCGGGACTGTTGGATGTTGTTAATTTGAGGCAGGGGAAACACGAAGGCTTTTAAGTGTTTGATGGGGGTTGGGCAGGGTTCAAGGGTCAGGGCCGCTAATGACAACGTGTTGAGGAGGGGTTGTGTGTCAGCGTCACAAGCGCGGCTCTGTTGGTGGTTTTCATCGGCATGCTCGAGTATGTGTGTGTGTTTTTTTTCTTCTTCATCCAACCTTTTCTCTCCTCTTTCTTCTTTGGTTTATATGCATCCTGTCGGGTTACGTCCATCTGAGCTGATCTGGACCAGCTTTGTCCACTTAGCATTTCCTGTGTGTAAAAAGCTACTTAATGGCACCACGCCACATGGTGACCGCCATCTCCGTCATGCTCACCTCGACACACGCACACGCCCTCTTTTCCTCTTAACACGAGCACGATGCAGCGCGCAGCTCTGCGTGGGCCACTTCTGATTTAAAGCTTCCCATAATTAGCTATTCTATAGCTGGTGGTCGCCACGGAGAGAGACTGGTGGAGGATGGTGGGTGTCCTCTCTCTCTCTCTCTCTCTCTCTCTCTCTCTCTCTCTCTCTCTCTCTCTCTCTCTCTCCCCCTCCTCTTCCCCGTCCCCTCACGTTACAGCTTCCTGTATTGATTGCTGGGCCCGGTGATGACGAGGGCCTGGCTGATGAAAAGGAGGGCTATTTCTATCCAGGATGCTGTATTGATCGCTGGCTCCTTCCTACACACACACACACACACACACACACACATGTGGAGCTATAGGAAGATATTTATTACATATAGGAAGCTTGTAAGCATAATCAAGCCCCTTTAGAGTGTGTCGGGATCCATTTTGTTGGCTCAGTTTCTTCAGTTTTTAGGATGACGGTAGCTGCTGGTGGCGCTGAGAGCTGGTGTGGTCTGCCAGTCAAGCAGGAGGTGGTGCTGCGATGGTTATACCACTGACCCCTGGATTTCTGCTGCTGACCTGTGAGGCTTCTGATCAAATGGGGGTTTTGTTCCTGGGCTCCCCCCAGGTCCAGCCGCTGATCAGGAGGTGCTCCTCCATTGGAGCTGAACAGAATGCGCTGGAGGCATTTCCATGAAGTCCCCCCTTCCTCCTCCTCCAAACTCCCTCCTATATCCACCACCCCCCTGCTTGAGGCCACTCCTCCATTTTGTTTTCTCCCTCCTCTCTCTCTTTCTCTCTCTCTCTCTCTACCGTTCTCTCGTTCCCTCTCCCCAGCCGTGCCCTTTCCTGACCTCTGTGCGTAAACTGAAACGGGTCAGGACACCCGCCAGGTCACTCGAGAGGAGGAGACTCGGGTTACAAGTTCTGATTTGTGAAGTTTTTTCTTTTTTTTTTTTTTCACACACATCGACACATGCATACGCCGACACAGAGCCCCACACACACACGTAAATCCACATGTTGCGTTTTATTACGTAATTGTGGAACAACTGAGTTCAGCAAGCTCGCGCTTCAGAAATTAAACTCATCTGAGACATGAAGGCAGGAGCGTGACACTGCCTCTTACAAGTCAGAGATATCTATGTATGTGTGTGTTTTCCTGCGTTTCTGCAGAACAAAAGGGGTTGTGTGGTTTCCTCACTGGTGCATTGTGGGCATTGATAGGGTTGGAGAGGGGGTGGGGAGCTGAGACAAACCACTCAACTTTGACCTGGAGAGACAAGCTGCCTGTGGACTGAAGACAGGAGAGGAACAGGAAGAACTCATGCGCCACATAGTCTAGAGGCCAGTCAATGATTACTCATCATTATTCAGAACGCATGTTGTTTCGTGGGGGATGGGTGCAATTTTTTTTAATTTGCCTTCTACTGATTTGTGCTGCAGGAATGCCTCTCAGTCATTTGGATGTTCTACATGGTAATTGTGTAATCAATTGACTGCTTGTGGTTCCTTCGTTGTTTATTGAAAAACAGAAAGAAAAAAAAAAAGAAAGAAAGCCAAGTTTGGTGTATGTGTGTCCTTGCAGCTTTGGCAGGTATGCATTAATAACTTATTGAATGCTGAATCTTGGAATTCGTTGTTTTTGAAGCAGAGCGACTTGATATCGATGCTTATTGGCTGCGTAAAGCCACAGGCTCAGTTTGTGACTCACCTCCTCATCGCCCCTTCTGTTTTAATCCATCTCTTACATCTGTTGTGCAAAATCTTTGCTTTCACTCATTTCCATTTCTAGATCTTCGTCCTTTCCTCAAAGCCAAATCAGATACCTGAATGCACACAGGAACTCCTGGGAGAGAATCAGAGAGGGCATCTGAGAGAGAAAGGGAGGAATTTATTTTTATATTTGTTTAAGAAAATTACTTTAAATGAATATTTTAACACCAGCAATTTTCCTTTCTTATAAATTTGGAAATTAAAAAAATAGTGTAATAAAGGAGGAAGAACAGTAGAAGTCTGATGTTGGGTATAAGTCTTTGTAATAAAACTTTTTTATATAAGTTTAATTTTTAAAAAAAATCTGAAGCACAATTTGCTCCTGCTGATTGCTTTGATTGACTCTGTGTGATATCTGTGAACATGACAACATTTGTATAAGTCATATTAAAATTGCCTGAAGATAGATGGTTATGTATAAATATTTTTTTTTCTTTAAAAGAAATTAACAAATACATGACTTGTCTGTATTTGTGGTTGTCAATTTTAAGGAGTGTTTAAATTCATTGGATACAGATTTGGGCTGCAGATTTCATAGCCCTTAATTTTTAGTAGAAAAATTTTAGTTCTTCTGGTAGAGGAGAAACCTATTAACCTATTTTCTTTTTCATCAAAAGTATGTAAAAAATTGTGTTTATGGATTAAGTTTATCTTTCCAACAAAATCCTTTAGAGAGTTTGGTATAAAACTAATTACAACTCATTTAAGTTGTACAAGTTGTTAAAATGAATATTTGTGAAATGTAATTCAATGAAAAATCCCTTTTAGTTAACCTAAACCTATTTTATTTAATACACGATTGTGAAATTAAATTGTTATACTCTGAAAAGCCTTTTGTGCATTACCTGAACATCTTTGTCACATTATGACACATTGAGGTTTGTATTTGATTTAAATGTCATTAGAATATATAGAAGTTTTAGAATAAACTATTCTGCAGTGAGGTAGTGTGCAAGATGCATTAACGGATGCAGAGAATTCTTTTATTTGATTATACTGTTTCACTGCATTATTTTTTTATTATTCTAAATTAAGCTTAAAAAAAGATCTTTTGTTAATGAAAAGAATTAACAATTTTTTAAAGTTTATTCTTGTTGATTTAAAAGCATACAACAAAACAGAAACTACTTTTAAGGTATTTTTCCACTCTTCTGTAATCCCAAATTTATGCCAGTAACATTTTTATGTTTTTAATGTCACGATCCAGCAGTAGTCAGTTAGATATTCATCAGACTGCAGGAAGCTCGAAGGCTATTCTCACTTTGTAATTAATTCACACTTCTTTTGTCACTTTCTTTCCTTTTACTGTTTATACATTCCCACTTTTTTAAAAACTCTCTCTTACATATTCATTTATACCTAATAATGGACCACCTATAGAGCACCTTCTTGTAAGTGCAGTCGTTGACACAGACAATATAGAAAAAATATGCTGCTGAGCATATTTTCTTGCCTTCCTTTACAGTTTTGCATTTGATTCCCTCTGCTCATTCATTTCTCTTCCTGTCTCCTACACATCTGCCTCAACAGCAGGCGGTGAATTTACAGATAGCTTGCATGTTATTTATAGTCCTCGATGTATAGTAGGTAGTAGGTTTGCTCTGCAACCCTGCATGCTTGCGTGGGTGTGTTTACCCATGGTGAGATCCGCAGGGCTTGCTACGATTTCTGAAGGTCATGGGCACAGTGCACATCAGCCGTCCGTTCTGTGCGATCAACAAGGCATAAATCATTGTCCAGTGGTTATGTAGTAACTAAATCAATAATACCGATCATGTAGATAAGATGGATGGTGGATGTGCTGAGAGAAAATGATTGCATGGGTGCGACATGCTTGGCTTTCTCCCTGCACAAGAAATAGGAAGTGGTGTCTCTGTGAAAAATAGATAAAGCTAGAACAGCAAGGACGATGTGTGTGAGATAAAGTCCCGTCTGTGCACAAACCGTCATGACAGTTGGTGCAAACCACATACAGTCAATGTATACATTCAGTGTATACATTGTGTGCTACACTAGATGCTGTGTTTGCCGCATGCAGCAGTGCGCGCAAACGCCCACAGTAAGCGCTAAAACACAGTAAGTGTTAACAATGTGGTGATTCTTCAGTGACAATTATTTGGAGGTGAAAAGTCTTTATTTGGGAGTTGTCTCTTCCTGCTTTTGGTTAGTTGTTCAATACTTTAGCTCCAATGGGTGTGGACTTGCTTAATATTAATTTTGAGCTTCAATGCTGTGCGGACAGAACATAAGAACTAAAGCAATAAATTGAGTCTTTCCATTGAAAAATGCCCTGTTCTGCTCAACACAAATCCTCTGCGTACCTTTCATTTGTCTATTGAAAGGTCTAAAGCTTAGAGTCTTTGTCGGTTTATTTCATCATTAGAGGTTATTCAACGGCCCCCAAATGATTCAGCATTATTCAAGGACGTGTAGATGCCCAAAGTAACTTACAGAAACAGGTGAAACTGTATGCATTAATACTGACAGAGTAATTTCCATACTGTCAGTCTATGACAACCTGTGCATCCCCTGAGTTATAAACAGACCCCTTGTGTAATGCAGGCATTTGTTTTGAGGACTTCACTGAGCTATAAGTGCCTGCTGCTTTTAAATGGATGATTGCCTTTTCCTCCCAACAGAGCAAACTGGTGATGGAGGGCTTCCGCAGCTTAAAGGAGGGTGAGCAGGTGGAATTCACCTATAAGAAGTCCTCGAAGGGCCTGGAGTCCCTGCTGGTGACCGGACCTGGTGGGGGACCCTGTGCAGGCAGCGAGAGGAGACCCAAAGGGAAGGTCCCACTCCAGAAACGCAAACCAAAGGGAGACCGGTGAGTAAGAACAAAAGTAAGAACCATGATGAAATTGAAAGAGGGAATTTTTTTTTCAATCATTTTTTAATGATTTCTGTGTCTGCGGGAATGTAATGATTCATATGCATGCACATCTCACCATCCTCAGCTACATCTAAAGAAACCTGAATGTATGTGAGTGTTCGGGGCTTACATTCAGAAAGCAGTGCTGCCTCTGGTAGAAGGAGACACATGTTATACGTACATCTTGCTGCAGTGAGCTATTTCTGAGTGGGCTGAGATTATAGATTAAATCTGTTCAATCTGCCCGAGTACATGCCTGTTGCTATGGTTATTGTGCGCCATAACAAGGAACTGAATAGAGCACTTTGCCTGCCATTGCCTCTATTTTAAATCAATTTGCCAGCTTTTACATTAGAGACAGCATTAGCAAAGGGATGGATTGGACTTATATGCATCTCAATGCGGCAGTGGCTCAATCGGTTGTTTTGTCCTCAGTAAAATCCTGAAGGCTGCTTTGCTAAAATCTGTCAGAGGGAGCCATATGGAGCTCCTTTAAAACGCCTGGTGGTTGAAGCAGAGGGTTCCTCATCCTCTTTCTGACAGAGAATGAGTTACAGCAATCCCTACCAGGCACAGGCGAGTATATGTGTTGTAGGAAGGCATCACATGACCACAGGGGTACATTTACATTAGAAAGTCCAGCTCTGCCACTCTTTATGCTTGGCGTTGCCTCAGCATGGCTGCTGCAGCCCTGTGTCATCCAGTTTTTGAGGTGTGAAGAGAAAAGGTTTTGTTAGAAAGGAGGAAACAGTATCTGGGAGAGAAGGCTCCCTGATTGTTTTACACAGCTGAATAATTCAGTTTATTTGGGATAATTGATCCAGTGTTAGGTCAAGTATCTCTGCCTTCTACTGAGGTGGCAGCAAGGCAGTATTGGATTCAGAGATGGCAGGTAGATGTCTGTGATGTCATCAGTCTTGTGAGCGCGCTCAGTGTGAGCGGCTCCTGTGGCAGTTACGCTGCTCTGACCCCTGCTGGTCATTCTGTTAAATAGTGTAGACTATACTTAAAAGTGGTGCCTTGTAGACTTTTAACATGTGTGATGTAAGAACTGTGCTCAAATACTCAGTGTCTGTTGAAGCAATAACCGAAGACATTAATTATGAAAGCAGCAGATTGTGGAAGTTCTCACTGAGGTACTAAGAAAAATGTCTCCATCAAAATGAAATGTACACCACGTGTGATTCCCCAAATGTTTTCAGCTAGCTGGTCTTCTTCAGGGTGGTATCAGATGTTGTCTCCAGTTCTTTTATATAAAATATGCTTCATCACAAGATATCAGGTGTCAAATATATATATTTTTACAGCATACAATAATTAATCTTAATTGATTTTTAAAGATCTCCAGACAGCTTATTGTGCAATACTAAAGAGCAGCGACACAATGTTCCGTCCGTGCTGCACATGTTGTTGCCAAGAAAAATTGAATTGTAGTTGAATTTTGTTTTCTGTACGTATTTAAATGTATATAGTTTAAAGTCTTTGAGTCATTTTAGCTTCAGCAGTTTGTTTCGTATAAGTAACCCCTGCACAATGTGAGTTATCCAAGTTATGTTAAATATTTAAATTTTAAGATTTCTAAATTAATTATTAATGATAAACATATCAATATACAATTTTAATTTTGCTAAAGATTTGATGCATTTAACGCATCATTGTTTCATTATGTCTGTTCATTTAAATGGCCATGCTAAAATGACTGAAACAGACTTCTTCAGAAAAACCTGGCAAGATTTGTTTTCTTATGAAGTGGCATCAGTTTGCTAACATGCTGGCGACTGAGTCTATGGTCCTTTAGTTGGCTGCACTTTAAAACTATGATAGTGAATCATTGTTTTAATTATTGTGTGCTACTTCTGCTTTTAGCTTTTAATTAAAAGGCCTTGTTTAGACATATGCTTCAGTGAAAATCAACACACAACACAGTTACACTGGTATAAGACCTATTTCAGAACAGTGTATGGGTCACCTGTTGCAGACTTTGTGGCCTGTCGGGTGTTGCATGGTAGATTAACAATAAAACAAAGACAATGAACCCTAAATGTGACATTTATTTTTAGATCAAACCTTGATTGAGAGCATCTTTTGCCAGTAGATATATAGCCAAAAGAATCAAAAAACAAAAAACAGTTGGTGGCACCCTGATACGCTGAATTCTTGGCCACATTTACCAACATTTTTCTTTTTTTTTTACTCTTTCAGCACCCAATTGCTTCTTGTCAAATTCAATAACAGCATGTAGTTTCGCATGCCACACAGTGCTAATTTGATCCAGAGTGATACCATGTGTCATACTACCATCTAGTGGTGAATTCTAGTAGGAGCAGTTGGCATTTCAACTCAGCAGTGCTGATATTTTACGAGGATTTACACGCCTCAGTAATGTCCCCAGATTTAAAACTATTACGCGTTTTACAAAAGAAAGGAATCATGTGATAAGGGTTTTTGTCATCCTCTCATGTATTCTGTCTTTCCTTCCTGTCTCCTCTCTCCACTGCAGTTGTTATAACTGTGGAGGTCTGGATCACCATGCCAAGGAGTGTGGCCTGCCCCCTCAGCCAAAGAAATGCCACTACTGCCAGAGCATCACGCACATGGTGGCTCAGTGTCCCCACAAGGCGCTGGCGCCTGCCACAGGCTCTCAGGACCAACATGCGTCTACCTCGGCCTTCAGCCCAGGGACCGGGCCCTACCTCTGCCCCCCAGAGGAGGAGGAGCGCTCCGGTTCGTCCCCCATGGAGGGCTCCTCCTCCTCCCCCGAGGAGCCCCACACACGCGGCCCTCGGACCCAAAGGTGGAGGAAATCCTGAAAACAGCCCATAGCGGTGAAGCTTTCACTGCTCACCCCTGACCCACATGTCTCCCTTCAATCAAGGATAGCTGAAGTCCCCGCCTCATCTACCTCACACCTGTGAAAAAAAATGGGAGGTCTTGATTTCTTTACTTTTATATTATTTTTTTCTTATTTTATTTTTCTAACCAGCGCAGCTATGGCAACGATCACCGGGGTACAGACGTGTGTGAATGTGTGTGACTGACTTGCGGTCACCTGGTGCAGCTACGGCAACCACCACTGGAATGGTGACTGCAGGGAATGACTGTTTTTCTTGTTTCAATCAGTGCAGCTCGAAAGTGAAACGTCATGGTATGAATCGTGGTTTGATCCTCATTTTTTCCCTCTTTGACCTAAGTGTTGGCCATTTTGAATGCTTTTTCCCTACAGTTGTTGTTTAAAGCCACAAATTTATATCCTGCAGGCCTAACCATTCCGAAAATCATGATGCATCCTTTTAGCACACACGGTAGCTCATTTTAAGAAGGATTAGAAGACTTTTAAAAGCTTGCAACCCCTCGAAGTGATAATCCAGACCTGTAGGATTGTTAGCTTGATTTATGAAAATCTTGAGGGAAACTTTATGGATCCCAGAGGGAATTTCTTTAAAACAGTGGGCTGCTAAACACATTCTCTAGAATCTTGAAACACTCATTGCATACCTCTCTCTTACATGAAGCAGACTGGACCAACTGATTGTCAAGGAGTGATCAAGTGTGTTTGTGTGTGCATGTGCAAGACTAAGAAAGTGTGGGATTGATTTGTGTGTGTGTGTGTGTGTGTGTGTGTGTGTATGTGTGTGTTGTGCATGCTCTGAAAGGAAGCACAACTCTCAGACTGGAATCGCCTCAGCTCCAGGTGCGAGTCAACACTATCAACTTTCAGTTTCCTGTTATGAGAGATAGACACACCTTATATAAGACATCGTATAATCCAGCTAGCTCATAGTTTTAGACTCAAGGTAATGAACTGAACATTAGACTTCCATTTTGGTTTCTTGCATAATTAGTTGAAAATAACATTACGGTTTATAAATCATAGTATAAGTCATTAATATATATGTAAAGTCACAAGATATAATTGAAATTCTATTAACTTTAAGTAATGCATATATAAGGAAATAGCTCTGACATAGATGAATAGCCCTGTATATTGCATGGGATACTTTATTGTGTGAAAAACTTGTAGCTCTCTCTCTATTTAACAGTTTTCATCCAAATCAAACTGACCTCTATTTTTGTTTTTTGTTTGTTTTTTATTTTACTGTAGTCCCTCTTCTTTTTTAATTCAAATAGTCAGCCAGCACAAAGACTCACCTTGTTTTGATTACAGGTGTAGTGTCAGACCATTACAGTATCATCAGAGCTGCTCTACCTACTTAATACCTCACCAATTCTTCCTCTCAGAAATGAATGTTGCAGAACGTCAAGCTGTTGGCTCTCCAAGCTGTGTTAGCAGTAAGCTCGAACCACCCGTTTCCTCTTCCATCTGTGCCTACCAGTTGTTAGTTAGCACCAGCCAGGTTGTGCGACGAGATGCCGTCACTGCTGCTGCTGCTTCAGACTCACTGAAGAGAAAGAGAAAGAGAGAAAGAAAGAGAAAGAGAGAGAGAGAGAGAGAAAGAGTGCTGCTTTTAGTATAACTTGAATCCCAAGCATGGCTTTAGTGGCACTTATTTGTGACCTAACAACTCTTCTCTGACCATATTGAATGTGAAAAGAGCTCATCTGAAGTCGACACCTCACAAAAGTTCATGTCGGGTCGCTTTGGAGTTGTATCTTAATGTTCTGACAAATCAAATAACTTTGTATGATGATATCAAACTAGCTTGTGTGTTTTGAAAAGCTCTAAAATAGACAACCAACTTTCTTTGGTATATTTCTATACCAAAGAGTTTGGCTTTATTTTTTTTTTGAAGGCATTTAAAGTTAAGACTTGCTGAAGTGCTTGCTGTCCTTGCTCTTTCAGAATAAGAGGGACTTATTGCTGAAAGCGCAACACTGCAGTTTGTTATTTTTTTTTTTTTAATGTACAGCTTTTTGAATGTGTGCGTGCGGTAAATATCAAATCTTGACAATGCAGCATGACAGAAAAAAAAATGAATGACCAAACCACATTAGGAGCACAGCCCATGCTCAAATCTTTATGAAAACAACATCTTTTTGTATGATGTATTTTTACATTTTTACACACAATTCCTCTCAGGATGATGAACTGTTCTCAGGGAATTAACCAAAAAAATGTATTTTATTCTTTTGGGAATCATCCACTGACTGACTCAACAAACTCTGTTAAGCAATGGCGAAGAGACATACGTATGTAACTGATTCATGTACTGATATTAGCAACTACCTCTTGAGTTATACATAGTTGTGCATTTCTTTTTGTTTTGTATGTTTTTTTGGGGGGGGGGTTGAGCTTGTATAATTAACTGTAGGTCTCTATTGTACTGAGGTGTGAGAATTTCCCTAGTGTTGCCACAGACTCCCTGGTCTTCCTTCCCAGATTTGATGAGTTACTTTTTTCTTTTTACTGCAAAACTCTCTTTTTTTGTTTACAGCAAAAGCCTACCTCATACGCGCTGTTCCTCCACAAACTCCTTACCTCCTCCCAGCCCCCCCTCTACCTCCTCCATGCAGTTGTTTGTTAAAGAAACTGACACTTGTCACACTAGAGTCACACAGTGTTTTCAACGAATCAGCCCTTAAAAGGCTCGTCACTTGTGACTTCAGTTGTATCTTACAATCAAAGCCCTTTTTGAAGCTTCTACACAAGTTTTCAGAATGGGTATGTTTGTCTCACACATCCAGAGTGGAGTTTTTTTCTGCCAGCTCTGTGTCATACTGACAGTATACACTCATCACTTAGCTGCAGACAGCCAGTGAGTTTACCTCAGTTTGTCGGTCTCGTTATAGACATGTTAAATATGAGATATTTTACATTTCCATGTGAACACATTTTGAAAAGGCATCGACTGTTGTTTTTAGTTTCTAAGTATTGTATCAAAACTGTTTTTGTAACCATTTGATACCATGGGCTTAAGGTGGAGAAGAATTGGATTGTACTTCGCACAAGGAGTGCCTGTCTTTATGTTTTGTTTGTCTGACCCTATTACCAAATAGATATTTCCCTCTTTTTGGGCTTCATGTTAATGGCCTTCATCAGCCATTTTTATAAGCCTCAGATAATCAGAAGTTGTGTGGTTTGGAGATGATGCCCCCTCTTGTTGCAAACTACGTTTGTAGTTTAGAGCAGCATTGTTAACAATTAACATGAAATCAGTAGATTTTATACTAATGGTAATAATTGAATAGACGTCATTCTAAAAAATGTTTATGAAGATGAATATTGTTATCAGTACTTTTTAAACTAACTCGTGAGTTCAAACATTGATTTTGCATGGGACCGTAGTTTTACGATTCACAGTCAGCTGAGCAATGGGCCTACATATAGAATTGAATGCTTGTTTACGCCAGATACGAACAAAATACATGACCATGGTAAATAGTGATATTATTGTTGTTAGTAGCTTTATATTTTCTTCCAATCAATGTAACTACTGATTTATCTCTTGTTTATTTGGTGCAGCCAAGAAAAATCTCCTTAAGGTGGTAATAATCAAATGGTAATTATAGAGGTTTGACAAGGCTGCAAGTAGGATAACGAACTGGTAGAATCGTCTTAATATTTTCCCACTTTTGTCTTAAGTTCTGGATAATGCAAACATGAGATGACCCAAGTCTCATCCATGCATTCATCAAAAATTTTGCATAGGGTTTTACTCAAGACCAAACATTTGTGTACCTGAATGTACCAGCTGTATCTCAGCAGAAGGCTCAGAGTGAGTCTCAGGCCTTGAAAAGGGAACATGGTATTCTCGAATTTAACTTGCCACCACAGAACACACCATCTTTATCTAAAATTGGCACTAATCTTTAGAGTCAACACTGGTGCATTTCTGCCTCACAGTGGTGGTAATGGAGAAATGAAATGTAAGAAGAGGAGGGATGCACCTGCCATGTGGAGTATGCATTGTTCACAGGCATTGCAGGGAAGACTGTATCTCTCATATGACACCATGTTGACAGAGATTGTGATATTTATTGAGAAACTGGGATAAATCAGATTGACTTTTTTTTTTAAAAAGAAACTCTTGGCTTTTATCTTTTATTTCACTGAATGCATTCGTTTAAAGCTGTGGGAGTTGAAGGATATTTCAGGTTTTGTGGTCTCGTGTTTTTCTACGCACAATAGAGAGCCGAAGTTATGCCGTCACATCCGGACAAGCCTCCGTAACTCAGTGCCACCCTTTATTCAGTTTGTATTCCGTGTGTCTTTCAGAAAAATATATAAACATATTCTTGTGATTTACTGTCCACCTTCTACAGAGTTGCAAATTAAGACAACGGTCGTTATTAGAAAGTGAAATCTTTGTGAGTTAAACAGAGTACAAGAGAAAAACCAAGAAAGAAAAGCCACCACCCCCGTGGAAAAAAAGTTGAGGATACTCACGTAATCACAATTTTATTTCGTCCACATCAGAGTTTCTTTGTCCATATCAGTTAATGTCAACGTCACTTAAAAAACAAACAAACAACTTTCCAGTTAATAAATCTCTACAGTCTAATAACAGCAATCAGGGCGCTGCCTTATTGCTAACAAGCAAGATGTTTAACGTAAAGAGCTCATGGAAAAAAACACATTTACCGAATAAACAACTATTTTAAATCGTTTTCAAGAAACTACCGTCCTTATCTAAACATGAAGTGATATGCTATTGAATGAGACTCTGTTCCAGAGTAGTTTTGGTTATTAGCTTACTTTCTCAAGTCTAAGGGATTTTAAGCACAAGAAAATAATATTGTTAATCTCTGTGAAAATGAGGCATTTAAAGTTCATTTCAGTTCTTTAACATTCCAGTGAAAATCGTGTATCACTAAATGTTAAGAAAAATTTACACTTAGTCCCTAGCGCTAAGCGCTAGCATTCTGCTAACGCATGTTGATCGGTCGGCTAAAGATTTACGACTAGCAACGTTACGTTACGGTAGGCTTATTTCAGCTAACATTAAGTGAACATGACCACAAAACTTTCGGTTTTGTTTATTATAATACTTAACTATTTTCTGAACGATAGTTACAGCAGACGTTAGAATCGTGGTAAAACAAAACACAAACTCTATGCTTGACTGATGTGTGAAACCAAAATGGTGAATGCCGTAAACTGGCGTGCATGCCAAAAACATTTAAATAATAATACAGAAAGGTACTTCATTACAAAAAAGCAGCAAAAATCGAATCTAATGGAAGTATATCTGTTGTCTCTACCAGTTATACCGAAAACATGAAAAGAAATTGGCAGAATTTTTTTTTACACCATAAAAGTTACATTTTTGGGCTACAGCTCCTTAAGCCTTTAATTCATTTTGGACCGCCCATGACGTATTCCAGCTCCTCCTGTTTCCAGTCTTGTGCTAAGCTAAGCTAAGCTAAGCTAACTGAGTGCTGGCATAGAATCTGTTTCCCGAAATGTAAATTTTTTTACTAGTTTTGTGGCACTGTGTTTTTGAGTTACATTTTAAACAGTTTAAAAAGCGTTCTCTTAACTTTAAAGGAGCATTCGAACATGCAATTTGTTTGTAAAGTTCAAAATGACAAAATTTGTGTTTTTTTTTATTGGACAGTACTTAAAACTAATTTAATTAGAATAATATTAAATAATTAATATAATTGAAGGGGAAGTGTGTGAGCCATGTCTATATTTTTTCAAATGCTTAAGCGGAAATCACCTGTTGTCTTGTACAGTGAAGACAAAAAGCCTGAATTATCCTTAATATTTCTAAAGCCTCTGAAGACAGACCAGATGTAGGCCTGCTATGCCATGACCATAGACATGCAACCCTCAGCAGTCTGTCTCAGTGCTCCCTCCTGTGGTTGTTTAGGAGATAACTGCAGACAGACAGAAGTTCACATACCTCAACTGCTGCCTATGTCAGCTGCTCTGTGCTTTGCAATGACTGGAGAAACAATGTATATTAGGAGACGATCATTTATGATGTTTATTTTTTTTAACTGAACAGTATCATGTTGGATTCATGTTGTGTTTGTGTATATGAAATCATCCTGGGACATTGGACCTCAAAAGGACCTATAAATCCAACCAAGGCAGTTAAAAGTGCAGATACCTCCTTGTATTGACTAATAACCTCACATGTTTGTTTATGTTTTTACTCTCTACATTGTGGCCAGAGGGAGTCTTCTGTGCTCTCTTGCTCTGGAGTATGTCTAGAGCCAAGCACTGATTGCTTTTGAATAGGGAAAATATTCTTCTATGTGCAGATCACTCATTATTTTAGCCCCAATATAAGTGTACTGCCTTTTTTATTTCTGTGAATCTTGGGTTGGATTTTTAAATATGTCTGAATTGTTTTACTTGATTGGAAAATAAACATATTATATTGGCATTAATGTATGTATGATTTCCTACTAGACACTTCAGTGGTTTAATGATTGCTTGGATATTTAGGGAATATAGGGAAATTCATTCAAATTTACACATCAAGATTAATAAACTGATCTTGATGTGTAAAATTTACACATCAAGATCAGTTTACTAATCATCAGAAGTGGGACTTGGACTGTGAAAACCATTTGTCCGTAGCCCTGGAGGAGCTTGTCTGCTGCTAACAAGGTTCCGTTGCACTATAGGAAGTGTTGAATTTGGTCCTGAAAGGTTTTTATCATCTTCAACACCCGTGGTGGCCTTTTTTCATGGGGTCCAGACAAAAATTACCACAACATAAGTGAAAGGCAAATGAATAAAATCAAAGTTAACTGACATTTTCTAAAGAATTTTACTACTTACATTTCAGCAACTTCTTGAGACTTTGATGAAAGTCGCTTCTTTATGGCCCTTCAGTTGTCTGACAATAGAAACAGTGAGATACATCAATCACAGTACCTACATATCACTGAAGCTCAAAGTGATGACAGTTGTCATAGTGAAGGAAAATTGAGTTCTTTATTTGATCAGTTCCACTTCTTCTCCACTAGGGGGCAGCCTAGTGCCGCTGTGTCATTGCTTTCCCTCAGGCCTGTGAAGGACACAGCCAAAGCAGATTAATCACCTCAACACATCTGACTCACCGAAGATGCTGGTGTTTCTTCACGGCCATCTCTCTATTCTCTCGGTCCTCTTTAATGGCCCAGTGCTTTGCATTTTATAACCAGCTGTCTCTCTCACTGTCTCTCTGCTAAGCACATTCAGGCTTGAGGAGGTCCATTAAATGAACGCTCTTTGTTTACAGTTTCCTTTTGTTATCCACCATCATTTTCCTATACAGCTCCCCCTTTTCATATACAATCTCTGGAGATGGCTTTGTCAAGGTCAGCTATTTTTATGGAATGCGATACTGGAGGTATTGCGGGAAGGCGGTGATAAGAAGAAGACAGGGGAGAAAGAATAGAGTGAACTAAAGGATAAATACTGCCGGGCCTTTGCTGCACGCAGAACGATGTGTGTTGTCAGAGGCAGTGCACAGCCTGAAGTGCAGAGAAGAGTACATAACCTCACGGTCTTTCTCTGTATTGTCCTATTCCTCATTCCTAAACTGCATGTTGACCTTTGTAGTACTGCCTCCAGGCTGTATGCTTTAACCTTTCCAGTGAGATAGAAGGGGCCCCAGCACCGGGAATACAGGATAAATCACAGCTGCTGTGTGTTAATACGACAGAGAACAACACACACTGGCGTGCAGACACTGTTCCTTTTTCACATAATCCTCCTCGTCTCAAAAACACACACCTGCATGCACGCAGATGGCCACGTCTCCATAAAGACGTCCACAGCACCGGCGCACTCGGCTCTTATATTCACAAGTGCTCCCTGAATTATTCATCCTTCATTAAAATGCACTATGAGTAATGATAGCCAGGAGTGTGTTTTGGGGTATTTTTTTTATGTTTGAGTAAAACACAGGGGTCATTAGGAGTCATTTCTGGTCAATTTTGTATGATCAACCATGCTCCAGAGAAAGACAGGAAAAAAAATCCCATTTACTTTCTGTGGGAATTCATGTTGAAAGAGATCAAAGGGGACAGACAAAGAGATGAGAGAATCGACATCTTCTCGTCTCCATTTGGCTCCCTACGAGAGGAAGAAAATTACTTTAAAGCTGCTGCCTTGATGAAAGAAAAATGCGTGATGGCTGATGTATTCCTCCAGAGGTGGAATCAACAGTATGAATGACTCAAAGGCAGAGAGGGCTAGAAAGAGAACATTTGAGAGAGCCATATTTTGTTGGGGAGTGCTATTTGACAGCAGTGAAGAAAACAGCGATTCTCGTGTCAGGAGATGTGACTGGTTCAACAGTCCGTGCTGAATTTTTTTCCGGTATGTGCATAAAAAAAAAATGCAGCAGATGTCATCAGATAGTGAGCTCATTTGCAGCATCAGTCTGGGGATTTTATCAGACTGAGCACTAGCGAAATGTCTATCTCTCAATGTGATTTTGTGTCATATCCAGCCACAAACCTTGTTTTTCTCAGGACAAGTGTAGAATAGGTCACGGAAACGAAATAGCCTCCAAACGTCCCATTAGTTTCTCTCACCCCTACTCTAGAAGACAACCTGCACTGTCATTTTTCTGACAGAGCTGTCAAAGCAACGAGCGCACCATCCTAGTTACACATAAAGCAAATAGAAATGAAAACATTGTCAGTGAAAAGACTCATGGGGTAACGGAGACGCCAGGAGCAGGGTGAATCACTTAGCAAGCTGTGCTCCTCCATTCTGCAGCTGCCACCCACCACAACACATCTGCCACCGGGAAAAAATACTCAAGGAGAGAAAACCACATCCAAACAAATTGCTACATGACACAAAAGATCACTTCTTTAAATTGAAATTCATTTGCAGTCGAAATGGGGTTTGTCCCCCTGGGCTCACACGTCTGACTGTAGAAACCCACATGCAGGTGGCAAATGGCGGAGACTGTGCCTACAAACAGACGTGCTCGCCCACACACAAACTGCACGTAGTTCCAGTAAGACCATTAGACTCCTTCACGTGGGCCCAATTGTCCTTCCAATACGCCCCCCTGTGCTATCTGTGGGCCGACACATGCCACTGCCGGGCAGGATCCTAATGTGTACCAAATCATCACTTTTCAACCAACAACGCCTGCCTGGCTCAGCCAGTTACTGTAAATCCCCTTTTATTGCATTTCCCCAGGATTTCATATTATACATGCTGAACTCCACAGAAAGGAGTCAAAGCTCATTTCTAGACCTGAAATGGCTACAGAAGTGGAATCAGCCACCGCAGGCTGAATATTGAACCAAAAAGTGCTGCTAGCTTTGTTGATATGAGCCACATAGTAACAAATCATTAAATTCTTTACACAGGCCATGCCAGGAATCAGTGATTTGCTTTAGGGAGGTTGAATAAAACACTAAATTATTGAGTTTTTGCCTTTTTGTTTTTAAAGCAACAAGAGCTTTTTTTTTTTTTGCTTTTACATGAAAAACAAATTACATGTGATTTTAATCTTATATCGGTGTCATATTCATATATGGAAATAAATTCCATTAACTTGAAATCAATTATACATTCTTAGATTTGTGATATTTCCAAACCTTATTTTACATATGAGTTGATTTGAACACACACATACAGTTTGCGGTTTGTGGCAAAGTAGTTATACTGTGTGGTGAATCCTGTCAAAAGGTATCACCAGGGTAACTGCTGACTGCTGGTCACTACACTCTTTTCTCTAGTTTGGCTGTGACTATGATTGCCGTTTGCTCAGTTAGCCGGAGAGCGAGTGGCCCTACGGATTGTGCCTGGGCTGCAACCTCAGATCATGGATGGGAAATCAGCACGGAAAACAGGGCTCAGCAGCCACCAGACTGGCACAGCCTTTGAGAAAGGTGGAGGCCAGTTTGACAACAGGGGATACAGTACATTAGATAAATTATGGCTTCAACGATGACCATCACTCCAAGGACGAGAGGACAGACAGACAGGGACAGGAGAGAAGTGAAGCAACAGACTAGCGAGAGATTTGGGCATCAGCAGCTGGTCAAAAAAGGTTTGTAGCGCAGGAATATTTTCACATCTTTCATGGTGAAATAGAATTTTTTTTCTTTTACCAAACCAAAAGTGACTGTGGAAAGACAAACCAAAATGCTTTTGGTGATTTTTATTCTGTTCGTGTCATGTCGAGACTGAGACAAGCCTGTTTTAATTTGTCGCTTATCTGTTTATCTCCCAAATTAAACTGTGAGGGGCCTACTGCCTATAGAGGTGCACAAAGTGGTATTATGAGAGAGGACGAGCAGGGGCTAGCTGGTTAGCATGCTAACTTAAGTAGATATCTGCAACATAATACATAGACATCTTATGTTGTGTAACTTCAACACTCAAATTGCACTTTTCTGGGAATAAATACCACAGTATAAAGTGTGTGGTAAACATCTCATGGTATACTACATAACGTTTTATCACCCACACACACTGTATGTAACGACTTAACCAGTACATACACGGCAAAAATCAAAGTGGCCATGATCTGGAATCCTGAATTATTCAAACAACTGGGAAATGAGCAGAGGAATGTATTTCCTCCCTCACAAAACCTTCCTTTGCAGGTGCTATTAGCTTATAATATCTGTATGACAAACCAAAGTCACATTCAGAGAGCAATTTTCTGTCCACAACACAATCTTGGCCATTAATTGCCTAATGAACAAGATGTTATCCAAGGATACTTTTCCAATGACCACTTAGGAAAAGGAGGAAGAGGACTTAATATGATGGAAATAAGTGTGACAGACTAAACGGTCCCTGCTGAACGCACTGACGCATACGCTGACCTTCCCTGTCAATCTGGAGGGTAGACGGGGTGGCCATTTACGTTGTGGCGGCAGAGCTGGGGCTGCAGAAACAGTTTTCATCATTACTCCTAGAAAACCTTGTCAGAAACCCAGAGCTGTCTGACCACATGCTGCCTCTGGGAGAAGGAAATAACAATAAACAATGAAAAATCAGAGTCAGAAGGTGTGCAACATTCAAGGGGGGCTTTTTTTTTTTATCAGGCCATGCAGTCTCCTGTGTATCATTGTGAACTGTGTATACTAACGGTCATCTGGATTTCTGGGGTCTCAGAGGGGAGATATTAGAAACTCGGTGTTCAAAATGATACACAGCCAGGCACACAGCCAGGTGGGTGGACAGACCAGCGAGCCAGTCGGAAAAATAGCTACTCAACATGCTTACAATCTTGATTTGATTAACAACTTAGCAATTACCTAATGCATTCCTTTGGATAATGCAAATCATGTCTTTTGGGCACTTAATCAGTTAGAGGAGCCTGACATTTCAGAATACTGCGAGACATAACGCTCATCAGCTGATGCACTCTAAAACGAGTTACCAAAACATAGCCTGTCTTCTGCTCAACTGTTACTCAGAGAATATGAAAAAGCTGCATGAATAAGGCAGAACTACAATTATGACATTTTTAATGACATTATTTGTAAAACCTTGCATCAATGTCAAATTCCATGAGCTCATGTTTGTTTTTTTCACAGGACAGCCAAGCCTTTGGAGTCATTTCTAATAAATTTTTCCAGGTATTCATTCACTTCAGCTTACACCACTAGATTTAGATACATGAAAAATGACAAGCAACACTGGTAGAATGCCAGCGAGTTTCAGGTTTATGTCTTCCCTGTCAGTGTTCATAATGCGTATACTATGGGGTGGCTTTAAAGAAGTCATGAACTGCATTGATTCATGTACAGCAGGGATGTCATCACCAGCATTGGCCCGCGTGTTGGTGTCTCTGAAATCCCTGGAACAACAGGTCAAACGGTTAACTGCAGTGAAGAAGTAACCTACCAAGTATGCTTGTCATTTCACAACATGGAGTCAATGGACGTAAAGTGTCGTGGGGCCAAACGTGATCGTGTCACCACGTGAAGAGAAAACACATTTAGCGGATAAATGATCTGCTCTGTCCACTTGAGGCAACTCGAGTGGAGCAACACCTGGCGCACGAGCCAAGGTGAAACATTTACTGTGGCGACATACAGTTAAGTGTCTCATAGCTGCTGATTATTCCCACATCAGATTTATCACAGCTGCACTGTTACATTCATTAGTCACCTTTGCGGAGGTTCAAAATTCATTCCTGACCTAAGAGGGAGCAGTTGAAAAAAAAAAAAAAAATCTTATCACTTGGCATCTCTTCTGGAGCTTTTGATTATATCACATGAACTTCCTCAGCGGATAGAGTTGCCCAGTTGGAATGGTAGAAGTTAATTTATTGCATTTTTATGAACTCTTTCATCCAGAATCAAGTGATGTTTCTCTTCTTCTAGCACAGCAATTTGCATTATTATGTCTGAAGTAAGACTTTTACTTCAGTGTACTAGAGCTAAAATGTAGTCTGGTAACAGCATTGTACCCTGGCAACTACAGTTATGTTTATCTTTAACACAAGCAACAGGCAATTTGCATTTTTCATTATGTCTTTACTGGTGACTCATCATATCTCATCTACTGATAGTTAACCACTATTGTTGTCAGGGGGACTTGACAGAAGCACAGGTCCAATTTCTAGGATGAGTCACCTTTCTTACTTTGAGCACCACTTAGTTCACAGTTTCATTGTTCTTACCCACCACATTGATTGTACCCAGACATTACGCACAGTTGGCCCCACGATACTGACAGACAAAAGACTGGATCTCTGATTGATGAGAGAAATTAACCCTATAATGCAGAGTTTGAAGCCCCGTAGCCAACAGTTGACAGTATTTGGGGGCTCAGTTGGTATCTGCTACATATTTCATCCACATGAGGGGCTACCATGATACAAAGTACTACAAAACTTCTTGTTCGTGTACAAAAACAAACATTTTTGTAGAAATCCTGCATTTTAAACAACAACTGATACAGAGTGAAAACTGCAACCAGCGTGTAAGGACGGACATGAACAAGGACTTTGACAGTATACATTGTTTGTATAGGCTTTGAACATAATAGGCATGGCAGAAAGTTCTTTACAATGACAGAACTTTGGCACGAGAAAGGCATTACAGAAGAAAAACGATGAATATTCGACAAGGTCAGCATAGATGATCCCAAACTAAATATCACTTTTATACATCAGTTCATAGTAAACCATTTGGCACTGACTACCGCTCCTTTTGTTGGTGTGAGATTAGCGATTGTTTAAATCATTTGAAAGCAATTCAAGCCACTGAAGGGAGGGGCCAGTGGGGTCACACACACATGGTGGTAAGACAAAAGGGCATTGACATCAACAGAAAAACTACATCTGATGTTACTGTCACAATAGTTTTCTCCTTTCTGCACAGGTGTCAGATGAGTGTGTTTATGTATGTGTGCCTATATGTGTTTTGTATATGTGTGTGTTTTTTAAATCCACTTCTAGTGTGGACCAGACTTATGTTTTGTCCCAAACCTGCTTGGCTCCGCTTTCATTTTACACACTTTCAAGTCCTTCCTTTCCAGATCCCTTCAAAAAGTGAACGTCACAGTGAGGTGACACTGCTCAGGTATCTATATTTCCACAGGAAACATCTGTCTACATAAGCAAGTGGGTTCAAAAGAATCCTGTTTTGGCTGCTAACCTCAGTCTGTGTTTAAGTCAGCATTAATTTGACCCCCCCTCCCCTCGCCGTCACCCTTACATGGTTTTAACTGACGGGTGTGTTTGGGGGTATGCTCAGCGCTCATGGTTCATGCCATGGTTTCCTTTCCTGGGAGTCTCCTGTCATTGAAAGTGTGCATGTTAATGACCTCTTCTGTCTTAACGATGACGGGTGGCTGAGGCTTCTGTTTGAGACGGCGTTGACACTTCAGAGACACACGCAGCTCATCCATCATGGCACTGCAGAATGATCGCTGCGGAAGGCAACAGGAAAGAGAAAAAGGTTATAGCTGGCACCACGCCGTTTGCCACATTAGTCAAAACTATGCAGATCCACTGTATTGTATTGATATGTATGATAGAGATTTCAGCTCACACAACTGATAAAAATGTATTTTACAATACAGTATGTCTTCAGAGGTAACACTGGGAAGTCAGCGTTAGTTTTCAACATGGTGGCCTGGAGACAAACTTTCTAATGTTATAGCTAGACAATAATGAAATACGTTTATGAAAACATTTTAACGGAGAAATAAGCTATGCAGCAACAAAAACTTGATTCATACTCAATCGGCACTGCTTAATTTTACAGTTTGATCAGAGCTTTGGACACACGGTGTCTATTTGGACGCACTTTCTTTTATTTTGCATCATAGAACAATATGTACAGAGCCAAAAGTGTGTACATCCAAATATTACACCCATATGTTTAAAACTAAATTAAAGAGTTTGGTCTAGACTTGCTCTCTAATTGGAAAGTGTCATGAGATAACATTTGCTGTGATTTGGTACTACATAAATAAATTGAATTGGACTGAATGAAAAACAAACCACAGAAACAGATCCAGAGCAAAAGCACACAAAATATGTCCACTTGCGTTTGGCCATAGAGTGTAATTTTATCAAGTAAAGGCAGTCCATATAGCTCAAAATCACAAATTACCAAGAGCTTTACAATCTGTGCATATAACACACACCATCTTCAGCCACAGTTCTGATAAGGAACTTAAACATGAAAGAAAGGAAGAAACTTACTGCCATGTTGATTTTAATCAAGAGACCAACCAGGCACCTTAGTTAAGTAACAATAATCACTTTGCCCGGCTTTACTTTATGTGTTTATGTTGTTTTTATCAAAATATTCAGCAAAGTAACTGCCAGTTGAGTGAATGAATCCCATGTTTCCATTCAACATTAATTGTCAATAACAATTTAGCAATTGCACTTTCATAAATGGAGATTTGGTAGATACTTATCATGAAAAGGTTGGTACGATGGTAAGGACAGGCTGTTATTCCCATGTAAGACCACACCCTGCAATTTCTCTAATACAACTCAACAGCATGTTTTTGTTACACCCTGCCTGCCTGCTCTTTAAAATTCCAAACCCACACCTGAGAATGCAAGGTTTTTTATTATGAGTCTGAAACCCAATCTAAAAGTATTGTGATAGGTTTAAGAAATTACTAAATATTTCTTGCCAGTTGTGATTTGCATGTTTAAAATTGGTCCCTTTAATGTTGCTTTTACTGTCAAATTTCATGGAAAATTTGATAAAGCTATTGAGCAGCATCATCAACTAGCTGAAAATAAGAAAAAGTAACACAGATGTAACAGCAGCCCATAGATGTTTGAGTACTGAACCAAATCAAAAATAAATTCTTAGTCTTAACACTGACTCATGTAAAACTCAAGGACACCAAGTTAAATTTTAACACTGAAAAGCCGAGATAAAGCTCCACTTGTTAATTGGAGTCCTGAAAAACATTTTCGGGAAAACAGGACATCATTTATAGGTGCGATGTGTCCTAAATGTTCCAGTTTTCAGCTTTATTGTCACACAAAGACCTGAATGCTGTTTCAGAGCTTTTAAGACTCTGCCAAGAACTAAGCAAAAACATTTTTAATGCTGGCTTGCAAGCAGAAAATGTACAGGCATTGAATAAAGGACAAAATATCCACTTCACAAGATTAAATCCAAAAATATTGGTACCTTCTTTTAAAACAAAATCTCTCCCTTGCAGAGTGACACGTGTTACGTAACCCCTGTAATATGAGCCTCTGTTGTGCCCTCATTACGTATGTGGTGTGAAATCCTATAAAATGTCAAAATGCTTGTGCATCAATGTTGCCAAGAGAAATTCTCATACATTCACTTTCTGATTATGCAAAATCGAATTCAAATTAGGACAGAAGATATAAAAGAGGAGGGAGAGCAGTAAAGTATGAAGCTATTACCTCTCCGTTTGTGCATGAGCGTAGGTGTACGAGATGGATATCTGTAGATGGCTTATGCATCAGACCCCCCCCCACCCCCATTTACATTTATGTATCCGGCGTATGAATGAGATATTTTGTATACTCCAGCAGAGGAGTGATTACAGGAATGGGGAGTGGCAGCAAAGGGTGAGAGAAAAAGAAATGGTGGAGAACAATGAGGAGGAATATGGATTAGAGTGATGAAGTATATGAGGGGGGTAAAAAAAACTGGTGATATTAGGGTGGAGGAGGTTGGCAGGGAAAGAAAATAGAGAAGGAAAGACTTGTTGTCAGCATGTAAATTACTAGCACCTTGGCAGCCCAAAGACTGTGGCATTTGCAAATTATCTGAATATTGTGACCCAGTCTTGCGGCTCCTGATTAATGACAGCTAAGATGAGCTCTGAAACATATGCAGACCGTATAAAAAGCCAGAAATTACTATTGCAATCAAGTTACACGCCGCTGCGCTGTGCTAATTCTGTAGATGTAAATAATTAAAAGACGCTATCAAATGAACTTTCACAATTGTCTGGAAACATCGCTGTGCAAGTTAAAGTGCACAAAATACATACTCCACACTGTGTGATGAATCATGTGCACTCAGTCCTAAAATAGAGCAGAGCAGTCTGAAATATATTCAGTCTCTTGCTAGAAAGAAACATAACCAGAGGGGGAAAATAGCTGCAAATATGCTGCACTGTATGCATCAGGAGATTAAAGGATAATTTCACATTTTTAAAAGTCTCTCTTAAAAGAATACCCATTCATTCCTCTCATCCAAACTGGCTGTGAAGAAATCCAATCCCTGATGCGACTTCAAATTAAGAGATTGAGGACAAAATCTGCAATCCTTTCATGATAAAAACGAATATAAAAATTTAAGCAGAGCCAAATATGAGGCAATAACAGTCCGAGTGTGACAAACCAAGTAACAATCTGCCAGAGTTACAGTCCTTTAAATCCAAAATGATGGTGTTATAATTATGAGGAAACACAAGAAGTAATGATGTATTAAAGAGACTAACTTTGTAAAACTTATTTTGGCTGACTCGGGCTGAAACGTATCAGCTTGTCATGCCAGCTTCAGCTTTTCTGGGATCTTTTCACAGACAGTATGGAGGACCACTTACAGTGATCAGTGACTCATACACACATATGGGCATGTGAGCACTGTTTTAAGGCAGACTTGGGGAAAAAAACATGAAATCATTCCCAACTCATTCCTCATTCTGCAAAAAAAGAAGAAATGTGCAAACTAAAAACAAGTTACAAGAGTGTAATACAGTGCGCGTGTTGTGTCAGATAGTTTGCTTTAATTTTTTTAGTGAATAATGAAACCTAGCTTAGGCAAAAAAGATGAATTTTTTTTTTAGGAATATATAGCAAAAGCTTCCTAACATGTACCAGAAAAGACTCCAGTACCTTCTCCAGCTGGGCGTTCTGCTTAGACTTATACAGGACCTCCCCCACAGCCACGAACACTGACAGCACCAGTCCTGCTGCCAGCACGATGAAGATCCCACCGATGTTCTGCACCCCCAGCGCGCTGGCCTCTTTGCTCTCCTCTTCGGGACAGCCATTCCCTCTCCACCACTTCTCCTTCATCATGTGCAGCTTCCCTTCCTCCTGAAGCTGCAGAATGGCTATCGTGATCTTGTCTCTGTAAGGAGAGCCTGAGAGGGCAAACACACAACATGAAGCTAGTGAATATGGATATGAAAGACATAATGCCAAAGTCTTTCTTGAGTAGGTATATATACATATATAGACAGATAAGTGTTGGTGGGTGTATACAACATGCTCCAGCTTGCATGTGATGATATAACCTGTCATGTTATTGTTGGCTGCTTAGAGGGAGTTATTTGTAAGTCCTTCTTCAAATCCCACTAATCCCTATATTCACAGAGTGATTCCAAAATTCTCACTCCTCTCTGCAGTGTGTGAATTATAATGCACACGGACTTGGCAACAAAGACTTGGCTTTGTGGAGCAGAGCTGCTGTTGATTTTGACGAATTAGCTGCTGTTTGCACACGCTTTCATATGCCATAAATGGTGCGTACTCACAGCAAAAACAAGAGAAGCCCAGTGGGGTGCATTACAAGGGTACATGTGTGTTTGGAATTATATGTGTGTATCTCAGATAGGGTTGCTCTATCAGTGTGTTTTATGCATTTTAATGCCATGATGAGTAAAAGGTCCCAAATCCACAGACAGTTGGAAAGAGCCAGAATTAGCGACAAGGCATTAAGGCGCAGCGGGTGCTGGCGTGATCAAAGGAGGAGTAATCGTTGCGGAGTACCCGAGTGGGGTCGTGTTCCTCTGCCATCCACAGCGTGTGTGACACAACACACGGCCGATCGCGGCACAGCGCGCACAGCCAGGCCAAGAAAGATTAACACTTCGTGTGAGCGCTCATGTTTCATTTATAAACTGCTCTAAAAGCTTGTTAGTGCATTTATGTGATTATGGAACGCACATGTGGCAACGCCTGGTTGTACATTTTCATTTCATGCTCATGTGTTTATTTAGAGTAACTTAAAAGAGATGAAAAAGTAGTAAAATGTAAAATTTTTATAAAGCAGACATAACAGAAATAATTTTACGGACATGTGGGAACATTTTGTGCCCCCAGGTAGCAGACAGCATCATTTTGTCTGTTGCTCCCATACAGTTTTGCCTGCCTTGAGTTCCTCTCCGTCTCATCTATCATTTATCTGTTGCCATCCATCATCCTTTCATCTCTGTTTCTCTGTGTATTTAGACAGACAAAGGGGACATTAATACAAAAACAGTAAATTGCACAAAGTGCTGCTGATTTTTGAACAGCCCATCAGTGTTTTCTCCTTTGATCATAAGAAAGCTTGGATTACTGTGAGCGTACCTGTGGTGTGCTCATGAGTGCATGTGCTTTTCTTCGTGACGTGCATACTTTGCAACAACAAAGTACATATTCAGTCATTCCATGTATGCACAGTAGATAGTACTACTGTGAATATGCATTTATGCACATGTATTTGCAGGAGGAAAGCATATGCTTGCTTCATATGAAGATGAGGGATCTATCAAGTATCCGAGTCCCCTGATTCTGACTCCACTCATATTTCAAATGATTAATGATGGCCTAACAAAGCAGGCCTTGGATAAATGCTAATAGGATGGGTCCTTAGAGAGGAGGATATGGAGAGCGGGGCCTGAGCGAATGGAAAAGCACAGTGCTTGACACACTGTGCATACACAACTACCTGACAGATGTTCAACACCAGAGGACATCCATCACTCCCACGCTGCCTGGCCTCAAGTATTAATGTGATCACAGTTTAAATATATAGCTTTAGATGACGCATTTCTGTTTTGGGAACAGAATTTGTGAAAACCCGACAAGCACTAAGAGGTGAAGAATTATTATACGGCTTGCTTTGGTTTATTGCTGTAAGGGCCCTACAGGGACTGAGCTTTTAAGCGGTGTTGAGCAGGGCAAAAGTTACAGGCCAGAGCTTGACATGCAGGCTGAGGTCTTCGTCAGTGGTAGAAAAAGTATTCAGAGCCATTAGTTTAAATGAGATTAGTAAAACTACACTGTAAAAATGCTCAGGAGCAAGTGTAAGTCCTGAATTTAAAATGTTACAAAAGTAAAAGTAAAATCAGGAAAATGTACTTAAAGTATTCAAAGTAAACAAACTCACTGACATAATATTAAATTATTATTGTTAAATATTATATAATTTAATTATAATTACTCACATCTATGTAAAGACAGCATTTTATTTTATTTTATTTGTAGTCGGCTGAGGTGGGGTTAATTTTAACAATATCATACACTCACATGTAATGCTAATTTTTTTTTTAATATGGATTAACTGGGAGATTATTTCATCGAATAACTGAATGATTAATTTGTTTGTAAAAATTCAGAAAATAGTGAGAAATGCTATTATAAGAGTCAGAGAGCAAAATGACACCATCTCTCAAATCAATAGTCCAAAATTATCACAAATAATCTTTCTTTTTGTTATGAGTAATGACTTGGAACAGACAGCAGTTAATGCTGTCAATCGACAAAATTTTAAGAGCACATTTTATGTTTTGTATGATAAAATCTTAATATGCTCAGTAACTAGTAACTAAAAAAGGCAAATAAATGCAGTAGAGGAAAAAGTAAAATTTTTGTTCTGAATGTCAGTGAACTAGAAGTACAAGGTAGCATGAAGAGTGAAGTGCTATGTGCTCAAGTACAGTACTTGAGTAAATCTAGTAAGCTACATTCCACCATAGCTCCTCATGGTGCTTGTGGCATGGGAACAAGAAGAACCATCCTTGACGAAATGAAATATTCCCGTCCTCCAACGACAATGGCAGAGCTCACTTTGAATTAATGAAGCAATTAACTATCTCAAGACCTGTTCAATCACAGAAGAAACATTTCGGTGACTGTGATCAGCTTCATTTCTGAAATACTGAGCAATGAACATCAAGATTAGAAACTGAAACGAGTTAGTGGGCAGCAATAACTTTGAAAGCGGACATTTTTAATCATTTTTTATGCATTACAAAGCTAAACTACTTATCGGTGAAGCAAAGTGATTTGGGATATATTCTGAAGTCGTATATTTGAAACACTGTATTATCACATGAATGAAAACAGAACTGATCCTCGCTCTAGATCTGCACGTCCATCTCAAGGGCATCGGTGTAAGTACTTCTGCACTTACGGAGCCACAGCGGGACTATATTTCACAGCATCACATCGCTTTGTTACAGCCACAGCAATCATGGCATCCCTGCAGATCCATAACTGCCCCATACTCATCAGCAGTAGCCAGGTCCAGATGTGGATGGCCAAAATGAATCCTCCATATTTTGATGGCCTTCATTTCACCGATGATAGATGTGGCTATTACAGCTGGATGCAGTGCTCTCCGTGGCCTCGTGATGACCACTCTAACCTTCATGACACTGGGACTGGAGCCATCACAAGCGTTCCTCTAGGGTTCCCTGGAGTGCCAGGGTTGTAAGCCGCATGTTTATTAACCCTGACAAAGACTGTTTTATATGCAGAAAAACTCTGTACTATAAAACACTAAGTGGGAAGTTTCATTTTTATGATATTATTTGTTAAAAGAAAACATTGCTTTTCATGGGTTCAGCTTCTCTACCTCATCAAATAAGACACTGAAAAAAAAAATGTTCAGAGTGCTCTTCTGATACTCTGTGAAGTGCTTTGAGGTTGTAGTTTTATGCTCAAATATGATTCAGTGTCAAGTAAGTCGCCTGGAATTGCACTAAACTGACTTGAGCTGCTTTGTGCGATTATTTTGCTGTTTTGTACTCGCACTCTTGTCTAATGTGACTCCAAAGTGAACTAGAACACACCGTTAAAAGAACTTCTCAGCGTTGTTTAATTCAGTTTTGCCTCTTCAACTCAGAAAATCATTAAGGTTAGAAAAAAAAACTCCACACTTGCTAAGGCAGAGCTCAAATGGAGCCTGTGCTGTGAGCCTCAGGCAGTTTCTAACCTTATCCAACCTTATCCATAAATTCAACCATTCGCTTTTCATTAAGCTAAACCCCTTACATCTCATGCTGTTGAATCATTATACCCACGACCCCATCAATAAAGGTCAACCTGTCCATTCTCACAGCGTTATCCATCATCCACACGATATACCTTTATCTGTCACACACAGTATCTACATTTTTTATAACATAGCAGGCAGCTCAAAGACAAATAGAGGTTTGAGGTCATTTACCCATGGGTGTTCCCACTCCATAGGCTTTGGAGTCGATGAGGCCCCCAATCTGCGTGAGGTTGCAGTTGCGCTGGGTAACAAACTCGATGGTGGTGGACTCCATGAGGAAAGCATAGTCTGAGGTCAAGACACGCTGGATGCCTTCGTCCACGTTCTTGACCATCACTGATTGCCTCCTGCTGTTCATGAACTCCCACATCTTGTCATAGGTGGAGATTTTTGTTTTCTACAAAACATGAGTAGTAGGGATATATAAATATGATGGTCAGCCCTTAATTCTGCTTCAGCGTTTCACTTTTCATCATGTAGGCTATTTGCTTTTACCAAAATTATCTGGGAAAATAAAAAGAGAGAAATGTACTGATCTTTACATGTAAAAAGGGAAATTAAGTTATAGTTAAAGTTAATTAAAATTTTCACAAATCCAACCCAGTTTTAGATTCTATTTATGGTCAGCATTCTTTCAGAAATAGCCATCGAATATATCAACATTTTGCAAATATGTTTATAAACAATAGCAGCTGTTGGGCTCTTCATTAAAACAACAAAAGTTTGTTTGTCTGCAAACTGCAACGTTGCTCTTGTGTTGTACAAGTTGTTGACAAATTAACTGTTCACTGAACTCTTAACCAACATTTGCTGTTACCACAACGCATGTTGCAAAGGACCAACAATCTTAAGGATTATAACATACATTAGTGAGAAAGGCAGATTCCTCCTATAACCACTCTACAAACACCCAGATACCTTGAAGAAAGTCATGGTGGCACCGTCCTCCACCACCCCATACAGGATTTTAGTTTGCTTGGCCAGGTCATCGGCTGAGTCTATAGGCGACTCCATCCTCTCCACAGTGAGGAAGGCAGCCAAGTTGGCTGTGTATGAGGAAATGATGATGAGGGTGAAGAACCACCAGATGCCTCCCACTATTCGTGTTGACAGGGCCTTGGGCATGAGCTCTGAGCCTGGTGTGAGGGAGGTTGTAAGAGTCAACGTTACACTTGAAAACGTATTCATCTCAGCAAGTCCTCATGGTGATTCTAAATTTGTATTCAATTTTAAACTTTATTTTTAACATGTAAAAAAAAAAAAACAAGATTAGTTCCTTTAAAAACTTGATTCAAGAGCTCTTTTCAGCTCAGGCAGATGCGCCACTCGCTTTGAGAAGAAACCTCTTGAGAGCTCTCAAAACAAGATGATTGTCCGACTTCAAATAAGTGAAATTAACTCATCTCAGCCGGAAGTGAGGGCTTGAAATAATGCAGGAGAGTCACAACACGCCGTTTAAAATGTCACCCGAAAGTAAGGAGCTTGCATAAATCAATCAGTCATATCAAATGAAGCGCAATCAATATCGATTGTTCAGAACAGTGTACAGAAGTGACAGGCTGTTTGGGCCAGAGAGTCATGTACCCAAGGTAACCTCACATCCTGACTCCACACCCCACTGACCTCTAGGTGCTGAATGGCCAAAGGCAAGAGGAGAGGACACAGGGTATTATAGTACTAACATAGCTGCTGTTGATAAAAACAACGACACACACGTCCTCAAATTGCAATCCCAAATTTTTATCTTTAAAACAAGAGTAACTTTATTATACTCAAGCGGCTACTGTTCATGTTTTTCCCTCTTATAGACACACCTCTCATAAATGCAAATAGGTTTATTCTATGCTCCTATGAGCTACGTTAATTATATTAAGAAACAAAAAACATTACATGAACATTCACACAAGTTCTTTCTTCCTAGCTGAGAAACCCTCACAGGTCTCTCTCTATTGCCGCTGGCTTGGATAAAACAACCCAACCCTCAGAGACAGTGGGATATAGAGAGCTCCAGCTCCACAGAGCAACAGCAGCCACAGGCTGAGGCAACTACCTTGCTGCATGAGAGCCCCAACTCCAAACCAGAAACTATTGAGCAGCGTAAAATTGTTTTCCACTACATCCGAGTCTGGGTTGCATGGATGCGGGTTGTACCACTCATAAGGGCTAAACCTATAAAAGGAGAGAGCACAGAGAAAAATTATCAGCACAAAGCAAAGAACAATGTGTTCCCTGGTGCAGCTCAAATAACATTAAAAGATACATTTGAGTGGGAACAAAGGGAATGTAAATGTGTAGGAATCCTGTGTTGTGGCCTCAGGGTTGGAGCTTACGCAGAGACCAAAGCAAATCATTCTGGCTTTCGCTGAGATCAACTTATTGGCATATTCAAATGCCATCAGTTTATTGTGAGAACAGATCAATAGGCTGGAATAACACTGTCACTGGTGATAATGTCCCAGAGCGTGATGATCTCTGGAGCTCATCTGGATTCACTGACTCAGGAGCCAGTATGCGATTCCCCCAGCAACTGCAGTCAAAGTTACTTTGCTGATGCCACATCCTCCTCATACCCTCAACATGGGACCGTTACTCTTTTTTTTTTCCTTCTGGTTTCCCAACAGCCATCTCTCTACTTCCACTCCCTATCTCCTTTTCTCACACTCCCTTCACACCTTCATCTCTATTCCCCATTCCCACCCTGACAAAATAACCCTCACCCCCCCACCATCGATTGCCTTGCTTCCCCTATGAACCTCCCCCTTTCACCTACAGCTGCCTGCCTCAACTGATTGTTAGTGTCTTCAGGTCATCTGTGGACATTTCTCATTTATTATCCTAAGCAAAAGTGGCACAGCATTAGCACAGGGTGATTGGGTTAGCGTTAAGCATCAGGATCTGATTGAGTTTGTGCTGAAGTGGGTGACGGAGGGAGCATTGCTTATGCAGAGCTGAGGGGCCCATCAGGTGAAGCGGTTTAGGAGCTTTTCCTCCAGCATGCTGCATGCTAATAAGCCTGTGTGCCGAGTCTTAAGAGTTCAGGCTGTGTAGAAATGTGATGCCATTTGTCAGCTGCACACTTTGGCAGGGACACAGGAACATGTATATGGATATAAATATATACATACATACATACACTGTGTTTACAAGACACAGAGCTGCATTTCACATTACCAAACCAGATGTAAAATGACCGTTGTTTTACATACAGCATTATTTGCCACAGAGACCACAAGACTGCCGTAGAGCTACATGCAGACGTGTCATTTGATCTTTGTTGTTGCTGCAGCGTAATTAACAATCTTATTTTACAAGCATCGTGACTGTGCAACATTTTTGTCATACTGTCAAATACTGTCTATGTCGTCCCCCTTGAGCTTCATCTACGTGGACGTGGTTGTGATGACACAATATAATTCTTCCTGTCAACCGCATCAGTATGCATGGTTTGCTGGAATGCCAATGAGCTCGGTCTCCTTGAAACCACAGACAACTGAAACTGCCTGTGGAGCTGTGCGATACGCAGTGTGCGCGCTCACACGTGTTGGTGTGTGCGTTGGGTTTTGTGACTGTGTGTGTCAAGCCTATGGTGCATGAAGGTTTGCGCATGTGCCTTTATAGCTGTGTGGGAGCGCACGTCCGAGGTATCAAATGTGCATTTGCATTGGCTCAATCAAATACATCTCAAAGACAAATGTTTTCTGTGATGACCTATTTATGTTCTTGTTAGACGTTACATATAATGCTGAGCTGCAGCCTGAGGCAAATGTGGATGACATTTGATATGCAACGTTGGTCAGGGAGCGTAAATCTGCGTAAAGCCACACAACACATATACTGATTAGATTGTGTTTGTCCCCCTCAGTGTCTACATGTGTCTTCTGTATGCACCAGACCCAATGACTCTTCTGTTTGACCTTTGCCTGCAGTCGGCCTGTATTCCTGCGGGCCGTGTTCTGCACACTGATCACCAGGAAGAAGGCAATGTGGAACATGCGGACGTAAGGTCACCTCCTCACACCGAGCACGAGGGACATGTCGAATTGCACACAGAATTCTAAGAAGATTCCTCCTCCCTCCTCTCTCTCTTTCTCCTCCTTCGCCCGTCCCTGGCCACAATAACACAACACACTCCGTCCATTAACTGTCTGTTGGATTCAATTACTCTGGCTGGCATTATAGATCTGCTGCCCTTCTTCTCTCGGGCCAAGTGAAGAGGCTGTGTCGGGGGTGTTAAAATCATAACACGTCTGGGACTTGGACCGCAAAACTGCAACGGCCTGTAATTACATGTAAATGAGTTATAATGCAGTTTAAAAATCATCATTCTTGCAGGTGGACATTTTCAGCAAGGGAAAGGTTTTGTGATTTGAGAATATCATTTGTTTTGTTAATAAAGAGAGGAATGAATTCAGCCAAAAACAGAGCTAGAAGAAACCACTGAGTGAAATGCACTTCTCTGGAGCTTGAAATGAGATAGTTTATTTAGTCAGGGGGAAAAAAAGCGTGTATGTGTGTGGGAAGCAGTTCAAAGACGTGAATCCCTAGAGAGATTGAGGTGTTTAGTGTTTTATTGTGCAAAACCAGGACTTCATAAGCTCCCTCCACTCACTCTATTTGCAGGGGATTAAAGAAAATAATATACTCTGCATTTGGGGAATTGACCAATCAATCTGTGGTTGTGCAATCAATACTACAATTATGAGAGAACCAGCTCAGCGAACTGTAGAAAACACTGTACTTCAAGTTTAAGCTCTGCTGAACATTTTTGGTCACATAGTGTGAGGACAAGCACTATTTATTGCCATGGTGTGCAACAAAGGCACAATGCATGCATGCATGCATGCAGACAAGAACATTAATAATTTAATAAATGTACCCAGGCCATTACATTACAAGCTGAGGAATATCAATATAATTGCATGCTAATCACTTACCCTGACCAGCCATGGAAACAAAAGGACTAAGGGTATAATTTGCATATTCTGAACTCACTTAGGTGACAGTTGCTGCTTTCTTCTTTTGTGATCATTTTGCCGGTAACATCTGATAAAGCGTGCATTAAACCCAAACCTCTCAGAATGAAAGCAGGCGAAGAGGAGCCCTGGGGTTAACACACTTTAATCTTTCTACATTGGTCATGCATCAAGGGGTTTTATTGGGGTGGGTTCTTCAAGAAATGTGTAGGAATTGTACTTGTGCAATGTCAGCATTGGACTTGTACATTTCTTACAGCTATTTAAGAGATATATAAAGGATTGCTGGTTTTACAGTTGCTGACACTTGCGCAAAGATTCCCGAAGTAGCAGATAATGAAATGTATTCCTTTTGGACTTTTCTTTCATTTTTTTTTTTTTCCATCAAAGCTAATTTTTCAGTGACTGAAAATGAAGCTTAAAAAAACAACCTACACCTCAGCTAACTAAAAGTCACAGTCACACGTTGATGGTTTTCAGTGAATGAATTCCCCTCTTCGGGTCCAGAGGGAGCAACTGCTGTGTGTTAGTGAAAGCAGGAAAACAGTTAGTGAAGAATGAAGTGGAGGAAGGAAGGAAGGAAGGAAGGAAGGAAGGAAGGGAAATGGAGGGTTGACATGTTACCTGGCTATGACAAACAGCACACAACTGACACCCAAGCAAGCCAGCAGAATATACATCCAGATATCGGGCGAGAGGGGATTGAGGAAAGAGAAGACCCCAGGGTTGGTGCCGTTGGGCTTGCGGTACAGGATACTTATCCCCAGCGTCATGAAGGGCTTTGAGAAGTCGATGACCTTCTCTCTGACGTAGGTGATGGCCAGAGGAGCAACCGCCAGGTCTGCTTTCTGTAAAGAGATAATAAGGGTGGAATGGGGTGGGGGGTGGGAGTGGAGTTAGGTGTTTGAGTCCACCAATAAAGGACACCCAATCGAATTAACATCTGATTTCTGTCAACAGCTGATGTAGTCGATATGTACAGGAGGAAGAGGCATGACAGAAGAAAGAAAACAGCTGGGGTCATTAGTTCAGCTCGATTAGCAGGTAGCACGCAGAGTTTTTCTAGAAATTACAGGTTGTATGTCTGATCCTTCTTATGAGGTGTCAGAGGAGACACTAAGGCAACAATTTTGGGATTAGATTAATCTCTCAAATTCACCCTGCGTCCTCTGAACATAAGAGTAGCGGTCTTTGGTGCTAAGCACTTGCTTCGAGTTTTTTTTTTTTTTTTGCATAACCCCTCTGAGAAATAAATTATTCATCAAACACAGACACCTTGTGTCTTTTCCATTTTCTGCCTATGTATTACTTTGTTACTGCTAAAAGTAATGCCTTACTTTTATAATTTTTCACTCCCAACACTGTTAGCCACCATAAGCAGTAGCTATGCTTTTAAATTAAGCAACGCTGTGTTTTGTTACTCAAGAATTCAATATTTGTGAGAGAAGGAATATGTTAGGTCCACTTGTCAATATTTACATTGTAATAATAGCAAAGAGTAAAAAAAATGAAAATTATGAAGCAGAGTGAGTTACCAGCATGTCTCAGCCACGACTGGGAGATTTCATTCCTGGTTAATATAAGCAAATGAACTAACTTTTTCCTTTGGTGGTAAATTCTACATTTTTTTTCTTTTTCGATCTTGTATGATGTAAGATCTTGGTGACAGATGACTCACGTGGTCCATGAGCTCCCGCACCATGCCATTCCATTGACCGGTGCTCTCATCCAGCGCACCGTACTTCCCATCTTCCACTAATCGCACCTCATAGCGGAAGCCCAGGATGCCAGAGAGCTCCCTTAGCAAGTCAATACAGTAGCCCTCGAAGCGATCGTTCCCATATAGAGGCTTGTCCGATTTCTTAAACATCACGTATGGCTCCTCCTGTACAGGGGAAATAAACTGGTGTAGAAGCACATCTGCCAGTGTTGTATTTGATAATAGGCTGTTTTGTTTTCTGCATGTATTTGTTGACTGGATGTGTTTTCACTGGTTCTGTGTCTACCAGAATTGTGGATACACGCAGGGATTTGTTAGCCAGAGAGTCTGTGATGTTGGATGTCTTGCTTTTGTGAGTCTCTGTCATATTCAGACCGCTGGGAGGATCCCATGTTCCAATCTGTTGAAACAATTCAGTGTCAGGTTTATATCACCTTGTGTTCTCTAACCATAGGAAAAACAATGCTTGAAGGCTTCCACACCCACACTTCCTTTATTTTTCTTTCAAGACTCAGAAGCCAGCATAAACTGTAACACACCTTTTCCAGCCCCTCCTCCTTCAGACTGATGACGTCCAGGTCAAAATCTGTCCTCAGTCCATTGGTCTTGTTGAAGAGAACACGTCCGGTCAAACCATCCCAGTGAGCCTGCAGACGGAGGCATTTAGCATAATAAACTAAAATCCTCAGCTCTCAGCACAGTCATTCCATTAACCTTAAGGTATCGTCTTTCTCAACAACATCAATCTAACCGCCAGCCATAAAACTTCTGTCCCAATTATGAATTCTGTCTGGCTCTCCCCTAGCTGTCTATCTCAACAAAATAACAAGAAACAATAAGGCAGCAAGGATAGAAGCAGGTTTGACAGGTAAGAGTTCATTATGCATGTGGTTCATTGTGCTTGAAGTTTCACTTCAAAGCCAGTGGATGAACAGACAGGCATGAAGAGTGATAGCAGACACAGGAGGGAGAGGAAGCGCCAGCAACTACAATGGCTCATTCTGAAAATTACCTGCAATGATACCATCCACAGAATGAAAGAGCTTTGTAGAACAAAGCAAATGGCTGACCCTGACGAGAGTTAAGGAGACACACAGAGGCTTTGATATAAACACTGGTGGAGGCACGAATGGAGAAAAGTGGGAGAAAGTGAGTGAAACATCACAAAAAACATGTAGTTACTGGGGATAATGCAGTGGTTACTAAGATTATCAAGAGAGAAAGATTGAGCAATAAAGTTGTTAAGGATGTTTATAGGGGCTTTATCATGATGATCACAGGAGAAAGACAATGTGTGACTAAGTTCACAGAAAGCGCTGAAATGGTTTACAAAGGAAACGCTTTCAAATGTATGATTGCATCAATCAATGTAACATGCCCAAGCTACAGCATCTGGCAGATCCCATAGTCCAGAGGTCAAGGCGGGGCGCACACTGATGTCCTTGTACCTCTTTGATGAGGCTGATGAAACGCCCCCCGAAGCGCCACGGCTTGTGGCGATTACACTGCAGAGAGCTGACGGTGATCTGTTGCGACTGCTGCACTGCCACCGCCACTACATGCACTGCGTCGTACATCAGCGCCGCATCCGTCTGGAAACAGGAGGGTTAATATCATTAGACATTTTTATAACACCTGCCAATGCATCTGTCCATATGACCTTTTAGTAAGTCCATTTGTTCACCTGCAGAGGGACATAAGAAACTGTGTGAAGTCTCGGGTGACTTGCCTTACTCTTTAGTCAGGACAAGAGAAGATAAATTAGGAGTAATGGCAGCAGTAAATGCCCTGCACAAATGGCACGGTGTCTCCGCCTGTTAGTAAAAATACCCGACCACTGTCTGAGGCAACGAGAAAGCTCCGCCAGGGAGAGTCTCTCGGTGGAAAGCTGGCCTGTCATCGTGAAGACTAATGGTTCATGATGGGTGTGTCTGTTCTCCAGAAAGTGGGAACGCAAAAAAGACACCAGTGCAGACTGGACTACTGAATGGCAGGCTTGGTGTAACATGCTAAGCACACAGTACAGCTGGGATACTACACTCATAAGCATGGACGATGGCCATCCATATAACCTCAGTAGTAAGTCATCAAAGGGAGTAAATGTTTGAGCTGAAATTTATCACAGTGTCATTCTGTGATTTATCTTTACTGCTCTGCCTGGCACACATGAATTCCTTTCACGCTGCCTGTCCTCACAGTTCAAGACACTCCACATTTACTCTGGTCAACACATTACAGCTCAGCTCAGATCCTCTTTCCATGGTCCCACACAGGCTGAAATACACTGCAGTGATCTTATTTGACAAGTCCTGGGTGACCAACCTGCGAGGCAGTATGAAAAATGACTCTGAGAGCACAAAGTATCTGCAGCTATATGGTCTTTGTGGATGTGCTGGGCTGTCAGAGAGAATGAACGGGGCTTCAGCGCAGCTAGGCGCACAGCAGGAGGCCACTGAGCTGCTCAGCTCATATGAGCTCCCTACGTTGTCTCTATATGTGCGGTGGAGCGTGCAGGGTCTGGGAGGGGCAAAAATTATGCTACATGTACCAATTTATCCAACTCATATTTATGTTGACAAGTCAATTACAGAAATAAATCAAACTTCCAACAGCATGAAAAGAAAAAAAATCAACATAGAGAGGAAGGGAGGGAGTTTATGTACGGTTGCCGTGGTGGGCAGTGTGTTTTTAGCTTGTCCCCCAGTTCTCCTGTGCTTTTGGAGTTGGTGACTGCTGATGTCAAAGGCAGCAGCAGATCAGAGGATGGGGAACCCATCTCGGCACTCTTTCATCCCCACTGCTGCCCTGAGAAAGGGAACAGTTAGTGCCATATCTGCTCTCCCAGAGTAGGCAGCGTAGGCAGAGTGTGTGTGTGTGTGTGTGTGTGTGTGTGTTAGTGTTGTGTTGTTAATGGCAAAATGCTGATTAGGAAAACAGTCTGCCATTCTGCTAATCTATTTCTTTAATAGTGGGGTTTTACACAAAGTCAATAACCAAAACCCATTTTCTCTAGTGAAGGGAAGGTTCATCACGTCCCATCATCCAATTATTGTCTTGCCAACTACATAAAAAGATATGCAGTTGGATTGAATGCAGCCTTATTTTATTTGTTTTGCAGATGTCTTTTCAAAAAGAGCCCAATTTGATTTTAGTTGTAGTTGTAGTAATAATAATCACATTGAGTTTCATTCTGCTTCAAACAGCACATCATACACTTTGAATTCATTTATTCAACAGATTCTTTGGAAACGATCAGACTGTGACACGGTGGGAATTCATGCAGTTCAGATAAAATGTGCCTTGTGCTAACTCCACTTTAGTTTTGCTTTTGAACTTATAACTTTCCTCCGACAACCTTGACTTTTTTCTTTCCTGACTCAATCAATATTACATCCCTATTCTTCCATCCATAAACTCTTTATTCATTTGCGGTCAAACTACAGCACACGTGGCATTTTCCAATAACTCTTATCTGTAAAAAAAAACCCAAAAACAAACAAACAAAAAAAAAAATTAATAACGACAATAGATTCACTAAAACTGACCAGACCAGTTCTGCTTGAAAGCTTATATTTATTTTACTTTACATACTGAATTATGCCTTAGTATCAAACGGTCTGCCCAGCATGTGCCCCTCCTCTGGCTTCATGTCAGCTGGGATCGGCTCCAGCTTCCCGCAGCACTCAAAAGGATAAGCAGCCATAGCTAATGGATGGATGGTTAGGATATTTTACCACACCATTCATAATTTTCACAATTTTCTAAATGACAGAGACCACTTTATGGTGATTTATTTGTGTGCAGTGTTGTGTGTTTCACTTAGAAAAAGCCTTATAACATTCTACAACGACAATTTTATGGAGTGATACACTGACAATATATACATGCTTTATCAGCAGTAGCGTAAAAAGTTTTTTTAATATGGGCACCTTTAGAGACAGGAATTTGTTTATTGTAACATAAAGATCGATCTGGCTACAAGATATGTCGCTTTATTTGAGAACAGAAATTTACTGGATGCTTTACATTATAAATACAGTTGTGTACACTGCTGTGTTGGCACCCTGAGAACTACTCCACTAAATCCCCCATCAGCCTTTTTGTTTGAATGATTTATGTCTTTCTATTAGCTTATTCTCTGTCATTTCTGGAAAAATTTCCTCCATCTTTTAACTTTTGATTGCCGTGATACATCAAATATTGTCAGGCTCAAATGATTTATATGGCAAAGATCATTTTCCTACTTGCCTTTGGAGCAGAACAATTCCTGAAAATCCCTTTGTGATGGAAACAAAAAGAGGCTGGCATCAAGCGGAAGACGAAGAGATCAAGGGGAGACAAAAACGTAAAATGATGCCTCATAGCTCTGGCAGATTGCATTCAATTTAAAAACAATCCAAGAGCCATCTTGATATTTATTTCAGAGCCAAGCACGGATCCCTCTGGGTTGTTTTAAGTGCTTTAAGTAAAACCATTTTCGAACCCCTTGGGTGCTCAGACAAAGGGGGGGACAGGGTTTCAGACGAAATGCCCAAAACCCTTGCTGTCTTGTCATTCTTACCTCTCTCACTCTCAGACCAACACCCACACGACAATTTGAAATCACACAGTCCCCTTCTGCTTCAATTAAAGTATCAGTCCAGCTACTGTTTTACTTAATTTAGTGACTCACATTTTTGCCACTTTCCAGCCCTTGATGTCTCATTTCACTGTTACATTTTTCCTCTCTCATACACGATACACGAGGAACACACAAATACGCACACAGGCAGAAACAGATCAGCATGACATGTGTACACCACACGTGAAAACAGAAACCCAATCAGACATAGTGACGAACCTCAGCTTGCAAGCTTCCCAGAGGCATGCCTCATTTGTTGTAGTTGCAGACGGTCTCCTCATTTAGAACAGGTGAACGGCAGGCTCTACTGAGCTGCCTGCTGAGGGTATGTCTATGTATGTGTTTACACAAATATATATCTTTTTCCCCACTGCATCAGTATTCACACCAGCTCTCCACCTGTGCATAATTCCATAATTTCTAAGATAATGTTGCAGCCTGAAAAATGACATCTCCCTTTCTTGTCTCACATCTTCAGTTCAACCAGTCAACACCCCAGAATTCCTCTTAAAACACACACACTTGATGGACATTTACTGCAACTGTTTGTGTACAGTGAAACTCTGCTGTTTATACATATCATATACATCTGATTAGCCCTAATGAGATTAGCACTGACCTGTTATTCAACATGCATCGCTTGGCTGCAGCTGTCAGGCACAGGGCACCAACACACACTCAAGACACATACACACAGTGTATGTGCACTGCCATCAGCATCAGAGTCACAGTGTCAGCGGGAGAGAGAGAGGCTTGTTGTTTTCTTGAAGCTGAAGTCACTCTGCCCTCAGATCACAGACAGGCCCATGGGGTTTGATTTGATAGTAGACAGAAATTATTCATTCCATTCCATAGTTTATATGGATTTGTGCTCCTTCACTGCACAGTCGCACAGTCACAAACATGTGAGTCACAATTTCTACTGTCAGATAAATTACTGAATTTCTACAATTTGTGATTTTTAGCAATTAAATTTTCACTAGCCGAGTAGAATTTTCTGTAAACAAGAGTCTGAGCTATGATATACAAATTCAATCCATCTTTCAAATCTCACACACCCCCCACTTACTGAGACACGGTTTCATCCATTTGTTTTATCTGCCAAGCTTAAATTCTCATGAGTAGCACGGACACTGGTGGGAAATGTCTGTGCATAATTAGTGACGGAGAAAAACTGCCTCCCAAACAGCAGCAAGTTGGTGAGCAAACCACACAGACAAAAGAGTACACTGACAATATATGAGGCTCTGTAGCACTTCCAATCATGTCACTAACAATAAGGATTCTTGTCGAGCGTTAGACGACAAGATAGATACCACTCTCATATCTGCCCCGTCAACAGCAGCCGGTTGGTTTAGCTTAGTAAAATTGCTGGAAACAGCTAACCAGGATTTGTTCATCGGTAACAAAAATACAACAGATTGTGGTTTTATTGTGGGTAGTGTGCTGGTTAACTTATATATATATATATTATATATATTTTTGGCACCGGTGTGTTAGCCTACATGAGTACGCTGGTGTTGCAAACAGAGTCAGGGCATCGAGAATTGTCCAAACTTTCACTTCTGGTACAAAAATGAAGGGACATCACAGTTGAGAAACACTAAAATGTGATTTATGGGGCATATTATGGCTGTTTCAGGCCTCCTAGCAGAGAGGGGAATGCAGGCAGCTGTCTGATCATTTTGGTGGGGGAAAAAAACCCCTGGGTGGCTGCAGCTCAGTGTAGTGCCATCTTTCTCCCTGTCTCTTGCTTTTCCACTCTGTCTCTCTTGGTCCCTTTCTTTCTGACCGCCTATTTTCTGCCCCCGTCCCTACACAATCCCTCCGCCCTTCACTTCTATCTCTTCCTCCCTTTCATCCCTTTTGTCTTTCTTCCAGTGTCTTCCCCCTGCCTTCTCCCGGCTGCTCTCTACAGCATTTCACCGAGCCGTGCGTGAGTGTTGCCCAGATTGTGGGTATACGGGGGGGCTTTGCCAGTGTCGTTACTGTCATTTTTCCTCTTTTTCTTTGTGCGTTGGAGGTTTAATCCCTTTCTCACATTGCACTTCCACATGCTGAGGCAACAGAGTAGAGTTGCAGCATTTCTTTTTTTAAAATGAGGTTTTTGTCACAGGGAAGTAAGACTGGCTTCTTTTGACTAGGACCCCTGGGTAAAAGGTCCATTGATGGTGCTGGATTTATGTGAAAGCACATTCATGGTTTTATTGTAGATTTAAGCACACTTTAAAGGGGGATAAAAGACTGCACTGCAGAGTTTTTTAGTTTAAAAGAAAGGATCCTGTGGGAGTCTTGAGAGAGTGAGCAGAACTCTGTTTGATCTATGTCTATATACAATGATTCAGCATTGATATGGTGCTATTAAAGTAGCCTTATCAAAAACTGACAGATTACTGAATGTTTAAAAACCCTAACTCTGACCCTACACTGTACTTATTTCATCGTGTAAATGCTGCCTTTCTGTTTGAATTGTCATTACTTGACATGGAGCCTTTACATAATTCCAAAATGTTGCACCGCCAGGTTTCTACAGAAGCCGAGAATGGACAAACCAAACAGTAGCTCTAGATATGGCTTTTTGTATAGCAGAGGGGTGAGATAAGGAGTGTTCAGTTGGCTACAATCTGCAACCGCACCCTATATGCTGCTAAATCCTATGCAGTGGACCTTTAAGAGATTAGCAGTATTATTGCAACTCATCCTGAGGGGGGACCATAAATGCCAACTTCACTCAAAACAACAAATACCAACTGACTAGTGACACTAGAGTCAAAGAATCACAAAAAAACAGTAGAATTCCTCCTTTGGGGACCATGAATACATATACAAAATGTCATGGCAAACTGTCCAGTTAGTTGTTGAGACATTTCAGTCTGGACCAAAGTGGTGGACCGACTGACTAACAGGCCTTCAGTGACACTCCTGAAGCCATGGTAAGTGTAATGCTAAAATGTCAGAGATTGTTGTAGTAAGTAACTGCACACAAGAATGACCATATATGATATGTGCCTACCACTTCATTGAATCTGACTAAAGAGGTTGTGAGTGCACCACTGAGCTGTGGTGTCCCACCAGACCTTTCAGGCAACAGCATGCTGTTGGCAGCACCGTCCACTTCAGAGTCCACCCTAATTAGCACCATGCTGCCTATCTGATTAAATAGCTGTTTAACATGATGGTCTTTTCTCATATTTAATCAGCCTCCAGCTAAGCTTAGCTAAAAAGGCTTGTAGGTGCCCAATCTACAGATATTTTACTCCCCTTAGTTCATCAGCTACGCTTTCCAAAATTTCCAGAATAACAAAGCTTTTATGATTCCAACCACTTGAAAACAAGCCAAGATATCGTGATTAAATTGTGGGTTACTTAAAAGCTGGGCTTCACTGGCGACAACCACAAAGTCAAGAGCTGGACTCCACCGAGTAGAAGAGGAGAGGAGGGTTTGTTGGAGAGAAACAGTCCTGCGCATTTTGCCACCATCTGGTGGACTCTGTGGCCAGACAGAGGGAGAGGGAAGATGCAGGCACTAAGGGAGGTGGGGGAGGCAACACTTGATTCATAGCGTAAACAGCACAGACAGTGTTAATTACATCTGGGTCGCTGCTAAACTGTGGGTATTTTGCAGGGGTCTCTCCAGAGTACCAGTGTAGGAAGATGCTATCAGTTTCAAAATAGGTACAACAACATCTTTGTTTTTCTTGTACACTGATACTACATTAATCATCTCATCTCATTCATTATGTATAATAACCCCTATCCCATTATGTCACTGGATTAATAATACTTAACATTAACATGTGAGGGGAACTGTAATGTTGTAGCAGGTTGAGGTGTAATTTAACACAATATATAACTGGGTTGTCATCTTTTATTTGGTCATCATTCAAGTTTTCTCTGCAATTTTCTCTCCGCAAAGCAGCTACTAACTCTAACTGTGAAATATGTCCCATAGAGTGTAAATTACAATTTTCTATCTTAAATGTAGTGGAGTATAGATATAAAATAACCTGAACTGGAAATATTTAGATCTGTGCATGAAACTGTACTTGAGTAAAATTCATTTTTACCACTGATAATGCGTGATTGTGCATCTGATTCTGTGTCTACACGACGTGTGAAACTATAGACTCTACACCCTAGCCCACGTGTGTACAGTATGTACTGCATTCTTGTACATGCATGTTTCCACTTAATTACACGGTATATTTACACTATATACATGCAGTGTATGCTTGTGTGTGTGTAGGTGGGTAAGCTAGGCTCTCAAATGATGATAACTTGAAGAGAGATCCCGAGGCCAGGCAATATCCCTGAGCACAAGTGTGACCATGACACACACAGCTTCTGCTGCCTGCACCTGCCTCCAGGGGTGGACTGTATTATAGTGATCTGATGATGGTTGTAGTCCCTGATTGCACAGGCTTTTTATTGTCCTATATAACATCAGCAGGCGCCTGCTTGCATTACTTTCGTGGAATGCCTGGCGTGCATGCATGTGACCGTATGATGATATTGTCAGGGAATCTGTTTTGCAGTGTTGCAGCAATCCTACAGTCTCTTTAGCAGTCTTGTTTTTTTCCTGTTTGGAAACATTTTTTTAATAAATACATGATGATAAATAAATGAGACATTATAGTGAAATGCAAACAAAGTCAAGGGGAAAGAGGTAATATACTTCTCTTTTTAAAATTCCCACTCCCCATCTCTCTGCCACTGCCTGTTTTCACTCACAAAAGGCTTCTGTGGACCAAGAGAGCATTGGTGCTAATAATGTTGATGCTGTGCCAAGCCCAGCTGGTGGTGCCCGGCACAGGGCATCGAGTGTCTGCTCTCCACAGTTGCTGTCTTTAAAAGGCTCTCTCCTCTGCCAACTGGGATCAGAGGGAGGGAGATCACAGCGCCATAATGGACGCAACCAACCTGTGAACCTGTGTGGAGCTCTCACTCTGTCCTATATGGAATACAACATCAAAGCATCATGCAACATTATGCAGATGCAAAAAAATAGCCATGTTAGCAAAGCAGCAGAGGGCAGGTTGAAATAACACCTAATCAAAGTCTGACATATGCCAATATATATGTAAGAAAAGGCTTCAGAATGGAATATATTTGGTTGATATTTGTTTTTAAAACATACATGCATGAACTGCAACATGTGCATACATTGTAGTATATTTTATAATTTACAGATGGTCACTGGTTATGAATCAATACTAAAATATGTGTGAAAAACTGATCAGTCTATGAATAGATTGGGCGCTGAACCGAAAAGAATCTGCTGCACAGTACTAGTATGTGGATGTTTAATGTGAGCACTTGCAATCTGCTGTAGAACTTAATGAAGCCGCAAGGTGAAAACTGAAGTCCAGTTTGGAACAAATTAAACGAATCCCCAAATACTGAACCTAATTTCCAGTAATGCTCACTTGTGCAGTGATTCATATCAGGCAAAATTACAGTGTGTGTCCTCTATTCAATAGCAACTGACTGGGCAACACCAAATTTGGCTGAACACCCACACTGAGGGCCCTCATTTATTTGAAATGTTGTATGAATGAAGCTCACTGGGAGAGGGATTCATGTGTCGGTATTCTCTTCCCATTGTCAGCCCTGTGCTACCAAACAACAAACCCAGCACAGAGGACAAACCTGAGCCAAGTCCTCCCCTTCGGACAAGCAACCAAACGTGGGGAACTGAGTCAGACATCTTGTCTCCCTTGTGCTTGATGTGCTTCACACTTACATAGAGTACAGTACAGTACAGTACACACACTTGCTTGTATGTAAACATACATGGCGAAACACCTTCTAACCAGAGCGTAGCTGCCACCTAGCAGCTATCTTCTATCCTGTTCTCACTGTGTGGGTGGCTCCAGCTCTACTCCCAGTAGCTCTTGTTAATGTCAGTTTCCCCCCCTCTCTGGCTCGGTCTCAATGTCCCTCTCTACTTTCTGTGCAACACTGCAGACTGTACACAGTAGAGCTAATTTGGGAGTATTGTATCGTGAGTGCACACAAACTGTAGTTCTTAATAAGTATATTTTTAAATAGGCACAGTCATTAATCCTAATAGTATTGAATCATCCACCATTGAGAGTCAAAACATTACAAGAAAACCTATTGATATAATTTCTTTCTTTGTTGATCTGTTGGTTCCCAGTGGTAACCAGAAGTGTGTTTTAATAATACAGGTCTCAGAGTTCAATTCAAAATTAAATGTGTCTACCAGTGAGGACAATCAACGTACCTTAAGTGGCAAACAACCTGTTTGTGTTTACAGTTCACCTTAACACACCGTGGGTGAGAAGATTCATTGCATCCCTCTTTTAAAATAGAAGTTTAATGAAGGGACCTAATAACAGTCCAGGCTTCAATGTCTTGCCCAAGGACATGTGGACAGGGATCAAACTGTCAACCCTCTGATCAGCAGAAGACAGCTCCACCTCCTGAGCTTTCATCATATCTATGCCACACAAATTAGCTTTCCTTGAGTACTATGTGCAGTCAAACAGTGCTTTGACTTAACAGGGAAGGCAAAAGGCAATTTAAATTTGTGTGTTAGGGACAAATGCTGTGTGGTTGTTTTTCTAAAATCAGTCATTAGCAATTATTTACATTATCCTGGGAGTGTTTGCTGAGCATGCATGTTCTTTTTCTGGTTTAAAGTAAAGTGTCTTGCTCAAGGATATCTCAGCAATAGCTGCTGATGGAACTGAAAAAATATCACATTTGCTCATGCTAGATTTTCCTTGCTGAGTTAGAAGTATCTTAAATATCCTCATGTGTTTGTTGTGTTTCCAGTGCATTTAGCCTGTGTTACACTAACATGCTTTTTACTCCGTCCCATGTGAACTAGCCCCATCATGTCATAGATATTACCCAAAGAACTGCACTCTATTAATAAGAGTCTCATTATTATGAGCTATTACACCAGAATTTGCAATTGCGTTGATGACACTGGAGAACATCCAGCCCTCTTTTGTGGTAATTATAGCCCACTGAAATGTAGACATAAATGAAATGATGCAGATGTAGAAAATATTTGTCCCTAAAGCCTCAGTGAGGCGTTCAACTGGGAACCTGTTTTTTTTTTCCCCAATTAAAATCCAAGTATATACTTAGCTCAGTGAATGGGGATTTAAAAGAATTCAAATTACAACGAAGCATTAAAACCAAATATCTCATTAGCTGCAGGCAATAATTATACACAGACAGGACAAAAATAATAATGGGATTACATATGAAATCTATCTATCTATCCGTCTTTGACAAAGATGGTGGGTAACAACAATTTAAGCTTCAAATTACTCAAGAAACATGGTAAAAGAGTAAGACAAGCTCACGCACAAATGACCTGGAGCATCCCCCTTCTTATTATGCATCCCTCCATCAGAGATACTGACAAACAGAGAGGCAAGAGCCGAGTGCGTTTGCGGCTACAAGTCTGCTTGGGCCAAGGAGGAACTTCTCATTATGCATTCTTTCCCGAGACAACACTCCGTCTCACCCAAAGCACAGAGTGTCACTGTGATTATACACTACCCCATATTAATGCGAGCCTAGTGGCGTGAGAAAACATCCCATGCACCTCTTAACATTCAGAACACCCCACCCCCACCTTTCCTGCCTGTTCCCCTCTTCCTCATCAACCCCCCATCTGCAGCCACCATCTCACCTTCCCCACCCCCCCCCCCACAGCCTCCTCCTCCTCCTCCTCAGTCAATCAATCCTTCATGAAATCACAAGGTGACATGGATGGCGTTGTCCTGGCAACCATTGCTACACAACTGTTGCCTGGTTTCCACACACAAACAAGCCTGGAGCCCAGCAAGGATTCTGTGCTGCAGAGAAAATAAGAGGAAGGCATGAAAGAGAGGAAATAAAAGGCTGGATGAAGGGTTGGGGGTGGAAGGTCAAACACTGGCTGCTGCAGCCCCACCTCACTTTAATTTAACGATACCCTTCAAGGTGGCTTCTCAGCCCAGAACACTGTTTCATAAATGTCAGGCAAATCCACAAATTAGTTTAGCACATTTGAGACCGCAAATAATATTTTAACCATACATCTGCAATGTAAGTTAAGGCTATTATTTAAAATCACTAGCAGAACTGTTGCTACGTTATGCCTTTATTATACCATTAAAATGACAGCATTTTTATGTTCATGCTACTATTTCTTCATTCACTCATTATAAGGAATCCTCTTAGGGTCGAACACTCTGAAGAATAAAATACATCAGAGCCGGGATTCATAAATAGCGCACTCTAATGAAGTACTTTATCAAGCTTGCACGAGCCTCTGGACGTAATATTTATTATTTAAAGGTGGTTCTAGTCCAGTGAGATATGTCAATATGTACTATAGGATATGACAAAATGATTCATGCAATGTAATTAATCAATTCAACATTCTCCTCTAATGTCCATTAATTTCCGGTCGAGGAAAAAAAAAACACAAGTGGTTTAACCTCTCTGTGCTTTACATTAATCTTTCTGCATACATAACTGCTTTGCTTGGGAAAGATGCACATAATGTTGCCTGAAGGAAATAAAATATGACAGTGTGTACTGTATGTTTGTGACAAGACATTACAGCAAACTATGGCACTTCATTTGCATGGATTAATTTAGCAAATTCACAACAAGGTTGATTTCTATAACTGCTTATTTGCTTCTATTTTTCATCACATGTAAGCACGAATTAAGGCAGTGACAGATACACGAATAGGGACCATGCACCGTGTCTAATTCAAAAGGCTTTTCCCTAAATCGTTGATGTAAAGACAGTTCTTTCATTACACCGATTTCTGATACCCAATCTTAAATCAAGAGGAAAGAAAGGCTGCCTGAAAGAAGGAAAAAAGGAGTGTGTCTGCAGGAAGGTGTTGCAAGGGGGGTGGAGTAAATTGACTGTTTACAACAACAGACCCAGAGAGGGACCTTGAACGTCCATGACGAGCTCCATTCCCTTTTTTCACTTTCAAATCACCTTATCCCCTGCTTTTTTGGAAGCCATCCTAAAAAACCAAGGCCATAATTTCCATCCAATTTGTTCCCTCTCTCTGCATGAGCACTGACAGATTGTCATATTTTGGCCACGCTCCCAGAGGAGAGTTGTGAGAGGCAGGAGGGCAGATAAACGGCTATTACCATTCACACCGACTCATTACTGAGCATTTAGGCCCAGGAGCACCAACCCTAAGGCTCCATGCAGAGGGCATTCATTCTGCTCCTGTGCCCACCACAGGAGCCCTGCACCATTGACGTTGTGATTGACAACTGGTGTTGATTCATTCTCCTCTAAAACTACTGTATATAACATGGTCATGCATAAGCAGTATGACAGGGTTTAGGCTTACTGTCATGAATCCATCCAGCAGGCCCGAGTCTGGTTTGGGTGGGGCTTGCAGCCGCTCCATTGACCACTTCTCGATGATCGATGACACCTGAGAGTTTTCTGTGTTGAGGATGCGGAACCCCGTCATGTTGACTCCACTATAGCGATAAGGTTCCATGTCGAGGGCAAAAAGGTCCTGGATACATAAAGATGAAAAAGTCTAGTGTTTGAGCTGTAGTAATAATTATTCTCTCATCTTCCTTTGCACACCTCTACCCTGCACATCTCATCTGCCAATAATTAATCAATCATTAAATAATCATAATCTCTATAATTACGACTAGCCATTTGAGTGGCACCTTTCGCAGAAGAAGTGTGACAGCAGAAAAGTGCAGTTGAAGGTATTTCAGGGGTCATTTTATCTCATGCTGAGGCAGTAGCCTTGACTAAGGCTAGGCTTTCAAGGTTACGGGCAGGCTTTTTGGTGGACTGCCATCTATCATGTGGAAGTGGAAGGACAACCCAATTGTCCTGCATACAGCATGTCTGGCATATCACCAGGCAGATGTCTCTGGGATGCAACAGCACAGTTGACAGAGCAACAGCAGGTGATAGACGCAGAATGGGGGTGCCACGGTCAATGTTTGCTGTCCTATTCCGAAAGCAGCATGGATGGCTTAGTACCAGTATGTAGCAGCTTTGGCCAGCACAGTGGCCTCCAACCTGCCAAACACTGGCTGATGTTAAGCTTGGCATGTTTCCATTGCGACAAGCAGCAGCATGCCACTGAAAAAGGCCTATAATCACTATTCTCTTTCCTTTCCCAATGACATACCTGCTGTCACTCACTCCCCTTTCATCTAGCCAGGTTCTTGTGTGGCTGCACAAGGGATGGTTACATGTCCTGTGCACTGGTAGATGTCTTTTTCAGGTCAGTTTTCTGCAGCCTTTCCCTCTACCTTTCACATCATGCCATTTGTTTGTTATATAATGGACCAAATGGGTGACAGTCTCATTTGCTCAGAGCTGTTATCTGAGCACTCAGTCTTCTGTTCTCTGGGCTCAGTGAAGATGTGCTGCTGTTCATCTGGAGCGTAGTGAGTAATCTTTGTAGTGGCTAGATCAAAGAACTTTGGAGAACTTCAATCGCTGCCAGAGCCAGAATAAAATATATGCAGCTGCTTTTGTTACCCACACTTGAGGTTGTGGGGGTGAAAAGGTTGGTGCAGAATTTAGAAAATAAACTACAACAAGTTTCACAACTGATACTTTAAAATGCAAAGTGTGTATTTATAATCAACTACATGGCAATGCGTTAGCGTTTCAAGGTCATCTATTTTTATCTACACAAATTGAAGCCGCAGCTCAGGTTAAAAATGCTTTGCTCAAAATGAAAATAATAACATGTTTTTTTCAACTGCCTCCTGGTTGAGTCATATTTAATTTTATCCTCAGAGAGAAAAAACTGCCTTCACAACAGACGGATGTATTTTTGCCTTGCAACAAGCACGTACAGGTGAATGTTTGCACTTTAATTAAAAAAAGGACTCAAACCATGCAAGTTATCAAGTGGATGGTGTGGTGCAAAACACTGTAATAAACAACACTGTATATAATTGCATTTTGTCAACATAAAAAAAGAAGTGCCATTGTACTCACCAGGGTAGTAAAAATATAATGGTAGTACTCTGTCATCATACCCATGGCCAGAGCCTATGGGGAGAAAAGAACAGTAATTAAAAAAAAAAGATGAATGGCATAATAATAAAGTAATAAATAAAACAAGCTTTTTAGCCTATTCATTTCATTAGGTTCTTTATTTAACTTTTATTTAACCTCTATAGTTACTCAGACACTGACATCTCTTCATTGGACAGGAGGGCAGCTGAGAAAAGAAAAGTTTCATATTGAAAGAGACCATTTTCAATTGGGTGCGATTGGTGATAAACGAAAAATAAGACATAGGATGAGACTGAGGCATATAATCTCCCTTACAACAGCAGCACAACCTTAACATGAAGCAGAAATTTATGTTAAAATAAGAATAAAAGGAGCAGATGAGCATCTTACAAGAGCTCAAATGACACATCTAAAGCTTGTTTGCCTGTTCTGAAAAAGGAATTTTAAGTAGATATTTTTCACACGACATGTGTTGTTTGTACTGATGTGATGTTGTTTATTTCACAGCTCCCTCTTTGTGAAAAGGCAAAAAAAAAAAAAAACCAAAAAAAAAAAACAGAAATTGTTCCAGTGTGATTACCATCTTCTTCTATCTTCCACACTATTAGGGCTCTTTGCAGGCAAGAAAATACTGTTCCCAAAATGAATCCAAGGAAGAAATACAGGAAAACACTGATTGAGCTGTTGACATACATTATATGTTTCGCTGGGCCTACAAAGTCTTCACCAACAATAAATGATCTTTTCTTTGGCTTCTCATAGATTCACAGATGAATAGGAAAAAAAAAAGAAAAAAGCTTCTGAGAAGACTTAAATTCAATAAGAACCCCCCAACCATTCTCATAAATAATGTGCCTCTGTTAAATGAATTTAACATGCCTGTGAGCAGAATTAGACTTTCTAATTAAAAAACCTTTATTGTCCAATGGAGAGCATCCATTATGACGGGTCAGTCGTAGGCATCTAATATTCTACTGAGAGATTAAAGATGCACAGCGCAGAAAGTAAGTATGTGAATCATCTGCATCAGTGCTTCAAGAGAGAAAGAGTGACGAAGGGAACACATATGAGCTTGTTGTGTTAGAACATAAAAAATTAACTATGCACTAAGTCTATGTTTCCTTAAGGGGAAATTATGTGCATTTTTAATTCAATTCAGGAAGCGCTCTTCCTGCTCACATACTGAACCTGAAGGTAAACCCTAAAAACGATATATAGACTCATACAAAAATAATCCCTCTCAGTCATCACTTATAACCCACCAGGCATGTGTGGCGGTGTCTGTATCTGCAGAAACACTCCCCTGTGCCTGTATTTGTGTTATTATTTTAGCTCTGTTCGGGACGTTTCTGGGCGTCAGCGATTCTCGAGAAGGACTGTTATTTGCTGAGTCTCGTTCCCAGGTCGTTAAATATCAACACTTTGGGTTGGTGAACTGAAATAATTAATTATTCATTTTCTTTTTATTTTGTCCTTTATTTTGGACTTCAGGTTTGTTTTGTATCATATTTTTCCATTGTCATTTTTCATAACACATTTCATAAAATACCAAAGGCAGATATTCTGAGCCAAACTAAACACTCAAAGCTACACTTCAAATAAATTTTTCCCAAACGTGGTATCTGTCATTTTAGGTAGTTCTTTTAAAGCTGGTGAATGCACTGCTCAATCAGTAATGTACAGATTTTGCCTCCATAGTGAAATGACCGCATTCATATCCATGATATCTTGGGTTCTTTGTTGTTCAGTGGGAGGAAGTAGAGATGTGTTATCCATCTTTGTGTCAATGGTTTGAACATTGCTGTAAACATTTGTGATTATGTAAATACATGAGTCAACAACATATGTAACAAAGCTCTAGTTGTTTTTAGACATTTTAATCTGGAAATGTTGTATGTCATATCATGTATTACATATCACATTTCAAATTTATCTTTAACACCGTCTCTTCCCTTTGATGCTGAGTAATACACAAAGGTCAGTTAGCCAGCTAGCTAGGTAGCATGTGCAGCCTTGCTAAGCTACGTAAACAGAGATGGAGGAGGGGATGTTAGTTTCCGTGTCTGTGTACTGTATTTATTTACAGCAGCAACTACCTAAGTGATACAAAATTACTTTGACATTGTCGTTGCATTTGTTAACAGGTACTAACTGGCTAGCAGCTGTTGAAATTGCTGGCTTAAGCAGCAGGGTGCTTGTGATTGGTTGAATTGTGAGAGAGAATTGTTTTCACGAAATGTGACATAATGAAATGTGACATTATGAAATGAAAACAGACTTCTGAATGAACTCTTATTAAGCTATTATTAAAATAAGAACAATGAAATAACTTCATAATAATTAGCTGACGGGGGTCAGTTGTTAAAATTTCACAGTTTCTTATATATTTCCCACAGTTTCATCAGGTGACTATTATGACATTTCATCATTTGTTATGCATGTGTCTACTGAGTTAGTATTAGTCATTTTGGGCCACCCTAAATAGTACCCCGGATTTGATTTTCACAGTGACTGAAATAAACTTTCATGGCTCACTAAGCTGGGTGCATACCTGCTTTAGGATCCAGGCAGCCATCTCATGTCCACAATCAAAGATGACATGGAACTCCTTTGCCTTCTTCATCTCCTTCAGAAGTGGCTTGGCGTCCTTGGTCTCTGTGGGCAGCTGTCGAATCTTCAAACGAATGTTGTATCGTGACGGCGCCTTGATGAGCTCCTGCAGTCGAATGAGACCTGCAGACAAAGAGGATACATGCAGTGTGAAAAAGGAATTTTAAAAGATGCAGCAACATAATGTGTTTGATCTGCTGCCATTTTGAAGTATCTCCGCTGCCATGGAGGCCACAAAAAACCAACTGAATTCGGGTTTTCTCAGCAGAAAAAGGCTCATATGCATGTCTTCCTAATCCACAGTCTATTGATCCTCCTACTCATGCTTGGCAAGCAAACAGACTGCTACAGACCTATCAAGAGAATTTAACACTAACCAGCACATTGCACTCTTTTATACCAAAAGCAAAAAATGGAAAGAACCTCGATCCGCACCCGCCTACAGTAACTTCCAATCCCACAGTAGCCTCCCAAATGCTGATCTGCTCTCGTGTTCCACGATACCATACAGCACCATGGAATAAAGTCTAATTTTATCCTGATGGAAATCCATGGACAATCCTGCTTCTCCGGTCTCTTACACACACTTCAGATGTGCTCTGATGAGAAAGCCTCTGTTTGCCCAGCTTGTACTTGCCCCTAGGGAGCCTGATGCCGCCGTCACATATTGAGCCACAATCTTCACCTTTCATTTCTCGACCACACACTCAGGTAGAAAGCTCTCCGGGAGATACTGTGATGAGATTACAATGAGTTTCTCTCTGAGTAAAGAACTTCAGAGTGCAGGGATGAAAGAGGCTGGATTGATGGGAGAGATGATTACTTGTCATGGGTATAAAAATGGATGGAGCGGCAAGGATAGTTTGAGAGGGGACCAGAGAGAGATAGGATTTTTTTTTCTTCTGGAACCACTTTAAGATAGCTCAGCCTATTTTTTATTTTGAAATGAAGTGCTGGGTGAGCAGTTTAATGGTCTTACCGTGAGTGGGGCTGGGTCTCCCTAAAGCCTATTGAAAGATTGGTGTGAAATAGGAACATGCAGGTCTTGTTGTAAAAGTACCATTGTAAGGAGGAATACTGAACCTCCTAGAGCTTTCCTTAGGTAATCCCAATAGATCCCTACTCTAGGGCATGTCTGCGTCTCCCTGTTTTTGTTCGTACTGACACTTTGGGAGGTGTTGAGCAAGAAAAAAGAATCTGTCAAGGGAGCTCAACGTTTGGGAAACACTGTCAGTGTAGATGTTTGTGGGCTCTGGCTAATGCCTTCAGACTTTCCCCCTGGATCTTCTAACGGCTGTGTGTGAATATTTTATCCCCTCCGATAGTTTTTCCTGCCAGCCGTCAGATAGACTCCAATCAGCAGTGCAGGGCCCTGGAGCATGAAGCTGTGTGATTACAGCCTGGGACCAGGTGGAAGCGGTTGGGGGAAGCAACGCGGCTATGCAGCTGTCACACTTTTCAGGGCGTCAGGTGTGTTGCAGCAGAACTGCTCTACAGAGGAGGCCCACGCCGCTCCTATTTGACAGAGAGCGCGGCGAGAGGTCACCTTTTGGCGTCTCACTGGGGCAGTTTTGTGGAGAACGAGGGTGTTAACGTACTAAGCTCCAAGGCAGGAAGTGATGGGAGGGCAAGGAGATGAGTCAGAATAATGTGGCAAGTGGGACGAGTCACTGGGATATCATCTGAGGTGAATGCCTGGGTGCTAGCACGCTGCAGGACTGGCTGTTTTACTGAAATGTATGCAACAGATGTGAAAGTCGAGATGCTGATAAGTGAAATGGCATTAAAACTATCACAGGGTTAGTTGTTAAAAGGATCAGGATAGGTTTAAATTTCTATTTAGAGACACAGTTTAGACTGTCATCTACAAGATGGCTGCTCAGAGTAGGGAGTGAATTCATTATGCAACCTGTCTAAAATTTAAATCTCCTTTCAACTTTATCTAATTTACTTATATTAAGTTGTCGACCACATCATGTCAAATAGCTCATAAACTGTGAATGAGCATTTGAATATTATTATCTTCTCTGGAGCGATTACACTTTACCTCATAAAAATATCACTGTACTCCCGCTAAAATGCAGCATGTCTTTTAAAATGCATATTATGAGCCACTTCACAGAGTCACGGGATAGACGAAATGGCTCACAGACACATTTGATAGCCACCCTCAGAGATCAAGTGTCTCTGTGTGTTATTAATGGCTGTTGTCAGCTCCCACATACTACAATTCTGCATTGCATTAATCTGAAGAGACATTGGGTCATTCTGGGTAATGTGGTTCTCTTTTTTTCTGTGCTGCTGCTCACCCTTCTGGAAGACTGACATGGGCAGCACCTGCAGGACTGAGGCAGAACAGTAAGCTATTGATTTAAGAATTAACTTGACAGGTTACAAAGCACTCACTGAACTCTGAGCAGCAGTGCTGCTTTTTGTGGTTCACCTGGTACCTCTTTGTTTTATCTGGAGATTTTGGGATCAGAAGGCTGCAGGTTGCAAACACTGTCACATGCGTCATGCAACACAGAAGCACCACTGGAAGATGAAGACAGACACCAACTGTACCTGTACCTGTGCTATCATCATACACCACAGTGACTGTTCTCCACTTGAAGAAGTGCACCAGGTCAAGGATGGCTCTACTGAGGGAGGAGAAGTCGGGGTACAGGCTGACATAGTACGAGTCCCTGTTGTCTGATACTTGATGCTTCCACTTGGTCTGGATGTGGGGCACTCCCAGAGCATTGCAGATGGACTGGACTGCATTGGCTGACGAGCTGTGTGAGGGGCCAAAAATGGCCGCCACCCCGAGGGAAAGCTGATCGCATGCTGGTGAGGTCGGAAGGGAAAAAAGCAACAAGTTAGCTTACGGATTCTGTTAGGCTTGTAAATTTCTATGTTAGTTTAGTTTTTAGCCATGTCTGTCACTATATTTGTTTACACAGACACACATGACTGAACACACAAGCGTTACGACATACATATTTATGTTTTTAACGTTGGCTGTAAGATGCCAAAATGCAACATGGAGGAGGAAGAATGCTAGCACTGAAAACACGGATGTAAAACCTTAAGGTTTCAAAAACAAGCAACCAGCATGTGTTTTCCTCAGGATAAACACAGTGAGTTTTGGTGAGTAACACTGAACGTGTAGAAGAAAACCCCACAAGGAACCTTTAATGTGAAAAGCAATCTGCTTTTATATGTGAATGTGTGGAGCAATTGGGACACTGAATTTTTTTCAACTTGTGGAAAACTCTTGGGTCATCTACCAGCATATTTTAACAATTTAAAGATGAACCTTTGTGGACGTTTGATGGCACAGACTGCATTAGTGTTTAGATGGTGCTGATAAAATTGACATCATGGCTTTGTCTGAAATGGCTGTCTTGTTCACCCATTCACTGCTCCTTTCAGAATAAACAGTGACAACTTAACTCTATAGTGAGCAGTAAATTGAGATTTCACACTTATTTATCATTGTTATTGTGTGCTGCTGTAATTTTTCCATCTATCAAATACTGTGTGTTATATGGTGGGAATTAAGAAGTGACCATGACATGCCATGACAAATAGTACATACATTTTATAATAATAATAAAAAAAACAGCAGACAGTAAATACAGTAAAGCACACAGTTAATAAGAATTGATTTAAGACATAAACCATGACGGTCTAAATTGACTTTCCATGTTTGTCTCCAGACTTTGGTAGCTAATGTTCAATTGGCATAATCTATGATCAGTTACACCAAACAAAAACCAGACATTTAAAATTAATTGCAGAGATACTGAAATGGAGTTTTGAATGTATTCATTTTGGGATTTAACTTTTCATTCTTGTACTGAATATTTATGTGCACCTTCAAGAGGAGTAATTTTCATTAATTTTGTGTCACCAAAACCTGTTAAGAAAAGAAATGTTAAATGCATGCGTTGGAATCCATGCAACAGTCTATTTAACTCTTAATTTCTGACACAGATGGTTTTAACTCAACAGATCTAGACAATGAAAAACAATTTAACAGAAAAGTGATGAACTATAAGCAGCCATGTTGAGGTCTTTCCCGTATCTGCTAACTCACCTTTCCTGGAGGCCTCAAAGCTGTCGAAGATGTTTATTCTCTGGATGTCATATGTCAGTGTGGTGTTAGGGAGCAAGGTGCGGTTCCTGTTGATTGTGTTCAAGGCAAATTTAAAGGCTAGTTCCTCTGCTCCGGAGGGGCCGCTCTCAATGGATTCAAATATTCCTCCTGAGGGTTAGGGGAAAAAAAAAGAAAGAAAAAAGGATTCCTCAGCTGAGAATAAGATCATTGAAAAGCTGTTTCTTTCTCCTGTAATTGCAATAGATTTCTTAACACAAATGACATTGAAGGAAATGATTGATACGATGCAGGCAATTACAGCCCAAGTGGTGCTATCATTTTCAACAGTTCAGTATTTGTACTCTCATCTTATTGATGCTATTGTGCCCATGTTAGACAGCTCAGTCACACGGCAACAAGAAACTGAATTACAGTGTGGACCAGGCGATTGGGTCTCATTTGATTTGCATTCTGCAGCAGTCGTCGGTATAATTATAGGCAATTAGTTACGTAGGGAGGTGAGTTCAGGGGTGGTTGCCCTTCTTTAACTCCTTCGCTCAGCCTTGACAGAAATGTTCACTCTTTCATTTTGTACCATTGATTTCAGTGATTCAGAGAATGAGAGGAGGGCAAAGAAAAACAAGAGCTCGAGGAGCAGAGAAATTAAGGCAAAAAGAAGAAAGAGAGAATCAAAACATAAGGCGATGAGGAAAAATTACATCCAAAGTGGTACAGAAAGAGACACAATAAGACAGAGATAGTGAAGGACAAAACCAATCAAGTCAGAAACCGAGATAAAACATCAGGGACTTTTTAGATTACGCCAAGAAGATCAAATGATTAATTCTGCATCATTGTTTTTGTTGGTTTTTAAAAGACAGAGCATTCTGATGGGATTTTCATGCCTGCTTGAGAAATCTTTTTACCTTTTGGAAGTATGTGAATAAAATCTTGCTGTGTTCATTAATCTACAAAGTAAAAACCTAAACTCACACAAAAAACAACAACAAACAATACAGGTTGTTTCACCAAGCCAATGAGACAGACAATATAATTACCGCCACAGAGTAGGGCATTGTCAACTCAAATCAGCTCCCTTAACACTTGTCAGTTACTTTGAACTGAACACAAATGATTAAAGATGGGCCGTCGCTGTGGATCAGAACACTAAACAAAGAAAGGCACCGTTTGTGACGTTTGAGTCATGTGATCACCAAAAATGCATGTCAGTGAATTTGACTCAAACATACATGCTCTGTTTTCTTGGAGCATTTACAAAAACTATCAATGCAGAAGCCAGTCAGCCTGGACATATTTAATTTCAGTGAGGTCAGTGAGCCTGATGACAGTATTTTCACACATCCATCATTAGAATGAGATGAAGTCATGTGGGGACAGATGTAGAACATGCAAGTTCCACGGAATATTTCTATGTCACCCAGCTGAAGAGAAGCAAGTACTTTCAACTTTCAAAATAAACATGGTAAAAAGAAAAGGCAAACCCACATTAAGAGACTACACCTTTGAGGATGGACTCAATCGTGAGAAAGCACACAGAAATCAAACATAAAAGAGAATGGATTGGGGGGTGGGGTGAAAGGGAGTTGTGAGAGCAGCTCGGAGAAAACCCTCTCGGAGTCAAGAGCAGGGTTCAGCAGTCCATCCACGGCTCCCATCCTCTCAGAAGACAGAGAGTTGGTTTGATGAAATCCTGAAAACTGCAAAAAAAAAGTTTAAAGCCTGTTTATCGATTCAATTACAGAGAGTGAGGGAAAAGTGAGAGTGAAAGAGAAAAAGACAGAGTGGCGAATTTTAAAAGAGTGGAGAAAGAGAGAGAGAAAGAGCTGTGCATTAATAGACACTATAAATAGCACTTGGCTATGGCAGTGAGTGATAGAAAAGGAGTACAGGAGGGCAAAGAGGATGTCATTAACTTAGAGAAGTGAGCTTCATCACTGTCACCACCATAGAGCAATATGTTGTGGTTCCTTGCGTTATGATTTTATGGCATTTTCTCTTATATATGTAGTCCACAGAACTAAAGGAGCAAAATGGATAAAAGAAAGAATGCTGTCGCAGTGTAAAAAAGACAGTTCGACATAAACTTGCACACATTTTGGCATGTTTTGTGTTTCACTATTAGTGAGTGAGTCATAATAATGAACATTTCATATGTTAGTCCTTCTGCTATACTGCAATGTGATGTGAACGTGCTGCTATTCGAGACAATTCATTTCGCTGAAATAGCACATTAGTAATCAAATGAACAGATACCCGAAAATCACTATCAAGGATTACTGGAGACATGTCAGTCTAATCTAATAGATAATTATCACTCTATTGGCCTGAGGGAACAGATTGAGCTCCAAAAGCCTGTTTAATGGGTATGGCTGCATTTTGGAACACACTTGCTCACATTAACATTTTGTGTACTTTGTATGTATCTTGCTTAAAATCTAATAACACTCTGTCTTGCATCGTCTATCTATCCATCCTCTTCTCACTACTTGCCGTTGAGATGTCTGATTGCAGGTGTGTGAGTTACAGCTGAGAAAATCAGCGCGTGTGTGAATTATAGAGCCGCCATCATTGGGACTGGTGTGAATTATAGTGCAAATGAAAGCTCTGAGTGAGTTATGAGCTGGATAATCACCCTGATGAGAAAACAGGCCTGCTGATCTGAGTGTCTTAGTGTGTGTGTGTGTGTGTGTGTGTTTCTGTGTGTGTGTGTGTGAAGGAGGGGGAGTGCGAGAGAGAGACAGAGAGAGAGAGAGATGAAAGTGGAAATGAAAAGGCAGTTTGGGAGGGCGTCTCCTTTATGTAAATTTGACTCCCTTTAACGTGTGTTCGTAGTTAATCAAGTGCATTTGGGATTAGACATTATAAAGTAACTTGGACATTGGCTCCATTTCGACAGAACGTAACCTTGAATGTCATGCACCAGTGACCAAATATGTATCATTTTTGACAAAATAAATTCTACTGCGCTTTTTTCGGTGAGTGGTTCAAAGATATAACTCAATACTACCTAATGCTATTTCTGTGACTTCAGTACTCTGTAAGTACAAGCATGGAGAATGTATTTACTACTAAAAAAAAGAGGATACTTACTAAACTATGAATGAAAATATAATTTGCTCTCTACTTAAGGATGTGCTTGTACACTGGGAGATGGAACTCAGATATGTTGCCATGGTAACTCATACATCTATGCTATGGCTGAGAGGCATTGGCAGTATTGGAATCTGGGCAGCTGATTGGTGGAGGAGGGCGGTGTGATAGTAGTGCATACGGCCTGTCTCTGTGACTAATGACCAGCAGCGCAGCTGCAGGATGGTGGTGGGCTTTAGGGTGGGTGCCATGGCAACCAGTGAGCAACCCTGTCGCTAGGGCAAGTGGCCCAGGCATGAAGTCACTCAGCAAGGCTTTAAGACCTCGACCCACCACACCCCAACACCCCGTCCTGTTTCTGTCTCCCTCTGTTTTTCAGCCGGTGAGCATCAGTGCTCAGAGCCAATAAGCAGGAGGCAAAAGTGATGGAAATGCTCCGTAAATATCTCCGAAATTCCCAGTGGGAGTGCTCCCTGACATGTTTGGCGGTGAATGGGACATGATGCATGAAGGCCTGTAGAGAGTTGCCGCCCCTGGTCATTAATCTGAAGCTCCCCTTGTGGTAGACTGACCTTCCTACGCTGCACAAGGGCCAATTCTCTCTCTCCCTGAAGATCCTGCACTGGCTAGCAGGATGCTAGCCCTGGCAGTGCTATGATATTAATATCAAAGCCTCAAAAAAAAAGTAAGTCTGGTGTATGACCCTATTTCTCATTGAAACATTTTAAACATATTTGCTTGCCAAGGTCTGACATTGTATTCTTTTGCAATGTGCATCTATGGGCAGAGCCATGCACTGCTTTAATGCCACTGCTGAGGTGATAGACTGTTAAACAGTGTGTTATTTAACCAACTACATCTTCTCTCGCTGTAGTATTAAAGATGATATCTGAAAAGCTTCGATTTTGTAGGAGTAAGATAAGGAAAGCAGTAAATTTGCTTAACAGAGGCAAGGTTTCTAAGAAGATACTTGACAGAGATCTTGGTTGGAGTCTAGTAAACTTCTTTAGGAGGTAAACCATGAGCTTAAATCAAATGAGAGAAATAAGGCCAAAGCAATAGAGTGAAATGCTAGTATTTGTAAAATATGTTTTTGGATATTGTTATAGAGTGTTTACAGTGAGTCAGAAATCAGTCAATAACTTCATCAGTCCACCTGGTAGAGTTATGGAAACTGAGGATGAAACCACGAGAAAGCAGCTTATGTGAACAAAAGTTAAGCTGTTGTTATCTTACTTGTTTGGCTTGTTGTGTGTGTGTGTGTGCTTTTTTTTCCTCCAGAACAGAATCACTCCTGTCACCCTAAAGCCTCTTGACACAAGACTGGACTGTCACCTGCCACTGCTGGACGGTAAGCCTCAGGCTGACTCACACACTTGAACATACACATGTGAACACACACAATCACGCACACTTCAAGATTGAGCCTAAATAAACCTGTCAGGTACGAAACAACTGAGTCTGGGGAAAATATGACTGATGTGAGAATTTAAAGCCCACGCTTGCAGCATTCAGAGACACCTAAGTTCAGTTTTACTTGGGGTAATAATCAGCTAGGCCATGGTGAACAGTTCAGTCTCATCAATCTCTTACAATGAGGACACACACAGTCTTCAATTAGAAATGTGTGCCACCACCCTCGTCCCTGACCCAGCTCCAAGTGGGAAACCAGTGATCATATAACATGTATTAATTCGAAGTGCTGGCAACAGATGTGCTAATTTGCCAGGCTCTCTATTCATAATAATGTGCCAGCTCCCTCCTCAAAATATGTGCTAATTTGCAAGGGCTCATTGTGGATGTGCTAAACTACCGGCTGACATTTTGTGTGCTAATTTGTCAAGCAGGGACCCCTTTTGGTACTAATTGTGCCAAACTGTGAGTACACTTCCACAGGCCTTGAATTGCTGAAGTCCCAAATGACTTCTGTCTGCTCGCAGTTTCCAACCTCTCCACTGCTCTCAAATTGTGAATGCAACTGAAAAGAAACACTACTGTGAAAATAAGACATATAAATGCACATGCTTGCCTGCCCACACCCACACGCACACACACACACACACAGATGCACATGAACACATTTCAGAGAAATATGTGTCCGCTCTTGAGATTAGACGAGATTCTTAAAGAAACATAAGAACGCAGCTTGCTGTGATGGTTCTGTAGTGTCATCAAAGAGACACACACACTAAACAGAAATAACAGCCTGCTCCTAAGTTTGAAAAGCTAGAGTTTCTCTCTCTAGAGTTTACTATCACAATGCGTTATATTAAAATGAACTGTTTGGCTAAAAAAACAACAATCATATTATCATCTGTCCGAACAGATGACCCAGAACCAGGTGTATATTTCAACTACCTGCTTAGCCAAACATGGAAACATTGGTACAAAGACACTTCGCAAGGAGATGCTTTCCCCTCCCCAGATCAACATGTACATGAATTCCATCAATTGAAGTCCCCCACTCCAAGATACGGTAAGTTGGAGGGGGGGCTTCAACTATGCAAGGAGGTTCATTGTTTCAATGTTGGCTGAAAAATTAGCATTCCCATTACTGCTTTATCTGCCAATTATTTATTCATTTAACTGATTAATTATAATTAATTGTTTAATCTGTAAAACATCAGAAAATGGTTTTAAGTGCTCAAGGTGACATGTGAAAATAGCTTTTTTAGCAACAATCCTAAAAAAAAAAAAAAAAAAAATCTGTAACACAAGAAAAAGAAATGCAGTTAAGCCTCACCATAGAGAAGCTGGTACTTACATCAATCAGCCACAATATTAATACCACCTATTTGTGTTGCAAAAACAGCTCTGATCTGTAAGGGGAAGGAACACAGGAAATCTGGGGGTATTTTGTGGTCACTGGCATCAAAATGTTGGGTCCTTTGGGTCCTGTGCAAACCACCTTCCCATCAGGCAGGGCCTCTCACCTGGAGGAGTATTTGGCCTGCAGGGTTTAGGTGGGTGGTGTTTGCCAGAGAACATCCACGTGATTGCCGGAGCCCAAGGTTTCCCCACAGAACGTTGTATAAAACAGATGATTCATGTTCACTTCAGTGTTAGTCAGTGGTATTAATGTTGTGGCTATTAGGTGCTTGAAAAAAATGCTTGAAAAAAAATCCCTTGAATGACCGAAGGAATGTCAAAATAGTCCAAACTTAATTTTTTGTTGATTAAGGCATCAATTAAGTCACTGTTTCAGCTTCAGTTCTTTTCAATAAACTACAAAGGTCACAACTTACAACAGATAGTCACTGCTTTTTCAAAACTGCAATTAATACATCGCATATTTTCCTCTGTGGAAAATGTAAAGTTTTAGTATGTGGAAATTGAGAATAAAATAAATAACGTATCAGATAGTCATTAGCAAAGGTAAGACATTTGGTACAAATCACATATCCATCTCCCAGGCATGGAGTCACAGCATGAAGAAAACTATGAGGACTTTGCTTGCTATTTTTCTGAGTTTATGATGCGCAAAAATCTACGGAACCATGTAGAGCAGAACACGGGCAGCTGAAATTTAACATGCAGAAAGGTAGCAAAGCGTTTTTGAGCTCTTCCTCTGGCATCATTCAGCGCTGCCTGCAGAGGAGCAGTCAAGCTTCAGTAAATATTTTCACTCTTTCAATTGTCTTTTTGTCGTCTCTCTGTGGGCCGCTTTAGATTCAAAGCCAAGAGTTTGGTAGATGTCTGATGCATCCTTCCCACCTGCCCAAATATTTCAGGAAATAATATGAAATATGCAGGATTACCAGGGAAAAAACAAATTCTGTAAATAGAGGGTAAACATGGCTATTAATAAAGATAGATAGATAGATGACTTTATTCATTCCCAAGAATATATGTAGTATATTGGTATAACTGTACTCAATAAACATAAGTGATACACATCATGAAGCTATGAAATACTGTATATTACAGCTGTGGCCTGGAAGCATTGCGTTTCAGGGAAAAATCTGATTGATGCACTTGCATTCGGGGAAAAACACAGTGGCTTTTACACACTGTAGGGTTTACGAGCCTTAAAACTCTCACATCACCAATCCGACTTCCAAGCATAAACACGAGTATTCCCAAAACCACAGTCACAAGGTTAGAAGTTCAAGTAAATTATACAACTCTCAGTACTGCACTCAGGAGATTTTTCTGCCAACGCTGAAAATGTGTGATTTGGCTGTAATATAAAGGCCAGGGAAAGGGACAGAAAGCATCCTAGTGCTTCATGCCTCCCACATCTCTGCCATTTCTCTTTCTATGCCCCTGTCTTTTTCTCTCCTTCATCAAATGGCTCCACACACACACACACACACACACACACACAGCCTTCCTCACTCCCTCTGACTAGAGTACATCGCATGGTGGCCTTGGCAGGTGACAGATGGCGACCTCACAGCGCTACTCACTGTAAACTGAGTTTTAATCAAGCCTAAGCACGTGTGAGAGATGCTAATTATCCACTGCAGGCTAAGAGGAGCAGGAGTCCAGCCTGGAGAACATTGTGATTATGTATGTGCGTCTCTGGTTTACAGTCACTTTCCCCATTGTGATAGAACCGTTCAGGCGCCATAATCCATGTATGGAATTGCAGCACAGGGGTATGAGGCAGATACTCCAGATGGATACTCCGCGAGCTGCATCGTTCACCAAAAATAAATATAGATGAGGACTTGACTAAATCTTGGAGTCTTAAAACTCTCTGAAAGTTAAGCAAAGTTAAGCAGTAGGATATCCAACTGTCTGTCAGCGTACTTGCCAAAAGACTCTCACACTACTTTGCCATTTCTGAACATTTATATTTTGGATGTGAAACCAACACTCTTATCTGAAAAGAGAGTGACAGCAGGATAAGTTTGAATTAGAAACTCTCTAACATGCATTTAACACATATCATATGAAGCTGACAACGGTGAAGAGCTAAAAAGAACTTAAATTTATAATGATGCAATTAGGTCACAGCAAATTATATGAGACTCTATCGTCCTCTTTTTCTCCCTCTGCTGCTCTCTTTCGTGATTCTCACTGTTCTGCTGCTCATCAAAATGGCCCTGTATTACACTCTCTCCATTGTAATTTTGAACAAAATGGCTGTAAAATTAGACTTTCTTTCTTGTAGAAGGGCAGATGTTATCTCCCATCAGAGCCAAAGGTCAAGAATTAATTCAGGAGGCGGCTCTTTATTGTTCACTGCTGGGTTTTTGAAGGACGAAGGAGAGGAGGGAAAATAGGGACATTTTACAGGATTTCAATAATCTGATTAGAATAATTTTTAATCTTCATAAATTTAGAGATACACGCACGGTGATTATCATTTTTACGAATAGTTAACGACTCAGTAGCTGGCAAACTCTGACTTTAATATGCCAAGAACATATTAAATAAAATATAAATAGATAACAGTATATTGAGCAATAATGTTCTTGCACACCAAAATGAAATTGCAATTACGAGAAGAGTCATTGTGAGTGTTTTCTGATGTAGGAGAACTAAATTTCTTTCACTGTAGCAAAATCCTATGGTATCGATGTCATACTGCCTCATCAAAGCCATTTCTGCCATGAAAAGAATGTGGAGCCTAGAGAGGAGACGACTTAATGACCAGTTTTAAACCTCGATAAGAAGGAGCGTCATGCACAAAGGCCTGCAGACCATATGTTAGACACGTTATACAATAAGTCATGATGATAAAAGCTACAGTACGGTATTTCGTTACAGGTCTGGGGGACTTGAGTGGAAAGGTGGAAAATCAAAGGTGCAATAGGAAATAAAGGTTTGAAATGTGTATGTCATATTGGTGCCTTTGTGCAGAAGAACACTGAGACCAGGGGAAGAGAGAAAGTAAGACTTGATGATAGTGTAAGAGAAGAAAGTAGAGGGGAAGGACCAGGAGACAAGCTGAGAGCCAAAGAGAGACAAAGATGTCACAGAAAGAAGGACAGCAAAGGACAAAGAGAGAAAAAAAGGAAAAGGAGGGGGGGGGGGGGGGGAAGAGAGTGAGAATGGACAGAAAACTATTTTCTGGATATTAAATTTATACTGAAAGTACACTTCACTGTCACACCGTTTCCTCACAGCCCGTCAGATGTGCTAAGAAAACAACAGGTGATGTCCAAAGTCAGAGTAAGCTGTAGGACATACCAAGATGGCAGATGGGTGTGCTGTTAGAAAACTTAAAAAAAAAAAAAGGAGGATAGGAGGATAGTCTGGAGAAGGAGGATAGTCTGGAGGAGGAAGGGAGGAGGGGTAGAGAGGGGTAGAGGGTGAAAGAAAATTGGATGAGTGAGGGAAACGAAAAGGGAGAAATGGAGAATAAAAGAGGTCACTGGAGGCAGATAAAAGACACTCAATTAAACGACTGAATGGATGGCCCATTAGACCTGAACGGACACCTGCACCCCCACCTCTCCCTCAGCCACAGGGCAGGAAAATGTCAGCTCCCCGCCTGGGTTCATCAGCATCCCGTCAGCCACTGCTGTACACAAGCTAGCTGATAATCAGAGCTACAGGTACAAGTCAATATGCTACACTTTGCTGCAAAGGTGTGTCAGTTTGTCTTGCTTGTTCTATAAACACACACAGGCAACCGCACAGTAGCAGAGAGAGAGGCAGAAATGAAAGAGACCTGATTTTAGAGAAGGAAACAGCCAGAGGCTACCCGATGAAAAAGAAATTACTGAATAATGAAGTTCCTCAAATATGAGGCCTCATTTCTTCTCAATAACTAAGATCATGAGGATAAATGTAAAAGAAGAAAAAAGGCGAACTTGGTGAAAAAGCAAGAGCCTTGTTTTACGGTTGTAAAAGTTAAAGGTTGTAAAGATTATTATTAAGTCACTAAATAGGGTAAATATAATAAATATGGTTATTATATTTAGAAAGCAATAGCCATGTGTGGGTATGTTGGCTTCACCCTGTCTCCTCAAAATCTTAGAAAAAAACGGGAAATCAATCCTAATGATTTGTGTGTGTGTGTGTGTATAAGACTGGGATCAGTGGGTCATGTCAAGCAAGTGGGAAAGTGTGTCTTCAGCTTCAACAGCTTCTTTTCCCCAAATAAGATGGACTGTTTTAATTGTTCAACCAAAGACACACTTCCGTGCTCCTCTCCTCCTGGTCCATTCACATTCGCTAAAGCTGACACAAATGAACTGCTTTCATATTTATCTTCTCCTCTCACCTTTCCTTTCATAAATACCTTCGAAACAAGAATGCTCTGAGCAAAGGGAGAGGAAGAACAGGAAAATGAAATTCAATATAGCAGGAGGAGACGTTTTGCATAGCCCTGGTGGATTGTGGACAATAGAGTGTCATGCTGATTCAGAGAACAAGATTTTAAGTAAGCCTGCCTCAATACGTCCTCCCACAGAGCCCATTTCCCCCTGTGTCCTTGGTTCACACAGAGAAACGTTCAAACATCCGACCGGCTGTGCTGACAATGGGAGCCCGAACCCTGCTTTCTCTCATTCTGTCAGCGGCTCGCCCTCCTCCTCCTCCTCTTACTCCTTTATTCAGCTGGCTGGGGATGAAGGTGAATCACCACATCCTAACCTGATCGGTGCCTCACACCATATCCAGCACAGGAGGGCTCTCTGTAATCGATTGACTTTTGAATTTCATGTAGCTTGGATGTCAGTGCTTTCATTTACGGCTTCCAAATACCTGCTCTGCGTGCCTGAAATTCACATATGAACGCTTCAGTTTTGCAGAACATGCCGAGGGACAGATTTAAGGATATATAATGGCTGCATAGATGAAATAATACATAAATATTTACCACTGAGCCCTACAGCACATCGAACATAAAGCAGTCCTCCTACGCGTAAACTAAATACACACTAAATTCACTTCTTTACTCTGCCTCCCAATTAGGCACTATCACCAATTTCCATAATAAACCATTAGCAAGCAATGTTTGTTTCCCTCTATTAAGCACTCACTTAATACTTAATTACCACAGTTGAGCTCCTGTGAATTTAAAGGGCTTACATGTTACTCCCACACATGACGCAAAGAGTGGCGTGATATTGGAAGGTCCATTTTTCACACCACTTAAAGCACAGCCAGTTCAGGACACATATATCTCACTAAGAATAAACGTGATAAGATCAGATCGGTTTACAGGTCTACATGAGCGCCTGAAGCTTGTGGCTGCCGAAAGTCCTCATTAATTCACTGTAACATGCATTATTAATCAATCCCACTCCCACACATGCCGCTTATAGTAAGCTGTTTTTTGTTTTTTTGTTTTGTTTTTTTGTTTACATATTTACATTCTCACAGATGGAAACCTGTGATAGATACACACAGGAGGGGCCAGTCGGGACTTGGCACTGTTATGCAGCCAGTTTTTCTTTCATTATTCCTCCTAGCAAAACAAACACATTGATCTGTATTGATTCCCACCATTGTACAGTATACTGAAAGGGAAGACAGCCAAATATGTCATGAGAAAATCTAGATAAATCTAGATCCTAACAGAAACACATTTTGGGTTTAGCTCCCCAAGGGACCTTCAAGGATATTTGTGTCACCAATGTTATTTTTCTACCGTGTTTCTTCCTGTAAAAGCTATTTCATGCATATCTATATAGTCCCAGGCAAATCTTCAGCTTGCTGATACTATACCACTGATATTTATTCAGAGCTGCATTGAACTCAGTGCCCGTCCTGCCACTATAATTTCACAGTACACTCTACTGTCCTCTCTGTCTCTCTTCACAGAAGCCATCAGAAAACAGTAATAAAAAACACAACTGAGAGTGGGCTGAGAGTGGACTCCTTTGAGGCGAACTAATCTATCTTTACTCTGTATCTGCTGGCCTCCACACTCACTGTTTTTCTTCGCGCTCACACTTTACACAGACTCTCTCTCTCTTCATCTCTAACACTCTTGTTTTTCTAACACCTCTCAGTGGCTTCAGATTTTCTCCCATCTCTGTTGGTGGGATTGTGAGAAGGACAGCTCCACATGTGTGTTAAAAGATGCAAGAATAAATAAATAAATAAATAAATCCTTGGAAGCGTTTTCAGCTCTGACCTTCACTCAGTTCTATGCTCGACAGCCAAGCAGCAAGACATGCTGCAAGCCTCTTCTCAAGGGACAGGTTCACAGAACAATTGGCACGTAAACCCTAACCCTATAACATACCCAGGGAAATCCTTGAGTGACAAGAAGTGACAAAGAGTGAGAGACCGTGAATATACGTCGACAAAGAAGTTGAGCCGTCCACAAGGCAGCAGGAAAACATAGGACTCAAATGAACTCTATCATTCTTAAAAAATATATATCAGATGAGGCAGTTGTGAGAGAACTGGTCACCTGGCAGACAAGGTCAATCATCTAAAGCCTTCTTCATGTAAATAATCTTTTCCAATGTAGCTGGCAAATCTCAGAAATTGACTGAGCACAACAAGAAAACTAATTTCATACCTCACAGATATTTTCCATTTGAAAATGGCAACAAATCTGTACCCTGAATTAATCGTCATTGAGCCTTTTGTAACTGAGGCATGACAGCAAGACCTTCAAAGACTCAGGAATGTAAACGTGTTTAAAGAAATCCATCTAGATAGTTCCTCGCTTGAAGCTCATGTGTGGTGCTGCATGCTAATGTAAGACAGATCTCCTTTTTGTTCTTGAAACCCACGGTGGGTATTTTTAAACCATGAAAATAATTTGCCAGCAGAGAGGAGATAGTTTCATATTTCTATAAGCTATAGCGGGGCCAAGTGACACATGAATATTTTAAGCAGCTTTGTGCTCATTTAAATGTGTTTGCTGTGAATGTGCTGGCAGTGGGCCAGGGCACAGGATGTTATCCGTAATTCCTGCAATCCCAAACTAAACTCCGGCACGCTGATAATTCAGCCTGGCGGAAAGCAAAAGCACATAAAGTCAATTAACTACAAACTCCCCTTAAATTTGCTCCCTCCGCCCTTGCTTGTTTTCAACAACCTTTAACCACCATAACACAGTTGAGGGGATGAAAAGAGTGTTAAATATTAGAAATGCAATAAAGGGCCATTTTTCCTGGCACCGCATTGTGGAGAAAGTTAGATAACACTGCCTTTCACCAGTGGGAATTGTGTCTTTTGCCGGAGGTCTGAAAAAAACCCCAAAACACTCGATTCCCTTTCCAAAATCAAAAACAATTGTGTTTTAGTCATAAATATTCTCAGACATGTCTGTACTGGGAAAATCTAAACATAAGCAGGAAACAAGCAAACAAAATGAGCATCTCTGCGTCAACAACGCTTTCAGCAGCAGTTGACAGCCTAGGGACGCACTGCGTCTGCCAATGCTGCTTGAAGATTGCGGTGATAATGTTATCACTCAGCCTCACAGCTGCAGACCAAGGATTAGTCATCAGAATTTTAAAAAAATTGTCTCAATATCATTGTTGATTCTTCTCCTATTCAACTTCTTCCTGAGGCATCTTGAGTTAGACACGTCTGCAAGTTAAACTCGATTGGCTTTGATGGAATGGCAGATGTGATGACTCATTGTTTGTATGACTGAACATGTGTTATGGGGACAGTTAAACAGGAACATGTACATATGGCACTATTTCCATAGAAGAAAATAAATTGAGATCCTTTAATTTTATTCTACCAGTTAGCTGATGCGTATGATGTCTTCAATATAAGCCTGAATACCCACCTCACTTGAGTCTAACAACTCATTTATGACAAATGAGATAGCTGAACATTGAAAAATAGCATGCTAAAATGCTACTGTATTGAAATTATTACCAGAAGGTCAGATCCAGCCAGATTACGTCTCTACAATCTCTCCTGAAGTCCCTATCAGAATATGAATACAGTAAAATTTAAGGAATTATGTCAGCGTGGTAGCCAGCCATAGCTCAGCTTGCACCTTCAATACCGAGTTCCATTTTGTGCCACACAACTGAGCTGCCAGATTTCATTTCATGTTTAAAGTGGACATTTAACAGCGTTTTCTTTAGCTTTCAAAGTACAGGTCAAAGTTGAGAGAAAACCAAAGTGGCAATTGAAAATTTTTTTTTTTTTTTTTTTAAATAACCATGTGGTTCTGGGTCTCTGAGACCCTTAGCAGCATCGTTCAGTGCTCCCACAAGGCAGGTGTGAACCAGTTATAAAAAGAGAATCTTCTCTCAAGCGTATTTTATTACACCATGTAAGGGCTGCAGCGGGTCCATTTCAGTATCAAAGTAAATGAATTACCTGCAAGATTTATAAACGAGGAACACTCAACACACTAATTCAATTCTGTGTGGAAATTATCTCAGCATATTTGCCTGCAGCTGGTGACCAGAACACTTCTTCTTTCTCTTGTTCCTCTGACACTTGTCGCTCTACATGGTGAAATACTGTGAATACAAAGGGCCGACTATGATTTGGTGTTGCACTGTGTGTGTGTGTGTGTGTGTGTGTGTGTGTGTAAAGGTCTCCTCCTGACAGGAGAACAGTGGTTGTACAATGTGAGCCGCCTGTCTGGACAGAATGGAACTTGGGGCAGGAAGGGAACAGACAGACCCAGGGGAGCTGACCTCCTCATTTAGCCAGCCTCCTGCAGGAGCAGCTGGGATTATCTGCTGAGCAAGCGCATCCTGCAGGACAGGAAATGCACAGAAATGGACCGTCATCTCTCAAGGCAATTTTGCATGTCTCCTCTCTCTCACGCACACTAACACGCACTGACATACATTTTCTTTTATGATTAAAATCACCCACACACAGCTCTATCGGCATCTGTCTGTCTCCGTTGGAACCTCGGCTCCTTTAGAAGCAAACACAGACAGATCATCATTTCATCTCGAAATGGAGCCATGTTACAACTGAAAAATATGAAGAGGATGCTGCTAGGCTGACAGGGATGACACTGTACAAAGCCCCACAGACTAAAGCTTTCACAGCACGCGTTGAGCATTGTGCTTTTGTTGTTCAGCAACATGCGCTGGGCCACGCTGCCAGCGAGGCTGGTCGCTGTCCGTGGTCCCCAACGGACGGTTCACTGGCTCGTTGAGCAGCGTCTTCAGGACCATGGACAGAGACCCGGCTTTTCAGCTGTTCCGGGCCGTGTCACCGCCACCAGAACACAGGCAAAATCAAGCATGAGCTTTAGCCCAGAGCTAAAAATCTCAGTGACATGAATCACCTCTTATCTCGCATGTAATGCCTGTCTTGCCGCTGATGCCAGATGCCTTGCAGACCCGGCGTGTCAGCACAGGCGACATGTTGAATACGGCGAGCTACAGGCAACGAGTGACTCCATATACAAAATTGTATTTCTGGACAAACACAAATGCACGATTAACAGAATTATTAATTATCACTTAATCCCCCACTGATCCTTTCCGGGATGTGCTCATACTTGCCGGCTTGGAAACTTTCGTATCTAACACTGTTATGCAGGGACTTTGCTCCCCCCCAAGGATTTCTGAGTAGACGCCCGGCGTCTGTCAGACAACGTGTGAGACGGGAAATCGCTCATCGGGATGAGGATGCAGCAGGAAGACAAGCACATCCCGTTGCCATAGCGGCGGCTCATTCGGACGCAGGCTGACTTTTAAACAGGACCCTCAGGGGAACTGGGGATTGTAAGGATGTGTTGTCAACACTTGATGACATCCGCTGTGTGTGTGTGCGTGTGTGTGTGTGTGCTCTTCTGTCACTCCAAGATGTTCTCTTTACATTCAACAGAGAGCGGCAAAACACAGCCATCCTGAGACGGATCTAATTAGGCAACAGACAAAACCACAAGAGGCTGTGATTTAGTGATTTGAGACCAGAAAGCCTGGCGTTAACAGCACAATTTCAAAGTTACGAATCTGCAACAATTCACTGTAGTGGCAACTGTTGAGGAAGCATTTTAATAATCAACATTAATTATATCATTCTTCTGCCAGGCGATATCCTATGGTTCTTGAAGAGAAGTGGCGAATCAATTTTTAGGCTAATTGGCTACACTTGAGTACCATCAGTATGAGAGATGATTTTCGGTTGGCGCGTTTAACTGTTCCACATTTGTGTGGCTTCCGACGTGACTCAGCCACTCACGGAGAACCGGAACTATCAGTTTTATCAACTCCAGTGGCTGTGTCAATAAGTAAAATCGAGGGAATCCCCGCTGGATAGCAGTTCAGTGGGATTAAGGATGAAAAGCATGACCCCGGTGTATTGACTCGCCCTTGTGACAAAACACTGATTGATCCGAACTACGAGGGTAATGTTTGCATGTAAGAATCTACTGCAGAGGACATGTTTGGGGTGTCAGCAGCTTATAAAAGGCCGTGGAGACGTACGAGACTCCGTGAGGATACTAGTGAGGAGATGCGAGTCTGGTGGTGATGCTTGTCTTGAGTTTCATCGGCTGTTCGTATCTGTGAACTGTTGCACTATGTTTTACGGGTTAAACACGGAAGATGTTCTTTCAAAGTTACTGTAACACTGATTTCAAGGTCTGTGGAGAAAACCGCTGACGCGCGCTCGGCAAAAGCCTCCGAAATAGCGGTGCGAAACATTGTGAGATTATGAATATTCCCAAGTAAAGTACTCACAAACGAACAGCCCATGAAATTATTTTATCAACTCTATACGGTTAATTACCAAGCAAGGTAAGACTGGGGAAGACACGTCTCCACAAATCTGCTTTTACCGCGTCATTTCACTGTGGACAGTCGTATAGTCAGTTGGTGTGAATGGACATCGTTACAGATCGTATCGTATCATAAACAAATTCTTACCAAATCTTAAAACGTGTGGCATCCCGCGAGAGTAACCAAGAAACAGCAGCAGAAGCGGGATCAGCCTGAGGTTGGACCTGAAAACGAGACTGGTTATCATCAGATGATGGGAGGTAATCTTCATGTTGTTTTTAAAAAAATGCACAGTGGTTTAATCCACCCGGTGCGCGGGTTCGATTCCCCCGTAATTCTTCTACTTTCGTTGGGCAAGGCAGGGTGACGGCGGCCCTGGATGCGCAAGATCACGGCATGGTCACTTGCGCTTTCCCTAAATCCATTAGCAGTCCCGGCATGATTCCTTCCCCTTCCCCTTCTCCTACTTCACTGCGCCAAGAAACAACAATCCTCTGGGTCGAGGGACGGCGGGACATCCATGTCGAAGGGTACGGATCCAATGAGGAGGAGGGGGAGCCCGAGCATGGGCTATAGGTAAGCTACTGGAGAGTGTTGGAGAGGGGCTAGAGAGCGCCAGACAGAGGATACAGCAGCGATATGCAGCCCCCTATGAGGCGCTCTTGGTTGCTTGCGCTCCCATTATACTGCACTGCTGCACAGGCTCTGACGTCGAGCCAAGGTTAGTGTTGTGAACGCGCAGCAGAGAGAGACAGAAGGAGAGAGGGAGAGGGTGAGAGAGAGAGAGAGAGAGCAGGGAGATGGGCATAAAGATAGAACGAGATGAAAAAGAGGGAGGATGGGAATGGGGAGGGAGGGAGGAGGGAGAGAGAGAGAGAGATGAATGGAGGGGAAGATAGATAGAGACATAAGTGGGGTGGGGGGAGTGGGAAACTTTATTTCGCACAACCATCGTGGACTGTAGTTTCATCGTATCGTTCCCTCCGTTATTTGCACTTAAACTCGCATGCATTTTAAGATTTATCGGCAAAACAATGCAATAAGTGCACTCAGCAACAGCAGGGTGCTCCATCTTCTTGACCAAATGACCACCATATACGGATCAGTTCACGGACGCATACACGACGATGAAAACTAAAGTTATTGTGACATTGGTTAAACGTGATGATTGTGGCGGGCGAGAAGAGGCAACTGCAACTTCTGCTTTACACTGATTTTTGAAATGTTTTCCGCTCGTTTGCTCGGGATCTCTACTCAGCACCATGGACAGAGACACAGCAAACACACACATTGGCCTCGGAAAGCAAGGATAGTCTGGCGTGAAGCGTTTGGCAAACTCTACAGACATTTTCCCTGTATTTGGCACATAAAAAGATAACTATGTACACTGCACACAATAACTGGCCAAGCTCTGCACACTAGCGATATAATCTCATGCCTGCAGGATATCATTGCAATGTTTTTTTTCTCTCTCTCTCGTACACACGAGTAGGATGCGCACTTTTTGTTTTGTCATTTACAACTTCCCTTTCTAAATCTCTCTCTCTCTGTGTCTTTGTTTTTACGGGATTTCAAGCAACAGCCTTTCAACAATTTCCAGCATCATTCCAGAAATGTGGGAGGAGTGGGATGAAAGGAATTAAATCTGGCAGAACAGCAAATCCGTAATATCGACAGGAGCTGCTGAAAGGCACGAATATTTAACCTATGCAAATAACTCCACTTTAGACTTGAAAGCCTTCCAGCAACAGAGTATTCTCGAGTATGAGCCAACCTGCGATGTGAAGGTGAGACAGGCTTGATACACACGAAGGATCCACTGCTGCTTACATTTCGCGGGGAAAGACCGAATCACTCGAGGTTCAAAGTGGGCCTATCACGTTTCTATCTGATTAGCGAGTTCAAACGAGGCTGCATCCCATATGATGAGAAGATGGGTATCGGCAGCTCTTGCGTGGGCCTACGTGCTATTGATTTAACACGACATGCACCTTATCTACGTCCACCCCCAGTGAGCAGCTCTTCATGGGCCAGTGCATCAGCTGGAGCTGTATGTATACAGTGGTGCGCGGCCGCGCCGAGAGGGCGGAGGGCCATTTAATCCCAAGGGGATGTGAAAGGAGCTCTTTGATAGGCGCCACCAGAGTCCTGAAGCCTGAATGAACACCGTTATTGTGTGACTCAAGTGTGAATGGCTGGCTTGTGCGTGTGTGCGGAGGTTGTGCAGAATCACTTCAAAATAAAGTCACTACAATATTCCTGCACCGGCAGCATTCAACAACAGATTTTTCAGGTGACCTTGGCGTGTTTTGTGTTACTCACTTCCTCTGATGTCACCGAGATATTCTTGTGTTACACTTAAGTGTATTACCTGTATTGTATCTTCATTGGACTGCAGAGAAGTGAATTTATAGCCTAAGCAAATGTGTGAATAAGCAAAGCACACTGGCACCTGCCCGCTCTTTTGTTGGAGTGCCACTGTTATACCGTGCATTACCAGATCTCTCAAAATTCCCATTCGCAAATAAAAGCAAATGCATTTAACAGTTAAGAGGGCGCTTGCATCTGTTAAAGGAAACGCAAAGTAATTACACGGGATCAAGTACGCGGTGCGAGCACTGACATTGAACGCGTGTCAGTTTGCGTGGGTCTGCGCACGAGCACTCTGCAGTGTGAGAATATCAAAGAGAAAGGCACTCATCATGTTACCATCTGGACCATTAGCATAATTATGGAGAAATTCAGGGTTTCCGTGTAAGTCAGCAGAGCCTCACACAGCATGAAAGGAATGCTTATTGAGCCTGGAGAGAAGACATCAACTGACAGGCAAGTTGGGCGCCTCTTAAGGCCACAGCGCCCTCTGGCCAAATACTGAAGTACTGCAGCGACAAAAGTCCTCAGGTGCTCCCACGCTCAATGCACTCAAAAATTTAATTTGCAAATAGAAAAATTAAGGTTGCCACAAATGGTTCTAACTTAATTTTCTAAAATAAATCTAAATAGGTTTGTATGTCTGTGCCTAAGCATAGGGCATCCAAGGACAAAAGAATCAGGTATGTTTCCGCATGCACGCAACCCTGGTTTTGCTTGTTGACATCTTGATCACCAATTACAATTCAGAGTTTACCAAACTTTTCACTTCCCCTCAAGCTAGTCACGATAAGATGACTGTGTGTAAACCAGTTAGATAAGAGGAAGTGATGGGGATCGCAAGTTGCATCATTATGATGTTAAATTGACTACTGCTCTTTTTGCTCTGTTGTGACTAATAAAATATCATTTGGGAGATGTACTCTTTTTTTCATTCATGATCAAACCGTGTCATTTTTGAAGGAGACCACAAATTAGATTACTTTATACACACCCACTCGCTTGTAACCCATGGGCTTCCACATGAGTTGGCTGGTGTTTATTCGGATGCCATTCATGCACTGGGTAATGCAAAGGGGACTTTATGCAAAGCAGAGATAACCACTGCTAAAAGCCTTCTGTCATTCTCTCTCTCTCTCTGTTTCTCTGTCTCTCTCTCCCCTCCCTCGCTCACTTTCTCTCACAGTCAGACTGGTGGCAAGATAGCATTGGCACAGGCAAGGAAACCATGGAAACGAGAAGCTGATGCACTTTGAATGGTAAGACCCTGAAAGAGAAGACATTCATTCAGTTCAGTCGGCCTGTATTAAAGGCTCATCCCTGCTGCGTTATTCTGAATGCTACAAGTTTATTTTAACATGGTTGGCTCCAGAACGCCAATAATGGTTTCATTTCATCAGCCTATTATGTCAAGATGACTGTAGCTAAGGATGTCTTAACATTTTGGCAAGCTAAAGAAGGGCTCTATAAAAACAAGCATGCTTTCTACTTTAGCACTCACATATCATGTAAACCTGTTCCTTTTTCCAGCCACAAACAGCATTCCTCCCTGTAAATGTACCACTACCACTTCACGCGCTGCTCACATGAGCCTGTAATCAAGGCAGTTTTGACTTCAGTACGTTTCCCACTTGTGGCTCAGCTTCAGCAATGGCTTTGAACATAACAGCACGCTGAAGTCAGCAGTGGCCTATATGTCTTCAGCAGTGCTGTCAGAGATCCCTGGGACCTCAGTGGGAATACATTCTTCAGAGACGACAATTAGTCAAGTGAGACAGTAATTAGGACCTCTCTGCACACTGTCACTTCCAGTTAGTTCTGACGGATGCCCACAAACCCCCACCCCTCCAGTTACTGCAGTCAGACAGACTTAGGCCTACCACAGCAGCTGTACTATGACTTTGTTGTGACAGGAATTTGGAACTTCTATCTATCATGGTAATACCTTCAAAAACGGTGTGGGAATTTACTCAGTAACATGATGGTTAAGTAATATGGAAAATTTCAGTTATAGAGACATGCACCATCTGTTATCAACTTGCCACTGTCACTTCCCTTTTATGCTAGTATCATAGAATTTTATCACGACAATAATGAGAAAATTCCCATGCTACAAAACAACTAGTTACAAACTCCCACTATATTGTAGCATTATGGAAAAAATCAAACATCTACAGCTACTCATTTTAAGGTGCCAATATGACTTTGTGTGTCTGACAGGAAAATATATTAATTATAGCGAACATCTACTTCCTGCAGTTGCAAACATAGCATAAACTTGAAAGCAGAAAAAAAAACTCTCTTAGTTCAGCAAAAGTAAAGCTAGCTTACCAAACACCGGCAAACAGACATATCTCCACAATAATCGATAATAGCCATAAAGTTTGACGCTATTTGCAGTTTCTTTGCTTATGCTTTAGGTAGCCTAATTAGTAAGGCAGGCCAACATTTTTTAGCGTCATTTCATTTCTGCCATACTAACACACGTCATAGTACATATTGTGACGTCCTAAATCAGGGCTAATGTTCTTAAGCTAGCGTTTTATAGCCAAACATACGAATGGACCGTCATAGTTGTTCAAACACAAATTTGCTTACCAACGTCGCCTGAAGTTAGCTCTGGAGTTGGTTTCGACTTACTGGTGCGCTTTGAAAGGACTCAACAGGAAGGCAGGTATCTTTTCAGGGATAGGCTATTCGAAAGCCTGTCCAATCAGATTAGCTGTAGGAGGGTCACGTGGCACACCTCAAACGTACAATATTGTCTGTATATACTAACTAGAGCATATTGAATCGTTGTTGTTGTTGAATTGTTGATATAATCTGTAAAATGTGTGTCTTTATTCATTGTACAATAATCCATAGTGAACTTGCATTGCAGTGTATCTCAGTCATCAAAATCAATCCTGATGATTGTTTTGGTGACCTCTTTGCACACCTTAGACTGACTACTTGTAGCCCTGATTCAGAATTATACAAATCTAGTGGGGAAAAGCACTCTCTCTGTAATGAGATCAATATGAACCCTTTTCACAGAAAACATTTTGACATGTTGAGGAAGGAAAAACACATGTGTAAGTAGCAGTTCCACTGAAGGATCTGTATTGTTCATTTGGGTTCACTGTCATTTCTTACTGGGAACTGAGCCATAGTTAATGTTATTAGTTCCACCAGTGCTTTTCCTGCTATGACAAGTCAAAATGCCTGCTGTGGAGTCAGACAGCCCCCCACCCCAACACACACACACACACACACACACAAGAAAAAAAGGTAAGGATGAAATCTCTCCCACCATAACAGCCCACACAGCCCAGAGAAGTCAAAATAATAATACGTGTTTGGGTGCATGGACCAAGAGTTGTGGGGCTTTTTAATTGGCCACTGTTCAGGTTTTACTGATGCTGTGTATCTTAAATCGATTTCACTCTCTGGATCCATAATTTTAAATTAGTTTTTGTTGAAGATAGAGTCATAGTTTCAAACAAGGATGAACAAGGAAATAAAGGAATATGCTTTATAGTCTTAAAGGGTCCATTTCCAAATGCACAAAAGCTCCAAATAAAATGATGATCCCTGGTGCCATTATCATGCCATTGTAAATGAATACGCAACTAAAATCTTACATTTTGCATATTAAATATATTGAAAGGTAGGACAGAAAAGTTTGTTGTATAGATGTAGTCAAACATTTCCACTGGATAGCAAAGTTGACCCAGTTTTCTAGTGTAAAAAAGTCAAGATGTCCACGGAAACTTCTTCAACTTCTCCTGCAGCATAATCCACTTCTGTCCGTCTGCACGCTCACTATATCCCAACACATTTATTATAAATTGTAGTTTTTTCCGTTCTATTTATGGGCCTCAGCATAGCTATGTGAATGTCAACAGCATAATTTATAAGGGAAATATAATACACTGATTTTGTAATGAAACGCCCTAAACATAATCACATGAAAACACAAATAAGTAACAAACTAAATAAATATTTTTCTTTTCTCCTTTATTGTTGTTTGTGTCTTTGGTGTTGTGAGGAAAATAAATACTTTCTGTGCTTTGTGGTTTTAGATCTTAAGAAAAAAAAATCATACATATTCACAGACACAGACCCACACACATACACATACACACTAACGCTCAGCAGAGAGCCAGGCTGATTGGATGGTGGACGGCTGGAGTTGTTATTACAGAGCATCCAGCAGAGTCTGGTTTGCAGGATAAGGACGTCCTTACAGGGCATTTCTCAGTGTGAATGATGAGGAAACAGCCTCCTCTGTGTGTGTGTGTGTGTGTGTGGTGTGTGTGTGTCTGTGAGTGTGTGCGTGTGCCCATGTGTATAGAAGAGAGACAGAGAGACACTGATACAGACCCAGAAAGTTCAAACATGACGAATAGGCAGAACGTGGACAGATCCATCCATCTGCCAACATAGTATTTAGGCCATCAAATAGAAATCTTGGCAATGCTTGCAAAAAGTGACTTTCCCCATTGGACTAGTCAGTGCCAAGGGTTCGCCTGCAGAGAAAGAGTCTGGAGCCAAAGAAAGGAACTCATGAGGCTTTACACTCTGAGATAGGAAAGTCTCCATGAAACCTTTTTCTCTGCAAAGACATCTCCATTTTTGGTGTCCATGAAGAGGTCACAATGCTCCCTTCTGTTCCGCTTTCATGGTGTTGAATCATAGACAAGAAATATTATGAGGTCACAGTAAAGTTGGCCTTTGACCTTTCATTCATTCATTCATTCATTTTCTATACCTCTTATCCGTCAGAGTACCGGTAGGGGGGGGTATATCTGAAGCCTATCCCAGCTAACTACGGGCAAGAGGCAGGGTACACCCTGGACTGGTTGCCAGTCAATCACAGGCTAACACACGCAAGACAGACAACCACACACTAGGGGCAAAGTAGAGTAGACAGTCAACCTAGTGTGCATGTTTTGGGATTGTGGGAGGGTCCAGACTGGGACTCGAACCCAGACCTCTCTTGCTATGAGACAACAGTGCTAACCACTGCACCACCGTGCCGACATGGAAGTATAAATTAAAAAACCAACACACACACAATTAATTTGCACATATCTGGAGCTTTGTTTATGGGATCTCTTGGTGCCTATTAGTAACTCATTAGGGTTTGAGTTAATTCTCATCCATTTACAAACCACTGACAAAAGAATGCCACCAACAAGATGACACACCCACAAATAATACAACACCAAACCTGTATGTGCACATAACAAGTCATGCAGGAAAACACAGGGCTAGTTTTCTGCACATCAGACAGCTGTAGCTATAGACTCCATTACTACCTGTCTTTTGGCAATTAATAAATGGATGAGCGATAATTTCTGTTTATCTATTTTTACTATTATTATCAAGTTGGTTTTACTCTCAATCTTATTTTATGGCAATTATGGCATTATATCCCTGTTTTCATGTATCCTTATTTTTCCTATTAAGATACATTTACCTTAATTTTATGTCCCTGTGTTTTTTTTTATATGAAGTGCATATCATTTCTTTGTCATAAAGCACTGTGAGCTGTATTTATTTAAAATCTCTTGTATATGGATGTACTGTAACCTGGAAATTTTTAGTCTTCTTCTCAGGAAGCGGTTATAGCAGGCACACATCCCTGACATTTTTAGGCTTCCATCTCAGTAATGCAATCCACTCTGTTTCCACAAAAATCCAGGGATCAACTGTTGCAGCAGGGGATGAGAGGGCCCAGCAGTTGCCTCAGACAGCCAGGATCAGAAACTCCAAACAGGGATAAGACCCTCTCAGCATTCAGTGTTTTCAATCAAGGGATCAGCTACTGTGACTTGAAACAAAATGTCCCAGACAGCTATCACGTAGGAGTTGCCGGCAGGCAAAAGCTAGCACAACTAATATGGCTTGTCAGAGGGAAAATAGCCTGGTATTGTTCTCACCTTCCGGAAAGGTACAGACATAACGCTTTTGTCTTGTTCATCTCTCAGGAGTCATGCTCTAATAGCTTTTCAGGCTCATATTGCTTTGGTAAGAGGGATTTGAAGTTGCTGTTGCACTACACAGAAAGTGTGGTGGTGGGGGTTGAGCTCATTCATTTACACATAATTCAGCATGAATCAAATTTATAGCATCATAAATGTGATAAATTTGTGTCTTTAGAGTAAATAGCATTTGACGCATGGATTTGAGAATTATGAAATTGCCGGGTTAGGGATTTATTAAATATAACTCAAGGTACATGGACTGTGCCTTGTACAGCTCAAGTGTTTTAATGGGTTGCCAAGACTGCAGTATTTTACAAAAATATATTGGACAGATAAACAGTGTGAAAAATTTGTTGAGCACTGGTTTCTCAGTCTTTGAAAAGAAGTGTGAGGGATTTAAAGACATTTAAGATGCATTCATTTGAAATAAATGTAGCTACTTTTAAGCCCAAACTCATATTTAGTGACAGAAAGACATCTCTTTTGCTCATGCAAGCATTCAAATTCATTGCGTAAGAGATACTTACATAAACTCTGAAGATAAAATCCTAAACATCCCACTCACAATTAAATGCAAACACCTTTCCGCTGTTTCTGACTGACAAAACCGTCATTTTAACATATTCAAACCTCAAGTCTTCTAAATTACTCTGAGTGGTTTCTCTCCGTTGCACAAATCCTTCAAGTAGTTTTAACAGACAAATGCTTGTTACGAAGGTCCTCAGCATCTACAGTAAGCCCTGTAGAAAATCCACCCTACAGGAAAATGTTGCCACCTAAGCCCCTTTAAAACCCAGAGGAAAATCTGGATGTGGACCAGCAGATCGAGTGTCAGTGTGGAAACATAAAGAAGGGTTTGATCTCATTTATGCCCTCGCTGTTCTTGAGGTGATGAAACGAGGCCGGTCTTGATGTCAGCGGGGTCAGTCCTCTCTTCTCCTTTCTCCCCTCCTGTTTTCCTGTGCCCCATTAATCATGTCTGTACACATGAAAATGAGCTAAACTATTTTTCATGTGCTCTACTTCCACTCAAGGACACCTTGCAATAGCAGGTATAAGCAGGGATTTCTTTGTGCACATTTCCATGCATTTCCAACTAATGTTCACCCTTCAGTCCTGATCCAGCTTGACTTAGTGATAAGAAAACATGCCGGATGAGGGTTTATTCTCTCTTGTTAAGGCTGTCACTCTTCCTCGTGGAGCCTCATAACAATTAGCACTTCCATAAAACCTTTTGTCAAATGCTTAATAGAAAGAAATGGGATTGAAGAACTCATCCGTACTCCCCTGAGTCTAACATAACTTCCCTGACAACTAAACAACTTGGTGTGCGATATAGTGTATATGTGCTCATGAAAAAGAGGAGGATGGGGAGAAAGAGAGAGAAGATAAAGATACCAAGGGAGGGAAAAAAGAGAAGGAGGTAGAGAATGAATAAGGAAGAGAGAGGACAGGAAAAAAAGAAAATGAGCTTGGTTCCCTCTGTGCTTTGCCACTTAATCATCCCCTGGTCTATAAATAGGCCTGCACAGCCATAGAATATTGGGAGATTAATGGAAGAGAATAGAACACCATAATGCTGCGAATCTTCAACACTTCTGTTGCACTTCAGTGGTGCAGATTTAATTTTACCTCTTCGTCAATGGCAGAATTTCTCCTCTGCAGTTTCATCATAGAAAAGTGAAGAGCAGGAAGTTGACCATTTTGCATCCAGCTGACTCCCTCCCTCCTCATTGTCTTTCATATTTCACCTCCTTCATTACAGTCTTACTAGAGAACAGACTTGCAAAACACCCAGTGAAGACAAGGTTTTCCCACAGCAGACAGTGGGAAGGTTTCCTACCTTCATTTTGAATTCTGCACGATGCACAGCAGAGTTTCTTTTCAGCACCTATCACAAGTGGTTATCTCCTGAGGAAATGTTGAAGGTATTGATGTAGCAGGAATCACCTTGTATCTCCCTGCTCCCCTCACTGTGTGTGTGTGTGTATATGTATATGCCACTGTGCTCATGTGTGTACATTCAAGGGTTTGCAGGAGTTTGGGTGGGTGTAGGCTCATATTAGAAGAGCTTGACTGTGAGGGCAAAATGACAGAGGTATGTTTCAGGTTAGAGAGAAGAAAGTGAGGACATAAACCTGCACAGAAAACATAAACTATTACTTTTACAAATATATAGAGAGGAATTTATGGGTTGAAATTGTGTGAAAGTGAAATTCAGATTCATACTCTGCTGCTGAAAAGTTTTGCTATCCAGCACCTCCTGCAGTCTGTATATTATATCAGTTCAGACCATCTGTCGGAAAGCATTAATCACACCACAACCTGTGAGTTATGAATGAGCTTGATGACAAGCGTTTTGCTGTTTATTACCGAACACCGCATACATTTCATAAGCATATATGATAAAATTGACTGTGGCTTAATTCCATTTAACTACTATCAAACATGCCAGCTCACTGTTATGATTTACTGGGACATTTGACCACCACCAAGGCCACTGTCACTAACACCGCAGTAACACCGCTATTTCCCGCAAGCAAACATTCAGTGCTGTCAGGCACATGAAAAGCTAAAATGAAAGCTGGCAAAAATTTGAGCTAAGGGCTACATCTAAGAGCCTCATCTCTTCTTACATCTAAGAGTTAAACATTTTCTTCATCGTCGTGATCACACGCGCATCCAAAGCGAACTTTGTAGTCGCTGCAGGAGCCAGAGGCCTGGTCTGTGTTGCGGCAAACAAATCCCCTAGAGGGACTGTAGCTGAAAAATGAATAAGTACAATATTTAAAGCAAGAAGACATAAAGCAAACAATTTCTTTTTAAGAAGGAACATTGCTAAAACCAAGCTTAGCTACAACAATACGATCTTGTATGTAAAGGTTCAGTTACTTGGCCAAACAATTTGCAGCCTATCTGTTCTCATTTCGTTCTTGATTGCATTTCGTAATATCAGATGTGACTTTCAAAGGTTATCTTTCAGATAATCAGGGGGAAAAAAAATCACAAATAGTAATAATATAATAAAATTTGACTATTCAAGCTTCTTACTCTTCATAAAACAAAGATTGTTTTCTCAGTCAGACTGCTCCCAAAAGAATAAAGTAAAGCTCAGCTAGGTTTAAACTTTCAAACATTATGGGCCACAGTAAAATTTCACCTAATTTAATGTAAATGGTCAGTCTACAAACTTTCCATTCACTGTTTAAGCAGTAGCTCCAGTCAGTAGTTTATGATGAATTAGAAGCTTTGGGAAGGTGTTAATATCTGCAGTACTGATTGATTGATGGGATAAAATATTAACTTTTTAAAATTGTTTCCCTATAGACTACTTACATTTCAAAGATCTCCCCTGTTTCGACGGCTGGGGTCATTGTGTCAGTGGTAACGGCCTCAATGTACAGTGGGTGGTCACAGATTTCTCCTGGGAATTCTGACCTCAGGTCCCTCAACAGCTCCCAGTCTCCTGATCCACCGGGATTGTCCCTGTCATACCAATCGCTGAAGCACACTACAATGAGCAATACAACAGAAACAGGATGGCTTGCTTTTTGACTACATTCACAAACACTTTCATTATAAGTGAACTGCACAGCTAATGCATCCTTCAAAATGAACGCTCATGCACACAAACAAAAGTGAGGGGAAGATCCACTTTGTATTAGTAGTTTAACACTGTGCATGGACGGTGTGCTCATACAGTACCTCCCTGGCCACAGAAAGGGGGATGGCAGCTGAAACGGACACGATAATCATTGCACAACCTCTTTGAGGTCTGGTCTGAGTTTCTGCAGATGAATCCATCAGTAGTGTCACTCCTGAAAAAAAGAAACACAGAGTGAAGCTTACTAAAATAATCTAGTGGATGCATTTGGTACTTCGGTTCATGACCAAATACATTCTAAGAAGCAGTAAACACATTTTAAACGTTACATCTGATCACTGCATCAAACCCCTTCAAATTACTAATAGGCCTGCTCTTGCTTACTTGTAAATCACATCCCCTGCTGAAGACGCGGATTGACCAGATAGAGTCCTGGCCTGAATCTCGATCGGATTAGGGCAGATCTTTCCTGGGTTTTCATCACGGAGATTGAAGAGGGTCTCCCAGTCTCCAGATCCGGTGGGGTTATCCCTGTCAAACCAGTCTGTCCAGCACCCTGTATTTAATTTGAGATAAGTTAACAGCAAGACATTTGAAATCTTTCTGTAATGGTACATGTTGTGATTTGGTCTAAATGAGTTTCAAATGTCAAAAAAGACAAATGCAATGTAAATGTAAAAACAAAAGGTGGGCATTACTTACGAATGTTGGTGGGATAGTAGCAGGGCTTTTCTGAATGGAGTTAAAAAAACAAAATAAAGGGTGTCAGAGATTTTTTTTTTTTAAAGTGAACCACTGAATGGTTTAGTTTGTAATTCAGCTTAATCACTAACCTACGAACAGCTTCTCTGGCAGGGCAGCAATTTCCTGCTGGTTGCTTTCTGGTAAAGGTAATCAGAAAACAGTGGTATACAGTGACTATTTCTAATCATAGACAAGTCAAAAGCATACTTCTTATCATGACCATTACAGTTATTGAGATGAACCTACCGAAAAACAGTCCTGCAACAATGGCAACACTTAACTATTAGAGATAATGAAAAAGGTTAAAATCACAGACTATGACATACTGTGCACACGTAAAATGCATAACTATATAGAAAATGTGAAAAACATATTTCAGTTGAAAAATTGGAAATATGATACAAAATGTCATGCATTACCAGTTTGATCATGATGACAGATAATAAAGGACCTTTAAACCTGTAAGAAAGCGTATTGTATTTATGAATGCAGAAAAATTATGTGCAATATTAAAATAGCTTTTCCAGTGAGGCATGAAATGACATGAACAGTCACTGAGATGGAGAGTTGCCTTAAATGTAACATGTTACAGTTGTACTTCCACACATATTTATGCCAAAGCATGGATGCAACCAGAGGCTCAATCAGTTAAATTCACAGTAACAACAAAAAAGATTCTTATTTACAAAATTGCAAAGTAATTACAGTTATAAAAGTGAACGAAAAATTACACAAGAGTTTTAAAAATTAAGTTTTAAAGAGACAATCATTCTTTAAGTTCTCTGCAAAAACCAAAGAGACTCACAATCAGGATCTTTCAGTGGAGCTGTATTGCTGTGCTGGCCTCCGTGTGCCTCTCTCCTCTCTCCTCTCTCCTGCCTTCTTTTATACAGTGCCGAGCGATATGCACATACCATCACAGGTCAATAATAAACCAGTTTTAATTTTTGTATGGGGACAACACCTAAAAGAAAATACTGCCCTGGTTGCACAATTGTCATTTAATTGGCAGGTGTACTGACTGCTGCATTCCACTTTGATCAGGTCCTGCAACTCTGGATGCTAATGCATTGTCACATGTCATTGTTTAGACCTCAGGATGTTCCCAGCTAACTACTAAAGTTAAAGTGAAATGTAAATTCCAAGGTATGAAAATGATCAAATAGTCATACAAACCTTGAATATGGCACATGGTATCCTGGGAAAGTACCAGAATAAGAATAAGAATCTCAAGCTTTGCTTCTGTGCTATTTGAAATGATCACCCAGAATCAACAAAACGACAACAAAATTACCCACAGCTTGACAAATTCTCATCATAAATTTGTATTTTATCGCTCTTTATTGTGATTATCACTGCCTCACTTGAGCCCAGTTTCTGTGTGAGTCTTTTCTCACTAAATCTCAAATCGATGAAAACAGAATTTTCAGTGAAGAATAAGGAAATGTAAATACTGCCACAGGAACTTAATGAAAAAAGGGATTTGCTGTTGGTATGTATGTTTATTGCTACTGATTAATTTCCTACAATAGTTGTACAAGACAATGAGTTCATACCCAAAAAAAAAAAAGAAAAGATAGACTGATAAGGCACCTAGGAGGCCTTTTTTCCCAACAGAAGACATTTTGCCACTGTAAAACACGGGCATAAATGATACAATTAATTTTGGGTTAATTCCAATTAGCTGAATATCAAACATACTCCTTGTCATACTGCCATTACTCACTGGGACACTTTAATACAAGAGAGCCATGTAATTCATTCATTCATTCATTATACCGCTTATGCGTCAGGGTCACGGGGAGACATAGAGACAAATGCAAATACAAGAGGATGCATACACACAATAAGTCGAGAGATATATCCTGTTTCAAAATTCTCTAAATGCAGCATTTCAGCTCTTTTACCGTAAAAAGATCTGAAAATATCAATAGCACACAGTAACTGTGTCGGGTGGTCAATCAGATCATATTCCCAAACTGGTAAAAACAGGTTGTGGAGGCCCAGATTCACTTTAAAACTACACTATCTGTGAGCAAGACCAAAGTCTTTGTCCAGTACTTAAGTTCATAACCAAATACCTGCAGAAATAATGACATTCTCATGTTTGACTTTACTTTGTGTTTATCACGAACAAGCAAATGCATAATAATGTAAATATTATATTTTCTTTATATCAGCATGTCACCATCATCACTGTCAGCATGTTAGCGTGAAACGCTAAGCTGAAACCACCATTGTGTCTGAGTACAGCCTCACAAAACCTAGCATTTGTATGTTTTACTCTAGCATTGTGTAGGGCTGGAACAATTCCTCTGAGTAAAAAAAAAAAAAAAAGTATTGATGAAAATTATTTATATCAAAGTTTAGATTAATCCATATAACCATATATGGCCACTGTGTTTCACACACAATGTAAAGGTTTACAGCATCGCAAAAGAAGGCATTCAGGCCATGCTTTTAATCCACACATTTATATATTTATATATTTAAAGTTTACCTCTTTTATCTAAAAAGAAAATTACATCTGATAGATAGATAGATAGATAGATAGATAGATAGATAGATAGATAGATAGATAGATAGATAGATAGATAGATAGATCCGGTGGTAGAAATTCCTCACACTAAACACTTGCATTTAATTACTATGACTCAACTGAAATTATGACGTCAATGTACCTCTATGGGTGGAGTAGATGAAACAGGGATAGTGAATGCCACAGCCCGAACAAAAATTTGGCTTCCTTTTGCAGTCAAAGGTGGCTGTCATTGCATCTCTGCAACTGATGACAAGGTGTAATTATAATAATGATTCAAGGGTTTCAAATTAATGACAACTGTTGTGCACTTGGTGCATATTTCAGTAGCATTTCAAGTGCTGGGGTAATAACAAAATAAAGACTGGGTAAACTGGTTTTGTCAAGATTATCTTCTACGTTCAGAGCACTGACAAAGACCTCTCCACACACTGTGATTTCCCTGATTTTCCTGATTTTTCTGTCTAGCTTTTTAAACAGAGAGAGAAAAAACGTCAAGCCAATTTTAATTATTTAAACCTGCATTAATATATTTCTTGGCAACTTTAGGACCACAAAACCAGCCATAAACAATAACACTGACAAATCAGAGCACAGCCTCATTACTAAATAGTGCTGTTTTGGAATGTTATTGCAGAACAGCAGATGATCAGAGCAACAACACAACGCAAAATAGTTCACGAAGCAAGGAATTCACAAGACCATTGGAGGTCAGGATTAAGTGGTAAAACACACTCACAACTCACACCGAGGAGACCAGAGCGAGCGTCCAGTGGGAAAGCAAACACATGTCATTGATTGTTTCCTAAACTCAGCCACAGAGTTTTTGTGCCTAAGCTCAACCAAAATGCTGTTTCATGTTATGCATGTTTTAGAAAGCCTTTTTGACAGGAAAGTGTGACAGCCACAGATGCAAAAATGCACCTTGCGTGTTTGGATGAGACGTGAGGATTTATGAGTCTGTTGCAGATGCTAAAGTTTGTGACAAGATGTTGGCATGCGACCAGCTGGGATGACTACATGTGTCATGTCACCATCTACTGAGTCATCTACTTTACTGCATAAACTCCATGCTTTCTCCTGAGATGCTGTAACATTGTGCTATCGTGGTAGGCTAGTTTGATTTTTGCATTCTTTAAAGAAGCTGAAGGTTGGTGCTTCTCATATATTTTGAAGAACACAGCCAACACGTTTACAAGTAAAACATTGAAAACATCCTGGGTAATTTCTTGTGGAAGCGAGTTGAAAGAACCAAATCGATGATAAACATGTTCTAATAAAACTGTGCTGCCTTTAAAGTGCTCAAAAAATTTCAACACTGCATGTGAATTTCTTGGAAAAAGACCATTTTAATCCACAATCTCTAATTATGTCAGTGTCAGAAGTGTATAAAACATTGTGTCAAAGTGCAATTTTTTTCTGTAAGTGCTGCCACGTGAACAGAACCCTCCCTTTGGTTCCCACCCTCTGTCAGGTGTTTCTGATCATCTAACATCACATTTTGTTGTTTCACATACAAGTCAAGAGCACAGCTAGCTAGGCTAGTTATTAGGTTGTCATAGCAGTCCTGTATATTTGAATACAATAAAAGTAAAATAACATGAAATACTAAAGTAAAGGACACTTTAAATAAAATAACAGTGTAATAATAACAGTATATAATAGTAGCAGCAACGATATATGATGATAGTAATAATAATAATACTAATAAAATATGTACACATAGAAATGTTATATATATATTTAGTCTGTGCAAGGTTTGTAAACTTACATAACTACAATATGTAATATGTACACATGAATAGATATATGTATATGTACACACAAGATATGATATATATAAGGGGATATATAGCATAGTATAGGTATAGGTATAATATAATTTATTAAGACTAAACAACATATGCATGGTTGAGTGTACGCTAACAAACTGCCCTTAGAATAGCTAGCTCTCTCTGTAGGGTTTATCTCTCTCTGTTCAATAGCAGCTAGGGGCATATTTTAGAAAGCCTTTTTGGCAGGAAGGTGTGACAGCCACAGATGAGAAAATGTACCTTGTTTTGATTTATGAGTCTGTTGCAGATGTTAAAGTTCATGACGAGGTGCTGGTATGTGATTCTTTTTATGTTGTACTTAAAATATAAATGTGCAATAACTAATTTATGCTTCGCTTTTTATCAGGGATTGCATTCTCTAAATAAGCTGAAGGTTGGTGCTTCTCATATATTGTGAAGAACATATCCAACACTTTTACAAGTAAAACTTTGAAAATGGCCTGGGTAATTTCTTTTGAGCTGAAAAGAATGAATTAAATGATAAATATAAATAATGATGTTAGAAATGGATGAAGCCAAAATGTCAAAAAGCTATATTTTCTCTGTAAGTGCTGCCACATGGACAGAGCCCTCCCACCCCCACGGTTCTCTCAGGTGTCTCTAATTACCTACCATCACATTTTGTTGTTTCACACACAAGACCAGAGCACGGCTGCCCTTTTACAGCGTCCATCCTCTGCAGTGGTTGTGTGTACACTAATTAATTGCCCTTTGAGAAGAATAGCTACCTCTCTGCGTTCAATAGCAGCAAGGGGTAGTCTCTGTCTATTCATACATCAGCATTAAACTTTGTCATCTGAAGGGGCTAGCGTAATATTTTACACTAAATTGTGCTTTGGACTGGATGCCAAAGTACAAACGACATCATGGTGTAGACTCATTTATCATCCCCCCCGAACATACACACACCTCCCGCCATCTTGTTATCCCCACACACTCTCCCTCTCTCTCCTTTTTGCCGTCTCCATGGAAATCATTGGTGTCTCCATCCTCCTGTGGAGAAGGAGCTGACTGCAGACTTTCTATTGACCATCAACCCCATTTACACAGATGGAGCTCTGACAAAACACAATTTTTAGGTAGCATCTCAAACCCACACCCACACATTTTCGTGTTCTTTTATCTTTGTGAGAGCTGACCCATGTAATGCATTCATCTCATAGTGTCAAAGAGGCATATAAAGCCAACCACATTCATCACGCAACTCCTCAAATTACTCAACTAATCAGCATTAGCAGTTAATGTTCATTGATAACACCCAGCACCAATCAATGCAGGAAGTAGTGTGATGCTCATGCGTGTGATGCGCATTCTCATTCCCAAGGCGTCAAATGCATGAGCCCTGTCAGTGGCCTTTTGCATTAAGGTATATGACGCTGTAGGTAGCCATGTAGTGTCATTTCTAGAGGCTCCTGTCTAATATAGGAGTATAAAGAGAGAGAAAAATCTCTTTTGAATGTATGTTACCTAAGTAATGTGAGCTTAACATAAGTCTACACCTACACTCCTAAACCTGAATCAACTGCTCAGAAAAGTACGAAGCTCCTTCAGTACTAAAAGCAGCAAGCAACAAGGCCATTTGTAGTGTCTCACCAACATACACAGTATATCAATGAAACACGTCTGTGACCTCCGTTCTCACCTCTGATGAACAGGCAACCTAACAATTGCATTTGCAAACCACTTAGGCAATTGACTTGTGCTATTGCTGCTACAAGTCACGCAGTTTTGCTTGTAATTGTTGGTGGCAGTGTTCCTGGACGTTAGCCAGCGTCGTCATGACTTAATAACCTCTAATTTCGGATTAAAAGAGAGAACTGCGTGTTGTATTCACATAATGTTGGCTTGAGAGTCCACACATGCCCATAGTCTGCTCAGACATGGCATTAGTAATAGCCACAAACTGAAAAGTCCATTTTCTCTGCCCACACATTATATCCTTTTAAAGTAGCTTTGTCTTCAGTATCTAGCTGTTCAAATCCCATGCAGTAGAAAGTGGTCTGAGGATAATTATTTTAATTATTATAAGAGATAAGATAATAAAAATGTACCAGTGGTTTAATTATCACTGGGAATCAACTTCACATTCCATAAAGACAAGAAAGACAGGATACCTATTTTAATAGCAGCTCTGTATCTAGTACACCTTCAGCTTGCACATAATGTTCAGATACTGATGCCTTGCTGCTCGTTTCTTGACATCGTTTATTAGTGCGTGCAAACAGAAAGTTGGCAAGAAACAAGACAGTGACTCAGGTTGAGAAATGACAGCAATCCTTTTTCAGTTTGGAAAATGGTACTTTGTGTTCCTTTGCGAGTCATTGTTAAAAGGTATTGTTGCCTCTGCCACACATGCAAATCGGGACTGCAGTAAACTGCATTATTTTATTGATGCATGCATTAATTCCTGGAGAATTCATGCCATAAAATATGCATACGTGTATTTCCAGCATGAGGAGAGCGCTGAAGTGTGAGGACTCATTGATATTTTACTCAGGCCAGTAAAAATCCTTCTAGACCCCCCGGTGACCTGTTCTTTCATACATGCTGTATACACACACACACACACACACACACACACACACACACACACGCACTTACACACACAAACCTTTAATTGCTCTTAACTGTGCCTCCGTGTGAAGTGTGTCTGTCAGTATATGGCTCTTATACGTCATCATTCGTCTTGCATCCTGACAGCCATTCAATCAAACAGTGGCCGCTGGGATTGAGCTGGAACCCTTCTCCATGGGGATGGCTGTTACCATGGCAACTGAGGAGGTGTGCGACCCACCAACAAGCCAAAGAATGCAGTGTTGTCTTCTCTCTCTCTGTGAAAACATCAAGTTTGTATTAGTTTTCCTGTCTCGCCCTGTTCTTTCTGGTTTCTCTCCCTTGTGGAGGAGTGTATGTACCTCTTGAACTTCCAGTTCAGGGGCTTGTGGGTAATCATGATGTGCCACAGGTGTGTCAGAGTACAAGGTTTCTCCCATCAGTTGTCATCCTGCAAAATCTCCACACAGGCTGCAAACACGTACATTTGACTACTTTTAAATTAATGCCAAAAATGCATACTGAGTGAACACCATCAAGACAGAGTGCAGATGCTTTTCACAATTATGATTAATCCCGAAGTCATGGCTGATGGTAGTTTTTTTGTCTTAGCAAGACGAAACAAGAGTCTTTTCAGCCACAGGAGCTCCATGACGCAGTACTTGTAGGTACACTGCTAAATGCAAATGCTGGCATGCTCAAATCAGAAAACACGTTTATGTTAAGCATATAATGCTTACCACCTGAATTTTGTCAATTAACACTGAACACAGAATACAGATGAGACCAACAGGAGTGTCATTGCTTTTGCAGGAATTTTCTTATAAAGGATAAATTTAATTTCTGACCTGATGATAGCAAGAGATGAAGTCAGGGAGGGTTATCACAATTTATCCTGAGGGGGGCATGAATGAGCATGCAGTACTTGTGCTTAAACTCTGTGATTTAAAAATGCATTGTCTGATGTTTTAAAAGCCTTTTTTATACTACTGCCATTGTCATTCTGTTACAGCTGCATTCAGCTCTTTGTGATGGATTGCATTTCTACAGAATCCTTCCCAGTGTTGTGGTCTTAGTCTCTGCTGCCCCAAAGCAAAAATCATCCAGCATGTCTTATAAGAAGCCTACTTGCTATTTTCACTTGACATCCTCTTTTCTCTGTGAGTAATTAAAGAGAGAATTTGGGCACACGCAGTGACAGGAGGTCCGCTGAGATAGCCAGTGGTCTAATTAGAACCACATATCTCCTTTCTCATCTGTAAAAACACTAGTCACCTATACTTTTACACCAGCTGTGATTTAAACGCCCTGCTGCAGAATGGATGTTTAATGAAATCCTTTTGCTACAGGAGATTCAAGAGTGCCAAACAGCAAACAAAACAACACTCAAGAGAATTAAGGTGTTTTTTTTTTCCTTTGACTTGTGCTATGTCTGAAATTATGATTAATCGCCTTGGAAGAAGAAACTTGTGGAAAACAAGCTGTGCCTCTCACTGAACTCACAGACAGTGAACAAGAAATGTGGAACAACATATGGTCACCATTCAGATGGATGCTGGTTCATCACTTTGCGGTGTTTCATGTGGATGCGGGCAGGGCGTAAATGATAAAATATTAACCAGGGAGAATATTTATGCGTGTGTTTTCATTTGTACCCGACAGGCTTCTGTCGTCAAGGAAGTGCTGTGAACTGATTCATTACGCTGGAGGATCGTGTTTACTCAGCTCGCCTCTGTATTATTTCTCATTCACAGCCCCTAAGGTGCCCATGCTTGTTCACACTGAACACTGTTACAGTCAACTGCCAATCTGTACTCTCTTGCGCAGGGCTTGCCTGCTGACAAATGGCCCGGAGGAGAGGTCCAAGGAGAGTCCTGTCAGAGCCAGTCAGTGCTGTGCTGCTGCAGCAGCAATCTGAGGGGGGAAGCAGGGGGGAGGACGCTAAGAGACAGGGAGAAAGAGAGAAAGAGACAGAAGGAGGTGTTCACAAAATATCTCCTTAAAAAGTTCTTTCAGGAGCTCAAGCATGCATATAGGATCAGTCCCTGAAACTAGAATGCATTTAGTTTATTTAACAAGATGTTGGCGCTCCAGACATGTCTGAAAAGGATTTGCAGAAAACTGATTAAAATTACGAATTGATGCAGCTGTTAACATACGTCACTGCGAAAAGGGCAAAAGACACAGAAAGCTCAGTGATGATCTCAACTCACAGTGTTTTACTCTCTGGCCTCAGTGTGAGTTATCTCTGTAGTAAAATGGATCTGCTTGGGGGTTAACCAGTGTGCAATTGAAAAGCCATCCATACCAGCTTGATTTACAGTTTTATTGGCTGATTATTCAGGTCAAAACTGCTGAGTCTGGTTATGATCCAGGGAGAGAGAGACAGAGTGCAAAGGTTCAAGCGGAGACTTGATGTTTGGCACAAGGGGAATAAAGACTCTAATAATCCCATAATATGAATGTGAACTGTATTCCTCAATGCTTGATTTCAATCAGGGGAGTATTACTGGAGGAGTGAAAGGGTAATCGGCTGGGCTCAGATGCACCAGATACTATTGCCAAGAAGCAGCACAGCTTTCACAGGCAATTTGTTTACCCGCCATCAGTGTTTAATTTACTGACCTGTTGTTAGATTAAAATGTCAAATGATGGCAGCTTTGATACATAAAATGCAGCTCAATGTGCTAAAAAAAGAGCAACAGATATGGGTAAAATACAAGCACTGATAACGTGATAAAATGTTGTAAAACCCAAGGAAATCTACACCAGTACTGCATTTAAATGGGCTGATAAATATATATAATTGATATATTCCCAGTATCAGTGTATCAATGAGAATGTGAAAACAATGTGACAATGTGAGGGTGGTCACTACATAGATGTTTCATATATACACATGTGAAAAATCTTTAAGATAAGATGTATTATGTGTTAAAGTACACAACAGAGAGAGACTGATTTAAAGATTGAAAGATTGAATTTCATGCTGAAATGCCACAGTGGAAAGTTAGTATGTAAATTTACTCAAACCCTGTATTTAAGTAGCCCACAGTTTTGAGTTTCATTGTGTAGTCTGGCTCCAATGCATATGAAAATATTCCAGCTACACTCAATTGAACCGAGCTGAACTGAGCTTGTAATTGCTACTTTCTTAAATTACTACTACTACTTTTTCACTTTATTTTTAAACTCTACACTAATTTAGTTGGGAACTTTAACTTTTACTGTGCTTGATTTATTTGTATTTGGCACCTGTAGTTTTTTTAATCCTTTTTTTCCCACACAAAACATATATTTTTTTTGATTTTCTAAAATATGATTGTGTGTTAGATACCACAGAACATTTAACTTAGCTCCATCTCAACAAATTACATGAATTTCAGTATGTTTCAAAATGTTGCCTACATGTTAATCTGAATTTTATCTATACGTTTAATAATGTACGACAATCTGCACAATAGGTGGTTTTATGTTTGTTATTTTAGGCAGTTTTGAAGATAATTATGTACTTTTACTTAAAGTTTTTTAGGCAGGACTTTTAGTTTTTGACAATGTGGAATTACAACTCAAATAAAGGAGCTGAATACTTCTGACACTATGGATGAAATGTAACTAAAATGTACATTTTACAGTGTGTGACGTACTTTTGGAGTATCTATATTCTTTGTGTTGTGACTGCATGGTGTCAAAGTAAATTGCAAAACAGCCCTTCACCGAAGTTCCTGTGGCCGATGTGTCCTTGAGCAAGACACAGAAATCCTGCAAGGCAGAGGCAGAGAAAAGGAAAGTCACGGACAAGTTAATCTCTCCCCTGGGAATCGAGCGAATCTCAGTGAAAAGGAATTAACAAGATAATTTTGGGGACATTTCTGCTTCACATATGAGGAGACAGAAGGAGTTGAGGGTGGGCGAGGTTGGCGCCTCCTACAGGGAGGACTTATGTTTAAATCCATGATGTGCTGAGTGCAGTGCACCTTAATAATGCTGCTCCATCCTGATATCAGACATTATGAATCATTTTACTGTAAACATCCCGCAGTATAATACTCCAACTTCCACATTTTGTTCAACAGCCCGGAGTACTTTGTGAGCTGAAAACATTGCCTTTGTGCAGAATACTACTGGAGCTATTCTGGTGGGAAAGAGCGTGTACCCTCGCAGCGATATCACAGTCAATGTTTTATAACAGGAACAAGGCAGAAGGAGTAGTACATCCATAAACCCTCCCTCTCTCCTTCAAGCAAATGTAAGGGGACACACGCATATTAACATGGACACAGACACACACACACACACACTTTCTCCCTCCCTCTTGGCTTGTGCTGCGACTCAAATGATAGAAAGATGTCTCACTCCAGGGGTGCAGTATAGCACTGTCAGGGGTGTGTGACAGATATTAATGTCATGGAAGAACATGATGGATGGAATTCCTTTATGATGTTGCTTTCTATCTCCGGCTCTGTCTCCCAGAGCCTGGCATGCTGCAGACAGCCCTTTAATGAGCTCTGGAAACGGCCATATCCGCTGACAGCCCTTCCTTCGCGGCCTCTTTGCCTAAAAGCGGTCTGATGGGCACTGACTCCCAGGGAAATTTGGAGGGGGAACCCAGACAAACACCCAGACATCTTGTACCCGACAACAGGAAACATGTAGCAAAAAGGGGGCACGTTTTGTCTGTAATTATGAATGAGAACTGTGGCAGTTCAGCACACGTTGTATTCAGGAGACAAGTGTGCAGGATAACCCATATCATATGTCAGTTTTCATTATATCTTGGTTATGCTTCAAGTTTCAGTAACGACAACATACTGCAGCTGTGAAAATATGATGAAGGAAGTTTCACCATGTTTATCTTGTCTCTCTGTGTTGTATCACACCTCATAATACTGATTCTGCAATATTTGTACGACAACATTTCCTCTATGATTCATGTTAATTATGCTGAGAGGAGCTTGTGAAACTGCTGGTTGATGGACAGTGCTGCTAATTAGTTTATGTAAGCGTTGTTTGTACTGATTTCATGTCTATTAGATAAAAATGATTACTGATTAGAAGAAATAGAAACTGTTCTGCTACTGATTGCTACTTGCTTTACTTCTAAATATAAGCTGCTGCATCTCATAAATTTTATTAAAGCATAAAAATGACAGAAATACAAAAATGTTTATTTATGTAATTAGGTCCATCCTTTAGAGAAGAAAAACATAATTAATGATACGTTAGGTACAGTGAACAATAATTTACTGTGCATTAATTTTGTTTTCAGAACTGATTATAACACTGATTTAATGTCACATCAATTCAAGCAACATGTGGTAGAATGTAAGTACATTTGTACAAATTTGAGATACTTGTACTTCACTTGAGTGTTTTCTTTTCATGACTCTTTCCAATTTTGATATACTTTTCACGCAACTATAATAATCTGATGGCTTTATTTACTGGTTACTTCACAAATCTTTTTTTTTTTGCAAACAAAGCATATTAAGAGCTTACAAAATGTTTAAGCTTTGTTAAATTAAACTACACGACAGTATAGTACAGCTGGGATGATTAGTAGATTAGTCCATGAGTCAATTAAAATGTGAGGATTTGCTATTCTTCATAAAAATATAATTTCATTGTCATGAGGTGGGTAATTATATTATTTATATGTATATATTACAGTCGCAGGGATGATTTTTTTGAATTTTAAATGATTTGAATACTTCCTCCACAGCTGGACATACAGTACAGACAGAGAAAGAGAGACAATGTTCTGTTATTACCAGAAATCTCTGACAGAGCATCAGTGCACTGGACGTGGAGCACCATATTCAGTCTTGGTGAGTTCTAGTGCAGTATTTTCACTGTCTGTGTAACCGGAGTTTTACAGTAAACCTGAGCTGACATCTAGTGGTGTAAATGGTTACCAGCTACTGTACAGCACTATTCTCTTTAACCTTAAGGTGCTTCATTGATCTCAGCAGGGAGGCTCTCCTCTCTTTTGCCATCCTCCAGGGTGATCGTGGGTCAGGATTAATTACAGAATGACCTCCCAGGAGATAAAGGGATTCATTGTCTCATCGAAGGACAAATCAGCAGGGCTCCACGACTTGAACCCTGGTTCTGTGGCTGAAGGACAAATCCCATTTAAAAAAACACACCCCCCGGTGCCCAGCTCAGGTTATTTCATGTAACTGCATGCAAACGAACTGTTCTCTTACCGCTGCCACTGCCTCATATTTAAAACTTTTAGCATAGTATCACGGCATCCAAACACTGAAAACAAACTGTTTTAATACACAAATGCACTACTATGACGGGTTTGCTTATTAACACTGCAAGGAACACAAACAACTTTTTCTCGCATTTTGACATTGTGGTGTAAAGTAAAAAGAATATTTTTTTTAAAAAATGGGATATTTCATTGCTTTTTTTTTTTTTTTTTTAAAAATGTTCTTTTTACTTTTACTCTCTTTACTTACTTTACTTACTAGAAAAAAATATATATGTGGCTGAAATGTTCAGAATTGAACTAGAATTGTTGCAATCACAAGACATCTGCTAATGCTAAGCGGTGCAACTCTAAGGTAATGAAAACAGAATGACTCTTTGTTTCAGATGATTACACATTAACAAAAACATAGTTATGAACTTTATATTCCATTTCTACCATTAAAGCCTACACACTGGACCTTAGAGTGCAGTACTTACTAAGTAAATGCACTTACTTACGTCCCACCACTGATGACATGAATAAAGCAAAATTATCAGTATAGTTTTCAAAGACGAAAGGTGAGACAGAATCATGTTATAAACGACAATTGTTGTGAAACAAGTTAAGATTCAAATATCATTAAAATTTAGATAATGGATAAACAGAGAGGTATGCTGTATATGAGAACTGCATCAGAGGCTTATTCCTGTCTACTTGTCATCCATTGTGATCTCTTAGAAACTCAATCGTTCAGTGATTCTTGCTTTACAAAGACAAACCCAAAATTTCACTCCAAGTGGATGAATTCATTAAATCTGTCTTCAGTATATTCAGGAACCCTCAAACAGACTGTACTGTCACGGTGCCCCACCTGTAAATAAATCAAACATGACACAAGAGGGCGCTACAGCTCCACAAGAGCTCTTGCTAATTTTCTGAGCCACATGTGCTCCATGTTGTTGATCATAAACGAAGAAGCCTTCCAGTGGCTTTTCTCTGTGTACTAAAATATATACAGTGTAAAACTTTTTTTTTTCCTTAGTTCCACTAAAATTTACGTGACACGGCTCCATCATTTTCGTCTCACTGTGTAGTCTGGAGGAGGACCAGGCATTAACAATTCTGTGCCTGCGCTGAGGACAGCCCCGTGGTCAGTGGAGGTCAGTAAAGCGTACAGCTATTTCCTTACTGCAGGATATTAACACCTGCATATCTGTCCATCACAGGCCCCACAGCTCGACAAGTGAAATCATCCACTTCCTGTGAGCACCCTCTCACTCACCCCTCTGCTTTATTGTTCATCTCTGATGTGTGACGGCGTGCATCTGAGAATGTCTCTGTCCTGACGTATGATTGGTAGAGCCCCCTGCTGCGCCCGTCTCCTCCAGGAAGTAGGCATTTCTGCCCAGTTCCTGTCTTCCTTGCTAACCCCGCAGTCAAACATGTGCATATTTACAGGCAGGGGAACAACGGGGGGAGACACTTTAAATTCAGATAGAGCCTGAGCCTAATGGCTGCATTGGAGGGACAGTGATATCTGTTGATTTGTGTTTGATCGCACCAGGAAGACAGAGGGAGCAGAGATAATGAGTAGAAGAAAGTAGCACAGCCCTGTTGTTCTGTCTATCAGGTTCAAGGATTGGATAGATAGATAGATAGTTTATTCATTCCAGTGGGGATATTCAGGCATTTATAATTAGAATGTGAATAGTGTGTGACTGCAATACTGGCTGCATGATTTCACAATTATTCCATTAACTATGTCAATTAATAATCTAGAAAACCAATCACAGCCCGTAAGTAGAAAGTCAAGCCTCTCTGTATCTCTGGATCACATCTCTTCCTCTCCTCCAAACCGAAAGTGGGTCCATCAGCTTGTTCCTCGTCCAAGGAAGAGAGAAAAGGGCCCAGGCACTGGAGGCAGGGGGGTAAATATTTGTTTTGTGGTCTCTCCGTTCAGCTCCAGACCTCTGTGTGTCTCTTAAGAAAACTTTCTCCCGCACGGGAGCAACCAAAGCAAACAATCCCACATAACGCCGTATGGCTCGCCGTGGACCCTCGTGTGTTTGTTTGTTCAGACAGTCGCCATGACAGGAGGAGGAATACTGGGAAGGAAAGAGAGGAGGAACAAGGGCTGGAGAGTAGGCGGAGGAGGAGGTTTGGCTGTTTCATGAAACGGAGGACTAACGGAGGACTACACCACAGATGGTGCACTTGTCAAATTCCCAAAAGCTTTGCTCTCTGCAGATTTTAAAAATAATTTGTATGTTGTAACCTCTGTGTCTGTAGGGGACTGAATGCAGCACTCAGGACAAACGGGAGTGAGGGAAAATTTAGAAACCATTTAGGGATGCTTCACTCTCACTGACAACTTTATAACAGTATTTTAAGGATTCTTATGTGGGGGCCTTCACCCACATGATGCTTGAAGTAGGCTTAAACAAAAACATTCTTTCAGAAATAGCAACCTCTACTAAGATATTTGCTGTCTTAATTTAGATATTTTACTCTAAACCTTTTTATGGGAATGATTTGGATCAAAACTAGTATCTTGAGGCAATTATCCATCTATGTGTGTGTGTGTGTGTGTGTGTGTGTGTGTGTGTGTGTGTGTCCTTCCCTCAACTAAGACCCATTTTGTTGTGTGTGTGGGGAGCAAAGGGGTTTTAAGGAGCAGATCAGAGGACGCTGTAGAGGCTCACTGAGCACTGGGGTGAGATTAGATCCCTCACAGAGGAATCAAACTGACCTGGGAGGCATGCCATCAGAAGGACAGATGGATAAGAACTATTGACCTGCTGACCTGCATCACATTCTCACTAACTCATGCTAATTCGCATGCAAATTGGCACAAATGCCCACTCTGACTTTTCTCTCTTTCACTCAAGTTCTCTCTCTTCGTTTTTTGCTTTGCTTACTTGCATGCATATTCAACAGCACATACAACGACATACAACGCATACACACATAGACATACAAACACACACACACATACACGCCAACATGCAAACACATTCTCCCTTGTGGCGTGCCCCCATGGTGGTCGGTTGCACTTCTAAAGGCTTAATCTGTTGGTCCCACCTCCCTGGTTAAGGGAACAAAGGCCCCTCTCCCCTGACACAAAGGGAGCTCACACACCCCTACACACACGTCCGATTTCAGCCCCAGACGGACCACCCATCCTTGAAGACCACTGCCTCACACAGGGAGGGGAGACAGCGACAACGGCTGCGTATCAATGGCAAGAGTGTCAAACAACTCCACTTACGTTGTTCCAGACATTAAAGTCTCTTTTCTATTTTTCCCCGGAGTGGGCAGTTCACACACTCTTTGGGGGTATTTTGTTTTTGTGGTAGAAAAGGCGATCAAGGGACACCGTCTTGAAGAGTCCCTGGTAGGCTTTGATGCAAAGATTTGCTGGGATATGTGGTCTCAGTGGTGGAGAGATTAGATCGTCTCACCACTGAACAGAATTATCACCATTCCTGGAAAGAAAAGGATCAGATAGCCAGTTTTCTTTTAAAGAGCAGATACGCAAGACAAACACTTAAAGGTCAGAAGATGCAGTATTGGAAGATGTCAGTCGTGCTTAAAATGATGGTGTTTGCATTTATGCAGCCCGTTGCACACTGTTGCTTACTGTGTTGAATCAGTTTTCCCAGTGGTATTTTTTTTAATGTAATTCCATACTTTTTTGGGGAGGGGTGGCAGGTTGATGTCATAGGGAAGTTACCACGTCTGCTCCAGTCTTCAGTATAAACCACCCAACTATGATGTGTTCATAATAAATGCCAACAACACTGTTTGGCAAAGTGGATGAGAACAGCCAATACTGAGCTGTCATTATGTTTATGAAACTTATAAATCACAAGCTTTCCAGTGTGCACTGACCACAAAGTTTCTTTATCCACCCACAGTTCCAGCTGGCAAACTGTCACTGATACGGAAAAAAAAAATCTTTTACATTTTTACATTTTGGGGAAATATATATAATAGTTTACTTGCCAAAAGCTAGATGAGAAGACTGATACCATTCTCATACCTGTATGATGAATATAAGCCAATTTGTTTACTTGGCATAGATACTGAAAACAATGGGAAACAACTAATCACTTTACCAAGGCACCAAGGCAAACTGATTAAAGTATTTTGCAGAGCGTATTGCAAATCAAAATGCTTGCTGCAAATTCTGCAAACATATAGCCCATTCAGTGTCAGCATCCCCTGCCCCTGGGACAAAACACCGAAACATACCCAAACAGAAATAGCTCCTCAACCATAAGGCTTATACACATGTTTTTGCTCTGATTTGAAAGATGATTCATTGTAAATAAAGTCATTTCTATTACCATGCAATTAAGGTAAAACATTGGCATCATTGCCTGTCAAAGGAAATATAACCGTTCTAAGCAGCATATCCACGAACAGTGTTACAGGTGATTGTCTTCTCCTCTTCTTTGACTACTATCTATTTCACAATTATGTAAATTTGATTAGAATACACTAAAATACAACACCTAACATATTGTTTATATTGTTAATGAATTTCTCTTAAATAACTGTAACCAAATCTTACACAAACTCACCAACAACACCCGCTTTTCATTACACCAGTAGGAAAAACTGCCTGACATGGATCCTGTTTGACCACATACTTTAAGACTGTGTTAGCTTCAAGGGTCTGTACAAAATCCATTTTTTCTCGATGTACATGTGCATCTTAATGATTGAACCAACCTTCCCAGCAGAGACTCTCCTGGGCCCACATGCTGGATATTCCCCCGGGGATCTAGCCAGTGTGTGCCATCAGCCTTATACTGCTCCAATGGCTGAGTAACTGCATTTGTTTGAGCTGAGCTTTCTTCCCATTTACTCACAGCCTCTGTCGAGTTGCCGGCCAGATTTCCATAATCCGCAAACAATTATCATATTTGCCTCAGCAGACGACTCAGGTTTTTGTTTACTGATTCAAAATTAACAATTTACACAGCTGGGCTTGTAGCGAACACCTTTCTTGGCTGGCAGCGCTCCATCTGGAACCAGAAGAGAAGGGTGGATGGTGGATAACAAAATGAAGTAGCCATACGCAAATGAGACTTTGACAAATTGAGAAAATGTTGTGATTTTTCATTTCACTAAACTTAAGATTTTCATGGATATGAAAACAAGCAGACTTAATTACAGAGACAAAAACTGGATTCAGTAATTCAGCTTTCATTTTAGTGGCCAGTGGGACATCAGAATACACCAGCAGCAGTTTGCTTACAAGCAAATTGGATGCTAATTCTCCTTAAAAATGGAGAGTAAATCTTTGAGAAAAAGTTGATTGCTTTCACTCATCTCGAAATGCTAAAACCTTCCCAGAAAACCTAGAGGAAGATGTGTTTGTAATGGATGGAAAAGGTTAGGCAAGCGGGTTGATTTTTAGTTTATATATATTCATGAGCTGGCCTTTTCTGTGTCAGCTAGTGAGCAACAATCACCTCCTTGTTCCATGCCTTGTTAAATGAGGCATCGTTGCAAACGGCTAAAACCGACGAAGCACAAAAGGAAAATACAAGATGACGTCTTGTCCTCAAACAAAACAGATATGAACTCGAAGACAGGCTGGGTCTCCTTTGAGGCTTTTGACCAGCGTCACTATTGAGTTTCAACAACAAACAATACTTTTATTGATACTTTACTGTGTGTAACAATACACAATTCTTATGACTCTAGGATACCAGTAAGGGAAAAAGTAACTGTACATTACTGACAGAGTGTGTGTCCGGAATTTTTTTTGTCATCATCTCACAGTTAAGCGGTCGATTGAACGCAAACCACAATTTTTCCAAAACCTTAACAAAGCAGCAATTTAAGCCCAAACCTAAACCTAACCAAACCTAAACTTATTTTCCAACTACTACTGACTGCTTTGGACCACAGACAAACATGACTGAAATGATGCTGATCGGCGTGTCGGATCAGAAAACGCACCACAGTGTGTCATTCAGGAGCATCTGGAGAAACAATCTATTTTGGGTCGATAAGGAGGACTCCAGCATTTCTCTTGTCAGATTTAACACATTTATACTAAGCACTGCATTTATAATCTGGCCTGTAAATATACTGTAGGTTGAATATTAACAGCTGAATTTTATTAACATTTTAAACACTTCACAATCATTCAGGGTGACTTGCAAGTTCCAGAGTCAAGAGCACAAACTCAAGAATCCTCAGCCTGTTGACGCACACAGTACAACCTGTACTTTAATGCATCTTCTAATCAGAGATTACGTTTTCACCGAATTGTGTTGTGAGTTACTGAATCGGAGCAACAAATCTTTCAGTCATACTTCAATGTAGGATAATTTAAATAATTTCCTCCTCTGGGATAAATAAAGGAATTCTGATTCTGATTTGAATTCGCTGCACTGTCAACTATCTGCCAGCTACAGGCCAAAATAAACTCTTAATGTATTTGCCAATGCTGTTTGGCTCACTGTGTAAGGAAACAGAAGGATTTGGACACTGGATATATTGGACAACAGGTATTTGCCCAGCCAGCTCTGCCGATTGTGCCAAGTCATAAATCTGGCCAGAACTGTTGGCATTCATTGCCAAATGAATTGACATTAGGTAAAAACATACGTTCAGTCCGATTTACTGAGCTGTCATCAGAGGAGAAGAAGAAGGAGAAGAAGAGGAAGGTATGAGGAGAGAGGACAGAAGAAAAGAAGAAGCAAAAGAAAAGCAGAAAAAAAGGAGCTCAAGAGAAAATGAGACAGTGTGAGGAACACCAAGCAATAAGCAAGTATTAGCAACACCGTCCACCTGTTCCACTTCATCCATGCATCTTCCACATACATGGGAAAAAATAACCTTTTACACATGAACTGTCATGTGTCTCTCATGTCACCCGTTATCGCACAGCCAAACTCCAAGTGAGTCACGCCGAGACCTGCTTGGTAATTACACCAGAGAACTCGTTCACCCTAAAGCGCTCGTGACTAGCTTTTCTACCTCTCATGTGTTCCCTCCATCCTTTAATCCCTCCTTTTTTTCAGGTCTTTGCCTGATGATGAGTTTGTTACTGTGCTGTTGTGACTCTCCACACTCAACGTCAGCCCCCCTCATAAGATGTGACTGAAATGGACATGATGGTGTCGGAAGGTCTATGTGGAAATTATGAAAATTGAGTTGTAGTTAGGTGACAATGTAACTAGCTGTTATTCTTTGTTGGTGGTGATATTTATAGAGATGTTTACATCGGCCTCTCAGTGAAATATTGATGAACGATGAGACAGGTTGCTCCCCCTCATATGTCAGTATGCCTCCATTTTATTTTAAGAGGTCAATGAATCAGGTCAAAACGTCAGACTTTAACACAGGCCAATCACATGCGTGATTACCGATGTTCAACAAGTCTGAAAAAGAAAGAAAACTGCAGGATTGACTAGAAGCTTTATTTTTAGTTGTACATGTTGAACTTTTGTCTCTCTTTCATATCTCTCTTTGTTAGATGAAACACCTTCTGCAGTAGCTCAACGCTGGACCGATTTCAGTCATTACTAAATGCTGTGTCATGCTGTTGCACATTAGTTGTATGTAATTTCGAGGAGGCACGGTTGCTTTATCAATAACTCCAAACGTGCCTCGTCTTCATCTTGTGTATTTGATGGATAGAAATGGTTGTGGTTTTAGGAGCAGTTAGCTTTCACAGTGGAGAAATTTCCTGACCAGCAGCCCTCCAAGTCCTCCTCCAAATCAGTTTTGGACATTCAACTCTAAAGAAACCCCTCTTGAATGTAGCACTGAAGCAAGGAAAACATATAAATAAAATAAGTTTCATTTAGGAGATTTTTTTTTACTGAGCATACATATTCTATCTCTGTAGAACTTGGAAATAATGTCATCTGGCTGTAGTTACGATGGTAAACATAAAACATAAATGCCACAATGCCAAGCTGTGCCTTACTTTCATGTTTTTTACGGCATTGCAGGAAAAGATCTGCAGTTCTGTGGTAAATAAAGATTTTAAATAGACTGCTGGCAAAGATTCATGCTGTTTACCATGACTTCCATCCCACACACTGATTCTTGGCTGAGTCTGCATCCTGAGAGATTGGGAGATTGATTATGGAGTCCTGTGTGGGTGTCTCATGTAAATACATGCTTGTCTTCTTCCTCATCATGACCGCTACTCAATCCAAACCAATGAGCCGCTCTTTCCAGGAGCACAGTCTATTATTTTCTGGCCCAATTGCAGGGCCTTCGTGCCTTTCTTTGTTGCATTCCAGGATAAAACGAGGTGACACTGACATTTCTGTGCCCTCTAAGTCTGTCTATGAAATAGAGCATGTGAACTTGGAACCACACAGCTCCACCACTTCCAGCTGGTTAACTGTTCTGTACATGTAACATTTATCATCTAAATGTGATGTGGACTTCATGTGGCTTAGTTTCATAGTTAATAACCAATCGAGATACTGGCCTGTAACATTCAGAGCGGTGCGGAGTGTGTAATACAGATAAAATTAAATGCTAAAATAGTTATTAACAGAGAACAAGAAACTGATCTCTCTGAAATGTAACTTGTGCTGAAATGGATAAAATAGCACTGGTTATTTTAAGACCGATTTTTATTTATTAGCCCACACTGGAGGGAGCATTTGGCAGAAGTGTCGGACACTGGATGTGCCAAACCAAGATCTTCCCAAAATTCAGATTTTGATCGCTGAGATAATCCCTTTCCAGAAAGTGTTAGTTGGTTTGTCATATGTGTTTAGAATAAATATATTGATTTCAAGAAGAAAGAAAAAATCACATAAAAAGTCAGAAATGCTACAAAGATGCAACCAGAGGTCAATTCTACTCTGTGGCATCATCAACAGAAATCTGAAGAAAGGTTCAAAGCCTGGATTAGGATTTTGTTGTTCACTGTCATCAAGCACATATAAAGAAAACTCCCTCAAAACATCTCTAATATGCTCAAAAAGATTTGGTGCCGACACATCTTGCAGTAGTGGTACTGTTGGCTGTGCATCACTCTGCGGGACATTTATGAAACTCGATCTGCGGGACAGTTTATTGTTTATGAGCTGAAACCAAGCACAGGTTGGTTTCACAGGTTAATCATTTGAATGTACTCATAAAATGCTCTCCAAAAAGACAGAAATGTTATGTTTTGCAACTAATTTTTACTATTAAAGCAAGACGGTTTAATATATTATCTTACAACACCAAATGCTCAAAACGTCACAGATTATTAATTTCTACAATACTGAAGTCAGTAGTTGTAGTGAATTTATTAATTATAGTTTTGAAAAAAACAACAACTGTTTTTCTCACAGTTTGAAATCTAATGAAATGGCTGTTGGAGAGACAAAAATATATATGTAAATTATATAAATAAAAAAGTCAGTGGTTATTTATACACAACCTCAACATTTTTTGTGACAAGAGCACAAATTCTAACACAAAGATTCTGATCAAGTGACAAATGCTAATGCTTTAATTTCCTTTAATTTTTCACAAACAATTCGTTAGAGTGAAGAATAGAGTTTGGACTAACTTTGGTCACGTAACAAATACAAAGGATTTTGCTCATAGGTATACATGAAGCCTTTCCTGAAAATGTTACTCAGAAACATCTCACTGTATCTGCATATTTTGCTTTGTTAAATCTTGAAGGTTATTGATAGAAAAACTGACTGAAATGGGACAGGGTTGGGATTCAGGGGGCCCCACATTGGACTTTTCCATTAGGACCCCAAATTACACCCTAAGTCTGACCCTGATGAGCAACATGAACATGCATAAGCAGTCTCTGCATAAATGTGTTGCTCAAGGCACAGTGTAGTGTTGAATATCACTTTGTTTCTATTTTTACTGACACTCTTTCTACCAAGTTCTGTGTTTAAGATGATGTTTTTGTCTGCCTGTTAAACCTATCAAATTACTGTAAGAATAATGTTAGAACAAAGTATAAGTGTGACTAGAGGGCAGTCTTCACTTTGTCAAACAAATTGTAAGCTGGACTGTGTGTGTTCCAGTGATTTATTCACCTCCCCTGCCGTATGCCATGTAGTGGCTGGACACCCTGCTGGCTGCAATGACAGGCTCCACAGCAATCTGCCAGACACACAGCAGGACAAGACAAGCTCCCAGCTTCTGTTCTGTGTCTGGAACTGCATATCCATCCTATTGCTATTCTTTCTAACATCATCATCATCTGGTTCTCTCTCTCTGTCACTCTGTATTTACGTCTTCTCTTGCTCACTCTCTCACCCGGTTTGAACCAGCCTTTGCATTTTTTTTCTGAGCTTATAGTTTTCACCTTCGTTACATACTGGAATCTGCACCAGACAGAGTAATGTTTATGCTGCATAACAATCACTTTTTAATTCTGTCATCATCATCAATAAATCTGTAAGTTAATGTACGCACAAAGCAAGATCGACATTCTCTGGTAAAACCTGTAGGGGAAGCTGCTGTTTTTTTGACAGTAAATGTTGATAAAATTAGACTTAAAGGTTTCCTATACATGTATCTTCAGAAATGCATGCTGGCAATTATTTTTCTTTTGCTCATAAACAGCGTTATTCAGAGAGACATTAACGTGGTATGTACATCCTTGATACTTTTTATGGGAGTAGAATATAAATGTAAATGGATGCTGGGCTGAAATATGTAAGAAAAAGATGATTTAAAAAATGATGTGTAATAGAAAAATTAAATATAATAGAAAACAGAGAAGATAAATAAATAAAATGAAACTTTAATAAGTAGGCCCTCCATGTAGGTCTCCCTCTCTCCAAGATACACAACAAACACCCATAAACACATGCACAGGGAATCAATTTAAATGCACTCCGCAGCCACTGACACATTCATCCTCACGACGATGAGTTGAGCCATGGAAAACATTACGGCAGCATTATGCCTATGCTCTGTGCATATCCCCTCCTCGTCCTCTCCGCTCAGCCAGCCATCACTCTCTAACGACAGATCAATCACTGCGACCATATGTGGTGATGTCATCTTCCTGGAGAGTGAAAAGGAGGGGCCTGTCGTGTCCATCTGCTCCAGTGTGTGGAACATTCCAGCGCTTTAACATTTGCATGGTTGTCAGACAGACAATAAAACCTAATGTCTCTCCACTGAAGGGAAAAAAATGAAGTTAGTGTGAACTAACAGATCTAGAAAAAGCATATCTCTATCTTATCAAATGTAGGAAACAGAGGATATGTTTTGATTTTCTGCTTATACGACCCCGATTCCCAAAATGTTGCGACACTGTGTAAAACATAATTGAACAGAGCCTGATGAAACAGTACAAACAGTACCGGTTGGACATTTCCACATGTAAATAGGTTAGCTGGCAATAGGTGATAGTATCATGACTCGGCACAAAAGGCATCCTCGAAAGGCTCAGTCATGCACAAGGAAGGATGAGGTGAGGATCACCAACTTATGAAACACATGATTGTATAAAACACTTTACTACATGAGCACGAGAACAATTTGTACAACCGCTGTTGGCGAATGCAGCTCATCTACGTTTAAAACTGTGTGACAACTTTTTGAAATCGTGGTTGCATGTGCTGTATTGAGCCAATCTGCAGACTTCACTAAGTCTGAATATGTAGTCATGTTGTTTCTTATCTCGGCTCATTGTGGACCATGGTGATCCTTTCAAAACGGTTTTGAGCCTTTCAACACACTGAATGTAAATAGCAGTTGTCACACTGAAAACTGAACATATCCAAAACAAATGTCAAGCAGTGGTACAAATTAACCATCATCATCATCATCACACTGTTCACACACACACAAATCCCCTGGGATGCATCATCACAGAAGTGAGACAGCCCCGAGCTGCTAGAGTCTTGCACCTCCTCTCCTGCTACACGTGCCATGGAGCAATTACCGCCATTAAACTACTCGCCACCTGTTAACTGCCATGTAAATATTCATCTGCAGCAGGAACAGCGTTTCAGCCACTGACCTGCATGGAAATGACCGGCACAGTAAATCAACCCAGTGACAAGTCAATGGTGAGGGACGACAAAAAAAGGTTAGTGAGCTCATGAAATGTAAATGTTATGTTACCACGGGAAAGGAAAGCGCGAATGGGGTGTTGCTGCAAACATTTGCATGAGATATGGGGAAAAAAAAAGCAGAGTTGTTGTTATTGTTGTTGCTGCTGGTGATCTTGTTGTGTGACTGATGCCTATGAATGATGTCTGAGAAAACAACATGCGCCGTGCATGCTGTATAAGCCTTGAAGCAAATAATAATAGTTGAGAATGAAGACCAACTTTCCTCTGGGAGCAAATTCTCACCTGGAAGCATTTAGCAGTAGGTGAATTAAAATGTAAATGGGAGCCATATTTGCTGGATAATCTTGCATGAGTGCAGGCTGTATGTTTAGTCAGTCTGCTGAGAGGTCAGAGGTTTTCAGGATATTTGTTTTTCAAACGATTCAGGAAAAGAATTCAAGTTTAATCAACCCAGTAACAACCACTGCGAATGCTTTTACCGTTTCCAAGGCTTCAGTCAGGAATTTAGGAATACTCAGGTCCTTCCAAGCAGAAATCCTCAACCACAACTTCTTAATTTTCATGTAGTTTTTTTCATTTTTCAACATTTCAGCCATATTTTCTCTACATTTTATTTCCCAACTAGTCAGATTTGAAAGGCCAGCAGCTGGATAAATGGACTGAGTCAAATAACATGCTGCTCAGTGGAGGCAAAAATAGTGGAACTGAAAATCTGCTTCACCAGAAACCCACCACAGCCTGCTCGTCTGTTTCTCAGGGGTACAAGAAGTCCCGTTCGTGACCACCACCAAGTACCTCGACTTTCACCTGGACTCCGACCCCAGCAGGGACCCTCACATCGAACATGTAGGCAGGAAAGCCCCTAAATTGATCCACTTTCTGACTGTCCAAACCAGACACGGCCTAACCCTGCAAGGAATCTGTCACCATGTACACGCCTCAGATCAGGCCGTGTCGGGAGTAAAGCAGCGTGGCAGCGTGCAAAACTCATTCACACATATCGAGTTAAAAGTGAATGAAAACATCCAATTAAACTTCCAACATGCATTTGCTTTTTAAATGTAAAAAAAAATGAACACCTTCGGAATGATAACGATGCTACACAAAATATCAAGCGTGCCATCAGTGCTGCTTCTACTTTATTTTGAAAACACTGACTTTACGTCAGATCGTTTTTAAATCAGCTTTACTCAGTTTCTGTATTTAATACGTTTGATTACAAATGCAAGCAAATATCTCAAAGCTGATGATAACAATTTATGCACAACTACCTTATAGTACTAATAATAAGAATATATTTGTTTTGTGCTTATATACTGATCAGAGATGCTAAACTGGGGGACTTAAGGGAAATAAAATGTTAAAAGAATCTCTGTGTGGAATGTGGAGGTGTATACACTACCTCAACGATCACATACCTTAAAGTTTGGGCTATTTTTGTCTTAGAAACTTTTTTATCTTGTCTGCTTTGTGACAGTTGTTTGTTCCTGCATTTCTGTTTTCTATTTCTTTTGTCCTTATTCTCTGATAATGTCAGACACTGAATGCCATTCTCCATCTTCAATAAATGTTGGTGCACTGTGCGGACGACGGGGACGATGACGGAAAAGTCGAATTGTTCTACTCTTCAAGATATGTTGTATCTTTGTGAAAATATCACATTAGTGTCAGTAAACCAAATCACAGTCTGAGCAGGACTGTTTCTCACAACAGGTTGCTTGTGTTCCTGACAGTATCACCATCAAAACACTAACTGAGTGAAATAAATTAATTGGTATAATTTTTCCCTGTTGTCACAACACTGCGTTGTGAGGTCGAAACACGGATGTTAATTTCGCCTAATTGTTGTAATTGCACTCATCAACATGGGTATGTAAAAACTCTTGGATGGCGTCAGTGAATTCACACATTGATAGCTCATCCAATAATCTGTCATCATACTAAGAAATGTAATCTTTACGCAAAAAAGGAAACACGACTTTAAGTTTAAGATTCCACGTATGTAAAACTAGTTCCAAAGCAGTGCATGATTAGTAACATTTCTGCTTTTGCTCTCAGGCTGCTACTGTCTAGACACCAAGACACCCAAAACCTTGTGCATATGGATCTGAAAACATCCAGTGCCTCATGTGCACTGGCTCCAGTTTGGCACCCAGTGCGATTCGTTAGGGGTTGAAAGTAATGACCCATGACCGGGAGGTGTTTTAACATGCGGTTTGTAAATCAATATTACATTAAAAAGAACTGCTTTTATCTCTCCCACAACTCTCCAGCTCATGTTTTATAGGTTTAATGGTGTTTAGAGCTACGGCTAACCTCTTAGGTGAAGCTGTAAGCTGCGCAGATGAAAAAGATTGTGTGAACTTTTCACAGATTCGGTTTCACTTTGTGCAACTGGATATTATCAGAACGTAATGTGATCCAATAGAGAAGTTAGACTCTGTGTGTTTGTGCCGTTGACATGTTTTGCCTCCTTACCACTACAACATGCTGGAATTACGTTTTCTTGAGAAATGTCCTCCTCTGCCCTGATCCTGGGGTCTTGTCCCAATAATTTTTTATCCTCAGCCTTTGAGGGATGAGACCACATCTGTCTCTGGTCACTATTTACACGCTCTTTCACCATAAAGTACTCACGAGTCACACATGCACACCCGGACAAAAACACACACACACATCCTACTGCTATCTCATGCCTAATTCAAACCTGCCTTATGAGTCCCCTGACAGATCTACACAGAGTCAGCTCAACACATGCACACAGACATTCAATCACTGGGAAGCAGCGGAGGCCACATATAAATCCATCTAGTAAAGCATCTTCTAGACCGTTCCCAATGCGAATGAGATATCCCAGTGCCTTATGGTGTTATTTGGCCTCTGCAAAGGCAAGAATGTGATCTATGCCCCCCCTAATTGTTGCAGGAGTAGGTTTTATAAGCACATTGTGGATAGGCTAAAAGGACAAATAAATCCTATAGCTTGTAGTTTGCTTATAAATCCTCGCTTGTTTTCAGGGATTGTAATTATGGCGTCTTCTAGCTGTAAAAAAAAAGAAAAAAGAAAGACAAATACGTATAAAACAGATTTTTAAGAAAACCTAGATTACAATCACTACTAAATAGTATATTTTGCAAAATATAAAACAAACCTTAACAATTACCTACAAGTACTACTGGACCTCTGTCTGAATGGCTGTCAGTCATTCCTTAGATTTCACTCTCTCTCTCCTTCTTTCTTAATGTCAGTATACAATATCTGGTTCACCATCAAGCCTGGCCAGTCTTGGTGGGTCTGATGTCCGTGCCTGCTCTCTACAATAACTGGTTAGCCATGTCTAACATCTGTGGCTCCCCACAGTCAAGGTGAATGCCAGGCTGAATAATGCACCAGGGCGGCACTGCTGGGGAAGGCACACGCCACTCTGCTCTGCCTCTTCTGGTCTCTGGACCCGTGACATGCTACAAAACATTTCATGAAAACACCTCGAAACGTTCTCTGGGATGTTATACACACTGCCGGTTGTGGTTACTTAAAGCAGCTATAATAAATACTTCTGTATTTACGATGGATCACGTGGCTACTTATGAAAAGAGCCAACAGAAAAGTATCACCTAACTCTGCATTTCCCCTCAGCTTTATGGGACATTTTATGTCTTTCAGCTCATTGTTTTGGTTTAACTGCATGGAAACATTACGGTTTTGATCCACTCTCACAGCGTTTTTTGGATGCTGTTTTCAGTGAAAAAGTTGCTACCTGCACCAAGTGACATTGACATTAGCTGATTGAGAGTAAAGCTAAAAAGAGAGCAGATATTGAACTTACATTCACTGGGTGATCAGAAATGTATAGGAACAGTTCTCTACTGTGTTTGCCATATCAACTTAAAGGGTCATCATATTTTAGAGTTACGTTTGTAGTGAGCCGTTAACTGTGCAAACTTTGCAAACTGTGAAGCAGTGAGACACTCCTACCAAACTGTAAAAGTACAACCAATAACAAAGGTCTCTAAATCTCCAGTCGCACTGCCTGCTTGGAGTAAACAAAAGGCTGAAAACACCATTTTGACCTAAAACAGTCCGTGGGCCGCCATTAATCCTTCAGACAAAATTTACATAACACCCAGAGTGTGAGTTTCTTACAGGCCGATGCCGTGTTGGTGCGGCTGTCAGTGTGGAAGAATAATCTCCGTCCTTCCCTCCGCCACAGGCTGCTGACCCCTGGCTGACCCTCTGGGCCAGCGGCTGGGGTGTTAATGTTCACCCTCACCAGGGTCGCACCCAGCATGTTTATTTTATGACACAGGAGAAGAGACCTCAGAAGGGAGTGTGGCCTCGGCACACTGACCTCCAAACCCATTAGAAAAGGAGGCTACTGAGCTGCTAAGGCTCTTTCTTATGCCAGAAGCATGCAGCTCCACTGGTCTTTACAGCCCACCACAGCAGCAAGGAAAATGTCCTGATGAAGAAAACTAACTATTTTTAAAATGCAAGGCTTCAAAACCCCCTATAGCCACGGTCATTAATTTTCTCACAGATTTCCCATCGATTTTGGTGCATTTCAGACTTAGAATTACAGCCAACATTGTAGATTCATTTGAGTTCACTGCATTTGAATACAATTCAAATATTTATTGTTCCTTATGGGAAATTTGGTTTGCAAGCAAGGTATGAAAAAAAACACAACAAACCACCACATTTTATACCATGCAAAACATGCACCAAGGACAGTAGAAGCTGCTGCGGTATGCACCAGGCCTTTTTTGCACTGGTCATCATGTTGCAAGAAAAGAATAATGAAAAATGTCAGAACTGATCAAAGTGACATTTGCTCAGATTCTCATGTAGTGGTACTTTTCATTCATACAAGCGTCAACCTCATCAGAGTTCTTGTTGTAGAAAAATGTTTCCATAAATGCACATTTGCATTTGTTTGAACAGGAATGTGTGTGTGTGTTTGTGTGTGTGTGTGTGTGTGTGTGTGTGTGTGTGTGTCAGTTTCGTGCATGCATCACTCTGGAGAGAATCTGTCGGCCACATTTCCAATTCCGCTCAATTTCAGCAAGAATCTCAGTAATCCCGCTGAAGAGCCGCAGTTCTCCCACAGTGACATCCCATAATGGCGCTAACGCCAGAGCGGTGGGCACCCAGTTACGACTCCCAGGCTCCATTCGCTGCACGTTCCCAATCCCCCAACCTGTCTGTATGCAAACAGAGAACACCCCCACCCCTCAGAGGAGAACACTGATCTGGCAGCCTAGCTCTGAGCCCTGTGTAGACATATTTAATGCCTCAATAACCACTGCTTAAGACAGAGTGATGAACGCCAGGGGCTTTCATTACCACAAGAAGTTTATCCGTGTGTGTGTGTGTGTGTGCGTGAGAAAGAGAGGGAGACTACAGTATGTACCTAAATAAGTGTTCTACTGTCATTTACTCATCAGGAATAACAAGCTGCTGTTGTTTTAGGGAAGAAAACCATATGGCACCAACTCTGGTGCACTGGGAGCATGTGGTTTGCTGATTTTCTCTTATGAATTAGCACAGTTCACCTATTAGAGAGGCTACAAATCCGCCTTTCAGCACCCCAAATTTATTTTGTGCTCAAAATTTTGCAGCTTGCAGAGAGCAGGAATGCAAGAACGTGCAAAACCAAGGGGTTTGAAACAACACGCAAGGTGATGGAAGAAGCAAACAGAAGCAGCAACAAAACTAAAGCAGAAAATACAACTTGATTTTGCGTGGAAAATTCTGCTATTTTAATGTGATTTTTTTTTTTCAACATCTCAGGGCCTTATTGTTTCCATCTGTCTCTTGGTGTCAGGGAGGTGCAGAGGCAGCTGGAGAGCAGGGTAAATACAGTTAGAACTGTGTCACAGCATCAGTGCTACAGCTTATTGGTTCCCCACTTAAATACACAGGCTGAGACAATGCAGGAGCATAGCCACAGGTACAGTACATGTCCACAAACAAATACAGATTGATATGCACGTGAAGCAAAAGCACAAGGGGAGGATAACGCGTATTTCTTGTAGGGCAAAATGTCACGTCGTGTTATACATTTATGTTAGAAAGAAAACGGTTAGCATTTAGACACAAATCTTCCTCACACACCATTAGCTTCATCTGTGGTCTGTTTCTGTTTTTCTTCCACTTTGGCAATGATGACAAGAACACCCAAGAGGAAAGTCTCTCTCTCTCCCCAGACACTCATCACCCAGAGAGAGAGAGAGAGAAAGAGAGGGAGAGAGCTCATGGAAGGATCAATTTGTCTGCACAGGAAACTGTGTAATGTTAATCACAACTTTAATTTGGGCTGAATTAGCATTTTGATGAACTTGTGGGGCTGACTCGTGTACTCTAAGCACCTTCAAACGCAGCGCACACAGAGGAAATGGCAGTGTGGTTAATTAACGCTCGCACACAGCAGATGGGCTCGGTGAAGAGCCTGGCAGAAAGAGACACCGAGAGCAAGAATTGATGGGGAAGAGTCACTGTTAATGGGAGAAAAAGAACACAATATAAAATGTCCAACGGTCGCACTCCAAATAAAAATGGCTTGTTCAAAACCAACAGCTAAAGAAGGCGGGGAGCACTAAACTAATATTTCTGTGTTTTAGGGAAAACAGACACAAAGAGTCAGTAATAGCTTACAGAAAACACAACCGGCAAATCTTGGTCAAACATGCAGCCTGTTTACATATTCCCAACCGTTTCAATCTCGGAGCACAGAGTGTAACGCAACATGGTGCCTCAGACTCATTGCTTTTTGCTTGTTCTCTGAAATCTTTTACTAACACATTTAGAATCTACGCCTTTTTCATTTCTCCATCTTCTTTGTAACATCTTGTTTCCAATCCACAATATCTCCTGAATTGTCCAGACAGGGTTTTTATGTCGCTTCTCCTCCACATACAGACATTATAGCCCTCATCCCCTGTATATATATCTATATATATATATATATAGATATACACACACACATACATATATAATATCTTGGATCTAATAAGGCTATTTGAATCTGTATTGGTGATGTGTTAGTCCATGCTGAAATTACATTGAGTGTATAAAAGAGGAAAAATGAGAGAAAGAAGAACAGGAGCAGATGTTATAAATTCAGAGGTGGATCTCCATGGCAAAAGACAAATTAAACTACTGTACTTGGAAGACCTGAGGCAGTGTGGTCAAGCCAGTGCTCCTCTGCCAAATTTTAAAACCCACAAAGACGATTTGGATTCTGCATATTTTCCATTACAGATGATCGTTTTTCAACAAATACACTATGTTTTCTATTTGTTCACAACTTTCCAGTAATGTTTTCAATACTACAAATTAACCAGTAGTTTGCAAAGTGTGTTTTGATGTGTGTGTTGTGTACTGTACTTTACAGCAGGGACTGTTCTAGGTTCTTGGCATTTTCACTCATGCAAAAAAGAAAGAAACAGTCATGTTATTCTTTTCACAATTTCCAGGTCACCGTATAGTTTGCCTGTCAAGCTTGATTTCTTTCATGAATGCAAGGCTTTTTGGTGAAACATTTTCAACTATCATCTCTAAAATCATTTCCCAGGAAGCATTCCAAAACGGCAGGTCTGTGTGCTGTTCCACGAAATTGTGAAATAGCTGTAAAGATGTGTTGATATGAAGATGGGACCTAAACCAATTTTACGTATTGTATTCTTTTTTTTTTTAAGGAATAAAACCACTTTTGGCTACAGAGCCGCTGGCGGTCAATTTGCATTGTGGGTAATGTAGGCTTTGAGCTTTGACAAGGAAGACAAATCCCTGCTTCTTATGCAGCACTTTTGATTCTTTTTTAAAAACTGTCCATCATGGATCTAACAGTATTATGAGAGTGCAACATTAAACCAGAGGTGTAACTAAATTAAATTCACCTGCACTGCCTTTAGTGGTGACACAAATCTGAGAGAAGAATATCAGCAAACACAATCCAGCTATGTAGTCTTACACTAGTTTCATATCTCACTTTTCTTATGAGATGCTTATAAGAGGTTTCTGTTTTGTTTTTGAGCTCCCCAAAACAGATTTAAATCAACAACACTGAAAAGAGAATTGTTAAAAGAATCAAGTACATGTCTTGAATCTGTCTGCTTGATGTCACTAAATATTCTTTTTTAATAGGCCTTTAAGTGCCTTGCTCAAGGGCACCGTGACCCAGATCACAGAAGAGAAACTCTTTCATTATCAGAGCTGGTCAGAGGAAATGCTTCACCACGTTCCTCACTGAGCACCATTGACAGTGTCACTCTCCATCTTCTCGCCTCCTTCCCACTATTTCCTTGAATGCTTTACCTAAATAACCTTCACTAACCTGTACCCTCCCACCGCTATTTTTCATGCTGGAGGAGAATTTCAGGCCTGGCTTCCCATGGAGAAGCATGATTTGTTAAAAAAAAAAAAACACAGTAAAAATGGAAAGACGGGTGAGACTCCTGTGGTGCGGGGGGTGGGGGGGGGGTTGGGGGTTGGAAGACAGTGAAGCAAGCTTCCCTGTTGAGACAACCTACGGTGGGACATTAACAGGATGTCAGGGAAGGGTAAATCCACCACCAGCCGCTCAGGGTTCATACCCTCAAAGAACTTCCCAGCCCAGTCAGTCACTGGACAGGATGTTCTGATGGGAAGCTGATCTGTAGGCGCTGAATCTCCATTAAAGGATTTTATTTATTTGCTTGTTTGTGAAAATGTTTTGTTTATTTGCAACCAAATAGTTCAAAACTCCAGCATGGAATTCAAACCATTTGCATGAGAAGGACCAGTGAACAAACCACGGTGACCTCTGACCCGCTGGTTGCTAGTGTAAAAAACAGGAGGGAAATCAGATCCATTGAGGAGGAATTCATCACTCACACACACACACACACACACACACACACACACACAGAGATGTCCAATAGACCTGAGCTTGGGTTTCGAAGACTTGAGAAGAAATGCCTCTTTTAGAAACACCAGATCTGAAGGATGCAGCGACGTGTTGTTTGCTTTAAAGATGGAGCTGAGACCAGTCAGCATCTGGGGATGTCCTCTAATTGCCAATTTGTTGGTTTTATCCTTCAGAAATTAGAAAATAATAGAGAGGTAGCGCCTTGTAGGGCTAAATTTGAGTCCAGTAGAAGCCATTTAGATAGACACAGTTATATCTCTCTCTCTCCACACACACACAAGGGAGAAGTGAAAGGAAGGAATGGAGATATCTGCTCCCAGGCAGCAGGAGAATCTCCAATTATGGCAGGATGCAGCATCAATTTAAGGGCTAATTATGTGCGTAATGAGCTCACCGTCATGCGTCCGCGCCCCCGTCACCGCGCCCGCTGCCCTAGCCATCAAACCCCCCTCCTCCTCCTCCTCCATCCGAGCGCCCAGAGTCTAATTAAAAAACTAGATGCGCCGCGGCGCTCTCATCTGATTCACACCATGGAAATTAATCCTCAGATAAACGTGTTTGACAGACACCAAACTACTGCAGGAGCTCCGGACGCGGCGCACTGCTCGCTCAGCCTGCTGTAAACTGTTTTGCATTTGGCTCATCTTTTTTTTTTAAAAAAAATTCGAAATAGCTCAAGACAAAAAAAAGTGGTTTCATATGCAATAAATTAATAAATAATGCAAATTCACCCTCGTGATTTCAACTACGCATTTAAGGTTTAAGAACAAATGCTTAACCTCAACACCTTGGGGTATGTACTTCTGTTTTAATAACTTCTCCATGTAAAGAGCCTTAACCCCTTAAACGTGGAGAAAGTCTGGACCAAAAAAAGGCCCTGAATCCAAAGAAAACACACTAGAAAACAAGTGAAAAATCCAGTTTAGCCACTAAAACGGCTGAGCAGGTCCACGTTTGCATCAGTTGTGCACAGGTCAGTATAATTAAAGCTATAAGAGCATTGCTGCCACGCTGAAAAGGCGAGGAGGGATTTAAGGCCTGTTTATGAGAAAACAACCAACAGCAGCAGAATGATTAGAGCAGATTTTTTTCCCCACCAAAAAAACACTGATACACTTATTCATTGTGTGTGTGTTTATTACTGGAGGAGACAACATAAAACCTACAACAGTTTTCCACATGTCACCAAGTGAGAAACTGCATTTTGGAGAGTGAATGGAAAAACATTTTTGTCGTGATGACAAATTACTCCACACATTAGTATTTTCCCGAGGGAATGATAACTGTTCCCCTGTCAGATTATTTTCCACTCAGGTCGATGTCATGTGAATGGGCTTGATATAATTTACACGATATGAAATGTGAGTAAACTTACGAGAAACGTCTACAATAAATGGATCATTTAGATTTTCCTGTTCATTCTTACTCTGAATATATTCCTGAAAATAAACAATACCAACAACCCACTGGAGGCCTTGGCAGTTTTTATTTATCCCGTTACCTGCAGAACACCCCGGTGCTATGCTGTTTTATGTGGACTCATTCATTTATTTCAGCTGGATCCGTGATCTCCACGCTAATGACAAAAACACAAGATCACATCGGAGCTCACTATGGGCACGGCCAAGTGCCGCGCATACCTTGCACTTAGTAGACGCCCACGGCTTGTGTCCAATCACGGCAAGACATTGGACGTTTCCATCCAATCAGAGCGAGCTGGGCACTCGGTGGGCGGGTCCCGAGCGGCTCCGGAGAGGGACATTGAGATAGTTGAGGAGACGAGGCTTGTTGGGCACGAATGCCACGCGTTGCGCGTCCCCATAATTTGGAGAGGTGTATGCAGCGCACGGCCCGTTCGCCTTTCCAGGTGGAAATCCAGGAGGAGCCGAGACCAAACTTAACTGGGACGACTGGTGAACCCGGTTCAGGACAGGTGAAATTCCCAGCAGGCTGCCAGTAAGGCCACAGGATCGATTCAGATGAGGGGGGAACACAGTGTATGCCAACGCGGGTAGGAATACTGCAAACATATCTGTCTGCACAAGTCTGTCAACTTTTGCTGGATGTTAAAAATTTTACTTTCTTTAAAACACGTGAAAAAATATCGACCAGCGAGGTGAGATTACGTCAGAGTTGTTTTTCCCAACGCTTCTGCACACGTTTCGGGGATTGTGTTGGATGAAATGACATTTCCTCGATATTACTGCGATTACTGCGATCAGCAGCAGTACGAGGCACAGAGCTGTCCTTGTTCTCTTACTCCCAAGTGGAGGTGCAATAAGCAGAATTATTCCATCTCTTCTGCAGGAGTTTTAGATGTTTTGGGGTAAATATTAGCTTGGTGGCTAAAATGACGCAAGATGGACATGTTTGCAGTGCGCCCTTCACCAAATTTTTTTAACCAATAGGGTGAGCTTGTTTTATAAAACGAAAATCAGCACGAATTCATCAAATACAATGTCTGCATTTTTCATCCCCATAATGCTGATAATCTACTGATTTAACACGTGTGTTTACATCTTCGTGAATTGAAATCAACCTGCGGCTTTGCTTCTTTTTGCTGCTGTAAATATTGTTATCTTGGTAACGTTATTATTGACTTGTTGTTTTATTAATATTGTTATTACTATTGTGGCCACTGCTGCTGCTGCTTTCCATAGCGATAAAAGCAGAGAATATCCTGGTCATGTGTGTTTGCAATTAGTCAGACTTTTGACTGATGTGTCAATTAATCAGTAGCCGTTGTTTTTCCAGTCTTCTCCATCTGACCTGCAGGCCTGCATGCATCACGATAACACGAGGGAGCGTCTCATCGCGCTGGGCCTCTGCGCATCAAAATGAAAAGGCTGCGGCAATCACAATTTTTTTCCTTTCTTTTTGTGTTTTGCAGATCATGGATGAAATCCCGCTGCAGCACCGCGGAGGTTTAACCATCTGAAGTGTCACTGGCCGCCATCAGGAGTACCGGGGATATTCACACGTTTTATTTTTTTTAGGGGTGGGGGTGGGGGGTGTGTGGGATTCAGCAGTTTGTGTTAAAACTCCTGCTTCTTCTAACTGATAAAAGTCTGACATGAGAAGGAGGCTAAGCGGAGAGGAGTCAGTCAAGCTGCTGATTTGAATGACCGCCGTCTCAGAGAAGCGAGGATACAGTGAAAAGGCGCCGAGATGAAGGAGAAATCCAAAACGGCCGCAAGGACTAGACGGGAAAAGGAGAACAGTGAATTTTATGAACTGGCCAAAATGTTGCCTTTACCGTCGGCCATCACCTCCCAGCTGGACAAGGCCTCCATAATAAGACTGACAACAAGTTACCTGAAGATGAGAATCGTTTTCCCTCAGGGTGAGCGATTAGATCATTCAGCCGTCAACTCTCCTCACACTCCCACATTTTTACTATTTTTTTTTCTTTTTAATTATGAACTCATTAAATAATTTTGACCTTATTTTATCAACGTAGCTGTGTGACATTGAGGAAGAAAAATAGAAAATCCAATTAAAAATAAACAACATAATAAACGAACATAAAATTACAAGATTAAAAAAAATAGGCTCAATTAGGATGCACGATGGTTAATATAAAATCAATATTAACCACCAGTTAGTAGGTTTATTCTGTTATCATAACGTGAAAATAAAATTACCTTAAGCTGAGGCGCGTCACTCTGCTGAATGGTGCGAATAAAAATACTGATACTACAATATTAGAAATCCTTTTTATTAACAGTACTGCAGTGATGTTACGGAAGAAAACGTGAAAAATAAAAATTAAACAACAGGAGCATTAGTCGTTTTTCCCGTCGATCCACAGAGAGTCTTAACAAATGGATTATGATCGTTTTTAATTCGGTGTGTCCAAAGTAAACGATGTGCCACCGTCTTTTATAACGCGCCTCTGCAGGCTTCTCTGACTGCGTGACTGAGAACAGGACGTACCAATTAATCACAACAACAACAACAACGACGACAAAAAAGGAAACCTGCTCAGCTTCTAATCACCTGGAGTCGTGTCAGCACGAGGCGCGCACACACACGCGCTCTCACAGTCTTCCACAGCCTCTCAGGTGCAAGAAAAATGCGATTAATGATGTGCCATGAAATCAAGCCGCCACGTCGTGAATGCAACACACAGGCCACATTTCGCTGCCATAACATAAAACAAAAAAACAAGTGTGTAAGACAAAAAAATAATAATAATATACAGAAAAATTATACTAGCTGTGTTTTAACATTATGCATCACTCGATCGAAAGCATCCTCTTTGTTGTTGTTGTTGTTGTTGTCGTCGTGGGTCCATTTTGCTTTACTCATCCTCCCGTCCGTGCGGCTGATGTAAAGCTGCATGTCAGGCAGCGGTGGACTGTTTTCATTTTCATCTGCAGCAGGGGAGACGAACACCTAATTTATTGATGATACCCGAGCTCCGCGAGATTTCTGATGGAAGGGAATGAATTTCAATGAGCAGCAGTGACTACTTGCTCTGTTCCACTTACAATGAAAACCGAGGCCTTCCCCGAGGGATTCACTGGACCAAAAAATTCTAAAGAAATCGTCTTATTTTTGGTTAAATTTAGTGAGTCGATTAAAATCTCGCTTTTTTCTTTTAACAACATCATCCTTACAATATTAAAAAAGAATATTTACAGGCTAAGTAATATTTCCAAGGGCAAAACTGACGAATTAAAATATAATCCTGCTATTTCAGTTATTTCGTCCCTCCGGACTGATTATTGCAGTTAGGAGGCGCGTCGCCGGCAGCTCCTTGTCAACACCAGCAGATCGCTGAGGTTCAGCAACATGTGACAGACAGGGAAGGACGCTGGAAACGGTTTAACACTGAACAGGCCTTTTTAACACGCACGCCTCTGGCTCGAGTGTGTGTGTGTGTGAGACAGACAGACAGACAGACAGACAGACAGAGTCCTGTCTGTTTCGGTAGGCTAATAATAATAATAATAATAATAATAATGAATACTAGGGTAGGTTATATGTAAAGAAATACGATACTAGTGTCACACAGCAGCCAAACAGACCGTTATTTCACTGTGTCCAGGTTTGGGTGAGGCTTGGGGTCATGCAAGTCGAACAAGATCTTTGGACAATATTGGACGAGAGCTGGGATCTCATTTACTGCAGGTATACAATTCTTCTTCGTCTTCTTCTTCTTATTCTTCTTCTTCTTGTCGACGGCGTCAGAGGTAACCGTGGGCTGTGGTTTCTTTGCAGACCTTGGACGGATTCATCTTTGTTGTGGCTCCCGATGGGAAGATCATGTACATTTCAGAGACAGCGTCTGTCCATTTGGGACTGTCTCAGGTTCGTTTGTACACTTGGATTCGTTGTGTTCGTTTCAGCTGGTCTCAGTACGGAGACACAGGTCGCCCAGCAGGCGGTCCTTACCTGTTAATTAGCTCAGTTATTTTCAACAGGTAGAGTTGACCGGGAACAGTATTTATGAATATGTCCACCCAGCCGACCACGACGAGATGACAGCCGTGCTGACTCCACATCAGCCCTATCACTCACATTTCGTCCAAGGTAAAACAGGCTGCACGTCCACTCCAAAGCCTCCCGCAAACGTGGCGTCAGCCGCCTGCTTGCAATTGAATTACGGCTTGCGTCTAGAATCAGCATATGGTTTATTATACATGCAAAGGATGTGTGTCAGTATTACACAGAGGACACACACACACAAATTGCATTGGTGTGTGTGTGTGTGTGTGTGTCATCTGAAACTGTAAAATCGCTTTACATGTATTTTTTTTTAAAACATTTATTTCTTTAATCAATCAAACACACACTTACTTACTTTGTTGTCTTTGCGTATTATTATTATTATTATTATTTAAAAAAAAACGCAGTCAAATTTAAATTGTGTCACAGGCGTTTTTAAATACAGCAGACACAGAACGCTTCTTTTCTCCCTGAGAAATTTTCTCATTTTTATTTCCTTTAAAAATGTTTTTTCTTTCTCCCTCAGAATATGAAGTGGAGCGCTCTTTCTTTTTGCGGATGAAATGTGTGCTGGCAAAAAGAAACGCAGGCCTCACCAGTGGGGGATACAAGGTAGGCAACGAAGCCCTCAGTCGCTGCCCTGTGATTTTGAAGTAGAGCTTAACTATTTATTCATTAGTAAATTTTATATTTGCAATAAAGTAAGCTCAATTAAGTAATTTATTCAAATGGCTTTCCTTGCTCTTCATTAAATAATTTTGTGTCCAAAAAAGATTAATATGGGCAGGATTTTAATAACATTTTTTAATCATATAATATTGTATTTCACTAGCATATACATTATGCAGTATGTTTCTGAGAAGTAGCATGTTCAAATCAATTTAACTACACTTTTCATTATAAAAGGGGCATTTCTGGGATTTTTAGCTACCGTCCTAGCTGGTCTGACCTCCTGCTCCATCACAGGTGATTCACTGCAGCGGCTACCTGAAGATCCGTCAGTACAGTCTGGACATGTCGCCTTTTGAGGGCTGCTACCAGAATGTGGGCTTGGTGGCTGTGGGTCACTCTCTGCCGCCTAGCGCTGTGACCGAGATCAAACTGCACAGTAACATGTTTATGTTCAGAGCCAGTTTGGACATGAAGCTCATCTTCCTGGACTCCAGGTACACAGCCAGCTTGCTGCATAGGTCATTACTGAAGTCTCGTGAGGCGTTTCTGTGTTTCTTTCTAATTCATGGTTCCTTATTGTCTGTGTGCTTAGTGTAAAGCACATGCAGTTTTCATTAGGAGGCCTAAATTGTTATCAACTTAAGCAGCGTTTTAACACAAGCACTGCGGACGAATGTGAAATATGCCGAGATCTCTCTGCATACTCCTAGCGCAGCTTGTTAATTCTTCTCCAGGGTGGCAGAGCTGACAGGTTATGAGCCCCAGGACCTGATAGAGAAAACCCTGTACCATCACGTCCACAGCTGTGACATCTTCCACCTCCGCTGTGCACACCACCTCTGTGAGTCACAAGCCTGCTCTCTATTATGTTTTTACAACAGGCTGGCTGACCTTCCTTTTGTCAGACACTAACTGCTTAGGCAACCTGCTGCAGCCAGCACGTGCAGACAATCACTCATGTCTCCCTCTCCCTCACACACACAGACACACACATACATGTCGTTAATTACTTTAATCTCTGCCTTCAGTCTGATTCTTTTGTCTCCTGCAGTGCTGGTAAAAGGCCAAGTCACCACTAAGTATTATCGTTTCCTGGCGAAGCATGGAGGCTGGGTCTGGGTCCAGAGTTACGCTACAATAGTCCACAACAGCCGGTCCTCAAGACCTCACTGCATAGTCAGCGTCAACTATGTCCTCACGTGAGTCTCATTTAATATTCAGATCATAAAATCAGAGTGAAACTGTTCTCAAGAGAGCCACTCAACACATTTAAGAGTAAAAGTTATATCCATTACACTTTCTTGAGATGTTTGTTAATGGACAAATTATAATGCATGAATAATTATGTGTATATATATATATATATATAGAATCTTTCATTTGTAATTATAAATCATGTATTTCAGATTTTAAGTTGTTAAACTGATTGCATTTTGGGCTGAAATCCCTAAAATTACAGCTACATAAACATGGTAACACAAGGTTTAAGGGCAGCTGCATTTTTAATGGTGTTTGCAGAGAGAACAGCATTGAATATTTAACTAGATTAAGGAAAATCATATCATACACTCTTATGATCCATGCTTGAAGCTCACTCTATGATGTGATGGCTCTTTGTCGCTTGGAGAAATCCTTCTCTTTATCCCTCTGTAGCCTCTCTGTACAAATCCACCAAATACTGCGGCTGCAGGGCTCAGGCAGTTGCGTGTTATGAGAGCACAAAGCACACTAAGGCCATTTGAGACAGCAAGACAAACACCAGGGTTCAACCCCATCAAAAAACCTCTACTGTCACCATCGATCTGCAGTCTAAGGAAAGCAAAATCGATCAAACGGAGAACTGGGAATCAATAGCTATCTCATTGCTGTAGCACATGTTGGATTTTCCTTGTTAAGTTTGGTTGATCCACATGTCGCCTTTCCGTGGGCGTGCATGCGTGTGTGTGTGTGTGTCCTTCCTTGTGTGCCATGGTGTGTTTGTGTGAGTCTATGTACGTGCATGCAATGCACATGGCTGCACTCCAGGTATTGATTTCTTCAATGCAGTAAGGAGAAAACAAAGTAACTGCATTAAAATGACAGCGACTTTCCAAACGCATAATTAGCTCTTACACAGGAGTATCCAAAAAGATCACACCTAGCAAGAGCACAAAAAAGCAACTACATTTAAAAAACAAACAGGAATTCAATCACCTTGCCCTGACAGCGTTTTAACGCAACAGGAATCCATTAATAAATCATGTTTGGAGGTTGGCTGGTGGCGTATTTCAGACATGAGGTGCTCTGACATTGACCCTGAGGTGGAATTCGGCTAACACAGCTGAGTTTGCACAAAGGTCCAACATTATTGGCTCAGACCTAACTCAGCCGGCGCACAGATAGGATGCAGAACCAGCCACCGCAACTATACCCGCAAGAGCAAATAACACTCACACTGTGTACTAGCTATTCAAACACAGCCTTCCCCCTAAGGTGTTGTACATAAAGAATGGGTCATATTTAGAGTCATATTAAAGAGGCTGGCTGTGCAGGGTCAGGGATGGGCCACAGGGTTTAAAATGCCAGGCAGCTGCTATTACATACTGTTGATGTGATAAGTTAAGAATAGGCTCATGTTTGCTGAACACTTGACACAGGAGCCTTTTCATTCCCTCGACAGTGACACTTGGCTCGAGTTCAGCCTTAGGACAGTGGGTTAAAATGTCAAAATGGTGCATGAGCTTCAAGCACATATACAAGTAAAAACACGCCTGCGTTATATTAAATAAAAAAAAGATTTTTTTATAAGATGCTTGCAGAGGACGACCAGTGCAGAGATACTGTATGTGAACATGCGTTGTTCTCCTGCACGGTTCTCGCAATTGTTGCTCAGCAGAAAGAAATGATTAACTTTCTTCCTGGTGTCTGTTACTTTTCTCAGAAGCGGAAGGGCTTAGCCTCTTGAATTTATCTTAAAGGTTGTGTTCCCTTCTCATAGACCTCACATTCCTCATGACATAAATAGTTTGTTTCTAAAAAAACTATCTATAATCAATATTGGCCAAGAGGTCTGCAGCAGACCAATTACCGATTATGCCACTTGACGCAATCACTATCTCCAGGACTGTATAAGAAAGGAAGAAAGAAGGTGCCCAGATTATTGAGGGGAAGTGATAGCCCAAAAGTTTGAGAAAGTCTGATTTGATTAGGAAAACCTGAAGGTACAGGCAAACAAGTAACTCTGTGACCTCCTCCAACATAATCCGGTGTCCTTGAGCAAGGCACTCAAGCATTAACACTAAAACGAAGCTGCTCAGTGGGCCGCAGAAGATGATGCATAAAAAATTTGGAACCACAGCAAACTTGAGATTCATGAATGTTTAAGCTTGAGTACGACTCTACAGAGACACTAGTGGCATGCTAACAATGACAATGCTAACATGTCGCTATTAGCATAGTGAGTTAGCATGCTAACAACTGCTAATTAGCACCAAATACAAAATACACCTTAGGCAGACTATGGGAAAAATTTGCCAACGGAGATAAATGAAAAGTCAGGGTATGTTTGCAGTAATTAGAAAATATCCTTAGTGAAACACAAATATTTGTTCCAAATTTCATGGCGAGCCACCCTGTAGTTATCAGGACACTGCACTCAGAAGAGCAAATGCCAAATTGATGAAAAGCCATGGCAATCCATTCAACAGTTGAGATACTTTCGTCTTGACAAAATGGTGGATAAATATGGGACAAAACTTTTATTTTTGTCTCTAACATTTATTTTGTTTGTGTCAAAAGGGATACTGAGTATAAAGGAATGCAGCTGTCCTTGGACCAAATGAGCCCCACCAAGCCAGCTTTTCCCTACGCTGACAGTCACAGTGAAGACAGGAAGAGCACCAAGTCACGTCTGACCCCGGCAAAGGCCAAAGCCAGAGTGTCACCCTACCCACAGGTAATAAACAGCCTGTTCTATAGAGCTAAAGAAAGAAGAAGGAAGATTTGCTACAAGCTGATTTGTTAGAGAAAGTTTCACAGATTCTCAGAACTGCAATTTTCTTGTCTCTGTCAGCAGTTTTCAGCTTTCAATCCAGAGCGCTCAGAATCAGACCAAGACAGCCAATGGGGAGGCAGTCCACTGACCGACTCTGCATCTCCGCAGCTGTTGGATCCCAGTGAGGGTGCGGAGGCATCTTGTGCCTACCGACTGTATCCAGATTCAGGCTCCCTGTGCTACAGCCTGGGTCTATCTGAAGACGACCTTGCCCAAACACATCCTCACTCCACCACCTGTGACCGTGTGAGACGCCAGAGCGGCCGCTACTTCCTAGGAACCCCCCAGTCGGGAAGAGAGGTGTGGTGGGACGCCACACGCTCTGTGCTCTCGCTGCCAAAATCATCTGTGGACAACAGCGAGGGCTACGAAATCACATCCTACCATGGAGCCATTCATGGTGAGGTGTTAGGGTTGAGACCACAACCATCTGTCTCTGAAAATAGCTCTGGCCTAGCTTCTCCTGGTAGCTGTTTTCCAAATGTTATTATGGGACATGCTAAGTTGTTTACGCCGTCTCTTGCCAGTGTGCCGATTGCTACCATCTGTTCAAAAATTGCCTGCAATTGAAAGCCAAGTTATTTCACATTTCACATCCTCAAACAGGGAAACAACCCCCACAGTGCCAAGATATTTAATCTAAGAGACAGTGATTCTATGTACATTCAAAGCAGACTTTCATATGTTACACAAGCAACTCATGTTTTTTTGCAACTGCTGCTTAAAATACATGTGAAGAAATATAGGACACAGATCATGATCTGAGTATGTTGGCCGAAATGATCAAATTACTCATTAACGCAGTGTAATTCATTGATGTCATTGTTTGGAAATGTGACCATTGAACTCTCCATACAGGACGAGGCCACTGGGATGAAGACAGTGCAGTGAGTTCACCTGATGGAGGGTCCACCAGTGATTCAGGTGAGCGTTACCATGGGGACCACTTTCGAGCAACTCCACGAGAGCCCAGCAAGATGGAGACGCTGATCCGAGCCACACAGCAGATGATCAAAGCGGAAGAGAGTCGTTTGCAGCAACACAAGGCGCCGCTGGACGTCTCAGGCCTCGCCAAAGCCCACAGTCCGTGCTTCACCTCCTCACTATCCCACCACTCCCAGCTCACCATGCCCAGTGTGGTGTGCCGTGGCCCAGGAGCCCCCAGCATCGACCTTCCTTCCGAACGCCTCCATCACCGGGACGCCGTCAAAGTGCTTGGTCCACATGACAATGACGAAAAAACAACCAGTCCAGCTTCTCTGTCCCGTCTCAGCAGCCCCAGCTCAGACGGAATCCCCAGGTCGGGACTTTCCCTTACCAAAGACTACATGCAAACGGATCTGTCCCCCCACCCTCCACAGCCCCAGGGGAGCCCCCTTATCTATCCAGCCCAGGAGAGGCAGCCACTGGACAGGCAAGCAGCCTATGCTTTGACTGGGTACTCCCTGGAGCACCTGTATGACCCGGAGAACCTGCGCAGTTACTCAGGCCTGGCCTGCGGAGGAGTCCAGTATGATGTGGCATCCCATGTGAGGATCCAGGCTGAACAGATGCAGGGACACAAGGCCACCTCAGTTATCATAACCAATGGGAGCTGACGATTTCTGCTGCAGATAAGTCCTGTTCTCTAGATGAGGATGCTACAGTAAGGTGGTGCTTTATGCACATGCAAACACTGACCAGGTGCTTCATACAAACGGCAGGACAAAAAAAAAAAGAAAAAAGAAAAAAAGAATAAAAGGTACCTGGACTGGGTTGATGTGCCCTCAGTGGATAATTCAGCACAACTGTGTTTGTCAGCCTTTGTGTCATACCATTCTCATTTATGTCTCAGCACAGGATGATATGAACTGGTAATCAAGAACTGGTGCTTGGTATGTCTCCTCACAGGCCAGAGGTTTGCTCCATTACCTAGGAATATAGTGTTATTTTAAAGGTGGTGAGCCGAATTTTCCTCCCTGCAAGTTTTAAGTCTGGTTATACATTAAACCAGTGTTTCTGTTCCAAACATCTCACGCACCATTGGCCATGTGAGTTAATCTGTCCCGGACACGATTTCCAAAGGCAGTAAGAAAATGTGTTGTTCCATTGCCCTTTTACCTGTAGACTCCATTGCACAGAGCATAATGTTTGACACATGAGCTGCAACATGGAAAGGTCTCACTATTGTAAGATGTCAATGTTTCCAGGTATTTATTTGTCAGTGGGCTGTTTTCTGTATGTGTCATTTTTATTTCTGTCCAAGTACAGTCTTTATTGGTCGCATAAAATTAGCTGTGGTGTTGGCATTACACCGACATTAGATAAAAAAAATAATAAAGATGTGGGGAAAACAGATAGGGGGAAAAAAAGCTTCTGATATGTAAAAGGGTAAAATATGCAGGTCAACTTGTTTAGACGTATATGTAAAATGTCCTCACTTAGAGCGCAAGCAGAGATTACGCAACACATTTGTAATCTCCCCATGCCCTCTAAATATAGGCACTGCATGTATCAACTCACAGTTGTGGCTGAAACAATGTTGTTTACATATCAGAGCATCACTCTTCCTGTTTTCACCTCACTTAACCGTGACCCAACTTATTAGCGTATGTAGAGTATGCTTTTAAATCCTTAAATCCTGCTGCACATGTAATTGTTATCAAAGAAAATATTTGGTTTTTTTTCGTTTTTTCCTTTTTTTGTCCTGACAGCCTAAAGGGTTAAAATAATTGATGCGAACTTATCTAAAAATATGTTGAACATCTTCTGTTTCTTATTTAATTTAAGATGTAAATATCATCACACAATGGACTTTTGAATAAGAACTGACAAGATTATTTATTAATTGGTTTTAAAAAAAAGTCTCTTGAATCTGAATACAGTTGCAAAACAAGTAACTTTTGTCTCTTCTGATTTTTGTCCTGTCAAAAAATGCTTTGAATGAATGCACACACAAAATGCTGCTTCCTCAGGAAAACTCCATAACTGCAGCTGCAGAAATACTGTACATTTGGGTAGCAGTTCATCCATTGTAGACAATCAAGACAGGTTTGGACAGTGCGTTTTGAGATGTATAGATATAAAGGTACAAATAGCTAGAAGTAAATAGGTATTCATTTCTGTCATGGAAAACATTACATTTACTTATCAAACATTACAAAAAGAAAATATATATATATATGTAAAGCTGATGTTCTTTTATATGTGACTTCTTAAATACATCCTAGATTATTAGGTCTGGTGTAATACTTTATTTGCCTTATTGTGAACAAATCTTATTAAAAGACCAAAACTAACAATGGAAATATTTAAAGATAAGTCACAAATATATTGTTGCATTTTTGAGAAAAGCTATATATGTACCTAAAACTGTTGCGTAGTGTAGTTTTCAGCACATTTAACTCGACCGAGAGAACACAGTGTATTTGTTTGGGACTATTTTTAAGGGTGGATTTATACATATTTGGTGCACAGGTGAGTATTTATTGCAGCAGAATGGAGTATTTTGGGATTGACTCAAACTACAGAGAGCATGTTCATTGTAGTGAGGGAATGTGTGATGTGTTTTTAATATTTAACAATGGAGGTATAAAGGAGTAAATAGGCTATAAGGCTTTAGAATCATAGACAAAAGCTGTAACAGGACCAATTAATTGTTAGCTTTGGTCTTTTCATGGGATCGGCTGACAACTTTTAAAAAATATCAAAAGTATCAAAAGTGTCATTCTTTTACCTTTCAGATGTGCAACAGGTAAACTAAAGGAAGATATTCTTACAAACATGTAGTACAGAGACCTCATACAAGTCATTACAACTGCAAACTGCGAGTGTGACTACTGAGCTGTCACGTTTAAAAGGCTCTTGCAGCAGCAGCTTATTCCTGCTGTTTGGAGGAGTTGAACCTGCACGTTTAGCTGCTCTGACCTCCGCTCAGAGGCAATTTATCTGCCATGTATTTTAATATACGTAAGTTATTCACATGAAGCTGGAGAGCTGGCCTGTCTGCCCGTCTGCCTGCCTGCCTGGCTGTCTAAGTTGAGACAGGACCTGGACACAGTTTGGACCTGGATGCAGAGCTTCCATCAGTCTCTGCTGACATGACCATGTGATGGTCTGCCAGACACCACCGCTGCTGTCATTCCACGAGGCAGAACTACTACAATACTCTGCTGTTGACATCACTGACATCACCAGTTTAGGAAGGCTCTGTGTGTGTGTGTGCGTGCATGAGTGCGTGTGTGTGTGTGTGTGTGTGTGTGTGTGCGTGTGCGTGTTTATTGCTGGGATACTTCAATAATAAGACACAGAGTTTTTTTTCCTTCTAAACACTGGGGCTTTTGCCTGATGTGCCCCGAAGGCTTTCAGGTGTAGAGTTGGCTACACATGCAGCCAAACACTGGGCCTTTTGCCCAGATTTTGCACAGTCACATATGCCTCCCCACTCTCCTCATCCCTCCACCAAAGATCCTCTCTGCTTCACCTCAGTCTTATAGAAAGAAACTAACAATTATAGAGCCTTGAAGAATAAAATAAATACTTTTCTCTCATATTCTGAAGAAGAGCAGAGGTGGAAGAAGCACTCATGTCCTTAAGTAAAAGCATAAATAACACAAAATAACACTGTATTGAAAAATGTTACTGAAGTAAAAATATTACCTTGAGAAAGATATATATCACATTGTTGCATTATTATAGAATAAATAGTGTGCTAGAAGCCTTTTAATGCTATAGCTGGTCATGGTGGAGCATATTTGTTGGTAATATGTTTCGTTTGACAAATTGGTACTGATCTCTATTAAGGTACTCTGTACAATCTTTGTAATGGATGGTTTCATTAGTGATTGCGAATAATTTGCAATATAAAGCAATTAAATCATGATTTAGAATACCACTTGAGTTGAGGTTGTGAAAAATGTTGTAGCAACTATAGCTGTGAGACAAATACACTGCAGTAAAAATATCACTGTATTTATACAATATTTCTCCCTGAAACTGCGTAGAAGTAAAATGGAAAGTAAAGTATAAGTCATTCAAAACTGTATTCATGCAGAGTAGGTTACTTGAGTATTTAGTGACTTAAAAAGAAATTTAAAACAAAACAAGGTGTTGGAGAATAGCAGATGTTAAGACAAGAATTAAATGAGGAAACAAACAAAGGATCTTACAATGTCTTTGCAAGAACAGATGTGTTATGTTAATTATTTTGTTACTCTCAGGAACCCCTCGTAATGAACTACAGTGCTGCAAAATAAAAGCATTTGCAGTTAATTTAACTACTATACAAATAAAAAGCATGAGCGAATCAGCATTGTTTACACCATAAGGCGTTAGCAGTTAGAGGAGATTCAGATGCTGGCTGTGTCATGCGGTCGGCTCGACGTGGAGGTAAACTACAGAACCACTGGGGCGAGATCCCAGTGTTCCACAACTGCAGCGAAGGAGAAACGGATCCTAACTTCACACACAACCACAGAATAGGAGCGTGCAGGTGGTGAGGCTCAGAATAGCCCCTGAATGTCTACTTGATTGATTTCAGGCCCAGGATTTGAGGCTCAATTGCATATTCATACATCAATTAAAGTGTTACCCCTCTCGTGACTCCATAATTCAATGTGGCGCTTAGTGAAGAGTCATCCTTATGAAGCAGCTTCAAACCAGCGCAGAGGAAAATGTTTCAACATGTTTTGTGTGTACTTTATGACCTCTTTGAGTGTGCATGGGCATCTTTTGTTTAATTTTTGATTTTTTTTTTCCCCTCAGCTTGAACATTGCGGCTTGTAGACGTCCCGCCTTGAAACACAGCTCAGGTGTGAAGCCATGCAAACATTACTGCATTCATCAAAACATTTCCTGTGCACGTCTGTTGGTGAGTCACCTGCAAATGAGTCAGCCAAGGGCAAAACAGCACAGGACCTGGGAAAATCATTGAACCGGAGCATTTAGTGACACCTCTGTGGCAGACCTCACTGCACCAGAACACATTTAGATGTTCTGATCGGGTGGACCAGGATATTGAGGTCAGCTGGTCGATCTGATTGGCTGAGCCGTGAGACTGAGGTCATTCTGCAAAGCCAAGAGGAAATAAGGTTTCCCTCTGTGTCACAGCACCTGAGTTGGAAATGCTGCTCAGAAAACACGCTGCTAATTACATCCAGTGTAAAAAAATCAGTACTGCTCTTTACATGAGCATTACTCCTTACAATGTGTCAGCACTTTCTAACTTCTCTCAGCCTGTTAAAACACTGGCTCCTAGCAAATGTAAATCTGCATACATTTTTACAAATACACACATTCATATTTTTATCTGTAAGTGGCTGAACAGCTTCCTAATACAGTTGGGCATTGTGGTTTATAGTAAACTCAAGTGGGCTAGTGAGTTTTTATAGCAGCAGGATGATATATTTTCAATTGGTTTATAATAAATCAATAAGTACCATTAAAAACACAAATAATATTTTAAGTTGTATACAATGATGTCAGGGTTTAAAATCTCACAGTTAACTTGCCAGGTTGTGATATTTTAATTACTGTAACTGATTTATCACAATCTCTTAAAAATAAGAAAACTGATAAATGTTTATCTCTCCCGAGTATAATGATTAAATTAAAAAGTTAAGTAAATTAGGCAAAGACTCAGGTCAGATGAATGCACAGCAGTCAGGGCTCACAGGACATTCCAGGAAATACTAAAACCCACATACAGAGCAAATCCCACAAACTTGAAGCTGGAATTGCAGTTATTTTTGAGCAGTTTTGAGGATGTTACTTCCATCAGAAGGAATTTCATTTTTTATTTTAAATCAAAATCACACCAAAAGCGCGACCGTTTTTACAAAACCGTAACAAAACCACCTTAATTTAAAACTCACTAATCCCTCAGCAATAAGGCTATTAAAAAAAGACTACAAGTACAATATCCTAAGCTCTGTCACACACACACACACACACACATACACACACAAACCACCAAGGCTCAGACAGTGTGAATCTAATGCCCCCCAATCCTGTGAATCCCTTTGTTCCTGATTTCACGCTTGATTTGCCCACAGCTTGAGTCTGGCTGGTATCGGCGCTCTTCTCACTGCTTTCACTCCTGCCAAATCCACAGAGCCACGCGGGATCCATGTCTCCTCTCTCTCCGTTTCATGTGTGCCATTGTTCGTTCCAACATCTCGGAGGATTGCTCCCCAACTCATGCCAAGGAGTTGTTTTTGTTTGTTTGCAACTCGGTCCCTCTTAATATAAACACATCAGCAATCAGCCAAGATCAGATCAGAGTGAATTCTGATGCTGTCATTTCCCACAATTATGTTTTCTTAAATAATTTCATTGGGTGGGTAAGTAAGCCCAAGTAAGTCTACTGGAAATATGTCTTTATTGAATGATTTCCTGTAGAGTCCACGAATAATCCCCTTGTGCATTGACAGCCATACTACATGCATGCTACAGATCGTCCACAGATCTCAAGATTGATTCAGCACCTCTCATGAGAGGCCTTTCAGCCGTTCTGTTTTGAAATCTCCTGCTTCTAAAGTGGCACATCAGCCGGGCTCTTGCACTCCTACGATCCCTCTAGCACTCGTACAGAGCAGATATTGTGACAGCTGCGTGAGGGGGGCAAGAGGGAGAGCGCAGGAGACAGACAAGGAGAAAGAAGGAGAAAGGAAAGAGCGAGGAGCGAGTCCCTTGAGAGAGGGTGCCGGTGCTCCACAGCTCCAAGTCACCGCCTGCATGCCAATGAGGAGATTCCCCTGCAGCAGCAGCAGCGGCGGCGGCGGCGGTGGTGGTGGTGGAGCAGAGCAGCAGGAGGGGCCGGTGCTGACACTGTACCGCTGTAGTCCTTGATAGTCACATTACACACTCCGCACAAAGAGCTGAACGCCAGATGGATTTTTCAAGCAGAGCTTTGAGAAATGATCCAAATCCAAGTTACTGTAAGCGTGCTGGTGATAATTATCTGTCAAGACTAATAATCCAAATTATGCGATTATTTCACTGCGTAGGAAAAACCTTGTTGTCTCTCAGTTGTTTTGTGTCCTATTGTAATTTGCTTTGTATCCACTTATCTACTTCACTTTGTCATTTCCTAATATTACACAATACCTCTTGACAACCGTTTTAGTAAGGGCTCAAACTTCCAGCTTTTGACTTCCTGTGCAAGTATAGAAAGAGTTTGAACGCTCCAATTAGAGTCACAATGCAGAAATGTTCCTGTTCCTATGTTAAAGCACATGAATAAAAATGCAAACATTTGGGCTATGCCTTCCAGCGTACTCAAACAAAAGCAACGGAGAAAAGAGCAAAGCAACCTAAGTTGTAAATTATGTTTGCTTTGCATACTGCAAGAGAGTGCTGCTGCTACTGGTGGTCATTTTCTGCATTCAATTTAAATTATAGCTGCATTTAAGTATTTCAGCATCTCACCATGATGTCAGGTCCTTTAGGCTTGACCATTTATGCGCAAGAAAGACATCAGTGGCTCGACAAACAACTAAACTGGCCTGAAATTGTGGGGTCCTTCAGCAAGCAAGTTGACTGATCACATACTTAACGTTTAAAGAGAATTTAGCACTATTATTTCTCTCCTTCTCTTCTCAACAGTAGAACACAAGTTCTGTCTGTGCTCCTGGTGCTAACAGCAGCAGTGCGAGTAACAGCGTTAGCTGTGTGTGCAGCCACCTCCTCTCCTTGTCCCCCTTGAGAAGAATTAATAACTAATTATGTCAGGTCACTCGTCCAGATGGTCCTATCAGATGGGCCCACTGTCTGAACCTCACCTCCAACAAGCACCTCTGACCCCAGTGGCCACGTCACCCCTGGCAACATGGAGTCTGAGGCCCTTGCCACTGGGAGGCTGGAATCAGGGGGTTCGTGAGGTTTTGGGGTGCGCATAAAGAAGCGGTGAGGGGGGTACGAGCTGGGCGTGTCTGATCAGTGTTGGATGGCTGCCTTTAAAGCTCCATGAATACAAGACTCCCTGCTGGGGCCCTGATCTCCACGGTCATGATTCTGTTATTACACGCCATGTTCCTGTGATGGGCAGATGGCTCAGAGCATCGGCACATGCATTCACACGCATTCAACACACGCCGGGCCTGTCGCATCAATGGACACAACCTGATACTCTCCTTTCTTGTCTCATTAGAAGGCTATAGAAACATAAGAACATAATAGGGGGAATTAAGTGCCAGTGTGGATGTCAAAGGGGGACATGGCTGGAAGATTGGGACGAGGACTAACAAGCGCATGGCGCGCTCCCTTCAGCTTTGTGCCGGTGATTAGTGCTCTCGACAGGGCTGACGGGTAAAAGACAAGCCCTCTGGGACGGAACAGCTTTTCAACGGACACTTTAACAGCCAGGAAACTGACAGCAGTGAGAAACAAGCATCAAAGCTCCTGGCTGTGCGTGTCATGTGAAAGAAGGCGAGGGTTTACCATAGAGATACACTTAGACGTGTCTGATGTCACACGGAGGATATAATTTCCCGTGTCACCGTACTGGTGCTCCATAACGAGTTAGCATGTACGGTGTTCACAGATTTTTAAAATCACAATGTATTTTAGACACATCAATATTAATTACATATTATCACTAGATTATGATATTTAGTGTTGCTGTTCAAAATAAGATATTGAATAAATGGCAGATCAAAATGTTAGCAACTGGAAAATCAAACTGGAAGCTGAAATAAATCAAATAAGGGCACATAACTGACAAATAAATAAATAACTGAATAAACATGATAAACTGGTATAATGTGAACCGCTCTTATATCCTGTCAAATTTTACTCTTGAAATGACTCCTATGTAGCTTATGTGCATTTTTTTCCTTCCCCATCTAAAAACAAGCCTTCTTGTTACATGCTGTAATAGCTCTTTTCACAGTTTGTCGCGTAAAAGCCTCCTAAACTCTTGAGCAAACAGGAACTTTAGCAAAGCTCCCCTGTGAAAGTCTCCAGGAGCAGATGATGTCTCTGCCTTGTATTTGAGCAGGATACCCGGGACAATGCAGCTAAGAAAAAACCAAACAAAGGCACCTTAAAAAGGATTTAAGGCGTTAAACCACATCTCATTCATTTGACTTTCTTCCCTCTTTAGGGAGAAAAACGGTAGATAAAGAACTGCCAGGAAAGCAGTGCTCCTTACATCAGTGTGTATCCATATCACCACACTGATATCATTGAGTGAGTTGAGCTTTCAAACACTGAGCGCATAAAAGAAATAATGAAATGCATGCAGCGAGGAGATTGGTGGCTATCACTCACTCAGTTTTAGTAAATGGCTTGGCACGTGTTGATAAACACAGATAATTAGTTGTGAAAAGGTTCATCATTATCATTACTTCATTACTTTCTGGCAGTCTGGTGCTAAGTGTCTAACAAGATTAGCCTGCCAGTCACGTTTCTCCTCTCTGTCGAGCACACAATGGACAACTTCACAAGCTGGTAGCTTTTTGCTGTTGCTGCTTTATAGACTTAAAACATTTTGGCCACATATTTGAGGATAAGGAGGAAAAAAAAAATGAAATGGACACTGTCAGAAAAACTGAAGGTTTAAAATGTTGCTTTATTGATTGAAAAACCCGGCCTGTTTATGAACCTAAAATAAACTAAAACACTGAAAGACAGTGTCACAAAGCTGAAAACATTTTCCTTTCTTAGCTTATAAAAAGCTGATAATTTAGAGATATCTGGTTTCAGATATAATGAGAAATAAAGATACATATGCCAGAATTGTATTTAAAAATGAAACAGCCACAATTTGAAATGAGTGAAACTATGCTGAGCTGATTCATGGAACCTAAGAGTCAAATCAAAACTGAATATGAATATCAGGACGATGATCACCTGAACCCTCCTCCACCATAACTGTAAGGAAACGCTTTCTATTACAAAAACAATCCCCTGAAATCAGCATCTGTCACACGTTGGTCATCTCTGACAATGTGACAAATACTTAAAAACACCAGTGATACATCAAATTGCAGAGGTTGTGAACGGTGTATTTTTCACAGCCGTTATTCTCACACATATGTCTCCACATATGTTGCTGCAGTGAACCCCTCCATCAGAATGGAGGCCTGTCACTGCGTTACAGCAGGAATCCGATGATGGCCTCTTCTAAGCGAGCTATCACGCACCATCTGGTACTATTCTTCAGCTGTTTGAAGAATCAGGAAAATCAACCTATCGTCTACCCCGACACTACCCCCTGCACTCCTGCACACACACAGACACACACACATACAGGTATAAAATCCAGTGATATATAAACATGTGAAATGCACCTGCACATGCATAATTTCATGCACACGACACTTGATTTAAGGAACACGCGTTTCACCCGACTGCCAGCAGGAGTGTGATGTCATTACAGCTCTCTAAGGCCCCCTATTAGCCAGTGCTCTGTAATCACTTGCGATATATTAGCACAATGCATTGATTACCCCATAATCCAATCACTCGCCCGTTATTGATCTTTTATAGAGCGCCCCCCGACAATAAAGCTGCAGCCACAGACTGTGGGTCAATAGGCACACAGGGAGAGGAGTCTCCTTGCAGCTAATTGGCTTATGAAATAATACAAACATTTTGCTTTCTCCACACCAGCAGAAATCAATGCAGAGCTTAGCTGGTGCATTCAAATCGATTGTCATGAACCACATGTCGCACTTTTTACTGTGGCAGGACTGGAGGGCTCCTTCACACCTTTCAAGCTCGGGGCTGATTCAGAGCGGTTTAATCTTTTTCCTTTAACTGTATTTCTCTGTCTTGGTAACATGTGCTCTCATCTGCTTCTTCTCATTCCTACTTTTTTTTCTATTTATCTGCCACTCCATCTTTGGTCTTCTCTCCTCTTTACCCCTGCCCCCTCTCTCTGTCCAGCCCTCGACTGATGTTAGGTTGCCAGATAAGTTTCTGCTTACAGGGAGACCACATCTGACACCCAGCTGTGTGGGTCATGGGCTGCGAGAGCAGCTGCTGGTCATAAATCACCCGAGCTGGAGGAGCTCTGGCACTCCTTCTGTCAGCCGTGAAATAAAGACGTAGAGGTAGCGGGAGGTCAGAGGTAGCCAACCTGGGTAACAACAGGAGACCCAGCATCACCTCTGTAATGCTGCACTAAACAGTACTCTGTTAGAAAACTGTACTGTAAGACTGGGTGAAGTCACTGAGGGATATTCAGCCAGAGTGCCAGAGGATGCAAATGCAAAGTCAAGAAGTATGGTGTAATATGGTATGCAAGCAATTATGGTTAAACAGGCGGTGCAGCTTGTGAGCTGTGAGGTCAGAGGGTAGACAGCCCCTTGCTGAGTTACTGTAGCTGAAGAAACACAAATAAACTCTGTCAACAGAAAGAGAAGGCCTTCGATGCATGCACACTTTGGTACACCTCAAAAAACCCACAGGAGCTCTTTTATTCAAAATTTGCTGCAAAAAAAAAAAAAAAAAAATTGGCTTTTATGAAATTACATGTAAAAATATCAGCCAAGATAATTTCACTTTTTGGTTCCAGGGTGAATCTGATTGTTTTAGATTCACTATATGATACATATTTAGCATTGCTTTTATATATATATATATATATATATATATATTAAAAAAAAGACATGATTACAGGTGATGTTGTGTGCTTAGAAATTATTTGGATTTTTTCCATATTGTTTTTCAGAGCTAACCTGACTGTTGGAGCTGCGATAAGAATTGTTGATCCACTTCCCTACTCAGCCACAATGTCTTCATTATGTTTTGTCATAAACTAAACTGTACACATATTGTTTAGAAACACTCTCAGTCATTACATAAATATCTTCACATTATCAGTATGAAGACAATAGATTAAAAAAAACCTTTAATTTTCTTAATGTTACTAAACTGAATTAAAAGTGAACAAAATTAGGATTTGTTACAATTATGTTATTAGTGTTCTCACCTGATTACAAGTGAAAATCCTGCATCTGAAAGCAGTCCTAATGAGCATATGTGCAAAGTCACTGCATATACATCTGTGTGCATGCATGTGAAAAGTGCTGTAATTTAAGACCTGCCTTTTGCTCAAAGCCACCTCACTGTGTTTACACTTCAGGCCACATAAGGCTGCATACTTCTACAGAGATTTGTATAATAAATTGGGTGTTATTTTACAAGACACCAAATCTGTTGCAAGATAAGAGGGGGAAAATGAGAGCAAGAAGCATGACGGCTTGGAGACAGAAGGGGGCTGGACAGCAGGAGGGGGTTGAGTGACAGATGAAATGAAATGAATGAAAGTCTTTGAATATTCTTCTTAGATCTGCGTATAATCACATTCCCTACATCGCGACACATAAGATAACCTAAGCTGTAAACAACACCACAAAACAAATTCTCTGAAAGAACAGAAAGTGTCAAGTTATTTCAGATATTTCCTGATAAGCATCCAGTACTGGCTATGTTGTTGCTTTCAACAATGCTCTCAGTTTTTTTTTTTTTTTGTTGTTTGTTTTTTTAAAAAGCGTTCATCTCTTCGGACAGAAACATAATTGCCAGAACAGAAATAGCAGTATGTAGGAAGTTAGTGGAGAAGAAAGGGCAAGGAGAAAAGAGAGCAGATTATGAAAGGGTATAAGAGGGGAAAAGAATGATAAAAGAGAGAAAGGGAGGAGAGGACTTCTTTGCCCTTTGGTGTGAAGCGAGGGCCGATCGATAGCAGTGTAATGAGCCTGGTATTAGCTGGGGTGCAGAGGGACTGGAGCAGGGCAGAGGGAGGGCAGAGGGGGAAGGGGAGAGCCAGGATCTGATTCCCAACAGCAAACAACACCATTGCTGCAGACATCAGAACCAACACCTGAGTACACCTTAAAGCCAAATGACCCTCTGCACGGCTAATGACGAATCCACCCTAATGCAAACTTCTCACACACACACATGCACTCTCGCACACTTTTATTCAACCTGCCCGCTGGTTTAGCGCCCGTCACGGAGTTGTTCTATCTCTGCCAGACTGCTACTGAAGCAAAACGCATTGCCAAAAGAGGGCTAACAGAGAAAAACCAAACCTAATCCTGACAAAGAAAAGGACTGCACTCGACATCACCTCTCCTTTTTGGTACAGATTACCCAACAATGGCTTCTGCCACTCTCTTAAATCCACTACACACTGGCAATTTGATTAGAAAAATGGAGATGCAGGGATTGTCTTTGGTTCGTTGAAAGAGAGAGAGAAAGAGAAAGAGATGGGGGAACAGCCGGGGGGGAAGTGGGGGATAACCATCAGGTACACTCAAAGCCAATCTGTTGCCTCGTCAATAGGCTCATTTTGCTGGAGTACCATGTGCAAACCCCGCGCTCGCTAGCCCCCCAGTCTCAGCCAGACCAGTCAGACCAGCCATCCAGGCAGGCACAAGCCGGGGGGACTCCGAGAGAGGGCCACGCCTGGGTCCTCTCAAAGGAAGGATCAAAGCAGGGATAGAAGGATGGGCCCCCTCTCTTTGTGCTCTCGTGTCTCCCAAAACAAACGCATCCTCCTGTCCGATGGAAGTCCCATGGTGGTGGCCCGGCCGGAGGAACAGATGGTGCAGGGGACTGCCACTGCGAGACACCTGCACTTTGCAAGAGGAAGTGCTGCGTACAACACATCCATCCACATGTCTGTTTTCTGGATGATGACATTTCGGGTTTAATTTTAGTTATGTGATTATATTATATTAGCTGTTACATGCTGTGGTATAGTACCTGCTGCATGTCAAAGTAAAGTCACTTGAATGCATTTAAAGGATAAATCTGGTGATATTCTATATTCTTCTTATTGTCAACAGGACACATGAAAAGGCCAAAACCAAAAATGAATTACTTGTGAAATAAAAACTTAATATAACGTCTTCCTCTTTCGACCTCCAGGAGCTGTAGTTTCCTGCTGCCTTACAAAGTCCACCCTAATCCTCATTTGGAAAAATAAAAAACCCAGCAGATGCATTATTTACTCTTGTTTGAGCAACATTTGCTAAAAATGACAAAACAGAAGAAGAAGGTTGACTTTTTCAAAAATGAAAATATATTTGTGTCTGGGCAGAGAGAGAAGAGAAATGATAAAGCACTGAGGGATTCACTGGCACACTGTTGGTTCTGGTCTGTTCATTTGTACTGTTGTTGATAGAAAACATATACAGAATATTGCCAGCCTTATCATTTAAAAAGATGACTTCACCAAACGAAACACATTCTGTTAGCACCTCACCTGCATAAAATTCTGGTTCTATGTGACGAAATTTGTTTGAGTCTTAGATTTCTGAGCACTTCTGAGATTTCTGAGAAATAACCACACTCTGCCAGTGGTATGTGATAATTCTGTCCAACTCCGGATACACTGTATAGACAAAAATATTTTGTCTTTATTATTGAATTCAGGAGCTCTTTTTCAGGGGTTGGACTTGGCCACTGACTTCCAGTGAAGGGAAATCTTAATGCTTCAGCATACCAAGACATTTTGGACAATGCTATGCTTCCAACTTTGTGGCAACAGTTTGTTGAAGGCCCTTTTCTATTCCAGCATGACTGTGGCCCAGTGCACAAAGCAAAGCTCCATAAAGACATGGTTGGATGAGTTTGGTGTGGAAGAACTTGACTGGCTCACACAGAGTCCTGACTTCAACCCCATCAAACACCTTTGGGATGAACAGGGTGATGAACAAAAACTCCCACTCTCACACTCACACTCCAAAATCTTGTGGAAAGTCTTCCCAGTAGAGTGGAAGCTGTTACAGGTGCAAAGCTGTCTATGTGTTTAGAACATGATGTCATTAAAGGCACCATTGGTGTCAGTTGTCCCATTACTTTTGTCATGTAGCGTACGTCAAAAACCTGGACAATTAAGACCTTCTGTGTTTGCAATTTGGATGAACGAACCTCTTAACATATTTCTCAAACTCGTTTTTTAACCCTCTGATGCACCTAAAGCAAAAGCTGCTATGCCCATTCTAAAACAGCTGCCAATTAGATATTTTTGTTTAGAGGAAAACAATCAAAATTGTTCATTTTGTATTATTAACATTATTTCCTCATGCCATGAAGAGTCACAGTCTCAATCCCCGCCAGTGAGTGGAGAGATTTTCACGAGCCCATCACGTCGGGTTTCCAGTAGCTATAACCCATGCTATGGTAATCACATGCTAATCACAGTTAACACCAGCGCAGGGTCCTATACTCTAGATTAATGCATCCGTCGCATATTCACGTTTCCATTAGCATAAATCAGGTTCACCCTGCCTTTGTAATTAGTGTTTTCATGTGAATGATAATAAGATATGGTGATTAGGTCAGGGTACTAGAATGGAAATGACTTGTCAGCTAAGTCAGCCTCGTACAGCTCCGAACATGTTGGACTATCAATATGTGTTTCCTTGAGAAACAATTAATGATGTTGAAAGATAATTGAAGTTTGATAGTTGGATGTGGAAGGTAAAAGTAGACTATTAATCAAATTTCTGCCAGACACTTGGTGTTTTAGTGGGTTTCTTGTTACAGCAGTATTGCTTTAGTGAAAGGCGTATGTAAAAGCACACCATCGGTTCCATCCTTTGTACTGTATGTGCACGTTTAAAGCTGTTTAAAGTCTCAAAATACATTTAAAGCAGCCACTCGGTAGTATAATTTAATAATTACTGCATGCTTTGTAACATTTACAAGATACTCACTAAAACTGAATCTGAACTTTGCTGAAGCCTGATACAAGCTCATGGAAACTAAAAACCTGACAGTATAAATGAGCACACATTGCCTGAAAACACATAATCAGATTATTGTCAATATGACAATGTCAGGATTGTCCGCCTCCAGAACCAGTTTCTTACTTGTTTCATGCACAACCATATACTTCAGACTTTATCAGGGATCTTTATCCTTTCACTTTTGACGCCTTGCATTAAAGGCTGCATTCCTGTTAAAAGGTGGCAGCTTTCTGGGATACAAAACATGGGAATGATATGATAGGAATGGTATGTGGACCCCCATACTTCTCCTCACTTAATTAAAATAAACTGAAACGGAATCTGCTCCCCCATAGCCTGTACCAATAACCTGTCTCACTCCTGTTCATCAACACATAAAAAGCCCTTTTTGTGTTGTCTGAAGTCAACATTACACCTTTTTATAAGAGACAGTGTGGGGGGAAAAAAAGAGAGCATGTACGAGCATATGGGTGCTCTGTAACACTTTAACCTGAGGTCACAACACAGAGCTTGCACGTGAATATCGAGTGAGAGAGAAAATGCAGCATGTGTGCAGGTGTGGTGCACACCTGTGTACTTCCATAAAATAAACTAGACAAGCAGGACAGGCAGCAGTGACTGGCCAGAGGTGGGGTTTAGTCTTTGTGGCGTTTTGTCTCCCTCAGGACACCCCTGATGTCCCTGACATGGAACATTCCTCTCAACACTGGTGACCTCACATGACGGACAGCATCCTCCATGCCTATAACCCACTGATGAGACCCGCTGCGGCCCCACGAGACTGAAAGGTGAGGTTGGGATCGGGATTGCGAAGAAAAAAAAATGGGTTGAAAATAATGAAAGAAAAACTACAATCAGCAAAAGGTTTACAGTGAATTATTACAGCAGCAGAATGGCAGCACGCCAGATCAGAGAATCGAATCCTAAAGTGTCAAAAGGAAAATCATATCTGATGCCATGATCTCGCATCATGGCTGCTGAATGAGAATGTGTGTGCTGCAAGAGTTATTCCTCATTCAACCTGACACCCCTGTTTCCATGGTAATTTATGAGGCCTGACCTGCGATTCTGAATGCCCAGCTCCCAACTCCAGAACCTTCCTCTTCATGGGTATCATAACCCCTCTTTGAACTGTGTGTAGCCATCACAGGTTTTCCAAAAAGCAACAAAGCCTGGAATGTGAGAACCGACAGTCATGACGACACTTTTGGTTTCCCTCTCCTTTTGTTTTCAGCTTGAGGTTAAGAATGGGTTAAAAGTGAAAGTTAGGTGCGACCAAATCAGGGCCAGAAAGTTAAAAAGCAGCCATACTATCTATATTAGCCACCAGAAATCGGGCTCTATTGTATATCCCAACACGTGAGGGTCTAAAAACTACAGGGTAGTGTACTCTTTCCTACCTCCAGTCACATTTTGTGTGAGGACTCTGCATCACATTGTAGCTTTTGTCAGGGCAGAGGAATATCTGAGTGAGAGATTCTCAAACAGGGGCAGTAATTTGCAGAGTGTGTTTCTAAGTTATTCCAGCTCCCCGCAGCTCAGCAGTGGCTGACCCCTCTCCCCGTCTGTCTGCTAAGAGGCCTACAGGGAGGAATCAGTCCAAATTACCTTTATTGATCCAGAGAGACAGGTGAATACCAAGCAGGTCACTGTTCCCTTCACTCTTCTTATCTCTCATCTATCGTTTTCATCACTCCATCCGCCTGCCTGTCTGCAAGAAGCGTGAAAATAAAAATCAGAAAAACAAAAAAGAAACAGGGAGCTTTTATGTGAGAGGGACTACTTTAACCACCACCACACGTTACTGTATCAGCCATTGCAGTGATTTACTGCTTGCATTCAGGCTGCTGTGATTAAACCTGCCTGCTCGTTGCTCGTCTTTCACCGGCGACTGAGTGAACACGAATGGCTGTTTTTCTGCCTCCAATCCACCGTTGTCCTTTCGCCCCAGCATACAAATCACTGTGGCGGTGGAAAAGATACTCCATTAGGTCCAACTCTGAGTTAAATCAATGCGTGACTTATCAAATGAAATAGGGGATTATGAGGTAATCACCTGGCAAACGTTGCTGAAATTGTAATTATCTCCACTGCACACATCTCAGAGAGAGGAGACCAAACTAACTATTTAAGTGGAGGATGACATAACAAGGTGTAGAAAAGCACAACAGCTATATCGCTAAGGCGGCTTCGTGAGCCAGAATGTTTATGTGCCGAGGAGAACCAGAACAATTCTGTGGTTTCCATCGCTCAGCAGAGGAATACGCATGAAGATTTATGCTTCTTGGGCTCCATTCTGCAGGACTGCTGTCTTGTTGCTGCTTGATGACATGTTTTTCTGCATTATATTGTCAGGGTGTATTAAAGATAATAAAGAGCCACGAGAGGATTTGTTAACCACATAGTCTTACAAAATTAAGAAATTAGATTTTTTTTAAAAATCTGAAATATAAATATATATATGAATAATATTAAATTAAATAAATCCATAATTAGCTTCTGCTTTTTAATTGTTACTCTTCTTTTACTTTCGTTAATTTATAATTAAAGACCATTTGAGTTTAAATCTAATATATATCCATGCATGTTCTGAACCACTTTGTTGTGCAACAACTTGATCAGTGGATCCACAGACTTTTAAGATGCATGCTGAAACATTAAAATAACTAGATTTATGTAATCTAATATCAAATATTCTGATAGCTATATTATTATATTTTTCTTTTTTCTCCTGATTTTTTAAAATAAATGTCGAGTTTGAATTATTTACATCCTATCACTGTTCAGGTGCAACACAGCCCCCAGGTGGAAGTACTGCAAAGTTACATCAATGAGCCTGAAACGAGTTGAAATCTCACTTTTGTCACTTTTGCGCCATCTGTTGGTCAAAAGCCGTCATTGTGCAGCGTTGCTATAAATCAGGCATGTCAAACTGATCCACAGGAGGGCCGGTGTGGCTGCAGGTTTTCTTTCCAACCAAGTAGCAGCACACCAGACTTGACTCATTTAATCAACTGATCTCCGTCTTCAGACAGTTGATTGGTCAAACGGTGTGCTCTTGGTTGGCTGGGACAAAAACCTGCAGCCACATCGGGTCTCCTGTGGACCAGTTTGACATGCCTGCTATAAATAAAAGGAAACCTTAGAAGTGGACATGGCCCTCTGAGAGGAGACATATTATTTGCATCAACAGGCTCTCACGCAGACACACTTCAAACACCGCCAAACCATTTTTTGTGGTTTTGACAAATGCTCATCCAAGACACGCTGGAAACTCTTAATTTAATATCCCATATCCCAAACTTTTTCACACCAAGGACCCCTAAACTGTTTGTCCTCCATTTCATGAGACTTGCACCAGGTTCCCCCATGTGATAAGAATTTTGCTTGTAGATGTTTTGTCATAGAAAGTGTATGAAACCCATGACCAAAAACAGCCATACATTCAGTCATTGTGTTACTTATGGGTGGAATTACGGTGAAAACAAACTGTTCTCCATTTTGCTGGAAAACCCACACACTTTGAAAACCACTTTCTAAGTCAGTTGAAAAAAAAAAAACTGCTGACTTGACAAATAATGATCAGTCTCTTAAAATAACTCCTGTGCATAAAAATTTTCATGACATCTGTGGTTAATCACTAAAGTTAAACATGGAGAAAAACTGTACTTACTGTTCCATGATCATCAGTGCGATGGAAATCCTTCTATTTTTATCACATTATCTCAGAGATCAACAGCAGTGACATGTTGTATCAACACCAAAAATAATAAAAAGAAGAGTAGGAAGGTAAGCATGCCATATTTTTCTCCTCCACACAAAGAAGCGCTTCCTGTCTCCACTGACTTCTTCAACACAAACTTGTGCAAAAGCAGAAGCACAGTGCCCCCTTGTGGTTCACAGCCAAACTACCTTGCGATAAGCAGTCACCAATAAGCTGCCCTCCATCAAAGCTGTTACGATTTGGTATAACTCTGACAACACGTCCCAGAGTCCCACTGACAAGTGGAGGTGTGACGGTGGGAAGCCGGGCTCGGTCTGTTCAGTCTGAGCTCGGCTGAGTCACACTTCGTCACCTCCTCTGGTGTCGGCCATCACACCCCAAGCTCAGTCAAAGTTCACAGGGGCATGGCAGTGGTCACACTCTCCAGATTAACTTGCACAGAAAAATTACAGCTCATAAAACCAACGTCTTCACTGACAAAATGACTGCGTGATGATGATACTCGATCTTGAGCAGCATCATGCTTAGAAAATGACAGCTTTTAAAGGATGTGATTATGATGTACAAAAGATCTTGACTAAACAGACTGGACTTCGGGATAACTGACACGTGTCTCTTTATAACTGTATCAAAAACTGGATCTAACTTTTGTTACAGGCTCTTGTAAGACTCTTAGCAGGACAAGAGAGGGCACACGGCAGTTGTGACACACGTGACCACAGAGGTCAAACGTGGGCCTGGACAGTGTTTACCCCCTCGGGTGTGTGTTCGTCACTCCCAGAGTCACACCAGCTCCTGGGAAAGTGCAGTATCGGTCTGGGAGGTTCACCAGAGTTCACATGGTTATGCTGGGATGGGACAGCTCATAAAGACATCCACTTGCATGTACAAATTAGGTAGAAATTATGTATTTACTGTTTATCATCCATCACCCTCAATATAAATGTAAGCATGTTGTATTTGCTGTATATGCGGTATATAGACATAACCACCAACTTTATGTATGTCCATTCAATATTTATCTATTTACACTCTTTTTATTGTCTGAAACCCTCAGAAACACTTGACTTGTATCTGCATATTATGTATTGTTGTTCACTGATGCTTTATTGATAGATTTATATGTAGTTTTAGCAATTTAAAACCTGAGTTTCTGAATTCATATTGTACACATCTGTGGCCAATAACGCTGATTCTGAAAGTTCAAATTTAAAAAACATTATCTAAAAAGTATTCATTTAACACGTGTATCGGCTGTATTTTATTACACTCCGTTTCACACTCATTCACAAACACAACCCAGTCTTCTGATTATATATACTTTTCTTGAGTGAACAACACAAAACACAATAACATTTATGTGCATGTAAATAAGTTGTTTTAGTTAACCTAAAGTGTGTGCAGCAAGGTTATAAGTTCATCGGTCAGGGCACCAGTCTCTGGTTTTATATTTGCCTCTGGAGGTGAGCAAATTTCACACCCAAGTAAATGACACCACCAGTAAGCCACCAGCTCTGACACCCAGCCCTGGGAAAGTCCTGACCAGGCCAGAGTGTAAGAGGTTATCAGAGCATCATCACTGCTAATATCAGGCCTGCGTATGAATATCACACAACCTTAAACAGTTCAAACAAACTTTATACTGAATGTTGATATACACCTCTAAAGTCTGAAAAGTAAAATGTGAATGAAGACCTGTTCATTTATCCTAAAGGTCTCTGTTAGAACAGTCTGCTGAGTAACTTCTGTTATAATCTGGCAGTGTATAAATAAAATGTACTGGCCTTGACTTGACTCCAGTGGGAGTCGGTTGTCCGGTGGCAATGCGACTCCCCCGATGCACTCAGGGGCCACCATGTTTCACGTTAATAAGGTGTGGAAACTTTGCACCCCGCAAAACACCTAAAGATGATCCCAAAGGTTCCCACGGAAAGGCCTGAGAGGCTGACACCCGGGTTGGGTGAAGAGTTCAAGTCGTTAGGTCAGAAATGCAAAATGTAACAGAAACATTATATTCAAATAAAGTGTCTCCTGTGCAGTGAACAGAAGCGTTAGAATAAGGACATCATGCTCATCCTCAATATGTGAGTCACGACGCCTCAGCTGCATGTCAGTCATCTACCAGCCTCAGCTTCACTGTGATGTCTGTATGTTTTAATTAACTGCAAATATGTTCCCCAATTTTTGTTTTATTTTATTTATGTTCTGAAAATGTGTGATTTCAGCATTTTCAGCTAATATACTTGTGGGTAATGTGACAGACATTACTTCATCTTGAGGCTCCATCTTGTAAACAGACTCTAAACCAGTTTCTGGAACTTTATTTTGAAGGGGATGAATTGGCTTTTATTCTGATTACCAAAACCTATTGGACACGTAAGTTGCACTGGTGGGTGACTGGATGTTTTGTTCAGATGTTGTCATGCGTGCACTTGTGTGTGTGTCTGGACCTGACGGTGTACAGCAGGCAGGAGAAACACGAGGTCAGCAGAGGCCCAATAATGTGTTAATCCAGTCCGGTGATACCTTCTGTCTGTTGTTCAGTCTAATGTTTGGTTTGTTCTGGATTTGTGAGTCAACCTTTCATCCACTGATTTATTCATTCATTCCGTCCTGTGAGTGGAGGAAAACACTTTTTTGGGGCACAAACCTTTTTAGAAAGTAAAAACCAGATCTTTTTCTGCACCATCTGTCATTTTGGTCTAAACTGGTAGGTGCATTGAAGGCATTGCATTGACTATCTGGGTGCAGATCTTTTACGCTCTCCTGACGCGGATGACACCTTCCACGTGTCACGCAGTTTCCGCACTTCGGGCGCAGGAAATGGCGCGTTTACCACCTGGAAAAGAGCTATTGGGCCCCAAATAAACTGAATGCACAGTCTCAGTGTACCACGGCATCTTATATATGAAGCAGCTAAGAGAGGAAATCAACAGGAAAATTCAATGATACAATGAAAAATGAGATTGAAAAGGCAGAAATTCCCAAATACAGTAACGCACACACGTAAGCCATGTCTCTGTACACACGCTTGTCGACGTCTCAGTGTCCTACGTTTTCTTTCTGAGGCTTTAGTTCCAGTCACTGGACGCTGTCAGCAATGTGGAACTCAATTAACTATTGATTTCTGTAGCAGCTGATTGGTTTTGACTGCACAAGTTTGTCACTACAGAAAACCTTCCCGATTCAAATCAATAATCAAGACCCACACGATTACGTTCAATATATGTGTTTTATTGCTATTTTCAGCAAATTACAAAAGAGGTAGAAATATTAAAGGAATAACTTAAATTTTACATTCCAGTATAGAAATGAAAAAAGATGTATTTACATATATTTACAGTAAATAAGTTAAGAGAAATATATTAGCACATTATGCAACAACAACTCGTCTTCAAAGGCTTCAGAGAGCCGCGTTTTAGTTCAGCTCCTTTTCCATCTCCTCCTCTTCGTCATCGCTGTCTTCATCACTGCTGGAGTCCTGATACATGCAGATGGTGGCTTGGACCGGATAGTTGCGCAGCAGCATTTCTGCGTCCCGGTAAAGATAATCGAAACATCTCGATTTCGGCCAGAACAACCTGAAGAAAAAGAGAACAACAATAAATAAGACACGCTTTCAAAGAAACTACCTGAGACGAAATCATTCATTTGAAGGTCATTTGAACTCTACTTACTTCACTGGGTGGATGAACTGAGGAGTTTTGGGGTTGTTTGCAACAGAAAGGTCTCCGTGAATAAAATGAGCCTGAAAGTTAAAACAACGCGATCTTGTTAGGCTTTCTGTTCCTCACACAACACAAGTTTAAATGTAAAATCATTCGAGGCTTCAAGTCGACTAAACTCACCTTGTTCGCGGCAGTTTTGTCCTCTCCGGTCCACGGTCTCCACATCGGGCCGGACTGCTGCGTAACACTGTCTCCATTCAAAACAGAAATTAATCCACTGTTGGTATTGCTAGGCTCCATGGTTCCTTGTAGTGGTCAGTCCTGCGTAAAGTCCTCAGAGGATGTGTGACCGAAGACAGGAACCTCCTATTTATCAGGATCCCGGCAATCGGTGCCAAATTGCGCTTTGACGCGTCCCCAAGTGTCTCCATGCGCCACAGTGTTGAGGTGCGAAGTCACACTCCAGCAGCTCCAGCCATATGGTCACTTTCGTTCCACATTTGAATGTAGAACAAAACTCATGTTTAGAGAAAGATAGGATTATTAGAAGCATGTTTTCATGTGACATGTCAGTTTATGTCTATTTGGTGGGATATTAAACAGTGTTAAAGTGTAGGACTACCTGCTCTCTGCATCCACGATGCATATGCTATATGGACAAAAGTATCAAAAGTATTGGGACACCCGACCATTACACCAACAGGGACTTTGATGACATCGCATTTTGAAACCACAGACATTAATATGGAGTCCCCCGCAGCTATAACAGCTTCCACTCTTTTGAAGGCTTTCCACAAGATTTTGGAGTGTTTCTGTTGGAGTTGTTGTTCATTCATGCAGTAGAGCATTTGTGATCACTGATGTTGAAAAAAGGCCTGGCTCACAATCTTCCTCCAGTTCATCCCAAAGGTATTGGATGGGGTTGAGGTCAGGACTCTGTGTGAGCCAGTCAAGTCCTTCCACATCAAACTCATCCAACCATGTCTTTATGGAGCTTTGCTTTGTGCACTGGGCCACAGTCATGCTAGAATAGAAAATGGCCTTCAACAAACTGTTGTCACAAAGTTGGAAGCATAGCATTGTGCAAAATGTCTTGGTATACTGAAGCATTAAGATTCCTTTCACTGGAAGTCAGTGGCCGAGCCCAAACCCTGAAAACCAACCCCATGCTACACCTGAATTCAATAATATGTCTGTCCGAATACTTTGGTCCATATAGTGTGTGTTGACGAGTATAATGTAAGATATTATTTTAATGTGTCTGTCCCATTTAATAATGTCACGTGTTTAAATTCAAAATGGAGTAAAGGGTCAGTTTGATCACAATAACTCTGTTTATACACCGAGTTTGCCTTGACAGACGAAGCAAAAGGAAGACACGACACCAACAGAAAGCCAAACAGTTAAGTCAAACAGAAACAAGACCAGATAAAGACAAAGTTCAGATTAAATCAAAACAAGAAGACAACAGATGCCAGATGCCAACGACAAAATATTCATACGGACCAAATAAAAGAGATAGAAGCAATAAAAAGACTACATCGCATAAGAAGCAATAAACACAGACAAGAAGAATAAGCGCCATGAACGCAAATTTAAAATAAAAGTATGTTTAGTTACACTCCTGTTGATTAAAAACAAAAGTTGAACTCTTCGACCCCTTCACCTTTCAGCATCTCCGTATCTCCGTCTGTGCAGCCATTTGTGTGTGAGGTGTGAACAAACACGTGCCCTACTGTCGCGCCTGCTGGGTGAGATGATGGAGGGAGGCTCGTGTGCATGTGTGGAGGCGTCGACACGCGCCGTGCAGCCTTTTGTGTCGCACCGCAGCAGGAGCGGGGCTAATGGCTGCACTTTAGCAGATGTAAAGCATCACCCCCCCCGATGGAAAACCTAATCATATTAATAGCATGCACCTCCTATAGGAGCTGCCACAAATATCCTCCTTAATCCGCTGATTTAATTAGTCCCACTCTTTCAATAAAATACGTGAAGTGTCTCTCCCCACGGCACCAGTAGGGGGCAGTGTGGGGCCACATATCGGCATGAATTGTTAATTTGGAGGTGTTATCTCACACACATTAGTTTGAGAAACACCCGCCCAAAAACTGAGAGCACACAGCTTTCCCCTTAAAGACACGAGTACGTGTGTGTGTGTTTTCATCTGATTTCACTCCGAGCTAACGGCTGCTACATTTGCGAGCATCACTCGTAAAAAACATAGTGGGCCTACAGTGAGGGTGTCAGTGAACTGTGCATGACCAGCATTTAATTTCGTTGACAGCTAGCTCCACGCACATCACAACATTAGTCTCCAGGGAGCAGCAGCCAGAGCTTGGCATTAATAAAGTCCATCTCTCTCTCTGTCTCGTTTTCCTTTCTGGAGATAATTGGATACTGTGCTTTGCTGCTTCTTTTTATGCGAGTTGCCCCTTTTCTATACTTTGTGTTACAACAGTACAGACATACAGAGACATGTTCATGCTGTTCAAACACACAAGCTACATGTTCACGAAAGGACAAATTATACACACCAGAACAAACAGTACAGTTGTGTAAATCTGGGTAGGAGAGCTCGATGCTTTCAGGCTTTTTTTTTTTTCTTTATCAAACAGATGTACCTCGTATGTTTTGAACATTGCAGTGACCACAAAAGAAGCAGAGGCAGAAAATGTGAGGCCCCCTGTCAGCTCTGAATGAAGCAAAATTGAAATTCCCTGCCAAGAACCTGGAGAATACAGCAGAATACAGTCAGCTTGCGCGTGCACACACACACACACGCAGGAATTGGACTAAATTTAAAAGACATCCACCATGGAGAGCTCTGGTAACCAAGCAAAAAACACCCTTAACCCTTATTGGCTTCCTCTGTCAAGTGTAAATCATTAACAAAAGATGAGATGGAAATAAAGAGAACCAGCTGACAGATCTTCAGTTTTGGATTATAAGGAGAAAAAGAAGAGGTTGCAGCTTAATACCAGGAAGATGTCTGTATATTTGAGATGTTCATTTTTTTTTAATTTCCATTGAATTTAAGCGAGACCCCTTTTCATAGGCCTTCCCTCATAAAACCTGCGCAGCTTCCATTGCCCCACTTTTGTCTCATTTCCACTTTGCTTTTCTTTTTCTCTGGCTTATTATTCATAGATCCTATTCCCTCCTCTCGCCCAAGTCATTCAGACTCCTTTCTTATGCTCAAATAATCCATGGCAACAGCAAACAGCAAATAACAAAATTTTCCCATAGTCCATTCAGTAAAGCCTCGTCTTTTTATTTTTACTTTTTACACTATCACCGTAAGTCACTAATTTAAATGTGTTCCCAAAATGAACACAAGTTCATTATTTAGTCATCAGTTAAAATTTGAGTTCATCCTGGACACAAAAACATATAATAATGATATCTTCATACTCTGCACCGTCCTGCTACGAGCATGTAACTCCTGTTACGGCCCGAGTTTTGTGTGGCCATGTGTGTGTGTGTGTGTGTGTGTGTGTGTGAAAGTAACCCTTTTGTTTTGTCTCTGAGGTCTTGTTAGGCCTTGTGCCCGAGTTAGATCGATGAAAGTATCTGTTAAAAAATATATAATTATTTTTCCACAAAGTTACTGTTAGACACTGTTTTCCCCTGTTTTGCTTTATCCCGGGAAGTTAGGTTTGTTTTGTTTGTTTGTACTACTTAATTATTTCCCTTTAACCGCAATTCAGTGCTCAGACTTTGCAGACCATAGAAGGAACGACCTATTAACTTTTGTGTTGTGCTTCTACCACCCCAGATGGGGGCATTACAATTCTTAAGAGAGCATTTCTTGCATGAATTATGCTTGCAGAATACCAAATGACCACCAGGGCACCAGGCTTAATAACAACTGAGCTGTAAGAAAAACAGCACACTGCTCATCCATCAGGTGTCCACTGGCAGTTTAATCAAACCTGTTTGGTATTCAGATCCTCAATCTGAACGAGCTACAGTTCAACTATCTGGTGGTTTGCTATCACTTATAAGATCGATCTCCGACGCAAAGTTTTGCAGCTGACATGCAAGGTCATGATGGACTGTGTCATCAGGGTCTGTGAGTGTTGACGTGGGTATTCTGTGGACTGAGTTATGTTCTGAGAATAGATATGCACCAGGTCAGACTGGTCTACATCCCGGTTTAATTGAAGTACTGAGGGTTACCTTGGAAACACTCTGATGAGATAAAAGTACACCGTAAACAGAAGCAGACTGAGTTCAGAGAAAAGAAACAACAACTGCAAATCATGAAGCATAAATCAATAAGCCAATCAAGTATACATGCAATGGTAACACAGTCAGGGAGGCTATATTACATAGAAATATGGATCTACAATATTACAGAGAACTTACGCTATAATGCTGAGTTGTTAGCGCCATTAGCATGTTTTTTAACTCTGGATTCACTCCTGTGACTGATCAATGTGCAGCAAGGTATTGGGTTTACGCTGACAAAAACAGATTGGGAAGGCTCATCCATCACAGCCGATGGACTGAAAAGTATCACTTGTGGGAGTCTATTCAGATGACAAAAGGAGAAGAGAGAGACTTTACGGGTGATCTTACAGAGTGAAAGAAGGGAAAGATTGTCTGCTGAACGGAAAGAGTTTACATTTGTGCTGCATGGGAAAGTGTATGTGCAACAAAGAAGCCTCGGTTTCCCAGACTTTGTGAATTCAGGCCTGTGGAGATTTAAAAAGTTCTTCTGCAGCGTTTAAAAGTGAGAACAAACCCAGCAGCAGACGCATAAGGGAATTAGGATGCAATGAAGGACAGTGCACATATCTTTTTCTCCTCAGGAGAAAGGCTGGATTTTGGCAGACATTTAAAGACAAAACAAGACAGATAAAGAGAGCTCAGCTGGTCTGCAGCATCTTGAGGATAAGACTTCACTGTCGGTGAGGAAATCATACATTTATCTAAGCAACATCAGAATTATGCTTTGCACGTAGCAACAATGCTGATGCAGAACTTATGAATATTTGATCTTTTCTATTTTGAATGCTCTCAAATGGACAGATTCAGAGCAGTTTGAGTGGTGGGTGGTAGAAGCTTTAAAGCTATGTGCCCAGAATTTTACTGGGCGAATGAAGGATAAGAACGTAAACAAGAAGCAACATTGGAAAAATGCATTGGCACATAGCAGGACTGGACACACACACACACACACTTGGTGTATTGATGAAGGAGTGAGAAACAGAGGAAAATGGAATGGCGAATGAAAAGTTGAAAAATGCAACCAGCGCTCTTCTTGTTTCATTTTTTTTGTGTGTGTATTTATTTGGGGTGAAGAATTTCTGGGTTCAGCCGGTGGATGAAATGTTAAATCGAGCTGAATCTCAACATGACTCCAATTGACAGGACCTGCAGTGGTGAGTCAGAGAGTGCAGCAGCCAGTGGTCAGGGTCATTGACATGCATCAGAGGTCTGCAGGTCTTTCCAGCATGGTCTCACCTTGCAAACTCTGGCTCTGGGTCTTCAGAGAGGTCAGTGACATGTTGAACATTGTACATGAGATGACCACACTGTGCCAGAGAGCTACGCAGAAACCTGCCCTTCACACTGCAATTCAAATTCTATACTTCCTACTGCCTACTTTGAGGTTAACTTAGTTCAAGTAAGGTACATTTTAATAATGTAACTTAGTCCTGGGTTGGTTAAAAACAAGGTCGGAGCATAATATTTGAGCTCACTATGTAACATCTGATATCTGTATTACTACCTATTACACAAAGCTAACAAAAAACTCCTCACTGAAAGCTACCTTGGACATGGTAGAGCTCCAAACGAGAGCTAAAACAGAGTGAATGTATAATACTATATTCTCTTGGTGGACAGAAACATGACTCATGAGGCGGGGTACACCCTGGACTGGTCGCCAGTCAATCGCAGGGCCGACACACAAAGACAGACAACCACACACTCTCACACTCACACCTAGGGACAATGTAGAGTAGCCAATTAACCTAATGTGCATGTTTTTGGTATTGTGGGAGGAAGCCGGAGAACCCGGAGAAAACCCACGCAGGCACAGGGAGAACATGCAAACTCCACATAGAAGGACCCAGACCGGGATTCGAAACTGGAACCCTCTTGCTATGAGGCGACAGTGCGACAGTCAAAAGTCATTTCATCCAAAAGTCCATTTGAAATACACAGTTATTAAATACAGAATGCAGTACAGAAGGCAAAGCTCAGGGAGGGATCTGCTTTACATTTGTTATACTAATTGCATTTGGCACGTATCAGGTGTGTTGACGGAACAAAGAGTTTTCAGTTCTCACTCACAAGTGCTTTGACCGTTAAGCTGCGAGCTACCACTGGACACATTTCTTTTGATCAAAGCTCTTGCAACATTCAGTGTGAAAAAACAGCAAAGCACATCATCTCCCCATGACCACAACCACAAGAACAAAGCAGCAACCCAAAGAATAAAAGGCGAAAGCAAACCCTGTGGGACGGCTTTGAGGAACTGGTTGCTTTAATTGAAATATGCATAATTGATCTGCAGATGAATATAAAAAATACTGCAGGCAGCACACTTTGATGTAATCTTTACTGCCCCTCCAGCATTTGATAAAATGAATTCAGACCAGTAAATGAATTTAGTAAATGTTTTTAATCTAGTAGTGTTTTTTTTCCGCTTTTATATGACTACTGTGTGACATTTGTGATTCATTCTCTGATAACATATTTTGTTTTTTTTCTTTTGCAAAGGTCTGGGCCCCAAGGGTAATATCTGCTGTAGACAGGAATTCACTTCAAAAGCTTATGTTCTTTCTGTTTCTATTGCATTGTATAGCTTATTTTACATCCTTCAGCTGAGCAGCGGAGGGACTAGAAAGAGGTGCTGATGTCATCTAGAGACAAAAAAGACACTCACGGGTTGGGAACACGGTCTGATTCATGACTGTGAGTAATTCATTCATTCAAAACTAATTATTTGGATGTGATGAATATTCTCACAGAGCACAGAGCCTGACTCTAGTATCCAAGCTCCAAGTAAACCACTCTCCTGCATTTACTTGTAGTGTAACTTTATACATGATTAATGTCTTTCATATGATGGCATACGCTTCCCAGTCGAAATCTAAGCAGTCTGTTCATTCCATTTATTCTGTGCTCCTGGGTTGGCCCTCTGCCCAGTACAGCATCCCTGTGAATTATGTATATTTGAGACAATGCAACTTGTCGCTATTTATATACAGTGTCAGCATGTCAGCGTTCAGCAGCAACGCAGTGCCAAAGTGGTAAGTATGAGTTTCGTGATCCAAGTGGTCCATAAGCATGTACAGCGTTCAGACAGGAGTTTGTGTTCGATCACAATCCAGCAGTTTGCCTGCTTTTTTGTATTTTAGTTGACAAACCTCCACCATATCTATAGTTGTTATTGCAATCTTTTCTTCATCTTAACCATACTCCATTTGCCATGTGCAGTGTGACGTTTTAGAAATCAATTGGAAACTGTTGGCATGGCACCAAAAAAGGCATCAACATAATCCCGGGTTTTGCAAAATTTTCCAATATTAACATCCTGTCTGTCGAAGTGTTGTTCTTCATCCTACCACCAGATGTTGCTGAATGAGGAACTTTCAAATCTTACAAACAGTGGCTTTAATTTGAAGGATCTAGAACAAGAGCGTGTTTGATGAGGGCTGCGTTGGTAGCCAAAAACAACACGGGCTCTGCCAAGCACGAGGCACCTGAAGCACGTTTTGGGCCAGGGATGCTCTCAAAGCACCAGCAAATGTACGAAAGACAACAACACATTATTCACGCTGTAGTTCTGCACTGAGCTCATTCCAACACAGGAGAGTATACAAAGGGTATTCAGTCATGTTGGTTTCTTGCTTCTTTCTTGTTACTTTTGAGTTTCTGCAACCTGAACTTGAACCTTAACCTTAATCTGGACCTAATCTGGACCTGCTCGCCTGTGAGCCTTCTGTATCGACAAATCACAGGTTCCTCTGCTGCCGCTCTCCTTCACCGCCGTGAGAGACAGTTTTTACAAATCAAGATTTTAATGTATTTGCGATCCCTCTGATGAATGTAATTTTATGATGTGGAAAATTCATCATGGAGCATCAGTGAATGAAAGGATGCCTTGAGTGGCTCTGTTTAAGAGGTACTTCAGACATTTAAGTAATGCAGGACTCCTAATGAAGCCTGAATGATTATTTATCAAAGGATGAAAGGTAGCCATTTTGTGATGTAGTATTTTAGAATTTTAATAAACATTTCCAGCCTTGAGCAGAAATGTCTTCACGTTTTCAAATTGTCCCCAGTGGAAGTTATTTGGGAGCCATTAGTCACGGCTGCTTTGTTTACGTCCATTCAGCAACCCCTCGCTCCACTAGGATGGCAAATTGTCAGGCCATTTAGATACTTCGTCACGAGGTATGTTGTTGGTGGATGGCTAATTAGAATTATAAAACTGTACATGGAGGTTTTCATTTTCACAAAATGTACAAATAAACCCAAAGGCATTTCTGAGAATTTCGAGATGCCGCTTCCTGCTCACAACAGATTTGGGTTTTACCTCAGCAGTTCAGGTTTATGATTGGCTGAAAGGCTGATTTTGTCACAGTGGCCAAAAGCTTTTATGATTCTTGTTATTTTCCCCCAGAATCACAGCCGAGGTTATGAAATTCTTCTGATCAGGAATAATTTTAGTGTTGTTGGAAACTGCTATTTGTGTGGCATATTTTTAGCAATTGAAATGTATTTAATTATAGAAGATCAGGTTGTTTCCAAGGCTTTATAAAAATTGGGTTATGGTTAATTTATTCACATATAAAACCATGTATGCCATATTATAAAATGTAATCATGCATAACTTCTAAAATTATTATTTAGTATGATTTTGAAGAACAGAAGTGTAAGTGGGAGGTTTGACGAAGTGCATGCAGGTAATTGGCAGGTTGGGTTTAAGCAAAGCTTTGTAGCTTCCATTCACTGTCTTATACCCTGGATTTCAACATTTATTTCTAATTTTCAGTATGTTCATCATATACAGTAACCCCTGAAACACTGGACTGTGTGGACTGGGGAAAGGGCTGACTTATTACCCAAACATTACCCACATGTATCCTCAGTCTAAATGGCTTTTCAAAATGCGCCTTTTCCTCACACTTTCACGCTGTTTGACTGTCTTGTGTGCAAATATGTAGACTGTTTTCGTGTATCATAATTATCATGCAGTATTTACGGCTCACATACTTACATACATGACAACAGGCAATAAACACCTCTTCGTGTTATCCGAGAGTCTGGCATCCCCCACCCCCACCGGCGTCAGCGACTGGTTAAGATTATTTATTTATTTTTATTTATTTATTTATTTATTTTTTCTTTTGCAGAGTGATCCCAGGGAGTGAGTGAGTGAGCCAGCTGTATAAAGGATGCTGGATGACGGTGAGGATGCTGCTTCGCTTCCAGGACCTACATGAGGATGGATGGAGTTTTTGCGTAACAGTAAAGCAAAGCCATGAATTTGTCTGCTGTATGTCTCCGTTTTGGCACGATGTTACATTCCGGAAGACGGACATAACATCTGAGGAGTTGTTCACGGAATTCCCCAAAATCACTGGCAAGCAGACTTGTTTTCAACAACACTGAGAGGCTTCACATCCCCGGAGATTGTGGTTTGTAAACTTTACGGATATTGTGACATTATCCATTTATAAAGCGTCCTTTGCTGGATTGATGTCACTTATTTTCTGTCATCAGGGTACGTAAAATCGGTTTGAAATGTCCGACTTCCACAACGGAAGCCAAACCAGCGCACGTCGCAGTGACTACGTGTGGCAGTATGAATATTATGACGACGAAGAGCCCGTGTCTTTCGAGGGACTCAAAGCGCACAGATGTAAGCTGAACACAACTGTATACGTTACTGAGAAATTTCCCATAGCTTCTACTGCCTTACACTTTGCGCAACGTGCGTGTGCGCGCCTGTCATTGCGCGTTTGTGCATGCCATGTCCGTGTCAGGAAACATGGCTAGTCTACACACCTTTACGACTGTTAATTAATTATGATCCCTTGACCCTCGGCACATTGCACTCCTTGCATTGTCTTTATTGCTTCAGCTGAAGGGTAACACGATCCACCTGCATCTCAATAAACACATTATCTGGCAGCAATATTTCATGCAGCACCTGCACTGGCGCTTTACAGCCCACTCCAATATTAATGAACAAGCAGCTTAATGGGACCAAAGAAAATACAGACAAAATAGGCTGCTGTAATCAAATTTAGGAGAAAATCCTGAACGCTTACTTCAACTGAGTGTTTGAGATTTTGGTCTCGCAGGGCCCCTGAGAGAAATTAAATTTAGAGGGAGCAGCAGGGAGAAGGATTTAGTCACTAAAACAAGATGAAGATTTAATAATGCCTCTTCCTCTTCTGTCTTTGACATTTCAGACTCCATCGTCATCGGCTTCTGGGTTGGACTTGCTGTGTTTGTCATTTTCATGTTCTTTGTTCTTACGCTGCTCACCAAGACGGGAGCGCCACATCAAGAGTGAGTATAACAGCAGGCTACTGTTCGTGATTTCTTCCACTTTCACTTCTGGTCCTGTGGGGACAATTTTTTAAATTATTTTTTAGCACCAATGAGAGCTCAAGCAATTCACCTCACGCACTTCTCATCTCAGAGATGTGGGGCAGCTTTCACATCTGATGGTGATGTGTGCAAAGGCACAGAGAGGCAGGCTTGTGATGATTTTCACAGATGGCCTTGCTATTCAGAGAGTAGTTAGTAAGACTGTTTTTTCTCATATGCGTGCTTAAATTATAAAAAGCTGAATGTGATTTGGAGGGAAGCTTCACATGACCCAAAGCACATTGAAATCTCAAGTGAAGACCAGCTGTGGGAATTGATAGATAGATGTGACTTATATAAGGTCAAACTGAGCATCACACAGAGGTTAAGCCAAGATGAAATAGCATATAAAGCTGGCTATGTGTCGCTCCTGACAATAAAGGCCCCTCAAATTTTCCTTTTCCTCTCACACTCTCCCTCTGGATCTTTTTTCTTTCTTAACAGACACCCCGATTCTGCTGAAAAGCGTCATCGGCCGGGGAGCTGTCTGGTAGACATCAATGGTCCCCAGGATGAAAATGACAAAGCTTTCTCTCGTCCGTTACTAGCGGAGTCTCGATCATATTTCCATTTCTACATCAATGAGGAGGATCAGGGCCAGGGGAAGGGAAAACCAGAAGACAAGATGGTTGGAAAGCACGCCAGGGCCCAAGTCCAGCAGGGTACCTGCAAACAGCCCAGAGGCACCAGCTCCTCTGGGATGGATGAGACGGAAGAGGATGTTGAGGAAGACGGGGGACACCGAAGTCTCAATGGACTAACAGAGGAGAGTAACACAGACAAAGAATGTGCCTTCTTTTCCCATTTCAACATCCCCAACTTTGTGAACTTGGAGCACAGTTCGGCTCTCGGAGAGGATGATCTGCTGTACGAGCCGTCCGTCGTACTGGAGCGCCAGTCTCACTCACAGGATGCTCACTGTGACATCCGCTGAGGCTGTTTCTGTAGAGATCACAGCCATTGACATAGTGGTATTGTAATGTTATTTGCTTTCTTTTCACAGGGTTTTTCACGACCTCACAGGGTGACACATATTCCCTTGCTGCTCACCTACAGCACCAGAGCCCTTCCAGCCCTTTGCAACAAGCATACATTCAGATCAACAAGAAACAGAGCACGAAAGATGGCGAACATTTTCAGATTTCCCGAGGATAAAATTGGTTCATTACTGGTGCCTTTTACTTTAAGCACTTCTCTGAATTGGATACGGCAGCACCTGGACTGGATGGCTTTCCACACAGGAGAATGAGAGGTCAGTGGGGTTACCACGGGGAGATGCTTTGTACAATTCATTCCACTATTATCACTGTCTTGTGGGCTTCTGCAGTTTTGGACAATGGACTTTATCTCTTTAACAGGACACAAATCCTAGTTAGATGAAGAGCACGGAATTCGGTTATTTCTGTTCTACAGTGAAATGCTCTCTGAATGGTGAAGTGTACTTTGACCATGTAATTGGTAGCATAATATCAAAAGCATATTTTTCTTTTACAGGGTAGAAAACCTTTGATGACAATGTGAAAGACTTTTGTAGACAGAGTTAGAGTTAGATTAGAAATGATTTTGATTGTTCAAATAAAGCCTGATTTTGGAATTGAACTGTAGTGTGGCTTCTCTTAGATATAAAACAAGAACGCTCTCAGATTTCCAATTACAAGCTTTTCAGAAATAAAAATAATATGAAATTACTCGAATCTGCTGTAATCAATATTTTATATTACTAAATTTAATGTGAAAGCTGTCATTCTGAGTGGCAAACCCATCATCTAACTCAAAGCCATAACCATGGTGTCAACATTGGTGGCGACCAAAACTGTGCACAAATTCTTTACGAAGTTTTCAGATTAAAGTTCATTTCGGAAAAGTCCTTAAAACGTGTTGGCATCGTCTTTGATTTTAGAAAAGAGCTGAGCCATGAGACGTAGAAAGATGCACACTGCTTGTCTGTGTCTTTATGCATGTGGAAATCTCGGAAATCTACAGTCGAGATAGATTAATTTACCTTGAGCCGTGTCAGGTGGTGATTATACAAAGGAACATTACTAACCATTAATGTCACTTATCAGCAAATGCCTGAGCTATGTAGCCTATATTTAGCTGATGGAAGAAAGTGCTCGGAATACCAGATGAGATATCAGCATTAACTTGACACCGACTCCACATATCAAGTCACACAGATTTTGACAAACAACCCATTAGTTCTTTTCTTCTGCCATGCTGAGGAAAATAAATATCCAGACAATCGGTCAGCTCTCGTCTGCTGACTTATCTCTGGTTCGTTAACAGGCCAGCATTTAGGAACAGACGTTGTTAGTTAGCTCCCCAGAATTATTTGCAGGGAATATTATTAATATATATATGCAATTGTGTATTATTTTTTTCTATGCCCACCAGTAAGGACCGTAGAAATGAATTATTTTCTGTTTGATGAAATATCATTTAGAATGACTTGGGGGAATAGCACCATAGGGAGACAAGTTATAAAGCTCACCTGGTATTAAACAGACCATGTAAAATTTTTTTCCAACCATTTAATTGCTTCCATCTTACTAAGCACAGAATACCATGCAGCACAAATTCATTTCACTATATTTATGTCTTTGTGCTGAGGAAAGTCACTTAACCAGTGCAGCTGAATGCTTAAAAGTGTTGTTCAGTCCTTGTTCTGTCAGTGAAGTATTTTAAAAAAAAAAAGCTTTTGAGACTTCAGTCCATAGTGTGGCTGCTGTCATCTCTAAAGTACAAGCAGCAGAGTGAGGCAGTTAAGACTTCATGTGGGCAGCAGGTGAATCTCTGAGGTTATGCAATGTAAATGCTAACAAATGCTGAGGTTCATCATAAAGCATGTGGGGTCTTGTAAGTGCCTGCAGGACACTTCTTTCCAGTGGGTGACGTGACAGGAGAACTGCAGCGAGCACTGTAGAAAGTGTACCTGAATCGTTTTCACTACACGAAATCGCCAATTCCCTAATTTCTGAATGGCAGAACTTCAAAATGAAACCATTTACACATCACTGGAGGTGGTCGCCTTGGTGATGTAGGACTGACTGGCTTGGCGAGAAATGTGGGAGCTGCAGTGAATCACGGTCTTGTTGGTCCTCAGAATGAGGGGGTGTTCAGTCAAACTGCGTCCAATGTGCAGTCCCAAAGAAAACAAAGCTGAAAACAAATTAGAGAGAAAACGGTTTGTGTGTGACTGTCAGTAATCTCTCTCTTTCTCTTTTAGCACATTTAGCTCATTTAAGTGTATTCACACCCAGTCTATCCATATGTGCCTTTAGCATAAAACAGGAAAGGCTTGTTGTCAAATCCAGGCACCACATGCCCGGGCAGTCAAGCTCTGAACAGTCTTTTCCAATTCTAATTTTGCCGGTGGGGGCTGGCCTCAAAGGGTGTAGTGAGCATCACCGACCAGTGGGTGGGGCGGTGGAGTTATATCAATTCAATGCTAAATCTGCCATTTGCTGTGTCTCCTAAATGGCCTAAAGCAGTCTCTCTAGGCGATGTACCGACAGATGGTGAGCTGCAATGACACCTTAACAATTGAGCAGCTATGGGGGACTAACGGAGGAGGGAGAAAGGAAAACAATGATGTTTTGCTGATGGAGAAAATTCTCTGGGACTTGCTGGATGTTAAAAATACCAGTCAAATGGTAACTACGTATTTGGTGACAAGAAAAACAACATACTGTATGGTAATCTAGCACTTTTTCTGCCATAATATGAACAAGGAGCATGTTACAGAATAACAAGGCAAAAGTAATTGCTATTTCAAGGATAAGCACTTAAAAAGAGACAGGCATTTAGGATAAATGCCCTGTTGATAGCCTTTATTAAATGGTCTTGATCCTGCACTAAACATTTATTGTTTACTCAATGCCAGTTACATGATTTAGATAAATTTAACAAATCTCATCTCATTCTCAAGTCAAAACATTGTGCTTAAGAGCCAGCCCTCTTGTCAGACAACACGACTGACGGTGGTAATGTGCTGTCTGAGGGTTAGTGTGGTACTTCAGTGGGGTAGAAAGATCTGAGATGCGAGGTGCAGATAATAAATACAGTCTAACTGATACAGCCGATGACTCACTGCACCAGCTCATATGCAGTGAGTGTTCACTGGCACGAAGGAGAGGGACTCGGGCCATTTATTCCATTAAGAGGATTTTAAAAGTGTAGAACGTACTCACAGTAGTTCTTGAGTATTTTATGGCTTTCTTCTTATTGTTTCATAAGAACCTAATGAGATCCTGAAAAGCACCTGTCAAATTTCTGATGGCTTCCATTTGAAGATAACCATTCATATGTCTTTAAATTGTTGCACTGAAGAGCGTTTTCTGTATTTTACCAATCAAAGATAAAAATGTGTTGTTAAGCTTGACATCAGAATTCCTTTATTTATCTCTGAAGGGATAACAGTACGAAGGGAAATTTAAAGAATTTCCCTTCGTACTGTTATTTTTCATTGGTTACCATTGTGTGAGGTGCCTCATTAAAGCAAGAATCAATCACTGGTCACACTTCACAGCGTCAGAGCCTTTGCCCATACTTATTATACAGAAGTGCTCTTACACTGAACATAATTTATTCTAAACTGGTCGGCTCTAAAGCACAAATCCTTTTTACACAGTTGCAATCCTATTTGACAGATCACGGAGGAACCGCACTCACAACAGGACAATAAAGCTAACAAATGCATCATTCTAACTTCACAGTTTTGTATCAAGTCTTGTATTCAGCTCTCGTACTGCACCAGGAAAATCTAGTTGGACCCACGTAATGAGTAACTCTTCTTCTCTCCCTCAACAACAACAAAGCCAGCAGCTGTTTACACAGTGGAGCTCTGGAACAAAAGGAGAGTGCTTGTAGTAAGCACCTGCCAGGTAAGCGAACATGTCTGAAGCGCTGTGTCACAGGGCAGTGCTGAAAACAATCCATGGTGCATAGGGCAACGCCAACATTTCACTGCGTATTATAACCACCATCTATAAAAGTTGCTCAGTAAAGCAGAAGGTGTGATTCATCCCCAGCACATCTGCATTGTCAGTGCACTAAGCTCTGGAGCAAATCTTTACAATCCAGCTTAATTAGTGAAGTTGCAGAAAAGGATAAGAATTTATGGTGCTGTTTAACATGTCTGTACTTTCCCAAAATTAGCTACCTGTTTAATTATCTCCAAACAAGTAAAACTAAACATCCACTCATCTGAGTGGGTGAGTGACAAGTGGTATAATTTTCATATGTTGTCTCCAAACATTGGCACAGTTGAATGTGTAAAATCTAAAAACCTGCAGGAAACATTGCGCCCTACCACCCCGTGCGTTTTGCTGTGTGAAAGTAAAGGCAACGTGTAAATTTTTCATAGCATGGAGAATGAGACAGGTTTCAGCTTCTGTGGCACATTAATTAGTCATGGCAATGAGACAGGCAGATAGAGAGATGCTCGTGCTTCTGTGTGGTGCACTTTTCATTTGGTTTTAAGGGATCTTGGGTCAGATTAAAGGCCATGCTTAGACACCCCCAGCAGAGAGAGGATAAATCAACCACAAACCACAAGTGACAAAGAAACACGCGTGAGTCAAGGAAGGCGGGGGGAAAGGAAAGTTCAAGGACAACAGTGTCTCTGGACATATCTTACAACTCTGAAAGTAAACCACCAGTCTGTGCCTACTTGTTAACTGTTAGGATCTCTACCCATAATTGCACAATAAAGCCAAAAGCTGGCTGCTGTGTCACGGTGCTTCACGCTTCGGGGTGTGTTACCTGGCTGGGGCAGATTCCACATCAGCCCTCATTAACATAAGAAGGAAAAAAAAAACACTTCAAAAGCAACATTCATTATGACAACAATCTGGCGATAAGAGAGTTAGCCTGGATATTTTTTCATTTAAGAGCGTACTAAATATTAATTAGGCAGCGTGGGTGCAGACTGTCCTGTTTTGTCTTTGCAGGGACAGGTTACCTCACTGAGGCGCTCTGAAAGGCTTCGTTCTCATGAGGGCTTCTGCTGCTGCTGCTGCTGCGGGCTGCCGTCGACTTCCCGAAACAGCCGAGAAGGCAGGAGAAACGCTGTAGTAATGGTAAGACCTCAGCTCTCTGAATGTCAGAACTGAATGAACTGTTGCTTGTGGGGTTTTTTTGTTTGCCGTCGATGGGCTGTTTGAGGAGTGAACTGGATGACACTACGAAGCGTTCAGTTGCCTGTTTGTTTTGGTCTTATGGAGCGGAGGTTTGTGTCGAAACCTGTTAGACCATTGACCTCGAGTGTGCGGGCTGTCAGAAAACCTCTTCAAATTAGATTAAAGAGGGAAATTATATCCCCGTACCTGTTCCATCTCACGTAAAAACACAGTAGTAATAAGTAATAACAATAATAAGTAATAACAGTAATAAGCCCCTAACACTACAGGCATAACATGACCGTTAACCTAAATGTCAGACATAACACCCAACAAGAACAGGTAGGCAATTATTTTTTAATTTAAAATATTAATTGCCAAGGCCACTCCCACACCTACAGGCAGAGAGGACCGCGTCATATGGGAAAGTGGGGAAAAAAGTCTTTTGTTAACTCATCTTGATCTCCAGCTCCTTCAGTTGATTAAAAAAAAAAAGATTACCAAGACAAAAGTACTTAAAGAGTTAAATTTCTCGTCTCAGCAGCATGGAAAGACTGACTTGAGCTGCCCGCCAAGCGAAACAAGAGCAGGCAGTTTTGGAAGACCAAAAACTGAATTCAACAGGCTTTGAAACCCACACAGTCGGTGCGTCATTTCCCCTGGAAAAGTTTCTTTGGATACGGTCTCTTTGTTGCCTTCAGCTGCTAAACTAAATGCAGGAATTTTGAGCTCCCTCCTCCCTCCCCACGCTCGTGGTTCAGCAAGTAGTACAGCAGTGTCACTTTACTAACGCAGAAGCATCTGCATGTAATTTCAAACTATAATGTCCAAACCCTGTTCATGCAGGCCTGGTCTACTTAAAAAACACAACGAGACTGTTTCTGACCAATTTGAAGAGTACGGAGGAAACATTTCTCTCAAGCAGCTTTTGTTTATTGAAACACAACTTTCAGATTTATAGATTTACTAGCCAATTTGTTCTTCGCTCGCTGTTGAAAAAGTGCAAGATCAAATTGATTGATTGAATTGACATGATTAGCCTGAGGTCAAGCGAGCAGCTCACATATTTGACAGCCAGTTGACATTTGAGGCTGCTGTGTGTCATCATTTGGACTCTCTTCATTAAAAGATAATGAGTGTATGCATTAAATGGAACAGGTAATGTTAAACCTGTTGTGGCAGAGTGAAGCTCCGACTGTGCTGCTTAGTTTCTGAACAACAAATATAGAACACTGCAGTAAAGTGTATACAAGCACAAATCTGGGTCTGTATACATGTATTTGTATATATAATGCGCATTTACCCTAACAAAACATACACGTCGACTGTCTTTCAAATAAAGCATATGCGGGCAGATGTTGGAAGTTAGTTTGTATGCCAGGTTTACCTCCAGGCAAAAAATATGTTTTTCTTCTTGTTCCTACAGTCGAATGTCTGTGTTTCACTCTGCAGAATGATGTAAGTGAGTCTGACACTATAAGGTTGTTTTCATATTCATTGATGAATTTATAAATTTTATCTGAGCTTGCTGACAAATGAAGCGGTGCCTACAAGCATCATCCGTGACATCACAAGTGGTTTGGAAGTCAATCCTGGTCCAGTGTTCAGCATACACAAGTGTGATACACAACAACTTGATGCCTCCAGAACACATACACAATGGACAAGTGGAGACTTGTCAACCCGAAAAATATTTGCATACTCCTATAATTATTCTGGAATTTTTTAAGGAATACGAGCCATTTTAAGGGATTTTAGCGTCGTAATTATATTTTGTTATACTTTTCTTCTGCAAAACCATGTCAAACACAAACTGGATCATTTTTAAATATGTCTTAATAAATCAAACATACATACACACACAAATGTGAGCTGCAAACCACAACAGTGAGTAGACAAACAATCTACACTATGTTCTATGAGTTCTATGAGCAGTAGCGTGATTTTAGCGTGACTATGTGGGAGTTGTTGAGCATTAAGGCTACTCATGTAGGCGGTGGTCAAATCTTTAAAAGCTTTAAAATGACTAACACTGCATTCAGGTTGTTGTTGTGTAACCGGCTTCTTCGTGTCAGAAGTTTACGAGGAGTACTTGAAAGCATCACTTTGCCACCGGACTGAGTGCGCTCCGCTAGAGGGGCAGAACTTTATCAGTGCCAGATCTCCGATGCCACTCTGTCGCACTCGTGTAGTTGTGGATGCTTTTCTGGACGTAAGGGGACTAAATGCAACATGTTCATCCGTTAGACAGAGCCGGCGCTGTACAAAGCTGTTCATATCTTGGAGTGGGCGAAAAGTTTTCTGCTAATTAAGGGTGAGTTGATCTTGAACTTTTTGCCGAAAGGAATCGCTCTACGTTAGAAATAGCACCAAGATGGATGGAGCTTTCACTTCGCTAAGGCAGAATATCTTTTTTCAGTGACAAGTTTCTTCTTTTTTTTTCTTTCGATTGTTTGTCCCGAATGATTTTTGTTTGTGTTTTATGCTCTTTAGGAGTTTTTGTTCTAAACCAAAATCATGTTCACAACCTACATAAAGAATCTGAATGATATGGTATTTTCTACGGTAAGCTTACAGGTTATAAGCACTCCTGCATGTCTTTGTGATGCTGAGAGATGCATGGCCATACTAAAAAATGTCAATGAACAACTTAGCTTATATTTACTCCACATCCCAAGCCTGCTCTCCCTTCCTCTGCTTATTGGCAGTTAATGATATTTGCATTACCACGTGTAACTACTGTCAGTTCATCTAAGGTCTGCGCATATTCATTTGAAATATGCATGTTTACTAACTGCCATCCCACATGTAAGCTGGCATTCATGTGTTATTTCTCTGCTTTGTTTTAGTCTGAGAGCCCTGAGGAGCAGCCAAGTACTGGGGTCTTGGGCCGCATTGGGAGCTGGTTCTCTCCGTGGAGGGGAAAGGGCCCGAAGAATCCAAGTGAAAATGCCTCACCAAGTAGCGACCAGGCTGTTAAGTCAGAGGGACAAGAGGAGAGAGACGAGTCAGTGAAACCCCAGGCAAGGGAACAACAGTGGGAGGAGGAGGAGGAGCAGAACTCCAATCCCAGTCTGCCGGGTCTCTACAGAGACATTTTCCCCAATGTAGGGGAGGACGCCACACAGTCTGCCCACAGAGACGGCTCCGTTGTGTGCAGCCCTGAGACAGCAGAAGGAGGTCCTAGAGGGGAGGAGTTTGTGGGGATCAGGAAGCAGAGAATAGGGCAGGGCAAAGGGAGGGAGGAGAGCAGCAATGGTACTTCAGTGAGCGGGAGTCCTGAAAGGAATGCTAGTCATCTGACACATCTCTGTTCCTCTTCTGAGCAGGGAGTGGTATGGGACTCTGCCCACACTCAGTCACAGGCCCAGAGTCAAGCACATGCCCAGACAGGCCGGAGACTCCATGTGTACCTGGAGGAGACCAGCGTAATTCAAGGTGGCCAAGACACCCGTGCTGGACAGAAAGTTGTCCGAACCAAATTTTCAAAAAGTCTACACGTCCTCCGCAGGGCAAAGTCATCGCCAACTCTTGATGCACCAGAGAGCTCAACAAGCACAGAGAACAAAAGGACAAATGTGGAGACAAAGAGTCAGTACAGTGCTCTAGGAGAAGTGTCACTGAAATTAAACAAGGACTCACAGTTTGAGCTCAAACTCAATAAAGAACAAACAGAGGCAGACAACATGGGGCGTAAAAACGCAACTAAAAGGAAATCCAAGAAGAACTCTCAGGGAGATGGAGGGAAAGGGCCTCCCAATGCTGAACCTGTCCCAGAGGGATTCCCTACATCAGATAACGCATTGGACAGCCCTCAGGGTGAAAGTCCAAAGACTCACATGGGAGAGTCATCTGCAAACTCCTCCTCCAAGCACAACCCCACCTCTCAGGCCTCACCTGGAGTAGGGGAGAGTAAGACTTCCTGCGCTGACACAGTCAAGCAGCTGGATACCTTGCAGGACTCAAACTTGGCCATTGCAGCTAATCTGGAATGTGTGGTTGATGGAACCGCAGACATGGAGGATGATGACAGTCTTTACAAAGTGGAAAGGAAGACAGAGACACCAGAGTCCAAACGCAGGAGTATTAAAGTTTCTCAAAGTGAGGTGAAGGTTTTTGCAAAAAATGTGCCTTTAAATTCAAAACAAACTCCAGCAAGGAATTTAAAAACTAAAGATGAAACAAAGGACAAGTCCAGAACAGAGACTGATGCAAGGTAAGTCTTCACTTAAATGTGATTGGTTAAAATATAGTGATAGATATTAGTATGTAATCTGTGAATCAATGAATGAGTTGTAACATTTCACAGAACTGTAGTGTATATCACACTAAGTCATTTCCAATAATTTATCCCGCTTAAAATAACCTTCTTGTAGAAATATATATTTAATGTTACAACTACTGTACCTCCAAGCTTATAAAACATTTTAACCTGCAAGATTTTCTCTGTTAAGAGACGGTATGTGTTTTACCTGCTATGGGTGGAATATCACAGGTATATCAAGGCGACACAGTGGCATGACTCACATAGAACAAGCCTGTGCTTCAACAGCGCCACTGCCAAGTTGAGATAAGACTGAAATATAGGTCAGACTAAACTTGACAAATCACCCAAACACGAAACTAACGTTTATCTGCGGCACGTTCAGGCAGCTGAGCAAGTTCAATACATGAGTGAAAATCAACTTTACGTGTTCCTAATTTTGCAAAATTTAAATTTTTGAATTCAAATTTTTACCTCTTGTCATACACAGAGTACATGGCTGGAAGAAAACAGATGAAGAATGTAAACCAGTTACTGGCCGGATTGCAGATAAAATCAGCCTTTTCGAGCGCCCTGCAGGCGCGTTCAATAAGCAGACCTCCCAGACCTCGAGGAGCGCAGATGTCTCTCCAGTCAGGAAAGCCACAGAAAAGCTGAAAGCAGATTCTGTATTGCTAGACCAGAGGTCAAGATCAGCTGAACGTTATGACAGGACCAAGTCCAGCTCTGCGTCGCCTGCCAGGGAGATGCAGATGACGATTAAGGAGCGAGCGAGGAAATTCACAGACGCATTGAAAACAGATGACAAGACAGCAGTGCCTTCAAAGCCAGCCATGACAGGAATGTCAAAAAAATCTGCCTCGTCTGTGGCAGCTGCTTCGTCAAAGTCACAAGAACAAGACAGTCAGGGTAAACCAGATGCTAAAGACCAGATACAAGCAAAGGCAGTGTCAGAGATAGCATTAAAACCAGATTTACAAGATATGGCTGCTTTAGAGGGGGCGATTTTCATTCCTAAAGAACAACCAACAGACTCCAAATCCAAGGACACAGTGGCCTCAAAAACAGCAAATCAGGGTGCAAAACCTAACAGTGTTGAAGCAAATGTTCGAGCTAAGGGGTCAGAGGATTCTTCAGAAATGACCGGTAACATTAGCCAACAGTCAAAAGGCCCTGGCAGAACAGGCTCCCGCTCGAAAAGAAGAAAAAGTAGGGAAGCAACCAGTCCCCTCAGCCCCAATAGCGAAAACAAACCAGATCATAAACCACTGGTCACTGCTATAACACAAGAACAGGTGGATGATACAAAGGAGCCTGCTTCTGCCTCCATACAACTGACAGAGAAAGTAACATTACCATCTGATGAAGCCAAAGGAAATACACCAGACGAGCAGCCTTTGCCTGATGCCAAACAGAGAGCATTTAAGAAGGAACTGGAGGTGTTAGACAAACAGTCTACACAGTTAGATTCTTCACTTAAAAAGGAGAATATTGACAAGCCAGGCGGCGTACATGAGTCTGAACTGTCTGTCAACAAGGATGAAGTCGATACTGCTGCTTGTAGCAGTGGAACAAAGACACCTATTGACAAGGATCCTGTTAGTTTACCCCAAAAGGAAGAAAAGGCAATGGGACACAGCCTCTCATTCACACAGGAGAGGGAAAAGGCCTCCAAGGACAGCAGAGAAACTCCAGCCCCCTCCTCCTCCCCCTCCTCATCTGTGGTTGAACAACCAGTTGAGAAGCAGGAACCACCTGTTACAATTCCCAAATTAGATATAGAATTGGCAATGCAGTCTGAACCCAAAAGTAAAGAAAAAGTAAGGGAACCTAGTAAAATTGACACAGGGCAAACACAGCAACCCCACCATGAGGACACACAACAACTAAATGAGGCTGAGCGTGAAGATGAAAAAACACGTCAGGCTGACAAAAAAGAGAAAGAGACAGCACACCAGCTCCTGTGTTCAGATAAAAGTACAACAAAGGTCAAGGGTTCAGACAGTGGACAAGACATTTCAGCGACAGAAGGGAGTGTTGTCAGGGATGATGAAAGAAAAAATGCTGAAAGAAAAGAAAAGACACCGCCGGTTAAAGATGAAAGAAAAACAGAAACCAGCCAACGAGAACCAGTCTCTGAGTCCTCAGAAAAGACATCATTGGAGCTCCCTGCTCAAACACAACAGGTCAGACAGATGACAATTAAACATCCACAAAATGCTGCTGTTGGTGCTGTCACCCAGACTAATGAGGAGGCTGTGAGTGGGACCAAGAAGGACAAAGAGTCTTCGAAGGGAGAGATGGCAAGCAAAATGCCTGCCGAGTTGCCAAAAGTATCTACAGAAAGCCTTGGAACAAAAACAGAGTCAGTGGTGATTGCAGCGGAACCACAGCCTGATTTTGTACTCGTGGAAAAAGTGGAAAATACACCAGATGACTCATGTGCACGTGGAGCTAATGATGCTGAGTTCTCTAGTGCAAAACCTATTGCCAAAGCAGCCGCAGCAGTTGAGGAACTGACTGTAAAAGCCACTAATGACAATCCACTGCTGATAAGTGCACAGACTGACGGCATGGTAGAGAAACACTCTTCTGGTAAAGAGTCTACTCCGATGCCTGTGTCTAAATCTTTAGGCAATGAGGGAGCTGGGCTGAATGATGAGAACTGTCAAACTGTCAAATCAGTGCCCTCAGAAGTCAGAATCTCAGGAGATATCATGAAAATCACTCCTGGACACCCGCAGGGTGAGGCATCAAGAAATATAAAGAGCAAAAGTGATATCTCTTCACTCAAGGGTGCAGAAAAAATGGAACCGCACCCTGCTGATAGCACTGCTTCTACCTCCACAGCTAATGTGGTAGAGAAGACAGCTGAGAAAACAACACATTCAGCAGTAAAGGAACTTTCTTCTGTTGCTAATGGCAATATCCCCCCGCATCCACAACTCCACACAGTCAAAAACAACGTGGTCGAGAGCAAGCCAAGTCAAACTCCAAAAACATCCACTTCTCCAGAGGCTAATAAGCTAATCCCAGAGCCAAGCCAGCGTTCATCCCCGAAGAAGCTCCATTTTCCACGGGGCCTAAGCAAAGATGATTCTGCAACATGGCAAGACACCCCCTCTAGCTGGCTGGATGTGGACGTTCCCAAGCAGAAACTTAAATCCCCGATGCCAAAACTGAGCTCCTCTATAAGTGAGAGCAACCTTCTAGACACTTCTGGTGAGCTAGATGATGACGATTTCATTGAGAAAATCAAGAATCTCTGCGCTCCATTCTCCCTTCCACCACGTAAACACAACCCACTGCGGCCGCCTCAGCCGCCGTTTGTGATGCCTGCCATCAAGGAGGACCGCTTTGAGAAGACGTTTGACCCTGAGGAGTTTAAGTTTGGCCTGAGTAGAAAGAATAAGTTCACCATAGACACTATCCCAAGCACTTTGGCCAAGCTCCAGAACATGGAGACAAAACTTAGCATAAAGCCTGCCAGGGCTAGTTTGGCAGACAGAAGCATCCTGCTCAGTAGCCTGGACACTAACTCTCGCCTCAAGGAAAAGACCTCTGTCAAAAATGAAGAGGATGTCAAGGAAGAGAAAGATGACCAGATCAAAGTGAAGTCCCGTCTGGAGGGGAGCTGTGTCTTTAGTAGCCTCAACTCCTCCTTTAGAGGGAAGAGAAATGGAGTTCAAAAGCAGGAAGAAGGTACCAACTCTGGGGGAGTTTCACCTAGTGAGGCCCCACTGCAAAGCCCACCGCCTGTATCCCAGCCACCCACGCCAAGTCCAACTGCCCTTTCCCCTGCTCCTCTCAAAGACACACTAGCCAAACAGAGCCCTGCCCCAAGCAACAGAGAGGAAGACCAGGCCGTGAATGCTGTGGTCAGTGACTCAGGTCCTCCACTTCCCTCATTTAACGACATAAAGCTGCCAGACTATTTAGAGAAGTACCTCCCTCGAGAACCAGCTAAACCAGTGCAGAGCATACAAGGACAGGAGAAAGTCACACCCGAGGTTAGTTTATCTGTATGTTACTTTCACCAGCTAAAAATGACATGAATACATGAACACATGAATACATGAACACATCTTTGTTTTACATTGTTCAGAAGTGGAGAATCTCAAGAAACAACTTTCATACTTAAATGATGAATTTTGGTTTACACATCAGGTTGTTGGAAAAATATCAACTCCAGCACAAAGAAGTGAGGCAGACTCGGCTGTGAAACCAAGTCCGGTGCTTCCTGATGCTGTGCCTCCATCTTTTCCTCAGATTCCTCCGATCACACACCCTACACTCCCTGAGCTGAAGCAGCCTCTGGCTCAGCCAGAGGGGATACTTAATAAAAAAGTAAGTGTGCAGCATACACACTATCAAAGGCTGCCTAATACTTCAGTACTATTTTCTAAATTAACCCCATACAGCTCTTTGAAGTGCATGTGCATGAGATTAGACTGCTTGCTGCACTTGCAGATGAGCTCGAAACAATTTATTTATAATTAACGCTATCTGCATTCTGGTATCAGGTCTCATCATTGGTAGGGAAGCTTCTCAAGTCACACAACAATGTGTTTGTTGTCCCATGGTCCCTCTCATTTAAATTGAGCTGGTTAAAATGACTGTGCTGTGTATAGGGCTACAGCTTGTGACTCTAGTAATGCTTTGGCAATGACCTTAATTTCCCATTTTTTTTCAAAATAATGGATAATAATAATAATAATAACTGAAGTTTATTACTACCAAATAAATTAGCTCTTCCTAGAAAATGTCTTGGAGATGATGCACACTCACTGACCAGTAAAATAAACGCTTACCATTTTTAGTGATACATCTACTGATTAATGCCAGTTAAACTATTAACTCTTTGGTTAGTAAAGAGTCAGAATTCTCGTCACAATTTACCAAAGCACAAGTTTACATATTTAAATTACTTCTCTTGCCCAACCAACCAAATCCATGGTTATCTAGTTTATTATTAAATAAAATGAAGAAAACAAGCAAATATTCACATTTGTGAAGCTAACACAAGTCAACCTTTGGCTATTCTTTTTAAAGAATTACTTAAAGGATTCAAAGGTGCAGGAAGCATGAAAGAAAGTTGATTATTGAGTGTCATTTCAAGATCATCAAATACCAACACCAACCCAAAGTTTCAGTATTTAAAGAAAATAAGAAAATACCCGCAGAGGGCAGGGTCTCTGCAGATACAGGTACCACCATTCATTTCATTTCTTGCATAGTATACCTTTAAATCATTAATCGGTGTTACTGAATTAATGTTACAAGCTTACTTGTTGGTGTCATTGACTTTCTCTCAGTTCTATTCGTAAGTTGTTTAGTGTGTAAAAATGCTCTATGAAGAGACACATTTTTCCTGCCGCCTATGGTGTTTCTCTGCATGCATGAATGCAAATTCAAAACAGCGTAGTTTCCATGGACACACTGTGTCCCTGGTAGTAAACTAAAAGGTCAGGACATTCAACAGGCACTGAACTGCTGCACCAACAAATCAAAGTTAGTTTCTTAAGCAATTTACAGCTTGTTTGTTCTGCCATCTTTGCCGTCTTCAATTTTGTATTGTTGCATTTCAGAAAAGAGCTGTCAGAGGATTTCACAAGCGCCCTGGAAAGGTACAGTAGGCACAGTTTTGCCTGCATGCTGTAGAATAGAAACAAGATGGGGAATCTGGACAGAGAACTCAGTATTCGGTGAAAACATCTGCTTTTCATATGGTGTTCTTGGGGGTAAACAAAGTATCTTAAAAAACAGTGTAGCGCAAATGCTCAGCTGGATGTGATTTCATTCAGGGATTTCAGTGCTGCTAATGCAAAACTTGCAGGCAGTGGAGTAGTTGTAAGAAAGAGAGATAATCCCCAGGTTCTCAACACTTTAAGGTTCTTGCATATACATTACTTTAATTTAGTCTACCTCCAGCTTTAGCTGTGATGGATTCTGTATTAAAAAAAATAAAACTAAGGTGGTGTTACTCACTGCAGTGTAAAGACCAGCCAGTTTTTGTAGATCATAATTCACAAACTTCAAAATTTGGTTTGTCTACAAACTAAGAATGTAACTTCCATGTTAAAGCGATACATAATATCGACAGTACCCTCTGGTAGTTCAAATAATTATGTGCCTTTTTGATGTAGATAAACATGAATATGTTTTTACTGTTAGAAAAACACATAAAGTGCCATGCTGTTAGATTCTTCTCAGCACTCACCGAATCATGGTTTAATGTGATGGGGTAATGCATTTTGCCGATGATTATTTCTCTTCACATCACTGACCTTCAACGTCTCCACACAGATGGTGTTGTTTGAGAAAACTCAGTTCAGCGGCCAAGCGTATGAGATTTACAGAGATGTAGCAGATGCAAGTTCTCTGCAGCTCTCACCTGTCATTTCTGTGAAGGTCATTAGAGGATGGTAAGTAGCAATACTCAGCTGGAACTTAAAGAAAATGTGTACTGAAATGTGGTTTGAATGAGTATCAAGTGGTTTTGAGAAGGAGATGTTGCCTGTTAAAGCTCCTTGGTGTATCCAAGGTTTAATCTGATGGAATATCAGCACTGAGCCTTCTACACTTGATAACAGTCATATACTTACTCTCACTTTTTCCTTTAAAAAGGTCTGTGGTGTTTTCTTATCTATTTACATAAAGTGTTACTCACCAAAACAATCTTTGTGTATCCTTGAGGCGTGGAAAACATTTTTCATGCATTTCCCTTCCACTTTTCTTCTTCCCTGCCTTTGCTGCAGTGTTGTTGTGTCTCTTGATGTGTTACTGCCACCTTAAGATCAGATTAGTGGAATAGCTTTTGGAAATCATTGACCTAAAGGTGTCGAATCTTGTGAGAAGAACAAACTAAATGGGGACTCTAAACACTGCAGGGTACATCCTAGATGTCTACATCTCGCATAAATCCATAAATATCTGCCTTATATTTAAAGGAATTATTTTGGAAACATTTTGGGAAGAGAACAAAGACAACATTGACACCAAAATGTTGAAGTATTGCTTTAAGATACACTTTTTATACCACATACATTTATTTTGGCTCTTTCTCTTTTCTGACATATAATTATCTGTTTCTGCCATATGATTACATGTTTTATTTTCTTGTTTTTTCTACAGTTGGGTGCTCTATGAGAAGCCTGACTTCCAGGGACGCCCAGTCGCCTTGGAAGAGGGGGGCACTGAATTGACAAATATGTGGGCAGAGCCTGGGCTGGAGACAGAACCAATGCTGATCGGCTCCATTCGACTTGCTGTCTGGGTGAGTGCACCAGATAAATACTGCTGCCTCATTTGGCAGCTCAGTATTTCATTGTGATCTCACATGGCCTTCTGAAACTAGCTAATATGGGATATTGCTTTATTGATATTCAGTTCAGACTCCCTAAAGATCAGGATAGGTGTGAAAAAGAATCAGGTCTTACTTGGTTATACTGCACAGGAATGATTTAAGGACTGTTGTGGTCCACTGCTGATAATCGCTGTGTTCGTTTCCCCCTCACTGTAGGATTACAGCATCCCCCATATCGATCTGTTTACTGAACCAGAGGGCCTCGGCAGGGTAACACCTTACCGCGATGACACAATAGAGACGGGCTCATTTGGCATCCCACTCAGCACCGCTTCCATCCAGGTGCACTCCGGGGTGTAAGTATGACTGTTTCAGCAAAATAAATAAATTAATTCATTTATTTCATTTTTGCATTCGCATCTTCGTTTTTAATGAGATGCTCACACTGTTTGCCTTTGACAGATAACTGAGAGATAGTAGTCAATACGTTCCCCAGTGTTTATTTTTGTCATTGTTTTGACTCTCGCTCATCTGCCTGTTCAGGAATGTCTGCCCTGCTGTTGCATGTTACTAAAGAGAGAGAGAGAGAGAGAGAGAGAGTATGTGAGGGTACTTGGGAGCTGGTAAGGTGGAGACTAGATGGAGAGTGAAAAACAGACAAAGGTGTGGAGAGAATTTGGCATTGAGGAGAATTTTTTTCCACATGTAGACATTCAGGACATTTTGTGCCCTGCCCGTGAGGAAGTTGATGACAGCAAACCTTTTTCCCACAGCTATTTTTGTAGGTTTACTTTGGAAGCTCTTATGAAAACCTAACATTTTGGAGGTTGTTTCAGCATTTGTCAGCATCTAGACAAAGCTAATTGCTGTTATGTGCCAACATATCTTTTGTTCAGTTACAAATAATTCTGCTTGAGCAGCTTCTCCTATTCACTGTGCAGCAAGTGAAACAACTGTTCAGCAGATGTAGTTTTGTGTTTAACAGGTTAATTAAGATGCACCTAGTTTAGCTGATTTCTGGCTAATCGTTTCCTGTTGTATATCTTTCAGCATCATGAGGCTGGCATGAGTTTGTGGTATCACTTCCTCAGCACTGACTGAATGTGTCAGGGTTATTATTTTCTGCCAGTGGCTCACATGTGGTAATTGGTATGTGGCGTTGTGCTGAGCTCCATAATGGCTCAAAATGCCAGAAGTAGGGGCAGTGTTCCAAACAAAGGCTGCCCACACCGGAAATGAATTGCAAAAAAAAAAGAAAAATGCTTTGAACTGAAACATGCTATTCCCAAAATATTTTATTCTTTAACAAACGGCTTTTGTTCTCAGCTTTAGCTGCGTGACTCATGTCAGAGGCAGATTTCAAATCCAATTAAAACAGTCCCCTAACCTAACATTGCTTAAGGTGTTGAGCAAATTTACCAGTCTTACCTATGGCTGCTAATTTCCATGTGGGAAAACAAATATCAGTGACGTTCTTCTTTTGTATGGCAATGATGCCTACCACTTTTTTTTATAAAAGCAACAAGCTGTGCAAGGTCATGACTCATTTAAAAACCACCAGGAGGCATAGTTAGCATTAATGTGGTGGGACCGTCTGGCTTAATGCTTATTAATATGCAATGTGGTTGTTTCTCCTCTCCTCAGGTGGCTGGTATACAGTGACCCCGGTTTCGAGGGCATGTTAGCTGTGCTGGAAGCAGGAGTGTACCCTTTTCCTGAGACCTGGGGCTTCCCGTCACCATTTGTTGGATCGCTTAGACCGCTTAAAATTGTGCGTATTTCTGGGCAACGTTTAATGTTGGATAACAGTGATGGAGAATAGTGAATGTCATACAGTTCATTTGCTACTTTTAGACAGGCTAGAGACATAATTTTGTGGCCATCAGCAGTAATTAGTTATCGACAGGGGCAAGAAGTTCAGGTCAGAATGTTCTGTGTGTTATATTCATTTTCTTTGTTCCCCATCTTTGTCTAGCAAAATTATCATCATTTTCAAGAAAGTAGTCTAATTTGTGTAATTGCTGGCCGTCTCGTTCATTACAGTGTACTTTTAATTGAAGAAAATGGTTGTTGATGATAATGTCTCTCTTCCAGGGTGGTTTCAAAGTGGAGAATCCCAGTGAAGTCAAGGTAGAATTGACATATGTTATATGTGCCTAATTGTAATATAAGCAATGCAGTTTTAAATTTACAAATTATAAAGTAGCTACTGTGATTATTGTGTCGAGGGAAAATATTTTTTCTAAAAAGACCTACTGGAATTGTCATTGCATTCTTTGGCCCATTTTTCTGTTTATCTGATTTCATGCCCAAAATATGTGATGTCAGAGAGAAGTGTAACCACAGTGTGTTTTGGCAGTGGATATTTTCAAACCTCTGAATGAAATCTGAAGCGCCTTTTTATGCTCAGCTTCTTGTGCATTCTTGTACTACTGTCATTCAACAGTAGTGCAAGGTGAAAATTGCTGGAGTGGCTGTCATAAGACTGCACTCACAAATGTTTTACGAGGAACTTATGGTAGTGCCAAGTGAAGAGCTGAATTTAATATCTATTTGTCTGAATTTACTCAGATATTATTTATGCTATATGTTATATTTACTCAAGCAATGTAAATGATGAGTCATGTTTAAGGTAAGGTCTGTCGTTGCTCTATGACAGGCCGTGGTGTACGAGAAACCTGGCTTTGAGGGGTCCTGTGTGGAAATTGACAATGAGGTTTTCAGCTTTTGTGAAAGCGAAGGAGGCATGGCTGCAGATGGAGGGAACTTTAACCCAAAGAAACTGAAGACTGTGGGTTCTTTGAAGATCATCGGAGGACTGTGAGTCCTCACTTTTCTGTTGCATGGTTCATTTTTGGTGCTAGCACAGGAACGAGTTACTGTAGGTATTGATCTCTGCTTGGACCAGCTAAATATTGAGGTTACGTATTGCAGTCGCAATTTGCAAATACAGCTCTAGCCAGCAACGTCGCTGCACTCCTTTCGTTCCAGCTGGGTGGGCTACAGCGAGCCTGGGTTTGAGGGACAGCAGCACATCCTGGAAGAAGGAGAGTACCTGGACCCCAGCGACTGGGGCAGCTCAGAGCAGCTTCTGTCACTGCGGCCAATTCTGTCTGTGAGTACCAAACTGGACTAACTCGCTATACACCTTTGTGTGGCCAAAGTTAGTGGAGTAATACACTTGTATGTGATGAAAAGCAGTTGTGGTGTAATGTTTCATTGGGTTTTGACCACAATGGATTTGTGAAGATCTCCAAAATGGAAGGGATTCTGTGTTCTCTCTCTAAAAAGCTTATTCATGTCAGAATGGAAAATCCATATAGAAGCATTCAAACCAAGGGAGACCAACCATTTTCCACATAAGCAGTGTATAGGGTTAGCAAGCAGGAGGACTGAACCTGTCTATTAAATACCAGATAAAACAAAGAGGTTTTTATAAGAGAATCAAAATGTAAACGTGGACAGAAAATGTGCAAACACAACAAGGTTTGTTTTATGAAGCAGCTAAACATTATTAAGCAGTAGGGGCTGCTCAGTGTTAAATAAATAAACCAGTCAATATCAGCTTAATATTTTGGGTAAATTAAGTTACTGGTCAAACCTTACAGCAGTGGTTCTCAAGGGCATCACAGACGATGGCACACCCATAAAAGTGGAAGAATGTGAATCAGAAATTGAGTTAAATGAACCTGATTCATGTGGGCAAAACAAAGAAGCGAGTTATTTCAAACTTGCAAGGTTTTCAAGACCCAGGTTGTTAAGATTTATTGAGGAAGTTAAAACACCTGTGTAAGATGAACAGATTCTGACAGACGATGCCCATTAAGCACAATATCAGTCAAAACTAAAGTCAAGAAAACAAACAAGTGTTCTTGAGCAAGTCAGACTATATAACATGTTGACTTTTATTTTTTTCTTCTATATGATGTTTGTTTATTTGTGATGTAGCGTGGAGGGATGCTCATAAAAGCTTCATCAGGTGATTTTATTCCTGCTGCAGGATTTCTTGTCTCCACACCTCAAGATGTTCAGCGACAGAGATTTCAGCGAGCGGGGAGTCAACATTGATCTCACGGTGCCTGTTATTAACATGGAAGACACAGGCTATGGCATGAAGACGCATTCAATTGATGTCATCGATGGCGTGTGAGTGACAAGTATTATACTTATCCCCGTGACCTTTACTGCTGTATCACCAGGAATGTGAAATAAAAGGTTGAGGCGTTCACAGGATCACTTTTTCTCCTGCAAATGTAAATAGATAGGAATCTGCTTCTGTCTTTGGAATTCCTCAGGTATCTTTATATTGCAAGACTTAATGGGAGTTTCTAAGGAAGTGTGTTTGGTTCCGTACCTTTTTCAGCTACTATTTACACCAGGATGCATTCCTGAGGTTGGACGAGGTAATTATTTTTTACTCCAGTTCTAGCAAAGCCGTTTGCGGTTTGCTGGCATTCTTTGCAGTTCAGGTGCGTAGCGGTAAGGCTACCGCACCCATGCTGACAAGTCGAGACAGATTATCTAGTTCACTAATGTTTGGTCTGCCACACCTCACTTCCTGTCAAACTAAGTTGGCCTTGGAGCATTCTGCTTCACACCCTTTTACAGTGGTAATCAATGTTAAATGAGTACAGGGTGTGTTCTTAGATGCCTTAATACTGTGAAGGAAGGAATTTAATATATACTTTGATTATATTATTGTCTTCTGTTTCATCATCTGTATAATTACATACTGCATAAAAGTAGAAGATCCAGTTAGTGGCTGTTTTCCTTAATAGTTTCTATTGCCATTTCTTTATGCTATGATTATCTGAAAAAAATAGAAGAATGAGAAGCAAATCAGAAAAATTAGAGTTATTACTCAGATTAGAAAAATGAAATGCAGAACATGCCGATCGTTGCCATCCAAGGGAAACACTAATAAAACGTTGAATAACATGGAGTGGAACATTTTGTCCTTCTTTATGAAGCAGGACTCTCACAGCATTGAGAGGTTATTCTTGCCTTGCTGCTAGCCTGTTATTAGATTGCAGCCTCGCCCTTGTCGTGCTGCCGTCCCTCTGAGCCTCCAATTGGCTCAGCATGTTGTTTTAGTAAGTGCCGAGAGGGACTTGTTTGTTGACTAGCACATCGACCAACAAATGCAAATAGAGCCCTCGTCTGGATCACAGCAACACACATTCGCAGGGCTACTGAAGACATGCCACATTTGCCCACAGACTACATAGCTACTATCACATGGGATTTAATTATCAGCTTGGGTTTAGACCATGAATTGTTGACTGACATGATAAATGAATGCTTTGATTCTGTCATGCTGCGAATTCTTGTGGTTTTAATTGTTAGAAAGGATGTGTGCTTCAATTACTGTGTTTTTTCTCCAAATTAAATCAAATAAAACGAGAGAACACACGATTGTGAAATGTTAATGGAAAATTAAAGGGCGATTGTGTGCCTCCTTCTTCTGCTTTCTTTCTCTCTCTCTCTCGCAGCTGGGTTGTGTTTGATGAGCCAGGCTTTTGTGGTGAACCCTACATACTGGAGAGAGGAATGTATGGAAGCCCAGAGGACTGGGGGGCACTGCAGCCCAGAGTTGCCTCAGTAATGCCAGTTGTGTTGGTAAGTGCAGTGACTCAGACAAAGTTATGAAATCTTGCTGTTTTGCTCTGTTGGAGAAAATAAAGGTTATTGGACAGACTTGATTGCATGTGACCAGTCACAACACCTGACTTGTAGCCAAGTCAAAATTTAAGATGGAGAGGGAGGATCTCTGTGGGGACAGAGAGACCTTTATACAGTAGATTATCTTTGGGAGCATGAGGCACAGACATGAATACAAAAACAGAATAAATTGAACTGAGCTGCGTGAGAAAGGAAAATACTCATCATGAGACTGAATGTGAAAACATCTGAGACCACAAAGATGAGTCGTCATGAAGTTACCGCAGATACAGTCGAACGTTTGGCCTTCTTATAATGCGTAGAAAATATGACAACTGTTGTGATTGTCCTGTCCACACTGGTGCACATTACCCACTGCTTTGTTTACATACAGCATACAAAATCGTTAATCATGTGGTTCTGTGCATGTAAATGAGTCTCACTGAGCTGCTGTCTCCTTTCAGGATGATTTTGAGAACACAGCCAAGTTTAAGGTAGGTCTGTTGGAAAGGATGAAAGGGCACATCTAATCTTGCTAAGCTTATATGATGTAACGTGCGAGGGGCTCAGAGTGGATGACTCAGGCTTATTGTCTTCCTGTGTGTGCCTCAGGTGCAGCTTTTCTCTGAACCAGGTTTTCAAGGCCCTGTCCTGGTTCTTGAGGAAAGTGTGTCCTCTCTGGAGGACGGGTTCACTGTGGCCTCCTGCAAGGTTCTGGCTGGCAGGTTAGTGAATACTGTACAGCATGTGGACCAAATATCCGCCTGTGTTTATTGTAGTATAAACTAATTTACAGATATTTGAAACACTTAGTACCATCCTGCAAAAGCAGATTTTAGGAATATAATCCTTTTGTATTTCCCATAGGTGACCTGATAAAATTGTAGCTGCATGTTGTTCAGATCACAGAAGTATCTGTGGGTTCTGCCAGAGGCTGCCACTGCTCCACTTATTAAAAAATGTCCCATATGAAAGCAGATTTTTATAATACAGTATTCCTATTAATTGCTTAGTGCTGCTTAGTTCACAGTATGCAACTGTCTCCGTGCTTGCATGTAATTTAATGATTAAAATGTTTTTAATTGTTTCTTCATCAATCCAGAGCGTGATTCTCATTTTCTGCTCCTCCCTCGTGTGTGTGTGTGCTAATGTGTTTGTGTATCTCTGTATGTGTATTTATGCAAATGATTTTCAGCTGGCTGGCGTTTGAGGGCCAGGACTTCGCTGGCAGGATGTATGTGTTGGAAGTGGGGAACTACTCAGACCTGAGAGCAATGGGCTGTGTCCACGCAGGGTCCTCCATCCTGTCACTGCAGACTGTCGGCTTTGTATGTTTTGTTTTGACATTTTTAACTCTATCCACTTAGGGCTTAGTCTGTTTAAAAAGACAACAATTTTTGGGCATTAGACTCTTTGGACTGTTTTAAAGGTTTTAAACATAATTTATTTAAAGAATTTTCAGACTTGCAGTCTTTAGCACTAACTGACGCTGACTCAAATGACATCTGGAGAGATTAAAAGCTCAGTACAACATTTTTACATATTCAGCAGTTCTACCCAAGGCCTGTAAACAGGCTTTGATACGTAAAATCATTGGAGGTCCTCTTTAATGGATCTTCTGATTATGCATAAAATGCCAAAGGTTTTACTTGTTTTGCAGATTTTTCCTGATGTAAATTTTCCAAATGAATGGCTTTTGTTCATGTCTGCTGGATAAGTGAACAGGCAGTTGTTTGCTCACAGGAATAGAATTTTTAGTTGATAAATATCAGTTTAATATACTGATACATAAAGTACCTGTTCATGTTAATAAACCCTATATTGTGCTCCATAATGCAAGTAACCCACAATACGTTTAAACTCAATTATTACACATTCAACACAAGGAAAGCAACGTACATCATCTGAAAGGTGCCTAACCTGAAGATCCTGACAGTTCAGCTTCTCTGTCGCTGTTCTCTTCATAAAAGTAAATAAATGAGTCACCACTGCTGACCTACAACATGAGTGCAGATTCAGAAAACAACCCATCTGTCACAGTTAAACCCTCCACCTCAAGATAATCTTATTTTCATTCTGCAGCTCTCCGCCCCACTCCATTCCTTAATGCACTTTCTCCCCCCACTGTCACCCGGCAGGAGTTCTCACTGCCATCCATCACTCTGTTTGAGCGCTGTGGTCTGCGGGGGAAGAGGGTGATTGTGACTGATGCAACAGTAAACCTTCAGCTGGCTGGAGCCTGCAGCAGAGTCCAGTCTGTGCTAGTGGAAGGAGGCATGTGAGTATATCACAACTGCTGTGTGGTAGCTCGCTCTGTATGCATGTAAGGCAGCTGCCAATCTGCATCCAGGTTCTCCTCTTGCCGTCAGATTGGCAGGTTATGCTGAGGAGGCAACGCGCTCTGCTGCCTGAACATGTGAAACAGAATAAAAACCTTCGCTTTTTACACACGCATCCTTCAGTGACACCTGTTGGTTCTCTTCTAAATCCCTGTTGTGTTTTAATCTCTTTTGAATCCCTTTCAAATTCAAATGTATCAACTGCCAAATCGATGTGTCTGACATTTTGCATCCAGTGTGTGGTTGTTTGCTTGTGGAAAACCACACCCGTGTAACGTGTTACTGTTGTAACAGAAACATGTAGAGCTAGGTGTAGAAAGAGACAAATCTGAACAGACAAAGCGAGGTATTTAAACTTAAAGATGAGGGATTTAGAGATAACAAAAGGTTGTGTGTCTCAGTGTCTTGCTATGCTTTTGAATTGGAGGTTGTTGTCTTTAAATTTGTCTTACGGTGCAACAAAGAAGTGAAGACCTGGTGTTGGTTTATGAGACTGGCAGCAGTTTGGTCCGTATGCTCATACATGATGTTTCATACATTCACATTAGTTACATGCAGAGTGCAGGGTCAGCTCATCTAATATGGCAGTGTGACAGCATTGACAGATGGAGCTATGATGGAAACTTGCTGCTGATGTGCGAGATTCAGACTGTAAGTGTGAGCCCATGTGGAGGAAATAAAGGGTCCACAGTGAGCCAGAGCTGTCTCTGGAGTGGCACATTCCTACTGCAAGAGACATGGGCAGTCAGCCAGAGAACAGAGGCACTGAGACCCTGACTTAAAGGCAACATTTTGTGTCACAGCAAAGCAGTGCAACTCAGATAGTCTTGATTTTCAGCATCACAACAGTTGAAATTAAGATTTAGATTTAATTCTTTAATTCTTAGTTTGCTGCCAGTTATGCAGCATAATATTACAGCATAATATTATGTGCAGCTCCATTTCCCAGCATGGGAAAATGGTAAAAAAAAAAAATTGACTGTGTTTTTGTCTTCTCTTTGTTACCAGCTGGGTATTATATGAGGGAATCAACTATCGGGGATCTCAGATTTTGCTGAAACCTGGTGAGGTGTCTGACTGGCGCAAGCTCAGTAGCTGGCAGAAAATTGGATCCCTCCGCCCTCTCATGCAGGTAAGCCCTGACAGCTCGACAAAAGGCAGAAGGCTTTCAGTTTTATGCGTTTGAAAATCTGTGCACAACAACGATGGAAGTAAAGTATTTTTATCTGCATTGGTCTGCTGTCAGCTCTAACGGTTAATAACTGTGTCTCACTTCTGGTTGTTTTGACAGCCAAAGGACAGAAAAAAAATTACTTTTAAACGGCCATTAATTTAAAAAGTAACATTCATTTCAAAAGCACCTTGATGGCTATGACTTAAAGCTTCAACAGCATGCTTATTTTAGCTTGGTTACAGTTAATACATTTGCAGCAGCTGACATGATTACTGAGGCATAATGAAAGTACAGCGGAGAATTGTGACCTCCAAGCTTTGATGTGAAAATCAGTGAAATCCTGATAGACTGTGAACTTCGTCACGCTGATTAGCGAGGAACTGAGAATAGCTTCGCTGAGAACTCGGCACCGATATATGTTGTTGGTTAACATAATCTTTAAAAATTATGAACATGTGCTTTCTGAGCAGAAGCAAGTGCACTTCCGCTTGAGGAACAGACAAACGCGGCTCATGATGTCAGTGACGGGTGATTTGGAAGACGTCAAACTGATGCGGGTGCAGGAAACAGAGGAGACTGGTGGTTACGAGCAGATCTGGTTCTACTACAACGGACACCTCCACTGCAAGGTGCCTGTGCCGTCATTATACTCTTACAAATATAAGGTGTGCAGTGTGTAAGGAGATCAACGGGTACACGCAGAGAAAATAAACTCCTTGTGTTTCCAGCTGCTGGAGGAGTGCTGTCTGAGTCCCAGTGGTAGTGTGACGCTGGCAGGAAGCCGAGTGGGTCTCACCCCAGAGCGAGACGACCATCTCTGGAGCATCACCCCTGAGGGCTTTATCTGCTACACCCCCACCTCCAATCTGGTCTTGGAAATCAAAGGTGAGCATCCTTATGTGGCGTGAGGCGCATCTTTAAAGAAAATACACCTGTGATTTGTTTAGAAAAGTGTTTCCTAACCTTTTTTTGAGCCGCAGCACATCTCTAACTTTAGAAAGATTGCGCGGCGTGCTGTCGGGCAAAAATGTTAGGTGCAGTTAGCCGCTCGGCCCGCAACCGCACGGCGTCCACCCAGAGCACCGATTGGGTGAAGCCGGATGCCCCCGCACTGTCATGGCACACCTATGTGTCGCGGCACACCAGTTGAGAATCACTGGTTTAGAAGACTGTGGCTACTTAGTACAGCTACTGTGGCAGCAGCTGGGATGAGTTCAAAGTATTTCAAGGTTATATTCTATTTCAGTGTTTTGTCCAGCAAATTCAAAGATATTTGGGTTTCCAATTAGTTTGATTCATTTATTTTTAAGAGACACTGCACTAATATTTTGTAGGATACAACTTCTGTACATTAATTAAAAACTCAAATCAAACCAGTGACTTTTCTCACAGTTCAACAGTTCAACTTCCTGTGTACTGGAGTGTTGCTCAAAATAAAAGCTGGGCATTTACGCCTGGGCCCTTCTTTTGCATCACTGTCAATTACTGACACCTTGTGGACTAAATAACATCAGTATTCAGAGTACCACTCACTGTGCTAAGATGCATTGTATTATTATTTATCATGATTGTATTTTAAATTACATGTTTAAAAAACAAATTGCTGTCATATAATGCCATATAGAAAACAATATAAATACAATAATATGCAGTGTATATGCATTATGGAACATGGACTCATCCCAGTTGCTGCAAATAAAATACTCAAAATATAACATTTGATTATTGATAGTAATAGAAGTTAAAAAAAAGAAATAACAGGAAAACATCTCTCTCTGTTTCAGGGGGACATCACTACGACAAAAACCAAGTGATTCTAAACACACTTGATCCAAAAAAACTGCAACAACGGTGGGATGTGGAGATTATATGAACACATATGAGCTGCTGGACTGGATCACTCATATTATCAGAGGCACAGCTCTTGTGCAACTGCAAGACAAGTGCTGAAGGATGAGGTACATTATTGGAGTTGATCAACCTTTGATGCAGGAGAACAACGACGAGGTCAAAATGCAGAGAAAAATCCGTAAGAATGTATTAATACTCATGAACATACAAGCAGTGCAGCTTGAATTATAAATACTTACTTTTTACACTTCTGCTAATATGTCTTAAATGTTTGTTCTGTCTTTTTGAATGAATCTGTTTGCCTGATGTTAATTAACTTAAACAGTGTTAAAGCATACTGTATCTTTCTATGCAATGGCATTTTATATATGATAGCCTTTCCTGCATAAAACATGATGAAACAAAAATAGTCTCTACTGAAAGGTTCTGTTCTTGAAAGAGGTTCTGCCTGTTCTTTTATTCTTTGTTTAATCAAAACCATACAGCATACAACTCTTATTTTCATAATAATAAAAATAGTTTTGTCAATACATTTCTCAAACATATTGTACAGTAGCTTGAGCAGCACAACAATACACACACTGAATGCAATGTAATAATAAGTTTAACTTAATTTGGTTTCAACAAATGTTGGATGGTTCGCTTTTGTTCAGCTCATTTACTGCATGTTGCGTTCACACAGTGCGAGATGCAACATAACGGTGGGAGACATTCCCATGCTGACGTCAAGATGGAGGCTAAAAACATCTTTTGATAAACATTTCTGGCTGTGTTTGTAACATACATTTTGATTATATTTCCTTGTTTGACACATTGCAGCAGTCAGAGAGTTCCCAGAAAGCTCTGTGGTTGTAATTACAACCTGGAAGCCAACCTGAATGACCTTCATTAGTTAGAAATTACCTAAAAAGAAACAACCCAGTATAACTCCAGCACGTTGAGTAAAAAGCCTTTGGCACCACCCTTGACAAATTCAGGTCACGCTTGTAGTCTGCACCTTTGATCTCTTTCAATAATACAGTCTGCGGCTGTTAAGAGCTCCCTTCAAAAGGTGAGAAGAATCACAGCACTCTGCTTAGTGTCTCTAATGTTGCCCTGCTGTTTGCTTCACTGAGGTCTCTGTGTGACTGTTCTGCACGAACTCTTCCGCCTGTCTGTCGTCCTCTTCAGCCACCCTGACTACTGTCTTCCCTCTGGCGTGACCTTCCTCCAACTTCTGAAACGCCTGGGGAACCTGAATGAATGGAAACTGAGCCTCCACAACTGGCAGGATCTGTGATGAATCGGCAGGGGGAAAAAAATCATGAACAAGAGCTTAAAATCATGAAGAAACTCAGGAAACAATTTAGAGATCAAATGTGACACTTCAGCTGTGGGATAATTTGTTTTAATGGGTAAGGGAAATGGATGGGTGGACTGCTTTATTAGACAGCAGAATTAGTGTTGACAGTCCTGCCAATTACATATATTATGACAACTTATGGTTTCTAAAATGTGCTGATGGGCCAAACTGTAAGCATTCAGTGCTCTAAACCAGATAAAATGGATAACTACTCTACTTTCAATACTGTTTGTTTTTTTCAATGCATAGCAATTACATTTAACTAATTTAGACAAGCAAATATCCACAAGCTGCTAATAAGCTGCACGAGCCGCATATCATCAGTGCTTTCCTATCTGTAAATGTGGAAAAAAATAAAAGTAAGGGAGGGGTCCAGAATGTGATGAGACTGGACAATCCTGTGCTAGTCCCACAACATGAGCAGCCAAGCTTGTTATTCTGGTCAGCATCTCTTGTCAGTAACAATGAATGGGGAGCACAGTGGTATCACACTGGAAACCATCCACACTCTTCACTGAGAATAGGACCTGCAGAGAGAGTGTGTGGATGTGTGTGTTATGCGTGTGTCCGTAGATTCCCACCACTGGCCTGAGTGCGCCGCTCGCTGTAAGCCCCAGGACAAAAGGACAGAGGTCCTGCACGCTTTTGCGAATGGCTGCTCAGCACTGTTTAAAAATCCATTCACAGTCTCCTGGCGCCTGGCTCAATCGCCCAGCAGCCAACCGTGCACAACCTCCCGATAAACCAAACAACACAGCGGGAATACGATGCTCACGCCTTCACAAAGCCACAGGGGAGCCTTGAATACAGGCATGTGGGGAATCCCTGGTATGTTCATGCTCAGTGATGGCTATGGCATGTGTGATCTGCATGAATTTCAATCTCGGGCTGTAAGTGATGTGCAAATGAGAGGATTTCCATTTCGTCCTTCTGTCAGTGTTAGTAGTAGTTCTGAATGACGAGTGAGCTAGCAAGTATGATATCAGTAGTAAGGCAGTACAGTACCTTCCCTGCATCCACCAGCTTGCTGACCTCATCCAGGGCAGGCCCATCTGGAGCATAAAAGCCCCACCGGTAGAAGACTCCACTTGATATCATGTTCTAAGAGGCAAACAGAAAGGAGGTAACAGAAAGAAGTCTGGCAGGTCTGCAGTGCACCTCAATGGGTGTAAGAGAACACACAGAGTGGTATCCGGGTATGAAAAGTTAAGGAAGTCAGCATAGAAAGCTCTCCAGGAGTCCTAAAAAACAGTTTTAACATAGTGCTAAACATACCACCACTGAAAGAGTGAAATTTTCTAACATATCAGTTACCTACCAACTACAAAAAGGTTACTAAGATTTTCTGTGAAAAAATTCATTTCAGCAACATATTAGGTGGTTACAGAGCTTTTCTCAGTGTTAGTTGACAGAAGAATCTGGTAGGTGGTGAGCTTTAACAGCAAAAAGACTCTCTTAGTATTCAGTATATGATAATTCACACATAATAACACCTGTACAATTATCTTTTATGGCTACTGTTTTGGTTGTTCCTGGAAACGTAATCCCTCTATTGAAAATACGTATTTTGTTTCACCAATTCAACGATGGTACAAAGACAAACACAATCATAAAGGAGCAGCTACAAAGCATCTAAAACATGATAAGGTACGACGAAGAAAGAAAGGAACTCCCATTTACTAATCATCAAATTCAACACCGCCTGATATTTGATATTAATACTGTATGTTGTTATTTGCACACCACTTCAGTCTTTGGTAAATCTAACCCTGCTCACTCGAGAAAAAAAAAATGTTATGATGGATTCTTCCTCATCAGTCAGCATTGCCAGTACAAGAAGCTGAACACCAGAGGGCTTAGTTGTGCCGTGATCTCCCAGTTGAAAAGGACGTGCTGTTCAGAGCTCAGCACCAAGGGTGTGACTGGTGTGGCTGAGCCCCAACAAACTGACCAGCTGGCTGCTCCTAGTGGACAAAGGGGCTTGGAGGCTTGGCAAGAAACACACAAACACTGGTATTTGGCGGCGGGGGGGGGGTCAGCTACAATCTGCACAAACACCAAATACTGCTAGTTCAGCAGTAAACACATGCATGCACACACACACACACACACACACACACTCACAGTCTCATCCACACATAACCAACTCCAACATTGCCAGCCATGCTGTCATCAATGCCTGCAATGTCCAGAAAAAGTGAACTCAGTCCCAAGAGCAGCTCCACCCAGTCCTCGCCTGTTCACCCTATAGACATGCTCTTCACTAACAGAGCAGCTGGAGGGTAAGGGCGTACCATGAGGCTTACACACATGAAGGGACTCTAACTGCTTAAATTCACTCTGCACTCGCACCCGGTTAAATTTATTACACCCTGCTGAGTATATTTCTACAGCTGAAGCATACACCTTTGCAGGGGCATGAAGTATGAAGCTATGAAGTCAAGTTATTACATGCCTTTTTGCCTCCAAATTACAGCCAAACTTGATATGATCAACTGACTGGAAATAAAACAAAGACTTGCTGGAACAGGTGTCAACCCATTTCACAATGGGGATCATGTATTTATTTTCACTCACCAGTGGTCCACACCCATAGCCAATGGCATCATGAGAAATACCAAACAACAAGTAAGCTTTCTGTTTGTGATGTACGTGGATGTGCAGGTTATAAACAGCAGTATCTTTGGCAATAGCTGTGTTTGCTTCGGTATTGAATTCAGAAGTTTACCTGTATGGCCTTAGTGTGCAAGGTGCATCCAGCATCTACTGTCCCGTGCAGCAGGCCCAGGGAATCGATGTTGAAGAGTAACGGTGTAACCAGCGTGACATACTTTGCCCCAGACCAGGGCTTCAGCATGCCCATCGCCCACTGCTCTGTTTCTCCACCCACACTGTCTAAAATCACATCAAACCTGAGGGCACCAGCACAGACTGTCAGACCAAAAATAATGAAAAACATGCAGACACTTCATAGCATTTCATGTTTTATCTCCTGCATATTGCTAGAGCTGTGATTTAAAGTGTGTGATCAGAAAACTGTCTTGTCTTCAAGCTTAAGCCAAGATTTACCACTTTGGTTTCATGGGGATGAACCAGTGACCACTCAGGCCTTGAGTCCCAGTTTCCATGGAAACTAAAAAGCGAGTCAGTGAGCTGTTGTGCCATGCTGACAGTAAGATGTTTACCACATTTGGGGTTGTTTAACGAGAGAAGCAAACACAATCTTCATAATCCTTGATGATTCCTTTTCATTAGCATAGTTATTGGACTGGCACTGACTGTAATGATACCTCATTAGAGCCTGATCCTGAGGCCAGTAAAGAACATTTTGTTCCGATCTGTTTTTGTTTTGTTTTGTTTTTTTTACAATACAGTGTCAGCACTTTACACAAAATGTACTCTATGTTACTCCTAAAAACACACACATTTCACGGCAACAGCACATACTTCTCCATCATCTGTAGTTGCTCAGTCGCATCTCCCGCTGTGTAGTCCACCACCTCGTCAGCCCCCAGCCCTCTAACGAGGCCTTCGGCGTTCTGAGAGCATGTAACGGTTACGTGGGCGCCCCAGGCCTTCAATAACTGGCAGCAAGAAGAGGAGGAAAACAGAAATACACCCACAGACACAGTAAGACACCTCACATCCATGCAGAGTTTAAAAGAGTCAAACATATACGGTGGTACAGTTTGCCTTACCTGAATAGAGAATGTTCCAACACCTCCTGATCCTCCAGTGATCAAAACTCTGCGAGGAGAAACCCCAGCAGCTAGAGGGTCATTCAATTACTGTGTGACTCATTTAAACAGAGCTACTAAAAGAAGTGGAAGCCTCAGGGTGTAAAAAAGGATTCGCAGGATTTGAAGTTATTACATTTCAGGAGGAGTGAATATTCCATTAGACTGCACATCAGGTTAAATTTTTTACAGCCTGTGGGTTAAAGCCATGGTTTTAAAACCCCTCTGACGCCAATTAGAATGAAAAAGACTAATTTCACAGCTGAAATGAATGTGGGGAAAAAGGTGTCTCATTTAAGGTCTGCAAGACTAAACTGATTTTACAAAAGAAAAAGAGCTCATATAAAAACTCCAAGACCTGAAAGACTTAATTGACGACCATTTATAATAGTATTCAGCAGCTCTAAGACTTCTTACTTTTCTCCTCCATAATGTGACTGGATGAATTCAAGAGAAGTTGTCCAAGATTAGGCTTGTGCTTACCTTTTATTTGAAGAGCTGTCTCTGCAGAGACCACCTGCATTGACAAGAGCAGACAGAGCAGTGTTGGCTACGTAGGGGATGGACGCTGCCTCCGTGTGACTCAATAACTTTGGTTTGTGGGAAATCTGCAAAATCATCCAAACAATGCCCAAAATTAGAAATACATCAGCAGGGCAGCAACCTTTTTAATTATAAACTGAAATACCCAGTCCAATCAGCAGAACGGCTGTGAGGGCAGCTAGCTCAGAAATGCTGAATAAATTTGGCACAAAAACAGCAAGAAAACAGAGGGCAATTTGTGTGTCTCTGTAACTGCTGCTACACTGGCTCCTATGAACCAAACAAACTGAATCCTAATTAGTTTGTACACTGCAGGATTACATAACAAGGTTCACTTCTTCCAAACTTTGGTCTGACATTTCTTTACATCTCATACAAGAGCTGTAAATCAACTCTTTCCATTTGGTTGAAAACATATTGACAGGAAAGTCAAAATACTTAAAAATCTAGTTAGATGAGAACTGAATAACGAATCCGCTTAGGATTTAGAGTCAATTGATGATGAAAATGTACTGCAGTGATGTAAAACTACTGGCTATGTAGTTCACCTCATACTCTGTTAGAGTCACAAATTCTGCCAGACTGCCTTGTTTCCATGGCGGAACAGCAGCCCACACCTGCAACACAAATATGACATTTAACAGGCTGAACACGACTCCATTTGACCGCCCACTTCAGTTGTTAACTCTGCTTAATCTGCTATTAAGCTCTTAGTCAGCTGTTCCCATTTTTATCATTAGTCATTTCTGAAGATGTGTTTACATTGATGGTATGTGGAATTCTTTTACTGATTTATAGCTCTGCTATTTCACTATGTTCAATTTGCATAATTACATTTTCATCTGCAGGAACACAGTAAAGTGAATATTATGGGCAACAGCACAGTAGACATCTCAAATTATGATGAATTGTAGGAAAAAAGAGCTCAGTCTTTCCTCCAAAAAAACAAACCATCAACAATTTTGCCTTAACATTTACACCAAACAGTTACAACATTAAAACCACTGACAGGTGAAGTGAATAACATTAATCATCTGTTTACAATGCAATGTCCTGCAGGATTCTGGCAATCATGTCAATGTTCTTTGACAAACACACCACCCACTGAACCACTGCCGATCAAATTAGGGTGTGGGTGGGACCTCCTTCCACATGGAGGCCCCATCCTCAATGGACAGGACCGAAAGGACGCTACATTCTGATGCCGGCAACCACAAAATACGCGCAGAGGTCCTGTGTTCCTTCCCCTGGCAGGTCAGAGCTGCTTTGGCAGCTCAAAGACAACCTACAAAATACTGAGCAGGTGGTTTCAGTGTAGTAGCTGATCAGTGTATACTATGGGAGATTTCACTTTAAGATCTTTGGGTGTGTTAGACCAGTGTTTCCTAATCAGTTTTGGCTTGGGCCACAGGCTGGGGGCCACCACGGCTGTGTTGCAAGTCAACGAGGAGGACTGTTTGTTTAGAATTTTTATAGCACTCTTGCATTAATATGCTATTCAATTTGCTGAATTAACCACAAAAAGGCAATTCTATCTGGTCATGTTATAAATAAACTGTCCGGAGAAAATATATCATATTAATGCACTGCAAAATAAAATTCTGAGTACACTTTCACAGGATTTTATCCATATCGCCTTCTACTAGTATACAGTCACATCCTCTAAACAACAGGTGTTCAGTAGAGTTCCTACCTCATCTCCTGGAACAAAATGGGTGACCTCAGATCCACAGTCCACCACTACACCAGACAAATCACGACCCAGTATTAGAGGAAACTCACTATCACTGTCCATCACAGACACTGGATCCCTTCTCAGTTTAAGTAATTTAGCCCCGTAACCACCTGAAAGTGGAGAAAGCAAACAGGTTTGTCTTGTTTTTTTTAAAAAAAGCTTCAACTTCCCTGATTTGATTGAACACTTACCCCTCATAGATATATCAAGAGGGTTCAGACTAGCCGCATGGATTTTAATCATCACCTCAGTGGGACAACTTACAGTGGGGGCGGCGATTTCTTCTGTGAACTTCAAAACCCCATTAGTACCGTACTGATCAATGACCCACGCTGACATACAGCTCTGAAGTCTTGAAGGTGAACTGCAGACATTTCTCCTGAAGCCCACACTCCATCCAGCTCTGGCTAATGTTTTGGTCGAGCCTGCTACTTTCGAGCTGAACAAACACAGAAGCCTGGTTGATGCCATAGCTCGGGCAGAGCCCACTTAAATCGTCCCGCAGCTGTCTGTGCAGCTACAAAGTCATATTTTAATCAAATATGTCATTTAGGAAAACACTTGTCACTATGTTAGCTAGCTTGCTAGCTAGGGAGCTACTGAGCTAGCATGAACAGAACGTCAGCGCTCAAAGCATTCGTACAAATGGACACAATAGGTCAAATAAACAAGCGACGACACCTTTGCGCAGGTTAAGTGCATTATCGAATTTCGCATTAGGTTTAAACAAGAACCACAGCTGTAAAAATCAGCAGATAACACACCCCTCTTCAGCTAAATGGCTACATAACAAGCTAACCTTTGAACTCTCAGCAACAGCCAATCCGAAATCTGTAGCTAAATAGGCTGTAGCCAATAGGATAAGAGAAGGACTCTGACGTCTATTGATAAGATAAGATGAAAGATAAGATGAACTTTATTGATCCCGCAGTGGGGAAATTCACTTGTTGTGGCAGCTCACAAGAACACAAGAAGAGTGCAAAAAGTGTGCATAAACAGTTACAAAAAAATATAGAGGTGAAATAAATTAACAATTTACAAGGTAAGTAAAAATAGTACACTATAAAGCTATATACAAGTCCTCATAAGGGAAGAAAGAGGACTAGACCATAGAATTATACAGCCTAACAGCAGCGGGAATGAAAGACCTGCGGTAGCGCTCCTTCCTACACTGAGGGGTAATAATAAGTAATAATAAGCCTAAGTAAAAGGTGAAGCTTAACAACAACAACAACAACAACAATAATAATAATAATAATAACAAGCCAGCATATATGAATTTATTTTATTTTCTGTCATTTTATTTTTAATGGAATAGATCTGCAGTATGGAATTTAATATTAGACTCTATCGTCTATACTTTATTGTGTTAGTTTGTTGGCTGAATTGGTTTCTTCACTGTTCAAGAAATAGCAATGATAACAATAAATTGTGATATGGTAAATGTGCTACAATTCTGTAGTAATAAAAAAACACAAACAAACAAACAAACAAACACTTAAACTCTAATAGAGAAAGAAAAACAAAAGTGCAGTGACTCCATTAAGGCTCAAACACAAAAATCCATTATGTGGCAATAATGGTCTATGATCATAAAAATGCAAGTGAACATGAAAAAATTATAAACTAATATGCTTGAGAGGTCCACTCTACAGTAAAGTGACTGCTGAGTGCTCCATCAGCTGCAGACAAATGGGTGGAATACATGCCCATGTAGTAAAGGCTAATGGACAGAGCACAGATGAGCAAATAAAACCAAAGGCAAATGGGCAGAAAACATTATCTGTTTATGTCTGAGTAATACTCAGGGGGCTGCACTGGGGTTTGTTTTACTGTTGAGGCTATAGTTGTAACATGACATTAGCATATCATGTCTTAAAGATTCATTTGGGGAAACTGATTATAGACAAGAAGCCCTCTTGATGCATGAGCCACAGCTTATCATCATCCTTTTCATTCTTGAACTGAGAGCTGAGAGTTTCTTCACTCTAAACTGGTTACCCTGCAAACAGAAGTGAGCTTAAAGCAAAACAGCCGCGCTGCTGTTGACCATTTTACATAGATTAGTGCTGACAGGATTGCTGCTGCAAAAGCTACATGCCTTCCCATCAGGAGATCTCACGAAGCATAAAAAATAAATTAAAAGACAAAGAAGCGGCTCAGTCACATCATGCCATCTTAATTAGAGGCTGTTAAAATAATGAAATAAATCAAAACACACTTGTCTAATGCACATGATATAATCTGAAAGCAGAACTGATATTTTCTCCAAAGAGAGAGGGTGAGAAAAGGGGCCAGTGGCTGTGTGATCATGATTCAGCTCGAAACTAGGCAACAAACAGCACTGTCATTATAACCACAGCTCTCAGGAGAAAGAGGACACACTGGAAATTGGACGCTTTGTGGCTCAGTGCTGGTTCATTATAGTCGGCCTGTCTAATGAATTATATCTGTGGCTATATTGCTAAAAATGCCAATTCTTGCTGAGAGAAGAGGATGTCATTTTTCAGGCAGCACCCTTACAAAAATAACCACTATTGAAAAACCCAAGACAAGATTGGGTCAGTCTATGAGAGTATCATCATTAAATTGGTGTTTTGGGGGAGGGTCATTCCTCCCTAGAAATATCATGTGTAGCTTTTCTAGGCCTCCCTTCCATCTTGGGACCTGTGGCCCAAATCACATGGTTGCTCTAAAAAGTATAGCTTTAATCTAATTTCATTCAGTAGTGTTGTAAAAATGGGTGTCAATATCTGACTTCCTTACCTTCCCTCTGGTCATCTCTGCTATCTAATATTTTGATAGGTTGTTCGGTATTTTCATGCATTCAAGTGTTCTTTGTTTATTGTTTTCTTTCATCAGTCATAATTTTCCTTTTAAGCTCTTCCCAGAGTCACACAAACCAATTAGCAGACAAATCTCCTGATACTTGGCACACCCCAGCTAAACAGCGAGCCTGCGGTGAGGTGGGGCATGAATGGACACTCACTGCTAGCATAATGATCATACAAGCCTTGTTTATTATATGCAGCTCCTTGTGAGCCATGACAGACAGAAAGAAAGGAGGACTGTGCACCAGCACCTCTCTCCAGCTGGGCTCCCTGATTATATTTTTAGAATGAACGATTGGTTTCTCTCCTTGGTAACTGCCCCATTTTTTTTCTTGAATAGGTCAGACACAGTGGATACTGTCAGTCACGTAATGAAAAATCTGCCCGAAACCCCAAAAAATTCTTGTGCTGCTTTTCACACAGTATGCCATTCCTCCTGGTTTTTCAGAGATACAAACAGGGTCAAATAAGCTGGCTTTTTATTTTCTGTTAAACTACTATAAAAAAAAGAGGTTAGCTTCTTTGTGTTTATTCTTTTGCTGTTATTGTTGTCCCTGCTAAAATGTGAAATTTGGTGGCAGTTGTCGAGTTTACTTTTGTAGAGAGACGGGGCTTATGCTGCAAACTATCTGCAGTACCACTCTGGTATTATGAAACAATGAAAATTTCTAAATAATGAGCTGAGATTGAATAATTTGGGAAATCATTTACAATCAAGTATGCCTGTCTGTGTTTTATAAGGTAATGAGCTTTTCAAGAAAAAAAACAAATAACAAATGACTAAGTCTGTGCACACACACACACACACGCACGACATGGCCAGTCCACAACAGCGACACAGGAAACGAAGTATGCTATGCTGTTCATCTCTCAGATAGCATCTTATCTACAGGCTTCCTCCACACTGCAAGGACAGCAGTGGAAATATAATGCACTGTTCAGTTTCTGTTTATCCTGGGGATTAGGGAGAACTATGGTATAAATGCTGACATTAGAGTTATTGCTGTTAGTTTAAAGCTTTGGCTTAAACACCGTTAATGAATTCACACACACACACACACACACACACACACAGAGGGATATCTTGCCGAGAAGAAAAACTTGAAACTTGAAAGACAACCTGAAAGACAACACAGAAGGATTAAAAATAGTAAAATAACGAGTGTGTGCTTTTGTTCCCAAATGTGTCTCCATGTCCTCATGCATAACTCAGGCACAATTAATCACCATTCTTTTCTCTAGTTTTTTCTCTAGTCTTTTTCATTCTTTTATTTCACATTTTTATTTTTACAAAAGTGTCATCTTTGCAAATAAGCACATATCCTTGGCAAGATTATGAAATAGCAGCAGTGACAAGGAGGACAGAAACTGGAAAATTCAAATTAGGTTTTTACAGAAGAGATGTATTTACATAGAAACAAGTTCTTGTGACAACTTCGTCTTGGACAATGCTGACATTGTCTTGTCTAATGTAAATGTGTTTTAACTTTAGGGGGGGGGCTGCAAGCTGCTTCACCTTGCTTGGTTTTGATCTTGGAAACAATGAGTAAGCCTGTCTCAGCAATGTGCACGTAATTCATAACTAACTGCCAGGACATAAAAAAATGATGACTGATATAAAACTTCACTGTAAACTCTGTGATTTATTGCATTTCTACTTTTGTTCCAACTAAGGATGCAAACTGCTGTGTTCCTATAAATACAGCAAATGCCAATATCTACAGACAGAGCAGCTCCTTAACAAAGTATCTCTCCCTGACAAACCCCTGACTTCACAGTTAATATTACACAGACTGTCAAACATAAACAAAAGTAGTCTGCATTCATTCACAAACAGAGAGAAAGCATTTATTTACAAGAGTCTGATACTTTAGAACCTTAGGAAAGAATGCTTCCTCTGGATTCCTGTCCGGTGCTGCCAACTTCTCTGATGTTATTATCAAAAATAATATTAGTTGTTTGACATTTTTAGGAACTATACGCATATTTGTTTTCTGTTAGATGAGATGATTGGTATGATATTAAATATGAAGCCACAGCTGGCAACTTTGCTTAATTTTGCATAAAGAACATGCAGCCCGGGTCAGTCTGAACGTTACAGAATAGTCCTATCAGCACCTCTAGAACTCAGCGTAAAAATGACAATTATCTGTTTTTTTATGTGGGGTTATAATTCAAAGGAATAGTCTGACACATAACCCCCATAAAAAGGGGGTTGATGTTTTTACACTTCAGTTTTTTAAAACAAATAAAACTTAAGTTGATTAGCGAGCTACTGAGGTTCAAAGCTAACTCTTTCCTCCAGTTTTCAGTCTTTGTGCTTAACTAAGCTAATCAGCTGCTGGAGGTCGTTTCATGTGTGATGCAGCTCTTCTTATGATTCATAAAATATTAAACTATTACATTAGAAATTTATTTAAAATAATCCTTTTTGCTTTTTAAAAATATTATGCAATTTGTTTTCAGGCTGAATATCTTTATGAAATTGTAAACATTACTGTTGCTATTTACATCAAACACTTTTGATAAAGTAACTGCTTGCACCACGTTGTATTATGCAGTTGTGAAATAAACAGGTGCATTTACTGCTGTGAATCACAAGTGAATTGATTTTCCATCTAACATAATCTACGCCTGCACAGATCAAACATAATCCACTCAGCTCCTTTGCAGGCGAACACTGCACTTACACAAATGCAACTAAACTTTCTCCACAGTTCACACACCTAATTGGGCAGCCGTCTGGTAAATGAACCACATTCATTATACAAATGTCAGTGCCTGCTGGTGGAGTGTGGGACGAAACAAGGGCCGGGAGGATGTGCGGAGGGGCTGTGAGTCGAGCTGACAGGCTGCTAATGAGATATCATCAAGGAAAAAGTCTACTCAGTTCTTTTAACAGCCACAATTTCTAACATAGTGGCTGGGTGTGTAATATAATGAGGCACACTGTGGAATTATGGTGTGCAACTTTGGTTAGGTTTTTGTAACTGTAAACCCTTTCCATCATTACATGCCCTCACCAGGTTCTCATAACGAACAAGGTCAGGCTCCCTCCTTTATTTTTCTTCACTACCAAAACACTCCAGCACTGTTTAAATATTTTATCTGCATGTTTGACATCCCTTTCGCTATTCAAATTCACTCATCATGTTTGTTGTTTGCAAAGCAGCAGTGGTTGTGATATGTAGTTGTGAATAGAAAGCAAAAGGCTGTATCTGATATCCATTTTAAGCTGAAACATTTGGTTATTGTAAGAGAAGAATAGATCACTTGAGCAAAAATGTTTTTCTGCATAACCATATTTACCTTTGGATGAAATGCTAAACAGGAAATATCAGTAGTAACCTGCCAAGTGAGTCTAAAAACATTTGCCAAAATCATCACATCGGCTGACTATACTGTAAAACCACTGGTGCTGTGAAACATCAGTGCCATTCTCAGATGTGTCATGTAAATGTAAGGCTACCACCTGCAGTCGGGTAGCTTAGCTTAGCTTAGCTTAGCTTAGCTTAGCTTAGCTTACAGGCTGAGAACAGGGGGAAACAGCTAACCTGATTCTTTCCAAATGTAACAAAAATCCACCTGTCTGCACTACTAAATTCTCGCTTATTAGTCTGTTATATCTTATTTATTGAATCCATGCACAAACCAAGGTGTAAAATTAACAATTGGTGTTTATGTTGAGTGTAAAGCACCAAAGCGCAATGACTTCCTGGAGAGACCGATAGGCTCCTGACAACCTGTCTGTGACAGCAAGACTACAAAGTAAATGAGGTATTATGTGTGGGAGGGGGATTTCATTACATTTGCACAGAGCCATGCTCGCTGTTTCCCCCTATGTTCAATCTTTATTGTTAAGCTACACACACTACAGGTGTTCAGTGCATATATGAACACCTGTTGATTGACAACTACTACACAGGCAGTGACTAGCTTTGCCAAAATTAACAAGAGCTATTTCCTTAAAGAGCACAAATTGAAGTCTGAGGTAGTTAAGGCTTCAACAGCAAAGTCTTGATCAGCTTTTGAGGAAAATGATTCAATGTGGTTTACATTCCTGGGTGCCCTCTGCCTGCCACACCGTAGATGAGGGGTGAATCCTGGTTTGGGACCTTGAGATTTAAAACAAACTTACTGAAAGAAATATTTAGATTTTATAGTTTCTAGATATTCAATATCAAACACTCAAAGTTTGTGAGAAGGTGAGCTCATCACTTCATCATCAGAGGATCTGGGAAGCCACTTTGCCACAAATAATAATCCATTGGTGTGACCTCCAACAAATGTTTGTTGGCTGTGGCTTTTTCAAGTTGAGTCACAATTTGTATCTGAGATTTTGAAAATATAACTGAAATAAACAGCTCTTAATTCTGAGACAAAATGGTCTCATTTAACATTACAAAAACTGGCACTGGTCTTCAAACACCTGTGGTGGTCAACATCTATTTCAAATAATCAAACTTTAATTTAGACTTGAAGTTTCAACACTTAAGACAAGATGTAACATCCACGTTTTTATCAGATTTACAAAGCCAAGATTCAAATGCCTGATTTTCAGTAACCTTTAATGAGATCCCCTCAGAAAATCTTGGCGGAAAAAAACTATTTCAAGTGTGTGAAATTTCACTGTGTAGCTTTCAGTCTGTCAGATGTTTCTGACAGGCGAGTGCAGCCTGAAGAAAAGGCATCGATTCTCTGTTGCCTCGTAGACCAGATGGTACTGAGACACACGGACTCTCGCTCACACATCAATGTATTCAACAGTCATTGTGTGCAGGATTAGTTAATGTACATCGCAGGTTTCTGGCTCGGGCTTCTCGTATAACCTTCTTTCGACACGCGGTGGGTGGAAGCTATTCCCAGCAAACAGGTGCCATCATGTGGCATCAGGTGTCCTTCCAAAAGGTTAGACAGAGAGGGGGCGACGGTCTGTCCTAGATTCGCCGTTAGTTAGATCAGAGTCGCTCTCGGAGGACACTGAGTTTGGTAGCCACCGACAGCAGGGACAGTGGTGCTGTACATCTGGGATACAACCTGATTTGCTTATGAAATCAGGTTATCACTGTTGGCTTCCTCTCCTTTCATGTTAAACAGGTCACAAGAGGCTCACAAAGGGATGAGACTTTGCATGACAGCCGAGTAAATATTAATGTGTGTGTTCAGATTGCATGTGAAGTAAAAGCAAAACCAATCTGAACTCTCAGGGGCCATTGATTATGTCCAGCATTGATGAAGTGAAAATAAACCTGCCACAAAAATCTGGTCACATTCGCCCAGCAGGACAGTTGTACAGCATTGGTGTCAAACATCTTTCTATTGTTTGGTTTCCATGGTGACTGCAGCCTCTGGACATGAATCACTGAAACTGCAGACAGGAACAGAGGATCTATTTATGCACGTAATTGATGAGCTACACGTGATTAGTGAAAATGAGAGAAACCAAACAATGTAATAGAGGTCTATGCCATCTATGCTAATTGAGCCACTTTAGCTGTCTGCTGGTACAGCAAAGGCCAGCCTCACTGTGTCTGAAAAGCAACAAGCTTTCTAACAGGGGCAGGGCAGAAAAAAAATGTGCAGCTTATCATCTGGCAGGAAGGACCTTGCAGCTGATATACAGGCTTTTTAAGCCTTTTTCCTTCTCCTTCCTCTATTTCAAATCATTAATGACATAATGTGAATGAGATGACCCTGTTGCCCTTCTTATGATTAATTTACAATTGATTTTCTTTTGTGTATCACAGAAGAATTGCAGTCAGTGTTCTTTGCAGTTTAGTTTTTGATATATCTATGTTGTGTGCACAGTGTGGTTTCCAGGCACAGCATAATCAGCACTAATCAAATAAATAACAAGCGGCTATAAATCAGCCAGCACAAAAACAGGGCAATATGTAGTAACAGATTTGAAATTGTTAAAGCCTGTATTTAAACCAGAGGGCAGGGCAATAGTTGTTACAGATGTTGTTTCTTTGGAAAATAAATTCATACATTCTAGTGAAAGGCTGACCTTATTTCTGTCCGATTTTATACTGAACCACTTTCATTCCCGTGTACCGGAGTCTTGTTTGGCAGCTCAATCAGTAAAAATAAAATACAAGAGCCTATTAAAATGAACTTACTCAATGGCGTGAGAAGCAGCACAAACATTCGACAAAAGAGGTGAAGAAGGAAGCAGCAGTATATGTCATCCTTGGTCAGGCATGAGCCTTACCAACAACCTCCTGGTGCTGCAGTAAATGCAATTAAAATCGAGCATGAAAAGATCCGGGAGCTCATTTATGCCTCTGCACGAGCTGTGTATTTTGCAGGGTTGAGATACCTTCTATTACTCTCTCTGAAGCTATTAAATGCTCACCTGGTACATCTGCTAACGTTTGTTTTTGCTGAATGAAATCTTTATTATTGAGGTTTATTGTGTGACTTATTAAAGAGTTTTGTTGCTTTTTGTGTTTTTTGAAAGTCACTGAATGATAAACTTCTATCTCACTACCATCTGTGTTTTTAGCCTTTTTAGCCTCCAAATTAAGGAAAATTCCAACATGGAGCTAAAAACCATACAGCCCATAAAGCCCACAAACGAATCCAGACTCGTACATCACAGTACGAGGCGGTGATCAGCCTGAACTAATCTGAACAGGAATAACACAAGAAAGTATATTTTATTAAACATATTAGTCATAAAGACAAGAAACTAAAGTCATGTCTATGGTGTCACAAGCTGTAAATATCTTTTACCACCTGTAAGCTGTCTGTAAAAACTAGAGAGAGGAAGAAAATGTCCCCACAGACAAGAGAGGCAACAGCTTGTTCCAGTCGTGAGAGTCAAATGCTGACAGGAACAGATGATTTGCATGAACAGGGTAGAGGAGTGATAAACTGAGAAAACATGATGATAATTTCATCACCTCAAAGTATATTACCGTTAACAGCCTTGAAAACCACCGAGCACTCACATGAACAGCTTTTTAGATCAGATGTAACCATTGATTGATTGATTGACTGATTAGTGGACTTTTGTTCAGCTCTTTCTCAGCTCTACAGTATATGTATAGTAATGGGTATACATTACTATTCACAATAAGTATTTAATTTTTCTGGAATCGTAATTCATTTAATGTTTAAGTTAAAAACTTGTCCATCTTTTCCTAATTCTTCATGTTTCCATCAATAACTGTGTTGGACTACATATTTAAATGATAAATATGCAGCTTAGGTTTCCATTAGGCCTGTGCATTTTCCTCTGAAGTGTTAGTTTAATAAAACTTACACTACTAAAGTATTAAACACAGGTCAGTTTACCATCTACTTTTAAATATATTGTTTGACAGTAAAGGGATTAACTTCAGATGATGATTAATTTATTAAACTTCCAAACTTGCAAATCTGAGAGACGGTTTGCAAAAATGTAAATTTGTGAAAATTGTGTTGGTCCTCTGTCCTTGTGTAAACAAATAAAATCAGATGATGCTTCATCTTGCTTGCAACTGGTTTGTTTGGCGACAACAAATTTGGTTCCTCAGCAGCAGGGCTTGTTGTCATTTGAATGACTTTGGGAGTGTTTTTGAAAACACACCTGCTAAAGCTGTGAGGACACTTCACCTCCTTCAGTTCTTCTTGTTGTGTGCCAGTTTAGACCAACATTCACTCTTGTGCTGTGGGGTTTTGAAAAGATTTCTTTGTCTGGGGGATTTCTTTTATTTTCAAGATACACATGAGCATTTTTTTTTAAAACAAATGAGTCAAACAGCACCCCAGCACCTCTAATCCTAACCTCATTTGTCTGGTTGGCATGAGGGTTGTTGCTTTTTCTTAAAATGGTTTATAAGTTGAAACTAATGGCTTGATTGACTGTTAATGAATCCTTTAATAATAATTTACAGATCTGTTATAAGCCATTAATAGGAGCTACTTTTGAGTGGCCAGGATTGTAAAAAAAAATGAGAGATGCCTGATCTTTTTTAAATAAACCAATTACCATCTGTAAAAACCTGGAGCAAAATCTATTTATTAACAATTCATTAACATGCAAAACAAGCTTGATGGTTCACTAGAAAGTGTAAAACTCACAATTACTTATTAACTACTTATTACTAATATTAATAATGATATTTTTACCAAATTATACCAAATTTGATATTTATACCAAATTTTTGCGAGTGGCTTCCTGTATATAAGATCTATAAATTATTAGTACAGTACAGAATGTTAATTAACTCTTTATAAAACCATTAGCTACAACTTAGAAATGCTCTGACAGACAAATAAGATAAGATAGATAAGTGTTCCCATTGTACAATTTCTTTATGTAGTCTGACTTATAGTATGTTTCCTGTCCAGACACTACAGCTCTTCCAATATACAGCAGTACACAGTATTTTCACGTAATATATTCTCAAGTACACGTTGTTTTGAAGCAGCTTGCTGCAGCTGCTACCTGTCGCCTGGTTTTCTCTCCAAGCAATTTAAAGGCTAGTCGAGCTGTACAGAGCGAACTGTGAAAACAGTGTGAGAACAGTTGCTCTTTATGTTTCTGAAGCTGATTTGATCGCTGGAAATGTCAGTGCCCTAAACTTTTATAATACTTTTATTTCATTTCTTTACTTCAATCATCTCCTGTGTATGAATCAGCCAGTTCAGACAGGGTTTTGGATGCTGGGCAACAAGCACAGTGTTGGAGAGGCTGACACATTTGAGCCTCACATTTGTCTGTGGTGTGAACTGGATTATTCATGAACCCAAAACAAACTCCAGGATAGACTGGATGCTAAAATCTCTCATAGTAAAGCTCACTTTGAATTTTTTTGAGTAAATTTGGATTTTAGGCCACATACATACACTTTATATCTGTGAAATGTACAGATGAATTATTTGAAAAGCCAATTTTTGTTTCCCAAGCAACTCTTTAGTGAGTCTTACTACAGTCCTGAAATTTGACACAAGTCAGGGGGGCTTAGCCCTTAATGACAGAAACATGACCACTGCGTCTAATATCCGTTACGTTATTACCACACAAATAGAAAAAAAAAGTACCCCTTTACTTGTGTTCACGGAGCAATGAAAAGATAAACACACAAACATTTCTGTCCCATTTCACAGCATAATGTATGAATAATCACCACGTGATTGTGCAACTTGTTTTTACACAAACAAAACACATTTGAAAGGCCCTAAACAGTGTGGTGCGTTGAGGAAAGAGCGTTACGTGTGTGTGACATCGTCCCTGCAACATTGCCTGCTGTCTGAATAATTCATGAAGCCAATCAATGATTAAAGGTCTGCTGGGTGTCACACCTCACAACAGAGGAGAGGTGACTGTATGACTGGAGATAGTATGGATGTGGAAGTAAACTGCCTGTCAAGATGAAGTAGAGAAGAAAGAGAGTGAAACTACCGGGAAAACAGAGGAAGACTCTCGTCACGTACATAATCCTCAACTAACAGTTGGTTTATCACAAAATGTGGCAATAAAAATAAAGTCAATATTCTTCTTATTGTTCGAAAGACTGGTTCCATTTTGTTATTTACTTACTTTTATGTATTTACTTACTTTTATATATATTATTTTTTGTTATTTGACTTGTTATTTACTTGGCTAGTTGATCTAACATAAAAGTGAAATAACCCACGCCTACAATCATGACAGCTTATACGATTCCTGTTGTTGCTAACAGCCTGCATCTCGTCTGATGATTTTTCCAGGAAAAACTCTGGCACACAGGAAGTGATGCTTCTGGTGTTACTGGAAGCAGCAACTTTAGCCTATACATAATAATCAGAGGGGATTAGACACAATGGATAAAGAGACAAAGACAAGCCCTGCACAAAACCTCATAAACAGGAAAAAAAACAAACTCTCTGACTGTGCTTTATGCAAATGTTTCGATCTGTGGTCAAAACTAATAACCCAAGAATCTTGAGGAGAAGCATCTCGAGGTTTCACTTGTCATTTTGGCTCTGGCAATCAATTGAAGAGAGTAAAAGTGCAGCGATGGAGGAAAGACAAAGACATCTGAGATCTGATGAGAAGAGAAAACTGGATTGTGGCAACAAAGCTAGTCTCATTTTTCAGAGTCAGGAGCTTATATTAATTTCTCCTCAGCACAAACACTGTCACACAGTTATTTTCCTCTAAGGTAGTCCTCTTTGTTCACACATGTTTTCACAACACAAACATTCTCCTCAGCCTTTGCTCCTCTGCAAAGATCCAAGAGAAGAGGAGAGCCGTTCTCCTCTGGATCCAGTGTGTCTTCTACAGACCCGTCACGCTGTGGCATAAGATAGAGTGCAGCCCATCCACGCACTGTATTAGCAAACAGGTAACACCTGTGCCACTTAGAACCCTCAGGTACTGCTCCCACGAGCCACTCCCACCTATTACACCCCTGCAGCTACGTCCAAACCTGCACCCCACTACCACAATTATGCTAATTCACTCACAAGCCAAAATGCTACCCTTGCAAGGTTTTGGAGGATAGCAGTGTTAACATGAAAACCCTTTTTTGGCTCATGTAAACAGAGTACATTGTTAAATAAGTTGCAACAGGACATTGGTTCTGCCACTACAGTAGACATTTTATAGCTTCGGGCAATCTCTTTAGAAAATGTTACTGGTAATCCCAGGCCTTCTAGTTCAAACTGTTCTCTTACAATCAACCAATCAGATTTATGGCTCAAGATATTGCCAGCTTTGCTAGATCTATATTATTATTTTTATATTATTTGTTTATCCATTTTATATAGAGAGTTCCATTTTAAGGAGTCAGTTTGTTGACTATTTATGTAATGATAGTTTCAATGAAGTAATTCCACAAAGTTTATTTATTTTTTCAGCCATCCATTCATTCATTTATCTTAATGGAATCATATGGAAGTTTTCCAAACTGCTCTCAGGACTGACGGGTGCTCCAGATTTGTCAGTTGGCAATGATGCTTGAAAGATTGCTTTTAGATTTTGTGTTTTATACAAATAGCATCATAACCAGAGGCAATGTCATTTAAGAAAATTAAACCAGCCAGTCAGCGAATTGTGAAATCGCAGAAATGAAATACTGGTTTTGGAATACCACTCTGACAGATATGTTTTCAACAAGAAAAAGGAAGAAAAGAAAACCATCAGTCATTTTTGAAAATCCACTATCTATGCAGTCCCTTCAGACTTGACTAGTGGAGACAGTAAATGGATAGATCCGGAAAAGGGATGTTAAAGGGGGGGACGGTGGCTCGGTGTGGGAAGAGGTTAGTGCAGAGAGGATTGAGAGACAATAGTCTGGGCTAATGAGTCATGAGGCTGGCTTTACTGGTGCTGAGGCATTTCCGAGCTGCACATTACTCACTATGCCATCACTGTGATCACCTCAAACACACAGACATAAGCGTTTTTTGGTAGTTTTGTGTGTGTTCAATGGTTTTAATACTTTTCTTTTAGTGCCAGATAGATAGACACAAAACAATTTCCAAAATACCTACAAACAGAAAAATGCACCACAAAGGTTTAACTTGAAAGCTATTTGTTCTAAAATGTTAGATTCTCTTGAATACACGGCACTGCTCAAAAGTCACTCCTCTATATTATTTTACATGTACACAAATATAGCAAATAAATTCTGGATTGTTGAGTCCATGATATATTTTTCATACTGGCAGATGACTATATGAAACTTTCCCCAGTGGTGGATATTCCATTTTAATGTAAATACTTCTCCCATTGTGTACATCTCAAAGACATGATTTAATTTGGAATCCAATCCAAATTTAATTAACATTAGTGTCTGCCTATGCAGATATGTTTCCATGCTCTGCAGCTGTTGGAGAATTAAGCACTGAGAAATAGACAGGACTAGACAGTGCTGTGTAAAAGCCAAAAGCCAAACATGCTTGAAAATCTAATCAAATGTGACGTTGCATTCCCTCGGGGCCTCTTTAAACTCATCTGTATTCTTCCACTAATTGAAAAATATAAATAATGTTAGTCAAACTCCTGACTGAAACAACAGGTTTCTGCATAGTGGCAGCTTTTACAAGGCTTCTCTCCTCCTTTTAGACTCAAAATGAGAAATCATTGTCATTTAAATGTTACATGCAGGCTCGTTTAGACTTTGTACATCACTAGAATACCACAGAGGCTGGTACTGCTTCATATCCAGTCAGTGTTGCTCTGGCGCTCTTCCAGGGGGGATCAGTGGGGGCATCAGGGAATGCTGAGGCCATCGCTGGCCTGTAGCTCAGCAGTTGCCTGTCTAGACTGTTTGGCAGCTCAGTAACGATGAGTACCACACCCTTTAAATCATCTACCAGGGTGATTGTACAGATTGAGATTGATGCAAATTTGTAGGCTGTAAGAACAAGATGTTCAAAGATTTTAAAACATTAGTAAAACACTGGTTTAAGCACTGGTTTCACATGGAAGATAAACATTTTAGCCCAAGTTAGACAAAGTGGAAATTAAAGAAGCAATTACAGTTGTCCTTTTTCATCATTTATTGTACATTGCCATTTCTTCCATTATATTATACCCAAACTAATAAACAGTACATTTCCATTTATACAAAATATAAACTATAAGGGGGAAATATAAATCTAACATCAACCCTTCCCATATGGTTATACATACAGTCATTTCCTGGTTCTAACCCATGGATGAAGGGGGGAAAGGTGCCAATCAAACCCTCATTGTAAAAGACCACAACTCTTTAAAAATCACAAGGCAAAACTGACACAAGTCCTGCGGCAACTCATTTGCTACAAACATCTCTTTGACATTTCTAATTAAAAAAAAAAAAAGACTGAAAAGCCAAATTATGAAAAAACCCAGCAACAATTTTTTTTTTCGTGAATCTCCTACTGAATCTGCCAAACTTCACTTAACAGACAAAAACCATTCTGATATTGATTGCCAGGTGGATGTGAAGCCACAAAAAGAAACTTCTGTACACTCAAGTGGTCCACATTTCAATCAAGACATGTGACAGAACAACCGCAGCCCTGAGCATCTCCAAAATGTGTTGGCATGACTATGGAAACGCAAGCCAAAAGGGAAGCTGGGCGCACCGCCGTTCCTTTTGATTCCATCCAAGGAGGCAGATAAGGAGGGTTTTGGTGATGTTCTCCAGCTGAAGGTAAACCCCCCTTTATTGAAAGAAATGTCTTGAATTACATAATTTTTTTTTTATCATTATTAAGAAGGACAAAGAAGCTTGTGGAGTCCATCCATGTTAGTCTTGTGGTCTCTGTGCAGCGAAGGGGAGAGAAGTGAGGCTGGACTGGGTGAGGTAAGAGGAGGGGAGGTGATGAAGGAGTGCTGAGGCAGAGATGAGGGGGGGCTGTGGGGTCCTGGTTTCAACAGTAGCGGTGCAGGAGAGAGGCTGCCATGGTGACGGGGATCAGGAAGGAGAAGGAGCCTGGCTGCAGCGAGACGCCTGCTCCGGTGGGGGAGGTGGAGTTGGCAGAACTGCTGTAGGTGTCTGTGGCCATGGTGGTGCCGTTGGGGCTGGAGGTGGAGTTTCCCCCCGCTGTGGGGTCTGTGCTGTTCTTGGAGACCACCTGTTGGAGGATGAAGAAAAGGAGGAAGATGGAGGGATGAGGAGGGTTCAAGACTTTTCTGTAATAAAGACTCTGCTTGGTTTTGTGGCCCTGCTGAACATACATTTGCTGACTATAACGACCACATCATTTAAATTTAATGCAAATGAAGTAATCAAGTTTCACAACAAGGGATCAGCTGGACTCAAAATGTAATGACGCACACATGAACAATTTTCCTAGAAATCAATGAAAATGACTCAGTGTTTATCCAGTTTTAGATTATTGCCACACTGTTAGTTCAGTCAATGACATATACTTTCTAACACCATAGGGTGACAGGCTGGTCTGCAAAATAAGATAAGTGCGACCTAATTGTCACCGCGTCCGTCTCAGATTTCGTTTGGCAAACCGCACCGAAAGGAAACTTTAGATTCACTCCCCACCTTTGAAAAGGTAGACAATACGCAGCACCTGAATCATTAATTCTGCTGGAGTGTAAGCTAATCAAGAGGTAAAAAATAAATGTAGAAAAAAGTTGAAGTACATACACAAAGTTTTTTTTTTTATTGATTAGAATTGATGATCGTGTTAAGTAGTCCTAAGTAGTCCGGAGGCTGCAATCCAAGACCTTCACATCAAATGATTATTAGAGTGTAAACTCGGCATTGACACATCATTAAAGTCAAATACCACACAGTTAAGTAGCCATGCACAGTAATTAAAGTAAATTTGCCCCCGGCAGAAATACAATAAATTCCAACCGCTGCCTGCAGATTAATGAATTTTAAAGCGATGCCAATAAACGGAATAAATGTCATCTTACCTGTGTCGATAAGCATATGGCGAGCACAAGCACACCAAGCTGAGCAATCGTCATTTTGAACATTTTTTCCTTTTTTTCCGCAGTAATTTGGCCAGATGGAGGAGGCTGCCCACAAACGCCGCTTCTATCTAATGTGGACGCAGCAACAGACGGAGGTTTTTATACCAGCAGGTCTGTGACGTAGCGTAGGCTATAGGGTCCTGACGGAGTCCCGGACATGGTGCAAATCACAAGTTTTACAGGAATGTTGTATACTGACCACACTAACTTCATTTAGAGAAATAAATGGCACACTTTAGTTTGTGCAGTAGCTGACTGTTGAGACATTTGGGCAGCCAGCTGAATAAGAAGATTCCATCCCAGTACTAAATTTTCCACTTTCCTACCATATGTTTGATTGCATTTCTCAAGTGCAGGACTCCTTGTTGAGAATAAATCCACTTTCAGCAACACAGTGACCCAGGGCGCTGCGCTGGTTACGATCTGTATACAGCTGCACGCTGCTCCCACCGTTATGTAGCCAATAATGAATTTTAATCTTCCTAGTTCAGGCTATAATTGGGTTTGATTGCTGAGACACCTGCTGTTTCAACAGGTAATAGCTCATAATATGTTGTTTCACTTCAGCTTTAGGAGAAAGTGACATAAATCGAATGAAAGACAGGAAAAGGCAAACTGGAAAGTTAATACAACCTGTTGAACACCGGTCAGCGCGTCGGGTTATAAGTGTGGAAACAGCGACACCTAGTGTTCAGGATTGAGTTGCACCAGTTATTCATAATTCTACACGTAGAAAATATGTGTGTTTCAGAGTGAATATTCTCACAATTTGTAATAAGGTGGAAATCTACTCATTACTATGAAGTCAAGATGAAGAATCTCAGGCTGAGAAGCTGAAAGCCACAATCAACAACATAAGCAACAGGCCCTTCAGCATAAGACCACACAATCCACTCGCCAGCCAAGCAGACCCTAATCCTTTTGTAATCTATCATTTTTGTGTTTTGTGATTAGTAACTAGGCTTAATTTCGATGTTAGAAATAGTTTGTGCGTCCAATTTTAATCTAGTTCCACCTAGCCTACATTTTATACAGGATTAAAAACACAACTCACAATAATGTCCTATACAAATAAACAGTACAAAATTATTCAGGGGACAGTAGATTTTGATTTCATCACTTGACAGATTTTTCAGTATTGAGTGTATAGCGAAGATATATGGGTTGCTGTTCAAAAAAATCACTCCAGACAATGTTGTGTTTAAACCAAAACTTTGCAAAATATGACATGAAAACTGAATTTTCCTTAAAGACATAATATGCAGGAACTTCTTAAAACAATGTACAGACTGACCCACTGGGAATTGTGTTGCTCTGTTTGTATTTGTGGAGACCCTCCTTCTCTCTGCCTGTAATTTCTTATTTCTCATTATATTTGTGCTGTGCTTCAGGATGTTTTGGTGTTGGTGATGATGTTATTTGAGCTCTGGTTGATCAACATTCAACCAGAGCTGCTTAGTGGTGCGTTGCAAACAGAAACTTACAATTGTTGCAGAAAAACATAGTAAGGGTTTATTATGGTTATGTTTTGATTTGACTATATTATTTACTTTTGGTGTTGTATGGATCACGCGTTCTCAGCTGCGGACCAAGTTGTTGTTGTCAAATGTAATCTAAATGTAAACTGCAGTTAAAATTGTTGAATATCCTACAGCTCATCTTGTTTGGTCAAGGAGGCAGATGCCTTTTGCATGTAATTTGATACAGGGAGACCACCGGGCAATATTCATAACTATTCAAAACCAACGGGTAGACATCACCCCCTAGTGGCCAAAACACTTTGTAAACCACAAGAGGTCACACCGTATATCCGCCTGCTGATGCTGAAGACCGCACTACAACATTTTCAATCATCTCCTCAGCTGACAGGGTGCGATGTTGAATGTAATCGCGTATCCAGGGACAATAGTGCAAATAATAATAACCCAAGCAGTTTTCATGATTATGTTTTTTTTATGGAGATTGTAATTTTAGACCCATAAATACTGTCTATCATTTGTGTAAGTGGATTTCTGGATTTCTGAGGGAACTGTGAGACGGTCTTATCCCCGCTTTCACCCCCCTCCAGAGGAACCTAAAGGGACAGCGCTCCCTGCAGAGGCGCCAGATGTGCAATGTTATGGAGAGCCGGAGAGAGGGGCCTTTTGTGAGGCATCAGATAAGCCCTGTTCCCAAAGCCGGGCCGGATCGGGTATCATCAGCGGGTGTACGAGGGGGCGAAACCCAAGCCCTGCGCACTGGATCGGATTTCTGTTTACACGAGCGTGGTCCCCGGATTCCTCCAACCATAGCAGACCGAGGACGGCTGGAGACAGGGAGGAGAGGTTCTGAAACAGCCCTCCTGTCCCGCCTGTCTGTCTGTCTGTCTGTCTGTCTTTCTGCAAAGAGACCAAGTGCCAAGTTCTGCAAAAGAGACATTTAAGGATGCAGCAGACCCACCAAACCCGGTTTGCCTGTAGCTGGTAATTACATACCCAAAGTTATCACCTTAAATTCACCACGAAGGGTAGGATCATGAACCTGAGGCTATTTAAGCTAGGATACTGATCCATAACATTTATATACATAACAGCAAATATGAAAGCAGTGTTAAAATAAAGTTGTCCAACTTGTCTGAAAGAGCACTCATGCTTGTTTATGTCGCTGAATGCAACTTGATCGTCCCATCTTTTCACCACTAGCCTGGAAACATGATATTGTAATAAAGACTGTGGCCTTTACCATCAAGAATAACCATGGGCCAAATGTTTATGTTCAAAGCTCTTGTTTGCGCTCAGGCTCAGGACACGCGCCTCTATGTGAATATAAATCCTGTCCTCAGGCATCTGGTACTTTTCCTAAGGCACGGGTAGCTCAGGGGCCAAATGTGGACGTTTCAGGTGTTTTTTATGCGGTGCGCACAGATGCTCTCTCTCTCTCTCTCTCACACACACACACACACACACACACACAGGCACTGATTAAACAGATGCCATTTGAGAAAGCCCCATACATTCTGCCATGGTATCATTTAACGCACCGCGCTCTTTTCATCTCTTTATTTTAAGACAAGAGTATTTGTACAGTGTTTGTACTGTGTCCCCTCAGATAAAGCACAGTCTTTGCATTCCTTATGAAATGTATCTGTTGAGATTTGGGAGGGGTGGGCGCCAGGTGTTGGGTTACATCAACTCAGAGAGACCTCCCTTCCCTATGCGGAGAGGGCACGGTGAAGTTACACATAACAAATGACAGGAAGCATGGGACTTTTCTTTCATAATAAAAGCAGTAAGTGTAAAGGGTACTGCGGTGCAGTACACTTTATCTAAGGTATAACACAAATTATGCAACCTAATATGCCCTTTTTGTGTTTTGTTTACTTATATTTGTACTTATATTAACTCAGTTTTAGGCAATTTTAGTCAAAGATTTGTAGTCAAAAACATCCAGGAGACTAACTCATTGAACATTGCTTGAACAAACAATAAAAAATAATAAACTAACAATTAATCTTTGACAAATCAACGCTTTAGTGGTTAGATCTACTCAGGTTTGTGGCCACAGAAAGCGCTGTTAAAATGTACCCTAAATGGGATTTAGCTGGGATTGTGGTTGTAGACAAATTGTGGTGCATGTTGACAATTACACAGATCATAAAGCATTCTCATTTTGTTTTAGTTTTTTTTTCATTTTGTAATTCATATAAACATCTGTGTTTCAACTCTCAGCTAAGGTGTTGATTAGGCTATGTTTGATCTGAAGCTGTCTTTATAAAACAAGTTACTTAAGGTTGTCATTGAGAATATACTTTGAAAGTCCCAACCGGAAGCCGTGTCTTTGTTACTGGTACATGCTTGATGGTGTTGGAGAGGAGAGGGTAGTGATTGTTCGGCGGCGGAGCCTTCAGCCTGCAGCGCACGCATGTTCAGTGGACTCGTATGGTGTAAAGCTCCAGATGAGGGACTCAGAAGTCCGGGAATGACAGCCGCTGTCACCGGGAGTGACAGCTTTCACTCTAAGCTCCTCCAATAATAAGAAAAAAACCTCCAGCTGATACTCAACAGTGATCCGGATCGGATCCAGCCAGAACCAGGACTATGCCAGAGATGGAGAAAGGCAGACCACCGGAAAATAAACGCAGCAGGAAACCTGCTCACCCAGTAAAGAGGGAGATCAACCAGGAGATGAAGGTGAGTGAGTTTGTGTGCTTCTGCTGTATTAGTTTTTATGCAGTGAGACGTGATGATGACCGAGCGATAACTTCTGTGCGCACACAGCGTCTTCTCACTCGTAGCCAGCTGCTCACAAATCAGTGCTGGGAATAATGAGACGCATACTGTGTTTGTTGTCAATGACTTTTATGTAAACATACTTCATGCGTTCATATGTTCATGTTTCATGGACGCACTTTTTTTTGGAGGGAGGGTGGGGGGGTTTAGAAAAATCAAAGAGACCTTCATAGTTTGCATCCAGTATAAGACAGTAAACTACTCATAATAAAAACAATTAAACGTAAACTCGATATATGCCACGCACATCGGCAAGTGATATTTTAATTATAAATGTGAAGAATGGTGAAGAACAGTAGGCTGGTCTTCGCCTTCCAGTGACGCCATGTCAGGCCAGCTGTGGCCGGACGCTAATGTCCAGCGGAGATCCAGATGTGCGTCACTTCTTCCCAGCTCTTGCGGTGCGCACGGTTTCTGTACCACAGAGGCTTACACTCATGTCTTCCAAAAGAGAGAGGGGGTATTTATATCCTTTAAATAGCCTACCTCAGCCTTGCACTGGGAGAATCAATTCTAAGCCCTATAAATGTATATTGTAAAAGATGCACGTATCAGATAAGATAAAGATAATGTTCACTAGGCCATGTACTCTTAGTATCTCTCCTCTGTTGTCTGGTTTGAAGGACAGTCCCTGCACAGGCAATAGTAAGTTAAATCACAGAAACAGACATGATTCCCTCCAGCCTATTACTGCATGGAAACTAATCCGTGGATTGTCTGCCGTGTTTGGGTTAGGACACTGGCCATTTGAGAGTGTTGACTGTGGGATATCTGCAGCTCCTTCAAGCAGGAGCTCAAAAATCTAAAAAGACAAGCATTTTTTTGGGGGGAGGAGGTTTTGGCCTTTCGTGAGAGAGGAAATGTGGTCTTTTTGTGTAAGTGGTTTGGATTGTAGCTCTTGATAACCAGGGGAGGTGTAGTGTTACAACTTAACTAATTTTAATCAAAACATGTGAAATGCAATCCCCGCTTGATGTAAGCCTGCCTGGGCTGAATCTCAGGGTCGGCCTCGGTTTGTTGCCTTTGGCTGCAACTCTCTCTGTGGTTTGGGATATGGCTTGTCACTCTCACAAAGCAGATGTTTGTCTGAACTGCCAAAAAGAAACAAAAACAACATTGTGGGAAGTGGGGGAGTGGATGAAAAAAAAATTGCCCATCTTTCGTTAACAAGAAAATGGAAAGACCAAATGAGACTGTATGCATATAAGAAAGTTGCAGTCCTCCTGCAGACAATAACCAAGTTAGACATGATGTGAAACATACGTGACTTAATCCTAGAGATGTGCACCTTGAAAATGAGTCACATTATGAAAGGGCAAAAGAAAGGCAGGCAGGCAAGCAGGCAAACCGATTTCTAGCTCCGCTGAGGTCCAGCCTTGTGTTGTCTCTGTAATACATCCGTTTCAACACCACATTCGGACCTACTCCCTCCACGTCAGCCCTGAGCGCAGCACCAGACACCGGATACTTAACTTTAATCATCGTTAGGCATATTTAGCTGCATATGATACCGCTGCTTGCACTCACCCACACACTCTCCCAGACACACACCACAGCAGAAAGTGAGCAAGCAAGGGAGAGATCCATTTCTTTGAGGCCCTAGTGCAGAGCAGAGGTCGGAGTGAGGAAAGCAGGGGAAAGAATGTGCAGTCAGTACTACAGCACTACAACACCACCACAGCAGGCTGGCTGTGCTGGAAAAGGGTGAAACTTGAGAGGCAGCACTGTGTCGGGTGTCAGGGCTGGAAGGTGCTGGAGTGGAGGGGAGGATGGTGAAGATGGGAGGTGAATTTGGGGGGGGGGTGTCAGAGCAGAGGAAGAGAGACAAGAGGAGGGACAGGGAAACTGAAAGAGAGTGAGAGTGGTGGACATTGGGAGAAAGAAGAAGGGAGAGGAGTGGGGCATTTCCGAGAACCGTGGGACCTCGCTGTGGTGTAGGGTGTCCCGCTCTGATTTCTGCCCGTTCCAGATCAGGTTTCTCCACCAATCCGGTGCTCCCAAAGCCACAGAGAGGGGTGGGTGGATAAAGAGAGAGACCTTTGTGGGTTGTTTTTTTTCATCTGGTCGTAATAAAAAAAAGAGGGGGTGGGGGGGCACCACACATCCCATCTGTGGAGAACAGTTTTCTTTTCTCCCTCTTTTTTCCAATTAAAAGAGATAAACAAAGGATGATTCATAGATTTCACACTGGTGTTAGGTTTTAAACCTTTCCGTCTCAGATTTAGCAAGAGTAAACAACTTGAATACATCATGGAAAAAGCGTCATACTGTACTCCACTGTGCCCGTATTCATTTCTCCAACTGGGCTGGGGCTGAGAAAGAATCCCTTGCATTGATTCAGAGTAGGAAGGTCTGATTATGTTTAACATAGGATAAAAAGTTCCACTAACAACCCTAAGATGTACGGTCAGAATTTCCCATTTGCAGGCAAGCCATGGCTCAGTTACCCTATCCCTTTACATAGAACATTAATCAGTGATTTCTTTTCCTCTTTTTCTCTCTCTCTCTCTCTCGTGCAGACGTTTGCAGAAAGCACCATGAATGAGCTGCTGGGATGGTACGGGTATGACAAGGTGGACCTCAGAGACTCGGAGGCCAACGAGATCAGAAACTACAGAGAAAGACGTCAGCATGTGTCTGTGCTAAAAGGTGAGAGCAGGTGTCGACAGTTCACTGAATAGAGTGTTATTAAATTTACACTAACAGGTTCCACTGGTTTTAGTGTAGACACTGAGTCACTGTTCAAATGAGCTAGACATACTCTAATATAGTTTCAACCTCTCACGTTTCATTCATTCAGATGCATCTGCTGTTTCACAACACATCTTTACCAAAAATCAGCATAGGGCATTGTTACAGGTGCAAAAGATTTTACTGTATCATGTAAGCCATGATGTGGATACTGTATTACATGAAAACTCAAAGTCGTTTGCATTATGTTACACTTATGTCTTTCAGAAAACTCATTGCCAAAACCCAAAAGCCTGGACACCAAAGTCAGTCATACGGTCCTTGCCATGAAGAGTGGAGAGAGAGAGCCTTCCATTGTCCCCTCCTCTTCACCCTCCTCTTCCTCAACAAATTCATCCCTGACTACCCCCAAAGAGCACAAGAGTGCCCCAGTCATTGTTCCCCTTATAAAGCCATCAGCAGGTAGTTTGCTATGGGACTAAACATTAAGAGATATGGTGATTGTAATACCCTCATGCTGAGTGTTTAATCCATGACTTATATTGTGTTTATACATGAAAAGGTAGAGTACAGAGTCCTTCCAGTGATTCAAACTGTTAAACATAAGTATTGTTATTATTCTAATATTCTCTGAAGCTCAGCTCAGTCAATCTTATGTGAAATTCTGTGCAGCCCCTGAGTACTTTGACAGTACAATCATTTCTGTTGTCATAAAATAATTAATAGTAGCTGTGGGCCAAGGTCCAACGATCCCGGTCTAAAAGAACACAGCTCACCAATGTCTGTTTAGTTCAAGCAGGATTAAATAACTTGTTCACTGAAGAGCACTTTGCTTTAGTTGTTCACAGATATTTACAGATACTATACTTCTGAGACTTAAAATATTGCTTTTGAAATTCACTGCTAACTTTTTTTTCTGTTTTTGCCCCCAGTGGAAGATGTACAGAATGTGCAGATAGTGTGTGTTTGGTGCCAGAAGGAAGGGGTAAAACGCTACTCTCTATGTATGGGGTCCGAGCTCAAGAGCTTCTGCAGTGAAAAGTGTTTTGCTGCCTGCAGACGGGCCTACTTCAAACGCAATAAGGTTAGTGGTGAAAGAAAAATGTATGCAATACATAGCATCACTGTGGGCAGTCATAAACGATTAGTTGTGCCTTGTCCCTGTGTCCATCACATGCTGAGAATCCTGGTTTCTATATGGTGTTGAATGGTTTGTAGATGTAGATGTGTTGACTTTAGTAGACTGCACACATGCATACAGACACTATATGTGGACAGTTTGTGCCAGCTGTGTCACTCTCCATTCCCATGAGAGCATCAAGTGGTTTGTGGCAGGTAAACAGGCCTTGAGAAACAGATACTCCTGATCTTATGAGGTCATAAGTCACTGATTAATTTACAGGAATTGAGGAAGGGGATCTCTGAGAACACACTTTCTGGTTAATATGGAGGATCCAGTATAGGAATGGTGGAAGGGAGGTCAAAGTTTGTAGAGGACACTTAGTATCAGTTTCGCGTTAATGGAGGAGGGGCCAGCCATTAAGTGGCTTTGGTCTGGAGGACAGGAAAGCTGCAACTGTGGTGAAATGCTCTGATGCACATTGCTGTGATTTTTCACCATCCATTACGACATGGATATCCCTTTTTTGAGGTGCGGTGTGACAATCAGCTATATCCCCTTTCACCCTCACTGTTGTTTATACTGTGGTAGGTTTATTCACAGGACAACAGAGACAAAAAGCAGGGCTGAACAGGCTGTGTGCAACAAGCCCTCTAGATTTTCGTAGGCAGGGCAGAAAGCATTGCCGTTGGCTTGTCACTGCTTGTCTGAGAGGAAAGCCAGGAGGCCTGGGGCGAGGTGTCCACTTTCAGTGCATACCTTACCTTCAGCTGCCTCATGTTTCGTAACTCAACACGACTCAATGGGTCACAGAGATGGGGGAGCACTCAGATCCACAGTAGATCAGCTTACACGAATCAAGAGGAATTTCTTATATTAATACTGGCAAGGCCATTAATAATGTGACAATACATCACCTGCATTATCTGTCTGCTCGGTTGTAGAATTGTATCTGTTTCACAACACAGTGATTTCCCTTTGTTGAACTGACCTTTAGGGATTAGTGCCATGCATGAAGTTCAAACTGCTTCTAACCTTGATGACAAGGCAATTCATTTGAAGCTATTTTTTGCACTTGTAACGTAAGAAGCTGAAATTTGATTTAATGACCACAGAATGATTCCCGTATAGTGTTTTAATTTAATTCAAAGTGTCACTTCATCAACACAAATCGGAGAATGAACCCATCAAAAGTAGTTCTTCTTCATGGTTGTCATGTTGTGTCTATGGGTTTCCCCTGTCAGGCCAGAGATGAAGACCTCCATGGTGAGAGATCTCCTCAGCACCCTAATACAGAGGACTCGCCCAGACTGGTGTTAAAGATTAACAGCAATATCAGAGTAAGAGCACCCAAGCAATGTATCTTTTGTTTTCCAGTGTCAAGTATTGTTATGAACATGCTATACAATTACAAAATTAAAACAGCTTTATACTCATGTAGCTTGTGGATTTTACGTTAAAAGGATAGGATAAAGTCAGAGCATCTCCCATTGCCGTAACAATCTTTTCATCTAGGATCCATCACTTCAATAACCCCCCACAGTCTCTCTCCCCTGTGCCACAGGTATGTGATTGGTGCAAGCATGTCCGTCACACTAAAGAATACTTGGACTTCGGATCTGGTGAGGAACGACTCCAGTTCTGCAGCACCAAGTGTCTAAATCAGTACAAGATGGATGTTTTCTACAGAGAAGCCCGTGCAGCTCTCACCAGCTCCAGCCCAAACAGACCCAGCCAGGAAGGGAGGGCAGACAGCATCACAGCTGGTCAAAAGTTACTCACTCCGGAGTCTTGGAACAGCAGCAGCGCAGGAGAAGCTCGTCATAAAAACCTTTCCCCGAAAGGGCCTGCACCTATTCATGGATCAGCAGAGTCCACTTCTGTCTCCCCCTCAGAGGCATCCTCTTCAAATTCCAAGCCCTCTGGACTGAGGACACTGGAAAGACCCATCCAGCCTCCTCCACATCCGACAGCTGTTGAGGTGTCAACCCACCCTGCTTCCCTTCATCCTCCAGCCCCTCCTCGTCCTACTTTGGAACATCAGCCAGTACCTCAAATCCCCATGCCCTTTATCAGACCTCCTCTCCATGCTCAGGGCCTGAAAAGCCCCCTCGCCAACCCCCCCAGACACCCAGGCCCCCCATCCAGCCCTATCCATAGACCTCCTCACTCTCCTCACCTGCAACCCTCAACCTCCTCTTCCATGAATCCCCCTGGACTGATGCACCCCTTCCCAGGGGCCTACTTCCCCAGCTTACACTCCCCTCCCCTGAACATGATGCCAAGAGGTCCTGTTCCAATGCCTCCCATGATGAACTTTGGTATTCCTTCCTTTAGCCCGCTTCTGCCTCAGCCCACTGTCTTGGTGCCTTATCCCATCATTGTTCCATTACCTGTCCCCATACCCATTCCTATCCCCATTCCAGTGACTTCCAAGGCAACCCTAGAAACTCCAAGTCACAGTGGCGTTATCCAGTCTGTGCCAGAGGGAGCAGACAGGGGTAGACCCAGGGCTACTAGGCCTCTATCTCCAGGGATCCCTGAAGGAGACAGCAGATTAGTAGCCAACAACTTGGTTGGAACCTTGACTCAAGGTATTCTCTCACCAAGTGACCCCAACACAAGGGACACAGATTGGGTTAAATCAGAGAGGTCATTCCCTTCCCCAACATCCACACCCCATAGTAGAGTATCCTCCCCCAGAGCACAGTACAATGACTCCCCCTGCTCAACCCCAGAGACAGAGGGGGTGACAGACTATAAGCAGCAGCCGCCAGAGCGACAAGTCATTCAAAGGGTTCTTCAGAGGACCCAAGTGAAGTTGGGGGCCAGTACAAATGGAGTGGTGGACCTATCAGGACTGGGGGAGTCGGGAACAGGGTCCAGATCAGGTATCCATGACATCATCAGACCCACTCTTCCCCTACCACAGTCCCCTCCTCATGACACTGTCTACCACCACCAGGACTCCCAAACTCCACCATTACACAACCCACCCAGCCCCACAGGAAGCAGCCATCCACATATTGGTACATCCGCTACCCTGACATCTCAAGACAACAGTCCAAACGGGATGTCCTCCTCATCCACCCCGGCCAGTCCAGACTCTTACCCACTCCAGAGAGTACCAGCACCACCCCTTGACCCTGCACTCAGTGAACTGGAGGCTATCAAAGAGAACAAGTGCTCTGTTGTTGGTCAAGTGCGAATTGAAGGCCCTGTCAGTCAGTCAGAAGAGCCCTTAGCAGTTGTTGGGGAGGTAGGAGAGGACCCCCATGTTCCTGATGAGGACCATGCCTATGCCCTACCCACAGCGTCAAAGACTGGTGGAACCATCACCCCACTGCTCTTGCCCAAACTCAGGGACAAGGGTACCCTGCGGAACCCTGCTAATATTTCCAATGCTGGAGACATGGAGCCAGCTCTGAAGAGGCGATGCCTACGCATCCGTGATCAGAATAAGTAAAGGACGGAGGTGAGAGATTCTGTTACAAGGCCAGGCACAGTATAGACATACCACATCTTTCACTAGCTTTTCTGATACTTTTACTGAGTTACTGAGTTGGAGAACTACTCTACCTGGTTATCTTACTTATACATCCACAAAACACATGCCACAAGCAGCCTATGGGTGAGATTTACATTTCAGAAACTGTCAGGTAAATCTGAAAGTATATCAAGTTTACTCTTGTATAAATCCCATTGCAATGTACTCTGTGACAAATCCACCCATGTGGTTCTCTGCCGCTTAAATTAAAAACAACTTCTTATTCAATTCCATTTGACTAGGGATCAGATAATGTGCACATACACACATTCACACATATACAGCTTAATCACAGGTCTCATAGTATGTGCGTGGTCACTAAACAGCATGGCGCCAAAGAGAGAGAATCCCAGTAACCTGGCACTCTTCAGGGCTCTAAGGTTACAACAGGGGAAGGAGGTGGAGGGCACAAGCAGTGAGAGTCACTTTGAAAGGCGATCACTTCACCGCAACCCGACAGTCACAATGCTTTGTTTGCATGGCAGCCTGTTCTGTTGGCTCAAAGAGATTTCTATATTTTAACCAGTTAACTGACGCTTTTACTTAAAGTATTTTGCAGTTTATGAGGGGGTTGCAGGTTCATTGTCAAGAACAGATTGCTGCTGCTGAATCAAAACCGTGACCTTGAGGTTACGGGATTGTCTGTCCAACCTGACACTCAGACAGAGGGACAGATCAAGTGAGGCTGACAAAGTGTGACCATAAAGTTAAACTCTTGAGGCAAGGAACAATAATGCAACACAGACATCTTTCTGAGGACATAGGTGATTTTCAGGCAGACTATGAGGCACTGTGAATATAAGAGCCAGGTCTCAGCTGTGATCGAGTTCTGGGCTTCATTAGAAGACACAAGGGCAGAACCAGAGTGCTCCGATTACACATGTCATAATGACACCCTGTTCTCTTTTCGGCTCATCTCTCTCTCTCCCACATATGACTTTAGCACTCTCCTCTCCCCTTTCAGTCCTTTTCCTTCTCTTCACTCACCACCCCTGTCTGCTGCCAACCAGATGTTGTTGTTAGAGTGCAGCAGAAAATACCTCCTTACTTTGGACCAATCAAGGGGCCTATTAATTTCACTTGCTCGATTGGCAGTCGAAATGGCTGTAACACCACCCGTCGTCCTCACACACTGGTATCTCGCCATAATGAGATCATGTTTCCATTTTATTGTAGGTCCTGAGATTAATCCGCTGATATTACAGAGATAGGTTGGATTTCGAGCGGCCTGCTTTACTCTCCATTTTCCTCTCCAACGGCCATGGGTCGGCTTAATAATTATGTATAAAAATGATAGCTGTTGATAGACAAACATAAACCTTTATCTTATAGCCCAGATGTTAAACAATTCTCTTTCTCTATACGAGTTCTAACCTTAACTCTTTGTTGTTTTTTGTTGTGGTTTCATGCATCCCCTTAGTAACCAATACATATGAAATCACAGTGTGCTGTCTGTGTCGTGCAGACGGATTTATGGCCCTGCGTTGTGTGTAATGGGAGCTGGCTGCCGTATGAGAATGACTTTAGCTTGCCACCTCTGTGCTCTGAGCAGAACGCTGCTGTCCTTTACTATTGTCTCCAGTGCTAAAAGTCTTTTAAAAAAAAAATTGACAGAATCAGTGGCCAACTGGAGGATTTCACCTCAGGAAACAGCCCGTTATTTCGTCTCAGTTTTCCTTGCCTTTATTTGGGATATTTTATAGCCCCGTGTAATCCGATCCCACCACATGGGTATTCGCTGAGCGTTTGAAACTAAAACGCAATGGGACAGAGGGAGTACAGAACCCTGGCTTGGGCCCTTACATGCGAGTGTGTGTGCGTCTGTTTACGTTTAATAAGCGTGTTTCAATGAAAGTCTGTGTTCGTGTGAGAGAGAAATCGGCCAGATGTTCTTGGTTTGATTGTGCCCTCTGTGACAGTTATCTGAGTGTCGAAATGACTGAAAGTCTCATTCTCAGTGTTTATGCAGAATGGGCGGATAAAGGAATGAGTGTCCAGAACAGGAGGGGTTGATATAAGATATGCTAGAAATGGAAATTGCACAGAATAAGCCTAGAATCTACAACATCTCACTACTTTTTCGCCTTCTCTCTGTTTTTTTTTCTCCACTCTTCTCTACCTAATGAACAGACTCCCTGTTTAACACTGTATAGCGGTGCCAGATTGAGTGCCACGCCCTCTTGTGGACAACACCCTCCAGCCAGCCCTTCAGCCCACCAGTGCTGCTCTGCCTGTAGACCAGCAGGGTGCCAACCCAGGAAGCAGTCCAGATGGCCATATTATCACAACTCAACATGGGGAAAGAACACAACATACTTACACATTTTGTCTTGGACCAAAGAGTATTGTTGGCTAGTGTGTTATGTTGCGTTCAGTGAGCACTTGATATGACAGATCTTCTTCCTGTCTGACATTGCCCTAAAGTGTGCGTGTGTGTGTGTGTGTGTGTGTGTGTGTGTGTGTACAAGTTAGTGTGGCTGTCCAGATGCGCTCCTCCTCCTCCTCCTTCTCCTCTCCTTGCTGTACACAGCAGACAGGGCTCTGATCAGCCTTGTGTGGTCTTCTCAGATGGAGCCTGAACATGATCTCTTTCCAGGGGAAACGGTTTGTTTTCTCTGCCCGGCTTGCACAAAGAGCCACATTGTTCCTCTCCCCATATCCCACGCTGACTCCCCACTCCAGGGTTTGGGTTACCTGGCCGACGGGGCTCAGACTTCAGGAGCTTTTTTTATTTTTTTGACCGACAGCCAGGAATATAGTATACCCTTCTCCCCTCCACCTCGTGCCCAATCTAAATATGGCACACAGTAACATACTAATTCTGAGGTTTGATACCTCACAACTGATTGCCTTTGATTCCCTACTCTGCTCTCTGCCATCAAGGAAGGAGAGACATTCTGCTGAGACTAAGACTTTACTCTTGGGCAGTTTATACACTGTGGAGGGAGCCTGCCTGAGCTGTTAACACACATGACTGAGCAGTATAACAGAATCTCTAAGGAGAAAGGATGCTATCTCTGCCTCCTCTAAAGCTACATAGAATAAATGAGGGGACAACATACTGATATACAGTAGTGGATGATCCGTGGACACTTAAGTTGCCCTGATGACGCTGGTCTATAATAAATGTGTGATTTACCCTGACCTTTTATTTGATCTGCCAAAGCTTTGATGACAAATAAGAATTTAATTAACTTTAAGCACCAAGTGCCACGCACGTTTGCTTTAAAACCCTGACCATTCATGGCACACGACAGTTTAACTGCTCCTGATGCTGATTTTTCTATGATCAGACAATTCTACAAATCAGGATTGTAATATTACCAAATGTGGTATTATATTCAACCGTCAAATGCTGTAGTATGCAGCGATCAGTATTACAGTTCCCACTTTTGGGAATACCCGATGAGATTTGATCCAGCCAGATCACTTAGAGGCATTGTCAACACTTTTGTCCCAGTGTAAGATTTTACTTTTCTAGTTGAACTTTACGCAGATACTATTTGATGTTATATTAACTTATGGATGACGCATCTGTAGATTTTCACAAAAAAGTGCTTTATTTCTCCATTTGTTGTTTCTTTGGTGATTGTATTTTGTGAGTGCCGAAGCTCTTGAATGCCCATTGCCTTTATGTTTGTATACTGTATGCCCACTAGAGAGCAGTGTTTGCCTTTGTAACTTTGCACCTGCCCTTTTCTGACAAGAAAGCACCAAGAGGCCCACAGGCAGTCTGCCGAAGCCCATACGATTACACAGAGCACTGCAGTCAGTGCCACTCAGTGACTGATATCCAATGCCAAGTGCACAGCTTTTTCCCTACACTTCTCGTTGCCATTATTTTCTCATTACTTCTATAACAGTCATGTCATACCAAGAAGATCCGGTGTGTCCTTCAAAGCCTCTTTTTTTGATGAACAGTCCCCTGGGATCAGTAGTCATCGTGACCCCAGAATAACTCCAAATGTGGCCCACCCCTGCCATCATTCCAAAACTACATGCCTATGAGTTTGTGTGTTTGTGTGTGTGTGTGCCTACAGCAGCAACACATTTATACCCCCCCCCCCACCCCACCCCACCCCACTCCCAACTCATTCCTGCCTACATCTTCACTACAGGTCATGCCATTATGTTAGTGTCATCCTCGGCTGGCCAGGGGACTTCGTCAACAGCTTGTATGAGTTAGTGATGACATCATGGTATGCAATATAGCTGCGATGTCAACAAGTGGTCCTCTGATGCCGGAGGCCAAAAAAGGACTTTATTAAGACTACCATTGTTGGTTTTATTGCACATTTTAATCATTGCCATTTCTGACCTGATACAGGATGTGTGTTACTTCAATATTTGGACAAAAAAAAAAAAAAACTTCTTTTGTGTCGGACATTTTGTTGCTGTTGCTGAAATTCATCAGTACTTTCTGAACACCCCTGTCAAACATTTAGCCCACTGTCTAAATAAATTATTCACAGACTGTTTGTATTTGAACATAGATTCAGTAATCGAGAGCTTTGGTCGAGACCTCTTTGTAAAGTAAAATAAATAAAAGTTATTCTAAGAGTAAGGAAACGTCTGGTGTTTTTTCACAGTTCTTAACTTCTTCTGGTATTTATTTAATTTGATTTAAATCTTTTCTTACACATGATCTTTGTGTGTGTGTGTGTTGTAACTTTCTAAGTCTGAAATCTATACACACAAAAAACAATTAAGCTGATTTTGAGCTGCAGATAAGGATTGCACGGTACAGTGCCTTAAATATCTATTATTAGTGCTAGCGAGTCTGCAAGGCAGCGCATCAGCATTCCTAAAATACTGAAAGCTGGTCGAGGCCCTGAGCTGTGACGGTAAAACAGATGAATGAGATAAGAGGGCAGGAATTCCGGCTTGGTGAGGTCTTGTTAAGAACACTGATTGGAAGCATTTAGTGGGGCAGTGGTTTTCCGGACTGGGGCTACATAACAGATAGAGACTAAAACTGCAGGGCAAGAGTCCTCAAAACTCTTATCACTACACAGGAAAGGCAATAGATATAAGATTCATAATTGTCAAGTGATATACAATCAGGTAGTACAAAACCGGATGCAGGGTCTTGCCTTAACTTTTCATTTAACTTCAAATCATGTTATCAAAATGGCAATTGTGTCTTAAAGATCTATTTTATTTACTTACTTATTTGTTTGTTTATTTGACTAACTTTTCTATCAATAACATCATAGGCTACAGCATTTCCTTTGATATGTTTTTAGTTAACAAAAAAAAAAAAGGTCTGAGTTTTAGTTTGATAGGTCCAGCCGGAAGTCACGCTGTTTCACTCTGTGTAACTTGGCAGTGGTCTGTGCCTGAGGTTGGACACGTTGTGGTCAGAGCAGATTTGTTATAGCTACCTGAGAGAAGAGGGGGGGGGCTCACCTGTGAAACGAAGCGCGCTCTCACTCAGATCTCATAAAGTCCGCTCGGGTTTCGCTTTCTGGTGATACATTAACGAAAACAAAACGTGACGCGGCGTCTTTTGGCAGCGGATAAATAATTAACCTGACTACTTCAGCCGCAGTGTAGAGAGGAGCTGGCATGAGGAGCTGAGCCAAGCGGAGTGCGCCTCCCGCCCGGCTGCGCACCGAGACAAAAACAAAGCAGATCTACAGGTGTTTTTTTTTGTTTGTTTTTTGTTTTGTATTTTTGCTGTTTCATGTCATTTGACCTGGACACACTGCGCTGTGAACATGCTCGGAGCGGAGAGCAGGCTGGAAAGCCGGTTGAAGAAGTTGGAGTCCCTGATGAGGAACCCACAGTCGGCACTAAACTTGGAAACATTACTGGTGAGTTGCATGCGTTTACCTCAGGGCTCTGATTCAGGTAGGTGTCATACAAGAGACAATGAGTGACGCACTGAGCAGCTCTCTGTTTATTCTGCCACAGCCGCGGATCACCTGGAGCGTGTCTGCTGTTTCAGAGAATTACAAAACAGAAAAATGAAAAAGAGTCTATTGTTGCAATTATTGTATGAGTGAATACTTGGGCATTGCTCTTCATAACGGAATAACTAAGATCATGTGAAGAGCTCAAGATGTTCATCATTAATTTGGCCTCAGGGAAACCCAACTCCCTGTAGATTTCCTTTGTTGAGCACACTGTTCCTGTTTATCTTTTAGCAGTTATGGTGGGAATATATGATAGGAAATCGAGTTAAAAAAAAAAAAATTCAAAAATCATACATTTAACCCAAACGGAGAGGATTTAGACAGAAGAACCAGTCACTGCCATCCCCAAAAATCTTCCATCTTCCCGCTCATCACTGTCAGCGTGGCCTCCAACTGACCTGTACTCAGGTGTGTCCTCAACCCAACTCTGCTAAGCTAATACCACTGCTAAGGTCCCCTGCCCCAACCTTCTGACAACACCTCTGTTTGCCAATGCACAGCCATTTTAAAATACATTCTAAATGTGGGAATGCCTTTCAGAGATACAGGAGGAAATGTTAGGACTGGATGAACATGATTTTCTACATGCTTTTACTCATCAGGGGAAAAAAAAATATCTGATTGAGGTCATTTTGATTACATTTGAGGCAAAGAAGAATCCAGTCTGTCTTGCGTAGGGATCATTATTGGGGGCCAATATGGCAACCTGATAAACAGATGAGACGGTTAAAGGAGATCTGATGCTGTATGCACAGGATGTCCACACAAAAACGACCCTTCAGTCTGCAGTACTGGAGGAGGGAATGATGTCTATTCTCAGTGCCGGGGAGTCAGAATTAAATCCGGTGTAAAGCCACGGCTCTTAGCCTTACAAGAGCAAACCCAGCGTGTGTCTTACAGTGATAGAATGAGACACACGGACTGTCCACCCAAACCTCACCAGTCATTATATCAGTCTTATCATCACAGTCAGCAGTGTCTGGTTCCAAACTGCTCTGTATTGGAGGCAACAATGGTGACAGTGCTGCCTAATGCAGGGAACTGCCACACAGGAAGTTGAAGTCACTTCCTGGAATTGTGATGGCATTAACCTGCTGTGACCTCAAATCACTATTTCCTGTTTGTCCACAGTCATTTTTGTTGTGCTGGGACAAAGATGTTTTTTGAGGTGTTTTTTTAACCTGTGGAACAAAGGATTTGGGTCTGAGTCAATGGAGATGTTGCTTTTTTTTAATTTTTGTACTAACCTTATTTCTTCACAGTGGATGTCATCATATCATTGCTGTGTCGTTGTTGTGTTCGCACCAAACATGGTAGTCACTGAATATGTGTCAATATGTCTGCTGACCCATAAATTACCTGGATTGGTGATTTTATGCTTACCTCTTGTGGTGTCGTGACAAGTTAATCAGGACATACACCAACAAGCCACAACATTAACACCACTGACGAGTGACGTGAATAACATTAATCATCTGTTTGCGACGTCCTGTTGGGAAACGTTGGGTTCTGACAATCATCTGGATTATCTTTGACATCTATCTTCTCAAATGCAACTTGATTTGCTGTTCATTTTAAGACATCAGTGTAGGCTTTTGGCTCTCTTTTTTTTCTTTTATAGACTTAAATTCTAAATCTAATTATGAAAAAATAATAACGATTGGTGTTCTGCCAACCAGGGATGACAACAAGAACAATCAGTTTTAAGCCGCGATGACTAAAACTGACGTGATGAATACTAATCACCAAGTACCAACTATTTGAAACGTTTGTGAAATGATCTTATATGTGGGGAAAACACTGTACACAGTACATAACAAAGGGTATTGTAGGTTAATTATGGCATTATTAATTATTATTATTATATTTTGATGTATTCTGAGAGCCTCTCAGTTGTTGCTGAATGTGCTCAGGCAGTATCAGCTAGCAGCACGAGTAGGTGGGAGGTGTGTGTGTGTGTGTGTTTGATGCGGTGAGGACACGCAACCCAGCGTGAACTACAGAATCATGTTCAGATTTGTCCAGATTCCAGGAATGACGATCGGACGAGCTTCAAACTGAGTGTCTTCAGCTCCGTTTGGCTCAATCAGGAGGCGAGAGACTTAAACCTTATGCCCTTTGATAACTTGCACTGTCTGTACTGCCTCAACTCCTCCATGAAAGGAAGCTCCAGTAGTCATTCGCTGTTTATTACACATTTAATTTTTGTCAGTTAACTTTGTAATTTATGTTTATACTTAAAACTGACCCCAGATGCAGGGCACAAGACAGGATATAGCAACTGCTGCAACTACTCCTCCTCCTCCTACCACTACTACTACTACTACAAGTACTAGTACTACAATAACTACACGCACAAACTCCTTCTCTCTTTTTATCCAAATGCTTAATTTGAATGCACTAAAATTAGATTGTATTTCCATATGACTCAGATGTTAACACATCTCACAGTTTGTTGGAAACAGAGTTCCCTGTCTACTGCAGTAGCCATGGCTGTTACAAAACGCAGACACACACACACACACACACAGTGTAAAACGATCACAGATCTTCGGGTGCTCAGTCTGAATCCAGACCCATAAGCTGTTTGTCCCACAATAACTTCTGAGCCTTCAGGTCTATTTCCACCCGTCTGCAGCAGGGGAGATCTCTCCACACCGCTGCTATTTAAAGGTGCAGAATTGTTCCACAAGCCCCTGCCCACCCACTCACATGTCTCCGAACAAACAGTCTGATAGACACTAAAGACTGGACACACACACACACTGGATGACTCCACTTCACCCTTGTTTTTAGGGAGAGTCATACTACACCCTTACCCAACCGCCCACCTGCCCAACTGCCCTGCCGTCCTCATGTGTGATCAGGGAGACATTTTGGTTTCCATTTGAAACTCAACACCGCTGATTTAAGCACTGATGACACTGCTGAGGCCCCGGCCTTTAGTCTGATGCTGCCACTGGCCCCCCGTGTTAAGCCACAGGGAGGGGTTTGCGTTTGTTTGGCTGGTGATCATCTGTGCGTTTGGGCAGAAGGCTGTAACGGCCTCATGTGGCAGATTATTGCCTTTTTTAAAAAATAAAAAACCTGTTCTGTCTTTACATCCGACCTCCATTGTTCTCATGTCATTGTTGCGTTGCACAACAGAAGTCTCATTTTCCCTACCCTTAATGGCTCTCAAAATGTAATTCCTTCCACCCTTCCTTGGTTGTTTCCTCCACTCATTCAGTTTTTGTTCTTTTTTATCAGCAGGCAGAAGGTCAGGGTTTCCCAACTAACAAGACTTGTCCTGACAGATTAACAAGAGAGAGAAAGTGTTCCTTCCGTCCTTCCCTTCCCTGTTTCTCAACTCATTTTCTCAATTAAAATTTCAGTCAGGCTCATCTATAATAATTCCAGAGTTGGAAGATTTTTGTATATTTATTTTTTCCAGTGGTGGTGGTTAGAGGCACAGTTAGTATTGAGTAAAGTTTTTATTACACAAGGGGTAAACTTAGAAGTTAGATATTTCTTTTACTTGACTATCCATACTTTGCTTCTGTGTATTTGTTTGCTTTCGAGGATGATTTTGTGTTTTCTGTCTTTCCAGGATTCGATGAACGCATTGGCTCATGACCTGAACTATCCTGCCCTGCGGAAAAACAAAAACATAGAGGCGTTTCTTAACCGATGTAAGAGCTGAAAGCTGTGTTTGCTGTTCGTTGAGATTCTTGTGATTAGCTTGAAAAATGCCCATAAAGTTGTTAAATACAAATATACTAGAGAGAGAAAGCGCACAGTGGTTGTTATTTTTGCAAAACGAGATAAGATTAAATGAACACCTCCGAGGTCTTATAACCAGTGACATTTTGGTGTTCGAATCAGCTGCTATTTGGCCATGACAAATTTTACAGCCATAACACCACTAAAAGGCTGATATGTGTCAGTTCTGTGCAGCCTTTCTGCTTTATAGAAGCATTTTTAGTCAGATCTTTTCACTTTATCTTTGTTTAGACTGACAAAGATTGAAATATGAGAGAGAGAAAGAACATGAGACAAAATATAGACAGAAGGAAGTCTTTTAAATATGAATACCTAATTTGTCTTTCCCATCCGAAAAACCACCGTGGCTTTGCTAAATAGCAGCTGCACTGGTGTAACTTTTATTAAACTCTCACTGACTTTCTCTGTTCCAGCAGTTTACTGCTGACTAGTTCCTTGGAACCTTAAATGTTTGACCGGCATGTACGTATGTACCCGTCCTGCAGATGAAAAGGCTGTGAGTCAGCTGCGGGAGCTGCAAGTGAAGCTTGACGACTTCGAGAAAGTGAAGCTGATCGGGAGAGGAGCCTACGGAGAAGTGCAGCTGGTGAGCCGTTTTTCTTTGCAAACAGAGCTGATGAATAAATGAGATTGTTGCCTGAAACAATCTGATAAAGGAAGACTGAAATTCAGCGAATTTGCACCTGGAGAGCAGAAATGTGCGCCACTAGAGGGAGCAACAATCTGTGAATCTACCAAAATATCTTCAGCATGCAACATCTGCAACTTCTTTTTTGGTATTTCAAATATAATTGGCATCTTTCTCCTCATCATGACCAACTTAAATGACTTTTGAAAAGTAATTAGGGCAAGAAGTAATTCCTTTCCACCTCCCAGTTTTTCCAGATGTTTGTCTCTTGAGGAAGCTTTAATCTGGTCTCTGCTGATTGTCTTGTGGTAGAAACAAGCCTGGACAGGCTCAGCGTGTAGGAGAGGAGTGTGATGTCTGGTGTGGAGGAGCAGGAGGAGGGGGTACTTTGTGTGTTTGTGCTTGAAATCTTGTGTCAGCATGTCTTTCTGTGGGTGTGCCTATAATTATGGGTTCCCCTCTCTGCTTCCCTCTGAGATTCTCATGTTATCTTTGTCACTGTGACATTCTTACCATCTCGCTCTTATTGTCCTTGTACAGTTATCACAGTTACCACGCCAACATCTCCTCTCTCTCTTTTTTATTTTTCTGCCCTCCTCTGCTGTAGGTCCGCCACAAGGCCTCTCAGAAGGTTTATGCCATGAAGAAGCTCAACAAATTTGAGATGATCAAGCGGTCAGACTCTGCTTTCTTCTGGGAGGAGAGGCACATCATGGCCTTTTCCAGCAGTCCGTGGGTGGTGCAGGTGTGCACACATACGGGTTTCAGACACGACATGCCACACAGTGGAAGGATTGAACATTTCAAACATAAAAAATATGTGCTCGACCTCCTTCCACTCCACAAACTAATAGGAATAGGTTTTAGATGATCATAATTTTTTTTTATCATGTTAAGTGTACCAAATATCAAAATAATAAGTATAATCCATCTGCTTGAAATATGTTAGGAATTCTTTCATTTTCTTATTATATTTCACTAAATCTATAAATAGCACAAAAGTTTGATAAAAATGTTTAACCCTTTAGACAGCTGAATTGTGGATTGTCAAAAGACTTTAAGTTTCTCTGTATACTTAATATTAGGGATATGTATATAAAATCTTTTATTCAGTAGCTGTATATTGTGTATGTTGATTAGCATTATTTTAAATTGAAATAAAAAAAAAACATGGCATGTAATGTCACTACATGAATCACTATTCAAATGTGCATTAGTTCAACTACCAGCAAGCTACTGCAAAATGTAGCTTACCTACTGGTCTAATTATATGTAACTCCCAGCTCCCCACAACACTGCCCAGGTAATAATTTAATCCCACAATATATACAGTGAACCGAAATCTTTTTTTTCCCGAGCTCTGCTTAGTGTGTGGTGGGGTGATAGCTTGGCGTCATGATGTGGGAAATAATAATCTGTGAGGTCTGTTGTTGTATGCTAAACACAGATCATCCAGAGATAACATACCCACACCTGATAGTCAGGTCTGCGGTGGAATAATGGCTCACCTTGCTGCATGGAGCTTTTGGCGACTAAGACTGTTGTCTTGTCCTAGCTGTGCTGTGCTTTCCAAGATGACCGCTACCTCTACATGGTGATGGAGTTCATGGCTGGAGGGGACCTGGTTACACTCACCATGAACTACGACATACCTGAGAAGTGGGCGCGCTTCTACACGGCCGAGGTGGTGTTGGCGCTGGACGCCATCCACTCCATGGGCTTCATCCATCGTGACATTAAACCTGACAACATGCTGCTGGACCAACACGGGCACCTCAAACTGGCCGATTTCGGCACATGCATGAAGATGGACTCGGTAAGTTTATAATTGTGTCTTTGGACAGGAGATCAGATTAAGGGCTGAGGAATGTCTTGCACCCTTTAATTTTGAAGAGCATACACCACCCGAATCAGTTGAATGGAGACTGAATTGACATTTCCAGCTTAAGACTGGAGGCCCTTTTCTCCGTGCACAAGTGCACCACCAAGTGTTGAGGTGGTGAAGTGAAGCTCAATGTAGCACTCTTACGTCAGGTTGTTTTGAAAGACCTCAGAAGTTATTGTGCTAAACCATCACTGGAGGGCACAACAGAGGTCCCGCCTCTGGTGCGGGTCAGGAAGTGTTTTTCTTCCACCTTTTTTGTTTTTTACCACAGCAATTTCTAAATAGCTGGTTAACAAGCGGTTCCACACTTCTGAGCTCTCTGAAAATTTTCTAGTAGACAGAATGAGTCATATAAACATGTTCAAAACAGTCTAGCAGCGACTGGACTCTGCCCTAAAATGACTGTCCGTGCCAGAATTATTGACGTCATCTGCTTCTTTTAGAAGTCGTCTCAGAATATCTGGAATGTTGTAAAAGTGTTTAGTTTGGGAATTATTTTACACAAGAAAACTGCAAATACATTAGGTTACAATAAAAGAGCATACCAGCATGTTTTAAAGATTTTTTATACATTCTTTACATTTTGCTTTACGTTGAGCTGCTTTATAATATTTGGGGTCATGCAAAAAGAAAACTACAGGTGAAAATAATTGCTTTCTCCACTAACTCTACCAACCTTTTTCTGTCACTAGTATTCTGTTTTTGTTTTCACACCATAATAAACCTTTCTATGTATTTTATGTAATGTGTTTTCCTGTTTGCAGACAGGTATGGTGCACTGTGACACAGCTGTAGGCACACCGGACTACATCTCCCCCGAGGTGCTCCAGTCTCAGGGTGGTGATGGTTACTACGGCCGGGAGTGTGACTGGTGGTCTGTAGGAGTGTTTATCTACGAGCTGCTGGTTGGTAAGTGGCCTATGGGCTAACACATCAACAGGACATGATGTAGCGCTTCTGTCATTTAAAAGTGTGGCACTTTGAGTGTCAATCATGGAGTCACAGGTATAACCATCAACAACCTAGGCTTAATAGACACATCATGTTCGTCTTTGTGCTGTTTGGAAACTAAAATCCAATTTTTTATTTATTTATTTTTTTTGCAGGTGAAACTCCCTTTTATGCAGAGTCCTTAGTTGGAACTTATGGGAAGATCATGAACCACAAGAACTCGCTCATCTTCCCAGATGATGTAGAGATGTCTCAGGATGCCAAAGATCTCATCTGTGCCTTCCTTACTGACAGGTCCGCACATGGAAATCATAAAAACTAACACTTGTGCTTCGTGCTATGACGAGAATTCAGAATATTTGTGTGTGCCGTTTGCAGACAGTTGCATAAATGCTTACATTTTCCTTTTCTACTCTAGTTTACAGAACAGAAAGCCCTCACGTTTTAACTGAACTTTGAGCTTTCTGGCTGGTGTCCAGTGTGTAATGAACGAACATGTCAGCCAGTGCATCAATGTGGCTCATACTTCTTTGGACGGCGGAATAACTCATATTAGACTTTGGTTACACAGACATTACTTGTTAGAAGGATCAGTTCATTGTTGGTTTTGGTCATTTCATGATATTTTTTGACAAAAAAAATATAAAAGACCCTTTAATAAATATAATATTCTGCTTTGGATTAGCTTAGATTAACAAATAGTGCAAATTGTATATGTGTAATAGCATATCATATTATAATGTATTTTATTATAAAAGTTACACAAATGTGTGGGTGTGGGTCATGTACTTGGTTAGTGGCCAATTCCCCTAGAAGAAATCACTTCCTGTTTACATTAGTAGCCCCGCCCCCTGAGAGGGCTCAAACACAGACTCTTTCTGCTTCAGTACAGAGCAGCCTTTCATTTTTCCTCACTCAGTTTATTTACTTTCTCACTTGCTATTCTCCCACCACAGACAGAATATCTCATGTGTATGGCCGCCCAGCCGCATGCCCACACACACCCACACACACGCACGCACACACATGCACTCACAGACCTTGAACACAGACCAGTACATTCATTCACCACACATGCTCCGTCACTGTCTCCCCTTCTTGCTGAATCATTCCTGTAAGAGCCACCATCCTATCCTTTTTTCTTCTTTTTTTTACCTCTTTCCACCTTTTCCATGTATTTTTCATCACTCTCCATTTATGATTTTCTTCTTCTGCCTTTTCTTGATGCCTGTTTCCATTCCTCCATCCTCCCCTTTCTGCTGTAACTTTCTCCTTTGCGTTCTTTTTTTCCGGGCATTGAAACACGGCTCGTTGTATGCCTTGCTAGGTTGCATGTCAGATTCTTTTTTCCTTTTTCACAGGGGCTTAAAAACTCTTCACTTAAAAACTTTCTTCCTCCCCGCCCCTGCCCTCTCTTCCTCCTGGCTGGGTCTGGAATGTCCCACACGTGGCAAGCCTAAACTGCCGCACCCCTCCAACCCTGTACCCAGTGGTAAAGGAGGGAGGAGAGGGGGATGTGAAAGAGAGAGAAAGTGTGTGTGTGTGTGTTTGTAGTGTTTTAAAGAGAGGGAAGGCAGCAGCAGCTCTAACAGTTGTGTTTGAGTTGTTGATGTTGCCTCCAGTAGCCTGATCCTGCTGTCGTCCCTCCCTTTCTCCTCATGGATCTATATTATCTGTTCGGTTAGAGGAGGTTCCAGTGTCCATCAGTGGTCATGCGGTTCTCCATGCTGGTCAGTGTGGTCAGAGCCCAGTGGTCACTCCACTAGCCTGTGTGTTTAGGATGACGATGGTGGCTGGACGGAACGAGAGGGGGTGTGTTTTGTGTTCAGGCTGAGGAGGCTGTGCTCACAATCTTGGTCCTGTGGCTGTGTGCAGGGAGGTTCGCCTGGGCCGCACCGGAGTGGATGAGATCAAATCCCATCCTTTCTTCAAGAACAAGCAGTGGACCTTTGACAACATCCGAGAGAGTAAGTGTGTGCATGTGTTTGAATCTTTTTTGTAAAATCCCAACAATGCACCGATGCAAGTTTTCCCTTTTTCATCTCTGGCAAAGCGTGTTCTGTTTCTGCCTCTCATTGCCATTCTTTTTTTGCTTGTACTTCTTATCATCTCCAGTGCATTCCTCTTCTGGCCTGCTTCTTTTCAGCCTTAGTTCATGGTTTATTTCCATCTCCTGAGCCAATAAGCATGCATGATGATACATGATACACATGCTCTCCATATGCTCCCCACTCGTATCTTGCATTGTATCTCTGGATGCTGTGCAGAACAACAGTGCACATGATGCACAAAACCTTCAGAAACAAAACAGTTATGACTAAAAGAGAGCTGAGCAAATATTAAACACTGTGAGTTTTACTACAACAGATTTTATATATTACATAGAATAATACAGTGTTGTGTTAACGCTGGTAGGTGAACAGTTTATATTTTAATGCCTCTTAAACATGCAAGTTAGGAGCAGACATTATGGCCCTGCATCACACATACAAGCAGTACCAGCAATGACAGTCTCCACCAAGAGGAACAGGTTGTGTTAAATGCTGTGTAGCCACAAAATTGACAGTCCAAATAATGAGAAATTTCCATTTTAATTGAGATTCCATTTACATTTTTCCTTATGATTTCATTTACATTAACCGTTTGACATATACAGAGATACTAAAGAATTAAAAATTACTGAATATACATATCTTTTTAGAATGAATGACCTGTAGGAGTATTAAAAAAACAAAGAAAGATGTTGCAGAAACAACAACAAGGAAGATATACTCATTAACTGGTCTGGGTCAAATTCTGAATGGTTAAAAAAAATGTCTTACATATTGCTGTGCCTGTTGTTAAGCTTAAGTGAAGAGGCATGGTTTGATCTCCCCATATACATTTGCATCAGATTAAGCATCTCCCTGGAAGGAAGGAAATAGGGAAAGGGATGTATTAGGAATATGAACAGGACCTCTGTGTCTGTATAGAGTTACATGCAGGCTCCACCGACTTGCCTCTCCGTCTCTCTGCTTCACCTGGCTCTGATTAAGACAACAGACAGAACTTCTGACTGAGCTTCAGACTGCCTGCCCGTCTGAAACACAAAACCACTACTGTGCCATTGCTGTGTTTACACATGCATGTCCTGTCACACACACACTCACCCTCTCTCTCTCTCTCACACACACACACACACACTCAAAACATGACCCTGATCCCATTGTGGCGTCCCGCAGAGCTGCATGTACCTCCCAGCCCTGTGTGCCTTTGTAAGGATGTGTGTGGCCATGGCTCGGGAGATTTTCCAAGTTTGGGCTCCACTGACGATTCTCCTGGTTGTCTTCACTTTTAATCAAGGTTATTAAGCATTGGGATGGTTCAGAGGAAAGAGGCCAGCAGCATGGATGGGTAGATGAATGGATGAACTGGACGGGAGGCAGCACCCCCGTAGCGGCGGGCGGGGCAGGCTGTGCGGCATGTGTGGACCGGCCTAATGAGAGGGGCGCCCCAGTTTGGAGGGTTGCTCCCGCTCTCTCACTCTCACTGTGGCCACGGCTGCCTGTCATTAGCCGCCCGCTATCAGAGAGCATTCTGGGAAGTCGTGCCACAAGGGCCTCCACGGAGCGGCCCGTGTCTCTTTCTGTCTCACCACATTTTGGCTTTTTTTTCCCCTCATTTGTTTCAGTCATGTGCTTGATCTCTCCCTGTATTTTCTCCACCGTCTTTGAGTCACATTTGTCACGATGAGGGTTGTGTCTTGAGCTAACAGTAATGAGCTCTTTGCTCAGAGCCGGAATTTCACTGGTCTGAGGAACTCAGTCCATAATGCCTGCTTTATTTTTTCTCAATTAGGAACTATTTATAGGTTAAAGGATTTGCTTAGTTTTATCTGACTGGCACGTTGACACATTTTTGTATGCCTTTTGTGCAACCATTTTAAGCATGACTGCTGCTGCGAGGAGAGAGCAGGCTTTTAGGCTTTTCGCCTTTGCTGGTGAAAGGCACTGTGTGTGGGGTACAAAGCTAGCACTATACGGGAAAGGAGTGGTGTCGACCTCACGCCAGCCTGCAGACAGCTTACTCCGCAAAGCTGGCATAGATTTTACTCCTGGAAAAATGTTGCAAGTCTCTTGAAGATGTACTTTAAATTTAAATACCTGCCGCACCAGGTTTCAATCTTTTGATCCCCTCTCGTTTCTCAGCCCCTTGTGGTTTGCATCTCCTCCATGACTCTCTCTCTCTCTCTCTGTCTGTCTTTCAGCTGTGGCTCCAGTTGTGCCAGAGCTGAACAGTGACATAGACACCAGTAACTTTGACGACATAGAAGATGATAAAGGAGCTGTTGAGACCTTTCCTCCACCCAGAGCCTTTGTGGGCAACCAGCTACCGTTTGTCGGCTTCACTTACTTCAAAGAGGACCAGTGAGTGTTTTATTCTGTCATTTTCTTTGAGTGTTTTAATTAATCTTTGTTGGTATGCATTGAAATGATTAGTGTTTGCTGACCGTATACTTTTGTTTTGTTATTTTGTTTTCGATACCTGCATTTTATGTTGAACAAAATGTATCTCTTGTGTATGTCAGATTTTACAAGGGCCCCTAGACTCAGGAAACAGGTTTAAGGACAGCTCCGTGCCTAAAATGCAAGAGGCAGAAAGAGACAGCTTCACACCCATACCTTTAATACAGTCCTACACCAGTCAGACACTGTAGGCCTGTTTGAGCTCCACACTGCTGCCTTGTTCTGACAGCCCCTTTTAAATGCTCTCTTTGCTTAAGCTGAAATCTAGTTTTTGAAGCCCATGTCTCCATTTGGTGGGAGAAGTAGTAAAAAACAACACCTGTGTGTTGGATTCACAATCTGATAGTGCTTTACTCATTAAAAGTTGTAACCTCAAGTTATTTTTTTTACTTTTTTACTAGATGTATTGTTATGAAGCTGAAGGCTCAACTCCTTCTATCTACTTTCCCTGTTACATTACCCTAAACAAAAGTCAAGGTCAAAATAACGCCATTTAAACTGCTATCAACCAAGCACATGAGTGAATACAAGTGGTGGTAAAAATTGCTGAGAAAACATGAATATTGAGCAGGTAATGAAAAATGTGACTGCAGAGAACATTTTGCCTTTGGAGCAGGATTTTAGGATGTTTTTTTTCTTTGCGCTTAAGCTCACAAATGGTCCTAAAACGACTGTAAAATAGCTTCAGATTCCTCTGTCAGTATGCAGCCATGTGGCAGAGTCGTGTAATGATTTCCAGAGATACTGTAGCTGCCCACCATTCATGGTTAACAGTTGGCAATAGACAGTGTGGGTTGGAGGCATCCTTTGGGTTTCTCCAAAGGTAAACCCATCCAGATGTAAGAAAGATCTTAAGACCTTATTACTTTTTCCACTTTGCATGGTTTTCAGGTTTTATGCTCCATGCATTAGGTCTGAAGAATAAGCAATTTTTTAAAAATTAATATTAATGCAACACATTTGAGGTGTATCTTGATGAGCATTCAGCATCCCATTGGCAACCCAACTGGCACTGGATTTGATTTCATGACACTCCTGCTTCCTCCCTCAGGTTGCTAAAGGTAACTAACAACTACACTGAGGAGGATTCAGGGGACAGTAAGGAAAACTCTGAGGATAAGGAGCATTGTTCTAATAATAATAAAGAGGTATGTGTTTTTATGTGTGTGGTCTTCATAGTATGGTACAAGAAGAAAACTGAAAAACATTTAACAAAAGATGAAAATGGCCATTAAATAACAGTAGTTTTCTTGTCTGGTCATCCGAGCAGCTGCAGAAAAAGCTTCACCAACTGGAGGAGCAGCTCGATCATGAGATGCAGGCCAAAGATGAGCTGGAGCAGAAGTGCAAGTAGGACTGAACAAAAATTTTTGGTTACTTTTCTTTCCTTCTAAATTACCAAATCTTTTGGTTGAATGGTCATAACTTTTATCATATAAAATCAGGAATTAACAATTTCTGGAAATGTTTTGAAGTAAAGGAAGAGACAATGATCTGGTGTTTGTGCAGTGTATGTCATTAGTACTTCATCAGTCATATTTGATTTTGGAAATTTTGGAAAACTAGACCTATAAATGAAAGCGCCTCTTGAGTTAATACAACTGTTCTTCATCTACAGAAATGCCACCAACCGCTTAGACAAGCTGGTAAAAGAATTAGATAAGGAGGTAAGGACAGATGGATGCCACTTCAGTTAAATACCAATAAATTCACTAAGTGATCATTACACTCACATTGCTTGTGATTTCCTCTCTGATTAGATGAGCAGCAGGCATAAAGTCGAGGCCTCGCTGAGGCAGCTGGAAAGAGAGCGAGCTCTGCTGCAGCACCAGAGCGCAGAGAACCTGCGCAAGGTGGAGATCGAAACCGACAGAAAGCGCAGCCTGGAGAATGAATGTGAGCAGCAGGGAAACATCTTGTCCAAATATTGGCTTCAAAGTCCTGGAACACCTCCAAAATACATTTCTAATACATCAGTCCCACTGTTAGACTCATTAAAACATATCTAATAAACCACAAGAATACACTGGAGCTCCACATCCCACTGTTTATATTACAGACTATGAGGGATGATAAGTTCATAGCCCAACACAGAAAAAATGCTAGGTTTTTAAAGCTGACTTCTTTAAAATATCTAGCACTTCTCAGAATAATCCCCTCCTACATTTACACACTTATTCCAGCGTCCATGGAACTTACAGATCTCTTCTTTGTTCTTCTTTGGCATCTTGGACCTCCTGAAAGTGGTCCACAACAGAGATAACATCATCATCACGGTCAAAATAGTGACCACTGAGATACCTATTTAGCCTTCATTTTAGGGAATACAATAGTATTAAAGGTAGTATATGTTCTTGTGGAGCTGGGCGATAAGTTATTGAGACCGAGGTAGTGAATGACTGCACAAAGGCAAATGTAGCCAGCAATTACCCAAAACTTGAAATTTTCGGCACAGTCACTCAAAAGGTTGGAATGAAAGCTCAGAAATTTTCTCCTTCTACCTGTGGTTATGGACATATCAATCACCCTACCCACACACACACCACACACACATACGTGGACCGTGGTATTTCCAGGATCCACCGAATGAAATATCAAATTCTGCATTAACTTTATATTTTTGTCTTCATAAGTGAACACCTTGCGGGACCAGCTAGAGGATCTTCGGAAGAGGAACCAGAGTTCACACATCTCCAATGAAAAGAACATCCAGCTGCAGAGACAAGTGAGGAGTTTTTTTTTTTTTTTTAAAGTTCATCCAACAACAACACTGCTGCTGCACTGACCTAGTTTATCCTGCAGTGAAAAGTTTCATCCTGTCCATTTCTCCTCTGCAGCTCGAAGAGGCCAACGCTGTGCTTCAGGCTGAGCAGGAGGCAGCAGCACGGCTGAAGAAGAGTCAGGCAGAGGTGCAGAAACAGGCTCAGAGCCTGGAGGTCAGCCTCAGGGAGATGCAGGAAAAGTGCAGCCAGCTGGAAAACGGAAAGATGGAGCTGGAGAAGCAGCTGATGGGGCTGCAGGCTGAGCTGGAGGAGGAGAGAAGAGACCATAACCTCAGGACAGAAACTATTGCTGACCTGCAGGGTGAGATGAAGCTGTGATACTTTAATACGTATTGAAATGCATTCAATAACTAGTTCCAGATAGTTCAAAATGAGTCTTTGTGAAAGAACAAATACCTCATTCTTCGTCTTGCAAAGTAAAAGGTGAATTTATGAGCTGTTGTTGATTCATAACAGTCAGAGGTTTTGTTGCTACAGCTTTGCTCTACTTTGGTCTGATCTGACCAGGTGTTTATGGTTCCAAATGTTCACAAACATTACAGATACATTGTTGGACATGACAACATAATTCATGCACTATTATGCCATAGCTGTGACTACAGTGGCTGCTGTTCAGCAAAAAATCTCCTGCACACAGTGGAGGGAAATTAACAATAAGCAGATGAAAAATGCTGTTAAGATGTGGTTATTAGATTTTACTACAGTAATCACCACATTAACAACCAGCCAGCCATTATTTACAAGCTTCTCGTATTCCAGACTTTAATGTGTCTATGAAACTGTTATAAGGTTAGCAAATCTAGCAGACAAAAAGGTTAATTCACTGCCATAACTGCAGGTAATGAAGCTGTGATCATCATGGGCCCATTCAAAGCTACTGCAGTAAACTTCTCAGTAGCAGGAAAAAGGTGTCACACAATATAAAGCCGAAGGCTGGACAGGGTATTGGATGTGAATCGTGTTTTTGGACCAGGCCTTGGGAAATATAAGATCATAGGTGGAAACATCTGTTTGAAAGGCTGAGAGTGAAGCAAGAAGCTATGAAATCCAAAGCCGGACCAAAGCCAGCACCTCTTGTGAGACGCTGTTTGGAAACTTAAACATGCTCAGTCCATGCAGAGAGGCCAGTCACTGAGGTCAGAGGGGACACTTAGAAACAACAGCGTTGCCTGTTTGCCTTAGTAAAACTCCCCGTGTGGGTGGAGTTTATTAAAGGGAAAATACACGCTGTTTTGTTTGGGGTTTTTTTTTGTATGTTGGAGGTTGAACATGTGCAGGAGCATTATGTAATGTCTCACCTAGGATTATTACTGTTTGAAAATGAGTTCAGGTTTATTTTCTTGTAGTTTTGCATCCATTCCACTGAAAGTGGTCCTGTATGCTTTGTATAATTTCTTTCAATTCCCTTCTTCCAATATTCCATTTCAGGTCGCATCTCTGGCTTGGAAGAAGATGTGAAAGAGGTGAAGTCATCTCTCTCCAAGGTCCAGACTGAAAAGAAGCAGCTGCAGGAGAAGCTCAATGACCTCGAAAAGGTTGGTTGGTCATATCATTGACATTGTTGTCCAGGATTTTGAAAATTTACTTTGGGCTGTTCCTGTGCCATAAGTTAATTCCGTTAAAAAAAAAAAAAGACAAAGAAAAATGAAACCTAAAATCCCGTTTGATTCTGTAGGAGAAGAGCAACCAAGAGATTGAGTTGACGTTCAAACTGAGGTCGCTCCAGCAGAGTCTGGAGCAGGAGGAGGCAGAACACAAGGCCACCAAAGCCAAGCTTGCAGATAAAAACAAGATCTACCAGTCCATTGAGGAGGCAAAGTCTGAGGCATTAAAAGGTGAGCAAGAGGAAGGGAAAAGTGTGAAACATGCAAGATTGCAAGATGGATGCAAAAATCAGCGTATGGTCATTGGTTTCACCTGTAATTTGCTTAGCACAAGTATAGCAGTGAAGTCAGCTTCAGTACTTCAAGAAGGCTGAAGATGAAGAAATGAAAAGATCAAGGGCTGATTGATTGAGTAGAAATTGCTCACACTGCATTTGCAAGTAATGGTTTGTGTCAAGCAATCTGACGGAAAATCATAACAGTCTGGCTTTCCGATACTTTGCCGTGTCCTTCAGGGACAATTGGCCATTTATCTGGTTCTCTAAGCAGGTTCAACCAAAGGCAAAAATTGTTTTGTCAATACTGTGAACAATTGGTTCCAGCTTTGAATACCCGTCTGATGGCTTTCCTGGTTGTTTTCGTTGGTCCAGAGATAGAGTGCACCCTGCAGGAGGAGCACAGCTTGAAGCTGCAGGTGGAGGGAAAGCTGCTGCAATTAGAGAAGGACCACTCCATGCTGGACTGTGACTACAAGCAGGCGCGGCACAAACTGGACGAGCTGCAGGCACAAAAGGAGAAACTCTCTGAAGAGGTGATGCTGGAATAAGCATTATTGCATAAGCATTAACACTGTTTAATAATAATTTAGTTTAGTTAACTGTTAAAAGTCATTCTTCAGTCAGTTTGTCATTATTTTTTAGCTTTTATTTAACACATTTTCTTGTATCAGTCCCGTTTTTTAAACAATGGGAAGATGAAACCTTGGGTTCTGGGACCTTGTTATAGGCCCCTTTTTCCCATTTTTAGACCAAGGAATAAACCTTAATGAAAGTGATCATTAGTTGTAGCCCTGACCCTTTATTCTGTAGCTTCTGTAGTCCTGTAGTCCCACCACTGAAAATGCTTGTGTGTGCATGTGTGTTTGTGCAGGTAAAGAACCTGAGCTTGCGTCTGGAGCAGGAGGTCCACAAGCGGAGTCTAAGCCAGAGTGATCTGAAGATGCAGAAGCAGCAGGTTTCTGTGCTCCGCTCATCAGAGAAGCAGCTCAAACAGGAGCTCAATCACCTGCTGGACATGAAGCAGGCCTTGGAGAAACAGAACCAGGAGCTACGCAGGTCAAACACACATAACGACACACATAATGAGCACAATGTATATTGAACAAAAACACACAGTGCAGCTGGGCTTGTTGTAATAGTCTTGGAAAATTATTGTGGTGGATCTCATTCATCAGCTGTGATTTGAGAAAAGTGTTTTGGCTCTGTGGGTAGTTGGCCAGGAGCAACGATTGACAGATTGTTGGTCACTTTCCAGGGAGAAACAGGAGGCAGGTGGCCAGCTGAAGGAACTGCGGGACCAGCTGGAGGCAGAGCAGTATTTCACGGTATTTCTAACTAACAATTTCCTTTCTTTGGTGCACCTTGTCTACAAACAGAGCTGACAGTAAAACTCAGCATAACTAACATGATACTGTAGGATTAGCAACAAATACAGATAGATCTACAAGGTGGGGCATGAATGGGAAGATATAAGCACAGAAGGAGTTTGTTTTACTGCTTTGATCCCAGATCTGTGATGTGAAATTAAATTCATATCCCATTGTCCTCCTGGAAGACCCTTTACAAGACGCAGATCCGTGAGCTGAAGGACGAGTGTGATGAGAGGAGTAAACTTTGTAAAGATGCAGAGCAGCGACTGGCAGAATATGAGGAGGAGAGGTAACAAAACACTGATGCATGAAAACATCCTAACGATTTAGATTTTAAACAGCATAGACAGAAAACACAGGAAAAAAACAAAATAAGATAAGTAAATTAAATGAAATTTAAAAGAAGTTTAAATTATGAAACACAAACCATGTGTTATACATAAATATGAAGCAAAAATACCAAAAACATATATATTGAGGTTTTACAGTTAAATGTCAGTGAGCATCCACAGCACAACAACTTCATTTATCTGTATTTTTTAAAAACTGGAACTGACTTTTTAGATCAGTGTTATTTGCCTCCTGTGAATTCATCTCACAGCCAAAATAGAGGACTGGACCTTTAACTGAATGAGTGAAGTTTAACCCGATTAGCAGTGTTCCCAGATGCACTATGGATTACTGAGGACATGTAATTTAACTATGATCCAGCATAACTCTCTAGCTTTGAAAACCTGCACAGACAAATATTCATCATTCAAATATTAATGTATGTCCACACCTTAGGCAGTCTGGCATAATAAAACAGGGATTTTTTTGTGGTTCAAAAATCTATCCGGCGTTTTAATAATACATTAATAACAGCTTCCCTTCTCTCTCCACAGGGAATCCCTAACAGCCCAGCTGGAGGCCAGTTTGACCAAGGCGGACTCTGAGCAGCTGGCTCGCTCTATTGCTGAGGAGCAGTACTCCGATCTGGAGAAGGAGAAAATCATGAAGGAGTTGGAGATCAAAGACATGATGGCAAGACACAAGCAGGAGCTCAGCGATAAGGAGGCCACCATCAGCTCGGTGAGATCATTTTTAGTTGATTGTTATCAAGGACGCTTTTGTTTATTTGCATTCCTTTAACAAATGCAGTAGGACTTCATCCAAAAATTCTAGTCTCAGGTTTGACAACATTTTCTGTCCGGCCAGCTACTTAAAAGGACAAGAACTTTTTCTTGTTAACATTCAGCTCTACTCATTAAAATGCAATGTGTGTGTCCTTGAACAAATGCATTTATTTCTTCATAAAACATGTGAAACATTAACTTCTGCCATCTTCTTTCCTGCCTTTTATTGACACATTGCCACTTTGGCTGGCAACTTAGCGCCTCCAGCTGTCAAACAGTGAAACAGCCCAAAACTGGCATCAGGAACAGAGAAAGATATAAATTTGGGAAGCACTCAAAAAAATGGCTTATTGGCTCTACTAGTGGCCAGAAACTCCACAGGGTACCTTTTAATTAAATCATTAACAATGGCTCAGTTGACTTTTGTTCCTAACCCATTTATCAAACTGATGCTGATTAAATAGTTGGAGTGAAAGGGAGGACCTGCGCTGACAATGACCAAAGTAAATCTCAGTCCTTTCCATTATACAGCATGGCCTCAAACATGACTTACATCTGTTTCCAAATCTGCTGCAATAAATCAAGTTTGCCTGCTAGCATGTATGGATGAGACTCACCTCTACCTCGACACCCCTACAGCTGGAGGAGTCCAACCGCACTCTAACGGTGGATGTGGCCAACCTGGCCAGTGAGAAAGAGGAACTCAACAACCAGCTGAAAGAAATGCAGCAACGTGAGTGTCATTATGAGTTAATGAGCACCATGTAAAGGAAGAACAGACTTCCACAGGAAGGACATTTCCTTCAGTCCTGAAAAACGTGTTGAAAAGCTGTCTCACATATTGAGATGATTTGAGAGGAGAAGGCTGTAAAAATCCCCTGTCAGGGAACAAAGTGTCTGAAGAGTGTACAAATTTACTTTTGTAAAACTTATGTTAAGTACAAGTCTATATGAGCCCTGAATTAATATTCTTTGCTATTTCTACAGAGTTACAGAAAGCCAAGGAGGCGGAGAAGCAGATGAACTCACTCAAAGTGTCCTTTGAAAAGCAGCTGCAGAATGAAAGAACACTAAAAATTCAGGTGTGTGTCTGGGCGCCTACACAGGTCTGGAAAGCCTGGATTATTTTCTATATTTTCTGTTATGTCACATCATTTGTTGTTAAGAATAATGTTCAGCTGCAGGCTTTAGTTGAACTCTGGGCATCACTGAAATCTGAAACAGGTTTAAAAATTTATTTTGCAGCAGCGTTGATATTCCTGCGGGCTTCCCAGCATGTTTTATGATTTCAGATTCATCTGAAATCGATCTTAGGAAGACTGTGTTGCTGTGTTTGTGCTCTCAGGCCGTCAACAAGCTGGCGGAGGTGATGAACAGGAGGGAGACGGGGCGAGGAGGCCACCGAAGCATCGACACTGAGGTGCACAGGAAGGAGAAGGAGAACAGGAAGCTGCAGCTGGAGCTGAGAGCGGAGAAGGAGAAACTCAACAGCACCATCATCAAATACCAGAAAGAGATGACAGAGATGCAGGCGGTTAGTATGCCCAAACTATTTTCTGCTACCACAGTAACCAATAAAACATCTGCATTCGAACTACAGTTAAACAACCTGTTCATTTCTGTTATTCAGCTGATAGCAGAAGAAAACCAGGTACGTCTGGAGCTTCAGATGGCGTTGGACAGTAAAGACAGCGACATCGAGCAGCTTCGTTGCCAACTCACCTCCCTCAGCATTCACTCTCTGGACTCCACCAGCATCAGCAGTGGCAACGACCTGGACGTGGGTGAAGGATACCCAGGTATACAGAGGAGACTTCCTCTCATTCTCCTACAAGTACATTCAAAATGGTCAAAGCCAGAAAGCAAACACTTCTGCATGTACTTCCTGCATTCCTCTGTCTGCAGTCTCTCTTCCTCAGTTTTTGCCGTTTCCTTTGTTTTCAACGCAAGTCTCTTTGTCTTCCAGACCAATTGTTTCTGACCTTTCCCCTTATTATGCTTCTTCCTTTCCCCCCTCATTTCACCTCAACTTCTCTCTTGGGGACACGGTGCAGTTCGCATTACTCACTCCCACACCTCAGAATCAATGTCCTTCACCTACCAGCGCACACACAAATCTGTCCGCATCGACACCCGACCCAACCTTCACTCGGCGCACACTCTCTTTGACTCTGACTCTGAGGATGAAGAAGAAGAAGAAGAAGAAGAAGAATATGACAGGCGGGTGGGTCAGGGCCACCGTCCCCTGGCCCTCACCTATGAACAGCCCCCTGAGGCTGAATCTGCAGGTGACCCTGCATGGCAAATGAAAACTGCAACTGACCTAATAATGAATATACAATTTATCTATCAAAACATTTTCTGTTTTAAAATTGTTGAAATTTTTCTTTTAAGTTAATTAAATTGAGAAACCCCGGTTCAAACTGCAAAGTTTCAGCTAATCCTTCTCTTCTGTTGACTGTCTCTGCTGTGCTTCAATCCTTTTTAATTTTCACTGGGCACATGAATACTCACAGTTTGCTGCTGGCCTGCTTTGTTCACATTTACTCCGCTGCAAAAAATATGGTAAAACATTAAGGGTGATGAGTCTTTCCTAAGCTAAAAGTAAAAAGCTTCCCTTGTTATTTCCGTCTTCCTAACCAGATGCTTGCCTTATTTTGTGCTGGAGATTCTTTACAGTCCTTAAAGTTCCCACTAAAAAGTCCATTGTTGAAATCCAGCAGCAATGCTTCCTTCCACTTGCCCTTTGGTTTGAGTGAGAAATCATTCCCTGTCTAAGTGATTAGAGTGTATTTAAGGAAAATGTCACCGAAGTTTCAAAATATCAAGGTGTTCTTTTAAGTGGTTCACATGATTAAAGGCTGGCCTCCTCTTTGTGTTAACATCTTCCTGTTTTGTTTTGTTTTTTTTCTCTGAAGACTCCAGGCTGGAGGGCTGGATTTCACTTCCCACCAAGAACACAAAGCGGTTTGGCTGGGACAAAAAAGTAATGCACCTAACAGTTATTTCTCATATCTGCAGATTTGTTTTATTAGTAATCTGTTGAATCGTTCCACCCTCCAACCTCCTGGCCCTTGTTTCCCTTTCCTTTACAGTATATCGTTGTGAGCAGTAAAAAGATCCTGTTTTACAACAGCGAGCTAGACCGAGAGCAGGCTAACCCCTTCATGACCCTGGACATCGAGTGAGTCATACAGAGCTGGGTTTGAAAATATAATACCAAGAATTAATACTAGTAGTAAAATGTGTTTATAGAATATAGGAGTTGCGTTCTATTTTAAATAAAGAAAAGTACAATCTCGTTATACCCAAAGCCGTAATTACCCTCGATATACACTTTACCTTTCCCTGTCTTCCTCCTACAGTAAGCTGTTTCATGTTCGACCTGTCACTCATACTGATGTGTACCGTGCAGATCCCAAAGAAATTCCAAGGATATTCCAGGTAATGTGCAAGGACCTTCTGTTTCTGTCTCTTTTTCCAATTCAGCCATCTTTCTCAGTAAAATTCCACTTCCTTTCCTTTCTTTTCCCAGATCCTGTACGCCAACGAAGGCGAGAGTAAACGAGAACCGGAGGTTGTAATGGAGCCCACATCGTACGGTGATCGTCCCTCCTACATCAGCCACAAGGGCCACGAGTTCATCCTCACGCTCTACCACTTCCCCACCAGCTGCGAGGCCTGCACTCGGCCCCTGTGGAACGTGTTCAAGCCTCCGCCGGCCCTCGAGTGCCGCCGATGCCACACCAAGTGCCACAAAGACCACCTGGACAAAAAGGAGGAAGTTATTGTGCCCTGCAAGGGTCAGTATGCTCAGTCATGAATTAACATAAAGCTTCATTTATATTGAAACAAATGTTTGTCCAGCATTATGATGAAGTTTATATATCTGGATGCACCTACCCAGTTAGCACATAATCCAACTGTAATGAGCTATGAAGTTGTCAAAATATAAAATATAGTAAAATTACAGAATAAATACACAAACACCATAGTGCTTGTTTTGGCAGCTGCCATTTGCCTTGAAAATATATTACATTGGATTCATATAAAGACATGGAAGTGGTGATTACTTGGACTATCAGTTAATCTATCTATCTAATTTTCTGATCCATTAGCTTTCAAGAAATAATGAAAAAAAATACATGTCACAATTTTCCAGAACCCAGGGTGATGTTTTGTAATTGCTTGTTTTGAAGCTCAAATGGTGATAGAAAACGGAGAGAAGCAGAAAGTTCCCACATTTCAGAAGCTTGGGGCTGAATTTGAAAAATTACTTAACATCACTCAATACATTTTTGCCACTAAATTGTCCTTTGATCAAATAATGAATTGGTAATTTAATCTTTGCGTCTAATCTGTAGTAAATAATCTTTTCTCAACAGTGAACTATGACATGTCCACTGCCAAAGAGCTGCTTCTGTTGACCAGCTCTCAGGAGGAGCAGCAGCGCTGGGTCAGTCACCTCCTCAAACGGATCCCGAGGAAACACCCGACAATGAGTCCTCCTGCTACAGCACAAAACACCTCTCCTGAAGCAACGTCACGTTCCTCCCCACGAGTCTCTCCTCGACCTTCACCCAGGGGTTCGCCTCATATGTCAGCACATCGCGGAGCTATCAAGATCCAGTCCAGCAAGCAGCAGCACCCATCGGGGAAGCCTAGGTGAGGAAATTTTTGCTGGATACAGAAAATAGTTTATTATGTATTTTATTATTAAAACCAATATTAAATAAGTTATGTTGGCAAAAAAGGCGAGAGCAACATCAAGAAAAAAGCCACCTGCACTCCAAACAAAAACTTTGTTTTTGTCAGATGCAAAAAGTCAACAATCTGGGTTGATTGGGTTTAAATTTAGGTTAGACTGTTGCCTTAAAAATGCCATTTTAACCACAATTGTTAATTTTAGAGATGTATATGTATGACTGTGGTGCTGAGGAGCAGCTCATTTGTGTTTTCACCCAATTTCTCTTCCCTGTTGGGGCTTTTTTGAGTTGGTGTTACAAGAGAAAGTCAATTTTTGCAAATTGTTGTGATCGGTGAGTGATCAGTGTGATCCTTTTTGCAGTAGGAAACCTAACTTTCAGGTGAACATGGACAAAAATATCTGTGTGAAAATCTTTTAATCTTGGCTTTTAATCTATTTTGCAGTAAAATTTGGTTTCAGAAACTCTTATCGGTACAACAAGCCTCATTAATTTGTTGCGCCTGTCTCTCAGTGATGTGCAGTTGAGAGTGGAATTAAGCTGTGGCTGACACAGGATGCCGCGCTTCAAACAGGATTCCTGATTCATTTGCATGTGCATAACACTGTACGCAGCATTAATGCAGTGTCATTAGCCAGCTAACTGAGTAGAAAATGGGAGTCACTTAGCTGTATCTGTCTTGTTTTCTTTGATTGATTAAAGTGCTCACTTGTCAAAGTTTGCTCTCTCAGCCACAACCTTAACCGGCTCTCATCCCTCAGCACTGGCCCCATGCTCCGTATCATCCTCCACTGACCTTTGACCTCTGATCCCACCACTCTAACGTCTCTCATGCTGGGAGACTGTAAGTAGCAGTGCTTTTTGCACCTGCCTGCCCTCCATGATGCTGTGCTGCTGTGTCCATTAACCGCCCCCTCATCATAACAAACAGTGCTCAAGTCACTCTCAGCTCTGTACTGCCCCTCAGGTGAACTTGGCATATGTTACCCCGGCTGTTTATGAAGCGCTGAAGTCTTTTGACCCCTCAGTGAACCTCATACTTAATGTTTCAGATTGCTTGAGTTTGGCCTGAAAGACTGGACTTGGTCGTTGGATGATGTCGATAATGATGATGATATGTTCTTCTGAAGGAAGTGAAAGGGAGGGGGACAGAGGGTAACTGGACCTCTGCATGTGCGTTTGCAGTTAGTAGGAGGCCTTAATGGGGCCAGAAGCATGTTTTTGTGTGATTTTGAAAATTTACAGTTGAGTGGAAAACATTGTTGGTACAATAATAGATAGGCAGATTTGGGAATTATCTTGGTCTGCATGTTCGTAAGAAGTAAAAAATTTCCGGTAACTACACAGCTATAAAGCCTATCTTAGCTTAGCATGAAGAGTAGAAGCAGTGGAAAACAGTTAGCCTGGCTTTCTCCGAAGCTAACAAAATCTCCAGCCAAGAAATGGTCCAGTACTATTTTTTATTTGCATTTTTATGCTGAGTTAGTCTAAGCTCTGCTGCCTGTTGCTCAATATTTCATATTTCCTGTGAGAATCGAGTCTAGAAAGCAAACAAGCACATTTCCCAAAATGTGCTCAATATATTTACTTCTTACAGACATGCAGACCAAGATTAGTCCCATATCTGTCTGCTTTTTATGCATTTCACTCATGAATTGTGTGGTTACTGGAAAGCTTCCTTGTGTAATATGTGTGGATTGTGTGTGGGTGTGCCTTTGAAGTCCAGCCATTCTGTTGGTACCATCTCAGGTTTTTACATCATTTTCTTTCTCTCTCTCTTTTCACAGTTAACCCTGGCAGATCAAAGATGTGTATTCTCATCTTTGTGGATTAATGGCTACAGACTGGATGCAGTGTCTACATCTGTTATGTTGTTGTTGTTGTTTTTTTTCTGAGAAGTAGACTGGGAGAAAAAAATGCTAATCATGGACCGAAACATTCACAGAAGCTGGCTGTCGTCATGAGAACTGGGACTGTCTTTGTCATTTTAACAAGAGGAAAATCAGCAGTATTCACATTAGAGTGAGACTTCATCTGAAAACCTCAGCTCAACACTTGGTGATTAAAGCTGCCTTATTTTATAATCATCGTGACAAAAACATGGACATTTTACTCTGTCAGATGCAGTGACACATGGATTTGTGTTTGTGAGGTGTTGGGCATGTGTGTGAACATTTGTACATAGGTTTATGAGGTCTGTCTGTGTATTGTAACACAGAAAGTGTAGCTCATAGTATAGGATTGTTTATTTTTATGGATATAAGTCAGCAGCACATTATACAATATATGCGTATTCTGTAAAAGAATAGTTTTATTGAATTGCTGAGTCTTGGTTTTTCTTGGCCTTACTTCATTACACAAAGTAGATACATCATGATAAAGACAGAATGTGAATGGAACAGAAATGCAGTGTTTACTTGCCATTGTTGACAAATTCCAATAAACGCTGTTACCCTGAAAATGAATAATTCATTTTTCATTCATTTAAAATCCTGCCTGTAGGATTTGTCTCGATACATCGGCGTTAAGGATTCGGGGTGAAAGCGGAAAAACAAAAGCAGCATGACTTACATCATTCCAAAGAGTGGCCCTAATGACTCAATTGCTGCCATGATGTCTTATTTGAAGGCTTTCAGTGTGAATTTTACATGGAAATTCTCCCTCTTATAAAACATAGACACTGCATTAAAAGCAGAAGACAGGCAGTGAATGACACATGAACAGATTCTGCATGTTTTTTGCCTTTTTTGGGGAAAACTTGGGAATTTGATTTCTGAATTTGATTTTTCCACCCACATCTTCCCAGGTTGCTCTGTGCCTGAATTATTAGTGTGGCATAAACTGAGATCAAATTTATAATATCAGATCAACACAGCATTCTGGACTCAATAGTTAGGCGAAACATTGATACTGCTCTTATAGCTGCCTGGCTAATCTTATGATTTACTGTATGTATATATGAGGCAGGAGCTAGTTAGGTTAGCTTAGCATACAGACTGGAAACAGGTGGAAACAGCTAGCCGGACTCCAACTGCCTACCACCACCTATAAAGCTATTATTATATTATATCATATTTGTTTACTTGCTTCCTTGAAATTATTAGTGTAGTGTGAGTGATATTTTAATAACATTATGTTGCAAGATAAGCAATACCAGAAAACCCCAGTGAGATGAATATAGTCCATTTTGCACATCACCGACATTATAAATAGAGTCATGTTATAGGCACGCTGTAGTGATCCTTCAGAGGTGTTATATGTGACTGCAGTGTATTTTAGGAGACTTTGAACTAAGACTAGAATGGGTCCGTCTCTATCTTGCAAGTGCATGTGGAGTGAGTGGGCTTGACTGAAATAAATCTTTCAGAACAGCCCAAAGCCAACTGGCACTCATCATACATAATGTAATGGTTCATCATGTTGCCCATCTGCTAAAATCGTATTTCATACTGCAGATCTAATCCATTCTCGGTATCAGCTGTGTGACGGTATGTCCCCGTTAAATAACCATGAAACACGCCGTACCTGCCTGCTGTACCGACCGCTGTGACCTCAAGTGGCACGCAGCCCTCTCCTGCTGTTTCTGCTCCTCTTCGCCAAGAAACATTCAGTCTTTTACCTCTAGCCTTTTAATTTACATGCCTAAAATGGATATGTTTCCTGCAGTGGTGCTAAGCTCATTTTCTCAAATACTGGACTGTAATTAAGTACACATTTAAGGTAATGCCACTAAGTAGGGAAATATTGTTGTTTTTGCTCTTCTACTTTTAGAGCTTTATTTAATAGTTACTTTAAAGACTAATATTTTAAATACAAAACATATGATGGACTTGGATGGACTCCAACAGTAAAATGCTACTTACACATTAATGCATCAGTAATTGTACAGGTGATCTAATAATGTAATATATGAGTGCACTGTGTAATGTCACACATTCTAGTGATGGTACTTGTTGTACTAAAAGATGTTTTATCAGGAGCAAGTTCCACAAATGCCTGTTACGTTGTTTAACCCTACTCTGCTATCTCTGCTCTTGTGAGCCTCTTTCTCGCTGGTTGGTGGAATATTTTTCATTTTGTTGATTCTTTGCTGCTCCAAATTCATGGTGAAAAAAACATAAACGTTATTAGACACAGCCACTATACAGTATAATATATTCAAAATTAGCTCTAACAAAAGTAGCTAAAGAAGTAAAATTCTACTAATATATGAATACATAAGTAATAAAAATACACAAACACTCATAGAAGGCTTTTTGCTTAAAGAATATTTTTAATATTTTAATAAACGTTTAATATTCTTTGTTACATATAATCCACACAGCGGAAACAAGATACAGAGAGAGACACATTTATTCTTCAATTGCTCTTAATTGTCCAGGAAAAGCTTACTGCTATAAAACTTTAACATTTTGCGCCCATGGAAATACAGCCAGTTAGCTTTTCTGATGTTTCATTTAAATTTCCAGCAAAATAAATCAAAACCACAAATTTTGAAGTGATCATTGTGTATTTTTAACTCTCTAACATGCTCTCTCTTTCTCTCTCTCTGCCTCACTCTTCCTGTATCTCCGTATTTTAAAAAATAATATAAACATCCAATGTTGTTTTTGACTCTGTGGCACACCATCAGACAGTCGTAAACTCCATGCTCAAATTAACACAGAGACCTCAACATCATGTTTCCAAATTGACACTTTTTATCAGTGCTTTAGTATGTTACACAATACACCAACACAAACTCAGTTTCCAGGTCTGGTGTTCTGCCTGCAGGTTAGTGTCACACAGTCTGTTGCAATCTTCTGTCCTTGACGAATGACTGTCTAGTGACGGGTTCTTGTTTACACAATAAGTAATGATTAGATTGGAAATTCTGCTCCCCAAATGACTCAGTAAATTGCAAGTGAACACTGCTGAATCTGACATAAGGAACAGCTGGCCTGACACTCATTCCACTAGAAAACAACAGTAAGTTTGATTTTATTACTCATGTGACTGAACATCATGTGCATGAACTAGAAATGATTTGGGGTTTCATCAGATGTTCTGCAGTTGTGAAATACTTAAGTAGGATATTTAAAACCTTGATTTCTGGTGTACAACCTCATTTTCAGGTCTCTACGTCTTCTTCTCCTTGTGTCCTAGGAATGAAGTCCCAGTGTGCGCTTGCTTTCCTCTGGTTGGCTTCTTTCTGCCATGGCACTCTGTCCTGCCCAGAACTTTGCAAATGCTACCACAGAAGAGCTGAGGTGGTCTGTAATGAGGTTTCCCTGACAGCGTACCCCTCCGAGGGTCTGCCGAAGAACACTACCATGGTGACCATCCAGTTTACAAACATCACCTCCATCTCTGAGCAGCATCTTAATGCCACACCCCAGCTGCAAGGGCTTCACATGTACAACAACCACCTGCAGAGCCTTCCCACTGATTTTCTCAGAGGCGTTCCTCACCTCAACACTTTGGATCTCACAGAAAACAAACTGTCTGACCTGCCTGCAGGTGTCTTCAGCCACGCCCCACTGCTCAGCTTGGTGTTGAAGAATAATCAGATTGAAAAAGCTGATCCTGAGTGGCTTCCTGATAACAGCAGCATCACTTGGTTGGACCTATCTGGGAACCTTTTAACAAAGATCACGGTTGCTCTGCTTCAGAAGTTGCCCCACCTTGAAAATCTGGATCTTTCAAACAACCGTATGGAGAAGATCTCTGCAAACTCTCTCCACTCGCTGACCAAACTTGAGAGGCTAAACCTGCAAGACAACAAGCTAATCACCCTGGATGTATCTACATTTCAGAGCACCCGTAACCTCACTTATCTCTTCCTCTCTCGGAATAAGCTCAATGAACTCCCGCAAAACCTTTTTGAGGAGCTCACTCAGCTCAGAGCCCTGAGTCTGGAAGACAACCAGCTGAGGCACGTCCCCACAGGTTTGCTGGACCCTCTTAACTCCCTGGACGAGGAGGGGCTGGACCTGTCTGCCAACCCATGGCTTTGTGATGGGAAAGTGGAGTACCTCTGGAGGTGGCTTCAGAAGAACAAGAAGAAGGTCTTCTTGCCAGAGACCATCATTTGTGCTAGCCCGCGGTCTCTGGTGGGGCGCTCAGTAATGTCACTTACAGAGACCGAACTAAACCTTCAGTCTTAACAGTCTTAAGCTCAGCCTCTGATAGCTGTCTTACATTTTGATCACTGAAACGTTCTCTTTTGTCAGTGTATGGTGAATGTATAATAAAATATGAAACGACTAAGAAGACCATTTAAGAGTTTCTGTCTTTCCTTGGAGTTTAATTACAGATAGAAATATGTTGTGGCAGAAATAGTTTCATTCAGGGAAATACGCTTTATCGGTTTGTTGTTGATACTGAAAAACAAAAATCAAAACCATTCTCATGTCTGTATGTCAGATTTAAAGCTACACCTGAGTGAAATGACTGGCTTGGCTCTGTCGAAAAGTGTTAAAAATGAACATTGCAGGAACTCTTAGGACTCCATAAAACCCAAAGAGCTGTTTCCCATATCCATATCAGTCTTCATGCTAAGTTAAGCTAACCAGCTGCTTGCTGTGGAATCATATTTAACTAACAGAAATCAGTTTTCTTATAAACTATCGGACTCTAACTTTAGAACTCTTCCTTTACAGATTTTGTGTTCCCTAAATTCAAACACCAGTAATATGTGACGATGAAAACAGATTAAAGTTGAAATTAAATTAAATACTTAATTCTTTTCAAAAAAAGATTTTTTCACATACCTCCATTATTTACAAATCATATAACTTTAAAATTAAAAAGTAAAATATTGATTTCTGTGACGCATCTGAACTTTTAGAAAGTACAGGGGAAAAGTAACCACTCAGCAGTTGATGATGAATGGGTTTGTTTGCTTGTCTTTGTTTGCCTCTTGCAAAATTTTGTCCTTACTTGTTCCTGGGAACAAATATACTCAACACAACTCAAAACAAGTCCGTAAATCAAACTCAGAGAGAGTTCTGTGGTGCCTTTCAGGTAGGATTATGCATTTATGATCAGATTTTTACACTTATTATTAAATTATTACATTTCTTTGATCATTTTCCATATCAGCCTGTCTCTTACACTGCATATGCTACCTTTGTGCAGCACTATAGAGATGAACTTGTGGATACTCCTGACATTCATTGCGCTGGCTGAATGCCATCACCACCATAGAGGCATCCACTGCCCAGATCTGTGCTCCTGTTCCTTTCTACCTTCAGGCGCAGACGTGGTGTGCAGCCAAAGCTCCCTTACAAATTTTCCTGTAAATGGTTTGCCATCCAACACCACTCGACTATCAATCCAGAACACCAACCTCAGCAATATGACTGCCAGTCATTTGAGTGTTGTGCCCCTTTTAAACAACCTCCAGCTGTATCACAACAACCTGACAAGCCTTCCTTCAGATCTACTGAAGGATGTTCCCCACTTGAACACATTGGATCTGACAGGTAGTCAGCTGGTTCATCTTCCCCCAAATGTCTTCAGCCATGCCCCACTTCACAATCTTGTGCTAAAGAAAAATCTGATTGAAAAAGCAGATCCTGAGTGGTTTCCTGACAACAGCAGCCTGATTTGGCTTGACTTGTCTGGAAACCGTTTAGAGAGTATACCCACTGCTCTGCTTCACAAGCTGCCCAATCTGGAGAATCTAGACTTAAGTGACAACAATCTTCAGAACCTACAACCAGATGTCCTGAAGAACCTGCACCACTTGGAGTCACTGAATCTCGCTGGTAACAAATTGAGCTCCCTGAACCCTACAGTCTTCAATCACAACCTGAAACTATCCCAGCTGTTTTTACAGGAGAATCAGCTCCAAGAACTACCAGCAACCCTCCTCCAGGGTCTCCAAAATCTTGAACTGCTGCTCCTCAATCAGAATCAGCTGCAGTGTTTTCCTGAGGGTCTGCTGGATGGCCAAAAATCCTCTTTCCAGATGATCTTAACAGGAAACCCCTGGGTGTGCGATGAAAGGATCAAGTATCTGTGGAAGTGGCTCACTGAGCATTCTCAAAATGTCTTCTTTTTGGAGGAGGTGACATGTGCAAGGCCTGAAGCTCTTAAACATCGACAAGTGGCCTCTTTAACCAGCAGTGAGCTCTGACTTCACAAGATTCAAAATTCTTGATGAAAAGGTTACGGTGGAGTGGATATTTTGCTTTTGCCCCATATTTTCCACTAAAATCTTTGTCAGATTATAAATTGTTCTCGTATATTTGACTGTTTCAAATTCTGAAATAAAAACTTTATGATTCACACTTTTATCCAGCACTGATTTCTTGTGATCTTTCCTTGATCTCTTCATTGTTTGGATATTGTCCAGACCACTGGGTGGCGTAAGATATTCAATAAAATTTCAAACCGATGATCTGAACAGTCAGTTCATTTAAGATCCAATCTGCTTGGTGGATCCCACCTAAAAATCAAAAAACCTTGATGCTAATATATTATATTTTTTCTGTGTGGCAATCTCCAAGTAATCTGTAAAATTTGTATGTAGTAAGTATGGACAAGCTAGGTTTTTAACCATAGTCTCTTAAATGATTGCTGACATGGGACATCAGAATATACATAAGAGCATGACAGCCCAGAAATCTGTGGTAAAGAAAAGAAAAGCACATCAGTGGTGTCACAAAATTAAAGCAGAGATTAAAGTGCTCTTCCTCCTTCGCCGATGTGCTTTTTAAGATTCTTATGGTCTGCGCCTGCTCCCTCAGTTGTGTCACAGATTGCAGCATTGTTTCAGCCGTGCCTTTTTGTTTTTAATGATGCTGAGCATGTGGGAGTGCGTGGGCAGTGCAATGGCTGAGTCTTGCAGATGACCTCTACTGGATGTGTTTAAATATCTCTCCCTTTCGCTTTCTTTAAGTCTCTCTTTCACATAACGTGTGTGTATATATAAACACAATACACACACACACACATACATACGTATATGTGGTAGGGTATATTCTCTGTGTGCCCACACAGGCCTGTCCTCAAGCCTTGATTACAGTGAGTGCGACCCAAATGTAAATTATTACTTTCATAAAATATAAAACATTGCCTCCTCTGGAGGCAGTTACTTATGAAAATTAAACGTTTGTAAGAGCTTCCTAAAGAGTAGATGGAAAATTTTAGAGGTTTGATGTATGTCTTTCATTTTACCTCTGTGAATTGTATCCTCGGGGTTGAAGGTTGAGGAAGTGGGTTTTGCTGGTCTGAATCCTAATACCCTTTTGCAAGAATTCCCTCTGGATGGGTAAAACGTTAAGTTAACAAAGCCACTCTCCTCTGCTTTAACAACTACTGCTGCTCTTTGGGAAAGACATTAACATCCATCTGCTCATCTGAACCCCCCATACACCCCCAGGGTCTGATGTTTGTAAGTGTGATATGGTAAGCAGAATCTTGGCTGAATGAAGGTGTTCTGTATGGAGGGATGCAGCCTGATCTCTGGCTCGCTGCCGTACTGTCGGCTAATGATGACCGATTGACACTGAAATCTAAAAGTCACTGGAAAGGTTTTCATGAGCTTGAAAATTACTGTAGCCTCTCTGGTTTGATGTTGCATTAATGAAGATGTGATCGTCTTTGATAGCTGCTCATTAGAACATAATACTGCACAAATTACATGACATTTTTCTCATGATCAGCTAACACAGACTGAATGTCACAGTGTCTGAATGTGTATTTCCAAACTCAGCACAGTCTTCTATTTTGTTTTATGCATCAGCTGAGGTGTAGCTTTTCATATTTTTTTTGTCATTAAATGTAGATATTTTCTCATACATTGATCAATAAACCATAAAACAGTGTATTCATAGCTCACATTTCAGTGCAAAATGAGCTCATATTTAAAATGAGCATATATGTAAGTACAATTTTAATGCGGTCGTAACAAAAGCATAAAAGGTATCAGTCTCCATCAGAAAAAGAATAAGCATGTTTTCCAAAAATATCAAACTGCTATTTTTTTTAAAAAAGAGAGAAGGCTTGTAATACTGTTTTTATATTATAGTTTTGCTACTTCCACGGGTAAAAATGAGCTTTTATTCAGCGGTGTCTTCTTATATGCTCTTTAACTGCCTCGGTTTTTGTCACTTAAGGAAGGTCGAGGTAAAGATTACAGGCTAAAGCACAAAAACCATTAATCACAAGGAAAAAAAACTCCCAAGACGAATTTTCCCCTCTAACGAGACACACATTCATTATCACACACATCTGTTTGCTGCAGCAGTGCACCTTCGTTTTTCAACCTTGATATTCCGCAGGTCACACTCACCTTCTTCAGTAATGTGTGTTTGAGCTCAGGCTGAAATAGGAAGACTGCTTACACTCATTAAAAGCTTACCTGAAGGTGGGTGAAGGAGTCACACTGTGGCTGCCTTCAGGAGCTTCAGGCCATCACCATGCAAGCACAAAGCACCCCCACTGAGCCCTTTATCAACCCTTTTTTTCTTTTTTACTAAGGATCGACAATTTCGGCTACAAACCTATGCATGTTCAGCACCGTCATGTACTGTAGTTTACCGCCCTCATTTAGCGTGTTTGATCAATTTTACCTTAAGTGGCTGAGCAGAAAAATAGCATCATCGCATGCATTCACCTGCATCTTCATTTATCATAATCCATTGTGTGTTTTATGAATCTCGTTCCCCTGCTCATAAATCATCGCCCTGCTTGACAACATAAACACGAAGAAAGGAATGAGCTTTTTGCATTATCTCATTATTGGCAAAGAGAGGTGAGGCCACTTCCCTGACTGCATGATTGGTTGTTGTAAATGGCCTCTTATGCTCTCCAGGGAAATGGGCTATTAGGAATCTCCTCCTAGATGGACGTCGTGTTTAACACCCTGCCACAAATCGAGGATATTTTATTACAGGAATAACAGTTTTGATGGAGGCTCCCTCAGCATCCCCAGACGCACGACGTATCCATATCCATCAAAGTCTCTATTCACAGGTGATCATGCAAACAGAAGAGGGAGAGACTGCAAAGGAGCTCTCCAAAAGCATCAAGATGACAGCGGCACAAACTTAATGGCAAACAAGATTAATGGAGGACACAAGGCAGCAGATGAAGAAAAATGATGACATTTTTTTTTAAGACAGGAGATGTGGCAGTTTATGGATGTTGCTTTGCTTTCCCACATGTAGCTTGTGCTTAGGCTTAAAACTGGAGGGAAAAAACAGATAAGACTGTTGACGAAAGGCTGTAAATTCAGCATTAGTAACCACAAGTGGAGGACAGACAAATCTCAAGATTATTTTCTTACTACATAGTACTTACATAGATCAAGGCATGGAGATAGTTTTTATGTATTTATTCAACTCTTGTCCACTACATTTATTTGATAAATTTACTTATTACTTTACAGATTTGGATACATGATACAAAATATGTACGACATATTGTCCACCTGCATCTGTGAAAAAATCTGTTTATAGCTTGTGTTTAGAGTTTCAAAAGGCCACACTTAAAGGCCAGGTGAAAAGCCTGCCTTCATACACGGTGGTATGAAGCAACAGTCATTCTAATGAGAATAACAGCACACATTTTTAAAAGGTTATTTTTTGACATTTTGCCTTCATTTGACAGTCAGTGAGGAGATAGACAGGAAACAGAGAGGGAGTTGTGACATGTAACAGAGGTCTGCATCCCATGGCAACAGGATTCATATACCGCAAAAGCTGTCTTTTGTGACCATTTTAGTTTACTATTTTATTTTTATTTATTTAATGGCCCCTCTGCTACTCTGGATAATCCACAGAACACACTACCAACATCTGAAATTATTTCTTGCTGAAGAAATAGTCCTTATGAAAATGCTTGACAGTGTGCTTGGTGTATTACCTTATGCATTGGTCACACAGTTTTTGGTAAGAAAAACCGCTGCTGAATTTTATGAATGTCATTTTTAATTCAAATAAAATTATTAATTTCCATTGTTTTGGGATGGAGGCAGAGGTCTAACTAAACCAAAACTGTTTTTATGGGTGGATACCAAGAGCGTCCAATGTGGCAATAATTAAAATGAGTCATAAGGTTGGTGCACTGACTCCCTGATGTTTGTGATGCAGGAATATCGACCTGAAGTCATTATCTACTGGAAGCTACCGGTCATATCCAGTCATACCAGAACAAATGAGAACACTGGAGCAAAACTCCTGAGTGCACTGACTTGAAAAAATCTTTGTTTAGTCACTTATGAATTGATCTTGTCATCTTGTCGCTCCTTTTAACACCAACACAGCGAGATCCACATACAGACGAACAGGACCTACATCTGTGTCTGTTCATTAGTCCGCCCCCATGTAACGCAGTAGTCCTGAACTCCGCACAGCGTGCTTTTAGCCTGTTGAAAAAGAAAATAAAATAAAATACTGACAGATCTTTAACTCCTCCACCATTCTCATCTGATTGCACACATCTACTGTCTTTAATTACTATGCAGATTTTCCACTGCAGCGAAGCACTGTGTACAGCTTTGATCTGAGGCTGGTGCACGGGAAAAAAAAATTTCTAGTAGACAAACACCACAATTCCTTTTGTGTCTTATACACTGTAATTTTTCTTTACAGGGATGGCAGATTGATCTTCATTTTGTCATCCATCTGTAATCACCCACAGCGACCCACGCAAAGGACAAACAGGGCCGAGGGAGTTTAATTACCTCCGAGTATGAAAGACAAGGACACGGCATTCCATCACTGCTTGATGTCTAAATCTACTCATTGACTCCTAACATCCTTTGCCATAAGTTTGGCTCACTGACATCCTTTCACACTGAGCTCATATGGATTATCTTCTGGCTCCATCTGCCTTTAGGGGCTTCGTGCAGTGCCTATTACAGACCTTTCACCTGTTGTTGGGGTGGTTGGCGTGTAGCCGTGCAGCAACTTGTTCACAGCATGCAGAAATAAGGTCAAGCCTGCTGAAGGGGATCATGTGTTACTGATGGGTGCAGTGAGGGGTGTCAGGCCAGCTGTTTGAGGGTGGAGAACAACTGCCGTAGGCTGAAGAATTAATTTGACAAGCTTCTGCAAAGATCTCTGTTTTAGTAATCAATTATTCAAGAATGTCTGTGCTTTAAATACGGAAGCTGGAGCCAAGAGCCAATTAGCCAACTTAGCATACAGCCCAGAATCAGTAAGAAACAGCAAGCCTGGCTCTTTCAAATGTTCAAAATATGTGAATACAGATGTGAAAATTTAAAAACTGTGTTTAAAATGGTTACATAGTCTAACTATTTCTCTTTATACTAATCTAGGCTTCTTGTCTCTGTCTCCATACTTAGATTATTAGTCTGACATTTCGGAAACTACGGTTATTCATTTTCTAGAGGACAGTCAGTTGAGGAGATACGGAGAGACACTACGCTTATGGCGATATGTTAAATATACAACCAGATAACTTGGCTTGGCACAAAAATTGGACATAGGTAAACAGCTGGCCCGGGTCTGTCCAAAGATAACGAAATCTGGCTCCCAGCACTTTCAAAGCTCACTAATTAGCACTTTATATTCCTTTGTTTAATCAGTTCAAAAACTGAAATGGGGTTATGCTGATTTCTTGGCTCTGAGCAGTTATGCTCTGAAGCCTCCAGTGGTTTCCTACGCTTAGAGGTGCTGGTAAGCTGAATTTGTTAACTTATTTTTGCTAATCTTCTAACTTTCTGCCAAAAAATAAGTATTTCCCAAAATGTTGAGCTACTTAATGCTACCGTTAATGTAGACATGTGAAAGTGGCCAGTGGTATTCACACCGCTTCACTTTTTGCACATTTTATCATGTTACAGTCTCATTCCAAAATTGATTGAATTCATTTTTTCCCTCAAACTTCTACACAAAATACCCCATAATGACAAAGTAAAACAAGTTTGCTTGAAATTTTTGCAAACTTATTAAAAATGAAAAAACAAAAATATAACACGTACATAAGTATTCACACCCTGTGATCAATACTTTGTTGAAGACCCGTTGGTAGCAATTACAGCCTCAAGTCTTTTTTGAGTATGATCCTATAAGCTTGGCACACTTAAACCTTCATTTCTCAGTATTTCTCCAGCATTTCAAAATGAATGGCTTCTTTAGTAAATGTTTTTTTACTCCTGATTTATTTTTCACTGTTTTGAAACCTCGATATAGAGCTCATGACTCAAAGCTTTTACTTTTACCTTTACTTTTGCTTTTACTTTAACTTTTGCAGCAGCAATGGCAGCAATCAGTCTTCTGGGTGTGGTTGTTACAATTTCTCATAAGATGGATATTACTACAATGAGTGAAGGCTCATTACAGTAATTCAAGGCTGTATCAATTTGACTTATGGAAGATGCATATTTACGTCCCAGAGGAGGCATAAGTCTGATGACACGCTCACTAAATATTGTTTTTTATGACCTGCAGCTCTAAATTAATTGTAATCACTGTAGCAAACCACAGAGGGATAAAGATGTTCCACTCCATAAGACATCATTGTCTCTGGATGAGATAATCAGCAGTGGCGAGTGCATCAGAGAGCAGGTCACATCTATCACTGAGGCTTTGATCTCTCAAGGCCAATTTCCTTAATGAGATGTCCATACATTTATCAGCAGAAGTGACACAGGGCCACTAGAACATGGCTGATACAGTGAAATTTGCTCTTTGTAAGCCGTTTTTGAAGTGGGGACCATCAGTGAATTGCAAGAACTAAGTGACTTAGAGGGAAGAAAAAACAACTTGTACCAGACATTGAGCACTTCTTATCGTAGCTCTTTATTATGCAGGCGGTGGTACACAGGAGAGCCGTTTATTTCTTTCATGTGTTGCTGTTTATAACCTTCTAATTAAATTCATTTGCTAAAAAAGCTGTGCAACGAATGGATTGATTTTCAAATAAACTCAGGCAGCTTTTGCAAGCTTTGGCTTTGAACAAGTTACTTGAAGCTGTCAGTGAACACGGCTTCCAAAGCCTAAATTCATCTGGTGCTTGGCTTAAATGTGAAGACTGTTATTTCAGACTGCAGAGGCCTGATCAAAGCTGTCAGCACAACAGGAATGTGTGAAGCAGTACAACACAAAATAGGGTGCACCGCCAGTGAAGGGCAATTCAAACAACACAACACAAAACATTATGGTGGTAACAACATGAATAAATACGCCAGGATTCTGACTTTTTAATTTACATATTCATATTGGCTGGATGAGCGTTCTCTTTACACTGAGGGACAAGTCAGCCTGAAAGACTAACAGTGGAATGTTAAGAAGGGATTTCACATTACTTCCTTGTCCTCAGTGAAGCTAGTTCAAACAAAGCCTGAGGGAAATTTCGCTTCCTCACAGTTGTGACCTTCACAACTTGCTGAATCCATAGGTTTTTTGCACATTAATATTTTGAACTCAACTTTCACTTTCAGAGGAATGTTTCAAAGGTTTGCTGTGATTTAAAAGGGAAGATCAATGAAACTCTCAGGTTTCTATTTGGGGTATACAGCTGGAGCAAGGAGGTGATTAGCCTAGCTTAACATGAAGACTGACAGTTGCGGGGGGGATAGCTAGCCTAGCCTAGCTCTGTCCAAAGTTCCCCTCAAAAGCTGAAAAACTGATATGTTGTATCTCATTTCTTTAATCTGTACAAAATGTAAACTTATAACTTGGGAGTCGTGTAGGTTAAGTGCTCTTCTTATCCATCCAACCAGTCCAGTCTTTGTGAAGAAGTCACTGTGCCCATTGTTGTTCACCCATAAATTCTTACTTTTAGATTTTTATGCATGGAATAAGCAAATATAGTGTGTTAATTTGTCAGTAAAATCATTAAACTTCTGACAGAGGCAGCCAGGCTAGCTGTTTCCCAACTGACAATATGCTAATTAGTTAAGCTAATTGTCTCTTGGCTCTGGTTTCACATTTACCATAATGACGGGAAAGTGATATCAATCTTCTGATCTCGACAAGAAATCAAATAATAATATACTTCACAATGGAAAATGATTACTTAAACTGTTCAACTGCAACTGATATTTTTGGTCGTGAGAGGTGAGTATTTGTGAAATTTCAGGACTCAGAAATTACCATCTATGCATGTTATATCTGTACAAGTCATAAACCGTGGATAAACACACTTGTATCATGAACTTGGTGAGTCAGTTTCATGGCAAAACCTACCTCCTGAAGACAAACAAACACTTTTTTGGATTAAGTTACTTTCAATCCCTTTAGCTCAGTTGTAAGAAAATAATACATACGATAATGCAATACTTTCATAAGCGCTGTATTATGTGACTCCAAAGTGGTATAATTAAAAAGGAGAACAAACGTATCCGGAAGCGATGAGATATAATATACTGAGCTTTTAAATTGCTTGTTGTGCTCAGGCCCACTGTGCAGGATAATCAATAACTAATGCTTCCTTATGAAGCAATAATTGACTAAACTAATATAGCATAACAAGATTGAAGAAATATAGTGAGGTCATTAACAATTTGCTGCTCCCCTCGGCATACTGTATGCACACACTTGTTCTATAAGAGCAGCAGAAGACAGGCTGAAAGGAGGTATGTCAGTAAGCAAATTGAATAGCAGCCATTGCAAATGTTTTTAGTTTAGTTTAGTTGAGGTCACATCACTTAACTGCTATGACCTAGAATCTCTATTTCACATAAAAGGCACTATAAAACCTACTCAGATAACAATCTGAAAAAAATGAGGCTATAACTTGCCTGCCAGATCTCAAGATATTGAGCTTACTCCAAGACTAAAGGTTGTGTTGAACTTCTTAATGCGTGCTCTTTTTCATCTGTATTCTTGTCAAGTGAATGGTTTACTGGAAACTCTATCACAGTTTTATTTTGCACTTGGGAGTCCCAGCATAAATCTTTATTGTCATTCATTAAAAGAAACAAATAAAAGGTAATAAACTACTGCTGAAATCCACTGGGATTGATGCTGATTGCTGATTTGGATGATATGGTGAGTTCACACACTATCAGTACTCCCATAGCTATCATTTAGCATTCTCCTGCAGCTGTCATCAAGCGGAAACTTAGTGTTTGCAAACCCTCATTCAATTCACTGCAGGAGCAAAGCTTTACATCAGATCACATCTCTATTAGTTTCTCTGATGAAAAAGAAAGTGGCTCACCAGCCAGAACTGTTTTCCAGGCAAATTACTTTTCTCATATTGCATTTTCAGTTATTTTCTTTCAAGGATAATGGACCAGCAAGCAGTAGAAGATTGCACTTAATTTTCACTGGTCAGTATTTAGGCCACAGAGGCACGGCTGTATTGATTGTTTTAACACTTTATAGTGACATCTTGAAAGGTTTTGGCATAGTCAGCTGCAAGGCCATTTAGTAATGCATCTGAAACAATACACTGACACAGAAATGAAAGTGTATTACATACTGCAGGTTCCATAAATTTTTCCCAGCTTTTTACGGTCCGTGTTCTCAAAAACCCAGAGAGAACATTGAGCGAGATAAAAGAGGTGGAGGAAGTAATCAGGCTAAGGGGAAAAGAAGATATGGAAATCACTTTGTGGACGGGTTGAGTGGGTTAAATGCATCATTCTATTCTGCTGTTTTGTAGAAGGTCATATTTAATCTGTGTAATTATTGTCGTGCGATTTTATGCAGCTTTCTGTCTGAATCAAAGTGCTCCAGGGTGCACCTACGCAGCGTTTTAAACATTCCCGTTGAAAAAAAACGAAACCCATTCGGGCAGACAATAACGCTCCTGGAGCATGTTTTTCCCTCTTCTTCTGAATCTGACATTGGCGAGATTACCTTTTCCCTCTCCTGCAGCTGAAAATATCTCTCAAACTGAGATAGCGCTCGGAGGGGTGGGCTGTTAAGCTACAGCATTATGCTCACACATTCTTATTCAAATGAATGTGTTTGACCATCCTCTGCAGGATATGAATCCATTAAAATCTCCCATTTGAGGGTAGATATTTTCTGCTTTTAGTCTGTGGTCTGATTTTGATGCCTCTTTTGCGTGTTGTTCTTGTCTTTCTTACTGTGGTTTTTCTTATCGCTTTCTTTCTTTATTTGTCTCTTATTTGTAACATACTTGTAGTCAACAGTTTAGGGACATACATACACAAAATAATTTGCCTGAGTGTGTCTTGAACTTCCATTTGTCTGTACCATTTGTATACAGGCTACCTACAGGGATTTCCCTATTTTTAGACAGGAGACGTGAGCACAAGAAGATCCCTGTCCTAAAGGTCAAGCAAGAGGGGAGAAGGGAGAGGCGAGCCGAGTTTGTGCGTGTTGTGTGCTGTCATCAAAATGGTTGGGTGAAACTCAATACCAATATGCCAGCACGTCACCGGAAAACAATCAGAGCTGGGCGTCAGCTGGACGGGACACGTGAATTTCATGAATCAGCTTTGATTACCAAAAACACATGCAAACGCAGTAGTTGTAGTGTGTAAAGTTTCTGGGGGTCCAGGCAGAATGACGAACTCTGTTTATTTACAGCTTCCCACAAATGATCCATGATTTAACCGTACACAGCGATATGGTATTGAAACAAACATGGTATGCTTTAGACTCTCTCATTAATTATTCTTCCCCACCCTCACTGCTTGTTGCCTTGGAAATAAAACAGAAATGTAATTTCACCGTCAGCTGGAGAATTTGAAGAATCGTCTTCAGTAACTGAGTCTGCTTAGAGGCTTCAGAAAAGTCTGTTTTGCAAATACACATGCATCAGACAAATTTATATTCATATGAGTCAGACAGCCATTCGACTACATCAGCTTGCCCACCGTACCCCCATAATTATTAAAAAAAAGCATATATATATCTATATATACCAGACACTGAAATACTCTGTCTAGGATGTTAACAACAGTGAACATCTAGATGGGTCTAAATGTACTGATTTAGTCGTGATGACCATTAGCTGGCTGGAAGTTCTCACAATAATTCTAATTATTTATGTGAAAGTATAATGAGCATAATTTTGGGTACACCCACTGAATGTCACAGATGACCAACATGTGGGTGTAAAAACTGGTGATTATCCAGCAGATCACAACAGGTCACTGTAGAGTGGATCACACATGGCTGCGGGTATATGGGTGAAGGAGTGTGTGTATGTGTTTGTGCAATTATTTGTGTGCACTTGTGGGTAGGCGGTGGAAAGGAGGAGAGATGTTTGTCTACACCAGTGTGTGTGTGTGTGTGTGTGTGTGTGTGTGTGCGTACGTGTGTGTGCGTGTTCTTGTAAATCTAAATTTGAACGTGAGGGTTCATGTGTATTTGCATGTGCATCTGCTGCAGGAACATTGTTCCATTACACAATGCACGCCTTTGACATTCCAGCTCCACCTGTCAGCGTGCACAAAGGCTTTTCTCCAGGCTTTGACATGTGTGAATCTGCTGCTGTCCAGGAGAGATAGCACAGCCCTGTACTGGACATGTGTGGGTGGACAGCCTGCAGAGTCCTGCCCGACCTCTTGCATGATCTTTTTCTCAGCCTGCATAACTAAGACTGGAGCTCGGTGGAAAATATTGAGGATGACGTGGCTCACATCATCAGTGATGAATCAGTGCCCTACTACTAATCAAACAAAGTGACTTCTTGTCCCGGTGATTGATGCAGACACCCTGTCAGGAAGGCAGCAGTAAGACGCATCGCCCCTCTTCCCTTCTCCATTAAAAAGAAATCACAGGTGATGTCACGATTGCAGGACATAAAAAAGTTACTTTACTTTTAGGTTCTCCATCAGGCCGACAGTGATTTTTTTAAACATATCTGCACCAACACATCATCAATCCTAACATAAAATTTTGTGAAGATGACATTCCTTGGTTACAACTGCATCACAGTATGTGACAAAATGTGTACTTGGCATTTTAACATTTTCAATGACAAATACACTCTTACTTTTACTCAATAGCAGTGATTCACAAACAGGGGTACTTGAACTTCTGCCAGGACACATAGAGAAACATTGCAGAGTAGCTCTTCAAACAAATTTGAAAAACAAAAAATGAACATTGCAATCTGATTTAAAAATTTGCATATTAATAAGCTAACTGCATAATAAAACCTGAACACTGTAAAATCAACAGTTAGCTAAAGAGAAATATATACATTTTAATAGTTTTTTAGCAAACCAAAATACAAATTTAATTTAAGTTTGAAATTTGCAAAACCTTTTTAGGTAAAAGCATAACTTTTAGATAAATAGGCCTATTTCAACCATTTATCAATTGCTAAAGTAACTGATAAACATAACTGATAAACAAATAGTTAGCTAAAAGTTTAAATGTCCAAATTCTGCCTGTAAGTGTCAGAATGCTCTGGACAAAGCCAGCATACTTGACTGACAGTTGAATTATAGGCTATTAAAAGTACCAATATCCATTTTAATATATTTACTTATGTTAAATAACATGTTTTTTGTTGTTGTTTGTTTAACCTCCTGCCTATTGCTCCTTCCTCCTTTCCCATAACTTGGTGGTCGAGTTATTCCACCGAACCTCCAGGGAGGAGCAGAGTGCTGACGGCTCCTGCAAAATTTAAACCCATTACAGGGACGTGTCCTGCAGCCAAGGAAGCTTCAGAAGTCCTGGTGTCAGTTACATGACCCTATCTAATCACACTCGCTGCTTTTAACATTCCTGCAACAGTTGAGGGGTTTTTTTCTATATATATTTATATATATATATCTGATGCATCACCTCACAATCATACAGTGGCCATAAAAGCAAATTACACCAATGCCAAGGAGATCTCAGGCAGGAACTAAAGAGCCCTGATGATGTGTTGCTATTATATTCTCCAACATACTCATCACTTTGAGTACATTTAATGACAGCAGGCTTCTTAGTGATCTCATTGAGAAATTTATTTATACATAAGTCTCTATCACTACTAAATACCAACAATTTTGCTTCAGGTTTTTTGTGAGACCTGTACACCCTTCATAAACGTATCACTACATCTCTCTTTTCTCTTGCTACTATTATTTGTCTTTTTTTTTTTTAAAAAAGAAAAACATCCATTGTGACATATATTTTTGTACAGAGGAATAAGCTACAATGCAGTCTACAGTATGAGTGTGAGGACTGGGGATGGGGGACGCGTTATATAAGAAGCCTACATGGGGGGAATCGGTGTACTGGCTGTTCAAACAGAACCCCTCAGCCTATAGGGAGTCACTGCGCAAAGGCACAGCTCATCAAGTCAATATCTTACATACATGTCCCCTTAATGGGCACACTTTCCCATATGCTTCAAAGGTCCTTGGAGAGCGTTACTGCGGCCTTATTGTTTCTATGATGCTATTTACAAGCCAGCATGGTGTCCTAAACCCCTAACTTGTGCGTGTTGCGTTTGAATAAGTCAAACATTGACGGTGAATTTGTTATATTGTTTTAGAGTCTTTTCAAACGACGCAGGATGATCATTGTTCATGACACGAAATATTCAGTGGCCTCGACTGTGCTTTCGAAGCTTGTGTCCATGCTGGGGGTCTGGATCCCTGCCCCGGCCCTAGGATCCTTCAGTAAAGGGATGTATGTGTCGCTGTGACAAGGATGCATGGCGTTGTCCCAGACCCCTGCGCCGCACACATGTTTATGGGCGCCGGGTGCGGCCTCCTGCTCACCATCGCCAGAGCGCAGTGCCATCAGTTCAATTTCATGCTTGGCTGCAGTCTCCAGCACCTGTTGCTTGTTGTAGAACAGGACAAAATTGTTGATGATGGGGTGTATAGGCAGAGCTATGGCGATCACTCCGCACAGGAAGCTGATGGCCGCGTTACACCGACCTAAAGTGGTCTTGGGGTAGACGTCTCCATAGCCCACCGTGGTCATGGTGATCACAGCCCACCAGAACGACTGTGGGATGCTGGTGAACAAGGTGTCCGGATGGTTCTGCTCCATTGTGTAACCCAGTGCGGAGAAAAGGAACACCCCTACGCCCATATACATTAGGAGCAGCCCGAGCTCTTTGAAGCTGCTCTTCAGGGCAGATGTGAGGGTCTGGAGTCCAGAGGAATGTCGTGCCAGTTTGAATATGCGCGCAATGCGCATTATGCGTAAAGCCTGCACCGCTTGCTGCACGTTAGCCAGCTCCATCACTCCTGCGCCGAAGGAGGTCAGAATCAGCACCACAAAGAAAGGCATGATCGCCATGAAGTCGATGATGTTCATGAATGACAGGACAAATTTAATTTTATTGGGGGAGGAGATCAGACGCAGGACGTATTCAATAGTGAACCAGCCGATGCACACGGTCTCGATGACCTCAAGAGTTGGGTGCTCCGAGAGGTTACCCTCTGAGTCCTCCACCTGTAGGTCTGGGATGGTCCCCACACACATCACCACGGAGGAAATGAGGATGAAGATGAAAGAAACTATAGCGATTATGTGCGCAGGAAGCGAGGACTCCGGCTTCTCCATCAGCCTCCAGAGGCACACCTGGAAGCGTTGCCAGCCTCCTGCAGACGGATCACCTTCTCGGTCCACCAGGATCGTTCTCACTTTCTCTGCAATCTCCGCAAGTTCATCCTCGACCTCCTTCAGATGGCTTTTACAACACTCATCCAGAAAATCCGAGCCGATTTTCCAGAACTCCATCTCCTTCATGAAACAAATTGGGCAGATGCCTCGTTTCATGTGAATCTCTCCATAATAATACAGCTCAATTATACATTTGAATGCTTCGGGGTCTCTGTCGAAATAAAATTCTCCAGTTTCAGGGTCATAGTCATCACATAGTGAAGATATTTCTTCAGAAGACTTAAGTGAACAGTCCACCAGTTCTGCCAGCCGGGTGTCGGGGTAGCGACTCAACACGTCCCCATATAACACCTGTTTGACCCCGCCGATGTTGACGACAATCTCTGTCTCTTCGCTGGCTTCAGAGCCGTTGCAGTCCGCATACCGCGTCCTCTGGATCCCCCACATGATGATGACAACAAGTCCTTCACAAAACAGTCCAACTCTTTGAGATTTTCACTAAAGTGTGCACTATATCAAGATAAACGTAAGTCACCAGGAGCTCTGGCGCTGCGCGTAAAACCTCCGAAGTCGACTAGTGTCTTTGTTTTAGTTGAAATAAATAAATGTTTGTTCAGATGTGACTGCAGCGCGAAGTCTTCTCCGTTCAACACAGCCGTGTTTGGCAGAGAACAGTGCGCCTGTGCGCTCTGAGAAAGTTGGCATTGAAGTGCGCGTAATGTCAAGCATACACAGTGAAATCACGGCACTTCCGGTGGGAACTTTCAAAAAAAGTTTGCTTCTTGCCAAACAAGCGGTACCTGAGTGTAATTTCAGTTAATTGTTGTTTTTTTTTTCTAAATAAAAGGTGTTTTTGTCACTTCACACGATTCAGTAGCATTTAGTAACCACGTCCTCCATTAAATAAAGAGCAGAACGCGTATTAAATATATATATCTGTTACAACACTGCTCACAGCCAACCCTGTTGCTCTCACACTAACGCACAAAGCAATAATATGCGTGATGCGTCTGTAACATAAACATGAATAAAATAATAATCCTTATAATTCAAACAACCCATTCTACAACAGTCCATCAAAGGGAAAAAAATCTATAAGGTGAATTCGACATTTTAAGTCAAAGATATATATCACAATCTATGCTTTTATTTTTAAGGCTGCGTCCGTGTTTTCCGGTCGTGCTCGGTCTGGCTGCGGTCGTCTTGTCGAAGCGCAGTGCAGCCAGCCTCAGCATAGCATAAATCTCGGCGGCGTGCAGTGAATTGCGAAGAGGCGAACAGGGAAATCAGAGACAAGCAGCCAGCTTTTGGTGGCAGCTTTGAAGCGCAACAGCTGGATAAAGGTCATCGATTAAGAGGTGGCAGCTAATCTAGCTACCTAAATCAATTAATATCTTTTCCCATACGTGAGACCTATACGCATCATCCATTTTGAATATGTTATAGGCTGCCACCAAATAACGCAGGCGGTAAAGACTGGCTGGAAGAGAGAGAATGCCAGCCCCAAAAGCATTAAGTTATTATGAAGTCTGTGTTATTTGGCTCTGCTGTGGTGTCAAATTATAGCGATCGCAGTGGGGGGCGCGATGGTCATTACATGGAGCAGTCAATGAATTTGCTGGGTGTCCTTGGGTTATTTTCAAATGTAAATTTGCAGAGATGTCTTACAACTTGTGCTTTGAGTTAAGCTGAGCGGTTCTGCAGCGACTCACTCTGAGTTATTGATTGGCACCAGCTGAACAGCAGCACTTCGCTTTGTGATTTGTCTCCATCTAGCGGCAACACCTTGACAATGCAGCAGCCTGAAGGCTTTTGTTTTCCTGCCTCTGCACGTTGATGCAAACCACTGAGGAAGGAAATCATGAAACAATGTACGGGACAATAACGCTCAGTGTTTGTGTTACAGATTTTGGCGGTTCTTAAAGCAAAAAGACAGCCTCTGAAGTAAAACCCCGCAATGCAATGAAGTCAAACCCTGTTTAAAAGTGCCTTGGTAGTGTTTTCATTTTTCCACAAGATTAAAAAATGGAGCAACATCGTGTTGATCGTTGTTGTTTTTGAATCGATAAGTGGGCTAATTTTAAGCATACGAGGACTTAATGATCGCAGTAACGTACGCGTAAAGTGGCATCTTATAATTAAGTTCATTTTTAAGTACAATGTTGAGGTAACTGTGCTTTATGTGAGTATTTCTATTGTATGCTACAACACCCCTCTACATAGTGGTGCAAGTTCACTTAGTACATTTACTTATGTACTGCACTTAAGTAGAAATTCAAGGTACTTCAAGGTAAAAATTTTATTTTATCTATATGCTTCTTCAGTGCATTTCAATATATTTAGTGACAGCGGTAGGAACCAGTTACGTATTATTGTCCAGTGCAAGCAGTTTATCGCCAAAAATTCAATAAAATGCACAAACACATTAATGCAGCAGTAATATTAATCCATAAACAGCATGATAGTCAAACAATGACAGACTTTTAGTTAAGTAAGGTTTTGAACAGTCTTCCACCACTGCTTCTACTTCACCACATTACGAGGTAAATAATATTGTACTTATGGCAAAAGTGTGTAATGTACTTAATCAGCTCCTCCTCTTCAGATGGATACAGCATTATGGTAAGTTGCAAGTAATTGCATCAGTAGTCCAATATTACATCATTACATAGTATTGACGAGGGTGATTCAACACATACGCTGTTTAGTTTGCATTTCCTGCATCTGGTTTCTGTACTCAGGTTTAACTGTGTTCTGTTTTTCCATTACATATATTATTCTACTTTTAATTTATATTTATATTTTTTTATCTACCTTAATTGTTCCCATGGCATACGGATGGATGCAATTTCCAAAGTTATGATAACACAGCGGTAGTTTTTAGTTGCCTACATTTTAATTTCACTGATAGAGATAAAGAGACATGCTTCACTACGTCTGATACGAAATGCAATAAATTGTAACTTTTCTGTCTGTCTGTTGTATATAAACATGTATGTGGAAATGAGGCAGTTCTGCATTTCACTTGTTTTAGACTCCTAAGACTCAGCCTTGTCACATTTGTTGCATCTCCACTTGGTGGAGTTGCCTCCTTTCTCCTTCGCTTCCTCTGCGTGCTGCTTTCAGAAACTACACGGCGTGCGCTGATTGGCTGAGGCGCAACGTCGCCTCCAGCTGGCCAATCAGCGTGGGCCACGGTGGGATTTTTCGATCTACTTTTTTTGGGAGACGCAGCGGCGGCCGGCTGAGTGTGTTGCTAACGCAGGAGACGAGCGGTTCAAACCATGAGACTTTTACTTGGTGAGTGATGACAGAAACGATGTATGTTCTTCTTTTATATGTAAATTTTGTGAATTTGTTAATGTTAGGTGTATTTGACCGCGTCTTCACTGTTGTGGTTAGCTTGAATAGCTAAGTTAAGGTGCACAGAACAGTGCCAGGCCTCCATTATTGTTCTATCAATGAATTAAGAAACGCCAGTTTGACTCACTATTACAGAAATTCGCAATAACTCTGCACACAAACTGTATTTAAATAGACGTAACACTGTTCTTTTATTTCTTACTTCGGCTGTTCCGACCATTTACTTGACTACATTTGAACATACGTTACTGAGAGTAAACCTTCTGTATCTTCATCTTGTGCTTCAGGAGTGTTGGGCTGCTCCCTGGTCCTGTCTGTCCAAGCCCTTTACTCAGCTAGTGATGATGTGATCGAGCTCACCGCCTCCAACTTCAACAGAGAGGTGATCCAGAGTGACAGTCTGTGGCTGGTGGAGTTTTACGCTCCCTGGTGAGTCCATACAACTTTGGTGGCCCTAATTCGGTAGGAACAAGCGTCCTCAGATCAACCAGGTGGTGACCATAGCTTCACACTGATTCACTGACTCGTCAGTCTGTCAGTAATTTGTCTTCCTCAAAGAGACATTTTGAAGAGACTTGTATGCAAAACTGGTGGCTCCTCCTTCGGTTGGATTGCCATTGCAAAGTTTAAGTCTCACACAAACAAATTGATTGTGCTTTACAGAGGGATGAAAACAGCAGAATATGTTTCAGCACAGATGCAGGCAGGCATACATGCAAAACACACTCAACACAACAAAAGCAAAGTAAAAGTAAACACTAAACAGGAAATGACTTGTTATTTCTTAAAAGTTACCAGATTTTGAAGGACTCTGCCAATTCAGAGATAAAGTCTCTCCTTTGTGACCTGAGGAATCTGTTGGATAAATAAACTCAAAGTATGTCCGTTATATATTCAGGGGCCAGACCATAAAATGCTTTATATAGCAGGAGCAAAGACAGTTCTTTAATGAACAAATAGCCAGTGGAGATGTGCGCACATAGACACAAGTCCATGTAACTTAAAGGTGTTAAATATTCACAGGATGTGTTGATATTCGATCATCCAGTTCTGTGATGAAGAGCAGCGACAAATAGTTGTGATGCTTTTTGAACACATTCAGCAGGCCTGTGCTGAAGGACTTCGGGAATATTTTCCGCTGATCTCATAGTGTCTCTATTGTAATATATGAACAGTAGTAATAAAACATTTTCATATATTGCCCCCCCCCCCTCTCCTTCTCCACTGTTTATCACCACAGGTGTGGCCACTGTCAAAATCTTGCTCCAGATTGGAAGAAGGCAGCCACTGCCCTCAAGGTAAACCAAACATTTCTTTTAGTGAATACTGCTATTGGCAATATGATTATGATGATGTTCTTCCACTGGATATTTGCAGACACAAGAAACAATTAATCATAAAGATGTCTTTTTTTTTCTTTCTTTCTTTTTTTTTGCGCTGATAAAAACCAGGACCAAAAAGACAACACTGTAGTTATATCATGACTACTAAGCTCTTAGCTCACAGTTTTATGCCACCCACGGGTTTATAATTCCAGTGTGAATAACTGCAAACAGAAGCGTGAGGCGTAGGCAGATAACAGTTAAATATTAATTAATAATTTTAAGTTTGCTCCGGATAAAAACGAGACTCACTGTTTATTCCATGAAATGTGTTTTTTCACTCATTTTTATCACCTCTAATGTCATCAAATCCTGTATACATAAGTAACTGTTGCGCTTGGTTAGTTGATTTGTGAACTTCCAGAGTCAGCACATTAATGTTATATGAAGAAAATATTTAACAGGCTTGCTCTATTTTGCTGCAACTCCAACTTGTCTGTTTTAAAATCCCTCAGGGTATTGTCAAGGTTGGTGCTGTAGATGCAGACCAGCACAAATCACTGGGTGGTCAGTATGGTGTCAGAGGTTTCCCCACCATCAAGATCTTTGGAGCCAATAAGAACAAGCCAGATGAGTACCAAGGTACAGACAAACACTGCACCAGACAAATAGCTTCTGTTGCCAAATATGCAGCTTTGTGATTTGTGAATTTGAACTCTTTCTGTACAGTGACCTCACCAAGCCCTGCCTTTGTGAGAAATATAAATCTTGATGTTTATTATTGTTATTATATTTAAAATTTCTTTAAAACAGTTGAGAGAAAAGGGGATTTCGGAAAGGCAACACATTTGTACTTTCTCAGTTTGCTTTTGATTTGCTCTTTTGCTTGACCTCGGCGTGTCTTCACCCTTCAGGTGGGCGCAGCAGCCAGGCCATCGTGGATGGAGCCATGAACGCTTTGCGTGCCCTGGTGAAAGAGAGGCTGAGCGGCAAGTCGGGCGGCTCTGGCTACAGTAAACAGGTAGATCCAGTGGTGAATCCATGCAGTAGCTTCTCCTTGCAGTTAGCTGAAATCGGACAGATTGAAACCCTTCGCTGAGCGTGGTTAAATAACACTCAACTGCCCTCCAGCAGCAGAGCAGCAGTGGGAGCAAGAAGGATGTAGTCGAGCTCACTGATGACAACTTCGACAAGATGGTGCTGGAGAGTGACGATGTGTGGATGGTTGAGTTCTTCGCTCCCTGGTGTGGACACTGCAAAAAGTAAGTTTGGTGTCCAGAGAGGTCTGAGCTGTTTATTTCTTTAACCATGTGCAGAAAGTTTGCATTTAAAGATCTGCATTTGGAAGTCAGTAATCCAGAAGCACAAAATCGTTGGGGAATGACATTAGGACATGACATTATAAGAAACAATACTGACATATAATTTTAAATTCTCTACTGTGGATTTAGTTCCTGTATGTCCTAGTGAGTTCTCATTAACCATTGCTCTCTTCTGTTGTCAACAGCCTGGAGCCTGAGTGGGCAGCTGCTGCCACAGCTGTCAAGGAGCAGACCAAGGGCAAAGTTCGCCTTGGAGCTGTGGATGCTACTGTACACCAGGTTTTGTCCAGCCGCTATGGGGTGAGTAAGAATCGCACAGTTCACGTACAAACTACTCTACAAAAGCGTGAAACAGCACTGCTCAGTTCAAAACGCCACCACACAGTCGGATGGAAGGTGGGAAGTTTTGGCCATAGCAGCTACGCTCGTCTGTGATGGTGTTAAGCAGCTGTGTAAGTTTAGCTAAATTTAAATAGTGAAAGTAGCTGGTAAACAGGGTATTCCACTGGCCACTAAGCCTTCAGTTAAAAAGGTGTATCTTTGTATGTTTTGCATATGTGGCTTTGGCCTTGTAAACAACGCCTGCTTGTTTTGGTCTCAAACACGAAATGATTGTGATTTGAGAAAAGCCTCTGGTAAAACTTGCATGCTTGTCTCTAACACAGTTAGTTACTGTTGCAGTTCAAACAAAGCGTTGAAACATACTATTTAGCACCAAGTCAGACCACCTCACTTTGCCTGAGGAAACCCACCTTTGAAAACAAAATGGCAAATCATTTTAATCTTTATTTCTTTATTCATATCATGCAGCCATGAATGCAGCTGGAGCTTCTTTATGCTGCAGTTCAGTCATGAGAATCTCAGCTTTATCGCATGCAACATGATTAATACAGTTACTTTAATTACACGTATGTGTAGATCCGAGGATTTCCCACCATCAAGATTTTCCGCAAAGGCGAGGAGCCCGAAGACTACCAAGGAGGCCGCTCCCGAGGTGACATCATCGAGAGGGCTTTGGATCTGTTCTCTGACAACGCATCTCCTCCTGAGCTGCTGGAGGTCAGTGCGCTTGTGCATTTGCATCAGACACTAATGTGTGGAAGTTCATAGAGATGGTGCAATTTCATAGCAGCAGAGCCAACAGTAAGCATCTGAAGGCATCTTGAAGTCATAAATCACACCATTATCACCTTTCTTAAATGTTAAATGAATCAGTTTAAACATTAGCTGTTTGAGCAGTGACACGTCTGACCGGACAAGTTAAAGATATTCACACTAAACTGGCTCAAAATTCAAAAGGCTTTTACTGTCAAGCGCTGCATGATAACGCGCCTGTTACTGAACCCAAAAGAAAATACAACAATTGCATTCAGTCAGTCACAACTATATAAAGTGTTAACAGTATTTGTTTATGCATAAAATAATGTAGATTCACAGCAAGCATCATGTTTATGTGTACTGCGAATGTTTGTCTCTCAGATCCTTAGTGAAGACACCATGAAGAACACCTGTGAGGACAGCCAGCTGTGTATAATTGCTGTCCTGCCACACATCCTGGACACAGGTGAGGCACTGAACATGCTGGTTAACACATTTGACCTTAAAGAACACTAATTTAAACTAAACAAAAATGTGGGCACTGCAGTGCAGCTGTGGTGTGTATCTTTGACATGTTCACAGTTCACTGGAAGTTTTACTTTTTATGTTTTCAGAAGCTCAGACTTTATGAACTGATACTGTATCTCTTAACAGCTAATCAACTAAGCTAAAAGTAGCAGTGCAGTGCGTGGACATTTCTCACACCAAAAAAAGATTAGACCCTTTTTAATGCTCGAGCCACTCACTATCACTGGTGTCATCGTATCTTAACAGGTGCAGCAGGTAGAAATGGTTACCTTGAGGTAATGATGAAGATGGCGGACAAGTACAAGAAGAAGATGTGGGGGTAAGGATGAGACACTAGTCATATATTATTAATCCAATGGTTGACTATGACTGTGACTAACAGCCCGCTGTTCCTTTGTCAGCTGGCTGTGGACTGAGGCAGGAGCCCAGATGGAGCTGGAGGCCTCTCTGGGTATTGGTGGATTTGGCTACCCTGCCATGGCCGCCATCAACACTCGCAAGATGAAATTTGCGCTCCTCAGGGGCTCCTTCAGTGAGACTGGCATTCACGAGTTCCTCAGGTAAGCCGGGGAGGGTGAGGGCGCTGTTGTCTGATGTTTTGTTATTTCATCGCGACAAGGGTCAGAATAAAAACCCACTTCAGAGTAAGCTGAACAACGGCGCTCACATGGTTCTTCTTCTCTTCAGGGAGCTTTCTGTGGGCCGTGGCTCAACAGCCACCTTGGGAGGAGGTGCCATGCCCAAGATTCACGCTGTTGAACCCTGGGACGGCAAAGATGGACAGGTGAGTGGGAGCATGGGCAGAGAAGACAGAAGGCAAAAGAGTGGGAAGGTTCTTACGACATATTCTGTCTGTTCTACAGTGTTGTATTTCTATCACAACGTAATCTCAATCAAGACTTCTATCCTCAACATACAAAAAATTACTTATGTTAAAACAAGCTTTATAAGTGATCTGTTGACAGCAGCCGTGAGGGAAAATCAGACCGTAGAACTGCTCAAGCTGTTAGAAATCCATTCAGTAGTTTAAAAGCCAGATCATTGACTGTTTGGGAATTCAATCAGCCATATCAAACCCCCCAAACTGCATGGCCTGGTTTTAAAATTTGCAGGGTCCAAAAATGGGTCGTAGTGCATACGGTTTCTGTCCGGCTTATTGCAAAAAAAAAAATCTATTAATTGCTGCCTCTGTACTGCAGTCATGCACAAAGAGAAATATGTCAAGAAACCATAATATGAATATAGAGTAAGAAAGTTTGTAGTTTTTCTTTGCCTCAATTTCAGAAGAGAGCAAAATTTTCATGTCTTACAGTCTTTTATTTTACATTTCTTGTCAACTGCAGCTTCCTGTGGAGGAGGACTACGACCTCAGTGATGTCGACCTGGATGATGACTTTGGCAAGGACGAGTTATGAGCCCAACCTGGACGGGATCTTATCCAAATAGTCTTGGTTGGATCTGGTCTGATCTTGTCCTGCGCTACACGCCTCCCTTCTCCTGTGGACGAATGGGAGGCCCGGGTTGCCCAGTTACTGAAATACTCCAGAAAAGACACATGAGAGACACCTGCAGTTTCTCACATAATTTTTGTCACTCAGGCGGGGACGGGACGGGAGGGGAGGGGTGGGGACATGTGCCGTGTCCCTGGAGTGAACTCTGCCTCACATACCTGCTGAACGTTAGAAGCTGCGTATTTATATGGCCACCGCCAGCTGACGAGAGGAGGGAGGAGGTTCTGAATCTGGCATTTCAGTTCTCCATTTTAAGTGTACTTTAAACATCGTTCCCCTCTCCCTCCTTCAGCCACCCTCGAGCACCTATTTTAAGATGTGGATTGTCAAAGTCATGCTTCAATGTCCAACCTGATGTGACTTACGTATGTTTTTTTTTTTTTCTCTTTTTAAATCAGTAAGTGTGAATCTTGGGAGGGTTTACATCATGTCTGTCCGGGACAAGGGGATACTGTGGGACTTCCTGTGTAGATTTTTCTTACACGACTTTATTTCAATTCTGTGAAAACAAAATGACATTTTTGTTACAAAAATAAAAAGGAATAAAAACAATCACGGCTTCCTTATTCACATGAACTGTCACAATATCAGAAAACGCGTATCACCGAGCGCATGCAATACCAAAAGCATACTGGACTTGCTTAGAACAGAAACTTAAGATACAATTGACATCCTGCACATCAATAAGCCACTTTTTTTAACAGAAGGAAGTCCAATCAAATTATGTGAAGTGATGTAATTAGTCTCCTGTTAGTGTAACATTATGGGAGTCATAATACTTGCAAGCACATTATCCAGTCAGTATAAATATATGATATGGCACTTAACTTAGGGAAAACAGGTCATTTCAAGGCAGATGAGCTATAAAAGCATATACACTGAATACCTCACCTGAAAGCACAGCATGGCCCACAGAAAAGGAACCACAGAAAAAAGAAGGATGTGTTGGAAATGTAAACTTTAAGACATGGAGTGTTGTTCAAATGAAAGGACTGTCTTTTTAGGTTCGAAGGAGTGGGCTGTGATGATCTTAATGTGAGCAGCACGCAGCTGGACGGATGTGGGTTTGTGATTACGTTTTTAGAGAGCGCTTGTCTGTCATTGTCTCTGTCCTCAGAACTGACGAGAGGCTCCCTGATCCGACTGCAGCAGTCTGACAATGGACGGGTCGCTCTTGGCACCTTTAATGAACTCCTCCAAAGACAATCTACCTGCGAAGCGGAGACCAAAAAAAAAAAACGATTCACATTCAGCAGAAGCCGAACACGTGATGATGGGGTGAATCATTCGGTGACCGCCCACTAAAATCAGAAACAGGAAAGCTTCTGGTGGTCCTTTTGAGCTTAAAACATAATCACTGCTGCCCCAAATAACACAGTGCAGTCAAAGGACACAACATATTTGAAAGAAGCTACAGTGAATCTGCATGAACATGTTTATGACAGGTGAATTGAGGTATTCGTAGATGTCAAGTCGTGTCAGCAGGTGACGCTGTTGTACGATTTTCAAATAATTACGGGGCTTCTTCAGGTGTGTTGCACTTTGACCAAACATAGCAATGAAACAGCAGTACAATTTTGAAACTTGAAGCTCAAATGTAGTATTTTATATACCATTATTACTGAAGTTCATGAGAATAGCAGAACCTCCTATTAGTAACTAATTTCTAAGTAATATTTTACTTCTTTTTAATCCTTTGTATTATTTGTTACTGGCCACATAATTCTACCCATAATAACAACTTTATAAATGTTAATGAAGTAAAAAATAAATAAATAAAACAGAAACATAACGTAAAAAATGTAAATATAATGCATGACTTAAATATTTCACATCCTACTTGAGGAGTAAAAATTAGAATCAAAATTTCCAAGGAACTCAGTTAAAACAAAAGCTAACTAAAACTGGCAACACTGGAAAGAAATAATCTCTGTTTCATGTTCTGACTAATCGAGCACACAAAACACAAGCTGAGTGAGAAGTGACACAAACATCCAGAACCGTAAGACTCTGGAAATGCGTAGATACCTGTGACATGGGTGTAGCGTCACCTTTTCACGCTAAATGTCAAACCGCTGGCATTGAGGAGGCTCAGCAGGCTCAGATGCGAAAGGCTGTTAATAATCTCGTGCGTCATGTTACTTCACGTTGTTACATGACATGTTATTTCTCTCTCTGTGTCTCCGTCTGTCTCCCTCATCCATCTTTCCTTATTTCCTGTTACTCTCTGTGGTAGTCAGTGTATAACGTCAAAGATTATTACGTAACTGATCTTTCATGATGTGTCTGCATTTTGTTCTGTCTTGGTGTGATCGTTTCTTTCCAAACAGACGACATTACCAGTTCTAGCAAAATCCTTAATCCAGTTATTAGTTTACTTTTGTTTCTCAAGAAGTTTCATTCTGAGTCTTGGCATATTTCAGCTTTGCAGTCATAGAGCACCTGCATACTCATTAAATATCTATAAAAATAGCTTGGTAACACTTTCTAAGTAGTACACAATCATTTAAAAATGGTTTATAAGACACTATAAAGGCTGTGTTTTTATGTACATACAGGATTTGTGAGCGATTATAATCTCTCCTATGAAGATTTTATATTATTACATGTTATTTCATATTATCAATCAGTATATGTTTATACAGCAGTGTCCACTTATAGCAGTAGGAGTTACAGTTGTTTAGAAATTCATGTTGTCTTAGAAGTACACCATCATTATTAACCACGTAGCAAATGTTTAAACAGTGCTTATTAATGCTAAACTTAAAGTAAATCATTTCCAAATACTTTTAGTCTGCAATAAATATGTCAAAAAAGTATACACACAGAAATGAATAAATCAATAAAATAAAATCAGTCTTACCATCATTGTCGATGTCCATCTGTCTGAAGATCTTATCCGTCCTTTTCTCTGGTGTAGATTCGTCCTCTGGCATCTTCATCACTGAAGACACCATCTTGTAAATGGCCTACAACAGCCAGAACGATAATGCTGTTACGTGCATTCATTTGGTTGGCTGCCGCGTGAACCTCTGAGGCAGTAAAGATGAAGAATGACTGCTCCCACCTGACATTGTTTCGTCTGAATGCTTTGACCTGTTTTCTGTTGCTACCTGGTAAAGTTGCTGTTCTGGGGACTAAAGCTCATCCTGCTGTTAGTCACAGTTGGTCCATCTGAACAGGCTATAATGTCTCCATTTATATCTTATAAAATATACACAGCTCACGTAAAGGTTTTGAAAAGGTTTTGCTGAAAAACACAACTATTATACAGTAACAAAAGCACTGATGCGTGTTTTTTTTTTTACATTCATTTGTATCCACAAACACAAAGGACTGAGCCAATATTGATAGGGCCCTGCAGGCTGCTCAGCTCACCATATTGGAAGAGTAAATATAGCCACAGTGATAAGAAAAAAACAGGAAGGGCAGCCTGCATCCATGATGTGAGGTGAAAATCTCCTGACTACTAAGCTTAAAAACAGTCATTAGACAGTGAGCTAAAATGCATACGACAAGGGCAGTTAAACCATGAGTGCATTAATGAATAACTGGCAACTATTCTGAGAACTGATTCCCTTTTTCAGAAATTTATCAAACGCTTATACCAAAGTGATAACAGCGCTGAGATGTGAGGATTTGCTGCTCTGCTTTGTCTTTATGTGACAGTGAACTGAATAGCTTAAGGTTTTAGACTGTTGGTCAGACAAAACATTTGAAAATGTCACCTTGGTATTAAGGATGCTGTTATGGCATTATGTCGCTTTCATTTGTCAGTTTACAGACCACGCAAATAATCAGTTAACCTCAACCAAAATTTTAAAGTAATCATTACTTGCAGCCCTACTTGAAATTAAAATCTGCAGAGCAAATAATAATTCATCTTAGTGTCCAGTTTTGAATAAACTGTACTTTTTTATTTTGTGATGTTGAATACAGTGGCTTAAAATGTGCTACTGCAAAAGCAATCTGATTAAGCATTTTGCTCTGATTTTACTCTTCTGGGTTCAGACTTTCTTTTCCTTAAAAAAATCGGGGAGTCTTCACTAAATTAAAATTCTCACGAGACAAAACCAATGAAACATTAACCTCATCAGGTCACATTTATATGTCAAATGAAGCAGAGTGAGGCTGGTGAGAGACTGGTATGTACAGCATAAACATCCATGACAAAACACTACTCTGTGTGTGTGAATACAGTGTGTCCTCACCTGAACTATCTCCAGCATCTCTGCCCGGCTGATGTATCCATTCCCGTCCAGGTCGTACATGCTGAAAGCCCAGCGCAGCTTCTGCTCCAGCCCGCCGCGAGACGTCACGCTCAGGGCGATGATGAACTCCCTGAAGTCAATGGTGGCATCACCGTTGGTGTCAAAAGTGCGAAAGACGTGCTCGGCAAACTTTGAGGCGTCTCCGTAGGGGAAGAAGTTGGCATAGATCTTTTTGAACTCCTCCACAGTGAGGTGGCCGGTGGGACAGTCCTTGAGGAAGCCGCGGTACCACTCCTGCAGCTCGTGGTCAGTGAACTCTGTGTTTTCTCTCAGGTCGTTCAGGACCTCAGGCCGCAGCTTGCTGTTCTGTTTCCCCATGACACGGCACGCTCGGGCAGGCAGATAGCTGGGCTGGTGTTTCTACCGTCCTCTCCACTCCCTCTGTGTTTTTTACTCCCCACGCTGCTGGCTGCTCAGCTTTCTCTGCTCCTGCAGGAGACCAACAACCCTCATTAGTACCCTCGTACGGATATCATAAATAATTCATCGGTTCAATCGTTCCCCCCCAGCTTGCAGCAGTTTTTTTATTATAAAACATGTAATAAAGATGCTCCTCAGGCAACCAAATGAGATCTGGACAGTTGAGATTGCACACAGGGGAGAAAAAATAAGATAAGATTACGACTCAAATGTCATGAGGTTACAACATATGTGTGTCTATGCACTGAGGTGGCTCGGTCTCTGTGGATACAGTATGAATCCTGTGGCACGGAGATAATTTATCGACCCTACGCTGCTTGGTGGAAGGACAAGTGTCCTGGGGCATTGTAATTCTCAATAAAGCCACTTTCTAAAAGGTCAGGCTGATACTGACTGTTCTTACTGAGAAGGGCAGACATTTGCCTCAACAATAATCCCCACTTTAATGTGAAAAATGAATATTCTAATTGATCTTAAGCGGGTGGAGTTCATGCACTGATTAAAGAGAAACACAAATGATGGATAAAAAATACCAATGCAAACAAAGGCAGTGGACCATTTGACCACCTGGGCCTATTCACCTTTAGCTTCTGTGGTTTGTCTAAATACTGTTTCCATGGTTATGTTCAGAAAAATCTGTTTATTCATGTATGCAGGGGTATTCATGATTTGGGGTATGAGGATGCATAAAAACTGCATATCCACAACAAAACCATAACAGCATAAAAGGTGTTATATGCAACACAAATCCCACTGATAAAACAGAGACAAACACGGGTGTGTTAGCAAGCGAAAAAAGTTACGACACTTGCATGGTGATTTTTTTTAAGTTAACAAGAGGTGGCGTGGGCAGACTTTTTCTATGCCAAGTAAGAGGAGAGAGTATCTATTTTGTATATTCTGTGCAAGCAAGGGAAAAGTGGGAAAACACAAATTTATTGGCAATTAACACCAGGACAAATCAAATCCATCCATCTATCTCCATCTAAGAGGTTTTAGTGTGTAGCCCTGTATGAAAGAAAGAAATGAAAGAGACAAAGATCAACAAGGTCAGATTGTAAAAAGAAAAAGCACACAATGGCAGAGCTAATCTTTTATAATGTATCTGGTAAAGTGTGTGTGTGAGTGTGTGTGGGTGGGACAGAAAAGGGAGATGTGAGGGGGCAGGGAGGAAGAAAGAATGGAAAAAGTATGACACATAGAGAGAAACACTATTTCCAGCTATACTATGCGAGCTGCTTTGCTAATACCTGCTCTACAATTGCTTAATAATCCCTCTGAACAACACTCCTCTGAGTTACCCATGATGAATTGCAGAGAGAGACGTATTATCCTGATGTTCTTTCAATTATTGAAATCCCATTGCTCCTGTGTTACTGCCACCAGAACGATTCTATCGGGCGTGGAACGAATGAGAGCAGTGTGAATTTGGATAAGGTCTTTTCTTTCCTCCATGCCCTCTTCTCTCATAATTGTCGCCCAGGTGTAATTTCCTGCTGTTTCATGAATCGAGAGTAACATGAGAGAGGCAGGCAGGTTTGGGAAACAGCCGCTGACACAAACTCTTCACAGGGTCGCTCAGGCTTATGGATGGAAAAGAAAACAGGGAAACCAAACGCACAACACATCAATACAGCCTATTTCTTACCCACAATTTCTTATTTGTGCACATGCAATTGTGAAATCAGCAGTTCAGCAAAGGGCATGCTGCAAAAAAAAGAAAAAACCTCATGATAACCTTCACAAGTGAGGCTGAAAACATTTGAAGCAATGGCGTAATATTTAACTGCTATAACATTTAATGTAATTTTTGTTGGAAGCATTGAAAGATCTAGAAGAAGGCTTAAGAGTCTACAGACTCTGAACTGTAAGTGCAGAAGTGCTTTGAGCTAAATGCTAACATCAGCATGCCAACACGTTCCCAAATTTGTGTCAATCCATCGAGTCGATGCTGAGATATTTCGCTTGTGAAAATAGTGTGAAAAACCTAAATCATCTGGTGCTAGAGGAAAAGTGAGGGAACTCATCTTCTGGGCAAAACACATCTGCACACAATTTCCTGGCAATCTATCAAAATAAAAAACCAAAATGGTGGACCAACCAACAGAAGCTGCTCTCATGGATAAAAATCTCACTATGATAACAGCAAATGATTTTGTGGTGCCGTATCCAACTTTGTGGCAAGTTTATGAACACTACAGTGATGGAGTGACCTTCTAGAATGAAAGGGATGCTCACTTGAGAATATAATATCACTGTCTGCTTACTACGTTCCAACAGGGCCATGGCATTGACACTGGCCTGCAGGCCAGGCCTTCCACTCGAACATACAACAGGATGAGGAAGCGGCAGCGCCTCCTCAGCTCTTGGTCACATGGACTTTTCCAGGACAACTCAGTGTGCAGGCTGAGCGGGAGCAGACATATGGGCGTTGCTGTTTATTCCCTCCAACGCACAAAGCCACATGAAACCCAGAGGAATCCAAGCTGCAAGACTGAGAAGTGCTGCCATGAGATTTCAAGAAGCTCTCAGGCTTAATGGGCTTGCTTACAAAATTATTTATAATTTAGGGAGAAAACAGTAAAAAATAAATAATACAAACACACAAATCAAAGACTGCGGGACAAAAAAACAGTGTCACATATTCCACTGCCCTCTTAATTATGCTCATTAAAGTCTATAGTAAAACTAGAATCCAACAGACAAACTCGGGGCTGCAATTAAGGCTTATTCTATATTGTTTTACTGACTGCTGCTGCTGTCGCTTGCCTCGACACACTTTGCAATTGGCTGTGTGTTTATTCCATTTGTGCTTCTAAAATGTAAGCGATTCACAACACAAGCACGCAGGGCCCCGAATCAGAGTGTTTGTTCGTTTTTGCAGCAGAGAGCCGGGATTTTCTCGTGTCACTTTTTAAAGTTGCTACACGGTGCAGTGGAAAATGTTTTGAAATGTGGTCAGAAATAACCTCCAGATATTGCTCTCCGCTGACATCTACGTGACCTCCTTTGCACAGAGAATATTGCTCTCGCTGCCTTGACTGGCAGGGGATGCAGAACACTGTAAGCAGTAACCTATTGTACACAGTCTGCGAACGTTGTTTGATACACAACAGCCCTGCGAAACTGCCATTCTTCGCTCAGTGTTTGCAATTCCCCTCAATTACACAGCAACAGTCCCCTTCCTTGTCCCCAACCCCCATAGCCTTCCCTGCTCTATATGGTCCACTTTTTCCAGTAGGTTCCCTGCCTAATGAGACTGTTTCACACAGTACCCCCCTTCCCCAAGGCTACAGTGGGGATCCTGTAAACCTCTGACCAGGCCAGTTTCACTGCTGTTTGCCATTCTTAGACCCACCTCATTTCCTGGGTAATGGCTTGTCACAACAAAGAAAGCCTTTACTCTTTTTCCAGATGCTTGTTACTTCTTGCATAGCAAATAAGACAGTCAGCGAAGGAGAGATGAAGGCTGTGTGTGAAGATAAAGACGTGGATCCATAAGGCATGACACACAGCTGATGGAGCTCATTATGCCTCTGACATTGTGCATCATGAGCGAGGAAAGAAAAAAAACAACTGGTGTCAAAGTTCACATCAAAAAAATAGATATTTGAAATAAATATTCACCTATTTTCTTAGTCTTCTATAACAGCAGATTTCATACTTGTCAACTGCTGAGCAGACAAAATAAGACCTTGTACTTTTTGTACTCTGGAAAAAAACACGAATCAAAAAATCAGCAGGTCAACAGATAATGACAGTAAGCTTTAGTTGCAGCCCTAAAACAAAGCTTGTTAATCAGTGGGCTCATTTCCTTTCATTTCCTCCAAAAGAGAATGGACATTTGACTAAACATTTCCTCAACTCTGCATAAACACGACAGAGAAAACATTTTTCATGCTGTCTTGTTTCGTGCCTCTTTTGAATGGAATGTAAATCAAACAAACTGGTCCGGTGCACAGAAAGAAAGCAGACTTCCTTTTTTTTTTCTTTTTTTTTTTTTTGTGGCGCACATAACCTGCTGTGCTACGTTGGAGCAGAACGGCACTACACTCTGAAGTACATACGGTGGGCTCCTGGCAACCAAGACCGCTTCAGGTGGGTGAGGAGTTGGTCCAGTGTAAGAGGAAGAAAACAAGACAAAATGAGCTCTCCAGTTACTCTCACTTTCAGCGCTGCTTCGTGGCAGCCTCTCTGAACTAGTGTCAGAGAATATCATGCAGTGGATCAGGATGAAGTCCCCTGACACACCAGTAGTCAAGGCAACAGGATAGTAGCGCTGAGGTTTATGAGAGGGAGGAGGTGTAGCTATCAATCTGGGGCACACGCAGGGCAGAAATATATGAAGGCTCAAGAGGAAAAAACGAACATTTTTTTTTTCTATGTGCATGCATTTCAAATGTCTGCTTTTGGTTTCAAAATTTAATTGTAATTCTGCAGCATGCTTGCTAATGTCACAGATCTGCAGGCAAAACTTCACAACTGCAAAATCCTTACATTTGCTGTTATTATTACAGCAGTAAGTTTGTAAGAACGTTTCAGCTGGTGAGTGGGATTATTTCATTTTGAATACGCAGTCCTCGCATGTTGGCTTGGATTACTTTTGCTATTATAAAATGTGAGAAAACAGCAACAACGCTGTGGAGTAGTAGTTTAAAAAACGTGTGGGCTGGCAGGCATAATTATGTCAAGACACGAGCTTTAAGCGATGGACAGAGCTTGACGCACCTTTAGCTGTGTAGCTCCGTGTCCATCAACACTGCATCTATTTTATTTTTCTCCGGGCTGCACCCTAACTCAATATTATCATTTATGGACTTTCAGCAGAATCACATAGTGATTAGAGAAAATTACCATATTATACAACAAGTTTGTTATTTTTTTTTTATCTGTGGGCCTAATTAAAAAATACTTTAGTGAATTAGCTAAATAAGTTAGTAATTGGTTATTCTTTGATTTTATTCCAGAAATCTCCATAAAGGACATGAGTGCAAATTATACGTACGCAAGAACACAACTAGACAGCTTCTTCCACACAAAACAATCATCACACACACACACACACACACACACACACACACACATACACAACTACAGTAAATCATTCCATTAATAAGCTTCTGAAGCTACTGTTTTACACGTTTGTGCCTACAGTGGAGGAGGACAAATCATTGCTCTGAACAGTTTTATTTATTTATTTATTTTATGTGGTCTTGCACGCACACACACACATCATGCTGTGATACATGCCAGCTTATTCAATTAAGAAAATGTCCTTAGAAATATTACCACATTGCCCTATTTTGTCAATGAAGATCAATACCATTTTTGAGGATTTTTTTTTTCTATGTGTTTTTTGTTGTTGTTGTTGTTGTTGTCTTGGGTTTTTTTTTTAAAATGCCATCACTGGGTAAAACTTTACAAACAGTTTTAAGATGCCGTGAAGTGTAGGTGAGATGTAGTCTGGTCTTGCATGGGTGTAGCCCGTTTAACACCCTCTTCTGCTTTGGGGGAATCGCCACAGCAGCCTGGCGGGGCAGACCGACCACTGGAGCACACTGGACAGTGCAGCAGCCCGAGTAAAGTGATGAAAACATACCTTTTTTCAGGAGTAAAGTTGCGTATGACTCCTCCGGCTGACAAGTCCACTTCGGCTGAGACCACTTTGCCTCAGTATGATGTCAACAAAAGACTAACTTCACCGTTACAGCAGACTAACATAAGACCTCCTCCCACTGACACATCCTGTAAAAAACACAACACGAGAATCACTGAAGTTGCCCGTGTGAGTTTTTAGTGTCACACACAGAAAACAAAAAACATTAAAAGTTTTACCAGAGCTGCTTAAATGTCGTTTCTTAAAGCTCGGCTCTTGTATAGTCGGTCCTGCCTTCAGTTGGAGCAAAGCGGCTTTATCATTTAGAGGAAGATGTGGCACAGAGCTCGGTTTTCATCCGACTTGCCCAAGTTACCACTAGAGGGTTTTCTTTCCTCTTTCAGGGCGATTAAACACACTCCGTCTGACTTCCATGGACGTGAGTACACTTTGTAATGGTACAGGATGAGAGTACGTGTCAAAATAAATGTATCTGTCATTTAAACGGTATTTCATAATGATTTTCCGACTTGTAATTTACGTGTGGTACTTCAAACCCCCCCTCGTATGCGCTGAATAGATCCGTCCACACTCACTGCTTCCATAGTAGAAACAGTTGCAGCAGCGTCCTGTGGAAAATTATCACTAGAGACTATTATTAGCACAATATCAAAAATAAACTGTTCACATTTAGGGGAAAATCTTGATACTAGGAGACTCTCCTACAAAATAAACAACCCCGAAACTAAAGAAAAAGAAAAGAAAAGAAAAAGAAAAGAATAAAGTTTGGTCGCTGTGTTCCACGTAAATAAACAAAATGCAAATGTGTTATACAATCATGTGTTTCACAAAGTGGTGAACCTTCATGAGCTTCATGGCTGAGCCCTTTCGGAGGATGCTCCTTTCATATCCAGTCAAGGTACTATCACCTGTCACCAGTTAACCTGTTTACCTGTGGAATGTTCCAAACAGGTGGTTTGGAGCCTTCCACAAAACCTTCCCACTCTTTCTTGTTCCTGTGCTAATTTCAAGAAGTAAAACCCTACAAAAATGGTGTTTTTACTGTTTTTAGGTAAGTGTATGTTTAAAATAGGATTAGCAAATTATCACATTTTGTGTTATGTTAGAATAAAAAAACAGTAATTCTATTGTAAAATTTAGATAAAGCAGTTCTAGAATAAGCTATTGGAAAAAAAAACTTTATTCTCATACTCGTACATATGACAATACTTGGGAGTACACTTAGAAGTACCCCCCACGCCAGCAGCCGTAGGCCTACGCACATCCATCAGTGACAGTAACCTGTGTAGGCTAAAGTGACGCTACTGTGGTGTGTATGTCAGCATTTCAGTAAGTAGATAAATAATTAACTATGTGTATGTGAACGTGTGTGTGTGTGTGTGTGTGTGTGTGTCTTCCTGAAGCCTGACACCTGTTTCTATAAGCATATGGAGTGTTTATCTCCACCTAAGAGTGAGTACAATAGAGACTGGGGGGGTCGAGGCAGCGATAAAGAAGTCTGAGGTTGCTTTTGTAGTTCTTGCCAATTTGCAACTTGACACGGTCACAGGCCTGTCGTTGCTGCTGGAGTAAAACAGAAGAAAAACATTGCTGTGACTCTCATAAAAAATAAAGAAATAAAAGATGCTGTAATAAATGCTTGAGAGGCAATTTACTATATAACAAAATAAAAACAGCTTATAATGTAGCCACTGCAGGTCAAGCCGTTTTGAATGTTAAGGCCCCTGGCACGGAAATGATAAAACTGTATATGTACATTGTTAGCTATCTGGGTATTCAGGATTAAAGAGACATGACAAAGCTTTAATTTTAAGATTGGAAACACTATGGGGACCAAAAGAAAAAATAGCTTTTCCTCAGTTATGCCTTAAGACTGTGAGAAACAATTTAAATCTATGGGAAAGGTTGGTAGGAGGTGGTTCAAAGTACACAACATTAACACAAGAAGCAAGTACAGTACTAAAGTAAAATTTGAGGTACTTCTTTTCTTTTCATACCAGTTTGCGCTTCTATTCCATTACTATTCAGAGCTTGTTATAAACAAACCATCCAGCTTTATGTATATGTTTGTACAAGTGCAGCTGAAACAGTTAATAGACTAATCAGTTAAATCACTGACGCACAATTAATTTGTCAACTATTTTATTAATTGTTTAAGTAATTTTAAGCAAATATGACAAACATTTCATGTTTTAGCTTCTCAAATGTGAGGATGTTGCTTTCCTTTTATTTAATTTCTCACCATTTTGTGAATGTTGGTTGGACAAAACAAATTGTGAAGATGTGACTGTGGGTATTATGACAGCATTTCTCATAATCTTCTGACTTTATATGAACAAAACAAACAATCCATTTACTGAGTGAATAACAAGCAGAGTAATCCATTAGTTAGTCCTGTTTTGAATAGTTAAAATCCTGCTTTTATGTTAATGCACAAGCAATAACAAATTTGAATCTAATCAATCAGATTTCTTTGTATTGAATTTATTTCGCCATACTTTAAGTACATTTTCCTGATTATACTGACGTGCAGAACTTTTCCTTGTGTTTTTACAATGTGGACTCAGTACTTTTACTTGAGGGAAGGATCTGAATACTTAACCTGCTGGTGTGGTAATGCAGCAAATTTTGTTTTATTTTTTTTCTGCTGGTTCCTATCTTTACATTTTCTTGGTTGGGAAAACTGCAATGCCTATAAGAAGGAGGAATTTCCTCTCGGTGATAAATAAAGGAATTCTGATTCTGATTGTAAAATATTGTATGGAGAGGGACAATTTTGTTCTGCAGGAACATAAAGATCCACTAGAGGGCGTTGACAGTCCTCCACTCCACTGGCACTTCATCGCTGCTTTTTGGTCATTAAGTCGGTAGGTCTATCAAAAAACCTGAACTTAGCTCATGGGTAGGTTTCATGGGGTCAGACGGGTTTGTTTATCTGTAATAGGGGTGTTTATGTTTATATTACACAGTCCCCTTCCAGCCCATTAATAACCAGTGGTCTGTTGCCTACAGTCATGCCATATGACGTCATCCCCCATTAATGCTTGTTTTGGTCCAGCTTTACAGTGATGTAGTAATGAAAACATGCATCGCTCCTTCATCAACACAGTTGATCAGTTTGTGCAAACTCTGACAAACACTGACAGAAGCACAGACGCAACACAGCTCTCCTGCTGAATCTAGAATGCTTTTTCCTGTGCTCCTTAAAAACTGATGCGTGTTTCTTTACAACATATCGGATTCATTGATTTAGTATTACTACAGTGTGAACCAGTTTGATACTACTTATTTCTTTGCTGACAAGAGTACATAAAATGTCACCAATTAATCAAAATAAACATCAAATAAAGTCAGAATGAGTCACCTTTGACCTTGATGAAAGACCTCCAAACATTAATAGATTTTGTTCCAATACCTTGTAAAATTACTTAAATAAAAAAAATCAATTTCCTTTATAGATATTATTATTATTAAAACTGAAAACACTTCAGGAAAAAAACCCAACATTTAGATTATCATGAGACAATGAATTTATCCTCCAGTACTTCGGTTTATGCAGTTTCCGCACCCTTTGTTTCTACAAGAAAATCACAATAATTTCAAAAACAATTCTTACTTCATATAATATTTTCATGTTACTTGATGACAGTAGATAGCACCATACAGTATTACAATGGGGGTTTGATACAGTCTTCTTGCAAAAGGACAAGGACATTACATTAACTTTTACATTTAGCTCTGTACATGTTGCTTAATAATGTTAAATTTCTTCACAAACTGCTCCTCCTCCATGGCACACACATGTACATTCAATCTTACACAGGATTAGTAACAAGCAGTCACTAGAACTGTAAAAGCAGTGCACACTCAAATTCTCCAAATATTGATCTATTTGTCGTTATATTTCACAGAGTGGGGGGCAATGCTCCCCTCTATAGTCCTCTGTCAATATTTAAGGAACACATGGCACTGAAATCAAGGTTTTACCTGACTGAAGTACAACATGTTTTTTTTTTTCAGTGTGTGGAATGTACATTTTCAATGTGTTTACTTCAGTTCACTTTCTTCACACAGTAGCCATACTACTTATACACTGATACAAACAATGAACCAATTAAACATATTTCAGCACACAGTCTCAATCTGCACAGTCATGTTCAGATACGTGTGATGGAAATCATGGAAATCTGTTTAGCTGAGTCCAGATGGCACCACGATACTCGAGACAGTATCATTTCATGGTGCTCTAACAGCTAAAAAATAATACCATGGATATAAAGCTTTTATCCATGGTACTATTTTTATATCCACGTTTTCTTTAATTCTTTATTTCCCATAAACAGGAAAATAAGTACCTGGAATGAACCCTTAAACCCACCAGTGTGAATGGGTTATTGGACTTGACCTCACAGCTTGACTTTAACAAGATTTTGATGCATCTCTGCTTTTGAATGAAGGTGTTGTCCAAAACAATGATGTTTGTCAAAAATATGAAATAAATACTAATGCAGCCATGTATATGCCAGATCTGTAAATGGGCACCCGTTCAGTCATAAGTTTGCTATATCAGTTTTAAAAGCGATGTCAGTATTATGTTTACATCTTGTTTCCACTTTTTAAGGAGCCAAAAAAATCAGCTATTGCAGATTTAAGCAAAAATAAATCTCTGATGTCCAAGGAGGACATCTCATAAAGTAACTCCACTTCGCCGAGGGCAGACCCTGTTGTCAATTGTGAACGCTGCAGTGGCAGCTTTAATAAACTGAAAGATGACAGCACTGTTTAACATGTATAAATATTTACAGTTAAGCAGCCATAATCTTGTGTTAATGGCCTTGACTGCATATTTTTAGCAGTGACCAAAACTCTGGTATTAATAGATCAAACTCATCTCAGTGTGCATCTGATTATTGTATATCGTTAACATTGTTTCTGTAATCAAAGTGATTCTTATTTCTGCTTTTAGCTTCTTCATTAAATTATGATAAGCTCTGCCTGAGGAGAAACACAGATTCAGTCCCTTCTGTGCATTGTATACTTTTCATTTGGAAGCTGATAAATGCTATCAGTCATCTTGGTATTAATCTACTTTGTTTAAGACAATTACAACAACATCTGAAAAATCAGTGATTTACAACTTCTTTACATATGCAGTTTTTTGGACGTGCTGCAATCAAAAAGAACTGAATTGGCTTCGAACAGTACAATCATGTAGATATGCTGATACGCTGATAAGCTACATGTACTGCAGCTTGCTTATCATATTTGCACTACTTCGCTTTTTATTGCGCTGTGCTGATAGTTGCAATGCTAAGCAGACTTTCCTAGAAGTTTCTAGATGTAGCTTGTAAGTGAATGACTATGAGTTCATTCAGCCTGCATGAGATGATTGGATGATTTCCACACAACCCTCCAGATTTTGTGTGAATATGGTCAAAGTGCAGGTTTCATCCTTTGCCTGTGTGATGCTGTTTAGCCTGCCTGCCTGCATGTAGCTCACATAGACCTGCCAGCATTCTGTATGAGAGGCAGAGAGAGCGATCGCGGTCGCTATGTCTCTTCAGAATCCCAATCTCATGCTGTTATTGGCTGGAGAAAGGCTGGCATCCAGAAATATCCCAAAGCAACAGAGTTCTAAGAAAATACAACCAGAGGGCAGACTCTCTGCAGATAAACCACCACACTCTTCTAGTGGGTCATAACAGATGACTGAGGGATAACTTTTCTGGTGTTAGAATTCCAGATTTAAAATTCTGATGTGAATAATGCCTTCTTTGTTAAATTTGTGAAACATGTAGCCTATGCCCTAATGGCATGCTTCATGTCTACCCAATAGATGTATGTAGTCCAAGGTCCTCTGGTCAGCCCCAGCGCTGTCCCAGTTTTGGACTTGTTATCTCATGCTGTCTTGTCACCCTTGGCCCTTATGAAAGTCTGAACACACCACTGCTGATTATATGTACAGTAAATGTTTAAGTTAAAGAATCCTCTATATATTGTAATTGCAATTATTACCACTGCTACTGTATAAATATTACTCAGTATAAGTGTTAGATATCAATCTAAATACTAGAGGTGCATTTCTCAAACAAAACAAGTTATTTGAACCTCGAGGACCATTTTGACTATTGTGACATTTTCATAGACTTTGTGACCAAACTAACTGATAATGAAAAAGCAACATTTTATGATTGTGTTTCCACCCCTTGCATGCATTATGGAAGGGGTTGAATGTTGCAACGTGCATCCATTATTGCATATTATATGCAACAAGCAATATTCAGACAACTGAGAATATTAAAGTTAACTGACAACTTTTCATACCTACAGCTACTGTGGCAGCATACAGTCAGTCAGAAAGAACAAAAAATGAATCCAAAGATTGAAGTCCAACCACAATGTGTATGTTTGCACACACACATGTTTGTTTCATGTCTCATGGGAGAAAGTCATATGTGCAATGTATATCGTGTACTGCGCAACCACAGTATACTGTGTGTACAGTACAGGTAGAGTACTGTGTGTTCTGCAGTCAATTTGCAAGGAGTAGAGGTGATATGAAAGGGACTTTCAACGAGGCAGGTTTGTGTGTGTGTGTGTGTGTGTGACTTGCAATGCGCAATCATATTTTTAAAGATTGTGCACTCTCCATCAGTTCTGGTGACCACATAGATCTATAGAAAAATTTAACTGTGTAAATTTACACTGCACAGCACTGACTTCCAATGAAGGGAAATCTTAATGCTTCAGCATACCAAGACATTTTGGACAATGCTATGCTTCCAACTTTGTGGCAACAATTTGTTGAAGGCCCTTTTCTATTCCAGCATGACTGTGCCCCAGTGCACAAGGTAAAGTCCATCAATCAGAATTCCTTTATTTCCTTCTTTATCAAGACATGGTTGGATGAGTTTGGTGTGGAAGAGCTTGACTGGCCCACACAGAGTCCTGATCTCAACCCCATCAAACACCTTTGGGATGAACTGGAGCAGAGACTGTGAGCCAGGCCTTTTGGTCCAACATCAGTGTCTGACCTCACAAATGCTCTACTGCATGAGTGGGCCAAAATTCCCACAGAAACACTCCAACATGTTGTGGAAAGCCTTTCCAGAAGAGTGGAAGCTGTTATAGCTGCAAAGCTGTCTGTGTATTTAGAATGCAATGTCATTAAAGTCCCTGCTGGTGTAAAGGGCAAATGAATCTGAGTATATCTTTATGTACATAAAATACTTTGGCTACAGGGGATGAAAACATTGACATAAAAACCTGTGCAACAAGTACATTCATGCACTGAAGTTACTCAATAAATTACCAAAGAGTTCAACTGATCTGTATTTTAAACAAAAATGTGGCAACCTGGCAAAAATTATAGTTATATAAGACATACAGACAAACATATATTCTCTATACTGTGTAGTATGTGATAAACTTTGATCAATTTTCACAGAAGGGTTATATCAGTGAGGTTTTTATCAGGTTTGGTTTGAAGCACTATCTGTCAGCTCGAGATAAAGCTGAAGAGCAATATGACTTCAAGTGAACATGGTAGTTTATGACACAGTGATACCCCTTGCATGACTTCATTTTGTCTGGACCTTCAGCCAATGTTTGCTCAGTCAGACTGACTGATAGGTCAGTAAACTGTACAAGAATGTATTGCAAACTGTATTACACAGTTAACTGTGCTGCAGGCAATCAGTTCTTTTGTGCTAGAAAGATACAATCTGTGTATTCTGAGTATAAAATACAGGACTGCAAGTAAAGCATTTTAACAAATTCACATTCAATAGACAGTAACACAAAACATACTGTAGACACAAATGTTGGATTTTAGAACATGTATTTTTGTGAAAAATCTATACTTTACATATTACGTAGACAATGATGAGTTGTGCAAAATTGTGACTAATTAAACTATCAGAATCAGAATCAGAATCAGAATTCCTTCATTTATCTCCAAAGGGAAATTCTTTTTTATCATGTTGTTGCAGCACATAAGTGAAAAGCCAAATCTAATTTAGTGGGAGTTGACATGATCTACTGAAGCTGATATGTGCATTTGTCCCAAGAAAAATTGTTAATATCATTTAGAGACTTTTTTCACTTTACTTCAAAGACCATTTAATATAACTTAGAGACTTCTGTCACTTTATTTCAAAGATCAAACAGTGCAGAGTACCATCCAGCAAATTTAAAGCTCTTTGTTGAGGGGACGCACACAAACATATTCTGGAACAAACCTGGAATTGCTTTGTGGGAGCTTTGAAATTGATATTTAAGTACAGAGGGTAAAGGGCCTTGTTTAGATCAATGTGTAAGAGGGCAAAAATGAAGACTTCTGTCTTGCTCTTTTTAGTCATTTAAATTTTTAGTTTTTAGTCTTTTTTTTCAGTAACACTGTCTGCTGGTAATAAGTCCGTTCAATAAATTAAGTGACTGGACTGCCTTAGCAGAGTTTTCTACAAGGCTTTATTGCATAGGGAACAGTGAGCTAGTTGCACAAGAATCCAAGCTACACTTGACATGCGCAGCTTGACACTGAGAATAATGTAATCTTGAAAAAATGTAGAGTCCAAATCATGGAATATTTGAAATGAATAAAATATGACCTAAAACAGAGCTTAAAAATTGCTTAATCATCAATTGACCGTATTATAAGAATTTTTATAATATCAAAATAAACACTGAATGTTGTTTACTTCTAGATCATGCATTGTTCCTATAAAAGCATATATATATGCTTTTAACAGCAAAATGTACAGCAAGCCAAATAAGATACTATGGTCTAACAATAATTCTTTTCTTTTAAACCTGAATTGCTTTTTCTGAACATATTTATAGGCTGGTACTCATATTTTTTATGTATATGTATGTATACATTCTGAATTTAATTTAGAATGATTTAATTTAGTGCTTTTTGATGAAAAATTATCCACTGGATGACCACAGAATTACCTCACATCTTGTGAGGATATTGTGTTATTGTATTGTGATAGTGTGGTTTTGATTAGATAAAACAAAATAAAAAAAACGTTTATTCTAATAGTGATTTGAAGTGCTACAGGGTTTTTAGTTTTGCAATAATAACCTGTCAGTGTGTGTTCTTTTTTTAATTGAATCATTTTAATAATCTTGTTTAAAGTGCCAGCTCTCAAAGCTTACGTGAAGACAATGTTGATGTTGGCAGATTTGAAGGACCACTCAGCACAACAATCCGTACAGAAGGACAGAAGGGTTGGAAAATGTGATTAAGAAGTCTACAGATAACTACTGATTATACAGAGAAAAGCATACAGTCGATAACATCTGCACTGCTGCACCGCTTGCCTTGTCATGTGGCAGTGCTATCATGCAGATTCATCATGCACCATCAGGAAGCTGCTTTTCAGACTACATTTTAACAACACTAAATCAGTAAATAATAAAGGACAAATGTATACTAACAAAACAGAATCAGTGTTCTCAGTGTATCAAACAGCTGAAGTCTACACACAAAGACTGATTAGGCAAGAGTGACCACATCTACCATGCTGGGGGACTGCACGTCTGTCTCCATGTGGGTCACAGAGTTCACAGTCACTCTCATGGGCCTCATCAGGTTGACCACAGCAAAGCAAAGTTTGCCTGTTTAATGAAACATTAATCAAATAGGAAAATGTGATAACAACTATTTCAGGCTTATTTCCTCAAAGTATCACCATTGGGGGCACTGAGAATAAACCACAGACTCCATGTCTACAGTTTCAGCAAATATTTTTTTAAAGAAAAATTGAATGTGTTCAAGTAAATCTTTGAAAATCTGACGTTTAGATACAAGCGACGAAAATGCAAATGAAGCATGAAGTGTTCAGAGGCTCAAGCTCCCTTTGGACTCTGTATACATGTCTGTCAGTCAAACATGGTCAATATCTGACAAACTTTCAAAAGGTGCTGCTGGGTTTACATTGCAACAGGTCATTACTCAGTGTTTGGATGTAATTAATCTATTAATTTATTAACATATAAAACATAAATATGTGTGCATGTGTGTGTGTCCATGATCTGTACTTTCTTTCAAAAATTTTGCATAATAATCAAAATACTTAAAATAAAATCAGCAAATAACTTCAAAGTCATTACTATTTATTTATTGCACGCTCTGAACCTGCCACAAACTGGACTGTTGTCCCAGTGTAAGCAAACCTACATGAACCTTTTAATCTTATCCAACATTTACATAACAACGGAAAACATGCTTTCGGGCGTTTTTTCCCTTCTTTTTCTGGGTGTCATCAGAGGATAAAGCAGCTGATAAGTTTATCATCTTTTTGTCTTGGGGGACTTTGTGTTTGGAGCACATCTCGATTACTCAGTGTTCATTAATGAGTGTTTATCAGTGACCTAATTCACACTAGAGGTGTTACATAGTGAGCTTCATTAACTGACTTTGCATTTTTTACAACAGTTGACTGCTTGACTGTGGACCTTTAAAACCTTGAGACATAAATGTAGTCCATATAATATCCCATTGGATGTCCCATTGGACCATACAAAGGATCCAGTGAGCTGTGAAATATAACCAAAAAAATCTTGTAATGAACCATAACTAACCATTTGTCATATGAATCTTCACAATGAATAACAGTAAATCACAGGAAATATAATTTTTCTTATATAAACAGCTGAATTGGCTGACAACATGTGTTACTTCTTCTGACAGACGGACAAAAGTAAAAAGCCATAATTAATCTGAAAAAAATAAAATCACTGCAACAACACAAATGCTCTTCATGGATCTCTCAGTTATATTGAAAATAGTGAAATATCCATTTTAATGTACTTTAATCGATCCGAATCTCTCTAATGTAACTAACAAATACATTTTGAAGATTTATCAGATCTGATCAGTTTTGTAAGCCTGTGAGTATCTTTTAAACCTTTTGCCTTTGTCCCTCCACACAGGAAGGTGGGGTGGACTTTGAGCATTCAAAGCGCTGTCTGGGCCTCCCAGTCCCCTGACGGAGCCCACCTGAGTGTATAAAAGTGCCGAGCTGAAGCTGAGAAATCAGTCTCGTCTGAGTACTCGCCAACTCCAAGGGAGAGAGCTTCAACGAACCCATCATGGGGGACTCAAAGCTCTGCCTTTTGCTGCTCCTCAGCACATCTGCCTTGGCTTGTGAGTAGTTCTTAGAAATCATTGTACACAGTTTAACAATATGAAAGTGTTTATTTTTTTTTAATATATGTATTTTAATTTTTAGAATGCGCACTCACTGTTCAAATTATTCTCCAAATTATTTAATCACATATTTCCTAAATTGCGCTGTATTCTTTTTGACAAACCAAATAATCATAACATAGGACCTATGGATCAGTATAGTTATTATGCATTTTATTTTACAGTCCATCTCCATATTTTTATATTTCATTATAATTTCTAAAAAGTGAATTACCTGACTTTTTTCTCAACAGTTGCCCAAGATGATGATCAGCCAACCTGCCTGCGTAAGTGACCCCTTGCTGTGATCATGTTCAAGTTGATATGTTTGATTTTTGTGTTGACATCCAATCAACACATTTACAGTTATTTTATGGGATTAAATATGTTGTGTATTTCATAGAAAATCTCTTTTCAACACTGACTTTATCTTCTAGTGGCTAAAAGGTACAAAACTCTGCACAAGTATGAATACCAGTATGAAGCTGAATCTCTGAATGCCATCAACGGAGCCTCACAGCTCAAGAATGGACCCAAGGCCTCTTGCACGGTACGAGAAACATCCCTCACAATCATTTACAGTCATCTGTTTCTTCTCTTTCGTTCATTTTCAAAAATGAGCTAAAATGAACATTTGCTTTCTCTCACAGGTTGAAATTGAAGTACCTCAGACTTGTAGTTTCATCATCCGCACCACTGGCTGTCGCCTGAGTGAGGTGGTCGACATGGACGCAGAGGGCAACCCTGTGTTCGGTCCTGCACCAAGCTCTGATGCCTTTGCTGCTGAAATGGAAAGGTATTCAGTGAAAATCAGTGATGTCTGTATGAAACTTTTAACATTAATATTTTGGGGCCTTTCACACTGATAATTTTAATTTCCTAAATTTCCTTTTAGATATCTTCTGAAGGTTGTGGTTGAGGGTGTGCACGATGTGAAACTGTACCCTGAGGATGGTGAGACAACAACCATCCTGAATTTCAAGAGGGGTATCATCTCTGCCCTGGCTGTGCCTCTGCTGGAAGAAGACAAGAACAAAAACATGGTACACTGATTAACAGAAAATCAATAAAATAAATTCAAAAAACCACCTGCATATTTTAGTACCACCTTCAAGGTAAACCATGCTGATAGTTGTACATTTTTCATCTATTCCAGCCCACTATCCACGGCAAGTGCAAGACCTATTACACTGTCAACGCTAGAGAGGACATTGCAACTGACATCAGCCTCAACAGGGATCTGTCCAGATGTGACAAATTTATCCCCATGAGAGATCACACCAGCCCCCTGGCACTTGTCTCTGGCATGGTAAAGTATCCTAACCTTGTTGTCTGGGGTAACAACTTAATATTTTCTCATTAGCTGTCCTGCGCATCAAGTCTCGGATAGTCATGAAATTCAAATTGCAATAGCACATTGAATAGCTACAGTGTTGAAAAGACAAAGGAAATTCAGAGATTTAACTGCACAGCAAATGACTTCTTGATTGACAAATGGTATCTTGGAAGTGCAATGCAAACTTTCTTCAACTCCTTTATTTCAGTTTATCTACTACATTAATATGATTATATGTCTGTCTTCAGCACTACCCTCTTGCCCAGCTGGTCAGAAGCTCACAGACCTGCAACTACAAGTTTGACAATGAGAAGAAACACATGACCTCTGGTTCCTGCACTGAGAACCACATCCTCATTCCTTTCTCTCACAAGTAAGTCTGATACTCTTCTGGACTCAATAATATGCTCAGTTATGTAAGTATGTGCAAGAGACTTATGAAATTTTGAACCCATGTGGGGTTTTATTTCCTACAGGGGAGAATATGGAGTTACAAATGTCGGAAAGCAACAACTGACTCTGGTTCAGGTTTCTCCTCACAATGATAGAATCTTTGACCATGGTAAGCCCTTAGTTTGAACTGCTTTGTTTTGATTTATAGTTGATTGGTCACTACAGGTAGCGTGAACTCACAATAAAAATGTTCTGTGTGTATCACAGGTGACATTGTCAAGGGTCTTCACATGGAGGCTGTTGAGGACAAGAGTGTTGTCCAGGATAAGGATGCAGGTCTGAATCTCCTGAGAGAACTGGCCAATCTGCCTGAGTCGGAGGGTGAGAGGAGGGCCCACATCTTCCACAAGCTTGTCACCATGGTCCGTGGAATGAAGACTGAGACCCTGAGTCCCGCCATTCCTGAGGCTCTCGCTGTGTCCCGTGTCCTGACCTACCAGGTTCTGGCCCAGTGTGGAACCCCTGAGTGCAGCAGTGCCATCATGCAGATCCTCCGGACATTTGACACCTCTTCACTTGAGGTTGATGCTGGTGTTTTTGCTGTGGGACTCATCTCTAATCCCTCCGCCCTCCTGATCAATGACATGCTTGAGATGGCCAAATACAAACCGAGCAAGCCCATCATGTATGCCTTGAGCAATGCTGTCAAGAGGTGAGTGAAGCAAACAGTTTTTGCAGTTTTTTCCAGGTTAAACATCTGAACAACATTTCAGAACATATTTCCCTGTTTGTTTAAAATAAGATACGCAGGATTTGAATTCTAAGCATCTTATTTCTACAACAGGTTTTACAAAGCTGAAGGAAAACTGATCCCTGAGATTCACTCTGTTGCTGAGTTCATGGCTTCCCAGTTGGGTGACTGTTCTGGTGACAAGGACAACACTTTCATGACACTTAGAGTAGGTTTCTCACCCAATAGCTCAAAATGCAACGCATTTCTTTGTTTAGCAGGTTTATACATTCGTATAAACTGTACGTTTCACTGTAAATTGACCGGAATTAAATAACACTGCCTGAGAAAAACAATTAAACAGTGTGCTCAATGGAAAGCACCATATATTATGTTCAAATACAGGGAAAGTATAATATACATTTCAAAGTCAGATAGTGTAAGAGAATGGGACATCAAGGGTCATTCAGAGGTCATCCAGTGGAACTTGACAGCATGTTCAAGATGTTCCCAAATCTCTGAATTTGAACTGCGTTCAGTGAGGAAAACTATTATTTTTGTTTTGATTCCAGGTCATTGGAAACATGGCTCCAGCTGTGGTAACTGCTAGTCCTGCACTCAGAGCTGCTGTGATCCAGTGTGTAAACCAACCTGCAGCTTCCCCAGCTGTGCAGCAGGCTGCCATTCAAGTGTATAGGCTGACTCCTGTACCTGAGGAGGCAAGTCAAATTATTTCAGAGTTTTGACACACTAGTTGGAATAAATCTACTGTACAGTCATTTAATTGCTCTTGTTTGGTCTCAGGGCAGAGAGGTTCTCATGCAGGTGGTTTTAGACAGTACCAGCCCTATGCAAAAGCGTATTGCTGCATATCTGGTACTTATGAAGGACCCCCAGCCCACTGAACTGGTCCAGCTGGCTGATGCCTTGCCCAAGGACCAGGACGAACAAGTCAGGAGCTTTGTGAACTCCCACATCACCAACATTTTGTCCTCATCTGAGCCAGAGACTCAAGAGTAAGTGGAAAGCAGTTGCAGCTTTATATTTTTCACATTTGTTGTTTCAATACATGTTAAGTAGATGTTTTGATTTGCTCCCCATCAGTTGTTTAACTGTAACATATTTTCTCTTTCCCACAGATTGAGACAGAGGATTCATGCTGCCATGCAGGGTAATGAGATCAGACCCATTATGGACCCAACCAAGTTTTCCCGCAACTACAAGATTGGATCTGTGGAGGGTAACGTGATCTTCGAGGGTACCAGCTACCTGCCCAAAGAGGTCATGCTTGAAATGACTCTGAAGGCATTTGGCTATGACATTGACATGATGGAGGTAATCACTGTGAGCTGTTTTAATACAAACTGGCTTTGAGATGATTTTTCAATAAGCTAAGATGTGACTGTAAAAAATGTTGTTGCTATTATAGATTGGCTTGGAAGGCCAAGGATTTGAGCCAACCATTGACGCCCTGTTTGGAAAGAATGGATTCTTCCCCGACACTGCCCTGAAGACAATGTACTTTGTCTCTGACAACTTGCCATTCAGAATCAATGAGATCCTGCAGAACATGATGCCTGCTCTGAAGAGGGACAGAATGAAAAGACAGGTACTCAGAGTTGATTTGTACACATTAATCAGGCTAAAACCATTGTGATCAAGGAATGATTAGCTTTTCCACAAGAGAAAAATCTTGTAATGAAGTGCGTACATCCATGTATAGGCCTCCCAGAATCTGATGAGGGACATTGGACGCAACCTCAACAAACTTGTGAGGGAACTGAAGACAGCACAGTCTCCTGAGGCGATGGTTTATCTGAGACTTCTGGGAAATGAGCTGGGATATCTAAGGACTAATGAAATGGAGCAGGTGGCCTACTCTGCTGCCACAATGATTGACAGGATGTTCAAGATGTTCCCAACTGATGTAAGAGAGTTGTTAATAATATTTTTAAGCAAAAAGCTGACATTGAAGCAATTAATTAATTTGTACGTTTTTTGGTTATGATTTCAATAACTTGTCTTGTGTATTTTTATTTGCTACAGCTAATGAAGGCACTCCTGACCAAGACTGACCACACAATCTTTGCCCACTACATCTTCATGGACAATGAATTCTTCCTGCCTACTGTGACTGGTGTGCCTCTGAGGATTTCACTGTCTGGTACTTTCACCCCTGGCATCAAGGGTGAACTTAAGATTGCACGTGACATGGTAATTATCTTTAAAAGCATTTTCATACAAGTACACACAACTAAATATATGATTTTATACTACACTGAATCAACACATCAAGTCACCTATGTCAACCATATTTCCGCAGAGCGAAGTTACCTTCATGCCCTCTGCTGGCATTGAGTTTGTAACTCAGGTTGGCTCCTACATCCCTGAGTATGTCAGCTCTGGATTAGAGATGCACACCAACATTTTCCATGAAAGTGGGGTCAGAGCTAAACTCTCCATGGGACGTGACAATGTCAAGCTGACCATCCCTGCTCCAGTGAGTCCTACAAAGCTCATCAAAATGACGTAAGTCCAAAGAGAATTTTCAGATGCGATGCAGTTTCCTCCAACCTAAATACAAGACACAGATAACACCATCACTATTAAAGGAGAAAGAAACAGCCAAAGTATAAGGGGAACAATGTTATTCAATGAGGGAAACATAAAAATAGATGTAATTATAGCTTAAGTGCAGTCATTTTTTGTGTAACCATGGCTTTAAATAATAGAATTAATAAATTAATATAATAAGAATATAAATATAATTTATGGGTATCTTATGTCTGTGATTGCAAGAATTTGTACATTTCTATATTCAAAATCTAGAAACACCCTGGTAGCAGTGACTGGATCAGAGGTGAAGACCATCCCCCCTATGGCTATGGACCAGGTAGATGTTAGTGAATGCACTCCTGTCTTCGCTGGAATGAAATACTGCACTACTCTGCAGTACATTGATGCTTTCTCTCAGGAGACGGCCCCCTACTTCCCCTTCACTGGAGACAGCAAGTGAGCAAGACTTCCTAATCTCCCAGCAAATAACTGTCTTTTCAAAATTTATCACATAGAAATATTGTCTAATTGACTTATCTAAACAGATTTGCTGTGGAGCTCCACCCCACTGGTGAAGTCACTGAGTATACAGCCACTGTTGCCTACGAGCTCCTCAGAGAGGGAGAAGAGGGTCGGCAGAAGGTTGACTCTGTGAAGTTTATTCTGAGGGCTGAAGGTAATGTATAATATTGAAAATATTTCAGATTCATTACAAACTCAATTTGGAAAAGCTCTAAAGTTTAGTGGAGTTATGGAATATTAATAGATTTGTTTGCCAAAAACAGGTGCAGACCCAACTGAAGCCAGAGCAATCATGAAATATAACAGAAGGAAGAATGTGATCACAGCTGACATCCAGATCCCTGACTATGATGTGGAGGCTGGAATCAGGATGGGAGTTGTTGATGGAAACACCAAGGGCAAGGGAACTCACTCCATCTCTCTTGACTTCATAAACAGGAACATCCCTCAGCTCTCCCTGGTTGGCCGTGCCAAGTAAGAAATGAACCATAAATCCTGATGACAAAACATCAGTGTCATAATTAAGATTATGCTAACTCACTGTTACATTTTTCAGTCTGAAGGCCATGAAGGAAGGTATGCTGCAAGTCCAACTTCTTGTCCCCTCAGTCAGTGGTGACGCCACTGTCACAGCAAGCCTGAAGCGTGATGAAGAGCTGGAACTGGAACTTAAGAGTGAAATCAAGGTCATGGAAGCCACCTCTGAGCAGAAAATCGCAATGAAATATGGTAATGTAATTTTAACCTTTTTATCTGAATATTACATAATTAATTTAAAAGTTGCTTACATCTTGAACAGGTACATATAAATCCTAAACATTGCTCAGGAAATGTTAGACTTTATGTTACCTTATTCTTTTTCTTTTTTACTTTGTTGTTGCAAAATAAAAAACCCTATTACTTTACAGATACAACTATGATTTAAATAACGAGCCCAGCAGTAGGGGCAGCTTGTTTTCTGGATGTGGATGTATCTGTGTGTGTGTGTGTGTCTATGTATATGTAGTCTGTGTTATGTGGGCAGGCAAGTGATATTGATAACTGGACTCCAGAATGTGTCAAATAACCCTATTTGACTGCAGTGTTGTGCCTGAACGCGTTCAATGAATGATGGTTCATGAACTCGTTCATATTTCTGTGTGGCAATAATTTTGACTTTTGATAATGGCTTGCAGCAGCTTATTGAAGAAAAAAAAACTATGAATTAGTTCTTTTTGGGAACCTTGAACTTAGTTCAAAATTTTGAATTATGAACTATGAGCTGAACTAGTTCATTTTGAAATTTGTGGACTGAACTTTGAACTAGTTCATGTAGAAAGTGAACTTTCCCAACACTGGTTGATTGTTTGTTACCGCTGTGTCTCTGTAGAGATGCATTCAGAGGGTACTGAAGATGATTAACCCTACAGTATTGGTGCTGCAGTGTGGATAATTTTCAGTCAAATTTAGTTATGATTGAATCTGAAGTGTTAAACCACTATGGTGTAGGTTAGACCCAGTTCAGAGAAAAAAAGATTTATTATTTAGCGTGATGTGGTCATTTTTATTGCTGTTGTTCTTCCAATTTATGAGATGAGCAAGTGGCAGGAGAGGTCTTCTTAAATGCTTTTTTGGAATGGTGCTTAATTAAAACACAACACCTTTGACACCTTGGTGTAAACATTGATTAAAAAAAGAGAAAACTAAAAAATGCTAGAATATGAAATACCATAATGGTTAAATTAATGAAGATCAGTTAATTAAGGAAACCTGGGATCTTAGTATCATTTTAGATCTTAACAACATTATGTGTTTGCTTTTGGTCTGTGGTCCACAGTTAAGTTTAAATTTTTCTCCTTTGAGGGAAGGAGTTTGAGCAACCCTGGTTTAGAATAAGTCTCCTATACCAGCTTAACTCTTATCTGGGGTTTAGAAGAATATTTCTTCAGGTCTCAGGATTAATTTTATTATATTCTGTTGTTGCAGATGCCAGCAAAATTGAGGTTGAATTCAAGTCTGATGTAAACACTGACACCAGCAGCTTGCCAAATTCTGATATTGTTGAGAAGTATGGCAACGAACTTCTTGACATGCAGGTGGGGCAGACTGACATGAGGGTCCGTCACATCTTCAAGAAGTTTGTGGAGGTATAAATCTTGAATTTAACAATGATTCAAATTTTTTTTTGTAAAAAAATGTGAAACAGGCATAAAACACTGATTGCCTTTTTTAATTAGGCAGCAAACAACTACATGGAAAGGTATGGTGCTGATATCCCTTACATTCAGAACTTCAGAGTACCTGATATGCCCGAAATTTCCCTGCCAAAGACACTGTTCATGAATACGTAAGTATGAACAATTCCATGATAAATGTTTCAATTATGTGAATATTTTTTTCAAAAATATTTATAGATGTAACTTTTCTGTCTGTAACAGTGAGGCGAAGGCTGTCTACCACTTCAACAATGAGCGCTTCATCATTGCCATCCCTCTCCCTCTTGGAGGAAAGTCAACAGAAGAGCTTAACTTCCCACCAGCTTTGACCATACCTCATATCTCTCTACCCCAATTTGGACTGGAGATTGTCTCCATGGAGATTCCCATCCCAGAGCTTGCTGTACCCGAGAGCGTCACTCTGTCTATTCCTCTTTTTGGCAAAGCTGAAGTTTCAACTCTAATGAGAAGTAACCTATACGACATGGAAGCCTCAATGGCTGCTGGCAAAGATGTTGTGCAGACACCAAGCTACTCGACCAAGTTTGAAGTGAAAGGAACCTCCCCGCTTGACATCCTCTCAATAAAGATTGAAGGTATTTCATAATAAATACGGTCAGAGTGTACACCGTTACCCCTTATTTGTTGTTCACTCTTGAACAACAACAGTTTTCAGTTAGTTTTCAACATCCATTGATTATGTGAAACAATGTGATATAACTTCAGTTGATTTTTTTTTTTTTGTTCTCTGCTAAATGCAAAAGTAGTGGATTATTTATATTTTGGTATGAATATAGTATACAAAAGTGAATGTATTTAAACATTTTGTTGAAAGACCAATGTTTTTTCTTGTGTTTTATTTAGGATCTGGAATGTTGGCCACCACTGATTCCATTAAGGCCCATTTGAAAAGCTCTTTGACCCATAAATTTGTTGAAGCCAGTATTAGTATTGTTGAAGATGCAACGATCACAGACAAACTCAGTGTGAGATCAAGCAGCAAGTTTGAAGCCACAAGCCCACTTGGTCTCGAAGTTGCACTGGAGCACACTGCTATGGGTGGACTCAACACTAAAGAAATCTCTGCTGACAGCAACTTTGAGGGAACATTCAAGGCTGGCCCCATGTATGGCAAGACCATTTCAACACAGTCATTCACTATCTTCCCATCCATGCTGGAAGCAAAGATTGATTCCACTGTTGAGTTTGACTCCACCATCCTTCAAGCCAAGAACACAATTGCAGCAACCCTAGCCAATAGTGAATTCTCTGTTGTATCTAACACCAATGCCTTTGAAGACATCTTCACCCATGTTGCTGAGCTTTCCTTCAAAGACAGCAAGCTATCACTGAAATGCGATGCAAATGCCTTTGCCTTTGGAATGAAGATTCGCAACCAGGCTCAGGGCTCAGCTGGTGCTGGTGAGGTTGTCATGAGAATGGAGACAAATGCAGACCACACTGAAAACCGTGTTTACTCTCTTCTTACTGCTTCTCTTGATGTCACTGGTCTGGCTGTAAACAGTGATGCCACTGTGAAGCTCCTTGAAAATGAGATTACTCACAAGGCTATTCTGAGAATGAATAAAGATGGTTTGACCACAAGTGGAACAACCACCCTCCAGAGCCCCTTAGCCATGGAAAACACCTTCAGTGTTGGGCTTGATGCTTCAAGGGCTACTCTGTCCATTACCAACAAGGCTGCAATGCGTGACATCAAAGTTGATAATGCCAACACTATGACCATTACTCTCTCTAGCCTTGACTTTAACTCAAAGGCTGAGGCCACAGCAACTGAGTATGCCTCTTATATTCATGATATTACCGTTGCTCTGAAACCTTACACTGCCTCTGCAAATGTGAACAACAACTTGAAATTCCTGGCAGGCACCTTCATTAATGAGGCTCAGCTGCAGGCAGACTTGTACAAGATGGACCTGACTGGAAACGTGAAAGTTACCTATGGTGAAGAGGAGCTCAAGCACACCTATCAGGTGTATTATGCTGATATGACCGCTAATGCAAAGTGCAGCACCACTGGAAAACTCTTTGGAACTCACATGAGCCACAACACAGAGCTTGACGTTGTTGGTCTTGCTGCCAGGATCACCAATGATGCCCGTTTCAACTCACAGGCAATGCGCTTTGACCACACCATCCGTTGCAGTATTGTGCCTTTTGATTTCAACCTTGATGCCATTTTCAATGCTGATGGAGACATGACTATGTATGGAAAGCACGTTGCACAGCTCTATGGCAAGCTCCTCCTTAAAGCACAACCTCTGGCTTTTGCTAGCTCACATGAATGCAGAACATCAGTAAACCAGCAGTTAGATAATGGGATTTCCCTTGAGACCACATTTGACAACAAGATGGATACTCTTCTGTCCCTCCACGAGCAGAAGACCAGTTTAAGGATGAAGTCTAAAGTGAATGGGCATGCCTTTAATCACGACATGAGTGTTTACAACACTGCTGAAAGAACTGGAATTGAGGTTTCTGGTGCCATTCTCACAAACATCTTTAACACAGACTCCACAGAGAACCAGGAATTTACTGTCACTGGCTTTGTCAAGTATGACAAGAACACAGACAGTCATATAATTCAGTTCCCTCTCTTGGAAAATGTACCTGCCGTCATGGAAATCATCAAGGGCTTTGTGGTACATGTTGCAGAAACACTACAAGACTACCTCAACAATGAGGAGATATGGGCTAAACTAGAGGCTGTTCCCCAACATGTAAGTGACTTTGTTTCTCAACTAAATATAGAGGGCAACCTAATTCATCTGAAGCAATATTTCAATGATTTTAGCCAAAAATATCTCATCTCCTTGGAGGATGTGGAAGCCTTTTTGAGAAATCAGAAGGTTACTGTTGAGAAATTGCTGGCTGAACTCGCTGTTTACATACAAAATTTTTCTGGTATGATGAAGGAGATTATTGTTAGTTGCACTCTGCCCGAAACCTTCATTCAGAAGATCCAGCAACAGCTGAATGCTATTAATGAGGAGTATGATATCAAGGCTATGATTGTGTATGTGATTGATACCATGAGGGAGATGATCCAGCAGACTGACTTGGAAAAATTGAGGGGCAGCAGCATCGCATTCCTGCATGACATTGATGCCAAGTATGAAGTCAAGGCTACACTTCAGTCAGTTATGATGGACATTAAAGAAATAGTTGAGACCTTTGACATGCAGGAAGCTATTGCTGAGCTGAAGAGGTTCATTTCATCCATGAACTTTAAATTTTTCATCAAGGAATTGTTCAGTCACATTCCTACACAGATTTTCAGCGATTTAACAAATTATATTATAGAAGTGATTCAGGACTTTGACATCGTTGGTCACATCAACGCATTCTATGCCAAGATGAGAGAGTTGATTGTAAAGTTTGAGGCCGACAAAAAGGTCCAAGCAATCTTAGAAAATGTTGTGGAACTGATCAAGAAGTTCAAAATTGAGGAAACCATCAGGACTGTAGCTAAGACGGTGAAGGATGCAGACATTCCTTCTAAATTCATGCAAGTCTTCCGGGATGCTATCAACTACTTGAAAACCACTGAGGTGAAGAATATTATTCAAGAGCTGAATACGTATATTGAAACTATTGTGATTAAGCTGAAGTCATTGGACTACAATGAGTTTGTGGATTATACCAACCAAGTCATTGCTGAATACACATCTTATGTGAATGACCTGATCAGGGCTCATGAAATCCCCCAGAAGCTGGAGGCAACAAGAGATTTTATCAACTTTGTCTTATCCTCTGGTAGAGGCATTACAGAACGCCTGAGAGAAATCAAAGTGGCAGAAATTCTTAAATCTTTCAAGGATATCATCGATCAGCTTGTGTTTGATAACCTTCGAAGATTTGCTGAATTTATAAAACAAGAAATTACAAATTTTGATGTCAAAGCTGAGATTGCCTCGTATCTGGACTTTGTGAGTGAATCCTATAACACAGCCATAAGGAACATCAGTTTAATGTTCAGCTTTTTGGCTGAGTTGATTGAAGACATGGTACCTGAAAAGAAAATCATCAGCGAGATTAAGCAAATAATTAATGGTCTCCTTACTGAACTTGAGAAAGCTGAGTTGAACACACCATCCTTCACCATTCCTTTCACTGATCTTGCTGTGCCCTCAGTCAAGTTCAGAATGCATGAGATTGGCCAATTTGAAATCCCATCACAGCTGAACATCCCTGAGTTCACCATCCTGGGCTTCCACACTGTGAAAGCCACCACAATTTCCTATGATGACATCAAGCAGAAAATCTTTGATCTAATTGATTTCATTGTAAACTTTGAGATCAAAATATTTGATTTTGATGCTTTCTTTGGAGACCTGACCTTGAGCTACCTTCCCTCCATCCCTGAGATAAGCTTCCCAGAAATCACTCTTTCTGAGATCTCATTCCCCACAATCCCTCAAGTTCCTGTAGAAAAGCTTGTTAAGTCTCTTCAGGTTCCTGAGATCAAGCTGCCAACTATTCCAAGTGAGATCATGATCCCATGCTTTGGTAAACTCTATGGTGAAATCAAATTCCAAACTCCTATCTACACTGTCAAGACATCTGCTGAGTTCCGGAATTCCACTGAAAGTGAAATGACACCTACATTCACTGGATTCATTATATCTGAGGCCACATCTCCAAGTTTTGAAATTCTTAATTACAAACTTGACTCCACTGCTCGTATTGCAATCCCAAAAATGAGTCGTATTGTCTTGGCAGAGAGTCTTAAGTTGAACCATCAAGCTCTTGGAGTTGAACACCAGGCATCTGTAACTCTCTATGGCCTGTCAGCCCAGGCCCAAGCCAAAACTACCATTAAGGTTACCACTTTACCTTACACTGCAGACTTTAGGAACACAGCCTTTATTGCTGTAGGAGGAGGAATGTCTGCCTCTCTTGATACAACTTACACTCATTTGGTGGACCTCCCTATCATCAACGTCAGAAGTGAGGCTAAAGGAATACAGAAAGCAATTGTTCGTCAAGATGGCTACACCCTCACTGTAACAATTGATAATTCAGGCAATGCTGATGATGGCAACCACAAAAGCAACTTGCATTTGTCACTCACACCCAGTTTTGTCACTTTAACTTTCACTGGTGACACAGACTCTACTATCTTGAAGATGAAACAGCAAGTTACTGCTGAATCTGGCACCCTTAACTTCTTCAAGTTTCAAGTCCGCAATGAGGCAGAGGCACCATTTATTAAGAACAGTCTTTTTGTAGCTTCTGGACATGCCAGCCTTTCCAATATGAAGGTTGAAGTAAAAGCAAACCATGACACAGAACTGAATGGTGAAGTCAGTGGAGTCCTGTCCAATGGAATCAACATTGTTGCCTGTCCTACTGAGTTTGTGTTTGAGTTCCAAAACAAAGGAAATGCCAAGGTCAATATTTTAGAAACTCTGACTGCAAAGATAGATCTACAGAATGATTACTCAGCCATCTTCAAACCTGACAGCCAGCAGATGAACACTGTAGCTCTGGTTCGTCTAAACCAGTACAAAATGTTCTACAACTTCACTGTTGACAATAATGAAAATGAGGCTGGCATCTTTGTTGCCATGGAAAGTGAAGCCAATCTTGACTTCCTGAAATCTCCCATCAACATTCCTGAGATTGACCTGCTATTTGTTGACTTCCGTACTCCAGCTATCAGTGATCTTAACTTGTATGAACAGGCTGGACTGAACAACATTTTGACTACCACTGAGCAGACTGTGGATGTCAATGCCAAGTTTGTTTACAAGAAAAGTCAGGATGCCCCCCTTGTTGATATGATGGGTATGATCCAGATTCCTTCTGTGGGTAATTTGATGACAGAATTATACTTTAAGTCTGCCATCATTAATCTGAATATCAATGCTGGACTGTATGCTGAGGATGATCTGGTGTTCCGTCTGGGAGCTACCACAGCCTCTGTTTTTGAGGGTCTAAGAGCCAAACTTGATGGCACCACCAGTCTAACCACCAAGAGAGGAATCAAGTTGGCCAATTCCCTGTCCCTTGAAAATATTCACATTCAAGGCACTCATGACAGCACCATCACCATGAGTGCTGAGACTTTTGAAACTGCTGTCTCTGTGGCTACTGTTGCAAAGATTGCTGTTCCTATACTCAGACTGGAGGCAAACCAAAATCTGGTTGCAGACACCAAAACCAAACCAAATGCTGTCTCAACCTTGACAATGAAGAGCGATTTCAATATCCCTGTGATCAAAGCTGTTGGAAAGGCTGATGCACACCACAGTGTGAAGCTGGAAGGAACCTTTGAATATGTCTCAGTGGAGTCATCCACAAGGGCAAACATGGATGGCACAGTGCTTGAAGACTATTTAGTTTTGGGAGTCCTGGATAATGAGATGAATCTGTATCTGACTAACGATGGTCTACGCTCCACCTCTAAAGTTCTTGCCGATGCCAAGATTAACTATGGAACCACCAAAGTCTTTGGCATGGATGTAAATGAGAATCTTGCCGTTGAAGCTTCCCTAAGCCGTGTGTATACAGTGTTGAAGTACACTGGGAACAATGAGGCAAACTTATTCGGTTTCAACACCAATGGGAAACATGTTGCTCAGGCTACAATTGATCTTGCACCAACCTCATCTTTGACTGCTGATATTGAGATTGATATCTCTCAGCCAAGCAGCCTGGGTGACTTTTCCATCTTCGAGAAAACTGTTGCTGAAGTGAGCGCCACCAAACAGAAGTTGTCTGGCAATTTAAAATTTGTAAGCCCACTGTACACCACAAACCTGGCAGCTGTAGGAGAGGGAAACATTCCTGTCTTCAAAATCACCTTTAAATCCTCTGCCACTTCTGTCATTGAGCTCTTGGACTATGACATGGATGGTGAGTTGATGAAATTCCCTGAACATATTTATTTATATTGCAAGCATTGTATAACACCAAACCATACAAAAAATATTTATTTCAACAGTGTCTACAACTGCAAACTTTGAAAATGAAGCTCTGAACATGATTAGCAAGGTGGCTCTGACACACGCCGACCTGACCATGGATGTCAACCATGTCATTAACCAAGCCCTCAGGTAACATTGTGTTTACAGTAAATGTTAAACTTATTATCACTTATTATCACTATTATCACTTTTATAATACTTAACTTCTTTTTTTGACATTTCAGGAGAAAGCGCCAGGCTGACGACAGGTGAAAATTTAACTTTAATTAGATCCCTACTTCTTAAATATCAGGCCATCATGTATTAATTGTGATTTTTTAAATTAAAACGCTTTCCTTCTCTTGCAGTTACTCTCGCCATACTCTGAATGTGGACATCACCAGTCCTACCTTCACTGATGTGAACCTTCGTTATGCTGCTCGCAGAGATAGCATCAGTGCCTCAGTATCAACCCCTACGACTGGCTTTCTTGGATTTCAATTTAATAACCGAGTCCCATCTCAGATGAGTGCAAGAGTCTATGGCCGTTATCCTGTGAGTATCATTAATATGTACTTTGTGACATGATTGAAAAAAAAATAGTCAAGTCAAAATATTGCAAAATTAATATTTTGTTTCCTTTCTATTCAACAGTCTGCCCCAGAAGTTGATGTTGACGTATTGGTCATCAGATCATCCTCTAAGGAAGCTGATAAGATGAACCTGCAGATAGCCTACAACATGGAGGTACCTAAAGTAATGTTGTCTGAACTGAAGACAAAACTGCCTTCCGTCATATCTACATTCACAGTGTTTGCTGACAAGTACCAGATCACAAGAAACATGAAGGAGTTGAAGAACTATGTTGTTAACCACATCGACGAGGCCTATAACACTGCGATGAACTATGACGTTCAACTGAGCCAGCTGTCAGTCTTCTTCAGGAACATCATTGTCCAATACCAGAAGACTGTCCAGGTCTTCCTGGATGCTGTCATCAAGGTCTTGAGGGAGACCCAGTTCAAACTGCCTGGGTCTGATGAGATGACCACTCTCCCTGAGGTTCTTAAGAAGCTGACCACCAGCATTGCTGCTATGCTAGATATAACCATCCAGAGAATCTCTGACAACATGGAGGTCTACTATAACTTATTTGTTGACATGATCAGCAGTGTGAAATTACGCATGCCGATTGGTGATGTAATTGCTGGAAACCAAATCTTGGATCAAGTCAAAACAACTTTCAGGATCATTTTTGATGAACTGGTGGACTTTGTGAAAAATATGGAGAGTCTTGACACAATGCTAATGAAGATTGGTGAGACCCTGAAGGCTGTTGTTGAGAAATCTCAGGAGTTTGTTGACTCAGTCAAGTCTGACTATTTAGATGCAGTGTTCGTCAACTTCAACGTCCTCTATCGTAACTTTATCACAGTCATAAAGAATGTTGTTGATCAGATCTCGACCTTAGATATTGAGCGTGTTAACAATGCATTTGAGTACATTCTGGACATGTTCATTTATGTAGTGGACCAGTTCAATAACACTGTTCATGGTTTCCTGCAGCAAGCTTCGGAGGAGGCTCAAGTGTACATGAAAGTTAGTGAAGGAAAACTTGAAATTGACATTCCATTTTCCTTCCAGCTGTAAGGAACCCTCACAGACCTACAGTCACATGAAACACTACCAGCTGTTCAAAACACATGCTCGGAAGGAGTATGGACAATTAGCTCCATAACCATATTTATAACAATAAAACACAGAACAAAAAAATGTTGCAGCATTTTCATATGCTTGGTTTAATGTGTACAAATATTGAAAATGTAATATTTTACTGAAAAACATCTTCCTGTAAAGAGTGAAAATCATCAATAAAATGCATGCAATCTAATGTCTAAATGTCATATTTCCTGCTCCATGATGTTTATTCACAATAAAATTGAAAAATAAAAACAACACATCAAATTGTATTAGTAATTGTAATTTATTTAGAGTCATGATTAAAGAATTAATGTGTTTTTTGTTTTTGTTTTTTGTTTTTAGATAAGCACCAAAACTAGCCAGTTACTTAACAGTTTGTGAAGCTGAAGAGAAAATGGCTATCCACAATGGAGAGACTGAGCCCTCTCCAAATATTTTGTAACAGGAAGTTATAAGAAAATAGTGCATGGACTATGTTTTTAGTAGATATTGCAAAAACAAGGGCAACGTCAAAATTACTGTTTTTAATGCCATATAACCAAATTCCAAAAAAGGTGGGATGCGCTGTAAACCACGACTCTTCAGCCCATTCAAAGCTCAGAATTTTGCAGGCTTGCATCTTTCTTGTGGGCCAATACTTACTGTATGTACAGACAATGAGATATGAAAATTTAACACTGTGCAGACATGCATACAACGTTGAAGAGTCATACTCTCTATAAGTATCAGCTAAAGGGCATCGTTTACAATCTAAATATAAATCTGTTAACTGCGAAATTCTTGAATGGAAATTTGTCTTAACATTAATGAACATCTGAAAATAAATCTAATTTAAGTTTACATTAACCACTTTAACAAGTTAAATTAACATCATCATCTATAGAGTGATATGACAAATAAAAGAATAAAACTAGCACATATTTGAAAATGACTATAAAAATTCAGTAGAAAATAACGGTCCGTGCACCTTCCATTCATTCCAATGCTTCTGTTCCACGTCAAATACAGACTACTTATTGTTTTATCTCAGATTCATTATGTGCTAGAATAATTATCATGTTTGAATTCTTATAACTGAAAATGATCTAATCATTTTTCATTTTTTTAATAAAAAAATCATAAAAAAAAGAAATTCATCTTTACATTTCCCAAAAACAAGAAAAGAAAAAGAAACTGTACCAACTTGTTTGAAACATGTCACATCAAATGTCACATGTCGCATCAAATTAAGAATATGCATGTATTTACAAAATTCAATGAAGATGATGAGGTAAAACATAACATATGTTGTTTTTATATAGTTTTCAGTTGAGTGTATGTCAAAAGTAAGAAAAGTGAGGATTTCTCCACAACTGTCATAATACAATAACCAGAAAAACCAGTGCAATTAAAATAACTAATATCCTTTCAAGGTACTAAATCGTGTTTCACTTTCTCCAGCTTATATTTTTGTGTACATGCAGAACATCATGTCTACACGGCAGACAGAGACTGTAGTCCAACACTTCCTCAACTATTCAACAGTATTCAACTGAAAGGTGCTGCTGCTGGTGCAATTTTGACATAAACCTACACAAAGTTATCTGTCATTCATTATAATAAGACTTTTGGAAAAACCTGGAACTATTAAGAAATTTTAAATGTATATGTGACCTAAGAAGCAAGAACAGGATATTATCTCTATACTATCATATTATTATAATATTATATTAATTCATGAAAGTTTAATTATCTTATGCAAAATGCTTCTTGATTGTGTTCACACATTTGGCAGTCATACTGAAGGGGAGCTTTATGAAACTAGTTGCCTTTGTTTCTCCACACATGCATACAGTATGGGCTGAACTGAGACAGTACTCCCATATAATGTAATATTAATTTTAAAAAGAAGTGAAAACTGATCTTTTCTTGAAGCAAAGTACTTTTCTTGTTAGGGGAAGAGCATGTGATTTCTTGTAACTGTCTTTTCAGATGCCCAAGAAGAGAATTTACCCTGCTTTAGTAAGTTCCAGCATTTTTGATATGTTAATTTATAATATATAACTGCTAAATTTATAATTTATAACTGACACTATATTTTAGGAGACCAGATGTAAGTTGAACTTTAATGCTTTGATGCATATATTTTTTTCTCATATTCGCTATTAAAACATGAATGATGACTTATCCCTAGAGCACTTTTTAAACTTTAAAAAAAAAAATTCTTCTACATTATAACTAACAGGGAAAAGCTAAAGTATTTTTTAAAAATAGGTTGAAACTGAAGTACCTCACACTTGTAGTTTCATTGTCCCATCTGGCTGTTGCCTGAGTAAGGTGGATGACATGGATATAGAGGGCAACCCTGTCCTTGGTCCTGCACCCAGCTCTGATGCTCCTGAAATGGAGAGGTGCGTTACATCAGCAGATTTCCATTAAGTGACACATCCAGTAGCATGAACGCGCTTTATGCTATGAAATGCATATGCTATAAGACTAAATGGTAAAAGTCACACATTTTTGTATAGATATCCTCTGAAGGTGTGTGTGATGTGAAACTGAACCCTGAGGATGGTGAAACAGTCCTAAACATTAAAAGGGGTATCATTTCTGCCCTGGCTGTGCATCTGCTAGAAGAAAAGTAGAATAAAAATATGGTGAGAATTCAATTATGATCTGGACTGTAAGTTTTTTCCCTGATATTTAATGCACTTTTCTATAATAAATAAGAAAAACCTTCATTTTATTTTATTTCAATTTTATTTATTTTTGTGTTACTTTTTTTGAATAATGTCATTGTGTTTTCAATTTAAAAAAGACACTGGATATCAGATGCACAAATGTAATGTCTGTTTGCAACCAGAGGGTGACACTGGAACATATTCTTTGTACCATCATGCTGCTGTTATACCACTGCCCACTTGTTAGCGAATCAGTCAGCACCATGAATAGACTGGAATCAGAGCTTCTGTGTTTCATAGGACTGTGGTTGCTTTCTCAGGCCCGTTTGTGACTGCCTGGCTTCTAGTTTTATAGACACATAGTTTAAAATTCACTACTATGTAGCATATCATTCTGTACAACCATGAGGAGTAGAAATGCTGTACTGTACATTGATTATGAGCAGATTTGGGTCTGCATGTATGATATGTTACTGTTTATTGGGGGAACATTTGAGCCTGGTCTTACAGTATGTGGCAGAATGTGTTTAGTTCATTCAGTATGATCCAAAATTATATACAATTTTATATAAAAGGGTCAAGACAGCGTAGTTCAGCTGAATCCCTGATGGAGATTTTGAGGAGCATTGTCAGAAACCTTTGATCCATGGCTGCCTCTCCTTAGTAGTGCTGCAATGTTTTATCAACCAGTTCCTGGAGATTTTACAAGTTATTACTCAGTGAGATGTAGGGTAGTATTTTCAGATTACTGTACTCTCCTAAAATAGGGCACGTAATGTGCCGTTAAATAATGTTTCAGCTTACAATCCATGTAAACATTTCCAAGCCATTTTCTGCCCAGATGTAGTTGGTCAGCAGATGAGTTTAACACCTACTGCATGCCAGCTCTTCTTCTCTATTGTTATGCAATAAATTAAAAGCAAAGCCAGCCCCAGCATGTCAACACTGAAAGCTAAGGCTAACTAATACTGTTATCAGTTATGCAATTTCTAGATTCTGCTGTTTCCCAATACGTAGAACAACCACATTATCTGTATGTTCTGCCTCAGTCAAAGCAAAGAAACCCTAAAGGTGCTCTCCTGAAGTTGGGTTATCTGCTGCTCAGTTGGAAAGCCAAAGTCTTCCCAGTTCTTACAAATAAACTACAGTATATAGGTCTGTCACTGACTAATGACCCTTTGACTTTTTTCTGCGGTTTTAACAGCTTCATTATTACCAGCATGTAAACTTTGTTCTACCTTTTCCACACTGGCCATTCCACAGATTTGCTTTAGATGCAACACATATACATTCATTTGATAGTTTAGTCATGTTCTTTAAGTCCTTGAGGAACTCACTCAAACCCACAACAACAGGAAAAATCACCAGAGAATTCCTTGTCTAAACACTGTTTGTCCAATTTGCCCAGCAACAGTTTTGCAATATGCAAAGTAGAGGTGATTGGCATACAGAATGAAGCACTAGGTATTTGATCTATTGTTAAGCACTTCCCTCACTGGGACAGAGCTCTGATTGCCCAAAAGATTGCACCATAAATGTTTCTGAGATCAACCTTCTCATCCATGAGTTGATGCACATTTTTTTTGCGCAGTGTTGTAGTTGTAGTAATTTATGCTTGTTATCAAATTTACTTCAATATGGTTGTTATCTGGAAATATCAAAAATAGTGTCACCACAGTCACAGATGTGAGCTGATTTTGCTGAGCTCTTAAAAACAAATCATGGGTCTGTCTTCATCTAATCTTGTGAGGACCCAGAACAGTCCAATTCAAGACTACAAGCAAGATGCAATCAGGTCTTAAAGATTTTGGGAAGCCTTGAATGTCAAATTGGGTAAATCAGTTTAGCTTTTTAAAGTTTACTGCTTCTATAAAAAAATATACTAATCACTCACTGACTTTACTTAACTTTTTAATGTTTGTAATGTTTCTTGTTCCTCATGTTTCTTTTCACTTTACTTTACTTTGCTTTACTTTACTGCTTGTTTTTTTTGTTGTTGTTATAAGTCACCTTTATTCCTTAAAGGAACAATTCATCCAAAATTGAAAATTCAGTCATTATCTACTCACTTAATGGAATGTAGGATTTTGTTTCTGTTTCTGTTTCATGAACTTTACAGCAAAACAGCATCGCAGCATTCACTTAACTGAAGCAGATGGGGAATTATTCATAATATTTAAAAACTACGCAAATGAATAAATAAATAAATACAATAGCATGGCTTGCTGAGTGTAATACCAGTTTCTGGAAGAAAAGATATCATAGAGTGATTTGAAAAGATTTTATTTACATTCAGTTTTAGGTAAAAATCTTCACTGTAGCCACTAAGCTAAAATAGCTAGCAGTCACTTTGTCTGAACAGGGTTAAAACTTGGGTTCATGCAGTGCAAATAACGTTTTCAAATCACTTTGAGATCTTAGGGCTTCTCGAGACTTTGATTGCATCAGGTGAATGGTAATGAGTCATTTTATATTGTACACTTTTCTAAATGTTATTATTATTTTTGTTGTTGTCGTTCAGTCCAGTTGTCTAGGAGAATGCTGCATGGGGATGGGTAGATAATGACCGAAATGTCATTTTTAGGTGAGCTGCTCCTTTCAAAGTCCATCTTTACCCCCCACTCATTCTGTGTACATCTTGTCAAGATTTATTGCATCCACTGGAGCCATATAATGACACCACATGTAACGCATTGAGCCGTATTGATCTGCTCTCTGTTTTTACTCTTTCCACAACACCACTGAGTGATTGAAAACAGCTGCACAATTTAACAAAATACCTGTATGATTTATGCACATTTTATTTTTTGTGGCAACCTCTCTTGAGTTATGCTTAAATTTCTTGTAGTAATTCTTGTAGTGTTTGAACTCCTCAGATGGACTTCAGCACAGATTTACAATAATCCTTTAACTTGCCAATTTTCTTTGTATTATTTCTTATAATTAATAAAATAATTTTGTCCACTAAAATATTTTCTAAAAAAAACACTGCTGCACAACCCTTATGCAATGTCCAACTGCTGTCTTCAGTCTGATTAACTTATCTTGAGTTCACCTGTGTTGTAGTGCTGATCAAACAGTTGTCATAGACTTCCCTTAGGAGGTGAAAGGTTAGCCAAGTGATGAGACACCAGTTTGTTTTTTTTAATCAACAACAAATTTAAACAAATTTCAGGTGTTGCTGAGTCTGACAAATCTCTCTGAATTTAGGCTTAAATTCAAATTTATGTGTGTTTGTTGCTTTTGTCAGTGTTTTTCAAATCCTCTTAAGTAACAGTACCAGCACTACACTGTAGAAATGCTCCACTGCAAGGAGGTTCTGCACTGAAAATGTAGTACAAGTATACATGTATTATCAGGAGTAACAAAGTAAAAATAAATCATAACAATTAAAAATATTCAGTACAGGCAAATGGTGTGTATTTGTATATTTAATGATATATGTGTAGGCTTTTACATAATATAATTAAATTATTACTACTGATTCATAATGTTCAAACATTTTATGTAGGCTGTCACCAAAGATTATTTTCATTATGGATTCATCTGATGATTACTTTCTTGATTTTACTGTTTGGTTTGGAAAAAATAGATAAAATTGTGAGAACAGATGTACAAATACCTCAGCTTTGTAATTAAGTGCAGGATTTTACAGTATATTCACACTCAAGCACTGTTTCTAATATACAACATAGTTTCTGTATTAGGCCTTATTCATGAGATGTTTTGACTTCATAGCCATGACAGTTAGATGCCACACACTGTACCACCGCTCAGTAACTGTCACACCTAAATATAATGCCAACATTATAAATGTGGCCTGTCACACTTGTGCTTATCATTCTAGAATAAAATATGATGTTGTTTGTGCAAAATATTTAAAATATGATAATCACCATGGCCTGAAACAGTTTAAATAACATAGATATGTGTGTGTGTGTGTGTGTCATAAAAGAGCCAGTAGAGCTTTAAGACATCTAGTTATCTATATCTAATATGTGGTGATAACACACTCCAAGTACAGGTAAGAAGAAGCAGCAGGTGACTCTGGTTTTGATTCTGAGTCAGTATGATTCATTTTGTTCAGCAGCATGCGGGCAAAGGTTCACTTACATTTTTGTGAGAGCTTTTCATGTATTTGTGGATGTTTAAAAGTGTACCATAGCATAGTCTTTGTCTTAAGAAACAAACTGCGGAGTATTTACTTCCATTTGAATTGTTTAATTCATGTCTTTTGACATGAAATCATCATCTAACCTCGACCTTGACTTGCCTTGACTTACTTTTCAAACATTTAGAGTGAAAAATAAAATGACACAAAGAACTAAACACACAAAGACTTTAAAAAGTAAAATACATCCCCAAACTTTGCTCATACCACAAAATTAGTTCATTTGCCCTTTAAACAGTACAAACAAGCAATCAAAATTAATGATTCAGGATATATGAGCTGTTATATGATACTGATCTGATTACAAATGTTTTTTTTTAAAAAAAATATGTGATTTATCTTAAAAATAAAGGTTCATAACTTTTTTTCTCCATTAAAAATGACATCAGGGTTAACGTCATGTCTCAGGAAAATAACCTCAAGATGATAAAACAAGAGCTGAAGAGGTAATTTAACATAATCACACCCCCCACCCAGTGCTGACAGACACGTCCTAGTTTGTGAAACCATATACAACCTTTGGCCTGCCACAAGGACTGCTCAGACTTTGAAACCAGGGCAACACATTTGCACGTCCTGGTAATCACATACAGTAAGATTAGCTCTATAAAAGCCAGTGGAACAAAGCACAAGAATTAGTCTTCACGGAAAGAGGAGGACTCTCCTGATTTTAAGGCTTCAAGGAGCTTTACAAAGCCCATCATGGGGGGTACCAAGCTCTGCCTTTTGCTGCTGCTGGGCACATACACACTAGCCCGTAAGTACTGTTTTCTTATGTGGAAGCTAATGCAATCTAAGGCTGTAAAGTTTATTTCTTGTTTACAAAACCTTAGAAATTGTTATTTTATATGCATGCTTGGAACTAAAGTATACACTATTTTTGATAAAGTAAAGTAAGTATATATTTATTATGCTAGTTGGATTAGTGTACACATCAGTTGTTATTCATGACTGACAATGCAGTATTTTTGAGCTAGAAATAAAGATTAAATGCTTACGGTTAATGGATAATGGTGTAAATACTTGCATAAATGCAGAGTGTGTGTGATTTAACAATTTCATTAATTGTTATTGCTTATTATTAGTTATAATTATTTAAATGCTTTCAGTTATGTTTTGGAGCAACTTGTGGCTTTAAAATGTCAAACAAACTACCAAACAAACAACTTCTCTCATTCTTTACAGAGCAAGATGTTGGAAATGCTATGGAACAATCTTCCACTTGCTTTCGTGAGTTGCTTTTTTTAATCTTAACATTGATTTATAAATTACTGTTTTAAGATGTGATTTAATTTGATAAATATGCAAAAATAAGTGTTTTCCAACCGTGAATCCCTGCTGAGTTTTACCTTTCAGTAAAGTATTAAATACTCCATTTTAAGTATCAAAAGGCATTCTGTAAAAAGTGTCAGTCATATATGTGTACATAAGATCTTGTTTCAAATACTTTTTAGTGGCCAAAAGATTCAAGAACTTCAGGCGGTTTGTGTACGACTATGAAGCTGAGACCTTTAACGGCGTGAACGGAGCAACTAACCAAAAGAGTGGCCCTAAAGTCTCCTGCAGAGTATGTTTCATAGCCCCAAATGCTACTGCAAATACAAGAGTTTTGTGACCCTAACTAGTAAACAGTAGCGCTAAAAAATATTTATCTGCTGCACAGGTTGAGGTTGATGTACCCCAGACCTGTAGCTTCATTATCCGCACAACAGATTGCTCTTTGACCGAGATTTCTAGTGTGGATGAATACGGGAACCCAGAGTATTCTCCTGCTGCTGGAGCTCATGCTTTCAAAGCTGCCATGGCCAAGTAAGTCACCTTGTTTGGTTTCCAGCAAAGATTTTGTATTTATCTGTATTCTTGAGTACTTAAACTAAAGGCAGCATGATCAGAAAAGTGGCTGAAGTTCAGGACATAACTGACAAGGATGGGCTAAATGGCAGGTTGTAAATAATGTCATGTCCACATCACCAGGAACCTGTTGAAGGTCGCAGTTGAAGAACAGACTTCTGTCAAACTCTACCCTGAGGATGATGAGCCTGTCAACATCCTGAACATCAAGAGGGGAATTGTCTCTGCCCTCCTTGTGCCAGTAATGGAAGAGGAAAACAACAAAAAAATGGTAGCTCTCCTGACTGTTTTTTTGGTATTATTTTCGTTTCATCAGTATTTAGAGAGGTCACCGATCAATTCAGGCCAGAGTCTAGCAGCAGAGCTTTATTCTATTTGTGATAAACAACTTGCGCAATGAGGAGATAAGCTGCCCCAGTCAGAGGTGATAAATACACTGCTGTAACATCATGTTCTCACAGGTCAAAGTCTTAGATAAGTTTATCTTTCTATAAAGCATCACCTGCTCTCATAACGGGGCGCAATCTTTCAGATCACTTGATAATCAGATTCTGGGAAATTGCTAAAGTACAAAAATCATGTTTACCACTGCATCTCTTGCAACTTTGATGATGATGATGCCATCACTTTCAGCCCACCGTGCATGGAGTTTGCCCCACCGACTTCACCGTCAACACCAGACAGGACATTGCCACTGATGTGACTGTCAACAGGGATCTTTCCAAATGCGACTCATTCTTTGCCCACAGGCAGGACACCAGTCCATTAGCCCTCATCACTGGCATGGTAGGAGATTAAGCAACAACCTTACACTGTCACCATAACAAACTAAAGGCAAGATTTATTAGATTGTATGTTGGATTTGGAAACTCAAAGTCTTAAAAACCCTCTTACTAGAATCATATCATTTCAAGGTATGAATCAACTGATAGATTTCCTTACAGAAAACAGAAAAAACATCAAATATGCTGTTTTTCCTGCAGTTTGCTCTTCCTCATATTCAAACAAAACATTGATGTCTTTCTACCATCAGAACTACCCTCTGTCCAAGATGATTAGCAGCACCCAGACTTGCAATTATAAGTTTGACAACCAGAAGAAGCACATGACCAGTGGAGTATGCGCAGAGAAACACATCTTTCTGCCCCTCTCCCACCAGTAAGTTTTAAAACAACAAAGCATCCACTAAATAATATTTATAACTGATAACTGATTTGTAACATTTCAGAATTTTGCACACTGTGTTCTCCTAAATGGTCCATCTTTCTAAGTGTACCAAGAGTAAGTATTTCTTACTCACATTGTCTTTGCAAATAGGAATGAATATGGGATCTCTACATTGGTGAAGCAGACTGTGACCCTGAGGGAAACTGCTAAGATCAATGACAGAATCTTTGATCGCAGTGAGTACTTCATCTCTTAAGCTTAGCTTGTAAATATTAAAATATGCTCAGTATGTCAAATGTGTCAGACTTCACTGCATTTACTTACTGTTTGTGACAAAATTCTGTGCAGATGAGGACAGCTTCAAGTACTTGTCCATGGATGTTGTTGACGACAAGTCCCCAGTGCAAACCAAGGATGCTGTCATCGCCACACTGAAGCAGCTGAGCACTCTGTCACATGAAGACCGCGAGGAGCGGGCTAGCCTCTTCCACAAGCTGGTGTCTGAGCTGCGTGGCCTGAAGATTGAGGTCCTGGAATCTGCAGTTGCTGAGATGATGGAGTTGTCCACACCTCTGTCCTGGCAAGCTCTGATTCAGTGCGGAACCCCAGAGTGCACCAGTGCCATGCTGAAGGATCTCAGGACCTTTACCGATGGTGCTCTTGAGGTTGATGCTACTGTCTATGCCATGGGACTGCTGGCTAACCCCTCCCGCCTCATGGCAAAAGACATGCTGGCAATGGCTGAGTACAAGCAGAGCAAACCCATCATGTATGCTCTGAGTAACATAGTCCGGAAGTAAGTAAACCTAAAAATCATGTTTATTTAAATCCGATGAACATCTTGCTCAGGAGTGTAATAGGAGGAGTTGGAGTATGTTGTGCATCACTAAATACTAATTTTGTTACCAGACTGTACCAGGCTGAGGGCGTTACCCCAGAGATCACTGCTGTCTCAGAGTTCATGGCTTCTCTCCTGGGTGCAGATTGCTCTGGGGACAAAGATCAGACCTTCCTGATCTTGAGGGTAGGTGACCAGATGTGACATTATAAATGTACATTTTTTTGTGGCAACTTCCAGTTCCACGGTCTTACTTATTGTCCATGCTATTCCATCCAGGTTATTGGTAACATGGGAGATGCAATGGAGGCTGCTAACCCTGCTATAAAGACCACCCTACTAAAGTGCATGAGACAGCCTGCAACCACACTGTCTGTGCAGATGGCAGCCATTCAGGCTTTCAGACGCATGTCAGTGACAGATGAGGTAACAGACCCCAACACCCCCCACCCACCCCTCCCACATACACACACTCACACACACACACACAACCATGCCCACATGAACAGTATCCAAATTTACTAGCTGTATAGAATAGACTTTCCCAAAATACTACAGCTTCCCTCACTCGTTAACAAGTTACTGTTTTTTTTCTATACAGGTTCGCTCTAACCTTCAGAGGGTTAGCCAGTACCCCAAGGGTGCTGTGCAGAAACGCCTGGCAGCTTACCTGATGCTGATGAAAAATCCGCAGGACAGTGACATTGAGATTGTGAAGAAGCTGCTTAGACAGGAGCAGAACACACAGATCAAGTCCTTTGTGACCTCCCACATCTACAATATCATTTCTTCCACTGATTCAGAGACACAGAGGTAAGAATGGAGCACTTTAATGCTTTAAATCACGCTTTATTTCATGGAAATACTGCACTGATTTGACAATCCAGCTACTTCTATGCAGCTTATTGTTTCATTATTACCCCAGGCTACGTGAGAAGATCATGGATGTCCTGCAAGACACTGATATCGCCACACACAATGACTACACCACAAAGTCTCGCAACTACAAGCTGGGCGTAGCACACAACAACATGCAGGCCAGTGTTCAGGGCAACATCATTTTTGATCCCAGTAGCCAGTTGCCAAGGGAGGTCTTGCTGGAAACTACCCTGAAAGCTTTTGGTTTCAACATGGATATTTGGGAGGTATGTAAAATTGATATATTGCACCACTAATTCAAATTATGGTTTTATATTTACAAGAAATTTGCCACAGTATCCCACCTGTCACTGATTTTTAAATAGCATTAGTAAGAGATTTCGTTGGCCCAGATTTAGACTTTGACATACTAATCCAAAACTGTTTTTGCATCGCTTTCATTTTTCCAATAGGTCGGCATGCAAGGAAAGGGCTTTGAGCCAACAATTGATGCCTTGTTTGGAAAGAACGGGTTTTTCCCTGACACTTTGTCCAAAGCTCTGTACTGGACTATGGACAAGATACCAGAACTGAATATGTGGTTTGCTGCACCAGAATCAGAAGGACGGAAGGTATATCTTGTGTTTCATTAATACTGTTAAACACTCATAGTATCATTTCCTCTGACACCAACACAACTAATGCAACTTTTTCCTAAGGTTCCCGAAAATCTTGTGAGAGAAGTCGTTCGCAACTTCAACAAGCTGGTTAAAGATCTGCAGAGTCAGGAGTCCCCAGAAGCCATGGCCTACCTGAGGATCATGGGAGCTGAGCTTGGCTACATCAAGGGCAGCGAACTGAGGTCCATTGCTGACAACGCATTGATGTATGCAGATATTTTCATGAGGATCATTCCTTCCAAGGTATTGTTCAGCACTCCTGTTTAAATTTAATATAATGCTTGTCCCACAAATTACTATTCTTTTTTTCCTGTTTTTTTTTTTTTTTTTTTACCACAACACAAGAGAATTCAAAGTGACTGTTGATTCTTTCTATCAGGTTGTGGCTAACCTGATGTCCAGCACTAAGAATGAGATCTTTGCTCATTACATCTTCATGGACAACAAATTCATCATGCCAACAGCATCTGGCTTGCCTCTGAAATTTGCTTTGTCTGGCATCTTTACCCCTGGTGCAAAGGGAGGTCTTCGCATGGTTCCAAAAATGGTATATATTTCCTCAACCTATCATCAGTACTCTATCAGAAAAAGTCAGTTATAGTTTTATTATTAGGTTGTTGTTCTTTAATAATGATAATAATAATAATAACCAATATAAATAGTGGTAGTATAATAGTTTTTGTAGTTCGACATTGTAACAGTGGCTGTGTGATGATGCCAGTGTCAATTTATATCGTGATTTGTATTTATATTTTTGAATGCAACCAATTGAATTTTATGTGATATGTATTTTGTTCACAGAAGGAACTGCTGTTCATGCCCTCTGTTGGAGTTGAGTTTGTGACACAGATGGGAGTCCATGTCCCTGAATTTGTTGCGTCCATGGTCGAGATGCACACCAACATGTACCATGAGAGTGCAATCAATGCCAAGATCACCATGGAGGACAGCCAGGTCAAGCTTTCCATCCCTGCCCCACAGGGCACCACGAGACTCTTCAGTATCGGGTAACAAATAACACAAAATGCATTCATGTATTATATTTCTCAAAAAACAAAACAAAACAAAACAAAAATATTTTAACAGTAGATGACAGTAGATTTTCGATTGTTTTAGGTTAGTGATACAGTGTTTCAACACATAGTGCCATATTATCGTTATTACTGCGTTGCTCAACAAAGTTATTAAAAGACAGAAACTGATTCTGTGGGGTTTTTTTTCCTTTTTTTCTTTGAAATAGCAATAAAGTGCTGGTTGTGGGTGCTGGTCAGGCTGTAGAGATCCCACACAGACAGGGTGAAGTGAACTGCAGACCTCTCTTCTCTGGAGTCAAATACTGCACCAGAACAATTCTTCCTGACACTGGTGACGAGACTGCTGCTCCCTACTTCCCCCTGAATGGAGAGACTAAGTAGGTTGTTTTTTGAAGAATCTGTGATTAATTTGCCAATTTTGCTATCGCTGATTGCATAGTGCAATATCATCAGTGACTTACTCTTTGTTCTTTTCATCCTAGGTTTTCTGTGGACATCGAGCCTTCTGAAGAGGTCTCTGAGTACTCAGCTACCATTGCCTACAAGCTTCTCAGCGAAGGAAAGGATGGTCGCCAGAAGGTTGATTCTTTGAAGTTGGCCCTAAGAGCTGAGGGTATGAGCATCTTATTTATAAAAAACAAAGTTTTTCCATGTCTCATAACCTCCTTTTTCAGTTTAAAGGGTTGCATACATCGATATTTACAGCATACTAATAATTACATTATATCTTTCTAACTTCGTGGCTCCAGGTGCTCAGCCTGCTGAAGCTACAGCAACCATGAAATACAACAGGAACAGGAATGTCTTCACCACCCAAATTGAGATACCTGACTTTGATGTTGAAACCGGCATTAAGGTTGGCATGACTGACAGCAACACCAAAGGAAAATCCATTTCCTTAGAGATCACCAACAAGAATGTACCCCAGCTCTCTCTGACTGGCCGTGCCAAGTGAGTCAGCACAGCCACAGACTGTGTTTACAAACAATGCCAATAAATAATATCTTACTGAAAGCTACTAAAGCTACTAATTCACACATGTAACAGTCTTTATGCTTTTCTGATATACAAGCACTGACTTATTGTTGTATCAATCACAGGCTTCAGGCAATGACTGATGGCATGCTGCAGGTTCAGCTATTAGTCCCTTCACTCAAGACCGATGCCAGCCTTACTGCTACCATGAACAAAGCTGAAGGACTCACCATGGAGATTAAAAGCGATGTCAAGCTCCCAGAGACCTCCTCCATTCAGGCAGTCACATTCAAATATGGTATGTCTGTTTGTGAAAACAGACTTTAGAATTTTTTTTTCAGACATTTGTACAAATATGGTCTCAAATGTAAAAGTAAAATGCTAAATGCTAAATGCCAAATGCCCGGCTTTGTATATCAGGTGAAGACCAGGCTGAGGTTCAGCTGATGTCCAACATGAATGCCAGTACTAAGATCCTGGTGCCTTACACCGAAGCTCTCCAGGCCTGGCTTAGGCAGTTTGTAGAGGATGCCATGGACCAGCAGGTTGTCAAGACTGACATGAAACTGCGTCATATCTTCAACAAGGCAGCTGAGGTAAAGATAATATAATACTAACAAGTTCAGCAGCTTCTGATATGTTGTTCTTTCAGACTAAAGTATGAGAAATGTGGTGTTTTTTTTCCCCAACAGGCCAGCAATATGTGGATGAACAAGATCACAAAGGATGTTCCCTATGTTGAGACACTGAAGAACAAAATGGCAACTGTTGAAATGCCTTCCATGCCTGAAAATCTATTCATGAACCTGTAAGTAAACACCATATGTAAGAGTAATCATTGTTTTTTGGATGGATGACAAGAAATTTGCAGCTTTACCCAGATAAAGTAAAACAACTTTTATTCACCATTTATGTGTCTGTTTCAGTTTTAACAAATGTTCTCTCTCTTTTCATCCTTTTACCAGTGAGAGCACATTCAGATACCAGTTCAATCAGGACCGTTTCACCATCAGTATTCCTCTGCCTCTTGGTGGCAAGTCATCTCAGGAACTAAGGATACCTCCAGTGGTTGCCTCCCCACGCATATCCATGCCTCAGCTGGGCATGGAGTTTGCCTCAAAGGAGATCCAAATTCCCACTTTTACCATCCCCTCCGAATATGATCTCACCCTTCCTCTGATGGGAATGATGGAAATGTCTGCCAAGGTCAACAGCAATTATTATAAGTGGGAGGCAACAGCATCTGCTGGTAACAATACTGTAGATTCTCCTAGCTATATGGCCATGTTCAGCATCCTGGCTGAGAGTCCAATTGAGCTTCTCTCCTTCTCAACTAAAGGTAATTTAATCTTTTCATTTTCTTTAGTTATAAAAATCACATATTTATCGTTTAACTCAAGAGAAATAACACAAAAGGTGATACTAATTAATATTTTACTGTTCTGTCTCTTTTAAAGGCGCTACAAAAATCACAGACACAGCAGAGAAAACTATGCAATACAGCATTGATGGTTCCATGAAACACATGCTCATGACCACAGGTTTTAATGTGCAGGAAACAATTGCAGTCACGGATAATGTAATGTCAACAGGAAAATATAATGTGTATGCCACTTCTTCTCTGGGTTTGGAGACATCTCTGACTGTCACTACCCAGGTTGTCCTAGACTCAAACATGCTCTCCGGAGATATCAACACAGACGGAAGTGTGTCTGTTGGACCCATGGCTGCTACCACCACCTATCTCCACACATTCTCTGTTGAGCCAGCAAAGAAAGAAGCAAGAATGGAGAGCACACTGAGGGTGAATTCTGAAATCCTGAAGGTCTCAAACAAGATCAAGGCATCATATGCAAATGAGGAGCTTATGATTGAGTCAAACACCAACATGAACAGTGACCCCATCAAGCATACCACCAAAATGAGCCTGAAATACAAGGATGTCAAGATTACCATCCAGTCTGACTCTGTGACCAAGGCTGATGAGCGAATGCTTCGTAGCCAGATAGACTTCTCTGCCTCTGAAGGACAGGCCAGCCTCAGGATAGAGAATCAAGCTGATGACACAGAGAACCGTGCCTATTCTTTGCTCACTGGTTCCATGAACCCCTCTGGCTTGGAAATCAATGCTGATGCCTCCTTGAACATCTTTTCAAGCCTAGCCTCTCACAAGGCAACTTTGGCCCTGAACATGAATGGCCTGACCACTAGCTGTACAACAACTGCTCAGCATAGTCCAGTGACCTTTGAGAATGTTTTCCACGCTGGACTTGATACCTCTGGTGCTACCGTATCTCTCACCACCAAGGGAGCCCTTAAAGAGAACAAAGCTGAGCTCAGTGTTGAGGGAAAGATGGCAACCACAGAAGTGTCTCTCAATGGCATATTTAAGGGCAACTTCTTTGACATCAACACCAGGAACAGAATGAACATGAAATTGAATGAAGATGGCTTGATTCTTTCCAACAGTATCGTGGGATCTTTCAATGAAATGAGGACCGACAACACCAACTCACTGTCCCTTACAATGAGATCTTTTGCAGTCCAATCCAAGACTGAGAATGTCCTTGACGAGCGTAACTCTTACAAGCATGACATCAGCATTAACATGGAACGTTTTACTGCCTCAGTCATTGTGAAGAATGACCTGAAGATCATGGAGGTCAACTTTGTGAATGATGCCCAGTTCAAGGTACAGCCTTACAACATGGAGTTGACTGGAACAATGATGGGAGTCTTCTCAGAGGAAGAGCTCAAGCACACTTATGAAGTCAAGTTTGTTGACATGGTCTTGTCTGCAAAGTACAATACCAATGGCAAACTCCTGGGAACACACATGATGCATACCACTGACATGGAGGTTGCTGGTCTGAACATGAAGCTTAACAATGCAGCCAACATTAACTCCCCATATCTTCGTCTGGACAGCACGGTCAAAACTGTTGCTGCACCCTTCACTCTGAACATTGATGCCATTTTCAACTCAGATGGTGCCGTGTATCTGTATGGACAGCAGAGCGGTGAACTATACAGCAAATTCCTCCTGAAAGCAGAACCCCGGCAATTCACCCATTCATTTGAGTACAGAGCCTCAACCACCCATGAACTGGAAGGCAGACCCACTATCAAGACCAGTATGGGCAACAAGTTCAGCAGCATGCTGAGCCTCCAAGAACAAAGTGTCACACTGAAGATGACATCCAAGGTAAACGAACATACTTTTGATCAGGAAATGAATGCCTATAACAATGCAGACAGAATAGGCATTGAGATGTCGGGTGCTGCCACAGCCCCACTCTTCAGTGAAGCCAATGAAAAATATGCAATCTCTGGATTTGTGAAATATGACAAGAACAGTGATAGCCACTTCATTCAGATCCCATTCATTGAGCACCTGCCTGCAGTTATTGAAAATGTAAAGACCACAGTGATGAGGCTGATGGATCACAGTATTGAGATGTTGAAAGATATCAACACTAAGTATGAGGTCAGTGCCAAGTTTCAGAACAAAGTGTCAGAACTAAAGGAGATCGTTGATAATTTTGATTTCAATCTTTTTGTCCAAGACCTGAGAAAGTTCATTAATTCAATGGAAAACTATGTGACCAACCTGACCGCAAAGTTCCCAACTGACAAAGTCGTGAAAATGCTGAAATCAGTAAAGGAGGCTGTCATGGCTTGGATCAAGAAGCATAACATTGACAGCAAGTTCAGCGTAATTTATGCCAAAGCAGAGGAGATTCTCTCCAGCTATGAGGTTGAGAAGATGATTGGAGCCATTATGGATGAAATTGTTAAAATCATGAAGCAGTATCATGTGAGGGAAAGGATTCAGTCTGCATTTGCTGCTCTCAGGACAACTGACATCCAGCCTTTGCTCAGAAGAGTTATGGTACCCATCCAGGAGTTTGTGAATGAACTGTATTCCTTTGACTTCAAACAGCTAATTGATGACATGAGCGACTATTTTATGAGAATGATCCAGAAAATCAAATCTTTTGACTATGACACATTCACAATGGAATTGAAAGAGAAAATGGCAGACATCAGCAAGGTTCCCTGTTTTGGAAAACTCTATGGAGAGTTCAGAATTATCTCACCTCATTACAACCTCAGGACCACTGCTGATCTGGAGAACACCACAAGTACATCAATCACGCCAGAGTTCAAAATGAACCTCAACTCACAGGCTACATCTACTTTGAGGATCCTTGATTTTACTGTGGATGCCAGTGCTCATTTTGTTGCACCCAAGATGAGTCCCATGTCCATTTCTGAGAACATCAAAGTTGACCAGTCATGTTTTACATTTGACCACAAGGGAACAATGACTCTCTATGGCCTGTCAGCTCAAGCTTCTACTGAAACGACTGCAAATGTAAATACTGAGCTCTATGTTGCAGAGCTTGTTAGTAGTGCACTCTTTGCCACTGAAAATGGAATTTCCTCCACTGTGGAGACTGGCTACAAACACAATCTTAACATGCCACCCCTCGAAATCTTCAGTGAAACATCCCTGAAACAAAAGACCATTTTTAAGGTTGTGGATGGCACAGCAAGTCTCACTATTGACAATCTGGCTAAAGGAAAATATGCTTTCCAGGACCTTTCAGATGAGGCAAACCACAAGAGTGACATGGAGGTGGTGATGGATCTCCACACAGCCAAAGTGACTTTCACTGGAGCAACAGGCAGCAGAGACTTCAAAATGAACCAAAATGTGGTTGCAGATATTTGCATTTTCCGCCACATAATATTTGAAGCCAAGGTTGAGACAGAAACCCCTATCATGAGGGGTAGCATAGCAGAGGTCAAGCTCCAGGCTAAGGCTGAAGACCTGAAAATTGATTTCTCTGCCTCTCACAATGCAGAGCTAGTTGGGAAGGTTGAAGGAACTCTCTCAAGCTCTGTGGTTGCTTCAGTCACACCTAGAGACCTTGTGTTTGACACCAAAAACAAGGGGAATGCCAAGATTGCCTTTCCGTTCAGTTTGTCTGGAAAGATGGATCTCCAGAATGACATCTTCTTTTCCCTGAAGTCTGAAGCTCAGCAAGCTAGCTGGACAGGTCTGGCTAGATTCAACCAATACAAATACTCCCATTACTTTACAATAGATAATGGTGACAGCGAAATTAACATATTTTCCCAAATTAATGGAGAAGCAAATCTGGAGGTACTGAAAGAGCGCATCACCATTCCTGAAATAACTTTGCCATTTGTTGGTATCAAGACGCAAAGTATAGAAGACTACTCATTGTGGGAAGACGCTGGCCTGAGCTATCTCCTGACCACAACTCAGCAGACATTTGACATGAGCTCCAAAGTGAAGTACATGAAGAACCCTGAGATGATGACCATTGACATTAACATGGATCCACTAATCAGTGTCATTAATACCAATTTCAAGACTCTGCACAAGAAAGTGCTCATTGGCAAGGATAAGGCTGCTGCCATGCTGGCTTCATCTTATGACAAAGCAAAGGCAGAGTATGAAAAATATAGCATTGACCTGCCCAAAACCATCACAGTTCCTGCCTACCACGTTCCAGTGATGAATATTGAGGTGTCCACATTCACCATTCCCCTGCCTGACTTCAGTCTCATCACAGTGCCTGCTCTGCACATTCCATCTGCCCTCAGAAAGCTCACTCTTCCAAAAATCACTCTGCCCAAAATTACAAACATCAAGATCCCCGTAATGGGTGATCTGACCTATGAGTTCTCCATGAAATCAGCAATGATCACACTCAAAACTGATGCCAGCATCCTCAATCAGGAGAGCTTCATTGTCAAACTTGATGCTTCTTCATCCTCTGAATTTGAGTTTCTGACTGGAAGGATTCAGGGTAACACCAACTTGAACACGGCTGATGGATTTAAAATGGTTTCTGCCCTGTCTGTAAAACACTCAACACTGCTAGAGGGAAACCATGACAGCACCATCATCCTAAGTTATGAAAATGTGGATACCTCCATCACCAATTCAGCAAAAATCAATCTGCCTGACATGACTATGGAAATCTACCAGAGGATTACTGGAAATCCAGAGGAAGGCCTTGTTGTCTCTATGTCCACTCCATCTGCAGGACTCCTCGCACTTCAGATGCAGACCAAGCGCCCAGCACAAGTGAAAGCAAGACTCTATGGTCGCTACCCGGTAAGATAACTTTTCTTATTTATCTGCTTATTTGCCTACTTTGAATGTGGTTTCGTGTAAATGGTGTATTTAAGTTTTAGTAAAAATTTTGTTTAATGTTTATATTTTCCCACAGTCTGAGCCAACAACAGACATTGATATCTTGGGTGTGAAGATGTCTGTGGTGAACTCTGAGCAGCTGAATCTTCAGACAACCTGGAATATGGAGATGCCATATGAGATGATGCTGCAAATGAAGGATCATGTGCCCACTGTCATGGAAATGGTGTCTGATCCTGCTGTCAGGACATATAACACCATCTACAGACATGCTAGAAGACTTGAGGGTACTTTTGAATGGGCTAGAGAGGAGGGTAAAGTGATGTTCAGGAGAGCTTTTAACAACCTTGCAGCAGTAAATCCTTCCAATATTATGACCACTGTAACAGATAAAACTGTTCTGATCCTCAAAGAGTACCAAAAGAAAGTTGAAATAGTTTTTAACGCCATTGTTGAATTCCTGAGGGAGACTAAGTTCCAGATCCCTGGGTATGAACAAAGGCTGTCTGGGCTGGAGGTCTACCAGAAATTTAATGCTTTTGTTGCAGAAGTATCTGAGGAGGCTGTTGAAAAGATTCCAGAATACTTTGCCTCCGTGTTTTCAACAGTCCTTGATTATTTCAAAGCCATTGAATTCACCCTTCCTGGCTCTAACCATGTTGTCAGTGGTAGAGAAATTCTTGATGACTTGTCTGTAGCTTTAAGGAAAATTCAGGACCAGATGATTGTCACAGTGAGGAAACTGGGGAATATCCAGATGGAAGATATCCGTAACAAATTCTCTGCATTCATGCAGTTTACCATCGACCAAAGTGAGAAGTTTCTCCAAATCCTAAAATCTCAGAATGCAGAGCGGTTCTACACCTTTGTGACTGATATATACCATGATGCTATCAACTCCCATGTCCTGGCTGATGTTGTCAAACAGGTTGAAGAGGTCCACAGAATTGTTATGGAATATCTAAAAGCTGTAAGAGCTAAACTTAACAACATGTTGGCTGATGTGTCTAGTGTACAGCTTCAGTATGACATCCAGTCCTGGATTGACTCAGCCGTGAAACGTCTTAATGCTTTCCACAACAATGTCATTAAGGTACTAAAAGAGAAAAGCAAAAATGTCAAACCATTTGTGAGAGTAGGTGACAAGCAGATGGACATTGACATTCCTTTGCCATTTGTTGCCAAATTCAACTAACTGGACATGGCTAATAGTGTTTGTATTGACTGTGTCTGTTGTGTAACCACTTAAGACAACAGTAAAACTATTCTACCAAAAAATAAAAAGCTGGATGCTAACAAGCATTGTCTGTATGCGTGATGCTTGTCTCTTGTTATTGTCTCTGTTTTTCAAATTGTTCATCCTTTTTTATCTCACAGCAGACTCCCGTTTGTTTTGATCCTACTGTGCTCACTTTGTGTCTTGTATTATTTAAACAAAACAATATGTGACCTTCAATAAAGACCATTTGTATTGCATACATCTTTGTGCATTTCTTGTTCTTTAACATAAATACTTTGCAGGCTTACAATAACAAGATTGTAAACAAAGCTGATAGATTTTTACACAATAGTCAGATTTTCTTCAAATTAATTATGCTGCAAAGGTGGTATTGTGGTGTATAAATTGGTGTGTTCCTGAACTTAAACCTTGGTTTAAGTCAGTTTTGCCTCCCTCAAACTCACAAAAACATAACTGCTCATTAAAAAATTGCATACTGACTCGTCACAATTTGGTTTAATTTTAAAATAAAATAAAACTGCTGCCGTAGGCCCATGAGTCATTTGTATCCTAATTTAGCTGGACACAAATAGCTTTCACATAAGCTCTTTTATCATAAAACAATGAGGATAAGTATATAGTCACTTTGACAGTTAACAATAGTACAAAGCTTCACAAAATGTATTCACCCTTTTGAATACATGAATACATATTTCCAATAATAGCTATTGCATATGCGTAATCATAAACAGCAGTGGAAGGTGTATTCATATCCCTGATTTATAGTAATATATAAACATAATCCACTACCAGAACTTCTAAATAGTGTAATAACATTACTAAAGTATTACTGGCTAAATGTAAAGTAAAAGAACTCTTAAAAAGTACTAACAAGCTGTTAGATAAGTTTAGTGTAATAAAAAGTACAATATTATGTATAAAATATAAAATGGAAAGTAAAAGTATAAGTAAACGTGCCTTAAAACTATAGCTAAATAAATGTACTTTCCATCACTTATCATCAGACTCAAATTGTAGAGGAAAAACAAATACAACAGATGATGTAACTTACAAAATATAGCAACAATGTTCATATAATTGTCATTAAATACATGTTTGCTATCAAACTGAAACTAATGATAACTGCAATACCACATTGGGTGTTTGTCTCTAATGTGAGAAAATGAGGCAAAAGGATGGAAAAGTAGAGGTGGTGACACACATTGATTCTTTTATTGACTTTCCCAAACAGTGCCACTTGTTCCCTTACATTCTGAATTGTTTTTCCTCACAAAATTTCCATTGTTCCCAATCTACCATTCAAGCCTAGAAATTATGTCAGTACATTAACATGATCAGAATTTGATAAAATCTTACAAACAAATATGTTTGCCACATTTTAAGCATTTTTCTTCTCCATTATGTTATTTGTTTCCTATAAATAAAGAAAAAGAAGAAAACTGCACTGTCTGAACGGTGAGTAATAACCTAACAACACTGGAAATAAGAGGCACATGAGGGGGGCCCGGTGTGGGAAAATTAACTAGTCCAGCACAATGCATTCCTGTCCAGTAAGTCAGCAAAAAGCCCAGCAACAGAAGGCAGGGAGGAATGTGACTTTTACACCATTGTAACTCTGGTTGGGTTTATAAAAGACACTCTTTAAACTCTGATTAATCTTTACTATGGTTACTTACTTAAACACAGAAAAATTACATGTTTAAAGTAAAACAGAGCTTTTTCGTCTCCAGGAAACAATAACTTGCACCATGAATCCACTGGGGTTTTACCCAGGAGCCCCAGTGTAGCAATAGTCTCTGTAACTGATGTTCATAGCTGTCATTTGAACGAGCTCTGTCACCATTGTGTAAGAGGACAGTAACAAAAACACTTCTGTGGAGACAGATCAAACATGAGCTGAATTTATTACACAAGTATGAAAAATAAGCTCAAATACATTGCTTTTCTGCTGCCAATTTCAAAATCCCAACAGTATTTTTGACCAAATAAATACGATGTACATTCTCAGTCATAATGGAAGACATTAAGTGTATTCTTTTTGTGTATCTCAACAGTTCAGTTTGACTGCTGTAAATGTGACTTTTGCAGCTGTAGAAAAAAAAATCTGTACTTTCCATTAAGTTTTCTGCAGTGTTTTAGTCAAAATGATACCCGTTAAGTTTGTGAAATAATTCTTAGATTGTGATTTCAATAATTCCTTTGAAATTTTTAATGGCCATCAGATGACTTAATCTGTGTGTGATGTGTTTTACTGGCTCACGGGAGCTCTGACAAACCCCCGCTCTTCTTTTCAAGACACTTTCCAAAAACGAAACAAAAAAAAAATGTGTCGCTGAGCAAAGAACTCACATGCTTAACCATCTCACATGCTCAATTTTCTCTTTGAAATATCATTCACATGACTGTAAATGAAGCAGAACCTTAATAAAGACAAGTGAGGTATGCCAGCCTCAGAGAGAGCTCGACCTGGACCTCAAGAGTTCAGATACTGTGTGTTCAGGTGAGCTGTGAAGAGGCATTGCCCCTCCTTTGCTGGTTGCACTTTTAACAGGTTACAATGCATCTGTGTAATTTTTTCCCAAAAATTATTGTTTGACAATCTACAATCAAAACACATCTTTCTCATGAATATCCTCCCAATAGAATTCACTGTAGTCAAAAGCAAGCATAACACTTAGAACAAAATGTTTCTGGTATCTCTATACGTAACCATCACAAAACATCTGCCTGAAAACTTAAAATTTACTCCAGACAATGTCGTTAGCCCTTTTCAAGACTTGCCAATGTGTAGTGTCATACTACTTAGCCTCTTGTATAAAAACTATCAGGCATTTAATACATGGATGTGCTTCCAGCTGACAAACCTGAAACTGGTTCCATTAATGAAAACTTAAGCTGGATCTTTATTCAAAAATACCATAAAATGTGAAAAGAAATTACACTTAACACCATAGGCATCCCTGCACTGACTCATAGCTCACTCACTATTCAAACTTCATGTGCATAACCGTATTGTTCAGGTGATGTGCGATTTCAGGTGATGCGTCATTTTACAAGACCAGAAACCAAAAGAAAAAAAAGTGGACATAAATAACCAGTGCAATTTTGTACTGCTTTGCTTAACCTTAGCAGTGAGGCAGTGACCTTTGCAAACACTTTGAAACCCCAAAAAAGTGAGCAACCGAAATCTTGGCTCGAAAGCAGGCCTTTGGAAGAGTCATGTTCACATCAGAGGAGGATAACTTGGGCTGCTTGTCCTTTTTACCCCTCCAGCTGTCTGGGATCATGTGACCCATAACGACCATGCTGTAACCAATGCATTTCACACACAAAAACACACACCGATATCAGATGATTACCGAGTGTGCTCAAAACAACTTGTTTCCAGTCACGGTACAGCCAAACCGTCGTCATGGCCCGTACATGTTAAGACACAGATCCCAGGGGTGGAAACATACTGCCTGCGTTCTCCATACAGCGTCGACTCACATCAAAACACAGCATCTGTGACAGCTTCCTAATGGCGTGTTGTTTTTTTGTAAGGCTGCCCGTGTTGCAGTTTCGAAGACCTCCCAGATCCCCTCCTTGGTTTTGGCAGAACACTCCAAATAGTCATATGCGCCAATGCGCATGGCCATGGCCCGACCTTCCTCAGTTTTCACTGGCTCTAGCTTCAGCCTGGACAATTCGTTCTTTACGTTCTCGTCGTTGCGAAGATCTTTCTTGTTGGCCACTAATATAATGGGTACATCTGGACAAAAGTGTTTGACTTCAGGGACCCACTTTTCAGGGATGTTTTCCAACGAGTCCGGGCTGTCCACCGAGAAGCACATAAGAATGACATTAGTGTCCGGATAGGAGAGGGGGCGAAGCCGGTCGTAGTCCTCCTGCCCAGCTGTGTCCCACAAAGCCAGCTGGACTTGCTTGTTGTCCACTTCTATGTCCGCCACATATGTCTCAAACACAGTCGGGACATAGACCTCAGGAAACTCGTCTTTGCTGAAGAGAATCAGTAGACACGTCTTCCCACACGCGCCGTCTCCCACCACGACAAGTTTCTTGCGTATGTATGCCATTGCTGCCTTTTCACCCAGGTCTCGCCGAAATGTAGCATTCAAAACTCAGATGAAATCACGCGCACTGCTTTTATACACTTAAGAGTGTGGACAGGCGCGTCCGGTGTGTCACTCCCGTTTCCCAACTCCAGATCATTTATGAGCACCCACTGCGATCTCTTTATAAAGCACAGGGTGGTTTCCTAAATATAGCAATCCAATCGGAAATAGGGAGGTGAGATCACAGTTTGTAAAGGAAGAGGTGATTGGATCTCATCGGGGTTCCGTATGTAGAGGAGGATCGTGGACCACGAGGACCCACCCGACCCAGGATCAGCCAAAATCCACCAAATTTATCTTCAAGATGATGATGCATCACACGACTTTTTTTTTTTTTTTTGTAATTCTCGCGATTTTTTTCCAATGGGCTCCTCGTCATTAGAACATACCCGAAATATTGTTTAGTCTTTAGTATTATTTAGTCTTTAGTCTGTTGCTTTGTTATTGTGGTGGGCCCAGTCTACAAAATGAAATTAGTTAGCATCCGATCAAATTAAGACATATTTATGTTACCCACAAGCAATATGAGAATACTTTTGGAGGCATGTTAAGCGTGTTACAGCAGTAATTTAAAATATGTTGGCTGGCAGATTATTAAACACATCAAAACTACACTGAAAAATATTTATGTTGCCTTCACATGGTGCACAAAAGGTACGTTGGGAGGCAAATTTTCATTGACATTGTTATACGCATGTCTACGTAGTTCACGCTATTTACAGGGAGGGGGCACTAGCGCAGGCAAACTCTTAGCTCAGACTATCAAGCCTTGCTAAATCACCGCTCTCTCCAAGGAAACAAAACAATATAGAATTGGGTTGACGGCGTGCAGCAAGCATAGACCCTCTCTCAACACGACGACGCGTGAGTATCCCCTCTTCGTTTGCTCGCTTTGCAAAGTAAAGGCTTTTTAAAGCGTCTGGTTTTAGCACGACTGCCATGGTGCGAGTATTTCCCCTTTTGTTTAGCCGTTAAGGCCCCTCTGTTTGGAACTTGAAGGGGGGCCATGTTGTTTAGCCGCTGAGTGGTTTGGTTGATGTTTAGCTCACTCAACACCAACTTGGCAATTAGCGTTTGCTAGCTCTTACTTAAGCTATTTTGATGTATTTGCCTTGGTGCATATAGCAAGTGAGGTATTTCGAACCACGAATATGGCTAGTTTTCCGCATTACACGGGCCCTGACAGCTTTCTCTAAAACAGTGACAAAGTAATTAATTTAACTTAATGTCTAGCGTCGCCAACCAATAATAAACAGAACAGGCCTGCTGCGGTCAACGCTAGCTGATTAGCTTAGCATGTTGCTAATGCTCTCCCCCAGTGTAGAAATGTTAGCTAGCTAAGACGAAACATGTCTCAGCTAGTGCCACTTAATAGTTTCACTTAAACCACAATGGCAGACAAATGTGGTTTTGCTTGCTGCCCATTAAACAGCCATTTACGTAAATGTCCAGTGAAAGCCACCAAGTTGGCGTGCTAGCAGCGGACTTGTTGGGCAGGTCTGCTTTGTAAGCTAGCTTAGCCAGCTTGCTGAAGGGTTTGTATTTCGGTTTGCCTCAATGATCGGTAATGTTAATGTTGAATGAATCGATGTAGCTACTTGTAAATCTCGAAATGCCAACAGCTGCTCTTGTCGTGTTTAAAATCAGTAGAATTATACGATGCTTCGAGCGTCTTTTTGATTATGAGTAATATTACATCAGTGGTAGCGTTGCGTTAGCCAGCTAACATGGCTACCACAGACAACGTTACCTAGCATTTTTGGGATTGTAAGCCATCAACATTGTTGTCGTTCACTTGTTTTATTCTTGCCGTGGCCATTCGTAAACCAGTAAATCACTAAATCAGCATTCCCTCTATTGACGTTGCTGCCCCGGTGTTGAGCAAGCCAACTCACAAAAGTTGGTTTAGCGTTACGTTAACGTTTCAGTCTGCCGCCGTAGAACAGTGGTGGCGTGAAATTAACAACTCCGGAATTAGTTATGTCCTGATCAAAGTGCGGTATCTGCTATATATGTAATGCGATTTTGGGTGCTTTTTTAAAAAAAGAAATCTACATAAAGACTTTATTTGACTCAATCAGCGATTAAGGCCACATTAGCTTTCACTACTGAAAAGCAGGATACAGTGACCCATCACCCCATTTCGTTGAGTTTATGTGGTTGTAAATACTAACGTAAATCATAAATCTGAGTTAATTATTTTACAGATAGACCACTGTGTAAATTGTTATTATACAGAATGACACAATGTACTAAAACAAAATTACATATACACATCAACATATTACTCATGTTTGTATCTCTAAATTTGATACAGATATTGATTTTTTGACTGAATAATGTGTTTTGTTTAGGCTTTCCCCTGGAATGAGCGTTCCATGCAGCATCCTAGGTATGAATGACGTGGCCTGGCAGGAGACAAGAGGTGGGATGCTGCATGCAAATGGTGCTCCTGAGACTGGAGGTGTCAGAGTTCATGGTGGAGGGCCCTTAGCCACAGTTGGGGGAGCCGGACAGGCTCCTGGAGTGCCACATTTACAGGGCATGGACAGGGGTGTTAACCCTACCCCAGGTACACCGCAGCCTCCACTAAGTGGACGATCTCAGGATGATGCCACAGTCGGATATTTCTTTCAGAGACAGCCTGGAGAGCAGCTTGGAGGTTGCACGCCCAGCAAGCACCGTTGGCCAACTGGAGATGCCAATCATGTTGATCAGGTAAAGTGTTCTCCTTCAGAGGCCATTATTGTGTTTCTGCTAAAGCCACTAGTGTAACTGTAGATTGTTTCTGTAATCTAACCTGTTGAGTTTTGTTTGTTTTGCAGTCCTACTGGACCATTTTAAGAGCTCAGCCTCTTTGCAACTGCTCTCTAGTGTCTTGCCGTCTCAGTTTCTTCAGATAACATGATGTGTAGTCTAAACAATAAGACCCTGTCTGTCACTGTTGACACTCAATCATGTATTTCACATGGTCAGTTAATCTATGATGAATGACAGAAGGTAGCCAATCATGGATTACCTTTTCCTCTGGGCATGTTTTATTGAAGTTAGAGTTAGAGCTGCTGTGGGGTACAGGAATACAAGGACCTTTCCTTGCTGTCTGTAAATATAATGATAAACTCATCTCTCTGTGTAAGATTTCCTGATTCAAAATGCAAAACTAATTTAACCTTAAAATTTATGTTGATACACAATTTTCTGCATTAGCACTTTTAGCTCCACTTTTTGTTGAGTCCAGTGTGTACAACTAACTTTGGTAACCACACTAAGGCAATAGATATAGATATAAATAGAAATTTATTTATATTTTTCTAACTAAGACAGGGCAAATAAGATGGTGACAGTACTGCTTATTGAGAAAAAAAAAAACCTCACACAGCCTTATTTGCAGAGGATACAGTATGTGAGACCAGTGCACAACTTTTTGCCATGATAACTGGCTAGACTTGTAATACCCATCTTACAAGCATTAAACTGCTGTGCAGTTTTTTGACAATCGTCAGACTTATAGATTTGTCACTCAAACTGGACTTGTGGATTAGATTTGATTTTACTGGTATCTATAGCAACACACCCAGTCAGGGCTTCCTTTAAAGGCTGGAAACAGACTATGCTCTAGACCTGCAACAATGCTATACTAAAGAAGTATATAATATAACTACAGAACTTGCACAGAAGTGGTTTATATGTAGTTAATTAAGCTTTCACTTGACTGGACAGGTTTCAGCAGCCTTATCTATATATTTCAATAATGCGATTTTAATATGTCAGGCCCCTAGGCTAATAAACTGGTAAGGGAGCTATTTCTTTTTTTCTTCATTTTACAAATCTTCACTTGGGATTTATAAAATCTATGAAAATGTCCTTGTCTGGGCCATCATGAATATTGAACTAAGGAGACACATGGTGTCAGTCTCAATATAGTAACTGCAAAACTGTCGTTTGTGTGTTTAGTCCCTCCTCCCCATGTTTGTCTGAGACTTGTTGTTTACCAGACACCCATGTTTGCATTCAGTGTATTAATCATCGGGTTATCACTCAGCCTGATGAAAGGAAAGATGCTGTCTTTTGGCTTCTTTAATAATAATAATAAAACAAACAATAGATACTATACTCATTAATTTTGCACTAATGTGATTTGCTCTCTTTGTTTACTTAGTGTAACACTTGGTGGTGTATTTGAAAGATCTCATTTGAGATGACAGACTCAACGGTCACACCAGATTAACACTGAACATTCACTGTATGAAAGTCAATCATCAGAGTTGTACTCTGATGATTGGATAGCTTAATAAGGCAGAAGAATTGCACATTTTAAAGTAGAAACTGATTTATTTTTTTTTCTAGGGTTTCTCAAGTTGTTGTTTTTTTTTTTCTTACAAAATGTTGGTGTTTTTTGGTTGGTTGTGGTTGCATTGAGAAATCTAATGTAGATTGCCTCAGTATCGAAGATTCTTTTGTTGCCTGGGGTTGTGCTGTTAAATAATGTGTAGGCCATAGTTTCAAGCTGTTTTCTCAGAATCAGTGAGCAGAACTGATCATATCTTTTAAGGTCTATTTTTATGACCTTTGTAGCTTTCTATTTACATAAATTTTTTTCTTCCCTTTGTCTCAGGTCCGTGCTGTGGATGAAATGAACTATGATTTCCAAGCTCTTGCTTTGGAGTCGAGGGGCATGGGAGAGGTAAGTGGGGAGGCCTTGGTCCTAGCATTCACCTTTTCTCCATTATAGTACACCAGTTAATCAAATGTAAAATTCATATGAAAGAATAATAAGGCTATAATAAATTAATAAATAAGATATCCTTAGTTTGCTCCTTTTCATAAATTGGACTGAGTTAGAGAGAGCTGCTTCTGTGACCCGTGGAAGGGCGAGAGACGGACTCTCTCACTCATGCTTGCAAGCCTGACTGGGCTGTGTGTTAGTAGATGAAAGTAAATAGTGCACAGAGCCATGTTTTACATTTGAGGCAGTGCAGAAGTGGATTGTAGTGCAGGGGTGAGTGGTTTTATTTGATTATTGATTTGAAAATACACTTACTCTGCAGTAGTTACAATCGTAAAGGACAAAGAAAAAGTCTTCTCAACTACAATTTTCTACAAAAGATTTACAGAGATAAATGTTCATACTCAGATGTTTGGAGTAAGAAAATGCTCCCTAGCTAACAGACTAGAAAATGATAAACTAATCACTTTATGTCAATTTCTAAATGAGATGGTTGTTTAATAGTGGTGTATTTCAAATATTATGTGGCAGTTTGACATGCAGTAATCTTGCAGATGCTTAGAAAATATATTAAATGTATTTGTAGCTTCTGCCAGCAAAAAAGCTCTGGGATTCTGATGAGTTGGCCAAGGATGGAAGGAAAGGGATGCTTCTTGGCGAGGAATGGAGGGACAATGCCTGGGGATCATCTCGTGAGTAGCTCTTATATCTTAATCCTATTATCACAGGGGTTTTTTTGTTTGTTTGAGATGGGGTTTTTACCCGGCTGTAGTTTATATACGCAACTATTTAGATATTTGATCGCAGCTTTTTATTCAGATCATTCAGTGTCTCAGCCAATCATGGTGCAGCGGCGACCAGGCCAGAGTTTCCATGGGAATGGTGATGCCAATTCTGTGCTTTCACCTCGCTCAGAAGGTGGAGGCCTTGGGGTGAGCATGGTGGAGTACGTCTTGAGCTCCTCTCCTGGCGACAAGATGGATGGTCGATACAGGAATGGTGGCTACGTAAGTCAAGCTTCAGTCTCACGCGAGGCCTCTCATGCTTATCAAACTCTTACTCTCAAGATTGGTACATAGTCAAACGTAATCTTTTTATGAATACAGGGTGGAGCAGATGTTGACCAAGATGGGAGAGAGAAGAGTGATGCCCAAGAGAAAGTGTCTCCCTTTGAAGAAGACAAGAGCCCAGAGATGAAGGTGGGGGATGAGAATGACCCAGCTAAAGCCAATGGAAGGGGTCTACTAAACGGCATGGACAGAGACTGCAAAGATTTCAAGTAGGTTTTCCTTTTCACAAATTTACTGTTGATGCTTTTGCTATTGATTTGAGGCTTAATATATGTGGTGGTTTAAAACAGAAATTATGCAGTGCTGTAATGTTTTTGAACTCTTTTTTTTTTTGCACCCAAATTTTAGCATTGCGTTTCATTAAACATGATCAAAATATCCATATGAGTACATGAAGATGATTGTAAAGGCTTGGAGTCTAGTTGACATTGATAGACTTCCTGCATGAAGCAAAGCTTTGTAGTAACGTGGAACATGTGCTGGTGTTTTAACACCTTTGCTTTCCCAGTCCAACCCCTGGAAGCCGTCAAGCTTCTCCTACTGAGGCCGTGGAGCGGATGGGTCCCAGTCAGACAAGTTTGGAGATGATGGCACAGCACCACCCCCATGCCCTCCAGCAACACAACCCCACCCAAAACAAGGCCCCAGCTGAGGACTACCAGAACCAGGAGGCCCAGAACATGGGAGGCATGGAGCAGCAAGCTGGAGTGGAGTCCCTCCAGTTTGACTATGCAGGGAACCAGATTCAGGTGGACTCATCAGGGACTCCAGTAGGATTGTTTGACTACAACTCTCAGCAGCAGGTTTGTTAAAAAACAAAACCTGTATATCAAAGGCTATAACTGAAGGTTTGCTCAACAGATTGTGATCTGTTTTTGTTTATCTTTCCAAGTTGTTCCAGAGATCTAATCCCCTGGCTGTCCAGCAGCTCACTGCAGCTCAACAGCAACAATACGCCCTGGCAGCAGCCCAGCAGCAGCATCTCGGTAAGTCAGGCGGTTGGTCTTAACTCAGTGTTTAGTACAGTGTGTTCTGTAACACAGCAAAACTACTTTATGCGTCAATTTGTAAAGAGATCAATTGCATAGTAATTTGAATGAAATTTGATTTGGAAATAATGAATTGCATTACTGTTCCTCATGTAACGCAGCTGGGCTTGCTCCTGCTTTTGTGCCAAATCCTTACATCATTAATGCTGCCCCCCCTGGAACCGATCCCTACACTGCTGCTGGGCTGGCAGCAGCAGCCACGCTTGCAGGTAAGCAAACAGTACATTTTCATCCCTTGTGTTCTTGTTTGGGGGGTGGGTACGTGCTTGATCAGTTGTATCAGTTGTGCATATAACATTAAAATGTTTTTTAGGGCCCACAGTGGTTCCACCACAGTACTATGGTGTTCCTTGGGGTGTGTACCCGGCAAATCTTTTCCAGCAGCAGGCAGCATCAACTGCCAATCACTCTGCTAATCAGCAAGCATCCAATCAGGGACCAGGGCCAGGCCAGCCACAGGTAGGGGATGTTTCATAATGGTAGGTCAAAAAGCATGCCGGTATACCATGTAACAAGTTTAACATAGCCAGGTTTTCTTGTGAGGCAGCTCAACAAAAAACCTAAATCTAGCTAATCTAATCTAACTACCCATTCTAGAGCTTTAAACTTCATGGCACTTGACTCAAAACTTACAACGGCCCCATTCCCCATTTTAATTTTCAGGAGCTTTAAATGTCTACCTTCTTTTCCAGGTGATGCGCACTGGAACCAACCAGCGACCTCTCACACCTGGGCAAGGTCAACAGAGTCAGCAGGAATCTCTAGCTGCTGCAGCTGCTGCAAACTCTGCATTGGCATACACAGGAATGCCTGGTTAGTTAGCTACAGCCATGTAGCTTAAACACAAACAGCCATACAAATGAATCCTCATTATGTGTTGTTGTTATTTGATTTAACTTGAGTCTTACTGTACAACCCTTTTGCTCTATAATGACATTTAAATTGAGTCTTGAATCTTTTGATGTTTTTGATCTTTGCAGGTTATCAGGTGTTGGCCCCTGCAGCGTATTATGACCAAACTGGGGCTCTGGTGATGGGCCCTGGTGCCCGATCTGGTCTAGGTGGGCCAGTTCGTCTAGTCCAGACCCCTCTCCTCATCAACCCTGCAGCAGCACAAGCTGGTACATACTAGTCCACCTGCTGTTAACTACCACCGCTCATGGCCATTCTGACCTCAGCTCTCTCTTCACCCATTACACCTTCCTCTCTCCCTTTATCAGCAGCTGCAGTGTCAGCATCTGGCTCTGGTAACAACATGTCTGGTCCTCCAGCCAACGGGCTGTACCGCTCCATGCCTCAACCCCAACCCCAGCCACAACAGCAGCAGGCTCCCCCGCCCAGCAGCGGCCTGCCCTCCAGCTCTTTCTATGGCTCTGGATCAGTCCCTAACACGTCTCAGAGCAGCTCCCTTTTCTCACACACCTCCGCTGCACCACCACCAAGCTCTTCTCTGGGCTTCAGCAGTACCGGTGGCTCTCTTGGCGTGGGCCTGGGCTCTGCTCTTGGAGGCTTTGGCTCTTCTGGTCAGTGACTCAACCACAAGCTACACAAGGATGAAGAAATGGTTTATTTTTAGGACTCTGTTTTCTTACACTGGTTGTATTTCTTTTCTCTGCACAGTATCCAGCTCTACTAGTAGCAGTGTATCTCGCAGGGACTCCCTGTTGGCAAGTTCTGATCTATACAAACGCGGTGGCAGTAGTTTAACTCCTATCGGCCAGCCCTTTTACAACAGCCTGGGTTACTCCTCTTCACCCAGCCCCATTGGCCTCACACCAGGTCACTCTCCACTCACTCCTCCACCTTCTCTGCCCTCTTCTCATGGATCCTCCTCTAGCCTTCATCTAGGTAAACTTACTATTTACGGAGACACACTATTTAACATACATAACATGTATAGTCAGCTGCCGCCACCATGACAACAATATCCGGTCTCTCTGTAATGTCAGGTGGCCTGACAAATGGCAGTGGACGTTACATTTCTGCAGCGCCTGGAGCTGAGGCCAAGTACCGGAGTGCTGGCGGGACGTCCAGCCTCTTCAATTCCAGCAGCCAGCTGTTTCCTCCGTCTCGGCCCCGCTACAGTCGCTCTGATGTCATGCCGTCTGGACGCAGCCGCCTACTGGAAGACTTCAGGAACAACCGTTTCCCAAACCTCCAACTTCGTGACCTGCCGGGACACATGGTGGAATTCTCTCAAGACCAGCATGGATCCAGGTGGTTAAGATATGCTTAAAAAAATCTGTTTTTATTCTGGCATATTAACTGTAAACCTTAACACAGGGTGTGCAGCGCACTAATGTGTAACTTAATTTCTTCATTTTCCATCTCAACTCCTTGTTCCAATCTTGCCTATCCAGATTTATCCAACAGAAGTTGGAGAGAGCCACTCCTGCTGAGAGGCAGATGGTGTTTGGAGAGATTCTGCAAGCCGCATACCAACTGATGACTGATGTATTTGGGAACTATGTCATCCAAAAGTTCTTTGAGGTTGGGACTGTAAAAGTTTGTCTAACTGTCATTTCAGTAACAACACAATATTAACTAGAACAAAAGCTGTTTTCCTGTCACGTTTGTGTAATGGTTTGTAATTTGTGTTGTGCAGTTTGGAAGTGCAGACCAGAAGCTGGCTTTGGCAACACGTATTCGCGGACACGTCCTTCCCCTGGCTTTGCAGATGTATGGTTGCAGGGTCATTCAGAAAGCCCTAGAGTCCATTTCCTCAGACCAGCAGGTAATTGTAAGTGAGATTTGACTTCTTTTTAACATTAATTTTGCTAACCCTATTTTACTGAGGACTTTTTAAAATCAATACAACATATTAATATATTCAATTTCAATACACTGACATCTGTTACAATTTGTACCAATTTTCTGATTTCTTCACTTTAGAGTGACATTGTCCGTGAGCTGGATGGCCACGTGCTGAAATGTGTCAAGGACCAGAATGGCAACCATGTGGTGCAGAAGTGTATTGAGTGTGTCCAGCCCCAGGCCCTACAGTTCATTATTGATGCTTTCCAAGGACAGGTGAGTTCATTATTATTTTAAGTCATCATAATCATATGGCTCAGTTGAGAGGCATTCCCCTTTTTATAATCAACATTTTGATTTGGTGGCAGTATTGAAAAGAAAAAGGAAAAAAACGTACATCAATTGAAATGTCTCCTGTTAGCTTTGATCAGTTGCATTCTTTAATCAGTGAATGCAGCACGGCAAAGAAACAAACAGATCCAGCACCAGCAACATGGTTACTGGCTGCAGAATAGAATCAAATGCATGGAACATTACTTTTGTGCATCCATCCCATAAACATTAATAAACTCAGGTAAAACACTGGGTTGTTAAGTAATTATAAAGAAAAATATTTTAAAAAATGCTTATAGTATAAAGTAACTTCAAACTCAACATTAAATCAACATTAAATCCAGACTAGTGCAGCCTTAATGCTGCTGTGATGCTATAATTTCCTGTAAACTACATCTGTGTTGCTCTTATTCTTATGCTCTGCTTCTTATTTTTTTCTTACTTCCTTTCGCAGGTGTTTGTGCTTTCCACACACCCCTATGGCTGCAGGGTTATCCAAAGGATTTTGGAGCACTGCACCCAGGAGCAGACTCTACCCATCCTGGAAGAGCTGCATCAGCACTCTGAACAGCTGGGCCAGGTGAGCAACATCTGTCTCCAATCTCTCTCAAGCCCACATTGTTTTTCAGATTTTCTGTTTGTTAGTTGTGATTGGTTGTTGTTGAGATGTTTGCTTGTCTTGTGTATTTGCATGTCTCCCTCATGTTTGAGCATTTCATAGTTTCAGTCAGTCATTATTCCTGTGTAGTTGTGGTCTGCTAAGTGTAAAGTGCAAGGATGAATGTCATTGTACTGTTAGCTGTCATTACATTTAACATATGATTATTTTTAAACATCCACCCTGCCCCCCCTCACTTATTCCATCTAGAAATATCAAGGCGTATCATTGGAGATGACACCCAAAACATATTATACAGTGTCCCGTGATGCACTGTTCAAGGTCAGAGCAATTTGCCTCTCTCTCGCGGATGTCCCTGTGCTCCCTTCCTCTTTCCCTTTTTTTATCTTTCCTTTTGTAAAGAATCTACTTTAATCTTTTATATAGTTCTCCAACTCCCAACTTTTACAGGCCTTCTCCTAACCTCCCTCCTCCCCCTTCTTGCTTTATGCCACAGAGGATTTTCAAGGCACATGCTTTCCTGCTGTCTGATGATCCCTCCCTTTTGCATCTCCTGATCAATCTGTTTTTCTGTTTTCAACTTGTTGATTTCACTGTAATTGTTTGATTTAAAAACTTCCCAAGAGTTTTAATCGCATTACATATCTGAAAGTCTTCATAAGTAGTTAATCACTTAAATCAAATAACTTAACCTCTTGGCTTGAGAGTTGGCTTGAAGTTAAGTCCAAGAATAAAATAATGCAGGTTCTTGTTAAAACAGATTGACAGGAAATGGATTTGAAGGCAGATACTTCCAAATTAAAGGTGGAGATCACATTACCTACCCAATTACCTAACAAATTATTACTTTAACAAAGATCTATTCAGATTGGTGTTGCTTGTTGCTTGGTCAGGTGAGTTCTTGTCTCCATCTTGCCACACTAAAATTACACCCATAACTGTCTATCACCCATTTCTGAAGGGGCAAAGATGCTGTTGGTTGTGTTGTCTGGTCAGCAGCACCTAACCAGCAGCATCTGTTTTGTCTGACCTTCCGCAGTGATGACGTAAAGCTACAAATGGGGGTGTCACTCACTCGTCTACCTATCATTGTAGATATGCATGATTATCTCACATCAATTAAGACCAATGGTGAAAAGATAGTGCATGAAAATCAGAATGAAGGGTGTCAAAGGGTGATTTAATCAATGTTGTTTAGCTTGAGCTCACACTTCCACTGCCTCCTGCAGGACCAGTATGGTAACTACGTCATTCAGCATGTTTTGGAGCACGGCAGACCAGAAGATAAGAGCAAGATAGTTGCAGAGGTTCGCGGAAAGGTTCTTGTCCTCAGCCAACACAAATTTGCAAGGTAAGTTATGTTTTAAGGTTGTGGCAAGTCTGTAGATTTTATCAGGTCTTCCTGATTGTGACAAAATTATTCAACATTTCATAAACCAGTATAGCCTTTTTATTTAATTATAAAACATGGTGAACATAGTGCCAACTTTGCCAACTGCCAACTAGTAACTGGTTAAAATGATCTCAAATCAATATCAAAACAATTCTGTTTTCACCAATAATGAAAAATTAACAAATTTCACATTTATATTTTTTTCTTCAGTCACATTTCTTTTATAAATAAGTGTCTGTTGAAGGAAGGATCAGCTACAGTATCATGTTACAAAACATATCTTTAACAGTGCTATATGAGATGTTAACATGGAATTCCCATGGCTCGTATAGTCTGGGTTATGGGTGCAGCCCTAATGTTCAGTCAGTCCACCTGCAGGCAGCTCATGTTGATACAAAGCACAGCCTGCACGAGCACACTTGAGAGTATTGAGTCTTTTCCCCAAATCATCTTAAAGAAAAGACGATGTCCATCCACAAAGCTTCATTCCAACTACGCAGACATCAGAAAAGTTAGTGTCAGTGATTGCTTTTTAATGTTTATATACTGAAAAAATATGCTGACAATAAAGTTTAAAGTGGAAGTTTTAAGTTTAATAATGGCAAACTTTCAATGCCCGTCTGGCCTTTTGTGAAAATGTGTTACAAATAAAATACATTAGAGGAAAAGGATTACAAACATTCAGCCTCCCAAATTGAGAAGTAGAAGGCATCCACCATGACCAGTCAATGCTGTCAACTCCTTCAGCTCATTTACGCTTTTGTGTGTACTGAAAGCTTTTCTCAGTCCATTTTTTTCCCCCCACCAGTAATGTTGTGGAGAAGTGTGTGATCCATTCTTCGCGTGCAGAGAGAGCTCTGCTGATAGATGAAGTGTGTTGCCAGAAAGATGGGCCCCACAGTGCCCTGTACACCATGATGAAGGACCAGTATGCCAACTATGTTGTCCAAAGGATGATTGACATGGCAGAACCTGCTCAGCGCAAAATCATCATGCACAAGGTTGGCACACCTTTTTTTTTTTCTTTTTTTTTTTTTAAATATACGTGATCACACAGTTGTGAAATGTCATATATATAGTTTGCTTTTCTTGATTATCTTCCACATTGTTTTGACTTGGTGTACAGTTAAGAGAAGACCACATTTGCTTTGAGTCAGGGCTGCAACTAACAGTTCATTTTATCATTGATTATTATGACAGTTAATAAGACAGAAAAAAAGCCCATCAGTTTCCAGAACCCAAGGTGATGTGTTCTAATCTCTTGTTTTGTCGGTCCAGAACCTGAAAATATTTAATTCACTACTATAGCAGACTATAAGAACCAGTAAACTATCACTTTTTTGAATTTTGAACCTGTGACCCTGGGGGATTTTTTTTTTCCTTCAAAAATGTCTTTGATGTATTAGCAAAATTGCTATCGATCAATGTTGACTCAGTTAACAGACTAGTCAGTTCAGCGCTATTTTAGATTTGCTGACTTCTCCTGTCTCTCCCTTTTCAGATCCGGCCTCACATCGCCACTTTACGCAAGTACACCTATGGGAAACACATTCTGGCCAAGCTAGAAAAGTACTACATGAAGAGTGGATCTGAACTGGGTCCCATTGGTGGCCCCACAAATGGCCTCATGTAGTCACATGGACATCCTGGATCCCCTGAAGAAGTGGAGGAGTAGGACCCCCAAACCCCCTGTTTTGTGAGAGATGCTCCTTAGCCATAGGGGTTAGCTTTTGACACCCTCTGTCATCCCATTTTTTGGGGGAATTACCAAAAAGAAAGAAAATAAGAAAGACAAGTCAAGTTCACCTAAGAACGCTGTGACAACTGACCCCTGCCACTCTGCCACCCCTGGTGCCAGGTCCCCAGCGTGCCCCCCCACCCCCAGGGGACGCACAGTCAGCAGGCCGAGAATTTTGTTTTGTTTTTTTTGTTTTTGTTTTTTTCCTGGGTAAAACACAAGCCCATTGTTAATGATGTAATTGATGTATTTGACTGGTTTTCATATTATCTTGTACATTCAGTTTTTTACCTTGTAAATTCTCTGTAGAAAAAAAAACTTATACACAGTTGCTGAAATTTACAATTCCTACAATTAACACCAGCAAGTGATTTTATAAGGCTAAACTAAGTGATCCTTTAAAAAAAAAAAAATCCATTTGTTTTTGTAACCAGACTTATTATGTCAGCTGTCCTAATTAATGCTAGGCAATTGAATATTATATTTGTATATTATCCCATGCACAGTTAAAGTATTTTCCCATGCCAAAGCAGCTGATGGATTAGTTTTCCAATAGCACTACATAGTATGGATGGATACAAACCCCTCCGTCCACAGGAGAGTACTATGTGCCACAGTCACCCAGAGGTCTTCAAGACCGGTTTGCGAGCTTGGCTTTGGGGATTGGTGCTTCAGTCTAGGGTAGTGTTTTTCAGTGGTGGCTTTTTCTTGCCTGCCTGATATTTCGGTACTAAATATTACAGACTGACCAACCTGAGCTGCTGCATCCACTGAGCCCCATTTGAGCCGTTTTTCCCTCATCCAGGTGATCACTCGGGTTTTATGCAAGATAAAAGCTACCATTAACTTATAGATGCAGAGCATGAGGTTTGGTTGTACAGCGGGTGCGTAACCTGGTATAATCTTAACGTGAAATGAGCGTAGTGGGCGGGGGTGGGTGTTGAGTGGGGTGGGAGTGGGCTATGTGTTGGCATGCTGTGACAGGTTTTAATCCTTGGAATGAATTTTTTTCTTTATCGTGTTTTGTGTAACATCTGTCTGTGTAGTTTGAGATGAACACTGCCGTAGGAAATCTTTATGTACTGAATAATCATCTCTTGCGTAGAAGTAGTTTAGCAATGTATAGCATCTTTATGTATGAGTAAATTGTTGCTTTTTGGTAGGGGGCTTGCAGCAATGATGGGACCCCCACCGCCTGAAGGTCAGGTCAGGTCAGAGTAGTCCAAAAAAAACATGTTGTGATGTGGAGCTTATCCGGGTTTTGTACATCTGATGTGAAATGAACTAGAGCTAGCGGGATGAGTTAAAGAAGGGGATGCTGAAAGAACCGTTTTTTTTTTGTTTTTGTTTTTTTTTAAGTGGTTCTATTTTTGTTTGTTTTTTTCCTTTTTTTTTCCTTTTTTTTTTTTTTTTTTTTTTTTTAATAATAAGCTTCTTTTCAATTGGTTGGGAATGGGAATGCAAGTGCTTTGGTGGAGGCCGGTGGGGCCATCGAAAGCTATACAATTCACCTGTAATGCTCGTAGTGATGGCTTCTTTGCTTCATATGAATAATTGTAGAATACATGTAGTATATGTGCAGTTAATAAGTCTATGATTATTAGTTTAATTGAAGAAAAAAAAAGTCTAGTCGTGGTGTTTGACAGGCCTTGCGCTAAATTTGTAGTGATGCTTTTATTTCGTCTGTACAGTTGTACATTTGTAAACGTTTATGCTGTAAATGGGATGTCTTTTACACTTTTTGGGGAGAAAAAAGGCAAAAATGTGCATTTTGATGTGTGTATATTCATCACTCCTTTCCCCTTGAATATAATGTATACAGTTTTATTTGATCAATTGTTGTTTTAAAGGAGAAAAAAAAGTTTATGGCTTCACAATCTGGCATGGTTTTTTGTTTTTAATCCGTTATGGGAAAGGCCAGCCTCTATTTGTACTGGAGCTGTAACATCCACTGTTGATAGTCTTTCTGATGTGTGACAGTTTAAAAAGAAGAAGAAAAAAAACACTCTACTAAAACAGAGGCTGCATTTAGTCCTCTCTGCTGCCATGGAACCTTCACAGGATATGACAAGAATTATTTTTGTACAGAAGAGTGCTGTATTTTGGAACAGCTACTACCTTGTAAGCAAAAGCAATGTAAAATATTGTCAATTATATAAATATGAACATATGAGTTTTGTCACACTGTCAAAGTCATGTACATTTTCAGGTGGCCTTATGTACATTTCCAGATGTTAGATGAAGAAAAACAAACTCATTTTTGGAAGCAGAATTGTGACTATGTATGATTAAACTGTTCTTCTAACATTTGACCAGAATTGCTGTGGTTTTTAGTCATGTTTTGATTTTGTTTTTTTATTTTTGAACGCGTCACTGAAAAGGTCACCCAGTGTGTTAGAATTTGAAAGTCTTTTTAAAAAGGACGTAATTATAACCATCACTAAAAACTGACTTAACAAAACATGTACTCCCCCAAACTTTTGGAAAAGAAAACTTTAAACATTAAAATATTTTATGGCAAAATGAACATAGCATCCACAGCAGTGTTAAATAGGAGCCCTTTTTCCCCACCACTGACGTACTCCTTCTGTAATTGGATAAACATTGAAAGAAGCCGGGAGTCATAAGAGTAGTTTTAACCGTAACCTCCGTAAACTCCGACTTAAAAGTATTTCAATATGATTTTTTTTTCCAGAAGTCTTCCGTACATACCTGTCGTAATACCTGCTTCACCGCTGGGCGGGGTTTCGTTAGCCCGGCAGAGGCTCGAAGATCGGTCAAAACACCTGCTGGTTCCTGTGAAGAAGACGAAATAAGCTGAAACATGAGGATATTTTTCACATCTTCTTTGTTTTTAGCTCTGGGGTTATTACAACCAGTTAAAATGTCGGTAAGTCATTTTCAGTGTTAGACCTGCATTTTCGTTAAACTCACCTGTCTCACTTCCGGAAGTTAGCCGAGTCATAGTACAGTAAAAGAATGTCAGGGTGTGTGCATTTCTGCGACTTGGTTGTTCCTTGTGGCTTGTGTTTTTCGCTAGAAATTTGAATCCTTCATTAGTCTTGATTAATAGTTGAATTTGTAGGCTAACATTTTAATTTGATTTTGTATATTAGTTCAATAATGGCAACTTGCTCTTAACAGGAATTAAGCTCTTACTGAAATCACCTAATGGTTTAGGGTTTTAGTTGATATTATTTAGGTCATTAAAGTGCAGCAAACTAATAACATGCCTCTTTTATAGGCATTTAAAAGTGCCACCATTAAATATATGTCATTATTATGTATTTCATTATTAAAGTTTTGCAGTCAAAGTACATAAAGAATTGCCAGCTGCATTTACTTGAAGTATCAAAGAACAAGTGCTCGTTACGCAGAATGGCTCGGTTCCTATTGTATATTTTATTTTGCAAAAATTTAAAAGAAATTCTCAATTTAAAGGAAAAGTCATTTTCAATAATTATAATAAAAGTCAATAACTGAGTTCACATAACAGTTTATCACAGCCTAAGGTCATGTCTTCAAATGTGCCCACAATGCAAAAACCACAGATATTCAACTTGTATCGATTTAAAGCAAATCCTCACATTGTAAAAGCTGGAATCACAGAATATTTGATGTTTTTACTCAACAAATAACTGAAAAAAATTATTGACCCATCAAAATTGGTGATGATTTTTTTTTCCTGTCAATTCATTTTCATCCTCTTCCTGCTAATCCAGGCCTCGAGGTGCTAAATTCAACATGCAGTGCACCCAACATACATAGAAAGCATTCACACTTTGCATTCATGTCTGTGAACTGCAAGAGGAAACCCATGCATAAACTGGGAAAAACAAGCCAAGCAAAGCATTTCTCACAAAGAGGTAGAATCTTAGTTATAGCTGGTAATAAGCCTCAGGCTCTTTAGTGCAAAAGTAACTGCTTAAATCTTTGTTGCTACACTTGTTAAAGCTAGAACTAATGTTTAAGTCCATTGGGATCAATTAGAAATTAAACATCGAATTTATTGCATCCTGTTGAGCTTTAGTACTGTCTAATAGACTGATTGAAGCAGTAAACATTGTTAGAGTGTACAGCTGGGCAGCACAGATAATACGGGTGCAACATGATATTCCTGATTCAGGAAATACCAAACGCATATTTGATCTTTTGGCAGGGAGTATGACTGTTTAGTTCCTCCTTTTGACTTATCAGCAGTATTCCATTTTGCAAAACAAATGTTTTTAATTCCTCCACCTCTGTCCATCCAGTCGTTCCATTAAATATTCACCCACTGTAGGCTTTAAAGCTGGCAGTAAAACCATATTTGTCAGCTACTCTGTTTCATAACTTCGTGTTAAGCTGCTGCAGTTCTGTTCAAACACTGAAACTGTAGACGCTAAACGCAGGAATTGTTGCATCCAAACTGCTAAGAAAAGATTCTGTGTTCCTTTACATTTACTGCTTCGCCAAAAGGGTGGAGTGATAATACCAGATAATTCGAGCTGTATTCTCTACTCGCTGCACCTTGCTGGTGATAACAGTATGGACACTTGTGTCATTATGGGTTTGTCAGTCACTTGTTACTTCAGTGGGACTTTGTATCTGGGAATATAATTCATTTCTTTATTGCCCTCTTAAGGAAAGTACCTTTACAGGCTCCGTGCACCTCTTGTCTGTTTTCATATGTCTGATAATAAGACAGAAAACAGTATGAAAGTGCTGTTATTCAGTAGTGGTCTGCATCTGTATATATCATCATCCCTTCTCTCCATGAAATTAGTTTATTGGCCATCCTGAAGACTTGGAGGGATCAGGAGATGACTTGGAAAGTTCTGGTTCAGGGGATTGGTCAGAACTAGGTAATGCTGAGTATCGAAACAAATGACCATAAAATGATGATGATCCTCTCTACCTTTACCCAATGTTTGTGTTGCATCTCTTTTTTTCTCTTTGCTCTCTTTTTGCAGACTCACCTGGTGAAATGAAAAACTCCAAAAATGTCAGAATATTACCTGCAAACGAAGGGGGCGGAACTGAGAATACTTTCCCTGTATGACATATGTCTTGTTTTCATGAGTCTTGCTGTGTCTTCACCTTATAATGTAGATGACAGAATGGCAAACAAAGTTACACAATTTCTTCTGTCTTAAGGGTTCTTCGGTCCTGACCTTTCACAGTACACACTCTCCTGCAAAAGACAGCACATCAAGACTCATTGTTGTTGCAAACAGCAAGAGTTTATTGGAGAGAAAAGAAGTCCTCACAGGTACTTTGCAATACGGTGCACTGAACATGAGAGAGTGACACACTGTGAATTTGTGTTGTAACCCAGTCATTTGTGTTTATATTTACAGCCGTGATTGCAGGAGGAGTGTCGGGACTGATACTTGCAGCTGCACTTGGAGCAGTATTAATCCACAAATGGGAGAGGAAAGATGGTGATGGAGGATACATTCTGGGCCAGCAGAGGGCTTCAGATGAAGATTATCACAAATGCAAACGGAAGGAAGTTGTTGTTTAACTGTCCAAAACCAGTCTTGGGTTTTTTTTGTTGATGCTGCCAGGCTAATTCTGTACCTAGGGAGGCTACTGTAAATTTATTTTGCTGTCATATTTCTTTGGTTGGTTAGGTTGGGTGTGCATCAGGAATGACATTTATTATGTTCATAGATAATTTATTTATATTTATAATCAAAAATAAAAATTGCTTTTATTGAACAAATGCTTTATTGTCTGTCTTTTATAAAGCTGACAGACTCAAGCTTATTTTGACGTCTTCTCAGGGCAACATGAGTGTACAGAAAAGGCTCGCTAGCCTTTTTTGAAATGGAAACAGTTTTGACATGTCACAGTAGAAAAAGCACAAGCGTAAATAATGAAATTAATGATTACTGAATATCATTTTGCTGCTTCAGTGTCAAGGACATTTATTAAACGTGAATGACAATGATTAGGTAATGATGATCAGCTGCTACAATGCAAAGTGTCATCTTGTCTAAATGTGCACCATGAAATGACTATTTTTGTATTCCATACTTGTTAATTAATGATCATATGATTTTGTATGTTTTACAAAATGTTTTTGAGTGTATATCCACTGTATTCATCTGTTTAAATGTATGTATGACAATGAGGGGATGTTGTGTACATGCTATTGCACTGTGTGTAATATACTTTAATATATTGTTCAGCAAGATAATTCAGTATTGCATTTTTTTTTTCCAGGAATTGATCTGACATCATATTAATTAAACTGTTGATGGCATGGAGAAATTGTTTTATTATCTGTCTGTTATTATCTGAGCTGTATGAGAGCTGACCTGTTTCTCACACTCTCTGTGCGTTGTCTGGGTATAATTTAGTAATTAGTAATTACTTTGAGGTAACTTGAGTGCAGCGTTATTTGAAAAAATGCACCATGAGAAATAATAACAACGGAAGGAAGTTGTAAAACAAATTTGCTAGAACTAGAAGCTTATTTCCCCAGTGGGAACATGGGGCCTCCAATGCAGTTGAAAAACCAGTCAGTAGATGTTTATTTATTTATTTATATATTTATTTATTTATTTTCCATTTCCATCTAGCTAGCTCCTATTAAAGCTGAAGTCCAGTGGTTATGAATTCTTCACTGCTGCTTGTTCGGACCGCAGTCCGCTGCCGGTCAAAGTTGAGCCTGATCTCCGCCTCTTCCGGCCTGTCACAGCGTTTGTTTTCATCCGCGGTGTTGTCATAGAAGGAAGTGGTGGTGGGCGTTCCGTGTTCGTCGGTTCATTTCTAAGACGGTTTCTATCCTCCACGGCCAGGTATCCCGATGTTTCTTCCTACGCTTGTGGAGGACATGCATCATTTTAAGCATAGTCGAAACAGATTGTACACCACCAGGTGCTGCGGATGTTGCCATGTCCGGACGGGGACCATCATCCTGGGAACATGGTACATGGTACGTGAAATGGTTGATGGCTGTTGTCAAGCTAGCATTAGCAAGCACTGGTAATCCAATGTGTTAAGTTTGTTTAAGTATCAAGTTAACCATCAAATGTATGTCAACCAGACAGCGTTAACGGTTTTTCTGAAAATGTCGTGAATATGATTGTTGTGAGCTTTCCCCGCTATCACCTAGATATTATGGGTATTTTCGATCAGCCTTTAGATGCCGAGTTAACATCAGAATGCTAGTGTTAGCAATAGCCTGCCATCATGTCGGTATTGATTAGCAAAGAGTTTTGTTCGATAAAACTCGCCCAACCTAGCAAGTATGGTTAGAAAATCAGGTAACGAGTGGCTATAAGTTACCAACACCCGTTTATTATCTGAGGCTTTAAAATGTGTGACATTTTGTCTCGGCTTAACGTTATATAGCACATTAGCTAGCGCAAGCTATCTAATTCCTCAGACTTGTTAATGTGACGCTTGTCAAATCACAGCAGGCTTGACTTTGAAGGACTATTCCGCAGTTACATAAGTTGCTACAAAGGAACCCGCCTAACTTGTGTTGTTTAAGGTAATTTATATTGTATTGGTAGCTGAAATGAAGAGACTATTTCATAGGCAACACTCAAGCAGCGAACTGTTTGCTAACATTAGCTCATTGCTAACATCATTGCCCTCTGCACATTTTGTCCCATGCAGTACTCTCAAGCAGCTGTACAGTTAATCCGCTCTCGTTTCATCAAACAGCTGATGTTCCTGGTTTTGGTCGAATTTCGAAGTCTTCCCAGTTTTTGGCAGTTGGACATAATTTGACAAATAAAACGCACGAACCGATTTCTTCGGTTTCCACCAAAGCACCGTTTCCACTGTGATCTAAGTTAGCTTTTACGGTGGCCTTTAAAATCCTAACACAAAAGAGTCTTTTAGGCAGGAATTCAATCTAAATTACATTCCAAACTGTATTGGAAAATATTGTTAGTTACGTAAAAAGATTAAAAAAAATGTACGTAAAGTGCTGAGAAATACTGCTAGAATCCTTTTTAACAAATTTTCTTGTCTTTCCTCTCCCCAGGTAGTCAACCTGTTGATGGGCATCCTGCTGACTGTAGCTGTGACCCACCCAGAAAACGTGCCCACCATTGACTTGCAGTATGAGGTCATCGACCATTACTTTGCCTCGGACCGAATGTCTGGTAAGAAATTAAGAAATGCTGTAGGCTTAAAAAACAAATGCATTATTCAAACATACAAATTGTTAATCATGTTCTGGAGTTTATTACTCTTCAAACACATTCTGTTATTGTGGTTCATTTAATTTCCCTGTGAAACATAAGTAAATATTCCCTGGATGCTCCCCTGGATTTAAAGTGAAGTTGCTTTTTTTCCATGAACCTGTGAGCTTCTGTTCTGCTTACGTTGAACATATGATTCAGCTTCCTCAGGGGGCACATCTCCCCACTGATTTGAAAAGAAAACAACTCATGAAGACAACCGAACACTGCTTTGCTGTGTACATGTTGTCTGAAAATGTTGTTATTGACGTAGCACCGCTGGTGTTTGCTCCATTGAATTTCCTCTAGGACTTATGTTGGTTCTCATTGTTTGTATTTAAGTGTGGCAGGGCAGGTCTGGTAGGATCATCAGAAGGCCTTTTCTTTCTTGCTGGCGGTTGTTTTGTTGGTTGGCTTGGTGAAGGCCTCTTTATTTTTCTGAAACAGTGACTCAGCAGGAGAGGAGTGGAAATAACCATGCTGGGTTGACCTTCCCACAGCAGGCTCACACCAACACACAGGAGGGTGGTGGATGTTGTCCACAGCCCTCAGAGCAAATGTTGGCATGTTAGTGCAGCTTCTACAGGCAGCATTCATTCCACATTTCAGGCAGTGTTTCAAAGTTATTAAGAGAGAACATGTGAAAATGATATCTGGCTTTTAGTTTCGATTAATGCAAGTGTTTGTCTTTTCAGTTAGCGTTACACTCACAATAACAGGGGTATTTTCATTTACTCCAACATAAAGGCTCCTTTTCATAATGAATACCAGATCCTAAGCCAGTGCAGATTTTGTTTTCAGTCACCTAAAGATGAGCAAACAACAGTCCTTTTTAAAATACCAATGTACACGTTGTTCTGCCTGAGCTACTGAATAACAAAGAAATGTCTCTGGACTGCATTGCTGCAGCAGGTCTCTGACAAGCATTACCTCTCCAGTGGAACAGACGGAACAGTTTGCGAAAACGAGAGTCTGATTGACAGAGAGAAAAGAGAATATGAAAGGCAGGCCTTTTAATTGTCCCAGGCTGAGTTTCATTGTGGCTCGACTAACCCTCCACATCCGAGACGGAGAGGCTTAATGCTCCCCAGAGCTGGCCTTTTAAAACGGAATTAGCTGGAAAGACATACTGTATGCAAATCACTGCTGCTTCAAAGAGAATAAATCAGTGCCCATACTCACTGATACATACATCAAGGCTAAAACTGCACTGAAGTTGTGAAAAATCTTTCCTGCATTTGATCAGTTTTATTTATTCTCACCTTTTCTCATGCAGAGAATGCTTGCGTTGGATTTGCCATCTCTCTGCTGATGCTCACTATCAGTGCCATGATGGTATACGGAGCCATTACTGTAAGTGTGCACGGTGCCTTTTTCATAATTCTATTTTGACAGCATACTCTCAATTCAAAGCACTTACACGGTTTCTTATGCAAATGTGTAATCCCAGAATGTTTTTGCAGAAATGCATTGCTTTCAAGTTATATAATAATAGCGTCAGAGCAAGAGGAAAGCAAGACCTAACCGGAAATACGGAAACACCCTCCCCTGTTTTGTTTTGTTTGTTTTTCTGTTTTTTTCCACATAGTTCATTTTAGCTGGCTTTTCAAAAATGACTGCCTGTCATCTTTTCCTCACATGCCTGCCTGATTGCATCAAGATTGTCAGGTTTGATAGCCTTTTGACGTGGCCTGCACAGTGAAAATCTGATCTACACCTGCATCCTGGGTACAAAGTCTGTGTCAGAGTTATGCCTTAGCCATAAAAGTTCCTGCTCCCAGACTAGGGCTGGGTATCAGTACTCAATGCCTTTTTAAGTTGTTGATTGAAATAGCCCAGTACCGAGTAGAATCTCGATGTGTCCAGTCAGATGATACATGCATTTAAAATCTTTTGTACCCAAATTTAGAAAAAAATGACTATTTCTATGGCTCACAGCCAATCAGAGCAAGCGTTCTTCTGTTGTAATTTGACATGTGATTGGCTCTCTACCACAGCAGCTACAACCCATGCAGTTGTAGTCGCATTTGACAGAGTTGGCAGTCCAGCCTGTCAAGGTATCAAATGAAGTACTCTGTAGGTATCAGTTTAAGGGTACTAGTATTGGTATTGCAGTTTTTTAAACAATGCTCAGCCCTATCCTAGACAACTGTAGTAGATTCCCTTTTCCAGTACAGTGTAGTAGCGCAGCTGCTGTTAGTACTGTAGTTTCCCAGTGATAACTTACCACAGATATTCAGTATTCTGCTATGATGTGGGAACTGAGAGTGAAGTAGATCTTTGTCAAAGAAGGCCTTGGCAGAAAAAACGCGCCTGTAGAGATTCTTGTGAATCTTTGTTACAGTAAGACATGCTAGCGTGGACAATTAGAGAGTCAGCACTCCGTGTCCCTGTAGGCGGACTCCTTTCATTTAGCCCAAGCCACATCTGATGATACAGTCACAGTCTGAGCAGTAGGAAAAAATGTCTTCAATCCAGGAAAACTTTAATTAGACATTTAAACTAGGAAAACCAAGGTTAGAATTTGGAACACTAATGATAGACTCTAAAACAATAAAAAGTATAGTGTTTCTTGTTGCTGCTCAGGCTGTAAATGCATCATCATCTGTAGAGTTTGTAGAACTGAATACAGATACATAAGAAAGTTAACGTAAGACGAGTGTGTTTAGATACGGTTAATAAAGAAGCAAAATGGTCTTTGTTTACAATGGACTCAAACAGGATCTGCCCCCTGGATGAGTTTGTTCATAACATGACTTTATGTCCTCCTGTTTTCCTCAGCATCGTGACGGCTGGCTCATCCCATTTTTCTGCTACCAGCTCTTTGACTTTGCTCTGAGCTGCCTGGTGGCCATCAGTTCTCTCACCTACCTACCAAGGATCAAGGACTACCTGGACCAGCTGGTCAGTCCGCAGTCACAAGTCTTCAGCTTTTTCTTTCCATTGCATGGTGTCAGTGGTGGTGTGTGAGTTGAAATACATATAACGAGGGGTTATCTGACGTTGTGTGTTCTTTTCCTCCTTAGCCGGATTTCCCCTACAAGGATAACCTCCTCTCTCTGGACTCCAGCTGCCTGCTGCTCTTTGTGCTGATCTTCTTTGCCTTCCTCATCATCCTCAAGGTGAAATCAGTGGTTGTTTTCAGTTAAACCTGGTTTATTCCATGTGTTGGTTAATTTATGTTACTCTAAAGCAAAAGAAGAGCACTTTGAGAAGAAGAGTACTTTGAGAAAACGTATATTTTTGTCCTGTCTGCGGATACACTAAAAGTTACAGCCCAAGCTGTCTTATATTTACTTTGCAGGCCTACTTGATCAACTGTGTGTGGAACTGCTACAAGTACATCAACAACAGGAACATGCCAGAGATTGCCGTCTACCCTGCCTTTGAGACCCCGCCCCAGGTATTCACATTGACTGAGACACTCAGTATTTACTGTCACAAAAAACACACTTGACACTATCAAATGCAGTAATGTGTAATATTGAGGTTCAGCCAGCAGGTGGTGTCTCATCCCCACAGTGACAATCTGAAAATGCATCTTTAAAACCATTACAGTAAAATTAGAAATCCTTTCCTTAGAATATCCTTTTGTGGCAAAAGCAAAAGTAACAGTATTTTCATGAGTGATTAATCAACCACTTATTTGTCAGTTAATTAATTATTTGATTATTTGGTGTCCAAGATTCACATTCAGATGAACTTTTGACCAACTGACCACCAAAAGCCAAAATATATTCAGTTTATTATCATAAAAGACTAATAAAACCAACATGCCATCACATTTGAGAAGTTGAAACAAATCCAAGTTGTTTTGGTCTTTTTGGTTATTGCTTATTATTCTATGACAATGAAGTGGATATTTGTTGGTTTGAGCACTGGGAAATGTTTTACTATTTCCTGACAGTTCATAAACCTAACAATTAATTGAGAAATTAATCACCAGATTAATCAATAAAGAAAATAACGTCGCAACCTGCACTGGCTCAGAAACATCCGTTTTCGATCAAATGTCCACTCTTTTGTACAGCAACTTTGTTTTTTCTCTTTCTTCTCCAGTACATCCTGCCCACTTACGAGATGGCAATGAAGATGCCAGAGAAGGAGCCACCTCCCCCTTACATGCCTGCTTAAGCACCAGCCCTGTTGCCAAAACACATACACATACACGCCACCATATGCATTCCTACTTTCCCTTACTTCTGTCTGACCTAGTGTGTATGTGTAAGGCCACTGGAAGTGTTTCGTTCAACCCTCCCCTCTGTGTCTCTGAAGAGCATCCTGGAGGTGCGAGAGAAGAAAGGTGGGAAAGACTGAAATCTGAATGAATGTGATGTTTGAAAAGCTACCAGCCCCCTCTGGCCTTTTTTTATGTCTTAGTAAAAGGGATACATGTGAACATGCTTGAAACGCTATCATCAGTCCAGCACCATCCTATCTATAGATTGATATATGAAGTGTAAAAAAAAACAAAAAACAACAAAACTATGACAATCCACTTATTATAGCTCTTATTGTTGAATTGTGTTACTTTCCCTCCCTGATTATAAAGATCTAGACTATTCCAGCTCAGTCTTGAATGGAGTCTGTGGCACTTTTTTTGTCTGTTATTTATTTAGCTTTGCTGTTGTTTGGTTCATCGCCATCCATAACATTTTCATCACTCTGTGCTGCCCTGGCGTGTTAGCAAAGCTAGTGAATAGTTTTTCCAGGTGAGATGGACAGAGAGAGACAGCAGAGGGCACTGATGATGAATCATTTTCTCTGCTTTTCTTTCTCACCTGATGTCTGGAGCAAACAGCTAGTCTTGTGAACATTAGTAGTTGCATGCTTGTCGGCAACCCCCCACCACCACACCCAATTTCTTTATTGGTAATATGATTTTATCCTAGTGGAAAAACGTTGACTTCAATAAACGTTTCAGAACATTTATATCCTCATGACTCTTTTGTTCATGTCAAATGCTGTTCCTGAGCTGTTCATCAGAAGATTAGCAGATTTCACCTTTCTGACAGTTTGAAAGCTTCTCATGCTTGTTGGCTGAAAAGTAGCCATTCTAAATACTAAATAGTTTTGTCAAAATTCAAGAGAATACATTTAGAAACTCACATCATCTCAAGAAGTGAAAACCCTGAGGGGAAAAAAGTTATAGTCCATAGTGAAATAGTCCAAAAGCAGTAGATGAGACTGAGTGTGGAAAATGTATTAAATGTGAAGAAGGGGACATGTGTCTAAAAGTTAACTTTTTGTTTTAACTTTTCTAGAATGTTTAAGTCCATTTATTCTGGTGAAGATTTAAACATTTGTGTTTTTAGAATTTTTAGACAAAGTCTTTTTAAATTTGCCTGAAAAGTCAATCTAATAAATTGAAAATAAATTGGAATTACTCTCGCGACATTTTAGGTTTCAGGTCAAAATGTTTGGAAAGTGTTGCATCTCTTAAGACATGTTGGCTCGTTTTGTATATCGTCCTCCATACCGTCTTTTACCGTGGCCCGAAGGTCATGTCCCACCTCGGGATTGGGCAGACCGTTTGACGTGTTGGGCTGAGGAGCCCCTCATATGTAGAGGCGGTCAAACCTCCGCTGAGCTGAGCAGGACCCTGAGACTGAGAGCAGGAAGCGGACAGACCACCGGTGGACTCTCTGCTGCATGATAAGATGAAGTCTTTACTCTGGAGCCTGCTGTGCTGCGCTTCGCTGCTGCTGTCGGAGGTCCTGGCCACGTACCAACCCCTCAGTGCGGGGGAGCCGCAGCTCATAGCCGCACAAAGCTACGCACAAACCAGAAACAACGGCCGACCACCCTTCAGAACCCTCAATCCAGCAAGTAAGTTTTACTGAAATTGTGCCTGCAATACTAGTCATTTTCAGCTGGGACTTTATAGCAGCGGTGACAGAAGTAGGCTGTATTTTTCTTAAGTAAAAGTAGCAATACTGCAGCGTCTTAACACCAATGATGCAAAGTAACTGTTTGGCTACATTTACTAAAGTGTCCAACTTCAAGGACAGTGTTGAGGTAGACGACTGTGTGTTGCTTAATATGTTTAAGTCCCTACATTACATTAAGAAATTTTATTTGACAGGTTCATGTACACAAACTATTGGTGGTTCCATTCACTTCTAAAGTAAGTTGTGAATGCAGAACTTGTACAGTAATGAAGTATTTTTTGCATTGTTGTACTGGTATTTAAGCAAGGTTTTTGCTTTTTTAGGCTAGATATTTTATCATCTTTCAAAAATTGAATCTAACCAACGGGATTGACACTTTTCTCAAACACAACATGCATGAAATCTGAAAGTCTTGGCTGGGTGTTTCACAAGCACTGCACAGGATAATCCCAGCTTGCTGCAAACAACCCAATTGGCTGAACTTCCACTCATGCTTCAACTAATAATTTGTTTGTGTCCCAAGAAAGCGAAAGTTGTTGTGTATTTCACTACAACGTACTTTACAGTGTCAGCTTACACAACTTTCTTGTTTGCCTTCTTTCAGCTTACTAATGTTCTCTATCACTTTTCCTTCCTGGTGGCCCTGTAGTTCACAGAAGTGATTACACGTATAGAGGAGGGTATCACTACCACTACCAGCCACCAAGGATCCCTCCACCGGTAGTGTACCGACCTATTCCTCTATCTCCTCCAGTGACTTACCACAGACCCTCAGTCCCCATGCCGCCCTATCACCACAGATTCAAAGGGCCAGTGGCACCACACATGCATCACATATACAAAGGTCTGTCTCCACCAGTCGCTCACCATCCCCATCAAAGGCTCAAAGGCCTATTCCCTTACAAATTGAAAGGTCCGTGCCCAACAAAGGCAGACCCAACAATACCTGTGGTACACCTCCCTACACTTCCAACTCTATCAGAGCCAACAGTGCTGCCAACTCTGCCAGCGACTACCATGGCACCTCTGACAACCATGATGCCGGTGGTGGTGACCACTGTGGCGCCAGTGGAGACCACCGCTCCTGTGACGCTACCGGTCAGTACCCAAAGCGGCTTCATCACCACCGTCAGTGCTGTGGAGACAGGTAGAATATTACCAGTCAGGTTTGCTTGCCAACCCAACCAATGCTCCTAAATGCTTTCCAGGTCAGGCCTACTTGTTTCACTTTGAGACACATTAGAAATATGCAGAAATATCCACTTAAAGCAGATGTTGTTTCATTTAAAGGAGTAAATTGACATTTTGTGAAAGACTCCTACTCTTGCTGAGAGTGAGGTTAGAAGATCAGTATCACTTACATATTTGTTAAATGTAAAGCTGCAGACTGTTAGCTTAGGTAGAAGAGCTCTTCTGCGCAAGATGACCTGGATGACTGAGAATCTATCTCTGTTAGCTAAACTGCTAGCCTGGCTTTGTCCAGAGGTCAGCAAGACTTAGACCACCTACCGGCACTTCTAAAGATCACTCATTAATACCTCCTGTATTTGTGCTAAGCTAAGTTAACTGTTTGCTGGTTTTAACTTCATATTTACTGTGTAGACAGAACAGTAGATCAGTGCAAGATGAGTGGATCTTTGCAAGGAAGTGAATAAGTGTATTTATGAAAATCAGAATCAGCTTTATTTGCCAAGTGACCATATAGTGACCAATATAGTGATATATTTCAGAGGTAGGAGACAAAATTAGCAACCTTGGTAATGGAGTGAATTAGCATTTCAATATTCATCCTATTTGAATTTATAAAGGAATGGGAGCTGTGCACAGCGATTAAGATGTCTGATGACAAAAACCTAAAAAAAACGCCACTTGAAATTTACATTGCAAGTTTAAAATAAGACCAAAGACTAAATAAGATTAAGTCTAAATGGAATAAAACTGGGGATGTGAAGCTAAACTTTAATGAAATGTCTTTTTGTGTAGCTGAATGTGATTGGACAGGCAGGGCTCCTAACACCTGTCTCGTTAGGTATTGTGTCACTTTTTATGTGTGGGCATGAAGCATCCTTTTCACTCAATGGAATTAGATAAAAGGATATGTTTCTGATGCACTGTTGGAACACTGAAATGACACGGTATGAATTATCGCATACTGTATCATTTCACCCAAATCCCAACCTTTTACCACTGCAGCGATGCACAACAGTTCCGTTTGGTTTTAACTGGAACGTGTATTGTGCATCCCAAAATGTCCTGTGTTTTGTTCTTGATTGTTAACTGTATCATTCGTCCTATGGCAGTTTAACCAACCAGCTTGACTGTTTCTCTGAGTAATGAACAGCGTTTTTAGTATTAAATGGACTTAATCCTGCCATGGTTTGGTTGATCACCAGAGACAGACTCTCAGTGCAGGAGCCGTCCCCTGGACCTGGTCTTCATCATTGACAGCTCTCGCAGTGTGCGTCCTGGTGAGTTTGAGAAGGTGAAAATATTCCTGGCTGACATGGTTGACACATTGGACGTCGGCACAGATGCCACCAGGGTGGCTGTGGTCAACTATGCCAGCACGGTCAAAATCGAATTCCTTCTCAAAGACCATTTCAACAAGCCTGACATGAAAAAAGCCATCTCCCGCATCGAGCCTTTGGCAGCCGGCACCATGACTGGCCTTGCCATCAAGACAGCAGTGAACGAAGCCTTCACTGAGCAGTCTGGAGCCCGGCCTCGCTCCAGAAACATCTCCAAAGTGGCCATAATTGTGACAGACGGGAGACCTCAAGACCAGGTGGAGGAAGTGTCCGCTGCAGCTCGGGCCTCAGGCATCGAGATCTACGCTGTTGGGGTGGACCGCGCCGACATGCGCTCCCTGCAGCAGATGGCCAGCATTCCTCTGGAGGACCACGTCTTTTATGTGGAGACCTACGGTGTTATTGAGAAGCTCACATCCAAGTTCAGGGAGACCTTGTGTGGTAGGACAAAGAGATCTGTGAGATCTTTTTCCTCACCATTAACCTTGGTTCTAGTTCCTAGGTGAGGGGCACCTACAGTCTACAGGGGGTTTTGTTGCAGATTGTGGATAGATAGAGATTGTGATAAATTATAAATGCTGAAATCTTGAAGAAAAACATCAGATGCTCCCAACCCCCACATGGACTGCAGATGTCGGCACTAGAACCTGCTTGCAGTAGCCATGTTAAACCAATGTAAAGTCTTGGGGCCGTACAGCCCTAAACTTTCATCTTCTTATTTTTTAAAGCAAAAAATGTATATGATGATATGATCATTAGTTATTTATTTTGCAAACAAAACATCATTATGGTGATTGCTTTGAATGTGTCCCTTTTTTATGTGAAATTATTTAAATGTACAGTAGAACCTCACTTTTCTAAACCAGTCTAATGCACCTAAATATGTACATGAGCAAAGACTTTATTGTTATTGTCGTAAAACAACCTGCAGAAAAAACAACCAAGCAACCAAAAATATTCAGGAACAAGAACTTCAAAGATTTAGACAGGTGAGGTTCTGCTGTAAACTTGTTTTTTTTGTTTTTTTGTTGTTTCCATGTTACTATCTGATGTTTGTGTTTGTCCATGTAACTCTGATCACTGTTGTACTTCAGGGTTCTGTGATTTTAGCTGTGTTGTCCAACACACAGTGAACCTAAGCAGTTCTCAAATGACCTTGGCTGAGACGTGGTGAAGGTGTAAGAATGGACCATGTTTTCCTCCGCAAGTCATATGTGGTCAAGTACAAACTAATAAAATACAAATTTTATTTTCCAATCATAAATTGAATCAAAATAGCTATAGCAGTAAAAACAACAATTTATTTTACTTCTTTTGTCAACATATATCCATTTGAAAGAGATTCTGATGACCATGAGGATGGTTTAGTGGATTTTTTGCAATTTGCAGAGCACTACCTTACCTAACATGAGCTACCTGCTTATAGCACATGAATCTGTATCCATGCTGCCATCTTGACAGCGCCCTTCCTTAATCCCGGCTTATTCCAGGTCTGGACCCCTGTGCCATGGGACATGACTGCGAACACACATGTGTCAACAGCAATGCCTCCTATTACTGCAAGTGCCGGAATGGTTATATCTTGAACGCGGACAAGAAAACGTGTTCACTGAAACGTAAGAACAACTTGTATGGATTCCTGCAGCAAATGTGCCTTTTTGCTGCGACACTGATGCTGCTCAAGAGCTAAAAGTATGCCTGTAAAAGCTTTAAAGGCAATGTGCAGTTTGTGTTTGGCTTCTAAGTGGGCCTTCACAACATCGCAACCAACTGGTGCATAATTCCTGACCCTGTAGTTCACCACTTACTGTAGCATTTGTTGGACAATTATTGGGTAATATTATAGAATTGAGACACCCTAATGGCAAAGAGAAATTAATATTATAGAGTATTTTTAAAGGTATTTATCTTTAAATGTGTTTCTATTCTGTCATATTTTATTTGTTCTTGAACAGTAGGCTTGATGGAAAAAGTAGCAAGGGTATTTTGTGTGCTTTTTTCACTCTCTCTACATGATCTGTTACACTGATGTGAAATTTGCTTTCTCCTGGCAAAGAGGTGAAGGTGGAGGTGGTGGAAGATCCCTGTAAATGTGAAGCTAGACTGGTTTTCCAGAAGCAAACACAGACCGCCATCCAGCAGCTCACAGCCAAGCATATCCTTCCTGTTGTTTCAGATGGAAGACATTTTGTTATAAACATTCTCTGTAGCACATTTCACTGAAGCGAAAGCTGCTTTTTTTCTACCTGCTGGTGTTGGTACTTTAACAGTGTGTGGTGTATTTAAGAGAACCATATGACCACTATTTCTTTTTACGTTATGTGCCTGTAAAAGACACTCCTTGACTGTTTTTCACTAGCTGATGTGTCTGGGAGAATAGAGCGTCTGGAGAACATGGTGGGCCGTGCTTAAAGCTGGACACAGTGGCAGGTATTGACAGCTCTTTTTTCTAGGGTGATTTGTAGCAAGGAAAAAAAAATCCCACCCACCACAGTTTGACCTTTTGTTTATTTACTTTCTGCAGAGACAGCTAGCTGGTTTGGACATGTGCTTCCTGTCATCACCCCTCCCACAACTATTTCAACCACACATCGAGAGAAGCTGTGATTCAAAAACCATTATGCCTCAAGTTTTGGACTGTTATGGATCACTGAATAACCATATCTACATTTGATCTTGGATTTACATTAAATGCAATGCTTTTAAACTGCTGTAAAGGCTACTTACTCTATTTTCTCTGATCACCTGACCAAACACAGTGTGATGTCTAATAACCTAAGAAAATAAGTATTATTTTCATTGTTTCCCATGTACTGTATGTTTGTTTTGTTTCATGTTTGTACAAAGTTGCTTATTGTATATAGTAGTTTTGTCAAATTGGATTTACATAGTAACATATTTTAACAGGAAATTACTGTATGCTCTGAAGTATTCAACCAGTAAAATGTTTAAGTAAGATATTTTGCATATTATCTTTATTGTATCTCTGTTACAGTAGTTTAACCAGCAACAGTTTTACTGTTACATATTTTATTATGTGTTATGGATAATAAATGCTAATCTTCTGATTCTGTGAATGTTATTAGATGACATATAATTTTTATAAATGTAACCAAGCAGACAAATTGGATATAAGAATAATTACAAATTGAGTTGTGCATACATTTGTCTTTTCCTTAACTTTTCTTAAATTAATAACTGCGGGATAATACTGACGTTATTATGTGTGTAATCACACTAACATGCTTATAATAATAATACAATAAACGAAGAACAGTAATGGTGGCATGTGCTGCGTCCAGTGAATTTATTGCAAAATAACCCACTACTAACAGTGAGAACTACAGTATAGAGGTGATGCCAAGATGTAAATACATTGAAAGGCCATAAAAAATAGGGTTTAGTTTCATGAAAATCTTTGGAATTGTAGCTTGAAACACTTTGTCTTATGTCTTGTGATTGTATTAACTTCAAAAGCTTTGTAATCATGCATTTCCTTTAAGGAAGCAAATACTATTTTTAGCTTATGAGTTCTGATCATTCAAACAAGTCAAACTCCCTTCATTAAAGTAATATTATTTTGATAAAGCCCACCCTGAATCTTGATGAAACCTCGTGACACAGCTGACTGTGACCCACGAAGATTAAGTTTTGGTCCATATTGTATTGTGTCTGTTAATACAAAAGAGGCATTATATCAGTCTCTGTTGTATAACTGTAAGTTTCAATAGCATTCGTGTATTTCTGCGTCAACACAGAAGGGCAAACATGATGGATGAGCTCTGACATTTCTATTAACAATGTGCTATAATTCACTTTGGCAGTGAAACTGAGCTGATATTTGAGGTCAAGGAATGATCACTTCCTAACACTCAGCCCTTCTTACTTAGTTACACTCATTCATTCACTAAGCATGCAAAGTAAAGATGGAGCAACCGAGCAGATCAGTGAATTTGACTGAGTTAATAAATTAATTTGCAGGGTAATTATCTGAACACCTTCTCTAAAACCACCATCTGTTTTTGCACTCTCTTATCACCACTGTGTCTTTTTTAGTCCTTCAGCATTACGAGAAAAACATTACAGGGGTCATCATGTTGCCTCTGGAATGACTTGCTGTGTTTGCCTGAAACAGCACTGACAACAGAGCATCTCTGTCTGCTCTGTCTGTGTGAAGAAGAGGGTCAACACGACAACGTTTGCCTCTAGTCTGGTTTGGATCCTCTCCCTCCTTCCTTTTTGCAGACAGCTGTTTTATGTTTGTTTGCTATTCCAGAGGCTTTCATGGTTACCACACACACACACAGTCGGTCGGAGAGGTGAGGCCACCAGTGTTTCGGTGTTTCAAGAAGATGAATGAGACTCACACACCTCCGAGAAGTGGAAAACACACATGAAGTTTGAATGCTTTAAGAAGTAAAACTTCAACAGCATTTCAAAACAGTTTAACCGTGCACTTTTTCATTGATTACTGTGTCTTCATAAGGGTCGTAAAGGACATTTTCAAATGTTTGTATATGATGAACATTGTCATCACTTTCTCACAAATGTCTAGAGGCATTCAAAGCTGAGAAATGGACTGAGGACTGAGAACTATGTGTTTTAAAATAAGAAGAATACCAGTGGATTTGTGACTTTAATGTTGAATTAATGTGCAATATCTTGCAGAGAGTTCATTGAGAAGGATGATGCTCTCTCATGACTGTACGGTAAATATGAAGCTCAGGTCAGCAGCCACTTAGCTTTTGTTTCATTCCAACAGTCCCTAACAATGTGCTCCATGGAAAAATAACTGTAAGAACTAGACCCCTGATACTAATGACTGAACACTTACGATATTACGATTAGTCTTACATGTGTCTGTATGAATCAAACTGAAAAAAAATCTCTGCTTTTGACAGCAGTGAGAGGTGAACTGCAGTGTAAAGTGTGATGTGCTTCTGGATGAACATGTGTGATGGATGTTTGTCTCAGCCCAAAGTGGACTTTGATACTCTGTGTTAACTCTCTCAGCAAACAGCAACATTTAGGGCACAAGAAGAAGTGCCAGTTCCCGGAGCTGCTGAACATAACAAACTTTGCCTCAGGTGCACAGGTTGCCCTTGCCAACATAAACCTTTTGAGACTTTCCATAGCTATAAGGAGATTTAAAGTGGCCTCAAATGAACAATTCTGATCTCTAAGGACTAATAAAGTGCGACCAGGTCATTTTGTCACATTTAAATGCATGAAAAAGAACTTGAGTCTTGTTATTTGGTGTACTTCCTCATATTTTATGTAGTTTGTGACTTTCTGAATGTTTTGGGATGAGGAAACTCCTTCAATAATGCGATGTAATGACCTATAGCTATCCAAAGGTTGTATGTTATTGTCATTTTCTCTCCAGTGTCAACAGCCAGTGGCCTACATCTTCTTCCGCTGGGTCATGTTCTCCATTTGATCTGTTTCAACTCATCCACAGTCTGGAGATAAATGGGCTGAAAAAGGGAAGAGCATGCCTGGCTAGTGACCTCTACTTCCTTAAGGTGTCATTTTTCACCAAGACAGCTGACTTCTTCACCTGGGAGTTCGTCTGAGAATTTCTCACTAGTTTGCTTATGGGTTACCTTCTTGCTGTGTCTTTATTATGGCAGATAACAGGTCTGAGTCTGTCATGGTTGCATAAAGATGAAAAACATTTTGATTATTATTAGAATAATATAATTCCTCATATTAAGCTACTGCCTGGATTTTACCTTTAAAATGTTATGCCTTGAACTTGTATTTCTCACACCTGTAGTCCTTGCCTTGATGATGCCTTCTTTTAATTAGATCAAGATCTTCTTTTTTAATGAGAGTCAAGTCTGCCACCTGCTGTTACAAAAGAAACTTTGGTTTTAAACCTCAGATTTATTTATACACCTATTGTTTAGTGTAGTCTGGATTCCAAGCACATTACACAGTATATACACATAGAGATGAAAATGGCAGGTACAAATTGCTCCCCGGGTGACCTGACAATGGCAGCCCACTGCTCTTGTGTGTTTCACCGCATGTTGCATGTGTGTGTTCAATCAGTAATGGGTTAAATGCAGAGAAAAATTTCGGTGTATGTAAAAAATATAAATAAAATAAATTAAAGTTTAAGTTTGCAAATAATTACTGAGAGCATAAGGTGCAAGTTATTATTTGATGAGAAACATGCAGAGAGAAATACCTCATTATATGCCTCTGCAGAGAAAGGGGCTTTTATGTTTTGCTATTTTACAAATGTTAAGCATAGAAGTATAGTAGATTACACATAATACAGAGGAAGTAGGAGTTAATGATAAGTAGATTCAGTTGGTAGAAGACTTCATATAATGAAACAGAACGTCATATTACGTGTGTGAAAGTGATGTTATATGACATGCAACTAAAAAATGTGTAATTTCTTAATATTTATTATTATATTCATTATTATATGATTATTATATGGGACTAATAAAGGATTATCTTGTCTTATTATTATGTCCTCTACGTGTATTCATTTTAGTGTAGTGACAGGAAGCCCCGCCCACTCGAGCCGCAGTAACACGCGATTGGACGTTCTCTTGAGTGACCTCACATGCGCAGTTGAAGAACAGCACAAACAAACCTTCACAGAATTGCACCCATGGAGGAAGATAATTCTCAAGAACTTCAACATGCTCACTCAGAGTTTAAACGGCAGAATTTCAAACAAGCGGAGGAACTGTACACAAACTTCATCTCCTCCTGCTTACAGTCCAGGTAGTGTTCGTATTTTATGTAGAAGCAAACTAGTGTTACGCCATATTGTGTTACCCGTCGAATTCATTGTCGGGTTTTTGGCTAACTACGCTAATGTAGCTCTCTTCGATGCCTTTTAATTGTTATACCATAGATCTATAAAAGTGTCATATTTCCACAGGGGTTGTGTGGCTAGTAATTTAGCCACTGCTTATAACAACCGCGGACAAATAAAGTATCTCCGGGTGGATTTTCATGAAGCAGTTGATGACTACACTTCGGCAATACAGGCTGATAGCCAGTTTGAAATACCTTTCTACAACAGAGGGCTCGTTCACTATAGACTGGGTAAGGACACTGTTTTGTCAAAAGTACTGTAGAAAGACTCTGTAAACAGCTGTCTGTCACCTTCAAGCCTGAAAGCGCCTAATGTCTTCAGATGTAAGATGTGTAGAGGTTTCTATAGAAGTTTTCTATCAAACACACCAGACAGTCGTCCGTAATCTTCCCTGTGACACCCTGGACAATGAGACTGGTCAGTCAGCCAGTGAAAAAACATTGGCTCAGTGTTTGTTTTGTGAAATTAAAACATGAGCGTGTTATGAGCATTAAAAGAGCCAAGCTTCCTTAACAAATGTGCCTTTTTTCACAAGCCTCCTGTTGGTCCTTTTTGCACAATATTTCTTTTTTTGGTTTCAGTTTCTTAGCCTGTGTAGCTGCCCACACAGTTTAACCGCTGTCTTTTAATATTGATTTAATCAATCATTGATTAGGCTGGATGCTTCTGTATACAAGTAGGTCATTCTCAAGACACTAGATGGAGCTGTGGCTTCGCTTGTACTCATGCTGCTCAGAAAACCCAAGTGCTGACTCTAATAACGATGTTTGTTTGGCAACACATTAAAAATCGTGAACTAAAACATTTTTTTATTATTATTATCTTACAGGATTTTTTGATGATGCCAAGAGTGACTTCCAGCAAGCATTAAAACTCAATCCAGACTTTGAAGATGCCAAATTGAGTCTGCAACAGACAATTCAGGACCAGCAGCACAAGATAAACAGGGGATACTGACGAGCTCATACAGTACAGAGTATATGTTTTATACATCCTAAAAATTGGGGATTAAAGAAAACGTGCTTTCTGTCATGTGTTGGCAGTTCACCTTAATTTCTATGAAGCCTTTGTGTAACAAATTAAGATGTCATTATTTAGTCTAAAGATGAACAGTTTTGTTTTCTAAAGATGTCAACATGAAGATGAATCTAAAATGAAATACAAATATCATTAAAACAGTCTGCACAAGTAATGCTGTCGCTGAAAAATCACACTGGGTCTGGCATGACACTTATCTGTATTTTTTGTTGAGCAGAGCAATAACAATTCATTTTCTTTACTGACTCAAAAATTGTAACAGCCTTATAAAATTAAAGTACATTAGTCTGTCAGTGGCCTGGGTGGACTGATTGACCCAGGTGCACCAGAGAAAACGATGAGCTTGGCTTTTACAATCATTAATGAAGCCAGTGGGATGAAGTTTGTGATTATAAATAAGTTAAGTATTTAAATACTTAAATTATAAGGAAGCTCTCAGCTGTGAATGCATCTTAAACTGAAGCTCAGTTTTAAGGTGATAAATGGATAAAGGAAAGGTACTTAGAGTTGTTTTTTAGTATGGATTACTTTGAAAAAACATTTCTAATTTCAAGCAAAGTTGTATATGTTTGTAATCAGTGAATAAATTATTTTTATTACTCAACTGACTAATGTGTATTTATTATTTTGTGCATAACATTTCAGTCTTTCCATACAGAAACTGTGTCTGAGGTGGGTGCGGAGTCACTCATGTGCTGCACCTGTGCATTGTGATTAACTGAAACATAAAACAGCTGGTGATACCTGAGTAAGGCAGTCAGCCCTTTCACTTCAGAGTTGGATTGTTGGCTGGGGCTTGTTGGGGTTTCAGTGCCGAGTTCTGATAGTGATTAGATTTTTTTTCTTGTTTGGCTGCACTCACACTGCAACATGCAGGGGTTTGAGAACATGTAAGTTCTTTTTTTTCTTAGTATGTGCTAGCTGCCTGTGTTAATGTTTCTAAATTGTGTTTTTTGTTGAAGTTTGTTATGGAACTTAATGGCTGCAGTAATCATCTTGGGTCAAGCAAGGCCAAATATGAAGCTCAATTCGCCATCAAGTAAGCCACTGTTGACTTGAAATCACTTTCATACCACAGTCTACTTTCTCATAAGCCTTTCCTTTAAACAGGCAGTGGTTTAAGGTCGGACTGTGTGGGTAATCAAATGAGGCTGTCGCTGGACAAGGCTTTAGCATTGGGGAACCAACTCGAGGTGGAAGCCATCAGTGAGTACAAAGTCTGCTAATGATGAGCAGCTTTGGGTTATTACTAGCAGAAATTATCCAAGTCATGTATGTCCTTTTTCCCTCTGTCCCCAGATGGCAGCCAGCACATTGTGTTGACACCCAGCTTGGCTGCTCAGTGTGGATACAGCATGGAGTCTGACCCGTGGGGTAACACCCGAATCTACACGTCCCTGATGGCCTGCTATGTGGACAACAAAGTACGCTAAATTGAAATTATTTATTTTATTTTATTTTGCTTTTTCCACTGATAAAGCACTTGGTATGGTTCATGAACCATCATGAATTTCTTTTTGTGCATTCGCTTGTAGGAGGATACAACATTTAATATTGGCCTGAGACTCAAAATGTACAGCCAGAGACCATCAGATATAGTTAGTCACAATGTGATGCAGACATGCAGCTATACTCGGTGGGCCTCTCGAGAGATTCTGTGCGACAGGAACTACATGGAAGTAGGTCACTTTACATTTGTTCTGCCATCTAGTGTTTGTGTGGTCATGAAAATATAACCAGTATTTTCTTGTGTTTTAGGTGTCAAACTATATGGCTTTACCTGATGCACAAGCTGAAGCTAAGGGGCAGTCTTGGGAAGACAGCTCAAAGAATGTCACTCCTGATGTATGTTAATTTTCATTATTACTACAGTTGACCTTATGTCAGCCTGCAACATTTGGCCTGCCCTTCAATAGAAGAAATGACAAGGGTCAAGTTTCTTTCCTCCCCTTCCCTTTAGGTGTCTGGTGCAGCACATGGTATCTGGAAGTTGACGTTTTACACTCCAGAACCAGTGTCCATGGTGCTGAGGGAGGCTGAACAAGCTGGCTATGGTGCCATGTCTACGTCAAATCGTCTGGTTATGCGAAGCCCGTACAATACAGCAGAGACCTATTCGGAGGATGTAAGCATCAAGCACCCATTCTCAAGTGTTTGTCTTTTCTTCCTTGTAAATGACATTAAGTCCTCTTCTAGGTGGCTGGAGTCCCCATGGAAGTCTTCAGGGTGAGTGTTTACTACAAGGCACCACAAGGTCTGAGTGTGGTGAACTTGGCAGCTGCTTGTCCCACAGGTGAATCTTAAATCTATGGCTTGCACAAGAAATACAACTATTACGGTAAGTTGTTTCAGTTAAGTCAACAGCTGCTTTTTCACCAACAGGTGGTGTCCTCTTCACTGAGGATGTAATCTCTTGGCATGTACCTCGTCGTGTGACACCTCTGCTAGATGACAGCTTTAAAATCGCAGAAATGCACATGGGCATCAATGGGCAGAGGCTAGATAAATCACAGATGGCCACACAGGGGTACACACTAGCTACCACAGACTTTCACATCGTCCTCGAGATCCCAGTTGGCTCGCCTGATGGTTACTACAAGGTTGGAAAGTCTCTAGATTTCATATGCAAGACTCTGGTCACTGGTCCATTTGCATGTTTTATTAAAATGCCATGAATAATTGCAGAGCCATGCCCCAGATTATCAGTACCACATCACGTACACTGTGGAGCCCATGCTTGAGGTACTGTGGAGGGCAGATAACACCCAAGAGAACACCAGATACAAGATTTTGTTTCCCATTACTACCCCTCTGATGCCTCGACCTCCCCACATCCAAGACGGTAAGATCCACTTTCTGATTTTTATTTTTTTTTTTTTTTTAAACTGTAGGAAATTCAGCTTTGTGGAAAAGCTGTAAACCTGCCACTGTCTCTCAGATACCGTCTCAGAGGACCGGGTGTTCAGTGTTCACCTGGGGACCTTCCTTCATGATGTGGAGTTAAAGAACATCACCTTCTCCACTGAGGTTCTCACTGTTGAGGAGTGCAGTGCCAGAGGCTTCACTGTCCAGGAGCAAAGGCTCCCCAGTGGAACCAAGAGCTTCTCTCTGCAAGTGCCTTTTGATGCTGACGTTGTCCTGACACAACATGTATGTGAACTGATTATGTATGCATAATGTCACTCCATATCAGCTGAAGTGTTTTCACTGGTATGATTGAACTTTTTATATCTGCAGAATTTTGAACATTTGGTTACAGCCTACTTCCTCCATCTGATCTTTGGGTTTATCATCCTGCCTGAGGAGACTCCATTCGCCCACCCAGTGGAATTGCAAGCGTTCCTGCAGGATGGTGGTGAGACCATCTTGATTCAATGCTTTGCTGTTGACAATACCTTCATGTAACATGAAATGAAAACCACCCACAGCTACTTCATTTACAGAAAAAGCTATGCAGCCAAATGGTTAATGCATTATCCTGCTTTTAGTGCCACCCAAGATCACTGGCACCTGTGATGAGAACTGGTTTTACATTGATGTGAAATACGGGAGTCCCAGCATCAATTTCAAGATCACAGTTGGACTTCGAGAGCTGACACCTGAGCTGGCTGAGGGCTACAATTTCCAAGAAAACAGTACACACTTCAGCCTCACGGTGCCATACAATGCCATGGACTCGGCCTTTGAGGTATGTTAAGAAACTGCAAACCATAAAGTACCTGCAATGGATAACTTAATTTTGTTTTACAGCTTATTACCTCAGATTCGGTCAGAGCCAGACTTGACCTGATTTTGTCTGACCCCATCAACAACTGGGTGGTGGCTGATCTCTACCTGGCTTGCAGCTTCCCCTTGATGACAACTAGTAAGATGTAAAACCTAAAATTCCTGCTGCATGGGTTCTAGGACATGTTGTTGATTCATTGCATCTTCAACCTTCAGAGTGCTATTCCAATGGAACAATGACTGCTTTGGCTGTAAAGGTGGAATCGGTGCCAAATCTCATCCCAAATTTGCTGACGTTGAAGGACAAGTCCTGCAAACCAGTGTTCAGTGACGAACGCTTTGCATACTTCTCTTTTAGTGTTGATTCCTGTGGGACCACTAGAACGGTAATCTCAAAGTCGCCTTCTTTCTAGAAAGTAAAGTGCCTTTGTTTAAATGTTATAATGAACTTTTTTTATTATTTATTTATTTTTTTTTTTTTTTAGTTCTTTGACCACTACATGCTATATGAAAATGAGATAGGTCTAGATTACAATGATGGAGCAGCTTATAAATCAACTGATCCTGATTACAGGTAGGAAGACTGTTGGAACTTCTATTCTGATGTACCATCTGTTAAGTGTTTTGAAGTTGGCTGCAATTCTAATGTGGTTTTATTTCTTTTGTAGGCAAACCATTTCCTGCTACTATGTGGTCAATGACACTCAGACTGTTGCTTTCAGCTATAAACCACGAAGTGTTGAACCCACAGCAGAGATTGGTTCAGGACAGCTGGTAGTGCAAATGCAGTTGGCTCAGGGTGAGATTCCATTTTACAAAATGGACATCCCTTATCTTGCTGCTGCATAGAAAATGCATTAACACACATTTAATGGGTCTCTTGCAGATTCATTGTATGAAGTCTTCTACCAAGCAGAAGATTATCCAGTAGTGCAATATCTGAGGCAGCCGCTGTACTTTGAGGTGGAGCTGATGCATTCTGCTGACCCACAGTTGGAACTCATCTTAGAGAACTGTTGGGCAACCCTTCATGAAGACAGAACATCTATGCCCAGCTGGGACATCATTGTGGATGGGTAGTGCAGTTTTGTTTTTTGTTTTTGTTTTTTTTAAAATACAATACTGCAAGTAATCTCAAAATTCAGCTTTACTTTCATCACTGAAATGGCTGGGGGGGGGGGGTTAATTTGTATACACCGTTCAATGGAATTTTGATATACACCAGTCACATTATGTCTAAAGGCTGTGTTTTTTAATTCCTTCACTAGCTGTGAGAACCTCGATGACAGCTATGTGACGATGTTCCATCCTGTCCAAAGTGACACCAGGGTGGCAATTCCATCACATGTCAAACGCTTCTCTGTAAAGATGTTCACCTTCACCAAAGACAAAGAGGTTCTGAAGGATGAGGTAAAAGACTTGGACATCCAAATGAGGCTTCTGTTGGTCATTGGTGCATGTAACCTTGCATAGTAAATCCTTCTCTGTCCAGATTTATGTCCACTGTGATGCAGTGATTTGTGACACAAACAGCCAGGCAGACCCAGCCTGCAGAGGCCAGTGTGTCCATCCTACAGGCATGAGTATCGCCAGAAATCAAGCTATAAAGGGAGGAATAAAAAGAGGTAAGCAACCAAATGTTAAACTATGGACTTGATCTTCTATTAACTATAATTATATGTGCTGTTGGTGATCTATAATTTTGTCTCTAGGCCAAAGTAGTTCAGACTCCACTCACCAAAGGCAGCTCTCATCTGGTCCAATTCTTCAGTTAAACAGTCTGAAACCTCTGAATAAACAGTTTTCTTAAAATTCCTTGTCCTTCCTGTTTCAAGCTTGGAAGAATTCCTTGTTTGTTTGTCCCACCCCCACCCAACCTGCATTGGTCATGCTGTATAGTTAACTGCAGTGAAACTGGAGCTCCTGTTCCTCTTTGGGATAGCTGTTGTAAGTTGGCCACATTGGTAATCCTGGCTAGAGTTGTGGTTAGTTCCCTTAAAGAAACCTTGACATACACCACCTTCATGAGCTGCCATACAGTTTTTGTTTTTTTTTTTTTTTTTTTTTTAAACTGACCTTGTGATTAAATACTTAATTGATCCCAAAGGAAGTTTAGGGTATAGTGAGACCACCAATGCAAAATGAATACTTTAAGTGAACTAAAAGGTGTAAAACCGACAATATATAAAACCAAGTAACATCAAACTAAAACCCTGAGGAAAAGGTTAAGGCAGGAACTCAAGTGGCCTCCTGAGCTGGAAGTGCTGTTGCTCAGACACAGTACAATGAATGCAATGGAAGTGGTATAGTGCATTGCCAGTAAATGATGACCAGTGCATGCATCAGATCCTATGGAAAAAGTTGTATGCAGACTGAATATAAAGAAATTCAATATTAAAAGCTGAAATGGGCACAATGTGAATACCTGGCAGGATTGCAGAATCTCCTGTATTTTGGACTTGCAGCTTCAAAAGAAGTGTTTTTCTCAGTTCATGCTAATGATATCAGCTGGGCAGATGGTTATGTTGCCAGATAGCCACCTCCACCCACAAAACAATGTTGAATGGAATTTCACTGGCCATGCTCACAGAATTCAATTTGGAAACAAACTCTTCCAGAAACATCTGTTACTGTGGATAAGCAAGATTTCTCAGAACGGCTTCCTACCAGAAATCCTTCATTAAAAATTGATCAACTGATAAAATTGATACACTAGAATCCAGAATAATGGGATGCACTTGTCACTAAATACTGTATATGAAACTGATGTCAGCATTGTGTAGACTGATAAAATGCACATCCGTTTGCTAACCTTCATAGGAACATTTGTGTGTTGTCAGTCTAAAGTTGTAGCTCCATAAGGCTCTTATCATGTATCACCAGGAGCAGGTTCATCAATTGTCATGTTCACATGTAAAAAAAAAAAAAAAAAAAAAAAAAGTAGATACTGTGTATTACATTTAAAGTTAACATTTAATATGCTTCACTTTAGTTGTGTAAGATCAATAAAACTAGAACTAAACCACTGTACATATTTTGCATGCTATCAGATAGTATAATTAATTTCATTTGTGCCTCAGTCAAGTCTTAACTGAAAGGGGAAGTAAGAACAAACATACAGTGTAGGCTCCACCCCATAGAACCTTTGGAAATACATTAGTACTCGTTTCCTGCCTCAGGATGTCTTGTGCAGCATCACACATTTGGACCACACACATTTTTTAAAGCAGCTAAAGCTTTACATGTATCTCACATTTCTTAACATCCATGTTCATCCATCTATAGCCACTTTATCTGTGCAGTTTCACAGGGGGGCTGAAGCCTATCTCAGCTGACAATGAGCAAGAGGCGGGGTACACCCTGGACTAGTCATCGGTCAACTGCAGGGCCAACCCACACACACCAGCTGTGCTACCCCCTTTCATTAGTGTTTAATACAAAATTAAAAATTTCAACTTTGTTTTGGTGGATTGTCTTTGGTTGCATTTTGCTTGAAATTCATAAAAAGTCACTGAAAGTCAAGTCTACAAAGTGGACTCATCTCCATCTCCCAGTTAACATGTCAAAAGGAAACAATGGAACTCAATTTTTGCTTTAAAAAAAAAAAAAAAATTTTATTGTTTTTGTCAGCTTATAAGTATGGGTCCTGATGACACATGTCTGAAACTATGGTCATCTGGAACAGCTCGTTTTTGACCTGTGAAAGAAAAACATCTTAGACACCAAAAAGAAAAAAAAAAAAAAATCTCAGAATGAGATGTCAGTACCTTTTGTCTGGTTTTCCTTGCTTGAACACTGCCTATTACAAGCTCCACCCAGTGGATTTCTGGCATCACAAATCACCACATCACAGTGGACAAAGATCTGCAAGAAATGAAACAGATTTATGGCTGCTGCAATTGACATTTAGTATTTAATAAAAGAAAAAGAAAAAAAAAAAAAAAAAGGACATCTCTATTTTAATAGCTGAAATTACCTGGCGACTCAAGTTCTCTTTATCTTCAGCAAAGGCAAACATCAGGACCTCAAAACGCTTAAAGTGAGAAGGATACTGAACTCTGGCATCAACCCAAACAGGATGGAAGATCACCTGGTACTGGTCCACTGGGTTTACACAGCTGATAGGGAAAAAAAAGAAAAAAAAAAGAAAAAAGGAAGCAATTCCCATTACTGTATTTTTAATTGGTTAAGGAAGTCCAAGCCTGTTAGCAGAGTAACCACCATGTTCTTATTTCATCCACCAGACTGGGGTTTTTGCCAAACCAATAATATCCCATTCAAACCTCTTTGGACACCATGTTTATGAGGGAAAAGACCAATTCCCATGTTTCAGTTTCTCTTGCTGGAGTTTGAAAATTATATTTTCTATATGAAGGCCAAGATTAATAAGTTACCCATTGATGATGAGGTTCCATTTGGGTTGTGATGTCCTGTCGTTGTCAAGTGTCGCCCAGCAGGTCTCCAGCTCCAGTGATATTTCAGGCTTTGTAGACCTCAGCAGTTCCACCTCAAAATACAACGGCTGTTGTAGGTACTTTGTTATGGGATAATCCTCAGCGCTGTGAAATACGGTGTAGGAGTCGTCTAAGTCAAGAGAGACGGTACATGTTGAGAAGAATTATTAAGGATACAAACAGGAACTATGGCACACACTCAGGCATAAAATATGAGTGACTTAATTGAACTGTAAAGTACATTGCCCTCATTCTACTTGCCAACTTGGTCATTAAGACAATTAAGTTCAAGATGAGTCAATGAATTTGGTGTCACTAAGCATTTTAAAGTTAGGGAGGAAGAAAAGGAGATCCCAACGTTGGGACTCCGATGTGAAAACATTTGAGAATGCAATGCAATCAGGACGTCTTACCCAACGCAAGTCTCATTGCAATTTGCAGTTCGCCTCTTGCATTTTCAGCATACGGTTCACTCCTGCGAGGTCTGGTGTGGAAGGCCACAGCATGGGTGCCATTGATGTCATAATAACAAGAAACCTTTAACCTGAAGAAAAAGGGACAAACCATGAGATAAGACCATTTGGTCAGTGTAGTGGCAGAATTGATAAAAAAAAAAAACAAAAAAAAAAAACAAACAAACCAAAAACATTTCATATGAATTTCAACATTCATTTAGTTTTGACCCCACTTACAATGACAGTACAGATAATTTGTTGTCTTGGTTTATGGCAAAAAGTGTCAGTTGCAGAAAATAATACCCTTTAATGTCAATTTTTTTCCCCCCCGTATTGCATGTATGCAACTTCCAATAAAGTCACCGCAATTAGTCCAAAATTTAGTCCGAGTTCACATATCTTTTGGGTGGACATGAATGTGCATTTAGGGCTGCAAATAAGTATTTTCTTTATTGGTTAATTTGCACCAGATTTCATCAAATAGAATGTCACAAAATGCCAAATGCCAAAAGCTGGCATCTTGATACATCCACTTTTGTTCAACCAAAAGTCCAAAACACAAAAGATACTCGTTTCACCATCTCATAATGACCAAGAAATTCAGTAAATGTTCACATTTGAAACTGGAATGATGGAAAATTACATTTTTGCTTACCAAATGATGATCAAAACAACTGTTATGACTAATCATCTGAGACACTCACTCGTACTCCGGCTCATTCAACGTTGATTCCGTTTTTGTTTCAAGTTCGTCTGGCAGAGAAATTTCATTTTCATACAGCATTATGTTGGGCAAAAACTAAGAAAAAAAGAAACAAAAGGAAAAGGTTTCATAAGTCAAATTTCAGTGTATGAAAGGGAAAATCATAAAATAAATAAAAGTTCAGTAGCATGCTACCTTTCTGGTCGTCCCGCAGGAGTTCCCAGTGAACACAAAGTAAGCGTAGCGGTCATCGCTGTAGGAGGGACCACAAGTGGGATCCCTGAGGGTGAGCTGACTTGGGTTCAGACTGGGAACAGACTCTAGTTTCACAGCCAGAGCAGTCATGGTTCCGTTAGGGAAACACTCTGAAAGATGGGGATCAGAAATGATCATGTACTTAGTGTTTTGTGAGAAGTATATATTAAAAAAAAAAAAAAAAAAAAAAAAAAAAAAAAATGCTTATTTTCTCCAACAAACCAGTCAGCGTTGAGAAGAAATTGCAAGCCAGTGAGAATTCTTTGATATTTTTGTTGGTTTCTGGACTCCTCAGAACCACATCAAGTCTGCTCCTGATGGATGACGCCTGAACAGCCTGACAAGTTTTCACATGCATCATATAGACAATGATAATCTCCTCAAGCAAGGTCATTGAGATACAGCTCAACATACCACTTTGTTTAAGAGAATACAGATCCTGATCGCACCTCAAACACAACAGCGGGGCCTGAAAACGGCACTACAAAACTTAAATGTGTTCCGTTCTCCATGAGGCCGTACTGCTGAGCCAGACCTGCTGTCAGCATTTGTTTTCCCACAATGGTCTGAAAGTTAAATCCGTGGGTTCCATATTTCACAAGGATGTAGAAGTTTTGATAGTCACAGCCTCCAGAAATAGAAGGAGAAACTGCAAAAGGGAATGAAAATACAGATTTTAAAAGACAGAAATTAAGCCTTTGGTTTATAGTCTTCGATAACAAAACCAGTTCTGTAGCTAAATTGCAGTAAACGTTTTAATTTTGACCATCTACATTACAGCAAGACTGATATGGATGATTATCTTGTGCGCTCCCCCCCCCCCATGAATGAAATCACATCCATGAAGACGTACCAATGTCTACTAATTTTGCTTCTAGATAAGCAGTGTGGGAAAATGGTGCAAACTCTGGCAGAACCAGCAAGCCAAAGGTCAGGTGAAGAGAGTAGACGGTTATCCCCATTTCTCTCTGTCAGGAAATACAGAGAAAGATAAGCAGACATCCTTAAGAGGGGGAAAAAAAAAAAAAAAGAAAAATTCATCTCCAAGTTGAGAATAAAACATACCATTTGTAGTACAACACGGTCTTTGAAAGGCACTTCTAGTGTGAAGACCTTAGAGCTGCCGTCAGGGGACATGTGCTCCATGACGTTAAAACCTCTGGCACTGCAGTCCGTCACAGTCAAAACCTCAGAGGGGAAGGTAATGTTCATTAGTGCCACATCAGAGCCAAAAGGCCCGAGCAGCACTTTAAACAGCCGCTCCTCAGGAACAGTGTCTGTGGGGCAAATAATAAGAATTAAAAAAAAAAAAAAAAAAAAAAAGACAGCACATTAAGACAGCTTGCAATTACCTTAAAGTAAATAAAGAATTAGCATCAAGACAGGACTCACTGTCGATTACTCGCGGAGGACGAGACAGTAATGGTGTTGTGATGGGAAGGAGGACTTTGTATCTCGTGTCCTCATGAGTGACATCTTCAGTCCAGAGCAACTCGAGCATCGGCTCAATCGTGTAAGTAGTGAGATACTGATCATCCTGAACATGGCTCTGCAAAATTAACTGTCCTTGGTAAAGACTTCCCTGAATTACATTATCTTGTCAAAAAAAATAATAATAATAATAAAAAGCCAGAAGTTGAATGTTTATGTTTGTACTGTACTTCACATAATGATTTTAGAGATGTTTTCAGAATTGGTGTGTTCAAGTTTGCTTTTTTAAAATTTGACTCAAAAGCCAGAAAAAAAACAAAATTGAAAAAACAGATTATTGATTAAGATGGATTATTTAATGTATTTACAGATTTCACTACACTTGCAAACTAAATATTTTTGTCACTAATTTATGAACTTTAGCTCTGGAAAACAAATGTGAGAAATTATAACCATCTTGTTTATTTTTGGACTTTTCATGGTATTAATAGTTCTACAGGTAAATCTCAGTGCCACTGACCTTAAAGTAGCCTCCAACAGCCCCAACAGGAATTTCCACAATGATGTGTACGTCATTGACAGAAAGGGAGTAACGCCTGGCGGCCATCTCGGCAGGTTCAAGCCTCTGGCCGTCGATGCCCATGTGAACCTCTAACAATGTAAACTGGCCTGATGAAATCAGAGGGTCAATGTGCCGCGGCAGGAACCAGCTGATTGCGTTTGGAGTGATGAAAACACTATCTGTACACAAAATGGCAAGCATATACAGCAATTAACTGCAGTCAGGGCCAAAATACGCAGCCAAAATTTTACAAACAGGCCTACAGATGTGGTGAGACGCAGAAAAATCATACATTTTTTGTTTATTAAAATAAATGTATTACTTGATCCTTATTTGATATAGATGAGGCAAAACCATTCTAATATCTGCTAAATACATATGAAGACACAATCAGGAAACTGCTGGTATGTACCAGCTTCTTTTAAGCTCACTAATAAATCAAATGAGGTTACATCTGTACAAAACCTCTAAAATACATGCAAAAGAAATTCTCCTTGCTGCCAAAACCTCCTACTCCCAGAGTAAACGCTTGACCTCTGTGTCCTACAGCCCTGCCTCCTGTTCACCAAACATGCTCATTACCCTCAAGTTTTGGGCAGGCAGCTGCTGCATCGATTTGAGTCGCCAGCCACTTCTTTTCAAATATTATGGAGGTTTTTAGCACAGTCATGGGCACCCCTGCTACCTGCAGGGTGAGGATACAAAGAAGAATATGTACATGCTTAGTACGGTCCATTTAACAGCTGAGCATTCATGTATCCTGTCGGAGCAAATTAATCCCCCCCCCCCAAATGTGGGAAATTCAACATAATGGGGGATGCAAATTAAATGAAGGTAGCACAATAGATTTAACTGTGCCAACTGGATTTCAGACAAAGTAATCATTTAAAAAGGCAGTGTGATTACATTATTTGATCTAAAGTCAATAGATTACTGGCTGCAAGTGCAAGCCAGTAGTGAGTTATCTAATGGGTTGCAAGTAATTTAACCAGAGTCTGTCTGAGGAATAAGACATCACATTGGGCTTGTTTGAAATGAAGGAAACTGCAGTCCACTCACATTCTGGATGTACGTCTCAGGTGAAGTCTTTGGACTTCTCAGAAACAGCCTCGTAGCGGTGTTTGCAATCCCGTAACCACTTCTCTGGGCCTCAGCCACCTTCATAATCCTCTCCTCAGGAGTGAAGAACACAAGCGTTGTGATGCTGAATCCTGTATCTACGGGCTGTTTCTGTGAAGCAAATGAAGACATGTCATTAAATGCTAAAAGATGTTTCCAGATTATGGAGAAAAAAAAAAAAAAAAAAAGACAAAACGAGCTCAGACCTCAGCAGCTCGTCGAGGATCACCAAACTTTGAATTAGCCCCTGGGACCGGATGTTCAGGGAGGGCATAATCAGCTGCAGCTGCCCTTTTCACAGACACCTAGAAATGAGGCCACTCCATGAGTGATAATCAATCTCTCCCTCTCCCCTCTGCAGTGACATGAAATGCACCAGCCTTGATGCATTTCATACAGCCACTTATCATATAGACTCCAACATGACCCCGTAGAGCCCTACAGCATTCGCTTGCCTCCATGTAGCTGTGGTCACAGACGATTTCTCTGGAAGCCCAGGCAGTGTAGTGGCAAGTTTTAGCCACCTCGTACAGCTCGTCTTCAGCCATCCAGTTCCCATGCAGTCGAAGATTTAAAGTTGTTGTGAATGCCTTATCTTCCTGCAAACACACATAAAATAAGTCTTGAAATGATGAGCACATTAAGAAACACACTTGGATGCTCCTGTACAAAATATCTCCAGTCTCATTACCACATTTTGAGCGAAACAGTTTTGAAGGGAGGCATAAATCATGGCGTTCCCCAGCTGGTCCGTCTTCAAACTGAAGCCACACTGAGAAGCTAAACTTGGTGTGAGAAGGATGGCAGAGTTATCTGGGGAGGAAGAGAGGACAGTCAGAGAGAAAACGGGAGACAAAGTGAAGAACAGAAAGTGAATTCAGAAACGTCGGCTTACTGGTGACAACAGCAACTTCCAGAAGTTTTCCTTCAAGTGGACCGACATCCACACGCATGACATTCCCCAGGCATTTGGGGCTGATATCTGGGATGAAACATGAAGCATAAGGTAGAATTAAAATGCTTTTGTAAAGAAGTAACCACAGTAATGGAAATAATGGCAATACTGACAAAATAAAAACTTACTTATGGAGGGTTTCTTTTGAGCCTCTGTGGTTACAAGTGCTATCAGGAGAATAAACCACCTGAAAGAGATTGAATCATTTTAAAGTAACCAGAAAGATCTGAAACTTTAAAGGAAAACAATGGATAAAGCAGAAAAAACACAAAATCACAAACCCAAATCCAACTACACAACCCATAGTGTGAAGGATGGAGAAACTGGTAGCTGTAGGTTTCCTGTTTTTGCGGTTTTTAATGAAGTTTGTGGCAGGAATGAACTCTACAGGCCAACCCCTTGGGCAGACTGAGCGAGCTTCCTGCTCAACAAATGCAACCGGTAACAGGTGGATCCAATCGAAGATAATTGTGTGGAGGCCTGAGCTGAGACTCAGCATGTTCTGCTAAGAGGTTGCTTCTCCTTGCTGACTTAAAGTCAAAGAAGTTGATCTTATTAGGACTTTTATTTTATTGATTTTATTAGAATTATTAGAGTCATCAGGATCATCAGCTCTTCATGTGCAGATGAAAATTAGATCAATATATTAAGTTATAGAATATATCTTTAGGAAATACTTTATAGAATATAAACTACTGGTGTAAAGAATGAAAATGAAGATTGAAATATAGAGATAATAAATTAACAATTTACAAGTAAACACAGTACAATATACAGATATAAGTACGCATAAGGGAGGAAAAGAGGACTAGACTGTTGAGTTACAGCAGTTAGGAATGAAGGACCATGAAGCATGTTTTAAATATTTTTTAATGTAAAGTAAATTTAAAGCGTTTCTATTGAATATTTAAGTTACCAAATTACCCCAAAACCCAATTAGACAAGCAGTGCATCTCAGTCTCAGTCCTGTCTGGGGTCATTTACCTGCTTTGCCATGGCACAGAAAAAGCACACAAACCCTGGGCTGAAAATGGTGCACAAATGTGAATTCATCTTCATGAGATGTAGAAATGTTAAAATGGCACATTAATTTTATGCAGCAGAGCAGAGAAAGTTCACCATATCTTGAGAAGAACTGCTGTTATGCACACCTGGGAGACACTGTGGATGTTTTTATTGAGGTAAAATTATGGACGGGAAAACTTGCCAAACTATTCCATAGATTACAAATGTTCAAACAGGGCTCAGAACACTGTTTCCATTGTAAAAATGTGTTGAATCTTCCCTTAGCAGCCAAATACCGCCTGGTTTGGCAGGTTGTCCTGCCAGCAGTGCTCTCACATGGGAGATTGAAATGTCAGAGTGCGATTTACTTTACTCCCTCTAGCGTGCAGGCAAGCTGTTGCCAGCTGCTTTTAGTCGCAGTGGCTTTATAGAAAAGGCTACAATGCGCTTTTTTTTTTTTTTTTTTTTTTAAAAGAAAAGATATTACTCATGAAGTGATTATGATCTTATGATGAGTCTTATGATCTTATAAAGAAGATACAGACCAAATATTAAAGCAGAGCCAGAGATCAATTGCAGGCACGTAGTGATATAATTAATAAAATGTCATAAAGTGTAATATTACAGTAATTTCTCGCAGGGTGGCCCCACATCCATGCTGTCTCCATCCCTCCCTCGCTCTCCTCTCCTCCTCTCTGGCCCCTCCCTGTTCCCTGTAAAAGGGAACAAGCTGCCGCTGTGCCGCCGTCCCGCCTCCAGCTCTTCTTGTCCCGTCCGTGAAGCTGCAGCAGTGCGCGCTCCTTCCTCCACCGACTCGCGTTGTGCGCCTTCCTTTTTGTTGTTGTTGTTGTTGTTTGTTTTTTAACCAGAATGTGAAAACTAAACCACCCGGATAAAAGTTATTTTCATGGAAAGAAAGGCTCCAAGTACAGGTACGTGTGAGTCTTCACGTTTTGCATTCAGTCTTAATGAGATTAAAAGTAAAATAGACTTATTTGCGTATAGGGTTTGGTGGGGCAGTGTTAGATCTTGGGTTTCATGCAAACCAGGGCGTTGCTCTGGATTTCAAGAAGAGTAAATACTGGAAAACATAAACAATACAGAAATGTACTCATGCTGGAAAAAGTCTCTGTTTTCAATATCTGCTTGAAATTATGTGTACATTCAGTTTCAACTTGTTGCCTCTCGTTTCCTGAGTTACTCTAGTCCGCTCTGTGATTTGATTCTCCCGGTGATAATCCTGTACATGAGCCCTCAAAGAAGTGACAGCACCTCACGCCTCGTCACTCACTCCAGCTCAAGCCATTTCCTGTGTGCGCTGTATTGATTTTTTCTCTTCCAAGGACTAATGTGGTCTACAAACAGTGCAGTCAAATATGACTTGACAGACATCTCTTGATAGAAATGTACCACTTACCGTGTTGACTGCATATGATTGTGAAGCATTTTCTTGTCATAAAAAGAGTCTTTAAAACTGACTGATACTTTATTTCTTGTTGTAATGTCTCTCTGGGGGTATCATCAGGACAATGGGGTATGGGCAAATCCTCCACCGGCAGGGGAATGAGGAGGGCCAGGTCCACCTCAATGTGGGAGGTGTGCGACACAAAGTGGATCCAGACACGCTGCTCCGTTTCCCTCACACACGCCTGGCTCGTCTGCTTCACTGCCAAAGCGAGGCGGCGATCCTGGAGCTGTGTGACGACTACAGCCCTGCTGACAAGGAGTACTACTTTGACAGGAATCCCCGGGTTTTTCTCTGTGTGCTCAACTTCTACTACACAGGGCGCATCCACATGATGGAGGAGCTGTGCGTCTTCTCCTTCAGCCAGGAGATCGAGTACTGGGGCATCCAGGAGCTCCACCTGAGCTCCTGCTGTAACAGCTGGTACCACGAGAGGAAGGAGTATATCGAGGACAGAGACTGGGACATCAGGAGCGACGACCAGCAGCAGCCGAGCTTCAGCTCTTCCTTCGAGGAGCTCTCTGCTCTCGATAAAGACCTGGACAAGTTCAAGGGTGCCTGGTGTGGAGAAGTGAGGAGCTACGTCTGGCTCAGGCTAGAGGATCCGGGTCACTCAAGAGGTTCAAAGATCATCGCTGTGGCCTCCCTCAGCTTGGTGTTGACCTCAATCGTTGCCATGTGTGTCCACAGCATGCCCGAGTTTCAGCGTGTGGATGAAAATGAGAGACCCATAGAGGATCCTGTCCTCACCATCCTGGAGGAGATTTGCATTGCCTGCTTTTCTGCTGAGTTCATGATCAGACTGCTTGTTGCACCCTCACGCAGGAAGTTCCTTGGAAACCCCTTAAACATCATTGATGTAGCCTCCATTTTGCCATTTTACGCCACTTTAGCTCTGGAAACGGCCGATGAGGAGAGCACAGAGGAGAGTGAGGACTTAGAAAATGTGGGAAAGGTGGTGCAGGTTCTGCGCCTCATGAGGGTTTTCCGAATCTTGAAACTGGCTCGTCACTCCATCGGGCTGCGAGCGTTGGGTGCCACCGTCCGCCACAGCTACCACGAAGTTGGTCTGCTCCTTCTCTTCCTCTCAGTTGGAATCTCCATCTTTTCTGCCCTCATCTACTTTGCAGAGAAGGAAGAGAAGAACACAGATTTGGGGACCATCCCTTCAGGCTGGTGGTGGGCCACAATCACCATGACCACCGTGGGTTATGGTGACACCTGCCCAGAAACTCTGGCTGGGAAGATAGTGGCCACGTTGTGTATCATCTGTGGCCTGTTAGTGGTGGCTCTGCCCATCACTATCATCTTCAATAAATTTTCAAAGTATTATCAAAGAAACAAAGCCATGGAGGGACAGTGCATCACTAAGCCAGAAAGACAAGACCCAGAACTCCCATACTATAACATCAGAGACCTGTTCACAGACAGTTTGTATCCCTTTATAGGAGCGTTTGCCTTCAGGACCAGTCAGAGCAGTGCCGGGGACGATACAGATGCCTCCAGTCTTCAGGACATAGAGGTGTATGATAATGACACTTGTGAAAATGGGGCAGCAAAATGAGATTACTGCCATTTCACTTAGTGTCACTCTCTTTATGATTGAAAGTTACTCCATGTCCCTCCGGGCAGAGCGTTCCATCACTGACCCTGCCTCCATGCCCTGTCTTCCTCCTGCAATTTGACAGAGAAATATAGCGGCCACGATTTTTTTTTCTACAAGGGAATAGCTTGTGAAATATACAGCATTGCTAAAACCAGGAATTCTAAAGGGAATTATCTGAACCTTGCTCAGAGGTTTGAAAGCCCATTTTCTGCTTGAGAAAACTCCGACGATGCATGTAGGAGGCCATAATGTTAATGTTTTTCAAAGTAATGCCCTGTATTGATTCGTCTGCTCACTGAAAGTTCAGGCTGAGACTTCGGCGAATGCGAAGTCTGGAATGACAGCAACACAGTTTGATGTTTAAAAATGGCATTACAGACCTGTAAGTTGACTTATGTCTCACAGTCTGCATGAACCACAATGAATGCTTTTTAAAAGAGAGTACTATATGTTAGTTGTGTAGAATTATGCAATAGTATTGATGCGGAGAGGCCGTGCAACTCTCTCTTGGAGCACTGTGGAATATGTCAGCTCATTGTTGTTACAACTTCTGTTCTGGACAGTTGTTTTGGCATGCTGGATGATTCCTGGGCTGGGGGGTGTACCTCGTGAAAATAAAAATTGGGAGAAACATACCTCTTATTTGTGACATGGCATACAGTTAGCTGTACTACTTGTCCATTGAGATAAAGGTTTTCACCTCATAGCCTTTTCTTATGGCCATATATTGAATGACTATAAAATCTAAATGGAAATCATCAGCAATGTCTTTTCATCAACAGTAAAAATGCACTGAAACTGCAGAGGAAACTTTCCTTACCTATTCCGTCTTTTCCTGAAAGTATTGATTTTCTGTCCCCTGTTATAATCTCTGGTTGGATGAGCTGCTGCCCTTCAAGATGTTAAAGATCTTTTCACTGCAGGAGTCTCAAAGGTGTTGACTGGATACAGTTGACCGGACACATACTGCAAAATGTTGCGTGAACCACTTAATATCATATTGGTCTTAAAGTTTTTGTTTTTTTGGGGTTTTTTTTTGCTTGCTGGCTGAATTTCATGGCAGCTGAGTGAATGAAACCTATTAAAATTATAGTAAATGGGTGCTTGAATTTGAGGGGACACAGTTCTTACTCCACAGTAGGTTGTGTAAAGACTTAACAGCAGCCTAACCTAAACAGATAAGCCCATTACCGTCTGGTTATTTGTTAATGGCATTAAATGAGTTTCAGTTTCTGAACGTCCCGTATCAGGTGTGCATCACATAGCACATTAGTGTTTTGCTTAATCCACACTTTGTGTTTTTTGGCTATGTCAGCTGCCATTTTTTATGGCAAACACGGAGTATTGGTACAGACAAGCATTGATTTTCAGTAAATAGTACACTTAAATACACAAGTGCAGAGCACGGGTGATACCATATAGTACATAACTGTGGCTTTGCAAATGACAGTAAATAAATAAAATTATGCAAAAAAAAAAAAAGTCCACAGGGTCACAAAGAGAAAGGGGTAAGAAATTCTGTCACTCAAAATTATGTTTATTTGTCCATCTTTTCTCAAGATCTTGCTTTTTTGTGCATTTTTCAGGTCTTCTGGACATTTTTCAAATGAAGTAATCTGAAAAGGAATTTAAAAAAAAAATCACTCTTTGGCTCCTAACTTGTGTCAACACTGAGGTCAAAAAGTGTGATGAGGGTTATTAAGAGTTTTATTTGGCTTGTGAGCCACTGCAATAGTAATAAAAAGTAACTATAGGGAGGTAATGATGGATGGATTCCATGAAATGATAACCGATGCATATAATGAGCATAACTGCCGCTGTACTGACACTTTGAGTGATGCTGTCACCAAACATTCCCCATAAGAATAAAAATACTATAATTTAACACTAGTGGAAGTAGTGAAAAAAGCATGTTGGGGACAGTATGAGCTAAAAGTGGGAAAGAAAGTGTTGGTGGAAAACAGCATCAATTGAAATCTGCTCAGCTTAACTTGAGTTTAAGGACTCTTACAAATCTGGGATGTTTATTTGATGTTTGTGTGAACGGTGAGGAATCCATCACAAGAGTCGCAGATGACAATCCAGCACAGTCTGCCACAGATGATAGTTTTGTGTTCCTCGCCATTACTCCCAGTCTCATGGCTCTGTTGAGGAGAGATAGATGGCAGTATTCTGTCAGTAAAAATGAATTCAGACGGTGAACTCATCTCTGTGTTACCCGTAATTTCACAGAGTGAAAGTACCTTTGCTATTTGCTCGTCTGACTAATTTTATGAGGGCAAATGCGGCTGTTACAGTTCAACTGGCAACCATGGAACAACTTTTTGCTCTAAAGGCACAGCTACAGATGGGACCTGAAGGATCCTTCATTTTCACCTTATTTTGATTCCTTATCTTATACACACTGCCGACGATATGTTTGGTGCTCCAGTCTGCATGATTTTACTCCGATTCAGCAGCTTGACATCATGAGCACAACAACGGCATTCTTCTTCTTGCATATGGCCACCTACTGCATTGGACTGCCTAGATGATGTTCTGTATTTCCCATAATCCCATTATTGTGCATTTCTTGTTTCTTTAGAGTAGTTGGTCTCCTTGGGTAAGATATGAGCAAAGTATGCTGTAGTCTGTCTAGTCTGCAGTGTGGAGTGTGCCTGATATGTACTTGAAGACTAACAGTGTGCTTTAGCTTCCCCCTTAACATACTCAAGACGTGCATCTCCCATTAGCTTAGAAGACGGTGTCAAATCATGGGATATGAATGAGAGGAAAGAACCCTGCAGTAGTATTTGTACCTCTTACCGTTTCCACTACTGCTACTCTCAGTTGCAGGCTCACAGTCTTTCATACTCCACACTGTCTAAACTGTTGACTCCTGTACTGTGGGGTGCGGGGGTGATGTGGACCTCACGTTAGATAGCAAAATAAAGTTTGTAACTAAAACAAGTGGGATCATGTTTAAGTAACTCTTTAAAGGCAACAAGATACACACTAATGTATCACATTAATCACTTGGAGGCCACTTAACAGGACGTGAATGACATTGGTCTGTGTGCTGTTAATGTAAAGGAGAGGGGGGAGGGCGGGGGAACAATTACCTGTAAAGGTCACAGTGAGTGTTTCAGGACAAATGTCACTGAAATGATTGGGAGAATTGTGTTTCAAACCTCCTCTTTAGGCTTTTTTTTTTTTCTTTAAATGAAACAGCAACCTTCATAACATTAACCTGGATGTGAGGTTGCTCACCGCGATGGTTCTGCTTGGTCAAATAAAGTCTTCATCCAAGCTGATTGAATGTGGTGGAGCATTAAACCACCAAGATAAAAGGTGTCCCCGAACAATCGAATTCCTGTCAGAAACACTATGGTCAGTTTCATGAGTGGGAAGTAAAAACAAATCAATAACATTTATTTAAGCTGTTTTCTTTATTTTCCTCTCTCTCTCTTTGAGATTTATATTTGCAATCTGTGGTCATAACTTTGACGTTAATCTGAAGTGAGTTGTTTGTGCGCAGAACAGAGACAGTGATGTTTCTCAGCTTGCAGTGTTGTCAGGAGGGGATACTTCTGCACAGTATGATGGACATTAATGTTAAATAAGAGTCACTGCAGAGAATGTTGGAGGGAGCCAAAACATTGCAGGCCATGTGTGGAAGTTTGTCATGAGAAACATAAATCTTTCCTCGAAAGTCTGACATTTGTTTTCAGGTTAGAATATGAAACTGCATGTTACAGAAAGCCTCAGGGTCCATAGAGGCATTTGTCCCTCTACCCCACACAGAAGGAAAAGGTCACTGCATTGAAGAATGTGCAAAAGGCAAAGGGGACTTTTACGTTGTGTACAGTTCTGCTGGAGCCACTTATTTAGCTCTTCATGGATTCAAACTTAGGATGGGTTATTAAGGGTTTAATAACTCAGGCTCTTATAGTACATTTAGCAAGGACTTCGAAGGAATCTAATTAAAGGTATATAAATAAATGTAGTTCTTGATGAAATGGAAGTTATTTCTGTATTGACATGTATAATTCCAGTGAAAAGCAAGCTGTCGTCACTTAGAGACTGGAGGTTTTCACATCAGTGCACAGAGGACTGATAGAGACAGCAACAATCATGTGAGGCTCAAGATCATCAATACCAGTGACTTCTGCTGTATGTCTATCAATGTGTAAGTTCATTGAGAGACACAGAAAATAGCCACATTTCACCAATAAATCTGATTCTGAATATGAAGAACCTATGAAGTCTAAAATGTGGATGCTTCACACGCATGTTCAGTCAAGCAACACAGAAGATCTAAACAATCAGGTTTCAATGGCCAGGATTGGTGTCACGAATTCAATATCTGACCAAGTGTGAAATATGGTCACAATCTGCCCTTCTGTTTCTGAGTTATGCTGGTGAAACAAGTTGACCTTTGACTTTTGTGTGAAATTATCACATTTGTCATAATTAACGTATGAATTCTTGAGTTATGGCCAAAATCATGTTTTGTGAGGTCACAGTGACGTTTGACCTTTGACCAACCAAACTCTAATCAGATTCATCCTTGAGTTCAAATGGATATTTCTGCCAAATTTGAAGAGATATCGGACTTACTGGAATACAGACGACACGAAAACAATGTCTCGACCAAGGTTATCGTCAGCTTGTAGGCATGAAAAATGGGTCTCACCACAAACTAGTTCTTAAACAGGGGTTAGCTGGACAAAAAGCTCTAATAAAAATATTAAAAATATTAAACGTGGTCAACATGCATGTTTATGTAAAGTGAACAGATGACATTTGACAAAAAAAACAAAACAAAAAGCATGTTACCTCAGAAATGCAACACTTAATGTCAGTGATGTTAGGTTAGCATTAGCTTAGCTTAGTAAAATCAGATGTATCCACTAATACTGGACTGTATGAACCACTGTGGCCTCTTGTTTATGAGGTTGATCTGCAACGATCTTCCTCGCAAATTATTGACAAAGCTAACTAAGATATTTTTTTAACTGTGCAGTCCAAATTAAGCAAATTACCAATTTGAAATTAGCTTTAACTGAGACACTTCAATCTCGTCAGAAAGTCGATGACCAATTATAAAAATGCATTGCTATCTGAGGAAAATGTGGTGGTAGTATGCTGTTACAGAGCAGCTCATGCTTCAGCAGTTGACGAGATAATGACCCAACTCTAAAAAGAAAACACTAATGTTTCAACATTTGTAAAATCTTAATGAGCTCATATAGAACATGAAAAGATAACTGGAGGTGTATTTGTTTTTTGAATCCCAGCTGGGAGGATAAAAATCTCAATTAACTTCTGGATTTAAGTTCATTTGATTTGATCGAAGTGATGATTTGCTGCTGCTCACTACATCACAGTACAGCCAGATCACTTCCACCCAGCCATTAGCAGCAGCTGTGTGATTTCAGCCCAGGCTCTGATATAACAAAGAAACCACTTTGTTTATATTTGGATTCTGCTTTTTCCCCCTCTTGCAGGCTTATTACAGCAAGGCTAGATGGACACTGTTACTTTGCGAGTCCATAATCATTTATTACTTTGACACAGGTTGAGTTTTGGGCTGGGAAACACATAAATTTGCTGTAATTCAGTCGAACATAAAATCCTTTTTATATTTATACTTTCTGCAGAAGCCATATACTTTAGTTTTCCTTTAACCTGCTCTTCAGTTCAGATTCAGAAAAAAACATTTTCATTCAAAAACCAGTAGATTTCTGTCTTACTAGTAGGGTACAAACACAATTTATTTAATGTTCATCTCTGAAGGGACAAGCACATGGATCAGTGCCACATACCACAGCATTTATAGCCTAAGTTGCAGCGCCAGTCCTTAGATGGATCTTAATAAAAAATACCTCCCACTAACGGGAACATGTGGCACAAACATCACAAGTGTTTCAGCCTGGGTTTGAAAAAAAAAAAAAACTTTCTACATTTAGTGTTACACACAAGATAAAGTCAAAGCATATTGGATTAATAATAGGGCAAATATGGCTGTGTCTGACATAGTATAACATTACAGTGCATGACTAAAATGCATTTAATAATAGAAAATAGCGGGATTGTTATCAACTAAACCACCTTCACCTCACCTTGGACACTGCAGTGTGATTTATCCCTTCAAAGACAAGAAGACAAGAAGACTGAAACATTTCAATTAGCCTCTATGGCCACGCCTATTGTCCACCATTACAGCCATGCTGCAGAGATCCCTCAGTAATTATGAAGACAGTGGCAAGCGGATAATCCAGTGTCCCATGTGTAGCCTGGTTCCCATTTGGCAGGCATTCAGGCCTCTGCATAACCTGACCTCAGTCCTCCAGTGCTCTGAACACGACTCCAATTTATCATTCATAGTAGCAAAGTAGCCTTTGCAGAAGGATTCAGTTGCTGTTTATTTTTGGCAGGTTACGTGGGGTTACAGCCTAAACGCTGCAAGGTTGTTGCAGAGTTTAAAGAATCCCAGTTTATAAGCAGTAAGGAAATGCTGAAGTGTGCAGTGTTGTAAAAGTCATTTGTCACTTGTCATTTAAAACTGTGGGAGGTAGTTAGTGGTAAGATTTTAAAACTCCTCATGCTGCTTTTCCCTTTTTGTTTTCCTTTAAACCTTTTTAAAAATTTTGTACTGTTATTTTGTTATTTTTTATATTATTTATTGACATATTTTGGTATCTTTCACAACTTTGGGATCTTCACTAGCATTTAAAATAAAGTTCTGTTGCAATGCAATGACTGACCCACCAGCAGCATTTTATTTTTAAGCTGTCTCTCTGCATTTCCTACCACTAGTTACTCAGTTGAAATTTAACAGGTAATGATGCACATTTACTTTTTCTCGACTGAATTTTATGGGGCATTTTATTAGCTGTAGTTCCACTTTGTTAATTCACTCAGTCTAACAGTTTCCATTTGCAAATAGTGTGATATTAAGGGTTAACCATAAAAATAACCCCCTAAACCTAATCTTAACGCAAAAAAGATACATTAAGAATTTCAGATTTACCTACTCTCTCCAACTATTAATCATAGCCTGGCAAATTGAATTTACTAATTTAATTAATGTGGTTTGGAGTGATGAAGACCTGAACCAGGCTGGGCTGGCTTAAACAAGGTGAGTAGGATAAAAAAGAAAAAAAAGGTAGAGTACACTGCTGTGGCTCTTAGCTCGAATGATGAACTGAGACACTCACCATCCATGGAGAGTTGCAATGGAGAGAGCAGAGATTTAATGGAGGCAGTAAAGAGGGCAGGAGGGCTCCGAGTCCTGCTAATGAATCAGAGGAGGAGGAGGAAGATCAGGAGGAGGAGGGTGCACAGAAGAGGGATGGGCCTACGACAGACACGAGGACAAAAACACTGCTGTTCAGCAAAACACCACTCTGACATGGACGCAAATGGATTCTCACATTCTTCTGACCTCAACATGTTTGCGGTAAATGTTGAGGACAGAATTTGGCCCTTCATATACTGAAACAACTGTGAACTTGTATGAACAGGATAAAATGTACCACTTTCAGTGATAGTGGTTTAAAAATGAATGGCTAAAGTTAACAATACGTTATTTATCCATTTATTTGCTCTGACCTGTCATTGATTAATCACTCAATCTTTAAAACAAAAGAAAAGATACCTTTACCAAAAGTAAATCCAAATGCAGTGCTCTGGATTCTGCCTACATGCAGTTAAGAGATAGATGTATGATTTTATTACCTTTTACCTGTGATCATAAAATACATGCACACATTCCTTAAAGCCCAGGAGCAGTGAGCCTTAAAGTTACTGCAGCATGTCTTTTTTTAACCTCGACTGCAGATTTTACAGCCGTCTGATGTTAACTGCCTGTGTCTGTAATGCATGTGGGATGTAATTGTGTCCACTCAGCCTTCCAGAGCATCAATAAATGTCCCATAATTAAAAATCAATGAGAATCAGCAGCTTTACTGAACTCTATTTTAGCTGTAGTTTAGTTTTATGCAACACGCTTTAATCTCTCTGAAACTGGCCTTGTGCTTTTGTCTTTACTGACTGTAGCAAGGAAATGCATCTGATTAAACAGGTGCATGGAAGCTTTCCATTTAGTAAAGTTGATATAAATGATGAAATTGTGAACAATGCTCTCAATCCTCACAGAAGTGACGAAGAAGAAGAAGAGGAATCTTTAGCTACGATATATGGACAAAAATATTTGGCTAAATGACCAATACACCAACAGGGACTTTAATTACATTGCATTCTCACCACACAGACAGCTTTGCAGCTATAACAGCTTCCACTCTTCTGGGAAGGCTTTCCACAAGATTTTGTGATGAAATTTTGTGTTTCTGTGGGAACTTTTGTCCATTCATGCAGTAGCGCATTTGCGAGGTCAGACACTGATGTTGGACCAAAAGGCCTGGCTCAAAGTCTCCGTTCCATTTCATCCCAAAGGTGTTGGATGGGGTTGAGGTCAGGACCCTGTGTGGGCCAGTCAAGTTCTTCCACACCAAACTCATCCATCCATGTCTTTATGGAGCTTTGCTGTGTGCACTCAGTCATGCTGGAATAGAAAAGGGCCTTCAACAAACTGTTGTCATCATAAAGTGATGACAAATGAAAAACGTGTGAATTTCTATGGAAAAACCCACCACTTCTGTCACTGAGTGACAAACGTGGCACTAAAGTGAATGAACCTGACCATTTTAATGGTGACAGACTACTTTACCTCCTGACTAACCGCAGTAATGATGGTGGATGGAGAAATAAAAGCTGTCTCCATTACCTCCAACATTTCCAAAAAGTTTCTTTAATGTGAAAGTTTGTGGGGCAGGTTGGCCCCTGCCTCATAGGGTTACATCTCTCTCTCTCTCTCCTTAGCTGATTGATATGACATGGCAAGCTCTGAAGGTCACTTCTCCACTATCAGGTTTCAGCGTGTCAGTATTAGTTACAAGCAGCGTTGGTTCGTGCAGTCGATTTAACATTAAAATGGAAATCGACTTTGCTGTGCTGTGAATTCCAAAGCACTTAACAAAGCTCTGAGAGCATCATTCAGTGAGTAATTGGCCGCTACATTGCAAGGACTTATTGTGCCCCAGTGATTGCTTTGATTAGCCTGAGAAGACCTTGTAGATAATTGATTTGCGAATTTTATTTCTTCTTGTATGATTAATGCCCCCACAATGCTCACTTACAAAAGGTGAGGGCACATCTGCTTAATGGGTGCAATTCATTCTTTTTACTGTAATTCTGCTCAGATTTGTGCACTTACTTGCTCCTGCTCTAATTTGAGTAGATTTTATCTGTAAATGTAAGGCTGCCGAAAACAGCAAAGCATCTAAAATAAAGTACAATCACCCTGTACTGCTGTTCTGGTCTGATGATCCATAAAATTATTTCTGGGGGGTTCTTTCCATGGTGATTAATCAGTTTATTTGAAGGATCCTGCATTTACCAAAGTTATAGCAACTAACATCGCCACTTTGTCAGCAGACTATTGATTTCTGGATAAATATGATCAATTTATCTTAGTTTCTGATATAATTTTGTACTCAGACTTCAGAAAAGTTTATGAAATGCACAAGCACAACCAGAGATGACCCTGTTTTCCACACAATGTCAAATATTTTATGAAGGATTTATTGCAGGAAAGTACAATATATAGATGAAAATATTGGGGCACCTGACCATCACACTTACACACAGACAGCTTTGCAGCTGTAACAGCTTCCAGTCAAGACTCTCCACAAGATTTTCCACAAGTGTTTCTGTGGGAATTTTTGTCCATTCATGCAGCAGAGCATTTGTGAGGTCAGACACTGATGTTGGACCAAAAGGCCTAACTCAAAGTCTCCGTTCCAGTTCATCCCAAAGGTGTTGGATGGGGTTGAGGTCAGGACTCTGTGTGGGCCAGTCAAGTTCTTCCACACCAAATGCATCCAACCATGTCTTTATGGTCTTTGCTGTGTGCACTGGGGCACAGTCATGCTGGAATAGAAAAGGGCCTTCAACAAACTGTTGCCACAAAGTTGGAAGCACAGCATTGTCCAAAATGTCTTGGTATGCTGAAGCATTAAGATTTCCCTTCACTGGAAGTCAGGGGCCGAGTCCAACCCCTGAAAAACAGCCCCATAAAGAGGTGTGTCTGGATACTCTGGTCTCTATTGTGTATTTTTATTTCACTTGTACCAACCAACCTGCTGCTGCTTATTGTTTGGCAAATTTTATCATAAATGTAATCAGCGAGGTAGCTCAGCTGAAGATGGAAGATGAACAGTTTCCACTTCATCCTCACAACATTGTGTTATATAACGTGTTTCTAAAATCCATACACCATCACAAACACAAAATCTTCACGGCTGCAGAGAATCAGTGTGACTGTTTATGTCTGAGCCGAGATACAAACGTTATTGGGGTTGTCGTTCCAATTTAAATAAGAGCCCAAAAAGCCGAACAAGAGTCTCTGTGTAATGGATTGAGACAGTGTATTTACCTGAATATGTAAACAGAGAAAGCACTATTGGACAGAGCAAGTGTCTTGTCTAATAACACAAAGGGTGCAAAATGTGTCCCACCGAGCGGAGACTGATGTAACAGTCTTTTGCGTGGTTATTAGGAGACAATAAGTCTGATTTAGATTGTTCCCAGGCACCAGAGAAGATGTTCCTATTGATTCAATGTGTAACTGAAAGAAGATTTATGTGGGGTCGTCTTCATTTGTGCATACAAACGTGTCAAAACAAAGGAATGAAGTAGGGCTATGAGGAGAATGAGGAATGTCAGTTTATCAGTAAATCACTGCTGTCAAAACACTGTCTGCAATTAAAGTGGAAAACTGCAATTTATGATCTACTGTGTTTTGTTGCTTCTAGTCAAACCCAGTTAAAAGAAAATTTAGATCTCAGACCAAAATTAATGCTGTAAGGTCGGAAATTCTAAATGACTTACTGTTGACTTTCAAATACAGAAGTGAGGGAAATACTTATGTTTATTTTTCCAAAGCAAGGTGAAAAAACTCCAGTCAGTCTGTAGGTCAGAGCCAGGAACATGCTGTTCTATGAAAGAAGAGTTTCATGTTTTATGCATTGAGACACCTCCAGTCACAACAAAGATGTTCTCTGAAACCTTCAGAGAAGCAGCCTCACTGTCTGTTGCCAGACTTCAGGCTGTAGAGATTCAAACAAGAGCAACCAGACTGCAAGAGGAAAAGGACTTCACTGGTGAATTAACAAGTTTTAGTCCATGAACTCTAAACTGGTATTCCAAAGATTATAAAAAAAACAAACTTTGCTCTTATAATTCAAGACTGTAAAGTGTGAGATTAAATGCCTAAATGATGCAAAAACAGTAATCCACAAACCTTTGATCACCTTTCTGGTCTAGGTTATCGTTGTCAAGATATGGAATATCAAAGAGCTAAAAAAAACACAATTTACCTCAAAAATCACAAGATCTATACTTAAGTATAAGCTGAAATTCTTATAATATACTTACATATTCTTCATTTTCTATTACTTTATACTTGTACCCACAACATATTTAATATATAAAACATGATGCATTGCTACAGAGTGAAAGAGCATAGATAAGTTAAAATTAGCCTCACTTGAATCAGCTACAACATTAAAATGGTGCTTAAAATCTGGGAAAGCTACAGTCTAAGCAAAGGAATTTTAACTCACAGTCTGAAGGTATAAACCTAAATACTAGTGTGTAACTTTAATCTCATTTTCTACCAGCATGTGGCATTTTGTTCAAGCTGTTTATAGTGTAATGGTAAAAAACGACTACACAAATATAAAACCTGTACAGTTTGCCCCATATGACAGAGATAAACTGCTTGCTTATACTTTCATGACTAAAGGTGAAGATGTCCAACTGAGGAAAGCCCCTGTGAGAAACAGCACTTTTCCCTCATCATGCTGCTCTCAGTATTGCTTGTTCACTAATGGAGCTCTGGCTGCACGCCCGAATCGATCACAAGACAATAATGCTGAAGAATTCCTGATTTCAATTGTATGTCAGGACGCGTCCTGCTGTTCGCACTCTGGCTGACATGTCTGGATGCACAGGGTGGTGGTCGTGATGGAGGACGAGTGCAGGTGAGGAGCAGGCAAACCGCGGACTGAACAGAGAAAACAGTGTATCACGGACATAAATCAGAGCTTTCCAGCCTCTTCATCACCTCCCCTCTGAGAGGAGAAGGCTGCATGTTGATGACTTTATGATGGATCGCCGATTCAAGATCCATCAGATCTAGATATGGACCACAGCAAGATGGAACAGGCCACTGGCCAAGCTAAAAAGTGCTGGCTAAGGGGTTTTGAAGGGAACATCCTCATGCAGACAGAAACATGCTGATTGTGCTCGTTGTGTATTCACTGTATCAACTGTGTGTTCAGTGCAGTGTTTGTTTGGTGTGATTTAGCAAATTTCTACTCACCAAATATCTTTACCCCAAAATGAGCCTGATTGGAAGGATTCTTCTAAACATCCGAAGTCGATTAAGACCACAGTCTGGCGAGGTGTTGCTCTGCCACACCTGCATTGCATTTAGGTCAGATTTAAACATGTTTTTCTTTCACCTTGATCACACTGTGTCTGTCAGGTGTCGTTAAGCAGAAAGTGTTGCCTGCCTAAAGGATAATTTACTTCCACCAATTTATGCCAACCGGCCACTGACACAACACACTGATATCATGACAAAAATGTCAAGTGATTGCATCAGGGTGCTTCACAATGCTTCACAGAAAATTACAAAAAATTAAAATGTAACAGACTACTTTCTTGTGATTACGCCACCCAGTTGGCAGAATGAAATGTTGGCGTTGTATGTTAAAACAAATAATTACCTTGAAACTGTACCAAAGGGTCCCTATTCAACGCAGATGTTCTTTCCCCTGCTTCTATTGAGGAAAGCCTGTTTTATCACAGCATAAGCAATAAATAATGTCCTCAGACAGTCTTTGTTAAAGCGGTGACTCAGGCAGGAGTGAGGATGGGCCAAACACTCTTGTTCTCTCATGGGAAGATTGGCAGGAGTCAGGAAATGGGGACTGAATTGAGAGCACTTACAGTGAGCGAGTGCATTTGGCAGGCTACAGTCACCATCTCTTACCCCCCCACACCGCCAACAGATAATTTCAAATTTCTGCAAGGTGGTCTCCCAAGATGCTTATTTTGCAGACTCATAACAAAGGCAGAGAAGAGTCTCATGTAATCCTCAAAAGGTGACTTTACTGTGGAGGGACAGACAAAGACAGCTGCGCACAGCCTCCCTGATGCTGCAGAGATTTAAACTCTTTGTGGAATTAAAGGTCTCACAATTCAGGCTAGATTAAAGTTCTCATTTCTGTCCTCCATACCTGGCCATTGCACTGTATGATTTAAAAGTGAAGAATGGCTTTCTCCTCACAGCACATCACTGCAATGTTCACATTTTCTTCCCTGCCCTTGAGTTACACGTGAAGACTGACACCACTGTCTCATCAGTGCTGTAAATCTGAAGCTGCAGTGAGCAGGTGGTTAGCATGGCTTTGCATTATGACTGAAAACAGGAGGCTAACCTGGCTTGTTTACACTTTAGTTGTTGTATGATTTAAACAAATGAAATATGACATCTTATATAACGGCCTTCAAAGGTGCTGGAAAGCCTATTGTGTTACTTTGGACATCTCCTAAACTAGCTGTTACCAATCTCAATGCAAAGCTAACTGGCTGCTGACATTACTTCATATTTACCGTATACAGACAGGAGAACTGTATTGATTTTCTCATCTAACTCTGTGCAAGAAAGTAAATATGTAGTTCCATTAATATCTACCTGTTTCTTTAAACTGCTGGAACTAAGTGTTGTCCCTCAGGGAGAACTTGATGTTCTCGAGACCCTGAACAAGGTATAAATCTTCCTTGTGCTGGATAAGGAGCCTCTTCACTCAGATGCAGAGGCAACACTTCAAGGTGCAGATTGAGGCCACGATCTATGTGTTCCATTAATATGAGTAGTGATACAGATCTCACTAAACATGTCAGTGACTGTCAGCAACACATCGTATTTCTGAGGCACATCGCTGCATACTCTGGAGACAAATGGACTGTAGTCAAGGTCTATTTGCATAAGGGTGAGAGTGTAATGCCGCTGACTCCAGCTAAAATGCTGACAGATGGGTTTAATTCCATTATGCGAGCTACTGTGTGCAGGATGGAGTAGCAGCTGACCTGCAGCACAGCACAGGGTTTTTTTTTTATTTATGTTCACTGCGCTGGGCCTGACTATAAAACGCTGGACAGCTGTGGATAAGGATGACAGGATGACAGGCACATAACCAATCGAAGTGAGAGGTGTCACAGGCCAAGAGGTCAACCTGGCAGATTACATCCCTCAAGGCCATTGACCACACACTGAAAACTGAGCTGAGTGTTTTTTAGTTATACGGCCGCTGTAGATGTTACATGAAGCACCAAGGACAGCTGGATGCAGGCAGCGCGCTAGAGATTACATGCATTACATACATCAAAACGCAGCATCCTCTCATTCTAACGTGGTGAACAAAATGGAGGTGAAGAGACTGATTGGAAAGATTTTTGAAATTATTGGAAGCCAGTCAAATCCAGTGGCTGCCATACCTGCATCCGTTTTGATCAGAGTCAGAATCAGGTTCATTGCCGAGAAAGATTTTCACATACAAAACTTCTAAACCAAAAGAAGTTGAAATTAGAAGTTGTTGTTTTTTTGTTTTTTTTAAAAAAAAGAAGATGAAAAGCAAGAACTGCAAGTCAAGAAGCATAAAGTATAAATTAGAAAACAGGAAAAATATACAATAAAACTGTTTTTAAAATGAATGAGAGCACTGTGCAGGACTGTGCAAAGTACAAGGAATATTGAAATGTGCAAGATAGTTTATGGTTTCCATCCACAGTCTCATGGTGACCAAATGTCCAGAATCTAACAATGATTAACCCCACAAGTGAAGATGTGCTTCTGTCTGTGTGCTCACCGCAAGATGACATTGACCTGCAGCCTCACAGGTCACATACAGAAAATGATCAAAGTTTTATAGCTGTGAGGACTGAACATAAATAACCTTGATGTAAGTTTCTGCTTTGCATCAGATTTAACCTCAGCCCTGCTCGAGAAGAACCATCGATCTTCACATTTGTCTTCGAGACATTTAGTGACATTGATCCAGCGTTTTGCCCTTGTCTCCATCACAACACACCAGTCTGCCTCGTAATGTCTTCATCGTCTCCTCTCTCCCTAACCTATTTTGCTATGTCCGTGTAGTTGGGTTTCTAATGGGGCCTTATTAGCAGGACCACTGCTCAGGGAAGACATTTGATCCTCACTGTAAACCTCCGATGCTTCATCGCAAACCCCTGGGCAAAAAAAAGGACCCTCTGAGGACAATGAATACCACAGTCAGTTTCATCTCACTGCAAACACTTTATCCCTAATGTGGACAACATGTCCGTGAGCTGCCGTACATTAGACTGACATCCAAATATTTCCACATATTATGCCAGTTTAGACCACCGTGGAATTGTGTGGTGACTCTTCAGTTATATTAGTTGAGTATGCCAACAGTATGAGTTGCTATGCCAATATTTCAAAGGTTTGCAGATGAGTTGGTCCCTCAGTAATCCCTCCTGCGCGCACACACAAAGACATTTAAAGGACTGTCCTAAAGTTATTTTGGTTTCAGACGTGTGATTTTATAGAAAACAAAATAATCTTTGTGGGTATAAGTGATTAAATGTTATCCAACATTCCTACTTTCACTTTCACAAGGAGGAAAAAATGTGACTCAAAAAGTTAACTTCTAATGTAACTCTGGTTCTTCCATCTCATATTCTTTGTTCATGTTAGAAGTGAAAATCTTTACCCACAGTCTTTTTTCAGTTAGTGAGGGAAAACGATGTAGAGAGACAATGGGATAATCACCTACAAGAGAAGTCAGTGTTGGCTTCTCAGTCCATTGAAGTCTTCTTTGGTCCAGACTGAAATATTTCAACAAATGGATTATTATGAGGTTTTGCAAAGATATTCATGGTCCCCAGGGAATGACTACGACTGACTTTGGTGATCCCTTAACTTTTCCCCTAGTGCCACCATGAGGTAGAAGTGTGTTCCTTATTTTTGAATGGGTTGTCATAAAACTTGGTTAAGCTATTCATATTCCCCTCTACTTTGGGTTTAGTACTAATTAGCAAATGTTAGCACGCTAACATATTAAACTACGCTTACACACAGGATTAACATGCCTCCTATATCATTAAGTTAGCATTGCTATTTCAAGCATGTTAGGACTGAGACATTAGCATTTAGCTCACAGCACTGCTGTCAGAGCCTCATAAAGTGTGGCTGTAGACTCGTTAAAACGATGGTACCACTTATTTGAACATATGGCAGAGAGGAAGAAATAGCTATGATTCACTGATGGAATAATGATTAAACTAGTCATTTATGTTCCATGGGTATCATTAAGTCCAGGGATCACATAAAGCAGTGAAGTCAGGGGATTTTCCTCTTTCTTTGTCTTTGCTCAAGAATCAGACTCTGTGAGTATAAAACCCAGCTTCTCCAGCTAATTTCTGCAGAAACAGGAAAGTAAATGAGAGCTGTCAGGCTGTCAGTGAAGAGTAACAGACAGAAACATGGCCACTTTGTCCTTCGTGATGTCGGGGCAATACGCCTTGCATCTCTTCTCCTGAGGGCGACTGGCTACCCTTCCCTGTGCTGAACACACATCTTTAAATGGCTGAGTTAATGTCACTACCGATCAATGCCAAATTTTACCACACCCTCGTGACTGAAGATGAGCTGGCTTTCCAGTCATTAATCTGAAAATAATAGGCCTGTGGAGCCTGTCTGGCATATTAAATCAGACCTAGGAAAGCAGTATTCTAGACTTACAGTTTATTGTGAAAAATCTTTCTTGCAGAGGAGAAATAAAGACAGCATTTTAAGCAAGAAGATTTGCTTAAAATAATTAAGGATATAGTGTAGGAAAATGACAAATGGCTCATAGAATTTCAGTTCACACAGACAACAAAATTTCTATCTCTTGCTCTACACACTAGTGTGTGAAGCAAACATCCTGCAACATATTGAACCACTGCCTCCACCTGCTGGAGCAATACAGTACTGCAATGAACAATGACTCGTCAAAGACGAATAAAAACGCATTTCTGTTGACAGTAGAGCTTTTTAATAAACTTTTCAATTGACAAGTCATATTTCAGCTGATATGATTAGTTATTATATTACCAAAATCATTGCAAAATGCAGTATCATAAATATATGGCGATTTCATATATACTTTTTTGTACATATTCATTTCAAAGGTCCCTTAGTTGTAAAAATAAGTGTATACCAACCTAAAAGTCTGACGGAAATTTGCAAAATTCAGCACAGTATTTTCCTAAGAAAAACATTTTAAATACAAATTCTTACTCTATACGTATTTAAAAGGACTGCTGCTACAAAGTGAAAAGATTGCTTTGATCTTGATGTATTATTGCTAAACTTACCGTATGAAATATCACATAACCATTAATTTCACTCCATGAAAATGTATAATGACATATATTCAATTAAATAAATGATATAAAAAGGCAATATTGGCAAAAAGCAGAAGCGTTTAAGTGCATTTACAAAAAATAAACTTCCTCTGAATATTTAAAAGATACAAACGTGTGAGACTGTGGAGTGTGACTGCCTGGCTGAAGGAAAACGGTCACACCAGAGCCAGTGTCAGCCAGGGAAGGAGTGTGAAGGTTAACAGGTAGATCTTATTCTGCTCTCCATGAGGCAGCACATCTTGTTTTTCACCCCACCCCCCCATCAGATCTCCATCTCCACTCTTTGTTTACCCACCAATCCAATCTTCTCATTGATTTTCTCCCGTGTTTTGTCTATCAGTGCCAGTCTTCATCATCGTCATCCTCTGCCTCAGATGAGTCTTCCTGGCTGCTGACCTCCGCCTGCTCTGTTACTCCGTTCCCATTTCCTCCCTGATGTGCTGCCGCTGCCGCTGCTGCTGCCGCCGCCGCCACCGCCGCCTTTCTGGCCCGAGCTTCAGCTGCTGCCTGCTCCTCTTCCTCTTTCTGACGCAGTGCTGCAGCCTTCTTCTCCTGCTCCGCATGACTCTTCATGTGGGCACTTCGACTCTTCACTTTATAAAACACCCTTTGGTACAGGAAGAAAATAACGCAACGTTACACTTAACAGCCGCCGTTTGAAATGATGCACACTAAAAGCTAGAAAGATGACATTACTTTTTAAGTTGTAGAAATAAAAAACGTAAATCTCTCTGATGATTTGGTCGTACCTTCCACATTTCTTGCATGGAAATATTGCATCTGGATCCTGTGGAGGCTTTACTGGCGCTTTGCTCTTCTTTGCTGCAGGCTCAGCCCGAGGTCTTTGAGGTGCTGCCGGGTGCGAAGCCTCCTTATTTATGGTGTTGGGCTCTTGGATCATCACCATTGTTCCTGCCTGGAGCACCAAAAATAAGCAGAAGCTAGTTTGACACATTTTTACTTCACACATCATTGGAAGTAAGGCTTCTTGACACACATTTCAAACTTATGAGAAAATGCAATCTGGGGTGGATATTAGTCAATGACTATATGATACTCACATAGTCATGAGCCTGTAGTGACTGAGCAACCCTCGCCTGCTGGCTGCTCTCATGGGTTTGAGCATAAGAAACATCTTTCCTGTCATCTCCATCTGTCAACTTTGACTGCTGCGAACTCTGCCATGAATCACACCAGAGAAATACCAAAATCACCACACAGCATATTAGAACTACCTTTAAAATTATAATTTAAAAAGGCTTTAAAAATGATTATTTGGCGTCCCTACTCTTGATGAAAAAATTGTGAAGACGAAAGATAAAGCTAACGATTTACCACAAATGCTATAACATTAACGGAGTGATTTTTTGCTTTATTATATTACATTTAAGGCAGTCTACCTTAACATCTACCACAGCCTCCGGGTGCTTCTCCCCTGGTGAATCCGGAGGGCCAAAGGTTAAAATCCCGTTGCGACCAATCTTCACCTGCTTTTTGTACGTGTAGTAAAACTCTACACACTGAGCCACAGTCTTGGTCCGCACCTTCAAAATCGGTCAAAAAAACACATGCAGAATTTAGTGTGATTAATCAACCTTTAACACTGTGTTACTACTGTGAAAGAAACACCTTACGGTATGCACTTGTGGCGTCTTTATATCAATGACAGACTGAAGGCGTAACTTGTAAAATATGGAAAGAATTTAAAGGTAGCTCCACCAATGCAGGGGCCAAAATGTTATATAGTAACTGCAAACTGCTGCTCACCATACAGGTGGATGTAGCTACGTTTTGCTGAAACTATAGCGCAGAAAGCTCAACTAGGCCTCTAGCTGACTGGATTTTTGAGTTCCTTTTGTTTGCTTATCAAGCTAATTGCCAAGAGAGCTTGTGAAACTTAACAAATTATCAGCTCTAGAGGTACAAAGTGGTACTGAGAGACATGACGGACCACATGATAACTTCAGTAGCTGTCTGCAACACAGCAGTGGTTATCTGTCAAAACCACTGTTTCTTCATGTTCAGGTAATAATGTCAGTATAGAATATTTATAGTACATTGTATATATTTTTTTCTTTTTTGTTTGCAGGTTGTAGGACTCAAACCTAAGTTGTTTTTTGTTTTTTTACTTTTTTAGAGTTTGTGATGAAGAGCAGTCTTGTCTTTTTTGCAAAAAACACACTAGGATATGCAGAAAGAGGTGGGTAATGGCTGAAAATATGTATTTAAAAACGTTTTTTTCTGTTTGAAGCAATTATACTAATGCTTCAGAATTAATGTGTCAATGATTTATTGGTATTGAAATGCTACACAGAGCACGTTTGATTAAATTCAAGTGCATTTCTTTTTTATTTACATTGATTCATAATGCTGGAGGTTAAAATGAACGAGCGTACCAGTTTCTGCACCATAAAGAAGTCCTTCCTGTAGGCAGAGATTCCCTTATTGAAGTAACACTTCTCTTCTGCCGTCCAGCAGTCAGAGCCTGTGAGCAAATAAGAGGCAGAATTAAAGAGAGGTAGAGAAATACAAGAAAAAGACAGAAGGTGGAAGATGAAGAGATAGAGCCAGCTTTTATTTCACTGTAACCTTACCTGAGTAGTGATAACCTGACAGGTGATGGCCTTTGGGGAAAACTGGGTCCTGAAGCATCAAACGTCCCAGCATTTCCTTATAAAATCAACACAGTTAACTTCAGTGAGTCATTGCTCTTCATTTGAGTGTGTTAACTGTGAATCACCACAGTAACAGGTAAGACTGTACGGTGAAAGATAAGTAATATTTAAAAAATGTATGTTAGTAAAGGCATTTCAACATTTTGACAAATTCTACTGCTGTCAAAATTGAACAATTTGTTCTAACTAATCCTGCGAACTGAACTGCAGTAAGCTGAATGAGTCATCATGAGTCACTATACTCACAAGGAAATCACCTCCACATTCATGTAAACAGTGTAAAACCAGCTCCTGGTTGGTTCCTCCACCTCTAAGCACACTGGAACAAGCCATGCTCATCAAATCCTCCACTGTAAAAACAACAACAACAACATAATAACAAAAAGAGAAAATTATAATGTTTGAAAAGACTTGTGGGGAGGAGATGGTAAAAAAAACGAACACAAAATGAACAGAATAACAAGAGTCAGCGGTTGACAGGTGAGATACTAACTCCTCTCTCGATCACTGTGTTTGAGCAGGGAGTCATCCGTAGGTAGCCAAACCAAGTCAGCCTTGTGCTGGTCAAACTGGGAGGAAAGTTGATCTTGCAACTCTGGAATTTCTGCCTGGTACTTCTGCCCAATGTTGATACGCCTGGACAAGTAAAACAGAACACAAACACACAAAGTTATGGTGATCTGAGTGTGTTTCTGATAACCTGAGAGGCCTGTTTAGGTAGCTGTACTTACGGTTCGAGGCTAACGGGGGTGGCATCAGCGATCAAGGGCAGAACAGGAGGTGTGACTTCTGAGCTAGCTGAAAATACCAAACGAAAGATCCTTTATGGAAATTATCTGACCTCATTAGTTGAATTCGTCTCACATCCAACAACAAAGACTTACAGGAGCGCAGCAGACTGCGTGTTGCAGATTTGGGTGTAGGCGGCGGTGGTGGTAGGATTTGGTTGCTTGCGATGTTAGTCAGGAAGGTGGAGAAGTAGAGTCCTGTGCCCTCGCGCACTGGAGACAAGATGGGTGGAGGGGTGTATGGGGGCAGTGAGGCGGGGTGGTCGGGCAGGCGCACTGGAGAGCGCAGGTTGCTCTGGTAGGAAGTGATGGTGGAGTAGAGGGATGGAGGGATGAAGGTGGATGGTTTGTGTGGAGGGATAATGAGAGGCTCGGGTCGAATTCGGCGCTTCAATTTGGATTTTCCATCCTCGTCCAGTCCTGCATCGTTTTCCCCGTCCTGGATAGAAGAAGGGTTGAGGTTGCATTTAAGGGTTTAATCAGACCTTCAGTTTGATTTCTTTAAAATCCGTCTGATGGAAAAGTTTGTTGTTTTATTCTTCAGATCAAGCCACCAAATTACAAGTGAGCCCGCAACTGAGCGTGACCTACTTGTAGGTGCTGTAATTTACATACTCATAATCGGTTGGTCTCATATTTTGATTTTCAACATGGAGATTCGCACTTCCTAAATCAGTTTCTTTACAACCATGACATAAGCAGGAAGTGCATTGCTCATTTGCTGAATCAGGCCTCACTGGGAACCAACAAACCCAGTTTTTCATATAGTTCAGGATTGTAAAGAGTTAGTAAGAGTGGTGCAACAAAATGTAGTTGATCCATGGTCTGGTATGGACCCCCTTGCTGCCCCTACGGTTCAGCCCGCATGTGATCCTTAAATTAATTGCGAAATTTAACCATCATAACACGTAGTGCAGTTTCACTGCTGCCGCAACTTTTAACTAAGTAATAATTACCCAACTCAGGATGCAGAACTGCAGTTAAAGAGTGAGAAGACAGATGTATGCTGGGTTTTCGCAATGACTGACTTATCTAAAAGCACTCGCTTTGGCCTCCATTGAATGAAATCCCACTGGCTGTGACTGTTTCTTGTGTTCTTGGTGTGAAGAGACGTGCACTTACTTCTTCCTGCCTTAACTGATGTTATGTTGGAGTGTTAAATTAGAACAAAGCTATCTAACAGTGAGGGGTTTACAACACACACAACACAAAATGGACCACTGCTATCAATCTTTCCATGTGAACTGTTAATTAATTGTACTGATATTGCTTTTTTTTATTCCACTACTAACCTGGTCAAAACTCTCTGTCACGGAGTTTCTCAGCGATCGCCGACGAGCTACAATAACAGAAGGCTTGCGATCGGACTGTCCTGCAGGCCGCTCACCCGGGCCGAGTTTTCCCTGAGCCCAGCCACTTTGAGGATCTGTCTGACTCCTGTGCACTGGCACAGATACGGGGATAACCAGAGGCACCATGGTGGCCTGTCTGCCTGAAGAACCGTCTTCCTGTTGTGGTACAAAAGCAAAGAGGCACAAAGGAGAGACGGAAAAGAGAAAATAACAAAGGAGATTAGGGAGGTGGCAGAGAATATGGAAAAGAAATTAAGATATAAAGAGGAAAATGGTCTGCATAAAGTGCATAAAGTCATTGTCACACAAAGGTTTGTTGTTGTTTTTTTTTGTTTTTAAATCAGACTCATTTTGTTGTTGTTTTTTAAATCAGTAACAACATTAATTAATTGAAATAAATGACATAAGGGCTGCATATTGGGATTATTTCTTATTGTTATTACTTCCTAATAACTATTTATTCAATTCAACTGTCTGACTCACTCTAAGCCAACTGAAATAATAAATCTATTACTGGATTAATCAAATAATAGTTTATACACTAACTGACATAACTGAGAATTAATGTCTAGTAAGTGGCTGCTTCAAATGTGACAAAAAGTTTATTGATTTTAACTGCCACAGATGGACTGTCTCAGTCAAAAAACATATGAATTACACCATCTTCTTTTTTTTTTAACAATAACTGAACAGTGGTTGTTTAATTTCTACATATTTCCGCAGGAGTGCATGCACGTCCCTGGTATTTCAGATTAAAATTTTCAGCAATCCATCAAAGCTACCAGTGGCAGTGAAACACTCAAATAAGCTTTATGGTTTATGCTTAAGGCAAATGTAAGAATTTTGAGTGTAAATTTCATCTCCTAACCCAGAAAAGTGCTGAGTGCTAACCACAGTACTTTGGGTTGTGAACAGCAGTATTAAACCTGTTTGGTGTGTGTGTTGGAGAGCATAGGAGTGCGGCCGTGCAGGTTGACAGCTCGGCCCCTCCCTAGCTCTGCTCTACGGCTGAGAAAGAGCCTGAGGAATGTGGAGGTGTGCAGACATGCAGCTGATCCAACTGCACATCCAACATGCACACTGTGCACAAAAACCTTTGACAAGCCTGTTAAACACCCCTCCCCGCGGGTGGAGCGCTAAACGTCCCTGTGCTAAGAAAAAGAAAAAAAAAAAAAAATTTGAACAACTTTTTGTGTTTGCTTGTTTCACAAAGCTGACAAAAAGCAAAGAAGCCAGTTGCAGTGGGTGTGCCACCTTGAATGTAAACATAAATCCTGAATAACGAGGTTAAGGGTATCGCCATTCTTACAGCGTTAAAATGAGAGTAATATTTCAAATCCAAAAGGAGGAATCTTCAATAATAGTTGTTTTTCAGGTTGTGCCAGTATGCGGTGCACTGTGCCAAACACTGTAGTGTACAGCATGACTGCACACTTATCTAAAATGACCAGCTGTAGGAACAAAGTTAATGTATCAAAGGAGACTTTTGAAAAACATAGGGAAGTTCTGCATAGAAACAGAGTCCTTCCTCTTTGTACAGCCGCTTACGAACTTAACCAACAGAGAAAATTTGCTCTTCCATGCAAAATTAAATTAGATTTTGTTTTTCTTCAAGTAAACTGGGTCTAAAACAAGTATTTAAATGTCTACTTTTGCTGCAAAATTACCCCACATATGTGAGACAGCAGAGTAGTAAGTGATATTTTTAACCTTAACCATTTTAGCAGGCTCCATTTTTGATGCTTGCTGGGCCAGAGTCTCCAAGTTGATCTCCTTAGATGCCCTCCTTCTCCTGCTGGTGATCTGGATGACGCCTCCTGTTGGCGCTTGGCTTTCCGCTCCTCTTACAGCCTGAGTGCTTGCTACTCCATTCTGGGATGGTGGAGGCTCTTTGGATGCTTGAGGCCAGATGTTTGTCGAAGTGGAACCCAGTGGGGACTGCCCTTCTTTGGAAAGGCGGCGCGAGCGCCGAGGTGCAGCCATTGCTGCATCCGAAGGCTCTGCGGGATTTGTGACAACTTTTTCGGGGCATAGATTGGGTACGGATGATGTACTGTGGGTTTGAGCCTCTGGTTCCTGCTGCAGCTCCACTGACTGGATATCTTTCTTTTGAGGTACGGTGTCAGGTGGACAAGGTTCAGGAGGCTGATAAGTCACGAAGTTTTGGCTTTGTTGTGGCTTTGGTTGCACGTGATGTTGTGTTGTTTCTTGCTGTGGCACATTTGGTTGTTGCAATTGCTGCTGCTGTTGCATTTGTTGAATGTGTTGCTGTCGCTCCTGTAGCTGTTGTTGGTGATACTGTTGCTGCATGTGCTGCAGTTGCTGCTGCTGTTGCTGCTGCTGCATTTGATGCTGTTGGATTTGTTGCTGTTGCTGTAAATGTTGCTGCTGTTGCAACTGGAGGTGATGTTGCTGATGGATCTGCTGTTGTTGCTGTTGTTGCTGCTGGTGATGGTGATGCATTTGCTGCTGCTGCTGCATCTGGTGCAGCAGTTGCTGTTGAGTTTTAGGCTGCTCGCCGTACACCAGGCTCGGCACTCCCTTGTTGCCTGGAAAAACAGAGTAATAACCGGATGAAAACTGCTTGCCGGGCCTAAATGTTGCCTGGAAGGGCTGCAGCATGGACCCTTGCATTGGGTGAGAAGGCACATGGGGCTGACCTTGGAGCTCCACGCCTTTGTGGGCATGTTGGTAGGCCTGCAGCTGAGCCTGGTGCATTGCAGCCGCAGCATGTTGCTCCCACTCGAGCCCCCTCCCCTGAGCTTGAGCTTGAGCCTGAGCCTGAGCCTGAGCCTGAGCCTGAGCCTGGGTGGCATCTCTGAAAGCCTCAACAGGCCCCGACAGTTGATTCTCTCCCCCCATCGGGAGAGCTACACTCTCATGAACTCCCTTGTGGAACGCCATCTGACCCCTGACATTCACTCCACTCATATAGGAGCCAAAGTTCTGCCCCCAGGCTGGCAAAGGAGCTTCCTGAGACCAGCCGGGGGCCTGTATGGAGTCCTGATGCATCCACTTTACCGGAGCAGCCTGTTGATAGTGTGGTAGACTCTGGGGCCCTTTCTCTGGGTTGTAAACACCAGAGCTGCTTGCAGAATCACTGTGGGCCGACTCTACAGCCGGAGGTCCCATGCCATAATAAACCTCCCCTGAATGCTGCACAGGCTCTTTCATGGCTGCAGCCCGATGCTTGCCGCTTTTGTCAGTATTAACTTGTGAGGGAAGACTCATACTAATATAAGTTACAAAAATATTGGCGCCAGAGCTCGCAATCTTGATCTATGAGCATGAAAACCACTCAGCTGTTGCCTCTGTAGTGTGCTTTCACTTCCTGTGGCTGAGGAAATCTTTGTTTAATTCTGAAAACAGTGGTATTTCGAGAGGAAATATAAATCCTTTAGGAAAGTGCAGTGGGGAGCATGCAGCCATCCATCCAGGGTTAAATCTGAGTTTTGCTGTCCACTCTTCTCATCCTCTTTATGGTGCCAGACCTTGTGGGGAAAAAGTAGGCGGTTAGACACTTTCTTGTTCTCTCAAGACAAGCACAGAAAGGTTTTCAGTCGTCTTTCACTCGTGTGCAGCAAAGAGGAAATCGAGGCCTACACAAGCAAATAGCTCAGTCAGTAAGTGAAAATCAGTCAGACAGTAAAGTACGATGAGGTAAGCGCAGGGAGAGCAAAACCTATACTTTGATAATTACGCCCAGGTGCGTGCAGAGAGGAGCTTATGAGCTGAAGAAGTTCGGAAGCCAACGGCTACAAGGAGGCGCCTACAGTGCAGCTGCCATTTGGCATAACAAGAAATACAGGAAACGAAGGGACCCGTGCAATCACCCGAGCGATAGCCAGTGATGTTATGTCAAAAATCAGCAATAAGGAAGCGCACGAAGAGAAGAATACTGTTGGGCAATACAGCGCATTAGTAAGCATTAGTAAAACACAGTGTATGTACCTGATCAATGGTGCACAAAGCTCTCCATGGCCAGCTCCATGGAGTCACTTTGGTTTCGATCAAAGTCGACTGCATGCAGCCCCATGAAGGGATTGTGCGCAGCAAATGTCATAACTCTGACAACTTTCCCTCGAGTTTCACAGCGCGCAATATGGCGAACAGGCGAGTTTACAATCACACGTAAACATAATCCAAAGTCCTCAGAGGCTCATTAACGCCGCAGTTACACTGTTGCACAGTGTATCCGTAAAACAGTGCACTTCAGGAAAACATGTCCACAACTTTCTCCCCGCATCAACGAGTAAACCACACATGAGACGTTGGCTGTGTGAGGAGTCTGTCGTGCAGCGGCCTGCTCGGGGATTTTCGCAGATTTGAACACTGCGCTGCAGAGCCCCAGGCGATCTAAACCCCCTGTTTCGGTTTATCCAGAGTGGATGAAACGCAGCGAAACTGCGCAAACACGCAGACAGTTGTGCACCCCACGACGCGCCGCCTCACCCCAAAACAGCTCAACTCACATCCTGTTATCCAATCCGATCGTCTGGCCACTCCCATCGCTGTATCCGTGTACGTTTGTTTTGCTGACATGGGCTGCGCCGCTAAGCGGAGTCTCAGCATTTTGACGATGAAAAACAGCAGGGCTGTAGCTAGGATTTATGAAATACTGAGATCAAGTCCAAGCAGTCACCCCCCCCCCCCCCCCCCCCCCCCCCCCCCCCACCCCCCTTACTCACTCAAAAACAATTGGAAGACAGTTTAAAAACCAACTTATGTGGCTGACCAGTGTTATATCGAAAATAATAAAGTTATGATATTTTACATGTAAATATATTAATACAGATATTTACATATTCACATTTTAAGGTTTGGTTTATTTGCATGTCTATTGCAAATAATTTAGATCAAACAGTCTAGATCTAGATCCTTTGGACCCTCTCAGGATTGTGCGCCGTTTGTTTCTGGGCGAAATATCATGACACACCTGATGGATGTGGATGGAGTGTCGAGTTCGGTCATGTCAGGACTGCATCTCTGCCTCATCGGCCTGGAACCTTCAGTGGCCACTTGAAGTCCACTGTGAAACAGCAGGGATGACAATGAGCAGATCCTGGTCTGGAGCTATTACATGATCATCTACCAGGAAAATGTGTGTTTAAACGTATTTAACTGGCCACTGCAGCACAAGATGAACTTGTAATTTGGGGCCACAATAAATCCATCCATCCATTTTCTATACCGCTTATCCGTCAGGGTCGCGGGGGAGCTGGAGCCTATCCCAGCTGACTACGGGCGAGAGGCGGGGTTCACCCTGGACTGGTCGCCAGTCAATCGCAGGGCCAACACACAAAGACAGACAACCACACACTCTCACACTCACACCTAGGGGCAATTTAGAGTAGCCAGTTAACCTAATGTGCACGATTGTGGGAGGAAGCCGGAGAACCCGGAGAAAACCCACACAGGCACAGGGAGAACATGCAAACTCCACATAGAAGGGCCCAGACCAAGATTCGAACCTGGAACCCTCTTGCTATGAGGCGACAGTGCTAACCACTGCACCACCCGGGGCCACAATAAATGAGCATATGTTGACTTTTTTCCGCATACTTTTTTTGTTTGTTTGTTTTGGTTTCCCTGCCTTGATGTCTATGTGAACATCGCTTTAATAAGAATTTCAGCAATCTTGAGAAGTTTTGTTTTTGTTTGAGTGTCAAGAAGGTAAATTATTCATTTTCACTGACAAAACTTAACTTAAATTGCTAGTTACTTTGCAGATTCAGGTTAGTAATACAAAATATTGTCAAATAAATTATGATGTTTGGTGTGTGTTATGATTAAAGACTTCAATGAGCCTTTGGTGAAAGCTACCTGGCAGAAATAGCCTTTAGCCAGCTGCAACATGAAGGCAATGTACATACTCATGCTTCTAAAACTTTTGTTCAATCATACAACAGGGCCTACATTATTCTGAAATGGTCCATTCTGCATAATCTGTCCTTTTACTGTTTGTAATTTTGTTTATGTTGATAGAAACAAACAAACAAACTCATTCCCTTCAGGTTCCCCTCCTCTCCTATCAAACACCTGAATGCGCACAGTCTGAATGCATTCACTGCCCCATAGCACCAGCACTCCCATGTGAGAAAACACCAAACATTCTTATAATGAATGTAAGAAATTAACAAGGCTGTTGCTAGTACTCACAAATGTTAACCCAGCATGTCAGTACTGGGAAATGTCAGCTGCACTTTCTCTGCCATTCTTGTACGGTTATACCCAACAACAGTAGTGGTGCAGTGTTTTTCCCTTGTTCACTGCGCTGTTTGGACCACATTTTGTTCTGTGTCAGGGCTTGTACTCTTTGCCTGCGTGTTACTTGTGAGGCGTTGCTCCACACGCTGTCTTAGAGGGCTGCAGGAGTTTGCAACCAGCAGAGACCAGCGCTGTGACGTCAGCACCGCCGCTATGAGAAAGCACGGGGCATCATTCCCGATCCATTAGCAGGCTAGTTGGCTAACTGTAGCTAGCGTCAGCTATGGTGCATCGCCTCTATTTCATTTCTAAAATAAACCACTCGTTGGAATGACCTGGCTAAGTAAGAGGACACTGGGAGCATGGGGACTGTTTGGATTTCACAGACTAACCGGGATCGCAGTTCTGCAACGAACCGAGGTAGGAGGTCAGAGGGGTTTGCTACCCTGCGGTTATCTTTAGTAAACATGCTAGTTAGCTTGTTTACGGGACCACCGGAGCCGCTGCAGTAATCACACACCGTCACCTAGCTAGGTTAGCTTCCAAGCGGCTAATCCTCTCATGCGAGCGGTTTAATGGACATTTCTGACCAGTGATTGCCGCTGCACTAGTCGTAGTTGTGTCTTGGCACAGAGTCAAACAAACCAGACGGCGCTAGCTGCTATCTTTTCCTGGCCATCTAGCAGTGATGAACGTCTTCCATGAATCTGGAAGACGCGAGGTGCAGCTAATCTTTGCAGCCGTTTATTTAAAAGGCATTCTCCACGTTTCTGTCAGGCACAATGAGCTGTAGCTGTATTGCAGGCAGTAAAAAGCAATGGTTCTTCTCTGCATTGTTTTTTTTTTTTTTTTACCCGCCCATTGGCATGCAGTGTACAGTGATTTGTCAATGAGAAAACGGAACTGAATTCTAAAATCTGTTCCCTTTTTTCAGTGAGGGTCTTGCGTCACTGATGCCAGGTGCAAGCTGTAGCTGAGAGCACTCAGGATGAGTGGGGCTGGGGAGCACACAGACATCCTGTCAGTAGCAGACGTGGTCAGGGACAGATGGAAAGTGGTAAGTGGAAGAGAAATCACAAACGTCTCAAAAGAAAAAAAAAAAAAAAAAGATGGTCCACTGGAGAGGAAACATTTCTCAGCCATGCTTTGGGCTTACAATGAATATTCCCTTCTTTTAAGGTGAGGAAGATAGGTGGAGGTGGGTTTGGGGAGATCTACGAGGTTTTGGATCAGTTGAGCCAGGCCACTGTTGCCTTGAAGGTGGAGTCTGCTCAACAACCCAAACAGGTGCTGAAGATGGAGGTGGCTGTGCTGAAGAAGCTTCAGGGTGAGTGCTGCTGTCCCCCCTGTCAGTGACAGGGTGACTAAATTCTCAGAGAATAACTGCATAACACTTTTTCCTCAACAAACATGTGGCACAGTGTCGATAAATATAAATACAGAGAAGTGTAAGCATATGGGCAATACAGATGTTTTTTTCTTTTACCAACAGCAGTGATCAACCAGTCCGTTGACTAACACGTGTGTATTTATTTAACAGGCAAAGACCACGTGTGTCGCTTTGTGGGCTGTGGCCGAAATGATCGTTTCAACTACGTGGTGATGGAACTTCAGGTCGGTGACTTAAAGAGTCAGTGCTAGTGAAGTGTTTTGTTTTCTGCAGACGCCAAATCACTCTGCGTCATAAGAATGAACTTTAATGTCCCGTCTTAAGGGGAGGAACCTGGCAGATTTGCGCAGAACCATGACCCGCGGCACCTTCTCTGTCTCCACAACATTGAGGCTTGGCAAGCAGATTTTAGAAGCCATTGAAAGCATCCACTCTGTAGGGTTCCTGCATCGTGACATTAAACCTGTAAGTTGACTTCAAACCGTCGATGTTTTGTGAATTTGTTGTCATTCCATATCCATGTGTATAATGTGTTTACCTGTGTTGTTAAAATTGTAGTCTAACTTTGCAATGGGAAGACTTGCCAGTACCTGCAGATGCTGCTATATGCTTGATTTCGGCTTGGCCCGCCAGTTTACCAACTCCAGCCAGGAAGTCCGACCAGTAAGTAGTAGTCCATGTTTAATTATCTTAAAGCATTTTTTAAAATCAAATATCTTTTGTTGTCTTCTGAGAAGTAGAATATGGTGGTCTAGATAAACAGCAAAGACTGATCAAAAAACAAAAATTGTCATTATAAAATGGATCCAAAAGGAGTCAAAATCAGAGAGAGAGAGTATACTGAGGAAGTGGCCGTGATAGGATATAAATACAAAGTTAAATGCACACGAATGTGCATATTTTGTAACAAATTAAAATGTAACCCGTGACTCAGACAGCCTTCATATGACCTCAACAAATGGCCTCTCCGAAAAGGTGTAAATGTCTGTAAATCTTTTTTTATAAAAAAATGTCATTTTGGACATATAAACTTGGTGTAAAGGACAAACATTTTACTAAGTCTTTATTATTTTATAACTTTAATCTCTTTCAGCCTCGTCCTGTGGCAGGCTTCAGAGGAACGGTGCGATATGCTTCCATCAATGCTCATAAGAATAAGGTGAGCGCAGACCCAAAACATCACTTTTTGTTTTCATATTTATTTTACCCGTGAAATTACTCACACTTGCGCATCTTAATTTGTAGGAAATGGGCCGTCATGACGACCTGTGGTCCCTCTTCTACATGCTGGTTGAATTCACGGTTGGTCAGCTGCCCTGGAGGAAAATCAAAGACAAAGTATGAACCTCTATGGAAGAGTCAGAATAGACATGTCATTCACTGCATGTGAATCTGTTCAAACTCTTATTTTTCTTCCCCTCCAACTGCTGTAAGGAACAAGTAGGAAATCTAAAAGAGACGTATGACCATCGTCTCATGCTCAAGCACCTTCCCTCGGAGTTTAGTACCTTCTTGGATCATATATTGACTTTGGACTACTTCACTAAGCCGGACTATCAGGTTGGCAGTCTCTTGCTTGGTATATTTTGCACGTGTTGTTTGTTCCTTTTCAGCTGCCAAACGCTGACGCCTGTGGTTTCTCTGTGACAGCTTCTTATGTCAGTGTTTGAGAATGCTATGAAGAGCCACAACGTGTTGGAGAATGACCCCTACGACTGGGAGAAATGTGATTCTGAGGATATGCTGACCATCACTGCCGCAGCAACCACTGCTCAGCAGCTCACTCGCCTCACGCCAGCATACTTGGGGTATTTGCAGCCAATGAAGGCTCTGTCACTACTGTCATATAACCATTTATTCTGTTATTGGCTATAGGCTTGTTGTTGCAGTCTCAGTTGTAACTGATTCAAACTGTTCAAACTTCCTTCACGTTCCATTGGACTTGAGTTCAAATATATAGCTGCAGCTTTTTTTAGACTACAAATCTGCACAGTCAGGGATCCCTGAGAAATGGCTGCTCTATAAATTGTGCTGTGAGAATGAGCTGCAGGGTGACCTTCCTTCTCCTCCACAGCATGGCCAATGCTTCAGTGCTGCCGGGCGAGCTGCAGAGGGAGAACACTGAGGATGTCTTGCAAGGGGAGCGCCTCAGCGATGCTGACAACTGCCCCCCCATCCCCACGCCGACCACCCCTGGTGGAGATGTATGGGAAGAGATGGACCGCAACCGAAACCATAAACACACCCAGCCGATGATCAGGAAGGTTCGGGCAATGTAGTTTACTGTAAATGCTCAGAAGAATTACTGTTTTGTAGCTGCTTTGTTTCCTGTGCAGTGACATGTAAAGTTCACCAAGACTATATAGATATGTTAATGGACCTCATCAACTGTTATAACTACATCTAGTCCTCCTGCTGTCTCTTGCCGTCTTCCTTCCTTCCTCCGTCTACCTCCCTATTTAAATACGTGAATGTTTTGTTAAAGCATTCTGGGCATAGGAATGGAATATTTCATTTTTTTGGCCTTCTTGTCATCCACTTTTGCACAGGTGGTGAGTGAGGATGAACACAGTCAGAACCAGGGGAACCAGAGCCCCAATACAGGCTCTATGCAGAGTTCACCCAGACGGGTCCGATCAGAAACCATGTTCCTAGAGCGGGCTGCTCCACTGCTCCGGAGGATGAGACATAGTCAAAGCTTGGCGTTTGAGAAGAGACTTGCACCCGAACCCAAGCCCACCATCGAACGCTTCCTTGAGGCCTAGTTAGTACACTACTCATCAAATTGCAATATACTGTGTGTAATATGTTTGGGACTCACACACACAACTCACAATAACATGTACAATATGTTGTTTCAGCTTGGGCAAACAACGTCCTATCCTTTCTCAAGTTGGGGAGAAATCTTTTCCTGAGAGGGGACACGGGCCACAGACACCTTCCTGCAATGAAGAGCACTCTGGCACAGCAACTCCTGATCCAGAGGAGGGCGCAGCGAGCAGTGGCTTTGTAGCTGTTAACCTCAGTCCTGTGCTCCAGGAAGGAGACTCCCAGGAATGGGTGATGCTGGAGCTAGAGCAAGGCAGCGGTTCTGGAGCCACCAAGCCCACGGGTGAGGCCCTGCATGAGGACAAACCTGGTACTCACGTGCCTGCTGAGACTGGGAACCAATCCTCTGAGCCACAAGATGGCCAGTACACAGCAGTACCAAGCAGTCCTGTTTTGTCACAAATGTCCATGCCCGGCACGTGGTTACTGGGTCACAGGAGACTGCCAGGGATGCTGGGACAAATGCCCTCAGTCATCATGGGAAGACCCCAGATGGAACAGGTAGGGGTGAAGCATCTTGTTGTGCATGAACACAAAGCAGCATTATAAAATTAAACTACTGAAGTTAGTTGTATATCACAAAGATGCCAAAAAAGTCCCAAACTCAGGGTTTACTGACTTGCTTGTTCTGGAGATTGTGAGTATTTTACGGGGTCCTCATCAACAGACTGAGTTCAAGTTCGTAATAATCTGTATAGGAATCTATAGAATGTCATTTTTTATTGAGGTAAACAAAATAAACAAGCAAAAAATGTAAAACTAAAATAAAGTGCATCGTTAAGAATTTAAGTATATACGCTGTTTGTTTGTATCTAGATTCACAAACTGCAGCAGATGTGTAACACAACATCTGTCCCCTGTTGCCATGTAAACATAGATGGATGTTCCAGGTTTTCATGATTCTGAGAACCTCCATGACTTTGTTGTAATTATGACTTACATGGATTATTTAGATACGCTCTTGTAAAAAAAAAATGGTAGTTAAACTTTATTTTAGTACAAGAGCAATGCTCTTGTATGCTCTTGTAAAAAAAAAAAAAAAAAAAAAAAAAAAATGTTTTAGATTAAAATGGGAAATTTTTGATTTTGTGTAAGAGCTTCCCTCTAACAATCTTAAAACTTCTTTCAGTCCTCTACTTGTGCGCCACAGTCCCCAGTACAGGAGAAGAGTGATGCAATGCCACAAGGGGCTCCATCTGGCAAACCTGACAAAGTCCCAGAGGAGATCTTAAAGGATGGAGGGAGGTTGGAGTTGTCTCCAGTGCCAAGCCCAGCCAAAGGCCCCACTGCTCATCTGACAAATGACAGAGATCCAGAGAGTGATTCTGGTCTGCCCGATCGCTCCTCCGAGCCGAATCAGCTGCCTCAGGTTGACACAGGAGGAGGCGCTATGGAGAGTACTGTCACGGTCTCCACCTCTCCGCCCCCGGCTCTCCTCAGACGAAAAGATTCTCCCTTGTCTCCGAGACTGAGCCGGATCCCAGTGCGGGACTTCAGTGCGCCCCTGGACTCTCCCAGCAGGGACCTCAACATGGAGAGGCGTCATCGCTGGAGCAGTCCGGTCCCTGGCTCCCCCACCCACTCGCCCTCTCCATCTCTGTCCTGTGACAACCTCCCTGGCGCTTTACCAAGGGATAGGCTCTCCTCAGAGCGGGGCTCCAGGTCTGACTGTGGGGGAGAAGACCCCCTGTCTCTGTCCTCCTCATCAGGTAGCAAAAGTAAGATCCCACGTCCTGTGAGTGCCACTTTTTTAAGCGACCAACTGACAAGCAGGTTTCTGCCACGCCCACCTCCTGGGAAACCACCCATCCGCCCGTGTGTTGACAACAGGTATGACGTATGTTCTGTGAAGGTGTTCAAAAATGCATGCGTGTAGGCGGGCAGCTTGAATCCATTTCAGACGCCAACAGTAATACTAACAATGAAAACTACAACAGACCTAATTAAACAATGTAAATATCTTAATGACTGTTGGTGACTCATCATACAGAAGACCTCATAATTATTTTGACTTGTGTTCTTCTTTTCCAGGCGTCGGCGGTTAAGAGTGCGAGCCAGCAGCACTAGTGACGCGGACTTCCTGGCCAGTCTTACTCAGCTGATGCAGGACCGAAACGGCATGCTCTTCAGCCCTCCTCCTCGCCCTCGCAGCTCGTCCTCCTCCCTGCAGCGCTCGCTAAGCTCCTCCCCCTCCCGCCAGGAGCTCCGCGAGGGCGGGGCATTGCAAGGACGCAGCCGCTCTCCGTCTAGCTTCCCCGGCTCCCCTCCTGCTCGGCACGCTCAGCCACATGACAGGCCTGGAGTGCAGGGTCATCGGGGCGATGGCTCTAGGGGAAGGGGTCTGATCCACGAGGGTAAAGGCTCCTGCAAAGTGAATCGATGACTGTATTTGACACAAGTGACTGAGCCAGATGGTGCAACTGTAGTGAGTGGCTCTGTCACATCCGGTCCCTGATAGCATGTGTAAATACAGTATTTACTCAAGGGAATGTACTGTATGTAATGTAAAATGTATGATAAATTGTATTTATTTATTTATTCATTGGTTGGATGTGTCTCTCAAAATACTTGACAATGTGGCTTGCTACCTGAAGTTGAAACAAAAAAGGTTGAGAAAACTGTAAGATTGCCAACTCTTTACCTCTCATTTCACTCCTCTCTTAACTCTCCATGTAGGCCTACTATGAGACCAAAAAGATGATGTTTAATACTTGAGGGATGTAAAAATGATGCTTATTGTAGATATGTACCATTAAGATAAATGGTATACAATATTAGAAACCATTTACTCACATTAAGAACACTAATATTAAGTAACACTACATGCAGTATACCAACATCAGCATTCATGTACAGAACCAGGGCATGCAGCCCCATATTGACCTCACTCCTGTAAAACAGCTAGGTTAACTATTATATGTAACAATGAATTGCTCATTTGGAATATCAGTGTATTCGTGTGCTTTTACTTTGCTGGAAAATATTTGTCATGCGAAAACCATCAGCATATTAGAATGTACATGTAAGTGCACTCGTACTTACGTATTATAAAAGTGCATGAGTTTCATTGCAAATGTCTTTTTTTTTTTAAATTATTATTCGTTTGTACAATCCGCTAATACATTTGTATTTTTATTGAACTGCTTCTGATCAAAATACATCATAAAGTAGACCAGCAGCAATGTGTATATTTATTTCATACATCAAGTAGATGATATACAGGAAGAAAACTGATATAAATAGAACCTTTTCACCATGCCTTATTGTTGTTGCAGTTTATTCTTATCACAGTTGACATATATATATTAAAATAAGTACATTCAATGTATGCCAGATCTCAAAAATAATATGTCCAGGCTACACATGCTTTAGTTTGCATTGTGATTAAAGGGTAAATTCACCTAATTTTCCTCACTACTTCCCCATATCTAGCCATGTGCAAAGTTTTGCTTTTGGTTGTCTGTCTCTGAGATCTCATTTGGTTTCAGATTTAATGGAAATTGTTTTGCTCACAGATGTTGTTAGTGGTTAGTTCAAAGCATGGCAACACTTTTGGTGATAAGATAAAAGTGAAAAGACAAAGTAGGTGGATTTTACATTACAGTTGAACTCAAGACATGCCAAGCCAGACTGTTACATGTGACATGGGGGGGTGGGGGTTGGTCCCAAATGACAACCACAATGATATGGAGGTTCCTCCATTTGTGGAACAACATGTAGCCACAAAGTTAAACAGCAGTCAACAGGAAGCTAATGAACATGTGGGCAGACAGAGCAAAACTCAACAGATGAGCTTTAAAATACTATAAATAAATGTGATAGTCATCTTTTGGGCTTTCTGAAACATCAATCAAAAAGAGGAAGTAGATACACTCAACGTGAAGCTCTTGTGTGACAGGTACAAACAGGTTATGAGTCTTTACTGCAACACAGGAAACTGAAACCACAACAAATGGCCACAGAGAAAATGTAACTAAATTAACAAAAACAATCTTAAAGATAAACACTGTTGTTCTGGAGCTATTTAGGCTGGCCAGTCTAGGCAATAAGGATGTTCCTCTTTTTCCTGACCATTTGAAAGTCTTCTTGTCTATATTGGCTTACAAATGTATATTACAGAGTTCTTATTTGACCTTGTGGCGATTCTTTATACAAGCTGCTGTTTCCAATATGAGGAGTGAACTTTCGATCTCAAGCAACCTCACAAATAAGTTCCTCATCGTGAAGACTGCTTAACATAATCCATATAAGGAGAAAGATATTTTTTCAAATGCCTGACATTTGAAGTCAATTTTTAAACAAATAACTATTTTGGATTTAAAAAATAGCTGGAACTTGTGATTTCTTTGGCTGCATGGAAGGGTCCCTTACATTTGTCTTTCAGACTTCACACAGTCCCAAAATGCAGATAGCATTAACATTTTTTGTAGTAAAAATGTTTATTTATAGTACACTGTTAATTGACATACATAAAACACTTGTTGTGGTCGTGGAGGGTAATAAAAAGTTATTCAACTGATACCAGCATACAGTACATACAGTAGTTCATAAACAGCCTTTAAATATAATGACCACAATTTTAAATGCAGGATAAAAAAATGATTTGAATCTTGATGCCAGCAGCACGTCCATGGTGGCAACGCTCAGTGAATTAAAATCTGCAGGTCTGAGGTCTTAGAAGAGAGGCGCAGACTGTCTGGGGTCATCGGGCAGGACACTGATGGAGTCCTCTGCTTTTCCACACAGCATGCAAAGCATAGTGTACTCCTGGACGACAACAAACAGATGTAATATACACACTGAAAGACAAAGACGGTAGCAACTAACCATGAATACTGCTGAATTAGTATGTTAGAAAATAAATTTAGCCCCATAAAAAGATTTGCGTCACAAATGAACTGACGTATGTTAAGGTTATAGATCAGTATGTACTAGAGGCGACACGGAGGTGCAGTGGTGCAGCACTGTCGCCTCATAGCAAGAGGGGTCCAGGTTCGAATCCTGGTCTGGGCCCTTCTATGTGGAGTTTGTATGTTCTCCCTGTGCCTGTGTGGGTTTTCTCCGGGTTCTCCGGCTTCCTCCCACATGCACATAACTGGCTACTCTACATTGCTATTACTCTCACACTCACATTACATTGTGAGTGTGTGGTTGTCTGTCTTTGTGTGTTGGCCCTGCGATTGACTGGTGACCAGTCCAGGGTGTACCCCGCCCCTCACTCGTAGTCAGCTGGGATAGGCTCCCCCTGTGACCCTGACGGATAAGCGGTATAGAAAATGGATGTATGGATCTGTATTTACTTACCTGATATTCATCAACAACAGAGAAGGTGTATTCATGCCTGGCGATGACGTGGTCACAATTTTTACAAACATCTGGAAGGAAAAAATGTGTTAGCTAATAGCTGTGGGTGAGTGATTCAAAAGGTTCAACTTCTGGTGAGATATGAAAGAGTCTGGTAATTCTCTCTTCTTCACAAAACCCTTATGACAGGAAACCAAATGCACCGTATAACCAAAAACAATCGGACCCCTTGTTACTGCTGTAACAGCCTCCACCCTTCTTTAAAGGATTTCCTCAAGATTTCCGCAGGAATATGGCTCAAGACATCAGTAAAACTGGCCACTGGCGATCAGGCCTGGCTCACAGCTGATTTTCCAATTCATCCCAAAGCTGCTGGGTGCCACGAGGTTCCTCCACGCCAACCTGGGAGAACATTTCTTCAAGGCACTGCCATGTCGAAACAGGAAAAGCATACTCCCCAAATTATCACCACAAAGTTGGAAGCACAATGAGGCCAAAAATGTCATTGTATGGCGGTAGCACTAAGATTTACTTTAAACCGAACCACACCCAGAATTACATGAACTACAAGGGAAGGTCTTCTTCTCCACGACTACGAAAACTGGTTGGTAAAAACATGTCAGTTCACCGGCACCTGAAAGCAACTGGTTGTCTGGTCTAGTCTAGTGGGAGCACAAGAAGAGAGACTAACGGTCATATGTGACTATCTCCTCTCCATCATCATCCTCCGTGGCTCTGTTGCTGATCAGCACGAAGTCCCTCTGATGGCAGCTGGCACAGCCCACGTAGTTCATCAGGTAAGAGCCGTTCTCCAGACAGGTGTTCCCCTGAGAAGGAAATCACAGACCTCTTACTCTCACACCACCACGTTCAACTCTTTTCGCTTTCTCGGTAACACCTTCAAATTTCTACTTTCACCAGAGCATCACTGTTTGAGGTGGCTGGTTATCCCAAGTAGATAAATTAACGTTACTCACAGCTAACTATATTGTTAGTAGTTAGCTGTGAATTGGCTAAGTTGACGATAGTAGTTAGTGAGGTGTCCCAGTCGCCTCAACTTACCCGGTCCGGATATTCCTTTTGCACACAGCCGTTGCACATTTTAACCTGAAAAGGTAAACAGTTAGGTTAACAAACAGCTAATTGTTTCTTTTTTAGCAAAACCCCTTCTTCCGCACGGAACGACTGTCCCGTACCTCACTATAGCTAACTTATAAAACACCATCATCCCCAAACATCGTTGCAAAATCGCCAAATCGCTCTCGTCTCATCATTTGTAGATCTACGGAAAAGGACCGCCGACAAACTTCCGGTATCATCTTTTATGAACGATTGGACGGCGTAGACGTAACGTAATTTACGTAGACAAACATGGCGCCCGAGTAGCCGTTCGGTGTTGATGCCATGTGAATTTCGTCTGGTAATTATGATCTACTTACAATTTAAACTTAATATCTGATTTAACAGAAAGAGCTCGACTAAACTCCGCTAACCTCTCCCAACGGCTGGGGTGAATTGCAACTCAGGGACGGCGAATGTGCCACTGTTTAGTCTGTTTGCAAGTCCTCACTGTAAAATCCACGCTTTACTGTTGGAATAAGTTTAGAGTTGATGATTAACAGCTGGCGTTACAGTGTTGTATTGCTTATAAACTGTCCCGCATTCACCCCAAAGCCTGCATGTTTTCAGCACTGTGTAATCTCTAGGCTGTAGCGTTTATTCTGCGAAATCTTTATAACATGCTCTTGAGACATTGGGGTTTGGCTTCATTTATCCGATATTTGGATTAAGGTTAATGCAAAGCTTTCGTGTATTTGCTGATATAATTTGTTCTTATTTCACCTGGTCAGAAATGGCAATGGTTCAAACCCCACATGAGAAGGCGGGTCCAACCTCCGCGAAAAAGAAGAAGAAGAAGAAGAAGAGGAAGAAGAGGAGCAACAGCAACAACTGTGCCAACAACGCACTATCCTACCAGAGAGTCAGGAGAAACTACTGTGTTTTGTGTCGCAGGAAGTATTTGAGATGTGTAAGTGGATTTAACTGTGATTGAGACATTTAATTGAGTAGTATTCATATATTACCCAGATGTGATTTTTCAGCATGCAGCCTTTACAAATGATCTGTAATATTGACAGTATGACTGTTAACTGCAGGAAGCACTGCAGCACATGGATGGTTTGCTGCACCACAGAGAACTGGAGACAGTGCTGGGCAAGTAAGTCATACCCGTTAGTTATACAAATGGACAAGGGATGCAAAAATACACCACTTTTAAAAGTTAAACCTAAATTTAATAAGACATTTTGGTCGAAGGTGTAGTGTACTGATCTCATCCGAGTAGCCCAGTGTTATGTTATGAATGAAAATCGTTTCAATCGAAACGATTGACAATCGAAAATTGTTTTGAGGTTAACCTGTTAATCTGTTCTCATGTTCCTTCATTAACAGGAATTCATTTCATGAATGTCAGTCGTGCAAGGAGTCCTGCATGGGTTTAAATGAATATGCTCAGCACATTTCCAGCGCTCAGCACAAAGCCAATTTGAAGAACTTGATGTCTAAAAATGTTAAGCCCATCTCTCTGTCTAAGTCTGTGGGCAGAGAGACCATGAGCCAAATCCAGGAGAGAAACAAGATGCTGAGAATGTAAGAGTTTCATCTCTTTATCTGTTGTATAAATTGTATATATATATTGTAATGATACTGATACAAAATGATCAGATTTTGCATTTTATTCTCTCCATTATGTAATATGTTGTTATTGTGAAACACTGTTTATTTGCATCGCAGGAAGAAAGAAACAAAAAAGAAAAAAAAGAAACTGAAGCAGTTGGCTGGACTGAATTGTGCAGAAATGCAACAGGGATCCTCCAGCAAAGACACGGGGATGTCCCAAGTTGTGAAGCTGGACAGATCCAAAAAAGTGACGGCAAGGACACAGAACCAGGTGCAGGGGACATACAAGGAAGGAAGCAGCAACGCTGTTGTTCAAAACAAAGAGAATAAAGTGACCAGTCTGCAAAGGCTTCCTCACACAGTTCTGGGGCACCTTTATTTTCAGGACCAGTTTAACCATTCAGCTCACCAAAGGCATGGTGACAATGTTTTGTTCAACAGTCAGTGCAGTATTGAGAGTTCCCGAACAGACATTTCATATTTTAGAAGACCACACAACACCCGTGCAGGTCTTCCTATGGTGCCACAACATCTACAAATAACATGGCCAGCGGTCATCCCGCAAGACCATGACAACAAGCTGTCTGCCTGCAGACAACAGGCAACAGACTTCACCAGTGATCACCTCCCTCAGAACGGAGCCATCATATTTGATCACAGCCCGAGTGAGAGCACAGGATCTTCTCGACCAGGACAACAAGGTTCATATTACTCGTCTCCACCTGTTTCAGCAAGCAGATCTTCCAACGCAGCTCCCATACAGGACATTGATGTCAGTTTGATGCTGCGGCAAATCAGAAGAGCACTGGGTGTGAGGGAGCCATGTAGAGCGGACCGTGAAGCCCGGAAGCAGAACAGTGAGGAAGCCATTCGGTTGGCTGATAAAGCAGGAGCTAAGAAAGACCAGCCAGCAGGTGGCTCCTTCACAAACTGTGCCAAGGAGGCTCCAGTTCGCATCACGTCTGCTGCAAACACATCTGAGCAGTCCTCACTGGTCAGCTCTCATGCTCCTGTATCCAGTTCTGGTGTTCATCGTTCCAGCATTGCTTCTGCTAAGCCGAGACATACAGCAGTCAAAGTGACACAAGGAGCAACCCAGCGTTGTGAGAAGAGCTCAGTGGTTGCAAGGGTCTCCAGCGGACCATCAAACAGCAGGGAGAGAGAATCTCATGGGACCCTCAACAGCCAGACCTCACTCAGCCGATTTCCAGACAGGACTGCATCCTCTGAGCCCAATCTAAACATCACCCGCAAGGTTCGAATTGCCCATGAGCCAGCATGGCTCATGAACAAGTTACTGGACTCATCAGGGACCAAGAGTAAGTTGAACTGGAAGGAGATGTACAAGGAGGTGAAGAAGAAGAAGCTGGAGAGGATGACAGGCATGCCCAGGTAAGTCTCTTCTCTCATGCATCCACTTTACCCTTTGTTTGCCAAACATGAATTTGAACTTTTAATCTGTTTTTAATTCTGTGTCGTAACAGGTTTGGAATTGAGTTGGCGACCCCGCTGTCTCACCAAAAAAGCTCAACACGAGCAGAGGACCTGCCTCTGTCAGAAGGCTTCCACTGGGAGTCATTCCCAGATAGTCCTTTAGCTGCAAAGTGCACAGAAGTACCTCCACAACCCCAGGACACAACACTAAATGAGAGACACACCAAAACACAGGAGCCTGTGGAGCACCGTGGTGCTGCACACAAAGCTTGCAGCGATCAGAAGGTCGAAACCATCACTGTGAAGGTGGAGCCAGACTTGATGGATGGGAATGGAGATTTTAAAGAACACAGTGGTACCAAAAAGAGGAAGCAGGAAACAATTGTGATAGTGAGTAGTATACAGTATTTTTAAATGTAAGATGAGTATCTAGCTTGCTGATATATTTTTATTGCTGGAATTTAATTATTGCACGTTCTTATAGCATGAAGACATCTCTCATACAGAGCCAAAGGCAAAAAAGAAGAAAACAAAGTCAAACAAAGGTAATTCTGATGTTTTGTGTGTTTAATAAACCTTTTGTTCCAGTTCCATAATAAGTTCAGCATAATGTGGGATGATAATCACCTCTTTTTGATTTGCCTTGACACACTAACAGTGTGTGACAGCTTTTTATGATTTGAGACCATAAAATCTGTGTTGTCACTTATGTAGTGAATATTTCCAAATGTCATCCATTAAATCTTGGCTGTTTTCCTGTCCTGTAGGCCAGGACCAAATGGACCAGCTGTTGGCTGTGTCTCTGAGGGAGGAGGAGCTGAGCCACTCGTTACAGGATTTGGAAAATTCTATGATCCAGGCCCGCAATACCCTGCAAGCTGTCTACGCAGAAGTTCAAAGACTCCTGCTGCTGAGACAGCAGGTACCACCACTGAAGAAGCAAATATCACAGAAATCCTTTGTACCTTTTCCTCAAAAACCATTCACTTTTTTACAATTTTTAGTGTACTACCGAGATCAACAGTCTGAGAACCAAGCGCATTGAGATCCTGCAGGGGATGCAAGGTACAGAAGATTTGCCTTTTGCTTCAAATTGTTTCCCATACTCCAAATAGTTTACTTTTTCCTTTCTTAATCTCCTCCAGGAGGATACTCAGGAGAACCTGATGTAACAGAGAGAGCAAGCACCTCATCTGCAGGAGCAGCTGCTGCCGCCGCCACACAACCAACACACTCTTCTCTTCCATCTTCTACTGCCTTCCCCACCTCCTCCAGCCACCAACAACCCCCCACAAACTCAGCATTTTCCATCAGCCAGCCTCATCCAACCCCGCATGCCCTGCCAACCATGTCATTAGAGCGTGAGGTCTCCCAACCATCTACAGTGTCCTGTAACCCAAAAGCACCTGAGGTACCTGTGAACCAGCCTGTGCCCCTGTTTCCCTCTAATTTGCTCCCTTCGCTGCTGTTTATATCACCATCCTTAGCCAACCCCACCTCTCTCAAACAACCCCCAACACAAGCCACTACATCAGCAAGCACTTTTTCTGAATCACCTGCCAAGCAGGAGCAGGTGACGAGGGAGGTATTAAAGGACTGCGTAAAGACAGTGAGTTCAGTGAAAGAGGAAGCCAACACTGATTGGGCGGGAGGAAATCTCAGACCAGCAGCAGAGAAACCTGCCTCCATTTTAGTCCATGAAAAAGATCAAAAGGCATCTGCTACAGCGATAGATCACGATCGAGAGTACGAGAGCGATGACTCGGTCAAAGTGATCGAGCCCTCCAGCCCAGTGGTTATTGATATCGATGAATCGGACGACGAGGAGACGATCACAGATGTCTGCAGAGAGGCTCCTCAGAAGTCTGTCAATGTGGAGGTCAGCACTGCAAGCGCACAGGCGTTAAGGCGAAATGATGTGGAGAGGTGAGGTCACTACATAAGGTTATGTTTGGCACAGAAGAATCCTGAATGTTCCGATGCTTTGCACATATATATGAAATGTGATTGACTTTTTTTCCTCTCCAGGCCACCCAGAAAATCTGAGGCCACACTTGTGCTGGAGAAAGATGCCAGTGTTCCTCCAGGTGAGGATTGTGTCTCCTGCTTGTATTAAATATAAACTCTCACAGGACATGTTTGTTTGCAGAGATAAAACTGAGCTCTAAAAATTTTCACCGTATTTACCGCTTTCTTTTTTTTCTTTTTTGCAGAGTATGTCGACGTGGTCAAAGATGAGGAGCTGAGCTTGGGAGCTTTTGAGAACCACGCAGGTCCCGTTCATGGCCTACAGATTCACGAGGGCCTGTTGTACACGTGTTCAGGGGACAACACAGCACGGGCCTACTGTCTGAGGGTATTATGAAGCACATTGTTAATTGGCTGCTTTTTTCCCCCCCTAAGAAGAAATAAGATAAGATGAACTTTATTGATCCCACAGCGGGGAAATTCACTTGTCATGGTGTTATGTGACCAGTCCAATTTATTGTTGAGGTAAACACCCAGATAACTACATGAACATTAAAATAAAGTGAGAAATATGTTCTGTTTCCCCAGAGCAGGGCGTGTCGAGCAGTGTTTACGGGTCACACGAACAAAATCAACTGTCTGCTGGTGTCATCCCTCCCAGACATGCCGGCACGCCTCTTCACGGGGTCCAGTGACGAGACTGTCCGCTGTTACAGCACAAAGGTACAAAACATCTGGCCAAGCCACGTGGTGCAGAAAAGAAAGAAATCCTCGCAGATGTTTCTTCTTGAGATTTCTGTGTGACATTTCAAGGCTTTCAAGGCAGGGAATCAGTTTAGTTGATGTTACGCATTCAGTTTTTTGTATGAGAAAGAGCGAAATAAAAAGAGAAGAGATTTGTGGAGCAAATACCTGCTGCTGTCATGTATTTGTCCACTGGCAGCTTTAACTTTTTGTAGCTGGGGTTTCAGGAGTTACCTGTGGATTCTTTTTTTTTTTTAAACCATGTTGCTGTTGTTGTGATTTGGTGATTTGCTTTCTTCCAGTCTCAGAGGTGTCTGGATCAGATCTCTCTGTCAGACAGAGTGCTGTGTATGCACGTTGCCTGGAACGTTTTGTTTGTTGGACTCGCGAACGGATCAGTGGGCAGCTATGACTTAAAGGTGGGTGCCGTGATTTTAATACTCATAATTTCACTACTATTTTACAGCATACGTCTTGCTTTTCTCTTTGTCTCTCTGGTGTTTTCTTCCTCCTTGCAGTGATCTCTCTCTCTCTCTCCCTCCCTCTCTTTCGTTAGACCCTGAAGGAGTTAGATGTGTTTGAATGCCACGGCCCACGAGGCGTGAGCTGCCTGGGTGTAGCACAGGAGGGCGCCCGCCGGGTGCTGCTGGTCGGCTCCTACGACAACACCATCAGTGTACGAGATGCCAAGAGCGGCCTGCTGCTGCGCTCGCTGGAGGGTCACACCAGAACTGTTCTCTGTATGCAGGTGAGGAAATAAACCATTTAAGTTTAAAAATGATTTTTGTCCAAATAAATGGGCCAAATAATTGGACACTTTTCTTGATGAAATGTGTTGGAAAAGCTTGTTTCTGTTTACTCTCTGAAGAAAACATTTAATTTGGATTCACATCAGCTTCAATATTTAGAAATATCTTAAAAAAGTGACTAAACATTACAATTACTTATTGTTAAGGCTGTAAATACACTATATAGACAAAAGTATCTGGACACCCCTCTTCATGGGGCTGATTTTCAGGGTTTGGGCTCATCCCCTGACTTCCAATGAAGGGAAATCTTAATGCTTCGTTGTACCAAGACATTTGGGACAATGCTATTGCAATGATATTATCGATTGTGTGTCAGGTGTACTAAATTCTTCTTCTGTTGTTTTCAGGTGGTGAATGACCTGGTGTTCAGCGGCTCCAGTGATATGTCTGTGCGTGTCCACAACATCCATGTGAGTAACTTGTCTAAGTATCAATGAACAGGCGCTTGAGTTTGTCTTGATGCCTTTTAGAATTACAAATTTATGAACTGGAACATTTATTGTGCCTTGAAAGTTAAATGTTAACTTATGCAGAGTGTCTGTCTGGGTTCATAGTTTGGTTTATGTTGCAACTACATGCATTCACTGACACCGTTATTCATTATATTCTGTCTTTTATTTGCAGACAGGAGAGTTGGTTCGCATGTATAAGGGTCACAGTCATGCCGTCACATCAATAGTGATCTTGGGGAAAGTGATGATAACCGCCTGTCTGGATAAACTGGTCCGAGTGTATAAGCTGCAGGTACAGTATTTTAACAGACTCTTGGGTTGAGATCACATTGAAATTTCTCAACTCCTCTTTCATTCAGTTCATATGTGCTTCACCATCCAGAATACTCAAAGCAAACTTTTTTCTTTTGCTAAAAGCAATTGTACATTTCATACTTTCCAATTGCAATATTCAATTCAGGCCTCTGTTTGAAAATATCTTAATTTTGACTTCTTGAAACCTGCAGATATCTGGTGTAATGGTATGAACCCATTGTCATATGTGTTTGTCTCCCGATGTCTCACAGCAGACATCAGGTGACTGACAGCAATCAGAGATATTAAAAAAATGTCTTTGGAGAGGAGCCACAGAAATTAGGGTGTACTGCTCTACTTGTATACAATGGAGGGAGTGTGAAAACTGCTTGAATATGACTCTATTTGGATTTGTCTCCTCTTAGTCCCATGACTGCCTGCAGGTGTACGGGGGTCACAGTGATATGGTGATGTGTATGGCTGTGCATAAGAGTGTGGTACGTAGACTAAAACCAGTCATATTTTATTTTAATCTAAACGTGCATGAGAGATTTAGCGAATGGATGTTGTTGAATAATGTCTCAACCATTTCTGTCCCACCCAGATCTATACAGGCTGTTATGATGGCAGCATTCAAGCTGTAAAGCTCAACTTGATGAAGAATTACCGCTGCTGGGTAAGGACTTGTTGTACAGAGAGTGAATCTCAGAAGAAAATGTAGATATATTTGACTCAGTTGTTTATTCCATGAGTACACTTTCTTTTATAGACTTTTTCACTCTTACAAGAGTGAAGGCAAGTGAGTTCTTCATGTTAAAGTTATTTAACGACGATAAGGTTTGATATACTTTCTGATTGTCTTGTTTTGTAACATGTCTTTGTGACCTTCGCCCTCTGTTCAGTGGCAGAATTGCTCTCTGATCTTCAGCATGGCGGAGCATCTTATTCAGCACCTTGTCAAAGATCACGCCAGCTGGAATCATGACACAGTCAGATGTCGCTGGAGAGGCTGCAGCACATTTTTTGCCAACCAGCAGTTGGTTAGGCAGGTAATGAACTGACCACCATGTTATTTTCAGCAAAGTGAAGATGAATAGTGTGCAGTGTGTTCTTAAGTCGCAGCTGATCACATGTTCTGACTCTAATAGCTTTTGTTGCCAAAAGTGATGACCCCTGAGTGCCAGAACATCAACATGAGAACAGCTCCTCAGTCTTGTTTGTATTTTTCCTGCAGGAGCTGCTTGAACACATGCAGAGCCACGTGGAGAGTGACAGCAAAGTGCAGCCCTTTTGAGATGATTCAGCAGATTGATCCAGAAGCAGATTGAATAATCCAGAAGGCTGGATTTCTTTTCAGGGTTTTGGGTTTTACTTTCCATCAGCTTTTGATAGAAAATCAATTTTTTTGCCTTTTGTTTTTCTGATTTTTGAGGTTCTCTTTGGTCTTGTGCATCCTGTATGGAGGTAAGAGTCAGATGAGACACAGCAGTTGTTATTGATCCCTAAAGTCCTCTAAGACTCAGTCAGTCCAGCTGTGAAAATATTTTTTTTTTCCATCAATTATTTGCAGTTAAGTCACCCACAAGTAAGCCTTTTGACGAATAAAATGATCCATTACTTTACTTTTCGATCTATTGGTCAGCACATTTTGTCTTTATTACTGTGAATATGCAGCATGGCTTTAGACACCATAAAATAAATTACACTGTCAGATTACCTGTGAAGCTAATCATTCATAATATTTTTACAACTGCTGTTGTGAAAAGAAGAGTTGTGGCGATTCACTCTGCAGTGCACATAACAGATATTGTCATTTCATTGGCCTTCATGAAATCAGCAGGTCAGAATGATTTTCCAGATGTTTTTAAAGTTTAGTCTTCACTTCAGTGTTGAAAGGAGATGTGCACGTTGGCAATAGCTTAATTGTGGGAATAAACAGGCTTAACTTACTGGTGTGCTGTATTAGTACAAAGGTGCAGTTTGGCAATGAATCCAGAGTTTAAAATCCACAGGCTAATATTTAACAATCTGTACCAGTAATAAAATCTGTACCTCTACTCTCTTGTCTTCAAGTCAGATGTCTCTTCCCTTTTGTGTCCCAGATTTAAAGTTTATCATCATACAGTGACTTTTCATTTTTCTTCACATCATGGTGTATTCTTAATTACCTCTTCACTCAGACTGTAACATCCCGTCACACATGAGAACTTTTACATTAAATCTTTATGTTGTGACTGAGAGATTTGGTTTTGGTTATAAAAGTAAGTCATCTATTACTTACAGTTCCCAGATGATTATTCTGTCCCTGTATCACTGAAACCTCAGAAACCTGTCACAACCAACTGAATGAAGACAAACACCGACAAATTCTGCCTTAACTTTTGTATGTTATACTGTACAGTGTGTGTGTGTTTGATTTGTGTTTATTACCTGCTGTATGTGTGCAGCAATAAAGATTTGATTTAGTGTTCACTTTTGTTTGTTATAGTTTAACAACAGTACACAGAGCATTCGGTATTTTTCTAGAGTTCTGTCAAACAAAATGTGCCTTCACTCACTTCTCACAATCATGTTTATTTCTTTCAAAATTGATACTTCTAGCTTTGCATTATGAACCACATTTTGTTGACTACACAGAAGCTTTGGCAGCAAAGGTCAATTCTACATTTGCAAAAACATCTGTTCACATCATTACACTTCGTCATTGCTTGAAGCAGTGATCTTTCATCAGCATGTAGAGTCTAGGAAAACTGGTGGCACTTGAGGAATCGGTTGCATTACTGACAGGATGGCAGTCACTTTAAAATAAGCTAAAAGAAAGGTGACATTAAATCTGACCTATTATTGATTCAGGGATGACAAATATAAATATTGCTTTTGGAGAAATCCTCAAACGTGATTTTTACTTTAGTCATTTGGTATCGCAAAATCTGTGCAAAAATACTGAAAAGTGGTTGCCCAAATGCTGAGTCATGAATGTGAGCACCAACTGCAGCTACAGCAATGATCACAAAGTGGACTTAAGAATACATGGTCAGTTGAAGCCACTGGAAAGAGAGCAAAAGAAATACAATATCAGCACAAAAGGGATTAATTTTGAAATTATACTTAAAGTACACACTGAATGACCAGAAAACTACATGAAACTTAACATTGTAATGCAGTCAAAAACAGCAAATACAGTGCTGTTACAAAGTCAACCTTTCTGAGATGTACGGAAGCCCAGAGAAGAAAGTGATAAATTCTGGTGCTCATTCTTCAGTTTTTCTTCTTTTTTTTCCAAAAATGAAATTAAAAAAAAAAAAAAGTTTTGGGAGGTGAAGTTTTTTTCCAGGATCATTTTTACATATATTATCTGTAAAATGAGTATTACAACAACATAATTATTGTGATTTCACCTGCCAAAACTGTTTTTTTTCCCCAATTGTTTTCAAAGATGAAAAGAAATCTAAAAAATACTTTGAAAAGTGATGCACCATATAGTGAAGTTTTCATTTTGGTCCTCTATGAAAATGAAGTAAACAAAATATTGTCATCTGTCAGTTACAGTATTTACTAAAAAGCAAATGGAAATGGGAAAATGTAGCCAAACTACTACTTCAAACTGATATCTTCTGTACACAGTCAACAATACACTTTGATGCCTGCATGTCTCAGAAGTCTCATCACAAAAAAATTTGAAGTAATACTCTGGCCAACATCGTTAAGCCTAATAGAAACATAGCGTAAGACACGGAATAGCGTTTAACAGCTGGCTTACCTCAAGGACGTTGAGCTTGATTATTCCATCTCCGTCTTTGTCGAAAGCATTGAAAGCTCCTGCAAGAGACACAAGAGCTCAGTCTTCATCCATCTCTTCAGAAATCTTGAACTGAAGCTGCACTTAGTGGAATGTATAAGTTAAATTTGTCCATGTAAAGATTCATTAAAGGGTAAAATATTTTGTATTTTTATTAGCAGTGACTCGGCTAGAACGTGAATGTGCCAATAACAACATTTTTTAAAAAACATGAGGTAAGATTACTTTTGATCAACAGATCTCCTGGTACCACATGACAACAGAATGTACTTACTGAACATGCCCTCCAGCCTCACAAAACAGCAGATGTAACTGTCAAAGTCGATGTTGAGGCGCTCGTCTGCGTAGCGCATGGCGATGATATTATATAACTGTGTGTTGAGGTGAAATCCTTCACGTGGAGAGGACAAAACAGATTGGGTTCGTGATGTTACAGGCTTATTTAGTAAACCTGGGAATGTGATTTCTTACACAAGACAAAGCTGGGAAGTTGGAACTCGATCATTTATATGGATTTATTATAATGTTTTATATTATTGTGACCCGCTAATCACTTAATGACACTGCATCTCACTCCCTCCAGCCCTCTGAATGTTGACCCCATGTTTACAGCCTTGCTTTATTTTAATCAATGTTTGAAATTTAAATGATTAGCTCTGGAAATAGAAATACTCAGAACGCACAAAGAAACATCCGGCAAATGTTAAATTCTTAAACGTTTTCCTATCATGCTGCTCACCTGCATCATTAACAGCGGTCCTCATCTCAAAACTACTGATGCAGGAGGTTTTGTCTTTGTCGTAACGTCTGAAGATGAGCTGAAAGAATGAGGAGAGGAACAGCAAGATGAAAACTTTTAGGTTTGTTAAACGTGAGCACAAGTTCAGGTTGCTGAAACCTGGTCCCACCTGCCATGACTTGATCTTCTTCCACAGGTGTTTGAATTCCTGCAGGTTCAGCTTTCCTGTCCCATCAGTCTGAGAAAGGCTCAGTTATGGAAAAAAAAAAACATAGATGTGGGAGATAATGACTGTCATCAATGATTCACCAATAATAAAAGAATTTTTGAATTTACTGTTTCCCAAATTCAAATTGACTAACATTCTTGCTGAAAGCCAAGATATTTTCAGTGCAGTAAGGAGCATAATAGAGCATACTTGTTTCGTCAATAAAAGTTCTATTTCTACACCTGAATTCTCCCTCTGGAACAGTAATAAAAGACTATCCTATTTTATCTCTTAAATGTTTCACCCCTACTAATGCCACCTTCATGGGCTACTCAGTCTCCACACATCCCTCCGATTGAAAGGATACATCCATCAAGGCGATCATACTCCGACATGTCTCAAGGCTAAAACCTTCTGTCTTTATTTCACTGTCTGTGGGAAAGGACAGCTTCGTATGAATGATCAGCACATGACACAGACTGTAATAACGATCTTAATTTTTACGGCGTGCTCACGTTTGGTGAGTACGTTCCTCAGGACCGTCTTGAGTTCACTGGCACAAATCTGCATGTCCTGATGGAAGGAGGAACAATTTGTTGCATGTTGGCTGAAATATGAGACTCAGACATCCTTAATCCTCTCTTGTTTCCAAACGCTCCTTTCTCCTCTCTGTGTACTCACCTCACCAGCAATCTGTTGGTAAATGTCTCTGAACTGTTTTTCTTCTTCAGTCTCCTCCTCAGGCTGGAGTAGTTTTCGCTGAGGCACAGATATGAAATGAGTAAATTATAAGGACAGGCATTGGTGCCAAAAATAAAAAGTCTGTGACAGCTAAATAAGTTGTAAAACTTTTATTCCCACTTATTCAGTTTGTTCCTGCTGCACTGTAAATAATACTACATTTAGGAATTGATAAACTCTGGATGCATTTCCTTATGGGACCAGAAGAGGAGAGCAGCACATTAGAGAAAGACATAAAACAATTTGGCTCGTATACACGGGGACCTTACAGGAAAACAGGTGCAGCTGAGCCATTTGAGATCAGTTGGCTTCAAACCCAGTTGTTTTATTCCCAGTGATGTTACTTGACCTGGTCAAGATTACATTGCAGAGTCGTCAGTCTCCAGAAATTACGACAGGGCAAAGGTCACTATGGGCTATTTGCTACACAGCTGCAGTCTGTGTTTTTGGCTCAACAATAACAGCCTATCTGTTACACACCGCGCTCCCACAACAAGGAGATTACCTTCGCTTTCTTCTTTTCCCCCCGAATGCCGTCATGCTCGATTTCTTTGTTGGCTCGTGCTCTGTCTGACACAAACACAATAGGCTTGCATTTGGGTAATGGGAGTGGATCAGGGACAAACAGGACAGAAAAGAGAGAGATAATTTATGTTTATTCCAATGGTTATTATCTTTATATGTGATGATGGCACAAACCAACACAAAGCCAACACTGACACCATATGATGGAAAGAAGCAGCACAAAGTTTTAAAGTAATCCATGAGTGCAGTGGCCACCACATGCATTACCTTTTCTTTCTTTTTTTTGTCTTGCTGACGGCCAATAAGACAAGGAAGAAGAGAAGGTTGAAATGAGATGAGAAAGTGGGAAAGACAAGTCTGTTAGTCAGTCTCGTGGGAAAAACAATTTGTGAACAATTAGTATGAACTGAGACAAGACAGAGAGATTTCAACGACAAAGTGGATGTAATGTGTTAAACAAGTGGGGTTTAGAACACATTAAGTTCAAACTGATATTGCAGTGTGAAAGCCTATTGCAGATCCAGGGCTCTTGTTTCATGTGAAAGCATCTGCACTGTAGTACTTGTTGCTGATTGGTGTTTCCATATATTCAGCCTCTTTGGTTATTCACAGGGAACAGACAGAACATATGCAGACATGAAATGTGAACCTCTGTCTCAAGTCTTTTCTCCACTACAATATCAGTCAGAGTTGTCTTTACATAAAGCGTGTATGACCCCACTACTCCTTCAATCACATTGCAAACCTGTGTTTGGTCGGAGCCGATTTCATTCTCCACTTCCCTGTAAAGAAAAGTAAACACATAAGAATCCCTGCTATGCATCATTTAAAGGCTCTTCTATATTTTGCAATTTTACTGTCAACAATCCCCAAAAATAACAGCAGCTGCACCACCAAACATGGCCGCTGACCCACAGTGATCCTTACTCGGACGTGCTCTGCTTCTCAGAGAAGACCCTGAGGATGAACTCTCCCTCTTGATGGGGTTCAAAGGTTGTGGGGATGATGACGTACTCCCCAGGTGGCAGACGAAATCGCTCTGTTACCTCCCGCAAGTTAATGTAGGTCTTGCATTTAGCCTTGGAGGCCGTGTACAGGAAGAAGTCCTTCTGCAGATGCTGATTCTGTCCACACATCTATGGATGGAAAGAAGTCAGAGATGGTATGGAAAAAGTGAAAGCTGGTGCGATGGAAAGCAAATGTTGAAAGCAAAGAACTGCTCAAAGGCTTTTTGGGAAATACACATTTTTTTTCTTGCTGAGAATTATGCGAGAAGATTGATACCGATAATTCAGACAGAATCAGGCAACCTGTTCCCACGTGCTTCAGATCTTTATGGTAAGCTAAATGATTGTTTGTGTTGGCTTTGTATTTGGAATACAGGTGCAAGAATGCTATCAATCGTCTCAGCTAACTCTCGTAAAGAAAACTAAACAAGTTTCTTTTTCCCCCCCATAACAAACTTTTCTTAATACCTATACTCCCACTGTTAGAAGTATATTCAGGACTATAAAGTTTACAACAAAACAAAATAGAAGTAATAAATAACACATGGGTAAAACAATGACAAAATCTTGTTGTTGCCTACATGTAGGAGTAGAAGTATTAAACATGCTAGAGATATTGTTTTTCTGCTGAGGTACATTAATCTGTCCACAAACAATTTAGATGCCAAACACTTTGATTAAATGATTTGAATTAGTTATCATGTCCAAAAACCATCTAAACAAAATATTTGCTCAAATGTTGCTCTTTAGATTTGCTAGTTACCTTTTTATTCACCATATTTTGTTGACTAAAATCAAAAAATAAATGAATAAAATAAAATTGACTGAGTATTCAACAACGAAAATAATCCTATCTTTTAAACACAGAAAATATTTTTTTGGTTTGTGTTATAAAGCGTATATAGAGGTTTCGCAAGAACCGGAAGTACTTTTTTTTGTTTTACCACAACTACCACATGTACTGCTAAATCAAACACACACACACAAGCGTGACTCTTTGGAGATACAGGTCAATACAACATCCTTCTCGAAGGTGGGCATACCTCCTTAGGCACCTGCAGAGGAAAAGAAGAAACCAAAGAGAAAGTTCATCAGCTTATCCAGTGTCGAAGGAAATCTGAGTAATATATGTGATCAGTACCTCATAGATGGAAAATCCAATGGTGAGAAATTTAGCTCCTTGATGACGCTGCATTCGTCGACCTTTCTGCATCAGAGCCACAACGACAGTGCAGGCCACCTGCCCGTCCTCTGGATCGTCATCCTCCTCGTACAGCTGCAGCCGATACTGAGGGTTGGTCCAAAATGTGTCTGTAACACACAATAAGTCAATCTCTAACAGAGGGTCAGAGGGTCATATAGTAACAGTAAAGACACAATAATTTGATCAATGCTGAATAAATAAAAGCTAATAATAGTAAAAAAAATAAATAAATCAAAGGCCCACTTGGGAAGTTCCTGCAGCCACCAGCAGAACTGCCTCTCACCCAGCGACCCTCATTGACCGAAACCGTCCAGCTCTGTCTTTCATCACCCTGCAGCGTGTCGGGCGTCAGGTTACACATCTCCAGCTTTGTGAAGTTCTTCTTGAAATCATCAAAAGACATCCTGGAAGAGAACATAAAAGAGGAAGCTCCTTATCTGAATCGAAGGTCATATGGTGTACAGTTTGTGAGGCAAATTTGCAATTGGCCTGAATAAATAAAGAAAAGGGACACGACTTATAGCAAGACAAAATGAAGATGTGATGAAGAGCGTGTGTGAGTTTTACTCACCAAAACTCACTTGACTCTATGGTCTGTTTTTTCAGATTTTCTTTGTCTGCGATGGAAATGGTTGACCATTCCGGTGAACTATGGAAAGATCAAGATTGACACACACTCGCCACAAGATAAAGAAAGGATTTGAACGGCATCAGTCAGACTTGGGTCACATAGTGTTTGCTATAAACGGTAAGTAGCTTTGTATAAACAGTATTATTTGCGAAACAATACAATCAAATTAAAACAATACAAAAACCTGAACTGAAGTTCTTCCAGATCTTACTTTGCATTCCATGGTCCCTTCCACAGCACAAAACCCCAGGGATTACGCAAGCGAATCAGACGAATTCTGCTGTCCTTTCCAACCTCATCGCACTACAAGCAACAACCAGACCAGTTAATGATGCTTTTAAAGGCCATTTCTTACGAATACCAAACCAGTAAATGGAAAATTTTATTGTACCTCTGCCAGGCCTATGATGGAGTAGGCATGACCTTTAACCAGCCCCTGATCAGTCCGAGTCTCCATTTCACTGGCTGAAAAAATCTGACAGATGCAACACACATCAGTGGATTTTGGGCAGGCAAGAGTGGAATGTGACTAAGTACAAATCTGAGGTACTTGAACTTGAAGATTTTCTTTTCCTGCCACTTTCTACTCATACATCGCTACAATTCAGAGGGAATTGTCTCTCTCTTTGTGAGTGTTTGCGATTATATTTTTCATTTTTTGAATTTTAAGGAACCAAACAATCAATCAATCAATAACAGCACAACATATTTCTGCATTGAGTACTTTTACTTTTAATGCTTTGTACTGAAGTAACCTTTTTAAACTGAAGTAAAACATCTTCCTTAGAATTACAGTTGAATTCGATTATCAGATTTCAGTCAGTTGTGTGTTATCAGCCCCTCTAATAAAACCATGTTTTCTTACTTCTTAAATATGAGTAATATGTGCTTCCTGTACACTAAACTTCACCTCTTTTCGTTACCACTCACATCTATAGAGCAGCCCATCAGTGAGCCTCTCTCCAGCGCCTTCTTCATGATGTTGTAGAGATCTTTAGATGCCTCGGACAACTCAAAGAACTCTGTAACTCCTCCCGTGAAATCCTCCATGGCTTCCAAAGTGTTACCCCCTTTCAGTGCCTCATAGGACCCGTGCAACCTGAGAGAGGAGGGGGCGGTCAATCATTTCAGTCAGTGCACTGACGTGTATGTTTGCCGAGGCTTGGATTTTTCAGTGTCTGCAGCCAGTTTATGAAACATGAGGACAGAGGACTTGTGTGCCTAATTACTGACGCTACACTGCAAAAAATATACACCTGACATGTGACTCAAAGTTGGATCTTAAAGATTATTTCACTTGAAATAAATTCAAGAAATATTATGCCACAGAGGCGATAGATCAGTAGTGTCAGTCGTCAATGCCTGAGGTAATTAAATGTCCCCAGGCTTTCACTTAATTTGTGAAGAAAACAAGAACTGAAGACTAAAGGACAAACTTTTCCCAGTGGATGGAGAGGAAATCTGAACTCAGATGAGTGAGGAAACATCATGGAGGTGGCGATGAGGAAAGCTGCACGACTGCACCTTGCAGTGGACATTAATAGACTGTGCTTACTTTGCATAAGCTTTTTCCAAAAGGGCACTCCAGAACTCGTTCTTTCTGAAAGATTTGGTGAAAACCAGCTGGTTGTTGCAGGTGGGGATGCGGTCGTCCACAACCACGTCAATCCATTCGCCATAACGCCAGAACTGAATATCAGAAGACAGAACACTTTTAAAACAGGAAATCACTGATGAGACAAAGCTTCAATCTGTCAGGGTCAGACTCAGGCAGGACTCAGATGTGGAGCAGGTCAGGATAAGCACAGACTTTATTAATGACTTCCCCAGTACAGTGTGAGAATAACCCAAAAGCTTTAAAAATGACTTTTAAACAGTGTCTCCTCTAATAAGAGACACTCTGCTATGAAACCTTATTTATATCAAAGGAGATAAAAACAAAAGGCTATGAAAATAAGTAAAGAAAAAGAAAAACCTAACAGAGAAAATATCTACTCTAAAAAGGAAACCAAAATCACTCCTACGGAGGAAAAAGAGACAAAAGTCTATCAAAAATTCACTCTGTTAGAGGAAAAAACAGGAACAGAAAACAAGGCTGTGGCTGAGGAAAGGCTGAAGTGATCGCACAAGGACGAAACACACTGGCACAAGACAAGGGAAACGCAGACTACTTGAACACATGGAGGTAATAGGGAACAGGTGGATACGATAGGGTAATCAGGGAGACAATCAGACTGAAGACACATGAGGAAGGGCAAGTGACCTGAAACGAGAGGAGAGTTACTTTTCAAAATAAAACAGGAAATGACGAGACATAAACCCAAAACAAGACCACACCTCACCGGGGTGTGACACAATCGTGATTGAGATTATTAGCTGACTCATACCTGTTAAGCACGTTTAACTCAGTTACTAACGTTGTTTTCGTTTGTTTGACATATCGGGAAATACATGTATGAAATATGACAATATAAATGACAAGTGACTCGTGTAACTTCAGGCACACGTCAGTAAATTTGTTGATATTTGTATTCTTTTCTTGGTTATGACTGACTGCCAAACTATATAAAAGAAAGTTTGGTGACATTCATTCTCTGTATGTTTAAGCTCATGTTTTACAAATGGTTTAACTTTTTTAAAGATAACCAATATGCACGTTTAGGTTTCGGAATCAGTATCAGGAAGGAAAAAAAAACATTTCTAACATTTCTCAGAACATTAAAGTTCAGTTGTTTAGTGCACTATTACGTGTCAAACATCAGTGTAAAAACCTGAAAATGGAAGATGCCAGCGTAGTTCTCAGTGAAGCTCTGATCTGGTGGAATCACTCTGTACAGCAGCTTCTCGTTCACTGTCAGACAGGCGATGGCAGCCAGCAGCCAGCAGTCACCTGTCAACAGTAGATTCATGAGCTATGAAAACACTTGATCCAAGCATACTGCTTTATAAAGTGTTGCAGGTGTCACAGATTAAAACCACATTGATGTATGTATCAGTCATCAACGGCAGTAAAGTAGCATCAGCAACGTTAAGGCCAATTCACTTAGTCGTTGCAGCTGTTAAGCATATTCCCGGCTCTGGTTTCCACCCCACAAATCTTGGCTGCACGTTATGTTATTATAGATATTTTACTTTCCTACTGTCTCCCCCCACATATCTGTTTCTGTTTCTTTTTGCAACATCAAAAACCTAACCTAACCTAATTTTCTATCACATTCTTATAAATTCTTACAAGCAGGCTTTAGTAAGAAAACTAATTCAAGCTTTGTCAACAAAGGGACTGTGTATGCACCACAAAGGGTTTATATATGAGGGGAAAGTACACCAGCTACTTTACATATCAGAACACCAAATCATAGTCAGTCACTTCCACATTCCCAGGCAGCATGTTGCACTTTTAAGCCACTTGTTCGAAAGCAGAAATGGTTCAAATGTTACCCAATTCTCCTTGACAGATGTCTGTCCTGTTGGCTCCATCTATGATGAACTGGGGGTTTTCACAAATTTCCTGCCATAAAGATGAGAGTGTTGGGGTGTTATTTCTTAGCAGAAGCATCAGTGGTTCAAATATTTTTTTTCACTGTGAAATACCACGTAAGATGAAAACAGATGAAACATTGTTTAATTTACTGCCATTCCCCTTCACGGGTATTACTACTTACTGTCAGACATCGACCAAGAGCTGTCAAAAGCTGGTTTTGAATGTCAAGAAGGAGTTGTTATCTTGTTTACTCATTTAGATTCTCCCGATCTAAATTTCCATTTTTAGATATTATACAGATTTTTAAAATTTTGTTTGCCACCTCTTGAAGTCCTTGATTGGCTGTTCTTCTTTTTTTCTTTTGTTCAATTATACATTTTAGTAAAAGAACAACACAACAACATTTGAACCTCACAACAATTTAAAATCTGGATTTACAAATCTACACCTGACATGATTGACAATATGAGGATTTGACCCTGAAACTGAAAGCAAGTTGGGCAGAGTTGGACCTGCCCTGACCATCAAACCCCCTCCACATTCACGGCATATTTATGGGGAAACAGCTGCTGAAGGTTCATGGGTCACGACCCTTTGGTCCTCTGAATGAGTGATAATGTTGTGCTAAATACTGAGAAGCCCTTACCTCATAATTGCATATCTCTGTCATGGCAAAGAGGCAGAATCGTGTTGGTGTTTGTACAGGAAATGACCAACTAATTGTCCACCTTTATCACATATTCACACATATATTAAAGGGACTTTATTATTCTCAATGTTTGACTTCAGGATAAACTAAATAAATGCAAGATTATCAAGTAAAAAACAGCATTTTATAACTCCAACATGTTTCAAGGGGTTAGAAAAAGAGGATAAAAATATCAGGAATCAAGCTGACCATAACTAAGGCTGAAAAATTGCAGCCTCATGTTCCGAATTTAGAGTGTGCTGCTGATCCCTGGACACGATTCATGTATCACTATTCGCAGCCAATAAGCAGCTGTCTGATAATCACTTCAAACTGGGAGAGATTAACTCTTCATGCAGGTAAGGTCAGTGGTCAAAACTAACACTCACATGCACTTAAGTACATTTTGAGCCACTTGTACTTTATGATATTTAGTAGTATTTCTATTTAATGCTACTTAAAGATCCCCTACAGACATGTATTAAGACATGCACAAATAGCACATACATAATTCAACACAAGGAGGCTCAAACATATAAGTGCAGGAACAAATAGCAAAGCACATTTTTGATGCAAGTTGGACTTCTTAATACAATACTTATTGACCTGCTCCATAAGAATGCAGTTAGAAGACTGATAAAACTCTCTTGTCTGCAAGGTAAATGTGAAGCTAGCCATTAGCCTAGCTTAGCATAAAGAAAGGAAGTTGACCCAGGAGAAAACGCTTAGACAAGCTGTTTCCACTCTTTGTGCTAAGCTAAGCTAATCAGCTGCAGGTGATAGCTTAATATTTAACATACAGATATGAGAGTTTTATTAAACTTCTCATTAAACCCTTGGTAAGCAAATTATTGTTAGTAGTAGTAGTATTACAACAGCCTGAAAGTGGTCATTTTGCATTAATACAACACTTCTGTACTTTTATTTAACTAAACTTGTAAATGTGGGATGTTTAATTGAACAGGTTACTTTTATGTTGTACTATTGCTCCATACATGTTGGATCCTGGTTAAGACTCTGTGTCATCTGTCATGTCTTTATTTCTGTTGCTGCTATCTGTGTCGTGCTAAAGTGGCTTCTGCCAAAAGTCCTGCTACAAGCCAGAACAATTTGGTGTCAGAGACAGAGTGTTGGAAGACAATCAAACCCTCTTGCAAATCTATATCAGAAAAATATGAAACTCTGTAGCCAAGACTGAGTTGCCACTATGTTTCCCAGCACAGGCAGAGGGTGTCCTCCTGCATGAGAATCAGCTGTCTGTGACTGTAGAAGGTGACAAGCCAGAACTATGCATCCACAACATACAGCCATATCACCTTAACGCCCCACCCACGTGTTGTGGAAGTCTTGGAGGTGATGAGATATACAGAAGAGAAGAGCTCCTTTGCATTAAGTGTAACTTGGCCTAAAGAATATGATGACAACAGACTGGCACTCACCGAGGGACGTTTCCACTCAATCTTGATAGAAGGTTTGTGGCTGTAGAAGAGCGAGGAGTCATTTGCAGGAAACAGAGGGTCTTCAAAAACCACCTTCTTCTTCACATATTTGTCTCGCAATTCCAAAAAAGTCTTAAGGCGCTTGGCATCCTTGACTGCCTCATTTCTGCTTAGAATCGCAGAGTAGATCGAGTTAGCCCCAGCAACGGGGTAATCGGCTTTGTCGTCAGGCCTGAATGATGCTTCACTTTCAAGAAGCACTGTCACCTTTGTATCTTCAACAAGAGGCACTTGACCTTCATATTTCTTGTCCCCCATTTTATCAGTAAACTCCTCAGCTTTTGGCGTTCCTATTTCAGACAGTTTATAACCTGCAAAAAGCTAAAAAAAAAACCAAACCCTCAGCAGTCCCTCCTTACTTGCAGAAACAGAACTTGAACTTGCAAAACAGCCAAGAGAAATTTCCTGTGTCCTCCCTGACTCCAATGACCGCTTTTAGTTCCTTTATTTGCTGGAAATACTGTCACTGCTCGTGGACAGCCATCAACTGACAACCTCTCACACCAGCACTCCCACACTCACTGTTGTGTCCCTGGTGGTAGTTGGACCTAAATATAGGCCTCTTTAACGGAGGGGAGGGGGCTCCTTGAAGAGAGACCCTGTACTGGTCACAAGGTTTTCAGGTCACCGTGTGCTGTGCAGGGGCACTCTTTAAAAGCAGCAGGCCTACATCTGACTGAAGATATGAGGAAACACTTGCTGAAATGAAAAATCTTAAACTAAAAGACCTATGGAAGATAAAGCCTAGTTAGTTCTCATAATTAGTGACAAATCTGACATTTAAGCCTACTGATAGTAACTCATTATGACAGTTTAACCCATCATGTGATTGGCTGGATTAAAATTGCTTCAAACAGTCAACAAACGATGTAACATTTACTTCTTTTTCAATTCATCTGGTTGTGGTTGACCAAACAGACCATCCAGTTGACCTCATTTTCTGTCAATCCCTTATCAAAAGGTAGAAAAGGGAAGCTGTTTGAGCGCACGTGTTGCCAGATTTGAGCTGCAATCTTGTTTCGGTATGAGGGGAACTTCAATTTATTTTAATCTCTGATAATTTGTAGCAGAGAAATGTATTTGCATAGTGCAGTCATGACCATGATAGGATTTGCTATAATGGCATTTGAAAGCTCTTAAGTACATGGCTCTTGTGGTGAGATTTTAGCTACTGTTAACTAAAATAATTAAGGTGTTAAAACTAGATTCTGACACTAGGTTACATCTCTGGACAAAGCCACACAATTACAGGCCAATGATAATGCGCGATTTGCGTTACTATAGGGTATTTGCAGATTTTTTAACAACTTCAATCAACTCACCAAAAACCAACTGATATACAGTGAACATAGGGATTTAGGGGTGGATGAAGGTCTGAAGCCCCTCAAGTTTGCCCAGGTACTTTATGTCTAAATATCATAATTATCTTATGCTATGCTAACGTTGCATGAAAATAATACTATATAACTGATCTATATCCCAGTTGCATTACTGAGAATAAAGTTCAGCGATTTCAACGCTGCAAATGGGGGATTGGGCAACCTATATCTGGCAACCGTCATCGACTGTGACGTTCCGAGCTCGTAGCGCAGTACTGTGTGCATCTGGAAGTTGTCGCCATCATATCTGGCTAAATGTTACCCTAGCTCTCAAGTCAGTCAGCCGTTGTGTTCGAGGATATAAAGTTACTGATATTACTAACCTCTCTCTGCTTCTTCTGATGAGTTTTTGTGATCAGTTGTGATGTTATTAATCGGTAAACGCGTCTAGGACTGGTGCAGTATTGTGTAGTTTACTCACATTAGCTGTGGCTAATTTTTTAGAGCATACATTAGCTGAACTGGAGTCTTGAGAAGCAGCAAGGGGCGGTGGGCTGCTAAACAGTCGCTAGCTAGCAGCAAACCAGTTAACGCTAGTTAGTTGGCCAGCAAGTAAAACATTCGTAAACATTTAACGTTAATGTGAATACAGCCACGGCTGTGAGTGTCGTTGCATACTCGCCGACAGTCTCCGCTGCTGTTTCCTGTGAGGTTGTTAACGTAGCCAAGCCAAGGAGCTAGCAGCGTCACAAAGCTAAGTTAGCTGCAACTCAGCTGGGATACCAAGAAGATTTATAGCTAACAAAGGTGACTGAATAAACTGGGATTGGTCTGCGGCGGTTGGAGTCTGTGAAACTGGAGCTGGAATCGTCAAATTTCCTGTGTTCAACACGTATGTCTATCCATGTATGCTACTTCTACTCATATTTGCGCTGCGGTTGTGATGGCCTTCCCTGTAGAGTGTCGTATGGACTAAGTTCTTTTGCAAAGTCTCAGCGCTTATTACTCTGCTCCAACTATGTTGGCAAGCTCCATCTACCGATTATAAAACTTACCGTTGTTATCAAGCTAGTCTTGAAATGAGATGTAATTGCCTAGTTTTGTGTCTTCCTTCCGTGAACAGGTTATAAGAGACTATTATGGACTATGATGCTGAGATAGTATTTGGGCATTTCTGTGTGTCTCAGCAGGCTGTTGGGCCTGACAACTAAGAAGATGTCTGAGGGAGAGAACAAACAGGCCCCTGACACTGCCCAGGAAGGGAAGTCAGACTCCGTGGCAGCAGCATCCACAGGTCAAGGAGTGTCATCTGTCTCCCCCCCTGTGTCCATGGTGACCCAGCCTCCAGCTACTGCTGCTACAGAGGATGAGGAAGAGGAGAGTGAGGATGAGTCAGAGATTTTGGAGGAAAGCCCGTGTGGACGCTGGCAGAAACGCAGAGAAGAGGTACAGGATATGTGTGAGGAGGAGTCAAGTTTACCTTTGCTATAGTATTGATAGTGTCTTATGTATGTTTTTGTTTTTGCCTGTAGGTGAATCAGCGCAACGTCCCTGGGATCGATAATGCTTACTTGGCCATGGACACTGAGGAAGGAGTGGAGGTGGTGTGGAATGAGGTCATGTTCTCAGAAAGGAAGAATTTCAAACTGCAGGAGGTGGGTGCATTGCAAAGCCAATGTAGTAAGTTGTGTCTAAAGCAACTGTGCAAGCAACAATAATAAAACATTTATAATAATGTTATTGTCATGATTATGTTGTTAAAAGGACAGCTTTTATATTTGCAAGGAATACAAAGACCTGACAAGTTTTTAATGAGTGTATATTTTTGTGTTAGGTTAGTTGCTTAACTGTGATCTCACAAACAATGTAGGCGCCTGTTGGTTTTCTTGTTCGCCTTTTGCTTTAAGCTCCTTAGGCAAGTGGTCAGACTTGTTGCTGCCAGCAGTATAGAGAAGTACACACTGTCCCTGTTGCAGAAACATTTTTTCAGAGGTTTGTAGGGGAGGGACTAAGACCACAAGAAGTGGTATTTAAAGCTCTTGTGTACCTTTCGACATTTGACTTTCTGGTTTTGCATCCACCTCAAGTTGTTTCCATTTTCTCAGTCTTATCTCAATTGATGATTAAGTCTATTGCTCACCTCTGCAAATTATACTTGTAAAATTGAGAGGCACTGTTCATGTGTTAGATAGCTAATGTCCATTGAGCAAGGCTTGTTGCCTGCAGCTATTGTAGTTTGAGCTGCTTTGGGGTCAGTTAGTTCAAGACTGCAACAGGCAACTTTTCATTTTAAATATGCATATGATTGCAAGAAACGCAGGTGATCTCAGGCTAATGGAACTTTGACTTTATATTTTGTTAGAAATTGAATGGCTGTTGAGTCTCTATGATGTAACGAATAGGAACCAGATTTGCTTTTAATGCACACACGTTTCACATTTACAGCTGTGGAATCTGCAGTTGACCTTACACTTATGAACCGGTCTGTCCAACCACTATTTGAACCTGCTGGCCATGAGAAAGCCAGGCCAGTGTTTGAATTGTGTGAATTGTTTTGGAGTAAAATAGTAAATTGACCATTAATTTGACAACATGGACAAATATGTCAAATGTAATGTAATTTTATGAATAAATATATGCTATTGTTTAAACTATGTGACATTTTGGATTCTGTGATGACTAATCTCTTCTGTTTTTTCCATAGGAAAAAGTCAAAGCAGTTTTTGACAATTTGATCCAGCTGGAGCATTTAAATATTGTGAAATTCCACAAGTACTGGGCAGACGTCAAAGAGAACAGAGCGAGGGTACGAAATCATCTAAAAAATATCTCCCTTTTGTCAGATAAAATAAAAATTGTTCTGTGTAATGACTTTTATACTCCTCTGTATACATTTCTTCTCTCTCATCTGCAGGTCATTTTCATCACTGAGTACATGTCCTCAGGAAGTCTCAAACAGTTTTTGAAAAAGACAAAGAAAAACCACAAGACCATGAATGAAAAGGTGTGAAGGTTCTGCTGCAGCTAATCATTGGATTTTGAAATGTAGCTACTTAGAAATGACAATGACCAGTAAACATATTTTACATGAACTTTGATTTTTGGTAACCTGTTTTGTATCTGACAGGCCTGGAAGCGTTGGTGCACACAAATCCTGTCTGCACTCAGGTGAGCGTAACAAAAGGTTAATTTCTGCAATCTGTTGAGTGTTAAAGGCATGTTGTGCTGGGTTTGTCAGTTACTATTTGTAAACACACCGATAAGCAGTTCTCAAGAAGGGTCATTGATTGTTGACTCTTACGCTTATGTTTTGTGTTGGCAGCTATTTTGACTTCCTGGTTATTAGACTTAACAATCAGCTATCTTTCTCCAGAGTTGTTAGCACACAGAAATGTCCTGAACACAGCAAAATACTAAAACAAAGAACATACAGGCAGAGAGCATGTGATTGTAGAGATCTTCTGAATTTCTAGCTTCAGCATCCATATTTGAAGCTTTGTCTACTGTCATGGCTACAGCTTCAGAATGAGCTTTATTGGCCAAGTATATGAACACATTGAATGACAGACTGCAGCATCTAGTTGAATTTTATATTCACCAATGCTGCTAACAAGAAAGTGGTAGCAATATTTTTTTGATTTTATTCTTGTTCACGTCTCCAGCTACCTGCACTCCTGTGAACCTCCCATCATCCATGGCAACCTGACCTGCGACACAATCTTCATCCAGCATAATGGCCTCATCAAGATTGGCTCAGGTATAGATCATTTAAAGTGAGAAAGATCTTTCTGGGAATAAGTGAAAGCCAGTCAGTGTAATGTCCCTCTTTGGTTTAAATTTTGTTTTCGATAGTGCAGATACTCCCGTTGTTATTATTAGTATTACGTCTTGTGTTAGTGTTGTTATCATTAAGGCTTTTTCCCCGCTCCTCCAGTTGCTCCAGACACCATCAATAACCATGTGAAAACCTGTCGGGAAGAGCAAAAGAGCCTTCACTTCTTTGCTCCTGAATATGGAGGTATGATCCTGTCATTTGTCCAGATACCATCACTGTATGCTGTATTGTGTCTGTGATACTGATCATCTTCTTTCTGCTTTCAGCTGTTGCCAGTGTTACCACAGCTGTGGATATTTATTCCTTTGGAATGTGCGCCTTAGAGGTGAGAAGAGACTTTGTGCTGCTCTGAGCTGTTGGTTGCATACTGACCAGCATAATCACTCATTCTTTTGTTTATTAAACGTGTGCTTGATTTGATTGCATCGTTAGTTGAATCGTCACCTCGGCTTTAGACATGCTTTGTGTTGTTTAAGTTTGTATTAATTTGCTTTCATCACATATTTTGTTAGTTAAATTAGTCAGATATTTCTATGTTTTGTGGTAATAAAATAAATGTGGAAGAACAGTTTTTAATCATATCGACTTTTTGTGTTAAAAAGAAACAAACATCTGGTCTGCGTGATGACCAGGATCTTCAAAATGCATTATTTTAACAGAAGAGGGGCTGCTGTTGACTTAGGTTTTGTGTTTCCTGTAGTTAACATCCCTCTTTGTCCAATCACTTCCCCAGATGGCCGTGTTGGAAATCCAGAGTAATGGAGATTCGTCTTATGTGTCCCAAGAAGCCATAAACAGTGCCATTCAGTCCCTGGAGGACCCATTGCAACGCGTGAGTGAGGGAGAAGGACGCATTTAAAGGCTGTATGGCTGTTTTGTAGAGAAATTCATAAAGTTTTTTCCTTTTCCTCTTCTTCAGGAATTTATCCAGAAGTGTTTGGAGGTGGACCCCAGTAAGCGACCCACAGCTAAGGAGCTGTTGTTTCACCAGGCCTTGTTTGAGGTGCCCTTACTCAAGCTGCTGGCTGCCCACTGCATCGTCAGCCACCAGCGTGAGTGACAGCACACACACAGTATCAATAATGGCAGTTAGCATTTTCAATTTAAAGACACAGTTACTGGCCCACCATTGCACGGTCTGCACCTTTTTGAGTCAATGTTCAGCAGTGGCTCAGTGTCCAACATACAGACAAATGTTTACAACACACCAAAGACTGGAACTTCATCAGTTCACATAATATGATGTGTTTTCTCCTGAGGGTTCATATTGGCCATATTTTGTATGTCAAAGAATAATGACTGACATGAAGCCCCAAACCCACCTTCACAAAAATAAAACTGAAAAATCACTATCACACCTGAATGCTCTCATCTGACTGCTGTCTTCTCCCTTTACACAGATATGATTCCAGAAAATGCTTTAGAAGAAATGACAAAGAACATGGACCCTAACTTGGTGATCGTTGAGGCCAAGGACGGAGTTCAGATGAAGTAAGTCTGAGTATCACAAAAAATTGATGTATGGAGATAATAAAACAAAGGTCTTGGAAAGAAAGGAAATCAAGTAGCATTACTGTGGTTTTCTGTAAATATTTCATATAACAAAATGTAATAAGATTTTGTCTCAATTTTTGGTTTATTATTATTGTATATTATTATGGTATATTATTATGAACTAGTGTTAATGTTATTTTTTCTGGTCCTGAAGGTTGCATTACAGTAGAATGATACAATAATTTTCCTGCTTTTCTCCAGGCTCTCTCAGTTTCCTGCACTTGAGTTGGACAAGTTCCTAGAAGATGTAAGGTAAGAAAACAATTATACTACAGCTAGTTGCATGCTTAAAAGCAAATTTGCTGTCAATGGGTCCGTGATTTGAAGATTCTGTCCTGAATGCCTGGCCTGTTGGCAAAATCAGATGGGAAAAGTAACATGAGAATTGCATCACCATCTGATTGAGGCCAAAAGTAGGAAATTTTTGTACTGCAGTGGAATATGTGATAAGTCTGCAAAACGTGAAGTAGGACAGCAAAACTATTTGTTGAATATCCTGCAGTATTCAGGGCACAAGTGCACAGCACAGAATCATTTCCAGTTCTCCTGAAGGTGTTTCCTTTACCTCCTGATGTTCCAGGAATGGGATCTACCCTCTGACTGCATTTGGGATTCCATGTCCACAACAGCCTCAGCAGGAGGCGGTCAAGTCGCCCATAGTGCCCCCCTCTGTGAAAACCCCAACTCCTGAACCTGCAGAGCTTGAGACCAGAAAGGTAAGAACTGACACATCACAACTATTACAAGACCTGTTATTTCTTTATATAAATATATTATTAATTGTTCCAGACAAACAGTTCTAGAATATACAAAGCAATTAAGAATATTTAAAATATCAAAAGTACATTGTTTTCTGCTACTTCAAAGGTCCTTCAGATGCAGTGTAACATTGAGCCTGTTGATGAGGGCACCAAGCATCATGTAAGTCACGTGTGTGCCTCAAAGTATTGTCATGTCAAATGTGAAATTGCTTCATGCATTGCTTGACTTTTTGAGATGACTTATTTTTATCCTCCTTTCAGCTGACTCTGCTGTTGAAACTTGAGGATAAATTGAACAGACACCTAAGCTGTGATTTGTTACCAAGTGAGTATCTTTATTTCTTGAAGAACCTTAAGTAGCTGATAAAGAGCTTGATATGTGCACGCATTTCAGCAACAATTTAGAGTCTACCTCTGCCGCTTGTAAGATTTTGCGTATGGACTGCAATTGTGTGGGTGCTGGTTTGTTGTATGCTAACTGAACAGAACAGATCTCACATAATGCGAAGGTGTATACTTTAAAGGCACATTGTTTAGCAGTTGGTAATATTGGTATGATGCAATTGCAGGTATTCTGACTGCGTTTGTATTTTTGTTCAGATGAGAGTGTGCAGGAGCTGGCTGTGGAGCTTGTTCAGCTGGGATTCATCAGTGAGGTAAGTGGAAGTTCATCATCATGACCTGGCTGACCTGAAAACTGAGCGTGAGGGTAAAACAGCCCCTGAGATATTAACCTCCTCGTCTCTCCATGTCAGGGCGATCAGCCACGACTGGCATCTGTTCTTGAAGAGGCCTTCTCAAAGTTCTACAGCCGGAATGGTTCTCTCAATCCGGTGACTGTCTCCTCATAGCGGAGGACTCACTAGGCCTTCTTTCAGCCCTCCTCGTCCTCTACGACAGGACTAGCTTTTTGCTCCATGTCTGAGTTGCAGGAAAGCTTTGCGGGGACAGAGGAGGAAGCCTTGGTCTGGTTGCAGATCCTGCAGTCTGTTCTTGTATCATCTGGTGGGAAAAAGCTGCCACTAAGTGGTTGTCTCTTTCTGTCTTTTTTTTTTTTTTTTTTTTATTTCCTCCCACCCAATACAGCCATTTGCTTCTCTTTTAAAAGAGGAAATCCTAGTCGCAACTTAAAAGAAAATACAAATGTTTTCACTTTTTGACTTATTTCTTTCCTTCAGTTCTGAATGGTAGAAGTAAGCCACATAAAACTGGATAACAGCAGTATTTTCCTTAAGTCAGTATTAAAACTGTATTTTAAACATTTTTACTTAAAACTGTTGAATAGTTGTCTGTATGAAAAAAAATCTTTGTCCCGGCATACTGAAGCATATGTGTTATGGTGTTGTCAGGTTAACTCTGGTTGTCTGATCCTTTAAACTTTCTCTTGAAAGCGGTGAGTGAGGCACCTTTCCTACCTTGTATCAGTTTTTCGAAGACTCTCAAACACATCAAGCAAGTAATGCAACAGATGCAATGTCACTTTTACTTCAAAATTCTGTAATTTTACAGTGTAGTCATGAAACATGCAGCTGCATCACAGTTTAAAGAGCTGCAGCTGAAATATTAAAAATCAAACTATTTATTTGTGTATCTTTTCTTGAGTGTGTGTGTGTACTATAATTCACTTCCAGCACTAAGGTCGGTGGTTGTTTGAATGTATGCTCTTAGTTGCTCTCTTTCTTTAAAGCAGGCTGTTATTTTCCAGGAAAAGGGGGTGTTGTCACTTGAGTGTGGTCCATTTACTACTGTAGCCTTTGTTTTACAGGTAACACCTTGCAGCACTTATCATTTAGGACTGGGTCGATAATAAAGTTGTTTTTAGGTTTTATGCAGGAGGGGTTGGTTAGACTCATGTGAAGATGCTTTTGCAATGAAGCACATGATCTGATGGATATCCTTCATCAGGTTCGGCTAATGCACGTATGCTTTTCTGTGTCTAAATGGAAACAGCTTCATGCAACGGGTTTGCTTCTGGAGTTCGGTTCTCGTTCTCACAGTGATAGCGATGGATTCGAGTTATTCATCATGCAGAGAATGCTTTGTCACTGTAGGCCTGTTGATGTTTAGATTTTGTGGCTCTGGATCATTTCCTCTTGGCTGAGGTAGTCTGTGTGCACACCAGAGCGAAAGCTTGCCCTCCCACGTAGATATTCAGTTATTGGCTCAGACCACCCTTACATGTTAACTGTTTGGGGATTTCTCTGCTAGTTTGCACTGCTGTACACTTTTATGTCCTGTTTGAAATAGCCTGTGGCCTCTTGCTCCTTCACGCTAACAGAAGGAACTTGGATGATTTGAAAATGGCATAATGAAAAATTTAGTCTGTGATCCAGTCTTTGTCTACTCTATGCTGTGACTACCTTCTGACAGGGTGTGTAGATACTGTGAGATACAAGAGTGGGACTGCCTGGCATGCTTGTAACCATCTTGTACACTGTATGCTGGACACTGTGCTCTGTTTCTGCAACGCATTTGCCCTCTTTTTTCACTTCCTGAAATAAAAATTTACACTATCAGCACTTCAGGTGTTTGGTGTTGTCTTATGTTTATCAGAAGTTCGTGACTGCTGTACAAGATGATTTCCATTCTGAAACCACTCAATAAAAGCTTTATACTGAAATGTCAAGTCTGACAATCAAGGAAATATATATTATGTAGATATAATAATATAGATGAGACTTCAGAGTCTTATCTATATTAGGGGTCATGAGTCATGAAGGTTGGGAAGCAATGCTGTTCCAGTGCAGGAAATTGCATATGAATGCCTCTTCAAGATTAGAAAAAGAGGCTTTGTTTTATGTAAAATAATGTACACACAAACAAACACAAAGGACACAAAATTCAATAGTCTGAATTATTTATCCAAAAAACCAAAACAAAACAAAACAATCCTGGTGTATCAGGAGCATGATCTCTACCTTCAGAGCATCACTGTTTGAATGAATTATTTCTTCAAAATTTTTGAGAAACTGTAGCCCTTGTACAAGTATATACATGTACATACTCAGTGTCACAATGTGTGCTCAAAATAAGAATTGAATAAAACACATTTCATGCTGACAAACACATCGCCGTACAAAATTACAGCAGTATAATAAAAGTACAGCAAGACTAAAAAATATTTTTGATATAAAACACCCTAGAAACACACTCTAAATAAAAAGCTACCAAAATGGCGACATCCAGTTCATGAGTGTAATTCAGCTGCAGGGGTATTTTCAATTCTGTACATCATGATTTAAAAAAACAAAACAAAAACAGTACATAGCACTTCAATGCAAACACATTACTCTTTCACATTAAATCTGTGTTTTACTTCCCAGTTTGAAAGTAATGTATATAGGCACAGTAATTAAATTCATTTACCATGTTTGGTCAATACCACTCCATGTTATTCACAACTCCACTTTAAAATTTAGACAAAGTGTAATTCTGGTCAACCAGACCATTCAGTTTGCTTTTTCACACCTTCTCCATTTTACAGGAGTTTATCGTTATGGAGCCGAGAGCTGCCAAACATCCAAGTGTCTTTGTTAGTTGTCAGTCAAAACAGAAAGAGATAATCGCAGCTCCTTTAACTGCATCTTCTCGACTTCATCAGGTCACTCTGACGATTAAACACCACTGCAAATTGTTCTCAGATTGCAGCCAGGAAGATTCATAAAAGCGACACCTGTTAAAATGAAATTTCTTGGACGGTCTCATTCCAAAAAAGTCTGTTTTAGGTTTTAAAAAGTATTAATTTGATGAACGAAAGACTTTCATCTGAATTTCAGCACAATTCAAATTATCCACTATTTACAGGCCCAGACATGGAATCTTGTTGCAGACTTGCCTTAAAAATTTAGGTTATGCTGATATTGTCGGATAATAATTATATTTATTTTTTGTAGGTATACAGAATATTGTTTGAACTTAACATTTGTATCTAGTCAAATAAACATATTTTATTTTTACAATTCAAAGGAAGCCCATAAACATAGCTGCTGACGCTAGGGCTCAGAGGTAATGCAATATTTTTATTATAATTTGTCATATCTCTATAATTATGTTGAGGCATGTATTGAGATATGGTTCACAGTTTTCACATCTAAATGAACACGTTTTGCTAAAATCTGTCGCAGCATGAAATCTTACATCCGACAATGCAAAACGGTCTTTTCCGCAGATGAAACGTCCCAATAGGAAAAGCATAATAAAACAAACACTGGCTGGATTCCATTTAGCTGCTTCAGTTTCAGGGCCCTGTACGGGCACTGTGCATGCTGGCTCAGTGTCACACTGTCATGGCTTACCGGGACACGAGTCTAAATGTCTGCTGTTTATAGGACTGTTGGCTTGTTTTGTTCTAATAAATTATTAGAACATAAAAACCTACTTTGATGCCGGGAAAGAGATTGTACAGACCCATCAGGTCTTTTAAAGTTACACTAGATAACTTGTTTGTGGCTTGTCCATGGGGTAGCAATATTGATCTACCTGTAAATGTTGAACCGTGACATGAATAAACATTCATGTTTCTAATCTGAGCTAATTTTTTTGGGGCCTCTTTCTTTGAACAAAGCATAGACAGTAGTTTAGGAGACACTCATGTCTCCAGTGAAGAGATAAAACCACTCTTCCACTGAATCTGAAGAAATGTTGTGCTTTTCTCTGCTGCATCCCGTGAAGATGGTTTATGTTGTTAGGATGACTTTATCTCATCATAAAAATTGTGCCTACAGCAGCTCTGCATATCAGGTATCTTATTTTGGAGTCAGACCTTCATGTGTGATGAATTGAGAAATATATAAAATATTGTCACGTTAGCACCATCTGCGCGACAAAAGGCATTCGACTCGTGGAGGGTCGTTCCGGTTGCACCCACTGCTGGAAGATGACCTCGTGGTGTCGTTTAGCTCTGTAGTAAAATCCATTAGCCAAAGCGTTTTTGGCTAATGGGGTCTGCCAAAGAGGTCTGAGGAGCTGAAAAAGGCAGAGACATCCTTTATTTCTTCAGACACTGGTACATCAGCGCTCGTGGATTCAGCATGTAGCGCTCAGAGTTGAGTAACTTGGTGAGATACTGCGGCACCGGAGGCCGAGGGGCCGTGTAGGATACGCCGGGACTGACAGCCATCACCTCCGCAATCTTCTGTTTCATCTCCCTTATCTCCCGGTCCTGCTTCATCACTTTATCTGTCAGACAGACGATGGTTACAGATGATGGGTGGATACTGTTTTCATGAACATAGTGAATTCTTAGGAGTCATTCTTTCTTCAAGTTTCCCCATCTATTGAAAACTACTCTTGTGCAAAATCAATGAAGCAAATGTCTCCTAGTTCACATCCTCTTAGTGACCAAAGTGGAATAACAGATAAAAGCTGATGATCACAAAACACACATCACATACCAATGCTACATAACACCAAATTGTTAATTTAGAAAGCTTTTGGTCCAAAGATAAAATGTGCAAAATTTCAGGCCAGACCGATAAGTTCTGAGATAAGTTTGTTGCGTTTGTATGGTACCAGCTACAGGAATACTGCCATACAATTTTGCAGTATCAGCATCAGTATCAGTGTCCATATGACAAATGATACGCACCACAGTTTGGCAACCAAAAAAGAGAACGATTATATGGACCATTGTAAAAATGTATAAATGTGCCATCAAAAGACATTATGTATCATGTCTGGTGATGCCTGGACTAAATGTTTAGTAAGAATGGTCAAAAAACTGCTTAGGAAAATCTGTTTATACAAAAATCTGTGCAGCCTAACTTAAACATAAACCAAGGAATCTGGTTTAGGGCCAAATGGCGGTGATACTGGACGCAGACTTCCACCATCACTTGTTCATCGGTCATTGGTCTACTTTTCAGCAATGTAGCATTCAATCTAAAGCCAGTTTTTGAAATATCCTGTTAGCAGACACTGGAACAAACAAACAAACAAACACTGTAAGCTTTTTAGTGAAAGCAGCAAGTCACACAAAGAGAAACAGTGCGAACCTTGAGCGATTTCCAGCTGTCTGCGGGCGTCTCCCAGAGCAGAGAACAGGTCCAGTTTGATGCGAGTCTCGGCGCTCAGGTTGTACTCCAGATGTTGAGCTTTCTCCTGCATGGCTGACAGAGTGGACAGCAGCATGTCTGTCTCTTTCTCCACACAGCGGTACTTCCCCAAAGCCTGGGTCCAAAGATCACAACAAACAGTAAGAACACTCGGAAAACGTGGAAACGTCAGTCAACCTCATGCGACGACCGCCTGATTAAGTCGGTGCTTTGGTTTCCTGAGTATCTCTGCCTTTTTTTTTAATTTAAATTTATCGGTCCGCAAAATTTAATCGTCAAGAAGTTTCACTTAGGGAACCAAAGCACCACAGAGAAAACAATTACCACACACTGATGATGAACTGGCCAGCCATTCAAAAAACATAAAAGCTGCACATTATCACAGAGATGCTTTGAGGGATGATTCTTTCTGTGTTAACATTGACTCTTAATGGTTTCTCACATTTTGAGGGAGGTGACCTGTGCTCTTTTGTTAAAGCAGTGCAATGTTTTTATGAAAGACCTGGCATCTGATTCAGCATGCTTCATGGAAATTATGTCACTAAAATAAAAACCAAATACCACACAGTACAACAATGTACACACCTGATGTCAAAACAACAAAAACAACAATATTACCGCATACTGATATGATGACATACTTCATTACATTGACTGCAGGCCAAAAATAAAAAATTTAAAAAAATACCAAATGTCCCAAATGAAAACCATTCAGGGTTCTTACACATTTTTCCATACACACAGAATTAAAGACATAAAAGAAACGATTCAAAGAGCAAAAAGACTACACGACCAAACTGGGGACAACCAAATACTGCGACACTTGAGACTCACAAGACACTTAAACTCACAAGTTCATTCCAAATAGTGTAAAAAGATACCTCAACATCACTCTCTAGATCTACCACACGACTCTCTTTCACTTGATAGTCCAGCTGTAGTTGTTTGTACTCTGTCTCTAGCTCTTTAACTCTTTTCCTTAACATTTGGGTTTCACAGTGTTCCTGCCTGGTGTAGGAGATGGAGAAAATGACAGTTTGAAGCTGTGAGAGAGGGGATTCATTGGAAATGAAGACCAGTTTACACAGAAAGAAACATGACATTTGCATTTTTTTTACATCAGCTTCGTATTTATATTATAAATTATATTATATTCCACACATATAATGAGTTTGGTTACATAAAACGCAAGAAAATATATTAATATTCTGTAAGAAAGCCACCTGTGTATTAAAGGAATGGCTCAATGTTTTGGAGAACACACTTATTCACTTCCTTTGTAAATATGAGCTTTTCTGAGTTTGACTCCGGCGATATGTCTCAAACACGTTGGGACAGGGGAAACAAAAGACTGGAAAAGTCTGGCATGAAACTGGAAAAACTTGACACTGTGTTGTCTTTTTTCTGTCATATATATATTGCAACAGGATACCAGATACATGCAGTAATATTCACGTAGACATACACAGTTTATCATAACTTTCACTATTTTTTTTCATCTTTCTAACTAACAAATTCCTCCTCTTAATTCTACCACAGCTGGCCTCCCCTCTTCACGTGTGTGACTCTGGCGTGGTATTTGGGAAAAACAAGACACTTCTTAATAAACTTTACAAAGGGACTGTGTCGCACTTGTGTTATTTACGCGTGACTTCTAACAATGTTAACAGGTATGCTTAATCTACATGGTGGAAGACAAACAGACTTGAGAATCTTGGGAGTTTTGCTTTTGAACGCAGCAGCGAAAACGCAATAGCATGATGTGTTTAAGTCTTAAGTTTGTCATGACAACATTATGTGTCTCTGATGTGACTATTGCACATGGCATTGCAATGTCAAAATGATACATCAATTCAGTTTATTTATATAGCGCCAATTCACAACAAAAGTTATCTCATGACACTTTCCAGTTAGAGAAGGTCTACACCAAACTCTTTAATTAAACTGTAATACAGAGAGCCCAACAATCCCCCTCGAGCAAGCACTTGGCAACAGTGGCGAGGAAAAACTGCCTTTTAGAAGGCAGAAACCTCAGAGCAAACCCCGGCTCAAGATGGGCGGCCATCTGCCTTGACCGGTTGAGTCCTACTTTGATTTCTTTTATTTTGCAGAAATGGTTTATTTACGTTTCACACCGTATCCCAACTTTATTGGAAATGGGAAATTGTAGATTTGGACAAAGCCAAGCTAGCAAGCTGTTTCCACAGTGTCACTTCAGCTTGTTCGTTTGTTCGGTGTGACTTACCTGTTTGTTAGACTCCGTGCTGTGCTGGCTGCTTCCTCCAGTTTCTGAGCCTGAAGCTCGGCCAGCTGTTTCTCAGCTGAGAGTCTGGCCTCCGTCTCCGCTCTGGTTTTCTTCTCCAGCATTGCACTGCTCTGTTTGTCCCTCTGCTTGGTTTTAGTCAGACAAAGAATCCTGAAGGAAAAGCATGAAGCTCACTTTGAATGAAGTCATAAGATTATAAATAAGTGGGCCAGTGCCACATTCAGATATTTGCAAATGGACAACCAAAGAAAGTGGATGTCTGTGAGAGAGTGGGTGTTAATGTTTCAATTATTAAACAATTATCTTGATAATTTAAAGTGTCGACTAACATACTCAAAGGAAAATGATTAAAACCATATTTCATGCTCATCACATTGTGTTATAACGGCCCCAAACCGTATAAAAAATTACAAATTAAATATCCCCATTATTTTTTTCTTTTTTCAAGTTTTCGTGCTATGAAAGATTTCATTAAGATTCAAGTAGTTATCAATCATTTATGGATGAGAAATCTGAGCTACAATCCCTCAACGTGAAATATGACTTTATGTGGTTTTAGTTATGGACCAGCTTAAAAGAGATCCATCAGCCCTGTTGAGGAATAAAACAAAAAACAGTTCTCTTTCAAAGACAACCGCAATTCTATCAGTATTTCTGTTTGCATTCATCCCTGTCTTACTGTTTTATTTACAGACTGATGTCATATGTAAAACAGCCCACAGAGGGAGCCAAAGAAAAGCTTTCAGCAGCGGATCTTGTGGACGACTCACTTGCTCTGAAGCAGCATGTTGGACTGCCTGAGCAGGGAAACCTCCGGTCTCAGGCTCCTCTCGCTGTTGGTCAAGTTGCAGATGTGACTTCGCAGCTCCTGCTCGTTCTGCCTGCTCGTCTGCAGCTCGCCCTTCAGCCTCCTCAGCTCCTGCTCCAGCCTGAAAGTCACAGGGAAGGAAAGAGATCTTTCAGCTCTGATTTCATCTTCAAAGGACGAATTTCAACCCGTACCGAACCAGGTGTAATAGTGCCGTACTTGTTCATCTGTTCAGCATGGTAATTCTGAGCTGCTGCTGCACTCTTGTCTGTCACATCCCGGTTGGGGCTGACTGTCTTGGAGCTGGATCTCTGTTTCTTCTCAGTCCTCCCTGCAGGTGGTGAAGGAGTGTTTGTGCTGCCTCTGCGGGCTTTTGGCGAGGAGCTTTTAGCCGCCCGTGTGGCTTTGCTTCCTTGCTCGTCTTGAGGTAGATTTTCCGGGGTTGTAGTGGATTCTGGCCCTCCTGCCCCACAGTGGGGAAAATCTCTGGACTCACCAGGTTTGGATGATGATGGCCGCCGGTTTGATTCAGCTGACCTCACCTCCTGTGCTCCCTTCTCCGGCGCTCTCTCCTCAGTGCGGATCTGGAGGCAGTCCACAGTGTGTCCCTCGTCATGGGCCACTACAGCACCGTTCTGACACTGATACTGAGTCGACTCAGACTTTGTCTTCCATTTTGAGCCTGCAAGTACAGGCGGAAACAAAAAGGTCAGTATCAACACTCTATCAGCAGGGCATGCGGAAACTCAACCCTCTGATCTCACTGGAGACACTACTTGATTGGCAAACAAAAATAAATTAGAATCACCCTGCTGCTTATGGAAATGGTAGATGCAAGTCTGTATAAATAGATGGTGCATTAGACTCACTGCTGCTGCCATCTGTGCCAGTCTTGGGGAAGACCTGCAGGCCTGGAGGGAGCGAGTGCTGCAGCAGGTGCATGTGGAAGTCATTCTCACTCTGTACTGCCTTCTGTATGCGGAGCTTAAAGATGTTGGTGAAATAGCAGGTGGCATAAAACCCCAGATACACTACAGGATATCCAATGCTGAATGAGAACACAAAGAGAAAAAGACACAGTAAGGACATGCAATATAAACACATCAGATCTAAGATCTCTATCTTTATATGAAAATGCTGCAAACATCAAGGCCATTTCATAATATGACACAGGAGATTAATAAAAACGTATTAATATATTGGATCAATTCCCAAAAATGCTTCACAGAGCAGAAAGGGTGTATTTATATGAAATCAACATACCAGTGCGCAGCGAAAAGATGAGACAGGTTGGCATGAGAGGTTTTAAGGTCTTTGAGTCGAAGCGAAGCCTCTGTGTACACGAGCAGAATCCAGAGGGACACCGTCGATATACAGATGCCTTTCTCTGCCAAAACATGGGAAATAATCACATGTGAGGAATACTGTCAAACTGCTAATTCAATCACATATCTTGTTGTGCGTCAGCAAAACGGAGGGAAACAAACACTAATACTCACCCGTGTGCCATATGTAATTGAATAATACATAGGTGCTTGCCACAAAAAACAGCCAGTGCAAAGGAACAAAAATTAAACAAAAGATGTCCAGAGTGAAGGCAGCACAAACAAAAACAACACAAATAACCTGCAAACAAAGAAAACAATAATTTCATTTGTTTTATTTGTTTTTGTTTTTTTTAATAAAAGCACTGAATTCACTCATCATCTGGTGCCAATATGAAAGCACATTGTAGGAGTACTCACCAGCCCATGGCAGTGAAAAGTGGTGTATACACTCCCAAAGAAGAGCCAGCATGGCCACAGATACTCCAGTCTGAATTCGAGAATGAAATCCGCCAGCAGCACCAGCGTCCACATCATCATAAACTTCAGGACGGTGTATGCACTGCAAAAAGACACAAAGAGCAGAAAAAAGTCCACAGCTCTTCTTATTTTACATCAAACATCAGCGGACAAGTGGGTTCAGTTTGGACAAACGTGAACCAAATGTGTTTTCTTGGCTCTGATTGTAGTAAACAAAAGGCATGTTCAAACACAGCAAAGGCTCTTAAGCTAAGACATCAAGCACAGAGATGCTGAAACAAGACTGGAAATCGGGTACAAGTTGTTAAACCTATAATTGAGCAGCTGTATCTTAAAAATACAGAACAATGACTGTTCTCTCATTCGTTTTATTAGGCGACCACAAGCCAAACCGGGGCTGTGGTTTCCTCCTTTGTTCTGCTCATCCATAGGCTGCTATCACATCACCCCTTCTTTGTTTGGTAACCATGGCGATATTTCATCTGGAGGAGAGAGGGAGCACCACAGTATCCGAGCGCATATAGTGCAAATCTATTTTTTTTCTCTCTCTCTTTTTTATTTAATGTTACGGACATTGAGGGTGTTTAAATTTGACCTTAAAGATGTTTTTATAACAGATGCTAAATATGCATGTTACTCCACAACGATTTAAAAAAAACAAAAACATTATTTAATCTGAAAGAGTGTTGTGGGACAGAAATGGAGGACCACAGCATCTTAAATTCTTCTTACGAGTTCATATTTGCCTCATTGATGTTGACTGTTTTAATTAATCTCACTTTAACTGCCAAAAACACGCAAGATGTTCCTCAACAAAAAAGCAATACTTAATCTTTAAGAGTAAGCAGGGAAAGAAAAGGAGGATTACAGCCTTTTAATTTATTTAAATCTGCCTTGCAGTGTTAACAATAGAGTGCATTTTAATTCATCTTACTGTTTTTCTTCATGATAGCTGTCAAATATGCAAGTTACTACACAATAAAGAGAATTGTCCAGTTAAATCTTGTAAACATCTTTGTATTTTTTGAAATACAGTTTTTGAAACTGGATCGATAATCTGTGTCATGTAAAACCAAGCACAGTTAATTAAGCGGTGGTTTCTCCTGATCTTTTCTTGTCTGGACTGTCTAGACGCGTTCAAGTGATGCTTTTGTGTGCAAAATGAGCCCCCCCCTCCCACCTTTAGCCTATTAGAAAATACAGTAAATATTTTCCACGACAAGCGTGATGTGTGAATTGAACTTACGGTTTGGCCACATGACTCAGTGTAAAAGCAGATTAAACAGCCTGAGGAGAAGCAGGCCGACGTTAACTTGCACATGCTGCCGATTTCTGTCTTTCCGTAAACAAATGTCGGGAGAAGTAGCACAACATTTCTACGCTTCTGTATCCGTGGCAAAGCCGCACTGAAGCCGCCCGTGAGAGGCCCATAACGGCTCGCACATTAAACCGTGAGATGAAGTGATGGGATGGGAGGCAGACAGGTGACGACGGCTGAGATTCACACAAAGACGGGCACCACAACAAAAGCAGCCCGCGCCGAGCTGGATACCTTTCAGACAGCCTCTCCGTTATTTTCAGCTTTTTCATTTTCCGTAGCCTGTTCGCGTCCACATAACGTTTCTTCATCTTATGGCTTCTGCTCCCTCCGTGTTTGTTTGTTTTCACACCGCAGCGGCAGCGAGGAGGAGGAGAAGGAGGAAGAGGAGGAGGAGGAGGAGGAGGGGAGGAAAAAAAGGAGCACAAATAAACGATAAAGATCCCTGCGTGTGGAAGAGGATGTTCCGTTCAACCTGTGATGATGTCTGGGAACGAATACAGGCGACTAACCGTTCTGCGCATGCTCAGTGGATGTTGTGCCTACAAGTGTTCAGCTTACAGCACACTGTACCTGATGTATAGTGTGTTGTTTTAATTAATACTGCTAATATAAAAAATAGGTACCTCTATGATGAGTGCAAAAATAAAAGTACACTCAATGTAAAGGTCCCTTTATTGTAGCTGTCATCACCCAAGTACTGTCCTTGAATACAAGTATGGCACTTGGGTATTTCCATTTTATCCTACTCCTGCCCCTCTGTATTACAAAGAAAAATATTCACTCTGTACGTTTTGACACATTTATTCGACGGCTTATTTTACACGACACAGCCTGACCATCCAAGGCTTTGAAAGCGAACAGTAAAATCAATTCATAAACTCGCCGCTAACCAGTGGAGGGCAGTAAGGTTTTGTGTGATGTGGTCGCTTTTCCGCACGTTTAAAGCCCAGCAGCAGCGTTTCGTACCAGGTGCAATTTTTGGATGTTTCGCCTGCGGATACCAGAATAAAGTGCGTTTATTCAGTGAGGTCTGAAGGAGATAAAAGCGAACTTTTCTAGCTCTGTAGAGGAAAGGAATGACCTAGTTTTTGGTAAAATGTGGGCATGGATGAACTGCTCCACTGTAGTCACCTGAGCAAAAATAACACCGCACTCTTTTTTCCTCTTCTTCTCTTTTAACATAATTAAATAAGACACCAAGGAGATGCTGGTAGTGCTGGAGCTGGAGGGGGATACTCATACTTATTCAACTGCAGGCTATTTTTGTACATCCATCCACATCCACATCCGCACTTTAATGGGACACGCAGGTGTGTGTCATACGTGTAGTAATGAAAACTGATGGATAAGAGGCGCCCCCAAATAATGCAATAAATACCCTACATAAGTGATTAAGTCAGGACTCCAACAGGCACAGACATCTGCAGGCGAAACAGAGACAAACCTGTGGGAAATAAGAGATGATCCACAGTCGCATCACTGGTGACAATATAGTGCAGTCTGACAGTTGATGAAGACAGCTGAGCTGAGTGGGTGCAGGTCAGTGAGTTTGGCTCAGGGCTGTACAGAAAGTCAACATCATTTTATCTTATTTAATCTTTTAAATGTTAGTTTAGAAACTGGTCTAAAATTATTTAAAACAGAAGGATCCGGAGCTGGAGAGGACTTTTCAGCGCACATGGAGGCATGTTAATAAAGTCTGGGCAGAAATTCAGTTTTTAAAAACCAAGTAGAAATGCAGTCCGAATCGCAGATGGATGATTTTGAAAGAGTGACAGGACGGTTCAGGGTTGAGATTTCACTGAAGTGGGATGATGACTGAGCGGGAGTCAACGTTAAGCCCTCTGAATTGTATCTTTATGTGCTGCAACTGCCACTAGTTTATTAGAAAAGTAATCAAGGAATTCCTCCTGCTTCATGTTTGTGGCTTTAAAGAAGATTGTAGGATTATGACCCTGTTTAGCAATCAGTTTGAAAAATAAAAAAAATAGGAACTTCTTGCATTTTTGATTGCACACTAGTTAGCCACATTTACTTTTTAAGTTACTTGTGTAACTGTGTACTTTACAACGTTTTGTCCAATAAAAAGTCCAAACTTCAAAATTACAAGAAAAATTATTACAAGGAAAAGCAAATCATGAAATATCTGGCATTTAAAAGAAAAAAAAGTCAAATGATGATCAACATAATTATTTTCACTAATCATTTCACTAAGCATTTTGGCTCTCACTGCACGTGCTGTTGCATATAATGTAATTTAATCTATTTCCAAAATTTCCAACCCAGAAAGTGTGCAGCTTACAGAACACACAGCAGCATGTAAGAAGATCTGAACACACAGGCCTGCCATGTCAGAACGGTTTCCATAAGCTGCCAAAGACAAGCGTGGGAGAAGTATTTTTAAACATTTTCAATACCCCTGATCTTAGTTTAACCATTTAATTATCAAGGTTTGACTTAGATATCATGTTCTCTTTACTGCACCTCCTCTTATCATAACCTTGTCCCACGAGGAGCGCGTGAAGAACCCGTTATCACAGTTATCATGAACAACACATATACAACGTAAACACAGACCTGCAGTTTTCCATACATTATCAAGAATGGTTCGCAGGTGCCACACTGGCAAAATGTTATCTTCAGTCTGGTCGGTCTCTGAGCACTGGGATGCCCTTGGGTTTGCATGTTTGTCACATGTCTGTGTGGTCTGTCATATATAAATGCAACCTGTGGCCCTCGAGGCTGACAGTCCTGGACAGACCCACGAACATGTACATGTTGAGCTGCCTGTGTGCCCTGGTCCTCATTGCTGCTCCTCAGGTGCCTGGCACCTTGGCACAGGATGTGGAGCTCTTGGCAGTAAGTCGGATGAAAATGTCCTCTCTCGTAGGGAATTAGAGTGTGTGTATATCTCTTGTCTTGTCATGTTAAATATAAAACCCTTTCTAAATGTACCTTTGCTGTTTGTTGACTCTAACATGCATTAATTTAATTAAATCATTTTTTCCTCCTCATCTCTGCCTGAAGGATGGTGAGTGTTTGTGATTATCGTTCATACATAATCTTCCCTTAGATTTAGTATATGCACATGCACATTCAAACTCAACATAATCTTGTTTTTGCATTTAATCACCGTCCTGGTCTCCTCTTCAGAGCAGACTGAGATTGTGAACGAGCACAACACCCTGAGAAGAGGAGTCCAGCCCACTGCGAGCAACATGTTAGAAATGGTAACAATGCTCGCTTGATCTGAACCATCAGCGCTTCATTTGATATTCCATGGGCTCCCTCGTAGTCGTCTACATGTGCTAATGTTGCTCTGCCCTCTGCACCCCACAGAGCTGGAGCAGTGAGGCTGCAGCCAACGCTCAGAGATGGGCCAACACCTGCTCCATGGAGCACAGCCCTGCCAGCTCCAGAGAGATCAGCAGTGAGTTCACTGTAACACCTCTTCATTTCAAACCAAACTTTACGAAAGGTCTGCCACGCTGTCATTTTACAAGTCCAGATAAGCAGGGACTAACGTGCGTTGGAACAAAAAAAATAAACTGAAACAGCATTTTAGGCCATCATGTGACATGAAGCAGCATTTAATGTCAAGAAAACTCAGCATTAAAATTAATCTTTGCAGTGGCTAAATACGCAATGTAAATGAAGTGTAAAAGCAGGTTTTACTGACTAGTTTTATGTGTCACTTTATGATGAGATTTTTTTACCTGGGTGTAACTGTTAACTATGGTTTATCATCTGCATCTCAGAAATTATCTTATTTCTGACAGAGAATTGCATTAATGCTGAGTGGGTTTTATTGGTTTGAAGTGCACATAAAGTGTCCACATATCCTGTGAGGAGTGAGAGTTGGAGTTCAGGTTTCAGCTCGAGTTCCTGCTTTTACAAAGACACTGTGCAGCGGAGACAATTAAATTTCTTTCATAGTGAGTTTTAATAAGGTGAAAGCATCTCCGTCTCCTCCTCTTTTACTGCAGCTAGTGGCTGTGGAGAGAACCTGTACATGTCTAGCTTCAAAAACAGCTGGAGCAACGCAATCCAGTCCTGGTACGACGAGGTGAAGGACTGGCGCTACGGAGTGGGATCCATCAATGGAGGAGTGGTCGGCCACTTCACACAGGTGCACTTACACGACAGTTTGTTCAGCACCTGTAAAAACAATATTATGCTTTACATTATTGTCGGTGAGCTCCTGGTGATTTGATCTGCTGTTCTCCACACAGGTTGTGTGGTACAGGTCCAACCAAGTTGGCTGTGCTATGGCCCACTGTCCCAACTCTCAATACAAATACTTCTACGTCTGCCACTACTGCCCACCGTGAGCACAGAACATTTTGTCTCTTTTTCGATTAAAATAATGTTTTCTCACTGTTCAGTAAACATTTACACAAATATTTAGTTTGTGTACATTTCAGGCCATGTTGCCCTACAGCAAGAACAAATTAAAGCTGCAACGATTAGTCGACTAAAAGAAAATGAGTCAGCAACTATTTGATTAACCATTTCACTATTTTTTCAAGAAACATGTCAAACATTTGCTGGTTTCCGCTTCTTAAATGTAGGGATTTCCTGCCTTTGCCATTTCTGAGGGTTTAAGACTGTTGACTGAACAAAAGATCAATTTGAAGATGTCACTTCATTTTTAACAATTTGTTTTAACATTGTATAGACTAAACGATTAATTAATTGATTGATTACAGAGGAAACTACCAGTATGCTCGCCCCTACCAGTCAGGACCCACCTGTGGTGACTGCCCCAATGCCTGCAACAACAAACTGTGCAGTAAGTGGCAAAAACAGCACTGGGAGACTTCATCTTACCATCCATTTTTATGAATGAGAATGGCTGATTAGGCTTTATGACTTGTACAGTGGGCAGCGCTGTGGTGCATTGGTTAGCACTGTCACCTCATAGCAAGAGGGGTCCAGGTTCAAATCCTGGTCTGGGCCCTTCTGTGTGGAGTTTTCATGTTCTCCCTGTGCCTGCATGGGTTTTTTCCAGGTGCTCCACACTACCAAAAACATGCACATTAGATTAACTGGCTGCTCTACATTGCCCCTAGATGTGAGTGTGAGAGTGTGTGGTTGTCTGTCTTTGTGTGTCAGTTCCTGCAATTGACTGGCAACCAGTCCAGGGTGAACCCCGCCTCTCGCCAGCTGGGATAGGCTCCAGCCCCCCCACGACCCTGACAGATAAACAGTATAGAAAAGAGAGGGATGGACTTGTACAGTCGCTTAGCAAGACAAGATTCCAGTCTGAAACTCTTTAGTGATGATTTGTTATTTATTCATGCATTCATTAATTTTCTTTTCCTGTCTGTCTCCTCCAGCCAACCCCTGTCCCTACACTGACCAGTACAGTAACTGTCCCGATCTGAAGCAGCAGTGGGGCTGCAGTAACAGCAACGTGGCCTCTTGGTGTCCTGCCTCCTGCAAGTGCACCAATCAGATCATTTAAATGCCCACGAGTTCACATGAAAAGTCAGTTTCAGAAAACACATGCATCAATAAAACTCTGATTTTCATATTTAAGCTGTTTGACACACTCATTAATCAGGAGAGATTTAAAAGGAAATTTACTTTGCCACATTTCCTCTCTAAACAAACACTGCCTGCAGAGCCAGGTGCCCTTTGAGTGCACATATAGTGTGTAAACTCACAAAGGGGAAGGAGAACACACTCCACAGGGTGGTTTCTTCCCCAACATGAGCCAAGAAACCACCACAGTTTGAGACCACACCTGCTTGTTGTGGTTAATATTAAACACTGCGGATAATGTGTGATTCTTAAGCCCACATGGAAGATATCCAAGATTTCAGAAGTAATTTGGGTCCAAACTTCCTGCAGTATTTTTTGTAGTATTGTTAAGTGACTGTTGTATCTTCTGAAGCCCAATGAGAGCACTCTTTTTAACATAATACGCTGAAAACACCTGAGGAACTGGATGAGCACCAATCAGAAAGTGTTTCTGTACCATTTGTGTTTGTCCAGATCATTAAGTGCTTTTCTTTCATTTACATCTCCTGCCTTCTGTAAACACATCTGACACACATGTTGAGCAAAAACAAACATTTTTAATGTAATTACATTAACATGTAGAAAGCGTTGAGGTACTGATGCAAATTCTGTGTACTCCTCAGGCAAGAGACAACAATGACATTTCAAGGGAAAAAATGCTTGTGTCCTGGTTTCCCTCTAAATAAGCAACAGTGCAGCTCATTAAGAATATAATCTGAGACAACTGAAGGAAATGACAAAAAGCTTGTAGGTCTTTTTATGGGATTGAGGAAGCCTGCTTAGTTAAATAGCCTGTGACCCAACTGTCTTACTCTCCAAACCACGTTTCCTAGAATTAAAATGAAAAACTACCTTGATTTTGTTTTTGTAATTTAATGCAAAATATAAATATTTCTTTATACTAAAATCATTTTGCTTGGTCTCAAGTCTGGGATTATGTTGGTATATAAAGCACTTTCATTTGATTTTTTTTCTGTTCACTGGCCTGATTTTATCACCAGTGACAGTCTCTGATAGGCACTTTGTAACTTTATTTTGAAAAGTCCTAAAAGTTCAGACTAAAGTCATCATGGTGGGCTATTTATGTAGCCTATGAATCATATTAAGTGCTAGTAGATTTAGTATTGTCACACATTGTACTGATACAAACATTTTCAACTCTTGGTTCAGACAGAAAGACAATAGTTGTAGCTGCACTTTTAAGCCTCACATGGCCCATGTGGATGGCTATTGAAGGAAACATGAACATTCTCAAGTCACTCAGAAATTCATGAAATTTGTAGCAAATGTTCCAGTCACAAACTTTTGGATAGTCGGTTTCGCTGACATTAACAACAGTCTTTCCCTAACCATAACCTAACCTAACCATAAGTGTTTTAGTTGCTTTAATTATGTTCTGTATGCTATTTATAAACACAAACTTTCTCTAAACTTAACCATACAATGTGGTTAATCGACAACAATATCTGCACAACCATACATGTTCAGATATTGCAGCAAAATAAGAATTTTAAAAACAATCCATGAGGATATTCGTGTTTACAGGATGTTTAGTAGGGCGTGCAAGCAGTCAGACAGGTTATGGTGACTAGTTGAGGGAGGAAGAGTATGCGTGAGCTGGTGACTAGTCCTTGGAGGACATGTCTGGAGGGCATGTCTGAGCAGAGCATTATGTAAATCTCATGAGTGGATGCAAAAAAGAGTCGAGTGGACTCAGCTCAGTAGGCACTTGTGATCTGAGTTGTTGCAATTCCCACACCAGACAGTAAATTCAGCCGGTCAAGACGCTCTCAGTGGTTCCCCAGTAGGAGCTGGGCTGGATGGGTGGGTGGGCGGAGGGTGACACTGCTGTGGTTAAGGATTTCCAGTTGCACAACTGGTCGAGGTCATCAGCAATGTGCACACCTTCACTGCTGAGAAGCAGGTTGTTTTCCTGACACCAGAGCGAGGGAATTTGTGTATACAGTAAAATGAGACATACTGGATACTCACTCGCCCTTGAGGTTGTGTGTTTATTTGTCACGTGTCAGTGCGATCCTGTCTATAAAGCTCACCTGTAACTCTCGGACAGTCGTGGATTCAACCATGACGATGTACACTTTGACTCTCCTGTGCACCTTGGGCCTCATTGCTGCACTTCAGCTACCTGGAACCTCAGCGTTCTGGTTCTTTGACTCTTCTTCTGAGGAAGACACTGGACAGGGTGGAGGAGGTGAGTGTTTGTAACTATCATTGGAAGATTAAGAATATCCATATACATTCTAACTAAACATGTTTTTTCCTTTTCTTCTTTTGTTTATTTAGGCATTAGCACGGGCTCCACTTCCTCAGAACAGGCTCAGATTGTGAACAAGCATAATGAACTGAGAAGAAAGCAAAGTGCAAGCAACATGCTGGAAATGGTATCACACTGATCTGTTAAAATGATTTCACAATTTTAAAAGCTTAGTGAGCTTCACTAAATTTTATCTTGAGCCCGGGTTGTCACTTGATCTATCAGTGCTTGATTAGATATTGCACACTGTCTCTCGTGCAGCATATCAGTTAAAGATAAACTGATTTCCCAGACCAGCACGCAGCTTTGGGAGATTTCCTGGTGTGTACTGTAGTCGTCTACATGTGCTAATGTTGCTCTGCCCTCTGCTCCCCACAGAGCTGGAGCAGTGAGGCTGCAGCCAACGCTCAGAGATGGGCCAACACCTGCTCCATGAAGCATAGCTCTGACAGCTCCAGAAAGATCAGCAGTAAGTTCACCTCTTCATTTCAAACCACACTTTACACAAGGTACACCACGCTGTCATTTTACAAGTACAGAAACAAGCAAGAACGACTATGAAACAAGTTTGTTGTCTCATCAGAGCATAAAATTGTATGCAACTCCATCTCCGTCTCCTCCTCTTTTACTGCAGCTAGTGGCTGTGGAGAGAACCTGTACAAGTCTAGCTACAAAAACAGCTGGAGCAACGCTATCCAGTCCTGGTATGACGAGGTGAAGGACTGGCGCTACGGAGTGGGATCCATCAATGGAGGAGTGGTCGGCCACTTCACACAGGTGCACTTACACGACAGTTTGTTCAGCACCTGTAAAAACAATATTATGCACTACATTAAAGTCGGTGAGTTCCTGGTGATTTGATCTGCTGTTCTCCACACAGGTTGTGTGGTACAGGTCCAACCAAGTTGGCTGTGCTATGGCCCACTGTCCCAACTCGAGAAAATACAAATACTTCTACGTCTGCCACTACTGCCCACCGTGAGCACAGAACATTTTGTCTCTTTTTCAATCCAAATAGTTGATTGAACAGATGAAACTGAACAACTAAACAAAAGAACAAATTCAAGATGTCACTTTGGGAAATTGTGATCAGCATTTTTAACTTTTTTTTGACATTTAATAGACTAAACGATTAATTGATTAGTTTTGTGCTGATGAATTGCTCGTGAAAATAGTGGTTAGCCGCTCTAGTACAAATAGTGTCAGAAACATCATTAGAAGCACTTCCTGTAATACTTGAAAGCTGATGTGTAATGGTTTGCAGTAATGAAGATAAAATCCTCAATTTGAATCTAATTTGTCCTTCCTTGTCTTGCTGAGTAGTTATTAAATACCAATTCTAAAGTGTTTTGTCTCCTCAGGTCATATGTGTGACATGTTTTGTGCTGTGTGAGTTCTTATGCTGTTGTATGTTTAATATTTGATGTTTTGGACTACATTACAGTGGAAACTATGGGTACACTCACCCCTACCGGTCAGGACGCAACTGTGGTGACTGCCCCCATGCCTGCAAAAACAGACTGTGCAGTAAGTGACAAATAAAGCACTGGAAGACTTGCTGTGAATGAGAATTGCTGATTAGACTTTGGGTAACACTTTATGACGAGCACAGTCAATTTATTACATTTTATTTCATCTCTTGACCCTGCTCTCATTGCAAAACAAGTTATTTTTATACTTTTTATAAGAATAGCCACTAACTATGTGCTCTTGATCCCAAAAATATGTTCAAAAACCTTCGATGGTGGTGTGTGTAAAGCAAAGTATTACTGGAATGTGTTACCCAAGAGACATTTGTTGTTTTCTTATATTAAGCTTACTTTTGTTTATAAAACATTATCAGGGGGACATTAAATCACAGTCATTTATTAAAAGAGAGTAAAGATGCAGTACCAAAGGGCATTACACTACAAAACCAATACAATAAAAAGCTAAATATCATTATAATCACTCCAAACCAAACACCAAAATGTAGATGATTACATACATTATAATGAGTTAATGACTTTTCATTGATCCAAGACATTGCTATTCTTGAGCAACAGGACAGCCAAGTAGCAGTCAGCTCATCCAACTTCTTAATATTGGCTTCAGTCTGAAAAATCAGCTCTCTTGAGTGATGCTTTGTTTTTCATTTATGCATTCATTAATTTTCCCTGTCTCTTTTCCTCCAGCCAACCCCTGTCCTTATCTCGATCAGTACGGTAACTGTGCATCCCTGAAGCGGAAGTCGGGCTGCAGTGGCAAAGTGGGCTCTTGGTGTCCAGCCTCCTGCAAGTGCAGCGGCAAGATCATTTAAATCCCCACATGGGCTCTGACTCATCGGTCAGTTAATAAATATACTCTGCACTAAAGCTTGTGTCCTTGTGATTTAATTCTTGAGTCTATTTGACCTCTTCAGAAATCAACAGAGATTAAAAAGGAACTTACTTTGGCGTGGTCACTCTCTGGACAAACACGGCCTGCAGAGCCAGGTGCCCTTTGACTGCATACGTGAGGTGTAAACTCTCAAAGAGGAAGGAAAAGACGCTTGACGGGGTGGGTTTAGAGCGGCGCTGAGGAAAAGATAATTCCTCAGATTTTCCAAAGCTGAGCCAAGAAACAGTTTGAGAGTCCACACATCTGCTGTGGTTCATAATAAAAGACTACAGATAATAAGATTTAAGCCTCTTAAACACGGACTTCCTGTGTAGTATCAGTAAAATATGATATAACCAGTGTTACCCTTTTATTTTATTATGATAGACGGAAAACACCATCAGGTAAAATCTAGGCCTCCTCTGAGTTCCACCAGAAGCTGGAAAGGTAACTTCCCATGTGGTCAGGCAACTTGACCACGAAATACACGGGATACTCTTTTGTCTGACATTTCCTTCCTCCTTCATCCTTCCTCGTAATGGAGGTCGTTCTGGTTCGCCATCTTGCAGGCCATGCCGAAGCTGTTATTTCTGCACAGAGGAGGTGGCATCTCTGTGGGGCAATCAGCGAGGATACATATGAGCGTCCTTCACTGAAGTCTTTTACCAGCCAACACCTGCTTACTGGATATCAGTTATTGATTTGAAGCTGCAGGTGATCAGCTACAGCGGCAGTGGACGCTATAGGCTAATAAAATAGCATTGATCTTGAAATAAAGGGATTTTCCAGCCCCGACACCGTCTGCTTAGAAACATTCTGGCCCTTGGACAAATGTCGGTTAAGGCTCCTGATCTTCAGGTTTGGCTGGTTGGTATTTAACCAGACTGGATTTGCTTCTTTCTTTCTATTGTGTGTGTCAATAGTCTGTTATGAGTTTCCACTCTGCACGAAAGATTGTTTTCATTTTTGCTCATAAAATAATCTGCCCTCACTTCAACATTAGATTTCCGATCACCACGCTGAAACAGACACTGCTATTGTGTTGAAATTAGCTCCTGCTCGTGTGATAACAAACTTCTTTCACTGAAAATAAACACTTCGGCTGTAATCTTGTCTGCGTGCCAGAAGAGCCTCGCACAGCATGTAGGAGTCAAATAGAAAGTCTGGGCCTCTTGTTTCTGCTCCGTCACTGCAGTCCTCCATGAGGCTGTCGTAAAAAAACACAGATGAGAGCACCACCTGAAGTTAGTGGACAGCGAGGCTGGAAGGAGTGTTATTTCCCCAGCAGAGGGGAGATAAGGGGATGAGTTTTTCCTCTGCCAGTTGCTCCAGAGATAGCAGAGGTCCTCTGGCTTGGCCGAGCTCGATAAGCCAGGCTGTGCCATCCTGTGGGGCTTATCAGCTTCACCAGCGAGCCTCAACAGTTAGTCCCAGGGCCAGAAAATGTTTATGACTGTGGCGTCAGTTTGTCGTCCTGAACAGCAGATTGTGTAATATGGGAAAAATATTGACTACGTACATGTTCTGCAATGTTAAAGCTATTGTAGATTTTATATAAAGTTTCTGCAGCAAATATGGACCTCACGTGAACTCACTAAGGCTGAGTCAAACCAGAGAACACAACACAGCTCAGATCACTACAACTGTGCCAGACAGCTCTGTGTGTGCATAGTGACAGAAAATAATCAAGTGGAAGGGATGCATTTCCCTTGCTATTTCTTTTCATGAAAAAGCATTGTAAAATTAAAGTGTGACAAAAAAAAATAGAAGCTGAACAAAGAAGGGGAGACAAGGGGAAATGCACTAGCAGCTAGCAGAAACACAAAAATACATTTTCACAGACAGGAAGACACTGGGAGATCAGTTACATCAGCCTGTGCAGACTAAAGACATTTCATTTAGTCTGAGCTGTTATCTCGTCACATCACAGTCCCTTTGGATCAGAAACAGGATGCTAAAAAAAAAAGCAGCTCACTCTATTTGAGTATGAACAAAGCTCTCAGGGCTTGGCGAAATGTATTTGATTTATTGTGTTCAGCTGACTTTAAACTAAAGATTAAATACTCTGTGACAGTGGGTCAACAGGCCTTTGAAAACAATAAATTAGGAGGGTTTTATTCTGCACCAGGACTACCCAAATGAGCTCACTGACTTCCCTTACCGTGTGTAAGCACATCTAGCACAGGTTCTTGTCGCTGTCACAAAATTGAGCAGTTGGTTAATGAGTGTTTAACTGTGCACTGACGTATGTTCAGTCATGGTTGAGGGTCTTTTCTTATGCAATGTCACAACACAAAAGTGAGCACAGTCAGATTATTTCTAATACAAACTCCTGACTGTGTTCTCCTCAAACAGGTGACAACAGTTCAATAAAAAGTAACTAAAACTTTTCAATTTGGTTTCCCTCTAAATCAGCAGAAGCTCAACAGAAGCAAGAATATAATCTGAGTTGACTGAAAGAAACGACAAAAAGCATAAGGGTTTGTGGATATAAAAAGACGGAGGAAAAATACTCAAAGACAAAACACACTCAAGTTCTTACTTTAACCTTATCTACACTGAATTCATTTTAAATCAAAATGTTAGAAAGAAAAAATTCTAATCTTGAAAATATAAGCAGCAAAATCCTTTGACCTGGTCTGGGGTCATGTTGGTTAGCACTTAGCACTTCGTTAGCACTTTTATTTGATTTTTCCTGTGCACTGGCCTGATTTTATCACCGGTTTCCTTTCTTTGTCTCTATTAAGCACTTTGCAACTTTGTTTTCATAAGTTATCAGCATAATAGTGGGCTACTTGTGTAAAACCAGAGTACCACAGGACCATCACAAATGCAACTTTCAGCTCTTCGATTGCAGTTCAGATAGAAAGAAATTAATTGTGAGTGTCTTTGCATCCTTAGGCCTCATACAGCTCAGATCCAGGACTGCGATCATGGATGGCCATTGGAGGAAACTCCAGCATTGCAGTTATTTTTTTGTGATTTATAACCATGAACTTTCTCTAATCTTAATCATACAGTGTTTGCCTCTGGTGTTGGACCTAATCCTGGGTTCAGCAGAACCGACCAATGTTGATGTTCTTGTCTTGTGATTAGATCAAAATGAGAGTCTTGTTTAAATATCTTCCAGCACAGCAAGGAGTTGGTTGGTGAGGAGAACTTACTGTGCCATCTTTGATTTTACATGGTTTGTGGTTTGCTCTAATGAAAGTCACCCTGACTTGCTAACAAGACTGCCTACAATAAGGTGAGTTTATATTGCCAACACGCCCTTCTTAACGTGAATGTCCTAGTGACTGAAATATTCAGATTACGTCTGTTTTCCCTCAGGACAACTGCTTCAGATCAGGGCTATAGGCCTCAGACTCCACACTGTATTGAAGTATCACCTGTGGGAAGTGAGTTCCCGATGAGCGCTACAGAAACATTCAGACATCGCTCTAACGAAAGCGCAGCGCATTAGTTGTTGCAGCTTCCTTCCTTACACTGAGTGCTTTGAGGTGCAGCACAACAAAACCTGCTAACAGCCTCCTCAGCTCGCCTCTTAAGCTTTCATCAGAAAAACAGGAACATCCAAAGAACACCCTCAGACCAAGGCCCACTGACAATAGTTCCCTCCGTCTCACACCAAAGCACTGACAGCTCACTTTCATCGATAAACGCCTGGAAGAAGGAAGGTTGTAGTCGTGGCAAACACTTTAGTTCTAATCTGTACGTAGTACCTGGTTCTATACTATCCACGTACTTCCCTATATTGTCCTGAGAAGCTCATAATCTACAGACTGGGCACACAGTATGGGGCTTTTGTATGCCTTGTGCTTCCTCTGTGACCATTTGTTTCGTGAGTGAGCGTGTTGTCCAATCAGTGGACAAAGACGGCGCTCTCTCAGAATTCAAAGCTAAATAAAACAGGCCTGGTTCATGTCAGTCATTAGCGGGAGGGTGTTGTTCTTTGTCCAAGTCGCTGCCTGTTTGATAGCCATTCTCACTCAGTGGTCCTCCCGCAAATGTACATTAAACAAACACTGAGAGAGAAGAGAGAGCGAGAGGGGTCCCAAGCCAGCAGTGGAGGAAATAGTTAAAGGGGGTGTGGGTGTATCCCAAACAAAATGTATGGCAAACACAATAAAATCAAGACTGAGGACAAACTGAGAACTCAAAAATATTTTGCCATTCTGCAATGAGAACAACCTTATGGGGCAACTCTGACTGTCAAAGTTACACCCACTTAAAGTGCTCGTTTTTCCCACTGACAGACTGAGATTTTAATATTTTAACATTAAGGAAAAGATTCCTACAGAGTCTTTTTTCTTAAAGAGTAAAATCATTTTTGTCTTGCTGCAAAATCTCAATCAGCTAAATATTGAGCCAAGACTTTGAAAATAAAGTCTTGCTCACAGTTCCTCTCAATAAACTCCTCTCTCCTCTCTCCAATTCACATTTTCACTGTCTTGAAACATTCTACACTCAAATTCACAAGCAGACCTGTTTGTATCTGCATCTACAATAACTAAACAGAAATTAAAAAGTGTTCAAACAAAAATGTGTTCATAATGATGATGAAGAGCAAATATAAAAGCTGGCTGGAGTTACGATCTCCAAACACCTTCGAACCTTGAAACCACGGACAATTCAATGGGAGCATTTACCGTCTCCCTTTGGTATTTTCTATACCGCTTATCCGTCAGGGCATATCCCAGCTGACTACGGGCGAGAGGTGGAGTACACCCTGTACAACCACTCACTCTCACACTCTCACCTAGGGGCAATGTAGAGTAGCCAATTAACTTAATGTGCATGTTTTTGGTATTGTGGGAGGAAGCCGGAGAACCAGGAGAAAACCTGGAGAAAACCCATGCAGGCACAGGGAGAACATGCAAACTCCACATAGAAGGGCCCAGACCGAGATTCGAACCTGGAACCCTCTTGCTATGAGGCTAACCACTGCACCACCATGCCGCTCCCTTTGGTATTTAATGTAATGCAATATTAGCTTTTCCATACCAACACAGGATGTAGTATGTATAGTAGTAGTATGTATATGTAGTATGCCCCACACATTTTCATACCATGAGTGGTTTTACTGTTATGCATATATCACGTTATTGTCCAACATGCTGCAACTTCGAGACAACCACATCTGTTACTGCATTCGGAATCAAATACATTTCAAACGCTGGCATCAGTGCAGACTTCGCTGTCAGCACTGATACAGCATATTTCCTAAAATAAATTTCTGCATGGAAATGCTGTCTGGGAAAAATGCATGGAGTGTATATCCATCTGATTGTATTATCACACAAAGGAAGCCTCACGTCCTGACAAATCTTGCATGAGAGCGAATTATTTTCTTCCACTCTTGGCCTCAATAATAAATTAGCCCCACGGGTCTTTACATCTGCTTATCACCGCTGCCACAGTAATCTGACGCAGACGTTTGCCGGGCCTGACATATATACAGCAGACGGGGAGAACATTCCTTTTTCTCATCTTGATAAATCTGTTAGCCATTAACCAGTGTCAGACAGATGCAGGGAGCAAATCCATAAGCTTCACTCAGGAATGGCTTGGTCATGCAAGGGTCAATCACACACGGTTCATTATTTCAGCGGCAGCCAGTGCGTTCTTTGCACAACAGTTATGTGACATGAGAGAGGATAGTTTATAAGGCCAGTTAGAACTGGAGAGCACATCAGGACCGGGTTGCACCACCTACCATTTTGTGCCTAACGTCGTGACTAAGTTCTTATTGACTAATGGCCAGTTTCAGACTAGTGATTTTCTTAATCAGGTTGCACAAGTTAAACTTCCAAAACATCCTGTATAGTGACATCTTTTGTAAATATTCGTCATCTCTAAGCCACAGCTACCAATGGCTGCACTGGTTGTGTGTATGGCAGTATATTTGTGCTGTTTAACGTGCGTCTAATCGTTTCTTTCAATTTCGCAACATCAAGTCTGCAGATCAGGTTAAGAGTTAAGCATGACTGCAAAACATGGCGTAGATAAAAGGAAGGAGAAGGTTTTAGCACTCGCCATAATAACTCAAAATAAATGCAGTAGAAAGTGTTTATGTAAGAGTTTCAGTATGCCTCCCTGTGACCTTAACCGTGAACTCAAACAACATTGCGTGCACACACAGACGACTGTAAAAATGATCACATCAAGCTGTTTGTACAACCCAAACACAGTCTGTTACATTTGATGTTAACCATATCTGTCAAGATCGATGGTGTTTCTATCACTGATTTGGTTTGAGGTCTTAAAATGTCACAAGAAAAGCTTGAAGAGGAGAGAACAAACAGATGGTCTCTCACACGCAGTAAATGGATGTGCACTATACGCTCTGCATCTGCCCTTATGTAACTAACATGCAGGGAAACATTCAAACAACTGGATCATCGTACAAATCAAAAGACACATTCAACACATGTTCTGCTTCATGTGACTGCTGGAAATTCTTTCATATAATCAGAAAAATTGCTTTAAATTGAGATTTTCCAGTGGGATTTTATTACACGGCGGATGTTTGCATGACTGTTTGTTTTAACTGGATGCTGACCACTTTGTCAGTGTGTAAATGCTTTAAATACTGTATGTTTAGCGGTTGGTATGTTTAAGTTAATAATATCATATACACAGAGCTCCTCCCAGTTGTGTGGTCTGCTCTGTCGTTCGCGTGACAAGTCATTTTCTCTTTTTTCCTCCTTCCTCACTTCACCGACATGCCTCTCTCTACATCCTGTGCACTGACAGCCCACTCCCCATGTCTCGAATCAGGATGTTTTTTTTCAGTTGCTGTTTGCCCCCCCCTCATTTGTTTTCCTTTTTCTGTGGGAAGTCCTGGGTTGTGGTCCAATCATTTTAGTTTTTATAAAGATGTGGAGATAATGTGGCAGGTTGATTGCCACATGGAGCCGCATGAGGAAAGGGTGCGGCGAAGGCACTAAATTAAGCGTCATTTAAAGAAGCCTGCGCTAGATAAAGCAATTACAACATCACTGCAGGGCACCTCTGTGCTTAGAAGGCAGCATGACATCAGGATGTACTACAGAGGAAGCGGCAGCGCTGGCTATCAAAGTCTTTCATCCAACAATAATATGACAGCAATTCTTTTCAGGCTGGGTGGATTTAAAAGTGCAAGGATAACGACTGAGGGAAATCAAAAGCAAAATAGAGAAGATAAGAAACGAAAAGAAAAGAAACAAACTGACATGCTATTAGGTGTCCTTCAATGTATCTCCACTCACGCAATGCACACAATTTGCTTGACGTTTAAAACTGAAAAGGAAAATGCGGCTTTACAGTGCCAGTATGCGGTTCATGTCTAGTTTCTGACCTGTCACATGTCACCCATGTTTGAATGCATTCCATTTCACTTTGTCTTACCAGCAGCATTCAAAGTCTGACAGTGTTATCACAGAATTTGTTATACTCGCCGTGGTCTGGGACCACTACTCGCTTGTGTTATCTTTGTAATTAAGGAAACTAGAAAGTAAAGCTAAGATTTATCTGTGGATGTGAGCAAACAGAAAGAGTCCCAGGACGCTGCAAAGTACACCCCGCCCCCTCCCCACCACCACCAACCCAAATAGACTACATATCCCATCTGTTGCTGTAAACAGTGAGCATGGATTGACATAATAGGTCCTCATGGAACCAAACTTGCACGGGAAAAAAGCTAATGTCATTAAAGTATTATGTAAATCTAATTACCATACAGTCAAACTACTCTTTTTAAATCTTTTGTAGGTGCCCCCAAATTATTCTAATTCCATAGCTGCAAGCAAACTGCACATAAAATTGCTGAAAAAGATATTCAAATCATCCACGTCTTAAACCAGTAGCCATCCAGTAACATCCTTAAATCCTTAAAAAGCTTGAAGGGGCTTCAGAGGGTCAGTTACTGCTCATGCAACGCTGCAGTTTCTCTGTATCACGTTTTGCACATGTGGTTTGGGTCCCATGGCGTTCATACAACACTCACGCTCCTCTGTCTGCACTATTTTGACTGATGTCTGTTGCACATCCCACGGTAACACGATAGACATGGTCCTAAATTCTCCACACACCTGTTACGTGTTCGGGTGCTCTCAGCCATCTTCAAACAGCATTGCATTGGATCTGCACTTGTGTGCACAGCCTTTTAAGTACAGGTGCTGGTGTACGAGGGAGGTTTAACTGCATTTCTTTTATCTAAACCAATGCTTAAGCTTTGCATCTGGCCTGTGCTTGTTACCATAAGTATTTCCATCCCACCTGAAACCCACCAGAAGTGCGCCCTCGCAAGCCTGTGATGTTAAACAGTTTGGGATACTATAAAAAAATGCCCTTTACGTAAACAGCATGAAAGGCCACCGCTACATAAACATGATGAGAGCTCGTGATTGTTCTTGATTGCTAGCATCTAACATGCTGATTACGGGCCTGTGTGAGGTTTCCCTCTGAGCTGGCTTATCAGGGTGTGCAAACTGTTCCCCTCGGCCACAGACACAGGAAACGAGGGGTGGGGTCCGTTCAGTAGGGGCGTGAGGTGAGGGTCCAGCCAGGGATGCGAAGGAGGAGACTTATGCATTCCACTTCACACCTCCGCGGTGCATCAGGGGTGTTGGCGATTAAATGTGGAGGAAACAGAACTCACTACAAACATTTTAAAGAAATCTGCTGGTACTCACAGTGTTCGGTTTTCAGTTTTTTCAGGGCACAAGGCCACTTCTGTCACTTTGGTTTAGAGCGAGATTTCTTGACCACCACTATTAAAATGCTGTGTTTGTCCATCAGTTCAGTTGTTGTGTCGTTTGCAGCAATTTCCACCAATCAGAGCTTTGCAGGCTGGATTATGAATTGGACATCATCTTCCCACATTGCTAGCTACTTATTGTTGCACCTACAAACAAATAGCAGCTTAAACATGGAGACATTCGTAGGTGAGATTGGCAGGGTGGAAATGTCAGTCTGGGCTAATTGCTGAAGGAAAAGAGGCTAAAATAAAAGCTGTGAGAATGGAGCGAGTGTTGCCAAACAGATGAGGCACATCACATAATTTTTTTAAGCACTGGGCAGGAATGTTTTTTATTTTGCCTTAGGGGAGGGACATACAACTGTAAATATTTGTGTTTTGTTCTCATTTTAAATACGTTTATTCTTCTTTATTTAACACCTGCAGTATAACACAGAAGCCGCCTGACTTTAAATTGAGAGAGTGATGTCAAAGAATCTTCAGAATAAATACAAAATTAAAGCATTTATATCTGAGACAGGTAAACAATGCCATCTCTTCTGCACACAACTCTTATATTTTCTTCAGTTTGGGTCTTCTGGTCCCTTTCTCTTAATGCTTCTCATCTTTAACTTCAACCACAGTTACCCACTCACACCAATTGTTCACCAATTTTTGTCCACAAGAGTTTCAGCAGCCTACGATTTAACAGCTCCTGGTCTAAAGAAAGACAAGAAAATTTGGAATATGTACTGCATATGTGAATACAATCCCAGTCATTTCTGGTGCTAACATCTGTTTATGTTCTGCAAGAGAGCCCAGGTGCAGTGCTTGGTGGCAGATTATTATTTACTGCACTATCTATCGGACACTGGAGGCACTGTGATTCACTACATTGGGAACAGGCGCCTTTTCATAACTGCCATATCTAGAGTGCCAGTTTGATCCTGGGGAGAGCTGACAGGTTCACACCTGTCAAAATGTCCTTGACTAAAAACTGAACCTTTATCTGCTATGATCCAAGCCGGCCCTGACCTCTGTGGAGACAATGCATACCGTCTTTTCAGCTATGTGCCGACTCATGTGTCCTAAACATTATTGTAATATTTTCTTCAAGGCTTTCTGTTCAGAGAAATCTAATTAAGGTCCAGTCCTTCAAATGTAGCTTTACTATTTTGGGCTAGCATGCAGTTATTTGGCCAAAAATAAAGCAGTATATTGCAAAATCCTGATAATGTTTTGGTGAAGTTGTCTTGAATGACGCACTCTTATTTTGGTTTGTTTGGAGCCATCCCAGCATACACTGGGGCAACAGATTTACGTGTTGTTTTATGTCTTTCTGCATTGTTCCATGTGCAGGTTCTCAAGTCCATACAAGTTCAGTATTGTAAATTTGGAGCGTGGCTGCCATGTGTGGGGCTTCCATGTGAAGGTGAAAGATTTACATGAAAGTCATTAGGCTGCTATGAAAATCAACCCTTATAAAAGTCTGTTAGTATTAAAGAGAGTATTTAACAGGTATTAAATGTATATTTTGAGCTGCAAGCTAAATCATATCAGTGCACTCTGCTGAAAAACATCTGTTCTGGAGTTGATATTGACACGGGATGGAAATGGCTCAACACGCCAGCTATCATTTTAAATCATCCTAAACCTTGCAAGGCCAAAGCTAAGACAGAGTCAACCGTTTGAGACTCACCTGGGCCATGCACTTTATTTTAAAAAAGAGAGAGAGAACTAAAGCCCTCCAATCAGAGGTGAGCAGCCCGCCTCCCCCAGCACCAGCTGGAGTGGGAGTCTGTGAAAGGCCACAAGGCTACACCACCTACCGCACTACATGGCATTCCTTAGTTTTTAAATATGCACTTTTAAACAGCTTTAATTGCATGGAAACAGTAAACGGTAATAGTGCAATACAGCTGTTTCTGCACAAATTATGAGTAGGGATTGGTTTGATTATGGTGACGTTCATGTAGGGATAAAATCCAGGAAGCTAAATTAGCTCAGTTCTCTTAGTATTAAACAATTTAGAAACTAAATCCTTCACCGTCAGTCAACATTTATTTGCTTCCAAGCTCAGAGCTACACCTCCATAGATGCTGGTTAGTTACAGATACATGGTGCCTCTTATTCAAACATGCAGTATTTTTAATTTCCAGCTTCTGGAAGTATAAGCACTACAGGCAGGACAAACCTGCAGTGTTGTTCTGAATCTGCAACAGACTGCAAGCAGAAACAGTACAACAAAAATTTCCCAGTGGGTGCACTGGCTCGACAGAAGACTTCAAAGTATCCGCACAGCCTGGGCTTGAGGCGAGGTCAACATTCACTGGAGGAACTCTCCTCCATTTATTTATCAGGCCTCATAAATCATATTGGATTATTGAAGATATTGCTCATGCAAAGCTCTGCAGGGCTCTTGCACATTTATGTTGAAAGCTGTATGTGATGTAACATGGCCAGCCTGCCTGACAAAACTGCCACACACTCCTGATGAATGAGGAGAACGGACCTGGCTTTTGTCTGCAACACCACACGGCCTCTGTTTCCAATCAGCCACATACATATCTCCATATGAAGGAATCCTCCAAACTGAGGAATGTGGTGTTGATCCCCTGAGTATCCAACAAGAGGCGTTTCCATTTGCCTTCACACGAATGCAGAGGTCTGTATCATGCAGTGAGAAAGGGGGAGACCTCATAAGGACATACTGGTCCTCATTACAAGTGGAGCTGGTCTTTACATGAGACAGAGCTGAACAAACCACACAGAGGAATGTCCATGCAAAGCTACCAAATGCAAGGTGGTGCCCACCCAGAAGACAAGTGCCAAAACACCAAATGGATGTAGTGTTATGACTGATTTCAGGTGTCAGTGGATGCAATTGTATGTCTTTTCAGTAAAAACAAATCTATTTCTGCAAATCTACACGATCTGCTTTTAGTGCAAAGATAAAAATTTCTGGATGTGGGTAGTTTCATCAAAAAGCAATAACCAAAAGTATATGTGAGGCAATGAATCCCCAAACCTCAGTTTGACCTTGACATGTGATAGACTAAGGCCTGTCCAGAAATGTCCTGATGCAGAAAAATGCAGCCAACTAAAGTAGCCGTCCATCATCCAACTGTCGCGCTCTTTGATCCCGAGTCGTCTTGCCGTTACATGTAACGAGACTCATGTCTGTGACAGATGGACTGACTGAACAGAGGATCGGCTGTACAGTGAGCTTGGTTTCAAAGCAGCACAGCACATCAGAGAGGTCTGGGTAGTCATACACGTTGCATAATGGCATGTGGGGATCCGAGACAAAGGATGAAGGACATTTAGGCCTGATGATTTGTTTATTTTCCACAAATCTGCGCTTTACGGTGGGGTTGTGAGTGAGTGGAGATAAATCGCTTAATGGTTTTCCTGGAATGTGGAGTTCACAAGGAGGCTAGATGAAAAGCGATTCGGGCTGATAAAGAAATTAGCTGCTGTGTTTTTCTCTGCTTTGTTAGTTTAACAGTGAAATTTTTCAAAATCTGTGAGCCTAAACAACCCAACACTTGCATTTCCAGCAGTAATAAAGAGGTTTGTTTGACAAAATTGCCAAATTATTCCCTATGAGGCTGACAAAGCTCATTAAACTAGAATTACATCATTGCGGTTTTATGCCTCTGTGCACAAGTTGCACTTATCTGTCCAGCCTCATGGAGTATATGTAGTTCAGACTATAATAGTATATAATAAAATACATTAAGAGTAGTTCTTGGCTAAATGGAAGCTATTACCATATTACTGTACGATTTCAAATTGTTTCTGGTGAGAAATGTGCTGTCTTCTTTTTTCAAAGCAGTACAGAGGACTTATGGAGGAGGGCAAAGGAAAAAAATGGGAAATGGGAGGAAAATCAGTAATGATGGTAATAATTATGTTGCATTTACTCACAGCGTTTACTCTCCCTCCCCTGCAGTGTACACCATACATAAGTCCTGCCAGGGTGGAGCTCTGCTCAGGGCACTCTGACGCTATCAGTCGTTTTTGCAGTTGTAGTAGAGTTGGTGGCGGTTGGATTAGTTTTAGTATTAATGTACATTTTTTATGTAATAATTTTTAATAATTCCATTTTTTTAAATTTTCATTATTTATTTTTTCATTTTTTATTTATTTATCGTCCTTCCTATGTTAGCTTAATTTAATTTCTTTACTTCATCCATCTGTCCATCCCATAGGCCGAGTGTTGACATTGCACACACACACACACACACACAATTAGCTGTCAAAAATAACAACACACAACAGCTCACAGCTCTGTTCTATCACCTGGTCTGTTTTCACTGCATTCACTCACCTTCCTCATGTTGTTCTCTCAGTGTTTTGTCTTATGTTGCCTCTTGCAAACATTTTTAAAAAGTTTACTTTTTTGATCAACAATATAAATGTGCATGCAAAAGTTTGCTAAGCTTGAACTTGCAGAGATTTACTACGTGCCCGTGAGCAAGTCCAGGGACCACACCGAAATGAAAACATTTTGCTGAAAAAATTTAGCAGTTTTAAAAGCTGGCGTGACTGAGCATATACAGAAATATGCTAACTTCCTTTCTTTTCAAGAGTTAGGTGAGAAGATCAATATCACTCCCGTGTATGATACTGGATCCTGGAGGCAAATAAAGACATAAAGACTGGAGCAGATACATAACTGGTTCTGTCCAGAGTTTAAAATCCATCTTCCACCAAAGCACAAACCGCTCATTTAACCTGTGCACAGCACATAAAAACAATGATTAGATACGCCAAGCTATCAGTTTCCTTTAACTTTCAGTCTTGATGCTAGGCTAAAATACTTGAACAATTGTCTCCTGTCTCTCCTGCCTTCTAGCTGTACTTACTTATTCTCGTCTTGTGCTGGGAAAGAAAGCAAATAACATTTTCCTGAAAGTATTTTGCTTCTCTGCAGAATATCACTCTTAATAGTGACAGTCAGGAGATTAAAGCATGTTACCCGCATCAGGGCCTAGATGTCAGGTTTAGAGAAGAAATTATTGCTAAAAACAACACCCTCAGAGCACTGTTACCGCTGGGATCCTGCGCTGTGAAATGAGAGACTCAGAGCGTTTACTGTTATTGAACAGTCTTGACTGTATAAACAGTTCTCATGCTGGCTGTTGAAAGGCTGACGGGTTACGGCTGAGTGGGTAAAAGTAGTTAAATAATTGCAAATTGGTGTTTCGCTGTTATACAAACTTTTCTCAGGGTTAGAGCTACACTGGGGACAAAAATAACGAGTTAGTTACATAGAAGGAGACAAGCAGCCACTGTTTGTTTTGAAATTAAGAGACTGGACAACAATCCTAATAAAAAGGACTAGAAGAAGAAGAGAAAGCTACTGTGAGGGAGTATCTGTGATGGTCACGAATGAATGACTGTGACAGTTGGACCACGAATCCTCTCATGCTGTTCAAGTATTGCCAGTTAGCTGACTTGTCTTTAAACAAAGCAGTCCACCCCTTAAAAAAAGCCTCAGCTCTCTAGCAAATAGTGGAGTAAAACTCTTCACAATGACTGAATGAGTCAGCGTGAGTGGAGCGGTTCCAACAGTGCTGCAAAGTTTTTGATATCTGTCAACATTTGGAAGTAATTTCGCAAAAGGTCTGGGAAAAGCCTCACTGCCTCACTCAGCTCCAAGACAAACAAGAGATGTGTTGCTGGCAGCAATTATCTACTCTGCTCATTCATGAAGCTCTCAGTCCATAATGAAGGACCTGTGGCCTGGGGTAGTTTGGTGAGAGGCCTAAGAGTGTCACCACATTCGCTGTGGGAGCCTCTTACTGGATTAAAACCTGCAGGCCAATCAGGGAGGTCAGCTCGGAGAGTTTCCAGTGGGAAAGGAAGCACGGGCGTGCACTGTACATAAGAGCTGAGGTAAAGGACTTGAAGTGACGTGATCACAGTTGTCTGTAGGGGGTCACGGAGGGGTCTCAGTCGGACTGACAATGTGCAGCGTCTGTCATTGCGTCTTGAGACGACTAAAAGAACTCCAAAGAGATCACATCTTACTTGTCTGGAGTCAATGGTGGAAGGTAGAAGTGATTCAAATTCTGTACAATTCTGAAATATTTGTACTCGTGTTCAAATTATATGTTATATTTCAACTCCACTACATTCGTATGACAGTTTTCCAGATGTGTGCTGGTTGTTTGAAGCTCAAGCTCACTGCGTGCTGTATTTGCACTTTGTATCTACATTAACTGACTTTATTTGCCTTGCCCTTGTCCACGCTTAAGCTTTTTGCTGTATGTAACATAAACAGACCCACTCTGCTGCTCTGTTTCTCTTCATATTGAACATATCACAACAGCCGCGTTACTTTCCACTGTATTATTACTACAGTATCTTTTGTTTATTACCTCTGTCAAATAGGTGACATTTTCCGTCCAGTTTGCTTGTCTGTTGGTCAACAGGATTACGGAAAAATTCCATCAGTCCCAGGACAAATAAGAACCCATTTAATTTTTTGGCGCAGATCCAAATCAGAAGTACATACATGACTTAATATTACTATCAGTTTATATTACTATCACAGGACACGCATCTCAAAAGCTCCATAGCGACAATCCTATCCTAAAAACGATGACTCATAGTGCACATTCATTTGTTTGTTTGTTTTACTGCCTATGTGCAGTAAGCTGCCATATTAATGATGTGATTTCAGTACAAGCCTCTAATATTTGCACCTCTGTACTTGATCAAATGTTTTCACAAACACGTTAAAATAAATGTGTGAACTATTTCCGATTCAGAGGTACATAATGCATTAATGCACAGCTGAGATGATGAGGCTTCAGCTTCATACAAACATAATAGTTTTGGAAATATATTCTGACATATATGGTGCTTGTACTTGCAGATTAGCAGGTCATAGAAGACTGGCCTATTGGACATGGCGGAGCTCTGAAGGTACTCATACTGCCACCACCCTGTTGGTTTATTGTATGTTGTGTAAGTTAGTCTTTCTTAACATATATCTGTTTTTGTATATTTTTTTAAAATCCATTTTCAAATTTTCTATAATCGCAACTGTATTTTACTTTGTTGTTTTTCATGATCTGTTTATATACCAGCCTCCACTTATGGGTGTCAACAGGAGGAGTTGCAGCTGTTGACAATTACATAAAAAAAGATATCTGCCTGTGCAGGAAGGTTCTTTGTTCTGTACAGAGTCTGCACCCTTAACTGGTGGATGGTTCTGGGTGTGCCGACTTCCTCCCACAGTCTAAAAACATGCAGGTTAGGTTAACTGGATTGGCTCCAGACCTCCACGACCCGCCCAAGCAGTAGCAGAATGTAACAGAATGGGCAATATCTGCCTACAGCCACGTTATAGGTTAACTACGTCAACCAATTATAACATTAAGTAATTATGCTTACACATGAACCCATTAGTTATGATCTAATAGTAACGTTTGAGGAAGGGGTCCCTTAACAAAGCGTTTTGCTCGCAGTACTTGTGTATGTTTACTAGATAAAAAGCAAACAAACAAACTCTGAATGCACAATTTTTTAAAAATTATTTACATTGTTGTATTGCTACTTTTACTTTAAGTCTCCCCCGCAAAAAATATTTTTCTTCTCCTTCCTACAGTCAAACATTCGAGCTTCACTGTGCCACGTGACGTAGTATGTGCAGAGTTTGAATGCCGTTTTCGCATTCCTCTGCTTAAAGTGTAAATTTTCTGTGCTTAGTGAAATTCTGGTTTCAAGGGGCGGAGCTACAAATACGATTTGTGACATCAGAAATAGTTCGTCCAATCCTGACCAAATAAGTCCCATATGGAAACTTGAAGCCTTCAATGCACAAACACACACGATGGATTTTCAAGTGAAGTAGGAATCTTTAGAAACTAACAAAACTTACATATTTGCACAGTCTTGAATTTTTAAAGAAGGAGAAGGAGTGGATGCCTTTTCAAGGACTTTAACATAAAGATTATCCTTTTATACATATATATTAAGTCTTGATGCGTGTCAAGAAGAAATGTTTGTTATGTATTGTATCTGAAATGGCAGGTGCATCAGTTAAAAAAGCGTTTTTAACATGTAGTATCAAGGGAACTCAGTCTAAGGTCATTTGCACTAAGAAAGAGGAACAGTGTTCAGCAGAGTGGATAAAAGAGGAATCTAAAGAACAACTCTAATTGCATGAAAGTGACTGTATATTTTCTTAAGCAAACTACAGTTCTAACAACTTTCTCTTGTTCAGATCCTCTCTTTTTTATTTTTTTTCTCTAATGTGAGACATGCAAGAAAAGCATCAGTAATGTAAGTCAACAAACATAACTTTGACAATGAAAAATGAGTGGGAAGGAGGAGTCATTAAGCATTTCTCCCACGTCCGCTCCCTGTCCGAATGTCATAACATGTGTGTTTTGCTTTGTGCCCTCCGATGCCTGGAGAGGAAACCCATCCCCATGAGGGGGGTGTTCTCCACCCAGGCCCCCGTCTTCTGCCCTGTCATTGGTCACCATGAAAACCTGCATCGGTTTAAAACCAGACAACATTTTCTTCCCTCCCTTCACACAGCACAACCCCTAAAAAGACATTTAGGGAAGGACAGACAGGCAGGGAGTGTGTGTGCGTGTGTGTCAGACTGTGAGAGATAACCAGAGTTGGTCTCAGGATGCCTGCGTACGCCACCAACATGAGGCTGAAGTTCCCTATTGTGGCCTTGACTTTGGAGATTATCACCATCATCCTGTATGCTGTATTTGCGGTCTATGATGACGGGAAAGATCATGGACATGACACACACTCCAATAAGACCGAACATGATGCGGGACCTATGACTCTCTACCCCAGTAAGTCTACCTGGGGCTTCTTGCTAAGGGATGTTCTGCTAGTCTCAGTTTGTGGTCACTCGGTCACTTCAAGTTTTTATCTACTTCTTACACTTTGCCTTGCTAAATCTTTGAGATTTGTGTTAATTGGAGAAAATTTACTCTAAAAACGTAGTTCAAATATCTTAATAAGTCTTTGTGGTAGAAGCACAGTCCTTCTTCTGCTGACTCAGTAGGGATGGCAAAAAAAAGAAAACAGAAAAAGAAAAAAAAGGTGTGATTTCAAAGTGTTTGGAAAAATAATGAAATGAAACTTGTTTCTATTTAAATTTAAAAAAAGCCTACTTTAGTCTTGAACTTTAAAGCTATAAAAGGACATCTTCCTTCACTGGAATACTGTGAAATCTGTTTTAAGGGTGTAATTTTCCAATTACTTTCAAACAGAAATAGAAGAATTTGGAGTCTGTTTTCAGAGCAGGTCTGCTTAATGGAATAAAAGGAGTCATGAGGTCTCGTTCAAAGTCTGTTCACGCACATGCAGCTGAGGAGCCTGGAGGGTCCTGCAGGGAAAAGATGTCAGGTCTCCAACAGTGTGACATGTGACTTAAATTCTTGTCTCAAACACATAAATAATAACAAAGACATGTGGCAGATCTAGCAGGGAAAAAAATGCAGACTGAAGTTTGTGTAGCATTTAAAGCATTTGTTATCATTGGGTGTTGTTTGTTTGTTTGTTTCTGTGGTTTTTGACAGTTGAGAGGATTCCTTGCATCTTCACCACTTATCTGCATCTATAAACTGTCGTTTTACTGTATGAATGTCTGCTCATGATTGGGTGGGGTATGTATGGCCCACAGAGATTAGCTCAGTGGTGAGCATTGAGTCTGAGCATATCCTCTACCAGAAATACAGTCTTCTTGTGAATTTTTGTATTGGTTTCTTTACTTTTTTTTAAATCAATTATTAGTCAAAAAATATATTAAAGTTAATAGTGTATTATGCAAAGTATTATATAATACTTAATAATATAACTAAAGTATTTTAGTTATGCTGAATTAGCTATACGGACTGGTGACCAGACCAGGATGTACCCCGCCTCTCGCCCGTAATCAGCTGGGATAGGCTCCGACTCCCCCGTGACCCTGGCGGATGAGCGGTATAGAAAATGGATGGGTGGATGAATGAGCTATATATATCTAAAATGTAAAGGCATAATGGGAAGGCTTACAGTTACCATAATAACAGGTTCAAATGAAGACAAATAAGCAGAGCACAACTTCATCATCGTAAAAGAACCAAATTCTGCATATGTTTCTAATTAAGGCTCTTGGAAAGTAACTTAATCTGCATGAGTTGATTTGCAGAATCGAGGCTGGGGACAACTGTTGATCCAGTATTTTATTAAATCATAATTTATCTTCTTTGGTTACGTCACTCTTGCACTACAGCGGGTCCCGTGAGGATTCCCTCTCCCGTCTCGACTTATCCAACTCTTTTGAAGATTACCTAAGATCTGGGCGTGGTGCCAGTCACTGTGGCTGCCTTCCAACTTCACCTCCTCCCCATCCTCAAATTACTGTACACTAGAAGCCCCTGCTACAGAGAAAGCAAGTCTTAATCACTCAGCTGTGAACGGGAGGGGGGGTCAAAGTGCAAGTTGAAGGGCAAACAGGTTTTCTTCAAAAAACAGCACCATAGATGTGAGAAAATCAGATACTCACAGCTCGACTGGCTGCTACTGATATCAGGGCTCAGTGTTGAAAATGCTGTCCATGTGTTATACAGCATTAAACATATTCAATCTGACCATCAACATAAATTACATTATTTTACATTACATTGTATAAAAACTGTTTGTGAAAACAGGTATGGATTCATTTTTTTCCCTTTTCATTAGTCTATCATTCCGAAGCTGCTGCAGTGTAAATTGGCCCATTATTTTCTCTGTCATGTAACCTGAAGAAGACAGACAGAAATATTTCACGTTTGATACACAGAAATGTAGCATGTGTGCTTTTTTCCCCCTCATATCTGATGTAATGTAATATTCGTCGTCTCACAATGGAGTGGCATTAAGACATGGGTGGAAGTCATAATATTTAAAGTGTATGACAGCTCAAAAGTAATAATGTGTTATGGATCAATGCTACAGTTTTGCCTATAAAGCAAATATAAAGCCAGAAGCTGGTTAGCTTAGCTTAAATCATCTGGCTGTGTAGCTGCGAGTAACCACCTATTGGCACCTGTAGAGCTCGTTAATGCTGCCTGGCACCTTCATGTTGACTACAAGACTTCAGGAATTAGGGAGGTGCTGCTGGCAGATTTTTCTTTTAGTTTAAGACAGAGCCAGGCCAGCTGTTTCCCCCTTTCCAGTCTTTGTCTGTCAGTCTTTCTAACTCTTGTTAACAAAGAGAGCAACTTCTTCATGTCCCAAAATGTTGAACTATTCCTTCATGCAGAGCAGCTGTTAATGCTTACTTATTATTTGTCTGCCTCATTACAGACTGAGGAAATGAAGCACATTGTTTTTCAGTCTGTACACACCTCCACCTTGATGGGTTTTCCACATGACGAGCTTATCATATCAAGCTTAAAGGCTTAGGAAAGTCCTGTTTCCGGTCACGATGAAGACTCTTGGGGGGGGGGGGATTTACACAAATCCCCGCAAAATTAAAAAAACATAATCCAACTATCAGTTGAGACTAACAGATAATGGTGCGCTAAACGCCATCTCCCCCGAGACCTTAAAAGTTTAAACTTATTCAGATCATGTGCTCTTAATACAAATGGCACAAACTCGACGGGAAGAGGAGGAGCATTTTCCCAGAATCTCATTCATAGATGATTGAATTGCTTTACCAGCTAACAGGTCACAGCTGACCATACAGTCTCTGTGGAAGGAAATGATTCCTGTGAAGCCCATCAATGGCTCAATTAATCATTTAAACTACAAAGTCAAAAGAGTACTACCACAAGCTGCAAAACCGTAGCAAATGGTTAATTTGTAACTGAAGGCAGCACATCATAAAAGCGTTTCATCTGATTCAATTTCAAGGCCGCATTTAGCCAAGGCTGAAGATGGACTCTTTCAATAAAGCAGAGCCCTGTTGTCGAATCAGCGGCAGAACTGACCGCCCTTCTCATTCCTCCAGTGTTTCAGGATGTCCACGTCATGATCTTCATTGGCTTTGGGTTCCTGATGACATTCCTGAAGAGATACGGGTTCAGCAGCGTGGGCGTCAACCTACTCCTGGCTGCCTTTGGCCTGCAGTGGGGCCTCCTCATGCAGGGCGTCTGGCACCTGCAAGATGGCAAGATCAAAATCAGCATCTTTAAGTAAGAGTGCATTTTCAGTACACGTTGGATTTCAGTAACTCCTTAATTAACATTTATGCAGTTAAATACCAATACCAACACTAACTTCATATCCATATGAACCATACACCAGACCTGCTGGATCTTGTTGTTTAGCTCTGACAGATGACAAACTTTGTTGCTTTTTGTGTTTCAAATCATTTCAAATAATCTCCATTTACTGTAAGACTTGTTTTCTTCCCTATTGTGCAGAATGATCAATGCAGACTTCAGCACAGCTACAGTCCTGATCTCCTTCGGAGCTGTTCTGGGTAAAACCAGTCCAGTGCAGCTCCTCATCATGACAATACTTGAGATCTCCATCTTTTCCATCAATGAACATTTGGTGGCTGAAATCCTTGGCGTAAGTAAACGATGAGCAACAATGATGGACAACAGGAGCATTCATTTCCTGCATGCGGACCAGAAACTTTAGCTGTGTAAACTGATTTTCTTTTTCTTTTACATGGATTGACTGTGCTATCTGCATCAACTTTTCTTTCGCAGGCTAATGATGTTGGAGCCTCTATGATCATCCATGCTTACGGAGCCTACTTTGGCCTGGCAGTGGCTCGAGTACTTTACCGACCAGGGTTAAGAAACGGACATGAGAATGAGGGATCCGTTTATCACTCTGACCTGTTCGCTATGATTGGTAAGAACCAGTTACACTTTAAAGGACCTGTGTGAAGACTTTAATCATGTTTTCATTGGTGTGTAATCACCTGAAAATAAAAATCACTGTGTATGCTTTTCCTTAGATGTAGCCCAGTATGAATTTTACATTTCCTGAAGACCCCAGTAGTTTCTCTTACACACTTGGAAAGGGAGGAGTTAGATTCGGTGTTGGTTGCAATCTGAAACCTGACCACTAGATGTCACTAAATCCTACACACTAGACCTTTAAACCTATGTAATGTCTTAGTGTTTGTATAGTGTTTGCAACAATTGTGGCTTTTTTGGCTGAAATTTTCCCTCACCGATTCATCACTGGCCTCCTGTACATGTGTGACTTGTCCCGCCTGGTGGATGACTAAGCAACAGCCTATCAGTTTATGTTCGAAAATCAATATAAATACTACTAATAATTCATACTTAAATGTATGAGAATCTAACTTGTAGCATGATTTTATATGCATGAGATTTTAAAGTTGGTGTCTTCATTGCTTACTTCAACAGGAACTGTCTTCCTGTGGATGTTCTGGCCCAGTTTTAACTCGGCCATCGCTGAAGGGGTCGACAGTCAGCTCACGGCAGTTATCAACACCTATCTCTCCCTGGCTTCCTGCGTGCTCTCTGCCTACGCCATCTCCAGCCTCGTGGAGCACAAAGGAAAACTGGACATGGTCAGATAAATTTCCATTAATATACAAAATAACACCATAACTAAATAAATAAATAAATAAAAACCCTAACTCACTTGTTTTTATACTTCTACAGGTGCACATTCAGAACGCCACCTTGGCTGGTGGTGTCGCAGTGGGAACATGTGCTGATATGAACATCGGACCATTTGGGGCAATGCTGATTGGATTGGTGGCTGGTGTCATCTCTACCCTGGGCTTTAAGTACTTGACTGTGAGTTCAAAGTTAAAACAATGGTGCATCATTAGCAAAAAGACATCAAAGGTCTAACAATGTGTGCTGCACATGATTGGTCAATAGAAATGAAATCACTATTTCTCAACTGTGAATATTTTATGGTTTTCTTCCTCTTCTGTGATAGTAAACTGAGGGTCTTTGGGGTTTGGGCTGTTGGTCTGACAAAACAAGATTTCTGAAAATGTCACTTTGTGACAATCATTTACTCTTTAATGACACCAAAAGATGAACTGAGAAATCATTGTAGTAAAATAATGTTTCTGTCAGCCAAAAATTTTTAAAAACACACTCCTTGGATTGCAACAAGAGACCTGTTTTTTTTCTTCTCTGTAGCCCATCCTGGCGTCCAGCCTGGGCATCCAGGACACCTGCGGAGTCCACAATCTGCACGGCATGCCTGGCATCCTGGGCGGGTTGGCTGGTATTGTGGCTGTGGCTTTGGGGAAAAAGGAAGGGTAAGGGCCATTTCACTCAGCACAAATCTTACATGTGCTAATGATAACGCACATAACTACACTATAGCTTTGAAGTCATTTTATGCTTCAGGTAACATGTCACTTAATACACTCCTGTCTTTCCTCCTCCTCCTCTGCTTCAGAGGTAATCCTGCAATGCAAGCTGCTGCCTTGGCTTCTTCCCTCGGGTTCGCTTTGGTTGGAGGTGTTATTACAGGTGGGTGGAGGTGAAAAATGAGTCCATGAATGCGACACAAGTTTTCTGGGTTTGTCAGTCAATGGAAAGGCCAGGGCTCACACCTGAGTGATCAAATCATTTTCTTCTTCAAGGTTTTATAATGAAGTTGCCATTCTGGGGACAACCTCCAGACCAGAACTGCTTCGATGACTCTATTTACTGGGAGGTAAGGAATCCCATTTCTCATAAATATTATCTCTAGTTTCTGACTGTTTGAGCATCACAAGTGATAGTTGCAGTAGTGTTATGACTTTTACGTTATTAGAGTAGTGGTGCGGTTCACCCCATCATATAAGCCAATAGTTGTTTGATATTCATATCGTGTTCATGTATTATTCAGCTATCTTTCATTATGTGACAGACAAATAATTTGGATTGCATATTTTCCAGGTCCCAGAGGAGGAGGAGGAGAATGAGGAGAGCTTGGCTCACGCCGATCACTCAAAGAACAAAGCAGAGGCTTAAAGATTCCCGCAGTTCACTGAGCTGGAAATGAAGACGTAAAGGATCAATAATCAGCTATATCATGTACGCACATATCAATTTGTCATGAGTCATCAATTTTTAAAAAAAGGAGACACGATTTGAAACTGTTAGCTGAGCCAACATGTCAACATGTGATGCATTTTTAATAGCAGTGCAGTTTAAATTTGTGATTAGGAAGGTTAGTGAGAGGATTATACAATACAGTAATTTTATTCAAACAACTCTAAATGTTAAGGTTTGATTAATCCCATTTACCCAAAGAAAAAGAAGTTTAATATTTTGTAAGGAGATCAGCGACCTTCAGGGATTTTTTTTTTTTTTTACACTTAAAATTTATGATTGATAATTGCGGTCATGAGTTGCAGTGGCCTACATCATACCTTCCCTCCTCCAACACATCTACTTCAATAAGCTTTTTCCCTTTATTTCTTTTTTATATTATAAAAAGCATAAAAGCATGTTTTAAGATATTAGAGTAGCGTGTATTTTCTTTTTGTCATACATTCTTTTACACTTGCATATATATTTTTTCTAAGGCTTTGGTCAAAGTTAGGAGTCAAACCTGCTTTGATCTGCTGCTTTAAATGTCACCTCACTGGAGCCCAGTCCTCCTACCAGGAGTCAGAGTCAGACTGTGTGAAACCAGCAGCGAGGCTCTGATATGGGCAGGGATGGTCACACGATATGTTGTAACTAATAACTTATCTTCGGCTGCTTACAGTCACTTTTCTGTCTGTCTGAGGGCAGCTGATGCAATAGGAATCGCGCTCAGAGCCGTGCACTTAGCATCCGACTGGCTGTCTCATGGCAAGCAGAAGTTTTGTTTTTCTTTTTGTCTGTTTCACATCCAGCGTATTCTTAAATGTACATACAGATTAGCTTTTAGATGGATTGACATGGTGAGTTTATACAAGGCCCTGCAGGGTTCAAAAAGAGCAACTGGTACTGAATATTTTTCAGATATCTTTAAAAGAACTCAACAGAAACTTACAGTTTTTTTTAAAAAAAAATGAGAAATGTCAGCGTTTGTATGAGGTGGTGCAAATGTGACAGTTTTCACCGTTGTTAGCCTCCTTTGCGACTTTTTTCTCTGTAGGTGAGTTTCTGCTGGATTTCTTTTCTATTCTGAATGTTGAACCGACACACCTGCAACAAGCTCTCCGCTGTACATCATGGGATTAGAGAGCGGCCATTTCTTGCTTCTGTCTCAAACACAGGACTGCAGGGCTGGATTAAACTGACTACACTCACAATAGCTTTAATCAATGATGTGTTGGTTTGTCAAATGATGCCCAGAACACTGAAACACATCCAGATTTTTGTATTTTTATACAGTGTGGGCATGTGCTCGTGTTTGTATAATATACTAATACTGTCATAATAAATATGTTTTTGTACAATACCTGTGTTATTGTGTGTTTAGTGGTAATAATCTTGAAGTGAGTTCAGATTATTTGTGGAAATATTTCAGTCTTATGGCTCCTTTACGTTTGTCTCTGACATTTGATCTAGCAACAGGAATGACAGAATGACATTTGTGCTTTTGAGTAAAATATCTCAACAACTAGCCTATTAGATGGGTTGTCCCAGGATTAAACTCAAGCATTCAAGCCCCCCTCAGGATGAATTGCAATAACACTAGTGATCCTCTGATTTTCTCTCTTGCACCAATAGCAGGACAGAGTTCAAATTTACAATAATCAAATACCTACAAAATTAAAGACACACCCATAAGTATCAGCTGTACTTTGCTTGTTTAGCATCATTTAGTAGAGTTAAATAGTTTATCACATCTAAATTCAGAACTAATGTTCAGCCAGTTTGGGTCGTCCTGCTGATTATGTAACTTGATTGCACAAATTTAAGGGATTCTAATCAAAAATCTTATTGACTCATCTGTTTATTTTTAAAAACTAACATTGGATGATATTAGTCAATGTACCACCCATAGTAATAACACTGAAGGCTACTGTGCCTCTAACAAGCAAAAAACTGATGTGTGGAGGAGGAGACATCAATAATCATCTTCAAGAAACTAGTGTTGGTCAGACTCCATGATAATCTATATTGTTAATATGTTATAATTATTTTATGTTAAGAAAAATGACAGGTTTTCTTCTTCTTCCGGGTGGGTTATTGTTACTGGCAGGATGTTTAAAATCAACAGTCAATCAACAGAAATTAAACATTTACAGGCTTAACGTCTGTCCATTCATTGTCTATCACTGCTGATCTTTTACAGAGTCGCTATCTCACCTGACCAGCCTGAACTTACCTGTTTTTAGACGTTGTCGCACACAGCGCTGAAATCATTTAACAGTGGGGGGCGCTGTGTTATCTGTCGTCCGTTTTCCCTCCGTTGTTTTGAACGCCTGTGGCAGCTGTGCATCATGGGATTCAAAATGGCTCCTAAGATTGCAGTTTACCGGAGATAACTGCGATTAAACATACATTTTACTCTTTTCGGTTGTTGTGCCAGTATATATATCTGTTATATTAACTGTATTCTTTCGCTATGGTGAGTAATTTATAAAAACGCCACTTCTTTCATGAGCATTGGATAATTTGGTAGCTTGAAGCGCATTTTAGCGTTAGCTTAGTAAACGTTAAGCATCAGATTAAAGACAGTTAACGCTAATATAAAGGTCAGTATTTACGTTAACCAGACTCTTTGTTGAACTGTAGTCTTTTAGTTAAATGTTTTAAACAGTGAGGTGGAACTTAATTGTTTATAAGTCTATCAGCTAACGCCTTCCTGACGTTAGGTCAGATTTCTGTATTTAAATAAACAAAACATGTCTCTAGTGGCGATGAAGATGCAGTCACACAAATTAATGGAATAAACATCTGTTTTTGTTCACAGTCAACAAAAGCAGAGTCCAGAGTGTCAAGCTCCAGCTCCAGAAGAGATAAAAGGAGGAGATCCAGTAGCAGAGGCAAGACTGCCCATAAAGCACACACATGAACTAACTGATTCATGTAAAATACTTATGTAGACACGTCCACCCATCCGCTGCTGTTTTTTCACTGCAAGTGAAAATTTGTGTGCATTGTAGATTACACACTAGATAATTGCTGATAGTGTAACTCCTGTCAGTTGCAGGAAAATGTAATTGTTTGATTAAGAATGTCAGTAAACAGCCATTTGTTGTTTTCATTGGCCATTTTTCCCCAATTGTCACTCCAACCAATTTTAAAGTTGTATTTTTGTATTTATATGCGCGAATCAAGGAAGAATAGTTGTTACTTGAGTTACAGTTCACAGCATCTTGAAGAACACAATAATGAGTCACTATGTCTTATCACAGTGGTATTTTATCCCACAAAGTTTCCATCAGTTTTGATTACTTTATCAGTAAAGTAGGTTTAGGGTAGGATTTTAAATTGTTCAGTTACACCTACCAAAAAACAGGTAAATTGACAGTTACAGTTTTTTCTCTTAATGGGAACCAAGTGTCACCTTCTGTTTAATTACAAAAACAAAAAGATTTATCTTTGAATTTCTGTCTTAATCTTCTATGTTTATTCAGGACGAGAGAAAGGAAAGCGGAAGCGAAGCCGCAGCAGATCCTCCTCCTCGTCCTCTTCCAGTTCATCGTCATCGTCTTCGTCTTCGTCTTCGTCCTCATCATCCTCTTCTTCATCAGGTTCATCACACTCATCCAGCCGCAGCCGGTGTAGCTCTAGCAGTAGTGGTAAGTGTTTCCTTATTTCATCCCTGGCTACTAAACCTTTTTCAGTCAGTTACATTTATTCTTATATGCTTTTTTGTTGACAGTTATTCACCCAAACAATACCAATACCCATAAAATAATTCAATGCGTTGTTTTTGTTGTTTTTTTTAGACTCCCGCAGTAAATCTAGAAAGCAGTCCAAGAAAAGGAAAAAGGAGAAACAACACAAAAAGGTAATCTTGTGCATTTTGTCTTATGTATTTATAATTTGAAGTTGGCTGAAGTATTTTATTATTCACTCCCTGAAGACTAAGTCCAAGGTATTTTTACAGAAAGGGAAGAAAGAGAAGCGACATAAGCGTAAAAAAAACAAGAAAGCAAAAGGAGGGGAGGAAAACTCAGGACCTGTACAGATCTCCAAGGTATCTGCCTTTTAAAGTTCCATTAGATAAAATTCATTTACTTACCCATGTGACCAAAACTGCATGTCTAAGTCTAATCCTTTAATTTCACATTTATCCACATTGTTTCTTGCAAGCTATGTTTGTAATCACATAGCTAATTATGTAATTTTGTCAACCATCTTCATTTTAATTCAATTTTTTTGTCCTTTAGCCTCCTTAAACTTACTTTTGGTTTGCTTTCAGTACTTGAAGGACCGGAAGAAAGGCAAGTACAGCATGATTTCAGGGAAAAAGATAAAGATGAAAGTAAAGAAGTCAAAGAAGGACAAACAGGTAACCTCACTTTGTTGCTATCAAGCGAGAAACCAAGTGTGTCACCTTTATAGTTTATAAATGGTTCACGCGAGATTTTTTTTGTTTTTGTACAGCGGGATAAAAATCGGGCAGAACTTCTTGAATTCTTGAACTCTACCCTGTGATTCCACTGTCAACTGCAGTTGTGGTGCTCAGGCTCGGACAAGTCAGCAGGACACTTACCAGGAGATAAATAATGAAGGGTTTTCTGAGAAAGAGATGATGAACATGACATGCGTTGACACACAGGGAGAGCAAAGTAAAGAACTGTATGTCAGTTCAGACCATGAGCTATAATTTCACCATGATACTGCCTAAGTGTCCAGTTCTTCAGCTTAGTCTGATAGCTTTTGTTATACAAGAAATGTTCATGTTTGACGGTGTTGTTCTAAATTTTATCTGTGGGAAACCAGATGAGAGGACAATGAAAATTAAGTCAATCAGAGCGACTGGCTTCTCACAACTTTACTTGTGGTTTGAACATCCGGTCACCCCATTAAAAAGAGGTCTCCACCAGCTCTACCAAACTCAGCGAAATGAGAGAGATTGTCTTTTTTTTTAATTACGTGTATTTTTCTTCCTTGGCAAAACCAGCTGCTTACATTACCCATAATGCAACTCAATTGCTGACAGTTTGGTGGCAGTTATTGTGGCCTTGAGCTGTTGGCCTCGAGCAGTGAAAAGCAGGCTTTACCTGCTGGCCATGTGAATCATTCACTGCGTATAAGACGGCCCATGCATTTTATTTGCAGATAACTGATTGCCCATGTTTCCACAATACATGCTGGTCATGGGACCCAAAGTGTTATCAGTGTGTACTGATATCATAGTCTTTTTTATGTGTGCATTCTCTTTAAAATGATATGAGAATGTGCTCTGCGTTGTTTGATAACTATATTGTTTCAGCATCATTTTTTTAGAATTTCAAATATAAATTCTCTAGTAGTCACCCTGTATCAGTCATTTGGAAAGCTTTTCATGGATGATGGAGTAAATATATTGTGTACTGTTGAATTTTGCTGTGTGGAAAAACAGAAGAGAAATGACAATAAACTGCTGGAAAGATTTTACTTTGAAATGCTTCACTCTCGGAGGTCCAGTAACATTTCTTTATGCCTTTTTTTTCAAACCTTCTTGCAAATGGAAAAACAAGGAAAGCTTTCAATTTGCTGACCTTGGATGATGAATTGATATGTCGAGTCCTTGCTTTCAGTTCGAAGAAATACAAAGATCACTCTGTAGAGGGAGAGCATGACTCAACCTCTGAATGACGTCATGTGAGTGTTGAATATTACAGATTTTTTTTCTTAAGACCAAATGAGTAACATTTAATTACATAAATCTGTAAAATATTCCATCAGTCAAGATTCTGTGGCCCTTAATATGCTGTGTGACACGTAAATGCCAACATATTTCATTTCATTCCTGCAAAGCCTAAGTTACATAAATATCCCTACTGGACTACAGTAAATAGCCCTCAATGTGTAGAGACTGACGTCTACAAAACATAAGATGCATCTCTGTTGGAGGCAATAATCTCACATAAAGTTGAAACGTTCAAGTCCAAGAAAAGGTGTTTTCAAGGTACAGAAGATCTGAGAAAAACACTTGGTGTTTCCCTGGCAGGATAAAGCAGTAAAAGGCTCAAATGCTGATTGGTTTCATACTGAATAGGGCAGGAGGATAATGGGATTCACCTCCCCCTCGCCCAGTGCAACGTGGTCGTACTGCTGCCGAGAGTCCTGGAGTTCAGCCTCTGTCCTGCTGAAACGTGCCACCATCACAGTCCCCATGAGCTCCCCACATCAGACAACCTTATTGCTGTTGGTTCCTTTGTATCTGAAGTCAGGCATGCTCCACACCCTCTGCGACCTCTCCTCCCCCTCCATCCCTCTCTCCACATCCTCTGACACGGTTTTGAGGTCGCTCAAACCCGCCCCGTCGGCCGCAGCGGATGTCAGGCCCACCGTGCTTCCGAACGGGTTGATCTTGATGCGGGACCTGAAGTTCATGAGGGTCATGCTCATGGCGCGTTTGTTGTTCCACTGGCGGGTGAGCCGCTGAACTTCCTGCTCCTCCTTCAGCTGATCCAGAGACTCCATGAGGATGGAGCGGAACAGGGCGGACACCTCCTGCACCTCAGGCTCGTTGGCCTGTATAGCCTCCCGAAACCTGTTCAGAACAAAACAGAAACCCCAGAGGTGGGCTGATGAGGCTTGAGGCGGTGACCATGTGGTTTGCACAGATCAGTGAGCTTACTGTTATATTCTGCCATACTGAAATAGCAGTTAAGAGTTCTCCACTGATTTAGTTGTTGAACCCCTGATGAACAGTTAGGGGGAAAAAAAGAAAAAAATCAATGCCAGAGATATTGTTATTGTTATTCCACTGGTAAACTGTCAAAACCTTAATACAATTCAGCTGCTGACTGTTCAGTCCCAGTGAACAGTAGTTACCCTCCTTTAATGTCTGCCTCTTTAGCTGCTAAGGGTCTGAATATACTCCCAACACCACAGATGCATATTAGTTCATAGCTGCCACTTTCTGGAGTCTGCTCGCAGGATGTGTTGTGCACGTGTGCAGACGGATCGTGTAGATCGTGTAGATTTCTGTGCAGTGGACTGGGCTCTCAAAAGGGCCCTCATTGACTTGGAGTGTATCGATTTATCTTAAATGCTCCACCATATTCACCACCTAGACACTAACTCTGTTGTTTGGTGTGAGGCACATAGCACACAGTAGTTTTTAGAAACTTGTGGTGCTCAGAGCAAAGCCAAATGGATGGTCCAGCTTCACCTCTCTGGAGGTAATAGTTGAGTTTGGGTTAGGGGGGACCTGGAGGCTGAATCTGTGCCCGGGTGAGGTTGGGCCGTGAGGTGGAGCTGGACTAGTCCTGTTTCTCCAGTGAGCACCTCTTGAGCAACACCTGCCTGCTGCTACTAGAAATCAGGTCGAGTGAATCCTAACAGTAGAGATGAATCTTTCATTGCTTTTTAGTACTGAGGAGATTATGAAAGCGAAGCTCTGTGGGGCTGAGGGGAACTGCAGTCATTAGCCCCCCCACCCCACCTGTGTTGCCAGCAGGCTGTGGCTAACCCTCCAATTACTCCTCCTCCTGCTAACAAGAGGTGCTGAGGCCTTAACAAGCCTTTAATTGGCCTCTATTTGGGAACCTTTTTTCCAGTAAGTGTTTCCAGGTAGCTGATGATTGGCCCACTTCCCTCTGCTTGGACACAAACATGTTAGCTCTGAAGAGACACGCTGCTGTATGGTTCATATTTACAGCCAGAATCATTATTATAGTGTAGCTGAGGGCGTAGTTTTCATTTCAACATTGATGAGAGGTCTGAGACAGGCTGACACTTTGTTGATTGGGTGCATATAGCTTTAAAAAGGAATATAAAGGACAGGCTGGCATTTCAGAAAGCCAAAACGTACTTCTGCTTCAGAAAAAGTGCTAATTACACTCCTCCTTTTGCAGCTAATTAAAATCGCACAAACATGTGGCTCCCACTCAGCGTTTATCACCTCACTGCTCGGTCACATTAACACCATTCAAACTACTTCCCAACAACTGTCAAACTCTAACAAGACACCTGAGGCTTCAACAGATGCTCGAGCAAGCTCAGGACGTCTCCGCTGCAGATTAAAGGCCAGAGACGCCACAGAATTACCGAGTCATGTGCAGGGAGACAGCTGATCAGTGACGAAACCTGTCCTCGTCTCTGCCAAAGATGACGCGTAGTGTTTGTCAACAGATTTCTGTAGAATTTAAAGGCTTCTTAGGAGTTGAACCGGGGATCAATTAAGTAAAAAGCAAAATTTAAAAATGTCTTGAATTAAAAAACTAAAAAACATTTCGTTTTGAGTCAGAACTATAATAATTTAAGAGACATAAGAGACCCCTTCTTCTTTCGCTCATGGGAGTTGTAGTTTTTTCTGTGCTCACACGTTTTATTTTGTAAAAATCCCAAAGCAACTGCTTAGCCATAGAAACATAAACACACTTCTCTTTTCCAGTTGCGGGAGTTAGTCCAGCAGACTGACACCTTGATTTGAATGAATAACGTAGTGCTTCAGTGAATGTGCCTACAGACTTCACGACTTTATGCTTCACTTCCTGTAATATTTGCTAAGCCGTGTGATCGGATTTTGGGTGTCCTTACTTGAGTATAACCACGCCGCAGCATGGTGGCGGCACCTTGGAGCAGAGGTCCTCCAGGCCAAGCTTCTCCCCGGTGCTGATGCTGTAGGAGGAACGAGGCGTGCTGGCCAGCCAGCTGTAGTCCACTCCGGTCTTAAGGCGCCTGTACTCGTTCTCTCTCTCCCTCTGCTGCCTCTCTGCCTCCTTCAGCTGCCAGCTGAACTCCAGCATCAGCGTGTCGGTGACCACGTCAGTCGGATCCCGCCGGGGGCTCCGGTGGTACGGCTCATTCCAGGTGAACCAGGAGGCCATGGCCTTGTTTGTCTTACTCTTCTTCCCTGAGGGGGGAGATGTAATCACAGGTAGTCAGCACACAGACATGAGAAGATGTGACCTAATAATTGAGATGTCTGATTAAGTACCTTCAAATTGGATTTTGCCAGGCTGTGTGACTGGAGATTTAAGGACTGTGCATAACGCCTGCAGATTAGATTTTCTGCTTTTATTAAATGTAAGGAGTTCCTGAGAGAAGGTTATACAGTAACTGAGATTTAAATGTGAGCCAACTAAAACAGAGAAAACAGAGTTGCAGAAAGCTGTTATATTAAACATTGAATTGATTTTCTAGTTCAGTCGATAAAGAGATGTTCAAGGCTGTCTGAGAAAGCAGCAGTTGTGGAGAAGACCCAATTTCTTTTTTAGTTTTGGTGCTTTATTAGCCAGAAGGATCATGTTTTTGGGTTGTCTGACATCACTTGCAGTATATACGTCCATCTGTGGTCCGTCTATCCATCCTCCTGTCCCATTCTTATGAATGTAATATCTCAGGAACACCTTGAGGGAATTTCTTCAGCACAAATGTCCTCTTGGACTCAAGAATCAGCTGATTACAATTTGGTGATCTAAGGTCAAGCCATAACCCAAGAATTCATGCTAATTGGGACAAAATTTCAACAGAACAGGTTAAAATTATGGCATTTTATGTCTATAAGGTCAAAGGTCAACTTCACTGTGACTTCATAATGTTTTCTGTCTGTTGTTCAACAGCAGATTGTGACCACAGTTCACATTTGGTCAGACGCTGAGTTGGTTTCAGGTTGAAAATGTGTTGATTGTTTAGATCCTCTGAAGATGTTTGTAAAGCATCCACGTTTTAGACGTTGTAACTTTTTGGTGTTCAGAAACAGCTTCATTGACCAAACACACATAGAAGAGATTTGACTGTTTTTTTGCTTCACATACATCAGGAGTCCACCACAAGCTCACTGCTTTTGTCCATATTGAATGTCAGGTGACTGTTGTTGCACCATGCGATAAAGCCCTCAGTCAGTTCTCTGTACTCCAGCGTAAAAACAGTTTAAGACCAACTTTGATGTAAACTGCTACTCGACAAGAACACGGAGGTTTTCGACCAACTGGTGGTTATTCTAGCTTTCTCTCATTTTCACTTTTCGCATGCTTTGGCAGTATTTATAGCAGCATGTCTTTCCAGTGCATGCTGTTTCCACATGTGGACATCTTTCTAAAAGGGGCCATTTTGTTCCACAGGTGTCATCCGCTCCCACAGATGCTGCATTCAGTCTATTCAATTGTCAGTCTTTTGTGTGTGCTGCTTTGTGTGATGAAAGCGCAAAAACCTGACAGGCTGGTGAAGGAGTCATTATTTCAAAGCAAAAGGTTTTTATTTCACAATCACCTTGAGTTGCTTATATTTTGGCACGACTACACGAAGACATGACAGTGATCAGAAGACTGGAATTATTAATCAGTTAGTCAATCAACAGAAAATGAATCATCAGAAATTTGGGTATTCAAATGAGTGTCATTTTTCCATCAATCTGTGCTAAACATCCTGCAGTTCCAACTTCACAAGAGTGAAGATTCTCTGCTTTTCTTTGTCTTTTGTGATAATGTCATAATCAATTTATCTCCATTATTTCTTTCAAGCAGAAGCCAAAAATGACAAACATTGTCTTCTTCCAGCCTGTCAGTTGTGATACTTCGCTGCTTTTCTTTGTCATGTGTGATCATAAACTGACTCTCTGTGGGTTTGGGGCTGTTGGTGGAACAAAAAAGATATTTTATGACATCACGCTGCATGTTCTCGCTGTCACTTAATCAATTAATCAAAAAGAAAAAAACAAAAAACATTGCATTAGCCCAAAACTGATTAGTTGCAATCTTCTGGAAGCAAGTTTTAGGAAATTAGATGAGCACTTTTAACTGTTCTGACATTTTAAAGGTTAAAAGACTGATCAGTTGAGTAATTAACATAATAGCAAAATTAAATAACTCAGAAAATAATCTCTCGTTGCAGCCCCAGGTTTGATGTCCTCACAGGTGCTTCAGACTAAGGCTCACACTGTGTAGCACACATTATATTTATCCTGTACCTGTACGGTGATCTCTTTACTCTCTTATTAGGCATCCATTTAGTTTTATAACTGTGCTCTTGTAATCTTGTTGGAATCAGCTGCGGTGATGAGGTCACAGCTGCTGCTCATGCTTTGTACACCCCACTGCGCCGTAAGCACCTGTTTTTGGACAGACTGTCAACGTGCGCCGAGGAAACAAAGCGACAGCGCGATTAAGTCCCAGTCCTGCTCTGTCCTCTGGACTAACCCTTCAAAATGGAGTCAAACACATCCAGGAAAGACAGCCTTTTGTTACAGTCCCTCTGCACGTTAGACCAGTCACTGTCCCGTTATTCCATTCATTTAAATATTGCTTTAATGAATACTCATTTACAGAAGAAATAAATGGGTGGAATAATAACTAAACAGAAGCAAGGTGGCTAATGATTATTTTCATTATTGATTAATCAGCCAACTATTTTCTCATTTATTGTTTTGTGTTTAGTGTTCTGTTTAGGCTGAACAACAGTCCAAAACTCAAAAATATTCAGTTTACTATAAAGCAAAGCCAAGAAATGCTGCGAATTCTCACGTCTGAGAACCTGCAAGTATCAGATCTTGGACATTTTTACTTGCAAATGATTTGATTGATGATCAGAATATTTGCTGATTAATGTTCTGTCAATTGACTCATTGTTGCAGCTCTAAATCAAACAAAGGTGAGCTGTTTTTCTGTCTCATGCCCAACCTGCGGGACATCCAAAACTGTTTTATGTCTAAATAACCGAATAACAGAAAAATACATTTTTCTGTGTTTTGTGTCACGCTTGTACTGCTGGCTACTTTTGCCAGGCTCACACACGTCCTCTGAATATGCAGAGACGTCTCCTGTCACCCCGTCTCTCAGTCCAGTTTGTTGCCGTTGACTCCAGAGCAGAGCTGAGAATGAACAGTTAAAAAAAAGAAGCATTTTCCTACCTTTTCTTCTTCTTCTTTTGAAGTTTTTCTTTGACTCTGCAAGAAGCAAAATCACCGAGAAGCAGAATTAGAGAAATCCTCAGAAATCTGACAGTCAGGCGGATGCTGACGAGTCGACAGGCTGAATGAAAAGCAGTGAGAGAAAAGAAATGGATTCGCTTTCTCTGCTCTCCCGTCCTCTCACAGCCTCACAGTATTATCTTCCCTCTCTCTCTCTCTCTCTCTCTCTCTCTCTCTCTCTCTCTCTCTCTCTCTCTCTCTCGCTCTCTCTCTCATCTCTCTCTTCCTCCCTCCCAGGAGCCCCTCTGGCCTGCCTTTACTTGTTGCAGGAGGTTGGGGGCACCATCTCCAACGGGAGCCATTGGATCACGGCCCCTGATGAAGTGCTTATGTAGCTTTTTACGATTGGCCGTTGCCATAGTTGCATGCTCCTAAGCCTATTTGTCCACAATAAGCTCCATCAGCTGAAAGGGAGCTGGAGAGCGATGAAGAGGCAGATAAAGAGGATACAGTGGGTTGAGCGGCGGGATGGAAGGAGGGAGATGAATCAAAGGATGTTGTTTTGAGGACGGGGTTAGTGTAGTGTGGCCTCAGCTTAGTTAAGTGGCGAGTGGTGCAACATCTGCAAGCGGTCAGCTGGTGTAAATTAACTTCCCGCAGATAATGAGCCTCACTGGCCCGGAACAGTCGTGCATGAATTACAGGAGGGTTGGAAATGTGCTAATTGCAGGAGGAAATGTTGATGATGTAGTGCAGATGAAAGAGAAGCAGCGAGGTAAAGAGTCCAGAGTGAATGTGCAGTCGTTGTGTAGGTGGATATCAAGGTTTGTTGGTTTATTCCATGTGTGGGTGTGAGCAGCTCTGCATACATTCACAGTAACCATAAAATTCTCGTCACACTTCCAACACCATCCTCCACCACCTCCTCCGTCCTCCTCCTCGGTGTTACGCCGCTAAATAAAAAGCTGGGTGAACTATGAACCCTGTTTAGTCAGAGCAGAAACACCAGCATTCAGGAGCGTGAAGAGAAAACAAGAGTGAGCTTCGGTTTATCTTTTGTGTTCCTGAATAAAGAAACAACAATAAGAATATTTAAAGTAGCTTAAATTATATTCAACCGCAAAACCTGCACGCGGTGATCAGCATCTAAAAGTAAGAAATTAAAAAGCCTACAATCTGCCTTTTTCAGAGAAGACTTTGAAGATTTTGACTCTGAGCCCCAGTAAAACCAGGACCCTGAAACTGAAGCAGCTAAATGGAATGCAGCCATCGCTAATTTCATTATGTACTTGTAACATATCAAAATGTCCTCAGTGCTGTCGTCAAATCTAGTGTAGGAATTGCAAGCTACAGTCAATGTACAGCTGAGGATTACGTGAAAGGAAAACAGTAAAACGCGGAAGGTGAACAAGTATACTAACACATACATATGCTACAAATATACAGTGTACTGTCACACACAGCACTAACGCTAATGATAAACTTCATTAAGTACTTTTTCAAGACATGTTGCAAATGCTTCACAAGGGAGTGAAGTTTTTGTTTTGTAGATGGCTTAAATAGCTTAACGGTGATAAGCCATTAATAAGGACATGTTACAGATTACCTCTCTAGCTCATTTGGCAAACATAATGTGCTCCATCTTTTTATCTCGCTCTTTCGTTTACAATGAAGACCATTCAGGTCGAACGTTTGACCTTTCACCTCTCTGAAAGGCTCTTAGGTTCATTGCTAGCAAAGACACAGACACACATTTTTTTGAAAACAGGATTTGATCAGTGTAGATCTGTATATCAGAATTTCTTTTTGTCTTGGGTATGAAAAATAGAATCTCCTGTGAGTTTTGGTGCATTTAGCTTTAATTACATCTCTGATTTTTCCTCATCTCAGAGCCCGAGGTCCAGTTTGAAGTTGTGTTTACACACTTAGAAAGAACAGCAGCACAATCCACTCTGCTCCTGCTCAGGGCCGCAGTGTCACGGTTCACCTCTGAATAAATAAATAAGCACACACGGCGAGGGAGGGTGAGGCCTCCGACATGCAAAGGCAGTGTGTCTGCCTCGGCCCGATGGCGACAGATGGGCAGGTAAGCTCTCCCTGTAATCCAAACAGATGACATTGTTAATCCTCTAAAGTGATTCCCCTCCATCAGCTCCATGTGAACCCCACAGTGCGAGCAGCGGAGGCGGTGCGTCACTGGGAGCTGATGTTGTTTGGCCGAGAGACACCTGTGCACGCTGATGCATGGGAACAGCTTTTAGACCCCCTCCTCCTCATATCATCTAATGTGTTTGTCACAGTGCAGTGTGCATATGGGTGGTACTCAACAGTGTCACACATGGTGTTGTGTGTGTGTTATGTACTGACCTGCAAAGGATCGTCCCAGATGGGTGCAGCATCGGGGTCCATTCACTGGGTGCTCACTTTATCATTCAAAGATCCAGTAAAAATGACCCATAAAGTAAATGGACTGTACTTATATGATGCCTTTGTAGTTGTAATGACCACTCAAGGCACCTTTATGCTACTGCTGCATTCATCCAGTGACACACACTGATGATGAAGAGACTGATAGGCATCAGAAAGCCACGATCTAGGACACATTCGCACGGCATCGGGAGCAGTTTGGGGTTTAGTGTTTTGCTCAAAGACATTTTCACATGTGGACCAGGATTGAAGCCGAAGCTGAGGATCGAAGCACCAACCTCCTGATAAGTGGACACTTTATCACTAAAGCGTGCACACTGGGCCTTTAAATGTGCGAGAGAACGGTGGAAGGAAAGAGTGCATTAGAACCAATCAGACAGTGCGTTATTCATTCGATTTCTTGCCAGTGTATATATTTTTAACCACGCAGTACCAGAAGATAAAATGAATTTCTAAACCTTGATACTAAACCAGACTAGGTTTGTCTCACCTGCCAAGATTTTTTTTTTTTTAGATGCAGAATATTGTCACTTTGTCATCATTTCTCTCTCAAGGGGCTTGAGTAGTGAAGCAAAAGACCCGAGCCTCTTTGAGTTGAGCTCCTCCTTTGTTAGTGAACCCAATCCATCGTGTCAGGTGTGAACGATGAGTCAGTGTGACTCAAGGGGAAGCACAGGCTGATCACAAGACACCAGCACTGATGTGGACAACAACCTGCACTGTGCTCTCCTAAAGTGTCTCCTTTCAGTTAGTTAATCTGTGTAAGGAAAACAGATTTGAAATAAACTGCTTCTTTGTAACATGTGATTGGTGACCATATTACTAATATTCATAACAACATATGGTGTATTTATTTTATGCCTTCGTGCTTCAACATGTAGCTAACAGCTTCAGTTGTTGTGATCTTGTGACTCTGCAACTGATCCTCTTGTGCCACGTCAGTTCTGAAAATGCTGTCATACTAAACGCACCCATAGTGACTTTATTATTATTATTATTATTATTGTCCCACATAGTAAGGGTCATGGTAAACCTTGTTCCTAAAACAGGAAAAGAAGAAATACAAAACACCACATTCCTAAAAAAAATAAACATTATCACATTATGCTGTAGAAACAGACGGCCACAATATAGCTGTCAACTAGTTTAGTCTTAATTTGACTCTCAGAATTTGCAGACAATGATTTTAGTCATTCGGGGTTAATGCATTTAGATTTTTTAACATATACGAACTCCAAAAATAAAAATACCAATAATATGTAAAACATGACATCAACTTGTGTCCAGGCTTCAAGTTTTTGATTGGAAAGCTCATCTCCAGGATTTCGTCACCACTTAAACAGGCCACTAGAGGGCAGAGTGTCAGCATTTTTGCTGCCAAGAGGCTCTGCACAAGCTGCTCCATGCAAACTCATTGTTTCTTTAACTCTGCTCAGCTGTTTGGGACAACAATCATCACAGTTAGTGCTACCCTTGTTGTACAGTTTTGGGTGGAGAAACCTTTTTGGTTGTTTTGAGAACTCATACTTCACATACATGAGATGAAAAACCTGAAAAATGTGATCAAACAAACAACATGCCGCCACACCTCCTGAACAAATATGAATCTGGGTACATGAACAAATTCCTCAGACTGCTGGGCTAAGCTGCCATAATATCAACAAAAGGAGAAAGGGGTGGGCGGGCAGAAGAATACCTTACAGGGAAGCTAGTAAATAAACATTTGCACTGAAGTGTGCAGTGAATTCAGACTTTCAGAGCTTGTTGTGCAGCACATTAAAAGACAATCGAGCCTTTTCGCTCCTCCAAGTGAAGCAACAAGCAGTGAAGTGCCGTGGACAAACGCAGACTGTGCTGAATGTGAGCTTTGTTTGGCTGTCAGGCTGCTTCGCATAGCGCTCCCCATACACATCCGTCAGGCTTTGTGCACTCCACACTGAAGTGAACCGAGCAAGAGTCACATGAGGATGTAGCACAAAACACTGATGCTGACGGTAAAGGTCTGATTCTCTCAAGCAGTCAGCATTTTCTCTGTGGTGTGATGATGTTTAACTTTCAGAGGCTTTCATATGTTATTATCCATTGTGAGGCTAAATGCTCAACTTACAGAGCATAAAACGTATTTATGTGATTCTGTCTGATTCTTTATTAGTAAGATCCATTAACTTAAAGTAGCTAAGTACCAGGGCTGTGGACACTGAGGTCGTATGAAAATTTGGCCTTTAGTGGACATATTCTAGATTGAATCCAGCATGCAGTATTTTTAAAGGAATAGTTCCACATTTTGGGAAACACACTTGCCGACACGTCTCTCATATCTGTCCAGTAAAGCCGATGGACGTCTGTGCTCAGTCTGCCTCTGTGTGAAGGCAAAAAATCTGTGTAGCAGCACCTCTAAAGCTTCCAAATTACTCAAAACACACACACACACACACACACACACCACTGTAACATGTTTTACAGTGAGTCATGTGCTCACTTCTTTCTCTTGGAAGAAGTGAACTATTCCTTCAAACTTGCGCAGTAAAGTATAGATGCGAGCTGTTTTGTGAACTTCAGTACTCGACTCTACAACATTTCAGAGAAAAATATTGTACTTTTTATTTATCTTTGCTTGTAATACATTCTATTATAAAACTTTTGATTGCACAGATTACACATTTTACAGAGAGGTAATATTTTTCCTTAAGTGAAGGAACTCAGTGCTTCTTCTACCGTCGCTTGAATTTATTGTTTATTTATTTATCTGTATTTATCTGTAACCTAAACGGGGTTTTCCTAATTTCATATATCCAACTTCTTCTTCATCTGTTTCAGTTCACTAAGATGTCATTATGTAATCCTAAGTCCATGAAATAACTGACATGTTCTTTGGCTTCTGACTGGAACTGAAATCTCCTTGCTGCTCTCTTGGGAAGGAAGTTCAGGGCAGATCACATGAGTGCAGTGAAAAAAACAGAAAAAAAAAACCCTCTGATTTTGCTGACGTCGCTCTTTTCTGTTGGTCTTTGTCCAACATCCCGTTTCACTTGAAAAGCCTCGGTGGACTGCGTACTAAGGTCATTCTGCGCTGGGAGCTGAATGCTGTCACAGCTCATCGTGGTCTGAGCTGTCGGCTTAGCGGGCATAAAGAAACTGTAAAATGAAGCTCTATGAGACCTCATAATGGCCTGATGGACTCAAAGGAATTTATACCATTTAATACAATGAACATACACCCGTGAGTTGTCTTCCCATCAAAGATCCCCGCATAGAATTATTAATTAAAGGAATAGTTTGACCGTTTTGGGAATGGGATAATGTTAATGTGATTTTATGTGACAAATAAAGTTCTCCCTTCTTCTTCTTCTTCTTCTTCTTCTTCTTCTGTTGGCTGTCTGGGTCTGCTAAAAGCAGTTACCTGCTGCTGCTGCTGCTGCTGGTGGAAGCAACTTTAACCCTCCTGTTGTGTTTATTTGTCAGGAACAGCAATGACGTTCCCAGGTCAATTTGACCCGGTGCATATTTTCTTATCCAAAAGCAGTCTGAAAATAAAAAAAAGTCCTGATAAGCATTTTTAACATTTAATTACAAACTCCATTAACAACTATTTTGTCAATATTTAGTGTAAAGGTGTTCCTTACCTCTCACAGGTAATGGTTCAATTAGGAGAATTCAGTCATTTTTCATTAAAACAAAATACATGTTCAATGTTTTTTTAATGTTTCACCACTTTCAGTTTCACTTTTCAGTTTGACTGCTGGGTCAAATTGACCTGAACAGTATCAATGTGATATAAACATGTGAGGGCTGGTTGCAAATATGTGAGATGAACCATTTTCATGTTATATGTTGATTACTCTAATTAAGGCAAGCAGAAGAAGTTTCCTACTGAAAAAATACTTGCAACTATTTTTTCTTGATCTTCAAACTTTAACACGAGTCAAACTGAGCCGTAACATCCAACAACATCCAATACATTCGTTCATACGGCTGAGGGGGCCTGCATGCGTATAAAAAACATATCCAAATTTTTCCTCGCCAGCTGTCAGTCTGATAATGAATTTGGACACCCTGAAGCACGATCCTCAGCCTGTTACTTAGCCACATTCCTCCACGCAAACTGGAATCAACTTTCTGTGCAGGATGTTATCTCTGAGCCTGGAATTGTAAAATTATTGGTAATTTTATTTGTTAGTTTAACTCACATGCAGTGCCTTGAATCAATACTTTCATGTTGTTTTATGGGGATAACATGACATTATGATCTCTCCATTAAAGAGCTTCCCCTCGCTTGCTGTTGTAAACAGGCACCCGAACAAGAAGAAATGAACTACAGAAAAAAAAGAACAACGAAGACTGTGTTCTTGTTTTTTCCACCCCGAAAGCCCCAGGCTTTAAGTACACATACGTTTATTTATTCGTGTGGGAAAAAGTACTTAACTGGTTTACAACTGGGGAGCTTTTTGCTGCCACAGTTTGTCTGTTTCCAGGTTAGATTCACGTAAGCACCTCATACATCAGCACATCATCAAAAACCAATCAGGTTTCAGTATCAGCCGTGTGCTGGCGTGTATTTGTGAAATAACTACTCTTCAGGGTTACAATACACTCTGAATACAAATTGCTGAAAGCCTCTGGACACGTGAAAAGTCCAGGGAGAGTCTCATGGCTCCCAACTGAGACTTTCACAGTTTCCATAGTGATTGACTACCAGCTCAACTAGAATCACCGTTAGCTCCAACAAACATCAACAATTTATGTTGTTGATATTTATTTATAATTATTTTTTTTTTTTGGAATCTGAAGAAGCTCATTTCAAAAACACGTTCATTCATTTTGTGTATTTTTGAGATCTAACAAATTTGTTGAAACCTGCCTTTCCTGCCTTATTAAACATTTGCAAAACCTGTTTTATATCTAAATATATTTCAAGTCTTTCACCTTGTACATCCGTATTGGCTCATGTCTAAATTTCTCTGCATGTCACCAAACAAACAACAAAGACTCCGCTTCATTTTTGGAACGAACCTAAAAGATCTTAGGAACAGCGAGGGGCTGCAGCCAACACCTCCATTGTTTTCATTGTAAATACAGCAGTAAGGAGTGGTATCTAAGTTCCCTGAATTATTCACTGCTTCGTCAGTAGAGATACTATCTCAAGCTACAGCCAGCTCTACTTAGCAATGTGAAGTCGGCGGGCGGCAGCCATTTGAAAGCACCAGCAGAGTCATGTTAGCAGCTCTGTGAGGCTGTATTTGTGTGAAATATCATTAGCATTGCAGGTTTTTGGTCATAAAACATAGTATTGGCAAAATTATAGTTTTAACATGAGGGTGGTGCTTGATGAAAGGTTAGAAGATTGATCTGCTTGTTAAAATTAATCCCAAGGGAGATTTGTGTGCGTGTGGGGAAGGATGAGGTATGTAAAGCCACAGCATTTGACTGGGCATTTGTTTCCAGAGGTAAATGTGAACCATAAAAATCTGTGAGTCGGTGGAGGAAGAGGACATCAGGAGCTACAAGCAGATCGTGAGAGCAAAAATTAACAGCATTTCATTGGACAGAATCAGTCGTGGTCACTGATCAGGCAAATTGTCACTATATTTGACCACGTCTGTTAGGTGATTCACTAGCCTTTTGTGTGAATTTCTGCCGATAGCTGCTGAGACATTTTTTTTTTTTAATCAAAGCAAACGTTGACCTCATGTTGGCGCCAGAAGTAAAATCAGAGGATCTTCATTTCAGTGAGCAGTGTGGTGCAAGTTCACGCTTCACAAGAGTTAGTTCAAAGCTCAGTTGAGGTCAGTTCACAGATTGAACTTTCCTGGTTCATAGTTCATCATTTTGAACTTTGAACTAAGTTCACAATCCCAAAAAAACTAAGTAGCCAAAGTTCATTTTCTGAACCCGTCTCTCTCTCTACCCTGTTCCTGTCTCTCTCCAAGCTGCTCTCTCCAACAAAGGCCTTAAAAGCCCAGAAAACGTTTTTCTTAACGGTCCTCTGTCTTCTTGTAATGCGGCGAGCTGCTTCAGTCCCCGAGTGCCCGAGCTGACGATAACAGTCGCTAAACAACGCCATTTATCTTCACTGTATGCAGATTGCGTAATCGTGGAAGGAGAGAGCGTGAGAGTGTGTGTGTGGTGTTGATCTTCTCCTTGGTCTTCCTGAAGTTGTCCTTTTATCAGCAGTGAAGTAATTATTGCTAGTTGAACTTACTCACCTGCATGATCAAAGTCTGAGAGTTTCGAGGTGGACAGAAAGTGAAACATTAACCCAAAGTCTTTTCCCCAACTCCTTCACTCACTGAAGGAGAAAACAGGAAACAAATTATTATCATGTGCATGCTTAATATGCACTCTTTCTCCTTCCGTTCTTGTGTAAAGTTTTGAGGTATTAGTATTTCAGCTGAGTATTTCTATTTTGGGTAACTTTCTGTTTTTAATCCAACATAAAAATAATCATTATTTACCTTGCTGAACACCTCGCATTTCTCCGCAGGTATAATTCACCGTACAGCCGTACCTTCTTTTCAGATTTATATTTTACATTCAACGCAGCGTGAGAACATGATGTACTGATGTTGACCGGGGGAAGGGTTGAAGCTGGGATTTAGGATTACTGAGGTCATGAGTTGGGGTCCCTCAGACACTCACTTCAGATGCAGAAGAATATCTGAAAGTCCACAATAGCTAAACTCTTTAACTCAAAATGTTTCACTTTAGTTAGTACCAGATTTAATTGTATATAAATTTCTCATTATATTGAAATTATAGCAAAATGTCTGACTTGATGACGCACGTTTTTTTGCGCTACTCCTTGTTTTTGTTGTTGCTATTTTTTTTTTAAATTTTGTTTTGTTTTGTCTCATCGCTTAATTTGTGACATTTTGCTTCAATATAGGCCACCATCAGCAGCCACTTGATTTGGTACATCTGGACAGTCTACTAAATTCTACCTTTATGAAGTTTGTAATTGTTGAAAATGGTTCTCTCTTTCTCTCTCTTAAATGCAAACTTCACAGGTCACATGATGACAACTGAGCCCTGGCAAATGGTCTTAAAGGTGCTGACAAGGTTTTAAAACTTTGGATAGGGCCAGCACCAGTTTCCAGTCTAAGCTAAGCTAACTTGCAGCTAGTGGTAGCCTCATATTCACCCTGCACACATCAGAGGGGTAACAAATGTTTAACAAGAAAGTGAATTATATTTCCAAAACTGTCCAAAATACCCGAAGAGATTTTTTTTCCATCTGCAGAAGAATACGTAAGCCGTCCAAAAACGTTTTCATCCCGTGAAAAAAACACAGGATCATATCAAACTTTTAGTAACGCGTGTGTCTGCATCAAACCATTGTACACTGATACAACACATTTTGAAGCCAAAAATTACCGACTGAAGATATCAAAACTGCAGGACTACAACTTGAAGTGAAACCAAGTTCCAATGCGATGTTCCTATTTTAGTTATGTAAAGGATCTGAGGACCTCTTCCCCCCACTGATCATCATCATCATCATCATCACCACAGAGCTGGTTAACATTCCAGCCCTCCTAATCTCTCTATAAGGCAGTCAGGTCGTTTGTGGGTACAAACCTGCCATGTGGTCAGATTAAAGGTTTCTGAGTGCTGACTGTGGGAGAGGACAGTCCTGCAGTAAAGTCCAAGGAGAATATAGAGTGATTCTAGTTTTCTCATTGTTTTTCCTCTGTGTGTGTGTGTGTGGTGTAAACTGGTACATACTGGTGATAGGTGACAGTGTTGTTTCAGTATGATGTTATGTGATGTGATTGTGCCAGAGTATCAGGATGGTGTAGAAGGTGAAAGAACTTTGTTTGGGACAGAAATCACTTTCAGAAATCGTGATAACCTGAAGGAACTAATGAATGAAAAATGCACATCAGACGTGAAGTGAGGAAAGTTTATTTGTTACTTGTTGAGTCTTCCGCCATGTTAGCGGCTCTGTGAACGCAGCACAGAGACAGTGCTAACACAGCTGGCGGGTAGGAGGTTAGCATCAACATCTTAGTTTAGTGAGTTTAGCATGGTGATATTTATTAATTAGTGCCAAAGATAAAGCAGAGGATGATGGGAATAAACCAAAAATTTGACCCGTTTATGGAATGAAAAGTCATTATTTTAATTAGTAAATAATGAATCCTTAGCGGACATAAATGTGTGTATCAGATTTCATGGCAATCCATCCAATCATTGCTGAGGCATTTCACTTTTCTGGGGACCATGAATATGGATATTTTAGTCTGGATCGCATTGTTAAAAACCCCATTGAAAAAGTAGAACAAATAAAGAGGAACAAAAAGAAAGGCACAGTTTCGGCGCCGTTGCTGCAGAGTGATAGAAAGGCCGTCAATTTAATGAAGTGAATAAAAGGACTCTTCTGAAAGTGCTGAACAAAGAAAGTGAAACAAGCTGTAAACATCATCGTCACTTAAACCCGTTAAATCTGAGTGATCAGTTCATCTTTACGGCCTACACGTTGACTGACGCACACAAAATCAGGCTGACCAAAATTAACAGTTTAAAAGGTCCAGCTTCTGCTTTTTGGCTCTTTTGTCAGTATACACAAGTAATCCTGTTTCACTGAAAGCAAACCTGTCAGACCACTGAGTTACCATCTGACTCTCTGACTGCTGAAATACAAGAAGCGAAATCCTTTCGAAGCTAGAAACCAAATAAGAAATATTTGATACAATATAGATTTAAGCAGTAACATGAAGCCAAAACGTATTCCAGCAGGCACCGACAATGTGGACGTGCTGTTGTTGCTGTTGTAAAGGGGGACTGTGTAAGAAAGCTGCTTGATTCTCAGCCTCGTTTCCAGGTTTTCTGATAGTGACGCTTTGAATTGGTGGATCGTACTGCTCTTGAATTGACTGTATTGAGAGTGAACGCACAGCAGAAGCAGCAGTGAAAACGCAGCCTGCCGTCTGTGAATGGGACCATGTGATGCAGTGGACGCTTTCTCTCTTAAACAAAGGTCAAAGGCCACTGGTCGCATTCACTTTCGCTGTCAGTTCCCGTTTTCTTTTAACAGGACAGAGGACTCCCTCCTCCGTACCTGTTAAACCTGTGCTACTTTATTTTCACCTCAAGCAATTTTACTTCAGAAAAAGAAGAAAAAAAAAAAACATGTCAGTAATTTTCACAGCAGAAGTGGATTTTACACAGTGAAGATAAATGTTAGTGTGTGGTCTTCAGGTCTCAAAAAGTCTCCAAAAGCATTTTCAGTATAGATGGTATCCTTTAAAGCAATAGTTTGTGTCTTATTCGCGTTCTTTCCAAGAAATAACTGAGAAAAATGAATATCACCCTTGTGTTTGTACGATAAGGCCGTAAGTAAACACTACAGGTACTGCAAACATGTAGCTACAGCCAGCAGCTGATTAGCGTAGCTTAGCTTAGCTTATCTCTGGAAACTGGGGGGAACAGTTGGCTGTCTGTGTCCAAAGCTAAAAAAAAAAAAATAACCCCTCTGGTTATCATGTTTTATCACATGGCCCTCCAAGTCCAGATCATCTGTTTAACTGGTTTCAAGAAAAATGGATGCTTAACTAGCTGGCATTAGAGACACATTGTACTGGGGTTTCGCGTATCGTCAGGATGTCTCTCTCGGCGTAGTGTGTCCTCTCTCCTCTGGTGAATGACTCCAGAGTTTTAGCTTACGCATGTTGCTGTGTTGGCAAAGGTGAATCCATTTAGGCGCCCAATGACCGCCCACCCTCAAGTCCAGTGCCCCCCTTTATTGTTATGGGAATTCCTGCCTGTCCAACTGTCAGGACAAATCAGACATGACACTACTTCATTGCACACACTATTATTTAGTCACACTTGATAAGTTAAGGCATAGAGTCTTTAAAGGAATAGTTTAACATTTTGTTGATTATAATTATTTGCTTTATGAAAGAGATTTATATAAGAGGACTGACATCACTCTCATGTTCTGTCTGTTAGCCTACAGCTACAGCCATGAGAAAGTTAATTTAACTCAGCACAAAGGCTTTACACACAGGAGGTGAAACACCCAGCCCGGCTCTGCCTGAAGGCGTCAAAATCTTCATTAGGTGAATAATAAAACACATAACGCGAGTGACATTATGCTTCCTTCCTGTTTCAAATTAGTTGTGTACGAGCACAGTTTCCATGAGGCAGGGTTGACAAACAAAATGGGGCCACATGAAACTTAGATGTCAGCATACAGACCCATCACTACTGTTTGCATACAATGAGGCCGCAGCAAAGGTGCAAAGAACACCTGACTTCGACAAAGCGCACAAAAAGGGGAGCTGCTCTGTGCGTGAACCACATGAAAAGGGACAGAGAGTGAGGGGAGAGCTGGCCGACAGCACTGAGGAATGCTGGGTAGAGACCCATGCTTGTTGCCTTTGGAATGCCCCAGGGCCTCTTACATAAGACCCGTCAGGCCGGCAGCTGCTCCATCAGCCACACAGTCACAGTCAGCAGCCGCACCAGACTTCCACTTGCAACTCAGCCACAGTATTGGCTTCTTTACGCCACCCAGAAGAGTTGTGAAATACTGCAATTATGGACTTATGTAATTGCAGCGTGACAGTTCCACAGCTCACTCGTGCTTAGCGCGTCAGATTTACTTCTAACCATCATTACTGCTTGGATAGTCTGAGGTTTTGTGGCCGGACCAGAAGACATGAGCCACAAAGATCCGGTCAGACTAGAAATGACATGTGAGAGACTTTGCTCAAAATCTGACCGTTAGGCTTGCAGGCTGGTTCTGTTGAGAATATTAGGTATCAATATGAAGTAAAAAGATGGCTTGAAAGTATTTTTTCCTAGCTTCACTGATTAATCATTAAATTGATTTGTTTTGACGACTTCTTACCCAGATTCTTAGCGATCTTATATAACTTTCTTAATTTCTTAAATCCAAATAAATAAATATTTTTACCTGTTTGCAGTGGTGGAACATAACTAAGTACATTTACTACAAGTACAGTTAGCAAGTCAGGTCAAGCTGTACATATGTATTTGTATTTTATGATACTATAATAAGACAAAAATATTGTACTTTTAAAATATTGTACTTTTAACTCCACTGTATTCACCCAACATGTAAATAAACTTGTTTCACAAATCTTCTCAAATTAACTTGTGTTTTGTAAAGTAAGTTTTTATTTAAGAGACACACATTCATTTCACCAAAATGGATATGTGGCAGAAAATGGATGGACGCATGGAAAAAAATGCATCATGACTTCAGTGGGGGCTTTTACAGGGAACTGGAATGCGATGCTGAGTGTAATAAAGAGCATGCTGGACTCTGTCCAACGCCAGCTTCTTTAAACCTAAACCTTCCCTTTAATTCCCTTCACACCTCCACAGCTAATGTGGACGTAATAGGCAGAAGTCAACAACAGAGCAAAGTTTGGATTACTGCCAAGTCATTCAAGGTTTAACTAAATACTAAACATCGAAGACAAGTTACACCAGTGTTATTTTATCACTACTGGCTCTCTGTCACTTTCAGACTGGGCTGACACAGTATCAGATCTGTGCTACACGATTACTGTGGCCAAAAGAATTCGCAAACAATATTATCACAATATCTACAGAAAATTTGTTAATTTCCAAAATCCTAAAAATTCCTAAGCCAACTTCATTCAGGTGTTCATGTCGCTCTTGTATGTCATCTTGTCAGGCATGATTTTGCATGGGCAGTACCAGCCTGTTACTGCTACTGTTTGTAACTCAAAATAACCATGGACAGACTATGACACAACAAATACATTTGTTTCCTTTGTCTTTTGACTTGAGTGACCCCAAGTAGCCCAGGAAAAGTCAAATAAAATACAAAAGCAACTTTAAGCAAATTTAAGAAGAAGGCAAAGGACAAATTTGGGTTCATAAACTGTACCAAACAGCCATATTTTATTTATTTCACAATGACACATTGGACAGGTACTGTAGGTATATAGTATATCAAAAACATATCAGTTGACATGTTATATCTAAAATTATAAAACACTTGTTTTCAATTTGCACATAGAGGTCAAGTCTTAAAAGACACAATAAAAGTGACCATACATTACAAATGAAAAAAACACCTCAAAATACATTTCCCAGCACATAGTTCTATATTGCATACACATTTAATTGGGAGTGGAAATCTGAAACACATCAGTGGACCACCTTTAAATGATATCTGTGCCGATGAGTGAAAATTCAGAAAAATTTCAAAGGCCACCGTATGGACTTGAATTCAGCAAAAACAGCCTACTCAGCTGTCCAAAGCAGAGGACAGAAAAGCTGAAAAGATGAGTCATTACCTACACAGTTGAGTACATGAGTAATATCAGGGGATACCAGCAGATACCGGTAAGCAGCAAGTGGAGTCCTTAGTGGAGCTCCTTAAAGTCAAACACCAGGTCTGGTCTGGCCAGGTTTGGTCATGCAAACATAGTGGAACGTCCTGGAGATACAGAAACTCCTTCGGCACGGATTGCTGACATGGCGCCGAACACATTCATAAGGGTTTTTAACTAAAATCAACAGCCACCAGCAGAAAGCTTTCCAGTACAGATTCATACAGAGAATAGTGTTTCAGTTTCACTAATGGCATTCAATGCTCATTTCTTCTCAACAGACCCAACCCTCTGGCTTGCAAGGCATCGAATTTGTGAATGAACATTTAATTATGTGACTGTGCCGTTGCAAAAAGTTCCGTTTCACTGTGTCTACTCTATTTAGTGCTCTACCACAGCAGGTGTTTTTTTTTGTATTTAAAAGGCAAGGTGAGAGGTGTAGATACGGCTTCTTGTATTCAAATAATGACTGCAATTAAAACTGAGTCAAGGCCAGAGAAACGTTGTGAGAAACAGAATCATTATAAAAACATCACATTGGAAAAAAACGACTACAGCATAGATGGTCTGTCAAAAAAAAAAAAAAATCAAGACAGAAAAATTGCAAAAATGTTTCTATCATCCAAACTAATTAGAAAACAGCATCTACAGAGAGAAACAGATAATTTCTAATAACTTAAATACTTAAATTAGTATGTCATACAATAGTCTTCCATTTAGGGCCAGAGGATAAGAAAATAGATCTCCTCCAAAGCCTATGCAAGAAATAAAAAAGGTAGACTATTTGCCAACAGGTCCATGGCCTAAACAAAAATAACCTAATGTGATGTGTGCTCCAACTTGCATGTGTTGTGTTTGGAGGACAGGACGTCTCTCAGGTCCCCTCAGTCCCGCAGTGAGAAGCTTTGGCACAGAAACACCATGGGACGAGATGTCGCATCACAACACGGTGCTAATGAGGAACACTCATGCAGGCCTCACTCCAGTCCTGGAGGAGATAAGGTCAGTGAACCCCAACATGCATTGCTGCCTACTGCCAGGGCAACATACAACAAGAGGGGGGCAGAGAGGCGGAGGAGAGGCTGGCAGGGAGGAGAGGAACTGGAAATAGATGCAGAGAGGGAGGAGGGATGAAGAGAAACGGCTCAAACGCATGAATGCAGAGGGTTTTAGGAAGGGTTTTTCAGAACTGGGAGACAATGGGAAACATAAGGCTACAGAGAACTATTTCCTTGTCAGGACCATGAGTCAAACAGAAAAGCCCACCAAAAAGTGGGCATGACAATGGTCTCAGCCTGTTGTGGTGGTTTTTCAGCTTCTCCTCAGCTTCTCTCTGTCCCCTCCAACTCACAGAGATGACTCCACCTCTCTAGTGACAGCAACCTCGCCCTCTGACTGAGGACACACCTGAATGGTTGCAACCTGCTCTGAGGTCTCAGTGATCACCTCCAGGCCTGAGGAAGCGCCAGCCTTGCAGTGACTGCTGGCCTTCTTATCACAGCCTGTGTTCTGTTTCTCCGTGGAGCCGCAGCACAGCTTGGGAGCACACTGAGTCCGACAGGAGAGCTCACAGAGGGAGTCTCGAGACTCCGAGTTGAAAGTGACAAACTCGGGCTGGATGGTGGTGGCGTGAATGCCCTCGTCGTGGAAGAAGTCCTTGATGCGCTTGGCCACCTCCATGTAAGATGTGGGGTCGTGGCATTTTATGTGTGCTGTGGCAATGATGCGGCTGCCGGCCAGCTGCCAGATGTGCAGCTCGTGGATGGCCAGGACCCCATCCAGACTCAGCAGTCGCTCATTGAGCCGGTGCATGTTGATCTGCTTGGGCACGGTTTGCAGCAGGATAAGGGCCGATTCTTTGAGCAGTGGGTAGGTGGTATATAACAGTATGCCTACCATGATGATGCAGAGAGTGGGATCCAAGTAGAGAACCCAACAGGGGCCGGCAAACTTCATAGCTGACATGGAAGGAGCTTCCGTGTGATTGACTGTGGTGTGGCTGCTGATACACGGGTTCACGCACATCTCATCGTCTCCGCAGGGCTTCCACACAAAGGTAAATATTATAGCATTGACCACCACAATGACGGAGCCCAGAGCGTCACCCAGCACATGCAGGAAGACCCCGCGCATGTTGAGCTGCGACGCCGAGTCGTGGTCATGGTCCATGTCTTCGTAGTGAGTGTTTCCATTCATCTGCACCTCTGTGTTGTCCTTACAGCTGATTTCTGAAGACAAAAACAAAGAGTTTAGTTTTATTAAGGAGAACGAGATGCCACAGAGCAATAATCTGTTGGACTTTGACTCTGACGTACTAATGCAACATTGAAAATTAGGGCTGTGGGACAGGAATTTTTTTTTTGCTGATACCAATAACTGATAATTACTTGCATTTTACATTCAAAACTGTTAAGATAACCAATAATTTCACATGTTTGTATATTGAAAAGACTTCAGAACCTGTGGTTTATGCACACCTGAGGGTGAGGCAGTTAAAGATGTAGTGAGCAAAGATGGCTGATTAAAAATACCATAGCTCTAGATAGACTTATAGTGTTAAAACTGGTAGACTTTTCCCCTCCTCTCTGAACCCTTCTGGAACATGTACTGCAAATACCAGTCGTCTCTGCAGCAGTTTGATGTCATGAACACAATGACAGCATGCTGCGCTTGTTTCTCTGATTAAAAAGTTGCATTCAGCTAACTAATGTATCAGAGTGAGTAAATGCTGTGCTTGTTATTAGTGAGAGCAATTTTGCTTCATATTAAAAGCTCTATTTATTGGTATAATTTTATTAGTATCATAAATGTCCCATTATTGAGGCAATAACAGGCCCACTATATATTATGCAGACCTATTCAAAACAGATATACAGACAGCACAGGAAATATGGATAAAATATAAATGTTGTTCTGAGAAATTATAGAAAAAACCTTCAAAACAACAACAATCTGATTACAATGCAAAAACAAGGCTGTAACAAAGTAGCCTGCCATAAGAAGCTATAAGCTATCAGTAATAACCAACTGATACACTGTTCAGTTACATCATTTGGGGTCAAAGCACACAGCCATCTGAAACTTGAAACAAAAAGCAAGAATTTAGACTGTCATTTCATCAGGTGACAAGTGTTGGAGCTGCTTCATTCACTGGGGAGACTGGAGAGAAGGGTGACAAGGGTCACTGGTAATTGTTCTAATGTTCTGCAAGCAATGTTCTAAGTTTAACAGTGGGAGAAATTTCACTCAGGTCTGACTGGGTCTGTGCTGCAACTGCTCGGGGCTACAAACAAGAGAAACCTACACGACATCCATGCTGAATTACATGAAACAAAACTCTCAGCGTGTGAGATCCTAAATGCTCCAAAACGCTCAGCACTAATTCACGTGGAGCAAATTCAATTACCAGCTGCAGGAACCGTACACAACGCTGAGGGAATGGCACCTGAGCAATGGCTGCTTGCTTCCACCCCAGGATGCCGCTGGGTCATTCATCAGCGGCTAATGGTGTGGCTGGGGCTGTCGACTCCACGGTTACACTGATGTATAACCCAGTAATAGCAATCAGCACCAAGACGGGGGTGGGGGGGGAATAGAGCCTCCATTTATTGAAACTGACGGGGGCCTAACACAGTGTAGGGGGGACATGGTCTGATGTATGGGTTTAGCCCTTCTGTGGATTAGAAGGGAGGAGGAAGAAGAAAAAGAAGGAGAAGAAGAAGGAGGGGGGGTTGTCTGTTGTTTTATTGTCAACAGCAGACACGAAACTCTTATCTGACCACGACACAGGCAAAAGGATGCTCTGTATCCATGTATACAGTAACCGAGATGGCAACAGAGCAATATCTTGGCTCTGTTACCATCAGGTTATCACCACTGTACGAATCCACTTGTATGATACATCACCTTCAGAAATTTTGATAAATGGAAGACTGTTACAAGTCCGAACTTGTCAAAAACAGTATTTCTTGAGACGAGTTTCTACATACCTCTATTGATAAGCCAACAGATTGCGGTCAGTCTTACAAAGTGCGAAACTCAAGGTTTTACCTGTTTAAGTCACTGAAAATGACAACGTTTCAAAGAACACAATAACCCACCGACAAATACAGGATGTCCACACACGCTGTGATGAAACACACAATAAGGGTTTAGTCACTTTAGGCTGTGTGTCACCGTCGTACATTTAAGATACACGCAAGTACTCTTATGCAATCTGGACTGCTCACGGTGGAGACATGGCATAGTACATGTTGTCAGACTTAATGTGGGGCACTATGAGGTTGGATCTGTAGTTTTGACACTTAATACTGGCTTGATGTGCCCTTTTAAACATAAATATGTATTTTAACACACAGAAAGCAAACAGGTCAGTAGTTACAGCACAGAGAAAATGCTCCAGTTTTCCACACTTACCATTTTTCTGTCTCACTTCACCGGGACTGTTGTGATTCCCCACCAAGTTGTTGGTCTCCTCTCCTGAAGACCCGTTCCCAGCTTTCTGGGACTTGCCCGTTTTACCCCTCTTGTTCTTATTTCCATGAGAGTGACCTCCATGAGAGTGTCCGTGGCCTACACCAGCGTGACCGTGGAACAAGCAGAGTCCAAGCAGGTTGATCAGGAGCCCCGCGGCACCGACCCCGGCAACAATCAGGGGGCTCTCGATCTCGTGGGGCTCGGTAAATCGCTCAATAGCCTCCAGGACGATGGTGAAGCACAGTGCCGTAAGGAAGACGGCGTTGACCAGAGCCCCCATCACCTCCGCCCGAATCCACCCGAAGGTGTTTTTGTTGGTCGCATGGGTTTTCTCGGCGAATCGCACAGCGACCAGAGCCACCACCAGCGCAATGACGTCCGACAGCATATGAAAGGAGTCCGACAGCATTGATAGAGATGCGGTTATCCGGCTGACCACCACTTCCACAATGAAAAACCCAAAAGTCAATGAGAGCATACATAGCAGCCGGACACGGTTTGGCTCGCAAGCCATTTTCCCTTTCTTACAGTACTTCGTCGAGTCAAGTTTCGAGATAACGTTGAATAACGTTTCACTGTGTGTTCTGACGAGCTCAGTAGGACATCGGCTAACTTAGCTCCCCCCCGGTTCAACAGAACTCCAAGCTAATGACTTACGTTTAGCTAGCTGGCTCCCTGAGACAATACAATCATCGCTAACGCCGTCTTTATTCTCTGTTGTTATCCAGCGACGGCAGCATCCCTCGGCTAAATATGATAACAACCACAGGTGAAATTAATCCAGAATACGATTCTAGTTAACGTATAAGTACAACCGTGTCCGTCGCAAGCACATCACAGATACGTTTAACGAAGCTCCGATTTGCAGACGGTTGAAACTTTGCACCCGAGCCGGTAAACTTTCCACACGGAACACAGCACAGCAAGGACACGCCTCGGATAATTCCTATTGGTAGAGGGGCTACAAAGTGGTATTTGATTGGCCATCTTTTGCGACCTCGCAAGTAGGCGGAGCAAACAAGCCAGACAACAGCCGTTGCTACACACGCTAATGGCAACCGTAATCTCGCGATGACTTCTTTAATCGATGAGTATTTATGTAGACAGGGAAAAACTGACCTTAATGGTATTTACATTGTATATTTCATATAACAAAGGTCTTAAAAGTGTCTCGGTATATCCTAATTGAAATGTCTATCATTTATTGGTTTGTCTGTGATTCAGTTTTGTATGTGTTAAAATAAGATATTCAATTGTTTTTTTTATGGAATTAATCCAAACAATTACATCTGCTAAATAGGGATTTTGTAAGTAATTTAACTAATCTATCTATCTTTAATTTGTTGGAAACGTATCTAATCGTTTTTGTTTTTATAATCAACGGTGTCCTGTAGGCCTATTGTTGAACAAAGCCATCATACAACTTCCTTTCCTAATTATACCGTGTAAACTGCTCTTAATCAAGAACAAAACACTTTTCAGGTGTGAAGGCTCGCTGCTGTGTTGTCTTTAATCAGCGGCAGAAGATTCACTCAGGAGCTGAATGGGAAAATGATGACCCCTTGTGGGGGTTATCCGTGTTGTTGAAAGCGCTACAGCACAAAAATTCCTTCAGGATGTTTCTTTTTTTTTTTTAATCTCAAATTTATTATGACAATTTGTAATAAATTCAACACACAAATGTTCTTCTTCTTCTTCTTCTGCATAGTTTCAATGTTAACTGCCATCGCAGTTCAGTTTTTTTTAATGCACATTGCTATCACTGCTGTCCACAAACCACACAAGCTTATACATCTTGTTGTATTATCATAGATGCAAGTCATATTCAAAGAATCTGCCCCATCGTGTATTTCCATCATTTCCGAGAGAAAATTCACTTGAAGAAGAATACACAGTACTCTATGAAACCAACTACACATCAATATAAAAATTCGGACACTACAAATCTTGCAATGTCATACACATGACACTATACTGAATAATTTAGCTTTGCTACTGTAACAGCTACTGATTTATATTTACATCCAGTTATTATGACTTCACAGGCTTTTAACATTCAGCCACAAGTCAGACAGTGACATTTATATGGTCAGCGGATGCCAAGTATCTGCTTGCTCTTGAACTGACAGGTTTTCTCCACTTCATTCAGCGCTTGAGCACGCAGATTGGCCATCTGTAGCCTCCTCAAGATCAGCTCCTGGGACGTCACGCTCTGACGACCGCTGTGATGCCGGTTCTCTTTGCTCTCACCTGCAAAGTGGACCTTCTTCTTGCCGGGGGAGAGGTTCTCCTCATCTATGACCAAACAGCGAGGAGTCAGTGATTAATAACAGTCCGATTAAACTTTATATCATCAGGCACTTGGAGTCTTTGTAATCCAACATGACAGCTAGTTTTCAGATTATTACATGTGAAATATGTAATTATTGTTATTTTTTTTAACAGAAATGCAGGCTTAATTTGGTTCTTTATTGGTGTATAAAAACTGTATTTACATCATTTAAAAAGTAATAAACTTGATTTTAGTCATCCACATTCCAGACAGAAACATAAACCCATAAAAACATTGCTCAGTTCTTGTCTGGCATCAGCAAGTCCAGAGGTCTTCGTCCAATACCTATGTCTTTGCCACGGAACGGTGCCAAGTTCCTCTGCTGCTGTAGACGGTTGTAATTCACCAGTAAACTCTCCGCTCTGAAACATAAGAACAGGATAAGGAGTTTGCAGTAGTCAGTCGGTGAAACTGAAAGGATGACACTGCAGAAGGAGCACGAACTGTTTCATGTCTGGCCTTCTAAAAAGTTTTACCTCGCAAGCTTCTCGTTTGACAGTCGCTCACGAACACAAAGCTCCTGCTCCCTTTCTGCAATGAAAAGACAATGAAAAATGGCAATGAAAAGACCTTCTTTTTCTAACACTTTTTTCCCCCCACGTACTTGAGATGCATACTTATGTAATCTAGATTCACTGTCAGCCTGGTGCTGCTGATGTGGAAGAACTGAAACATTCAGCTGCAACACTTGAATGAAACACAACAAATCTGTTCCTGTTAAACAAGTTCACTGGCAGCAAACTTATTTTTAGATCTCAGTGTAAGAAGATAGTTTTAAAAATCTAAACAACTTACAGATCCACCACTTCAGGAAGATATCAGTGCAATACAATTTACACCTTAAGGATGATACGCAAAATGTTTTCACAAAAGAAAGCAATGCATTAAGAATTCACAGCTATCAATCGCTCAGGGGAAAGCTGTCCCATGCCCAGACCAGAGGCGGGTCTGTAGGGGGGAGAGACGGGAGTAGAAACAAGAGCCTTACGTTCCAGCCTCTCCTCACGTTCTTTCAGAGCCTTTTCTCTGTCCCGCAGCGCCTGTTCCCTGAATTTGAGCTCGGCTGCAGAGGCAGGTGTCACTTCAGCTGGCTTTTGAGGGGGACAGTCAGAGTCCGCCGACCTCCTCTGTCGTACCTCTGCTTTCCTCTGTTCCTCAGCGACAGCCTCAGCCAAAAGGCTGCTCTGGAGAATAGACTCCACAGAGGGCCTCAGATAGTCCTATCAACAGAGAAACACAGACTACTGTATCCTACACACATCAGGGGCTTAACTTAACAAAATCACTGAATTGTTAACATTAAGGTCCAACCTTCAAGTTGAGCATTTTGCTGAGCAAGGTGTTCAGTTCCTCAGAGTATCGGAATGGGATTCTTCTGTACTTCCCCTCTCTGATCTTCTCTGCCAGCTCTTTTTGGTTGTAAGCAGTAAACGGAGGACTAAACAGCAGAAATTCAGGCAAAATGGTCAGATTCACAGTCAACAACCCAAGTGCTGGGGACAGAGGAGTTAAAACACTTACGATAATGCACAGAGCTCATACAGCAAACATCCCAGTGACCAAATATCTGACTTCTCGTTGTAGGACATCCGGTTTATTTGTTCCTGAAAAAAAGAAAAAAGATATTAACACATGGTTGCAAATGTGGCGAACTCGGCAACAACTAATTTGCAACCACAAGGGTCAAGAGGTCAGGTTGAATGTTCCAAATGTTCCCTAAAAAAAAGGAAGTTTGATAAGAAAAATCTCAGACACAGCAGGATGTAACAACTCACTGGAGACATGTAGTAAGGCGTCCCGACAAATGTCTTCGCAAAACTGGTGTCATGGTTTAGGATCCTCGCTAGGCCAAAGTCTCCGAGCTTCACGTTCTGTCTGATGTCGAGGAAGATGTTCGCTGGCTTCAGGTCTCGATGAAGAACCGTAGCCCTGCCGTCTCTGCGTCTGTGGCACTCCTTCAGGGCTAACGTGAGCTGTGCCATGACTCGCAGTATGAACTGCTCCTCCAAATAACGCCTGAAATGATAAAACACACACTCTTAAATCTCCAGATACCGTCAGGAGGACAGAGGACACATAATTCATAAATCTGCATGAATTTCAACACTCTCATCATGCAGTCACCTATCCTTGATGCATCGGCCGATGAGGCTGGACAGGTCGCCACCCTCGCAGTATTCCATGACAATGTACAGGGTGGTATTTGTCCGGTCTATGATGCGGTCGTAGTACCGCACTATGTTCGGGTGCTTGAGCTCCCTCAGAAGGTTTACCTCAGACACCAGCATCTGCTTTTCACTTTCTCCCATGGTGCCATAGTCAAGCTCCTTCCACACGAGGATCTACAAAACAAAAGTGACTTAAGTAAACCGTGCCGAGCTTAAAAATCAGAATCCATCACAAGCCGTGGCAAAAAATGGCAATTACAACATCACACTAAATAATAAAATGTGGTGTAGGAGTAGCACAAGAAGTGTTGTAAAGTCTGGTCAGTTACATAAACAATGGCTAATACCAGTCAACATAAGCTACTGATATCAGTCAAAGAGAAGCAGTGAGCAATGGTGTGTTTTATGGCTACAAGTTCATGAAAAATATTTGCTAATTAGCGTCGATCCTCTAATGACTGACTCACAATTTCAACTGTAAAAATAAAAAAAATAAATAAATAAAAAAGACGCTATACTGTGATTAATCAGCTAACTAACTGCACCCGTGCTTTACCTGCCCATAATCACACAAGACCCGTCTGATAATTTGTAGTTTTTAAGCTCAGATGTTCATTTTTACAAACACGCGACCGTGCCATTCGTTTATGTGACCATTCAATAAACTGGCCCCTAAAATACTGGCTTTAAAACCGAACCATTTTCATCCACATCCATTCTTGTTATTGTTCGGTAGTTGTTGCACGACGGTTTGTGCTAAAAACATCAACCTGCTTAAGTGCCTCTGATTACCAAAAGACAGCAATCCACACCACACCATCAACTGAAACTAACTAGGACAACATTTCACCCGGTTTAACAAACGCTCTTGGGGGTGCAACAAAGACCTCCGGGCAGGTTAATGTTATCTGTGGGTGGGCAGTTGGTTTGTGCGGTTAGGGAAAAAAAGCGTGTAAACGTTAACGTTACTCACTTTTCCATCAAATTTCCGTCTTACTTTCTGGCATCTTCCATAGGATCCTGAGCCTATGGTATACAACACCTCATAATCCTCCACACGGGACGGCATCTTAACGTGACCTCTTTCAAACGAATCTAACGCTAAGTTACCTGACTTAACGTTAGGTTAGCTAAACAAACCAGTTGATGTTACGATACACTCGGCGGTAGTTCAACATGAGCTGAAGCCAACGACTTCCGAATAAGCTTTACACTCGTGCCGATGATCCCTTTTTTCCAAAAATGGATGTTTAAATAAACCAAATGTTTTGCTTTTGGTTTTGTCGCTTGCTCACTCGTGTGTACAGTGAAGAAAACAGGAAGCGATTGCTCTCGGTTTAAATTGGTGCCCAAATCTTCGATCGTGATTGGCCTGCTCCACCCCGCAAGGTGTCTTCTGATTGGTCAATGAGAAGAAACAAATTGTGAGGTTGCTAAGAGCCCGAAAACCGCGAGAGTTGAGCGGGTAGAGGATATGTATTTAACTCTCCACAGGGTGGCGCTAAAAACCGTACAGTCCAGTCGAAGCCACGCTGTGGGTCGCCCTAAGAACCGTGTTATGTATACGGCTATACGGTATAAGCAGAGTCAGTACAATTCAATTATGTAGATACATTTTTATATATAAGTTTGTTTTATTCTGTAGAAATAAGAAATGTAATTCGTTATTGCCCATTCACTACTTTTGTAGTATGTACAAATATATTGAGATTTATTCGTTTAGGCTACTGTTAATTTTTTTTACACAATGTTTGTAAGTTATGTTAAGATTTGAAGCAGTTTTATCGTTCTGGGCACACTGATGTTATTGCAGATTTTTTTATTTAAGTTCTTTTTAAATAGAAAGAAAATAGAGAGAAAAATGGAGAGCCCTCCAGGTAACTGAGTTATGTCTGGAGGTGGACAACATTTTGTTCCAGCTGAAGCACTGTGGCCTCAGTATTTTTCAAGGTGGAGTAAAAGTAGTCTTGAAAATTAATCAAGCAAAGGGAAGAATAGTTCACCGAAAATATCCAAGGACCAGTTAACATTTGAGCATACGCATATCAGACACATTTGTCATCATTATGTCAGCAGTCAGCTCTCAATGAATTTCTTTTCCATGATTCAAATAAATATTATTGTTGCTGGTATGTTCTGTTAAAACATTTCATATTAATTTGAAACAAAGTAAGCCCACGACCAGAGCTAAAACAACTAATTCATTAATCCATTAGTCAACTAAAAAAATAAATCCCCCCTTAAACATTGGTAATTAATTAAATATTTGAGCCATCTATGCCAAATGGCACTGTTGAATTCAGCTCCTAAAATAGGATGTCCTGCTTTGTTTATCACTGTAAACTGAAAATAAAATTCAAAACACATATTTTCTCACTTTAGTCACAAACTTAAGAAGAATTAAGCAGAAATCACCATCAAAGCACGGCTGAAGCAGTGACAGCTAAAACATTAATTTTCCCATTACAAGAATAATGTTTTGATGCGTGATCCCTGCCTGACGTAGTGACGTCCCTCTTGCGGGGGCAGCCGCAGTCACGGTGCTGTTCTAATGACGATCCCTTCCGCCGTCTCTGCTGCCAGCACCGCACACTGACACCGCTCACACCGCCGAGAGAGTGAGCACCCGAGCCGGCTCTGTCAGCCTGCCTCTGCGAAAGGTCACTTCTACAAAGAGCTGGAGGAGTTTGGACATCAGCCAGGAGCACTCAGAGTGTGTGTGTGTGTGTGTGTGTGTGTGTGTGTGTGTGCTGTGGGGGGACAAAGCGGAAAACTGACAGCTAAAATACAACAGAGACAGCCGGGTGCTCGAGGCTGCTCTGACGTCAGCCGTCGCTGTTAAAGGCCAGGAGTTGAGAGAGAGCGACTGGGAGGACACACGGCAACATCCCACAGTGTCCTCCTCACCTCTGCTGGGAGGACTGTGGTGCCGAGTGGGGCCGTTTACGGGATGCTTATGGTGCTCATGTCACCTCTAGTTGACCCCCCCCTCTTTTATTTGGGCGTAGTTTCAGTCCCCTTAAGGTAACGCACGTAAAGGGACGTAATTTTTTTATTCACAATCATCGGGATGCTTACCGCGACATTTCAAACCCACAGATTGTTGTATCATGACGAATAAAAAGCTGATAGGATAGATAATTTGGGAAATACAGTTTGCTTTTTTCTTGCTGAAAGTTAGATGAGAACATTGACACAAGTCTCTTATTTATGTGGTTATTACGAACCATAAGCAAGCAGCCGGCTAGCTTAGCTTAGCACAGAAACCGGAAATAGCTTGTCTGGCTTTTGGGTGCGCTCCTTTTTCCCAGTTGTTCTCCAACTTCTGAAGCCGGAAGTGGCAAATCAAACACCACCTGAGGTCAGAATTCCTACTTGTCAACGCGGTTGACCTCAGAAGACACCGAGTTCACAAACCAAGATGGCTGCCCAGAGCATCAACCTTAAATAAAAGTTGTGGTTTTTCATGTTTTTAGTGCTTTTGTCCTTTTTGTGTCCAATTTAGTAGGCTGTATACACAACACTGTTTTCACAACACCATATAGCTATGGTGTCGCTAGGTGTAAAATACCGTGTAATGTGTTGGTGTTGCCTGTAACCGATGATGTTGCCATAACAACAATGGCCGAATAACATTACAAACAAGCTGTCTTGTGGCAAATAGAAGGCATCCAACTTGGTTTTTAACAGATGTGATGTCACTCAGAGTCCAGAGTTATGACTTATGAGTACAAACGAAACACAGCATTTGTCTGATGGTAACGGACTCCATTTGCAGGAGTGTAGCACAAAATTGTAGACTCTGTACACAGGTATCCTCTATGGGCCCCTCCCAAAATCCACAGCTATTCATCCTGGTACCTTTGTGGGTCCTCCTCATATGAGGGTACTGTACACTCAGTCCCCTTTTCCACCCCTGTCCCGCTACAGCTCACTAACCCTTAAGACACCTACAATAAATAATACAGGATGTGTTGACTCTGCTATTTGCATGAGAAACATCCTAACAGCGCTGAGGGTCTGACCAGCTGTCACAGCCATCATGTTCTCCTGTGACAGCAGGAGGTGCAGGGGAGCCTCTGAGATGCCCGTGGCTGCTGCAGTGACATTCAAGCCTGGCCCTCCTCTCCACAGCTGGGTGTTTTAGTGCTTGCTGACTCAAGGGAGGTTGCCGCCACCGCGTCATTCATGAGGGAACGGGCATCGAAGCGTGACATTGAGGACCTTGAGGAGCAGCACTCGTGAAATATTTCATTGCAGGTGTCCGAGGCGGAACGCTGGTGCTTCTGCAGAGGACACAGAAGTTCCTCTGGAGACTAATTTATGTGTGTAGTGTGGTTGACCTTGGGAAGAGATTTTGAGCTGCGTTGAGGAGTAGGATTCTCCATGCAGGGTGGCACTGCTCCTCCATCTGACACCACACTGAGCAACAGCTAACCTGACTCCTGACTGTTAGCCCTTTGGTATGCCGGTGAAGCTTCGTGCATATTTAATCCCATTTTCCAGCTCACTTCCCGCTGTTTTCACCCTCGGTTCCCATTGGCTGCCTGAAGCATGTGGCTTTCCTGTAGACCTGACCCACTATATATCACTCCAGCTGTCATGGAAACGTAGCTGATGGCATGCCACACTGGCACATAGTTTCTATTTATCTATTTCTATTTACTTAAACTTGTGGCATTTATAAATGTCACAAGTTTAAACCAGACTGGCAAACCAAGAGAGGTGACATTTTCTTTTCTAGCAGCTGAACAATATCTGTTGATGGGTATAATGTCACTTAATCGTCTCTCAAACTTCAAGTCAGTGAGTGATCAGTCCAGTAAGAGGGTAAAAGCACTGCAGGAACCTCAACTAAATTAAGTTCTCCTGTGCTGTCCTTGTAGAAATGGTCTGCCATCTTGAGACGTACACTTACTCGCTTTCTTGCCATGAGCTAGATGAGAAGATCAATGGCATTTTCATGTGTGTAGGATAGCAGGCAGCCAGTTAGTTTAGCTTAGCATACAGACTGCAAAGAGGAAAAGAGGAAACAGCTTGCCTGCTTCTGTGTAAAGGTTAAAAAAAAGAAAATCTGCCAACCAACGCCTCACTGAAGGCTTACTGATGACACATTATATACATTATATTCATTAATCAGAACAAATAAGTTAAATCCAACAGGGATCCTGGAAGCCTTGAGGGAGGTTCTTCAAATTTACCACAAAAGTCCCCTTGGAACTTGTGGATGAACTGATTAGAATTAAATGGTCAAAGGTTCATACTTTCAATTATTGTCCTATTTGTCATAGGATAAAAGGATAATGTGAAGCTTCATTTTTAGTGGTATGAATCTAACCCATATTCCCCAAAACCTTAAAGTATTTTCTTACAGTTTTGCTGTATGTACACTTCACTTTCTATTTCAACAACAATCCCAAGAAAATTAGACTGACTTTTTACCGATGACCCTGTGGAGGAAGTCTCTGTAGTCTAGTGCCGAGTTCTCTGCTGAAATCAGAGCTCTGTTACACAAACCAGCGAATGACGCCACAGTCAAACGACAAGTACAGACCTGAGCAAACACGGGCTCTGGTTATGTGGAAACTGTTTTCAGACAAAAGTACAGTGAAACGTAAGCGTGAACATTAAAAGTTACACACCTGCCAGGGGAGTGTAATTTAAAAATATTGGAAATTAAGCAGTTCATCTAGTAACCATTTAATTCTCTTTATTATGTCAATTTTAATTTGTAAAACCTCAGAATAGTGAGAAATGTTGTCAGAATTACCCACAGCCAAAGACGCGTCTTCCACGTTTTATCCAACCAACAGTGCATTCTTCAAAACTATTTAAAATAAATTAGAATTACTGAAATAATCTGTACTGATCAGTCATTTCAGCTGTACTTACATATACTGCAGGCTAGTTTAATTCATAACTAAACATTTTAAAATCACCTCATGTTTTTGTATGCAAAAACTTTAATTTGTAACTGAAACAGTCAGACAAATGCAGTGGAGTAAAAAGTACAACATCTTCCTCTGAAATGTAGTGGAGAGTAGAAAGCGGCATGAGAAGACTCAAGTACCTCAGTTTCATAGTACTTACAGTACCTGAGTAAATGTACTTCATTACATTCCACCACTGATTATCAACATCTCTAAAGCTCAATGCACACTTTATATCCTTACATCCATTATCTCTCGTACAACACCGGAGCTTCAAGATGTTTTTAAATATGGAGACCCGATACTGACAAATTGTTATCAAACAAGTAAAAAACAAAATTGAAAAACATTATTTAATAATTAAAATGGAGTGTAAAAAAACAGCTTTAAAATTAAATTATTTTACTAATCTTTCGCAAACTAATTTTATTTTTCAGCTCCGTCAGCATTTGGCTGCTTGCAGTCTTTATGCTAAATGGCTGCTGGCTGAAGCTTCATATTAGATATGAAGCCAATAAGCATAACACCCAATCCTTAAAGATTCATTTCTGAGTTACATAAATGTCTTTAAATGTGTGATCATTTACAGTGACACGACACGATTTATGGTCCATTAAAAGAACATACAAGACAAGCGTTACACTGCTAGGATCTTTATGATGTTTTATTCCAGCACAAGTCTTTTGTGTTGTAAAATGGTTGTGTAGCTAGGAATTAAAGGAGAAGTACAAAATGGAAAATTACAGACAGTTCTAGTATAATTTGTTTAAATCCCTATTGTGTTTATTTCCTAAAACCACATCTAGGAAAACATTATTCCCCTGCCTTCTTTGGAAACATAGTCAGAAAATTAAAAAAAAAGAAAAGGTGGGTGTGTGGGTGGGGGTGGGGGGGCCTTTAAGTCACTCTCATGATGGAGGGGAATCTGAAAGGGCCGCTGGATGAATCACACTTACAGCCTGATTTAAAATGTTAACCTACCCAGTCAGGTAGCACTTTTATTATTTTTTTTTTTTTTTGCATTTCACAAATTTTCTACCCAGGGTGGCACACAGGGAGGGCAGTATACTAATAAAATGCACCTTTTATGCATTTGTTTGTGACGATAATAGCCGCCCCTCTATAATTATCCTAATTAAAGCTGTCTAAGAAAATTACATATAATTGACCTCAGAGCCACAACACAAGTTTGTTCAAGAGAGAACAGCTGCGTCATTGCCGGGCCCTGACAGAATTTCCCTCGAAGTGAAGAGAGATCCCTTCCTCCTCATGGGTTTGAGCTCGACACCATGAAACTAGCAGTTTAACAAACACATGCTGTGAGAAAACAGCATAAATTGAGATTGTGGTCTACCAGGACATCAGGTAGGGCCTGATAGTTGAGGTTTTCCACTAAATCCTGATCACGTGAAATGAAACTGTGCCCGCATGTTGCTGTGCAAACCGTTTGCCAGCAAGCACACAGACGAATAGTGGCTCTAATAACTTGAAGCACACAACAATTCAAAATAAAATAAAATAAAAATACATGGTAACACTGAAAAGTGAAGGGAAAATCTTTGCTTTCATTAAAAAAAAAACAAAAAAAACAAACAAACAAACAAAAAACATTCATGATATTTTAAACTAAAATCTTCATCTTCTTATCACGGACCAAAAGAGAGAAAAGCTGCAGTCATTTCCAACAATCAAAACTCTTCCTCAGCTTTGTTATGTACAAGATTTAAACATACCATGACATGAGGACGACAGTTCATGTAATTTAAAATGAAATCAAATTTGAAATTGCCGCCACACTCTGACGTCACAGAGCAACACGACATGAATCATATATATCAAAAATGGAGAAGAACGGGAGAGACAACCACACACACTCACTTAGGCAGGTTATGCTGTAAATTTACAGTAATGACACCTATAGTTCCGTAAGCCAAAATCTCTATTTTTAGAATGCTGAACAGCAGGGTACCTTTCTATAAAAGTCATATTTTTTTCCACGTCTTTTACCCACCCTGACGACACTAAGCATATGGCTTAAATATTTGTAAAACTAAGTAGTCCAGTGGGGGAATAAGAGTCTCTGCCTTCTCAGTCTGTTTCGCTGAGATGACCCTTTGAGACGAATGTCCACTCTGCTGTGTGAAGCTGCACATGACTCTGTGTGCACGTGTGTATCTGATTGTGAGTGTGTGTGTGTGTGTGTGTACTTGTAAATCTATCTTTGTGAGAACTGAATTGAGTGAGGACATTTTTGGAAAGAGAGAACACTGGGACACACCTTCACAGGGCTGTCTGAGACTCGGTTTTAAGGGTTAGCTTTGGGTTAGGCTCAGCATTCGGGTTGGGCGTTTAGTTGTAACTGTTGAAGTGTGGCTGAGAGGCTGGGTATAATATCAATGAGCGTCCTCACAAGAATAGAATTACAAAGATGTGCATGTGCATGTGGAAAGCAGAGGGTAAAAAGAGGAATCCACAAAGAGGGAATAACCTTTCAACTGATAAAACTGCAATTCTTGCCCTGTGTTGCCGCCACAGTTTTTTCTTTCTTTCTTTCTTTTTTAAGTAGCACTACAACACCGCCTCCTCCTACTTCCTGCAACGTCTGACACAGAAACAATTGTTAATCAAGCGCCACATCATAGCCACCACTCCCTTTAGGCTTTCAGCAGGGCTGCCAGTGTAAACATGATCCCCCTTTCTCAGTGAGCTCAGAGTACTGCCTCGACAGACAGGCAGGCAGAAACAGGAAACAAAAACAAACAACAACAACAAAAATAGACACCAACAACAAATACAATGGCTGTTGTTGTGGAGATATGCAGGTCAAGAGGATGAAAACAAAAGAAATTAAAACATTGACAGCTACCACCCAGGAGTATTTCCTGGGACCGGGAGCAGTTAGGGCAGTATGGATCCTTAGTGCAATGAAGGCCAGAAGAGTGGCCGGCTGCACAGCCTCAGCGTTCATACAGCCGCTCGCTCTGGAAGGTGTGGCCAGCTGGCTCGTCAGCGGGCTGAAAGAAGAGGTCCAGTGGGCTTCATCAACTCTCGCCAGAAAGAAGAATAAGGGCAGACATTATGCTTCTAGTCACATATATTCACTCACACACACACACACGTCCATACATACTTTATACTCTGTAAAACTACTATGGCTAAAGCCTAGGAGGGGAAGAGAGAGGGAGTCCAGTCCAGAGCATCTTCTGGAGGAGTCCTGAGCCTCATTTTCGTTAACTTCGAATAAAAAGTTATGTACGTGTGAGCGTCTACGTGTATGAGGACGTGTAAACATCAAAATGTGAGTCGTGACGAGTGTGAGACATTATTCTGCTAGGCCGTTGGAGCGAGTGTGTGGAGTTAGGGCTGTGTGCGAGTTAGCTATGCCTGCGACCAGTTTCATCTTGTCTGAGTTTTTGTAATCTGTGTGTTTGTGTACTTGTTTTTTTGTTTCCCGTCTCTCCACTGTTTTAAATGTACATTCATCCATCGTAGGGGGCAAGTATGACGCTAGGCCACACACCAACTGATCCCGAGGCTTCTCCAGTGGTCCGATAACGACTGTCGCCTCTCGTCAGCGCGCTCAAAATAAACAGCAGTAGAGGTACTGAAGAACGCTGTACCACATGAAGCCGGAGGCGAAAGCAAACGACTGGATAATACACAGCCACACGGGGTCGAGGGTCATCTGCCGGGAAGCTGCCTCCTTCTGTCCTTCTTCAAGGGGGAATGAACCTGTTGAGGGAGACATACATACAGATGAGACAAAGCTTTGCGCTTATCAGTATTTCTAAAGATTTACTAAACAAGGATGCCACAGATGGCTGTCATGATTCCAGCTGCAATATCATTATATTTTAGACTTCCTTTAACAACACTGAGGAAAAGTCAAATTTCGGTGCAACATAGTGAAACAGACCTGTGTCGTAGAAGTGGGCCAGCAGCTCTTCTTTCTCCACAAACCTCTGATACAGCCAGTTAGTCAGAGCCTCTGCCTCCACAGGAACCTCTTTTATTGGGTACATCCTGAAGGAAAAGAGAGAGACAGGCAGACAGGGAGTAAGATGACACACACACAAAAAAAGAGATTTACTGAGGTCCCACTCATCAGAAACTGTCCGCATCGATCTGTCGTGGAAGCCGCAGTCCAAACCCAGGTTGTCAGCTGTGGTCCCCGAGCAGAGTTTAAGACTGGAATCTATTAGGGCAGGCTGTGTGTTTGCTGGCGCTTCAGTATTTTTTTGGAGGGGGGGGTCATTTAGCGGGCAGGCTGATCAGAGCGCCAGAGGGAGATAGAAGTGCTAAAGGAAGCCCTGACAGAAGACAGACAAGTCATGCAGCTCCACAAAATGGTTTGCTTACTAGTGTGTGTGGGAAGAAGAAGTTGAAACTGAAACTCTTTGTCAAAGCACCAAGCCAGAGAGACAGAAGCATCACTGTCTGGCATCAGTCATAGAGAATGTCTTTCATCTGTGTTTAGCCTGTTAAGTTTCTTCATTAATTGTATATTTAGCCTACAGAATGTCAGCAAACAGCAATACTTGCCAATACCTGAAGTCTCCAGAGCTTGGCGACTTATTGTTTTATTTTGCTCAAAAAAACAACAACAAAAAAAAAAAAGTTAAAGTAAAGAGGACAGAATATTCAACATTTTTACCCATTAATAGGTTGAGATGAAAGATTTTATTAGCCCAAAAGTATTCTGAAAATACAGTTATGCTTTTTAATGTCTCTGGTTATTATTTTTTTACCACAAGTAATTATATTCTGAAAAAAGTGAGATGATAATGTTGTTTTGTTTACTTGATATCCATGGTGATGTACCGGTCACAAGACTGTATCTAACAGACTGATGAATAAAGGATGGAGCCGTGTGACTGATCTTTTCAAGCTCACACTAACCTGCCTCCCACTGGCTATAAATATTCAAAGTTAGAAATTATGCGACCAATGGCCCAAAACCAAAAATGTTTACTGCCACAGAACACGAAAGAAATCCTGACATTTGAGAAGCCGGAAAACCAGCGATTTTCTGCCATTCTCTGCTTTCAAATTAAAAGAATAACTGATTATCAAAACAACAGCAGCCAATCACTTTCTCGCCAATCGGCTAATTGTTTCATCTCAAGCCATTAGCCCGACTAACATGCTAAATAATCTAGCTATTCTTTTATCAAATTAACCATCTCCAGCTGGCTAAAGCCATTTCTGTAATCACCAACAAGAAACACTAATGACTAATGCACTGGTTGACATTGTGAAAACAGTAGGTGGCATATATATATATATATATATATATATATATATGTATGAAAAGGTGACTTTTACAAGCCAATAATGAGAGTGCTGATGAAATCTCGTTTCCAGCCAGAAGGGGTCAGCAGTCAGCCGCACTCCCACACAGCCAGCTCCTGGTCACCTTCAAATAGAGGTTACAGTCTCCTCCTTCAGTCAAACATTTCTTCTGCACTCAACAATCGTTCAATACTCCTGACTGGATAATGTCCACTGTAACAGTACATCTGTGCCCATGAGGAAAGCTTCTGTAAGAGGCAATAAGTGATAACATTATTGATTACCAAACTGATCAATCTATATTAAAAAGCAATCTGAGGAAAGGAAACAGCACTCCTGTCAGGCTGACGTCTTCCTCTGCTCTGCTGCAGGTACAGACATATGACTGCAGCTACATGAGCCAGCATTTACCTGAGCCACTAAATAAAAACACCAACATTATTAAAAGAGGAAATAATTGGGTGTTTTCCCATAGGAATGTTTGTTTTGTAGGTGCCAGTTTAGTCAGAATAATGTGCTAAATGAAGGCGTTTTGGCTTAAAATGAAAACCCTTTAGTCTTGTTACCAGAGCTGTGAAACTGATCTGAAAGGACTAGTTTAAATGGAAAATTAATCAACAACTAGGGCTGGGTAACGATCCAAATTTCAAGAATCGATTCGATTCCGATTCTTAAGATTCAGAATCGGTTATCACGATCCGTTTTAAAATTTGCAGCAAATCGCTTTGCTTTTGTCAAGCTTATCTTTCTCTTTGTCGTTTCTGAACCCGAAATGGTGGCAGATAGCAGCTTTGAACATTTCGGGCGTTTTCAAAGCCGGGGCTTGGCTAACGTTATTGCTAGCGTCTGATGCCACATTCATTGTTTTGATGTATTCACACTACACGCGCATGCATGAATTCATTGACACAACTGCTGGGGTTAAAGTTCACCTGGTGAAAATGTATTAAAAAAAAAAAAAAAAAAAATCAATCTTTGGACGTAAGAATCGATCTTTAGAAAATAATATGAGAATCGATTCGGAATCGGAGAATCGATTTTTTAAACGCAGGTTTATCAACAGTTAAACTGATCACTGATTAATTGTTCATTTCAAGCAAAAATGTCAGTTGTTGATTTCAGTTTCTCAGATGTGAGGATTTACTGCTTTTACTTACGTACGTCATCGTAAATGGAACATTCTGTCAACTTTGGAAAGATTAGCAGGTAAAACAAAGACGTTGAAGATGTCACAATGTTTATCTGTTTATCCATTTAGTAGACAAAATCATTGATTGATCAATTAAGAAATGAAATGTAATGAAAATACAAAATAATCAGATGTTCACGTAAGCACTACATAATGGAATAGAGCCAGAACAGTCTGATGAAATGGTTTAAATGAAGCATTTCGACTCTGACTGAACCCATATCCTGATTACTACTGTTGGTGTGTAAAGCTTCCATCAGGGAGGACTTGAGTGCAGACAGCAAAAACTCTTTGAACTGAATCGGTCTGCATGACCAAATCAGGAAAAGTCCTGGCCCATCTGTCCCACAGATCATCAGGAGGACAGAAGCTGACGAGTCAACACAAACTTCTGTTTGGTTTGTGTATTTTAAGTCCCTATCTACAGACCCGTCCACTCATTATCCAGCGGTTCGCTGCGTGGGTGTTGTTCTGTGACGAGTGCGAACAAGGGCCTCTTTGAGAGCAGAAACGTCCCTCGTGCATGAAACTCCTATTAAATTCAAGATACAACTGACTATAACTGATACACCACTTTCATCCAGGTGACAGTTCTAATAAAACTGCATTTTTGAACAGCGTTTATTTTGTTTTTGTTGCTCTTTTTTTTGTTTTAACCAACTGCAACACTTGAACGGCTCTGACTGCTCAAAACTGGAGCTCAGCTGCTGAGGCAACCTGGCAACCTGATAGGGTAATTAGAGGCCAAAGCAAGGTGTTTCTAGAAGCTTCTCCTACTGTGTTTGTGGATATCAGGTATCTTCGACATTTCTGATGTGCCACAATAACCAACTACTAACACTGAAACAAAACAAGAAAATAAAATCCAGAAAGACAATGAGATGTTCAGAGACAGAGTAATCGACACAGTAGTACCTCTTAATGGTAAGCTGGGTGTGATAATATGTGGACAGAAATTAACAATTAAAACAAAGGATAAGTCACAATAAAAGCTTTGTTTTCCTGTAACTGCTTTGTAGTTGTGGTGATAATGGTGGTAATCTTTGGCTTTGGCTGGTGCTGCTATTGAATACGAGTAAATGAATGACTTGTTTTAATGTGACAAGTGCAAGCCTAGAGTGTGTTTCACACCAGCCAAAGCTTCTCCGTACTCTTAATGTAAACCGATCGCTCTGCAATCCAGTCAGAAAGGAATAGAAGTCGGATCGGGCCACTTACGGGAAGATTTGACCATTCAGGGCGTTGGGTCGCAGGTGGCTGCCACAACGCTTTCCTGCAGCTGAAACATTCATGCAGAGATCAGGATTTTTTTGGGGAGTTTAGCTGTTGAGGACAGCTAAGGTTGAAGGAGGCACTGCTGATTCAGGTTCAGAGAAAATAAACACAAACATGCTTCGTTAGCATACAGAAGCGTCCCATCATCAGCTGCCTTCACTGGTTTATCAGCAGGCTGTTAGGAGAACAATGTCTGCAGCCACATCTGTAAGGACGGCCTCTCACAGGCGAAATCAACCACCAGGTGGGAAGTTCACCGGGCTCACGTCCTGCCGAACTCTACGCTGAGCCAGCTGCTGTCTGGCTCAAGTGCTATGGATAATCACAGACCAGGGATACAACTTTTTGTCAACTGACTTATCAATTAGAAAAGCTTTTTGTGCATATTCAAAAGTTTAAGAAGAGAGAGAAGCTGACTTTAGAAAATTCTGCGCTCACTACAGCAGAGCTGAATGATTTTAGAAAAGGACTTATTAAATATGTTATATACTAACTGTAATATCAATTCACTTTACAGTTGTTTTCAGACATCCGTTTGCCCCAGAGACAACGATCGTAAAGCTGTAATGCTTTTCTTTTAAACTCTGAGGGCACACTTTTGCTTAGATTATGGACTCAAGTTAGTGCAGCATATTTATCATTCTAGTGCTGACTTCTCTGCAAGCCTAAAGCAGCCATGGTTAAAGATGCTCAGATAAATATAAAAGGCATGTATGCAATCAAAAAGCTAAAGAGTTTATTACACTATACATGCATAGTATTTGAAAGGAGACTAAAATGTACAGAGGTCAAGTCTACTGTAGCCTCCTGGGTGTAGAAGTAACAAGAACGCAAAACAAGTTCTGTAAACTTCACTTTTGTTAACCTACGCAGTTTCTGGCATTTGTTTGGTCTTGTTTGATGCACTAGTATGGAAGTATGGTCTTGTTCTGGCTCACAGAAAACAAACAGACCTTATCACTATAGCATCTCGTCTGAAGGCTGCACAGTTACAACGTAAGCCAACTGCAACGATGAAGACCCTAACAATGCTCTGCCGTGGTTTTGTTTGCAGTAGTGTGAAAAATGGAAACACTGCACTACACTGTCAATATTGTGCTGAGTGAAAAGAAAGACACCGTGGCAGCATTTGTTTTTGTTGTGCCAGGAGGCGCAGCAGCATGCGTAACAGAGTACAGTAGTGATGGTGATGGTGGTGGTGGTGGTGGTGGTGAGGAACTAGTGGTGATGGGCTGGCGTGGGGCCACGGCTGCGCTCTCATTTCTACCCTAGTCCACTTGGCACTGGCCTGCATGTTAACCTGACACGCTGGCACGCAGACAGACAGCTGTGAGAGAGCTGCAGCTTCTCCTGTCAATAGCCTTAAACATCAGACTATTAACATGTGTTGACCTGTGCTGCATCCAACAGAAACACGTGCATCCTTACTTGCAAGCGATTCTGTAACATTTGTGGCCATTTTGTGTCGTTATTTTCTGACTTTTCTGAACAGATGATATACATGATGATATACAAATACAAAATACAAAAATTGCTCATCAAACAGTTGTTTATTCAATAGAAGATAAAAAAATTAGGGTAATAAAAAGTGCAAATCAGAAGCTTTTGATCCCTCATATTTACTGCCTTGTTTGAACCATTTAGCTGCTGTGTAGCTCTTATACTGAGATATTGCTTCCCTTTCTAACAAGGGCGGGAAGCTAATTAAATTTGGACTGCTGGTGAAAAAGTCTGTCCACTCAACAAGCCTCTTTGGAGGGTAGCCAGTCATTGTTTGGGGACTCCATACGGCCCTAAATCTCTCCAGCTGTGAAATCTTGAGAAACAAAGAGGTGCCCTGGGAGGCCTGCTCTTGGGCACAGTGTTGCAAAAGGTGAATATTGAGATTAGCGGCCAGTATGGCCGAGGGACCAAAGAAATTCTCCTAGCCTCTTCCCTGTCTCTCTCTAGTTAAGATAAGAGTCCTCATCTAAGCACAATAAAGCTCCAAATCCCAAACTGCTGCCTTTGAGTTCATTCTCTCAATCCTCCTGTGGTGTAAGGGTCAGTATAACTAGCTAAAGTCAAAAAAAAGAAAAAAAAAAAAAAAAAAAAAAAAAATCAGTAAAGTATGATAAAGCATACGTTAAGACTGTTGTCAAATTTGTGCTGCACTGAATTGACAATAACGGAGATTTCCTTGTATAATATGACTAAGTAAAACCACACACTCCACATCTCTCTTAAGGGCTCTTGTCTCGCAGAATGCCAAGTGCTTATCTGCAATCAGAGAGGAGTTGAGGGACTGTAGGAGTCCACTCTTTAATTGTTCCATTTAGTCTTTAATATGCTTCCTCTCCGGCTCAAGGCTGTCTGTGTTCCAGGAAATGGTTTGGTGCAGAATAATGGACACAGGCGATGTGAAAAAGAAAGGCTTGGCCAGAAGGAGAAAACTTGATAAAACTGGTGATAATGTTGATATGTAAGACTATTTTCTGTTCACATTCAGATTTAAGTACTCCACAAAATGCTGAGACGGCAGCTAAAACCTTGAGGCAAAAGTAAGCAAACCAGCTGATGCTTTCTCTTATCTGACATGCAATCGGACTAACCTAATGTAAGCTATTCCTGCATCAGTTTTTGCCGCTTAAAACAGACCGTACATCCTTTGGACCGACTAACGCATCAGTGCCAGTGATCACCTTCTTCTAATGAGCTGTCGCATTATTACTCAATATTTTGTGTGCTGATGAAAGACTTTTGATTACATTCTGACTTTTGGAGTAAGTAAATATCATATCCTGGTTTCAGAAGCCTGGAAAAGTACTCTGACAGGACATCTCATCCATGTTTCAGATTGTTCCCTCCCATGTGTACACGTGGGTCTTCAACTCAATCCAGCATTTAGTTAGAAAACCAAATGTTCAAATATTCAGCTGCTCCTACAGGATGGGACAGTAACCAAGTGGCTTAAGTATCCGATTAGTAGTTAAATCAAGTCTTCGGAGGAAACGCTGTGTTTACTTTAACAGTGTCAAGATAAGCAGACAGCTAATCCTAAAGTAAACAGCTGCTGAAGGGAATATCCAGTGTCTGTTGGGCTTTGCCTGCAGTGATGATGCCATCATAGGATCACAATCCTCATGACATTTCTAACTTTTCTAGAAAGATATATTATTAAGTTTTGACCATTATTCATCAACTCTGAGAACTTCTCTGGAAACTCATTTAAAAATTACCCAACAACTGTTACAGTGGCTGTGATTCCCTCAAGAATGTGTTTCCACAGTGCAGTGTAAACATCACTTGTGTGTGTCACATACTGCATGTGGACAATACATGAGCTTGTATGAATATATACAAGCTCATGTATGGTCCATGTATATATATTTATACATGGTAGGATTAAAGGGATACAATTACCTTACACATAGTTTTAAACCAAGCTTTTTTTTGCTTTTCATATCATTATGAGGTAAATGTTTACTGCACAATGTAATGGCTACAGAATAATGATGCCATTGGTGTTTGGAATGGTTCCCTATAAACCTCACTTTCAATATCCAATTTTGGCACCAAATCTTCTGGGAAGATGGAGGCTGACTGACATTCCAGCCAGGCTGGCAGCCTGGCACCATCTCTATCTGCTTTCATGTCTCCGTTACAGACTAAATGGAGAAATAAACTGACACTTTTGTCCTGTGTTGCTGGTTGCTGCTCTGAAGAAAACAGAAAGTGACCTGTCTTTGTGACAGAGGGACCAACTATAGTAACACTTGTAACATTAGGGAGGTGGAAGCTGTCCATCTCCATCTCAATGAACAGCTAAGAGAACAATTCTCTTGATCTGTGCCAGTGATGTCAGATCATTTCCTAAACATGGTAGACCAGAGAATATAAAAGCATATAATCAGAGGCTGTAAAGTGCTAATGTTGAAAGATGACCATCAACAAAACTGTAAGCTCATCTTCATACCTCTTAGTTTGTAATATGTTGCATGAACACAGGACCAACAGACCCAGGCTGTAGTTGTGACCAAAGTGACCGTTTTGTATTTGATTGGGATTTGTTCCCCTAACGCCCACACTGATGCCTGTGTCCATGTGGCAGCGGCACACTTTCACCTGGTCAACGTGACCATTCTGACAGAATGTTGCTGTTGAGGGTGTGGGGAGGAGCAGAGACGGGGTTAATAACAGTCAAACCTGGGAGCATCAACCTCTTATTAGTGCAGAGGTCAGAAGTAAAGGACAATAAACCTACTGTCACAGGTGTGTGACTTTATGGTCACACAGATGTCAGCACACCCTGCTATTAAAGAGGGAGCATGTTTGAGGTCGGTTTAACTGTAAAGAAGTAGGACATCCCTGACAAAGACAAACATGAAAACAGACCTGCCATCACTTGAATACAAGTTTGCAAATATTCCTCATCTCCACAATGCTCTGAACTTTCTTAGAGACAGCCTGAAGGGAAGGTGTTAACGTAAATGCTTGTGGAAACACTGAATTTCTATTACAACACTAACAAAAACACTGTGTTAATGTGGGTCAACCACGGCCGTTATGATCGGGCCAGATGGTACTTGATGATACTTCAGTGCTTTTATGCAAGATTGTGAATGCAGGACTTGTGATGGAGTAGTTTAACTCTGAGGTATGACAAATACTCTGAATCTTCAGGGGTTTCCATAGTGTCACTAAGTTAGATTTAAGACTGTTTGAGATGTTTATAACATCACACAGAATGCAATTTAATACCCATTTCACAGTCATATCAGCAAGTATTCAAGAGTGATATAAAAACATGGAGGGAGAATTCAGCCTAGAATTATTTCTGATCATAATATCACATTTTTTTGTATTTCCCAGCAGTACAAAATAATTCATAACAACAGTAATGAATTAAACTGACATGGCCTGGACTCAAACAAGCAAATTAAAACATTAACCAACTGAAGCTGTCATTAGCACATCAGCACATGGCCACTAGTAGACTCATGTCTCCAGACGATGAGGTTACTAGTTGGTGTAGCTAGCAAGTCGACTCCATAACAAGGATTGAACAGCCTCCTGAATGCACAATACACTGTTGTAATAATCCCACTTTTAGTTCATAGGTGTATAATGTCTCCTGACAGTCCACTACTGGATACAAAAAAATAAAATTAACCGGCACATGTAGTAAGTAAATTCAGATTCATTTTAAGGGTTATTTGAAGGCTTGTGTTTGAACAAACCCATTTTCTGAAGACCTGCATGCACCCAGCCTTTGACCTCAGATGATGTGGTCTGAACTCTGACACCTCTTGAGGAGGATTCTGTCCATTCTCCACCGAACAGAGTGAATATGGGTGGGGGATGACTCCTGTAATAGGTTTCTATGATGACAAATGTCCTCTGAAAGCTGTAAGCTTTGAAGGAAAAAAAATATCTCCACTCATTCATTATCCCAAGACACTATCTCTAATCACCAAGGCACTCATTACCTTCACAGGTAAAACGTGGGTATAGGAGATATTGATCCTGAGTAAGGTGCTGAATGAACTACAGTAAAAAAATAAAAAAGGAAGAAATCTGTCAGATTTACATCTATCGACTTGAGACTCTGTAACCTTTACACAGAGTGCTTAGAGGAAAAGAAAATCTGCCTCAGATATCTTAAGAAAGCAGTTTGGCTGCAAGCTCAACAATTCTGTGTGAGCGCCTTGTCTCAGAGAGAAAGCCAGGTGTGCAGCTCGAAAGCATCCCTGTGATGACCACGCAGACTCGGACTCCATAAATCATGTCACAGATATTTTCAAACACCAGCTTTCACAAACGCACACAGCAGCTAAAAAAAAAAAAAAAAAGAGCGGAGAAGGTGCATCTAAAAGAAAAGGATTTCAATGTATTTAACACCCACTACTGCCCTCCCTTGGCCTCCATACGCCCACCTAACTCTCCCATCTGCCATTCACAGAGGGCTTATGATGCTGCAATCTGGAAGACTGAGATTATATGGGGAGAGGGCAGGAGACACAGCGAGGGAGGGTGAGGCAGAGGGGTGAGGACTGGAGGCAGTGAGAGGAAGGGGGAGGTGGAAGGATTAAAAAAAAAAAAAAAAGTGCAGAGCGTTCAGTGCAGATTCATCTAGAATATTACTCAATGCTCAGCTGCCTGTTTTGAAGCTGAAGCCCAGGCGCTGTAGTAATCTATACAGCTCCGTAACAAAAAAAAAAAAAAGATAACGCAGGAGGAGGAAGGCGATCTGTCAAGGTCAGCTCACATAGGAAGCCGGGCCCTGACACGACTGCAAAAGGTGATCAAACGCTTCATGGATTCTGTTCAACTGTTGGACTTGAACACACCACAAAGACTACGGCTGAGTTCTAGCTAACGCCTGACACGCATCAACTTTCAGTGTCTGCAAGGGGAGGAAATACAAGTCTGTATTTATAATCCAAGAAAGAAATCAGAAATATAAAGAAACACAGTACAAAATGAGCTAACTGTTTCTAGGCTAACCTGGAATCTGGCACAACAGATTTTGGTCTTTTTCTGGTAGAAGAGGAGGGTGCAGAAACAAAATGGGTGAAATCAATGATTTGCTAAGCTGAACAGCAAGTCGGGGAGCAACACCCAATCTGCAGATTCAACCTGCTGAATCGCCGATGAGGGCCAACGGGCCGACGCTGTGCTTGGTGTCATGGCTCTTACACTGTCTGTGAGGACAGATGATTCTCTGTTCTGCAGGCTTTCTGATAAAACTATCAATTCTGAAGTCATCAGGAGAGCATGACGATGACGTAGGGTGACCTCAGTTTCTTCAATACATCACTGAAAACTTTGTTACTGTTAATTCCCAGGTCAGCACTGACATCACAACTTTTAATTTAATCTGCAGCAGCTTTCCTGCCAACATCAACAGGAACAATGTTCCCCATAATATTTCTGATGCACAATTCAATGAATTTTATCAGAAATATGTTGGATATTATTCATTACTGATTCAGTTGGATTGGTTTTTAATTTGATTTATGCCACCCAGGGTAGCAACACTATTGATAGCTCTATTTGAAAATTTTATTTTATCACATCACGTTGGCTCTTCATCACTATTTTGTGTCTCAGTTTGAACATTAGTGTAACATTTTGGTGAAATGACCAATTAAATTTACAAAATTCCCTGACTTCTCTGGTCTGAAGTTTGTCAAGTTTTGTGGCACTGAAAAAAACAAACTTTAACATAAAAGAGGGCAACACGTAGTCTTACAAAACACCTCAAAAAGCCTGATTTTAATTCTTACAACATTACAACCAATGACCAAAAATCATTAACATCTTCTCAATAATAGATCTGTTTTATGTTGCTGTTACATGATCATTATTGATGATGTGAATGATGTTGGATATGGTTGGTTGGACTAATCTCTTTGTTTAGTGTATTATGACTTCTGTGTGGCTGTTTTATTATTTATGGTGCTCCGATTATGCCCAACCCTAAAAACTCAGCTAATAAAGTGCTGTGCAGTGGAACCTTAGCTCTCAAAATTCCATAATATCCTATAGATGTTATAATTTCTATCCTGGTGAAAAAAAAACACTGCACTCCTTGCAGAAATGCTGTTGTTGGGTGGCACACTCGTCTAGCTGCCTTTCCTATCTGCATCACCAAAAGTGCATCATATTGCTCACTCCCCCACAGCGTTCTCAGCAGGCTCATTAATCCCCTTGTTGACTCTGCACCTGTACCAGCATGAGCCCAACTTCTGTATGATCAGCGTCATCTACACGGCTGGAACTGAGTGTGCACACTTGTAACAGGAACAGCTGTGTCTTTAGCTTGGTTGGGTGCCTTCCTGTCCATCCCCAGGCTGCAGAGCTGCTGACCAAGCGAGAGAAGCTGATTGTGTCAATGGCTGATTAGAGCGTCCCTGAGGTGGGATGGGACTAGTGCATCCTCTGTTCGTCTAATTACAGACTTAATGAGTCCTTAGCTTTAGTCCAAGTGGGCAGAGAAGCCTCCAGAGAGGGGCCGGCAAGCCAGGTGTTCATAAATCACCTTTTACTTTGCCCTGACTCACCCCGCACCCATGAGGTGAACACACACATGGGCTGTCTCACGAGGTTGTTGAGGGGCGATGGAAAGCATTAAGGGTCAAGATAACTTATACGTGATGACTGCTGCTTGAGCCTGGACACATCCCCACTGATATACCCTCTCAAGACTATTCACAGAGGGCCACATTTAACTTGACCCGAGTCCACAGAAAATCTAATCCTGGCACACCTTCTTCATATCCTTGAGTGGATGGATTAGCATCAGAGGGGACCTGGAGGGCACCGACAGCATGACAACATGGAGGGGCAAATGCATTCATTTTGCATAACAGCAGAAATATTCTTGGCTACAAAATTTTGGCCGTCGGTTGTTTTTATTACAGCCTGCATTTTTTTTCCCAAGATCTTACATTGCAAGTTAACATTTCATTCATGTCATTTGAAACCAAGTAAGGTTACTACCGAGGATATCACTAACTAAAATTCCTTTGTGTATTGCCATCGTCACATTCACACAAAAACATATCACTTCCAAGTACTTGTGCACCAGCAGTAAGTCCAAGGTGTTATTTTCAAATTGTGGGTTTTGTCCAACCAACAGTTCAAACAGTCTCTGTTAATTAACAAACCACTTGTTTCACTTCTAAAACAACAGTTTTTTAAAAAAAACACAACAGGGACAGAGTCTCTGTAAATGCTTAAAAAGTCATTTTATATGTGCATGTGAATACTCCATCCTTACTCTGAATTCCAATTTAACACATTATATAAAATGGGAATAAAAAAGACCTCAGACAAAGCTACCCACAATCAACACAGAGCAAAAGCAGACATGTAACAAACATGAGATGACTACATTATCACATGTGTCTGCTTGCCACACATGAACACACCTTGAGACTCTTCAAAAGTGGCCCTGTTAAAGTTAAACTTCTGCAGTGCTATCAGTGGGTGGACAGTCCTCAAGGTCCTCCTCGATATAAATGAGTCACATGAACAGTAAAGAGTCTCAAAGTCTCCTTGTACCAAACCTAAATGACTTGTAACTCTATTACAGACCCATGATGGGACTCTCTGGTAATACAGATTCCCCGTATGAAGGAAATCTATATTTTTCTCTAGTTTGTTTTGAAGACATAGATATGGATAGATCTTCCCATTATAAAACATTACAGTTCACTAGCAATAATGGCTGGAAAGCACTAATGCTAATCTCAAATGTTTAAAATGCATCAATGACACAAAACGATTGACATTATGTTGAACTTATTTCATGATGTAATGCGGTACATTTTCATGTCATGCAGTGTGTTTGCATGCTGGCTGCACAATAAATTTGCATAGTAAAAATAGCTCTTGTGTTCCTGTCTCGTGTGAATGAGAAATTCCAGTTTTGAAAACAAGGTACCTTGGATAGATGGAGAGGTGAGGTTTATTCTTACCTGTAGTGCACATGCGTGACTGTAGGAGGCCTGTAGCCAAAGATCCAGGTCTGAATGTCCATGGGTCTTGCTTTCGGGTAAGCTATAGTAACATCTATTACCCACTGCAGGCCTTTACGTTTATTACCTGTACAGAGGAAACACAAATGCAGAGAGAGAGAGAGAGAGAGAGTCAGGACTCGTTTCAAAGGCAGGGATCTGGGCTAGAACATGCCACCTGACCACAACCAACAAGGCTCTGATGTCAAGGACAGCAGCCCAACAGCTGGTATAAATTCAATGACATTTCCATAAATCAGATGCATGCCATCACAGACGCTGAACTCTGGCTGTTCTGTTGAAGAACAAGTATTTTGAACTCCTTGCTGTTCCTGGAGATTTTTTACATGACAGCAGTGCAGCCAAAGGAAGGCTGGTTACCTGCCAAAGTGATGGAAAACACAGTCTTAACAGCTGAAGTCCTAACTTGACAGAACTTGGCTGGCAGCTATTTATGAGTCAGCGTAAAGAAACATTTTCACATCAATATCTTGTTATTTTACCAAAAGAAAGCCTGAAATTTCTCACTCTCCATTTATGGCAGAGTGAGGCAGAGAAGACAGAAAGGAAGACAGGTGGAGAAGAAGAGAAAAAGGTAAACACCCGATACAAATTTGTCAGCTGCAAGAGCGCAGGTGTGCGAGTATTTATGCACATTATGCAGGGTCAGCTCTGTGCTCACCTGCATCTAACCACAAACAAGACTGAAATATAACAGATGAAAAATTGTGTATGATAAGAATGATGAGTTTTCTCTTCATTAAACCTCCATTATTCACTTGAAATCTGCTGCACTGAGACTGACTCAAACACTTTCCACAGCACGTCAATGTATGTCACTGCTGGGAGTGGTAAATCTTAAGAAACATACAAGAGCTGAACCACAACCACAACATTCACTATGTTGAAAGCCATATTTCTTCACTTCTGATGCTTCCCCCTGCACTTAGTAAAGGAGCTCTGCAATCCTAAACAGGCTCGGGCTTGTCTTTGCACAGGACGCAAAAACATGAAACCTTTAACAGTTTTAACACCTGAAGTGCTACATAAGTGCATTAACTAAATGCTGAGTGATCCTTTACGCTGAAGAAGGTTGCGAGAAGCTACAGTCAGCATGGACACATCTAAACTAAGGCTGATGTGAAGCAGTGCAACATTTTTGACTGCCTGACTGACGTCACAGCCCAGGCTGCTGTCAATGTGCAACAGAGCACTTCCCTCAAGTACAATGCCTCCTCTATTCGGCCTATGTGACGAGGCAATGCAAAAGTTTACAACAGGTCAGCCATGTTACACATTACACTCAGTCAGTGTCTACAGCAGTAAAAACAGGGAATGTTGTTAACAAGTCATAATTTCAACCTTTTCACACGCTTACAGAAAACAGAAAAATGCTCGGTGAGGGGGAAGAAGAGCGTGACAGAGATATCGCCAAATTCATGTGGGACTGACACATATGGTTTACAAACACACAGTTCATTTGATTAAGTATGCTATGATCACGGCTGTTTGTACATATTGATAGGGACACCTTGTCAGTCACAGTTCCTTCCTCTCAACAAACAATGCCAAAACATAGTAGACAACAAAGTCCAATCCATTTTGAATGCTAGATAGTGGGCAGAGGATTATGGATGACACAACATGTTTAAGAGTGCACACCTGTGTTTACTCAGCATTACAGCATTGTTTCAAAACAACAGATAAGGCAAAAGCAAGAAAAGACAAAAAATGATGCTGAGGCAAGTGCTGGGTCATTTATACCAATGTTACAGTGACTTGATATGCATCCTTGGTATTGATGGGACTGGCTAACAGCACATCTATCCACATGTGGGTAATTGGATCCAGATTTCTGTCTAAGCGTGCTGAAAGGCAGCCATCGCCTCCCGTGAGCGGCCGGCCAAAGACCAGGGCCCTGAGCCAAGGTCGCTGGTGCCCTATATGCTGTGACAAACAATACTGTAATAACAGGAGTCGTGGTAATTTGAAATGACATCAGAGAGGCCCTGTCCTTCTGTGAATGGTTAGAGGAAGGAAATACACTGGCAGATATCTGGCTCTCTATCAGGCCATTCTGCCAGCCAATAACAACACTTCAAGCCAAGATTGGTCCCTCCCACTGACTGAAACGTGGGCGAAAATTGCCTCTGATTGGTTGGTGCTATCAAACACATTTGCCTTTGGTTCACATGGAACTCCAAACCCAGCCTTAATCACTCACAACTGTGAACTTTGCTTACCTGCCAACTGTAAATACTTTTTATTATAACACATACACCTTATCAGCCTTAGCTGCAATCGGAGCCTGCCTGCAGACTGTGAACTACACTGGCGACCAGCGACCCAGGTGCTTTGTATTTGCACTGTGCAGTGTATTTTAGCCCAGTTGACACTGCATGGCTGATACATAGAGGCACGCACATTTACATCCTATTTTCTCCATGTGGCCCATTTATCTCTGAGTGAGTCAGCAAGCTCTGGGCACCTCTGCAGAGCATCGGGGAGGGTCAGTGGGAGACGTAGCCATGTCTTTGATCAGCCAGACACACACACAGAATAGCGAGGGACATAGCGCTCTTCTGGGTAGGTGTACATGTGTCTTTTTTTTCTTGCCCTAGGTTGTCATGCCATTAGGTAGATTCAAGTGGAAGGACAAGCCCCACTGCAGAAACCAGCACCCCCTCCGTGCTGCAAGCACAGAGGAGAGGACACAAGGAGAGAACTGGGGTATGAACTGGAACTACAGTAAACAAAAGCAGGGAAAAATATAATGTGTGCGTGAAAAGGATGGACATGTACAAAACCCTAAAACGTTTAAAAATCTACTGTCGTCAGCATTTGTTAGAGACTTTGTGCTAAAGACTTTGTGCTAAATTAGCAGAAAAGCGTAGAGAAAAACATGTACGAGCAGCACATCATTTAGCACATAAAATTAAGCTGTACTCCCCTTTATCTAAACTTTACGATGGCCGATTAAGAGATGCTTCTCCTTTGGTCTGACAGTCAGTCGTAGAGGGATAAACTGACAGCATCTTGCCGTTAATGCTGAGGCTGTAGGACACAGAGCTGTGTTAGCAAACTTGTGGAAGGCGAAAGTCCCTGAACCACATTCTTAATAATGCTGGCCCAAAGTCTCTCTAAATTACTATTAACACAGCACACTCTTAAAATGGATTTTGAACGAAAGCCAGGAGAATCCGCTGGGTAAACTGAGTGTGCAGTGTGCACAGGCATGGGGGACTCATTGCTTTTGCAGGTTTATAGCCATTTTAATGCTGTGCTTTTTGCTGCAGAGGGTTCCAAGGAGAAGGAGGTTTGCTGAGTTATGTGGATAATTTTGCTTGGAAAAACCATCAACATGCATTTTTAGATTAGTCCCACATTCAGATTTAAGGGGTTAATACCCTACCAAGTCCAGACAGTATAATAAACATGCTTAATTATCATTATTTTTTTTGTAAATTTTCATTCGAGTTTCAGGTCAGATCCCTGAGGACAGAAAGATATTGCATCTTAGACTAATAACAGAGGAAGTAGTAGTATTAAGAAGCAAACTGTATTTTTGTAAAAATTTTACTGGTTGCCTACAAAAATTTAATAACATAAACTTGGGTTGTACGTATTAAAAGATGCATTTGTGGCAGAAAAGTTGCCGTTTCTCCTGAGGAATAACAGGAAGACCTTTCACAGAAAATGGAAGAAATGGATCACCTTCACTGCAAACAACCACGACAGTATAATATGTGAATCCATCCTAAGACGATATGGACGTAGTATTAATAATATATATATATAAAATTATATGTGAATAGATAATTGTTGTTGCAAATAAAACCAAAACAGAAATTTGACTTGGAAAGGTTGTTAATTGCACAGTTACCTTCTTGCTCACTGGCTGTATTTAGGGCTGGTCTCTAGACAGAAAAATTACTCTATTGCAAATACCCACTGGGGTTTCAGGGACCTTGATGCAATTTCTGGCACCTCTGCATATGTCATCCTTTCCTCTCCTGGCAATCTTCACTACCAGTCACCTTTCATTTAAAACAGGACTCCCCGAGGACAGAGGGACACAGAGGAGATGATTTAATGCTTCGTGTTTGAAGCATGCTGCATCCCTGGCCTTCAAGCAAACGCAAGACCACATTTGATCAAGAACTACAGTACACAATGGAGCAGGAGAGTTCACAGAGCCTGTGAAGTAAAGACAGAAAAAAAATATGATTTCTGCCAGACCTCCCCAGAAATAGCATTCTACTTTTTCAGACCCAGATACCTCGGAAACATCAAAGAACACCTTCAAATTCAATGATTCATAAAGCAGAAGGCTTAACTCAATAGATTCAAAATCAATTTTAGCATTTCAAATTAACTGCCGTCAATCACAAAAAAAAAGCCTCTTCCAGATTCCTGTTAATTTGAAAACGTTTTCACCTCACAGCAATGAGAGTAGTAGCTGAGGCTTCTGAAGCTCGCATGCAGTTCTGTCTCATTTTAAGATGTGATGTGACACAGGGGACACATACATAAGAATGAAAATTACAAAGCTACAAAGACAATCACAAGCTAACATAGGATGCTGAGCTAAACATGTTTGCTACCCATCCACAGTAGCTCACCTGATCAGGTGTCTTTTAAAGTGCCTGATGAAGTCTGATCTGGACAATCCGCTACCCTTTATTGTGATACTGCAGATGCTGCATAAAGTGATTCTTTTGCTCAGGCCTTGTGTGGATTTTAAAGGTTATGACAAATGTCTCAGCAGCTGCTGGTGTGCTGGACATGGTGTTGCTAGTGTAGCATCATCTGTGGCCATGCACATCACATGTACAACAACAATAGGGGTCAGACATTTCCTTAATGTTAAAGCGACAAAAGCATTAACGATTGTTCTTGAGTCAAGACTCAAGTCTGTTGAGGACAAGTCTCAAGTCACAGTGTGTGTGACTCGAGTCACAAACTCAAGTTCCCATCTCCGTTTCCTTCACCTGTATCAAGATCTCCAACAGACAGACTTAAAAACACAAAACGAATACAGCCCAATCCTAATTAAAGAAAACATTTTTTTTTTTTGCATGTGTATTAGCTACCTGTCTGATTAGGGATCCCAGTCTCGCTGCCCACGCTGCCATTCTCCTGCTGAGCTGACAGAGTTTTCAGGATAACATGGGTGGCCCCGAGGCGAGGCAATGTGACGTGGGTCAGGTGGGGCAGCGAATGCTTCTTGGCAAACAACTGGCTGGTTTCCCGCCGCTTGCGCAGGAAGCCGCCTTCAGGGAACAGAACTATCCACTTCCTGTCGCGGCTGTGGTAGTATTTGTCTAGGTGATCTTTCAAGTAGACCAGCTGCTTGTCTCGGTGAGCTTTACCCTGTTGGGACAAAGGAGTAACCTTAAGTAAATAAAAATGCATGAACCATCGGTAATTAAGTTGCAGATGTTGCAGGTGCAAGTTATTGCACAAGAGATTCCAGTGCAGACTAAGTTGTTTCAGACGACTAGCCCTCTAAAGAAGGATCTTAAAACTAGGCGACTACATTCAGAACAAGTGCAATTATCTCAGTTTCTTAATTGCCCTAAGGACAGAAAGTGATTGAAGCTAAGTGCTAATTAATTCACTTGATAAGATGGATGCTTTTTGTCAGCATATAAAACCAGACAAATGAAAACAAACTAACAAAAACCAGAGGTTAGATGCAGAACACCATGGAGCACTCAGAGCAGCATTAATGGCACGACTGAAATGGATGCAAAACATGATGGCCTTGACAACATTAAGAGCATTAGCAGTGACGGGACGAGGAGGAGCAGGATTGATTTTTAGCTAGGCCTGGTCAAAAGTCATTTTAAATGCATTAGCATGGCTGGGCTGGACTCTGTATGTGTCATGTGAGCACAAGTACACAACTGTATGTAGTAAGACTGTTTACAACACAAGCAAGATGGATAAATACCTCAGTTATTTTTGACAAAAATACAAATCTGGAGATTTAATCCTACCTGCAGCTAAAAAGTCTCTGATTCACAGACAGACATAGGCATTCAAACATATCATAAACCTACATATGACCTTAAAGCTGTTGCTGTGGTTTGATTGTAGCTACAAGAATGCAAGTAAATGTTTCCCACAGTGTTGCTACTGGATTCAGACTGACTCAGGACCACAGCTCGAGACATTTGTATTGCAGCCTTGGTCTCAGCTTCAGAAACATTACGCCCCTACAACGATGTGTCTGTAACTGAGCTCAACAGTGCAAAGTGCAAAATTAAACATTAAGACATAGTGTATCATTTTTGTCAGTTTGAATTCACTCCACAGTGAAGGTTTGGTATGACTAGATGGCTGAATTGTGACCAGAAAGCCAAGTTGACAGCTGCTAGTGACTGATGTGCACAAGTTCAGCATATTCAAAATATCATCTACAAAATTTATAGCTCTGTAGTACCTCAACCTAAAAACAGGGAATACTATAATGAAGTATGTTTCTAATTTGAAGAGTCTCTCTGAGTTTTAGAGAATACCAACACCACCCAACAAAAAATTACAGCCCTGTGCCATAAGTAACCGTGTTACTGCCATGTTGTGCTGTGCATAATGATGCTGGAGACACGTCTGCCTGCACGAGTGGACAGCAGATGCTTGGGAGGCTGGGGCAGATGCTTGCTGTGCCATGTGGATGTGCGACGCGTTCTGGAGAAGGATGTCAAGAATGTACACACAAGAATGCCAGACAGGATCATGTGGCGAGGATGGCAGTAATGACCAAGCCTGCTGCCGCTCGGCGCAGTGCCTGATGTGAAATTCCATGGCAAAGCATTTCCATGACCTAAAAAATTTAATTCCCTCTTGCCAGGGCTGTGGTGCAGCTCAAAAAGTGAGAGAGGGACATGTGGGCTTTTCATTAATTTTCTCAGTCAAAACAAATCAACAGAGAGTGATGTCGTTGAACATGAAGCAATGATATTTGTAAATTTTTGTCCTATTAAGGCTGTTGCCAGAACGTCTTGTTTAGGACCATGAAAAAAATATATAAGGGAAAATTCAAATTTTCTTTTTTCTTTTTTTTGCACAATGTGTAAAACGCCTACATAGTGCTACTTTTTTCAAACTTGAACAGTCAAGAAGTACCATTGGTGATGGCTTGTCTCATTTGCTGCCTTGTATCACAATAGTTGTTAAACTGTGACATGAACGGTGCACCCTGACTCCAGATGTCTGGCTCACTTTGGTCATATAACGTTCACTTCTAACGTCAGGAGAGAGACTGACTGAGTGGGATGAAGAATCAAAGTCGACTGAACGGTGAGCAGCTTCAACATTGTTCAGTCCCTCTGCCTCTGCCGTCTGCAGACATCAGCCTGATGTCAAGAAGCACAAACAGCAGGAGCAGATGAATCGGCATGGAGACCTTTGTTCTCTGTCTGTGCTGAAACTGACTGTTAACACTGAAGTTACTGTTTACTAATGTAACTGTGGAAGTGGATGTTTGTGCTATAGTAATACCATTTTACAAAAAAAATTGTGTGCCTGTGGTGAGTTATAAACTAGCGTTTTTGCTTGCGTTTTTTTGTTGTGTCACATTCATTGTCAAAAATGCCTTCTTTTTCAAACTTAATGCAGACTGCTGTTGAAAGATCTTTGTGTGCTGCTTGAACTGGGTATTTATGATGTGCCAACATCCTGAGTCCTGTATCATAACAATGCACCAGAAAAGGGATGAAAACCGGCGTTGATGCCTGCTGTCATTAGTTGTGGGAATGAGCGCCAACTATAGGAAATTATCTTTTTAGTTTCTCGTGAGTGGTTCCACCCAAACGCTTTGATATTTTGACTGTCTGTGAATGTGCAGTAAATCATTGTTCCCTGGTTGGAATTAACCTCTCAAACTTGCACGGTATTCCAGGACTTCCCCGACCAATAGGAGGTCTGCAGGCTCCAGGTACAGGCCTGTCAGAGCAGGCTGCTCTGTTCGACTGCCCCTACAACAAAAGGGTCAGCCTGACCCAGTGGGGCTCAGCAAGCCTCTCACACCACTGACCACTTCTTTTATCCCTCTCAGAGGATGCTATGGCTGCAGGAAACTCACCAACATATCTGCTGTGCAGCTGGGACGAGCAGATGGACAGCGGCTCCACTTTTGCAGAGTGAAGGAAAAAAAAGGCCAGCAGTAGCATGGAGGTTTAAGAGTTTGGTTATGACTGAGAGGTCTATGTTTAAATTTTGAGGCCTTTGGGGGGAAAAAACGAGGTGTTGACATGTGAGGGAAAAGAGTCATTCGCCTCCCAGTGATAACTGTTTATGTAGCCTTGAGGCTAAATTACAAACTGAAATAACCTGTTGTCAAGCTCACCGAATGTGTCGTGTTAACAATATGCATCAGAGCCTATTAATGTTAAGCTTCTAATGGCTGAATAACAGGTCTGACAGTTTTTTTAGGTAAGTCATATTCCTCATCTGCAGTTTGTGAAACAAGTTACAGATACAATTGCTCATGTTCATATGTATCAGTGTTTTCATTTAAAGTTTCACCAATGGACAGTAAAAAAACATGTATAATTCCTTTTGACCTACACTGTTTTCAGACACAGCCTGTCTGCAATACTGAATTATAATAATCTCTTTGTTAATCATGCAACATGTCACACATAAGTGAACTTAATATTGTGTTTGGTGGCAATTGTGGGTCTCTTACCTGTCGGATGAAGAAGTCCCCATGGATCAGGGACACTAGGCCAAAGTTGGTGTATTTGAACACATGGTCCATCAACCACATCATTTTTCGTACCACCTGGGAAAAAAGGGAGGAGAAATTCAATGAAAATCTGTAACAATCCCTGCGTGATTTAGCTGAATCCCACATTTGCCTGAAAGCAAAAGCATGCGACTTTGGCTTTGGTGCCAGAACCCCAAACTGATACGGCCCATCTGAGCACTGCCACCCTCATGACCTGCACCGATGCAGCTTTGGCTTACTGTCCTTTCAGTGCTAAGAGGATAAACGGGGCCAGGGATGCAGTTGTTGAGGGGGATCATGTCATCATGTTTGTGCTGCGCAGCTTGACAGCTCCAGTGCAGTGCCAGCCTCAGCCAAAAGGCAAATAAATAAATAAAAACACCACCACCACCACCACCACAGTTGTCCCCATTGTTTTAAACATTCACAGCCAATCTTGACGATGATTTGTACAGGGTGGCAGCACAGCGAGCTACACCTTGTCAAATAATCGATTGTTTGAGTGAAATGTGACAGACTTCACTTCCAGGCTTAACAGATAATAACTTTTCTCCCCTGATGTTCCATTTTCAAACTTGGGCTGCTGACGATATTTTTCAGGAAACAGACATTATTTCTGTATGAGACGAACCTGTAAGTCTGGTTAACTTGTGTTAAGTAAAGTACGTAAAATGTAGTGGCCACATGTCAACCGTAGGAATTAAAAAAAAGCAGCTGAGCCCTTAGCAACCTGCACTATAAGGTATTCTATTGCACAATATATGCTTATCTAATACGTGGACTTTGAAGGTCCACATGATACGTTGTTATCTGTGGAAATGAACAAATTTCATATTGGAACAGGTGAAGGGGTGCGTGCACTGACATTCCGACATGTTAGGCTTCCTCGCCGTGAAAATGATCAGTGCGAAAGAATGCAAAGCAGGAGCTGATCAAAACTTTTCACACCTGTTCCTGGCTCTGTGGAGTGCTCGCAACTGACATTTTGTAATTTGAATGCAGCAAACCACAGCATTGCTTTGTGCCACCGTCTGCGTCAACTGTTTTGACTAGACAGAATTATCATCTTATCTTGCAGCTCTCTCCTCTTCTTGCACTAATCACGATTAACATTTAATTAGAAAATCAGATCATGTTGATCTGAACCTTGGTCTCATCAATGTTTTGTGCAACTATGGATTGGCAAAACAAAGTGAGAATTAAAAGACTGGCAAACCTTTTGCAAACTAGTTTCAACAAACATTTTTAGAGCAGCGTGTGCAATTCTATAGGAACTCTTATTTGCAGTGACAGTCATATTTCTCCCTCTTCTTACCGTGCCCTTGTCTTGCAAGCACATCATGAGGGTGCACACATCTCCTGTGGATTGGTGGTTGACAATGACCATGGCTTCCTCTTCAGAGATGGGCCGTACGTCGTCGCCCCACTCCGTTACTGCGAGGCAAAATGAACAAGACATAATGGTTTAAGAGGCTGCGCAAATGATTTGATTGAAAAGGTCCCCATAGGCTTTCTCTGACACAAAGCTTCTGTTTTCATGCTGTGTTAAGTTACTATAAAGTTGATGTAATATATTTATGGGTATTTTATGAAGTGCTGGCAAGTAATATCAACTTTCATTATTGTCACACAATAACATTTTACCAACACTGCCTAAATGTCCTAAACAATCTTTAAGGATATAAAATACAAGCACAATCATTTCTACTTAGTACCAGACACTGCACTTGTGCGTCTAATTCTTTTTTTTAGCAAGAATTTATTTTTAGAGGAGAACACAGCAGGTACTTGACAAAGATAACTGCCTGAATATCCTCAGTTTGAAGACCTAATCATAAGGCTTCGTGTCAACATAAGTCAGCAGACTTGTTGGTATGGGAGCTCTCTGCCTGAAATAACATTTTTCGTTTGGATAAGCAGTAGGTTAACGTCCACATCCTGTTACAACAGGATATTAGGCTCATTTGAGTGTCCATAAATAATACTTCCCTCTCCACTGACACCATACAAGGCAACAATGTATGGCTTAGAACACCACCATGGCTTTGTTCACTGTCAAAGTGATAAAAATAATACACAGCAAAATAAAAGGTGTAGTTCTTTGGACCAAGGACACGCACATCAGACACTGTACACAGATACATCAAGGTCTCATCTACCCACAAAACAATTTTGATCATTATTTAACAAAAATGTTGTCAAGACATGACTCATTTCCTATTTTTGTGACTTTACAGCCAGCTTCATTCAAATATTAGAGCCAAATAACTTGGATTTAAAGAATTAAGCTGAATAAGCGATGCAGACACCAAATCAATGATTAGACACTCATTCACATCAATTAAAGCTTATGATTTTGTATTCTCAACACAGCAAAAAACAGGGTTGGCTTGCAATCATTGAAACGACACCTTTAACTGGTGATGCAGCCACACAGAGCAAATCATAAGAAAAGAGATATCAAAGGTTCTGTGATCTTCTGATCGGTCGAGTATCTCATTTAAAATCAAGAGGTACTGGCACAGTCATGTGTAAATAAATGTTCTCTACCTAATGAGTACACATTAAGTCATACCATACATAAGGTCATAGGCTTGCCAAGGTTGATAAAATCTCAATTCCAATTATTTTGAGTAGTTACTGCTTTGTGTTACCCAGGTCACAAGTGAACACAGGAGTGCCTTAGCTAACCAGAATCTCACCTTAGGAGATTGTTTTTTCCCCAGGATGGTGAAATTGACTTGCTCGACTCTGCTTGATGCCTGATATTCTCACCCTAACTCCAACCAATCTCACTCCTCATGTCTAAACCAGACCAACTAGTCAATCAGAGGCAGAGTGGCGTGGGTCATGACTTCATTATCCTGGGAAAAAAGTTCTCATACCTGCAGGCAGGACAAACAGAGTATATTAGTCAAATGCTGGGTGGCACTAAAGGTAGAGTACCTGCAGCTAAATGATAAGAATTACTTGGATAAAACAGTAAAAGCACAATATAACACGGTCTGTTACAGCCTGTACTTTGTTGTAAGATCATGGATACAAATGTGTGAGAAAGAGGCCCTGCTCGTTGAAACCTGCCGAGTGACAAAGCAACTGAAATGGTGAGCTGCAGTAAAAATAAATAAATGCTGATAAATGCTGCGTCACAAGGTGCAGGGATAAGCTAGCAAGTTCAAGTACAGGGGCCTAGAGCTACCAAAATTAGAATTAACCGATGAGCAGTTAGCTGACAGTTGTAGAGCTCACCTTAAGTAAAGCTCTTGAAAAAACAATGAAAACATGATAGTGTTTAACTGACTTAATATTTTCTCTGGCTGGTAAAGTTACTGAACTAACCAGTGTCTCAGAACCTAATGAAATGGATGTCCATCAATCCTCTGCTCTTTCTTCCCTGATTTACACTGTCAGGCCTCAGAGCATACAGGTTACATTATGGACCATTCATCTGTATTTGACTGTTGATAGGAAACACACAGCAGCTGCAACAAAAGGAGGAAACACGGCTGTGAGATGAGGGGATGACGACAACAACAGCCCAAGCGGAGAACATATGAGTTTTCTTTGGAATTTAAATGCACTTCAGCAGCTCTGAATATTAACGGGAAGCGAGGTGGTGCAAAAATTTAGCTGGACTGTTTATGGATCTTTTTATTGGGAATCCCCATATTTCAAGTTGGGTCCAACCATCTCCATAAGTTCTGTGTAAGGCAGTTGTTGCGTAATGAAACAGAGGAAAGGGTGTGTGTGTACAAGCCTTTGGATGTCGAATGAGCAAGCACTTCCTCTCTGTGTGGGAGTCGACACTAGCAATGCTGGCAGATAAGGATTAACCGGAAATGTTGTTATATACCAAGTTTAACATTTTATTGGGAGAGAACTTGGCATTCATGCAGTAACAAACATCTACAAGGCACAGGATTGACATATTTGGTGCATGACAAAATGTTAAAGGACCACAGAAGAAGCCAAGACCGCCCATATTTTTGAAGTAGTCAAACAGATTTTAAAGTTCAAACACCCTTAAAGTTCTTTTTCTTATTTTAATGATGACTTTCCTGATATACACAATGCAAGCAACAAGCAAGTTATACAATGGAAAAAAGATGATATACCAGTGTCTCCACTGACAGCAGCCTGAAAAGACCAACATGGCTTGCCGCTAATGTTTGAGTAAGAGGGGAAACTTCCACTTTCACTGTAAAATCTCATTTTATCGCTCCTGCTACTGTTCTGTCTTTGTACACAAAAAGTGTCAATTTACCCAGGTCATACACTCTCATTTAATGAAGGACATCATCACGCAAGCACAAACTGAGTACACAAAGACAGCTGTAGGAAATCAGCTCAGAAGTAGTCCAGTGTACAATATGGTAATAGTTCTGAGCAAGGCTGAACGTGGTACGTTCATTGCAACTGTAGCAGTCAAGTACAAAATTAAGTGACAAAGGCTCTGTAACTGGGATGCTGAGGAATCAAATTAAACAACACATCTGATACAAATCGGAAATGAACAATCTTTAACTGTAGCAGATATGTGACCATCAAAGTCAAAAATAATAACTGCCTAAATAAAGCTGTAAAATGACGAGGGAGCAATTTCTAATTATTGAGCTACTATTTTCCCTCAAAGTCCGTAACCTCAATTGGGAAGTTGACGAGTGGAGGCTGCACGGCTATCAGCCACTATCGGACCCGGTTTCCGCCAATACCGATAATTTGTAAAGTATCCTTTCACGGGCTGTTAATTGGTCGAATGGATTAACTGACCTATCTTTACATACAAGACGCCAAACTGAGGATCAGGAGCAATAAAGTGCTTTTAAATGTCTCAAAATATTTCTATGCACAGTCATTCACTCACACTCACACACACACACACACACACACCAGTAGAACAACTGGGACCACTCTGGGATTCAGTGCCCAAGAACACTTCGAAATGCAGCTGGAGCAGAGGATCAAACCACAGACCTTCCAATTAGGAGGAGACCCTCCTAATTGAAGGGTCTACCTCCCGAGCAACACATGCCTCAACATTCTGATCATTGCGTCAACTATATCTCATGTGGGCAGGTATCCAAATACAGCAGGCCTTTAATGTTAAAACTGTGCAATTATATGCAAGCACAGACTCTACTGAAAAGTGAAAGATCTGCTTTCATAAACCCCGGAGGAAAGCATTTGAACCAACCTGTCAGATTAACCATTTCAATAAGACTCACAGTAAAAGGCCGAGTCACTTCCCTGACAGGATAGTTTTCAAAGACAAAGGCTGCAAGCTGGCCACATTTCACTTTGAAATTGAACTCACTTTACCTGCTGCTAGCTCTTCAGCATGTTCAAAACTAGATTTAGTCTTGTAATGCTAATGCACAACTCTTTCATTCTCTTTCATTCAGCAGTTCATTAGCAGATATGGGAGAAAACACTGCATGGTTGCAAACATTAACAATAATTGCAAGTATTCAATGCACAAGGCTCACTGATGTTTATTAGAGTTTATTATATTATTTTTCAGTCACGGATAAGAAAGCCACTTAAATCGACATTCAAGCTCATTAACTGCTGTTTGGCGCATGCACTGACTATAGGATGACAGCATGGTAATTTGTTCATTCCATCTTCATTCCATAATGCATTTTTTAACATTGCCTAAGCTGCAGCCAGGCAGTGCAGGGTGCTTTTGAATCTTCCATCAAAACATAAGCTCACAAGTTCGCTCTCTGAGGTTAGAGAAAGTGGTTTTTTAAAAATTGGACAGACGGGGACAAGTTGTTGGCATGTTCAATTTAGGACTTTGTTTCACCTCCAGCCCTCCGGAGAATATGATCAACCCTCAAGAGCACAGGAATCGAGAGCATACTTGTAGGAAATGACACATCTGTGACACCTGACAGGGTAGTGTAGGGTGTAGGTACCCTAAAGGCAATGTCATTTCATAAGGAGCATGCCTTCATGCTTGCTGAAGTCCCCATTGTTGCTAGAGACGAGCGTAAATGATATCACAGAGATGGGTCATCTGTCAGAAAGAATACATTAGGGAAATTGTCTTTGAGAGATGACACAGTTAGCGCAGCAGGATGACAGCCATGCTGCAGGCACACCGTCTAATCCGCTATCTGTGGTCAGCTAAACGGCATACAGCTGACCTTGCTGCTCATCTATACTACTTTCTCTCTCTCTCTAGAGAAGGAGTTAGATGTGCCAAGGCATTATACCATCTCCCTCTTAAAATGTGACTGTTCACATAGGAGAATGGCTAAAGAGGAAAGTCTTTAAAAAAAAGACCTGTGTGGCAAACCACAGTAGAAAGGGGAACATTTTCATCAATAGTTAAAGATTTCTGGTTACTGGGTCAACTGGATGATGAGCGAACATTAACACCGCTAAATTAACGCAGGCAAGACTTTCTGCTTTTATATTTTGAACATATTCCGCCATGTTTACTCACTTTTCTAGAAACTGGCAGCCACTCTAACCCTGATCTTCAGTTACAAGGGACCTACATGTTTAAAAAACGTAGCAAAGGACACAGACTGCACTAATCATGAGTAGAGCTGGGCCGGTATTAGCTGACTGCAAATATTTTATTACTGATGTACACATTGATAAACAAAGTGAAATTGCAGAGCAGAATTGCCAAAGAGTTTATATAGTCAAATGTAATAAGGTCTGCGCAGCTCATACCTTGGTCACAATTTTTATAAAAAAAACAAAAAACAAATTTGAGCAAGCCTTTCTTTAATCATCAAAATCAGCAGGATTCATCTTCTGGGGTCAATTAAAACCTACAGAGTGTGTGGCCATTGATCCAATAGTTAAGATATTGCAATTTGGAGCAAAGGGATCGACCAAGCAGTACTGCTACCCTTAGAGCTATGGTGCTGGTGTGGAAAGTGTGTGATGAATGTACAGCATTTATACAGCACTTTCCTAGTCTACTGACCACTCAAAGTGCTCTACAATACATGCCGCAGTCACCCAGTCTCACACACATGTATGCACTGATGGCAGAGTGAGTGTAGGCTAGGAGCACTAATGTCAACAACACTTTTGGAGCAGATGAATACAGACGTCGATGTCATTTAAATATGAGAAATGTGTAAACCACATCTTAAAGCATGAGTCATGAAATAGAATTAAAGTGTCTCAACAAGACACGACGTACAGCATTTTCAAAATGTTTTATCCAATATGTAAAACAATTATCACAGCCATGATCCAACAATGTAGAAACAGGTTATATTCAGTGCAAGACCTAACGCGCTAAAGAGCATCCATTTATCAAGCCCAGCCCTGTAGTCTCCACACTGCCTTAATGGAGTGAATGGTTCGCATGAATCGCCTTTAATTTCTTGGTCTCATTAAATGCTAAAAGCTAACTTGAGCCCATCTGTTGCTTCTAAGCGTTTGTTGTATCAATTACACCGCAACACAATAACATTAAAAGATGGACTTATCACATAATGTGTAGTTCATCTATATCAATCCTCCAGGGAGTGAACAATCAGCCTCCACTGATACATACAGGTTTCAGAGCCTCGGAATAAAAGTGATGCTAATTGCGATTCAAGCTATCGACCTCTCAACTGACCTCAATCTGCAGTGTCATTATTCCATGCTGGCTCACTTCCTTCACATGCGCTACAAGACATAACTGTACATGCATCTCAACTTACAGTATCTTTTGATGGACTATACACATTAAACTTTTACCAAAGTCTTCTGGCAAGACAGCAAAAGTCTCCATACCACCAAGAAAAGCTTTAAAAAGAGCTCAGTGTGAATGCTTTTAGAGACATTTTTTCCCCACAGCGGATTATATCACAAGATACACATTTGTACCTTCTTCTTGTGTTATTTCTGGGACTCTGCCTTTGCATCGATAACAAAAACCGGGTCAGCATACACAAAAATTGTTTAAAACACCAGAAATGATCCAATCAAACAGCAGACGATCAGAAGACTTGACAAAAATCTGACACACGACGTGGCGCAGAATCACAAAGCTGTATATGGTGTTGGGAAAACAGGTGCAGCAAAGATGCAATTCAGGACAGTCAGGGAGACGTCAATCAAGTATGATCTATACACACCCACACAGCCCAGAGAATAAGTCTAATCAGCCAAGCAACTGATAACACTTGTGTGGGTGCACCGTGGCTGTACACAGACTCTAACAAATGAAGAGCCACTTCAAAGTGAAACGATACACACTGAATTTACTCCAGTCCGAATTGGGGAAATGTGATCATTCTTGTACCAAAACATTCACAAGAACATCCTGTTATTTACAGCACCATCCTAAAATAGAAGCTACGCGCACAAAACAGAAATGTGACAAACTTTTCTTTCTGTTTTGAGGAACCTGATCATATTTGGTATTAGAACTGAAACAATCAGCTGATCGACAGGGAATTTGGTTATTTTTGATGAATTGGTTTATTCGCTGGGTCCAGCTAGTCAAATGTAAGAAAGCTGTGGCAGTAAACTGAATATCTGTGGACATTTACTTGAAGAGAACAAGCTGAATAGGTCCCGGACTGCAAGAAACTATAGCAGGCTTTTATTCCCACTATTTTCTGAAATTTCTGAGACTAGTGATTAGTGATCAGATTAATTGATACTAGAAATCATTTGTCGCCACACTACTTTGTGGCATCTACACAGTGGCATTTAAATACCTCAAACAGGCCTCTCACGCATCATCATAGACTATTTTCATTATCAATTCATCTGTCTCGAAAACATCACAAAAGTATTTAGTTTAAGCTTATGGGGATCTGGGAAACAAGTATGCAATCAATGTCTGCACTCTAACAGTCATCATCTTTGATCTCTTCACAGGTCCAACAGACCACCCACTCATGGAACATGCAATGAAAATTTAATCCTGCTGGCTTTACTGCACCTGTTTGTGTGTGACACTCCGATCAGGCCTTACACAGTTGTTTTTGTCAACAACAGGGAAAAGAGGGTCAGGTCAAATGACAATACAAGTCACAGTAATGCAAAAAATACCTGACAAGACTCCAGTGAAGTGTTCAAACTGTCAGAGGCTTTCTGTGGCTGTCCAACAAATGATCTTTTTTTTAAAAAAAGAAATTTCAGGATGATTCATTGTTGGTGCATAAGCTGTCAGTTCTCTGAAACATCCAAACGAACAAGATCAATCCCTCAAAGGGGCTAATGAATTGTAGTTACAGTAATTTATTGCACCATCTGTGTTGTACTTTTGCAGACACAAACTGAAAAGACATATAGCAAAATACATACCTAAAAAAAGCCTTGAGGACAGCGTTGAAGTAAAACCATGCAGGAAATTTAGTGTTAGCAGAACATGAGATGGTAACTTGATTTAAATACCATGAAGATTGTGGAGTAGGTCTGTGGGTCTTGATGTTACAGCAACATATTTCTGCTCCTGAAAAGTAGCCTCAATGATCATGTGCAAGCATAATAAAATAAAACACACTGGAAGAAGGTTGATGATGAACTGCTAGGTGAAGCAGTCAAGCTGATTGAAACACATTTCAATCCAATGTCACCAAGAATTGAACTCAAGCAGCTGTCATTATTACATTTCTAAAAGAACAACAAGGCGGCTATCGGAGCAATGAAGGCTTCCTGAAACCTCCATGGTCAACGTTTTTGAAGCCTTCATTGATAAGCATTCTGTCGAATCCATGTGTATATGATTAAACGCTTCTCACAAGTCAACCTGTTTGATGAGTGCTTCAAGTATCTTTTGTCTGATTGAGTACTGCAGCCTGGCTCCGATATAAGACCAAGAATACCAAGACCTGAAGAACTTGAGTCTGATTGTGTCTCTTTGGTGCAACATAAAATGCTTCTTGTACACACCCCAGTGTACCTAACTAGGTAAAAAAACAGCCATCAGAGCTTTTGGGGGCAGGCAGAGTTTAAAGACGTTAAGAAACACTTATTATTCCACTCTTGGGAATAACGAGAGAGCATTGACACTCTCACCTTCACTGTAACTTAATGACTCAAACTAGGCCTAAATGAGAAGCTTGAGATTTCTTGTAAAACAGGGGCAGTCAGTCTCGAAAACTTTCTAACAAATAATCGCGTCTTTTTGTCGATATTGTCCCAGTGATAAAAATAAGCAGTACGTGTCTATATCTGGTACTGATTCTATATTATCTATAAAGCACCAGTGTTCTGCTTCTCCAGCAGAGGTGATCCAACGTCCTTCTTCACAGACAGTTTACCTTAAACATAATTTACAGCTGCTTCTTCCGAACAGTAGTTGAAATATGTACTTTAAGTATGACAGCAAAGCTATGACCTTGAACAAATCCAGGAGCCTGTAAACTGTTATGTGTTGTCCAGACTCAAAGTCCATTTACACGGTGCAGGGAAATGGCGGGTACACAGAAGTGCCTTGTGTAGCAAAGGTAACAGGGTTGATCGACCCATCCTTGAGGGCAGGTCACAATGCCAGTGCTTACATATGGCCTTTGACTACTGCACCTGAATCATGACCTCTCCACAAAAAGTATTTTATCTGAGACTATGCTCATGTCGCCGGTGTTTATTGTTCTGTACCAATTAAGTTTCATTTTGTGTGAGACTGCACACACAGTACTTTTTTGTGATGTGGCCAATATCTGACATCAGTCTACATAAGTCATACTTCTGAGCTGACCCCCACAAACAAATAACAGAATCAAAGATTTAACCCTTGTATAGGGTATAAGTATACAAAGACAATGGAGAGCAATTACATTAAAGTGACTGTACATGGCATGTCACTGTGTTACAGTGTAATTAATTGCAAAATAACAAATTACCCACGGTCACTTCTTTTATTTTAGTCTGTGGCTTGTTTAAAAATCATTTTACTTGACATTATCACATGGCTCCATTCAGCCATCGTGTTTTTTTTTTTTTTTAACACACATCATGTGAGTTCTGCTGCAATAAAGTGATGTAACATGGCACACAGCTGCAAAAAAGTATAAATTCTGATACGACTGTTGAGACTAAGGTCATGTTAGAGCAAACCTGGTTTGTGACCAAATAAGCAGCAGAGAGAAAAAAAAAACTTGACTTGACCATTTTACCTGTTAAGCATATGAAATGAATTTAAGTGCCATACTTCAAATCAAATTACAGTGTATACTATATCTGACTTAAACCTTAGCCACTGTTGTTCACACGACACGTATCTCACTTCCACTTGTCAATCAAAGTGCGTAACACTTATTGCTCAACACAAGACCAGGTGTTCTATAGGCTGAAAGCTTTGCATTATTAATCAGTACTCCATGTTGCTCCCCATGTTCACCACTTAGCAATTTGTAAGCATTTTGCTCTGTGCAACCAAACACCACTGACTGCCTGAATCACTTCAAGATACTCAACCAGCCAGTTGAGTGGAACCAACAAACACTTAAGGTATCCTGCTGCTCATCAAACACATGTGTCAGCTAAATGTGTTTCTTGTACTATCTATGCACAATTATCATGAAAAACAATTACACCACCTTGACTGTACTTGGTAAAGCAAGCCATTACGGCCACAATTAACTATTAATCTGCCCGCAATCTTCTCACTTAGTTCATGAAATGTGACAATCACAATTTGAGAGCTGATATACCCAAATTAAATAACTTGTTTCTGACTTATTTCCAATTCAGGAGAAGAAAAAAATATGTTGGCATCCATACACTAGTCAGTAATCATCAGCTGGGGAACAGCTAGCTCCAGTTTGTGTCTCTCCTGTATTTCACTGAAGTCACACAGAGGTGAGCACCAGAGGTCCAGAAGATCATCATTTCCAAAGGTCCTCAAAGACTCTTCTAACCATTTAGATGACAAAGATAAATATCCCTGTATATAAGCAAATAAACTGAAGTAATAAAGAAATATGTATATATCAATATAACTAATACCATTATGTTTACATGTTTATTAAAAATTCAAATTAAGCAGAGACACAGCATCCTAACTTCTTGTGCAGTAAAGAGAATCTTTTAATCCAGATAGTTTGAAGAGTCTTTGAGGATTTTGGGAATACCTTCAGAAAAGCAGTAAGTCTTTAGTTAAATGACCCGCTGGGCTTTCTAAACAGAGTGTAGGTCCAGTGTATGTTTCATTAATACAGAGGTTTATCTCTGTGCCCTGAAAGTAAATACACGAAGCATAAACTGTGGCTACCAAGCAACTTCACTGGTTTTGGAGCAATGTTGTGCACCCTTACCCAATTGTAAACTACTGAGTTCAGCATGCAAACACAAAGCATCTCTGCATTCAAGGCAGCACACGGATCAATAGCGATGTGTGTACATCACAAATTGTCTTACTTGTATAACCTGCAATCCAGCCCCATGAAGACACCATGGCCAGCAACCATTTGAACATGACTCCTTCAATGTGCCAGAAAGCGGAGCTGTCCCATATTCTCAGCGGTTGCAGTAGCAGCAGGTATAAGCAGTAGGATGGGATGGCTACACAGTTGTTGAGGAACATAAACACAAAACGGAGCACAGACTTGAGCAGAACCCAGCCCAGTTTGCCGGCCCCGTCCAAGAGCTGTGCCATCCTGATACACACCGTCTGTAAGAGAGACACACAGCAGCAGTAGTTAGTATCTCGGCTCGGCTTGCTTGATAAAAGTAAGGACGAGTCACGTGTGTACACAACATTATGCTTACTGTAAAGAAACGGGTGCGCTTCGAGCGGGACACAAATCCACAAAGACACCCAACGTTATACAATACACTCCGGAAACAGAGGCGCGTGTCTGCCGCTAACCGGTTGAGGGTGAGGCTCTTTCGTGGAATTTAAATGTACCAACACGCGTACTGGATTCTGTCTTCTGAATATTACTCAAGAGGATTTAACTGTGGTTGTTATTCGTGACATCATCCTAGCTAACGTTAGCTGCCTAGCCTTAACAGTTAATACATGCAACGACAGGACCATAAAAGGACCAGTCGCACGGGACGTGGTTGACCACTTCAAGACACGCTAGCTAGCAGTAGGTAGGGTTAGCATAACGGGAACAGATGTTGAGAAATGTGCCAGGTATGACAACTCAAGGGCAATAAGATTATTGCCCAACACGCTGGCACGAATAATAGCGATAGCTAAAAAGCGTACACGGTCCAGCATTTTATGAGACAATACTCTAAGCGTTAACACGGACCCTGGGTGCCTGGTGCAAAGCGCAATAACCGTGTGCCTCATCCAGAATATAGTCCGACCCTGTAATGTAGTAAAAGTCTGGCAGCTCGTGTTACTCACCCGATTAATGTCGCTGAAGCATCCAAGGACGGCCAGAGATGTAACTAATTGTTGGAGCGAGATAAATTGTGTCACGTGTAGCTAACCTAAACGGTTAGGTTAGCATTTTTTGCTAGTTAACATGGCCAGTCTCGACCAAATCCAGGGACAGTAGTGGAAATGTCTAAAAACGTTACAACAAACCCCGCGTGATAAAACCGCAGTTGTACCCATTTAGCTAACGTTATCTATGGTTGCTCGGGCACGGTAAATCCCCAGGGGCGCACCGTTAGCTCGCTAGCTAGCTAGCAAGCAAGTCCACTTGAGCGTCGCTGGCTCCATCTCAGTCAGAGACACCGGGATAATTCCACCGATGCATCATCATCATCATCGTCGTCATCGTCAAGTTAGCTAATGTTAGCTAAAGAGCTCCCATAAGCGAATAAGGACGAGAGGCCTCAGCGCCGCGACTGAGATAAACGTTGTGCAAACTATAAACGACAAATGCACAGCTAATATGAAGGACGGCTATTTTGTGTGTCTAGGGTGGCAGGACCCGCTATCCTTCTCCAGAGCCCGATTCACACAGCGTCAACGTACGCAAAAAAATCAAGAATGAGAACGGAAGTGGCTCTTCTTTACCCTCACAATAAAAGTTAGTTGTAGGTGGGCATATTTCCACACAAATGTTGAGATAGGAATTGAAAACCTTGATGCTTTGCCTTAAATTATCTAAACACAATCTAAAAAGTTACTTTTATATGCATACTAAACAAATGATTTATTGTGCCACTCATGTTTATACTTTAGTTTCTTTTCAGTAAATAAACAAAAAAAAATGAAACGAAATCATACGCTCACTCTGAAGACACTAGAATGTATTTGCTTTTAACCTACAGTTAATATTAAGTACGACTTTGGGATTTGATGTTTTTATTATTTTTAAACGAACGCTTCATGTGCTGGAAAAAATCTTTTATTTTGAAAGCCAAGTGCGGAAACGTCATTTTTATTCGTTCTAACTTAGCGCTGTTCTGACTTGACTCGACCCGACGCCAGATTCCAGCCATTAAGTGCGCAGGCTCTCTGATTTCAAGCGCTGATGGGTTCGGCATCTATAAACACGATTTTATATTGTTGTGACTAAATCTTAAATTAAGACAGTAACTTATTTTAAGATTGTGGGTTCACTGTCAAAATCGATGTAATCGGCTTAATTTTAACCAGAAAGAGCGTGCTTAGCAGAGTTTTCAACCTTTTTAAAGCATTTTAGAGTTTGGAAAGATTACATGGAAAGCACAAGATTGTAGTTTGGTGAGATATGACATTCAATGCTACGCTGTAGGAATTAACAAATAAAAGTGTCTGTTCAAAAAGTCTAAATTTAACAGTGTGATTCAGACAAGTCTGGGACTGACATCAGAGATGTTAGTGCCCTCAGACATTGATGTCCAGTTAATGACTATGGTCTGCCCCCTGATGGCCCTTTATGTCATTACACTCCATGCAGTACAGATGACAGTAAATCCAAGGACACTCAATAATAAATCGCCCTCGAGATTATTGCATGCGTAAAATACTGTTGGGTTAAGAAAATCGACAGGGAATTAAAAACAATCTTATGCTTAAATTATTCAGTATCAGACTATTCTGAAGGCCAGTGAAACAACCGCATTGCATTGTGTCCTTTATATCTGTTCAATATTATTTTGAAAGGATTACACTCGGTGCACAGAATTAAAAGTAAATCTGAACTTTTAATCATTAAGAAAATATGTACATATTCAGTTGCTACACAACAATACATGTCAAGGCTGAAACTGTTTTTGATGATAAAGCACTGAGAGGACATTCGCTAAAAGCGAGCATATGCACCCCTCTGTGGAGCAGGCTGAGCTCCACCCTGCTGCAGCTGATGGCGGAGCTGCTGGGAGTAAGGATCCTCCAGGGATTTGACAGACACTGTCATCTTGGGTCCGGTCTTCCACTCGATGCCACTCTCATCCACCACAGAGGCCTCTACACTGACAGCATGAGTGCCCAAGATGGAGAAATTCAGCAAGAACTGGGTGCTGAAGTAGTCGTTGTGTGGCTCTACCCGCAGCTCGATCTCATTAGTTTTAGTCTCAAGTGGAATCTAAAATGAAAACAAAAAAAATAAATAAATAAATGGGAGCACAAACGCTAGAAATAGCATCATCTGTAAATAGAGTATATAGCAAAAACTAGACACCTTGTAGTCGGGTCCTGTCTTGCTCTGGAGAACTGAAGTGACACTGAGGCAAACAGACTGAATCTTTCTGAAGAGTCCTGGAGTTGAACCATGCTGCACCACTCCCTCCACCTTCAGAGTCAGCTGCTGACTGTTCTGCACTGGGATCGGTTCACTCGGAGTTCGTGGAGAGGGAGAGAGGGCAAGCTGGAAAAACACAAGCATATCTGGGTGAGCCTTGAGAGAGCTAAAGGATGAATAACACACAGAGCTGCTGCTGTACAGCAGGTCACCATGATCTTTTTGCTCTTTACGCAAATCACCAATTAAAGTGATTTAAATGAGTGACTGTACCTTAATGCTTGTAGTCTGGAGCTTTTGAAAGAAATACCTCTGAAAAGACAGCGGGACCTTGAGCAAAGCTATGACAGCATCACAGAGACAACCCGTATGCTGCAAAACAACAACAGCGAACAATACATTTTCATTATTGACATTATAAACAATTTTCTGCTGCTTATTTCCATGTTTTGCTCTTTCGTTTTAACAGGTACAAGTACCGTTGAGATAAAACCTCTTCTTTGAGAGTGAAGATGAGAGAACAGACAAGATACAGTTAGGATGCAGACAGGTATGAGCTCCTCTAAACGATCTTAAACAACTGAAAAACTGGAATTACTACTTGGAGGTTGTACACATCTGCCATCAAGTCAAGTTTCAGACTCGTATAATATATGTAATGAAGGACTTTGATTGATATTAAGTGTATTTTTTGTGGAAATTCTAACTATCACTACATTGATATGTATGATTCTGGTGAGTAACTTCCAGTGAGAAATACGGTGTCTTAATTTAGAGACCACTTATGCAGAGCAGTACTGAGAACTGAGAACCTCATCACATGGTGTTCCAACAATCACCTGAAGCTCAATATCATCAAAACCAATGAGCTTGCGGTGGACTACAGCTGCAGTACACACATCTACGCAGTCACTGTGTTATGCTGCTGACTAATGACCTAAAAAGGGTTTTTGCATAACATAATGAAGTTAGATTGAAGTTGGCCTTTGACCTTTTGGATATAAAATGCCATCACTTCATCACTTTATCCTATTAGATATTCGTATGAAATTCTGTCATAATTAGTGCATTAATCCTTCAGGCTTAAAATGTGATTTGTGAGGTTTAAGTGACCTTGACCACCAAAATGTATTTATTTCACCCTTGAGTCCAAGTGGATGCTTGCGCCAAATTCAAAGAAATAAAGAAAGTCCCTCAAGGATTTCCTGATATCAAGTTCACAAGAAAGGGATGGACGGATGTGCCAACAACCAGAACACATGATGCCTCCGGCGTCGGCTGTCGCCAACACAGAGACATACAAATAATGAAAAGTGGAAGCGTAGCAGCAAAACATAATACACAGTCAGTCATTTGTACTGTGCAAATCCAGACATCCTGCGGCTGAATTATGAGCAAAAGCAACATAACAATTTGCAAACTCCACGATCACAAGGTTCTTGATATTAATCTCACCAGGAATGAAACAGGAGGGTGTTTCTTGGTGAGGCCCTCCACTTCCTCCAACACACGACTGAAGACTGACATCATCCGCCGTTCATATTCACTCTCTGTCTGGACTGACCCCAGGGTGCCATACTCCTGAAAACTAGATTACAGAGACAGAGAGACGTAATTTGTCCCAGTCCAATGTCTAACAGTAAAATGCCTGAGGGGATGTGTGTTATGGCAAAGTACTCTGAACAGAAAGCACTCAAGTACATGGCGCTGTGAAAAACATTTTTCTCTAATTAAATAAGATGGATTTATTTTCATAACGTCAAATGTGCAGATAACAAAAAAGCTACATCCATACATCATGCTGTAGTACATTACATGACACTCCTTAACAAACTCAATGATGCATTAAAACCACATAGACATTTTCCCCTCACACTTTACTGCCAAAGGAACTACCTTTTCTTAGCCAGTGAAAACCCTCTAAACCAAGGAGAAAAATAAGTTACAAGTCATTTTACTCTACAGCAGTTTTCTCAAAAGTTTGGAAAAAGACATGATGAAATCTTGACTAAATCTAATTTTAAACCCTCTCCTAAAAAGCACCCAACAAATTCACACAAATCCCACTGTTCCACCTACAACAGTCCTCACCTGGCTGCCTGTGGGTCCAGGATCAGTGCTTCTATTACATGAGAGACAAGCAAACAGCTCTGTTGTTGCCTGAGCAGACAGTTAAAGAGAAATGACCGATACCAAAGAGACAAGACATCAGAGCTGAGAAACCACGGTCACCAAAAAAGACTAAAGTGGGATGAGACCGAGCCATGTTTAAGGATACAGCTCCACGTTGCGTAGGGTGGAATAATCCGCGTCAAAGGACGACTGGTGTAAATCAGCGTAGCGAGCTGCAAGACTTCTGAACTCGTCCATGCAGACCTTCATCTGGAAAAAAGAAAAACAGAAGTTACTTGATGATTAACTGCTTTTGGATCACATCTAATCTTCTTGGATGTAAAAATCCCACTGGACAGTGAAGCAGAAGTCATGCCAGACTTTTTCACACCTGCTGCTGGATTTTCATCCACAGCCCCACTTTTACAATGTATATATTATACATATTACTTTATATATAATTTCCTAACATTAATTTAATGTGAAAAAAACAACAACCATGCACAGACAAGCTCCATCTAGCAGTACTATGTGTTTTACCTGCATGGCGATGCGGCCGCAACGCTGCAGGTCATTGCCTGAGGTGAGGGCGATGGTGGTGGCAATGGCAGGAGGAGGGCTGGTCTTCAAGCTGTTGCAGGTACAAATGAGCTGCGACAAGGCTTGCAGGGTGTCGATCCGCAGTTTAATGAACTCGCATTGGAATGTAAGTGGGCTCAGAGGTGTGCTGGCAGCCTAGAGAGAGGGATTAATCCGGTAACAGCACACAAACACTATAGTTAGAGAGAGACACAGGTCCCATAGAGATGACCTAACAAGATATGGTCAGGCATTAGATGAGTAAATCCATCAACAGTTTGAGATGCTGCAAAATCAGCTTTAGTAGTGAGACTCTCCAGAATATGAGCTGCTTTAAGCATCTGTCACTGGTGAAGCAGCAGGAGGAGGAACGGTCTTAATGTTTTTTGACAAGCATATGACTGGTGGTGAACTGACTGTGAGGGAAGCGATGCCCTTTTGGTAGGAGCGCAGGGCCTCGGCGATGGCACTCATAGCTCCGCTGTAGTCTCCATCCTCCACGTGACTCAGGCATTGCTCAGCCTCGGAAAACTCTTTCAGGCTGTTTAGCCAGAAGTAGAAGTGCTCCGACGCCACACGGGTCCGCAAACTCTGGTACAGCTCACTGGAGAACTCATGGCACCCCTGCAAATTCATCATAATATTTCACTTTCCCTTTTTCAAGCAAGCAGACACAGATGCCTAGGGGCACCTTTACCTTTCACCTTAAAAGACTTGGGGACTAAACGTCAAAGCACAGGTCTCTGTTTTCATCTTTGTGGATTATATAAGAGGTCTACAGTCATTGAAACATGGGACACAGGGTACAGTGAAGGTGGTCAGAGTTTCAACACAAAACAACGTCATATCGACCCACACCCATCAGCAGTGACTTGAAATGTATGTGAAATCCCAGTTATGCACAAGCAGATGAAATTACCATGCGTGAGGCCTGCCGTGCAATGCGGTACACCGTCCAGCCATTAGCAACCCTCTCCAGCTGCTGTTTGATGACGGTCTTCACCTCAGCTGACAGAGACGACTGGCTAGCAACAAAAATCACTGTTGCCAAGGAAACCTGCAGCAATTGCAGTAGGAGAATCCATAAGTCCAAATCCAAAAATCAGAGACACACAAGGGCAACAAAACATGTATAAAAATAACAAAGGATTCGTCAACTGAATGCAGTGTTAGATAATCTAATGTAGATACAGATACAGAAAACAGGTTTGCATGTCCATAACAGTATTACTACTTAATTGTCATGTAATTGCCGTTGTCAGTCTCGGCCACTGAAACTCCACGTAACTATTGTGAGAGCGATGTCTGACTCATGCACAATCTCACCAGAAGCTCTTGCTGCTTGTCAGTGGAGGAATGACTGGCCACTCTGTAGAGGTCCACCAGATCTCCCAGCATGCCGTCACCCAACACCGGCAAGTGGGTGGCAATAGCTGCCAGAGCGTGGCACATGAGAACACGAGAGGAGTCGCAGGATAAGTGGAGCTGGCCGAGCAGGAACTCCACAACCGATTGGCTGAGGTGGGGTCGGCTTTTCAGCAATTTAACCAATGAGGTGAGTGCCGTCTGTGGTTGACACAAAAAGGATGAGTCATGTTGTAGATGAAGGTTGTATGCTGGTCTTATGGCAATAAGTGTTAAAATTAGTCTAACAATTCAACATATTAAAGGTATATGCTGCATTGAAATAATCCTCCAATCTATGCCCCCTGAATTTTGGTTATGTTGTCTTACTTTGAGTGTGGCCTGTGCACAGGGGTTGCTGTCCTGACTGCAAAGCATCAGAAGGGACTCCACTCCCAAAACTGTGTCCTGCTCCAGTTGTGCTATATCTGAGGAGCAGAAATACACACAGGAGAACTTAACCTTGGCACACAGAACAAACATCAGTGAGGGGAACATGAAATTAATGGATTGATGAGCAACTGGCATTAGAAGAGTCCTTAATCCAGACCATTCTAACTAACCTTTTTCTGGGCAGGAAATGGCTATGTTGGAGAGCACTATGACCCCATGAGCAGCCACTGCTAGGTTGCTGTGGTAACAGCATTCTTGTGCCAGTTTAACCAGGTCAGTGTGCCGGGGGGGAACCGAAGAGCCACCTGAGAAGAATGTTTGAGAGAGAAAAATCAGTCCAGAATCATTCCCTCTTTACAAGTAACAGAAATAAAAACCAGCGATTAAATCCGTGTAAATACTGTAGAATTGTAGATACAATTCTTATGTGAAAAAAGATTGTGATGTAGAAAAATGTGAACACAACCTGTCATATTATTAAAGTACTGCTTGATTGCAATGGTTCCAGAGAGTGTGGAGAGGACAGCCATCATGCCCAGCTTCAAACTGTTGTAAGGGCTTGTCAAGGCGCATTCACACAGGGTCTGCAGAGATTAAAAACCCAATGAACTGCTTCCAAATTTTAAACCAACATAAAAACAATCCTAGAGTGCTAATGTCAGCATCTGAAACTCTACCTGAGTGTTTTCTCTGATCCAAAGGTGAGGCGCCTTTTTCGCAAGGAGCTTTAGATCATTAATTGCGAGTCTCTTCACAGCTTTTCTTGGGTCGTCTTTCAGGTATTGAAGGAGGAGCTGTAGCTGTACAGACGGGGAATCAAACAAAAAGGCCAATAAAAAGTCAATCATTGAATTTTTTTGAAAAAGGGTAGAAACAGAGCTATACCATTAACAGTCAAACATCAAAGATGTTTATTTTTATATCTCCCTTCAACACAAAAAACTACAGTAAGTATTTATGCTGTGTTCACACAGAGAATTTACATTCAACTGTTTTTTGAAGTTGCAGAACTACACACATACAGAAGTGGTTAATTTCCTGTTGCATGGTTTGTTTCTCTGAGTACAGAAGCTCTAACGGAATATCGTGCTTCCACTTCTGTGGGTATTAAAACTAGCATGACTGGCTCTTGCTTGGTTGTCCACACACTGCGACAGAAAGACATCAACTTAAGTTTTTCTCAACTTTCCCCTGTGGTCCTGCTGGGCACATTTTAACTTCCTATAGCTCACCAGGTGGCCTTAAGCTACAACACCACTCCCTATTCCCAATGAATGGCCTTCATGAATGATTGGCCCTCTACAGCAACTAACCAATAACAATGAGGTCATGGTGTCACCTGTTTTGGGATATCAATGAGGGAGGAGGCAGCCAGCTGGGTGAAGGTGTGCAGGGTGACAATGACCATGGGGGTGGAGGGGTAAGAGTTAACCAGGTGCTGTAGAAGCTCTCTGCTGCTGGAGGCCAAACTGGCATCGTGATGCATGTGCTGCAGCATAGGAATCAACTTCAGCTTCAGTTCCACTGGAGTGTCTAAACCTGAGGTTGAGACATTGAAAAAAGAAAGCAAACTCTGTTGAAAGTTGACTACAATGTGAAAACAGATGTTCATGACGTATTTAAAATGACCTTGGTGAATTCATTCACAGTTAATCACCCTGGTGGTTGTTCGGAATATTTACTAAATATGTAAATGTTAAAGAAAGGCTATCAGGACCACTTCTGTTTTTTCAATGCGATCTATGACTTTTTTAGCACAGAGATTTTACCTTGAATCATCTCGCTGACTTTGTTGCAAATCCCTGCTGCAAAGTCTCTGAAAATAAGAAAACGCAGGAAACACACCAAATTTGTCTTAATCAAAACATTATCCTATACATAGGCACAACAGCTCTGTGGAAACAGCAGTTTTCCTTACTTTGACTGTGCAGAGAAGCTTGCAGCAGCAAATATGGCAGCCTCCACCTCTACGTTATCATGAGAGTCCAGACTTTGGCGAATACTATGATGGGCATTCTTCCTCTCAGGGATGATGGAGGCCAAACTACCAAGCATCCTGAATAGAAGGAACAACAGGCAATCGCATGGTTTAAGCCTCAGAGAGCTGGAGAGACTGGGAAGCTGGAAAGCCAAATATCATTCATTCTTTCTGAACTAGCGTAAAACTTAAATACATTACATATTATTACCTCAGGGTGATGGCTCTGGCCACAGGGTCGTTGCTATGAATAACTGAAAACACCCTTTTGACAAATTCGTCCACGTTGATGATTTTTTCGAGATGTTTCTCGCTTTGCTGAGTAACTTTCAGCACACAGAGACGCAAAAAGTTGTTCCTGAAATGAGAAAAAACAGCTTTTGTAAACAAGGTCTGTGCCATAAGTTAATAAAAGATCAAATTCGTCCCAATTGCTCTTTAAGTATAATCAACAACTAAAAAACTATGATATTAATACACCAATACACCCAAACAAGCAGCTGAAAGCATCAGAAAAACTATGGGTAGTTTTGCTTGTAATGCACTCAGGTGTCAATGTATTAGGTACACCTGGGTAAAAGCAGTAGTGTCAAATACACTAACCCTGCAATAAATTCAACCTTCACAAAGATAATGTTTAGTTTTTGTTGAAACCACAGCTGTCAGTTATTACAAAAAATAAAACACCGTTGTAATTTTTTCAATGAGCTGAACTATCGTCTTAGTACCAAGATATACAACACCCATACCCGAGTCTGAAGATGTCTGCTAGTTTCAGAAATGCAGAGTTTATGAGGATAGGGAAAGGGTACTTCTGGAAAAGTTTGGGGAAGAGAACCACAGCCTCACACTGCTCTCCCAGTTTCCCCGACCGCAGCCCTGGAATTTAAGCAGGGACATCTCATACAGTTACAAACATGTAGGGAAGCCAGCACACGGGCTATGATCACAACCGATATGCTAACATGTTAGCAATCTAGCTAACGCACCTTTGTCCAGCTCCATGAGAGCGGAATTGGCGTCGAGCTCTTGTTCGCCATAACAAGCTTCTGACAAGAATGAACGTGCAGTTGAAAGCGACATTACTGTTTATTTTTTTCCTAAATTAAAATACAGGCGTGGCGGCACTCACGAACAATTAGCATTTCATTGTACAGGCAGCGAATACAACACGCTCAAACAGGAAGTCATAGAAAATTGTTTCCGGTATGAGTTGATGTTTTTCACAATAAAGTGTCCATACATTTCCACATTTTGAATCTTCACGGTTGTTCACTATTTTCTTAAAATCGAAGAAAATGTGCTTTGTGAAGGTGTCTCTTTGGGCTCTGGGTAATTGTGACAGCATTTCTCACAAATTTCAGAAATGTGATCAAAATCAGCATTAACTGTAGCATTATGCCTGTATATAACTTCATCTCAATCAACAGTAAAATTCTGCTTTTACCTTAATGCATAAGTAGTAAAACTTTAATCATGGAATACATAATACTTTAGCAGTCACAGGGGGAAATTTTCTTGTTTAAATATTTATTACTTTCAGTGCATTTTTCTGATTATATGAATGCATTTTCAATGAGTGACCTTTACTTGAAATAGCATTTGTCACAGTATGATAATTGCCTTTAACTGATGGATCTGAAGACTTCTACCACCTTTGCAATCTGGACATTGAACATCAAGCACACTAAGTAAGGTAATAATAAGCAAAACAAACACTTTTCAGAGGAGGAGAATTTAAGTGCTGCGTTTACTTAATGCACGCTAAGATATCTCCTGGATGATGCAAAACAGAGTTTATCCAATTGTAACTTTGATCCGTAGAGTGTAATTTATTTTGAAAGGACGGGTCAGTCAGCAGTTACTGTGTCACAAAGGCTGCGGATGTGGAGTCGATGTTGGCGAGGAAGTGGGTGTTTCCAACCAATGGTAGCGCGGAACGCAAGTTTAGCGGGTGATTCGGTCGTTGTGTTCTCAAGATCTGTTCGCGGGAAAGAAAAGTAGCAGAAACACGGAAAAAGACCACCAGCTAACGATCTGACAAACCTATCTGTAATATAAAAAAATTCCAGATCGTTTTCTACTGGAGTGTAGGCATGCTTTTCCGCTCGATTGTTGACAGAGGAGTGGGCAGGCGAAGGCAGAACGGTGAGAGAACTGAAGTGTTTGGGAATATCGCTGGTTTGGTGTTGTTTTATGTGCTACCTACAAAGCAAGATTTAAGCTAGCTGAACATTTAGGGTAATGTAACCCAGCCATCCTGTTTTATTGGAGTTGTACCCAAAACCACGTCGTTACAGTTTGCAGTTGGATATTTGAACGTGGGATATTTCTGTTGGCATGTCAGTAGAGTTTAACAATATGGTGCAAGTTAACGTTATCTTACGTTTTTGATATAACGGATCGCGTTCCCTCATGTTTTGTCTTAGTGAAACAGGAATCCTCAGAACGTTAAAAAAGTTCCAGTAAAATGTGTAGTAAAGAGTAATTAAGGGTTGGTTAATATGGCTAAAGTCAACTTAATAGGAACATTTTTGCAGTGTTGATCACATGTCAGATGCAGGCAAAATTTGTAAAATAAAATGAAGCTGATGTTCAGGTCAATCCCCTGTGCTCCCATGTTGTATATTATATCTGGCTAACCTTAAAACGAGAAAGTCATAAATAAACTATAATTTGTTTGTAATGGATAATTTCACAGCCATTCACTGCGTAAAATATATAGTACAGTTTAACCTCTAAATGCAACTGAATAAAATTACAAAATCGAAATACATCATTAACAGCACGTCAAAGTAGTTTTGATACAGTGTCTGACTAAATGTACCTTCTTTCTTTGATCTTCCAGCCCTCCCTGCAAATTCCCAGCCCAGTCACCCGCTGAACTCTCTGCTGGAAGGCTACCAGTGTGTCCGACATGATGAGCACATCTCCTACGGCAACCTGGGTGACTCCGTGCCACCGTTTGGGCTGGCTTTCTCCTCTGGTAACTCACCTGAACGCTACATGCTATATTGTCAAAAGGAGATACACAGCAGAGCTTGAAGCTGTGGCCAGTTATCCATCTAAACGGTGTGTCTCCTCATCTCCCATCTCTCCTCAGCCGGGGACCTGCAGAATATCCTTGCAGCAGCTAATGAAGAAGGAATTGTTCGGATCTACAACACAGAGAGCCGTGAAAGGCCTCTTCTTAAAGGTATGTGTAGAGACTCTCTGTTCTCACAAATGTTCTGTCTATTTTCAAGATATACCAGTGACTAATGGTGCGTGAATGTTTGCAGAATGGCTGGCCCATGAGAATGCTGTCTTTGACATAGCCTGGGTACCGGGGGAGCCTCATGTAGTAAGCACATAGAATTATATTATTTGTTTAAATGCATTTATAGACTTGATTTTTGTAGACTTTAATACATCTAATAGTTGGTAATATTTTCATTGGCTGCTTGTGTTTCCTCATTCCTCACTTGTATTCCTACGAATAAAACCTTTCTTTAAATGATTTTTAATGATCTTTCTTAGGTGACTGCAGCTGGTGATCAGATGGCCAGGCTGTGGGATGTGAAGTCAGGGGAGATGTTGGGCAGCTTCAAGGGTCACCTCTGCAGCCTCAAGTCTGTTGCATTCACACCCCAGGAGAAAGGTATGAAATGTACTGAACTAAAGCTAAATTTCTTATCCTGGTTTTTCTCAAAATGCACAAAACTGTATTGACGGTGAGACATTATGCCAAGGTGGCTTGTCATTCACTTGAATATTTATATATGGATTGCATTAATGATTCTTTGGTGTATCACATTATTGATGCTTTGTCTTCTATTAAACAGCTGTGTTCTGTACTGGGGGCAGAGATGGAAATATTATGGTCTGGGACACCAGGTGCAGCAAAAAAGGTATCAATTAGAGATTTTGTCTTGTGTAATATTTAGTGTTTTGGCACACCAACAAGTTGTTAGAATATGTTAGGTCTTATGTGTCCAACGCAGAAGAAGTTTAGTGTGGGTATCTCATATTGAGCAGCATTTGTGATTATTTTCATGTCCACTTCCCAGATGGTTTCTACAGACAGGTGAAACAGATCAGTGGCGCTCACAACAAAGCAGAGACAAACCCCTCCACCAAGACAAAGAAGAGGCGGAGCAGCACACGTGGCATGGCTCCCAGTGTGGTGAGTGTCTTCAACAAGCGACCCTATTTGATGAAAGCATTGCTGTGCAGTAGGAAGACTGATCTTTGAGCACCTTGTCTCTCTTGCAGGATACCCAGCAGAGTGTCACGGTGGTTTTGTTTCAGGATCAGCACACCCTCATCTCTTCTGGGGCTGTCGATGGGTAAGAATGAACAGCATGCCAGTGTAAAATGACTGTCAAAACAAACAGACTAGCATGTTCATATTGGTTTGTTTTTTTTCTTTCCTGTTTCATTCATCTCAACCAGAGTAATTAAGATGTGGGACCTGAGGAAGAACTACACCGCACACCATCACGATCCTGTTCCGCTGCAGACGTACCCGTACCCGGGGTCCTGCATGCGCACACGACTGGGTTCGTTTTGTACAAAGCTCGATGTCATGTTTACCTGAAGTATACAAATGACCAGAATAAGCTGACAGTTGTTTTGCATGTGTTGCAGGTTATTCTGGTCTTGTTCTCGACTCCACGAGATCCCACGTCATCTGTAACTGCACTGATGATAATATCTACATGTTCAATGTCAGTGGAATAAAAACAACTCCAGGTAAACAAGGACTCCACTCTGACTGCACACATTGTGCCAAAATAGACACTTGCCAGTTCATCACTGATTTATTTCCATTGCATATCACTAGATGGGGCTGCAAACTAATGTCCTTCCATCATGGGGGGAGCAAAGCAAGAAATTTGATAGAGGAAGTGTCGAGATGCAGGGACTTTGCATGCTTGTACAAGCATAATCGTTTTATATATTAGTGAGAGCACTGAACATGTGAAGGAGGGACGTGGATCCATAATTGGACTGTTAATGAGCATGGAATCACACTGAAAGCCTGATAGCCATTTTGAAACAGTCACTGGAGAACTGACTAGACCACTAAATACACATGAACAAAAGGACAGTTTCTCTGGTCCTTTAGCTATTTTGTTAACACTTTGCATCTCACTGGGGCTCGTGGTCCGTTTGTATCACTTTGTTTTAGACTCAGCAGCTTTCTGACTTGAATCTTGATTATATTACTGTTTATTTTCCTCCACAGTGGCAGTCTTTAGTGGCCACCAGAACTCGTCATTTTATATTAAGTCCACTATCAGCCCAGATGACCAATTTTTGGCCAGTGGCTCAAGTGACAATCACACATACATCTGGAAGGTAGAGTCTCTATTTTATTTTACTGTTTTAAGATGGGAAATTGTTTTGTGTTTGATATGTAGCAGTTATCATAATGGTGTTTTTTTTTTATTTATTTCAGATCTCTGACCCTAAACATCCTCCCATGATGCTCCAAGGCCACAGTGAGGAAGTGACATCAGTTGCTTGGTGCCCAACAGATTTTACTAAGGTAAGGCAACAAACTATCATGTTTCTTTGTGTCTTGTCAAGTTTTACAAAGACTCTTTGAGCAACCTGTGAATATATAAGCAGTCACAGCTGTATTAATTTCCATCTTGTTTGCCTTTTGCAAAACTTACAATGCAGACAGAAGGGTTTGTGTTTCCCCACTGTGAAGCCGAGCTGGTTTAATAGGCTAAGAAGATGGATTTAGGCTCTGTATAATCCCCACTGCTCTGTGCCCCGTTGGTAGATTGCTTCTTGTTCTGATGACCACACTATAAGGATCTGGAGGCTTCACCGGGAAATGGATGGAGCACAGTCTTCAGTGGGACAAGCCAACCTCGTTGGCTGGGCACGTCCTAAGTCTCCCTCAAGTAAGCATTAAAACTACCATTAACTGCGTTGTAACTGTAAAATCACTGTCTTTTGGTGGCTGTTCTGTTCTTCACATTGTTGCCTTACTTAGCATGAGAAATGTGTCACTGCTGTCCCGTCCTTGAATGCAAACTGTGTCATTGAACGCGTTCATTCTGTCACATCTAAACTAATGAGGTCTTCTGCTTCTGTTAAGGACCTTTGATCAGAGCTGAAACAACCCCTGCAAAGACTCCGAGGGCAGAGAGTCTTTGTGGCCTGGCGTCACCCCAGCTTGCTGCCTGCGCTCCCAGTGGAGCTGCCTTGCCTCTGCCTTCCAGCACCATCTCACCCATTCCTTCTCAGGACGTGAAAGCTGCTGTTGTTCGCCAGAGAACACCATCTTCTATTAAGCAGTGGTTGTCCCCGAGCCATGAATCACCCGATCAGGTCAACCATCCGCTTCGTCGGGTGCTGAGCCCGTGTCCCCAGGGCCCAGCGGGCAGCACCTCTCCCACTGAGCGTCGGGCCAAACGCAGACTGGACACGGGTGACGGTGCATCTGCAAGCTGTGAGCATGCAGAAGAGTGTGACTGTGTTGCTGAACTCTACCCTACAGCTAAGAGAAGCCGGACCCTGTCTGGAATCTGCTGCCCTGCTCAAGAGAGCCGGGTACAAACAGAATGTCAGACAGAGGACGACAAGCAAGCCTCATCGAGACAGATGGGCAAGGAGAATTGCTCACCCAGAGCAATTGACTGGCTGTCAGTGATGGGCCAAAAGATGAGGAAAGGTCAAGGAAGCCCCAGTACCCCCAGAAGCCCCAGTGCCTCTAAAAAACAAGAAGGCAAGACACCAGCTTCACCGGTAAGGAGTAGCATTTTCAGAGAGCAGTTTACAATTTTGGGAAAAAGGCTTACTTCCCGTCTTACTTAAAGCTAAATGTAAGATCAGTGTAGCTCTTATATTTGTCAGCGAAACGTGAAGCTACAGCTGGCAGCTGGTTAGTGGCAACCTGAAAGTTGGAACATTTTTAGACTAATACACACATAAATGCAACATCTCGGGTTCTGTTCTTGCCGAGTAAGTTTGTAGCACGTCATATCTCTTCCTCCCCACATTTCCTGTCCGCCTCTAAACTGTCCATTATCTAATAAAGGCAAAAGCGCCAAGTAAATAAGTAAATAAATAAGCTATCAGTCAGCTAGCTTGGCTTAGCACAAAGACTGGAAACAGGGGAAAACAGCTCACCTGGTTCTGTCCAAAGGTAACCAACACTGCTGCTTTATAATTAATAATGTCATCGCTCATAGAATTGTGGTTGAATAAGCATATTTCCTCAAAATGTGGAACTAATTCTTTAAGGCAGCATGAACCACTGAACCTCTCTGAGACTAGTGTAACTCATGCAAAATTACTATGGGGACACACAAGTATGATTTCTTTTGGCTGTGCAATATTAAACTTTCACCTCCGCTTACCTGAAAGTCTGTCAGTCTAGAAACTCAAGATGGCTCTCTTCACTGAAAGTCACTGGAAAAAAATATCTGCATTACAATAGAAATACATTTCTTAATTGAGCTCTGTCCTTCTTTATCAATGCTAATGTCTACATACAAGTGAATGTTTTTTAGTTATCAAGATGAATATTGCAGTTAACCTTTTAAGTTCTTGTTTTTCCAGACCATCCGCTCACCACAAACCATGAAGAAAATCTCCTCCTATTTCACAAGAAGGCCTCTGGAGTGACCACTTGTGCCAGTCAAGATGCTCTGTGCTCCTGTTTATTTTTTTTAAAAAAAATATTTTTAACCTGAACCCTGAAACACTAAGCCTCTAAGAACATGAACCTGTGATGGACAGAATTTGACAAACCATCATTCTGAATATTTGATGCTGTGGTTTTGACAACACAAGAGGCTGCTCTATTATAATTAGGTCATGGGTTCTGCAGTTGCCTCCTACACAGTTTTCTGGTGCTGTGCAGAATCTCTGGTTGAAAATAATCAAGTTGCATGTTGCTGAGTAAATATTTCCTTTTACTCAAACCTGACAACTCTAAGAGATGCTTTGGAGCACCAGTTAATATACTTGTTCAGGAAGTCAACCATGTGTTAATCCTCAAGTGCAGAGAGAAATATTTGCCTGCAGGTTTAAACGCTGCCAAAAAATTACTATTTGTTTGATTCACATCTTTAAGCCTTTTTGTGGACTTCGCTAAGATGTATTGAGTCATCTTTTTTCATATGTGTGTTTTGACATTTGTGTTACACATATAAAATTCTGAAAAATGTATTTTTTCTTGAGCAAATGCTTAGGTTGTTTATATGTACAAAATAACCAATGTTTGTTGCTTGGTTCCTTTGTATTTAATTGACACAATTTTGCTGTGGTCAGATTTTATTAAATTGAAATTTGTTTTCAAAGTGTGTTGCGTGCTGTTGCTTGTGTGCTGTCGCTGTTATCTATGTGGTTGTGTGATAAAGAGAGCTTGGTGGTGAGGCACAAGTGACAGCAATGACAGTCGTGACTTAAATCATTTGCTGTAGTGCGTAAGGGGTACAATAATTACTCTCCCTGCAGCAAGCAGAATGAATTTAGTTCTTCAGGTCTAATTTTATTCTCTCCATAACAAAGTACTGCTCCATCTATTGTAAACCATCCTCGAAGATGTGGACTGTTTAGTGGTAAGTGGCGGTAACTTTTCCTGACTATTAATATCTACTACAGCTGCCACTCCTCATTCAACAGTACAAAATCACGTATTTGTTTTCACATGTCACGTGTTCAGGACCCCGCTTTCTGCTCAATTTGATTGGCTTCAAAAGTTTCTGGCGTTTTAATTCTCTGCTTGTGATTGGCCGTTAGAGATGTCACTCAATGACGTGCAACTGTCAGGCTCTGCAGTCCACCGAACAGTCAAGACAGGCAGACATCGGCTGTACGGTTATCCTGGGAGTGTTTTTATGGCTGCCTGCTCGACATCTAGTAATTTGCTGTGTTTAAGAAGGCTCAGTGTTTTTGAGAGGTCGTGAAAGCGAGACTGCTCTGTGTTCACCGATGAATGTAGATAAGACAAAGGCGCTCGGTCGCGGACACGGCTAACTTTTTAGTGCTAAACGAGCCTGTTCGAGCGCCGTTGAACTTCATCGATCGTAAATAGTTCTTCAGAAAACACACTCAACGGAAGTCTAACTAGGATTAAAACCTTTGTGTTCGTACCGAAGAGCTACATGAATTTCACAGGGCAGCAATCTTTTGCAACTTTTTTTTTTTTTCCTGAGGAGTCGTACAAACTTGTAGTGGCATGCATTAACGTCACTTCATTTTAGCGAGCTAGCTAGGTGTATTAGCTGGCAGCGTAGGTACAGTAGTTATTATCAGGACTTTACAACTTAGTTTGTAATGACAGTGTGTTTTATACGTTTTTCAACAGGTAGACCCTCTGAAAACACAACGAGACAGTGAAAACATACGAAATTTGGAAAGTTAAGGCACAATTTTCTTAGCGTTGGAAAGTTCAGGTTATATTGCGGCCAATGTAATGAGTTGTAGTTTGGCTTTTTGGTTCGTGTTTTGAAGATTGTCCCCGTGTTTTAGAAAGCCACTTGCCCTAATGATGCTGTCTTTGGACACCGTCTAACCCCAATATCGAGCGACCATGTTGGATCATACAGAATAACGAGACTTGGACAGGAGTCGAGCTTCAGGTCGTGCAGTTGGCTCCATTTTTTTTTTTTTTTGTGCTGATGCGAGCCGTTGGAGCACACGAAGAAACCTTCCGTTTGACCTAGAGGATACAATAGCTCGCCTGAAGTCTTCGTCAGTTTATGCATCAAAATGTCGGCCATCTCTGCATCCGAGAAAGTGGACGGGTTTACGAGAAAGTCCATGAGGAAGGCCCAGAAGCAGAGAAAATCCCAAGGCTCTTCTCAGTACCGCACTCAGAGCGCTCCGGTTGAGCTTTCCCCGCTGCCGCAGCTCAAAGGTACGGTAAGAGGATGAAGGGGTCTGCCGCTTAAAATAGGCTGTCAGGACAAATGTGCAATGTGCACTAATAGATGCGCAGCAGTTACATTCAGCATGTCTGTTACCACAATTGCAGCAAACATGCCAGAAGTGAAGCCAAATTGTGCAAATATTTCAGATTAAGTATTGTGCGCATGTTAGGGCCACTGAACCCGATGGATAGGAAAACAGTGGTCAGAAGTGTTATAGACACATTTCTAAATATTTTCTTCTCAGTCATTTATTGCTTTGACAACAGGCCATTTGAAAAATGTAAACTGCGTCCATTTTGTGGTCTGTGGTGCAAAATACTGACTTTTGTTAATAGTTCTGTTAACTTTCCTTGCATCATAGTTGATTTGTGGTGGTTTCCAAGTTACAAGGTTTTTGCAGAGAGCAAGAGATAGACTAACAACAACAGTAACAACAAGGCCCGAATTGACATGCAGAGGCACATCCAGAGAGTGAAGAAGAGGTTAAGAGGCGTTTATTACTTTGCCTTAGGTGTTTTGGAGGTTTCCGTATTGGCTACAGTAGTGGCTACAGTTTGGTCAGGATGGATTGCTTGTTTTCTTCGTCTCTTTATTTTGATGCTAGTAGGGACTTGTTAGTGAAGATGGCATTGGGAAAGATGAAGAAAGGCACAATAATCTTTTCTTTACAGCCTGACAGGTTTATATTTTGTGATGTTTCAGAGCTGTTTTCACTGCAAATATGCTAAGCTATGACTCAAAAGCTGGAGCACACAGCTGGTTATATCACTTCCATTCATTCTTCTAGGCTATCCAATTCATCCCAGCAAGTCAAATAATTTGAAAATTTAAGCCGCAGGTCACAAGCCACTTGATCCAAGCCTTATTCTGAAGCTCACAATACCACAGTTGTATTCCAATTCAGAAAGACTGAAATGCGCCTGGTGAGAGGCATCACTATGCAGCATCTGAGAAATTACAACTACCTGTTGAATACCACATTGCCTTTCAGCTGCACCCAGACCTGATGTTTGGGTCTTCCTCATTGTACAGCAAGCACTAATTTTTACAATAAATGCAAGTGAAATGTGACACTGTGTGAGATAATATGGGTGGCCTTGATCAAATGTTAGAGAGTCTGTTGTCAGTTGTTGCAGTGCTCTGTTGTATATGGAAGTGGGCATGTGAGGTCTAACAAGGTTTACAATCTGACCAGTGGAGTCTGTTCTCCACCTTGGTATTTTCCTCTTGGTAACATGACAAATCTAAGCATGCACCTGACTATTGATACCTGTCACTCGTCTTTTTGTGGCCTGTGGTTATATCTGTCAGAGCTGAGCTTCCTTACAACCATGTGTATTTAAGTTCCATTCACAACAATGTGTGCATTTCCACTGTGTACTTAAACTTGTTTTCACAAGTTATTTCACTGTCATGCAGCGTGCATAATGCACTGTTTACATTAAGCTAGCTTAATACAGAGGAGTAAAAAGTTACATTTGGGTTTTGGTTGAACCTTGTCTATTAATCTACAACATAATTGAGATATAACCAATACACTATATATGACAGTAAGAACTATTCAATGCACATTTTTTTGTTTAATTTATCATATAGAGGCACTGTTGTCTATAGTATCAAATTAAGTTCTATTGTGACCCACACTAAAAATATTTATTCAATGTAATGACTCTTTGACTATTAATTACTAATTTACTCCCACTTATACGGACAAGCCTCAGCATATTTGCAGTGTTTATGTTGCTGGGGGAAAGAGCACAGTTGAAATCAGTAAGACTTGCCTGGTCAAGTAGTTTGAACTGTTCAACATGACGTAACATCTCAAGATGCAGAAAACAAAATATCTCACGAATGAGTTGGCATCAGCAATGGTTTTCATGTTTCATGACTGAGAAGAAAATGCTGTGTTTCATTTTGAATTTTGTTTTGTGTTGCATATATTTTTCATACAGTTTTCTAACAGTTTGAAGACCTGTATGATTTTCCACACCTAAAATTGACTTGAAACAGAACAGCAACAACTGTCCTCTTGACAAGACTGAAAGTGAGGGTCAAATTATCCAACTTTCTTCCGATAAAGTTTTGACGTGATTTGTTCTTTAGCATGGTGTAATGGTGAATTAAAGAAACATGTATTTTGTTGTAAAATTATTTGTTTTTTTGTGATTGGGCAGATTAAGTCTGCACAACATGGACTTGAATGTCATCTGTGTACTCCATTTATTTATTACAAGGGGGCCATTGCATGTGCACTGTGCCCAGGTTCCCACAGTCACGTCACATGTTTTTTAAGTGCCTCACGACTTTCATCAAAGTCATAAAGCATATGTGATGAAGGGTTGCAAGTCTAGCTGTCTTTTCAGATATTGTTCATTGATAGTGTTGAATCCAGGCACATTCAAGTCAGTGGTGTGAGTATTTCACTTATAATTTAAGCAACATAATGACAATTATGTTGATAGGATGGTAGGAAAAACACTTAAATAGCTTTAAACTGCTCTTTTCACCACTAGGAAATGTGCTGAAATGTAATTAATTATTGGTAGAACTGCAAAGTGTTTACTGTGAAAGAGCCACTGGCACATAATGTACGGAAGCGCCAGAGGGCTACCCACTCACTAAAAGTTAGACATGTATAGCTTAGGGGACATTTGTGTCAGTGTTCAAAACATTGCATGAGAGCTTCTGTGAATCATGGCAAAGGAGAGAACAGAAGAAAACTGTGCCCCCTGTGAATAGTGAGACAATTTGAATCACACCTATGGTAATCAGATGGAAGTCTAATGATTAGTGAGGTTTCAAATGATTAATTTCCCAATGTTGACACAGGAAGTTTAAACATAGATTAATTGACTGGACTAAAGTATCCTTGACACCTGTTGGCAACTTGAACCACCTCTAACTGAGCAAGAGTGCAGTGGTTGTAGTACTTGATGTATATGAAAACAGAATAATGGTGGTACTGTGCCATCACCTGATAGCACTGTTTGAGTCTGTTTACACAGTTACATAAAAGCCAAAGTGAGAGGAGTAAATCATGCAGCAATAGACCTTTTTATGAGTATAAACCAAGTATCTTAACATGGTTTCACCAATTAGAGCACATACTTAACCTGATCATCTGTAATTGAGTTACAATAATCTGTTTATCGGCATTATTCCTGGTTCTTACTAAGAATGGAGATGTCTGCAGCCAGTACGTTTCAGGTCCTAAACTGCAAAGATGTTTCTTCCCTCCTGCAGTGTAGAGGTTGGAGTGCTCATAGCTCCTGTTGTGTGATAGACACCGAAAAGATGAGTCACTCAGAGACCAACACAGTTGCCATGGCAGCCAGAAGCCTTGAGAGCAAGCCAGGGAAACGTTTTACTTTCCAAATACAGACTGCTTCATTTAGGTTGATATTTCTGTCACTGCAGTGCAATTTTGAGCTGTGCCTTTCCTAACTAGACCTATGCTTACAGTTGAGTGGTGTGTGGCTATCGTCAATAGCCGGAACGCAGTGTCATTTGGAAAGTGCATTGATCTTCATTTCCTTGATTATTCCACCTACTAATTCAGCTATAGCTTAAGCCAAGGATGGTTTTGTGCATCCTATGTGTTTTCATTTCATTTCAGTTCCGCTCATGTCACTGTATACTGCTTTGGTCTCCCCCTCCGACTTTCACTTTGTTCTGGCATTGACTGCACATTCATTTTATTGATTACCGCCTAAACATTTAGTTAATTAATTGATCAGTCAATGGACAAAAATAAATCAACAACAATATAGATCTTTGATTAATCATTCATGTCATAACTGTTGATCTGACCAGTAACAGTCCACGTGTCTTTGAAGATTTTAACGTCCCAGACAAATGGCAGAGATCCTGGTCAAATACTGTCTCTGTTTAAAAACAGTCCACATACACACATACACCACTGATTCCATGCCTCACCAACCCAAGGAGACTCAGCAGTCAGCTTTCTCCTTTTAATTATTTGGGTTTTTTGCCTTTTATTCATCTAGAACAGCTGAAGATATAACAGGCAGGGGGGGGCAGAGAGGGGGGATAGCACGCAGCAAATGAGCCACAGGCTGGAGTCAAACCTGTGGCCACTGCAGAGGGAATAGCACGCTCTACCAACTGAGCCGCCCAGCTTTCTCCTTTAATATTATCCAAGGTGTGCACAGAAAACAAAACCAGTTTTGTGTTTATTCGCCCCAAACAGCCATAATACGTTACTGTACATTAGCGGATTAACTGTAAGTTAGTGAGCAACAGCAGGCACTGAAGGAGAGTGTGTGTGTGTGTGTGTGTGTGTGTGTGTGTGTGTGTGTCGCTGTTCATGGAAAACATTTCCACTGTATTAGGCTATTGATTGACAACTGTGTGCCACACATTCTGTTTCCATCACGTCTGCCAGCAGATGGCAAATCGATAAATAATTTTCCCGGAAAAAAAACGGATGACAGTTTTGTGTTGCACTGTGATGACATCCATGTTCATGTGTTTATTGCTGTCAGTGTCATAATTGTGGCCTCCGGCAGGTTAGACTCTCCTCACACCTTTTTGTGAAAAATTGCTGACTTGACTTTATTATGTGCTGGCAGTCTGCTGGGCGAAGACGTGGTTGAAGCTGTGCTTCCATAATGACCAGCTTCAACTTTGGCTCAGCATCACAGCGTAATACTTTTTTATCATTAAATGGGTGGTAAAGATGTATACCGCAGTATGTGGTTTTCCCCTTATACATTGGATGTGTCATTTTAAATGGAGTACAAAAATTTTGAATAATACTGACTCAGTCTGTGGTGTGTTAGCTTCAGTGGCTGTAAAAGCTTTTCCATCATTGCCTTACCACGTACATGGTTAACTAAGTACAATTACTCAAGTATTGCACTTAAGTACAGCTTTGAAGCTTGTACTTTACTTGAATATTTTAAATTTTCTGCAACTTTACAGTTCTGTGGCACTCCAGTTCAGAGTCAAATATGGTATTCCACTACGTTTATCTGATTATTTAAGTTAGTAGTTACAGAGTATTTCTACAATGTGGTATTGTTTCTACCTGAGTCAAAGATTGTAGTATTTCTTCTGCTGCTGAATAGCAACTGTTTTGTGACATAGATGCACAGTTATAGTTACAGTCCTTTCACCACTGGCTTTCTTATAAGGAAAGCGACTAATTAGTGACTTGGTCAAGAATGTCTTAGTTGTGGCCTTTAGCTTCCCACCGCAGCCAAAGCTACTTGTGTTGAGGGCAAAGTACATTCTCAAACTGTCATTATACTGGCAGAAATGTTTCTTCACTGAGTGAGCCTGCTTCTCTTCATCCCCTCACCAGACTTTAGCATGTAAATATGTGTTTTATCTTAATAAAGGAAGTGTGTGCTCACTCGTTCACTTGCAGATCTCTCTCTCTCCCACCAAGTGACATAACAGATGAAATCTGTGCTATATTGCTATACATATAATGGTATAATTATATATGCACCATTATATGGTACATATGTAATTATACCATTATATGCACCATATAATCTTATTGCATATCTTTTTTTCCATTTATACTATTTATTTTCATAACTGATTACTCTACAAATTATTTTCCAAGTTAATCTGTTAATCTTTTCATCTGCAAAGCATCACAATTATCTCCTGGCCATCACAAAATCCTAGAGCACAAATGGGATGTCATAACATGTCTACTTTTGTCCAACAGCAGCCCAAAATGCAAAAACATTGACTTTATTTAAGTCCAAACAGACAGCAAATTCTGGGACAATCAGAATGCCATTCTTTACTTGAAAAATGACTAAGCAATACTCAGAATCGTTGTTTATTAATTTTCTTTCAATTGTCTACTCAATCTTTGCATGTCTAACTATAAACACCTGTCCATTGACTTACAAATAAAAGTAGGAGCTAGCAGGTTGGAAAAGACGAATAGTGTGAACGTGCCCTTATGGATCATTTGTGATAGACAAGCTAGTGACGTGAAAGCAGACCTTGATGTGTTGAAATCCACTAGCCGAGGCAGACATAGGGTTGTTCAGGTTCAGGTTCAGGTTTGTTCACCCTTTTTTCCATGCACAGCCATGACCTTCCTTGGTCAGTTCGCCTGACATACATCTTTCTCAGCAATTGTAACACATGCTCGAGTTTCAGAGTGACCCACAGAGGTAATGTGAGTAAAATAGCACTGTTAGTTTATCTGAGACAGCCTGGATTACTGCTAATAGTACAGTATGAAGTCCGAAATAGAACTAACCTCAAAAGAGTGTGATTCCCTTCCAGTCTTTTCTTTTGTGTTTTTATATCCTTTCACAGAAAATGGTAAATTGACTGCATTTATAACACTTTTCTACTCTTAGCAACCATTCAAAGTGCTCTAAACACAAGCCAGCATTCACACACTTGTGCCAGAGGCTGCCACGCATGGTGCCACCTGCTCATCAAGAGTGTTACCCATTCACACATACACTCAGATACAGATGGAAGAAACCATCAAGAGAACTTTGAGGTTTGGTATCTTCCGCTGGGACCAGGGATCACATCACCCACTTTCCAATTAGTGGATGACCTGCAGCCCTATCACCCACCTAACTGACTATAGAACAGGCGTAGTTTCCATTCAGCCTCTCTAAGCGTATTCATGGATGCGTGCATATAACTTTAGGTCGGAGTCTGAACATGTTTATGCGTGTGGCCAAATGATGTGTTGACCACAAGCTCTCTGTTTGACACACACACACACACACACACACCCACCTTTCTGGCAAACCTATGAGAGAAAGCTAGGAAAGTGTTTATTATCAAGAGTAACAGGACAGGAAAAATATTGATGCCAAGTTTAGGCTTGAAATTGCAGAGCTGCTGTGTCTTTAGTGTTTGCTGTTACTGCCTTGTGTTAAATGGGTCTGAAGTGAAGTGGTAATAAATGTTATTTTTGTAGTGCAGTTAGAGTGCTAAAAATTACTCTAAATTGTGACATAATGCAGGTTAAAATGCTGAAATTCAATTTCTCTTAAACTGTAGTAAATGCAAAAATATTGTGCATTGTTAGTCTTTATCTTAAGTCTTCTCTCAGTCATATTCATCATTTCGATTCTTTGCATCAGTCTGACACTGCATAACTAATAATATCTTCTATCTATATCTTCTATTTAGCTCTTATGATACTGTGTGCATTAATTTCACTTTGACCATAATATGTGTGTATACATAATTTTTACTTCTCTTTCACTTTCAGTTTGTAGTTCACGTTAAAACTATTCATACCTGTCTTACTTATACTTTAGGCTGGTTGGTTGCTGTTGTGACATATTGTGCCAGCATTATTTTAATGTGAACTCCAAACAAATGTGGAGACAAGTCCATAGTATACATGTGGTACTATCTTACCCAACCAGTTCAGCAGCTGCAGTGTGACCGACGTGCCATCATGTACCCGTCATGCATTAATGGTCACATTTGGCTGACAGAAGACTGTCACTCCTGTTTTCTTACAATTCACCAGTTATATGTTAAAGGACTTCTCATGTCTTTCTATGTTTTTTTTTCTAATATTGTGATATCAGCAATTACACCAGGTTGTGAAGACTGTGCTCATGTTCAGTTTGTGCAGAATATAAAAAAAAAACACCTTGCTTAAATAAGAATCCTGTTTGTAAACTTATGCACCTTTGGTCTGTAAATCTTACTTAACTTAAATTGACAGCAATGCCTTTTTTTTTTTTCTTTTTGTGAATAATTTTAAAAGCAGTAATTGCTCTATTGGTCATTTGCGGCTAGAGAGTGAGATTTGATTTTAAAAAGCACATTAATCTGTGTTTGTCATCTTACAGGTTGTAAAAGCACAGTAAATGCATTGTACACAGATCTAACTAAACCCGGGATGGCGTCTGAGACAGTGTAGGACTAATCTGTCGCTGTTCGGAGGTCACCTGACCTGCATACTTTCCTTCAGTTTGTTTTGGCCTCTTTCTGCTTGGCTCTAGTTCCATGAAATGTTGATAGGCACCAAAAGGGCAGGGATTGGAGTAAAGCAGTTTTGACGTCATGAGCTTCAAATTTCTCAGGTATAATATAAATATGTTTATGTATATTTTCCTGTGAGTAGGTCAAGACCCCCAGTGTTTCTACCATCATGGTGATCATTTGTCTGTGTTAACACTACAAGTCTGTCCTTACAGTTGAACCGAAGCATGGGCGAAAACACTCAGAAGGGCCTTGATGGTGAGATTTGATACATTCCCTTGTAGTTTAAAAGATGATTATACGTTGAGACAGAAGTTTCTTTCTGTTTTTTCATTCTGTTTAACCACATTTTGGATAGAAACGGATGCCAAGTAGTCTTGCTGCTGAACAGTGGGAATAAAAATGCAAATACAGGTCAGAAACTCAACTCTATATGCATAGTATTAAACTGCTTTAGCTCTGAAAAAAATACTTTTGTGTATTTAATGTTTGTTCCTGTTACTGCAGCATGTTATCAATTAAAAAAAAAAGATGGTTTTTGCAAATTTGTCTCAAACCTCTAAACACACCATGCATGGTGGCCTTGCGGAGGTACACGTGTGATGCATTAGAGTGATGCATTTCTGTTTTCCATGACCGTTGCCCTCTGCTGCAGTAGAACGCTGCAAAACGCTATTCATCCAGGGCACAACATTAGTAATTGTAGTTGTAATGAAACAGGAGATGCTTACATGGAAAAGGGTTGCATAACTGCATTTATCTATAATACAGATATTGTTGTAATGTTGGCTGAGAAAGCTGGCTACTGATTTACAAGATTTCTGAACAAATGGAGTATTGGTATTTTCATTGTAAATCCTCCATATTGCAGTTTGCATCTAAAGTACTCTTGGACACTTTGTGTTATGCCTTTCTAATATTCTATTTTTGGCTTGCCTTATGATTAACTCTTGGTTCCAAACCCTCAGCAAATTTTATTTTTCTAATGAGAATTTCATGACTTAGGTTTTCTGTTTAACTTGCATTAAATGTAAACCATAGAACCTCATTTAGATTGGTTTAGCCTTTCTAAATGATGTCCAAAAATGCACGTTTCCTTTTTGCTGTCGTGTATGTGCGTCTTACACTTGTGTACATTGTGGTAATGGCTTTCCTGTTAAAGTTTTTAGGAACAAAATTACTCATTACTTCCTTGCCACTGCACTTTTCTGTGTAACATTAAACATTAAATTCCATTGTGAAATGGTGACTATTAGCAGTAATAATGCTACCCTGTGTTATCACATCAGTCTTGGAGCCCCACGAGCCACCTGCCCATTTGTCTTGGTTGAATTTCTTTCTACAAAATAGTCCATGCATCCCAAATACCTGATTGAAAATCTCACAGTGTATACTAATGAGAGCATTCATCCTTATAAATCACTCGCTACACGTAATTATGTACTCTGTGCTGGAAGGGGTGTTTCTCTCGTGGAATATTGAACGCTTTCAACCCATAACTCACAGAAATGTGTGCAGTTTAATGCATAGTCTTCACTCTGACTTCCTCCAAACCTGTTATCTCTTTTCCATTATTTTCTGTACACACGTCTCAAATTGACTTCTGGGTTTTCAACAATGATCAGAAGAAACACACACATGGTAGCGTGCACATTTGTTATGTCTCTCCTAGTTTGTTCAGCTTTATGCTTTCAGTTCGTCACTCATCTGTATGTGGTTATTTGAGCAATTTACAACACACTTTCTTCAGGCTCCCCTTGCAATGCTGTGGTTAGAGCTTAGATCATATTTCCTGTTTTTGTCACCAAATCTGGCCTTTGTCGTTTATTGTACAGTTTATGAAAAACCACTCTGCATCGTTCAGGCACAACTCTGTTGTTTGGTTTTTGTGTCTCAAACAGTCAGTGATTTAATACATTAGAGATAGAAACATTAGTGAGATTTAGTTTTAAGAGTGATTTCTTTTTCTTTCATCTTCTAGATATGTGAATAACAACAGACATGCTTTGTTCTGCAAGTGTGGCAGACTACAAACTCCAACATAACATTTTTCTCATAGTGACACACTATTGTGGTATTTACCCATTTACAGTAGACTGGAAATATGATCACTATGAAAAGGAATCCAGAATGTTGCTAAGCTGCAGCGTTTCTTTTTGTTTTCAGGTTTTTCACACCACAACAGAAAAACTGCAGCTTAGTTTTAGAACTTGGTAGTTGTATGTACGTGTGCAGATGATGACTGTTCAACAAAACAACAACATTGTGAAGAAACCATTCAAGTTTCCTGTAAATCCTGTTTTATTACATTTCACAAGTAGCTTCTGTGCTTAAAGGCTTTTGTTCTTAATTGAGCTAATGGTGTTTGTTGGGTCTGTCATTTGAGGTTGTGAATGGTAAAAGCTTTAATTTTAGGGCTTCTCTTGTTACGTAGCACCTTTCAGTAGAGTGTTTGTACATACAAGTTCAACTCGTATGACACTAGTGTCAGCAATGATCAACGGGCATGCAAGTAAGACCATTTGCGAGTTGCTTATCCTACCTCATTTTAAGGAGTGATTATCCATTTATGTGCCATATCTGTCGTTCCTTTTAACCCTGCCACTTTGTCACTCATGTCCCTGTGTGATTATGAAATTGCATGCCATAGCATCCAGGTAATTCAAGTTCAAGTGATTCGTGAACCTTGCAGTGCAGTGAGAATATGCCGTACATGAATTAGGGAAATAAAACAGGGAAATTTTGCCATGTTTTTTGATAATAAAATAATAATAAAACTAGCTAATGACAATTAACGTTATTTGTGTCGCACCTTTCATACAATAAATGCAGTCCAAAGTGCTTTACAACAAAGAAATTACATGCAACAAGTGTTTCATATTAAAAGATACAGATGAACCCGGTCTGCTGTGGTAAGCACTGTGCTTTAACATATGGTATACGTTCTGCCTGGTGAGGTACTGGGTCAGCCCTGAGATTATTATTCATTTATATAAAATAAATTACAAATTACCAATCAGAATATCTGTGCTACATGAGGTTGTAGACTTGTCGTGTCCCCCCCACAAGTAAAGGCCACGCATAACATATGTGCGCTTGGTGTAACGGCATCAAGGCAGTTGCTGATAAAAGGCACAATAGTTTTGGCTCTAAATAAATAAAAACTTTGTCCTTTTGTCAGAAATTTCAACAAAGGTAAGCAGTTATGTAAAACAAAGGAGACCTTGCCTTTGAGTTGAATAAGCAGGGAAACAGACTGGTATTGATCTTCTTATCTAACTCTTGGCAGAAATGCAAATGAGTGAATTTCCTGAAATGTCAAACTATTCCTTTAAGGTGCAGTCAGACTCCTCTCTGTGTTCAAGGCTGAAATATGTGCTTTTCATTACTGCTGATGTGCACCTAGAAAACACTGAAGGTTTGAGTCCAGAATGCCTACCTCAAGTGTTGACACCCATATGCCAGATGCCAGTTTATACGCTTACAGGGAGGAAATGTGAACTATTCATGTGTCATGTTAATAACAGCACAGTCATGTCACCGGGACATCATGGTCCTGTTTTTCCTCGCTTGTTCTCGTCTGGTATCAGTCTGCCCTTTGAATGTGGAATCCTTTGAGATGTGATACTTTGGAAAATTGGCATTAAGGCGGAGAAGTGCGTTAACAAGTCGACTCGGTGTAGTTACACACAGATATTGAGCCCCCTCGGAGCAGCAGCACCAGCCAGTGGCCTGACCTGTAGAGCTCAGTTGCGTAAGTGTTTCATCGGCTGTCAGCACCACTGGAACATTTTCAGAAGGTGTGAAACTCATTGTGAATGTTTTTGGCTGTGCCTGACTGTGGCATTATTATATGGGTAATGCCTTCTCAGCTGAATAATATCACTGAATAAGAAACTTCTCTACCTTAACTGTTAAAATACACTCTCTTTGGCACCGGAGTGTGAATGCATGTTTTGGGGCTACAATAGATGATTACCTTTAATGATGGATTTATTTATTAACCATTTGTCTATAAAATAAAAAAATGAAACATAAAATGTGCAATTCCTTTTAATGAAGACATTTAATAGCACCTCCATGTCAACAAGTGTTGCAGATGATATCTGTATTTGTGTAACTCTTGAACCTTTGTTGTGGTGTCTGTTTCTGGTAGTCCGGACAATTAGACCTGCAGTGTAGGCTCTCTTCGCCGTGTCCCTCTTCCGTCATTACAAAGAGCGTCCTGTGTCTGCCGCGATGAGCTGCTGCTGTGGTGGAAGACAACATCACTAAACATTGTGTCACTGCATTTCTGGATGGCTGCCAAATGCTGTTTATAGCTTAGCTGGGGTCAAGTTTGACAGCTTTAATAACCCCGAACGCACTCACCGTCTAATCCATAAAAGGCTTTACAGTCAAAGCCGAGAATGACTGGGCTGTCTCTGTGTGGAAAAACACATGTGTCTGTCGGCCTTTAAGTCCAGTTTGTTAGTTGTGTAACTGTGTGCAGTAAACCAGCTGATTAGACCAACATAGGACATTTATAGGCGATTTTTTTGTGGCTGTCTTTAATCGCATTCATTGATGATCTGAGTTTGGGATTTAAAAAAAAATTTATCTATGCCTTTTTTAAAATGCACATTTTCTCCTTTTCTGCATCAGTAAGTCACAGCACCTCGGGAAACATTTGCAGCTGTCATCCCCTTTTGTCTCATCTGGTGGCACAGAGCATCAGATTGTGCTTTCTATTGTATATAAGCAGTGAATAAATGTATTTAATTTCTTTGAGAAGCACTGGGCCATATATTTTAGCAAATCTTATGCCAAGTTAACATTTTTCAGAAATGTTGTTTACTGTTTACACTATAGGGATACTACTGACAGCTAAATAGCCTGTTTAATGTTAGAAAAGGTAACACCAGCTTGCAGAAGTTTAAGACTGTATATTGAAAGTGGCCAATCGGAGGAGGGGAGCCACGACCGCATTTGTGCAGACAGAGCAGAAATGCTCCCTTCCAAGAATGGTTTTCCGCTCACAGATACTCTTCTGTGTCCTTGTATCATGTGTGCAGGTTTTGAGACTAATTAAATGCTATAGTAATTACTTAGGATACTAGTACTTAGGATGGGTTAAATGTAGAGAAGGAATTTCCCTGTGGGGATCAATTATGGATAACTTAATGACTTAACTTAATTTGTGTTATTCCAGATGCCCCCGCCACGGAACAGCAGGAACTGTTCACCCAGAAACTCCAGCAGTGCTGCGTAGTCTTTGACTTTCTGGACTCGGTGACGGACCTCAAGAACAAGGAGATCAAGAGGGCAACACTTAATGAGCTCGTGGACTACGTTTCCACCAACAGAGGGGTTCTGGTGGAAGCTGCGTACCCAGAAATCACTGATATGGTGAGGTTACACGAACACAGGGCTTTAAATTCTTTGGTGCACTTTTCTGGATTTAGAAAAGCGTGCTTTATCCCCAAAAAAGTAGTCTGATTGTGTGTCTAGACAGGGTGTGTCTTGTCAGCAGATTGTGAGGACCATGTTATCATCTTCATAACAAACTCTTTGCCATACTCGTTTCTTTCTTGCACAAAATCCACATGTGTAAACAGAGGAAATGCTTAATGTTTTTCTTCTAATTTATAGTTCAATTGATGTTTTTACTGTCCTTTCTCACCCACTGCATTACACTCTGAACACAGTACACATGTAGGGATTTTCTCAGTTTTTTCCATAAAAACATGTTTAATTTGGAGAGTAATAGCCGCTGTGTGCTAGCAGTTGGTGCTAGCTGTTGAAAGCTTATATGATGACACAACCCCCCCCTCCCCGTCATTTGTTTTTATAATCCTGGTTGGAGAACAGGGAAAAGTACTGCAGACCTTAATGATGTTTGCCAGGGGTTTGAGGTTCACTGCAGTAGGCTACTTTAGCTCACGACCAGTCTTATTCACTCTGTCAAATGAATCCCCTGACTGCTAAATGCAGTTAGAACCTAAATAACCTGCACTTAAAGCAAATGTTTATCACACAAGACTTGCTGCAGATTTTTTCACGGCTCTTTTCCAAACTCTCGAAAACAGCACTCTTCTGTGAGGTAATTTTCATCCTTCAGGTCATGTGACATCTTCGCCATGCATCCACATTTAATATAAAGAACATAAATCCTTAGTTTGCTCAGTTTTTGAGGACATCTATCACAAAAGAAGCAACAGCTAAGAAGTTCCTGCTTGTTAACTATCAGTTTATTTAAAGCATTAGATCCAATGTATATATTTAAAAGCCCCATGAGTCTCCTCATGTAATGTCACTGCCATTACTAGTATCAGGTGATGCATACCTATGCTGTTTGTGGTCGTTGTCCTCCTCTGGTGTGATTGTTCCCAGAGTTCTGTTGTCTTGAATCACATGTTCTTTTAGGAATCTGCAACCATATTTTGCAGTCGCCACTCACAGGAAGTGATCAGAATATGAACTAATCAGAGAGGCACCCAACAAGGTTTATGTGAAAATGACACTTGTGCGCTTAATTATATTTATATACATTTTATAAACACATTAGTGCAGTGCAGTACATCCATCAGTGCATTCGCCAGAAAAGTCAGAGCACTTCACCATCGTAGTGAAGGTTGGAGGCTGAGTGATTAACACATCGGCTGTTGCGGGAATCCAACCCAACCCCCCTGCAAGGCATCTTTGGCCACCATGGTATGGATCTGTGTTGATATTGCAGGTGCCCTATTGCAGCCTACTTTCCTCCTACAGTACAGTAATGACTCATGTGCAGCATTTAGAACACAACAGCCAGTACAGTAGTCAGTGCTGCAGTGATTCACTCCACTCAGAAGATTATCATGTTGGATACGAGTGAGCAAGCTGAGTCAAGGAGTCTTCAGATTATTAATGGACTGTGGGCAGTAATCCATGTTGCACCTTGCAACCATTGTTTTAGGATTCAGTTTGTCACTCACAGTTGTCTTTAAAGGCGTTTTAACAAAACTACTTTTGTTTAAACAGTTGATATGCACTTTGCAGTCTTTCAATTCAAGCAAGAAATGTCCACTCGGGACAAAAACTGACTCATGCTGAATTCTAATTTTTGGATTCATTTGTCTTTCAGTTGCATATTTTGGATGTTGTGTTGTGCTGATTATCCAATTACAGTGATAAAGAAATGGACCATTTCCAGTAAATAACAAGTCCACAATAGCAACAGTGCTTGAGTTGTAATAAAAAATCAAAAATTATTGTTGTCATTCTCTCGGGTACTAATGCCACGGTTTTGCAACCACTGGCAGCAGGAAAGCAATGCCAACATGGAATAGGAGGGTAAATATAAAGCTGACAGCTCACAGTGTCAACACACTACATTTAATGTCAATGTTTAAACTGTTGCTACATCTGTGTTTAAGATGCAGGATGTATTAGCAACAATCTGTGCCCTGTTATTGTACCGGTCACACCCTTAACGCAACTCCAAAAACACACAGCAAGGACATAGTCTGGACAGTCTACCCAGAGACTTGTTGCTGTTATCTGTTATGGCTGTTCATAACACCAGATTGTCAGGAGTAGGTAATGCTGTCAACCTCTATAAATGAGTATAGCAATCAAAAATAATTCAAATAAACAGAAATGGGTAATATTTTATGCTAGGCCTCATTTTCTTAGTTTTTACCGTCATGCTGATACATCATGTTCGAAATGTAATCATTTCCATTTCTGTAGCATACTAGAGTGTGTATTTCCTCAATATAAACATTGCACCTTGTGATAAATACAGAATGGATATATGGGATTTGGTGCTCCATCTGTAAGATGGCATGATTCAGTTTTCAGTGCGCCTGCACAGACTTCCTGCTCAAAACAGAGCACCAAAATCTTTGGTGTCAGCTATCCAAAGTGCTAAATATAAAAGTGATCATTTAATTATACGCACTAACCAGAATAAAGAAATACCTGAAATCAGTAATGTTCAGTTCGTTTTAAAATCTCCACCACACATTATATTCTGTGCCTGTCTGTGTCTGAGTAAAAATGCTTTGATCTGAACTATTTAAAATAATGTTTTTACAGTTTTTCACCCCTGATGTGGCAGAAAATCTGCAGCCGGAAAACCTCACAAGTAAAAGTGTGTGAACATTATCCACTGGATACTGAACTACTTAACGTGTAGTAGCTTGGTTACCCATCATCAGTGCCGTAAGGCCAGGGAGGTTTAAATGCATGACTCCGGCTGGTGCACCGGCATTGTCAGCGGTCTTTCGAAGTAATGTCATTTATCAGTTCAGGGCAGAACGGAGTGAGTTGGGTTGAGCTGAAGAGACACCCAGTTCACTGCAGAGTGTCTGTACTACAGACAGGCTTCTGAATGAGGTTAGACAAATAGCAGCTGCACTTTCAGAAAGCTGGCTTCATAATAGCTCTCCCGGATACTCATGCTTGGCATCACATGATAATGAAGAGGTGAGTGTTCAAAGTGCTGCCCATTATTCTGCTGCAGTGAGGACCGCTTTGATCACGGCGGTTGTTGGGAGTACAAACAGCAAGGTTTCTCATAGATGTAAAAGGAGGTTATACTTTGTTTGCCATATCTATAATTAGTGTTTCGAGTATATTATAGAAAATTATTTCTGTCAGACAGTTTTGATTGAGTTCTCCTTTTTTCTGTGCCAGAGTTGAGTGAAAAGCCAGCAGGGTTAGTCCAAAAGAGCATCTATGAGCTATAATTCCTCCTTTTTATCATATTCGCTCCTACTGCACTCAGTGCTTGCACTTTTTCCTCTATTTCATCGCTCCTCCCTCCTCTTTCTCTCTGATCTGATGTTACTAGGTGTTGGTTGCAACTACTGTCGCCCTCAGTTTGACCCCATACTGAGCTGCAGCCTCCCTTGTCGTGAGCAGGCATTTACTGTACATACTTGTTTCACTTACAGCCTTACAGTTTCTTTTTCATTGCATTTCATTGCACAATTTCTCACATTTCCCATATGTCATTCTCTCTTGTTAGTTTCTCTCGTTTTGTCCAAATGTAGTTGATGTTCAGTATTGTGTGGTGACTTAGGAAATTATTAAAGTCTGCCGGATATGATTTGATTAACAGTTTTAATTTGAAGTGTTAGAATTATTAATGCATTTATAGCTCCTATTATTATTCTTTGTCTTACTGTCATTTTGGGGATGTTCATTCTTATCTATACTTTACCATAATTTGGGCGGTATAAGCAGGAAGTGGGTTAGCTGTGGGCTTGCATTCAGATAAGCTGGCACCATTGAAGCATGCTGAATTAGCTAATAGCAGTCCCTGTATGTGATGTAACTATGGACGTTCGGACAACAGTCACTGAATTGCTTTGTTTCTAAAGAAAATGTCAACGTATGATGAGTCTTGGCTAAGTTCTGAGACTGGATGTATAATCCATGCCCATGGCACATTTTCCTGTACATAAACTGCTGTTGATCTTGTGATAAGTAAGAGAGATAAACTTAAAATAAAATCCTGTGTAGATTGTTTGGCAATAACACAGATTGCGTTGTTGTCCCTGCAGACCGCACAGTGTTGTGCCAAATGTACCTCAGAAGTGCATTTATTAGCTTAGTTATTACATTTCGACTTTAAGAGTGATGAGTTTTGGCATTCTTTTTACTCACATTTGAGCCATTGCTTCACTGTTAATCCCTGTTATCTTTTTGTTTGATCCTAATTGGGATGCAGTTTGTAAAGTTTGTTCCAATATGAGCTCTGTAAGTTTATAACAATGAAGATTGAGATATTGTCGTGAGGATTGGTTCACATGCACGCAAGGTGATACAGGTGGTATAAATAGCCACAGCTGTTCTGTCGCTGCTGAAACCTAGTTGGTTAAACTGCACTATGCTTCTTATTTGCCATTCTCCTCATTTACAGGCGTGATGAGTGGTAATGAGTGGTGGCACAAGCATCGATATGCAAACGGATAATTGTGAGAATAGGAATGAACATTGTGCATGTGCACCTGTTTGCACAATGTCTGAGATTTATAAAACAGAATCAGGCATATGCATGGCCAGAGTTATAAGGAGCACCTTTAAGCAGATTTATGCATGTTTATTTGTTTACGAAAATCAGAGATGATATCCTCTGGAAGAATAAATCGCGCTGAATCTAAAAATATGTGTAATATCTCTGTGTTCAAATATGAATGGTTTATGTCTCGAAGAAGCAGTGCAACGCTTGACTCAAAAGTGCAGCAAGCACTTTATACTTCAGTTTTGAAGTACTTTAATTACCCTTACGATGTGTGTAACGGCCGCTGCTGCCGCTCCATCTGCTGACAGTGTCAATAAGTGGACTGAATCAGGTTGTCACACTAAAATAGTAAACTTTCCAAAGTTTTAAGAATACCAACTTTACCCATCCCATTTATCTCATGCAGTTACAATAAAGAGAGACTGCTAGAGCGCTGCTGCAATGTTAAGCATGATCCTTATTAAGCAATAACTCATATCTTACTGACCTCACCAGTCTAGGTGGTTCAGACTGCATGTTCCCCGGTGCCACCAAGCGCACCGTTTGTCTCGACCATCTGAGCATTTGGCCTCAGAGTGCTCCTCTGGAAAAATGGGCGTCACACTGAGGCGCAGTGTCTCGCCTGGCAACCCACTCTGTGAGTCATCTGATTCCAGCACAGCCAATGACGTGCCTCACATCAGTGACAGCAAAGCAAGACGCCTCATAGAGGTGGCACACGGCTTATTGTTCATCTGCCTCATTATCAGCATCTGCATACTCTGCAGATACTGATGATGTAAAAGCCCTATTACTGTGGCCTAGGAGGCTGGTCAGTCTTTACCGAGGACTTGATTTTCATCCTCAAATCAGGGAACAATTTAATCATTGCAATATTGTTGCTGGATTGTTTTATTATAAGAGGTGGTCTTGTTTTCCCAGGTTAAGCCTTGATACAGTACCTTGATAAATACAGTAAGCACAGGCCAGTCACAGATATGAAACAGCTGGAGCCAACAGGTGTGCAGAGCTTCTGTGAAGGACATCATAGTCTGTATTAACCTGTGGTCACAGGAGAGCTGAAACAATTCATTGATTGGTCTATCAACAGGAAATTAATCATCAGCAATTTTCAGTTAATAGTTTTAAAGCAGAAAAGGCATAAAACCAGATTTTTATTTCTACAATCTGAGTATTTCTGTCTTCTATAAGAGAAAATTGCCAAAAATTAAAAAATAAAAAAAGCTATTTAGGGGTGTTGTCTCGGGCTCTTGAAAAATGTGATGGGCATTTTTCATTATTTTCTGACATTTTAAATGATTAATCAATTAGTAGACTTCTTAGACAGTAATTTTGTCTGTTCATTTGTCTTTTGTTTCAGAACTTTTAACTTTTGCTGCCACCCTCAGAGGTCACAGGCATAGTTAAGCTGAATCTAATGACTTTCAAATGTATGTGGGTGTTCGATGGATGCTTACAAAGTATGTGCAACTGTACTGCCAAAGTGCTACTTAACACTAGCAGCCAGAAACTCCAAAGACTGAATTATTGTGTGTATTAATCATGCAGGGAGTCAACACTGTCTGTCACTGTTTGCCTAATGAATGGATGAGATTCTGCGTGTAAACAAGTTCGAACTTTGTACAATTGTTGTTTCCAGATGGTGTTTTCAGCAGCTCAGAAACAGCTGCACTACATTGTCAGACTTCTCTAAAATAACAGGAAGGACATAAGCAGGCAAATAACTACTCAGTGGTGAGCTGAAGGGCATCTCTGAATTCACAGCTCACTCAGCCTTGAAGGGGATGGACTGCAGCACCACAAAACCACGCTGGGGTAGTGTTCCTTTCTGCTCACAACAAGATCGGGCTAACATGGTCGTGTGTGTAAACCCAAAGCGGATCATCTGAGCGTCACAGCAGCTGAGCATCTGCCTGGTTGCTGACCAGGTTTTCCAGCGGTGTGATGTGTAAACGTCACAATGCCCTCATCGTCTCTGGATGTTTTCAGAAATTTTATATTGGCTTTAGATGGTGCTGGAGCTGCAGCCACAACAAGTCATGTAAAAATCTGCTGTGAATGTATGATACTATCAGGTCATTAATCTGGATTTTAAGGAATGTATCTGGCAGTTAAATCAGCAGTTCTTGACTTGTGTGCATTATGTTGTTATTCAGAAACTCTTGGTGAAACAAGTTACAACACATGGCAGAGCAAGGCCTTCGTTTCGTATGAAGACTTCACTCCTAAGCTTTTGAATCTTGAACGCTGACTCATTAATTCAGCGCTTCAGTCAGTGTTTACTTTTTTTCCATCCACTTCATTTCTGCTCTCTTGTTCAGAAAGGATACCTCCTTCCAGTATTTTTTTTCTCTGTGAGCTTTGTGTCGTGACTGATTTTGGGCCTCTGTCAAGTTTTAAATATCCTTCCTACCTTCCTCTCCTGTTAGTGTCATTTGGATTTTCCAGCTGCCAATAAGTAATTTGATGTTGTCTTTATCACTTCAGCGTGAGAGTGTGCACCGAGCCACATAATGCCAGCTTTTCCAGCTCCCCACTGCTTTGTGTGCCACTCTCAGATTTACCCTCGCTAAAAATAACAAGGTGGGATAGAGGTGGCAGTGACCTGTCTACAGTGATTGTCTTCGCTACAGAATTTTAATGGCTTTGGGGAGGGGGGGGGGGGTGTTTGTGGCAGATAGAGGATCTCTAATGGTTTTATCAAGCCCCTCTGTGTTATTAAACATCCTCAGTTTAATGAAACATGCTCCACACTACCGGTAGTTGCTTTCCACCCCAGTTAGCTAGCTGCCCCATGATGTTCAGACATGTGCGTTTGCGTTTGATTCCTCCTGGGTTGTACCGCCGCTTCTGCAGAATTCAAAACAGTGACTTAACTTTATGTCCAGATTGTGTGTTCTGATGGATGACAGTTTATTCTCAGCTTGACTGTGAGGATGCATCTTGACCACTTGTTAGTGCTTGTAATCAAATTTAACTTTCAAACGCACACCCATTTAATCTCCGGGAACAGCTGATTATCACACTAAACCCTACAGTGTCTATTCAGTACCTCACATCAGATACAAACTCATTAACCTTGTCTCAGTTGTTTGGCGCCTAGTCAAATAAACTTGAACCAAATTTGTTGCAAGATTTATCACACTATATCTGACCTACTCATTCACAAAACACTTCATTGTGTATGTGGGTAAATATTAAAAGTAATAAGGGCTTACGCCAGTTACAGGCAGCTGCTGAGCGATGCTACATCTTGACTACAGTAGTAATCTGCCTCAGAAATAACAAAATGGCCCCTTTTATAAGCAGATATTACATGTTATTTTTTTAACAGTCTTCTTATCCATCTCCTCAAGTTTCAGCATTTGTACCCAACGTTTCTTAGTGTGTTTTAATAAAGGCCCACTTGTTGATTTATCTGTATCTACTGTATGTTTCTCTTTTTTTATCTTATTAATAAGACTCTTCCTCCCTCCTCCAGATCAGTACCAATATATTCAGGACTCTTCCACCAAGTGAAAACCCTGATTTTGACCCAGAGGAGGATGAACCCACTCTAGAGGCTTCTTGGCCTCACATCCAAGTAAGCCTGTCTGTCTTTCTCAGCCTTTAGAGTGCACAACTACTTATGTGTCATACCCGTCTTGAATCAATGTTGCATATTTCTATTAATTTAAAATTGTCATTTATCTTCCAGCTGGTCTATGAGTTTCTCCTGCGCTTTCTAGAGAATCCAGACTTCCAGCCCAGCATTGCAAAGCGCTACATTGATCAGAAATTTGTTCTGCAGGTATGAAACTTTAATGTGACTGTTGTTGTTACATGATAATGATTGTGTGAATACATCAACAGCTTCAAAGCTGGCCTGCGTCATTAAACTAAGACAAAGTTGTCTGTTACAAGCACCTATCTAGATTTCTTGTAATACAGATATTATTATATTACATTAGGAATACACTATTAACAATAGTTTGTGTAATTATACATGCATCAAACTTGGTCAGCAGTGATTGCTGAGAAGACAGCAGGGGAACAATAAATAATCATAAATAAGGTTTTTTTGTCATGTAGTTAATTAGTGTCATAATTGTGTGTTAGAAAAGATTACTAGCTGGCTGGGAGTGTTGTGACAACTCAATTGCTACAACTACTGATTATTTACATTATTTATTAGCTGACTGATTATTGCGAAAACTGACCGTTGCTGTCCAGTACCAAGCCAAAAACAATTTGCATCATAGGAGGGTTTGAAAATCATAAAATATTCACACTGAAAGAGCTGCAAGTTTTTGAGTTTTTGCCATTTTGCAAAACTATTTAAACTACACATGTATTAATCACTGCAGCTCCTAATGTTCATTACAACATTAGGGGTTGGACAAATTCTTTATGTGGCGAATACCTCTATAGTAATTACCAGCTTGTGATGTGTTCTCAGAGTTCAACAACCCTGCAGAATGATTAGTATGATTAGTTGGATGAGTCAAACCATTAATATGCTGCAGCTATGCTACATCTGCCCTGGTTCAGTACCCGCCTACTGCAGGAATGCTTCAGTGAAGCAGCAGCTAACGGGGGACCACAGGGCCTGGAATGTTGGCTGGGCCACATCCGAGGTGCCTGGACCGACTTTCCATGATGTGAGCGTGTCGCAGGGGAGCTTTAAATAACCGCATGTTGTTTACTCTTCAGGTTGAGGGAAGAGGACTGGTTGGAGCAGAGGGAGCAAGGTGGAGGTTTGGGTTGGAGGGGGTGGGGCAATAAAGGCAAGGGGAAAAAGACTTGTGGTTTGGTTCATTTGAGTTATCAAAATACACACAGCACAGCAGTAGGTCTTCAAATACTCCTCTGAAATGTTCACCATAGAGGTCAAACATAAAGGCAGCCAGGCGAAGCTTCCCCAGAGCCAGAAAGAGGGAAACCCTTGTTAGATGTATCTGGATGTTCCACACACCTCATACTCACATACTCAAAGACTCATACTCACATACCCCAGAATGACCTTGACTTTTCTTGCAGCCCACACACCTCACCCCCACCCTTTTGAAATGGGTGTGGAGTAAATCAAACATGCAGCATAGCAGTTCATTGTTGAAAAGAATGTTTGAATATGAAGCTCTGTTGTATGTAATCATACCATTTCAATGATTCTTGTCCAACAACATTCTGAAGTGGCAAAAAAATATCATACATGATATGGTGTTTGTGGTTTGTCCAGCCCCTTCTGACCCAGATCAAAACCAGTTTCTACCGTACTTGTTGGCATGTTTTTGTTCCTTGAATGCATAACTCTAAAAGCAGTGCTGGATCAACCAGTGCAGAAAACAGCTGCTGCTGGAAACAGCCTTCGACATGGGAAAACAACCATATGTGGAGCTAAGAGCAGAATGCATGGTCAGACACGTGGTCAGGCTGTATTTAGTTTTTTTAAGTCAGGGATCACTGGTGAAATGTTATGAAGTGTGCTAGTGTGAGGGGTCTGTTCTTGTTCAATATGAAGTGTTTAGCTCTTCAGCATGACCGTCATAAGATCATTGAAGTCCATACCGAAGTGACAAAGATTTTCATTAGCTTGCATTATTTATTTCCTTGGTTTAATGTTTCCGTGAGCAGTAACTGAAATGCTCCTGTCTGTAAACAGTCATTAATATATCATTGTGGAGTCCTTTGCAAACCTGGCATGCAGAGTACTGGTTTGCTGGCCCTGTCTGGCTGTAACTCAACCGCTCGGCTGCAACACACATTTGTTTTTGCACGGTGTTTTTTTTTTTTTGTAATACAGTTTCAAAGTGAGAGACAGTGAGACAGTTCCCTGCTACATCTACAAACTGTGTGTGATGTCTTTATCCATACTGGTGAGTTGATAAGGCAAGCTATTGAAGCAGTCAGGAACACAGATTTGCTTCACAACCAACTACTAACTAACTTCTGTCTGGACTGTGAATGGTTCCACTTCGCATCTTCAGTGTGTTTTTAGGTTGCTTTCTCCCCTGTGTGTATGTGGCTCCACCCACTTGAGAATCTGATGTTCCTGTTGTCAGCACCTGGAAGAGACATTTAATCACAAAACAAACCAAAACTATATTATTATCTTATAAGAACAGATGTAAATAGAAAACCTGCTGTCTACTTGGAAGTCATTATAGTTAAGATTTTTGTTGTTGTTTTCACATAGTTTCACTCGTCTGTCCATTCAGTTATATTTAGCAGACAAAGAAGCTTTCAGTCAAGGAATTACTAATATTATTAGTTGGTCACCTTTTTATCATAACCATGAAATGAGCAGATAGACTTGACTGCATGTGATCTGTTGTGTTTTCTCAGCCGTGGAGGAGAATTGTGCTTGACTTGATGTTACTTTTAGTTTTTTGCTGAATATTTCTGGGGCCTTTTTTTAGAAAATTGCTTTGATGACCGCGCCTTGTGTCACTGGATTGAACAGGGACACGTACTGGTGTGGCTCCTGAACAAACTCAAATCCCAGTACGGCCTATTGAGATTGAATATTGACATTTCTTCTGGCAGACGCCACATATTTGATTTATACTCTGGCAGCATTTGTTTCACAATAAATCCATTGTCTATGTCCCATTTCAACTTCATTGATCAACTTGAGTGCAGCTGTAATGTCAGCAAAAAATTACAATAACCTTGTTAATTTTGATCATCAGAGTCTTTTTACAGTTTCTGTCCCTCTCTTTCATGCTTGGGCACAGATTCTGGAAGTTGTCCCTCTCAGTGGATTTTTTTTTTTCCAAATAAATTATGCAAATGAAAATATTTAATAGAAGCTGACTCCACTTTAGTACTAAATGATTGGTCTGTGCATGCATGCATCACGACCACGTCCACTTTTGGATGAAAACAAGTAAAACAATGTGAAAGTCTTGATTGAAAACATTTGTGGATCTGTGTATAAAAGCTGCTGTGTTGCATTTTGGACATCAAACAGTAATAAAAAAAAAAAAAGTTCAAATTTTTCTTTGCTTCCCTAAAGAGTGGAGGACAGAAAAAGAAGAGACTCGCGGCATCAGGCCATTCACAGAGAGCACAGAGAGAATAAAAATGCTAAACTATGGAAACTAGCCAGTCCTGGCTACAAAAAGATAAAACTGTAGTCCAACTGATACAGATGCAACATTTTCCCCTGAAATATTCCATATGGTGGACAAACAACAGGACAATGGCACATACTGTTGACAGTTCTGTATTTCAGTATCTTGTCATACATCATATGTACTGATCTGTCTACTATGAGGTAACATCAGGATCCAGATACAGTCGGTATTTAGTGTGCTGCTTGGCACAGAAAGTAAGAACTGAGAACTTATGCTTCAGTGGTCCAAAATAGTCACAGTGTTGGTACTATGTATGAGACTTAAGTCATTACAGTATGGAGACAAATTAAAAGATAGAATTGTGTTATTGATGCATCTGAAACCTGCTTTCAGTTGGACTGAAAACTGAAGCAGTGTGTGTTTGCCTTGTTCTCGGTTTGTCCTCTCAGCTTCTGGAGCTGTTCGACAGCGAGGACCCGAGGGAGAGGGACTTCCTGAAGACCATCCTGCATCGGATTTATGGAAAGTTCCTGGGGTTGCGGGCCTTCATCAGGAAGCAGATCAACAACATTTTCTTGCGGTGAGTGAAATGTTCAAAACGTTTGATGTCCTATCATGTGGTCACGTCAAGGAGGGTCTTACTTTCGTTTTTTTTTTTCTTTTCCTTCATTTAACCAAGTTCGAGACTTCAACTTCGAGATTAAAATGTCCAGAGAGGCTTAGCCAGGGAAGGACCATCAAAACAAAGTGAAATACTGACGACACAGACAGGCCAAGACAACTCTTGAGTTTTCAGTGTCCTTTTCCAAGTCATGCGACATTCTGTGTTTTTGTTCTAAAAAAATCAGTCAAGTCGGCCTATTTTTAACGGGTCTTCAGATGGGGCTTCTTGGTTTACAGCCACAGTTCATGTGGTTCTATAATTCCTGTAACTATTTGGTCAAAAACTGCTTTCACTGTGGATTCCAATGCAAGTGAAAAACCATCTTCACTGGGATGATGTTTATTTTAAGTTATTAAGCCCTTTCTAACCTGTCTCAGTTTATACTGGGACATTCAAGCTATGACTGGCTGTCACAGATTCACAGGAACATACGCTGAGTGCAGCCAAAAAGTGTTTTCCATCAGCTCAGTTAGCAGTAAGCTCTGGTGTGGAGTTTCTGGCCTTGGCTCTCATTTGGGTTCAGTTTGGTGTTTTAGCCATCTAAGTCATCATTTTCTTTTCATGTCATTACATTGAGTACGTGCAGGCAGATTCAACCCAGTTTCTCGAAACACAGCGTAAGAAGAAAAACGTTGGGATGGGAAGGCATCAGATATTCTCAGCGGCAGTGTGTTGACTCTTCTGCCTCCTGTTGCTGTGTGACAATGGGCTTAAGATGATTGAAACAGGGGACACTTGATGTCGTTTCCAACAGGCAAGGTGGCAAAACGGGTGCACCCACTTTGACCATCTGTCACTGAGAATAAAAATAGTGCCACAGTTGTCAGGCTCTGTCTGTACATACCATGGGTGCACAGCTAGATGGAAATGGGTTACCAAACAGAATGATGCATGGACCATAAAGTTACGTCAGCGCAGTCAGTACAAGGTTGCCGACTGAGTATGTTTATTTAATTTCACACATTTCTGTCTTTTTCTGCGTGAATGTTCAAGTGATTCCCGCTGAAGCTTTTTTCCTAAAACCCAGTTCCCAAATCAGAGTGATGATATTTTAAAGGAGCGCAGTATCAGGAGCGTCCTGAATCATTTGTGTGCCTTGCTTTCAGAGTTGTGAAAGCTTTGGCTTCATGCATTTCATATAATTCCTGTTGCTGCTGCAGGTTCATCTATGAAACTGAGCACTTCAACGGAGTTGCTGAGCTGCTAGAAATCCTGGGAAGGTGAGTAATAACATTTGATCATGTGACAGGATGATCACATAATCATGTCTAACAACAAATCTCAAAAACCTGAGGCACTTTCTGCCCTTTAGTGAGTAATATTATTTGTTTTGACTTCTTTCTTTCATTCTCTGGCATTTGGCGAAGTGGGCATTTTGTGAATCTCTGTTGTTTTCACACACTCAAAGAAAGATGGTCTTTCATCTGCCATGTCTTTACAGCAGACAGTCCACATTATGAACAGGCTTGTGGAGAATCTTACCTCTGTCCAGTGATGTGGATGACTTGTGCTCTCTTGTCCAAAGCTAAATCTGACATCTTGGTTCTGCCTTTGCACTGATTTCTTTCTCTGTGTCATTTCTGCTTTAAGAACCGAATGCGTTGACAGCCATGTCCCGCTCTGCTCCTCGTGCCGCTGTTTCGTCTTTCTGTGCAGTAATCTGTCTTATGATCGCCCTGTTGTTTTTCTGTTTACAGCATCATCAATGGATTTGCCTTGCCCCTGAAGGCTGAGCACAAGCAGTTCCTTATGAAGGTGCTCATCCCGTTACACACAGCGAAAGCGTTGTCTCTTTTCCATGCGCAGGTAAGAAAAACAGTCTTTACTTTTAATTCTGTTGTTTGGTTACACCTTGCATTAAGTTTGGCTGCATATGTGTGTTCAGTGTGTGTAGCCAAATCTTACAGCTTTTCTCTGCTGGATCAGGCAGTGTCATGATGTAATCGCTGTACTATAGCGTCTCCTGGTGGTGTGAAGGTGGAAGTGCACTGATTCAATGATTATTGTTGCATGTTTATCTTAAATTTTCCATAGTAGGAATCTTTAAGGGTCATTAAGTTGATCATATAATTTGACAACAAACACACATGTAACAAGAGATGATTTTTTTAGATGAAGCTCTGTGTGATGCTTGATGTCTCAGTCTGATGGTGTGTTTGGGTACATTTTCTTTTTTCTCAGCTGGCCTACTGTGTGGTCCAGTTCCTGGAGAAGGATCCTACACTCACTGAACCGGTACTTTTTTTTAATTAATTTTTTAAATCATTCCTTCCACTCAAAGCACAAACGCTTCGAGCACCAAATTAGTCCACACTGCAGAGAAATTAGTAGTGGGTGCTAACAACCACCCACTCAGACAGACTGTTGCATGTTTTTCGTTTCTTTTTTTATGACATTCATGAGAAATTCTCTTGAAATTCTCTGTTATTTGTGTAGGTGATTCGCGGGCTGCTGAAGTTCTGGCCTAAAACCTGTAGCCAGAAAGAGGTATTGTTTTTATAAATACTCCTCACTCTCGTCACAGTTGTTAAACCGCATGTTAATGTCGCTTCCTGCTCTGCATCTCTTCTCTGATCATTAGGTGATGTTCCTGGGTGAAATCGAGGAAATTCTGGATGTCATTGAGCCGACGCAGTTCAAGAAAATCCAGGAGCCGTTGTTCAGACAGATTTCTAAATGTGTGGCCAATCCACACTTTCAGGTACACATTTGACACAAGCACACAGAAACATGTAGGCAGTGGATGTTAACCAGTTACTTTGCTCGTAACTCTCTTCAGACCATATGTAACGCTACTGGCTTCTACAAGCTGTTAAAGTTTGTTTTGTCACTTTACTTTAAGAGCCATATTTAGCATTAGAATTGCTTCATAGAAAAATCATATTTGTCTTATAACACCTTATTATGTTTCTGTAAGCAGGTATGAGTGTTCATTGTTTTACTCCCACAAGTGGAGACTCGTGTATAAACTCATAATGATTGGCAAAATAATAAAACGCAGTTGTAATAATAGCAACTATGTCTGCCTGGGAGGAGGTCTAATTTCTAAATAAGGGGATTATTGCTTTATTGTCCCCAACATAAAGGTTCCTGAAGTCTTCACTCAGACATGACGGGACATTTTTGGAAAGAGCTGCACACTTGTTCAGTGTTTCCCACCTGAAAAGTCTGATTAAAGAAGAATGTTTTTATGAAGTTGATGACCTCTTGTTTGCTCGGTGTAGGTGATTTTCCTGCTAGATTTTAAAAAATGGCAATTCAAAAGTATAGAGTTACAACTGCTGATAAAAAGTCCACATTTATGCAACAAGACGCAAGTCTGAAATGGGCTCTTAAAATCAGTCTGAACTCAACAGAAAATAAAGGGGCCCCTGTTATTAACCAGTACAGTCCCACTCAGTGTTACGGATGGACTTATGTTTCTGACTGCAGTCTCTGCTGTCACAGGTAGCAGAGCGTGCTCTGTACTTCTGGAACAACGAGTACATTCTCAGCCTCATCGAGGAGAACATCAACAAGATCCTTCCCATCATGTTCGGTAGCCTGTACAGAATCTCCAAAGAGCACTGGAATCCGTGAGTACTCCAGTCTGGAGAGGATTGTTTCAGTCGTGTCGACTCGCCAACTTGATAATGATTCACATGCAGTGTCGGTTAAATCACAACCGTAACCCCAGAGGTGCTCAGGTCTTCTGTTTTTTTACACAAAACCTGTCAGATTATGAAGAGAATTTGAGCTCAGAGGTCCACTTGATGATTCATGGTTTCACCTGCATCTGTGAATCATTAGCATGTAGAACTGTTGAGCATGAACTCTCCTGATTTATTTATTTTTTCCCCCAAACATTAACAACAAACATCGATGTACTGAACGCCTACTTGCATGTGCTGCCGTCATGTGCTGCTGCGATGTTTACGCGTACACACTGCAGACAGACACACAGACGCCATCGCCATGACAAGATGTCTTTAATCTTTATGTGACAAGCTTTCATATTCATTTCATATTAATGTGAAGGGTAAGTGGTGTGTTTTGATATAAAAGCATTTGCTTTTGTCTGCTCATTTGACGACACAGTTTAGATAAATAGTTTTTTTCAGAGTTTTATTAATAGAGAGTCTCACAAACACAGCAATAAAAACACGATGTTACAGTTTTGGTAAAGTCACTTCTTGAAACTTGACCTCACAGTCAAAAATTCTCCTCATTTCATTCTAAGTAAACTGGATATCATCCAGTTTCTTCTGCAGGTCACGTTCTTTGAGTAAACTAAATCTTTTTTTCTCCAGAATAATATAGAAAGAGAGAATTTTCCAAAATTTATGAAGCAAATTTTTTTTTTCAGAAATACCTTTTCTAAAGCAATTTCAAAATAGCTTTTATCAACGGAGATGTCCTTTTGTGACACATTAGATTTAAAAGGCAGCTTCACTTAAATTCCAAAAAATAAAGAAAAAAAACGATCTATTAATTGGGATAGTTTTAGTTTGTAAGACTGACCACACTGCGAGTTAAACCTCGATGTCCGCTCTTCTGAGCACATGGATGTTGTGTCCTAGTTGTGTTACTGATGCCAGAGTCTCTCTGTCGTGTTGCAGGACGATCGTCGCTCTGGTCTACAACGTGCTGAAGACGTTGATGGAGATGAACTGCACGCTGTTCGATGAGTTGACTTCCTCTTATAAAGCAAACAGGCAAATGTGAGTGCCATCATCCCTGATGCTGCAAAGCCAGGTTGTTGCATTCGCTCTACCCAAGATAGATTTTCAGCCAGTCAGCTTGGTAGTTTTATTTGGATTCATCTTGCAAACCAGATGTTCTGTTTGTCTGGTTAGACAAAATAAAAACTATAAGTATCTATAATATCTTCTGTTCTCTGCTGTCTGTTTTGGGGTTTTGATACACACATAGGGACAGATTTCATGGTGCATTCAGGTACACCTCGTAAGCTTTGAAATCTACACTTTGGCACCAAAAGGGATTGAAAGATGCATTCATTTACACCTTGTTAGAACAAACCACTTCAGCAAAAAAAACAAATTACAGTAAAATTTGGACTTGAGCTGAACTTGAATGCAGAGATTTGAGGCTGACTTGTGAGTTCCAAGATAACGACCTGGTCCCACCTCTGGTTTATACCAACAGGTGTATGTTTCTCTTAATCATGTCCAACCCAATGAATTTGCAACAGGTGGAGTCAAATTCTAAATCCACCTCAGTTTATCTCAAATGTGTTTAATGTGTGTTTAATTTAATGATTTGAAAATACACCCGTAACACAGTTAAGTGTCTAAGACTTGAAGTGGACTGAATACTTCCTGAAGCAGCTGTAGATTTGGGGGGGGTTATTTGAACAGTCAAAATCAGCATCCAAACCACAAATACAGTCAGTTGTATACAATCTTATCCTTTTTGTGCTTAATACAATGTGACAGCATGCACTATACTTCTTCCACAGGATGATTCAACCTTTCTTTTTACTTTCGTAAAAGGTTTACATACTGCTTCCATCACACGTTACCTTGTAACTGAGGGACACATTGTGAGTGGAGGCTCTGCATACAAATCACATAATGTACTGTTTACTGTAGTGAAGGACAAACGGGCGTGCACTTCAGCATCTGTGCGAATGCACATACATTCCCAGGTTGCGCTTAAGATGCTCTTAACAGTGAAATGATACTTGTTATAATCAGAGCAGCCTTGTTTCATTGTAGTCCCCACATGAATCAGATTCATTCAGCTGAAGGTGGTTGTGTCATGGCTTCAGCCCTCGAGCTTAAGAACCAGTAGGTTCCAGTGTTTGGTTTTGAGTACAGACTGCTCGGTTTTCTCTGTAATGTGCATAGAAATCCACTGAGGGGCTCAGATGAGTTGGAAAGAAAAAGGCTAAAGCAGTTTGAAGGCTCTGCCGTGTGTCCGCATTAGAGGTCTTCCTCAGTATGAGCTCTGATCACAATGGGCCAAATGTGTAAGATTTATTTTATCAGTTGTTGTTATGAGTTTGTTTCACACATATAAAATTGATCCAAAAATTATTTTCTTCTCTCTGTCTACCTCGCAGTTGACTACAGAATGTTTGCTTTTTGGTTAAAAATAGGACTTTCATTTCTTTTCACCAGTGACTTTACATTAATTCGTTATTACAATATTACTTTCAGATCTGGTCTCTAAAAATGTATCCATTCATGCCCAGTTTCCATGGCATCGTTTTGGATTTAGTCTTTTGGACATTTTCGTCTCATGAATACCTCAAGTCTGCAGTTATTGGGAATCGTCATGCGTGAGGAGAATGCTTGTCTCATTTCCTGTTTGTATTTTTGTTGGTGCTGAATACAAACCTAAATGAAGGTTTTGAAATGTTGTCTTGACAGGGAGAAGAAGAAGGAGCAGGAGAGGGATGAGCTGTGGAAGAAGCTGGAGGAGTTGAGGCTCAGCAACACCACTCTGGTCCAAAACAACAGCCACGGGCTCCTGAATGTCCAGAACAACAACAACAACAACAACAACATCAGTAGTAGTAATGACACCCAGGATATGAGCGTCGATGTTGCTACGGTCACCACAGACAACAACAATCCCGACGTCAGCGTGGCAGCCAGTGAGAACAGCCCGTGTGCCAAATGACACCAGGCGTCAGTTTTTTATACCGTGACGGTTTGACATTGTGTTCGGGACTGTCCGGAGAGGAATGACGGAGACAGAAAAACACAAATTACACCTCAACAGTATATTAAAACTACGTAGAGTGACTTAGAATGCCAGCATTTCTTTGGCAGAAAAAAAAATCTATATATATATATATATTTCAACTTAAGACTATTTTTGGATGTTACAGTGTGGCTGCAATATATTGTTTATTTGTCTGATCAAAGATGTATCCTTTCACATTTAGTTTCTTAACTGAAAATGATTTCTGTTCTGGTTATATTTGTTGTATGATACATGTGACGGGAGAAAATATTAATGACTTGAATTTAATGTTTCCGATTGTGCTGCACTTAGACAAGCTGAATAGCTATTTAAAGATGTCTGTTTTTTAATGTGCTTTTCCCTGTTGCTGTTGCTGCCAACACTTGGGCGCAAATGTTAAGGAAGAAGGGAACTGTGGACTTCGGGAGTATTTGTGGCAGATGGGACCAGGTCCATGAGTAAACATTTAGTGTCCATTAATGTACAGTAAAGGACTGTTGTCGGGAGTGGATGAATCTAGAGGAGGAGAATGATAGGGGTGCATTGCCAAAAAAGGTAAATCCTAAACAGTAGTAATCCCAGATATGGGCTGACATCTCTGTTAGTGGCTCTAGTTGGAACTATGAAGTTAAAACTTGTTCACAATTAGGGTAATTGTTATATATGTGAGATTATTTTTGTCTTTCAGGTGTTGGTATATGTTTTTAATCTGGGCGAAAACATGAAGCTAACAGTTTTTGTTACAAGATCTGCATTTATAAGATTATTTACACTAAAGTATTGAGAACAGGGCTTACAAAGAATGAACGTTTTACTCAGCCTGACTGGAATTAAAGGAATGTTTTCACATTTTGTAAAACAAACAAGCAAACAAAAAAAAAAAAAACTCTTTTGTCCGAGTTAGCCGAGAAGATCATCCCGCTCTTGTGTTATGTCCGGTTAACAGGAAGCTACAGCCAGCAGCTGCTTATCTTAGCTCAGCATAAAGACTGGAAACAGCCAGCCTGGCTCTGTCTTAAACCACATCCAAACCGACTTGAGCCCAGCAAGAATCAATTGGCTGCGTTGGCCAGTCACATACATGGAAGCACACATTCCTGGCAGATTACTTTGCAAGGAGAACAATTTATTTCATCTGTTTACCTTGCAGTTATCGTGACCAAAAATAAAATAGTCTTTACTTCACTTTTCAGAGTCTGAGTACGACAAACAGCTGTGCAGTAATTTGGCTTCTTATAAACTTTGAGCGCATTATTCCAGGATTGTATTTCATTGCATCTCCAGCGACACTCCCTCGCCAACTGTCTGCCTTGATCCCAGTTAAAGGTTACAAAATGCACACAAACTCACCACTTAAAACATCATACCTTGTTTGTTTCAACGGTAGAAAAATCAAAGCTTGAATTGTTTTTACAACAACAACAACAACAAATGTCTCCAGTCTTTATGCTAAGCTTTGTATTTACCATACAAACAGGACATTGGTATCTTCTCATCTGACTCTCAGCAAGAAAGCACAGAGTTCCATTTCCCAAAAATGTTGAACTATTCCTTTAAAAGTAGTAGACTTAGGAGATAAAAACATGAGACAGTACTATTATTATTACATGTCATATATTTTTCCATTGAGAAGGCCAATATTTTTGAATGTTTCATTGAGCATATGGATACCAATGCGATGCAGGATGTGCTTGAGTGTTTATGTGTAGATGTTAGTTTGGAGGCTACTTAAAGGGACATGCCACTCAATTTCAGATTTTATATACAGCACGTTACTTCTGTGGTCTAGGAAAATGCAGTCAGTGATTAGGAAGGTAAAGGTCAAAAGCAAAGACTTAAAACTCATCCAGCTCCATCTTTTAGAAATTACACTCAAGTGCCGCCAGTCTGCAGCAACAAAGATGTTTGAGCGCAATATAACGACAACCAAGTTTTTTGGGTTTTTTTTAAGTAACAAGGTTATTAATTACCTGGCACATACACAATCCACTCACGGTGACCGCAGCATCGGTCAAGTCTTTTTATGGTTCTGTTTCAGCAGCACTGGCTTAAGAACAGGGCAAGATCAGAGTCTGTTTCAACACAGGAAAAGTCCACAGTAACTTCAGACTTCAGATTATTTTATTGACATTTAACAGAAATCGCACTCTAACTTTAACAAACCAAACCACTTCTGTTGTTTTTCAGCCACACAAAGAAACTTCATCTCTGAAGGTAATCCTGGCAGCCATGACTGTATTCAGTGAAAATTATTTCGTTATGTGAGAACATGATTTCTAGACGGGGTTGAACTAGTCTTACCGCTTACCTGATGTTTTACTATGCACAGCAGGCTGAGTTTGTGTATTGTGAGCTTTTATATCCAATTAAGGCTCATTATGAAGCAGTGATGAGAGTGAAAGTGAAGTGATCGTTACCATCAATGCCTGTTCGCTCCCTGCGTCTCCATGCTTTATTATAGCCTCACATTTGCTTTGATTTTTTTTTTTTTTCCAGCTTCTGACACCAGGAGTTGATAAATGTGTTCATAAAGGTGATCTGACTGCCGTAGATCATAGGAGCCACTTTTTAAAACTGAATGGTGTTCCCTCTGAACCCGGGCGTCTGCTCTGTTACTTATGAGTTCATATTTTGTAGGTCCAGTCTCTTCTGATGCCTTTATGTCAGTACTGCATTCCAACCTCTGTGACGTTACAAAAAGAAGAAAAAAAAAACTATCTATGTGGGGAACCTGTTTTGTAATCGCAGATCTTATTTAGGTTTCACCATCAAATAAAGTTGACTTTATCTTTCTACACAAAGCATGAATCCCAGTGTCTTTTTTTTCTTTCCTCTCTCCTCCTCAGTGTGTGTTGACCTGTAGTACATCACAGAGGTCAACAGATGGTGCAATGTCTTCCATCCATCCATTTTCTATACCGCTTATCTGTCAGGGTCGTGGGGGGGCTGGAGCCTATCCCAGCTGACTACGGGAGAGAGGCACGGTTCACCCTGGACTGGTCGCCAGTCAATCGCAGGGCCAACACACAAAGACAAACAACCACACACTCACACCTAGGGGCAATTTAAAGTAGCCAGTTAACCTAATGTGCATGTTTTTGGTATTGTGGGAGGAAGCCGGAGTACCTGGAGAAAACCCACGCAGGCACAGGGAGAACATGCAAACTCCACATAGAAGGGCCCAGACCGGGATTCGAACCTGGAACCCTCTTGCTATGAGGCGACAGTGCTAACCACTGCAACACCGTGCCGCCCTGGTGCAATGTCTTTTCTTATTTATTTATTTACATATTCTCACAAGCTCCTGAGTCCCAAGCATTTCATAAGGTGTAGAGTTTACATAGAAGAAGATGAAGAGCAATGTGGACAGCGGGAGAAATAACGATACACAAAGTTGCACAAGCACATACAAACAGCATCAAAAACAATCATGCACATCCCTAAAAATATGCAAAATTAATACTTTTATGTCCTTTGAGGTTAAATCCACTCATATGGTGCAAAGACTGTAAAATCCCACATTCAGTTTTATCAGCTTAATGTGCTGTAACTTTCGACAGGAAACATAAATATTCTGCAGTCAAATGGCCTCAGCTACTGATGCTGCATATTATTATACACTATATGGACAAAAGTATCTGGACACCCCTCTTTATGCACCTGGGGTTTTTCAGGGGTTGGGCTCAGCCAGTTCATGAAACTGGTCCAGATTTGAACAAGGCCTCTGCAGCCAGCAGCCTCAAAACAAACTGCAATGCGATCCACTGTGGGGTCCACTACAGCACACTGACACAGTACATCCACAGCACACACAGTAAGGTGTTGTTTCCGCCATTGACGGCTCAGATTGTTACTCTAACTGTCAGCATCATGCAGAGAGAGAAGCTTTTTGTTACAGAATGAAATCCTTAGAAGTGAGGTGGAATTATGGCGGGCAGAGTACAACACATCGCATGACAACAGGTTACAGATCAGCACAGCACTGTAGAGTATAATAGAGTACATGATAGTATGACGTAGGATGAAGTACACTATTGTATCACTGTATGATATGAGGAGGAGGAGGAGGGGGGGGGGCTGCTTGTCACAAGGGCTGCTATTAAAACTTGCTGGTGCAAAGAAAGTGAAAATGTTTTGACCCTTCAAGGAATGAAAGCAAAAGTCTTGTTTTTGTTTGTTTGTTTGTTTGTTTTTAGCACACGCTTTATGATAATTTCACAAAACATGTACAGACCTGAAACTTTACACAAACTTGAAACATGATGATATCTGTGTATGCCATATGCACAACTAATGATTTATAATTTTAGGGAACATTTTATCAAAACTTGGGCTCCATACCAAGTAAATGAGATGCAGCATTGTTAATATTTTATTTTATTTTATTATTTTATTTTCTTGATTTGATTGTCTTTTGCTGTATTTGTACTATCAATAGATAGGAGAAACAAAACGTGAGGACACCGGAAAGCAAAAGCTAGAATCAAAACAGTAATCAAAAAAAAAATGGTACAAAATAAAAGAGAATAACGAACTAATTTGTTGTTGATCTGCGTGGCTCGTCTTGCTGCATTTATCTTTAATCATCCAGTGTTGGGCCCACCTGACGCGTCAGAGAGCCCGTGGCATTTCTCACCTGTGGGATCAGGCAGCAGTCACGCCTTTCCTCCAGTGAGTTCAAGCTAAACCTTCCGTACGAGATCACACGTGCCTGGAGTTACCATGGCGACACATCAGCCTGCATAAAAGTGAGCCCGCAGTGTTCACGTCTCGCTATGTGAGGCGAGTAGAGGACTTTTCCACGAGGCGGAAAAACCCCACTCAGGACGCACAAGCTCCGGTCAATGCCTCTGAACTCCTCCGACGATAACCGGACCCTCTCGGTGTTCACCTCCAAGCTGACCCGCGCTGCTGACATATGCGTGGGACTGACCATCCTCTCCGTCGGTATGTGCACCTGTCTGCTCTGTCTTACCTGGAGACATTTTAAAAGACAGCCTACCGGTCCCCTAAAGCCGAACAGAAAAATATTGAATGCATCATTTATTTTCTGCTAAAATCTTTACTGAACTACAACAGACTTTGGTTTGCTGTGAGAGCAGCAGCAGGACTCGGAGCAGGTACCTCCAGCTGAGGCTGCAGGCACAAATTCCTTCAAATGCCTCGCTTTTAGAACAGAAAGTGTTGGATCTCGATGTGCAGCAGAACACGCTGGAGGGATTTACCCAAAGCTGCAGACAAGTGACTTTTTAAATCAAATTCAAAGCGAAAGAGATTCTGCTAAATACCCAGGAACTGTTATTAAATCCTGATTATTTAATGATTTAGTAATCAGGCTAATTACACTTGAGGAGGAGTGCGTAGACTGAGACGGTTATGCAGTTATGTAGATATATTACATATCACATATATTGTCTGTCTGTGATATATTAATGTTGCTTCTTTCGTCAAACCAAATCTTAATTTCTCTGTGAGTTTTCTTAATCTCTTACTGCCCCTAAAGGAGTGCGTTTCCATCTGTTTTTAAAGGTGATGTTGATTTATAGATGAGAGCAAAAACGTGATGGTCCTGAGGTAATTATCTGTCTCTTCAGCAGCTCAACGCTTTGTTACACTATATGGATAAAAGTATTGGGACATCCAATACAAGTTGTCCCACACCAAACTCATCCAACCATGACTTTATGGAGCTTTGCTTTGTGCACTGGGGCACAGTCATGTTGGAATAGAAAATGGCCTTCAACAAACTGTTGCCACAAAGCTGGAAGCATCACATTGTCCAAAATGTCTTGGTATGCTGAAGCATTAAGATTTCCCTTCACTGGAAGTCAGGGGCAAAACCCAACCCCTGAAAAACTGACCCGTCCTCATACTTGAAGTCCGTAATAAATTGTGTGTCCCAATACTTTTGTCTATATGTATGCTGTATGCTCAAGAGCTGGTCTGTAACTTTGTCTTCTGTTTGGTGGTGGTGAGTAGGTGGCGTACAGTGGGTTTATCGTTTTGTTAATACAGAAAACAGCTGCAAACAAATCAATAAAAGCCATGAAACAGACCCCAAAAAAGTTAAGTCAAAACAAATGTGGAATTGATGTTGTTTTCCTCTTGTTTTCTGTTCTCCTGTCCAGTTCTGCTGTCTGTTCTGGGCAATGGGCTGGTTCTGGTGATTTGCTACCGCAGGAGGAAGAAGATGGCGGGCTCGGAGCTGCTGTGCGTGAACTTGGCTGTGGTCGACTTCCTCTGCTGCATCTGCTTCTACCCGCTCTCCATCTTGTCCTCCTTTCGCCACGCCTGGCTGGGAGAAAACACCACGTGCGTTTACTACGGCCTCGGCTGCTTCATCTTCGGCCTGTGCAGCATGTTCACCATCACCGCCATCAGCGTCATCCGCTACTTGAAGACGTGCTACAGCTTGGTTTACGGTGAGGGCAGCTGCTATTGGCTTTGTTCTTGAGGACATGTTGACAAAGGGTCTAAGTCACATGTGTCAAACCGGTCCACAGGAGGGCCGGTGTGGCTGCAGGTTTTTGTGCCAACCAACCAAGAGCACACCGTTTGACCAATCAACTGTCTGAAGACGGAGATCAGTTGATTAAATGAGTCAAGTCTGGTGTGCTGCTACTTGGTTGGAAAGAAAACCTGCAGCCACACCGGCCCTCCTGTGGACCGGTTTGACATGCCTGGTCTAAGTGATGAAAGGCTTTCATAAAGGTCAGCTGCATATTGGTCGCACGACAACAAATAATCCCTCCATCTATCCATTACCTTTAGAGGGTTACTAATCCTTATCCAAAACATCCACATCCACACAGCCCCTCATGGCTAATATAGGCTCCTTTATGAGCAAATGAAAGAAAGTAAGACAGTGAATGCAGCTTAATGTTTTCACTAACTTAAAGGCATAGTATGCAGCAATTTCCTGTACCACCAGAACTACAAGAACTGTGTGAAGGTGTCTGTATCTGCAGAGACCCCTGCTACCTTCTGCCTGTATTTCTTTATTTTCTCAGTAAATTGCCTAATTGGGATGTTTCCAGGTGTCAACTTTGTGGAGCCCCGAGCCAATAACAGTGTGAGCTTGGGCTCATAGCAACCTGTCTGTCTGTCTGTGACACAGAGATTATGGCACCAGTAAAACTTTATCTGCACATATACATTTTCTAGCTAGCGAATGTTTCACAGGTCTTGTATGCAGATTTTCTTTCTTCTGTTCAGCTGTCAGATGTCTGTGTTACACGTCATGCGTATTTTGCTTCCAGAACTTTGGGGTTTGATTTTCTGTAAGCGTATGGCTGTTTGTTTAATAGACTTTTCTCACAATTCTTTTCTCCATTAAGCACACTCGCTGAAAAACGAACAAATAACAGCCATGTAATTGTTCAGAATAGCAGCATCCTTATCAAGATATTTGATACATGACACAAAAATAACCGATGAGGGAGATGGATCGTGTAAAGCTTTTATATAAAAATAAATAAATAAATATAGACGTCCTGTGAGAAATAAGTTTATTGTCTTTCTTGCAGAGAATTACACGAGAACAACGATTCTACTCTCAAACCTGACGCTACAGCCAGCAGCCAGTTAGCTTAGCTTAGCATAAAGATTGTAACAGCACCTCTAAGGCCCACTAATTAACATATTATATCAACCGTTAAATCTGTACAAAAACCTGAAGTTGTGGTTTCACTGGACTTTTGGTTTTGGTTTTGTTCCTCTTCACAGCTGTGTGGCTGGAGAGCGCCAACATCCGCATAGTGTGCTGCGCCATCTGGCTCGTGGCCGCAGTGTGGTCTAGCTTCCCTCTGTTCGGCTGGGGCGAGTACGTCCCCGAGCCTTACGGACTGTCCTGCACCATCGCCTGGAGGCATTATCATACCTCAGCCAAGGATGCCTTCTACGTCATCTCCTCCTTCGCCTTCTTCACTCTGGTTCCCATCCTCCTCATCATGGTGTCCCAGTGTCAGATCCTCTACAAGGTGTCCCGCTTCTCCTACCTGCTGTCTGCAAGAGGCATCCGCAACAACCTGCAGTACACTGAAAAGCGGCTCTCCATGGTAACTTGATGTGTTCGAATAAAGACTTAAATTGCTTGAGGCTTGAAAGTAAAAAAACATTCAAGCATCAGGTTTTTGCCTACCAATAAATGCACTTCTTATTGCTCTTGCACCCAAGTGGAGATCTGGTGTCTCTGATGGTCAGGTTATGCCCATACGCATCGTACTACTCGTGAACCGTATCAACGCATGCTTTCTTTTGTCTGAGCTTTTGTGGAAAAGGTACAAAAAGATTTCCAATTAAGGTCACATGGATCACAAGTAGATTATTTATCAGAGAGAGAAAAACGGTGGCGAACTGCAAGACTTCCAGCCTCGCAGTTTAATATGCATGTCTTTTACATTATTCATTATGGAGGCTATTTTTTCAGCTGAGAGTTTAATCAAATCTATATGTTTTAGAACAGTAAATAATTTTGTTGAGAATCTCTTAAATTAATGATTTAAACGCGTGAGAAGATACACACTGAGCGGGATCAACTGGTTGAGTGATATTTTATTTTTATATGAATACGTTTTAGAGGCATGAAGAGTCAGTGTTATGCAGCTGTTGGAGGAATGTTTTGGATGGTATGAGGATACTGTAGCAAAAGACTGTAGTTTGGTACTGTCAAAAGTACTGCGTCTTGAAGCAGAGCGGTTCAAGGCTTCTGTTTATGATGTTATGAAAGAGATATGAAACTATACAATATGTCCTGCTTTACAGGTGCCAATAAACTTAACTTTTAAGTTTTCAGTAATCTGACTGATGCTGTGGGGAGGGTCATTATTCACCAGGAAAAAAAAACTCAAGTAGTATTTTTATTCAGGCTAGATGACCTCATTTCATTTGTTTTCCTAGAGACCACAGTGTCCCGGGAAACATGCCTTATATAACAACAAGAACACGTTACTTGTGCTCATCACAAGAAATGATTCATTAAGTTTCTATTTTCTACAGTGTTGAACTCTTTCCATTGCAGTAATCTTTCACTTCCTCTTCCAGATGTTCTTCTGCATCAGCCTGGGTTTTGTGATCGCCTGGGCCCCGTACGCTGTTGTGTCCTTCCTCTTCATTTTCCACAAGGAGAACATTTACATGGCCCCCGAGGGCTTTGTGTTCCCCGCCCTGTTCGCCAAAAGCTCCCACATCTACAACCCGTTCATCTACTTCTACTTTAACAAGACTTTCCAGCAGGAGCTTCGCTGCCTGCTCCTCTCTGTCTGGCCCAGGCTGGGGGGAAATCGAGTAGGCATCCACATCGCCACGGCCCACCAAGCTCCATATCCCATCCACATCCAGCTCCAGGAAAGAGGCTGCATCCCAAAGAAGAACTTTGGCTTGTCTCAGGACAGAACCCACAGTGAGAGCAAGCTCAAAGGCAAAGCGATGCATAAAAGCAGCCGTGTCCACGACAGGCCGGTGCACACCTGCTGGGGGTCCACGTCCAAGGGCACCCCATCCGTCTTAGAGAACAAACCTACCAACTGCTCCCTGCCTGTCTCTATATGAACTCTGTGTATCCCTGTTAATACATGCACAGCCGGGTCAGATCTGTAATTTAAAGGCAATGTAGTCACACCCTGGTCAGCTATTGTTTTGTAAATTAATGAGATTTAAAGCAGTTTCTGCCTGGTTGGGGTGCATCTTTTTGGAGATTGAGCAGCGAAGTTTATCATTTACCTCCCACTGCGTTAGCTTAGCAGCCTGCACATTTTGAATCCTCAGAGTCCATAAGTATTAACTGAATAACAAATCTCTTTTCAGGGCTCAAATCTCGAGTTAAAAATGAACACTTTCATCTTTCATTCAGTGTTTATACCTGCAAACGGACACAATTGTGCGTCATTTACTGAGACAATTAAACTCCATAACAAGTTACATGTTTCATGATTTGTGTCGCATAATGTTTGTCTCATGCAGACTTTAAACTGCCAACTCGCATTTGCAATGCAGGATCATATGAATTCATCTCTAAAATCAGTATTTCAAAAATTTAAGGCGTCTGCTCTGTGAAAGTGTAGTAAAATCGTACAAAATACTGTCATTCGCTGTGTCTTTGTGACTTGCTGTTTTTCTTTCAGCCAACAGTTGCCTTTTCAACATGCAGCGGGTGCACTTTTAGAGTGATTGAACTAATGGCTCGCTCTGCCTTAACTACTCAACACAAAGAAACAGGAAACAGGTTGCTTTTTCCCTCTAATGTGCTTTTTAAAATGAATCCAGCTGACACGCTGCCATTAACTTTGCAGATGTAGCTCATTCAGTGTGTGCTTATGCTTGTGTATGTGTGTTTATACTGGTTGAATTCCATATATGTTTACTGTTTGTAATATTTTGTACACTGTGTGGTCACTCTCATGCTCCTCATCATGTCATCAGCGACAGCTGAATTAGTAATGTAATGTAGTAATGTAGATATGTGTAATGTATCATGTTTTGATTTCTTTGCAACCTTGATGTTTTTCCTTTTAGTGACTTGTTTCTTAATTTTTAAAATATATGATTTCACAAGCTGGGATTTTAATCTGTGATTCTTCATAAATTGTCCAGTGTTTACCACCAACACTGGTGTCAAATGACACCAGTGTTTTTAGCTCTCTTGTTTGAGCTGTGAATCTTTGCAGCATTTTATTCTCTCCCCTTTGTGTTCTAATGAAGAAGCCTGAAAAACCCTTACTGCTCCAACGCTCAGTTGTCTCGTTTGATTCTGAACCATTTTTAACAATGTGTTTCAAGAACTCAAAATCCTCACAGATGATGTTTGTTATCAAATCTATTTGAACTGTGAATAATAAACCTTTCAAAACAAACATATCTTGTACGCCACTCTTTTCTGCTTATGTATATTTGAAGTTTAAAAATGAAATATTCTAATTTTTCTATTCAGTCCGCAGCCTAATTCTTGAATTAAGAAAATTTTCCTTGCAGGACAAAATCAGTTTCATCTAATTTCTTAACACTCCGTCTGAGCGACTTAACAACTTCATGCATGTCAATTAGAGATGATTAACTTGTCCGCTGCTGTCACTGAAACCAGAGCTTTACAGCTTTTGTATTAATGTGAGCAGAGGAAAGAAGTTAGTGATAACTGCCCCGTACTCGATGATTTAGTTAAATTAAAGCTATAATATCAATAGTTTTGTCACTGTCATTCAACTGATGAAATTGCTATAATATGAGAGGTGTCGGTCACAGAAAAAGACCCCACAGGGAATCGTCACCTGTTGGGTCTTCAGAGCTTTATCAGCTTGCTGTTTTTGGTTCTATTGCCCTCAGCTTTGGTCTTTTGATTCACTTTCGTTCTCTCTCGTTCTGAAAACTAACTAAACCTGACACATAACAATGGAGCATTTTATCAACAAACAGCCTGCAGTTTCCCTCGTTAGCTGGCGGAGGAGACCAAAACAAAGCAAAGAGAAGAGTGGAAACTGCAGGTATAAAAGAGGTATGAAGACCAGACGATAATGCTGCTCAGTTATGTGCTCGATGTGTAAAAACAACGGACACATCTCACAGTCAGAGCATTGTGTTTCCTGGCTCATTTTGGTAAACGTCACCCAATGCTTCACATTTCCTGTTGTCTGTTTCCCACCGCTGTGATTGCTTGCTCCGCCCCAGTTAGATTCACCTGTGTCTAGTTACCTTTCATGCATATTTATACCTGTGTTCTCCTTGTGTCAGATTGCCAGTTTGTTCCGTGCCTCAGTGTCATTTGTTCTAGCATTCTTCCCAGCGTTCCCTGCTTGCCTTTTTGACTTTCCCTTTCTGTTTGTTTGCCTTTACTGACTGCTCCCCTGTGTTGTCGAACCCCTGCCTGTTTAACAAAGACTGATTTTGAAGCCAACTTTCTGATGGGGACAAGAAGGGGAAGACCTGCAGGCCAGATTTGAAACCAAGTCATTGCCATGAAGGGATTTCAATCTTCTGCACATGGGATGAGTATAATAACCACTCGGCCAAGCATCAACCCACCATGACCATCTTTTAAGGTGATAATGGAGCATGTCAGTGTTTTGTTGATAGCTATGGTTACTGCACGAAAACCAGTTTATCAGGCTTCTTCAAGGGGTCAATCTGCAGTGTTTGTGGGCCTCCAGAGTATTTTTCCCATCAACATCTACAAATAATACATCAATGAGGAAATTGCATGCATGCACGCACATTGGCAAAACAAACGTATTGAATCGAACCAAACACGACAAGAGACTGACCTTTCATTTTCAGTAGACCAAAACAAAAGATTAAAAGCCTTGGTTATGTGTCACACGGTTCCTGTGAAACGTCTGAACAGTTGAGCGGGACTGTGTGTATGTGCTACAGATTACATAATATCTTAACAATAGGTTGCATTCATGAGCAAAACTCCAAAGTCTTTCCTCCATTGTCTACTTCGGCAATAAAATGCATTTTATCAGAAATCTTACCATAGTGACATACACTCACAAAAGTTTAAATGCTGCAAAAAGAAAAGAAAGAAGCTTTTAAATGCAGTCAGGTTCCTTTGTTAATGTGTTCAAATGTTCAGTTTTGAAAGTAAAAAAGCTGTGTTTGATAATGGGGCAGGTTTTACGAACAGGTTCATCCGCCTGTGGCAGTTTACTAGTAATTACTTTTCAGCGTCAATCAAAAACACACCACACATACACACACAAAATCGAAACTTGTCTCCAAAGTAGATCTCTCAAAGAAATGTGAAATGCCATGAATGGCAGTATTCATCCATCACTGAGTTCAAACCAGTCATGAAATCAGCAGCCTACTCAGATGTGGCTTCATGTGGAGCTTTCAACAACTGGACACAAACCATTTTTTTTCTAAAGAGGACTAAATGGGGCCCTTCAGAACCAGAGCCATCTCAAAAGGCTAATAAAAGGGCAAAAGTGCTGTTTATTTATTTGAACATCTCCCACTGACTGGTTCACAGGTTAAGAAATAGTTGCAGGTAAGATGAAGCGGAGACCTGAATTCCCCACAGATGGAAATCTCTGTATGAGTAGTTCATTTTTTTCTCTGACATAAACATTAGAATTTTCATTAATTTCATTTTAGAAAGAAAAGTAAAAAAAAATGACTCATAGCTGAGGACAGCAGCTTCAGCTGTTGGTATGTTTTGTGACAGCGGGTTTAGGGCAGAAACGTGGTTCAAGCACATACGAGAACACTCAAACGTACCCTTCAAGATACGCAAGATCGATTTCATGTGCCGTTGCATTGTACAACTCAACAGTCTAGTCCTCATTTTCTCCCCATCCTTACAGAACTGTGCAACACTTACCCACAATCATCACCTTCCACCACTGTGCTGATAGGTATATAACCTGTATAGCGGTATTTTGTACAGCGTTTATTTTAAAACCGTTAATTTATAAACTCTTACTCTTTATATTTCTGAAATTGTTTTGCATATTTGCAATCTGTTCTGTTCTTGTGAGCTGCAAAGGCAATTGAATTTCCCCGCTGTGGGATCAATAAAGTTCATCTTAATAATGTAGTTTGAAAAGAAATACTCTGTAAATAAACAGACTGATGTGTTGGTCTCTTCTCACTGCGACCGATGGCCACCTTTCTCACGCAATAAGCAATTTCTAAAGCCATCTCATACAAACCAACAGGTCAGAAATAAGCGGAGAAATGGGAAGTGCACATAAATTACATCGCTGATCAACTGATCATTGACTGAACAATTTGCTTTCTGCAGTTCTCGCTGATAAAATATTTCGATTCTTATTTCGATCTGTATGGAAAATATTATGCTGCTTTTGTGCACCTGTGGGAAATACCAGAGGTACTGGCGTGTAAAGATATGGGGATAAAAAAAGGATGAAACAAAACATACCAACAGCTGAAGATCAGCACACTGCATTTATTTGACAAGTGCAGCAGGTTACGTTTAGCAGATTTTACATAACAAAACATGTGATGGCAAACCCTTTGAATTAAAGTATAAACATAACATAAACAACATAACATAAATAAGTACTTTTTCAAAGATTATGTTATCTTATATTATGTTCTTCTTTTGCAATGTGCAATTTTACTACTTCAGACAAACTATGACTCCCTGCCTCTGTCCAAAATCCAGCGTCACCACAACTGTTCAGTTAACTGTTCACAGAGAAATGCTTTTAAAATGTGTATTCCTTCAAAAAAAAAATCTCCTTTGCACTAGTTTTATTGTGAGCTCTCTTCTACTTGTCGCTGTCAATTAAGCCCTCAAATTTTATGCCCGGTAACACAAACCGGTCAATACATTCGCCGCGGTTAATCTGATAGAAGACAGCACTAAGCTTAAAAAAACCAACTCTAAAAGTACATCTCAGTGTATTAAAGCTCTGGAGAGATGGGGACAGTCTGTGAGACCCTGTTCCTGTGGAGGCACTGGCTGTCACGGCATCTCACCCTCATTAGCCTCAAAATGGGGACGAGGCGGTAGGCCCTGATGAGACCCACGGGGATCTCATTATGGCAGGAAGCTGCCCCACTGGAGCGAAACAGGACAGGCGGCGATGGAGGGATGGAAGGAGGAGGGACGGGGTGTTGGTGGTTCATTTCGGACTGGCACTGTAGGTCCAGGTCAGGCACCAGAAGCCCCCTCTCTCTGTTTTGTGTGCCAGCTGGGTCTCCATTGTTGTACAGCTCATTAGCACCAGTTAGAAGAAGGTGTTCTGCAGGACAGTAGGCGTCATTCTGCAGCCTGCACGCCGGCTTGTTCACGGGAAACTGGGACGCAAACTATTTCTCCTGTACTTACAGAGCAAAAACTGTCAACAACGACTATACAAACTGCGGTAGAGGACAGCAGGAGTTTGAGGGCTTCACTCGGAGACACCAGCATGGACTCTCCAGATTATGTCACTGCAGCAATGAGGAGAGGAAGCTATGATGATGCTGCAGCCTCTCTGCGCCCTGTGAGTATTGATCCCATGTCCAAAGACAAAGGTGAAAAGATCCTGTTGGTGATGACCCCTTAGTGTGATTCAGTGTGAAATGCTTTTTTTGTTGAATATTTCCAGGCTTGTGGATCTGACGCCTGCATAGACAAAGCGTAGCAACATGCTCACGTTGCTGTGTGCAAAGGAGAGGGCTTTCAGTGGGGTGTTGTATAAGATGGTTGACAAAAGGTCAGTTAGCACCAAGGTCAAGGAGCTATTTAATCGGCGGAAAAACTGATAAACAACATCTTTGTGTACTTTGACTGTTTCTTTACCTTAGTTAATGGACAGGAACGAGATTGATTTCACTTGATTGATGCGTTGGATAATTAGTCTTTTCAAAATGACATAATCATTGCTGTTGAGGGGTAAACCCAACACATCCCGCTGCATTCAAGCTGTTATACATATTTAATGTTACAGGAACAGCTTCTAAACCTACTGAAAGCTGTTGCTCATGCTGACATCCCACACAGAATTACAACCAACTCTGCAGTTTCCATCAGATATAAGGTGCTTCATGGTGACTGTCACCTCTGCTGACTGTCTTATGCCTGCATTCAGCAGACAGGATCACCAACATTCAGCTTCTCAAGAGCAAAATATTTCCAACAAGAGCTGGTGGAGGCCAAAAACAGAGCTAAAAGAAAGAAAAACTGGACTTGCATTCATTAGATGAACAGAAGCACAACTCAATAGATAAATAAATAAAAATGCATAAGTAAACAGCTGTTTGCTAATATCAATAATATGTAAAAAGTTTCATGTTAATTACAGTCTAGTTTCCAAATATAGGCCCTAAACAGGGTATTATACTTTCCAAAGACATTGAAACTCCAGAAACAAATTATGGTATTGCCTCTAAACATGTCAATGTCATGTCTGATTGCCATATAGAAACACTTCTTTGGTCACAATTGTAATTATTTGGTTACAGGAAAGGTTTGAGTTTCACAAAGATGTGCCTTTGCTTTTACCACGGACACAAAGTCATGTAGATTTACATGTTTTGGCTGTTTCAGACAGAAGCAGCTGTTTAAGCTGTGCGGCACAATCGCTTTTTGGAAAGATGCGGTTATTCCTCCACTGATATTCTGACGACAGCCGTGTTAGCTGGCCAGAAAGCAGCCGATGGTGGTTGCCAGGCTGTGATGACAGATGGGTTTAAAATTGTGTGTAGGTAACATGTGGCTCATGTGGCGAATACATTTGTTTCATAAACTATCTGGCAACATGGGTGATGTCACACAAACAAACAAAGCTTATAGATCTGTGTGGGATGATTATAAATAATAAAGTTTTCCATATGGCTTCCTGAGAGAAACAACAAAACATGAAGGTGTTGTTAGATGGCCCTCGTGGGTAAACTGGTAGTGTTATGGTTGATAATGGTAACAGATAATCATGCAGTTTGAACTGGGTTTCCTTTCATCAGACCCTTTCATCAAGGCTTCACCTCATCATGGCTTGGCTCTCAACAAGAGGTCTTTCAGGGCTTAAGGTCATAATGGCTAGATGGAAACATGCATCATTTATCCCTGGTAATGAAAAACATTAATTTGGGTGTTGATTTAATATGAAGAAGGTGGAGGACAGGGAGATGGGATAATTTACTTGGGGGAGAAATGTTTAATTTTGAACAGCCATTTACATTTTTCATGATGTTTAAAGGCTTTAGTGTATGTCAGGCATGTCAAACTGGTCCACAGGAGGGTCGGTGTGGCTGCAGGTTTTTGTGCCAACCAACCAAGAGCACACCGTTTGACCAATCAACTGTCTGAAGACGGAGATCAGTTGATTAAATGAGTCAAGTCTGGTGTGCTGCTACTTGGTTGGAAAGAAAACCTGCAGCCACACCGGCCCTCCTGTGGACCAGTTTGACATGCCTGGTGTATGTCAAGGTACAAGTTTCATTTATTCATTATTCTACAACATCAGGCTGTATAGTGAAATGTGAGTTGTAGTTTATAGATGCTACTCACACAACTTGATGGCAGCAGGGTGAATGCATTGTGTTGTTTTTCCTCGATGTTCTGGGTGGTTTTAATTCCGTCGACGATGCTGGTGTCATCTACAGAGAGTTCTTTCCATGTCTGGAACTGCAATCGTGCGAGTGCAGTGTGCATCTCTGCATTCATGGAAAGTGTTTTGCAGGTGCTGAATTCAGTTTGCCAAACAGGAGATAAGATGCATGAATAGAACCTCATATTCATGTTAGCAACCTTGAGTTTTACTGTCAGATAAGCCAGAAATCAGATCGGAATTCCTTTGTTTATCCCTGAGGGGAAGTTCTTCTTTCTTACAGACATTGCAATTTTCCCGACCAAGAAAATGAAAAGATAGGAACAAAAACAAACAAACAAAAAAATGATAAAATCTGAAATAAAATATAATATATTTTCATAACATGGCTGGCCTTCTTGATGATGCTGTTGAGTCTGTTAGTGTCCCTCACCCTCAGGCAGCTGCCCCAGCAGGAAACAGCATATGTGATGGCACTGAACACCACCTACTTGTAAAACATCTGCAGCATCGTCCTGCAGATGTTGAAGGACCCCAGTCGCCTCTGGCCCTTTCTGTAAACAGTGTCCATATTCTTGCACCAGTCCAGTTTATGATCCAAGTACACCCCTAAATACTTGTACTCCTCCTCCACCCCCACACTGATCCCTTTGATGTTGGTAGGGGTCACTGATGTTGGTTCTTTGTCACATTAACCTGTAGGTGGTTTCTCCCACTATAGTCCTGTACTCACTAAACAATGGAGGTGCAGAGAAACCTTGATAGCTGTGTACATAAAGCCTGATGGAGATGCCAGGGATAGAACCTCAAATTCTAGAACCACTGAGCTACATCCCCTGTGAAGCTTTGTTCCTTCACAACAGAAAACAGCGTGACAAGACAGAATGACTGATGTATACACAGGGAGGATCTATCCTTCACGGGGAAGTAATTTCACATTGGATTGATCAGGTCACCTCGATCCTTTGTTTCCTGGTCCATCATGAGTCAATGGACTTTGTGTGCCAGCAGAAAGAAGTGCTTTGTCAAGAGGTCCTGCTTTTGTTTGTTTTGTTTTTTCTGTCTTCGATTCTGCTCAACCCGATTTCTCGGTTTGTCCAGCAATTAGGGCACAAGAGCAGCCACAACAAGGCTGAAAATCCTGTTTGTTGTCTTTCGCCCAAATTAACACAACAGAGTCGAATGTGTCTGGGGACTGCGCCTGCTGGGAAAATTAAACGACAAATTAAAGGTTAGGATGGACAAAGGAAAAGGTTGGGTTTTAGCCAAGTTGTCAGGAGGTGATCCAGATTGAAATATCTCAACAATTACTTTACCTTTACCTGGACCTTTAATCCAGCACCATCAGGTCAAGGTTTTAATTTTACCAATGCATTGGTTTATGACCAAATATCTAAAAAGCAAAGGTTATTTCCACTAACCTCACCTGTGTCAATGCTTTTAAAAGCAGATATTAGCATCATAATACAGATGGTGAAGCTGCGAAACCTAAGCACATTATTGTGTGTATGTGAGCCGATTTTTGTTTCATTTTATCTTATTTGTCTTTAATCATTCAAAATTATTTTTTAAATTACCATTATGATTTAGGCATTGATCTAACACATCACATTTAAGCTTTTTGTTTGGCAGCGTGAAGACCTTAGGAGATTTCAGGCATTTGAAATGACTGCTGGGCCTCCATATGTTATTGCCATGGGTGGGTGACCTCAGTGAGATTCAGACATTTTCCCATGATGGTGCTGATGCTGTTGTGTATGTCCTCTCAACTGAATGAACAGAAACAATTCCTGGACCAATCTGCTCCAGTAAATAAAGTGAGCTCCACCACTGATAACATCTTTCACTTCCTGGGCCCTCGACTACGTCTAGATTCTGAATGTGCTGCCTCAAAGTGACTTTCAAGGAGGTTTGAATTTTTATTTGCATTTTAGCTCTGTTCGTGGTGTCTTCTATTTTTTTTATGTTTCCTGATATCAAAGAGGCTTAAGAATAAAAATTCTCAAAGTGCTTTTGCTCTGTTGTTGTTGGATTTCTGGAATCCTTCATGTTTTGCTGCCCCTGTTTGTTCGATGTATCTGATTTTTCCATGTCCCAATAGAGGCTCTTAATGCCTGTGTAAAAGAGGAAAACATGCACAGCTCACTTAAGCTCTGGTTCTGAAGAAACTCTTTCATTGATTGTGTAAAAAATAAATAAATAAATAAATAAATCACTGGATAGGTCAGTGGACTTCAGCAAGGTTGGTGTCTTAAAGCTTGGGTTGCAAGGAGGATCAAAACAATACTCTGGTACACTTCTGCGCATTTTTTCCATTTAACAATGATCAAACAGTCTGCTTTGCTTGTAGATGCGTTAGCTTGTTGATGGAGCTTTGTGGTAGTTTAGGAAAAGCACTGAAGTTGTTTTACAGTCACATGATCCACACCACAACATCTCTCACAACTGGTGGGTAATACTGAGAAGTATTAAGTGTTTCAGTCAATTTTTCAAACTAAAGTGACAAACAGTTGACAGTTCCTGTTTTTTGTTGTTTTATATTTTAGCAAATTGAGTATCTTTGAGTGTGATGGTCATTTTTCACAAAACAATGTATTGTTACTGCTAAGTTACAGTAAATACAAATGAATAAATGATAATTAAATGAAAGGTTTTATAAGCTGGCAGATACGAGTATATTGATTCAGCTTTATTTTCTTGCAGCACCTCAGACATCTGGCTCAGAGGCGACGATCTGCCCCGTCGCTGGTCTTTGGGAAGGCTTTGGGGATGCCGTGGTCTCCTATCAGGTGTGTACCTCACTGTTTTAAATCTTCTTCAATAGTAATAGCATGAACATATTTGTCAGTTTGGCGGCACGGTGGTGCAGTGGTTAGCACTGTCTCCTCACAGCAAGAGGGTTCCAGGTTCAGATCCCGGTCTGGGCCTCATCTGTGTGGAGTTTGCATGTTCTCCCTGCCTCTGCGTGGGTTTTCTCCAGCTTCCTCCCACAGACGTGTACATTAGGTTAACTGGCTACTCTACGTTGGCCGTAGGTGTGAGAATGTGTGTATGTGGTTGTCTGTCTTTGTGTGTCAGCCCTGCAGTTGACTGGTAACCAGACCAGGGTGAACCCCGCCTCCCACCTGTAGTCCCCCACCCCCGCAACCCTGGCGGATGAAGCGGGTTCCCTCTAGAGAACTGAGAGCTGTGATTGCAGTCTTTTTCAGTTGTGTGCTGCAAACAACTGAATGATTTAGCAGTAGTTGTATGAGAGTGTGTGTGTGTTTGTGTTTGGCTGTTTGTTTGGGTTTTTTTCGAAGAACATCATGTTTGTCAAAGTGGTTTGGGCAAACGAAGTGATGTTATGTAACTGGCAGTTCTTTTTCTAGGTTTAGTCTGTTGAAGCCCTTATATAACAATTTATTTCTGTAATTTCACTCAAAATTACCCAAAAAGATCAAATCTTTGGTTGAAAAAAGGAAACAAAAAACACTGTAGTCAGAGCGCAAACAAAACATGACATGAAGGACGAGAAGTGAAGAACAGAAAGTACAATTTGTACCAAACATTCTTTTATTTTCAAATTTCAAAAAAAAAAAAAAATCATATTTCTTAAAGCTTTGGAAACATCAGAACGGTCAAACTTGAGGACATGGATGTGATATGATGTAACCTGACCAGCATTTACAGCTGCAAGTTGTTTCACCTTTTGTTTGCAGTTGTGACCTGATTACCTGACAGCTTCAAACCCGCATTGACGCAGATGGTAAATGTGGGGCGTCTAGAAATAAAAATAATAACACAGGTGTCTGTTTGTTTGTTTTTGACGCGTTATTTTCTTTCACAGCGCTTCTTCTTGTGAAGTGTTTACTTTAAGTCACTAAATTAGGCAGAAAAGGAAAAAGTACAAGATAAGATCAGATAAGATAAGATTATCCTTTATTAGTCCCATTACTGGGAAATTACAGTGTTACACCAGCAAACAGAATATAGAGGGTGCAAAGCATGCAAGAGTAAGGGAAGGATGAGCATTCAAAAAGAATAAATACACAGGAAACAAGTCCCTGCAGCTGTACACAGTGCAGAAAAGAAAAAGACTATTCACGCTAGAGTCCCTCAAGTTATGATTAATGGAAGGATTGATTATTGTATCGATTTGTTTCAGGAAAAGACTAATGTATGTATGTACTGATCCTAGTAGTAGTGTGTACATGAGTAAGGATTATTGCACAATTATTACTACTACACTAATGTAGACTAAAGTAATATAATATGATAACAATCTTGTCAGGACATTCTTTAAATCTGGCACAACCACATTTTCAGTAAAAAAAAAAAATCAAAGTGTGTTCACACTTTTAAACTCTATTGAACTCACTGCTTTTTGAGTACCAGAAGAAAACAAGTATTAACCAGGACTGAAAGTTGCATTGGATGCTTGTTGACTTCATTCTTCATGCGTTCTTCTAACATTAAACCAGTGGTTTCAGAGCTGAGGGTTGGGATGTCCTGAAGGTCGTAGGATGGGGATATGTGTCTGTGCTATTCTGTTGTGAAGTACAGTTATATTACTATTATTATTATAATTATTTTTAAATAATAATATAAGCAAAAAAAACAGCTCAGAGCTAATTAAAATATGTTGCCTTTTACAAGGAGTCCTGAGTTTGACTAAATGCTCACAAACCTAAAAGATTGTAAGTCGATTTCCAATCTCAAAATCAAGTACAAAATGAAAAATGTACATATGTTTGGTAAAGGAAGGACTTTTTGTACTTGTCTCAGTTCTTTTCCTTTCTTTGCTTGAGTTTAATTCTTTCTTCTTCTCTGCTTCCATAAATGATTTTTTTTAAAATGTATTCATTGTATTCCCCAAATTTAAGATAAAAAAATATTATTTTGGTATCAATGCTGAAACAAGACCAAACAAATAAGACATATGCACTTTCATCTTTATAAAGTTAACTCTTTATTAGTAAATGAGATAACATCAAATAGTGCAGCAACTTTGTGTTCACATGCAGCAAACCTCAAATATTTACGTAAGCTGCAGCTCCCCTGCACTGCAGCCTCCGGTCTACAGATGGCAGCACACAGGAGCACAGTCCACCTCTGCTGTCATCACACAGGAGCACTCGACAAACCACACAGAGAAAAAAACACACAGACTTCCCCATGATGCCGCCACGTGTTGCTGTAAGCGCTCTCGTGACATCAGCTCGATATCGTCCCGCCGTGTGCACGTCGCACAGCCCGCTCTGCCCAGTCCACAAAACACAGCCTGTTTCCTGTGGGGGGATTCACAGAGTGCGTTTTTGAAACGATGTCCTTCACACAACTCAGACTGCTTGAGCCACAACCACTTTGTGACTTTGTTCGCTGTTCAAAGACTAGTATAAAAGCAGCTACATCTTCTGTCTCTGATCACTGACCTCCAGCTTAATTTTATTAGGTTACAAACGCCTCAGTCTTTAGCTCCGTCCACGCAGGTTTATTTCCAACAATGAGATTTTCTGTGCTACTTCTGTGTTACGTCCTCAGCCTGTGGTTCACATAGGTCTGTTAACTGTTCTGTCTTCTATTTTAAAATTACATTTACTAAAAAGTCTGTAGTGTGATTTTTAAAGCTTAAAATAGTTAATTGAACATATAGAAAGTTCTGGGAACTCGGCCTCAGTCAATTTTCAGTACTTTTTCTTAACTTTCATTCAGTGCTGTGGCTTTCATTGACAGCACTTTGGTCATGTCCTCTGGGGATCAGGGTTTTTCAGGCTGGCTGGTCTTTAATTACAGATAAAATACTTCTGTTCCATATTTTATTGGCTGATTTTTACACTCATATTTAAATTTGTATAATTACAGGGAAACTAATTAATAAAAAGGTTAAAAAAGGGTCACCAAAAGATCAAAATCTGAAGTTAATTCCTCGAAATGGTTGGAAAATGTTTCAAACCTCAGCATTTCTAAAAATCGTGGCTCCAAACTTCATATTTTTACTGCTTTAATGATCTTAATCTAAATCTTAGAAATTTTTTTATTATTTATTATTATATTTCAAACAAGTCTAAAATATTATTAAAAAACTCAATTCAAAAACTCCTTTAGGAAATTTGGAGGAATCCTGACTGGAGCTAAACTCCACTTGGGTCTGTGTAAAGACCTTGTTGTATTATATCTACACAAACCAAATAAGCAAACAGAAAGCCAAGCGTCAAGCTCTTGCCAACGGCAAAAAACCGTTTTGGTTTGACCCTTTGGGTTAGACAGGTCGGCAACGTCACAACACACCTACAGGCTGTTGAGACTGTGTAGGCTCTTCATCACCTCCTCGTGTTCATCTGACGTTTGCCTCTTAACCTTTTAGAGTCACGCTAAGACCACCAGAGCATCGAGTGGGCGAATCCATCGACAAGCAAGAAGAGAAAAGAAATGACATATAAAACCCCCCACACACTTACACCTCCAACCAGTTAGCACGTAAACACACACACACACACACTTTTCCATGTGGTGGCGGTGTTACTTTCACTGTAGAGGGTCTGAGGGAGAGACTACCTCACATTTAAAAATATGTGGCGTAGACAGGACATCGTTAGCTCTGTCTAGGCTATTTGGTTACATTTAATTACTCCACAGCAATAACCACTATATTATAAGGAGATTATTAGCAAATAATTTAGTGTAGAGAAAACCACAGCACCTTTAAGACATGATCAGCATGATTATGACTTTTAGTCATCAGAGAGCTCGATAAGATCAGGGGATGACTAACTAGACTAGCTCGACACAGACTAGACTGTGTGAAAAAACTAGGGCAACAACTGGGGGGGGGTTTGGTAATGTGCTGGACACATGAATCCTTAACCCTCGCGTTTTGTTTTGGTTGCCTTCGGACAGTGCGAGGATAACTCGTTATCTGTCTCCTTGTTCAGTGGCGGACTCTGGCTTTCTGAGGCTTTCTGCTGGCTTTCACCAGCGTTCAGAAAATCAAGCTGCATTTACGGTGATTAGAAGATTACAGTTCCTTATTATGTGACTCCAATGTTGTAACTACCACACAGAAACGCACACAGAGCTATTTACTATTAAACCATTTGGACGCAAATAAACGTCACGTCACACTAGGGGACACTTTTTCACACTTTGTCCACTGGAGAGACATCCTGAACAGCATTTGATCATGTTGTTTTGCATATTGGGCTACACAAAGGGTATCATAAAGGCTTCCAAGAGGGCACCCCACCCCCCCTACTTGAGTCCTCCACTGTCCTGGCTGTAGCTTCATACTTAACAGACAAATATAAGAAAGGCATTGATCTTCTCATCTAACTCCTGCCATCAAAGTGAATACATGCAATTATCAAAATGTTGAGCTATTACTTAAATCAGTAATAACAGTTAAATAGCAGTGGTTCATGTTAGTAGTGCGTTTAAAAGCTATATCATAAGTATATTGTATAATTGTAGATGGTATACTTTTTACTCCATATTTGTTTGCTAGCATTAATTAGACTGTGAACTTTACCGATTCAGATCAATAATACAAAATCTAAATTAATAAACACATTTTCCCTTAATATATTCCAGTGATATAATAGTGTGCAGAAAGTACTTTAACAGTGTGGTATTGCTACTTGAGTACTACTGCTGAAACACCAGCTTGGGTTTGTAGCTCTTGGTATTTTATGTGTCATCTTCAGTGTGCCAGAAAGGTAACAGGGAAAGTACCCAAGCTGCAACTATTTGAATTTCTGCCCTGAACCCCCGAGTCAGTGGGAAGAGCAATGACCAAAACTGGTTTCGTAATCTTTTAGAACAAACAACTTTTTTCTCTTGCCTGCACCTTGTGCATCAGATGTGCATCAGACCAACACAGTTTGATGCACACACACAACCTTTTGTAGATATGACTGTACAGAAGTGATATAACCAGATTGATTTTTTTTTAATTAAAGATCACTTTGTTATTAGATATGTAGTGTGAAATATCAGGTGAGATGAGCTGTAACCCCTTAATAAAATCGAGTTTTTTTCTCTGTACTTGACACATGACAAATAAACAAGATTAAGCCAGTTAATATTTGTATGATCTTCTGAAATGCCAATAATGAAATCATATCAGGTTGTTGATTTTATTGATCCATTAGGGCAGGTAATGCCTTCAGATGCATGTCTGATGTTTTTCTTCAAATGAAAGCATAATTCCGAGCTCTCTCTGTGGCATTTGGGGAAGGATTGCAGTACTCTTGTAGTACGCGACTGTTTATTGGACAAAACAAGTGACGTGTGTCGTGATCGTTCAGCTACCACGGCACAACAGCAGTAAGTGTGTTTTGAGCTGCGGCACAGTATCCTGATGTTTGGCAGTTTCACTATCTCACCCACAGCAGGATTAAACAAACAAGAGGTGTCAGCTGCACAGATGCACCTGTTTGTGCTGATTTGAATCAGTAGCTTCAAATGTTTTCACTGTGAGGACACTTAACACGCTAAACAAACAGCAAAGTGCATGCGGTGAAAAAAGCACAGGTGCTCTAGACTAGTGGCTCGTCGCCTTTTAGATCCTAAAAACCATAGCGGTGTCCACTTGTGACCTGCTGCCATGGTTGTAGTTCTGTATGTGTTAGCCTGCAAGTGATGTGCACTTTTCAGATCGATTCATTTGAATATTTTTAGAGGCCCGAAGAGGTAAAACTATCAGTATTTCACGAGTAAATATGTTTATAGAAATCTCTGGAAAAAATCATTTAATTATATGAAGCAGAATGTGTTCACCAGTGGGTGGGAAAGCCTTGACCTAGACCAGTGACCAGTGGGTTGAAACCCAACAGAGACAAAACAGATGGGTTGAAAAGCAGAGCAAGTTGAAAACGTATGTATATGAATCGGAGACATGTATCACATACATGATGAGGGGTCACAAGAAGGCACAGCTTCCTCTTCAAGGAATCGCTAATCGGGACGGCTCAGCTGGCTCTCATGCACTCAAGACATTACTGCTTTGAATTCAGATGAGTTAGAATCCTTCCCGTCTTTTGTAACACCGAAATTAGGAACAAAATGTCTTGAATATTGCTGTGGCAATGAGCCAGTTATGACTTTAGTAACACTTTCTTAAGGATGAGGGGTAAATTTATAATGGAAGCTACATAGCAGTTTCCTGAATACTAATTCATCTCTTAAATATCTGCTTTCATAAGATAAGGCTTCGGCAATGTGATACAGTAAGGTGGATTCCGTACGTATTGAACGAAAATGTAATCCCAGGAAACAGTTAATATTCATATTCATGTGAAAAACATCTGGTGCTGCTAATTGTGAAAGTGTGTTATGAATCACATCAGCTGTGACATGCATCATTTTCATGCATCTAAGGCAGCACGAGTGCCTTAAAGGAATATTGGGATATTCTGTGAAGTACGGTTATTGTCTCTTGCCAAGAAGAACCATCATGTCTATAAATAGTAAGCTACAGCTGCGAGATGGTTAATGTTAGCTTCGCTGAGCAGCTTGAAAAGGCAACAAAAGGTGAAATGTAAAAAAATACGAGCCACGCTTGTTGTTTTCTGCTGCTATCTGCTCTGTAGGCTAACCTAAGATAAGAGTGTGTTTAAAATGTCGTATTATTGGACCTCCAAAATGTCCACTTTTTTGATTATTATAACAAACAACTGCAGTTTAAGGTTGGTTAGAATATTTCAGATACTCCCAGTGTACTCCTACACAGCTAAAAGGCCCTAAGAGCTAGGAAAATGTTGTAAACCTATTTTTCAGAAATAGCATTTAATCTTTCATGTTCAGAAACATAATTACCAATATTGGATTGATCTGGCTGTTCCTGTCACCAACCCCGTTTTGTGTCTGTCCTCTTGCTCAGGGAGGAAGCTTCCTGCTGGGTAACCGTGGAGCAGAGTCCATTCGTCCTCGGCCTCACGAGCGAGAACGGAGAGCTGCTGCTCGACGAGTGCGTTCAGGTCACTGAGGGCTCCAAGACCAAAGACAGACATCTGTTCCTCTTCAGCGATGTCATTGTTTTTGCTAAGCTCAAGTAAGACGTTTAGATGTTTAGATGTACCCCCAAAATATAGCTGGTGATCATCCGTTATTTTTCATTAAAGTGTGAAGAAAATCACATACGTCTTCGTAGAACAAAAAAAACACTGGGAAACTACTGAAAATACTGACAGAAAATAAAAGCAAACATAGGAAATTACAGCTAATTCTGAAGTGGTTTCTGCTAAAAAAAAAAAAAAAGAGAAAAAAAGTCATATTTGTACAGTTGGTATGTGAGAGTGAAAGAGGAAGTAAAACAAAATGTGTATTTTTGGACTGCATACTCGGACTGTTGGGGAATCTCCCAGCATACAGACTGTTTGTATTGAGTCACTCTGGCCAGAAGAAGAAAGGATGGTGGTTCCCTTCGAGTGGAGTCACACTGGGAGGAACTCAACGGTTTTCAGAGACAAAATACATTCATTTCAAAATGTAAATTCAACACATCTTTAGCTGATGCTTGCTTGCCTTTAAAACAAACTGAATGTTGCATTGTTAATGTCTCGTGAGCAATCTTAAATCTAAAATCAGTCTTGAAATGAGGCAAATCATGACACCTTTCCTATAGGGAGGCATTTTAGAATTAAATACTCAATTTAAACAAGGGTTTAAACATGAGTCCATTAAAATCTCATTTTGTTCTTGTAGGATGAAAGCAGCATAACAAATAACTATAAATACACTTACTCTGTGGTATTGATCACCTTCATCACGTTGTTTGTCAAAGCTGGTGGAAGTTTTATAGCTCTTGAGTGGGAGGTCACACTCATCTCTGTAGCTGAATCTGCCCACTGTTCCTGTAGGTAAGCACAGCTGGGAATAGAGTACAATTCACTAAAAAGTCTTTCTGAGCATACATGGACACTCATCACTTCTAGAGATGATTGTACAGTGTACAGTAATAGTCGGTTTTTATCACTTTTAGCTTTGGTAAGCCTTCTTCAGCGCATGGTAGGCTCCGACTACCAGCCCCTCCAAACCTCCCCAGTTAACATCTTACATGCCATTGATTTCATTTAAAAATATGAAGTCTTAAATGTTCAGTCTTTAAGCTAAGCTAAGCTAAGCTAATGGCCTCCTGGCTCTAGCTCTATGCTCTATGGAAAGGCAGAAACAGCTATAGCCTACAGAGTCTGCATGTAAAGCACACCAAGAAATACCTGTCTCTTGTTGTGCATCATGCTAAGCTTGGTTAAATTTATCCTCATCTTATTCTCAATAAGAACTTAAATAAGTTTAATGTTCCAAAATGTTGAGCTATTCCTTCAAGGTGGTGACCATTCCCTAATCCTCTGACATTTTCTTGTAGGATGGATCTGCATCAAAAATATATTTGAAAGTCCTTTATTTACCACAACATCTTTAATCATTTCCACCTCCATAATTGCTGGTGGTGATGGTAAATGGCACACACACTATTATCTATATATGTGTGTGTGTGTGTGTGTAATTCATTTGTTTATTTATCTTTAGGTGTGCGGGGGTGTTACATTACCTCAGATCAGTTATGCATTTCTTCCATCTGTCTGCAATGTACCACAACACCCTTTAAATCCCGAAGCTCACTCCTTCTGTCTTCAGTCCTACCCGAACCCCTGACGCGGGGTTTGTAAGGAGGTGTTGTGGGAAAAGAATGATTTCCCTCTTACCACTTACAAAAGCTCTTTATCTGCAGTGCGCCTCTGCACCTCTTAATGCTGACCTTTGAGGACACAAATATTCATTCATTCAGTCACCTCAAAAGCAGGCTTTGGATGAGCTCTCCTTGATATTTCTGTAGAGCACAAAGCTCATCAGTCTGTTCGTGTTCAACTTGTTTTTGTCCAAAATTGTGAACTGGGATGGCTCGTAACCATCTCGACGTACTGAAGAAAGGCGAGCAATTTCTGCCTCAGTCAGCATCACGTTTACATCACAGACTATTGTTCCTCACTGTGTTTGTGCACAAGAGGGATTTTTTGAGTTTGCACAGATGATTATAATTCACACCTTTCATGTCTATGTTCAAATCCATCTTAGTCACAAACGGGAAGGACGGTGAAGCGGGAAACATTTAAAATTAAAAGCTGAATAACTGAGACAATGATTTATGGAACTGAAAGCTGCATTTCAATCATTTCAAGAAAAGGCTGTGTGAAATGAAAACTGAGCGGACTGTTTAGATGGCTGTTGCCTCTTTCTCTGATTTTGTTTTAACAGGTCGAATGCCAGCTACCGACTGAAGCACAGGGTGAGCCTCGAGGACATCTGGCTTTGCGGTTTTGAAGATGAAGAGGACGAGGAGGGAATGACGGGGGATATCGACTTCAGGGTGACCCTCGTCTTAGCCTGGGCTCTCACTTTTTGTTTGGTGTGTTTCCGGTGAGCACACACTCATAACTCACACGTGATGAGTCACATACAACAGCTCGTTAGGTGTTGTGATTCCATACATATACGTGGTTGTGAGTACATTTTTTTAGTGTTCTTCATGTGTAAGAAAGATCTGCACCACCTGCTAGCCTGCTATCGTTATCCATACCAGTATTAAAGTATATGAAAGAAAGGGATTATCCAAGTTTGCCGAGTTATTCCTTTGTTCCTGTTGTTCTTTTGACGCTCCTGGCAAGCCATAGATGAAATTTCATCCAGAAACTCAAACAGAGGGATCAAAGTGCAGAGAAGCCTGCTTCTTGTTGGAGAAGTGACCATTAAATTCAGTGTGTGATAGCCAGCCGGTCACCTCAAGTCACTATTTATTCACATCACAGTTTACAAGACAGCTGTGACTGTTGTGGGCTTTTGAAAAGGAATAACCTTTCAGTGCATGTTTGCGCATGTTAATTTTCACAAAACAGAGAGCAAGACCTAATCACCATATTGCCAGCCAAACTTATTAGATTCTCGTGGCTGTTTTCCTGAATTGTCCATCTTGAAAGAGGGGGGAATGGGCAGCCTCTGACAAGTGGTAACAAAACCACCAGCTCCTCTTCAGGTTTTGTATGCATTCAATGAATAATACATTAGGTATTGATTAGTGAGCTTTAGAGGTGCTGGTAGGCAGACTAGTCGTATCCCTCTGATTGCGTGGAGCTAAGCTATCTAGCAAACTGGGTTATATTTAACCAGACAGATGAGTGATTGGTATCGAACCATCAAACTGTCGGCATGCAAGCCAGTGTGTAGTGTATTTCAAAAAAAATGTTGGACTATTTCTTTAGGTCTTGAAGTCAGACACACACACAAACACACACTGTCTCTTATTTGACCTACTGTGTGTGGACGTCATGAGACAAACGAAATCTGTGGCCGTTCACAGAATATTCACACTTGTAGTAAATGGTCATATGATTTGTGACCTGCTTTAAAAAGGGAAGTAGCAAGGAGAAAGTCACAGTGCAAAATAGGAAGTGCGGAGCTCACCGTTACAACAATGTCCATATGAGGGACTCAGCATCAGCTGACTTTAGCGAGAAATGCTGGCCTTTACAATAAAGATGAAGTGCAGGAAAAATGCTGTCTCATAATTATTTTTCTAAACTATCAACTTAAAGGAATGAAAGCAAATTTTACTTCCCAGGAAATGGCTTGTCTGCCTCATCAGAAGCACTGAATGGCACCAGCTGAGAAATGCAGTCATTTGTGTTATTCACTGACACCCACATTTCTCGCAAAGCCATTAATAAAACCAGAAAATACTTTTCTGACTCGCTATCTGCTCCCAAAATGAAGAATCCCCTGATGGGTTTTGAGTTGTTTTGTTTGAAAACGAGATTTCTGAGTGGACAAGTTGATTCTCTGGTAATGATTAGGTGTGTGAAAGTTTCATTCATGGAGCCTACGAGAACCCGTGTGCTCTCAGGAAGGCAACAAATATGAACAATGAGGCCACGGTGGCCTCGGTGATCAGAGGCTGAAGCCTTCAGGTGTACGTGATGGCACACGTATCTGTTTTCATCACCAAGATTCCACTGATGGTTATCAAACCACGGCAAACTTACAGAGGGAAGTGGAAGGTGTCTGGTTGGGGGCCGCCGTGACGCTACTTCCTGTTCCCATGACAGTTACAGTTTCCAGCAGAGTTGTTAAAACAACAGAGGGTGCGCACTTGGTTGCATTCCTCCCACTGTTACTGCCGTGGCCTGTCTGAGTCTCTCTCTGTGGATTAGTAACTCAGACCATGCTGTTATTTTGCCCCCAGCTCGCCTGAGGTGAAAGAACGCTGGTTAGATACACTTCACAGGTAAGAAGCTGCATTATTCTCTGATTAAACATGTAATAACATATTTATTCTAAATAAATGGCAGTAAAGTCTCATAGTTGATACGGGTTAAACAGCACTCCAGTGTGGCGTTGAATACAGCAAGATGAATAATTAGATCATGAGGGACGCGTGTTAATTGTGTGTTAACTGTTACTCTTTAAACACGCAGGTCATACATTACCGATCCAAAACTTGAAATATAATATTTTGTGCAGTAATGTAAGACCAAGAAATGTGAATATTCAGGCAGAGGCTGCAATGGGTTTGAAGAGTGAATGTGTTTTATATATATATTTATATATATACATATTTATATGTTTCTCATCACAGAAAAATTAAAGAGGCAAAAGCAAGAGTTGGTTGCGCTTCTCCGCCTCCAGACGTCCTCATGAAGGTGCTGAGTGGCAGCGTCACAGTAAGTTTCTGCCTGCCACGCTGCCATGTCCAGAAGAAGCCAAAATCTCCAAAAACAGATTATTTACCACATAATCACTCTTTCTGTCCTTGTCTTTTAGACTAAAACTCTAACAGGAGGTGGCATGGAGAAATTCATTGAGTTTCCACGTGATGTAAGTAAAATGTAAAAACGTTTTCAGTAGCTTTCTGATATTACAGATATTCAAGCCAAACAGCTTAGACAGATTTGCTGGATATGTACAGTTTTCTTAAAAGCAGATGAAAGGCACACTGAAAAGGTTGAAGATAATAACATATTATTTATTAGCGTCTTTTGTTGCATGATTGCTTCATTCTAACTCATTCACGTGTTATTCACATGACACACCAGGGTTTGTGGTGCTGCGCGAATGAGAAAACACAAGCCCTCCTTTTTGTTCCTCTTGTTGCATGCTCATAAACACATTTCTTTTTATTTATCTCGTTGCCAGGGTGATGTAAAGATCTCTGCTCTTCCAGAGCAGATGAATAACTCAGAGGACAAGCTGCTGCAGCCTACTGGTGAGTTTGAAAGCCACACAAAAAAGGAAATTTGACTACTGACAAGAGTGAGCAAATGAAGAAAACAGTCTCTGACACCTGGATGTTCCAGTGTCGGTTCTGGCTCATTTGTTTTTGTTTCACTAATTCCAAACTGCCGTGAATATAAGCATCAGATGAAAGCTTAAATCAGGAAATATGATGCCAAATACTGAATAAACTGATGGCTAAAAAATCCCTGTTTGCATTAGAAACCAAGTGGAGCCTGGTGAGGAAGCTCAGAAAAGGCTCCAGTTTCATCAATAAAGCACGGCGATCTGATTCAGATGCTAAGACGCTGCTGTTTGGACAAGCCCTCTGCAAGATCTGCCCAGACGACTGCTCACTTCCCAAACCAGTGACAGTAAGTTGACTTTCTGTCTTAAATGTCAGACCGCTCACCTCAAAACTTCCACTTGCCAGGCAAGTTTCTCTAAATTGCTTACACGCGTAGAAAATTACTTTTAATTCTGTCCTGTCCTGCTTTAATGTATTCATTTGTTCCTAAAGTTTGTTCTCCTGTGTTAAGGGATACAGATGTAATTCTAATTTTGGCATGAATAATAAACAAGCACCTGCTCGGCTGACCTTTGACATTAGTGCAATGAATTTGCAAACGAGGACAGGAAACCACGCGGGGGCATGATGTGCACTCCGCACACAGATTGTTTTTCTTTTTACTATGATAATCTCACCTCTCCTCGGCTCCCCTCTGTCCCCGATTTTTTTCACCAGGAGATGCTGGTGTTGCTGAGGAAGAAGGGGCCGTCCACAGAGGGAGTGTTTCGGAAACAGTGCAACAGCAAGATCATGAGGGACATCAAGGAGCAGCTCAACTTTGGCATGGAGGTGGACATGGAGAGCCAGCCGGTGGTTCTGCTCGTCGGCCTGCTCAAAGTATGTTCCCATAAATCAAAATAAAGTAAAGTTAAAGTACATTACAAGCAAAGTGGAGTTAAATTTACTTTATACATCTGCAATTTCTCAGCCTGGGATCAATAAAGTATATCTATCTATCTATCTATCTATCTATCTATCCATCTATCTATCTATCTATCTATCTATCTATCTATCTATCTATCTATCTATCTATCTATCTATCATTGATAGGGAGATATACTGTCATATCATTGTAGTGAAATAAAAAGTACAATATTTGCCTCTGAAAAAGTATAAACAAACATAAAATGGAAATATTTTAGCCTTTAGCCTGTTTCAGAGTCTGCATCATGGCGCCCTCTTTGATGCCTGTCAGTAATTTCTGTCCTCGACCATACATTTTCTCCTGGCATCCTGTTTAGTTCAGCCGCACAGCTGAGCATCATTTCGATTTATGAGCACTCTGTTTCATTATCTTCCCTCTCTTGTGTTGTTGCAGAGTTTTCTGAAGGAGCTTCCTGGCAGCCTGCTGGTGTCTGAACTTTACGACAACTGGATGACAGCTCTGGACAATGAAGACACCCAGCAGAGAGCTCTGGAAATCAGAAAGTAAGCAAATCAATACCTGCTGATGAGTCTGTGCGGTGCCATTTACCTGCAGCAGTGACAGTGACTCAGCTCAGCTTTTATTTATACATAACCTTTATATACTAAAGGGGATCTCACAAGTGCTTATGTGGTCAAAAGTAAAGAGATGGTATTTTGAGTGGAATTTTGCAGATCATTACCAATGTCTCCGGTCTGTAGGCTGAACACAATCCACTTCTCTTTTAAAGTCTGCCTTCTGTTTAAAAGAAGGAAGAACTTTTGAATTTAAAAAAAGCGGTAAGCTAATGTCTTCTTCCTGTTCTCCTTTTTTTATTTCTTCCTTCCCCCTTTTGCCTCCCGCCAACAGGGTGGTAGACATGCTCCCGGGGCCCAACAAACTCCTCTTGCAGCATCTGCTCTGTGTTCTCTATCACATCCTGGAGAGGGCTGACACCAACAAAATGGATGCCTTCAACCTTGCGGTGTGTATCGCCCCCACGCTGCTGCAGCTGGTCGACACTCCCCTGGATGAGCAGAAGGAAAAGATTGAAAAGGTATAAAGTCTTGTTATGAATATACTTTCTCACTTTTGGTGCTTTGAAGCCTTGTGGTTTCAGAGTGCAGAAAACCTCAAAAGGTTTCAGAAGTAAGGTTATACTTGCACAGAGTTTTGTTAGTTGTGTCTGAAATCAAAGGTTAGAAAACAACACCATGTCTTGACCAAATGAGGCGCTGCACTGTGTCAGGGTTGTATCTGTGTCTGCTCTGTAATTTTTTTTAAATCTGATTTTCAGTTTTAGTTTTGAAAATTATTATTGTTGTTAACTTTACTCATTGTTCTTCTTCTTCTGTTATGCTGCAGGTCACAGAGCTAACTCAGTTCCTGATTGAGCATTCAGAGTTACTTGGAGACAATATCCCAAATCTACTGGATACCGATGAAGGTACATTTACACATTGTTCATCTCTGTTATCATCTCCCATTGGGGCCCGTATGAAAATTATTGTGGTGAGGAGAGTAGCTAAACTTCCTCCCTGGGGTTATTCAGAGTTTTTCTTCAGAGAGATATTGTTCAATCCCCTTTTCTTGAAGCTTAGTTATTTATCCTACTAGTAACTAACTGAAATCATGTTTGCAGTCACACAAAAGATACTAATCATATCTTCCTTTTCCCACTCTACAGACTCATTGTCCTCTCAGCATCATGACTCAGCATACGACAGCACTGATCCAGATGGAGATGGAGAAACAGGAGAGAGTGCAAGCTCTGCACATGGAGAGACGGGGTCATCTTCCTCCCTCATTCCCTCCCTCAGTTTCACCACACCATCTTGGTCAGCCGAACCTCTCTACGACACAAAGCCATCATTCAACCGTCGCTGCTCTGAGCCAATCATCTTCCTCTCAGCCGATCTCGAGAGCCTGTGCAGCCATGCGAGGAGCCATGACGACTGCTCTGTGCAGAGGACGGATTTTATAGAGCAGCCTCTGAAAAAGCAGATCTCAGATGATTCATTCTTGCTGAGACAGAGAGGCGGGGCAAGGCCAGTATTGTCTTTTCCAAGACTGACCAGCAGCTCAAACATGGATCCACTGCCCTACATGGCACGCAATCATATCAAGGACTGTTCGTGCTCTTCCCTAGAGAGTGCTGCCTCAAATCAGTCCGAAGGGTCTGTTTTCACCAGTTCCCCTGTGGGGTCGCCTCCCTGCACCAGGAGAGCAAACATCACCAACCAGGCTTCAATCACTGCAAAGGCTCAGCAGGACATTGCCAGACCAATTTCAGATGAGAAGAGGCGCTCACAGTCAATGAGAGTTGCCAATAAGGTTCTAATGAGGACCAAGAGTTTAGGCGCCTTCAGCAGGAGCAGCATGAAAAAAGACTCCCAGAAGGAAAACTCCTTTGCTTGTGAAACTCTGCAGGAGGACTCTCAGAGTGAAGCAGATCCAACTGCTGAGCCCCTGCACAAACCACGTCCCCTGTCAGCCATTGAAGTGTTTAAGCTTGTGGACCGCCAGCAGCCCTCCAGGCCTCCATCATACGAACATGCAGTGCAGAACACAGGTCTTCTTCCACAGTACGGATCCATGACTGTACACGATGCCATAGAGCTGGAGAGAAGGTCACGTCCGTCATCTGTAAATTATGACTTCCCCTCTATGCACTCTGTCAGTCAGTATACAGACTTTTCTGCTCAAGCAGCACAGGACAAAGCCAGCACTGTTGAGCGGCGGCTGCCTTTCCGTCAGAGGGCCATGTCTGAGTCTGTGTCTGCGGGTCATCATGAGATTGTGTCACGGAGATGTAGCCAGCCTGTGTTTGAGGACTTTTCTTATGCCAAGGAGTCTTACGTTTGAATGACTGTGGGACTGTTTCACACTTTGTATTTTGGACAATACAGACATGAGAGTTAAATATCAGTTGGCAAAGCAAAATGTTGGGTTTTCTGCAAGTTAGCAGGCTTGCAGGCTTCTTTTTTTATTCATTCAGAGTCTGAATGAAGGTTAGAGAACATAAGATGGCTTGACTGTATGTTTTATTAATAGTTTGGCTTCATAGCACCAGCTACTTCTGTCTAGACTCCTTTTCACAGTTTTATCATTTGGTCAGACAGAGAAGCCATGTGTTTAAGGCTCTGCCCACTGTGCATCTGTGTGTTAGAGGAAAGCTTGTATGTGTAAATAAACTCCAGCTGATTTTGAATGAATGTCAGCTATGTGCCCCCTCTGTGGTTGCACTTTCTCAGTAGTACTATTTAGAGTACGACATTTATATGATATGCTGTTATCACGACAGATATCTAGTCTATCACAATGAAGCTATTAAAGCACAGTTAGCTGCTGTGGATAAAATATGCTATACTGTTTGAGTGTCTATGTTGTTTTGAGAGTTTATTGATGTATGTGCAGTATTGCAAGTTGAACACAAAGTCTTTAGGCTTTCTGTAAATCTTTGGTCTGTCTTCCACTACATTAAAGCACTTTTCTGATGATGATGGTTTTGTTTATTTGTATGCAAAAGTGTAAAAAAAGTGAGAATGCAATAGATTTGTTAAGGGGTCTCTCAGAGTCATGGAATTCAACCATAAAATATTTTAGCTAATAACATACGAGAATGTAATGTAAAGTAACACAATAAAAGAAAATCACAAAGTAAAACAGTGCATTTTTTTTCTTTGTTTGTATAAATTGATGTCATGACCCTGAATTGCTCCCCAATCAAACCATTAGCGGTAGAATTAATGAGAAAATGGATGACAGGCACTACTTCTCTTTGCTAGATGTGTTGCATAACAGTGGCAAACAGCCTTCATTCAGAGCACAGCATGTTCTGGCACATATGTTGAACAGAAGGAAACCAGACATGGTCACATGGGCGGATTTGGTTTTTCTCTGAATTGCTGTTCCTCTTGTCTCTGATGGCACAATGAGCTGATGACACCTCTTCCTTCCGCTCTGAAGTTAGTTAACACATTGCCTCCTTTCTTAAAAAGTCAATTTAATTCAACCAAAAGTTGCACTAAGGTAAAATAGGCCTGCAGGAAAGACTCACCAAACAAAAACAAGAAAATCTTCCAAAATAATGGAACACATCCACTCCTGCAAGCATCACCACCAGAGAGCTGAATTAGTACATACAGTGGTGGTCAAAAGTTTACATACACTTGTAAAGAACATAATGTCATGGCTGTCTTGAGTTTCCAGTTATTTCAACAACTCTGATTTTTCTCTGATATAGTGATTGGAACAGATCCTTCTTTGTCGCAAAAAACATTCATGAAGTTTGATTCTTTTATGACTTTATTATGGGTAAACTGAAAATGTGACGAAATCAGCTGGGTCAAAAATATACATACAGCAACATGAATGAGCAATTTTGGAGACTTAGAAAGTTGTGTCAATGACATGAGCTTCATAGCATGACCTCTTAAGTTCTTGTGAGTGATTATGAGTGACTACAGCTGGTGACTTCTCTGAGGCCATTTAAAAAGGGCTCATTGGATAAAAACACCCACAAACGCTACAATGGGAAAGTCAAAGGAGCTCAGCACAGATTTGAAAAAGAGAATCATTGACTTGAACAAGTCAGGAAAGTCACTTGGAGCCATTTCAAAGCAGCTGCAGGTTCCAAGAGCAACAGTGCAAACAATTGTTTGTAAGTATAAAGTGCATGGCACTGTTTTGTCACTGCCACGATCAGGAAGAAAACGCAAGCTGTCACCTGCTGCTGAGAGAAAACTGGTCAGGAGGGTGAAGAGTCAACCCAGGAGCACCAAAAAGCAGATCTGCCAAGAATTAGAAGCTGCTGGAACACAGGTGTCAGTGTCCACAGTCAAGCGTGTTTTGCATCGCCATGGACTGAGAGGCTGCCGTGCAAGAAGGAAGCCCTTGCTCCAAAAGCGGCACCTTAAGGCTCGACTAAAGTTTGCTGCTGATCACATGGACAAAGATAAGACCTTCTGGAGGAAAGTTCTGTGGTCAGATGAAACAAAAATTGAGCTGTTTGGCCACAATGCCCAGCAATATGTTTGGAGGAGAAAAGGTGAGGCCTTTAACCCCAAGAACACCATGCCTACCATCAAGCACGGTGGTGGTAGTATTATGCTGTGGGCCTGTTTTGCTGCCAATGGAACTGGTGCTTTACAGAGAGTCAATGGGACAATGAAGAAGGAGGATTACCTTCAAATTCTTCAAGAAAACCTGAAGTCATCAGCCCGAAGGTTGGGTCTTGGGCGCAGTTGGGTGTTCCAACAGGACAATGACCCCAAACACACATCAAAAGTGGTAATGGAATGGCTAAATCAGGCTAGAATTAAGGTTTTAGAATGGCCTTCCCAAAGTCCTGACTTAAATCCCATTGAGAACATGTGGATAATGCTGAAGAAACAAGTCCATGTCAGAAAGCCAACAAATTTTACTGAACTGCACCAATTCTGTCAAGAGGAGTGGTCAAAGATTCAACCAGAAACTTGCCAGAAGCTTGTGGATGGCTACCAAAAGCGCCTAATTGAAGTAAAAATGGCCAAAGGACATGTAACCAAATATTAGCATTGCTGTATGTATATTTTTGACCCAGCGGATTTCGTCACATTTTCAGTTTACCCATAATAAAGTCATAAAAGAATCAAACTTCATGAATGTTTTTTGTGACAAAGAAGGATCTGTTCCAATCACTATATCAGAGAAAAATCAGAGTTGTTGAAATAACTGGAAACTCAAGACAGCCATGACATTATGTTCTTTACAAGTGTATGTAAACTTTTGACCACCACTGTATATGACAAAATATCTGCAAAAATAAAACTTTAAAATCTTTATAAAGTCACATCAAACTGCGTCATCTTGAACAAATATAGATTTTTATCATATCTCAAACCTTACAAGGAAGTACTAGATGGAATGTGCACTGTGATCTGTTTCTTACCTCTACTGGGCCAAAGTTAACTTTTTAAATGTGAAGGATCTTGACTCATATTATATCAGTCTGTGGTATCAGTTGAAAGATCACCATCATCTTATTTTTGCATGTTAGCACGCTAAAGACGAAGTAGAGCTGGGACTCAACGTTTGCAGCAAATTTCATGGCAAGTCATTTGATAATTGCTGAGACATTTCACTGTGTATTGTAGAAGGTGGCGCTAGAGGAAAGGTTAGATCAACAAACCCAACAGGGTTCTTCCTCTGGGGAACATGAACATCTGCACAAAGTCTTGTGGCAGTTCGTCCATTAGCTGTTGAGATATTCTAGATAGTCTGACCTTAAGCGAAGGCCTGACAGACCAACACTGTCATCCCAGTAGCTTTGCTGCTTGTATGACAAGTCCATTAACAACCATAAAAGTGATTTGATAACCCCAAATTATTCGTCCAAAAGTCAATGAAATGTAATTTAATTTAATATGCTAGTCTAATTTCCCGAATTTGGAATTTATGCTTAGTGAGTTTTCTGTTTTAGTTAGTAGTTTTTCTCCTCCTGTGTCCTTAGATTTACATTTAATGTCTTTGTCTTTTCCTTCTGCTTTTGATGTTTGCTCCTCAGCTGATTAGTTTCACTTGTGTCTTGTTATCTTGCATATACACACTTGTTCTCTCCTTGTGTATGTGGTCAGTTTTGTCTGTTTGCTTCCTTCCCTGTGTTATGTGCTACTCTGTGGTGAGTTTGCTGTGCATTGTGGATTATTCTTTATTTGGACTTGGGCTTTTACTTTTAGTTTCTTTTTGTTGGCCTGCCTTCCTCAGTTCATTTTTGAGTTTATGTCTTTTTATTCACTTTTCCCGTGTCCTTTCTGCATTTGGGGCTTCCATTGGCCGACTCTAACTTAACACAAGTAAATAAAGTATACACTGCATTGCTGTAAGTAAAGGAACGCCTTTTAAGCAGAGCAAGTTGTCGTCTGCAAACATCCAATCAATAAACGACCTCCCTTCATCAGTGTACATTGTTACTGCTCAGCTTGTGACTGCTCATTAAATATGAAAGGTATATAGTATTCCAATGTATTCAGTGTGATGATGTGTCCGCCAATTAGTGGCACTCAGTGTAAACTGATACCACATTATGTATAATATTGCAGGGCAGGGTCTGAGAGGTGAAACCCCGGGGGTAATAAAAGTCCCATGTGCAATCAAGGCTCAGTGCTAAGCCACTATGCATCATGAGCCTGTATAGAGACATTTGTGAATGACCTTGGACCTTGACCTTGGAAATGACCTTGGAAATGGTCTTATTGCAAATTTTATTTATTTGTTTTTTCTGAAGCAACTATATCTCATGGCCATCCTCATCATGTGGAGGTTTTTCGGTTGTCATAGAGATATGATCACATGACCTGCGGGTATGGGATTTCAGACACAGAACGAGAGTCTTATTATTATTATAGTTTACCAGATTAAATACGGGTTATATTATATTGGTAGAATCAGAATCAGAAATACTTTATTGATACCTGATGGAAACTGGATACAAAGTTAACATTATAAGCTTCACTAAAGTAGTGATTTTGGACCAGTGCATTGGACTGGATTAAAATGTTCAGATGTCTCTGTTATTTTGCCCAGTCCATCAACTTTATACATTTTTAAATCATTATGCTCCATGACATACTGAGAAAGGGTTTAGACTAGAATGTGAATGCTTGTTCCACCTCTTCATTATGTGTAATCAAAGATGTTAGAAAGTATAGTAATCAACTTTGTGGATTTGTAAAAGGTGAGCTGTGGCACTGAAAAAAGGTGAATGTGTGCAAGTTTGCACTGCCGCTTGCATAATTTCATGGCTGACAGTCAACGCTAATGAGAAAAGGCTTTAATTATCTTTAATAACATGTAATGATTTGTGACAGCTGAAACATAAACAGTATAGCACAGTGAGAAAGCCATTATGGCACGGAAACCTCCCCACTCATCCAAACAGACATCCATTATTCCTTTTAAAAATAGATCAAAACACATGACGTAGCTCCAACAATGAACTGCCCGCCGGCCGCAGCTATACTCGGCTGTTTGTGTTGTGAACAAATTATGGTTTTCGTGGAAATGTTACATAATTACGCTTTGTATAGTTAGAGTGTCTTTTGTTATAAAACAAATGGAATATGTCAAACTGTGGCAGAATCATCTTAAGCTTTTGGTAAACAGTAAGTATAGCAGTGGTAGAAGCGGAGGTGGTAGTAGTAGTAGTCATTGTAGTTTTTACAGAAATGTGACCCTTTGGTTATGTAAATGCACAGTGTGTAATTTCTCTCAGTCAAAACAATAACAAAAGACGTAGTTTTGTAGGGGTGATGACATCGTGAAGTAGCACAGCATTACGGGATCTGGCGTCTTCATTTTTTAAGAACCACCTTTGCCAATGAAAATCTGTTTGAACTGTTCGAGTCAGGCTGAAATTATGTTCACAAACCAGGTAACATGTAAATCTTTGTCACGTTCGCTGACTTCCATTCTCACTCTCTGATGTATCATCTGGTGTTTCCTGTGTTTCCCTGGAACTCAGGTCAACTATAAAGAGGGTGCGATGCCACTGACAAGCAATCAAATGAAGCACACTGTTGCTTTGAATAAAATAATTGATTTCTAAAGGTTTGAACCTTGTTGGAAATGTCTGGGGTAGTATATAAGTACACAACTCAACAAAATATTTAACAAAGGTTTGTTTTTAGACATTTTAGTATTGAAATGTTACATATTATACCTGTAGTTAGTGCACACCTGTTTTCTAACAAATTAAACATGCAAAACTATGGCACAATCATCTTTGCCATGAAATCTCTGATATGGAAACATGAAAAAAAACAACACACACAACACAAATGCGTCAGCTCTGTCATCACTCTGACCACAGAGCTCTCACCTTTGTACTCCTGAACACAGCTTTGTGTAAGTCTTGGTGCCCTAGTTTTCTCTGACACTCTCAGACTTTTGATAGAGCTGAAAATTCTCTCTGTGGTTAACATAATCTTGAGTTGAGTTTCTGCTTTCCTTTACTAAATGCCCCATGCCGCCCACATTTCAGTGCCGCTTGTGGGTAAAACAAAGCTGTTTTCAAATGCACAGATCTGTTCTGCCTGCACATAAAGTATACAAAAAAGTCAACAGCTGTCAAGCCTGAGCCTCAGCTCACAGTATTTAGTATTCTAATACGAAAACACCACAAGAACAGCAGAAAATGTACAAATAGAAAACCACACATAAAGAGAAAAAAAATACTTAAAAATAAAACAAAAAATTAAATAAAATAGTTTTATTAGTGGGAGTAACAACAGCAGTAGGCACTAATAAGTAGGTTAGTAATAAGCTAACTAGCAGCTAGTCTAGCAACAATAATAGTAGTATAGTGGCACAAGTAATAACAGTGAAATCTAGTAGTTGTTATAGAAGTGTTAATGTTATATGTTGTAGTAGGCGTAGTAGCAGTAGTCCTTCCGTAGTAGTAGTTAGACCGGAAGTAGTAAAAGTAATTTCTTTCCCTCGAATGCTCCAAAGGAAATGGCGTTTGGCCGTTGGGCTACACTTCCTGGAGACGGTTGCCACAACCGTTCGTTGTTCCTCTCCTCTTGATTGTTTTAGTTTGTGTGTTACTAAGGTTTGACTTTGGCTCAGGAGTCCGACAGTTTCTGCAAAAAAAATGGCTTTTGCTTTAAACAGGAAAACAGATTCAAACGGATGTTACATCTTCTCAAGTCGCCCCAGACCTGTTAAGGACCGCTCCAGACAAGGAGAACCTCTGTCTGAACAGTAACGTTTGTTATGTATAGCGTCAAGCGCCATCGCTGCTTCAGTCTCACCAGCTACACGCTAACGAGAGACCAAATATAGCTAACAGTAAATAAGCAAATTTACTCGAGTACTTTACTTAAGTACACCGTCGAGGTACTCTTTATTAGCGTGCTTCCATTTTATTTTATTTTTTACTAAATTATATTGCAGTTCACAGGAGAATATTATACCTTTTATACCTTTATTTGACAATTATAGCTACTAATTTCTTACCTTTAAATATTTTACATTCAAGACAAGCAGCTCATGCAAAATGTCACATTGCTATAGATAATACTATCCATCAATACCTTGCTAAATCAGTCACAATAAAAGGCCAATCATATCGTGTATAAGAATGTAAAGGTGTTCTGCTGAATGGCTTTTGCTTGTAACTGAACATTTTTACACTGTGATACAAGTAATTTAACTTAAGTACATGTTTTTCGTACTTTCTGCATGGCAGAAGAGAAATGGCTGAAAAAATACGGGCCAGTTAAACGCTTAAACCTTGTTCAACTCTCGCAGACCATAAGAACATGGGTCAGCTTATCACTGAGGCTAACGGCTAATAATGACATAACTGCACTAACTGCACTGTGTTTTTCCTTGACAATGCAGGACACGCATTAATTATGGAAACATTATGTATGATCGCCGTGTTGTCAGAGGAAACACATACTCCCAACACATCATACCACCTGTACGTATGAAACATCCATTTTCCTATGCTTGATCCCTTGTGGGTTTGCCTTTGTTGTTTTAAAAATGTGCGTAATCACCCTTTGACAGACAGCTCTGCCAGACCCTGCTGAAATGCAAAGACAACAGAAGATCAGGAGAGCCATTGCTGGAAAACGTGCCAAGGAGCAGCTCAGATCCACGACGCCCGAGGCCCTGCAGGGCAGAAAACACACTGTCGTCCAAACAGGTCAGGCGTTTCTGTGGCCAGCTGCAGACCTTCTACATCTGTAATGTACTCAGTTCATTATGAACTTGTTCAGGGTGGCCAGTTTGTAATACTCTGACCTTTATTTTTTAGAGCTTTATCTTGAAGAGTTAAGTGATATTGTAGTGACTACGGATATTGAGTGCCAGACTGATGCTTTCCTGGACAAACCGGCAACCCCGCTCTTTATACCTGCCAAATCTGGTAAAGATGCTGAAACACAGGTAGAGGAGGCAGAGGTAGGTGATCCAAATCTGAACATTTGGCCGCACTTTCTACACTTAACAGCCTCAGCATAGCTCTAATATCTAATAAAACATATTACACTTGTTTTAGACATTACTCAAAGGGAAACTCCACCAGAGAAGGCCAGTTTATAGTTGTATGTTGTCATCTGTTTACTCAGGATTATGTCAGCTTTGACTTGGTGACTGCATATTCATAATATAACTGAAATCCTGTGTTACAGACTCAGAGTTTAGAGTTCAAAAGACAGGATTAGCAGGAATGCAGAGTCGTTGTTTGTATTATGACATATATAGGGTGCAGTGTTTTTCTTGCCAAAATATGTTGGCCGACTTTGCTTTTATTCTGTTCCAACTTTATGAACTTCACTCGAATGCTTGCTTACTACTAGTATCCTCTGCAGTTGTTTGACTTTGACAAGGAGGTGCAGCCAGTGTTGGAGGTCCTGGTGGGTAAGGTAATAGAACGATCTCTGGAGGAGGTGATGGAGGAGGAGGAGCTGGCCCATCTGAGGGCCCAGCAGAGGGCCTTCAATGAACTTCGAAATAACGAGCTGGCAGAGGTGCAGCGGCTTCGGGAGCAGGAGAGACGCCACAGTGAAGAGGAAGTATGCCAGTCATAGAATTACATAGTTTGCATAATTTCATTCACTATACTGAAAAGTTACTTCTTTAGATTCTTACTGCAAGCACCGTGACCCTTATTTTACAAGAGAGATTTGTATAGTCACATGTTGAGGAGACTCTGTCATCGGTTAAATTAGAAAATCAGATAATATTTGAAGTTTTTTTTGGTTCTTTAATTGGTGGTGGTGCAGTGGTTAGCACTGTTGCCTCATAGCAAGAGGGTTCCAGGTTCAAATCCTGGTCTGGGCCCTTCTGTATGGAGTTTACATGGGTTTTCTCCAGGTACTCTGGCTTCCTCCCAAAAACATGCACACTAGGTTCATTGGCTACTCTACATTGCCCCTAGGTGTGAGTGTCTGGTTGTCTTTGTGTGTCAGCCCTGCGATTGACTGGCGATCAGTCCAGGTTGTACCCCGCCTCTCGCCTGTAGTTAGCTGGGCCGGGCTCCAGCCCCACCATGACCCTGACAGATGAAGCGGTATAGAAAATGACTGACTTAATGTCCCTATCTGTGTTGCCAAGACCTCTTTCCTGTGTTGTTTGCTCTGCATTCCCTTGAGGCCACTTGTGAGTCAAACAGCTTGAGTGTCTGTGGGTTGTGGTCTCTACTTTGCTCAGAAATGGATTGCTATCACTGCCCCAACTAACTACTCGTTTCTTTGTCTCGTTATTTCAAGCTAATATGTGGTTGCCACAGTTCAGATTTTTTTCTTCTGTTAATCACAATTATATTAAATCAACAGACTAGATCATTCACACTAACAACCACAGATTGTGTTTGTTTAACATGATGTTTCTTCTGGATTCAGAAGCGTAGAATTGCACAGCAGAGGGAGATGCTGAAGATAGAAAGAGAGACTGCAGAGAAGATTGCTGCTCGAGCGTACACCCAGCAGTACTTGGCTGGCCTCGTACCAGCAGTCTTTACCTCACTGAGAACTCATGGCTACTTCTATGACCCCGTGGAGAAAGGTTAGCCTTCCTTTGTTGCAATGCTCTTCCTTCCAATTTTCTCCTCTTTTGCACATGAGGTTATCGCTCCCTCACCACACACAGTGTGGAAGTTGTCTGTGTCTGGTAACAGATAAGGTCATCAGGATTTTGATATGAGTGTTTCGTCCTCTATCTTACTTGTGGTTTTGATTTCCAGATATTGAGACTAATTTCTTCCCGTGGCTGATAGCTGAGGTTGACCACAGTTTGGAGAGGAGAAACACAGCGAGAGAACTGCTGGACAGTAAGGGAATTTGCTTTTTTTGAAGACATGTCGAAGACGTTCCTCTGATTATGCTGAGCTGTGGCCTTGTCTGTAATCCTGCTTTCTCAAATGCTTCCTGTTCACTTAGTGCTTCTTTCTTCAGATTTCATTTTCTGATAGAGTAGTACACAAATGCTACGCTGCAGGGGGCTTCTCGCTAACCATAAACACACCATCATTCAGCACCACTATTTACTTTTTTTATCACTTCAGTGTACACTACTTGCTCAAAACTGGACACAAACTGTAAGCCATAATTTGTCCCCCAAAACTACAGATTTAAAAATAATCTTCCTCTGAGTTGTTGCAGTCTAATCAACATGTTCTAGAGGCCCACATTTCACAAGTCCTCCTCCAGGGGTCAGTCAGGAGGCCGAAAAGAACGGAGACGTTACTCGAATGCCATCTAGTGGTTGTTTTTAAACATTACATGCACCATTAATGTCGAGCACTTTGTGCACAGAGCAGTGACTGAAACATCTTCATCCTCTCTTTCAGCTATCATCTATGATGCCACACAGGAGAGACTGGAGAGGTTCAAAGCACTGGAGGCACAGCCAGCTAAATCTGAGAATGCAGAGAAACAGTAGTGATAATGATTCACGGAGAAAGGTCAAGGGGCACCAATGTATTCTCAGAAATACTTTTTTTTCACAAACTAAACTATGAAGCATTGTCCCTTTCAGGTCATAATACTGGTGCATGTGTGTTATTTTTGTTAAAAGAGCCTTTAATTTAATGCATGCAAAGACAATGACAACATTCCCAATACCAAAAACAATAAAACACAAAGTATTATAATTCTAGAAAATTAAAATACAGGTTTCCATTATCCTTTTGAGAGTAGATTTTTACAGATTTTCCAATATTTAAAAGTTTTTTTAAGATCAGTACAAAGATAGTAACCCTGGCATTTTATTGTTTTGATTATTTTGTTATGCAAGGACTGTTGTTATATAATCACAGTTTTGTTGCACTTAATTAATGAAGCAGGTTTACTGCTTGAGGCAGTTTGACAAGTATGTAAATAAGTAAGTAGATGAAGACTTATTTATTAGTAGGTAGACATTTCGTGGCTAGTTTAGTCAAACAGTAAAACCACAGTGGTGCAGTCATAATATCAGATGTGGCCATGTCAAGTTCTGAACTATTCTTACAAATCAATTTTACCTTTTTTTTCTTCAACAAAATATCAATTTGGAGTGAAGTTTAAATCTGCAATATGCCAAACTGTGAAATGTCTTAAGTTCCTAAGCTGTTTCTGTTCTTGAATGTTTTCTGCTGCAGCCTTAAAAATAAAGTCATCTTCTTCTTCTTCTTATCAATGACCTCGTTTTTGTGATCACAATGTGTTTGTCCATATTCCAGTTATCAGAGGGAAGTTTCTGCCTGTTAAAATCGGTATTTCAAATATACACCACCGCCACCACAGTAAATCAGAAAAAGAAATTCTTTAAAAGAATGAATCAAAGAAGAAGAAGATAGCAATCAAAGAGAGCAGGTGAATGTTAGGTTTAAAGGAACTCCAAATATTTAGATTCAAAGCACCTTCCACTGACTTTATCTATTTGCATCATCGCTCTGCAAACAGTTCTCTCAGGTCCGCGGGCAAACAGGCAAATTCAAGAATGTTTTGCATTGCATATATGGACTTGGCTACATTTATTATACCCCAACCAAACAAAAACTTTTCTTATCACGGTTGCAGAGTTCAGTGTGGACCCAGAAATCCAAATAACCACCTGGTGTATTTAAGACATTTCAACATATTTTTACATTCAGTAGGCTCAAAAACGGATGTAGTTATCAGGAAGTGGTCATGATGATGGTGGTAGTGGTGACAATCTCCATGGTGAAATAACAAGTAGTAAAAAGTGGTAAACAGGACTGTCACATCACTCTTTGGTTTCGAAGTTGGGCTAACCTCCTATATATACGGCTCTATTTTAATCCCGTCATCTCATTGGTCGGCTCACCTACGGCGTCTCCGCCCCTCTCACTTGGCAGCGCTCTCGTGGTTCACTGCAGGCGGATGACGCGCACTTCCCCTGTGAACCGCAGCTCGACAAAAAAAAGGATCCGCACTCAGGACAGGTGACACACACCATGACAGATGAGGTTTAAATCTGTTTATCCAGAGTCAAATATTGTATTAGAAGTCATTGCTCAAACAATTGCATTCTCATTCATGTAGTTATCTCAGTTGAACTGACTTACACAAATAAAAGTTGTGTCTAAAGGGATAATATGCAAGGAGTTCCAAAAACAAAACAAACAAAATAAAAAACTCATACAAAAACAATCCTTCTCAGTTCCTGCCCTCTGCTTGTATTTTTTTCATTTTCTCACTGGCACATTTTTGGGTGATTGATTCTGGAAAATGACTTCATAGTGAAGTCACATCACCGGGCCGTCAAATATCATCGTTTTAGGCTGGGGACAATTTGGCTTGGAAGTGATATTGTACAATCATATTATAGTATATAAAATATCAAAAATACCAAGGAAAATCTGTCTGAGGGTGAAATGATTTGCCACCACGCAAACCTTTTTATATGCGTTATTGTGTACACATAAACTGTGTGTTTTCAGTGTTATGTGCATTACAGTTACATCTCATTCATTTTTACTTATCAAATCAATAAAATCAAACGATAAAACAATATGGCCGAAATGTTGGTTACACTTGAAAGGTTTTTAGGTGGCTTGGGTGGATATGAGACAAGTTTCACTGATTAGCAGCGTGACTGATTCATTTTAACATTGTAGCCTGTAATTGAGACAAAACATACGCGGTTGGTTTGCTCGTCAAGATGAGAAAGTCACATCACCATTAAGACAACAACTGTCACACAACAACTAGCTATAGATAGATAGATAGATAGATAGATAGACTTTATTGATCCCAGGCTGGGAAATTGCAGTGCAGCAGCAGCAATACACACAACAGGCTAAACAAAATGTTAAAAATAGCAAAATAAAAAGTGGCATATATAAAATATATATACAAGGCAATATAAAAAGTATATATACAGCAGTAAACAGTGTAATGTAGTGCAAAACAAAGCAGAGGTAGACTGTAAGGTGTAATAATCAATTCAAGTAATAATCAATGTATATTACGTTACAATCATAATCATAATTCATGATAGCGTACAATTTTGACCTTTTTGGGGTATTTATGGACGTCTAAACTCATCTGTGGTACAACACCTCTCATTGCCAAAAGACCCCAAAACATGATTATCCGCCCCGCGTTGTGGAAACTACAAAGTGCCTTACTGAAGGTGGGGAAACACCACCTTCAGTTAAAATGTCCCTTCAGCAATAATGAAACTGGTCGTGGTTTTACGGAGCGGGGACTCTCAGAAGCCCGCTGTTGTGAAGCTGTGCTCCTCCACCCTGCCGGTGACAGCAGGAACAGGATCGGCAGGGCGCCCACGGTAGGATGGACGAGCGCCATATTGCGCCTGGGTGAACAGAGGGAGGGGAAATCTGCGGCTGAGAGCTGCGGTCCGCTGAACAATCATCATCTCATCTCCAAACTTCACCAGCTCCGGTAAGACTCACAATAAATGCACAACCTGTCTGCTGTGCCGACTGAAGCCTGCGGTACAAACTGCGCAAAACCCCCGCACAGTTTTCGCACTTTTGGTTGTTTTTTTTTTTCACGCACTTTCTGCTGCCCAGCACAAAGGAGGCAAATCTCGCAACAGGTGTCTCTGGGATTACAGTGGGAGGCGGTTGGGTTGCAGTTTAGATGAGATTTCTGCACAAATACAAACACGCGTCCAGCGGGGTTCTTTTAACAGTTTGATGATTTGTTTTATTTTGAAATAGTTGTCCTCTATCGGTGCGGATCTCCGAGGTGGAATTTCTCGTTTGCTGGGTTTGGATGGTTTCCCCCGTCGCCGTGGGTGTGTACTCATTTCCCTCCCGTGGAAATACACCATGAAAATCATCTCTCCGTTACATTTCCTCACACTGTAACAACCCCAGAAGGTTATGCGGGACCGTGTTAGTGGCTCTGTCCATTGATGGTTATCTTTAGTGCGATATAACGTTGTTTGTTTCTCTTTATCAAACGACACAGACCAGCACTGCGTAAGTGGCTGCCATTAATCCGAAATGGGGTGTTGGTTTGTTGGCAAATAATGGCGTGAAAATAAAAGCCTAAAACAGAGCAGGGTGGGGACTTTAACTTTATCATAGCCAGTAGGTGAGGCATGTTGAGTACCGTATTTAACGTGACCGGTGCCTGGTTGATTCAACAGTGTCAAGGTTGAATAGAAATGTTGGACTTCCGATGATATGTTTCAGAATAAAACTGTTCATCGTGGTAACTACAAACATGATTTTTTGTACTATGACCAAACAATTTTTGTTGTTATGTAATGAGTTGATTACTGCGTCAACAGAAAATTTCAAACAATCTTTTTTTCTTAAATGTGTACATTGTATAGAGTAAAATGGCAAACATTTTCAACTTTCTTCTTTTCAAATGTGAGAAGTTGCTGATTTTTTCAATTAAATGTTAATATAAATTGAGTATGTTTGACTTTAAGATTGTTAGCAACACATTTGAAGGTGTTGTTAAGTGTTTTGAAAGGTTTTAAAGGTTGGGCATAAAACCTTCTCTGGTCTGTTCTTAAATTTTAAGATCTACTTTTTTCTGTTTATACTATTGTAAATTTGATATTTTCAGTTTTATACGCTTGGTTGGCTGAAAGCAATGCCAGTGATTTTTATTTTTTAATATTATTTTCTTTCATCAGAATGACCAATTGATGAGGCAAAAAATACAAACGGGCCACAGTGATCTGCTCTTATTTTGAAGTTCAGAGTGCGTAACTTCCCGTGTCGATGTAGCTAGCTACTGGTAACTTGTGGGTTTGTCGCGGTGATTCATCTTGGTGACTGTCGCCTGCAGGAGTGTCGAGCTGCTCTTGCCTGGGTTTAAATAACGCCGAAGTGGCTGAAACTTGTTTCTCCTCTTTCTCTCTTTTCAGGAAGGCACACAGAGAAGTACAGTCACACGGAGCACACACATCGTCTTTGGAAACACTTTTTGTCTTAATCAAACGACTCCACGCACAGAGCAAGGAAAAGGACACAAAAATGCCGAAAGCGGTAAGAAGCTCTTTGGTTTAAGTTAAAGTTATTTTCAATCATAGTCGGTTCTGTCACTGCTTTATAGGTAGTCAAACGTAACAGAGAGATGGCAGGTAACGCTAATGTACGACTAAGCTTCTTAAACTGAGTCTAAATTTTTAGCTTGTCTTACATCATTCTAGCTAACTTGAATTAACCGTTGTGACTGCTGTCAATGGCTGAAGCTGAGACTGATGCTAACGCTCGTACTTACATTCTGTGGCCGCTTTGAAGGTATTTGATTTCAAACATTTGAGTTAGTTTATGCGAAATAGTTTATGTTTGGCTATAAATGGCACTACGTTTCGTTGCTGAATTGGACAACAGAAAATCGTAAAATCACTTCATGGGTGTGACAGATTGATAAAGGTGAAGGGATGCTTTGAATGTGATTTCCTCGACTTCCCAGGTGAGTGATCACTGTAAAAGATTTCACTTGTCAATTTAATCACATGTATTGTCAGGATTGTATTTCTAGGCAGTAGATCAGTAGGGTCTGTGTTAAAGCAAAAGGCCATCAAATCACATGCTCCTCTAATATCCTTAGGGTGTCCCATATGTTACTATGAGCATCATCCACTTTTCTGCAAAGACAGGAACAAGAACTGTGAAATTTATGCTCTCTATACACACAGTTAAGCTCTGTTTCACGTCCTCACAGTGTGGGCAGACGTGGTCACAGGATATACATCTTTGAAATCATTGTCTGTAATGTTGTACACTTGTGCGGCATCATGAACAAGGGAGGTGGAAAATGTCTTGTTTATATCTTCAGGAGTTTGTGATGAGTACAGGCTTCTCTCTTGGTGTTTTGAAGTTATTTTCCAGCCTGAAATTTGGGGGTTGTTCCCCACGTAATGCTGGGTTCTCACAGTCATCTTGGAGTCTTAGTTAAAACCTGAAACACTGACTTTTTTCATTTATGGTATCAGTAACTTATTCATCATCAGAACAGGAAAACAAAAGGGGGAAAGAAAGACTGTTTGATTAAGATTTGAACAGGTTTTTGCCTTCAGTTAGTCTTGGCTGATTTGCCCCACCCCAGCTATTACATACTGCACATTTGCACATGGCACAAGTCCCTCCCTCAGCACACTGTTTGGAAATTTCTAGTATAACAGCAGTCTGTGTGTTTTACGGTATTAAGGAAAATATTACAGAAAATTGTTAGGCATGGATATGAGTAAGAGTGCAAGTATGAATTCGTCTCCATCTTCTGTTTTTTATTTAAAAAGTAAAAAGCCCAGAGATACCTAAAACATCCAGTTACTGAAGTCTGATAAATAACTCATGTAAAACAGGATCAATATTAGGAACATTTCACTAATTAAAAAACAAAAAAACACGACAGAGACAGGTTGCTGTTGAATAGAGCAACACATTGTGATGGCAAAGACTAAAGCCCCAGTAAGAGTAATAAAGTGTGTTGTGGGTTTGTTTAGAACAGCCTCACGGTTGTCAAGAGTGACACTGTGGAAATGACATCATTACTGTCTGATAGCAGCAGCCCGCCGAGTCCGGTTGTCACAAAACAACCTTTTTGTATGTTAATGTCAGGCTGTTTTTTTTCTCTTCTTTTTTTTGTTTTGTTTTTTTTTTTCCATGATATCAAGAAAATGACTCATGCCTTTGCAACATAGCATGAAAAATATCATTAGGACACTAAGTCTGTTTAAATGAAGATTTTCTTTGATGCTGCTTCCCCCAGACTTTAATCCTGCAAATGCTGATGATTGTTGCTTTTAAGCATTGGCAAGATATGTAAATAGATTCTGTGAAAAATGTGTAATTAGATTACTAGTTTGAAGAGTTTCACTGGCTGAAGCTCATAGTCCATGAATATATTACAAGTGAGCAAGGTGGGGATGATGGGATGAAAGGAAACAGCTCCCAAAGCTGCAGTCAGATAAGCCTTATGTCAATAGGACAAGTTTAATTTATTTTCATTATCGATTAACCTCCAATGCATAATTGATCAGCCCATAGATTGTTTAAAAAAAACTGTAAACAAATTTACAGTTTCTCAGAACCCACTTGTTTCATCTAAACAATTGTCCAAAACGCAAAGATACTCAGTTAACTGTTGTATATGACGAAGAAAAGCAGCATATTCTTGCTTTGAGAAGCTAAAACCAAACTAATTATGTGGTTTTTCTTTTTCTTAAAAAATTTTCAAGACTGATTAATGAATTGTTGCAGCTCTATTTCAATTCCCTACCCATTTAGTGTGGTGTTAAAACATCATATAAGTTGGAATAGAAGTATTCAGCACGTAACATTCAAGACTTGTAAAATCAGGTCTATTTGTGCATTGAATCGCATGGTGAATTTTGATTGCAAATGAGATCAGACACCTTTTGTTAATTTTGAAATTAAGTGAGGTTGAACCTTATTCAAAGTTATGGACAAGTTTAGGAATTTATTTGTAAAATAACCCCAGACCCTGAAAAGTAAAGATCAAGGAGGATAAAAATGCCAACTTGAGCTAAATTTGACACTAATTGGTGCAGAAACTTGGCATCATATCAAACATTCCAACATTGTGCGTTTGGAAAACTCTTTCTTTTGTCACAGAGGAGCAAGATGCCCAGCAGCAGGATGCTGGACCAGATTTGAGGAGGAGTGAAGTCACCTTTATTGATGCTTGTGTGACTCATGTTTCATTTATCTGAATGACACATTGTCAGAAGTAAACGATAACCTTCCTTGGTTCTCCCAGAATTCTGTTTCCTCCACAGTCCTGCGACACAAACTGTACCAGGCGTGGCCACGATAAACATGGATGGGTGTTTCCTACTCATGTCCAGTCCTATTGTTAGTGTTTGTTCCTTTAAATAATTAATAACTCAGTCATGCCTGGAACGCCCTCGCAGTCTGATTCACAGATCTATAAATGGTTGCAGGTTCTTTAAGTCTCATTCTTCAGTTATATGTGTTTAATATTAACAGAGACCCTTGGAAGGTATGCCACTTTCTAAAACCTCAGTACCTGGTCCGCTGCTCAAACAGTAGCCGCCGTTTATGGTTATATTACTCTCATTCCATTTCAGTGGAATCCCCATAGTGACTCCCATTGTGCAAGCCATGCAAACTATGCAGAGAGTTAAGTATTGAAAGGTCCTCACTGAAGAATGCAGCCTTTTCACAGTTTAACTACTGAGGTGATGACCACCTCATTTCTTTAACTTGGCCTCACCATTGAGAAATCTGAAGGAAGGATATCCCAGTCCGGATTTTATGGGACAGTGAGGGGAGGTCCTTGTACTTTAGGAGTTGGAGCAAGGAAATAATTGGCATTCTTGAGGGATGGTTTGATTGATTCTCAAATTCACAGCTTTTCTGTCAGCTGACTGACTGTGGAATCTGTCATTCATCTGAGCTCTAGCTATAAATATTACAGCTGTATTTGTTCTGTACATTATCCAAGGGCAGCAGATCTGGGATATATTTAAGCGATTGGTTAGTGATCATTGCTTTAGTTGTTTTTTTGTCTTAAAGATATAATATGTAGCATTTATTGCCTTTAAATATCCAAAAATGTATCTTTGTTGTATATTTTGTTCCATCAATGTTCAAACTCGTACGTACTTTTAGTCAAGGTAATATTGGGTATAACTTCTGGGAGAGTTAGCTAAGCTAAGCTAAGTCGCTGTATTTGTCACAGAGACACAACAGGGCTATCAATTTTGTCAGATAACTCTTGGCAAGAAAGTGATTAAGCTTATTTCTCAAAATGTCAAGCAGTTTTTTTTAAATGTTCATTTTCAGTGTGACAAAAAGCGTTTCAAAGTAAACGTTTCTGCACACTGTTGATCACATGTATGTACTTCATTACAACATTTCTGCCCTCAATACTGTGATCTACTTCTTGTGAAGCATCGCTCCCCTTTACCGTGGAGCTTGTGTTTCTTGTTGTCAGTGTTGCTTGGTTACCAAAGTTTTGTACCTACCTCCAAGAGTGTGAAATCATGTCTATGCTTTGTCTCATTATAGGAAGTTAGATTTGGGAACCAAAGCTCCTACAGCTAAAGTGACTGAGTCAGTTATTACTGTAACAACGTGTAATGCAGGGCTTTATATGGTTAATATGAATGCCTCTTCTTTCCTCCAACTGAAATTGTTCATTGTGGAACTCTGGGTCTTTGCCCAGTATATTTTTAGCATATGTGTCATGTTTTCTTTACTTCTCTGAATGGCCTCAGTTTATTGTGAGTTACCGTTGGAGGACTTACTTTGAGATCAGATATCACTCAGTCAGTGGTTTCTGTTGGCTTGTCTGCGTCACACATTCACATATTCCATTCCGTGGTTGGGGTGTGCTTTTCTAGGTGCTCCGTTTGTAATAGTTGTAAATAAAGAATGTGATGTAGACAGAAGCATCCTGAATCTGTAAGAGATGTTGCTACCAAATCACACAATCACTTTTGAACAGTCTGAACTTATGGGAGAACTTTCTGATCACTTGTGCTGAGGGTTTGTGGTCGTTTTTGGGAATCTGGCTCACTAGAATGTAGATGATGATAGCAAGGCACTGCTGGGGCACTGCAGCTGAAAGGGGATCTTTGTTTTGCTGTCTAAAGTAAATGCAGTGTTTCCTCCTCCCCTGCTTTTTTGCTGTGCTGAGAGGCTGGCATAAGCTGCCCCGTTGGACGGTTGATTCCAGAAGTTTCAAAGTGTATGCACATGTGGCATTACGGGACAGAGCTCCAGGCTCTGCGCAGTTCCTGAGTGTTCCATCGCTTTCATTTTTTTGGTAAAGCAAAGTTTGCCTTGCCAAAGATCATGAGTCAACTCTGCTAACCTCACTTGAAAGCAGCAAACACACTGCTGAAAATAAGGGGTCATCTCTGAATATCCACTGTCTAGACGACTGTGCTCTTAACAATATCCTGGACAGCGCCGTGGTGAGGTGCTTTCCATCCAATGCTGTGATTGGATTTGCCTTCTCAGTTAGAGTTTAAGCCAGTCAGTTAGTTTCTCAGTCTGTATAGCTTCATAGGAATCGGTGAAGCTCTGAGTCACCAGCTAGTCACTGCTGCACCCCAGACATCCCTTTTCCAGTGGGCGTCATTGAATTTGTGCACTGCTGTTGCTCACAATGGACTGGAGATGAAAGATTTCCCTGGAGGGCTCAGTCAGCGTCCTCTCTGTCTTCGCCCTGTGTCTCGTTTTCACTAAGCATTAATAAGTTCAGTCAATACTTTGTGGGTCTGTGTCTTTTCATAACCCCCACAAATACCAGAGACATTTGACATTATACCCACAGAAAAGAGAGTCAGCATGTGCATTACCTCAAAGCAGCTATTGTAAATATTGGTGCATTGTTGCATGGCCTCTGTGTGACATTCAGAACTTCAGAATGCTAACTAAACTTACAATACAGAATATTGTTTCTTTCCATTATGGGACATGATTGACGTCATTTCTTATTATTATTCTGTGCAGCTCGCCCATCATGCTGTTTGTAATGGCTTTGAAATCGCACGTTAATCACTGGGGTGGATCCCTGTGAATGGAAATTAGAATTTGCTGCTCCTGAAGTGGGTTTCAGTTAGATGGATCACTGTTTTTGTATGCACAGGCCATTCTGATCAATCATTAACCAGAGAACTGAAAGACTTGTTTTTTTTTTCTGTGAATGGGAGTAAATGACCGAAGTAGTTGCCATTTTAGTCCTCCTCTCTCCAATGTATCCATCCAGAATGACATCCATGATGCCATTTTTTTTGTTGAGTTAGAAGTGGAATTAGTGCTATGTCACTTCTCATATGTTCATTAAAATCAAAAGTTGGACCTGTCACAGAATTGTCTTTCCAAAAACACGTCAGATTTTGCAGCAGCATTCCCTTCAATCAGCCCGTCTGGCTCTAAGAAAGTAGAGATAAACACAGAGGCTCTTGTGTTTACTCTGTAAATACACCCCCTTACCAAACACACACACACTCACTAAAGCAGTGCTCTGCAGATTTGCACGTGTTACTACATATTAGTCCTTATGCATGAGAACCTCTCTTGTTGCTATGGGTCAACATTTGAACTCCCCTTTCCTCCTCTTTTTCCACAGGTCAATGTTCGCGTCACCACTGTGGACGCTGAGCTGGAGTTTGCCATCCAGCCCAGCACCACCGGCAAGCAGCTGTTTGACCAGGTACAGTCCATTGTCATTTCAACACTGACATCCAGCATCTGTCTTTTAACCTCTAATTATTTTATGCAATACGTGAGCGATTGTGAATAGTTTTTTTTAATAAAGTCATTTTTACAAAAAAGTTAAATACAAGTCAGTCATTCTGTGGTATTGATAAAAGCTGATATACATACAATACATACACAATTAGTACTTTGTAGATGGTTAACAATTGGATAAGAAGGTTGATTCTGCTCTCATGTCTGCACAGTAAATAAAACACTGGAGCCTGAAGCATTTTAGCTTTATCTTAGCTCAAAAGCTGGAAACAACAGCTAGCATGTCTCTGTCCAAAGGTGATATACCCTCTACCAGAACCTCTAAAGCTCATTAATTAACGTATTTGTTTAATTGGTTAACAACGTAAGTGTTACAACAACAAATGTCGGTTTTACGTGGGTTATCTGAGGAGCTATTTCTTGTCCAGGGCCAACTGCCCAGCAATGAGCAGAGACTCCAGGAAGTTACTTCCAAGAAACAGCCACATAACTCTCCAAAAAATTAATTTAACAATGAGCTATAGAGGCGCTGGTTGGTTGATTTTCTTAACTTTACCAAAGCCAGGCTAGCTTTTACCCCCTGTTTCCAGTCATTCTGCTAAGCTATGCTAAACTACTGCTGGCTCCAATTTAATATTTAATGCACAGGCAGTGGTATCTATCTTACCATTTAACGGTGGGCAAGAAAACAAATAATCATATTATCCAAATATTAGACTATTTTTTAATTAATAAAAAAAAATCCTGTCAAACAATAGTATGGTTTGACAACATTTCTATCCTCAGACCTTCTTCAGGAAAATGTTAAATAAAGTTTTTTAATACACTGGTGTGCAAGACCCTCGGCAGAATAAAGTGTGTTTTAAACTTTATACACACTTCTACAACCTGTGTCATTGTGTCAGCTAAGTGGACTGACGTCACTGAGAGAGATCTGCATTAGGAGAAGGTGTCTGCCCTCATTATCATCCCTCCAAAGCTCTTTCCATTCATTACATCCAGGTCTGAAAAGTTATCTCCAGCAGACGAGATTACAGGAGCCTTTTGGCCTCGGGTGTCCTTGTCAGTCTCTGCCTTCCCAGTGGGGGTGGGGATGGGGTTGTGAGACGACTATAAATTGTTTCCTGTAATGGAGGATTGAAAGTGAACAAAGAGAACTTGAGGCATTTGTAAACTAATGATTGAATGGCAGTCATGGATGAAGTCTGTGAGGAAGTTACACAGTCTCAGGACAGATTAAAAGGTGTGGTCACAAGGAGGGAAACATAGAGAATTTCCCTTTTTTGATGAGGTTCAGTGAACTGAAGCTAATGTATTCACTAATTATTATTTCCTGATATGTTTGATATCCTGTTAGATAATAGGTTATAGTTAGTTGGGTTATAGTTAGATACTAATAATTTTGGGACACACTGAGTGCCGCTATTGTTTGACCTCAAACTGTTTGCCCTTACGTCAGGTGTGTATTGAATGTAGAAGTTGGTGCGGTTATGTAATAACTAGAAGTGGTAGTATGCAAAATGCTATTTTGCTCTTTATCCTTTCATTGATCAAGCAGTGAGCACTTTTCTTTGAATTCACACTTTTCCAAAATACTACTGTAAAGCTCAGTATCTAAAATCCACATGTAGATGACATGCCATTAGCTCCTCTGAGGCTCTATGACAGCACCGGGGAGAGGGAGGCAATATTTTAGCCACTTCCTGTATAACTCGTTTTTCCATTGAGAGTGTAACCAACTGCATGTCAGGGGATTCACCCTTCATGGCAGCAGCACTGCAAAGGTTTTAGTTTAGAAACATACACATGCATACAATCATTTTAAACATAATAATCCTGAAATTCAACTGGGAGAACAATCATATATTTTCTGTGATACTGATGTTACTGCTTGCTCTGAAGTTCTCACAGTGTGGTTTTGCTATAGGAAGGAGTAGCACCCAGATTTTTGCATTTGACCTCTATTTATAGGTGTAGGCGAATTCCTCTGCCTACTTTTTAGAATGTCCGTCAGTGGGGTGTGTCGTTGATAATCACTCACTCCCTGTGATAGTGTCACCGACAGTTCAGTGCTCTATTTTAGTGCAAAGATTCAATTTACTAATTTGAGCATGGGAAATGGTCTGTGAAGCCTCGCACCTTGTCTGAGGAGCCGTTCACAGTCTTAGGCTGACATTTAGATTTAGTGGCTGTGTCTCTGCAGTCTGTCAGCAGCCTGATTTAGTTTTAAATGAGTGCCTTGGCAGTAATCAGCTGTAAAGACAAGTGCTCTCACAGTGTTAAACAAGTTCTGTGGAAATGCTGAGTAACAGTAGTGAGCTCATTTCCAGGGCGAGTGTGAGGCCTGGCGTGGCCCCTGTGGTCAGTGCTGATCATAGCCTTTCTCCCTGTCATGCCGCTCTAAAACTCTTTCTTAGAAACCTCTGCCACTCCCCTACACACCCTTATACAGTTTCACTTCAATATGAAATGTACAAGGCTGCTAGTTTCGTTTAGCCTTAAGCTTACAGTAGATGTACTGGTCCAGTTATGTCTGTCCCTAGTGTGTTTGCCATGTTCAGACCCTGAACTGATTTGGATTGGCCAAAAGCAGAAGGAGAATTGATATTAAACTGCTGAAATCATGGCAACATTAGAAACAGTTAAACTATGTCTTTGAACTGAGTCCAAGTCCAAATAGTCTGTCTGACAGGTGGCAAAATATGAGACTAGTTCACTTACACACCCAACTCGCATGTCAAAGCCACATTAAAAAAATGGCTGCAAAGCTGCTCCAAGTCAAGAGAAGGAACATGTTGCATGATGGCTGTTCTTCTTTCCTGTAGTCCTGTAACACAACTATTTTTAAAATACTTTCTTTGTAATACACCCTTTACTGTTTAGTGACAATTAATGTGGGGTCTGACAGTAAGAGACCCATTTCCTTTGGGCCACTACCCACACCACCCCCTCCTACCCCCGCTCCCCACCACGAAACACAGCCTTTGTGCTGGTGCCTGTTTGGGGCCCGACTGGTTCAACTCCTCCCTTCCCCTCCTCAGCTACTGGAGGACTTCAGCCTTGTTATTCAGCCCAGAGGATGCAGTGTGTAATGCTGTTTCAGCCCAGTGGCATTCCTCTCTCTCACCACAGAGCCCGAGCTCCTGTAAAGCTAGCAGAGAAACTTTCACCCTCTGTCACATCGCTGCAAGACGAGGCTGCAGACTTACGTCATGCAAACTGTTCCTATGTGGGACTACTAGTAGACTGGTGCTTTTGCTTATAATAGCTTGCATGAAGGAGTCTATGTTTTACACATATCTATTGATTTATTTTTCCCAGTGCTGTAAAAATTGTAAAGATATTTTGCAAGCAACTACACACAACTTAACTTGGTATGTGCAGGTCTTGAAAAGTCTTAAAATGCATTTAACTTGTGATGGATTTTTTGTAACAACAATTTGGACTTTTTTCAGTTTTCTGGTGCTTACCTGGTGTGGGTCTGTAAATGTAATGTGATTCTGAATTGTGTATAGAGAAAATGGCCTGTAATAATAAGTAATGATGGGTTCTGTTGTCCCTATTGGTTTTCTATCATAATTCCACACTTTGTACTGTATCCCTGTGAAACAGGTATTAAAGTACTGGGTGTTGGGAGCTAGATGTTGACATTCATCGGAAAGACTTAGCAGTTCATTAAAGTCAAGGCAGCCCACCAAAGCAACCTGCTGCGATGTCAGTCTACAAACATGTGCCCTCAGATTCAGATTTAATCCTCCTCTAATGAACTGTATTATTTTCAGTATTCTTTGGAGAACTTTTGCAGGTGTTCATAACATGTGCATCCTGTTATTAATACTAGCTACTTATCATTTTGTCAAGTGAAATGCAATGTTGTTAAAGGTTGATAAGCCTTTTCAGGAAAATTGTCATTTCCAGACTGCGCACAGGTTGTACCAAGGCTCTCCACAGAGGCTTATCCCTGGGAGAATTGTACAGGTATCTGTAGCCTACTCTGTTTCTCTGCCTCTCACTCCGTAGACCCCAAAGCAGAAGCGCCATGAAAGGACTGATTGTTTTCTGGGGCCTTATGAGTTTCATTACAGGTGAGATGCAGGGTTAGTGTTTAGTGCTCTCTGATTTCAGGCCCCTTCTAGTGCTTGTTGTTGTTGCTTTAAATACAATCCATCAGAAAAGGTCCCTGAATCAAAGCCATTCATTTTTTACTCCCACAGGTCAGCCTGCCCTGTATTTTGTGTCATCCAGTAAGAGGGGGGAAGTTTAAATTTAATTGTAACCTTGGCTGGAGCTTATCATTGGGAATGGGCTTGGCCGGAGTGTTGATTCAAACTTCACCCAGGCAACTTAGTCACCTGGTGACTGGGTGGGGAATTTGGCAGTGATGCATTCAAAAAGGGCCCGCACAGAGATTGCCCCATTTAACGGCACATGCACACACACACACACACACACAAAAACATGAATTCCTGCATGGTGCAGTTGGAAAATTGCTTTGCCTCTCCGAAGGCCATAAAGAGCCTCTGGTTGTTGAGGTTTTTCCTCAGAGGCCAGTGGAAAATGGTAGCTCCTCCTGCAGCACAAGCGATTATTCCAGATCTATAACTGTGTTTTCACTTTTTGCCTCAGCTGCACAGTCAGAAATTGGTAGAAAAACGTCTTTAAATTGCTGGTCTGGAAAAAGTGTTTTCCAGTGCGGTTGAAATTAAAACTGTCTTTATAATTTGCTTTTTAGATGTTAATAATGACTAGTTTGGACTGTTGCAGCTTTGCCATAAAGTAACAACAAGCCCCAGCCCCCACCCACCAGTTCCCCACTCCAGGCTTCTCAGACTGTTCCTGGAGTCAGAGACAGGATGCTGGTCATGCAGCACGCCCTCGTTATACAGTATCACTCCTCCTCACTGGTCAAACAATAGGACCACTTTGTTAAAGATCAGCCCCCATCGTGCTCTGGTGTACTGTGGCATATTGCAACAGACAGAGACGTGACCTAAGGCTCATTTTAAATGCAAAGAGTGAAAACACTCTTCTGATCATTACCAGAAATTATCAAATATGCTGGTTTATCAGTTAGCAGAATATTTATCTGAAACTGAGAGGATTTAGTTCTTTTCTTTGTCTTGCATGATAGAAAATCTCATATAATTGGGATTCCTTTTGGTCAGAGAAAAAAAAATCAATTTGTCGAAATGTCACTTTGGGATGTTTTATAGAACCATGTAATTGATTAGTTTAGAAAAGAATCGTCAGATTGATTGATAATGGAAAAAAACAGCCTTAGTGTCAATATCAAGAGATATACTCTGACAAAGGTAAGGACTACAAGGATCAGTTGAGTCTTAGTTACAGTGGTAGTATCCATGGAAACGTCTCCCTGTCCAGAGTCTACTATATATTTGCCAAATTGCTTCAGATAACAAATGTGGTGTTTCTGAGTGTACTTTCATTTGTCCTGGCAGCCATTGACAGTGGTTTGTATCATTACCTTAGCCAAGTCCACACTGAGGCCTGGGAATGTGTAATACTATGAGGGTTATTCACCGGATTAGTCTGGTACCTGAGTATGTCATCTTAGAGTTAGATTCTTTAGACCTTGCCATAGTCTGTAAAGCCTTCAAAAGCCTTTTCATGAGTCCTCACTCTGCTAGAAGAAGACCATCAGTGATTCATTTAGGTCTTATTGGAAAATTTACCTCATTGATTTTTGAAGGCTGAAGACGTGATCTTTTTCTTTTTAGTACTACATTTACATGATCATCCCGTAATCTGTTTTCCTGGAAGAGCTGGTTGTGAATTCTTTAAAGTAATCCAGTCTCACATCTGGACAAATTTAGTGAAATTTCTGCATCTTGTGTCTTAAATTGATATTATATCATTGCCACTTAGACCAAGTCATGTGTCTGTCTTGACTAATTTCAACTTTTGTTACCATTAGAACATTCTTGCCTTTAATATCTGTTCTGTATCTGTCTGTTGATTTACTTTTAAAATTCCTCTTCGTGTCCAAGTGATTTGAAGTCCTGATAATAGGCCTTTGCCCCAGGGTCCCCAAAGTCTTGAATGTTTAAAGAAAGCTTGATTTTAACCATTATGTTTTCATGGTTCGGAATAAGCTTCAGTCTGAATACCCTCGGTGAAAAATGCTTGATTTTCTTCGTAATTTGGTCTTTCACTTAATTATCCCTCATATAAACTAACATCTTTTAAAATTTGAAATGAAATGATCACATTGTCATACTTGTTTTTTGTTTCCCGGTGTGGAAAATGGCAAGAATTTAACAGCTGTAATATGAAAAGCTGACAGTATACATTAATGTATATACATACTAATCCAGCAAGCTTTATTTTTGCAGTTGGATTTCGCGTTGATACGGTATTAAGAATTTATATGTGATATAAGGCACCACAAATGTGCTTGAATTTTACTCTTAAAAAGCAAAGTATGAACCGTGACCATCTGTTGATGAAGTATTAAGTTTCAGTCAGTTATCAAGCAAATGTTGTGAAATGTCCTTGGATTTCTCAGGCTCCAGCTCCTCAAATGAAGGTTTGTTGCATCTGTGTGTCATATATGATGATCAGTTGTTGGTCAGACACAACAGAACTTCAAGATGCTACCTTGGGCTCTGCGAGGTTGTGATTGGTGTTTTTTCACTTTTTACTTTTCCAGCACCAAACTATTCATAGATTAGTAAAAACATGATCAGCAGATTAACTGATAATGAAAACGGGTTTGTTGCAGCCCTGCTGTTTTAAAGCTTAGCCTTTCCTTTTCTTCTTTACAGGTGGTGAAAACCATTGGCTTACGTGAGATCTGGTACTTTGGACTTCAGTATATGGATGGCAAAGGTTACCACACTTGGCTAAAACTGGACAAAAAGGTAAGCTCTAGCCTTTGAGTACATATTTATGTTTTTTTTTTTTTTGTCATTACAGTGTACCTGTCAACTACATACATATGTGGCCATTTCACTCTGTGTCTCGACTATGTCCTAACTGTCCACCTCTCTCTATGGAGTGAAATTCTACAAACAATTGAGAAAGAATGCATTGTCTGAATGGACGATACAATCAGAGCTCCATATTTGCCTTTCAGTCAATCAGTAGCCACCATATTTATATTACACTATGTATATACTCACATGCTGTATTGTGGCTCCACTTCCAACATTGCAGGTACTTTTGCAAGTTTCTGTCTGTGCTGTGAGGTCAAAGCAGCGCAAGTAATCATCTGAAGGTTGTTTATTTGACAAGAGTGTGAACTCTTTGTGAACCTCAGTCCTTTTCTGTTGTTCTGGGTTACTACCTTCACTAACCGTTTTTTTCCTGAAGCTCCTCACAGTCTAACACGTAATGGATTAGACAAAAGAAAAAACAGCCAGAAGTATGAATTCATGTCTGTAAATAAGAACTCCAAAAGTTTGTTTTGTTATCAACGTTTCTAGGAATTGTACCAATCCCTGCAACTTTTTAGACCTGCTTATTCTACACAGATTTTATACATCAGAGTCTGTAGATAGGTCTCTGGGAGTACTTGTTCATATTGTATGTGAAAATAATTACATGTAACCACAAATCATTGTGGCTCCAGAGCGAGCTGTGTGAAGTCTGATAAATAGCCTCAAGTGATGTCTGTTGCGTCAGCATCAGTAGGAGCTGAAGACTGCAAGTTTGGTCAGATAGTAGAAAGAGATAGCTTACTGGAGCTGCCTACACATCTCTACTTGAGGCTACATTTCCTGTTACTAGCATAACATAATAGATTCTCTGATAGAACCGAGGGTGGGAAAATTTTGACAACAAAGAAGAATGTGTGAAATAAAATTAAAAAATGGATCATATCTCTGGTTCTGCTGCATCGATTTTGATGCTCTATATTGTGTCCATTAGTAGTCCACCAATGTTAAGAGCGTAAAGATAACTGGTGGGGTAGTCTTTAAAATAGACACCTGAGTCTACTGTCTCATGATTGAAATAAATGTAGGAAAGCAAGCGAATCTATCTGGAGAAAGTTCGATCTTTGCACATTATAATCATAGAAAAGGCTGAGAGAGACAGAAAGGGTTATGCTTGCCTCAGCCAGCAGCAGTGAACTGTACACTGTGTGCTGACGCTGCGCTGCAGCTCATCAGCACAATGCCTCGCTCAAACTGGAATATTCCCGGCCCCATTCTCTCCATCAAGACTGCTTGGTTCCTGTTTTTGAAATTAGAGGAAGAGGCACACTGTGTAAACACATACTATAGCTCAGAGCTATTAAAGTGTATTTCCACAAAATGAGAATGGTATATCTCCTTTTAGTACCAGCAGTGCACCCATGAAACTGCTGAATATTAGACAGAACATAGACAGAGCATTTGTGTATGTTGTATACAGTATAATGCAATTTAAAGGTTTGAAAGATTCAGGATTTATACTTTTCATTAAGTAAAAGTTAAAACTGTACTGATACTAAACCATGATTATGGGATGATCATATACTGACTCTCGACTTGATACCTTATACCTTATATACAGCTCATAATACTCAACCTAGTACAATCCAGCTGTTCCAGCTGGTTGACATTCTAGGAGCAGTGTGGGAATACATTTATTTTCTTTCTTGCCAAGAGTTAGACAAGATGATTGATGTCACTGTCACATCTGTGGTAAATTTGTTGCTGGAGAAAATAGTCGGTTCAACTAGCTTAGTATAAATGGTGGAAACAGGGAAATGGCTTGCTTGGCTGTGTCCAGCAGGAACCGTTGCAGCTAGCAGAGACTCCAAGAAAATTACTGCTCTATTATATGGCATGTAACACCTGTAAAACAGCAGTTTATTCTTTTATTGGTTCTATTTTAATACTTTAATACTTCTAAAGTATTGAGCTTTAGAGGGGCTGGTAGGTGGATTTTAATACCTCTGGACAGAGCCAGATTACATGTTTGACCCTGTCTCCATTCTTTATGCTGAGCTAAGTTAGCTGGCAGCTTCAGCTGCAAATTTACCACACAAACACGAACATCAGTCTTTTCATCTAAGTCAGGGCAAGACGGCAAATAAACATATTTCCCAAAATATCCAACTATTCCTTTAATGTTCACATTATACTGGATGCTATGTTGATGTTATGTAATTGTGCTGTAATTTCTCCCAGGTGTCATCTCAGGATGTGAAGAAGGAGAACCCGCTGCAGTTCAAGTTTCGGGCCAAGTTCTTTCCAGAGGATGTTTCTGAGGAGCTGATCCAGGACATCACCCAGAAGCTGTTTTTCCTGCAGGTGAAGGAGAGCATCCTGAGTGATGAGGTTTACTGTCCACCAGAGACAGCTGTGCTGCTGGCCTCCTACTCTGTGCAGGCCAAGTTTGGAGACTACAACAAAGAAGTCCACCGACCTGGATACCTGCTTTCTGAACGCCTGCTGCCACACAGGTGAGATGTGCCAGGACAAAAGTGAATCAAGCTTTCTAAAGGTATTAACAGCTAAATCAAAAGGTGTTGTATAGTAATACCCTTGGCTTATTGTACAGAAGCAACTGGGTTTGGCATTGACAGAAAATATAAATTAGGAACTACAAAATATTAACAGTAAGCAAAGAGTGCACTCATCACCACTGGTTGAACCTGCCTCAAAGAAAATCTCCACCCTGGAACCCAAAGAAACGAAAGAGCATAACCACCATGTGATGTCTGATGATGATGCGTCAAAAATATTTGAAACATTTCTGTTTGTGTGACATCCACTTGGATCATCTCTCTTTGATATGTATACAGTTGTCATTTCCACATTCAAGGCATTCATACATACATGCACATGTTAGAATTTAAAAAGGGTGAAAACAAAGGTAAAGCAGTAGCTGATTGGCTGAGCAATTTAAGAGGAAGAGCTTTGCTGCGGCTTTCTTACATCATTCATAATAGCACAGGCCACCAAACAGAGCCAAGTGCGGAAGCTACTTTGTGTCGAGAGTGGCATCCTTTTGGTATGTTCGTGTTTGAGAGCAGGTATCTCTGGATCATTTAAAAACAAAGGTGTAATTTGGGTGGGTGTGTCTGGAACTGGTGACAGTCTTGCACGATGGTATCAGCTCCTCACGGCCCTTGTGGGAGTCTGAGAAGTACATTGATATGGATGTGTGAAAAGCTAGCATCTCAAATATGCTGCCATGTCAAGCAAGACAAGACAATATCTATTTTTACTTCATGTGCCTGGACATACATGTATTAAAAGCCTCAAGGTGACTGCATGTTTCCCATGTGTCCTTAAGCTGATTTGCCCTTTACAATCTAAGAAAATGTTTAGGACAGCATCAACAGCTAATTTGAGTACACAAGAGTAAGGTTAGGTAAGTTTTAGGAAGGCATGTGTTGGTCTCTTTATATTTGTAGCTGATCTTTGTCACTTCCTTTTCTTATTGTAGAGTCCTGGAGCAGCACAAGTTATCCAGAGAGCAGTGGGAGGAGAGGATTCAGGTGTGGCACGAGGAGCACCGTGGGATGTTAAAGTGAGTGTGTGCTTTAACAGTCAGTCACTGCTGAGTTAATGCACTGTCGGATTGCATTTAAATAATAACTTAATTTTGTCCTCATGCCCATCTTTGCAGGGAGGATGCTATGCTGGAGTACCTAAAGATCGCCCAGGACCTGGAAATGTATGGAGTCAACTACTTTGACATCAAGAATAAGAAGGGAACAGAGCTGTGGCTTGGAGTGGACGCGCTGGGACTCAACATTTATGAGAAGGATGACAAGTAAGCACTGCATCTGGAAGGAGCTGTTTGTGTCTATTCTGCCTTTTATTCTGTGCTGCTAGAGTAGCTGCAGCCCTGTGGCAGAGCTAAACTGGCTGGGCCAGATACATGTCTATACTTAATCACCATTCTTGTTCCTCTGCACAGTATTACAAGAATAACAATGAAAGTCAAATTGATTCAGTATTCTTGAGGAGTGTCTTCAAAGACACTCCCCACAAATTGAAACTCAGCAGTTTGCGTTAATCTTTCATGTCACTTGAGTAGTGCAGTGACACTGACAGAGCTTAGCCTGAGCTGAAATAATTAGTTCTTATCTTGAGGTTTTTATCTTTTTATTGCACTCACATAGTTTGATTTAGAATTTGTGCTTTTGCTGCATATAATTATGTCTGCTTTGAGTGAGTGTGTCATCCTCTCTTGTAGATTTATATGACAAATAGGATGTCTTTTGCTCACACCTCTGCAGCTACAGTTACTGCTCTACATGGTGCTGAATGATAATCTACCTCCTAAAACATTTGTTTAGGATTCATAGCGAGGATGGTCTATGTGCAGTCCCTGACCTCTTTTTTTGCATATTTGTTTTTCAACAAAATGCAGTGCAGGCTCTAGCCTCAGACTTGTAACACGGAGATACACCAGCTGGGTAATGTCTGTAGTCAGTCACTACCCATTTCTACTGTTTATCCCCTGACAGAATGGCACAGAAAAGTGGATATTCCTCTTTTGTACTTGTTTGCTTTAATGGTTGTTTTTCTTTGTGTGACATTGTGCTTTGATTGCGGAGATCTGTGCAAAAAGTGTTGCCAGAATCGAGCCTGGCCTTGCCTGTGATTGCCACTTTGTTTGCAGGTCACAGACACGTAATCACCCTCCATTTGGTGAAGTGAGCTCTGCGATCTCCTGTGGCTGGTGGCCTCGTCTGTGGGGTTACTGGCGTGAAGTGCACAGTGCTAAAAGGGCATTCATGCCAGGTGACTTGCCTTCCAGTCACTGACCCTGGGCTCAAAATCCTTCCAGCTGTACTCTGGCTCTGGAGTTTGTAGCCCTTTACATATTAAACGAGCTGCACTGCGTCAGCTTTCATGGCAGCTTGTATTGAAAGCAGTGTGGTCTACTTTGTCTGCCTCAGAGGAAGAAATGAATACACCAGCACTGATGAGGGGGTAATGACAAGTCAGTCAGCTGCCCCATGAGGCCTCTAATTGAGCCTTTACTTTCTAATTCTTTGTCTTGAATCAGCTTCACGGTTTCTTCTCGAGTCTAACTGATTTAAATACTGTATCTGCTATTGTGTTAAAGTTCACCCTGCCTCTAATTTAGCCTTATTGTCTCTTAACGGTGGTATTAAACTTCTAACAAGAGGGAGAAACACATTGTCAAAGAACACACCATTCCTTGTGTGAGTCTGTCTCTTTATATGCTCCCTGGGATCAGCAAAGAAAAGCGTCTCCTGCACGGTGCCCTCTGCTGTAACCATGGCTACGCCGACTGGTTTTTCAAGCTGTGCGGCACTTAAGAATGTGAGGCTAACCTGGCCCACAATGCAGCAGTACAGCCAAGACCTTGCCGAGGAAGTCTGGTGCTGGTTTAACTCCTTGTGCCCTGTTGCTCTGCTGAACCACAGCACTGCCCATTTCATAGGACAGAGGTTTTAGAGGGATTTCTTGAGCCAAGGTTTCATCTTAGCAACCGTTCTAGTCAAACACACACACACACACACACACAGTAAAACCAGTCAGATATCAGATTTACTTTTGAATCCATCAAAAACATGTTATTTTTATTTTTTTCTTTTCAGGCTGCAGCAGTATCCGTTAACTTGATATACATTGATATACATTTCAGCTTCTCAAATGTGACGATTGGTTGTGAACTGAATACATTTGTTTTTTGCTTGACAATGTTTTAGAACATTATTACAGACATTTTCCACAATTTCTGCGAGTTGTCAGCAGAATTTTGTATACCTCATCACTACAACAGAAGTTTGTACAAACATGGAACCACAGATAAAGCACAGTTCAATACGTCACAAAACTCTGATAGAAATATCTAATCGCAGAGAAAACCTCTACATTGTTTTCTCAATTCCTCAAGCATGTGTCAGGGTCAGTAATTGAGTGAAATTCCAGTTCAGTCAGTGCGGTTTCATGGCAGAGTTTCGCTGTGAGGCGGATGGCTGCCTTTCTAGATTACAACACTATCGGCTCGTCATTGTTTACAGTGCTACTTTGTATTGTGCTGAATGAGCCTGGCATTCGTTCTGTTTGTCGGGCACAATAGAACGACGAGCCACACCCAAGATCCATCCCTCATGCAGTACAGATACAGAAATCCATGTTCAGTCATCCCGAGACAGAGCTTTATTATAATGCCACAGTATGCAGCAGTGGATTCATTTAAATGACTGACTTGTTTGGAGTTTCATTATGTCTGCGTAACGCATAACAAACAGCATAAAGACAGCTGATTGTTTTGTCTCATCCTCAGAGTGAATCTGTTTTAACTGCAGTTATAATTTTGTCTCTTTTAGAATCAGCACAGTAATTTTATTTTTCTCCTCATGTGATTCCAAATTGTTGTTGCACATCGAGACTTGAGTATTTTTAGAGCTGTATGTTAAATGTTTCAAACTGTCAAACTGGGATCACTGGGCACTGGTGATACGCACAACTGTGAGTCGTCTACATAGCCACGAACAATGTAGTATTTTATCATTTCAATCAGGGTCTATTATAATATTGTTTTCATGTCAAAATAGGTCAAAAGATGACAGAACAAAGTACAGCATTCATGTTCATGTGGTCACTTCCTCAGATTGACCCCAAAGATTGGCTTCCCCTGGAGTGAGATCAGAAACATTTCCTTCAACGATAAGAAGTTCATCATCAAGCCAATCGACAAAAAGTCTCCGGTGAGTCATACCTCAGCATTATCTGCCCATTTAGATTTTACGCATGCAGTTACTTCAGAATTTAAAAAATACTCCTTCTCCTCTTAAAAAGTCTCCCTTCTCCTTTACAATCCTTTCCGGTTTAGAATTTCTTGTTCCACTTCACATAAAATAATCCTTTCACAGCCTATTAAGTTGCAGTGTGTGTCTATACTTTAACTCATTGCTTCTGTGGCATCATGTTTCTCTGCAGTGGATAGAGAAAAAACACTAGATTATATCATCATTCTGATGTAGCACACAGAACAACCCGGGCTTCTTTCCAGCCAGTGCTATTAGTAGTACACCCTAAACACTCACAATATATACCTTATCTGGTGTAGGTCAGGCTGTTTTGCTTTTCACCATAAGTGCAGCAGTCTCAACTGTTTGTAGTAGTAATCTGTATTAAAAGTAACCCTGCACATGCTCGGAGCCTTGAGTTTTTGTCTTTATCAGCAAAGCACAACGAACAAGCAGGTTTATTCAGCCATCTGTTTGTTCACTTTTCCTTCTGTCTGCTTCTTCTACACATTTCAGGACTTTGTGTTTTATGCACCGAGACTGCGCATAAACAAGCGCATCCTGCAGCTGTGCATGGGCAACCACGAGCTGTACATGCGTCGCCGCAAGCCGGACACAATTGAGGTGCAGCAGATGAAGGCTCAGGCCCGAGAGGAGAAGCAGCAGAAGCAGATGGAGAGGTATGACTGCAAACGTTCGAATGGTTCCTACTGAAATCTCTTTTCCACTTAGAAAAAGTGATTGCCAGAATGAGTCCTGACATTGATAAATTCCTTCAAGGTTAGGATTTTATTTAGAAACATTCGATAACAACTGTGCAGTGACTTTATATGACTGTTTATTGACTAGGAGCATAAAAAGTATAAAATCTGTGAAATAACATATTAACCTTTTTGAAAATGTGTGGAAACGAGAATTCAGGGTTGCAACTAACGAGTGTGTTTGTTGACCAAGTTGCCAGTTGTTTTCTTAATTAATCTAATAATCATTCTGTCAATAAAAAAAGAAAACTTCCCGTCAGAATTTCCTGAAGTGACCACCTCAGATGTGTTATTTTATCTCAAACCAAAACAGATAAAAGCAAGAAATCCTGACATTAGAGAAGCTGCAGATGGCTGGCAAATGTTGCCTTTTCCTCTGCTTTATTCAACAACACTAAGCAGAGCACCCTCTAATATCTGAACCAGCTTCACCAGTGGCAATGTCTACGATTCACAGCAGCTTTTAATTCATGTGGCTCGTCATGTAAAGTGAAACCATTCACTGAGCAATAATACAGCATTCCTTTTAAAGTACAGGGAAATCTGCTTCCTGAGCTGGCTAAACAGAGCATGAATGGACGTTGACCCGGTGTCAGCTACGGCTGCGGGCACACTGTCTGCATCGTACAGCTGTTCAAACATGGTGATGTAACGCCGAGCAGACAACGCAGTAAATACCAGTGGGAGAGCCATTAGATCAGCAGGCCCCAGCAGACGGAGTTAGGGTTCACACACAGCAGCTCACGGTGGTCAGTATCCGTGAGAGGTGCTGGGCTGGTGTCCAGACACTGTTACAAGATGGTTTGTGATGAGTCCCTCAAGGTGGCTAATTTAGACTTAATTAAACCCTGAGGGAGATATCAGACTGTTGCTGCAGCTTACATAAAATCTACAGATGTGAAGATGTGCTGCTGGTTGCAGCCTTAGGTAATATTCACACTAGTTTTTCCCCCCTAAGGTGAACTTCAAAACCTTTGTGTTTTTCTTAACAAAAATAAACAGTTTGTTGATTTAAACTGGGCTCTAGGAACATCTGATGGATAGTTTTCACTATTTTCTGACATTTTATTGACCATACAATTAATCAGTTAATCCATGATGACTTAATGTTTTAGTTACTAGTTAAAACTGACTGCACTCACATCTTACAGCATTCTGGCACTTTTGATTTAGGGGTATTTTGTTGCTTGTAAATGTGGTGCAACTTCAGATTGTAAGCCATCACCTGCGAATAGACATCATGTGCAATAAAGAATATTTTCCTTGAAAGTCAGTATACTATGTGTGACCATGACAGATGCAGAGACGATTTTATTTTTTGAATGCCGTTAATAGAGCAGCTTGTGCATCCATGTGGTTGATCTGGGCTTGTGTGTGAGGGGAGGGGGGTCAACAAACAACTGACTGTTGTTTGTTGGCCATAACTATGGATCAACCATGTCAGCTCTCTTTGTTGGCTCACCACGGCTGTGTCTTATCTGCAGGGCCCAGCTGGAGAACGAGAAGAAGAAGAGAGAGGCCATTGAGAAGGAGAAGGAGCAGATGGAGCGAGAAAAGCAGGATCTGATGATGAGGCTCTACCAGTTTGAGGAGAAGACCAAGAAGGCAGAGAAAGGTGAGGGGGCCTCAGGGCATTTCAGGAAGTCACTTAACCATGAGAGTACAAAGTGTGTGAGAATGTCTGTGGATGAAACTAGTTAGAGTATGTGTGCACATGTGATTATGCTGGTGGGTTAACAGGTTATGTGTTTTGTAAACAACATGGATGGTGAATGCTGTATTATGTTTGAATGTAAGGCAAAAGTTAAGTAGTTTTTAAGCATCTATGCAACAAAGTATGTAATGTATGAAGCCTTATCATTAGCAGTTTTGTCAATTTTGTATTTGGATAATATTTGGTCGTGTTTCCAAACTGGAGAAACAAAAACTGTTTGTGAGGTTTGACTCCTTACTTCTAGTTTTACCTGTTTCTGTTTCATGACATCTCATTTACAGAGTAAATTCAACCTTAGGAAGCACTTACTGTTGACAGAATCACAAAGAGCAACACAGAGTAGCTATCAGGGTGATTAAACTGATAATTAGGTGACTCTGTAGCTTTCTCCTCAGTAATGAGCAACTTGTTTCCTGCTTATAAAGTCGTGCCAAATGATTTGCAGTGTTTGTTGACCACAGTCATGGAAGGAGTTTCATTGCCAAGGACTTAGTGTATTTATATCTAATGAGACCTTTGTCTCAAACTATTGAGGGTGACATGTTATATCATTACCATGAACATGTGCACTATGATTTATTTTGGACTGTTGCCTTAAATACCTTCTAGAACACAATACTACAGGAGGAACCAGTGTGCTCAGTACTGTCAGGGTAGGAAAGCTGAAAGTATTGAGAGGTTGTTTATGGCACTGGGCTTGGTATTTGTTCACAGAGTGTTGGGGTTCTGGTTTAAAAGATTGTAGTTGGAATATCTGAAAAATCAGTCTCTTTTCTTCACATGCTAGGTGCTTTGTGCATAAAAAAGATGATCTGTTCATCTATTTCCTGTGCCCAGTAGTTGAACATTTGTTTCATATCTACCTCTTCATTTTTAGATCTGCAGGACCAGCTCCAGAGAGCCCTGATGCTGGAGCAGGAGCGGAGGAGAGCGGAGGAGGAGGCAGCTCGTCTGGAGGCAGAGCGTCAGGCTGCTCTGCTGGCTAAAGAGGAGCTGGCCCGCCAGGCTGAGGACCAGAAGAAGAGCCAGGAGCAGCTGGTCAGTATTTTAATGACAACATGCCATCATTCAGGGATTTTAAACCACTCTTACCGACTGCTGTGACAATACTTAAACTTTAGAAACACAGAAGTTTTCAGTTGTGGTACAGTGAAGAAGGGGGGTTACTTTCTTTTTATATGAGAAGAAAAGCCTCAGGTTCAGCAATGTATTCTCAAAGGCTATCACCTTGTTTGAGGTGAAGATAAGATAAATTTAAACATTTTCTGCAGGTTCTTGCTGCACTCAGCTTTTTCTTTGCCAAGGTCTACTCTGTACCAGGCACACTGCAGTGCCTGGCTACTGTAGCTCCAGACAAAACCACTTTGTTGCGTCCGGCTGGACCACACCTCATTACTTCAGACTAACCGTCCACTCACCAGCCGCTCCGAAGTGGACCACCCACAGCACAGCGTGTTCCCTTGTTCAATTTAACAGCCTGGACAGTAAATCTGTGGTTTTGCATTCAGCCAGAAACACCAGCAGTTTTATCTGACAGACACCTGCTGTATAGCAGACACTCTTTATATTTAAACCCTATTATGCTTAAGTCTCTGTTCACCTTCCTCTGACTGACTAAAAAAGACATGTGGAAGTTGTGTTATGAGCATGTTGTAAATGTTTAAAAGCACATCACATGTTGATAATAGTACACCGTGTCCTGGAGGTTTCACTGACCAGTTCTCCAGTTGAACAGCTTTCACATAAGTTTCTCGGCCAAGTGCTCCACTGCAGGCCACAGTCTGTTCAGCGTCTTCACAACTCTGACAGACGCACACTGAACAACTAAAGCAGGTGTAGCCTCCCCTGGTGGTCACAAGCTGGCCACATTATTGTGGCGGTGAGAAGGAATGAACCACAACACCCACAGAGGCTGCACAGAGTGGTTATATTTCCTCAGGTTTTCATACTCGCAGACTTGACTAATAACATAAACAAGGCTTCCTGATACTCTCCATCAGATGAGTGTATACAGTGTTTTGTTGATGGAACTGATGAATGAGCACTCGCTCATGCACTTAATGCTGTTAGTGCACACATTACAACAGAGAACTGACACAGTCTCTTTTTGTGCAATTGCTTTATCCACCCGTAGCCAATTGGATTAAAAATGGACTCACATTTCTGCTGTTGCTTTTTTATCAGGCTGCAGAGCTGGCAGAGCACACATCCCGAATTGCCCTGCTTGAGGAGGCCAAGAGACACAAGGAGCAGGAGGCCGACTCATGGCAGCTCAAGGTGAGATCTTTAACTGTAGTGTACAGTATACTGAGGGAGGTTCTCTCAGAGATAGTATAGTATACCCACAGGGACTGGAATTGGATCTGTTTAGACTCTTTCACTTTACTGTCTAACCTGCCAAAACTGTCCAATAGGTAGATGTGAGTCTTTTGTTAGTCGAGTTTTTGGTGCTTTCAATAAGAGTAAGTTGACTGGCCTTCTGTTTTACTTATTCCTCTGTCCTCAACAGGCCAAGGAAGCCCAGGACGACCTAATAAAGACCAAGGAGGAGCTCCACATGGTGATGACGGTGCCCCCACCCCCTCCACCTCCGCCCATGTACGACCACCTGGATGACAACAGCGACAGCGAGGAGAACACCAGCACGCACAGTGCCGACCTGCAGACCGAAGGCATCAATGACCACCGCAAGGAGGAGGATCGTCTCACCGAGGCCGAGAAGAACGAACGCGTCCAGAAACAGCTGAAGGTGAGGACAGAAAATTAACACCTCTCACAGTCAATCATCGTCGAGATGCAGATGCATTGTAAAATTTATTTGATGTGTTATTACAGATTACTTGTCACCACTTAGCCTAATTCAAGCCTTTTCACACCTGTAGGATGGTTAAGAGATGCAATGCAGTTTGCTACTGAGCCTTACTATATTTGCTTATCTTCTCTGGTCACAAACAAATAAGTGATGATAAAGATCATTAGTGAAGACTACGGTTAGATCTGCAACCATTTTATGGTTACCGTGGTGACTAACAAACACTATCCTTCATTCTTTTTTTTTTTTTTGTTTTTGATGAACTGCTAAAATGGATAGGACACACCTACTTCTAACTTCTTTTCACTTCCAGGTTTAACTCATGTGATGATGTACTTACTTGTTACCATGGTTACCAAGGGATCTTGCATACATAAAGCTTATACGTCGCTTGACCACTCTCTGACGGTTCACAGTCAGCAAGTGGATTTAACAGGGTCGGCCTGCTGTGCTTTCAGACCCAAAATGAAGCACACCAGAGTCCGCTTGGACAAGAACGCAGAACCACACTTTCAGGTGGTTTTGGTTCACAGCTTTCACACCAGCGAAGACTAACCTAATTAAAAGGACAAACATAGCAAAGTTCAAAACCAAACAGGTTAGGTGAGAGTGCACCCTCATTCCTCTCTGCGTTACTGGTGCACACCCAGTTTGAAGTTGTTCTGAGGCATTCTAACCATCATCCATACAGGCACAATATTCTTTTGCTTTGAGTTTGATGGCGCTGCATATCGTCAGATCTGCTGCCATCTAATGCAGTTTCTGACACTGACACAAGGTTCAGTTTACTGTCATTCAAACATGCCAAGAACACGAAGGAACCCAGTTCCAGCAGCGTGCAAAATGAATAATATTAGTATTCCAGAATAAATAACAGGATAGTGTCACAGCTAAAAATATAGTCTATAATAAATGATAAATAACCTAAAACCTATAATAAATAGAATACATAGTTTTAAAAAAAAGAGCAGCATATTAAAAAACATCGATAGCCACATGCAGTCACAGCAGCAAAGTTATCAATGTGTTCAGAATTCTCTGAAACGTACCTCATGCCTCTACTTTATCTCTTCCCTCAGGCCTTGACTTCAGAGCTGGCTCAGGCACGTGATGAATCCAAGAACACCCAGAACGACCTCCTTCACAGCGAGAACGTCCGGGCCGGCCGAGACAAATACAAGACCCTGCGACAGATCAGGCAGGGCAACACTAAGCAGAGGATCGACGAGTTCGAGGCCTTATAAGACGCCTTCGGCCCTCAGGCGCTCACCCTTTCTGAATGGTCACTACACCCCGCTCCTCTGCTGACATACATGGGCGCACACAAACTCATATTTAACACACATCAGTTGCAGGCTAAACTGGAGCAGTAGAAGCACAGAAGAAACATCATTTACAGAGAGACGCACTCCTGTTGTGAGTTTGTCTGGTGGTATGCAGGGCTTTGCAAATACTTCGCAGAAAACTTAGTGCCAAAACCTTTCTCTTCTTAGTGTTTCACATCTTATTTGTGTATTTGAATGTGTGTAATTTGATCAGTTCAGACGAAATCTTTGTTTTTATCCAGAGGCGCAATGAAGTAGTGGGACTAGCCAAATTTTATTATTTCATGATGTGCACATACAATTTGTAATCAAGGCCTCGCTTCTTTTTGATGTCTATCATTTGTTGTATAGTAAGAGAAGGACAGTTTGTCTTTTATAGCGACCGCTCAGAAAGGGGGAAACAGTATAAGCAGGAAAACGTGTTTGTTTTTGTTTTCCATTATATTTGAACACTTCCATATATGTTTAATATTGCTATACAGTAGTTTAAATTCATGCCTAGTTTGATATTTATACTGTATATGGGACATTAAAAAGGGTATTTCATCTTGGTTTGTATATTTTTGCTATTTTGCTAACTACTAATGATAATTAAAACATTTAATGTTTTAAAGGTTTTATATATTGACCAAAATGATAGCAGTCTTATGTTCCAATACATTTTCCTTTAAATCACTAAATTAAAGAGATTTAAGTGTAAATTATTATTTTTTACTGTAGGAAATATCCAGCTGCATGCCATTAAATCAGTTGAGAAGATTGCTATCTTTCTAGGTACTTCTGATTTTTTTTTTTTTATTTTATTTTATTTTATTTTTTTGCCGTGCAGTTCACAGCATGCTGAGGAACGTCTTCATCCTCAGGACACTGCATTGACTGGGACACTTAGGTTTAATATATTTTATGTCTCTGTTCTGTATCATGTCGCTGTTGGGTGAGAGATGAGCACGTGTTGTGTGCTTTTACCCTCCCAAGTGGCCTTTCTCTCTGGCTGTCCCTCTGCAGGGATCTGTCCCAGACAGTTGGTCCTCACCTTTTAGCCAAGGTGCATAGTCCAAAAAATATGGATGCAACTTTGAAAACCTTATACTTTTTTAGTGTTAGACCTGAGGGTTGAGGTCAACTTTATAAAGAGTTTTCATTTTGCTGCTTGGTCACGATGGACTGATCTAGACAGTATACCACCAATCTCTCTCTGGACATTGACTAGAGTAGCATCTACTGACATTGTAATGGAAACACACTGTTCTGCTGGCCTTTGTATACGAGCAGGATTTTATAATGAAGTGTTCAACATATTGGCAATAAATAAAAATCTATGATGACACATCAGCGTGTTTGTACTTTGTATACCGTGTGTGTGTGTGTGGATGCTCCTGTGCACATACCTAAGTGGACTTCTGGACTGGAGATGCTTTTTTCTTATTTGGGTTCAGCCCCTAAGTTCCTGTAAAACAATAAATTTGGTGTTACACAGTATTCAGATCCTTCACGTACGTAAAAGTATCAATACAGCAATGTAAAAATACATTACAAGTAAAAGTACATATGCATTAGCAGCAAGATGTAATCAAAGTATTAATTAAAGTATTAAATGTACTCATTTGGCCACTCTGGCCTTTTATATTGTTCTGCTCCATAACTCTCTTATATATATTTTTAGACTTGTTCTCTAACCTCTGATTTCTGGGGAGAGATTGGACCATCTGAACATTCATGGAAATTAAACCATGTCAAAAATTTAGAGAGAAAAAAAAAACCACTATTTGGTGGACCTGTTGACAACTCATAGACATCTTGAAATACAACTATAAATTCTATACATTACTTTTTGTTAGAATTTATGAAACAAAAAGGGTGGAAACCACAGGTGAACTGTTTTGTATTATTATCCAAGCTTGTTTTATTATCCATAGTGTAACATCTTCATCTTAAAAGTAACTAGTAACTAAAGCAGTCAAATAAATGTTGAATATTTACCTATGAAATATAGTGGGAGTAAAACTATAAAGAAAAACAGAAATACTCAAGTGAGGTACAAGCACCTCCCTTGGGATCAATAAAGTATCTATCTATCTATCTAAACTGTCCTTAAGTAATGTAGGGGAGACCGGGGACAGTTGCAACACTTTTTGCATTTGACTCTGTTGTTCAGAGACGGTTTGGATTAGACAAACCAATTTTTTATACAATAAACTTACACCTGTCTGTTAATAGTCAAAACCATTTGAAGATGATTACAGAAAGTACATTCTTCACAATTTCTATTTGAAAGTAAGGAGTCAGATGTTTGACTGACCCTGGGCCCGGGGACAGTTGCATTATTTGGGGATGGTTGCAACATGTTACATATACAATATATTTCTGTATTAATAAAAGGATTGTTAGCAAAAACGTAAGTTATAATTATATTACAGTGTTATTTATTTATCAGCTTTGATCAGATGTACGTGCAGATGTCAGATTCATTTGAAATATTAATGCACTGTACAGGGACAGCTGCAACAGTTGTTGTCTGTTGTCCTGTCAGCCATGATAAAACCTCACGTGCTAGCTAAACAAGGTGACCTGATACATGCTAACCAATGCTAGCTAAAAGTTATCACTTGTTTAAACCATAGAGGTTTGAGCTGAATCACAAAAACAGTGGCAACAGTTTAACTAAAACAAAGCTCAAGAAAAAAAATACTTTCATACGTCAAAAACATTTTTTTTCCGATAAATCCTGAAGCAGCTCTTAAATCTGCTCGCTTTTTCGCTGCAGGGGGCGGGGCATCCGACTAAGCATGTGCAGTGTCATCACTCGAGCTTGTTTCTGATTGGAGAAAAATGACATGTTGCAACCATCACCTGTTACAACGGTACACGGGCTCCCCTACTTGAGTTAATGTACTTTCCACCACTATATTCCATCTCTGATGATCAACTGTGGGACTGACTGCTCTGACAAACGTTAAAGTTACCCTGATGATGAAGCCTACTGACTATGCGGTTTTGAATTAAATTTATTGACAAACTATTGGATGGATTTGCTATGAAGTTTGGCACAGATATTCTTATTGCTATCAAGATGAACGTTAATAACTTATGTGATGCTTGGGCTTTCAATCCAGCGCCACCATCAGGTCAAATTTTTGTGTTTTATTTAATACTTAAGTTTATGACAACATACCAGTGAAACTAATTACAGTCCCATGACCCTCAGCTATACGTTGTGTTCATTGGTGAGCACCTAAAACTAAAGCTAAACGATAGCTGCTACATGTTAGCACTGCGACTGTACCCTGTTGATGTTAGCATTTAGCTAACATCAACAACAGTCTGTGCTCAACTAAAGCCTCACAAAGCTGCTAGCTTGGACATTTATTTTGAAAAATACTTATTCAAAAACCCAGTTCATAAAAACAAAATCATGTGTCATGTACATGCTATGTTAAGTGAGTGAATCACGACATGCTTACAGCTACTTACACAACACAGGTGCTGAGCTGCACGCACGGCATGGTAATGTGGTGTAACGCCGGCAAAAGAAGATGAATGTCCATGTCAGATCTTGCGTTTCGTCGTGCATTAATTTCAAAACTAATAAAACAAATAAAAGAACAAAGAAAATCATGGCTGCTCGCGCCTCCTTTGCACTGGTAAAAAAAAAACAAAACAACACAGGCCCAACCAGGTGCATGCTGGTCCTCAACCTCAGGTGCTCTCAGTGTTACCCAATTGCAAAAAAACAAACAAAAAACAAACAAACAAAAAACCCCCAAAATATTAACAATGCAAATTTAAATATCCTAAACAAATAACCAACAAAGAATGCGATCAAAAACATCTAATCTCTAATCTAATCTTAAATGAATCAAAGCTACTCATAATTAGCAAATGAAGTTCACATAAAACTAAAAACAAAGACTAACTTTAACAAATGGCTGCTTCACGTGTCTGTCACTCGCTGCTCACGCGGAGGCCTCAGTGTACAGAAGGAAACGATGACGAGAGTGAAGCTCACTCTGAATCATCTCAAACTACTTCCTGAGAAGGGCGAGTGCAGCTCCAGATTTGATTTGTGTGAACTATCACAGCCTAAATTCATTTGTATGGATGTTTAGCTGCTCGACTCTTCTGATGGTGCGTCACTTTGAGGAGCAAAATAAATGTGAAAGATGCCTTAAGTGCTAAAGATTAGTCGGAGTTTAAAACTGAACTGCTGACACACTTGAATGCCACTTATTTTGTAGAAGCAATTTATCAACACTTAATAAATTGTTTACTGTTTACCCTGTACCTAAGTAGCTACAATTTCGAGGCCTGCTTGAGTATTCCTCCTATGATACACTACAATTCAGAGGGAGTTATTGTACTTTTTTACAATAATGCTAATTTTAATACATACACATCATGATCCTCCTCATTAGCCAAATAAATAGAGCTCAGTCAATTCATTTCAATGTCAACGTACAAATAAATACTTTATTAATAAATGATTATACAATCAAATAAATACATGTATCATATACATTTTATAAATACATACATTTTCTGCACATACAAAAAAATACTTCCAGCATTACATTTTTGTCAATCCTTCATTAACTGATCCAAATACTTCACAGGATGAGTTGTCGACGAATACATCCATAACTCACATGGATCACACAGAAATGATGCCTTCTTACCAGTAAGTGATGGCGCATTAAAAACCATTTATTAATAGTTTATATGCTTATCAATGTGACACAGGATGTGATAAAGGAAAACCCCCAGAGCACCCTGTGACCGTCTCACCCTCGCAAATGGGTGTCGTCTGGATGAGCTGTCTGCCCGCTCCTAAGCACGACACACACACACAGCTATATAAACACACCCTCATGCCTATTAAACACTTACACTCTTCAACACACCAGAACACACATAACACACCTCACAGGCCTGCAGACACTGAAGAGGCACGCAGGGCCACAATGAGGTGTGTTTACATTCTGACGCAGGTGTGCTGACCAGTGTTTGCATTAATGGGAAGGTGTTTGGCACCCTTGATAAGGACAGTTAGTTGATGATTTCCATGTGGGACAGTGTCAACCTATGTGAGGCGTTCAACACAGACTCTCTGCTGACCCCTAGTGCTGTAATAGAGGAACCAAGACCTGAATCTGTGGTCATGTTTACTTGTAAATATTTAACTTTAGATGAATAGTTTTAATGCTTCATACAGTTTGAGGAAGGCTCAAAACTGGTGGTGGCGGGGAAAACAAAACAAATAAATAACAAAAAAAGCAAGTGAAACACAAAACTGCTTTCACTTTTTTAAAAAAGCTGATATTATGTAGTGTTTTGATTCAAATTCAAGGATGGCCAATAGATGTTTTATCAGCTGAAAAATGCAGAAAATGCATTATCAGACCAACAGACGGATGTGCGTCTGTTTCTTGCACATATTTGGTTGAGCTGAGCTGTTGTTGGAGCTGAACCTGACTCAGAGCAGCAGGTCTCCTCTGTCCTGCTCCACAGCGCCCCCGTCTGGACACTCCGTCTGATTGACACAGAAATACAAGAAAGAAGAGAATGAAGTTTACATGCAGCTTTCAAACAAAGCAGTCTCTCAGACAACTATGGAGACCTAATGTGTTCTTTATCATACATCATACATTACAAAATAAATACTAACAAAATATAGAGAGTGAAAACACAAAGAGAAACCAGTAACTTTATAAAACTCAGCTTGGCATAATAAAATGTCCTTTCATTTTGCTGATTTTCACAAAAACAAATTATTGCAGTTTGTACTTTATTAAAGCATTTTTTAATTTCATATGTGACTTTTTCCTTTTCTGTTGCTTACATATGTATAAATATCTGATACATATATGTAAATATCTGATATTTTGTATTTCATATTTTACCTTATTTTATATTTTTTTCTATTTTGTTACTATCTGTCATTTTCATTTTCTTGGTCAGGAAAATTGCAAATTGCAAAGTCTGTGAGCAAAAAGAATTTCCTCTCGGGGATAAATAAAGGAATTCTGATTCTGCTTCGGTTTGAGTCTCTCTGCTGGTTGTCTGGCAAACAACAAGACTTCAGTACAAGTCTTTTCTTCTAGTGCTCAACAAGAAAATGTATTCCTCTATCATTAAACCCCTTGGAGGTCAGTAGACAACAGGAGCTTTACTGCTCTGCTCCTTGTCTGTATAACATAATTTTCCTCTGCTCAGTTTTACCTTTGGACAAAGTGGGTACCAGTTGAAGCCCTGGGGGATCATGCCCTCAAATCTCCATCCATCCAGCGGGATGAGGACCTCACCGAGAAAAGCCTTTCTTTTCAGGTTTCCTGAATGCCACACAGAGGCCTGCAGCCTTTTTCCAAACAGCAGGTGGCGCTCTATGTCAAACTGTCCAAAGAAAACAGTCAAAGAACTTCGTTTAATTACTACGGTACAAGACCAAATTGATTGTCGTAAACCACCAAAATAAAAACAATTTTACCTTTAAAACTTCATTATAAACCGGATCGGTCGTATTTTTCTTGACCGTCGTCTTCATTTTTTCACTCTTTTCTGGTAGCACGTAGAGTTTGACGTATCTACACAAAGAAAGAACACATACAGGAAGCTGAGGGTTTGATGGGAAATCATGCAACAAAAAAATAGGGTCATGCTGTGTATGCAGAGGCTTATGTTTGTTGTCCTTACGGGTGACATTTCTTCTTCTTGGGGTCTCCGTAGGGAAGATTTCTGCAGGCGCCGACGGTGATCTCTAGACAGGAGATGCTGGTGTTGTAGGTCAGAGCCAGTTCCAGCTCTCCCACCCCGACGAGGCTCTCGAAGAGGCCGCAGTCTGTGCTGATGCTGCTGAGGCTGCCCTGAAGTGGTAAAATATGTGTTTAAAATGGCGTAAAGACATCATCATAAAGACTTCAGTAGGAGCTTTGCAGGACATGCAGAAAAACGGATTTTTGTATGACCTCAAATGCTGAAGCCACATGTGATATTCATCACAGGATGTTACTTGGAGCTTGTGTTTTTTTTTTTTACTGATCTTCAGATTTTACTTACTCTCTTTCCTCCAGAATACTCAGAACCAAAGGAAGTTTCTTCTTCTGCTCCGGTCGAGGAGCCTTCCTGGTCACTGTCTTTGCTTTTCTTGAACAGGTTTGGAAGACTGGGACCTTTAAAGAGCTAAAGAAAGAAGGATGATGGTTATTGCTTTACTGTGCTTGTGCAGACTCAGACTCAGAGTTATTCCTTCTTGTCACCAGCAGAGACCACTAAAGGCATTTGATTGCTTTAAGCCCCTTGACCACAGGTCTCATCAGCCTATTTAGGTTGTGAAAAGTGTCAACAAGGATGCAGCAGAAGGATCCGGGAAGTGATTTGGGCTTATTAGCCAGTGAAAGTGGAAATATTGGTTTTGTATTTTGTTTTTGTACTAAATGCATGCAGAGTTGCAGCCAACTTACGGTGCTGCTTTTGTTGATATCGGTATCCGACAGGCTCTTCTGGGTGCTGAAGCAGGACCCTCTGCGGCTGTTTTCCACTCTCAGCAGATCTCCTCGCACATCGTTCTGAGAAGTGGATATTTCTGCGTTGAGAGAACGGGAAGTTAGACGCTTGAAGTCTCAGAAAACAACAACAACAACAAGAAAACAGAGCAAAGTGAGAAACAGAGAAATAACAAGATTTGTTCAAGACTGAGATGATTTTGTACTGAACTCAAACTGGTTTTGGTGGTTTTGAAAGTTTTTTTTGGTTTTGTTTTTGCAATGCATGCAACACAACATTGCTATCTATGCTCATCTTCCTGTGCAACATGTGCAGATGAGGATGGTGAGGTAAGAGGGGTATTTGGTGCATTACATTATTACAGGCAGATTTCCTTGCGGTTATCGCTGCACATGTATTTAGCTCAAGTCCTGATAACATCCAGAGGAAGTGAAGTTTCTGATTCTGTAGAAAAAAATCTTCTCACCAAAATGCTCACCAGCAATATTTGTTGTATTACATTTTGTGCTGATAAGTATATGCTGACCACTTAACCAATAAGTGAACACATTTGATGAAAGATAAACTTACTTTTAATGTGACTGGTGAAGGAAATCATTAGACCTTCCATAGATTTGGTGAAAGGTTTTGAACTGCTAAAATCCTGCAGATCAAAACACAATGTTAACCGGCACTCAGTTAAAAAACATTTTAAACTTTTGAATGTGAAATATTGCTCAAAATAGGGTAGTAATTTACCCCGGATCTGCTGAGAAACTGATAATCCGAGTGGGGTGGAGGAGTGGGAGGTACAACTGAAATATCACTGTGAGAGAAATATGAGAAGAAAAAATGTTACTTTGGTGTTTTATGTTCAAGCATTTTATCTAATGAATTAATCCACAAACATTCATGTTTTCAAATGTTCCTCGCACCTCAGCACGTTGTAGGTCTTTAATAGTTTCTCCCCAACTGTCTCGTATTTGTCTGTAAAGAACATACATATTATGAATGGCACACGGCTTCACAAGCACGAAAGCCAAATGTTAAAGTCATCATACCCCCTTGTATGGGGCCAGAACTGACACAATTAGCAATTACATAAAGAGTACGACTGGTCCAAGTCTGGCACACACAAACAGTTAAATATCAGCATCCACACTGACAATACTGAATAATACAGTAACTTTTAAACCCCGCTTAGAGCAAATCCATTTTTTATCACTCAGTGTAGTTTAACTGACATCAAGGGAGTAATCAATAATTGATAATAATGAAGAATTTAGAAAGAAACCGCCTGTAAATACGTGAAGTAAACAAACCTGTGGTGACTGGAAACTTCCGTGCCTTCTGCTCAATGAACCACTCTCCTGACCTGATCTTCACCTCCCTGCGAGGAAGAAAAAACACCAGCGATCACATATTAGCATACATGTTACATATTATGTCTCACACTGAACAAAAAGCGAGAGCAATGAGAGATTTTTCAGTCACTGTACCTGACTACATTATTATTGTATAAATACTTTTAGCTTTGTTAGATATATTTTACACATGTGAGAAGTGATTGATGTGCACTGCATATCATGTTGGCGCAAATGAAATGAATTTAAAGGGACATTTAAAAGAGCAGCTGACTCATAAGCTCTCATTCCAAAGAGTCCAAAGCAAAAGCAATAAAAAAATGAATTTCAGACAGTTAGCTATACGGCACAGTCCTCAGACATATTGTATAGGTATTTTAGTATCACTTTTAACTGTATGTTAAACTTGCAATAACTCTTGTTGGCCACTTGAAGGAAGCGAGAAGAAGCTGTTGATCAACTTTGAAGTTGATGTATGAACTTGATGAATGTCCAATATTGACTCTGTGTTTGCTGAAGAAAAGCTTGAGCTCTTTTGGCTACTAAATCCCCCGTTAAGTTCACCGCCTGGTTGTGAATTGTGTCTTTCTACTGTTCGCTGTTGAGCTGTGGGTCTTTTCAACTGAAAGCGGCTCGTACAGTCATTCTATGCTGTGATCTCAGCACAGCTGAGTCAAACCGTTCAGTTCTCTTCGCATTAAACGGGTGGTTTGGTTCAGTAACGCACCTGTAGGCGTGGCAGACCGTGCACTTCCAGCCCACTGCTCCCACGCCCACGCGACATCTGCTGCAGATGCGGTGGCTGCAGCCGTGACACACTGCGCCCGAGTTCCAGAACTTCCCCAGCGGCCTCTGGCAGCGGGCGCAGGTGCGCTCACCGTACTGCCGGGCAGAGCTCTTCGCACCTCTCCGTCGAAGCTCCTGGAGCTCGTGTTTCATCCTCCTGAGGTGATGATGGAGGCACACAAACAAACAAATCACAACACGCCACTGTGAGAGCGAGTTTTCACAAACAACACATCTTCTGTCAGTGCAACACCAGCTTTCAGTTGATCTCCACATGCTTTCTTATTCAGACAATATAATTTTCAGATAGTCAAATACATTCAGTGACACAGTAGGAAGAAAACTGTTCTGACTGATTGTTTTCAGTTATCCTTGTTTGTTGACAGTCGACTCAGAGAACATCATGCACAGCCTCCTTTCAGCATTTCTCAGAAGTATCAGTGAAAATGGTCAAAACTGACCCACCTTATTCTGTCCTCTTCGATGGTGCGCAGCTGTTTGTCTCTTCGCAGAACCTCCAGGACTCTTTCCCTCTCCAGAGCTTGAAGTAAGCTTAAATCCATCTTTAACAACAGTCTCCGATCATCTGCCACTCTCACTGCTGCTCTTCTGGCTCACTGTCTTCTTTTTGTTCCTGTCTCCTCCTCCTCTACTTTTAAACCCTGCCCCTTAATGGACCCAGGCTCAGCCCTCCCTTTCTAGTCTTCTGGTGCAGCTGGAAGAAAAAAAAAAAAAAAAAAACAATAAAGAAAAGAAAAATAAAAGACAGCTCTAACTATCCTCTTTCTGCTGAGATCCCTGCTCTTCTGATTCTGAGTCTCCATCCACGTCAGAGCTGGACCCTGAGCAGTTCTAGGCAGTTGTAGTATTTTCACTTGGATGATTTCACTTGTCTGTCTGCACTGACATTTCTGGAAATACCCTCTTTTAATATTACTGTCTGTGAAGGCTGAAGAACTACAAGTCAGCTGCCTGATGACGCAGGTGGTTACTCAGCGAGAGTAACCTCAGAGCTTCTCAGAGCAGCACAGGATCTGATGAGATGTGAAACTAAAACACACACACACACACACACACATTGGTACATTTGGGAGATATTTAAAGCCCCAACTGCTAATTTGCTTTCCCTCAGCTTTTCTCAGATTGCTCATGTCATCATCTTCCTCTTTTAAGTTATTGTCACAAGGCTTCCCCCCCTTTATTCAACCCTTCTACTGGCAAACCTCCTCCACTGCTTCCTCATGTGCAGGAAGAGCAGTGATGCTTCACTGATGGCAGGGCTGAACAAACTAAATGCCAACCCTTGCATTATTGATGGCTTATGTGGGTCTGTGTTGTGTTTTTTTTTTCTTTCCTCTTTTTGCAGGTCAGTATACTTATTCAGGTCTTACTGAAACAGCCGAATATCAGTTCATATCAAGGATTAGAGGTCTGTTTAGTAAAGTGTAAATACAGACTTAATGCCTTATTGTAAAGGCTGTTGCTTCTGTAGTCCAACAAACAGTCCAAACCCCTAAGTCTCTTCAATTACTCACAACTGACAAAGAAAAGCAGCAATTTTATTGCATTTAACAAGCCAGAAGCCGAAAATGTTTCACATATTTTGCTTGAAAAATTATTAGCAAAATAACTGGCAATATACTTTAGACTGATAAATCAATTTATTGACTGATTGCTGAAGTTCTACCAGTGAACACATACTGTATCTTAATTCAGTCCCTACAAAAAACGATGTGCGGCAGCTACGGTTGTGTTCAGACTATTTCTTGAAAGGGTGCTGTGATTTATTATGGATGAAATAAAGCAAGATAATCAGTCAGATAATGTGACTGACAGATTTTCTTACGTTTGAGCAGAGACAGGTTAGCTGTTTCCCCTCTAGGAGTTATGCTCCTAGCTGTAGCTGGCTTTATTTATTTACAAACACAATCTCACTTCATCGCAGTCTTGGCAAGGAGGTGAATAAATGTCTTTCCAGAAAATTTTAACTATTCCTTTAAGCTCTCATTAATCATTACAGGGTCTCATTTTCAAATTGTCTAAATTTGGAATGAAACCACTTTCTTTCATACTAATAGACAAATGAGTCAACATGAAGTGGCCTGTTGAATGGCTGAAAGCCAACCTGTGTTGGCAGATAAGAGGCCCTCCTTGTTACCATCCAGAGCTGCCAGGAGGCCGGAGACGACAGCAAGTGCAAGCAGTTGGCCTCATGGCTCAGCTCTTATCCACTGCTGTCATGCGCCGGCCTGAAGGGATTCTCTCAAGTTGGAAATATCAATGAGGCAACGTGTGAAATATGTTACGAGAGCGAGGCTGTGATGCAGCGGACATTTCTTCATGCTGTGACTTGGTTCTTCGCTTGAAGACCGACTATCAGCACAGCTACACTCATTTCATACTCGCGTCTACTATAATGATTCAGGCTGTCCGTGGTTATGTGCTGCCTGTGAGGTAAGATCCGAGAAGACGAGGTGGTAGACCATATCAACCAACCCAGCAATGACAGTAAAGGACACCAGACTGATTACTTTGGGAACCATATACGGAGTCTATATGCCGTGAGAAAGACCAAACTGATCATGTGGTCACTGACATGTTTCCCACCCAGAGCAGAGCTTCCTGGAAGACCCGTATGAGCAAATGCATACCTCAAGCAGGCCCTGGGAGCATGTATGCACTCACAGCCAGAGTGATCACCACAAGTAAATTCTAAATAAAAACCCACTGACTGTCCTAAAGCTCTGAGACGCAAACTGTGGGTCTTTAATGTAGAAAGAATGACCATTTCTTCCAAGGCACGACAAGGTCACACAAACTCTGCTATTGGCTGAATGGCTCTCAGATATCTTTCTAGGAATTAATCTGACAGTTGTATACTTTTAAAACCGCACAGTGGGTTTCCGAGTACATTTCGATAGCTCATCTTCATGCAGGTTTTTTTTTTAAACAGTAACTTAAATCTTAGACAGGAAAACTCACTTTCTTCCTTTCAGTTTCACTTGGGGAAAACACAGCTGTATTGGCTTTTGCAAAAAATTCACTTAAATTTACTGTGGAAAAGGAAATAACTTAAGTGTGGGTTACACAAAACAGGGGAACAAAAACTGAAGTTATGAAATAAAAGACTCAAGTTTTCTTGAAGAATGTCAACACACACCTCATGAAACCGGTACGAGTCCACAAGAAAAGTAAACAACGCCAAACTACACAAAGAGCAGGAAACTTGGACGTAAACGTAGTATTCATTCACAGAATTCATATCTGCCCTACAGCAGCAATCACGGTGGATTTTCCCGTCGCTGATGATGAAATGAGAGCTGCGGTCACAGAACGCTTGCTCATTTAACACACACACATTTATTGTGAAATCGCAACTTGAGATCGTCATTATGACTCTGGAGAAAAACTAATGACACCGTGAGCCCATCTTACAGCACCATCAAAATGAAAGCAGGCTCGGTTTTCTCACATGAGAAATAGGTCACCGTGGAGCAAAGACATGCATAGCAGAGAGCTGCAAGGTCTTACCTTCAGGTTCAACGCACTGGCAGTGGTCAGCCTGAGGAAGTGGCACATATTTTACATAGAGGGAAACATACACCGCTCAGTTTCCTTCCTTTTTATGTTCACACATACTGTTGCAATGCAGTGAAGGCCAACGGTGCAAATGCTGGTTAGTTCTATCTCACAATCTGTTTCCCTCTCGTTCGGGTGGAGTAGAGCGTGCAGAAAGCGTTTCTGTGCGGCCCTAATCTCCATGTAATACTGGGGCAAGAAAATAAAGAATACAAGTCGCAAGTCAATACAAGTTGTTGTTTTTTTTTTTTGTTTTTGTGACATCGTGTATTTGTATTTGACCCTGGCTGCCTTGCTGACAAAACTGAAAAAGCTGTTACACACAACAAAAATGCAAAATTCTGTTGAACTGTTGAAACGGTCTATGAACTTCCAGGCAGTCAGAGTGAAGATAAAAACAGAAACAGACTGAACAGAAGCTGTTAATATTACCAGACATAATGGCAACTACCCTCTCTCTCTCTCTCTCTCTCTCTCTCTCTCTCTCTCACACACACACACACACACACACACACACATTTCCACATACAGTGATGGATGGATTACTGAACAGGACAACCCATCACAGGCAGCCTTTCTTCATTCTGGACCACAATATTCTGCTTCACCTGCAAAATGAAAAACGCTACAAAATGACTACAAAGAGATGAAAAATAAGTTGCAAAATGAAAAAAAAAAAAGATGTGAAATGACCACTCAAGACACAATACAACAATAAAGAAGCATAAAACAGACACAAGGAGAGAAAGAGCTACAAATAAGCTGCACTGAGAGATGAAAAACACCAGCTGAGATGAAAAATGAACTCGAAGGGTCGCAAAGCAAACTGGAAGAGACGCAAAATGACTCTAAAGAGACAAAAAAAAAAATGACCAAAAACAAAATAGAGACTTACAAAAGAGATTAAATCAACCACAAATAGACAAAACATCACAACAAAGACATGCAATATCCACACAAGTCAAAATACAACCATAAAAAGTCACGAGTACAACTGCTAGTAGATGTGTTCTACTACTACTGTTTGGTAGTCATTTTGTCGCCTGCAGTCTGGGTGTCTGTAGGAGAGGTGCCTTTTATTACAATTTGCCTCATTTATCAAAATGCTCTCATCTTTTTGCTCTCATAATCCATAATGTGACCTACATTTACAACCCAAATTCTAACATTTGTTCCATGAAATTGTATTAATTTGTTCCCAGCAGTTTATTCTCTTCATTTCCTAGCATTTCTCTCGGCTGCACCGCTTCCGGAACGTGTATGTGGATGTTCAATTTTTGTCCAATCAGATTTCAGCCTCCATGTGTTGCCATGTCAGTCTAATTTGCTCAGGGCCTTCAGAATCAGTAGTGCTGGCCCACACAATTTAGACTGTACTAGGCATTGACTGTTTCTTTAACCAATCAGATTTCACAATCCTTGCTGCATTCTTCCGTCCTCTGATTGGTCGGTCAGAGTAAAAGTCACAGCCAAGTGCGACTAGCAGCTCTGAACTGCTCCAGATGATGTACATGGCACAGTTTGGAGTTGTCTTAGCTGTGTTTGCCTTGTCATATTGCCTTTTCAGATATTATTGATGTTTTTTCTAATAATTGTGACGTGATAGTGGTTGTATTAAGAGGTGGACTAAGTCAGTCTAAGTCGGATCCATGCATAGAGTACACACACATTTGACAGGACGCACACAGAATAATTAACTTAAAATGGCAAACCTCAAATTTAAAAAAGAAAAAAACACTAAAGATAACACTGGTGCTGTAGAAAGAAAATACAAAAATAACGATCATGAAAACACAATGACAACATCTGGCAGGTAAAACTTTTCTCTTTGTAGAGCAAAACTCAAATTCTCATGCCGGCTGAGTTTCCGGCTGCTGCACGCAGCTCTCCAGATGTGTGGCAGCAGTCACAACTGCTTCCAGATTGTCATAAGTGATCCTGCCAATTAAAACAACTGTAGTATAAACAGACTCTCCTTTCATCAATAATGTTTCTTTTCCCTTTTATTTTGTTCTTGTCAAATTTTCCCATCTGAGGAAATGCTTAAGAGCTGCTCAGCAGATGTGACGGCTTCTTTGGTTCAGTCTTGTTTAGAAAAATGCCCTCGGACTTTTCTTTTATAAAATCATTTACAAAAACTTGGTCAAAAACAAATTATATATATGTACACACACACACATCTGGCTTTTACACATTGAATTATTAAAAAAAACAAAAGAAAAAAACTTTGGGGACTCAGACATTACACCCACACACACACACACAAAAAAAAAAAACCAAAAAACTGGAGGGAACTTAATGGTGGGAGCAAACTGGTTTGAATACAGGAAACTTTTCTGAGTGAGGCACCTGTTGGTAGACTGTGCACATGTGGACAGAGGCCTGTTGCGCCCACCAGTACGGCTTCCTTTGGACATTAAAGCTTCAGTAGATAATGTCTCTGATTTCAAGCAGTGTGTATGAGCGTCTTGAGCAGTAGCGTCTCTTCCACTGATATCCTGTCATGGTAGAAACTTAGTCCAGTCAGGAGCTCGATGTCTCTGACTCGTGCCACATGAAACTGCAGCCAGCCCTCCACCCACGACAAGTCCGACTCATTCTGAAGAAAAACAAAAAAGAAAACGGATATTTTTAAAATTCTGATCATTTCTTCCACTGTAGGATGTGTCGGCAGGTTTCCACAGGGGTAGGCTGAGGTGCAGAAGAGGAGTCAGTGATGTTACTCACAGCACAGCTCTCTGTGTGGTCAGGCCTGTGGGGCAGGATGAACGACTTGGCATGCAGGGGACCCTCGCAGTTAACCGGGCTGAAGGTCGAATTCCCACAGCTGGTCAGGATCATGAAGAAATGTGTTGGGATGGGAGCCTCATTCCTGAAGAAAAACGAGATCACAGGGTTTAACAAACTGCCGCCTCCTGTCTATAAAGCTCTCAATTTAACTTTGGACAACTAATACTTCATTTATAAAACTCAAGCTGAGGCGGAAAAGGTCAAACCTTGAATCCCTTGAAAACATGGTTTCAAATTATTCTTCTACAGCATTGTTTATTAAGAGATTAAATCTATGGCATCACGTTTTCCAAGTGAGCCATGCCCCATTCAGAAGAAAACAGCCAAAAGAGTAACCTGAAAATTTATTGTTCACGTAGGAGTGAGAAAATGCATTTTCAGGCCCCTTAAGGTTTGGGGTGTATAAAAGAAGCATAAATACTTTGATTCGAATAAAATTGCCTACATGAAGTTTTTCACAACACATCATAGCAGTTACTAACTACTAATACAGTTGGGAAGTTTACTACACTCATGACACAATGCCAAGGAGAACACAAAGACCTCACATCTTGAGAAATGAAGGTTTTGACCGCAGAGTATTTTGACAGTGTATCTTCTATTTTCATTCTGTGTTGCACCTGTGGAGCTCTGCTTTAGGAAGTGCAGCAGATAGTACTTTATTGGGCATTTATATTTCCCCTTTTACTGACGTGATCGCTTTATCAAGGAAACAACCAGTAGATTAACTGATGGTATACCTTATTGTAGGGTGCAGCCCTGGTTGAGTGTGTGACTCCGACTCACCCTGAGATTGTTCTGAGTGCGTCAACGTTTCCATCATAGTCTTCGTCGAATATCGGCCCACTCATGACGTTGACGCCGTTCAACTGCTGCGAATATTTTGGCAGCAGGACATTGTGGACGTGGGTCCAAACGTCTGCAGTTAGGGTACAGAAAAACAAAAACATTTTGGTTCTTCACACCCGATGATACTGACTCTCTCTATGAAGAAGAGCTGTGGCTTTATTACAAATTACACCTGAAAGGAATAAATTGACAGTAGAGGAAATTCACATATTCGCTTTCTTACTGAGGGGCAGATGAGATTCAAATCCCATGTCTGTCCATGTGATACTACAACCAGGAGACAATTAGCTTAGCCCAGCAAAACGACTGGAAACGGGGGGACACAGATTGCCAGGCTCTGTCCGAAGGTAAAATATAACGTGCAAATGTGTGAGCTTTCGAGGTGCTGGGGGGAAGATTTTGTTGACTTTGAAGAGAGCGAGACTATTGTTTGTGTTTTTAGCTTATTGTATCGCCCTTGTTCCAGTCTTTATTGTGAGCTAAGCTATTCAGTCTGCTAACAGCTGTAGTTTTTTTCTCTCAGCAAGAAAAAAATAATGACATTATTTATGATATATTATTCTGTTAATTCAAGTTTAATGAGTGGACTGAATTGTATTTTATGGGGAATATTGTTTGGACCTTATGTTTTTCTTTGATCGTGTTCACTTGGTGTAGTTTGATGTGTTTGATTGAATCAATAATCTATTGAATTGACTGGTCCTCTATCATCCCCACACTGTATAGGCACAGTGATGTGCCACTAGGGGGCAGCATCAGTCAGCTGATAAGCACTCAGACTTCCAACCTACAAAATTGTCAGTTTTTCAAAGGGGTTTTTCATCCCTTTGTGACCTCATACTAATGAAAGACAGTTTACAGTAGGGGTGGCCCAAGTGGAAACCAACCACAACTGTGTTGACTGAAACAATCAACTTTTCAATACATTAATCTCCCGGCATAATCAACAAGTTCCAACAACAGCCCAGCAGACCACAGCATTACATCATCAAATGAAATTCGCACATATTCCCATGTGGGTGCTTTTGTGATGCTGTGTAGCGCTGCGAGTGCATGTACAGGCGTGAGTTTTACAGCAACTCATCTGTGTGAGTAGAAGAACAAAAATTAAGGGAGTGAAAGAACATTCAGTCCTTTCCGGTTCAACTTAGATCATCTACTGGGGTTTTCAGAGAACACTGTTGAATCAGAATGAACCGCCTTTAAAGTCAAACTTTCAAAACTGCAGTTTCTACAGCAGGATGGCAGTAGGAATAAGGCTGCAAAGGTTCCTCTGACTAAACCTGCAATTGTGCTTTATAAAAAAGAGCTCAGCTAAATTAAAGTACAGCAGACCAATATAATCACAGCGGTTAGATCTTAGGACTCCTATTATGTGTATTTGAGGCCCAAAAGTGTCGCCCGTTTTTAGAAAATCAGCTTTAAAATGTATAATATTGAGTTGAAATGGCTGATGAGAGCTTGAAAACCACAATACCTGCTCTCAATTTAACAATTTAACAAACCAGAGCACGACATAATGTCTAGTTTTGATTTTTTCAGCACTGGTTAATTAAATTGTTCAGCTCTGATTCAGCTCAAAAGCCTCCACTCAGTTGGCAAATGAACCCCTCTGACATCTCTGGCTTTAAATTTTTAACTCATGCATCACACATTCCCTCTTTAGGTGCAGCTAGAGAACAGGAAACCAATAAATATCTGCAAAACTGACTCACCTTTGAATGTGGGGAACATTGGTGCCATGTTGCTCGTGATAAGTGAGTCCGTCTCAGGTCCGCTGGCACTCAGATCTATAGAGAGAAAGTGACAAATGATCAATGACTGAATGTGTTTTTAATTTAGGTATGCATTTGAACACAGTCCAGGGCTGACTGGCTGAAGCTACACTGCACATGTTGGTGGAGCTAATCAGTAATTTGTCTAGAAATGTCAGAAAATATTGAGAAATGTTACATCTAGTGTCTTCTTTTGTCCGACCACCACACTAAAACCAAGATATTCAATTTCTGAACTAAGAAAATTTGCACATGCTCACATCAGAGACGCTGGAAGAATCAAATTTTGGGGGCTTTTTAACTGAATGATTAATGGTGATTAACTAATCAACTAATAAACTAATCATCAAAGCTCATAAACTGCACAAACCCCCCATTTGGGATCACTTTCTACCACAGACAAGAGGAAAGTGTAATGTCTGATTCTGGCGAGTCGAACTTCCTCACAGCTGTGCTTCACTCTTTCAGTGTGTCACTTCCTTTTTGTTACCTTTGAGTTCCTTTGAGTTACCTGAAAACTGAATATCATTTAAAAAAACGGATATAGAATACAGTGAATGCACAGCATCTCAAAGCTACATGAAAATGTGGCTCTGAGGCACGTCTGCTTGAATTCAACACCCGGCAGGGGGTGGCCTGATATGACCGCCTCCACCACAACCGTACATAAGCAATAACACACACACCAATACACACACGCACGCATGCATGCACTCACTGGGGGGATGTAGCAGGCCATAGGACAGAGCGGGGTTGTCTTTGTAGCGCAGACACAGCTGGCTGTCGGCCGGTGGGATGCGTACGTCAGCACGAACACACGCCTCCAACTCCGGGCTGCCTGGTTGGACTCTGGTCTGAGAGAGAGGATGAGTCAGCGGTGGACAGTGTGGCGTGGGACTCGAGGTCAACACTTGGAGTGTTGTGTAAGATCACTGGCTTGGATTGGCTTCGCTTGTGTGCATGGGTCAGCGAGGCCATGGCAGTGTTTCTATTTGCTTAGTTCTCTAAAAACAATCATCTCATCTCTCTCTCTCCTCTCCTGCCATAGAAGAAAATGAGAGATTTTTTTTAACTATTTTTGAATGTACTGTAACACTTTATTTTTGAGCTTGTAATTGCTGTCTGGTAAGGACTATGAAAACCGGTATTTACAGGCAAAAACAGAGACGTGGTTCAATCTGTTAACTTCTAGGTAATTGACTTCATGTCAGCTGAACATGCAACAGTTTTACAGTCATTACAGCACTTAGCCACAGTGATGATTTCAGCTAAATGCTAATGTGTATTTACAGGGTTTACCATCTTAATTTAGAATGCCAGCTAGCTAACATTTTGCTAGTTAGCAGGAAACACAAAGTACAGCTCAGACTGATGAGAATGTCACAAGTTTTTGTAGAGAAGTAGTATAAAACAAATTAAGATTTTAACCAGCTGGTGGCAATAAATGACAATTCAGGGTGTTATTAGAGCATGTCCTGAGGGGGATATTAATGGCTGTACTAAATTTCATGGCAATCCTTTAAATAGCTGTTGAGATACCAAACTAGAAAATACAAGTGTGAACACCTTGGTGGTGTGAGGGAAAAATTCACTATGATTCATCCTCTGGGAAAAACAAATTGAACCAATTTAAAGAGCAGGAAAGTCGTGAAATTATTTGGAAATTCTGAGTAGTAAAATAAAATATTACAGAATTTTTCTGTCTCTGATTACAGGCCAAAAGATAAAACATCAAAACCCTCATTTTCAACATCGTGTTTGTACAAGAATAGGAATGTAATCTTTCTCAGCATCGTCGCTTATTGCTTTGTCATTGATAAACTGATTTTCTAGCAGACAAACTCGCTTAAAGCTACCTTCATATGGAATTATTAACTTTGACATGCTGTGAAACTGAAGTTTCCTGTGGGTGTACAAGTGGGCTAAGCAATAAAGTATGTATTATGCACTGATAAAAAAAGAAAATAAAACATGGAACAATCCAAACCGCAATTCTCCCAAGCCAAATTGAACACAGAGTACAGTACAAGTCATATTTAGCTAGCACTGTATTTGGATAAGGCTTGAATTAAAAACAAATCTACATTCTCACTTGCTCCATCATTTAGACAACCGTGTAAACTCACCCGGGAATGCATCATTCTGCCTGAAGTCATGATTTACACTGAAGCTCAACCACATAATGAGAAAGACAAGAACCATTTGACCCAACATGAGCACAGAAGATGAGTAACAGCTGCTTAGAGAAGGGATTCAAATACTAAACAACCTATGCTCCTGCCAGACCCTGACCACAGAAGAAATATAGCTGGGACAAGTCAACTGTACAGGCTATGTTTAGAGATGAAAGACAGCTCCAAAAAGCGGACTCACCAGAGGCGGGATGGTGTACGACACCCACAGAGGCATGAGGCGGTCTTTGCTGTACCCGTTGAGGTAGCTGGAGTGATGGAGAAGACAAAAGGTGGCGTCTGATTGGACGACTCGAGGCGTGCCAAACGGATGGTGGAGACGACGCAAGCTGGCTTTAACACCTGAAGGGATCATGTATAAATGGTCACACAAAATGTTCTCTATAAAGACATCATAAACGCTAACGAAAATAACATGAAACTCACTGGAATTGGTTGGCATGAGACGTCTGTTCATGTCTGTCTCCTGAAAAGAAATTCACACTTCTTGTTAGTGTGCTCTTGACTTTCATGGCAACCCATCCAACACTCGTCGAGACATTTCAGTATAAATTGACCAAGCAAATGCACAACCTCGGTAGCCTGTTGGCACATACCATGGCCTTGTTTTGGGAACTACAGTTGCACTGCAGGTCGTCAGCGGGGACGAGCTCAGAGGCCTCACAGGGGGTGTCATGCGAAAGCTGGGCTGGGTGAACTGGCAGGTGGACGGGACGCCTCAGAAGGTGGTTCAGACTGCCATGTGTACCGTTGTTTGGAGCGGGACGAATACTGAGGAGATCTGGAGGCAAAAGAGACGAGCAAAAGAGAGGAAAGCGCTTTTTAACATTGCTAACACTGGACATTACACGGCATGTCAGTACACTTGACATGAAAAGATGATTTTAACCTTTATGTAAGAAATAATCAGGTGAAAGCAAATGCACATTGAATTCATATATAAGGGAAGCATTAAAGGTTCTCTGTTGCTTATTTGTATTTAATAAATCAGTAAGTCTCTATCTTTGAAAATGAAATTGTCTCTGAGCACAGGTACGATCCGTCTGTTGTAGTAATTTGTAAGCTGCTAGATTTTGTAGAGCTTCTTTGACCAACAGCAGTAAGTTTCTCAGTGCAGTGTTATTTCACTTCCAAATGCTTTGGGGTGGGTTAAACTTAAATCTGATTATTTGCATCAGTTGTTCTTTTGGTTGATGTGGCTGCTGTCTGTTCTTTTCTGCAGTTCTTCTTTGGCAGACAAGTAATCAAACTGAACTTCAATGCACCTGTTTCCTCTTTTAAACCGTGGTGAAAGTGATGCTGTATCTTCTAAAATTAACCTGTGAAGTAAAACGTTTTTGTAACCGAGAGAAACAATGTAACAATGGCTACTATAAAACTATGAAGGAAATTCTTACTTTTTTTCAACATGGGTCTAATTTTATAAATTATTTTATAGTTAGAAATATTAGTAATAAGGACAGCAGTACACAAGGGATATCATGTAGACATGATTTGGTGATATGCTCTCAATAATACAAAATATTTCAAAGAATATTAGTTTGGGATGAAATTACCTCTCCGTTTTAGTTAGTTTGTTGATAAATTTCAAAGTCAGCGGAAACAACTAATAATCTTGTTATAATGGAATAGTTTGAATTTTATTTTATTATTATTTCAGGAAATATGCTTAGTCACTTTCTTGCCGAGTTAGATAAGAAGGTCGATATTATTCTCACTCTCATATGGTCATATGAGGCTGGAGCCAGCAGCTGGTTAACTTAGCTTAGCCTATTCATTGGAAACGGGGGGACACAGCTACACTGGCCTTGTTCTAGGTAACAAGTCTGCTGACCAGCACCTTCTCGCTGATTATTAAGATTATATTTGTGTGGTTAGAACAGCTCACCTGGCACATATGCCAAAAAAAGTTTTCTAGTTTTTGGGTTTGTATCCTGGGTATGCGATGTAGTGTTTCTGCTGTTCCCACTCAGCCTATAGAGTTTATATTCTGGTGACATCAAGAAAAGATTTATGTACATAAAACCTCCACTGATCTAAGATTCATAATAGAAAGTGTCATAATTGGCCTTGTTTGCAGTTCGAGGCGCCCCATGAACAGTTTTACACGTTTATAATGGTGGTGAATGAGAGAAAACATTTTGGCCCATGAGTGCGACATGGAAAGTGACCACTGAGCAGAAGTGGAAGTATCACATCCAGGTCTAAATAATACACTCATAGGGTTATGTGTTGAGCTTTCTGAAGTCTCTTCGGGTTGCCTGGCAGTCTAACGTGATGACGAGATTCCAGGACATGAGGAGGAAGGAAGCCTTTTTCACAAAATGTTGCACTAGGCTTTTAAATACAAAAAGTTTCTTTTTGTATTTAAAGTACTTTCAGCTACAGCAGGATAAAGTCTAGTTCATTAAGTGTATACTAACAAAGCAGCTTACCACACATTAGATTATATACTTCAACGTTCTCAAAAGGGGGCACAATGGTTTTCCCCTTAAATCCTGGACCGTAGCCAATAAAGATTGCCTGTAAAAAGCAAACACACATTCAGTCATTTATTTGGAGCCGAGACACAAACAACTGCCCAACAGAAATGGAGACCTTCATTTAATCTCCCTCTGCAAATAATAAGATGTCAAACATTCAGTACCATGATTAGGCCACTCGTAAATATTTGAAATGAACTGTAGCCGTAAAATTACCTCACATGACCTAGAAATATAAGAAGTGTTTTTTTTTAGCAAAGGAAGGGTGCCATTTGGAGATATTTACAGGTGACTAAACTGTCTATTTCAAGCACACTGCAGCCTCTTTTCTCTGCTCCATATCGACAGGTTGAAAGCCATTTACGGTCATTTGCTTTTCTCACTCACAGTGTTTTGTTTTTTTTGTTTTTTTTCCAAAGTCCGTAATCTTGTAAGCTAATTATACCACTTTAAATTCCAGTGTAAACCACATATCGAAACAAGCACAGATGTATTGTGACGACTACTGAGAAGGTCTCAGACAGAAACTAAGTCCAAAGCAAAGGATGTGTAGGCGGAGAGCAACTTCTCACAACAAGTGTAATTACTGTACTTGAGTTCAAGAGCTGTTTGCGGCGTGTATTGTGTGTATTTTAGACATTTTTTCCAGAAATTAAACAGCAAATACAGAGACATCTTGCATTTTCACTAAAACATGAAGTTTACATTTTTTAAATTAAATATCTCGAAATATCTTCATGCTCTGGTGTATTTCCTACATGCCATTTTAAGTCTTGTATGCTGCACTGATATGCATCTTGAGTCTCTGAAATGAGTCCTGTTTGATGATCTGCTTTGTCACAATTTAACCCCCAAGTAGACCCTCTCAACCTCACAGCCAGCAGTGGAGGAAGACTGCTGAATCTGTCGGCTTCCACACGTCAACATCCTCTAAATGAAACAAATTACAGAACCGTATGTTTCTCCAGTATTTAGTCTAACTACTGCTGAGGTTCTCAAACTTCTGGCATCTGCAGAGGTCGAATTTTGCAGAGTCTCATTAGTTTCTCTCTTGCCAGCATTTTAGCACTCTTGTTCATTGTTGCAAAATTAATTACTTAATTAATTTCTTCAACCTGCTGAATCAATGTAAACAATAAATACACAACTTAATTTCACTTAGACCCAGCTGCCACACTTTAAACAGTAGGATTATATGATTAAGCATCTGGCGAATCCGCTGTTTGAAGTTTCTTTGGCATCTGAGCAGCTGTTTGTTGTGTTCTATCTAACACTGTAGATTTGAAAACAAGCACAAGGTTTTGGTGCAGTATGGCTGCTTTGTTGTCTCACAACTCTGCACAAACTGATTTCAGATGACTCAGAATTACCTGCTGCAGTTTATCAGTTTGAAAATCAAAAGAGCAAGAGGAAATTTGCAGCGAGTGGGCTGACATCAGTCCTGCTGAGCTTAGTCAGAGCTCACTCACTTATCACACTTCATTTTTTGTTTCTTTCCTCTGACCTGCATGTTGGCGAAGAGGTTATCTGACCCGTGGAATCCACCGGTGCAGTACTTGAGTTCCCTGTGGTTGCTATCAACACAGAACAGAAGTAAGAATCTTTAATTATTCAGGGCAAGTTTACAACTGCTGTGCATTCGAGATGACTGAATTCTTCAGCCTGAAGCAATTTTCCATGATTGCATGGTTGCAATTCATCAAAGGAGGTGCACAACTTCTCTCCAACATAACATGCGCCATTCATTAGGAAGGATTGTTGTCACTAAAATCTTCAACTTCTGTGTGGCTTTTTGTTTTTAGTTTTACAATCATCATACATTCACATTCATTTCCAAGACTTGCCTAAAGAATTCCTGGCCAATTACAGTAACAGCTCTGGTATCTTACACTGCATGTAATCAAAATCTAATTTGACTTCACACTGTATAAATCAGTCTTCCAAGTATTCCCCTTAAAATCTTTTAAACACAGTTCGCAAAACAATTTTTTACACAGACAGACATCTGGCCCATTAAAACAGCACTGTGGCAACATGTGCGCTGCATTTAACATCATTTTTTTCTTTTATCAAGCTAAAAGTTATCATGAATACAGTCTCTCTAATAATAAATTTCAAGATTGCGAGCGCATTTACAGTACAGGTAGTCGTTCACACTCCTGCAGGTGAAATTCTCCAATCAGTTCAACAAAAGGTAGACAAAGTCTCATTTCACTTTACTTTACAGTACTGTTTATATCACTTCATCTTACCTTGCTTCGCCTTACGTCACTTTCTTCACCTCCATTCACTTAAATTTTTCACTTTCCTTCACTTCACCTCAACTCACCTCCAGTGACTAGCAAGTTTGAAACATTTCGTTTTCTCTTGTGAAAAACCAGTGATTAAGTCAGTAAATAAGAAAATAATTCCAATGAACATGTTACTGCCTGCTCTATGTGACACTGAGACCAATCGGAGACTTACAGAGCAGCCTGCCACCCATGCTTCATATACAGGTGTCCTCTCTCTATGCGATCGTTGTAGGCGAAGTGCAACCTTTTAGGGAGGTTTTCTTTGAGGTACGGCCTCATTGGCTGGTCACGGGTCCTGCACTTCAGAACAGACAACAAAAGAGGACAATCAACACACAGCAGAGGGACAATGGGATTGTTTGAAGTGAAGTCAAACAAGCAGATAATTTTTCATTCTTCTTATGAACACAAAAAGTGCCCATTTGGAATACTTTGCATACCGACAGGTTCTTCACCAGGCCCTCATAGTCAACTGAGGAAGAGAAACGCAGAACACGCTGGTTACAAACAACACTGAGTCAAGCTGTGAGGGACAGGGGATGGCTGTTATCGACAGGAACTCACAGGAAAAGTAATTCTGTGGAAGGCGAGTGGGTCTGATGCGAGCAGCTGGGCCTTGGATGACAGAAAAGTCATCTGTCTTGTCTAGGTAGGCTGACACATACGCTGCCTTTTCACATGAAGCCTCCTCCATGCCTGCGAAAAAGGAGAAAAAATGTATTTGTCTTCAGTTTGGATCGTGAGATCTTTGCTTACATGCTTTACAAATGGGGCGTAAAAAGTGCAAAGTTTGAGCACCATTACTAAATCAACAAAAATCCATGGCTCTGTGTATGATAGTGCTTGTGTCCCATACTGATGTTGTTTAACTTTGTTCTTCCCCTGTGGGGCCACAAATGTTTATCTTGTCAGAAAAAGATACGAGCACTTATTTAACAGCCCTTAAAATTTACTGCACATCTGTAGGTTTACATCTGCAGCGTAACATTTGTCGAAATCCTTTTGGTTGTGACACGTAAACAATGATGAATCTGTCTTGTAGCTTTAGCCTAAAAACTACACCAGCATGTCAAAATCTTCTCTTGGTTATCATGTCTAAGATGACGATTGCTGGGCATCGCTAACTAAACTACTGAAGACTAAACATATGGTCTCCAGATGTCCAGAGGAACTTCTCATCACAAATGATCCTCCTAGCACACCAATGAGAACAGTTTTTCCCAGTTCACTCCTACATAACAGAGCCATTTTTCATCAGATTTTCTCTTTGGCTTGAGTCTTGTGGTTTTCTCCTGCAGCAGGTGCAGTGACTCAACTCAAACCCAAACATTTGAAGATGACACTAAGCCTCTAAAGTCCTCACAGGCGCTGAAACAATGCACTTGCTACAGTAAAACCACAGGGATTTTAGGATGGATGTGGCAAATAATTTTCTCAGGAAATGCACAGCTTTAAATGGAAAAAAAAAAGAAAAATAGAAATTAACCAAAAAGCCTCTCAGCTGCTTAAAAAATATGGATTTCTTCTTCTTTGAACAACGTGAAGAATGTTTATTTTTTGCTTTTGCTGCATCTTATTAACTGTGTTAGTCACAGTCGTGTGGCGATCTCACCATGGTCTGACGTGATTATCAGGTTGACACAGTGCAGCAGGTCTCTCTGGATCAGGCCGTCCATCAGCTTGCCCAAAATCCTGTCCACGTTTTCCAAGGCTTGAACGACCTGAAGGCACAACAGCACTTAAAGCATTAGCAGAGCTAACGAGTCACTGTGGCAGGACAACAGAGTCCAGAGAAACTACTGAGTCCATCACGTGAACACCTGGAGAACAGCTTGGCTCAGCCAGTAAGTAACTAGCAAACATAATGAATAACAGCTTGCTTAAACCGTCATTCAGTATGAATGACAAACAAAACAAAATTAGCTGTTTAAATGTTTCTGTGAATGGTTACACTGATATATGGAGCTGCGCGAGGTTAACAGATGAACAGAAAATTATTTGGCAACTACTTTGATAATTACTTAAACTTTCAACACACTTTTCCAGCAGTAACTCCAAATGTTAGTTTCAACTTCTCAAAAGTAAAGTTTTGCAGTTTTCGTTTTTCTTTGTGTGATGGTAAATGTCTTCGTGTTTTGGACTGGTGGTCGAGTAAAACCAGCAAGTTGTAGACATCAACGTAGGTATGAGGAAATCAAAACATTTTCTGACATTTTATAGATCAACCTATTGAGAGTAAGGATTTGTTGCAGCTCTGTTCATATCACAAGTCAAAAATTATCCTCACTAAATAATCTTATAAAGCTTTTTTTTTTTTTTTCTCCAGGGCTTTCAACTGTATCCCGCAATCTTCTTCGACGGGCTGACTTTTCAAACTCCTTCCCTCACATATGCAGCGTGACCAGATAATATCATATGACCAAAGTTCCTCCAAGTTACTGGAGGTCATGTGATGACCACTGAACCACGTCCATAACAACACGACAACGCGTGGGAAGCACTGGGAAAAGCTTAGTTAATGGATCTTAGTGGCAGATTTTGTCCAGAATTTTAACTTATTCTGTCTGGTCTGAGGCAAATTTAATGTGTCAGTGAGTGGCTGACCTGGCTACTTGCTGGCCCGTAACGATGTCCCGCTGTGTCAGGTTCATCCAGGTACAAAGTGTAGAAGTCGGGTCTAAAACCACAAAGGCAACAGTTACGTGTGACACTCTGTGATTTTTGATGGAGACTCAACAACACAATCTTTAAAAACAGCAGTGAAGAACATGTAATACCTTTCTCCCTGAGGTAAACTGAGCCATTCCAACACCGTCGACACTCTGTGGTCAAACGTAACGCTCCTGTGTGCCAAAAAGGTTATTAATGCATACATCAATATACCACTCGACCGAGTCATTTGTCATGAATTTAAATGTATGCAATGTAATGCCATCATTCTTACTTGTCATATTTCTTGTACAAGTCTGGGAAGGTGCCATTAATGGCCACATCTGAGCCAGGCCAGAAGAAGGTTCCTGTTTTCAGTTTGTGACGCATGGCAGTGAGCCAGACCTGAGGAGAGAGGGTTAAGAGAAGAGAGGAAATAAAAAGGTCAGAAAAAAGTAGAGGAAATGAGAGAAGAGGCAAGGAAATGAGACAAAACAAAAGGAAAAGAAACAAGGGAGGCAAGCAGGGCGAGGAGAGATGAGGAAACCAAAGGAGAGGGAAGGAGATGAGAGGAAATGAGAGAAGGGGTGAGGGGGATGAGACAAAACGGGAAGGAAAAGAAAAGAGAGGGAAAAAGGAAATGAGAGGAAAGGAAATGGAAATGAAAGAGAGGAGACAAAAGTAGAGTTGAAAATGTCATCTAGTTTCATTCATCGCAGCAGCAGTAGTGTTTAGTCCATTAGGATAAAAGTGTAATCCCTCACAGCCCAGTCAAGACTGATGGAAATCTAACTGCATATTTTTATGCTAAATCAATACCTATTAGACTGATGTGCAGAAGTGTTTTATTTATGCAGCAGGCTTGTAAGTCTGGTTTGGCAGAAGCACTTAGTTGCATTGGTTCATGATGGAATGAATGCATTAAATGGGAGAGGGGGGTCAACATTCATCTATTCCTCCTCCTGGAAAGTCGTATGGCCACCGCGTGGTGTGTTTTCAAGCGCAGCCCGTCACGCAGTTGAGAAATGACATTTAAGAGCCAACCCATTTAAAAGAGTAACCGCGGAGCATCTAAACAAGCACAACTCGCAGCCCTCACAAGCTGTCATTTAGCACGAGCAGAATCCATAATTATATCACGAATTACGGGGAGAGCAGATTCTCTGCAGCGAATCTCGACGTCGACATAAAAACAAGTGTCTTACAGCATGAGCTGAGCGCCAAGGCTTCATATTTCTTGCACAAGTGCCTTCTCTTGACTCGTGCCGGCTTTTCCACAGACGCAGTTTACTTTTACAAGATCCAGAAGGAAACAGTCTTACTCATGATCTCAGATGTGTCATGGAAATGTTACAAAATCTGTTTCTCAGAGCTGTCCTGTTGCGACCTTGATCAGCAAAAGTTTAATTTTCCTAAAGTGGCCCAGAACTGTTTCATTAGGTCCCAGCTTTGGGTTTTTCAAAACTAATATTTACTGAACCCTGCATTTGCGCCACTGTGCACGATATCCCGGCCATATTGATTCACTTACTGGCTCTCCTTGATACCATTTTGGGTTGAATTTCTCTTCGGTTTTCAAGCTGAAGAACGCGTTTTGAGACACATCGTACATCTTGTTGTCCACAATCCCATGAGACTCAGGATAAAGACCCTGCAGGAATGAGATAACAAACACACAGTGAGTCACAGTGAGTCGTGTTGATACTGTGGCTGCAGGGATTTCAAGTGATTACCTCCTCTCTCCTATCTTTGTAACCTAAATATTACTGGTAACCGCAGCAGTTTATTCTAATTGCAGGATTTGGTTTGAGCCAAGAGGTGAAATCCACTCGGTAAGCCCCCCATTTCTGCTGCTGCTCCACTCCACAAACACATGTAAGCCATTAGGCCTCAGTTGTAACCTCAATGTTGCTGTGAAAAGACCCTGACCCTGTAATTGTAGGGAAAAGCCCCACATTCACTGTTTAACTGTGGTTCACTAACAGCAGTGGCGGAAAGTAAGTGAGTACATTTACTTAAGTGTTGTTCTTAAGTAGAATTTTGAAGTATTTGTATTTCGTTTGAGTGTTTTTGGTTTAATGCGATTTTATACTTCTAATCCATTACATTCTAGAGGGAAACATACTACTATTTGCTCCACTATTTTTAGCTGACATTCATAGTTAATAGGTAAAAATAAAGATAATAAACTCACGCATAAAATTGAATTATCAAAGATTAATTCATTGATTTCCAACCTTTTTGTCCCACCAGAGAGACATTTCTACTCACATGTTTCATTTAAGTAACTGTTAAAGCTTAAAAGCAAAGATTATAGAATATAATACAACTTTGTGTAACAGAGTTTTGTTTTCCCTTCTTTCCTTTCGCACTGATAATCTCACGAGCCCCGTGCTTTATCGCGTGACCCTTTGAACTGAGCCCAAACCCCAGTTTGAAAACCACAGCACTAATTTGAGAGGTCTAAGAATAATAAACGGACTCCCAAGATCGGAAGATCACGCAAGGATCCATCTTGCCAGACTTAAAGTTATGTGCTTGGGGCTGCACCGCAGTGGAGCCACTGGCAGCTACGGGCGTGGCTTAGGTGTAAATACAGCGAGACATGACTGACATGACAGTTTGCATGTTCTCCCCACGTCTGCACGGGTTCCCTCCGGGTTCTCCAGCTTCCTCCCACAGTCCCACAGGTCTCAAATTGCCCGAGGGTGAGCATGACTGGTTGTTTGTCTCTATACGTGAGCCCTGGGACTTGGATGGATGACTATTTGTTGGAAAACAACTATGGTGGCTCCTAAAGAGTTTATCATAGATGGTAAACGGTTTTTGTTCTTCTACCAACTGACTTTGCCTAACTGATCTAACTGGCTGAAGTTAGAATGACACAGCTGGCGTGTCAGGTTATGCATGAAAAAAATATCCAAGATTTCCAAAGAAAAAAAAAAGAAAAAGAAAAAAGTGAAGTAGCAAAGCTTTATTCTGGAAACAACACGTATAAACTTGTGAAGCAGATTTTCTCTTCTTTCTGATTTTGAATGCAGGACTTTCTACTTGTAATGGAGTATTTTTTACACTGTTGTAATGGTACTTACAATGAGTTCCACCACTGACAAAAACAAGTCAGACAAACAATCCAGTCCAATAAATCAACCCCTGACCAGAAAACACTTACAGTCACAATGCTGTAGTGGTTGGGAAAGGTCTTTGTGGGATAGACAGGCCTCATGTATGGCGTTGTAGTTCCAGCATTTCCTGCAGCACAGTAATATTCAGTCACACCACGACGCATAGCAAACCACAATGAGTTGTGGAGTCAGCATTGTTGGCGACTTACGTAACTTGTTGATGACAGGAAGTCGACTGCCGTGATCTTTCAGGTACTTGGCCCTGAAACCGTCCAAGGACACCAGGATGAGAGGAGACCTGGAAAAACTGGACAGGAAGACAGGAAGGAGAATGTTTTAAGAAGACAGTGAGGTGGGTTTGTCAATGAGAAATGGAATAATTCCTAAGCAGCATGGATATCTTTGGCACCAGTGTGCAGTAATACAGTAAGTCAGTGTAGCGAGTACACAAAGCAGCTCTTTGAGCAGACAAACACAAAAAGTCAGACCACACAAACACACAGCGGAGAATGGGAAGAGAAATGTAACTCCACACCGAGTTAACAGCGAGTTAAGTTTTAATCAGGAAATTGGAAGAGCCAGTCCTTTTTTCCATTTGCCTTTTTTCATTTACCAAAAAATCTGAAAAAAAAAAAAAAAAAAAGAATCGCACAATAAGACCAAATGACAAGTTAAAATAAAAGTGTGGTTTGCCAACAGAAATGATATAAACAAACCCACAAGAATCAGTGACTTTGATTAAAAAAAATACAGACAGACAGATGTTTTCAAACCAAAAATAGCTTCATTTGGAGCCACGGCTTTTCTTTTCCATACTTTAATGAGTCTGTCTGGGGTTACTCCCTTACCAAAGCAGAAACACACACACTCATACATTTACTCACACACACTCACACACGCACTCACAAACACATGCTTGATTAGTCATTGCCTTGTTTCCACGGAGACGGTTACTTTTTTCCACCGTTGTAAAAAAACAAAGCCATGTGTTTGGTTTATTCACACGTTTCTAAAAAAAAAGGGAGACTTTCTATTTTTCCCCTGCAGTGTAAGATCCACTAAGAGCCGCCTGCTGGGAACAACGGCCTCCACTCAACGAGTCAACTGTGGGTGACGCAGCTGAAAAGCTTAGTTCTCAGCCACAAATCACGCTGAAAGATTATACCAAGAGGAAAAGAGGAAATGGTGCCAGCTGTGATGTGAGGTATTACTGAGACCACATCAGTTCTCAGACTACAGCAGCAGAACAAGAGGATTGTATTACCCAGGTGGACACTTTGGCTGTTGGACTGCTTCATCGGTCTGCTGTAGCCAGAGTTCCCCTCCTGATGGAAAAGAAGAGTACTGTCAGTGAAATAAAGAAAAACCCAGTTTGCATACAGTTTATCGTGAAGGAACTAATGAGCCACACTTATTTAGGATGATAAAGCTTTAGAAGTAGAAAACCTGATTTCAATCCTTAAATATTTCTTTATAACCATAAAAATTCATCACCAAAACAAGCCCAGCCCTGCTGTTTACCATCGTTACTGCCATTCACCCTTAAAATATGCTTTTCCTGTCGCTGTACAGGTATAAATCTTATCGAGCCTGCTACTGTCAACCAGCAGCTATGTGTCAAAACCACAAACTGGGGCTATAATTAGCCACTTTTCTGCTTTTTTATTTTTGGCACAGCAGCTGCTTTTGCATTTGGGGGTGCAGGGGTGGGGTGGGGTCAACATTTGAAAAAGACCTCAGAGTGTTGCGTAGTTTTTGACAGCCAGAGGAGGTCGAAAGAATTTGGCTAAAAGTTTTCAAATCCATGCAGACGCATCCAAACCACTTTTCAGCAGAAAAGGCAGTTTATATTTACACCATATGCCAACAAGATCTTGTGTCATCATGTGTTAGTGTGTGTAACTCCTCTTTAAAGTCTTTATTTGTCAAGATTTACTGAGGGTTCGATACTCAAAAACTGATCTGCCTCATCAGGACCGTGTGGTTTTTCCAACTGAGCCTCTTTTTAAATATGATTGAACACGGCCCTACGCACCACCCCCCCCCCCCCCCCCACCCCCACCCCAACAACGCCCACTCTTCAAACTCATCATTTCATCTGCCTCATGAGCCTCAGAGTCATCATCTGGCACCGTCACCACCACCAGAGCCCGGACTCCATGTTTGGATTATCTCACTGCTGCTCAGGGCAGATGCGCCTCGATCACAAATCTCCCTGTTGAATATAAGCGACAGGATTTATCCATTTCTGTCAAAAAGTCTTGTGTTTATGTAGGAGCCCACACTTCATTGTTCACAGTGAGAGGCACTGGGCCAAATAAATGGGAGTACTGAGCCATTTCAAAGGAGTACAACAGGAAGTGAAAGTGCAGTAATGCAACTTTGTCCCCCACATATTCATATTCACAGAGAGAGAGAGAGAGAGAGACACAGAGGGTTTCCTGTGGGTCCTGGCCAGTTAAATCTTTCCACTGTTTTGTGGAGCAAGACGAGAGCAGAACTCCGAGAAAAACATGAATGTGTTGGAAGAAACGGATAACAGAACAGGCAGACTCCATGGACAAAGACAAACGAGTTAGAAGTTAGGCTGGAAACAAAACAGGGTGGAAAAAAGAGCTTTTCTAAAACAGGTGTGACCATACGATTAGCGACCATCTCATAGTTTCAACGACCTCAGACTTATTTGACAGACTTAATGTGAGCCAGTGTAAGTGACATACAGGGAGCTACTGCATCCCAGAACATGAACAGATTTATGAAAACATGTTGGACACTCAGGGGCAGTAAATACTAAATCGATATACGTGCTTGTGAACACTAGGAAAAAGCTGCTTACTTTTTCACATCCAGCAGACGCATACCAGCACGAGCATTTAGGGTCGTATTTCTGATCACCTGACGAATCTAAGCCAAATATTTACTTCAGCTCTACACCGACACCTGAGGCAAACGCTCCTCTGTGTTCACCAGCTAGTTGCTAGCTTTGTCCATCTGCTGCGTAGTGCTGAGCAGACAGCATACTGTGAGCTTAAAAGCAGGAAGTGACGGCGGTGAGAGCTGAGAGACTGAACAACGGCAGAGCTGCTGGCAGTAAAAGCAGAGAAACCAAATGGAGCCGAGGGGAACTGCAGAGTCAGACGACAGGTCAGCACCACGAGTGAACATTATTACAACACAATCACATATCATGTGACATTTGACATTTTTCAAGTTCCAAAATCGCGTCCTTGTGTTAATTAATCATTATTAAATAAGAAAATCGCTCCCTCTTCTCTTCCTGTGAAGTGTAAAAAAAAAGAAAAGATGGCTTATGTTGAAAGGCTACATACAGTAAAAACCCTTAAAAACTTAAAAAATAGCTGAGTAATCAGCTGACACCATCAAAACACTTTCAGAAGCTTTCAGAAACCAGATAACTGAACATCTAAATCAAAGTAACTAATAAATAAATATGGGAGTGATCATATCTACTGTAAAATAATAAAAGCGGGAGTCATTTTTATTTTTCAGCTCATGTTTTCTCTCAAAGTGAGTAATTCCAGATGAGAAGCTGACTGGTGGAGGCTGCACAGCCATCAGCTATCACCACCAACGATTACTTCAAATGAAATCAATACCAGCGCTGACTGACTCACTGGTCGACCTCTACTATTAACTGCTGTTTCTGTGTACTTTAAAGGGTGAAAAAGACACACAAAACATCTAAATCTAAACAGAGGACAATGCTGAGCCGTCATTTTGGCGACAAAGTGTGAGATGAGATCAGGTACTCAAGTATTTGTCAGACACTAAACAAACACAGCGTATCCTCTTTTGTTTTCTCCTGAGCAGCTCCCAGAGCATTTCGAAACAAACTCCTTCTCAAGGACATTCCCGCACACAAGGTGACTCCAGTCAGGAAACTTTCACCTTTCAAACAACTGCCAGCACATCTGTCAAGTCTGCTGCTGCCTGGACACATGACAGAGGGAGTCTTAGCAGGTCAGTGAGAAAGCCCCTCCTCACTGCCTCTCAAGGCCAGCACCGTGGTTTGGACCGAACACGGGGATGCTCCGTCCCAGGAGACAAGTAGCTGTGGTCTGTAATTCACGGGAAAACCCGATCTCAGTGTTTTATGCTGCATACTGTCAGCCTCTAGGAAGAAAAAAAGGGTTATTTTCACTTCTTTTCATCTGTTTCCAAAGGCCTTACCAAGAAAGCAGCCTTATGAAAGATGACGAAGAAGTTCCAACAAAGCTGCATGGATGTAAAAAAAAACAACAAAATATGAGTCTGGGTGAGTGAAAAGTCAAAATCTGTTCGTCCCATGTGGCTTTCATTTTGGCTGGGTAGGAAGCATAAGTTGAAGTGAAATGCCACAGCAGTTGGAGCACCCCGCCCAGGCTTGGACAGTTGCCCACAGTCACCACTGCTGCCCCTGATATGGAAAAGGAGTGTCTCGGCACAAAGAGCGTACTGACGCCACTGCCCACGTCTAACCAGGGGGAACCTATAGCTGTGGAAAAGGTGTGAACTCGGGGTGAACATTCCTGTGTCGCTTAAGTGTGTGTGTGTGTGTTTACAACGTGTTTGCACAGCCCTGACAGATACGTCCTCTGAACAAATCATATGCAGGGGTTAACATTCGCCTCTGTGTCTCTCTTTCACTGGCTGGCTGGTAACATGAGCCTCCTTCACTGCTGCTCTAAATACTGTAGTTTGGAGCTTCCGAGGGATCTACAGTGGGACGTAAGGCCCAAGGCCCTGCATTAGTCACACTCTCTGGTAGCCCAAACAGCATGTTTGTAAGCCTCACAGTAGCAGGATGCGGGCTTCTTTTATTCCTCTGCCCACTGACAACTTGTGGTGCGTATTTTCACCAGCTTTTACTGAATTACTGCTCTAAAATGTAACCTGAGGAGGTTATTCCTGTCTGTCTGTCTCTGTTGCAACCCAAGCATCTTCATTCACTGTCTGTCTTAAATCTGTGTGAGCTGTGGCATTTTTTTAAAGGGCAAATCTGTTTATTTCCTGGAGTATCACTGTGCAGATTTCTAAGCTTAAATGCATGTTTGTGTATTTTCACGTGGATGCCTTTCCAATTATCCTCATCCTATGCGCTTTTGTCTCCAAGCTGTTTCCTGCCCATTCATTCTGAGGTAGCAGTGTGTGCTGTTGTCTGCTAAAATGCTTTTCCTGTGATAACACAGGGATGCTTCTTCACAAATTCTATGCATGTGGACTTGATAAACACTGACCCTCTAATTACTGTAAAACACACAGTCTGCAAAACTCATTTCCTTTAAAATTGAAAGATGCCACGTCCTAAGTAAACAGATTTCTCACCAAACCTCCTTGTAGTCTAAAAATATGTTGGCTATGCTCCTTTGCTCATAAATCACTTACCATTACTTACTAACCATTTGTTGTAAAAACTTAAGCCTTCATATACACAGTCGCTTACTTCCGTCCTTATTCCTGCTTTTCCCTGGCGAAGCTGTCAGTTGCCAAATCACTGGCAGCAACGTGTACTGAGTCCACCTTTTACTTGGGAATATTTTCGTTACATTCACAGCCGTCCTTTTGTTGGTGCGTGAGCTACACACAAGATGCTCTATTGATACCAGTGGTCAGTGACTCCCCATGTTACCTCCAACTAAACTGTAGCTGAATCCTGGCACCCACTTATAAAAAACCCTCCTCTGACAGCTGATGGATACGTGCTAAAAATAAAAAATAAAAAACATGCTGCGGCAGAAAAATCAAAACAGTAAAAAAGGTCATCAGCGCTCACCGGTGCTATCGCTGCTCTTTCTCAGGGAAAACACCACAGCCAAGATGACCACCAGTAAGCACAGCAGCAGAACCTAAAACAGAGAACAAACGTTGGGATGTTTGTTAAAGCTGCTGGAGAAGTTCATAAATCATGTGCAGCTATGTTTAGATTGAACTGTTGGTGAAAAAAGGTGAAAAAAAAAAACAAGAAATAAAACTTAACAAAGTCAAACAACCTATGCTGAATTATGATCAACATGCAGTGATTGCTTATGCTCTTCAAACAATGCAATGTTGTTACAAATGATGGCCGACCACCACTTGAGCTGATAGATGTTAGTGACTTAATGTAAGTGAAGTGTACAGTATTCTGAACGATCCTGCCGTGCATGCCAGCTCTCTGGACACACTCTGGTGTCAGCTACATGCCTTTTAACCAAAATACAAACTCATAGGAACAGACTTCTGTTGTGTCCCTTGACAGAAGACATAAATCGGGGCTTTTTGCAGCTCATGAACACCTCCTACAAGCACTACAACAGAAGGTGTGCTGTACAGCAACAACGCAACAGGAAAAAAATCTCTCTGGCTGTTGGATGGTCCAGCATGTTGGACCAGACTGAAATATCTATGCTACTGTTGGACAGACTGACCATGTAATTGTGTACAAACATATATGGTCCCCAGAGGATGGATCCTAGTGGCTCACACACACACACACACACACACACACACACACACACACTGGTGGTTGGAAGAAATTTGAGGTTCACTGGACACTTCGAGATGAGGACAGATGTGTCAAAAAACTATCGAATGGATTGCTGACATTCCCATGTTTTAATGGACATTAGTAAATGTTAGAATGCTAACATGATAAACTAAGATGGTGACTACTGCAAACTTTACGCTCTAAACATCACCATGTCCATTTTGAACATGTCAGCATTCATTCTGTTATAATTGGCCTTTACTGTGTACACCTTAGATTTGTATTTTTCTACTGAACTCATGTAACCTACTGTGTGTCCTTGGATGTACCCACAAGATCCTCTCTAATCTTTCTAGGTCTGCTGCAGCAGGTACACGCCCCAATAACAATAGCCACACATGCTCGATGTCATGTTCCAGGAAGTGCACATAAACAGTGGTTGGCCTGTTCACCTCAGACACAGCTGGCCAATGACCCTCGGCTGCGAGTAAGTCCAACCTCTGTACGGGGCAGACCCAGCCCAAGAAGATGAATGTAAACTAAAACCGGATATCCGTGAGAGCTCCTTCACTCCGAGCCCAGCGCTGCCAGACTTTACGTGTGACCTAAATAAATTGTACTTCTGTGAACTGAAGATCTCTTGTTTCGGTCTGTTCTTGGGCTTCCAATTAAAGAATCGGGCTAACAAATTCTTCATTCTTTTATTTGTTTTATTGGACAGCTATACTCGGGATGTGCTAAAGATCTTGCAGAGCGAAGGGATTTATTTCCTCAGTCCTGCCCAGTGTGATCTAACCATTTCCATCTTCCCCAATGCACCATCTCCAACTGTCTAAATGTTGGTCTTGGCCCTCTTGAAAAGTCAAAGGTGCCTGAAGGCCTATGTGCTACTCGATAAAGCGCTTGGCTCATATCTGCCCGTTTGTGCTATCCGTTTTTAATTAGTGGGGAGTTTCAAAGAAGTCTGAATGAGTACAGTTAGAGGAGGGGCGTTCAGCAGTTCTGTCACTGCTGCTTATTTTGAAGCCCCTGCAAAAACCAGCAAAACCCGTCTTTTAATTAGCATGCAGTTAAAATGAGGCGTGTTGCTGCGCCTGATTTGTGTAAAGGAAGTGCATTTCTCTTATTTTCTCACTTTAACCATCTCGTAGACCCTCAGGTTTTTCCCGGGTCCAACCGACAGACCCAGAACCACAAGTGGAAGAGGAACTACAAATGCTTACTGATCTCATGACACTGACATCTTAAACAGAAAACAACGATTCAAATGGGAATCTCAACAGAAAAAATATTAACAGACAGCACTAACTTTTTTTAATAAAGTTTCATCTTATTCAGCTTTCCGGTCTTTTCCTCTCTGCGTTGGCATTGATCTGTTTTGGCTTGATAAAAGTAGATAAAGTGAAGCAGGGGAATACACGCCCTCTTCGTTTCCAAAGCAGACAGATGTATCTGTGTTCGCTTTTCAAAAGTAGGACTATAAAATAATACGCACAAATCCGAAACAAATTAAGCTGCCGCTGACATTTTTCTTGTCTGAAAACAAATTCAACCCTCTGACTCAACACGCGATGGGATATCTTGGTGCTGCAGTCCTTTAATTCCCTCACTTTGTGTGCAGTTGGTCTCAAAAGCAGGATTGTGGGAATCGCCACCCACAAGTAATCCATTTAGTGCAACTCGCATACGCAAGAATTCCTAGACGGCTATGAAAATATGCTGCAATGTGTGTGTGGTGTCTGGGTGTGTGCACTTATTTTCTCCAGCTATAGGTGAGAGGAGAGAGACAGACAGACCTGGATAGGACGTGGTCTTAGTGGGTTGGAAAAAGTAAACTGTCTGTCTGGTGGAAACCTACTTGTCTGCCTCCAAAACACAGCAGCAACCTAAGATTTGTCTCCGCTGTCTACACAACAAAGACCTGATGAGACTGCTGAGAGTCAAACCGGACGTGAACCCACGTGAACACAGCGGCACGAAAAACATCCCGCTGAAGTTTTTTTATTCTGCTGAAAAACCAACCTGCAGGTTAAGTTAAGCCCGCTGTTGCAATCACCCCTGAATAACTCCGCAGCGTGCAAATATCAGTACGAGGCGTATGGCGGCTGATGTATGACAGGCAGGACGGAGAATACTGTTGTCTAGACTGAACCACATGTGTATTTAATCAGCACCAAGCAGACAGCGACTGAAATCACCGGTTCCTGAGGTTTTAGCTGGAGCCTGCTAGTAAATACTCTGAGAGGTGTGTTTACTGTCAGATGATTTCTTATCTGTACTGTTTATAAATCAGAGGTGAGGCAGATTAGTGGCTACACAGAGCATGTTACTTAAAATGCACCATTTGGCCTCAAATACGTATTTATTGTTATAGTTTTAATGTAAAAATCCACTATAGGCCTGACCTCAGCTACAGGAAGGCAGTGTTAAATACACACGAGGACAATTTTCTTTCCAGGTCTTTAAACTATGGTTTTGGTCTTAATGTAAAGCCCCAAATGCATTCCAGATTTAGTTTTTCTGTGGTTTGTCTGAGCGTCTTGAGGAGTTGGGAGCAACAAAAGCTGCTGTTGTGTCTCAGCCTTTTTCCTCTGTGTGGCAAGAATAAATTTCAGGGGAATAAAAAAAAACAAAACAGTCTTTCTAATATCCAGGTCGTACGACGATGGAGAAGACGGAGAAGACAGAGCGAAAAGCAGCCGGGCTCGTTCCAGCTAATTTAGGTCCAAAAGCGAAAGAATTCGTCCTGCAAAAGAGGACACACCTACAGGCCTCTGTGAACACACACTCAATTTCCTGTTATTAATTAAAGGCAAAAAATAGTAAATAATTAACAACGCAGGGTACTCAAATGTGACGATGTCTCGCTTTTCATGCTATCACATTATGGTAAATTTCATTTCATTGGATTGCTAGTTGCACAGATCTGAGGATTACACTTTGTGCTCAGAGATGCTGTGATACTGCACTTTCCTTTTTTGGTTCCTGAATGCCTCGTCACCACCCCCACCCCACAACCCCTCAAACTTCATGGTAAAATGTCTGATACGGTATCTCCTGCGTAAACATTCGCTCTCTGACTTCTAGGCTGCCAAACTTTCAGGATGGGCAGTGGTCTCAAACAACTGCAGATCATCTCCACATGCAGAGACGCCTCTGTCTTCTTTCACTGGAGTGAAAACATTTTGTTTTGATTATTTCACAATGACGTCTGGGCTTTTTTTTTTTGTTTTTTTTGACAGCTGTGGATTAATTACACTGAGAGTTAAGGGTGCAGAAACTCTTCTAGCTGGAACCAGAGCATGTTTGGTATTTTTACTGTGTTTTTGGCTTGAAAAAAAAAAAAGACTGAAAGGATTATCAGATTAGTGACAGCTTTTCTCCATTTGCCAGTCACCTCATTGTTTCAGCTCAGAGAGCCACAACAAACTGGCATCCAAGTGAGTTCATGGACTCATTTCAAACTTATAGGCACACGTTAAGGCGCTGCAGTAACACTGTAAAGCAATATAAAGAGGCTAGAAATGACATTCAGGTGACTGTACAGTCTACTACACCACACAGATTCACTACAATACAGGACTTTCCAGGAATGCTGGAGTTTTTTTTGTTAATAGGGTTAAAAGGTGCAGCAATTTGTTTCAGTTTGGAAGCACTTTCTTTAAAAACAACAACAACAACAAAAACTTCAGCTAACAAAGAGAAGAGGCAAATAAGAGCAAATCGTGTTTGCAGGTTTGGAGAGGAGTTTAAGTGGTCAGGATCACCGCTGCTGAAACGTACCCCAATAATAATTTTGCAGTTATTCCTCTTCTTTCCACGGCCGGCGTCTCTCCGCTGACTCTCCAACTCTGTCGCCCCAAATAAAGACGCAGCTTGTTCAGCCGAGCGGTCCTCTCCTTTGGTGACTTCCATGCTGCTGAGCGCTACTAACTCCTGTCAGGGTCCTTTTTCCTGCAGGGACCGAGTGGCATAGAGAGGGTGACTCCGAGGAGGACGCGATCCTTCAGCTCCAAGTGTAGCACCGCCTTTTTCAGGGCGTCTCAGAGTTGATCAAGCAGCAGCACGCATGTGGTCGCTGGTTAAGGAAAGAGGAAATTAGACGTCAATACTCCGCTATTTTGGTTCAAGAGTCATTTTTCCGACGAAGTCTGCTCACCAGTCAGGCTCACACTTGGCCACTTCATGAAGGAGTTCATTTTTTAAAACAAACAAACAAAAAACAAAACATATCGGATGTCTGTGTTTGCACGTCTCTGAAAGGTGTCATCACATCTAATTTCTCAGCTGTGAGACAAGAACAAACGAACTATTTTAATAACAAAATGTGCTGTGCTGACACTGAGTGCTGCTGCCATGTTGTGGTCAGACTGGAGTGGTGCACTGGATTAAACAGTAAAAACTGTTCATATTCAAATATATTTAGTGTAGTTATGAAGATAGGCCCATTTGATTAGTTTGTAGAAAGAAAACATCTAATCTTACATTTGAAAAGCTGCAACCAATGAATGTTTGCCATTTTTATTGGAAAACATTACTTATCTTTTCTGTTGATCAATCGACTAACTGATTAAACAGTTTAAGCTGTAAATCGTTGTGTTGTCATGTCTTCCAGGCACAGATCACAGATCACAGATCAGAATTTTAGGCTAAGGGACAAATATGTTATTTGTTATATATACAGAGTCAGCCAAAATAATGTATACACACATCAGGGAAAAAACATGCATAAATATTTAATTTGTATAAGTACTTCTATAGATACTTGATAATAATAGATGATAATACTGTGTACTGTGTAATGTTTTCCCAGCAGATGGCATCACCCTTGTTTCCTGATGTGTGTATACATTATTTTGGCTGACTCTGTATATGTGTTTTTGTTTTTTAAGTTTAGGCTGGTACTAGTGGAATACCAGTAATGATTCTGAACTCTACCACTGAATATTTCAGCCACATGTGACAAAGTGTTCACAAACCCAACCAAACAGTTTGATCTTCCTGTGCCAAATTTATCACAGGTCATTTGTGATCAGTTTGCATCCTTTCCTGTGACTTATCATGAAAGTGATATGAAATTATAATGTACACTCAGTTCTAAATAAAGTTTTGCAGTTGAGCTTCATATTCAAACATCACATAGGTACTTTAGGACAGGGTATCATCAGATAATTTCCAATTCATGTGTAAATTAAAACAACTGCCATTTTTTCCCCCCAATTTGGTGTAGACACACAGCTGCAGTATAAAACCATCCACAAGATGGCGCTGTAGCAACACTGTTAAATTGACTCTCCACTGCCCTCCGTGTGGTAGAGATGTTTTCATAAAGCTTAAAGAAGTGCCATTAGCGCAACATGAGACTGACCCTGATCTGTTCCAGCTCTGTGAGGTCCACATCCTGTTGTGTCCTGTGGTGTGATAATGGAGATCACATGTGGCTGGCGCTCCTGACCTCTGACCCCTGCCTCGTCCTGCACTCCCGACCATCTCAGGGTTAACTGTTCTCACTCCCTGTTTGTCTTCGGCTCCTTGTAAATGCATATGTGTGTGTGTGTGTGTGTGTCCCCTAATATCAAAGTAAAGCTGATTTAGTGGTTTAGTGCTATCATTTTAAGCTGCAAGGGTATTTGTGCATGTCTCTGTGTGCGTTTTCATGTCTGAGTTTGGTTAAAGTGACTACGGGACATTGTGTGTGTGTGTGTGTGTGTGTGTGTGTGTGTGTGTCATGCTCGGTGAACTGCATGTCTCTCGGAGCAGATTGTCTCCCCACAGCTGTTCTCAACCCAGCTGGATGTTCCACTATGACCTTTAGCGTTGACCTGCACATGCAGAGCCTACTGTCCTCGTCTCACGTTCCTCCCCACTTCTTATCGACAAAAACACACTTTTCACGAGTCTCCCCTGACCTTTGGCCTGACTACATCAATGGAAAGGAAAATGAACCAAAGGCATGTGGAGCTTCGAGTATTTATTTTCATTTCAGAGGACTTAATGTTAAATTCTAGTCCAATTTATCCATCCATCTGCATCCAGGAGCCCATCCCAGCTGACCACACACACACACTCATGCGTGGGGACAATGTAGGGTGGCCAGTTAAACTAATCTGTGTTTTTGGGATTGTGGGAAGGAAGAAGCCGGAGTACCCGGAGAAAACCCACGCAGGCACAGGGAGAACATGCAGAAGGACTCATACCCAGACTCGGATCCAGAACCGTCTCAGGTTTGAAAAATTTAAATCAGTATGTGGTTTTTTTTTCTACTGTTCTAAAGAATCCTGAGAAAAAGTGGAAAAGGAAAGTATACAGTGTAGATGAAATAACTCCGGCTGCCCGTATGCAGTTTCCCCTAAGGAGCTTCAGAGTCAGAAAAAAAACGTTGTTTATTTCCCAGCAGTGTGTGACAGTGTCACAGGTACAACATACTTTCCATCTCCTTGTTCCAACACCCCGCTGAAACTAGTATATCACGTTTGTAACCAGGCAACATTAGCTTATACAGTTTTAATGGCTGCATTTCTGCCTCATATGGAGCTGCTGTGGGCATACGACCTTTAATTCACCTTAGGTCCAGAGGATTTCAACAGGATAGAGAATATTGGTTAGAATAGTGGAGGATGTTAAGAGGATAAATAACGTCTTGTTGTTAGGATGTTTTCACAGACTGCCTCTTGCATTTTTATTTACTGTGTAAGTCCATTATTGACGGGACAACTCACAACAAGCACGCAAAGTCAATCCCTTTATCAGCAACAGGTGATGCAGCAACAAGTGATGGAGTTATTATCACTTTTACAGTCTCTGCTGTCTGGGTCTGGTGCTCTAAAAATCAATTTGGTGTGACTGCTGGAAGAATTCAAAGCCCTTGGCAACACTTGAAGCAAAGTGTCTTGAACCCAGCCTGAGCCGTGACTTATGAATAACACATCGAGGAGGACCAGCAGTCGGTGTGCTTAAAGAATTCATCAGCTGACAGTTATTGGCCCGTCTTCCCCATGAGATTTTCTGTAGGCGCTTGTAAATCTGTCATGAATTATTAATTCGACACACACAATCCTCAGCACATTATATTGAAAGCTCCTCTCCTCTCAGACTGCCACCGACTACCTGTCAAGCAGGATTTACAGTAGAGCTGAATGTCTTTGGTCTGCCGTTTGCTTTTGTTGTTGTCCTGAATTAATGAGCCCCTTTCAAAGCTTTTGATATGCACTCACCCACAACCGGAAAATAAAATATTGCTGCCCGCCTACTGACTTTATGTGTACATGTTTTTGACACTCCTGTTGTTGCACGGGACAACAAAATATAAGTCTTACATTTTTTTTGTCTTATAAATGGGCTCTGTAGAGTTACTGGGCTGTGTAATGTGAGAATGAGCTTAATCATGCCTATTTCAGTCTGTACAAGAACATAATTAGGGTGAATTATGGTGTGTGCAGTTGGCAGCTTCACGATGTGAACATTTGTCTCACTAATGACGCAGTGAATATGCTGAGGTGGCATTTCGCCGAACACCGTGGACGTTGTCAAAATTGCTCTTTTATCAAAGTGAGAATTTCCCTAAAAGTCTTCATGTAGACTGTTTTATCAGAACACAGATTAGTTTCCTACCAAAATGAGACATCGTTTGTACATAAATCCTGTGCCGTGATTTCACTGTGGTTCATGCTGTTCAGAGTTTACTGACATATTTCATGACAAAGAGTCCCCAGTCATGTTAGCTGCTTAGCTGCTTTTACTTTGAGCTAAATGCTAATGTCAGTAAGCTAACAATGCTAACTGAGGTATTAGCTGACATGATGTTCACCATCTCAGCTTATTGTCAGTGGTGGAACTATTCTGATCATTTACTTACATTAAAGTACTACTAGAATTAAATTCTGAACATACTCCAGTACAAGTCCTGCATTCAAAACATTACTTAAGAAAAGTGCTTCTTATGCATATAATTGTTGAAGGTTGTGTGAATTCATGTCCTGTTTTTTGTAGTTTAGTTTACACCTGTGCATCATATTCTGTAAGATCATCACATGTTTGTAACGTGTAACGCTACGTATACACTGTTTTCTGGCAGAGTAAAACTAAAACACAACTCGTCCGCTGGCAAAGAGGTGAATGTCACTGCAGCTTTCTGTCACTTGAACAGGATATATTTTGGGAAATGTACCCCATTGCAGAGAGAACAGCAGGACACCACGTCCATACGGTGCACAGTGACAGTACACTAAAACAGACAGCGGTGTGCCCACATCCCTGCACACATAAACATATCTGTGGAGGACTTATGGCCAGCATCTGCAGCTGCACACATTTTCAGCCCGGAATTAAATCCTATCATGCGGTCTGCCAACCCCAATCAGTAACTTCTTACCTATTTTTTACACCTTGCAGTCATACTCAGTGTTCTTTTTCAGCTTCTTCAGTCCTCTGTCTCCTGGACCCGAACTAGCGGTTACGTCAACTTCTTCCATCCCATCAGCCATCAGAAAGCAACAGCGGCCTTAAGGTCACATGAGGTTTTTTTTACTGCCTGGATTCAAAATATACAAACGGAAGTACTGCAGTACCTTTTTATTTTTGGCGGAACACAGAGAACAAGGCTGACTGATAACAAAACGTGTTTTTCATGTGAGGAAAAAAAAAAAGAGCGGACGTGGTGTTTCTTCCAGGCAATCTCCGAACATTCGGTGCTGCTATTAAACAAGGTGACGTGTTGAACTTGTTTGCCACAAAGGGGAACAGGACAGAAGTGCAATCAATTGCAGGCAGCAACAAGTGTGACTCACTCACACAGTCCTTTATGAACAGTACATGTGGGATATTAGAAAGTAAAGAACATGTAAGAAGACTTCTTGCCTCTAAACACAAAGCAAGAACTAAACATCAAGATTTTTACAGATTTTATCAAAGACACTTTAGCTTGATTTCCTCGTAATTGTTTTACACTGTACTTAAAAGACATCACTTATCCATCTTTTTTACTTATATTTTCTACTGATCAAATACAAGTTTGGCCACAGTGACGCAGATCTCTTGCCATGCTAATGCTGACCATCCATTTCCTCTTAGTTATGTTAAAGCAGTATTTGCTGCCATTTGAAAAATGAGGAATTAACAAAAGTGTTGCGACTGACTTTTTCTGTTGTTAGGAGGTGTCGTGTTGTCATGCCATTCAGAGAAAATCTGAAATACATTTCAGAAAAATGTGGAAGTGAATACCGCAATGAAACAGCTGATTGGACAGTTGAAATTCAGCGCAACACTGGAGACAAAAATGACTGAAAATGGTATGTAACCACCTCAATTAATCAGAATTCTCAACGCTGATATTTACAGAAATTCGGTTAACATCCTCTTAACAAGAAACATCTGAGGAACATCTACACAAGAATAAACATTTTTAGTTAGTCTGAAAGATAAATGACGTGGGAGGTGCCCTAACAGGCAGTCTCATGTCTAGTCAACGGGAAGCTAAGCTGGAAATGCACGGAGCTGTTAAGTGCCTCATTACTGTGAGTCAGATGTGTCGCTCAGTGGGGCACCGAACCGCCGTGCAGCACGAACCCCAAGTTTACTCTCTCAATCGTTAGCATCAATATCCCAGGATGACCGGCCCATCAGTCGCTGTACCCTCAGAGCACCTTAGGAGGTGAGGAAAAGTTGTCACTCACTCTCTCTTGTGCATTTATTCTCTTGTTCTTATTAAAGAGAGCTATTTCAGACTTCACTGAATGTAGAAAAATATCCTAGATTCAAACCTTAACTGTAAAAACTTGAATAAGGGAAATTAACACAAGATAATGGTTATGAAAAGATAAATTATTGCTAATAACTTGGCTGAAATTATATCTAATTTTATAAAGAGCTGCTTTAATGCTTTGGTTGATTATGGTTTGATTATTCCTAAAGGGCTCCTGGTGTCCTCATTTACTCATTATCTATAATTATATCCCTGGTATTTGTGTGCCATTGATCCATTGGTCCCTTTTGAGCTACGTTAATAACTCAGAGCCGATAGGTGACCTTTCACATTTAAGGTCTAATGAGGGTCATGCTGTCAATGTTTATTGTTGAACTATGGGGAAACAAGCCGATGACAGGGTGGGTAATCGCTGCTGAAATATTCACATAGAGAGATGGGTGTTATGTAACAACACATCAGACATGTGACTGCGTTCATTAGAGTGGATGGTGGTAATGCAGGCAGCAGGGATGATTTGGGCCAGAGAAACACCGTGGGATGAGATGTCAGTGTCAGACTGTCGGACATTTGTGTGTATTTTTCAATTTTCTGACATTTTTTGATACAAAAGGATTAACTGACAAAAAGATCAACAGATTATCTGAAAATGAAAATTATCGTCACTTGCAGTCCTCATTTATAACTAGACATTATCACGCAAATCACGGGTCATATTAGCAGTTTGTGCCATTGTTTGCTTATGTCGTTTAATATTTGAGATATCCAACTTTTTTGCATACGCTGCAAACTGCACGCAAGTTTGTTTTTGATAGACTGGCTGGACCAGACAGTGGAAGGAACACGTCTATGCACAGTGCCAACATTTATTCTAGTGTCTAGGTCGTATGATTACTAAATAAAGTTTGCTTTAGGGTTAACATAAACAATAGCATGGGGCACAGAGGTCCAATAGAACGACTCACAAAATGATCAAAGGTCTTCAGGTCATAGGTGGACGCTTGTGAACCAGAACTTTCTGACCAGTCAGGGTCTCACTCTCCAGTTCTTAAAAAAACAGTATCTACATATATCTAATATCTAATATTTACACCACAGTATGTTGCTGTCTGCCATCTGCTCAACCTGAAGCACATTGCAGGTGTATAGCACTCACTGGGGGTGTCGAGGCTAATAAATAGATTCACCTCTAATTGGAGGGCTGTTTGGAATAATTACCAAATGACAGCAGGAGCAGCAGCAGAGTTATGTAGGCAGGGCAAATGATGGGAAAAATGAAAGGCTTTAATTGAATGTCAGCAGGAAACTGTAGGCTACATTGAACCTCGCGTAATGAGATGCAGGCAGCTGAAGGGCACCCCTCCCAGGATGTGTTGCTTGTAGGGGCGAGGAGAGGCTGCAGACTCTGAGGGGTTTGGGATGGCTCCCCTCTCTCTGGCATCGCCTTAATGATGTCCTCATATCATGGCATTATGTAATGTGCTCGCCAGTGATGTTTAGTCAGCCTTATTCACCCCAAGCCCTTCCAACGAGCACAAGAGCTAACATGTGTAGCTAATATGCTAGCAGTGCGTGCGTGGGTGTGTGTGTACGGCTTTATATGAATCTGTGTGTGTAATGTTTGTTACAGATTTGGAGTTATTTTCCTCTATGTGGTCTCAAAATCAGTTTAAAATTATGTATGAGATCCTGTAGATTTTTGTTTTACCTCTGAGTTTTCCAAGTGTTAAAGAAAGTGAAGTGGGAATTTGTGAAATTCCCACTTTTATTTCATGTCACAAAAGCACTGACCAACCAGTAACCAGTTTAGAGACGCTAAACTGTTCTGGAGAATCGACGCACAGAAACACACCATCAGTTTATTCTCTCCATCTGCTGATGAGTGTCACACAAACATAATTTTAAATTCTTTCAACAGATCTTTTATAGATTTAATTTATCCAGCACAAGTTGCCATACAGCAAACGACCTCTATCATGCTGGTTTGGCTAAAGAAAAACAGAGAGGGTGGGGGGTGCCCATGTTTCAAGTTAGAATAACACGCAAGCCTTGATTATCCAGTGGCTAAGGCTGGCAGCTGTGCCAGGATCCAGCTATTTTTCTACTGATAAGCAGCTAGATTATAAAATCATGTTAAATTTGTTTACTTTGAATCATCTTAGTGGCTTAGGGCTTAAGATGCTGACCACGAACTGTGACGTCAACCAGAAAAACGCACAAATGCTAACGATAAAATGATTTGCTTACTTAAAGGTGGCTGGATGCACAGCAGATGAGGGTTATGCTGTGTGTTTCGACCCCCATGCGCCCCAAAGCAGGAGGGAAGCTTTTCTAACTTTGCTGAAAGGTTGCATTTCTTCTCCCAGCTCGGTTGAAGTTAGACGCACTGCCTGTGTCTGTCGTTTCGCCACCTAAACTTTTCGCCGAGCGCCTCATTATCCGGGTGTCCTTGCAGATCACGGAGGGCGCCTGTTTTCGTGAGAGGGGATGAAGCACAGATAAATCACAGTTTAGAAATGAGCAGCAAATACACTGTGACGCATACACATATTATGTCTGCTTGACTCAGCTTTAGAGCTCAAATAGACATTGCACAGGACTTTATTTGTACAGTTACCAAGTGCCATTTTGCAGTGTTACATGGTTTACAGAGGCCAGTCTGGAGATTCTCTCTTAGTTGGGTCATTAAAAACTGACTATGAATTAAACCAGATTATAAATAAAACAACAAAATCGATACCTACTTATCAATAACCTACTTATTCTTCCTCAGTGGATACTCACCAGTGGGAACTTTCGTTTCGCAGCCGTGTACGTTTTGAGATTCTAATTCTGAACACCCAGGAGGTTCAGAAAGCACATCAAAGCTCTGACTTCAGTGTGGACTTTGCAGCCTCTCCAAAAAAATCGCAGTAATGAGGGTCCAGGCTCGATCCCTGCTCAGACCGCCGGGGGTCAGAATGTGCCACCGGAAAATTTTGTCTGATGGGTCAGTGGCTGCAGGAAGTGCTCGGGCTCATGAGGATATATTGCTGATTACTACTGATTATTGGAGGACACGCAGAGAGCTGAGCAGCCCGCAGCCGAAGCCCTGAAGGTCTGCAGGACTCGACAGCTGAGACCAAATCTTTTATTTCAGCTGGTGTCCCAACCTGAGAAATACATCATATATGGTCGTTACGACATCAGGTGTGAGCAACTGCGACAAGTAATAGATAAGAGGATGTTGTTCTGTATTATCATCAAATCCCAAGAAAAGACTACTGGATGACTGAATTTCCCTTGGGATCAATACAGTCATCTATCCATCTATATGATGCACTGACTCAGGAACTATAAAACTTTGTTGCTAATAAACTATAAAAGAAAAACACATCAGTGAGCCACGTTATTGAACTGTGTGACATGTTGCTTCATTATCATGAACGCGGGCACTGCAGTTAATTTTGGATTTATCCTACATGCACATTGCTGCTGTAAAAACTTTCCAGAGCACAAGATGTGTATTAATCCGCAGCTGAAAGTAGTCCCCAACACATGCAAATTTTAGTACTGTTTAAAACATGCGGTGATCAGGAAATAATCGAGGCTTTTCTTGAAAATGAAAGTAGCCTATCTTCAAAGATTCACATTGTCAGTTGGAACCCCCTGACTTGGGAATAAAAGAATCAGAAAATACTGAGAGAAAAAGCCTTTGTAGAGATGAAAAAGGGCGTACTCCCTTAGTCTTTACCTTCCAAAGAGCATATTTTGAAAGGCCACATTTTTGATCAAAGTGTCATGGATTAATTGACGTATTGATCGAGCCGAGGCATCCAGCATTTCAGTTTGTGAGGAGAGGATTTATGCAGGCTCAGTCACGGTTGACTTGACTGACCTGGTTATTGAAGCCGGAGCTATTTTTGGCCGGGCTCACAGTGTGGAACTTAAGATTGGCCAGGATCTATCGGTTAATGACACAGCAAGTGAGGTGCAGCGCGGGATGTCATCATCCGTCGCAGGCTGGTATGAGTACGGTTATGGATGGGTTTAAGGGAGTCAGGATGTGTGTAAATATCTGTAATGACACACTGGAGAATGAACAACTGGAAATGTACGTTTTTTTTTACCAGAAAATAAAAACATTTTATTACCTACAACAAAGCAATGGAAATAAAGTCTGCATTCTATACATGTTTGTTCATAAGAAAGCAATTCAGCAATGATGAAGGAATAAAAAAAGCAATGAAATCATACCAGGATTGCCTTGACCTCCACATAGCATCCTTCCTCCGTCAAACAGAATCTCCATCTCCCAGTGACGTACAACACATCAGGGAACCACTGACTGGAAACCGGTGACACTGAAGGTCATCAGATTTGGCCCCGTTTAGACTTTCACTTGACATTTAGCCTCTCTGCGTCAAATCGCCATCGTCAAGTGTTTACTCTTTCAGCTTAAACACGCACCAAATTCACTCCATACGCAGCCGCTCTCGCAGCTAAATTGCCGGTCAGTGTAAACACGCAATCTTTTAACAAGGTTGGAAAGTTTCATATGTAGTTTATTTGCTCTGAAGTTTGTTATGCAGGGAGAAATGCAGGTCAAAGGGCAGACAGCTTGAGTTTTTCTTGGAACCAAAGTAACAGCTGGATTCTGTAAAAAAGTTTTGTGGTGAGTCATGTTGAGAGTATCACTCGTAAATGGAGAAGTTTCCTTTCGTTTGAAAAAAAAGAAAGAAAGAAAGAAAAATCCCTCTCACAGCAGTGAATGTGAATGAATAACAGGGGCTTTTTACCCCCAGCTGCTCTGCTGAAGAAGCTCAGTGGTCACCAAAACAAGGCTGCTGTATTTCACATCATCTCAAGGGAATTTATGTGATTTCCTCCAAAAAGCAAACAGTGTAATGTTATAGCTACTGAAACCTAGCCACCCAGCTCCCTGCTGTGTCTACTTTGTTTGGGAAGTTAGACCTTTTTTTAAAGGATAGTTTGGTAAGAAAACAGACTGTATAGACATAAGTATTTCAGGGGTTGGGCTCTGTGTTAAATACACAGACATCTTTGCTATGTCATGTCGGTGTCATTAAAGTACTTTTGTCTATATAGTGTAATGATAAATGTTCATCACAGTCTCCTAAAGCTCAAGGTGACACAATGAAATATAATAATTCACATTTACATATAAGAGGGGAATGTAGCAAAACCTCTGCTGAGAAAGCATTTTACTGCAGGGTGGGTGCTTTTATGTTGTTGTTGTTGTTTTAATTTATTTATTTTGCTGATAATACCTCAGTAGTGTTTTGAAGGCAGGACATTTACCTGTAGTGGCACAGTTTGTTGTTCTGCTGCCTTAAGTGAAGGTGTGACAAGCGCAGATAAAATATGACACATGCAACCAAGTAAAATGAAGATCACTTTGCTGTGGGGTTTACACTGGGACATACACAATATTTTCATATTCAGATGGGTGTGGAAGGAGGAGAGGCAGGGGAGGACGGGTGGATGGAGGGAGAGGGGAGGATTCCTGTAGTTGGAGGGAGGGAGGGGTGGTGCTGAATGAACAGCTCCTCGGCTCATAAAGTAATCAGTGAGTCTCTCTGCTCGGTCAGAGCAGCACAGCCATGAGCCAGCCGAGCTCCCCGTCCTCCAGACCCGCGCTGACACTACGCCCGTCCCCCTGACACACCACCATGAAGAGGCAAAACGTGAGGACCCTCGCCCTCATCATCTGCACCTTCACCTACCTGATAGTCGGCGCCGCGATCTTCGACGCGCTGGAATCCCAGAAGGAGACGAGCCAGAGGAGGGAGCTGGACCTGAGGAAAGCGGAGCTGCTCAAGACGTTCAACTTGTCCACGGAGGACTTTGACGAGCTGGAGAAGGTGGTGCTGCAGCTGAAGCCGCACAAAGCCGGGGTGCAGTGGAAATTCGCCGGCTCGTTTTACTTCGCCATCACTGTGATCACGACTATAGGTAGGAGAGCATCGCTGAGCTCGTCTGTGGAAACTCTGACTTTTGTTTAACTGAGGGGGAAAGAGTTGATATGATAGCAGCTGTGGCATACAAAAAGTCTTAAAATACAAGCTTAGATCAACATTATATTATAAGTTTGAGCAACAACCAAAGATTGAAGATATTGATGAACTCAGTATTAAGCACAGCAGGTGAAAAGTGACTCCTGCAGTTATTACAAATGTGGTATTAGATGTTTCCCTCAATAAAAGCCAAAAGTAAAATACTTTTAAGTATTCTAAACAAAATATACCAAAAGTTATTATGTATTCCATTATTGTTTCATTTCATACTGATGTATTCATTCATGTGTATTTCACTGCAGAGTTTTAGTCTCTAACTTATATACTGAGTAGTCTAGTCCATAACAATGCATCGTTTTCGTCTTGTGTGTAAAAATCAACTTTTGCTGTGAAAGTAGGAGGCTAACTATTGCTGCCAGGAAAAGGGAGCAGAAGAAGTGAAAAGTGAAATATTTCCTTCTGAAATGCGGTGGCATAGAAGTTACAAGAAGCACAAACTGGAAAAATGTACAAGTACCTCAAAATACCTCACATTCTTACTCTAGTCCAACTGTTGAATGGATGTAATCCACCACTGATGAAGACACTGATAACATGCTTACAGGTACATAACACAGTATTTTTTGCATTACAATGTCAAAAACTATTCATAAAATCACAATGAAGCACAACAGGCATTTAGAGAATATTCAGCCATAAAGTGTGCCAGCATCTTTCTTTAATTCCTGATTTACAAGAGCATTATGTGATTATAATAGTGACTGTAATAGAGTAATAGATAATCTTACATGATCTGAATACTGACCATCGCTGACACAAGTTTTTCTCATCAGTATTCAGTGTTAGTTGCAGTTTGAAACCTCATTCGCTGCAGTATTAACACTGTGCGTATAGCTCCACAGACTGAGCAGAGAGCTAAACACAGACAAATGTGTTGTCATCAGAGCCTTTTAGACATTTTTATATTTAATTAGCCTCAAATTCAAGTCTGCAGCAGCCACGTGAAGGGCGATAAAGGACAAGCGTCTCTCCAAATGTGAAATTTTCAGGGCTCGCCGGGAAACTTAAGTTATGAGCCATTCGTTTGCCTTTTGTCTTGTGTTCTTACTCATTATTCCTGCTCTGAAAGGCCCTGCAGCAACACAAAGCTCTCAGCTCTTTACTCACTTCGTTACACAACATTAGCCCGTTTGCTCATCTCTTTGCGTGACCCTCTGCTTGTAACTTCAACCCTAAACTTAACTTCATTTAAATTGTCATTCATGTTTGAAAATGAAGCTAAAAAAAAAGGAATTGGTTTGGGGGTCAAGTTGTTGTTTGCCTTAATTCATACTTTTTTGACAACATTACGCAAATTTTACCCATCGGCGACCACAGGGGGAACGAGTTGAAGTCGCAGGACAAGGGGAAGCTGAATTTCCCTTAACCTGAAGACATCATGTTAATCTGTGAGCTGCTTAAACATAGTGTAACAGGAGCACAAGTAGACACAGGGTCACGGAGATACAGGAACTGTACTCATTATTGCCAGTTATACAGCATCTATCCAAAGTTTGATAGCGTTGGCTGACTTAGACCACCATAAGCTACCGGTAGCACCAGGCCAAAGTAGGCTGTAGTGGCAGGAAAAATCTGAGTGCACTAAATTGAGAAATGGTGTATTTTGCGCACTCATAAATGCGCAGTTTCGCATTTGTAAGATACACATTGTGTTATGTGTTCATGCAAAAGTCCCACAGTCTCCTTTGTACATTTTGTTTTCATCTCTTGAGAAACCTTCCTTACCACCATCTCCTATCTGAGCCTTCCTGTGGTATTTAGTGACCGGGGCAGTTGTCAGTTGTGACCTGTGACTTGTAACCCTATCAGATGCAGGCAAATAATTGCACACCAACCCAACCCCGCGTTCTGTAATTGTGAGCCCAGAGGCTGCAACAAACACAGTGATTGGCGTTTCAGCCTGCCATTAAGTATTAATGACAACACCAGACCCTCTCTGTTTCACTGGCCTCCTGTCACACAACATTAACACTGTAGATACTGTACTGTACTGTATACAATATCATGACGCCATGACTTGCAGCAAAGTCCACACAGTGGGTCACAATACGAGGTTGAAACATCTAATTTGCTCAGTGAAGCTAAATCTGTGATTTATTTCAGTTTTTGTGATGGTGAACAGGCCCGTCTCTGTCACCAACTCAAGCATAAAAAAAACAGAGGTGAACCTCTGGCCTCCTGGCATGTTCTTTGAAATCATAATGAAGTCATTTTAGAGATGAGGATTTTATTCACCCTCAAGGTTCTAGGGTTGCTGTATGAAATATCAGGCTTGAATAAAACAGAAAAAGAGGGAATGAGTCAGTCTGAGGCCGTCCACTTTGAAATACATACTGTATGTAACACGTGGGCCGTCGATGACATGAGGACTAACAAAACCCTGAAAAGCTATGAATAAATATACATTTCAATTCACATTTCTGCACTACTCAACCTGCAGTGGAAAACAACTAACACATGACAAGAGCTGGCCCCAGCTTGCTCTACTAATAATTAAACATAAGTGTAGAAGGGAGGAGAAGCCGCAATCAGTAATCAGTCATCACTTTCCACAAAGGAAAAGGGGAGGCTGAGGGCAGGGTGTCCATTTACTCGCCAACTGTGGGGTGGGGTGAGGTGGGGGGGAGCTGAAGCCATGTGTGAAACATCACATGGGGGAGGGAGGTGGGAGGTGTGTGTGTGTGTGTGTGTGGAATCGGGGTAGCTTTGAGCGAGAAACCGCTCTCTCAACAGACTGAGGGAGTCTCCCTGCACAGTCGTGAAGCAGGCGTGACAAAAGTCTTGGGCTCAGGGTTGGCTTCTCCTCGTGGGCACAAACACTGTCAGCCACCTCCAGGGGTGCACATCTCGTCTTGTTGTTGCCACGTCAGTGTGTGTGTGTGTGTGTGAGAGAGAGACTGCAGCGCTTGGCGTCCATGCTGTAGTTGAAAGTCATCTAGACCATGTAGAGGACAAACACACACCATGAAAACACTGTCTCACAAATAAGACATGGCTCATATCCTCGGTGTGTTATCTGATGGGCTGCACGACATCTGATAATGGCAGGAACGTGTGAATCCAGGACATGTGTTGTTGTTGTTGTTGTTCCTCTTCTTGAGCAGCTGTCTTGTTTTTATACATGTTCATATCCAGTTGACTTTCTGTTGCACACAATATGATATCGGCAGGATGTTCATCGGCTATAAGATAAGTGAAAAGAAAAGTTACACAGATACAAACCGTAAAGAACAATTTGATTTCATTTGGGCAGGTTTTAATATTTCTTCTTCTACCTCAATGAATGTAAATTCATTTGTGGTGCTCACAGCATTGAAGAATAACACAAATTATCATTATTATTTTTTTTTCAAAAAAACTACTTTCTTGCAAGGAAAGTCTACAGAAGTCAGTCATATTGGATAATTTTGCTGCTCAGCAGCTTATGTCCAAATCACGTTCAGGGTCAATGCAAAATGTAGTTTGGCCTTTTTATAGCCAGCTGGAAAGCACATATGTAGCAGATTGGAGTTCATGTTTTGTTTCATACCTGAAATTAACCATCATAGCTGCCTAGCATCACCCAAGTACTCTAGTAACCACACCTTTACCATACATGAACAATAAAGTTAATTTACCAGAACCACAGCTGTTCCCATGCTGCAAGTCAGTCAGCGCTGAGTCTATATAACGATGTCATTCTAAATGGGACACAATATTCATTCATTTGAATGAACAGGATAACAACAATTTACAATAATTGCTGTTACAGTTTTGAGAATGTTTCACCCTACAGCAGCAGACTTGAACAACATACCATATGTCAAGGCAGCACAGTCAGCCATGTGGAACAGGAGAACTTCAATGAGGTGAAGAGGGAGAGACGCCGTCCGACCATGTGACCCCCGACCAGTTCATCATATTTTATAGTACAGCAGAGCAGCGGAGGTACACACACGTCACAGAGTGGACAAGCGGGTATAAGGGGTATCTGTGCGTCTGTTTGTCACTGATAGTAGAGACTCCAGTCTGCAGTGCAGATCGTACAGATCGGACTTTTACAGTAACATTAGCCTTAACGATCAAAGAAAGCTTCTGTGCTTCTGTCCATACCCCATTTTTTGTTGGGATAAGCCTGTGTATTACTATATATTCTTTACAATAGTAAATGTAAATTGCCCATTCACCCTAATTTAAACATAAAGAAATCTCTAATTTCTGGCGCTGTTTCATGGTGTCTAGCCAAGCAGTTTTGATTTTATGTATCTCTGAAATTTCTTCCTTCAGCGGTGGTGAACTGAATTTTATTTGTGATGCAGAGAAGGTAAAAAAAATTATAACAATGTCAGAGTTTTCTACCTAAATAGTAGCCCTTATAACAAGAAGTGTCTTCTTTGGATTAATGAGATTAATGAGGACGCTGAAAAACACGTTGATGTCAAATGTTTTGAAGGAAATTGTTAGTTACAATTTACCTTCATTGCATTTAGGCAGAAATCTTAGAGTCACGTATGGCAAACAAAACTGACTAAAACAGTTGGATTTCACCATAAGTGTAAGTGAGACAATGAACTTCTCCCTTGATGATTCGCTAATGCTCTTTTTGCATTTTCAGCAAATAGCAAATTGTTCTTTTAAGTTGAAGAGAATGAAGACATTTTGACTTCTGACCTTTTGTCTAATATCTAATCTCTGAAGTCATTAATCTTCCTCTCAGGCTCTTAAACAGAACTCTTCCTTAGAATAGGGCTGTTTAAAGTCACCATATGGTTGTAGTTAGAAAAGCATTCCTTCAAAATCACCTAGTTTACTTGGATTTTTATTATTGTGAATCACCTCTTGTTAAATAGGCTTTCTTTAAAGATCATTTGGCCATTTGCCTCTTGCTGATTCAGTAGACATGAGCTCAGCGTTTTGCTCATTGTCTGTAGTCTGTATGAACAGATTATGAAATTTGTTGTAGTGAGAGGAAGTGAGATGCATTCAGGGTATGCAAACTGCACGGTTTGCTATAATCCCAAAAGACAGCATTCAGTCAGTGTTAAAGCCTTGGACTGATGAGGAAAATCTGCTGGCTTTTGCAGGCAGTGCTCTTCCATCACATTATTAGAGAGCTGAAGCACTTGGAGCTCTGGTTGTAGTTGCTCTGTCACTACCAGCACATCAGTTGATCATGTAGTGGGAAGCTACTGAGTGTGGAAGCACATTAATGTGTGAATGTAAAGCAGGCTGTCCCTGAAAAAGAGCAGGCGTGCTCAGCAAATCCTCTCTGGGTCAGTGAATCTAATGTCTCTATGTGTGGACTAACAATGAATAAAATATTTGATCATATCTTTTTTTTTTTCTATTTTCATCGCTGACTTTGACTCGGTGCCAGGCGATGAATCCATCTTCAGCTGTTGCATAATTGGAGGGCTCATCCTGAATTATTGATGGTAATTACTTACATTAGTATTGTCATTATTATTCAGTCAGCTTAAGAGGTTAGTGCATTAAGTGGATGAGTGCACAAAGAATATAACTCTCACCAGCTGTTCCACATGGGCATCTATCTTCAGCAGACACACAGAGGGAGATGGATACTTCAGCACTTCTCACAGACGCTTCGGGAGGCTACCGGCATAAAGAAACGTACCAAAAAATGTGATAAAGCAAATAAATATGAGACTGGCAATAGAACACATGACCACTGAGGCATCTGCTGATATATTAGCATCATTAGTGAGATGATAGAAATGCTTTCATTGGTGTTTTCTTTTTTTTGTATGAATGTGTGTGGTGCTTATTGGTGTGTGAAGTGTGAGCGTTCTGAGTATAATCGATCAGTAACATCTCAACTTGTAAATGGATTGGCACAGACATTTAGGTACTCATGGCTCCCAGATGATATACCTTAATGAAGTTGGCGATCCTCTGACTTTCCTGGGTTCGGGTTTGGGATTCAGAATGAAATGCCTCTGACTGAATGCATTTGAAATCTGGTCATTCATGTCCTGCTCAGAAGGAATTTCAGTAGTTTTTCAGGTTTAGTGAACAATAAAACAGACAATAAAAAGTATTTAATTTTATTTTGATATTTTTGTAGTTTGATGTGGTTTTTCTTGTCTTTTTTGGTGACAGCTTTTGCTTACACTGCCAGTTTGTTTGTTTTTCAGTGTCACTGGTTTTCAGTTTCAACTTTGTCGTATTTTTATGTCACTAGCTCCATATAAAATACTTTTGTTTATGGTCTGAAAAACAAACTAAATCCTCACAATCTTATCTACTTCACTTGTGAACTAGCCAAGAAATACTGTAGAGGTTTTGACTTCCTTTCATTTCATGGAACTTCTTTCTTATGATAACGTGAGACACTCAAGAGTCAGTCTTTGAACTTGCTCAAAATTTGAAGTAAAATAACATAAAAAATGCGAAGATGCTTCATGCAGCAAGTTTCAGTTTACAGTTTGACTGAGCTGGGGGGAGAACTGGTCTTGGTGGACCTGCTGCTGTGTTTTGAGTGATTTGAGAGATAAAGTAACTGTAAGCCTCTCTGCTGCTTGCATGAAATGAGCCTCAAAACAGAGCAAATTACCTTGCATAACCCAGTGTCGTGCTCTGCAGTGAGGCGCTGCCCTCCTCACTCATCACGCAGATACAATGAGATGTAATGTGACATGGAGCTGTTAGCAAAAAAAAAAAAAAAAAAAATAGATTTTTCAGAAAAGAGATATAGCTGAGTTGTAACTGATGCCTGTGTATGTCTGAAATTACACAAGAGGCTTTGTGGCTTCAAAGGTCAGAGGCCATAAATGTGTGTGTTAGCAATATGTTGACAAGCATCAGACTCATATCCTTTGAGTCAGCGCCGCCACAGGGCTGCCACCAAAAACTGAAGGAGCTGAAAGGGTGACTAAGTTCTCTTTGTTTGATTTGCTCAGCTCCGTGTCACTATAAGGTTACAAGACGATCGCTGACTTTAAAACAAAGACAGCTAAATGAAGGACACTGCTTATGGCAGGAGAAGAGGTGGAGGAGGGAGGCATCCACCTAAAAAAAAAAAAAAAAAAAAAAAAGTTAAAAGAGAATTATCACCACATAAAAGCATTTGTGTCGGTTGTTCTGTGGCTCTCGAGAAGTAATTTAAAATAGCTCTGAGCAAGTGGCCATGCTGACAGGCCTGCATAAATGCACTATAATGAGAGTAAATGTCACTGCACACAACACACAAAGACGGGATTGTAAAGGCTAAGAGGTCCAGTTGTGTTGGTAAGTTGGCTTCTCTCTGGATGGAGCACCCATCCACTCCAGTTTATACCAACCTTTTGGACTTGTGACCCTTTTAAATTATATAAAGCCAACTCACAACCCCTCATTAGAGGTGACCATACTGTACTTCTGCGAGATGTGAGCACTGCAAGCAAGAAAAAGAATTCTTTTTTTCCCCCTTGGCTAACTTTTATAGACTAGAAGAGGTAAAATAACTAACTAGACGACCAAATGCTCCTAACTTTAACAAAGTACTTATTTGAACTCAACCAACCAAACTGAAGGTGCAGACAAAGGACGCTGACGTGGGGCATCAGAGTAGAAAGTGCTTCAGAGAGCACATTTTGTTGTTTAATCCTCCTGTTATGTTACGGCTCAGTTTGACTCATGTTAAAGTTTGAAGATCAAGAAAAAATAGTTGCAAGTATTTTTTCAGTAGGAAACTTCTTCTGCTTGCCTTAATTAGAGTAATCAACATATAACATGAAAATGGTTCATCTCACATATTTGCAACCACCCCTCACATGTTTATATCACATTGATACATACATACATTGACATACATTGATACATACACACACATAATCCGATCTCCAGTGTCTCCAGTTGGTGATCCCAGTTTGCCTGAAAAAAAAAAATAAAAATCCAATGTGTTATGCAATAGCAGGCAAAAAGTGAAAAATGAGATGTTTCAGCAATTCAGAATCGACTGTTGAGGTGAAAGGTGAAAGGTGTCTCCTGCTGACTGTCATTGTTTTGATGTGGTGAATTTTGTTCTGATGATTAATAACAGACTTATGATGACGATGAAGGCTGGCGTTTTGCTCTCAGGAGGTCATAAACTTTGTTAACTTTAACGAAAGTGTCGTCTTCTTCACCTGCCTGGCAACTCTTTAGTGCAGTGGATCGATCTCATTTCATTTTGTTTCATACGTCTGTGTTGTACATCACTTTCTGACAAACAACGTGGACTCGTTTAGAGCTGACGTGACGTTACAGAGAGTGTAATTATAAAGAGAACGCTTGCTCCTTGTTCTTATATGTAATTTTGATTTAATTGGTTTTTTGGAAGTTCACCAAAGTGTCGGAGTTGACTAAGTGAACCAGAATGAGCATTAGAGTTTAATTGAAGACAGCCTCGCTCCAATTAAGTGGATTTTAATAGGTTCTTTGTTTTGTAAATATTTTAGGTACTGGACAGGGTAAATATTACAGAGCCACCCGGGAGAATAGAACACACCATAACTCAAATGTTGTATAAATAATTAGACACAGAGCAAACGAAACAGAACTTATGAAGTGTTTAGTGGAGTTTGCATGTAATTTCCAGCACCATTCAGTGACCTTGATTAAAAGCACTTCAACTATACTGCTCACATTTTTGGTATCGCTAGTTGCAGCCGAGTTGTAAGTACAAAGTGAGCGTACAGAGAGAAACATCCATGGTTATTATTGGCTGAGAGAGCTTGTTGCTGTTCTGGATCTGACGGAATAACGTCTGAGAAAGTTGGTAGAAGTGACTCTCATTGCCGCTGCTGCTCCGTTCACATGGCCAGCGAATGTTTACCTATCGTACGTCTGCTTTATGCTCCGCTGCCTCAATGGAAAGTTGAGTGCTTGCCTGACTCACTAAACAAAACATGACTGTGTATTTATTAGACTTTATAAACCAACCAACTCCTGACTGGAGTTTAACCAAATAAAATAGTACACAGTAGTGAGATGTGAATCTCTTTCACTTTAAGTTTCCTACTGATTCTCTTCCAGAGTATAAATAGACACGGTAGGACGTGTAAAGTCTCAGCTGTACTGTGTCAAACTGACTCATGTGAGGTTTATTTGATTAGAAATGAGAACTCTTTTTGCTATTTTTTCCCCCCTGAATGGAAGAATACCTATAATCTCATGTCCTGGACTATTGAATTAGGTGACTCTCTACAACCCAGAGCTTTTAGTGAGGGCCGAATACAGCCGCTTGATAAATGTCCTAATCCTTCCAGTGGAAATTTGAGATTAACTGAGATGTGTCCCAGTGCTCCAGACACCGGTGTGTGTTACAACTTACAACACTGTAGTTCTGTAAAGGAAATATACTCGCTCAGTTTACTTTCATGCAATTACATCGGGGTAATTCTGATGTTGTTCGTCATTTTTCTTTTTGTCACCAAAAGAGAAATCTCCTCACGTGATGTTGTAAAGTGACATTATGTAAAAGATTTAAAATATTTGAAAATAAAGTTTTAATTACAAAATAAATAAATAACAGACTGAACATTTCTGTGAAACAGCTGGGCATTGTACTTTTTAGCAAACGTGGCTAAAAGTGGAGCAAAAAGTACTTTTGTCTGGGACTTTTTTTTAGCAGCGGATTAACACACATTTGGTGCTCTAGTAAGTATTTACAGCAGCAGGACGGTGGATGCGGGATTAACTCCTAACAAACTACAGTGGCCATGTTTATAGTTATCAAAGGAGCGTATCACCTGTGTTTCTTTCACTGTTGTGGCTACAGTGGAGCTCTGTGGCACGGAATAAGCTAAATCAGGCTTTGACCACAGAGAACAGTGCTCATTAGTGGAAGCCATACGAGCCAGAGTGAAAGCAGCGCAGCACTTTTCTCTCTTGTGCTTAAACGATTTGAGAATTTCCACACTGCAGGACAATCTTATCCTATCTTAATTCATGGTTGGTTCACCGGATTTGTTGACAGTAACAAAGATAGAAGTTTACACTTTAATATTGACGTTTTTCTCTGATCATCAGCACCCACCGACTGGCTGAGACCTTAAGGGAAATGAGATATGTCATGTGTACAGAGCGGACTGAACGTTTCGCAGGGCTGTCTCTTCAGTAAGGCTGTCACTGTTCTCGTCTCCTGACCTGAAAAGGAAAGGTATTGGAAGCTTGTTCAGGGTACAGACAGTTGAGTTGGGATGTGATTCCAGGAATAATGCTGGTAATAAAAGCTGTGGCTGTTGTGGCCGCGTGTGCTGCAGAGAGAAAAGCTTTACAGGGAAAAGTTCAGGCAGTGTTGACAGATTGTGATAATCTGACCTTTTGGTGCCATCTGAGGGTTTTTGTTTGTTCTGGGTTTTTTTTTTTGCCAATGAAAGTTAGACTCTGTTCTATTAACTGACCCGTCCTCTCTGACAATGAAGGTCCTTCAATCTGATGGCTGTTTGTCATGCTGGTCTCATGTCTGAACAACCAGCCGTGTCACTTTTATGTACGAGTCAGAACAACAGTCTTTCTGGGTTGGAATAGACAAACATTTCGGTCTGACATGACATCAGATTAGCGTAAAGGCTAAAGGAAGACGCAAGGAGGGAACACGGTGAAATGTTTAGTTCTTGAGGTCATTCTCAAATCAAGTCAGTACATGATGTTTTCCCTACACAAAAAAGACCAAGAAACACTGTAATAATTTCATTCCCCTTGTAGTTTTAACTAGTGGTCATATCAGATGCATATCAGAACGATTGTCATTCAACGTTCTTGTTAGATATTATGAGACAGCCAGAAGAGTTTGCTTGATATATGACTTAAAACATTGAAATTGAGCCGTGTTGATCATCCGTTTCTGCTGGACACAATCGTCATCATGGCTCTAAAAGTCCTCGCCTGATGCAGCTTGTGAAAAGTCATTTCTACCTAACATTAAATATCATCCGATCCATAAGGAACATTAATGTAATGAGCCACACACAATGACTGATAAGCAACAAAAGCGAACTGAATTTCACTTTATCACAACTCGCCAGAAATCATTATGTTATTACTACCTGCATTACATCTCTTCATGTAAGTGCAGACTTTTTACAGTTATTGTTAGCTCTAACCAAAAGACTCACTGAAGAGAACTTTTCATATTGTAACCTCAGTTTTGGGTTTGACATGACCTGGTAAAACAGAAGGTCTCTGATTGGACTGCAGATGTTAGGAAGCGCTGCTTAACACTCACACCTATGACATTCAATGATATGTCTTCCAGGAGATTTAATGCAATTGTTGTGCAGTTCATAGGCTACTGCTGAAAGGACATTGTGTGCATTGTGTTCAGCAATTAGGCGCCAAGAAAAGCATTGAAGCATTTTCCTAAATGATGCTTAAGAGACACGATGTTATAGCCCACTCTGAGCCGCAAATTGTCTGTTTATTTCATCAAGAAATGTCTGAATGCTGATGGGAAATTTGCACTGAGAAGCTCATTATGTGTACATTAGTATAAGTAGTCCTGCGTCTGAACTCTTCTTACCCTCCTTTGAAAGCATTAGAGCTACTGGAGCCACCGTGGAGATGTAGCAGATCTAAATATAATCCCACAGCACAACGCAGCTCAGTGTACCAAAGTCAACACAAGTTTTTTTCTTCTGCGAACCAATGTTTCAAACACTATCACATGACAAATGACATTTATACTTAAACAAAAAAAAGTGAAAAACATCTCTTTTTAAAACACAAATTATCAGTTGAAGCTCTGGGTGGGCTGCATTGCAGGCCACAAAACCAAAATCTCATCTCTGCTGCTTTAAAAAGCAGATATGCAGCTCCAGTCACACGACCAGAAATTCTCCCTGAGGAGCACACAATGGAGTTATACCAGCCAGCTGACTGTTGATTATAGGCCCCAAAGCAAGGCGCTGTCTGCCCAGCACCCAGATATAGTGAAGCCTTTCTGCTTCAGTACATACATGTGGTGAAAAAGAAGAAGAAACTTTCCACATCAAGCATGGTAGACTCCTCAGCAGCGTGGAAAGTGTCTAAACACTGAGGTGAGAGGTGAGAGGTTCATACTGTGTGTTTACGCTTCACAGACACAACGGAGCACTCTCATTGCCGTCCTTATCATAACAACCTGAAGTGATTTTCTCACAACTCACTGACTGCTGACCGCTCCGGTCCTCTCCGACTCCAGAGAGGGGAATAGTGTTGAACACTTTGCTAACCCTGGTGTTGTCTTAGCTTTACGCTACTCCAGCTGGCTCAGAGCGCTGGAATGATTCGGTCCGACAGCGCCAACCGGGCTGTAGCTCGCCTGGCGTATACACTGTCTCCCAGGGGAATTTGTTTTCCAATTTGTTTTCAGCATCTGCTTAATCTCTCAACAAGCCAACCTGGATGAAGTGGACTGTCACACACTGGGGCTTAATGATAATAACAATAATAGTGATAGGTGAGTCGTGTTTACCCCTGAGGGCTGCGATCGGAGCATGAGCTTATGAGTACACATTTAATATCTATACAAAAAAAAAAAACAACAAAAAAACAAAAACGTCTGTGACAACCTTGGGCTAAAACAACAGGCTGCTAACCTATTTTCTCTGGAATAATCCTAATATCACAGCTGTCAGCGGTGATGTGTCTGCTCCCCATCCACATGCTGGATGTGTGATGGAGGAAAACAGTGCCAGAGAATTTATTGTCCATGGCAATTTACACTAATGGGTGCTGAAGGAATCTGATTGGTCAAAGAGGTATGTCAAGCTCTCCAGCTGTGATGGTGATACACACTGGCTGCTATGTCTTCCTTTATAGTCGCCAAGCAAGGTGGTTGTCATGTGCCTTCTCCTGTTTTTTGGAACATATCACGACGGAAACATTAAAAAAAAAAAAAGAATCCGCTCAGTAGTCCCAGAAATTTAGATTTTTCTTACATTCAATTATGTAAAATTCAAAAAATAATTGTCAAAATGACAAAAGTGACAAAAAAACAACATTTGGTGCCAACAAAGTAAATAATGTGTTTTTGTGATGTAGCAAAGTGGAAAGTGTTGTTGCTTGTTCAGATCCGAAACAGGTTTGAAAATCCAAGTGAGAGATTGTCTTGTTGTCTTCAGATCGACACGTTTGAAGGTTTATCAGACACTAATAATAATATTACAATATCATAACAAAAGGATTTCTCTGTAAAGTTATCATAGGCGCAGCTGGTTTACCTTTTGTTGTGCTGATATTACAAAGTAGACTATAGTCGCTCACATGTATTTAATTGGCCAACGAAGCCGGCACATCTTCGTATTAGATCGCAGGTATTTAATCTTCCCTGGCAACCACCCTGAATGGCCTCATTCGAATGAATCAGGGGCCTTGAGGTGCCACTATGCTTCATCAAAAAAGTGCTGAACTGAAGGCCAATTTCTAAAACTAATTTCTCTAAACCAACAACCCAACATTCACACCTCTTTCATGCTGTGATTTTTCCACACAATGAAACACACTGGGTTAAAAACTGCTCCAGAATGCGGTAAATAAAGCACAGACTGGGTTAACTTCACCCAGTATAATTGGGGTGTTTCGACCCAGTGTTGAGGTTATTTTTACACTACTTTTGGGTTACTGGATCAAAACATCCCTTCTGTTTGGTGGCTTTCTATGCACTGCTACTGCGTAAAATTAACCCAATATTGTGTCTGTGCTGCACTGACCCTATTTTTAGTGTGCATATTTAAACTATTATCTCTTTTCTCTACATGGAAATCAGCTTTTCACCCTGCCGTTGTGTATGGATGATGAGACTATAAACATATAAAATAGTTATTTTTAGCATGACCTGGTCCTAAAGTGTAGTGAAGTCAGGGTGGTGAATGAGCACACAATGAATACAATGGATTTCCATGTAGGATGCTGAAGTTCCTGTCATGTCGCAGATGCATTAAGCATAACCTGAATCTTATCCTAGTCTGACATGTTTTAGTTGACAATACTAACGTTAACAACAGGTTATTTGCCATAACCGCAATCTTTCCGAGCCCTAACCATGTCATACTTGCCTCAAATAGATACTGTAAAACAACAATTTCAAAAATGTTGCTTTTGGGGGTTTTACAGAATAGACCAATATCCACGTTACTGTCAGGTAATAGGGTTGATGTGAACCCAAGCATTGCATAGAAGGCAATAAATCATAAACGTGAGGGGCCATTATTGTTTATGATTCTCTGTATACTCATGACTTTCATTTTCATCAACACAGATGGAAATACTACACTCAAGAATGCCCTCTTGGGTACGGAGTCGACTCATCTCTGCCCAGCATTGGTTCACCGTTTGTTCTTGTAAACTGCATCTTTCTAAATGGATGCAGACTAAGAATAGAGCCTTTTACTGTGAAAAACCGCTCAAGAGTTACAGGATATTTTTTCCTCCATCCAATTTTGGTCAAATTCAATCGATAAGGCCTCTGAGTAATCGTATGTATTTGTTTTTACTACCCTACACTAATGAGACAGCACATCCCACTTTGGAATGATCCAAACACAAAGCAGGGAGCTTTTGAACTGGTGCTGGAATAAAAAGACATCACCAAAAAGACATGTACTCCAGCTTGCCAGTAAACCTAGCAGCTATTGCAGCAAAATTAAAAAGTAATGACCAGTGGTATTTATGATCTTTGGCTATGGTGCCATGTGTGGTTGTACACATGTCCGTGCACAAGCTCATCTACAAGGTTTTTGCCTCACAAAAAGTGCAAGTTGTAACTGGTGTGCATGCCTCAGGAACACTATCTTTTGTTGAACTGCCATCATTGAGCTCCTAAGGAATATTAGGCTTGAATATAAAGTTCAGTGAAGCGACATTTCCTTGTCCTTATTATAGTGCTTTTAAGCATCTGTGTGTCTCAGTTTGTCACATTAGAAATATCACTGAATAACAGGAAGTGAAGGCATCCTTTTAAACAGAAGCCAATCACACACATTTTCCTGACACTACTGTATATAGGAGATATAAAATCAATGGTACTTTCTGTATTGCTACACGTGGTAACCCAGAGTAAAAGGTATTGGCGTAATAAATCTCATCCATACAGTTTTCCAAGTAGGTTAAAACAAATGCTACGGATGACCCTGGTCTGGTAAGGTGAAACTGCAGATTGAGCGAAGGTGGAGCTGATGCAGTGCTCCCTGTCTGGCTGCTCCCGCCATATGGGCAGCCCGAGGCAGTGGTTACCTCACCAAGGTGACAAGGAGACCCAACACACAGTTCAAAGTGAATGGTCATTCGGCAATCTAAACAAATTTATACTTGAATTTGTCATCCTTTGTCAACATGTAACATTATTTGAAGAAGAAATAGCAGCCGGAGTTTCAAGGTCACTTCAGCAGAGATGAACACTCGACTTGTTCTGGAGAATGGAACAGATACCTATATATAATGTTTACCTTGTACGATTACAACACCTCATTTAAAGACTGCATATGAGTTTAAAGCAATGAAACAAAAGTGCACTTGAAAGAACAACTTGCAGACCTTTTGCAGCTTTCACAGCCAATTCATGCTGCGACCGACAGCCGAGGTTCTCTGTATGAAACAGCATTAAGTCCTTTTGCTGTTTAGTTCGGATTGTTCTGTCACTTTTCCACCATGAAAAATAAAATATTCAGAGGACAAACAATAGGCACCATTTTGTTCAGCATCCAGAGGAGGATCGGGAGCAGCAGGCGGTGCAGTTAGGGGTTCATATAACACCTCAATAAGATCCATTACTTGATTTAATTGCATCTGCTCGTTAAGCCAGGTGCCAGCGTTAGCCTCATGCATCACATGACGTGACATATGATAGCTTTACAATGTGGCAGTGAGCCCAGTCAGACAGCTCAGCCAGACGATGATGATGGCACTCGTGTCTCCAGTAGAAAGCTATTGTCAAAGGACCACACACACACACCTTCCTCTGCAAGGGTGTTGAAGTGTGTGCTGTGGCGGGTTTGTGTCTGTGTGTGTATTTTCAGTGAGAGTTTACGGAAACAAATCAAGCCATATTTTGTGATTGTATGTTCTTGAAATTAGGAGAGCAGCTATTAAGTTAAAATAACATTAAAAAACACAAAAACAAGCAAAACTATTCTGAATATTCCACTATAAATACCAGCTAAATGTATTCATTTTCAACGTGTAACTCCAGTGTCAGGTTTACATAGACTAGTCAGCTACAAATGACCACATGATCAAATGTTGGACTGACCTTATAAATAGTTTTCATCATTTCTCGTCACAGTCTGCTCCAGCAACACTGCACATGTGATCTTGGATTATTAGCCAAGTTTTTCTGCCATAGTTAGAAAGCCATGACGATAAAAGCCCAAAGATTTAGCTGGTCATAGCCTGATTGTGTTAAAGGAATAGTTTAACATTTAGGGAAGACGACAGCATTTCTTAATAACATTCCTCACATTTGGTCATTAAAGAATTGTGACTAAGATAATGAAAATTTCCTCGGCGATATCTTTGACATTGCCGTACAGCATTTTCTTGTTACTAACTGGTCAGGCTAAACCTTTTCCCAAACAGCCCTGCCTGACTTTTAAATAACAACATCAGGATGAGAAAGCTATTCAGACCCATCGTGCCTTTGTGTCCTCTCATTTAATCCTTTTTTTTTTTCATATTGTCTTCCCTTTTTGCTGAGTGAACTGCTCTATGCGCGTTATGTGCCAGACTAAGCATGCCACCCCTTCGCCAGCACATGTCGGTTTAGGATAGCATCTGCTCCCCGAGAGCAGCTGAACGAGCTGAACGGGGGCCAGAGCGAGTACACATGGAATTGGGTGTCAGAGGCAGGTGACACTGCTGCACAGGCTGCAGAGAAAGAGCAAATACATCTCTCTGAATTAGAGACTGGGAGGACAGAGAAATAGAGAGACAGGAGAGTGGAAAGTCAGGACCAGAAAGTAAATAAATGCGAACGAGGGAAACGAGGAAAAGCATAGCAAAAGACAAGCTGCAGCTGTACTTAAAAAGATCTCTGATTTGAATAAAACAATGCAGTCCACATTATCAGAAATGACAAGGCAGGTGTGAAATAGCTGTGTCAAATTATGGCAAACTTGTCACATATATTTTGTCTTTGTAATGACATCAAGCCAGACTATTTCACATGCAATTTCCCATATGCCAGACCCGTAGAGACTCCCACCCCTCCGCTGTGTTGGGATTAACAACCACAAAATTGTTGTTTGTGTTCTACATTATCAGCTGCCTCCTCACAGTCACGTGCGGCCAAAACAAAAAGCTGTTCGGCGTGCAAATGGATCAGCTAATAGTGTGTGAATTTTAGCTGTCGTCTCCTGATTCACACTTGGCCCAGTTCCTAGCCTAGATGTAAGTGTGTCTCTGCTCTTTTTATATTGCACAGAAAACTATCCTCGTCATCCTCACTGCCATCATCAGCAGTGACATCTGCGTCTAATTATTCAGTAGTCTAGGCAAGTGCTTTCCAACAAGGGGTCTGATGTTACCCCCCCCTGCCTCGACACCACGTCATGTTCCTAATTTGCTCTTTTGAACTGGTTTTAAACTGGATGATATTTAACACTATGAGCCATATAAAAGTTACAACATTTTCTCGACTGAACCCTCAGCATTTCAGTTCCATTTGGTCAAGTTTGCATTGGCACTACTTGAAGTGGTATTTCAGCTGTTTGTACACGATTTATAGCTATTTCAAACATTTAACCATTACTTTGAGCTATTTTAAACTGTTTATTCATTAGCAGATTAAACCATTTATCCCTTAGCCTAACAATCAATTGTTTATCCCCTACTTTTAGCAATTGCAGCTATTATTTTAAGTCAGTTATTTAAACTGTTGACAAATACTTTTAGAAGGGCCTATGTGTTTCAACCATTTGTTACTTTTAGGTATTACATTTTTCAGCTGTTTATCCATTACCATCAGCTGTCCATTTTAAGTTATCCTTAAAATAGTTAAGGATGAGACACACCAGACTTTAAACTACCTCTAATGTACACCAGTCTGCATCAGTATGAGATGATCAGAACAAGTGCTCAACACAACGTTTAGTTTGTAAAGCGAGAAAATGGCGGCTAACACGTGCAGCTTTCACCCAGTAAGTAGTACACGTGACCAAGTGTCGTTTCATGTTCAGCAGGCGTTCGACAGGCTTTGTGGCAGGAAGGTTTTGCTCACAGGAGCTAAAGAAAAGACTTGGTGCATCAGTATTTGATGATTTGGGATGAGAACACGTTCGTAATTCCATCTGATGTCATGTATCTATTATGAAAGCAAATCAAGTTGTCAGTTTCTTCTTTAGCTAACTGGTAATCCACTACTTTCATCTATTTCAAATCTGCTTCTGCAACTTTTAGCCATCTAACCATTTATGCATTATTAACTTAAAATTCTGTTATTTGTGGATATTTTTAGCATTTTAAATTCCATTTAGTTGTATCTGGATTTCAGCTGGCTACAACCATATTTTACATCCATTATTTTTAGCTAATATAACAATTTCAGTATCATATTTTTTCATTATGAGGACAGTGGTCAGGTAATAGACCCCACTGGCTCAGAAATAACGTCATTATTCTGTGTATCTCGGCTTATTTTGACCTCGTGTATTACCAGTATGTTTTGCCAGGCACTAACTGCAGGTACACGTAAGTATATATTCCATGAAGAAATGATTTTAATATTTCAGAATCACATTACACAACATGCTCTCATTTTGTCCTCACTCGTTCTCTCTTTGTGCCCACACAGGCACACTTTTACAGCAGATAGCCCAAATGGGGCACTTGAAACAGATACGTCTGTCATTTGAGTTGACCTCCTAATAGCCTGGAAAGAAATCCCAACTTGCAGTTCCTACATTAACAATGACTACAAATTAAAGACTTCCTGCCATCTTACTTACTTGTATAGCTTTAAATGTGTCAGGTCCTATAAATTCTCCCCTGAATTTACTACAGTGTAGAACATGAGATAAGTATTCGAACTCTGAATCTTTCAGTTTTATTTCTTCACCTTTCATGTTCTTTATTTCCCTTCATATTTCATCCCTCCTTTCCTCTCCTGCCCTGTCCACCCCCCATCCCCCACCACACACACACACACACACACACACACACACTCTTGTGTACAGAAACTGAATATGTGAACTCCATTTTAGTCAAGCCGTGTTGTTAGTTTTAAAACAAATCCATATCAACTGTATATCAGGTACATAAATCACGTGATTTATTTAATTAGCCAACCCTCGCAGAGATCTCACACTCTGCTTGGAATGCCTTGCTTGCTGACCTCATGGAAAACTGCAGCCTGCCAAGGTTTCCTCTCATATCCCCTAAAAAGGAACCTAAGGCATTTTGGAAATAGATCCTGATAGGGATTTTTTTTCACTGTGAAAGAAAAACATAAGACTGGGATGGCCTGACTCACAGACACAGAGTGGTGCTTTTGATGGAGGATAAAGTGCCTCTACACACAGCGTGTGAATGTTGTGGGTGTATTGCGTGATGATGAGAGGTTTTTACTACAACACAGGTACACTCAGGGCACTGGCAGCCGAGCCACAACTCTCTGATCTAACCGCTGGTCGCTTTGGTCTTCAGGCTTGTGATGCTTTAGTGTTTGGGCCTCAGCTGTGAGCTGGATGAGAGCACATGCTCCCAGGCCTGATCTGGAGCCCATGCAGGGGTAACCGAGTTTAAGTGAACCCAGACAGACGCTTTGCCAATGTGCTGTCTCCTCTGGCGTTACATCAGATTGTGATGTGATGAATACACCTCCTATCCTCGACTTTCTCTCTTTTACACCGATCAGCCACAACATTCAAAACCACCTGCTTAACAATTTGTGGGTCCCCTTTGCTCTGCCAAAACAGCTCTGAGGTGGGAAGCCCCAGGGAGGGTGGATTCGTTATTCCAGTGCATCCCACAGATTCGTCCATAACTAAGACCACAAGCTTATCCTTATCTTTAAACCAATTGGTTCTGGTAACTGATTAGAAAATATCAGATTAATTTAATAATTTATGCGACAGTCTGCTACTTTAACCGCAAATGGGAAAGATTTTAAATTCCCTTTTAAACAAATGGGCTGTTTTTGAGTTGTATTTAGTATTTCAAGATCAATTAACTTCTTAACTGATGTTACAAACATGTATCATATTGAGTAGTCATTTATTTCTTAATCCTTTTGCACTGAAATTACATCAATCAATAAAACATCAGAAAGGAAACATCTGCAACTCTGAACTGAAAATAAATGAAGCAGCCATGTTTCTTTTTCCGTTTTTTTTCATGATTGCACTGAAAGACTTTAAATACTGATATTTTTTTCCCAATGAAACATATTCCGTTTTTACTCTCACACAAATGGACACTACACTGCAGCTGTCAGCAAGGCCTTGTGGGTCAAAAGTTCAATAGAGTAATGGAGGGAGGCAGGAGGACAAGAGCTGTGTTTGAGCGCCTGAATAAACAATCACAAGGTCGCCTGGAGTTTGAGGTGTCTGTGACTGAGAATTGATGGGAGTCCGCGAGTCCACATCTTTGATGGAGCTGGGACATAATTCGTGGGAAATACGGACTCACAGTCGAGTTTTAATGTAACATCTTTGGGTGTCATCCACAGAAATTCTTGATGCTTACAAATGGACAAGAGTTGCAGCGTGTCGGGTCGTGTAATGATATCTTTGGCCGGACACAGCTGGAGATGAAAGCGAGCTGTGGAGAAGGCATGCTGGGAAGCGGAGGGGGCTGCTGCTCAAAGACAGCCTGTACCGACAGGGATGACAAGATCGGTGTTTATTCGCACACTTGTGCAGAACATTCTTGGAGCTGCGCGACATTTCAGGGATGGAGTAAACGCAGATAAGGGTGACGTCACGCTGGGATGGCTGCTCAGGCCACCTGTGTGCTGGAGAAGTGGGCTGACCATATACGGCTGAATATAGTGATTCTAGTAACACCTCTGAACATGCTTCAGCTTTGCAGAAGGAATTTGTTTACCGCCCACTGCAGTGATACACGCACACAGTCATGTGTGTCATCTTAGAGCTATGAATAATTAGAAGTGTTCACTGCCACTGTGCTTCAAAAGGAGTTTTTAACTAACTGCTGATGAAAGGAAAAAAAAAAGTTCATTCAACCCTGATGACATGTTTGTGCGTCTATATTTCTGTAAAGTTCATTGTTTTTTTCTCTTTCAAGGTCAGAATTTCCTGCATGGTTTTTAGTTTGATTTACTCTACTGAATTGCTTTTAACAATGTCCTCGTTGTATATAACTGCTATAATCCAGATGAGAGAAGCTCTGAGTTGATCAAAATGTTGCCATGCACTCACAGCAATAAGTTTTACATGCAGCAGTGGATGCAGTGAATTTCCTCCAGTATATTTTATTTAAAATCCACATTGTGCACAGTTTGTAATGAGTAAAAAGAAGGGACAGACTGATCATCAGGGCCAGTATTCGGCATTTTCTAGTTACTGCTGTGTTTTTTTTTCTTTTTGTCTGACCGCCAATAAAATACATTTGTTTAAAAAATGTGAATGTGTTACTGATACTGATATCAGTATCAGTATCTTATCTCTGTCAGTACCACTCGGAGATGGAGTGAAAAGTGTAATGTTAGTACCTGAAAAACTGTACTTCAGGGTTACTTTGACACTGAGATGTAAATGTATATCACTTCCAATAATCTGCTATCTGTCTCTCTGAGCGGAGTATCGGCCCAGAAAATAAGCATCAGATCATTTGTCGTTTGCTCTTTGCTTGGCACCGAGCACTTTATCCAAAAGTACTTAGCCACATTAGATGCTGTCCTTTCATTATACCTGAGCAGTTGTTCCAAGACAACAGAATCCAACAAGCTACTGTTTTCAACTTTGCCTTTCGGCCTGGAGAGAAAACCCTACACCACACACACACACACACACACACTGATGAGTGTATTATACGTCATGGCAGTAGCTGGTCTCCAGGGTGCAAAGATGTCTGAGGACATTATCAGTCACCGCTGAACTCCAGAGAGCAAAGCTGCCACCAGCATTTCTGTTACAAAGTCCACATCCCAGAGTCTCTAGAGTCTCTGGACTTTCCATCATGTATTTAACATGCTGTGTTTCATAACATGATTTGTAATTCTAGTCCCACTGCTGTGCACATACAGACATCAGAAAACACCTCCATGGTCTGTTGCACATTTTTGTAAATTTGGGTTCTACCAGCTTCTTCTTTTTATAAACTGCTGACAAATTAGCCTCTGATGAATGCAACACCTCTTTGAGAATCCTGCCCCATTAGGTGAGGCGATGCTCTTGATGAATAGGTTGTGCTCCTCATCTTGTTGGCAGGAACAAAGTGTGCCTGGTAATCAATGAAAATTTAATTGAGTGACAGAGAACTGCAGACCTAACAGGCACATTATGCCATTCTTTGATGTATTTTCAAAGCCTGTTTTAATCTCTACCTAATTAATCAGTATAATGTAGACTTTGGATGCAGTAGGTGATGTTGTGTTTCAGAAGCAGAGGACTTTAAAGGAACTGTTTACACTCAGTTGTCATGTTTGGAGGCAAACTAGCAATCACTGGACCGAAAGGTGAAACAACAGCCAGCACCGAGGACAGTATCTGCAATGCACAGAGAAGCAGTGCAGGAAGATAACAGACATTTAATTTAGGAAATCCAAGTGAGGATAATATGGCAAAGCACTGAATGAAGCTGCCCATCTGCTAATATGAATATGAGTGGATTCAAAACTGTGAAATGATGGTAATAACGCGTTTGAAATTAAATCTCCAAATTAGAAAATGTTGCCAATGTTTTAGAATGGCAGAGATATCATGAGGGAATATTTCTCCCCTCTGTGGAATGATTTTTAAATTAGGACTAACCTGTTGCTAGAGGCTTTGGCATAAATGATTGGCTGTAAATTATGATTCCTTAATGAGAAGCAGCAGGAAGGAGGGAATGAGAGTTTAGAGTACCGTGCACCTGTGCTCTGCTGACATTTATAAGCCTCCCCTTGCTTGTTAGTTTTGCCTGATAAGTCTTTTGAAGGCTCTTATCGCCTTTCAATGTTATGCGATTTTCATATTTTCTTTCACATGATAATTACAGAAATTAGATTATGTGACTGTCAGCCCCGGGTTGCGGCAAAGCCTCTGATGCTCCTTTTCTATGATACAACAATCCTTAAGCAAATAGAAGCCTTTTAGAGGGGAATTACTGTGTAGGAGAAACCTCCCCAGATGATCTGTGTTGTGCCGTCTAACCTTGAAATATGTGCAAGTACTTGCAGCTGCATGTGTCCTTTAAGGCTTTGGCTTGAGACGGCCTGTGAAAGAAACCAGGCTTCTTCAGATGTCAATCGTGCTGCCATTGTTTTCTTCACCTTTCAGAGCGGTGAGGCAGCACTTTTCTTCTGCCAGGGGCAAAGACTGTAATCCGTGTAAACAGAGCCAGTGGCCCTGATGGCTTTGTCCCACGCACACCAAGACAAGCCGTGGAGACGTGCTGTCTCATGATAACTTTGTCACTGTTGCGGGGAGCGGGAGAGGAGAGGGGGAGGTGAGGGGGAGGACGAGCGTGTCGTGCAGGCCTCTCCCTTCTCTCACACAGCGGCGGGACTGCTGGCCTTGTCGCCTCCAGCTCCTGCGTCTGTGGTTGACGAGTGCCGCTGTCACTCCGGTCACCCTCCCCGTCTCGATGAGCTGCTCCCTGCTGCTGACAGCTCCTGACAGGCCTGCAGCTCCTCGTCTCTGCTCACCTGAACACATGTCCTGCTTCTTCTGTAATGAATGGTTAATAAGTGTTTTTGCTTTATCAGCTTTCAGGTATTGACATGTACTTCTTGATGTGAAGTTAGACTCTGGAGTTATTTTTGATTGTAACTATATGCGCTGTGTTTTAGCAAGTCAGATGACATATTATCTTCTTATTCCTCATCCGGTAAACTTAAAAATAAGAGAGTAGACTAAGTGATCAACAGTGTGGATGATCTCTCTGGTCCATTTACAGTCGGAGGTTCCTTTCTTATCCATAATGAAACATGGCAGCTGAACACAGCTGACAGTGTGATAATAAATGGTTAATAGAGATGAAAGTTCACTTAAAATGATGTTGAATAAACAGCTGTTAGTTAGCTAAGTCGAAATCGCTCAACGTTTTGAATACAAAGTTAAAACAGTGAGCTAAGTTAGTGATGAACATTTGAAAAAACATTTTTATCTTACAAAAATCTAAAATTAATGGATAATGGTTGTTAAAGTATCAGTAAAATGGTTGAAAACAGTCAAATCAGTTATCTTAATAGGCAAAAAACAGTTTGCTGTTTGCTACTAAACAGTTGAAATATGAAGCTTCAGTAACGGATAGAAGACTGACATGTTTCTACAGGTTGTAGGATTACCAGTGCAAACCTGTTGAGAGTTTAACTGTGTGAAAAAATAGGTGTAACAATACTTGTAAGAAACGACACATTGCTAAACATCGAACAAATTAAGAACATAATGCAGTATTGATGAAGGGGAAGGCTCCAAGTTAATTTAACGGGGATGTGGGGGTATGTCAGATAAAAAGAACCAAAAGTCGCTGAGGCACATCCACAGACACCAAGGTCAACATTAAGGTTATCAGTTGGCCAGAGAATCAGCTGTAATAAATTGAGTAGCAAGTACTTGTCAGTCATCTCTCTGTCATCGTAAAATGGGATGAAATTCTTTGTAGAGATGGACCTAAAAATAGGCAATGCCCCTAAGAAGCACAGTGTCTCTTTGCTTGGTGAGTGGGTCAGGTTTTTCCTTTCACAAACAGATACATCAGTTGTAATGGCTCTCATTTTGGCGGCACAACTGGGAAAGCTTTAAACAGATTTGGCACCAGACAGACAGATGGCTCAACCCCATGGATCAGTGTGACAATAAAACCAGAGCCCAAAGAATTAAATCACCCCGCAGAGTAATTACATTCAGAGTATTGGTCAACCTTTTCCATTTGCTGATCCCATTGTTATCAGGGACATCATCTCTCAGCTCCTGTGTGCAACGGGTCCATGTGTGGGGAATATATTTCTGGTGGTAATGATGTTGCATGCAAGGGCGCTATATCCTGTGGGACAATAGGAGTTAAGAGATGACGCTATGAGACAAAAGGTTGATGCTTAACCTGAAATGTGCCGGAAGAAGGCCCAAATCCATCCTGAAATTCATGAGCTCTTCAGTGTTAGTGCATACAGAATCACTCAGAATCGGTATGAGTCACGCCATATCTGAGATTGGCTGGTGGTGAGCACTCGATAGTATTCTCCACATGGCCATTTCAGTGAGTGCACATGTCACTGACTATACAGAATGTCTATCTAGTAAATCATTCATTGGCTTCTGGTGTGTTTCACGGAAAATAAGTTAATATAAACCTCCTGTTTTGAACTTTGACATGACGTTTTGTACCACAATGCTGCTGAATTAACTTTAGCTTTGAGGGGGATTTATTTTTTACTCATTTCTTTTGACTGTATGACTGTTCATTCAGAGGACTCAGTGGAGCAAGTCCACACTGCTGACTTTTGCTATTGTGCCATAGGGGTTTTATAATCTGAAGATTCAAAAGCCTGCAGGACAAAAGACTGACTTTAGTTCATACTCAAAAATGACCACTAATATTTGCAGCACACCTTATTCTGTCCTGTTTATTTGATCTGGAAAAATTGCAGAGGATTAATTAGGTGCAAACATACTCATTAGTAGGAGCCACTCTACGGAGACCAATTGTCAATGAATTATTCAAGCTCCCATACACGACATCAATATTCGGCCACCACACGGCTGTGCATTCTCATCTTCAATTTCATTCTGCCACAGTGAAATGATGGGTCCTTGAGTTTATCAGAAGTGCTCCTCAGAGCATACAAATCATTTATATCTGCCTACTTCAGGTTTGACTATCTTTCCCAGCCTCCAGCCTTCTTTTCCCAGACCCCTGTCCTCTGCACTGTAGATTTAATTAGTTCTGCCCCAGTAACCCTGCTCCTTTCTCCTTCTCACCCTCAGGATATGGCCATGCAGCCCCCAGCACAGATGGAGGGAAGGTGTTCTGCATGCTCTACGCCCTCCTGGGCATCCCTCTCACCTTGGTCATGTTCCAGAGCGTTGGTGAGCGAATCAACACCTTTGTCAGGTACCTGCTCCACCGCCTGAAGAAGTGCCTTGGCATGAGGCGCACTGAGGTCTCCATGGCCAACATGGTAATCATCGGCTTCATATCCTGCATGAGCACACTATGTGTAGGTGCACTGGCCTTCTCCCACTTTGAGGGATGGAGCTTCTTTCATGCTTACTACTACTGCTTCATCACGCTCACCACCATCGGCTTCGGGGACTATGTAGCACTGCAGAATGAGCAGGCTTTGCAGACCAAGCCGGAGTACGTGGCCTTCAGCTTCATCTACATCCTGACGGGTCTGGCTGTGATCGGAGCCTTCCTCAACTTAGCAGTGCTGCGGTTCATGACCATGAATGCCGAGGATGAGAAGCGGGATGCTGAGCAAAGGGCTCTCCTTGCTCATAATGGTCAGGCAGGTGGACGCATCCACTGTTCTGTAGATCCGGCCTCCCCCCCTTCCACACCGTCCGCTTGCGGTGGAGGAGGCACTGTTGGAGGCAGTGGGGTAGGGGCAGCGAGCCGGGGTCTACGTAATGTTTACGCCGAGGTGCTCCACTTCCAATCCATGTGCTCCTGCCTTTGGTACAAGAGTAGAGAGAAGCTGCAGTACTCCATCCCTATGATCATCCCACGTGACCTCTCCACTTCGGACACGTACATGGAGCAGGGAGAGGCTTTTTCCAACCCCCTGCACTCTAATGGCTGCGTGTGCACCCTGCAGCGTCACTCGGGCATCAGCTCAGTTTCCACTGGTCTGCACAGCATCAACACCTACAGAAGACTCAATAAGCGCAGAAGCTCCATCTAAACCAGGAGGACTTGATGTGTCAAGGTCAAGTCCCCCTAGTGTGCACCACATTTCTACTGTGGCACCAGATCAGCTGGGGACAGGACTTCAGTCCTGGAGAAACATCTTACTCCTGATGTTTGTTTTTCTGGCACTGGACAGCTTGGTGCTGCAGCCTTCAGACTCCAGTCGTGTCTTTGACTTCCATTAGCTAAGCACAAAACATTTAGGACTAACATCATTGCAGATGTCAATGAAAAATATTGCTATTGGTTGTTTAAGGAACATTCATTATACAAACTCTGAAGCTGTAGAAGATGGGGGGAAAAAACACACGCGGTTCTCTCTGCATATCACAATACTGAATTCAGTGTTTCCTTTGTTCTTAAGGCAGAATTTCAAGCTCTAACATGAAAAGAGACAAAGTACACTGTGAGATATGGGGGGTGTATGAACAGTATATAATGCCCCTCTAAAGAATATTTTATTGAATGATCTTAAATCCACTTTTTCCAAAAAACTGTCTGAAAGGAATCTTTGGTGGGAAATGTTAACATACTCTTCAGTGACATTAAAATGTGTATATAGTTGAACACTTCACTCAAAAGAGTTATTGAGGGAAAGCCTATTTTTTCAGTGACAGTTTTCAAAAATGTTTTCAATGTCTTCTGTTGTGTGTCTGTAACTAATGTTCAGGTTTGAAGCCAAACTTTCTGATTTGTGTCATCTTTTTTTCTCCTTCTGTAGGAAAACTCATATTTACGGCATTAAGATGACTGATTGTTTTGATTGAGAATGATTGAGGAGGTTTGGCTTAAATGTCTTGCTGAAGGATGGGACACTTGGTACTGTTGTGGCGGTCAAACTTGTGACAGTGTCTGTAACCACTAGGCGTCCCTGCCAACCCTTTCAGACCTCACTGTTGTATTTTGTACAAATCGCTATGAAGTTATTTTTCATGGTTTCTTCCTGTACATCTTATTTCTTGTCGCTCGTCATATGTTTTCACATAGCACAACTATATTCTGATAGTTTAACTAAGAGCATGTAAGCTCACTTTGTGCATAGTAGAGAGTCATATCTTATTCACTGCTGCACCTTAGAAGACTGTTGTATATGCTTTAGGACACTGGAATTCAGTGCACTATTTTACGATTTCTTTTTATTTAATGGTTTCACAATATGTTTTGTTATGTAAATGACATGCCCTAAATAATTCTTTCTTGTGTTATTAGTCTGACATGTTTGACTTGATGCTCTGTGTTATTAATGATGGAGAATAATAGCAGTACACCTCACTAATAAATGGCCTCAGAGTTTGCACCTCATGCACTTAGGGGGTCTTTGCTCCATCCCCACCTAAACACACTTGACTCAACCAACTGAGGTCTTTATGCAGTTTTTGTTCTTGTTTCAGACCTTTAAATGAGTTTTATTAAATAGTCTTTATTTTATTTTATTTTTGTAGTTTTACTTTACAATGTATCTGTATTTTAGTCATATCACATTAATTTCTGTCGCATTTTCATCCTTTTTTCTACTGGAACATATTTACTTACTTATTAACGGTCTGTTAAAGTTGTACAGCATCTCACATGAGGTAAAAGAGGGACTGCAGTTGGCTTTGTGTGTGGCTATATACATTTACGGTATGTTTTTTCTTTAATCATAATAAAACATGATTTAAATAGTTCGTTCATTTGAGTGTCAACTGGTCTAATAATTTTGATCTTGTCATTAATAATGAAATACGTATTACCTCACTTAACCCATGGTTACTTTCCAAAGGAAAAGAAACAAAAAAAGACAGATACGATGGAAAAGTAGTTCACAACTGCAGTAAATTGTACAAAGGTACAACTCGGCAAGAGAAGATATTACCAGTCCGCTCAATTCTAGCTGTGTACCAAAAAGTTAGCAAGATTCAAAGCAAATGACACCGTGTGGTTTTTTGTTTGTTTGTTTTGTTTTGTTTTTTTAATTTCTAGATTTTTACAAGCAAATGGCTCATACCATACCTTGTTAAATGTGTTGAATAGTGAATGGGATGTGAGATGACCTCTCATGTGATGGCCTACAAAGTAAGTTCAGAGAGGCAGTGTAGGCTGCTTGCACTTTGTGTGTTACAGTCGCCATCCTGTGGTGAGGAGGAGGCACTGAAGGACTACACTCAGTGTTGATATTCAGATTATTTATCCACTCATCCGTCCATCCATTTTCAATGCCACTTTATCCGTCAGGGTCGGGGGGCACTGGAACCCATCCCAGCCGACAACGGGCGCGAGGCAGGGTAAACCCTGGACTAGTTACCAGTCAGTCACAGGGCAGACACACAAAGACAGACAATCACACAAGCTCATGCACTCACATCTCTGGGCAATGTAGAGTAGCCAATTAAGCTGATTAAATGTTTTTAGGACTGTGGGGGGAAGCTGGAGTACCCAGAAAAAACCCATGCAGGGAGAACACAGGGAGAACACGCAAACTCTACACAGAAGGGCCCAGATCGGGGTCCGATGAAAGCATGCATTTTGTTTACACTTTCCAACAAACTGAGTATGGGATGATCTGCACAGTCACATGTTTATTTTGTTTCTGTCAGAGATGTTCCTGCTTTTGTTTCTACTAACTGTGCCCATGCAGGTGTGTTTTATGCTTCTGTAAAACACAGGAAATTGTGTTCCAATTAATAAAACACACTTTAAACCATTACTTCAATATATGAAGTAGAACACACACCTATTATGTGACCGGGCCTGTTCAAACACTGTTGTAACAAATCTCTGGATTTATATTTGGCTCTGTCACCACTGCTTTCATCATGGCTAACTTTTCAGCGAGGCCTCAATGCTGCATTACATAACCAAAATTAGGATGGGGTTGCCAAGTTCACCCCCCCACCCCACCCGTTAGGATATTTATTATATAACTGTCACAGTCGCACCTTTGTAGCTGCAAACCATAAACTCTTCCGCTCCACTTGCAAGGAGGAAGTTTCCCAAAGATCAGTTGAGATCTTAATGTTCTCCATTACCTTTCATCATTCACCCTGCCAGGCCTGACATGTAGCAACGCTCTGCCACACAGTGTTCCTTTACAGCTCATCTATCTTTACATCACCTGTCGCTCTGATTTATATGACAACCACACACATAAACACATACAACCATGGAGGAGAAACAAACTCCAGAGATTTAGGATATATTTTTTTAATCTTTAAGTGAAATAGAAGTAAAATGATTGTACAATTGAATAAATTTATGTACTGAGTGCATTTTCCATCTTGTCTACAATACCATACATTATATCCACTGGTATGCAGATGACTCACAACTGTATATTTTAGTTTTATCAAACAATCTCAGTGGTGTTGAGCAGTCTCCTCTGTTACATGTTTTGTTCTGTTCATATCCTAACCCAAAGTTTGACCACAGACCACAAAGACCAAAGCATCCACTGCTGGGTGCTCCTGACCTGAATGAAAGTCCTAATTTTGTTGGTACAGGAAGTTCAATCTGTTTGCCAAAAACAGTAAATGATGAGTTCAACTGCTAAACATTTTTAAACTATTATTTTATCTTTAACAGTAACAGAACAAACATGATTTGAAACCTTTCTGTTTTCATCAGTATTACATTTCATATAATTCAAATGCACCATTATAAGCAGAACTATGTCCAGCAATTTGGAAATGCTGAGATGAAAAGCTACAATTCTACAGAATGTATTCAATGCACTACTTCTTTCTCAAATTCCCTGAAACATCACAGAGAACATCCTGTCCATGATGTACTCAGAGATATAGCCCTGATCATATGCTTAGTCATCTTAGTCAAGTCATTTTTCTACCTGTACTGTTCAGGCAGGGTGTTGCAATGCCTTTCAGACACACCTGAAGCTATAGAAAATGACAGAAAAAAATGCATGGATCTTTGAGTTTTAATGACACAAATGGCATCTGATGGGCTGCAGTTCTTCATGCTTGGATGGCCAAGCATTACACAGTGCTGTACACAGTGAACTGAGAGAAAACTCAGTCTGAAGTGATGCTCTCATTAAATCATTTTAGTTGTGCTTTTAACTTGGATAAACACCAGAAAAGGTTACACACAAATTACTATAAATTGCAAAGACATATGAATATATTGCCCGTTTTCCTCACTTCAGATAAAAATGAAAATTCTCATATTCAGCATATGAGTGGAAAAGCAATACACGAGGCCACCTCAGGTCAGACTAAATGGTTTCCAGCATGCTCGGCTACAGTGTGGTTGCTGTAAATAAGGCTCAGAATGCCCATTTCTAACACCACAAAACCAGCTGTTAAAGGTAATCTGTACTTCATCTTGTTAAAGTGGAACACTGACTAATCAGCATGCTGTGAAATCAAGGCACTCAATTTGAAACAAGAAGCACTACAAGTGCTTGTAACTTAACAAGTAGGCTCAAAGGGAGCCATCAGGAAACAAAATATTCATCACAAATGAGGCTACTTTTCAAAACATCTGAAGGAAGTGAGGTGTCTGACAATGAGTGAAATCTCTGCATTTCCTCTTACTCATTTTTCTTCAGAGGCGAACAGCCAGCATTTGAAGACACACAACCCCCTCCTCCTTCATGTCCTTCATGCTTTTCCTGTCAGTCTTTTGTCCCCTGAGATTGACAACTTGTAGAATATACAGTCATTATTCTGCAGAATAATCTCGGGATGAGTCCTTTTCAGAGGTAGTGGAGCATATTCACAGGAATAAATGAAAATGGTGAGAATGGGGGTATAGTTGTTTCGTGCATTATGGGTTTTCTAATCTTTCCACAGTCTCCATCTCTGACTGTCCAGTATTGAGTTCATCTCGCATCTCAGCACCATCGCATTGCTTTAAGCCGACTTATTTTTCACAGGAAACTGAAAAGCCGCCAGTCTGCCAGGACCTTTATCTCACAAGCAGAGAATTTTGGCCCGTTAATGGCTTCCATTAATGGCCTGCTTCTCTCTGTTGTTAATCACATAAAGAGGAAATGTCTTTTTATGTACTAAAAACCATCTCTCCTGAGGAAAGAAACAAGATGTTGTGTATTACGAACTGACATGTCATTGTCAAAATTACAAATCCTTCCCGTACCATTTTTTCCTCATCAATCAGTGCGTTGTATTTGATCTTTTAAAAACCCCACCACTTTATTTGCTTTCTTGGGATTGACAGAAAAAAACAAAACTCGAACATCACACTAATCGTCTAATTTCTGCCACTTACAGCCTGCACATGTCAATCCCAATCTGTGAAAAATAACTCCTTCTCTATGTCCTTTTGTGTTTTTATGACTTCTCATTGACTGGAAGTTTGAATATATTTTGTTCTATTATATCCTATTCTCTTTATTGTACTTTCTTTTTACCATTCTTCTCTCTCACACATAAACATTGCAGCATTTATGACAAGTTGCACAAGTCAAAAGTTAAAAAGAATGGCATGCCATCAAAGCAGTCAAAGACTGCAGAGCTTCATCTGATTTAAATATCAATGCACATACGTAGGCCTTCCACAGAATATGAACATGAACCAGCTCCTTTATATTTTACTTTTTGATTTATTTATTTAGTATTGAGGATTCAGCAGCTGGACAGAAAACTCTCAACGCAAACCACAAACTCATCATGCATGAAGCGCCTGACCCCAAAGTTCACACTTTAAGGTCACATGATAACCAAATGCTCTTCATCGCGACTGAGAAACTCCATCCGCTGAAGAACGTGACATAAAGCTTTGAAAACAGTGAGTTCAGCCTTGTGTGGAGAATTTACTTATCGAACTACATACATGTTGAATTTAGTGTCTTCTGTAGCTGGAAAAACAGACACTGGTTTGCTTTTCTTGCAGACATGAGACTATTACTGCCCTTATTGTCTGTTCAGTATTGAGCCAGGCCAGCTGTTTCTCCCTGTTTCCTTTACGCTAAGCTAATCTCACTTGCTTGAAGTAGCTTCATATTTACTACACAGATATGAGGGTGGTATCGGTCTTCTCATCTAATTCTAGGCAAGAATGCTAAAACTTCCCAATCTATTCATCTATCTATACCAAAGGTGAGTGGTTTATTCTGCAGTTTCTAGCCATGATTGAAGAGTTTGCTTCAGTATTTCCATTTTAATGTCTGACTGCAAGCTCAGACAACTGACTCATGTTGGCATTGCTATAACATTTTGATGATGTCCAGGTGTTGATACAACACCAACTCTTACTGACACCAAAACGCCAGTGTTTTTTAAAGCAAAGTCAAAGCTGAGACAATGCACATTATCATCTATTGTTTCTCTTATTTTTGTCCTGTGCAGTGTCACCAATCTAATAACTAAGTCACCTCATATACCAGGAAAGTAATAGAATGTAAACATATATTTGCAGGGCATCAACCACAATAATTAAATTTAACAGGGAATTAAAAGGTCTAGAGGATTATTAAAAGGACAAAGATGAGCATTTTGCATATTCTTAGTGGGGAATTCCTCTCCTGCTTGGTCATGTAAAGAATTCAGAAAGACTGACAGGTTTTCATTTTCTCCCTCCAGCACCTGTAGTTTTCATCCGTCTGTCAGCACATGACGACTTGTCATAGCGGCAGCGTCATACAACTCCGACTTCATCTCTCTGGTTCTTACATTTTCGTGTTATTTGTGAAATATCAAAGTAATCACACAAAAAATACACATTCGGGTGATTTTCATGCGCCGCATTAGTGAGCGTCTAAATCAAGCGAGGTGGTAGATGGGATTGAATGGCACTTTAAAAAGAAAAATAAATAAATAAAACATCTCCATCGTGGCCTGAGCACATTGATCCTTTTCCATCTTCATTTTACACTTGAATCAACTGGACACAGTGGCTGGCCTCCACTGTAACGTGATTATCTTAACTGATGTAAAGGGAAAATGGCATCCAGCAACAGGGATGCTGGGCAGGATCTCATCTTATGTGATGGTCTGACATTAGTGGTGTTACATAACTGTGACCTCAGGCGAGGCTCTGATGCCTCTTCACCCCTTCTTCCTTCCCTCCCCCCCTCCACCTCCTCCCATCTCCACTATAATCATTCTGCTTGCATGGCTTCATGGCCGAACAAGCTGTTGGCACTTGCCGAGATGTTCTTCAGATCAGTTGATGCCGTCAGCTGAGACGAGAACAAGCGGGAACACTAGCCAGAGCATGCAGAATCAGACCAGGAGCCATGTTACTGATTTCCACTGCAATCACTGATGCGCTGCAGCCAAACTGTAAAGCTCGGTGACCTCCAGTCTGTGACTAATACGAAGCCACTGTGAGGAAGGGAATTTTATTTCGTAGGAGCTGATTTTTGGTACAAAGAATGCCGTGTGGTTCATGTCACTCGTGATGTTGGTGATTTTTTTTCCTTTTCTTTTTTTGTTTTTTTTGTTCAAATTACAGGGAAGATTTTACGACTTGGTGGTTTCACTGGAACGCAAAGAACTGGTCCCTGCCATATTTTAATTAAACATATTCAACTGTATTATCTGAAGTTGTAAATGTAACCGAACTCTATTTACCTGGGCAGCTGAATTTATAACTGACAATCTAACTAACAACCTATTAAACTGTCAAAGGAGCGTGTGCTGCTGCTCTTGCTCTCTCACTTTCCCCTGCCTTTCTCCTTGTTCAGTAATCTTTTATTTATAACTAAACTGTGTTGTTTCCCTGTCTGCAAATGTGCTGCTGCTGTCTCGGCCAAGTAAGACGTCTTTTGTCTCAACACACCAAAACCTGGTGAAGCGAAGCCGAATAAGTAGTGGAAAAATAGACGTGTAGGTGTTCGTGTGGAGTTCCATGTGAGACTTTTGCTGATTAAGGTATCTGGTGTTGGATCATCAGCGGGTCTGTCAGAACTAGTACGTGACTAATGGGGGCGTCTGTCAGGTTGATTTGATAGAGCAGCACTGCAGAGGGACAATCAAAAGAGCTTCACATCAGAGAACACGTTGCTACCACCTGCGTTTACACAATTTACTTAATCTACTGACTGGCTGTACTTCCTTTTAAATCTTGCGTGTGAAGACAACCATTCAGAATCTCCATATAGAACTGAGGCTGTTAAGGAGAAAATCAAGGAGTCCATCAAATATCTTTTTCTGTTTTGCTTTAAATCATTTTGTAGGCCTCTTTCATCATTTATTGATATCCAGCTTTAATATATTTGATGTTCTTCCTGCATTTTTTCTTCTGAGACTTTGTTCTTTCCCCAGTGTCACAATGCATTGAGTTCAGAACTGAAAAAGCAACACCCTCTTTTACAAGAGTAGACAGAGCTTCAGGGAGGCTCTGTCATATGTCAACCTTGAAACTTCCACTCTGTTTTGACAACCAAAAAAAATACTTCATCATATTTTTATGCATTTTGTTCTTTTTAAAACATTCTTACTATGACATGCATGCAAATACTGGTTTGCATGCAAATATTAACAGAAGGTAAGACTACATTCAAATGAGAAAACAGACAAAATATGCATCTTGACGTTATATTAACACCTTGTGTTGTAACAAGACTGTAAGAAAACCTGATATTCAATACCAGTTAGAACAACAGAGGAAACCCTGTAGATTCAAGCTGCTATGAGTTGTGGCACATTTCAAAACATTTGAATGTGTATCATCCAGTTTAGTTACTCCTCTCTCCGAGCCTAAGGTGTGTGTAAATGACCGAAATAGGTATCACATCACAGCCTTCATGGCGCAATTTCAGCTGTGCCCTTTTATCTAGAAAGAAGCGCTGAGAGCGTCAGAAATGTTTCTGACTTCAGCATGGATTAACATCAAATCTTCAGCGCTGCCCCTGTGTCACTTGTGATTAGGTGTCCTCCAAGAAGATCTGCAGGAAAATTTACCAGGCCCTCCGTACCCTAGCATAGCCCGGCCCTGTCGCGAAGCTCCTCGAAGGTTAGATAATCAGCCCAGATATGAGCTGAAGTGATTGTTGTGAAATCCATACACAGAGCTTGTGTAAGACCAACAGCAAGGAATGTGACATGGATTCTGGACAGTGAACTGCACTGGATTAATGATGATATTAATATCACTGATAATCATCTTGTTATTGTACTAGGAATCATAATTATCACACCCAACAACAAGGACAAGAACAAAACCACTTAAAAGATGTAATACCTCACACTGAAATGTCTGAAAACATAATTGTGGGATCGTATTTTTCATTCTAGGTAGCTGTGTGCTCATTTGATCACCCGCTGCTATAAGTGCAGGGCGAGAGTCAGAGAGGACGTCAGTAGAAGTGACTAAACATAATGTGAATAAAACTTTAAAACTTTGCCTCGTCCTCGATTGATTTTCATCCGTAGTGGCAATTGCTTAACAATGCAGATAACAACTCCCATGATCCCACACTACATATGTCTTTTGTTTTGTTTTGACATAGCAGAAGAAATCACAGACTGCACATCTAACCACCCAGGGTACTGAATAATTAAATAAATGCTCCAGTAAGGAAACACAGTCAAGACACAGTCAAGAATCTTTACAGCAAAGATTTAAGTTTCGGTCAGTGACAGTAGAGGGGAGGTCTAAAATTAGCCCTGATGAAGCTTTCGATATGGAAACATGAGGGTTAGCGGTAGAAAAAAAATACACTTTTGCATTTAAAAGAAAGGAGCTTTGGCATCCTGCTTTCCAGTTTTACTTCAGAGAATCAGAGTCACGTCTCAAAAGAATTTTGCAACCGTAAATTAATCAGCAGTGACATATTAAAATGTAAACTCGCCAGAATGAGCTCAACAGCAAATTTGCACTCAGTCTAAACAGTCAGAACGGATTAATAACATTTCAGTTTCACTTTGTACCCATGAAGATGTCCTAACCTGCTCCCTGTGTCAGCGAACAGGCTAAGCAACATGTCCCACGTTTCTGTTTTATTTTTTTTATAGTTCTGCATACTTGCCCCTCCTCGGACGCTTTTAAACTTGATCAAAATCGGTCAGAGTCAACCCTGATTTAAAAAGCTGAGAAGTGAAACATCTTCTACAATCCAGCGTTTTATGCTTTGGAGAATTTGGATTTATGTGCTACACTGCATACACGTTAACCAAGTGACCTTAGTTGTTGCATAGCTGAGATCTGAGAGCTTGTGGGACCAACTGAATACCGCACGTTTGAGCTCTCAACATTAACACTGAGTGGGCTGCATGTGAGTAACAAACAAAGGAAGCACAATCCTCAGGTGGCCTTTATTCCTCTGTCAAGAATACTTCACATTTCAATCCTCTCATACCGAAATCTCTCGAAGGAGACGAGCTATTTCACAGTTTCTCTTCAGCTTTGTGTGTCTGATGGCCTCTTCAGACCACGCAGGGACTTTAGAGAGCACCAGTTCCTGCTACTAGCGCACTGAGCACCACTGGAGAGCGATTGCGTAAGTGATGACAGCCCTCAGCGGCTGACACATAATCACGACAACAGTCCTGCTGTGCTGCTGATACAGTAGATAACAGATAGAGAGGAGGCGACCGGACAGGAAGACAGGGGCTCACGGGTCAGGCGTGTCTGCGTCAGACATTTTCTGATATTTTAAAACGCAAAACATGTCAAAGCTTTTTCTGCAATGGCAACAGTAAACTTGCTGCATGAGGTAAAATGTTACAGTCTCAAAAACAAACAAACATGCAATTAAACAGGATTTTATGACTCAACCATCCTGTTATGGTTAATTTGAGACTGGCTGTTATGCCCATCCTGCAGTTATTTTCTTTTGATATTAACATTTTATATTTCGCACTGAACAGACAAGTAGCAGTTCAGAGTTTGCTGTGAGTATAAATTAAATTAGCTTTTGGGGTTTCTGAAAGCTGACAAATCTCTGCTGTGAGAGATTTATAGTCCAGCAAATTGCAGTGATGTCTTTCTCTGCTCTGCTTTACTCTCCTCACCGTCACACAAAGATAAGCAGTCCTTGTGTTGTTGTTGCCTAATATGGACTCGGGCTCCTGACCTCGCCGGTGTTTCTGCAAGCCCTGATCTCAAAAGGAATAATGGAGAATAACCTCCCAGTCACGCACATTTGAAACTTCCTGTCTCATTTTAATCTTTCACTCACACATAGGATGTCCAAAAATGAAAAAAGAATGATATTTAAAGGAACAGCTCTGCCCGGAAGTCTTGCTGTGTGGCTGCGGAGTTCCCTCACAGCTGCTGTTTATTTTATTATGGTATTTACAGCTCATGCAATGACTTTTAGTCCAGTAAAACGACATATAAACAATGCCAGTAATGGTGCCAGTAAAAGTAGCCTAATATTTTTCCAAGTTCAGGCCACACTGCACAGGACGGCTATAAACATCTGCAAGATGGCACAAATCACATAACTAACAATCTGAACAATCGGCCTGCTATACTTCCAACCAGCGGACATGAGGTCAAGTTAAAAAACAGAAATAATTGTTGATTTAAGAAATATAGTCATATATTCATGTCAAGGAGGAAAATAATCAGCCAGCTCAAAAACAAAGGTGTGATAAGGACATGAGTCGGTTGTAAAATTAGCACCGCATGCTGCAGTTGAGAGTGGCTGAAAACTAAACCGTGTGCAGAGAAGCTGAAATGAGTGGCCAAAAATAAATGGAAAAACAGAGAATATTCTTCCATATGAGCAGAGTGAATTGTAGGTTTTTCCATCAATGCTGTTTTTTTAATGTTTACGGGATGATGAGTGTCATCGCTACTGATCCATTAGACAAAATGCCCTCTGGATCAATACATGAATCCACCATCAGGCTCCTTCAACAATACAGCCAATCTGAAATCAGAGAGCAGTTGGCTTTTCTAAAATAACAGCACGTGCTGAGAAAATATCAATACACAACATTTGCTTCACTTTGACATTTCTGTTAGCAGTTAGTGTACTAATTGCCAAATGCTTTGGAGTTACACAAGACCTGTAGAATCAAAATGATCGATTAAGTCATGTTTAGGGCTAAAATGTAAAATAAATAAATAATGCAACCAATAAAACGCTTTTTTTCTCCTTCATTTTATCTCCTTGTTTCCTGAGACTTAAGTGTATTGCTCCTATTGGATAAAATTACACAACCACCAATCCCCCTGATCCTAGTGGTTAATTAATTTATAGGCACAAAATCAATATGGCTCCAGTTCTCCAGTGACCTCCAGGTAATCTCATGCAGAGGGGTAAAGTAAATAATTACATTACATAACCACATAAGAATCACACCAATTTAATGTAGAGGCTTGAATGTAAATCTTAATTTGTTTTAGTGCCTTTGGAGAGTAGCAGCATTCAAAGCAAACATGCAGAGAGAAAAAGAGTTGAGAATAATGTGACCAATATGGCTGAAAAAACAAAAACAATCATAAAACTTAGCTGTGCCTTGAAACTATCATCAACCAAAAACCTGCATTTAATCTGCACGGTGCTCTAATTTTTGTGTTTTCAAACTGAACTGTAAGTAAGTAAGTAACCACAAAAATGAAACGTTTTATTATTTAATTATTCACGACAGTAAACACTTTGAGCAGTGCGACTACGGAGGTGTTCATATTTAAGTTGAGAGAAAACAATAGACCACAAAGTAAATGTAAAGCAGAAAATAATCACATCGATTACAGAGGCTAGGCTAAACGTAATCTAACATGTCTGACAAAATGTACGGTAGCTTAGCAACAGAGTGGATGAGGTAAAAGCCAGCATTGCATGAAGTCATCAACATGCATGTGTGTCCTCTTGCATAAGGCACCTCCATAGCACTGCTCGAGGTCAGACCCCGCCATGTGCTGTAACACGTCTGACCTGACACAGTTGTGACAGGTGATTTTGAAAGGGCCTGTTAACTATTGATGTCTGAGTGCGTTCAGTCCTAACAAACCACTCGGGGACCTGCTGCTTCAGTGTGTCACTATACAGCTTCATATTGATAGACTTGGTGCAGTCAGTGTGAAGGTTTGGGAGAGCAATCAGTTCCAGAGGTCTTATGGTATTTAACAAAACGATGGCTAAAACAATGTCAGGATTGCAATAGAAACAATAATCCTTGGTATGGAGTGTTTAAACTTATCTTTAGAAATCATTTGTGGTGCCCCAACAACGAGGCTTGATCATCTAAAATGTAGCAGGATTGCTGCCATCTTATTACAATACAGTTTAACTATTAGGATACGTGATGCCGTCAGTCATTCAGGTTATTATATACTGCATTGAATTGCAAGTGGAAACACTTTGTTGTAACTTCCTCCTATTTCGTATTAGTAAATGATTTATAATCTCTTAATAAACTTTAAAACTCTTCCCCATTAAAAGCATTAAAACTTTTTATTAAATGGTTTATGAGACTCTACGCAGCTGTGAGCAAATGTGAGAACATCTGAAGTGTTCACTAATATATCAGTTACCAGACTCCCATTATATGCATACATTATACCCCATTACGACAACGCAGGACTGTGTATGTGTGATATTTTTACGTGCAAAATGGTTTTCCACATGTGATAAAACGTAATCTGCTGATAGATACATTAACGTGCAAGTCTTTACAGCTGCTGACACCGACATTATAATGTCTCATAAACCATCTAATGCACCTTTATAAACTATTTATAAATGCTGCGCAACCCTTCACTCAGAACTTTACTATCTATCGTTAAGTGTTATTGGATTGGAAGAATAAAAAATAGCTGTGTGATAGAGAGCGCATAACCTTCTTGGTCAAATAAGAGGATCTAAATATTGGAGACTACAAATCTGTGACAAGTGATTAAAGATGATCAGAATACAACAGAGATTCAAAGCCCCCCAGTGGATTCCATCACTGATTGTATTCATCAGCAGGTGATCTTTGATCTGAACAGCGCCGTGTTTCGCTCCGCGTGCTGCAGATGAACATGTTGCATAACCGCACAGAGTCACGGTGATATGTGCGCACAGTACGCACAGGTGAGCGCAGCTGAGAGGTGACTGTGAATAATTCTGTGGTCAGCTTGGACTGCGGGGCTGCTGCTGCTGCTGCTGCAGTGCAGAAAGGTGGCCATGAGGCTGCTTAACAAGCTGAACATTTGACATTTCAGCGGCCTCAGATGAGCTGCGTGTACGTGAAGTGCTCCCCTGTCTGCCCCACCGGGGTCCAGCCTCACACCACTGGAGACTGGCTGTCAGTCAAATGTTTCCAGGCCATTCGGCGTGAAACGATAATGCTCCTGGGCACTCATGCATTTTTCATGGCCGCCACAGATGTTGTGACTCTTGAAGGGGACATTTAAACAAGAACAGGTTCAATACAGCTGTTTTTTTTAGCAAATATGTTACGCAGTACATGCCTAACGCTAATAGTTAATGTAGCATGTAGCTGGTCCTGATCTTGTATACGCTATGGCAGGTGTGGATGGAAAATACCTCAGAATATAGTTTTGATCTGATGCCAGGTAACACCAGTAACACAGATATTGATACTGATTAATACTGATTACAGGTTGTTTATCCTTGACCCTGACTTACGTAGTAGTAGTCTAATCTGCAACTCTTTGGATTTAATATTATGATGTAATGATTTTGCAGTCTACTACTGATATAAACTTGTTTGTTTTGCGTGTGTATGTTTCACACCTGCCCCCCCCCCCCCCCCCAGTGAAATTAATCTTCATTCCGATAACAACACAATAAATAAAAAAAAGAAAATACTGCAGTCACAAGACAGTCCCAGTTCTTTTGCATTCATCACAGCGCCTGAACTAAGTTGTGATGGCTAAATGTTAAGTGGAGGTTTTCCTGCAGTCTGCACGAGAGATGAGACACTTCATGAAGAGTCACTGACTCCTTGATCTCCCTCAACAGTTTGGGAATTGACCAGGAACTGCTTTTAGAGCTGCAGTAGCACCAGTGAAACAAGAAAAGCAGCACATGTTTCTTAAGCAAATAAAAATCTATATTTTTGAACGTTGTTAAGGAAGCATTTGTCTCATGCATTTGTCCGTATGGCTCACGTGAATTAACCTGTAATGCATTTTGCTAATTTAACTTGCTATTTGACTTTTCTTTCACTTCTCATTTGTAGGTTTTGAAAAGCCTCATAAGTGCTGAGGGGCAGCATCCTTATGGAAAGTGGAGTGCGTGTTCTTATTTTAAGCAAAGTGAGGCCACAGAGGGGGAAATTTACTGCGGTCCCACTTTCAAATCCAATGGGGTCTCTCTGGTCTGGGACGCCCCCTGCTGTTCGTTCATGATGCATGCCATGCTGCCTTTACGTACCCTTCTTTGACTCGTGTTTTATTTATCTGCTGACCTAAATAAAGCGTTTAATTCAGCGAACTAGGAATAAAGTATTAAATAGCATTTTCATTGCAACATGGATGGGTTCTGTGGTGTTGGTAATTTTGGCTGCATGTTCCGATTTCTTTGTATCTCAGTTAAAAACTGTTTCTTAATTTTTTTAATATCTAGGGCTACTTATAAATGCTGCTGAACTTACAGATACAAATTAAATATTAAATAAACCAACAGTCTGGACTGTTTTTGTTGGACTTTTCTTATTTCCATAAACGTATTAGGCATTGTATATTTCACACATAGCCAGGAAGTACAGGTCAGCGCAACAGAAAAGCAAATGGAGGAAAAAATGTATCAGTTAACACGACAAAGTTAAAAAGACAAGTTGTTCATAGTGTTGACACCTTAGGAGAATGTTGTCCCCTTTATTTTTATGTACTTTTTTTCTGTACAATTTCCCAATAAAAAAAATATAAATTATAAGATATACTGTATATTTTGAATAATAAACCAGCGGTGTCTCTATTTCACTTACTTGCTATATCTATTTCACTCACACCCTCCTTTGGCTTGACTGATGGTGTTGTGTCCGACAAAACTTTAAGGCAGCGTGAAATTTGCGCAGCGGTCAGCTGACTGTGAGCTGTCATGTGGCGTTTATGGGCAGAGGAGAGTGTGTGAATAACAACCAGGGTTCTGTGTGAACAAAACAGAACTTGGTGGTCGTCTGTTTCTGCTGTGTTTGTCCCGTTCACACGTCCAGCATGGCTTGGACGAAGTACCAGCTCTTTCTTGCGGGACTTATGCTAACAACTGGCTCTATCAACACATTATCAGCAAAGTGAGTGGATTTGATTATGTTTTTGTATTGGTGCCAGGTGCTGATAGTTGTGTCATTGTAGGAGAATTGCTGTGTGCTCAAACAGAATTTGAACAATGTGTTCACCGAAAAATGTTTAAATAAAAAAGGTAAATTACCTGCAGTGTTTGTTGGCCAATGTTTCGAACTGAGTCTCTTATTACGTTTTAATTTCAAATTATTAGCATGTAATGAACCCAGTTGTAGTTACAGCTGTTGTAGCTACCATCCGATAACGTTAGCTAGCTAAATAACAAGCTAATGGCTCGTTAGCTTGTTAGCTTTACGAGCCGCTAATTTAAACCTTATCAAGCCGTAAATGTGATGAGCGGGTCGTTTCTTTCTGTTTGTCAGGAAGGTAATTTGTATATAAGGACATGCATTTCAATGTTATTGACAAAGCTGATAAGACTGCTTCCAGGAAGCAACTTTTGTTGGGAAAGACTCTTGACAAACACGTTTATCTAACGTACCATATTATAGTCATCCACAATAAACTGTGTAATCGTGGCTCTACACTCATTTGAGAAAATTGATTGAATTTATTTCAGTCCTGAAAAGGCCCCTCCGATATTTCATGGCAGCAACTAACAGCTGTTTTGTTTATCAGTTAACCTGCAGATTCTTTTTCCAGTCTATTGATTATCCCTCCTGACTCAAAAACACCTGTAAACAGTGAAAAATGCCTTTGTGATTAATTAATTTGCCTATTTTGACTGAACAACAGTCCAAAATCAAAGGATTTTCAATTTGCATTTATATAAAACTGACATTTAAGAAGCTGGAGCTGTATTGATTGAGTACAAATATATTTAAGTGCGATTCTATTGTTGTCACATGAGGAAGAGGTTTCTGAAATTCAGCTATTTTTACTTCTCCAATAAACTGTGACGTCAGCTTTCTGCTATCTGACACACACTTCTGTACTTTTTTGTGGGTTTTGTCATAAAACCAGCTGTGTCATATTGCTCAGAGAAGAATAAAGCGACAGACAGGTAGGGTTTCACATCAGCTCTGCATCACTGGCTTTAAAGCTGTACAGCTGAGATAAGGTACCGCAAGTAGGTTGATAGTTTCGGTGAAAGTTCCCTCTTTCCTTTCACAGGCAGACTGGCACCATTTAATATCTAAAACTCTGTGACCACAAGTGAGCAGAATAGGCTTGGTTCAGTCAACAGGCTGGGCCGGTTTTAGTTTGTGTCTCATGTTCGTGATTTCAGACGTTGCTGCGTTTGAAGGAAGTGCTTTGTCATCACCTTTAAGGACCACATTTCCTTGTCTTGCATTTTCCAATGCAGACAGGAAGCTCACATGCTGGTCATGCTCCTAATGTCCATAAAACTCAGTGGGTCGCACTCACTTATATTCATTAACTTGACGAGAAGCTTCGTCAAGTCATATGACTGTACAGTTGTAACGTGAGAGAGCGCAGTGAATGACGAATCCACAATGAGAGAGAGGCCTGGTGCACAACACAATTCACTTCCATACCCGCAAACTAATAATTGCAGCTTACAATTGTTTTCATTATCAATAAACCTCATGATTTCATTCTCAATAAATTGGTTGTTTGTGTTGTTAATAAAATGTCAGAAGATGGTGTCTGTTGTACTTCCAGACAGGTCAAAGCGGTGCATTCAGATTATCAGTTTTGTCTGACCAGCAGTCCAACACCAAAACATGTTCACATTACTGTTACATATCAAGGAAGGCAGACAGTAATCGCATTGGAGAGGCTGAGACCAGTAAAGGTTTGACAGTCTTTTTGAATTACTAAAGTAATGACTGGGCAATCAAAACAACCGCAGACTGATGAGCTGACTAAACTGAAACCTCTTTCTCATTTGTGTTTTCTCAAGGTATTTTTGTGTGTGTGTAAAATATTCATAATTAATTGGCCATAACGTCCTCTTCTCTAACAGATGGGCTGACGTGTTCACAGCAAAGGGCTGCCATGATGTCCCTGAACATACATTCTCTCACCCGTTTGTCCAGGTACAGTAATAAACTGCTAATAACAGTATTGTGTAGAATTTGAGGTACTGAAACTCAATTCTTTCTTGGTATTGATCGAAATATGTCTGTGGCACAGTGAGTCAAATACTGTCAGGTGCTGAAAACTGACTTTGTCATCATCTTTACTTAGTTTTTCCTCTGAGTGCTCCGGAGATAAATCTGAACTCTGCAGTTTTTATTGAGGCAAAGTTCTGACGCAGCTTCTTGTGATTGCACAACACTGAACTTTTGCGTGTTGTTTGGCCTCTTTTATTAAATGGAAAAATCTGGTTTTATGAAAAAAACCTTTATGTATGTTTATTTATGTTTCTCAAAGTAACTTTTTAACCACAGGCCATAGATATGCACATGAGGTCTTTGCACTTTAAATAACCTCGACATATTATTATAAATGAGTGCCGCTTGTCAGGATGCTGTTGAAAACTGAGACGACGCTTCTGCAGGGACTTATTCTGAAATCTCATCTGCTGTTTAGTCAAAAAAGTAAATTACAGTCTCTTGTCCCCCTGTCCATCTGTCCCTTTCTGTGTTTCTGCCTCTTCACTGGTCCAGGCAGTGGGCATGTTTCTGGGTGAGCTAAGCTGTCTTGCAGTCTTCTACATCTTGCTTTGCCATGACAGACGTAGCCCAGAGCCAAAGATGAACCCGGGCCAGAGCTTCAACCCTCTCCTCTTCTTCCCGCCCGCCATGTGCGACATGATGGCCACCTCCATCATGTATGTTGGTAAGTGAACTTCAGTCTTTATCTCCTAAATGTTCAGAAAACTAGGCAGGTAGAACGTATTGCTTGCAAGCAAGTTGTTTTTGCGGTGTTTATGAGAGATGTAAGATTTTGAAAGCTATGATCTATTCTGCCCTTCAAAGGTCAGTCGTAATGACTTTAGTCCCACTGGAGAAGCCAAACAAAATAGATTATCTTCTGTTTAAAGAATCCTTTCGTCAGGAAAAGAGATAGTAAAGTGAAAGATAATGTTGTTTTTCTGTTCTGCAGCCACTGCCTTTCAGCTTCGTCTGGCAGAATGATTTGGTTGCTTATGCGTCGTGGAAAAGGAAGCGTCTATACTGTATAGTCAAAAATATTGGGACACCAGTCCCTTACACCAGCAGGGACTTTAATGACATTGCATTCCAAATACGGCTTTGCAGCCGTAACAGCTTCCACTCCTCTGTGAAGGCTTTCCACAACATGTTGGAGTGTTTCTATGGGAATTTGTGCCCATTCATGCAGCAGAGCATTTCTGAGATCAGACACTGATGTTTGGACCAAAAGGTCTGGCTCACAGTCTCTGCTCCAGTTCATCCCAAAGGTGTTGGATGGGGTTGAGGTCAGGACTCTGTGTGGGCCAGTCAAGTTCTTCCACAACAAACTCATCCAACCATGTCTTTATGGAGCTTTGCTTTGTGCACTGGGGCACAGTCATGCTGGAATAGAAAAGGGCCTTCAACAAACTGTTGCCACAAAGTTGGAAGCATAGCATTGTCTAAAATGTCTTGGTATGCTGCAGATGTAAAATGTTTAGATGATATATGAGCAATAGAATGGACTCTTTTTTTAAAAAACTTTTTTTTGTTTCTAGCTCTCAACATGACCAGCGCCTCCAGCTTTCAGATGCTTCGTGGAGCCGTCATCATCTTCACTGGTCTGCTCTCGGTGGCGTTCCTGGGGAGGCGCCTGTTACCAAGTCAGTGGTTTGGTATCCTGACCACCATCCTGGGCCTGGTGATCGTTGGCCTTGCCGACTTCTTCAGCGACCGCCACGACGACACACACAAACTCAGCGACGTCATCACGGGTAAGGTGGATTTTGGTTATTATGTTCTTTATTTCCTATACCCTGCATTCACTCCATGGGTTTGCAGGATAACAGCAAGTACGAGTGATAAAACTAAGTGTAGGCCTTATTTGGTTAAACGTTTACTTATGATACGGTGGAGGAGGAAACTTCTATACCTGTCTATCAAACCTGTATCATTGACTGCAACCAACATGGACTACTACTGCTTCATTAAAGTATAAAATGAAACACTTCTAACCTTTTCTGTCCTGTAGGAGACCTTCTGATCATCATGGCTCAGGTCATTGTTTCAGTCCAAATGGTCCTGGAGGAAAAGTTTGTCTACAAACATGATGTCCATCCTCTCCGGGCTGTTGGCACTGAAGGTTTGTTTGTATGCGGTTACATGTAACTCCTGCAGCAACAGGAGAAAAGGAAAATTTTGAGCTAAAATTGTGCAGGTGAATGTTGGGGTTACCTTCGCCAGGTGGCCAGAAACACAAACTGCAACTGCTGATTTTGTCAGGTAAATTTTTGCTATCATCACGACTTAATGTTTTGATGGTAGCAAACAGCTCGTTCTTATCAGTGTGAGAGCAGGCTTCACTTTTTCATATTTACTAGATGGTCCAGATGGACATTTGATCATTTTCACATTTTGAAAAAATTCTTCAAAGATATTTTGCCACAGGACATCCGTAATTAGTCTGACCTTTGTAAATTATGTTGTTTAGCCATTTTATTATTTGAAACCTGTTTTTTAATGAACTACTGTCTGCGTTTTGTATTATGTGAGTGCTCTCAATTGTAGGCCAGTGTTCAAGAACCCGCAGTTCTTGCTCCTTTTTTTCCCAGACTTTTCTCTAATCTTTGCTTTTGTCTCATAAATAATAATAAATAATAACTGCACACATGAGGTGCTTGAGGGGTTGCAAAAAGACTTGATTTTAATTTTATATGGTCACAGTGGAATCACTGTTCTAGATGAGGTTAAATTCCATTCTCTATTTCCAGGTCTCTTCGGGTTCGTCGTCCTGTCACTGCTCCTCATCCCGATGTATTTCATCCACGTTGGTGACTTCAGCAACAACCCTCGACAAGTCTTGGAGGACGCACTGGACGCCTTTTGTCAGATCGGCCACCAGCCTCTCATCCTGTTGGCCCTGCTGGGAAACACCGTCAGCATCGCCTTCTTCAACTTCGCCGGGATTAGCGTCACTAAAGAGATCAGCGCCACGACCCGCATGGTGCTGGACAGCCTGCGTACGCTGGTCATTTGGGTGGTGAGCCTGGCGCTGGGTTGGGAGCACTTTCACGGCTTGCAGGTGTTGGGCTTCTTGGTCCTCCTGGTGGGCACGGCGCTCTACAATGGACTGCACCGCCCCCTGCTGGCCAGGATACCGTGCTGTGCCTCGTTGGTGAACACAGAGGAGGACAGCCCAGGAGAAAGAGAGAGACTGCTGGGTGACGGCAGGGTGCAGAACGTTGACGAGAGCTAAAACTTGTTAATGAACGACGTCCCAGTGCGCTGCACTGACTGTAACACTGCACCTTCGATGTACGCTGTCTCTTTTTAAATATTCTTTCAGTTCACGCCTCTGATTTTAACTGACCTCAGACGATGGGAGTGTGCAAGCTCTGTTAAAGGAATAGTTCAACATTTTACGAAAATTTACAACCGTGCAGATGCTAGTTCAGTCTGACTCTAAATTTCTGAACTACTCCATCAAAGAAACAACTGGAAAAGAAGGAAGTCTGAAGGAGCTTTCATTTTACAAAATGTTTTTCATGGGTTTATTCAGTGTAGAAATGAACTGTTTAGTTTTTTTCTTCTGAAACAAAACAAAAATAATTTATAGCCAGTGTCAACATTTGCTGTCTTTCTTATATGTTTTGTATTTTTAAAAAGGAACTTTGTGCTAAGTTCTGAGTGCTAAATCACGTGAACACCTGAAAGCGCACAAGATGAAGGTTTATGTATTACAACTTTTCGGAATTTTATGCAGATTTTCTTGAATCAGTGGATCGTTGCCATGTTCTTTCTGTTAATGATTTTAATATTCGTTCAAATATGCAATGTCTCGTGATTTATTCTAGAAATGGGCTTTTATTTTGGAAATGATTCTGACTGTGCCAAAGCGTTTTCAGTCCGTGCACTGTATGCCGTATCACAGTCGAGTTATTGTTGTTGTTCAGCATTTTCAACTTTAGTTGATCATGCAGAAAATCAGTGTACATCTGTATATTTTCTCTCTGGTTTGCGTGGATTTTTTTGTACACGTGTGTCAAAAAAGTCAGAGCTCACACACCAAGTGTTTTTGCATTTGTTGATGTGCACGACCTGTTTCTCGGGTTTAGTAGTTTAGGGTGTGGACATGCAGTTAAGAAAAAAGGGAACTGTCATCAAATCACACATGTTGAATGGTGCAATGAAGATTTAACTTGAAACTGAAGAACACTGCAGTCAATGGAAGTGACGCAATGTAACGACAAAGAGAGATTTTTTAAAAACAATACACTTCTAAATCAACCCACAAAGTCTTCAAGTGTGTTTTTGCTGCATGATTAAACAGGTGCATCACTGTGTTTAGAAAGGAAACGATGACTTGTTTAATAGGTTAGTCGTCATTGAAGTGTTAGCCTGGGCAAATATGACAAAACTTTTGGTGTCCAGCTTCTTAAATGTGAAGAATTGTGCTTTCTATCATTTTAAATTGAAACTCTTTTGAGTTTTTGCACAAAACCAGATATTTGAATATTTGAAGGTGTCATCACAAGCTCTCAGAGTTCGTGATAGTAATTTTTTTTTTTTTTTGCCAGTTTATGACTGAAAGATTCATCTTTTAATCAATAAAAGATGGTTAATTGATACTGAAAACAGTTATCAGTTGTTTTTATTCTTTTTTTCTTTTTTAACCCGTTTATGACTGAAAGATGTTTGTTTTTAAATACAGTTTGGATGAATCTCACAACAAAAAAAGAGAGAAATGACAGTAATGATATATGCTGACATAAATAACAGTTTTTGCTTTTAACCACACTGCCTCTGATGACATCAATTAAATAAATTGTAATGAAAATAAGTCAAAAGTCTTACTTTGAAGTTCAACAAAGTACCAGCTGAGTGAAGCGAGCCGTCAGCAAAGCGTCCAGCGTCACCAGTCCCAACGCCAGCAGCTGACACCTGCCCTCACTTCCTGAGTCAACCCAACATCCTCCCTGAAGACCGCTCTCAGGCTTTACTGGAGGTCAGAGGTTAAACCCAGGAGTCCCCCGAGATCTGAACACACGACCACCGTCTGCGAACAGGAGCAGGATGAAGGAGAACGTGTTAATTGAGCAGACACGCGCTGATTCGTGTTAGCTAAGCACATTGATTAAATCTGCAACAAATTATGAACTGATTTTTTTATATGATAGGCCTGCGCGGACAGTGCCATCCTTCGCTACAGACAAGTTATTACAATGTTCAGATTATTGTAATGAAAAAAAGCATAATCTCATATATGTATCTAATGTATGTATTTAATTCAGTCATTAATGCAAACCATTATGGGTTCTTTTTGGGTTTCTTTACTTTACTTTGCTTCGGTCCAAAATAAACACACACACACAGACTGACAATCATTTCCTGGAGGCTTAACCACCACCTAACCATAACAATAAACTTGCCTAATCCTAACCCTTTAGCCTAACCTCAGCCTAACCTTAAAGCAAGCCTTCACCCGAAAATTTAACCATTTACATTGTGGGAACTTGCATTTTGTCCCTATCAGTAAGGCAGGTCCTCCCAGTGTGACTGTGTAAACATATTTTTGTCCCCACAACTACAGGTCCACACACACACAGCAGACAGCTTTTAGTGTGTCACTGTAAAACACAACATGGCCACTGGAGGGCAGCGTTGTGCTACAAAATGGAGTCCAGTTCCTTACACTGTGTCACGGTTTTGGTTGTGGGCTGCTGTCTTGTGAGTGTGTAAAGGGAAAAAGACATCACATTAAGTTGTCTGCAGTAACATGATGGTCATAAAGCAGAAATGTAAATATATATGTTATGGATATAAATATGCTATCCTGTAAACGACATGCAGGAAAACTTAAGTGAGGCAGGTTCTTCATGGTAGGCTACTATTTTTCATTTTATTGGAAGATTGCAATTCAGAGCAATAGGACACAACTAACTGCTATAAAATGAAGCTATAACTGCATGATTAGGCTGCATATCACAGATAGAACTTCACAGAAATACTACCTATATTGGCTTTTATTTTTTCTTTTAGGGATAGTTTGACAAACCAGTTTTGCAGATTTTTGCAGGAACAGTTATTATAGCACAGCTGGACTGCTGGACCAAGATTTACAGGCTCTGCCATAAAAAAATAAAATAAAATAAGATTAAATAAGTCAAAGCAGGTCAGAGGACGCTCCTGGGACTGCATGGAAAAATATTTCCAGTAGCTGTTTTCTGGACAAATTTGTCCCAGTACGATCAGTCTTCCCCCGAGACAAACCGATCTGCTGTTGAAAACCCAGCAAAAATAAGCCTGTGAAATACTGAGACAGAGAGAGAGATGGATAGATGGATAGATAGAGTCCCATTTATTTTTATTTATTATATATTATTTCTATGCAGACGTCTCTGTGCAGAAAGCTTTCGTGTCTTGAATATAATCTTAAGTTTTGTATAATTCCTTCATTCAGTCATGTTGCAGACCTGTTGGTGTTTGGAGTTTGTCAGCTGGTGAATCTTTTCCACCGCTGCAGTTAAACAGCAGCATCTCTATTTGACCGAGATGTGAACTATTAAAGCAACAGGGTTAGATGCTCTGCTCTGTGTCAGCCTCACTGACTCCTGAAACATCTCATATCCTTTAAAAGTCTGCAGGCAACACCAAATTTTGTAGCTTTTTACCACAGCTTCTTTTTTTTTTTTTTCTCCGAATGAAAATATATTTGAACCATGCGTTAGATGCCAAAACAAATGCTAAAATTGCTTTTCTAAAAACAAATTAAAATAGTAACGCTTCCCTTGTTAAGTTACTGCAAACTCCTTCAAAAAAGATATTTCAAACACATCGGACATAACTGACATTGTGTTTAGGTATATATTTTTTGCAGTGGTTTATGCTTCTTATGGCAGCTCGCCACCCTGCTGGAGAAGCAGCAGCAGCGGCAGCCGCAGGCCTAATGTTTTGTTATTATGACCTTTTTGTGTTTCCATTAGTCTCTCCTCCTGCAGTATTTAGCTTACAGCATGTGATTTAACCGCGTGTACTCTTGCACACTGGAGCTGTAGAGGGGCCCTGAACCTGCCGCATGAGAGGCGACTTTAATCTGTTTTAATGTAAACAGATGGTTTTGCTCAAAGGCACTGAGTCACCATCATATTTAAAAGCTTCCATTAAAGCAGCTCCTTTAAGTTGTTTACAGCTGAGGGCAGGCTGGGGTGAGTGTGATTAGTCTGACACTCCATTGTCCAGTTAATGACCACTTAATGTTTTAAACTCTGCAGAGCGAAGAGTAAAGAAAAAAAAACTGGTACCACAAAAGGAAATTCAGGGTTGTGATGTTTTTTTTTTTTATTCTCCTCGGTCATTTACTCACTCACTCAAGCCTTGCAGCAGTTTTGGACTTTGAAGAAGGGTTAAAGAAAAGGTTATTAGATATTAGTGAGCAAAAAGATGTGGCCAGTCCAGAAATTAAACCATTTATCACTGTGGGTTTAAAAATCATCACCTGTAATCCACATCCACAAATCAGACTGACGTGTGTTTTAGAGCTCGGACAAAGAAAAAGTTTCCAATCAGCAGCATTTAACTCCAGTTAGAGCTGTGCTAGTTGCTACAATGTGTTTTCACTACAATTATTTTTCTGAGTGTAACGCGCATACAGACACAAACGCAGTGGTGGAATGTAACCAATTACATTTACTAGTATTGTACTGGAGTATAATTATGAGGTACTTCCACTTTACTTGAGTATTTCTATTTTATGCTACTTGATACTACTTGATACTCATTAACAGGTCAGCTCATATCTGCCCTCTGGGATGGTGGATTTTGGGACCTTCAGGTGGGGCCCACAGGACTAAAATACTCACAGTATTTGTATATAAAGTGATTATAACCAGCTACAGCACTAAAATGTTACTCTTCGGCATTAATCCATCAGTATTACAGTATCGGCATTAGCCACTGAGGCCATTTTTCTGCTGGAGTACTTTTGCTTTTGTATATTTTGCTGATAATATCTCTGTACTTTTACTGAAGTATCACTGTGCTATTATCATCAAATTGCTCGACAAAAAAAGTCAACAAAAGCCAGCCAGCCTGTGCGTTCATCTCTCCACTTACTCATATTATTATCATTAACTGAATATGTTTTATATTCCTTTTTGGTTAATTGAAGATTAATTAATTAATTCTTTCAGATCAAAATGAATGTAATGTAAAAATGTAAAATGTAAAAATAAGCAGAAGAGAGGACATTTTGTCACTGGGGGGAGCTGCTTGTACATTAATGCTTTCATGTGCTCATTAATGTTTGATGGCAGTAATAATGGCAACAATCAGTCTACTAGGCCTGAAAAAAGACAAAAATAAACCAAGAATTTTCAGTGTGTGTGTGTATTTGACTATGACTGTTATACTGTATAGTACTTTTCTCAATTTTACGGGAAACCGTTGTATTTTTTACGCCATTCTTTCACTGTACAATTTTACAGCTTTGCTGATGATTTTACTTCTTTTGCATAAATACTTTCACAGTCCAAAGTGTTGTCACGTATATAATGTATATAGACTTTTTAATGTCACTTCTCTATTTTTATTTTTAAATATCTAATTTATTACTATTTTGACTCGGTTAGGAGTTTTCTCTCTTAATTCTTTGTCTCTGTGCCACGGTGGCATGTGTTCCCCCCAAGGGATTAATTAAGTATCATTTTAAATCTCTTATCTAACATACAAAAACTTTATTTCAGCTAAAACGTAAAAGAATGAAGCAGCATTACGGCTTGAACTGAGAGTACAGGCCTATGAAGTTGCTGCATTACAACAGATTACAGGCCAATGTGACAGTAATATTGATTAAAAACTAAAATATACAGTCACACTGGATCATTTCCTGCATTGTGAATACCTTTGCTGCTTAAAGCACATTTTGCTGATAAGATTTCTTTACTTTTACCTTCACTTCTGAATGCTGCTAAAAAGATAAAATAAGACATGTTTCATAAATGACGCACAAAGCAGAACAAGATGGCTCACGGGGCCGTGACAGTGAGTGAATGAGTTCGGCGTTTGAAATACATTGGCTGTATTGAGGATCACATAAACAAGACAGTCGTGTTTTGAATTGACTTTAGGCAACATCCCTCAGTACCCCCCCCCACCCCCCCTTCTCTGTGGAAATGATGGCAGAGTGCCATACAGAAGGCTGCATACAATGGCCCAGGTCCCATTAAATCTGCGAAAGTTCCTTCCTGAGGCAAACATTGCCAGAAATAGTAATCTTGGCTTGGAGCTGGAGTCTTCCAGAGGGGAGGGGTGTGTGCAATAATTCTCAGTGTAATAATGGAAATCATTTAATTCTGTCCTGCAGCTTCTGATCCAGCAGAGCTACGGTCCGAGGTGCTCGTTCAGTTTTCCTCCGGCTGATAAGGCTTCCTCAAAAACATGCCGAGAGCAATGAGGCGACAGCAACGGGCTCCGTCAGACGCTTTAAACTTCGAGTAGGAAAACAGTGTGCAGCAGCATGGCTTTGTTGGGTGTTTGGGCCTGTTTATTGAAGACAATCTGTGAAGCAGAGCTGCTGCAGCTGCCTCCTCTGAGTTGATTAGGCTAATCAGTCATCAGTGTTTCAGTCATTTTTATCAACGATGACGTTAGTTATGAATGGAAAATAATAATCACATCTCTTTCACAACAAAAATGTTCCCAAATATGACCTGGTCTTTGATAAACACTGAGGTTTAAGTACATTACAACAAAATAAACCTACTCCCTAACAAGTAAAAGCATTTATGTATGCGAATCTGCAGGAAAATGACTCATTTGCCTGGTGGCTTGTTGAGGGAAAGCAACTTTTAACTACTTTAGTTACTTTAGTAACTAAGAAGTTCGCAAATTAGGTGTGAGGCCCCTCCATGGATCAGCACACAAATCTAAGGGGCATAAGATGAATAAATGTGGTGGAAATCAGGAAAAGAAAATATCCTGCTGCACATTTCTGTTAACTTCTTGGTTTTCTGTGAAATATTTGATAATTTCACCTGTTTGGGCCTAAAGAAACAATTTCAATTAAACCATACAAGACGTTTAGCAGGAAAATGTGGAAATGATTTCATCATCTGCAAATAAATTCATACATTTATCATGTTTTATGTAAAATCTTAATCTGAATATGAGCAACTATATTTGACAAATAAATGTACTTTCCTCTCATGGATTGTAATGCATTAATGAAGGGACAAGAATAATGCAAAAACTACTTCAGAAGAGGAGGATGAAACATCTGTCAGGCTGAACTTTGAATTTTCTATTGTTGAAGACAGTTTCAAGTCTCGAGTCTCTTAACCAGAGACAGGAGGCGCTGGCACTGGCGGTAATCCCACCTGCCATCATTTATACAGCTCCACAGAGGACGGGCTTGGAGAAGAGAAACAAAGGTGAATAATGGTATCCAGCAGGGCTTCGGCTGAAAAAGTCATATTTCAGGTTTTTTTTACAGGTGATTTGTGGATCAAACGTGTGCTTTTTGGAATATTAATCTCTCAGATCTGAACTTCCACAGTCTGCAGTAATGTCAAGTCAAAATTTTTGGTTTATATTTTGATGCGATGGAATTTCTTTCTCTTCTTAGCAGAACACTTGAAATCAGGGTGTATTAAAGAACACACACACACTAATGAACGAGAAAGGGATGCTTCTTTTTAACAGTACAAAATTAAGAAAAAAATCAAACAAAAACTGTCAGTTGTAAGAAATCTGATGTACCTTCTGCATCCTATACGTCTGCAGTCGGCTGCCCGGAAAAAGAGATCATGTGTCCAAGCTGTAGAGCTCACTTTACAGCATCTCATTCTCTCTTTCTTTTTGTGTGTGAATGCTTTCCTGAGTGTCAAACTTCAGTGCTGAATTTGTTTTCATTTTAACATACATTGCAAAGCAGAGAAACACAGCAGGAAGCAATACAACTTTTGTTCCTTTGTTGACAAGACAAAGTATGCCTTTTAATCACGTGGGGTAGTCAGATTTATCAATTATATTGTTAAAATGCTGCATGTGCATTTAAAATCAGTATTAAGTGGATTCTAATGCATGTTTGCAGGTTTTCTCTCCTCCAATCCAGGCTACCCTTTCATTTCTTCAGGAAACTTGTGTGTTCTTCTTTTACAACTTTTAAATAGCTGCGAGAAATATTTTGTCCTCCCTGCCTTCGAGTGTTGTGCAGCATGCATTTCTTTATCCTGCAGTAAAACACAGTTGATGCATTTTTTTTCCTTCTTTGGTTTGATTTTTTTTTGGTTTGATTTTTTTTTTTAAAGCAAGCCAAGCAGACCAATTTATAATTTCAAAAAGGCAATAAAATATTTTTCTTCAGTATTTCATGCAAACGACAAAATCTCTCCTTATCTGTGGTTTAATAATATTCTGTAGCTGAAACCTAGAGGCTACATTTATCCAGTTTTCCCTCCTCTCCCTGCAGCTTGTCGCAGTCCTGTTATGCACTGACAGAAACAGAGTGTAAAGGCTGATCTGAGGCCTGCTTTTTTTTTCTCTCTCTCTTAATGCTTCCCACTGAAAAGCTCATCAGCACCTGAAATAACTCGAGGCGTGCTGCGTCTGCTACATCCTCTTCCCTGGATTGTTTTGACTGCATGATGGAGGGCAAACGTTAAAAAATCTCATTTCTAATTTTAACCCGGAAAAGTGTCACTCGAAAACAGCATGATAGGAGGCAGTCAGGGTCATCGGCCCTTCCGCCCGCATGAATCAAGACTAAATGAATGCGGGCCTCAGAAGCCATTGTTTCAACACATGCAAGAGAAACATGCGATCGGAGAGGTTTTTTTTTGGGGGGGGGGGGGCGGGGGGGGGAGTAGAGAGAGTTCATTTTAATTAACAGTAAAAATAACATAGAAACTTTATAAATTTGCTCGTATGAACATCATTAGGTCTTTAAAAGTTGCTTGTCACTGCAAATATTGAAAATATGTTGTTTGGGGTCAAATTGATCCATTCATGTTGCTGCAGGGGGAAGAAATTAATTGCATTTCTTACGATTTAAATTCTGGATTTTAAAGTCTTATTGGCCAGGACCCAACGTGTGAATCTTGAGGGACCTTGCGGATGAAGTATCGCCTCTGAAGTTAATTGTGTTTTCGTTTTAGAGGGGAATAGGTTTCCTCTGTTTATTATGAGCATGGGGACGGATTTGCGTCACCGTGCAACTTGCAGGTCGAGATAAAGTTGCACAAATATTGAAAAAGGGAAGTTCTAACAGTCATTATAAAGTCCCCCCCTCTGCTCCGGAAGAAATAAGGATTTCTTCTGTATCCTAAAATACTAAAACAGGTTCTATTTTGGGGGCGAATCTAGCAGGAATATCCGCTCATTTAACACGAATCGCAGCCCATCAAAAACAGGATGAGTTAATAGACGCTCTCCTGGGCTCGGGGTTATATGATTGCACGCTGATTTTGAACAGTTGACCATTGGTGTATGTATTGTTGTCCGTGTTTCCATTTTATCCAAGCGTGCAGTCTGAGTGTTTCTTTTTTTCCGTTTATTTTTCTTTTTTGCACAATATGTTGGAAAAGGACAGATAAAAGACTTTGCTGGAAATACTTGAAGTCCACTGAATGTGTATTCGCCCCTGCAGTACGATATAATTTACCCCCCCACCCAAAAAAAAAATCAAAATTAACGCGAGATTTAATGGCTGTAATGTTTTTTGTGTGCGGTGATGGGTGGAGGTTCTCTTTAAGTGATCAATCCATCATCTCAGGCTCAAAATTGCTCCGAAGTGTCCCGGTCATGTGTGTGTGTGTGTGTGTGTGTCTGTCTTACACATCATCCTTATTTACAAGGGCGTGATGTGAGCAAATGCAAAACATCCATTGGCTCAGAGGACAACCAATCAGTGTCAGCGGAGGAACTTCAGAGTGGAACTGCAGGGTTTGGATTTCAGAGTTGGGAGAGCGATTTTGGCATTGACACAAAGAGGACGGTCAACTCTCCCCCTAAAACGCTCTCCCTGCTTTTCTTACATGCCTGTCCGTCTGTACCCTCTTCTGAGAAACAATAAGACGCATTCGAGGCTGCGGGATGTACACGGCCGGGCTCAACCCGTTTTACGCATCAAATTTTAGCCTCTGGTCCGCGTACTGCGCGGGGGGCTTCGCTGTGGATACCATGAAAAAGCCGTCGTTTTGCATCGCTGACATTTTACAGGCTGGAGATGCAGAAAACATCCCGGGATCGTCGGCCCTCATGGTGCATATGGGACACCACCACCGTGCGCAGCAGGGGCACTCCGGCAGCTCGCCGCTGCGCCCTTCTCCCGTCGCGCCGGAGCCGTCTGTGTACGGGGCGAGGGTGAGTCCGGGGTCCCCTTACCACAGACACGGACTACAGCTAACATCAGTCTCCAGAACTGCTTTTAACTCCCAACAGGCTCCCCCGCCTTCAAGCAAAGACCTCAAATTCGGAATTGATCGGATATTGTCGACAGACTTTGATCCAAAAGGCAGAGACAAGTCGTCATTAAGAGGTGAGAGGAGACATATTATTCAACGCTGAATTTCCAGAAGATAAATGCTGTTCATAGACAAACTTCCCGTCTTGTCTGGCAAAAGAGATCAATAAATAGCGGTGTGTTTTGTGGCTTTAAAGTTTTGGTTTCAGTAATATCGCTAAATACGACATGCCCGAAGTTGAGAAACTGAAAACACACGTTTAGAAATAACTCCTCTCATGTGTGAGTTTGCACTTGTCCACAGATCGGTAAGAGTAGCGTCATAACGTGCGCTTTAAGGAGCCATGCGGGAGAATCCGCTGCTCTTTTGCCCCCTAAAGCAGAGAGGTCAGAGGTCAAGATCAGCTACAAACAGCAGCAACAGCAGCTGAACGTTTGCTCAAAGACACTTAAGCAGTCACACAAGAACCCAGACCGTGAATTTGTGCGATGGTCTGTCTAAACACCCCCACCTCCTCCCCCCCAGCGCCCCCAGAGGTTGTGTCACTGCGATAACTCATCATCTCTCGCTCTGTAACAGATCTCACGTCCATCGTTAGCTCGAACCGTCAGTCAGGGATCCACATCCCCGTTCAGCCTCCGGCCAGCCAGTACTTCTCCTCCATAGACCCCGGGATGAGCGACGCGTCCTCCATGATGAGTTCACTAGGCAGCAGCAGCGGCAGCAGCAGCAGGCAATCAGGCCAGCATCAGTTTCAGGACACCTTCCCAGGTAGCCACCACATACACGTAGGACTGTAACAGACAGGAAGCTGGCCCAGTCCGGCTCTCTGTTTGGAGGTGTGAGACACCTGCAGTGACGGTTCTCTGGTTTCTGTTCTCTTTCTTAGTTTTAACCTCATGTCCTCTTCGTGTCTTTCAGGCCCGTATGCCGTCCTCACTAAAGACACGATGCCACAGACGTACAAGAGGAAAAGGTCGTGGTCGAGGGCGGTGTTTTCAAACCTGCAGAGAAAAGGACTCGAGAAAAGATTTGAGATACAGAAATATGTCACCAAGCCAGACAGAAAGCAGCTGGCTGCGATGCTCGGGCTGACAGACGCTCAGGTAAGACGCAGGCCTCGTCTTTGGATGATTCAAGGTCTTCTCTTTACGTTGTAGAGAGACATAAGAAGAGCAGGAGGTCGTTCTTAAAGTCAGGCCTACGAAACAGGCTGCATTTAATTTCTCTGCAGTGTGAATTTCAAAAGAACAAAGATTATTATTATGTGAATTATTATATATTTTACGTCTTGTGTACCCCCCCTGTATGGGTTTTGGTACGGTCCGCTTGTTGCATGCCATGATGACGTTCTAACTGTATTATTTACTGTATGATAGTGTAAACAATTGCTGATTATTTTTCTTTGAACGTTGACCCCAGGAAGAGTTACTGCCAAGTGAACAACAAAATAGTTATGATGATGAATAAGACAGGGCTGTGGCCAGAAAAAGAAGCGTTTTATATATGTGTGTGTGTGTGTGTGTGTGTGAATTTTGTCATTTTTAGTATCTCGTTTTTTGTTTTTTTTAAATTTGATTTTCTGTCTCGTTTCTCTGCTTGACATGTGAGATCTAAATGCTGCATTCTGCACCCTATCAGCTTCTAAAAATGCTTAAAACCGCCTATAAAATACCCACCATGTGAAGTTAACCCCAGGTCTCAGAAAAACCCCTACGGAAAAGTAAATCAGTGCACAATGACCTCAGTGTTCTCAGCTGGTGATGCAGGCCCCGACAAACCAATGAAGGGATATCAAACTTTTGCTTCTATATTTGAGGGACAGTTGCAGTCACATTGTAGTATCACAAACAGGCCCAGAGGAACTATTTTCTTCAAACAGACTCAAAAAGATAAATCATTTTCCCATACAGGTAAACCTATTTGCTTACACCTTGGACTCAAACAGAATTTTATATTTAAAAAAGAATTCATAATAATTGACCAAGAAGCTAAGATCTCTAGATCCAGACCTTTAACTGGAGAGGACAAAGCAGCATCATGACTGTATGGTGCAATCTGATTGGCTGAGAGACGACCAAGTGAATGACAAGTCTCACCGCATGTTGAGCAACACTTCACAGCTGTTGTTTACATTTCATCACACTGTATATTGCATTAGTTAAACGGACCAAATGTCACTATTACGGAAAAGGTCGTTTAATCTTATAATTATTTCTATCTGATACTAATTATTTCCTGTCCTCTACCAATGTTTACTTAACTTTAAGTACTTTTTAAACTGATGCCAGGCTGAGGTCACGTCTCAATTGATATATTTGTTAACTGTGTTGCTTGTCAATAATGCAAGTTAGATTTAAAAGAGTGTGACTTAGATCTAATGCAGCAAATTTCCTATCACAATGCCTGTCTTATTTCATCCTGGAAATTCACGGTAAATCAGAGGAAATCACATGACGAGATAATGCAAATAATAATAATAAAAAAAGGTGCATTAGGATAACAGTGCAGGAAAACTTTAACAAACAGCGTCTGCATGTGTGCGCCTTCAGGTCAAAGTGTGGTTCCAGAACAGACGCATGAAGTGGAGACACTCAAAAGAGGCCCAGGCTCAGAAAGACAAGGACAAGGAGCAGCCGGACAAGAGCGCGTCTGAGTCCGGCAGCAGGGAGCCCAAAGAGCCGGCGGAGTCCGAGTGCGAGAGCGAGGCAGAGGGCAGGAGCGAGTGTGACTCCGACGACGCTCAGGAGGAAAACTCTGACGGACAATTGGACGTTTCTGAGCTCAACAAAACCAGCGTGATCATCAGCGGGAGCGGGCCGGCGAGCAGCGCGCAGGCGGCGGCCACAGACACAGACACGCCGGCCTCACAGATACTAGTATGAAGGCAGCCTGAAGGTTTAGTTTGTGGACTGTAACAACGAGTTTTATTATTATTATTATTATTGTTATCGTTATTTTGACAGAAGAACGACAGTAATATTAAAACGCACCTGGAGTGGCAGCGTTCATTCAGTAACACATGAGGTGAGGCCACGTCCCAGACTGCAGCAATTAGTCAGGCCCCGTTTCATTCCCGGGAACAAGTGGAGCATCAAGACTGAAGCCTCTGATTTGTCCAGCATGTCAAATTATACAAGGAGCATGTAAGGGCCGGTTCATTCCTGCCTTTTATTAGATTAGTTCTGAAGTTTTCAATGTCGATGTGATGATGAACACACGAGGCCATTTCAGCTTAAATGTAGGACTTCCGGCCACCTCCAGTCTCTCCTTACTGTCGTTTTCCTCTCAAGAGCTTTCGCATGCATCATGTTTTCCTCATCTGAAGGAAATATGCGGTTGTGAATTTTAATTCTAGGTTATGAACCACTCGTCTCACGTGTTCATGTTTTTTTTTTTTGTTTGTTTTTGTTTTTTTGTCTGGATATATTGTGATATTTTGTTAATAATTATTTGCACTGAAAATATTGTAAATAAAATGTTTCTTACTTTGAAAAACGGGATGACAATTATTATTATTACTATTGTTATTATTATTACGTTAGCTCATCCGAAATCACTAATGATCAATTATTTATTTTATTTAATTTTATTTATTGTCGTTTTTTGTTTGTTTTGTTGGGTTTTTTAAAAAACATTTCCAGTAGGGAAAAATAAAATCCTCAGCAACATAAAAAAATAATTAAGAAGGAAAAAGGAAATTTTGGAACTAAATAAATAAAAATATAAATTTATCAGAAACCATAAAATGAGAGCAGATGAACATACAAAGACAAAATACATAGACTTCGCGTTTTTATTTATGTATTAATTTTTACTCTATAATTTTAAAAAAAACAACAGAATATTGTTTTAATAAATACCTCACCAACAAACTGCAATAACTTAATTAATTAAATTCAAACTAGAACAGACGGAGCTTTTTTTCGTTTGTTTTTTGTTTATTTGGCTCAACGGACAAACCATTTAAGTAAATGTACTTCTTCTCTTACAAGCACATCAGTGTATGTCGTTGGACTAAATGTTGAGGAAGAAGAGGGTAATTTATAGTTTGTATACATTTACTGGCTCCAGATAGCAGTAACAACCTGGATGAGTATATTTTATGTATCCAGACACAGATACAATCAACATGTCCTCCATTTATAGTGCAGCTCATAACCTCCCTCTGCAGTCAGCACCAGAGCCCCTCTCAGGTCTGCTCTTTTTTCTTATGACTGACAAGAATATCATGCTCACAGACAAAAGTAAGAGGACAGTGAAGTGTTGAAATGTCACTTCATATCAGCCTTATCACGATGTGTGTGACCACTACAGATTTATAAGATAAGAGAAGCCCACATGCGCAGCACCATTAAACCTGTTTAAGGATGTTTAATGACGTGATGTAATCATACACTCCCACCTTTTACATGTCCAGTAAGTCCGCCTTTGACTGTCAGAGTAATTGTACTTTATAAGAGCCCCCATAAATCTGGAATAATCCATCATGTCTTCTCCCCAAGAGCAAGTTCTCACTGTCATTCCCATTTGAAATCAATATTCAGCTCAATGCACTCATCACAAAGTCAGACATGTTGCCTAAAGTATTCGTGGTGCCAAAGCATAATGACTGCAGAAAGTTCCTACTGAATAAGTATTTTCCAAACGCAGCTGCAGCCCAGTGTCAACTGGGCGCATGAAGAGGCTTGAGTCAAGCTATTGTTTAATAAAGTGTGTATATGAACATATGTAGGAGCTCGTACAGAATATCACGCATCATTTCCGGGTAAATCTGTATCTGCCTCGGTCATCGACGGGGTTTGCTGATGGGAAAATTAGTCTGGTGGAGTGTGGTGCAACTCTCACTCAAGTTTAATCGTGTTTACGTAAAATAAACAAACATTTCACTGCTCCATATTTCATCCCAAACAGCAGTGGTAGAAGATGTGCAGATTTACTGAAGTAAATTAGCAAAACTGCATTTTATTTAAATAAAATAGTACATGCCTTCATATTTTAACTTTAGTAAGTATAAATGTTCAGGCTTAAAAATATGAAAAGTAAAAGTACTTTTTCTGCAGAGTTGGTCCTGTCAGCAGAGCCGTAACCAGTTTTTAGAAATACTGAGGTCATGAGGTCCCCCAACATTTTAATGCTTAATGAGCATTCCTACTTCTTTTCTATTTGAAGGGTATTTTGATAACGTACTAGTAACGTACTGTTGGTAAACTGTGGTGTTGATGCAAGTTTAACAAAACATCGTTTCTTTCATTAACACCTCTGCTAACATAAACACAATGCTGAATAAAGCCCTGTACTTCTAATAGCGTTGTACCTCAGTCAGGAAACTCAAAGCCCTCTGGTATTTTGTTGTCATGTTAGCAGCAACATCATAGTGAGTGACCCAAAAACCCAGACCACCGCAAACTCTTTCTAGTATGGGGTCCACTTTACTTTCCTCCGGAAAGAGGACCGACCCCCCGAGAGCGGCAGTTTTTCCGTCTTAGCTTAGCATCTTGAATTTCACTTTTCATTTTCCCCTCTCCTGGCTGTACAATATACCTGCAGCTGCCTCTTTTGTTTTTCTTTTCCATATACGGGAGACATTTAACCCCAAACTCCAACACAGGCAAGTTGCTAATGAAGTGGATGGCACTTGTAATCTTGATCTTTATTTATGCTACACGAAAAGTTGCCCGAGTTATGATAGCCAGTTTCCATGGAAGGCAGCAAAAGCCCCGGGCACTTTATCAACCCAATATTAACTGTTAAACGCTCACATATTAAATGTCTGGGTGGGTTGAGTCTCGAATTATGCTCGAAAAGCTATAAATTACATTAGTATTTGCAAATGTACAATAACAATAACAATCTAAACGCTTAACATAATACTGAGAGGCCTTGATTTGTGAACTGTCCTAAGAACTTTTATGAGCAGGATAGGAGAAAGTCCATCTGGCGTGTATTTAATGTCAGCCTTTCCCCCCCTCCACTAAAAGTTGTCCTATACGTCCCTCTTGGCAACCCAGGACAGGGCAACCCATAAAACAAAACCAGCGTTTGCAGATTTCGCCAATATTTAACGCTTTGAAAAAGTAACTGTGTAAAACAAATTACGTCTGTGAGAGAAGAGGATGGAGGGGCTGGGGTGTCTCTGTCTGCAGCGGCTGAGGGATTAACATGACTTTAAAAGCGGTGACGTCTCCAGTGCTTTGAGGCATTATCTGTGAGGTAGTTTGATAGGCTGACGGAGATTTCTCCTCCTTTGGCCTAATGCAACGGAGGAAAGTAGGGGGTCATGACGCGTCGCCATAACTCAACAAGTGCTTGAGAAACTGCAGCACTACACAAGTTAGTGTGCAGAAGAGTGGATCTTTACATCAGTAACTCCGTGTCTCAAACTCGTCTGGGAGGCGATAATGTCACTAACTGTTGTGGTGTGATTATTATTTTTAAAACCATATCATTTTACCACTAGTTTTTATGTAACTTTGGGTTGTTAACTCATGGGTCATTATCGATTCTAGCTGTTATTAAATGGGCCACGTGTCACTATTTGTTGCCTATTGTTAATAATATTTTTTATCCTTTGCACAGTCTTTGGTTTTAAATTAATTTGTGACAATCTGAAACTTGTGTTTGACGATCGACAGGACTTGAGTTGGCGCTATATTCACCAAGTAATGTTTATTGTTTAGTTTTTATGATGTTGGGTAATTTTACATAATAATCCATCATATTTTACAAGCTGATCATGTTTTTTATGTGAAAACAGGATAAGAAAACAGCTTATACTTAGCTTATACTTCAGCAAATACTGGAGTTTATAGTACCTCAAAATTGTATTAAAGTAAAGTATTTTATAAACGTAGTTATATTCCACAGTTTTCATGCATTTCTAAATGACACCAAAGCTAACACTCTTTTAATCTCCTTGACATAAACAGATGTTTTATGGCATTGCAAAAAGAGGTGTTAACCTTCTGGCTAATGTGCTTTAGACTCCAAATCCAGAAAACGTGTTCATTATCAATGGAGCATTTTATTCAGTCATTGTAACTACATGAGTGAGTGCTGACGCTCTGGAGGTGGATCTGTTCCCTTCAGAGGTATGTTTGTTCCATCAAACGCGGATTTATGAGATCAGTTGGATGCTCTCATCCTAAATGAGCTCTGAATCATCGGCATGAGAGATGACTTCCTCCTGAGACTAGCAAAATATTATTACATAGTAAGAACCTTTAATTTGATAACAGGCCAAAACTGTTTCCAGCCGCCCTTGTCATTTTAGTCCAATTCACTGGAATAACCAGCATCAAGTCCTTTATTTATGGGCTTTTACTCAAAACGCAGGTGGGACGTTTCTCCCTGAATGAAAGAGTGTGTGTCTGAAGTTGATATGGAGAAACAGTAAAATGCACACTGAACACCACAAAAGAGTACATGTTTGATGTACTGCATATGAAACTGAAATATTCGCAAAACAATCTGCATATTTAACTGATGTATTTCCTTACACTTCATTTGAACCTTCAGTAAATACAGCTTCAAGTGTCGAAGCTGAACATTTATATACTGAGAACTGTTCTGCAGCTGCACACGTACCGAGCATGTTCACCAATGCTGAAAGTTGAGCCCCTCATACGGAGGGGCTGTCGCCACATTTCCAAAAAGCCACATTATTGAGTGCTTTTTTAACATGGTCGCAGTTTCCAAGCATCTTGGCCTTGCTTTCAAAACCAGGCCCTTGCCAGCAGTTGGGAGTGGAAGAAGAAGAAGAAGAAAAAAAAAAGACATCTCAAGTTAAATTTAAAGATGTGTTTCTCTTGGAAGCCAGGCTGTGCTGCCATAAACCAAGGGAGACATTTTCATGCTCCACATTTTTCATGGTTTCTCTCTGAGTTTCCTCCCTTCCTTTCTCACTCCACCTTGGCTCCAGAGTTACCTACTGCTGCACTGGCTGCAGACCACAACCAGCGGGGCACCGTGGGGTGGCCAGTTCCTCCCTCTCGGCCCGAACAGAAGCCCTCCCCTCCCCCCCACCTCCGCCAAAAAAGCTCTCCTGGTTGTCCTTGGATGGCTCGCACGGTGGAGAATCCCTCAGAGAATCTACCACCTGGACAGCACAACTTAAGCTCTCTTTCACCACCCCACTCAAATAATACACAGCCTACACACTCGGAGCTGATGGCCAACAGTAATCAGTTATAAGCTAAAAATCCTCTGACCTACCGCCCTGTTTTTTAATGTGGCCATGAAGGAACCGTTTTATTGCAGACTGCAGACTGTTGTCTTGAGCCAACCCTGTGTGGTATATGCTGTAATTTGTGAAGGGTGCAGAGGTTTGGTATTAATTAGGGTTGTGAAATGGCAGCGGTCCGACCGCCTGCCCGTTTCCATAGAGGCTGAATTCATTGAGTGATGTACACACTGGGAGGGGGATTATGGCCGAGTTCTGGCTGCCCGCTGAGATGCAAACACAAAAGAGAGGATGTAAAAAGCACTTTCATTTCACATGACCTGTCATCAGCAGCAAATTTTCGCTCTGCTCTCTGCAACTGGGGCGAACTGCCTGCGGCTTTCGAACTAACCGTATGTTAGGTCCAAGCATCAGATCGAGTTGACGTTATGTGCGCGCAAATGAGAGAGTTACTCGCACATTCAACCTCAGCGCTGGCTTTCAGGAGCATGAAATTATTATTCCTCTCGGTTAGGAGAATATCATATTATGAGGTTAGATTTTAGGTTTTATGTGCAAATTTCAAAGTTGGGGATTTTTTAAAATGATATTCATTGTAGATTGTAAAATTGTTCAAGCCGGTTCAGCCTAAGTTCCTCCACTGCCCCAAAAATGTGAGTTAGCTGTACAAAATAATAAATAGTTAGTTCAAAGTCATCTCACAGTTTCCAAATATGTAGAACAAGCCATTCACTCAACTTGACAAGGAAAGCTGAGGTATTACGGTGCATGAGTCAACAACTGACAAATATCATAATTCTTTCAATTCTTCTTTTACCACTTTGAGGTGAGCACAAAGACTTCACAAGCTGATAATGTCTCTTTAGAAACTTAATTTAACAAGAACGGTTAACTCCCAGCAGTGCATTTGTTCAACTAATCATTTCAAGCCAGGGCAACTCCCATTGATATGTTATGAGATTGTCAAAGATGAAAATCATGCCACTGTCCACTTGCGTTTGCTTTCTTGACAACATGTAGGTGCTAAGACCTTCATCAGGCACAGTTCAGACAGGTACACAGCACCATACACAGGCAGACCGTAGACTCTCACCTGAGAAAAACCTGCCAGCAACACAATGAGCTCTTCGAACACAAGACAAACATGACACTGAGCCCTTCCCATTACATTACCAGTGTTGTAGAAAACACAACAATGAGGTCCTTTAGGTGCATTGGATGACAACGTGTTTCACGTCATGTCTCATAATTGCATAACGTAGTTTATAGTTTTCTAGTAGTATAAATATTAACAATACCCCTCAAAGTCCTATCAGCAACACCTGTACCTGTCACTTTACTAAAATATTGGTTGATTCCACAGTGTACATCACAAAAAGCTGTTTTACAGCATACGTTTTACAACATGTGATGCAATGTGATGGTCACCTGCGTGGCCCCTCTAGAGATACATTTTAACTCTGCTGAGTATAGTTTGAGGTTTTCTCATTTCCTCTTTTCTGGTGCTTATCGTGGCATGCAGATGCTGTTTTATAGAGAACAGCTAAAACGAAGCACCGCTCAGCGAATAACAAGACCAACTATATGTCTGCTTATCATGATGTCAAATGACCAACAAGGTTTTTTGTCACTTCATTCAGTCAGTGACAAGTCACCTCCTCATGCTCTCTCTTTATATGACCTTTTATTTAACCAGCATCACGCAGCGTCTTAATATCCTCCTTTTAAAACCTCAGAAATTGCAGCTTCTCCCAGCGTTGACAATAAAAAGCTACACGATTTACATTGAATTTCTGCAAAATATTTCATGCACACACGGAGAATGACTAAAGAAACACGCATAAAGAGCAGCCACTCGAGCATGCTGACAGAAAACTGTCAACCATTGAAACACTTCAAAGAACCACATTTAAGTCATGTTTCTGTTGGGGTGAGACCACAAGTAGACCACCACAGGGACCAATCACAATCAAGCAAGTCACTTGGCTCATTGCTCATGCCCTTTTATCTGATAGCGGCCCTTATCATCTGACTCTGTGTTGTAGCATTAGACCTGGTCACACTCCATTATGCATCTACAAATGTGTGTGTGTGTGTGTGTGTATGTTGTGTGGTGTCAACACTCCAGAGAACGCACACTTTGGACTGATACTGATGGATTATCGAGGAATTCTTCTTCACGACTCTGCTTGTTAAGGGGAGGAGAGGGCAAGAGCAGGAAAATAAATAAGACGTCACTTTGGTTTATCTTGTCCTTGTTCCAAAATAAACAGAGAGATGACGGAGAGAACTGCAGGGGCTCTCAGGGCTGCCGACTTTTATACAGCTCCTTTGATCAAAACAATTTAGATCGAGAAAGCGGTACACACTGGTCACCACAGCAACCAGAGAGGAGACACGCAACTGAGAGTGAACAGGTGATTTATAGAAAGCGCTGCTCAGTTTCACATCCTTCCCACTTCCTTTTAACTGATTTAGCAGACAGATTTAGATACGGGTGAGAGATCATAATTACTGTCCTTTCTTGCATCAGTGTGGTCACAGCAAAGCCATTTCGAAGACTGGAAACTTAATGCACTTTAACGGAGAAAGTGATTTACGCTGCTCTAACAAGGGTCACGTAGTCTAAGCTTTCACGCAGACTAACATGCACACTGTGACTTTCTTGTCCTTTTGTGGTGTGTGTGTGTGTGTGTGTGCACATACGTAATGCTTGCACATATTTAAGTGCATACACAAGAGCGTGAGTGCGAGCCCTGTAACCCATATGTGCAAGGGGTGAGAGTTCAGTTCCTGCAGGGTTTGTTTAGGAATATATGACACTACGCAGCTGGCCTAATCATCTGTGCATATCTGACTATAAAACTTTACTGAGCGTCACCAGAGCCAGCTGCCTTTATCAGTGGAGATGGAGTTATTCTCACTCGGGACGGACGGAGGCCTCAGCCCAGATCTGCTGCTCGCTCTCCCTGCGGCCCTCATCAGGAACTGCCCTGCTTGCTCCAGCCGAAGAGCATTTAGATAGCAGTTTGTACTCGCGCGTTTGCAGATGCAGAAACAGTCACTTCAGTTTAACGGCACTCAATCAAACCGAGAGAATCACAGCACACGTACACGTACATAGAAACGTACGCACAATACACGCATGCATATGCCTCGCACATGCTGCCTGTTTTATGTCTTGTACAGGAAAGAAAGGAAGGTAAGAAAGTTTAAAGGATGTTTACAACCTGCTTGTGTTTAAATTAAAACAGACAACAAAGGCTGAGTTAACATATTCAGGTAAACTTACTGTATTTGGATGAGTCTGTTAAAGCTATAATCAGAACTTTCTGTCTGCACAATATTAGCAATAAAGCACTCATGTTTCTCACTAAAGCAGGGGAGCCTATCCCAGCTGACTACGGCACGAGAGGCGGGGTGCACCCTGGACTGGTCGCCACACAAAGACAGACAGCCACACACACACGTACTCACACCTAGGGATAAGGTAGAGAAGCCGATTAACCTCGTGTGCATGTTTTTGGGATTGTGGGAGGAAGCCAGAGTTGTACTAATATCCATTCATTCTTAATATGTTTGTTTAAAAGGACACAACAAATTAAAAGCATTGGTGTTATTCTTGTCAGCACCACACATCAAGGCTATAGAGAACAGCCATTTATTTTCACAGTACAGTAGACTGAGACATGTTTAACTGCCCACCTACTTTCCTCTACCCTCCCTGCTCTCCACTGACACACATTTGACCTCAGGCTCACAACATCAATCAGGTGATCATTGCAAGTTGGCGGTCACGACCCGCACACTCCAATCACTACACCTTTGCTTCTTCCTGCAGTAACCCTGTGCTGTATACATACCCTCACTTCCCCTCATGCTGGAAAAAAAAAAAAAGTTTCCCCCGGCACAAGCTCGCAGATTGAGATATAAAGCAATCCTGTCTGACTGCAGGAAGCCGTCACAGGAAATGGAGATGCACTGCGTCACTTTGAGTGCCACTTCAGGTTATTTATTTGGATGGATTTTTCTTCATTTTTTTCATGGGAATCCCCTTCCTTGCATCTCTCTTGGAATCTCAGTGTCGATGTCTGGTAGCTCGAGGAACAAGACTGCAGTGTCATGTAGTCTGCTAAGGCTACAGGGAGGGATCACTTCCTTTCCCTCGTACCCTTGCCTCACCCCACCTCACCTCGCCTCGCCGATCCCCCTCCTCCCCCCTCATCCAAACAAAAACTCATGTGGGGAATCCAATTAGTTAATCTCACTTTTGACACACTTCCACTTGTTTGCAGTACAGACACACCACAGATCCTCTCATAACAAGCTGTCGAAGAGGAGAGCGACAGAGCGAAAGTCAGAGTGAGGCTATTGATTATGAGCCTTAAACAGACACGGAGACATCTGGCTTCCATTACGGCCTGTGATGGGATGCAGGGCTCCAAGGCAGCCGGCAGCACAGGCCACACGACGTACAGGCACATGCTACACAGCCTGTAATTACTGCCCATGAGATGGTCTGGGGGAATAAGAGCATGTCATCTAAAGCTGAAACAGGTTTGTTAAGGATTTTCCATTATTCACAGAGTTTGACTTTTCAGTTTATCCTGACCTGTCCAAGTGGTTACTTAATTTGGTCAATATGAAACATGGCTGGACTACAGCTAAAACTTATTTTTCTAATCAATCAATCTGCCATAAGCTGCACGGACAGTAAATGCCAGAAGATAATGAGGAATTTCCATCTCGAGTTTATTGTGACGTCTTCAAAGTGCTTCTGATGTCTGACCAACAGTGCAAAACCAAATTATGTTCAATTCATTGTAAGATTGATAAAAATTAAACTGTTAGAAGTTAAAACATGAGAACATAATAATAAATGAGAAAATAATATGTTTTTTCTCCACCAGCGTTATATCTCCGGCATGGTGGGAGGGATTTTGAAATAGCATCCAGGCAGTCATGAAATATTCCTAATAAAATGATTTTTGCAGGAAGAGGAAAGTGCAGTGGCACTGGGGCACTTGTGACTGTTGAACTCAGTATTACTCAAATCATGGCTACAGCCCTGGGTCTGACTGAAGTTTTTTTTAATCATTGTTCTGTTGAATCACATACCGCTCTCACATTTGCTTCCAGTAAAAAGTTCAAAGGCCAACTGTGGTCTTCAAGTCTTTATTAAAAGTGTGTTCAGCTTTCTTCAGCTGTGTAACTAGCAAGGACAGAATCTAAGTTCTATCGCATGGAAAAGATTAGAAGATTAAAACGGATTTTAAAGAAGGTCTTGTTTAAAATACTCCACAGGCTAAATGTGTTTTGAAAATATGAGAATATTGACATTTACTACACATGATGCAGATTTTTAACTTGTGAAAAAAGCAGTACTGTATACATCTTTATCTTGTCTCATCACATTGCTCTTGTGGCCAGACAGTGAAGTGTATTTGTAGAGTGGGGAAAGACTTCCCTTTACTGCTCATTGAACTCTATTGTGTGCTTGACTAAAGTGACTGCACGTTCTCTAACCAGCAACACTCATTAAATTTCTCACGGTCCTATGAGCCTAGTGTAACTAAGACCGTCTCTCGCACACATCTCCATAGCCACTCGATAATGTCGAAATCGTCTTCTGTGACAGGAATAAAAAAAACAAAAAACCTCAGCTGCAAGTTTCTACATTGTTCTTTTACTTTCAGGGGTATTTCTCTCTCAGGGCCAATTACTCAAAACACATGGTCCTACTGAGGTTTTTGCTATAAGAAAACTCAAACTGCCACAGAGAAGTAATGGCAAGGACTCTCCCTGCAATATCACTTATCACTGTGGCAAGATGGAGATTATTGACTTAACTGGTCTAAACATCAACAATGAGTGATTTAAAGCCCCCTGTCAGCCTCTGAGATTTGTGTATTTTACTTAACCAGAGGTGGTAGAGGGAAAAAAAAATATCTTCATTTATTCTTTTAAGACAAAGATGGCAGCCTGAGCTGCACAATCATGTCATGTCATCTCTGTGGAACAAGAAGAAAAGCTGTTGTGACTTTAATGTGCTTGTCTGGGGTTGTGGGGGCGCGTTGATGAGGTGGGAGTGGGTCATGTCATGGTAGTGAGTAACACTAACAGCACTAAATCACATTTAAAGCTAAACTACTCAGAAAGACATGCATGTCTTTGCTTGTGTGAAGAAGATAAGTCTGTGCAATGAGAGAGGCCCAGTTCTGAAGTGATAGCTCACATACAGTACATGTAGGTATTCACAAATTATGAATTCTATTATAGATTTTTTTTTCTTCCAAATTGCATTATATTCTAAAGGTTTTGCCTTTATGTATTTTGATCTCCAGCTTTGCGAGGTTTGACTGCACTACTCTAGCATGTATCAGAATGCTGGTCCTACCACAGTGTCTCATCTCATCTGCCGGTCCTCCCTTCATGTCTCAAGTACACTATATAGACAAAAGTATTGGGACATCTGGCCATTACACCAACAGGGACATTGCATTCTGAATACACAGACAGCTTTGCAGCTATAGCAGCTTCCACTCTTCTGAAGGCACAAGATTCTGGACTGTTTCTGTGGGAATTTTTGCCCATTCATGCAGCAGAGCATTTGTGAGGTCAGACACTGATGTTGGACCAAAAGGCCTGGCTCACAATCTCTGTTCCAGTTCATCCCAAAGGTGTCGGATGGGGTTGAGATCAGGACCCTGTGTGGGCCAATCAAGTTCTTCCCCACCAAATTCATCCAACCATGTCTTTACGGAGCTTTGCTTTGTGCACTGGGGCACAGTCATGCTGGGATAGAAAAGGTCCTTCCCCAAACCGTTGCCACAAAGTTGGAAGCATAATATTGTCTAAAATGTCTTGGTATGCTGAAGCATTAAGATTGTTCTTCACTGGAGGTAAGAGGTGAAGCCCAATTCCTGAAAAACAGCCCGATAAAGAGTTGTGTCTGGATACTTTTGTCCATAAAGTGTATGTTTGTGCCTGTACATACATGTATGTTCATTTCTTGCGCTCTCAGTGACATGACAGACACCGAAGCTTAACCAAAAGGCAATAATTTACTAATGCACTCCTCAGCCATGCTCTCTGGGCCTGTCTGCAGCGCTTGATGGATGCCGACGGCTCCAGAGATGGACTGCTGCTGATAGGGAGTGACCTGAGAGGAGCCTGATTAAAAGTAGTGGAGCACGGCGAAGGGCGATAACCCCAATCCAGCGGTGATGAATCCACTCTGGACAGGCTGCTGTCTCATTAGGGTCTAACCTCAGCCAGGCACTGCATGTCCAAATAAACTTTGAAACAATCCTGCTTTTATCAGCAGGATTACGCTTGTTTTCCTTTCCACGGCTTTCCTTGTGTGGGCTCATATAGCCCATCCTCCCTCTCTGTCTGTCTCTATAAACTTAAGGTGTGATTCACCAGCCCTGACTTCACTGTGTTTACACAATTCTGGGTCTATCTTCTTGGATTAATGAGCCCAACAGCACCATTAGACAACTATTTGCTTGACTAATCTGAAGCCAATATGAAATAGTGAGAAAAAGTTGAAATAATCTGCCCTTTATTTGAGATAACATAAACAGTAGAGTTGTTTAAAGGATGATAACATTAAATATTGGGCCGGGGGAGGGGGACAGAAAGAGGTAGTTTACATTCTCACTGGAGTAGTCTTGATAACAGGCCAGGGGGAATATGAGCCCCTTTAAATGTGTGCATTAGTGTAATTTATTGGGCTTCCCTCTCAGCCCTGCTGTTCCTCCAGCTCCTTTTTCCCAAACAAAAGACAGGCCAAGGCTCCAGAATGGATGGGAGTGAAAAATCATTCACAGTTGATAATCACATAAAACAACGCCATATTTGCTGCCTAATAAGCACAAAACGTTCCATCAGCCTCCTCCCTCTGACCAGGATCAGGGCAACTCCTCCAAGCGGACCCGTGTGATTTAGACCCGGTGATTTGGAAACGCTTTGGTTTTGGAGTGGGTACGAGGAGAGTCCGGGAGGGCGGGGTAAGGCCAGAGATTTCATAATTCTTTGTGTATGTCTGGAAGTCGTCCACGCGTTCCGATTTTTAACCAATTTATGTCCAAACAGAATGACCCTGGGAATTAATGAGGTTCTGGTCGTGAGTTCCAGCACTGCAAGGTCAAGTAAATCATGCTTTAGGGCTCCAGTCCTCCCCACTCTGCTCCCTCACTCTCCCCGACTCCACATCCTGCGATAACGGAAAGACAAGGGGCCTGAGAAATACCACCTCATCGACACTTGTGTCCATCCAGTAGAACATATTTTAGAGTGCAAGCGCCAACCAGCTGTAAAGCCTGCTTTTAGTGGAGACTAGAAGCTGATGAATGGGTGTGGGGCAAGAGCAGCGGGACCAGAGGTCACTTTCTTCATTTCACAATTCACAGCAGATTGTTGATGTTATCCACATTTCTCTCTCCAGAGGTGTTTTTTTTTTCTCTATCCGGGCCCATGTTTTATTGGGGCATTATAAAGATTTTATACTTGATTTAGCTGCGCCATTTCCCTTTGAATGAATATGTGGTGGAGCACATTCACATGAGGGAAAAGTTGACATCATAAGACATAATACCATGAAACCTTATAGAGTAACACCTAAGTAACGAGCATTGCAAATCAATCAGCTCTTTTTATGCAGAAAAATAATTTGTATTTTCATTTAATAGCTGTTAAAATGCTATAATTTTTACACGTGTGTTTAGTGTTTCATATTTAAGAGGAAAATGGGTGACAACATTGTCAAACAAGCATGAAACTGGAGCACAGTTCACCACTCATGGAACATTACAGAGAAGAACTGCCAAGTCCTGCTTGGCTGTGTTTTTTGTCCTAGTGTAACCAACAAGGCAACATTTATCACCTAAATTAAATCCCCTAGAACAAAAAGTCTTCAAAAAGATTCATTTTCATTTGTTTTAAGAGCCCTCAACAGGGGATCTGACCAAAAGTTTCCATGTCCTGTTTTTTTAACAATGAAATTTTTTTTCCTTCATTAAACTTCTCTCTGATCAAAACATGCATTAATAAAGATACTGCTTTTCCACAGCTACATAAGGAAATGCGTCTGCAATCCTTGCACCTCGGTCAGTAAATGCAGGTTACGAATGTAATCTGATCCTTGTGAACCCAACCATAAAGCAAAATAACTATAAATTTTGTCCGCACTACTGTATATCAGTATGAAAAGAACTGGATGGTTGCCAGTTGAAAGCTCTGGACTGGCTCAGAAAGTCTGGCAGGGAGTGAGAATGACTAATGCTTTGTCCTGCCTGCAGTGCTACCATCAACGTGCCCTTGAGCAAGGTACTTAACCTCCAACAGCCACGCAAGGCTGAACACCAACCGTGCATACACATCTTCTCCTGAAAAACTGTAGCATCTATCCAGTTTGCTTTTGTCATTAGTTTAAAATCTCATCCCTGAACAATAAAAGATAAAATGTTACGCAGATAATATAGTTTTATATTTACTTATTAAAACAGCATGGAAGTTAGCAGGCCATCACAATAAAAAGCTCCTGAGCGACCCGTACAGCATACACAGGAAAACCCTGTCAATCATCAGTGATGTCGACCCCTCCATCCTGAGTTTGATTTCCTCCAATCAGGGAGATGCTATTGAAAACCTTGTGTGGAAGAGAAAAACATCTACCAGGTATCTTCCATCCTAAATGCTCTTAATGTCAACAATCTGCAGAACTCTTAAACATGTTAATGTGATGTTTTTTTTGTCTGTAGACATTTTGTGTTTATATTTTCTATTTTGTGAATGTTGAAATAAACCAGATCAGACTACCAGCATAAAAACTATATCATGAAATCATGAAATTATTATTGATTAGTACTGATTATTGGTAATGCTTTTTTACCCAGTGGGATGTGGAATTGAATATATTTGTTTTATTTTGCAACATAAACTGACTCCAATATATATAGCACCACCCTTTTCTGTTAATGGTGCAATCTGTCAGAAAACATTCACAAATTGACTAAAATAATCAACAGAATGTTTTGACATTATGTCAAGGACAGCAATGTATTATGTTGCACACCTGTCTACTGAAGTTAGCATGCTAACTTGCAAGCCCAAACACACTAAGTGCACATATTACAGAGCTAACTAGCTCACAGTAGCTAATATAAAATAGCTAATGATAACGAAGATAGCTATCCTGATTTTCTGTTGTCATTATAGGACCCCAACAAACTAAATCCTACATTTCCCATGATGCTACTCAACACCGATTTTCTTAGATCCTCTCTGCCTCCTGCATGTTCACTTCTTTCAAACTCCACAACATCAGTTTGCAAAGCTTTCAGCTTTCAAGTTCAAGTTGAGGTGACCCTAATGATATCATCAGGGTTATTTTTTTTATACTTTGGAAATATCCCAGCAGAGTCAAGCAATATGAAATAGTTTTCTTAGACTCAGTAGTACTCCTCAATACAAGTAAACTGAACATTACGTGTAAAATCAATGCCTGTATTCATGTATCACTGATATGATTTCAGACGTGGGAGCTCCCTTCATGGCCATTTCACCTCAACCTAAGTTTATCCACACATTCCTACCACTGGCTAATACTTTACCTTGTTTATAAGATTATCCTCCCAGTAACAGTTAACTTAATGTATGAATTAGACCAGGGTGACAACTTGGAATAAATCCTGGCCTGTCTGTAATTATCTCCATTACATACTTCAGGCTCTGTTAAAACAAACGGCGCAGTGATGTCAGAAGTCCATGCCTGAGCAGCTGAGGAGAAGCAGTCTCCACACTCTTGGCTGATGGCTCCAGACAAGCACCTTGATGGCTGTAATTACTGTCATGTTCCAAAAGAGATGAGAGATACCAGAGGCCCAAATAAAACCTAAAGCGGTTTTGATATGATGGATTTCTTAAACTTTGTTTAAAAATTCCCTTTGCTATCTGTCTGGATTCTCGAGGAGATGATGACTTGAGCGCCACAGTTGGTCCATTCACCTCCTCGGCGCACAAAAGCTTTATAGTGTTTAAATCAATACGGCCGGTGAGATTCAAAGTTTGCACGCGGCTCCGATTGCTGTTTGCTCCACGAGTAAGTATGCAGACTGGTTTCAGTAAATGTCTGCTGTGGGTGTTTACATTCTACCTAATGCACTCAGATGACACTGAATCTAAACACATTCACACAGAGACTCTCCACTGCTCAGCTTTACTGGCACATTCCACGTAGGTCCATCTTTATGAGTCCAGCTGTCTTCGAGCTGAAACTTCTCACTGCTTAGCATTTAAACATAAGCAGTCGCTCACAACGTCAACAAAGATTTGAATTATGATGAGTTTTAAAACAAGGAATTTTTATTGTTTGAATATTTAACTGTGGTGGATCCTTTATTTGTAACATAAAATACACTGTTACAAGCAAAAGTCCTACACTGAAAATGCTGAGTGAAAGTATGTAAGTGTTATTGGCAAAATTCACAAAGTTTTAAAAGTGAAAGCATCCAATGAGAAAAATCTCCCCGGTGACAGCAATATCTGTTGGTTAAATGATCACAGAAGACCTTCAGTGGCTTCAGAAAGACACCACAGTTCAATGCTGGACTGCACAAAGGGACACTTCCAGTGCAGGTAAATCTTAATGCTTCATCATACCAAGACATTTTGGACAATGCTATGCTTCCAACTTTGTGACAACCCCAGTGCACAAAGCAAGGTCCACACAGACATGGAAGGACCCAGCTGGCCTGCACAGAGCCCTGACCTCAACCCCACACCAGTGGAGATGCACAACATTGTAATCTTGTACAAATCCTGCTACTGAAAAAAGTAATGACATTAAGCTGGGTGGACGCTGTACGTTTTTATTATTCTTGGCTGTTGTGTTAACTCACACAGCAACTCTTATGCTCACTCTGTACGAGCTGACCGACCACAACATGAAGCCCTGGCAAATCAGTGTAACATGTTACTAACTGATGCTTTGCCTTCTTACTAATAGCACTTTTTTTTGTTTGTTTTTTGAGTAAATATACTTGGTTAGATTCCACAGCTGGTCAAACTGCTCTCCTTTTGAATTTTCATTTTTCTGCACAACCCATTACCCCTCCTATGATCCCTATCAGCTCTGTACTTTTTATTCCTTACAGTTGTGTTCTGATGGACTCCAGTTAAGTAAATGTGTCACAGTAGGAGCTGCCACATCCTCACGTTGAGCATGCCAGAGATTTGAAAATGAATGACTCCAGCAATCACTTGAGATTTCACAGGCAGTTTCCCCCTCCCTCCATGCTGCCAGGACTTAACACACCGGGGAGATAAAAATCTAATTTTTACAAATGGGATTAAGGCACATACAATAACAAGAAGAGGAATGAATGGGCTTACTGTATTAAACAAAAGATGTACCTGATAGTCCCTGTGTGGTTTCTGCTCAACATATTTCAGTAAATGGTGGACGGTTTTGAGACGCCTTAAACGCAGATCCATTTAGCTCTGAAGGAGGATTAGTCATTTGTGAGCCAGGCTACTGTTTAAAGTTGTCAGATTTTCAGATAGGAGTGCCCACAAACCGGTGAAATATTTTGAGGGAATACAGTTTGCGTTTGCGTGTACATGTATTGATAGCTAACCACACAACTTTAATTTGTGCATCGAATATCTATCTCAGCAATATTTTTACATGGACAGGCTCATATATTGTGTGGCTGTCTGTAGCTCTGAAAGGGCAAAAAAATATCTCTCACAACCTTGAAATTCCTCCAAGATTCAGCAAGCAGAAAGAAAAACCAAAGGAATTAAAAATTTGCTGAAATATGTTGATTTTTTCTTGTTTGCTTTTAGTATTGCTATTATTATTATTGTTGTTGTTGTTGTTATAATTATTATTATTATTTCAAAAGAAAACGCACAGTAAGCTGAACCTTGGAGTTTGCCTCTAACAGCCTCCGTGACCTCGCTGTTAAACCTTGTGTGTCTGTGTTATATTGAGTTGAGAGGGGAACACTCCACGTGCCTCCTCTGCTTAAGATGAAGGGCAAAGGGTGTTATGAGTTCGCCAGTTCTCACCACAGTTTCCTCTCTTAAGTAGGTCTGATGTTGTAATAACACAAATGCGCCAAAAACAAGACGATACTAAAGCAGAGGATAAAAGACACTTTGAACTTGTCCAGACCTTTTTAAACTTGAGCTGAAAATGTCACATGCCTGAATCTCAATAGCATTTCTGGGCTGTATCGTTTGTCTGTGTTGCATTGGAAGTGACAAGCGTAATCTCTCGGATAACTAGATGGATTAGCAGATAGAGAGAAAGACAGACAATGAGCAGACCATCGTGAATTAGAGAGAAATGAGAGAAAAGATGCATCGGCCCTTCCTAAACCACAGGTATGATTTACAGAAGAGGGTTGGTCGCCTGCGTAAAATTAATAATAGGAAATGCAAGGGTAGCCCTGCGACTTGTCCAAGATATACTTTCCCTGGCTCTCCAGACCTCTGGAAAACCTGGGTGGCCTGCAACCAGGCTTCCTCTGGTTTCTGATGTTAATGTCATTGCTTTTGCTGGTATGACAGGAGCTTCACCACAAACGCGGTTTGGGTCAGACAAAAGGGACAAGCTGTGATAGCATTATCCAGCTCCATAATTTAATTCAAAACAAGAAAGAAAGAAAGAAAAGAAGAGGAAGAAGAAAATTCACTCCGCTGTTTATCAAGGTATTTTTGTCCCATGGTGGAGTTTGTTGCCACAGAGAGGGAAGGAATGAAGAGGAGGATGAAATTTTTCAAATCCGATTGTTTTTAAGTACTTCACTTTTCCAGAAATCAGAAACCACATGGCGTATTATGGTTAGTGGATGTTTTGAATTACTTCAGCTACTTAATGGTTCCTCCTTACCAAGCCCACAGAATTGTTTCATAGTGGTTTTAAAACTTTGTCATTGACTTGGATGTTGAGTAATCTGCTTTCTAAACTTACCCTTCACACTGAAGTGTGTAGGTTGTTCACTTTAGTTTTTAAGGCTACAGTCAATTCAATGTGACGAAAAATTAGGGGCAAAAAACATATTACTGTTACAATGCAAAGATCCCATATGTTCTAAATGTCAGTTTGGGGGTACGTTGAAAAGAATCTCGTTTTTAGCATTGTGGAGATTTGGGTTTTTTTTATGTTTCCGCTGGAGTTTTTAACCATAAAGTCAATAGGATTAAACATTTTCTGAACCCCAAAGAGAGGCGTTTAATTTTTGCTGAAATGTGTAACTCGGTGTGTACACATATTTTAAAAGGCTCATAAATAAGTTTAAATTAAGCTCAGAGCATTTTGCTCTCCTTACAAAAAGTGCAGTGTGTCCTCAAAATCCTGGCTGTCAAAGTAAATGAGAACAGCCCCGCTGGTATTGGTCTGTGTGCTAACCCTGCTCAAGTTGGCACCATTTTGAGAATCCCCTGTTTTCTGAAATAACAGAGGATCTAAGGCCCATTACTCTATATACAGAGTATTGTAAAGAAGTAAGTGGAGGCGGGTGGAACATTTTGTAAATCTTGTGTCACCAAAACCGCCGCAAGCAGGATGAATGCGTTTACTACGCCAACAGGATATCCCTTCAGACTTGCTCACTGCGTCGCTGATGAGGATAACAGAGGGGGCATTATTTTTGCTCAACAGCTCGGGAAGGTGATAAAGGGCTCCCAGATCCTCTCACAGGGGTGCTGTGGTACACACGCATCCATTCACGTTGACGCAACATTTCATCTCCCTGACTACAAGGGGGTTCCCTGGACTTAACCCCTAAAACGGGGCCATGACTAACCGGGCTGGTGTCACAAGGAAAAGGTTTCAAAACATTCAGCAGCCTAGACACATCACTTATAAAAAAATTTTAAAAAAATGGCTTCATCTTAACATTTGACAAAAAAAAATAAGACGTGCAGTTTGAGAGTTTTGAATGGCAATGAAAAAAAGCGATGCTCTTGTTACACACTGTTTATAGAGAATTAAGGGTGATGCTTCTGAATAGCTATTCATTTACTCTACAATACATCTTACCTAGCTGGCTGTATGAAGAGCATGTGGCGCTACAGGCAGTCATTTTTATTTTCTCACAGATTCATATGCTGTTTTATTCAAATGCTGTATTATCCAAAAACTTTCTGCACAATTTCACAACTCATTCAATTTAACTGAACTAATTTGCAATGCTAATTTTTTTATCCTTTGATGTAATTCAGAGCGTTAAGAATGAAGTCATACATATAGCCTACACAGTGACAGTGACAGTGACTTAATTCTTCCAGCCAGTATTTAGTGTAGTCAAAACAAAAAGGTCAGAGGCAAATTAGTTGGATATTGTTATTGGGTTGATAGTAAACAACCTGAGGGGGCTGTTTAAAAGGTCAGCAAAAGCAGGAACTGAACCTCTTTCTGTTGTGTCAGTATGGACTGTGAAAGTCTGAACATTTTCAAACTGTCTCAGTACCAGTGACAACAAGAAAAACTCTATTGTCTCTTGTGCTTGGTGATTAAAATGAATGATTCCTGTTATGACTAGTAGTCCCGTTTTACTTCCCTTCCATCCTCTAACAAGCGCAAATACTTTCATTGTGAGAGGCAGTTCTCAGTCCCAATAAGTGTTGGATGTATACACATTTACCGTGCAGAAATTCCCTATGTCTCCCTTTTTCTTTTCTTTTTTTTTTTTGCTTATGGTCAAGATCATATATGAGTCTCTTACAACAGGCCTCTACTGGGTGCAGGCTTTATTTGTTAGCGAATTGCTGGTGGTACCAAGGAGAGGAACACGTATGTATGAATCATGACTTTTTTGGTTTATGAGGTAACAACATTGTGGAATGCTTGGATGATTAAACACAACAAAGATGACTTAACAAAGTTTTGTCAGACAATTTTTTTTCATGAGACTTTCAGATCTTCATATTCTTTAGCATTAGCAACAACTAAATTACATTTTTACAATGATTTACTCTGCAGTAGAGCTCCCCAGACCATTTTACTGCATGGATTCAGATAGATTTTAGGTTACAGGAATATATATATATATATATATATATATATATATATATATATATATATATATATATATATATACACACTTACATAGGTCTGCACAGAACCCTTTAGCTGTGTAAAATGAATTTGGATTCACTTTGTACTCACTTTGAAGTTGTAGGATGCAGATTGAGGTTTACCACAAACAAGCTAGCTTGCTAGTCTCCATTGCCTTTCATTAGGCTAATTGCTAATTACTCCTTATCTGTGTAGGTATTCCACCTATGAGCCACGTCCCCCCTGTGCATCTCTCTTTAAAACCATACTTTGCTTTTACAGTGCAAACAACTGTGTGACTGTACAGGCGCAATTAATCACACTTAATGTCTTAAGTGAACATTAAGGCCGGTGGGCTTTCTACATTTTCAAACAACTTAACTGTAGAAACTTCAGCACTGATTTACCAAAAGTTCAATAATGAGGCCTCTCCATCATCTCCATAACTCCTGTGACTTGTTGAAGGGAACTGCTCTCAATTATAGTGAAGGCGGTTGAACATAACGTTTCCTTTATAGCTCTGAAATCATTTCACAGGCTCTGGTAGCCCTGGCATAATTTTAAAAAGCTCAGGTCTGAGGTAGGCCATTAAAAATACTCATAAACATTAATTTTGCTGGTGGGATGTGAGATTGTGTTACTTTCTTGGCAGAAATGTGTATGAAATATGTGGTTTTGCATTGGCCAAAATAGTTCCTAGCCCTTGCTTCCTTTGAAAAGTGTATAATCTAGACTGTGACTGTTTGTCAACTTGGTCTGAAGAAATTGGACGCAACCCAGTCACCATGTGTCTCGCCATGATGGTGATGGCGGTCGTGTCAACAGAAAACCCTGCAAATCTGCGGGAGGTTACCAAGCCAGAGAAATGTGCTGACTGATTAGAGTTGCACATTTTATATATACTAAAGCCAAAAGATAAATAAAACGTCAATGATGAGGGGTGGAAAGTTACTGAGCCATCTCCTGGACAATGACCTGTTTCAATATGGTTTTCAACCATTATTGTTTTAGGTTCTGACTTTTGAGAACGGTCTTACAACAGAAATTTATATTAAAAATATCCTTCTGTTCCTCCCATTAGCTTAATGTTTCACAGTTACTTGTAAAAGCAGTTATGCATGTAAAGCGCATATTTTTCCTTAATCTTTTAACTTCAGTTACCAACAACCAGACTGAAACTGAAATATGCAAGTAGGGCAAGACTGAACCGTCAAAACAGAAACTTAATGTAAATAGATAAAAGCAGCCTGGTTCTAAACCTGATGATTTCCGTCAAGATCGCAGAGTTGTTGAGTGAGTCCAATAGGTTTGATGTGCTCATTGATAGCTGACCTGTTTCAGCCAGTAGGCCAAACAGTCAGAGCAATCAGATCTTTGAGGTTAAAAAAAAAGAAAGCTCAGCTACATCCATTAAAAACAGTGAAAGAAACCATAAGAAAAGCACTGATTAGATCAACAGTTTGTTGCAAGTCCATTTACAGGGTTAACAAGTCTTACACAAACATATGTATTTGTTTGATATTAGTCTGAAAAACCTTACAACAACTGCCACTAGGGACTGCTACCACAACTTGTCAGTTGAAAACAGCACTGGTGGATTAGATAAGTCACTTGCTTCTGATTGGTCAGGGCTAAATAAAACAAAATAACCTCCTGCTCCCAAGAAATTTAAAGTGAAAAGTTTTACTTGAATGTTGCATTTTGTCATCACTAAGTTTTTATTACAAGTGTATACAGACCAACGCTAGGTACAACCAGCAGCGCCAGCAATATCTGTTTACTCTAATAACACCAACGTGTCATGACAAATTTGACAAAGACACGCTAAAATGTTTTCAGCATTTCACTGCTATCCCAAAATACACTTCATAATTTCAATGTCAGGTGCTGTGACCACGTGGAGAGTGGGTCCGAATGATGTGAGGAATCGGATATATGAGCAGTTCTGTGGTAAAAAAAGGGCTCGGCTTCCTGGCACACATTAGGTACACCCTATTGATGCTCAGCCAGCAGCCTGACCTACACCAGGTCAAATTTATGGGTAGATATTTAACTTGTCTCTGCCACTCTGTTGGGCAGAAAGAATAACACTGTGTGTCTTCACTGGTTGTGCTTCGAGCCTGGTGATGTTTCCCCTCAGAGGAACCAGCCTGGCTGCACATCAGAGACCTGCTGAGGGCAAACTGAAAATGTCAAAAACACTCCGTCACTCTCCTCTTCAAAGTTAGCATGTGGGCTATAGCCCCATTTTAGTTTGGTTTTAAAACCTAAGTTTTGAACTGAGTTGCAATGGCGCCATCGTGCTCGTCCCTCTGATCAAACCAGATAAATCACTTCCATATTTGTCCGTAGAATCAACATTTTCATAATTCTTAATACATCAGTGCTGCAAAGTGTTACAGTATTTAAATGAACTTTTCTGTGACCATTTACCTTGATCTTGTTTGTCAGTCTTTGGCAGCCTGTAACAGTGGTGATAATAAAACAGGAAACAGTCACAATGTGTCATTGTCAGAATGAGGAAGTAAAGATGCTGCGGTATCAATATAGTTTTCTGGAGAAATTATGAGTTACCAGTCACCAGTCAAATGACCTTAAAATAAAGATGTTTTATCACCACCGCTAACAGGCAGTTTATTTCAACTAACATTTTAAAGTACTGAGACACATCATTACTTGCCTCTCAGAATGTTACAGATTAAACCTTCACCATCCCACTGCTTTTTAATTTAGAATGAATTTACATATAGTATAAAAATGGGGAAGGACCGTTTTTATTTTCCTGTTACATGAATCTTGGACCATGCTGCCTTCCAGCTGCTCCAGCAGCTCAACCCCAAAAGTAGTTTCACTTCTCTATGCCTCAAGTTTTTCGTTTAAGTTGCAAAATACCTCGTGAGCTCGTTGGTACGATCACTCTCTCCTTAGACACTTGTTACTCTGTCTTCAGGACCTGAGCCGACTGACATGAAGGATCCGGCATACTTATTTGCAAGGAACATCAGTGTTACTGAGCTTGAACTACTGTTTAAGAAGTTTACTGCTGTTTACTACTGAGCTGAACCCCATAATTACGATTACCTGTAATACCTAAAGTGGAAATCCTCAATTATGTAATATACATAAAGTGGAAATCCCTTTATGTTGAGCACTTACCATCACTGCTGTGTTTTTCCACTGCACTTCCCAGAGAAAACAATTGCTGTGTCAAGATCTTTCCTTGAAGTTTGACTTTGATCGAGTGGTGCTTTTTGTTCATCTAGGGTGGACGTGACCGTTCAAACGAACTACCTAGATTAATACTGCATCAACTATTTAACTACCAACACACAAGTCCCACAGCTGTTTTCGACTGAAAAGCTTGTCAGATCATCTAATGGAGTCTAAAATGTCTTCCCACCATACCTTCTAGGGATTTGAACTGGTGGCAGGAGTTCTTTAACTTTCTGAAACCAACAATCACAGCAACTTCATGCAGCAGTGAATACCTTTGAGAGACTCACAAAGTTGTCCCAGACTGAACAGTCATAGCCCCAACCTTAGACAGCCATTGTACTGACAGAGCAAGGGTGCAGAACAAGAATTATCGCAGCAGAAAATAAAGATTGTTGCCATAATGACTTCCCATAGTTTTAAAACCCCTCCTTGTAGTATTATAAACTGCTATGCAATGGATCTACCACTTGAACAGGCCTTCCTGGATTGTATTTAATTCTGTCAAATTACCTGAAACAACACACCATCGCCACCTCCACCAACACAGCCAGGCTGTTTCTAGTCTTATTTCCCTAAAGAAAAAAGAAAGAAAAAAAGAAAACCAGCCATTATGTAGGTCCCTGGTACAACTGGTCGGGTATCTCAAGCCCCAGTTCATGATGTGATAAAAACGCATGCTTACACACTCAAAAGTAACCAAATATCACTGTTACGCTCTCACAAAACATGGCTAAGATTGGTTTTCAACATGCTTTTAAATCAGTCAACATATGAAGTTGACCATACTTGGTCATTTGATGCATGACAGCTGTCTCTCAACAACAGATATTGTGTTGCTCAACGCTCTGCATTTGCACTTTGGCAACAGTTAAGCAGATTGACAGACAGATGATTAACTGGAGTGATTGCACACAGGACCTCTATTATCCTGCCTCTTCTGCCAAGTGCATTGCATTTACGGTGTGTGCGTGTGTGTGTGTGTTTGTGTGTGGCGGTTCAGGTGTCTGTGCTGGAAAGGTGGGCAAGAACAACAGAGAGCTTGGGAACCGCCGTGCTTCTGCAGACTCCATGCAGCACATTTGTCAATGTCACAGAGCTTACTAATTTGTAGTACAGCTGTTTCTCTATATGATGTGTTGAAACACTCGATCAGAAAAACTAGGCTGGACCAGCTCGTGTCTCCGGCTCATAATAATGCCCCATTCACAACATTACCAGCTTGGGCCGGGCCTCCCATGGAAGTGCAGCCTGCATGAAGTAGCAGTAAACTTCAGCTGCTCTAATTTGTAAAGTAGGCGAGAGAAAAAGTCTCGGAGAGTGTGTGTGGTACTGGATACAGTGGCGGCCGCAGCGGTGGGGGTGGTGAGTGGTAGTCCGGCAAGAAACGCCATATGTTCCTGATTGACGATGATTGAATCAAGTGCAGTAGCAGAGAGAAGGCATTTTCCAGTCAGTGAGAAATCTGTGTGCAGAGGCATTTGACGGAGGGACAGGGAGATCTCGCTGGAGTCTAAACAGGCAGGACAAATCGATTAGTGATGACCCATTACTCCAAAGAGTGTGTGGAAAGGCTTCTACATTTTCAACCGCTCTATTGCTCTCCTGGAAAATGCGCTTGACACGGAAATACATAAATCTCACCATGCATGACTTTGTCTCAAGTTTTTATTCTGAAGGAAGAGTCATTTTTATATTGGCGTCATAAAAAATATGACTAAAAAAACAGCTTCTGGGATGCCTTCGAGTAGGAAACAAAACCTGATCCTCTCCCCACTGTCAAGGCTACAGAAAGATATGAAGTTTAGGTGAAAAAAAAGCTCAACCTTGAAGTTCCCCAAAATGCTGGCCTGTGACATGATGGCCTCTAGTGGTACACTGGCGATTGACACAGACAGCTCAATCGTTTCCTTATAGGCGTGTGCTGCCAGGTCCAGCTGGCTTTGACATTAACGCCGGGCTCTGACTGACAGAGGCCCTGGCCTTGGGCTGGGCTCCCGGGGCCTCCACAGTACATTCAGCTCTCCTTTTAGCCTGTTGATTTACTGTCCCCTGTGGCCACTCGTTGATCCATTTCCCCTCTCAGTTTGCTCACAGGGCACCCCGAAAACCGTCCTCCAGCAATATATTTGCTTTATGATTTCCTGAGGAGCCAATGAAGAAAAACAAGCCCCCGCTCACTGCACCTGTTCCAGTTAATGTGCAGCGGGTTGGTCGGCCTCCTCTGGTCTCGGTGGCTGGGGAAAAGCAGAGGGCCACGGTGTCACAAACTCCATGTGGATCTTCCATTTCCCCCAACCGGCCCAATCGGGACGGAGCAGTGTGGGGAACAGAGGGAATAGATGGTGTATTATATGTGTGTCAGTTTAACACGCGCAGGTCAAATGGGGCCCACATCGAGTCTTGCTGCGTGAGCATTATTAACATGTGTGTGGGTGTTTATGTAGCTCAGCGCCCAACATGGAGCTGACATTAATAAGGGAAAGTGATGGGAACTTGCTTACATCATTTTGGACGACATGCAGATGTGACTGAATGGAGGGTTTTAGCCATCTTCCATTTGCACAATGACGTGACCAACGAGGTATTTACATATTGCAAAATAGAAAAGAATAATAAAAATAATAATAAAAAATAAATCACCTGATTTATTTGCCCGCAAGTCAGTTTTATAATAAAAGCCCCTGCCTTATGATCCAAGTTAAAATGACAAGTGTCTTGGCTATGTGTTTAGTAGAGCGATAGCGAAGACAGCAGAGTGAAGGCCTGCTGGGTAATATCCAGAGATTCGGGGGCACTTACAGAGAACAGGCTTTTATTTGACAACCAGTTTCTGTTTTTTCAGCTATACATGTTTCCACAAGTGCCAATGGATGTTTGAGCTATTTCATGACCCCTTTCTGACCTTTGCAATTGTCTAAACTCAAGAAGATCTGCACTGGGTTGTCAGTAATCCAAAGTAAACGTGTGATATTTCTAATACAGTTGGCATAGTTTTCTTCTCATTAAGTTCTTAAGGGGAAGACCAGGCTGAAATCCCCAGACCTGCAAATGTGATCCATTTATTTTACGGTCTGATATTTTCATTGATAGAAACGTCTGTTATATATTTTAAAGTCAGAAAAGAATGAATAATACCGTCAGTAAATTGCAAGAAAATCAAAACTAATAATTCAGGAAAATTCCTTTTTTTGTTGTTGTATAAGGTCAGCTCTTATTTTGGATCAATCCCCAAACCCCACCCACCCAATCCACCCCCCCACCCTCGCTCCTTCCCAGCCATTATTAGCTGACAGCAAGAAAATTTGGTTTGACAATTATGAGGCTCATGTCTGTGTAATTGCATTTTGCCGAGTGGGAGCAGTCCTCACTTCCTCACAGTAAGCCTCTGAACATGGTAGATATCACCAAGAGTCCATCTGAAAGCTGTCAACTGCCTCGCTGGCCCAGTTCTTCCTGTTTCCTTGGAAGTGGCCCAGTGGTAAAGTGGCCCAGTGGCTTTTAGGTCAAGAAGAGAGGTGAACAGAATTATGAGAGGAAGCATGCATGTGGCAGTGTCTGCTTTTCCCAGTCATGTGTGTTTAAGTAGTAACCTGACAGAGTAAATGTATTCCACTGTGCTTTTTTTTTTTTCCATCTTAACTCACGTTGTCTTCCTGATGGCAGATGCATTGGAGCTCACCCTGGCGTGTAGTTGGTGAGTGTGTGTGAGTCCTTGTGCTTTTTCCTTATGTTAACCCCCCCACACAGACTCCTCCCGCCCCCCTTTTTTCTTCTCCCTGGGTTTAAACAGTGTGTTAACCACCAGATCCCATCGCTATCAATCTTAATGGTGGTGGGTCAATGTAAATGCACACATGTGTAGGTTCTTTCTGCAAGCCACAGTTTAAGAATAATTCCCTCCCCTCCGCCCCCCCAAAAAACGAGAGAGGGAAAATATTCTGGCCCCATTAACAAAATAGGTGCTCAGAAAACACCCCAGCCGGCCCAGAGTGATAGCTACTTCCTCAGCTTTTCCACTTCATTGATGGTTATGCGAGTTAAAACAACGGGCTTAATGGAGACTCCGGGCCCTCAGGGGACTAATCACAGCCACGTGACTTCCTCCGGGGCTTCCATGAAAATAACTCCATTACAATGGCGTGTGATATTAATATCAGCTTTGGGAAAGTCAAGCACGGGATCCACAGGGAGGGCTCAGTATGAGCAAACAAAAAGGAATGCACGGCATTCCAGGGAGCAAGGGAGGGAAAGAAAAAAGGGAGAAACAGAGCAAAAGACGGAGAGAATAAAAGCGGTGGGCCACTCGTGATGAGAGATAGCATATTGCACAGTCATGATGTTTGCTTTCTCTTTTTGTGAGCCCCTGTATCATGTTATTTTCCGAGTTAAAATAACTGGCGGAAGCTAATTGGGAGTTCCTGTCTCATGTGTCATTTGTGCAGACAGATCATCACTTCCTTAGAGCCGCTACACTTTGAAACACACACACAAAATCTGTCTCCAAATATGGACGGGGGATTGAGTTAGAAGGCAGTAGACAGCAACAAAACATGCTTACTCAGTACAGAAGTGCTTCTTGTGTACTTTTCTACTTTTATTTCACTACCTTTCAGCGGGACATGCTATATTCTTTTCTAACGGTTCATTTTGTTTTTTTTAAAATGGTTTCCATGCAAAATGAACTCACGAATATGACGCATTGTTGTATTTTCAATAGTTAGAAGTACATGAAATATAACCTGAGCAATGCTGGATTTCTTAGGCTAAGAATGGTGAGTATGAAAATGGAATTTGAAATGATTTTTTTGTTCTCAAGCACGTGAGATAAACAAACATTTTTCATAAGCGTCCGTTAAATTATGACCACAATATACACTGAACGTGACATTTTACAGCTGAAAAATAAACTTGTCAGTGCATTGTGGTGGACAAACTATGTAATGGATACACTGTTTCCATACAACCTCAAAAATATATTTTACTTTTCTGTCCGGACATCTATTGCTACTTACCACCCAACATACATGCTGATACAGATAAAGCTCAGTTAAGTTACTATGGGTTGGTATATGGGCCAGGTTGCAGTGCCAAACAGTTACAGCCTACATTACCTGCACCTTGCGTAGCACTGCAATACTTCCTTTTGTTCTTTGGTCCCAACACAATATTTAAATCCTCACAATTAGTTCTCTGACATTTGGATGCATCATATTTATACGTTTGCTGCAATAAGTAATGCAATTTTTCTAGTGCGTGAGCACAAAATGTCCAGACCTGCACAGATAGAATAAGAACAGCATGCATAATTAGATACCATTGAAAGGTCCAGTAAATATAATTAAAAAGCCCCGGTTCTACTAATTACTAGATTAATAATGTAAAAGTAATTTTTTTTTATATCAGTAATAAATCCAGGTTTGAATAAAATGATTCATGTCAGTTGTCGTACCCCCCAGTTCAACTATCTCATGTAAGAAGTATGAGACAGTAATGAGGACATTTACAGTCAAAGAGGGCAAGTGTTTCAAAGACATGTCATGTAGTTCCTGCAGATGATTTTTTGGCCAGGACCGCCATTTTACCATCTTCTCCTCCTCCCTGTAAACCTGCCATGCTGTCACTCTTCTGTCTGTACAGGCTGTAACTCGTCTCCAGCTGCATTCACAACAATTAAACCTCAACGCTCTCAGCAAGGAGAAGTCACCCACCTCAGAGTTCAATGCCCGCTGAAGACTCCCAGGCCTCCTCTGCTTCCTCCCATTCAAATGGACACGTGCGTTAGCTCCTCCAACCAAGCGGGACTTCTTATAGAGCAGCTGAACTCTTGTATAAGCCGTCACTTGTAAAGAAACACACTGGAGGTTCACTGGATCGTAAGCCAGACACCTTTTTCTCCGGTTCCTCCTGTAGTGGGAGATTTATTGAATGAAATATCACTGCTTTCACTTTTACCCCTGCTTTTATGAATATATATATTGTTTTAACAGCACTTTTAAATTCCTCCTACGCTCCCATTAGGGTCACGGCTAGGCCTTCATCTCTTTGAGGATTCAACATGATAAAAGATTTCAAACATCACCATAAACTATTTGTCCTGGACAGATGCCCGCATTTTCTGTTGAAGTGTGGATATGATATGGGCAGAGAAATGTTGAGGATTATGGAAAGTAAGGAAAAATCTGTCTTTTTGATTTAGAATTTTTGTCTTTCCTTATTTTTTTCCTTCTTTGTTGTTACAGTTTAACTGACCTAAAAGAAACACTAGTGCACTACCTAAATGCAATAGAGCTAAAACCTTTAACTGATTAGTAGAATAGACAAACAACGGGAAACTGATCAGAGGCTTGCTTGTGATGTTTTGAGAATTTGCTGCTTTTCTCTGGTGATTATCAGTTTGTCTTTTTATCTCTTATAAAGCACTTTGAATTTCCTTTTATTTAAGGAATTAATAGGACTCTGGGAAATTGTCATAGGGATTTTTCCGCTATTTTGTGATGTTAAATAGACCAGAACTTTGTTGACGAGGCAACAGTTTTCAGATTAATCAACACTGACAATAACCATCAGTTGCATCCCTAAAACGGAACCATATGAAACCAGTACGAGAGATTTCTAATCAATGACCATCACTTAAACTGAATCCAAGCATGACTTAAACATATATATTTTTTGGTTTCCTTATATTATTGTAATATGCGGTAATTTGCAAATTTTCCACAAACTCAAATTCAGGGATTAAAATTTAATTTTGAACGTGAGGACACCACTGACACCACTGAGGTTCCGGGAAGTTGTTCATTATTACAATTTCAGACAATCAAGATCCGAGCAGCTCAACAGCAGTAAGCAAAAACACACCTTCATCAAATCCCACAGATTCAGTGATTCGTAGATTCAGGTCTGACCCAACAAGAACTACGCACTCTATTCAGTTTTTTAAAATGACTGGTAATTAGTAGGATTACGGTGAGCGGGGAATAAATTTGCGAGAAAATTTAAGAATTTCCAGCAGCGTACTTACACCACAAGTAGTGATATGGCTTTCACATCTTTCAAGTGAAATATTAGATGGTAGTAGCCAAGCCAAAGAAAAGGTCCTCCTCCAGGGTCCAAATAATTATAAGAGTGCCATAACAGATCAAACATTATTTCCTTGACCTTGTCTCCAGCTTGAGGAACAGCTCAGACTTTTTGGCTGAAAACTCAGGCAGCAAAAAAAACTGTGTCTGCAGGAGCTCTCGCTACGCGGACCTGACGTTTACGCAGGATTAGAGATTCATTCACCATTAAGTAAATGACCCTCTGCTGGCTAGGAGCAACACTTCTCTGGCTGTTTGGATTCTGTTTTACAGAATTCACACAGGGATTAGTTTAGAGCATAAATCAGCTGCTTTGCCAAACTCAGAACAGTATGAGCCAAAAGATTACTTGCTTACGTGAGTTAATGTCACCTACCTGAGAAAATAGCTTTTTTTCCACTGACAAGTTCTTTGGATTGTCAGCTGTGTTGATGGACTTGCTTTTCATCTACAGTCAGAACTGCATACCTTGTGAGACAATGTGTTTTTCAGCTGCACAGACGTGGGCTGAGCGCCACATCTGAGAAAACACTGATTGTTGTCTCACGTCCATTTTAATAGAATCTAAGGAAGTTTAAGCGAGTTGATGAAAGCCAGCATCATGACGTTAGGTTTATATTTTCAGGGCATGATGCAACCCTGAACGAGTAACAATGTCACTTTCAAGTGTGAAGAATGAAACAAAAAATCAAACAACTGAATTAAAAAATTGGGAGTCTGGGAGCTCAGCCACAGGTTTCTCTTTTTTTTTCTTTTTCTTTTTTTTTGTTGAGTCATTTGCCTCAGGCTTTCCTGTCAGGTGTAACCTCATCAGCTCCATTGCATGTAATGACTTAATTTCAGGAAATGCAGTCTGTTAAGTGCAAAAAAGCCTAACTGTTGATCTTTCCCTTCTTAGAAAGTTTGCAGTGTGGGAATTGAAAATGAGACCTATAATTCAGCGTGGTTTACTTGGTTTAAACAAGCCTACAGGCAATCACACCTTCTGCCGCTCAACTGAAGGCCGTCAGACCACAGCCGGAAGCATAAAACCTAACCTGGTCAACTGCTTACAGCTGGATAAAGCAGCAGCAGATTATTGGGATATGCAGAGTCTTATGTGTTCTTGTATGTTAGAGGATGTAACACCAAACTAATTTTATCAGCACATGATGGTCTTATACAACCTAACAGCTGGAGGCAGTTTTGAAAAACAGAATCCACTGGTTGACCAGTTGTTTCAGCTCTACATCAGCAATTTTCACACACTTTTGCCTACCTTAAGCAAACATCCGATACTTTCAGTGGCATTATCATTCAAATGATGTTGCTAAAAAACATACAACAATAAACCAGATGTTATGTCAACAAAACCAATTACTACGTCAAATGACACACCTCTGTAAGTGCTTCATTGAAAAGACAGAAAGAACTGGCTGTTTGGGAAGTAGGGAGAATCCATTTAGGACTTCAAAACTCCACAGTACGTTTATGTTTAGAAAAGCGGTCCGCAGTACTGCAATGTGTGTTTGAGTTTATGAATATACTTATGGTTGTGATTTGTAGTAAAAGGTCTTCACACAGAAATTCCTCTATGATCCTTTACCAATAGTGCATGACATTAACATAAACGTGAACCATGAGCCATTACAAAGCTGTGCAGTGTACAGTGTCACAATGTTCTGCTTTGCATATGGCTCCCACAACTCCATCATCACTTCAGCCACCTGTCAGCTGAGCACCATCAGCATCTGAACTTGGCTCACAAATAACTCCCTCATTCACTGGGGATATGACAGATGCATGCTTTAATGTTGATGCTGATACATAGTTGTCCCATGCAAGCTTACGGACGTTCAGTGTTCAATATTAACAGCCAAAACTCTGGAGAGAGGTCAGAAAAGCCCATGGTGTTATGGTGAGTGATTTAGGACGGAGCTAAAGCTCGCTCTTATTTCTTCCTTTTTATTTTTTGAAATGAGAGCTTTTCTTTTGTGCCACCCTTTAGAGTTGGGGTTTAATTGTCAGGAAGGGGACAGATTTATTTCCCCATAAATTACACGGGTTTTCTGCGGTAGGATCAAGAGCATAATGTAATCTACACATGTGCACACATGTGCATTGTGAGGGTAGGTAATCTCGGTGCTCTATTTCTCTTCACTCCATTTGGCACTACTAAGTTGTGATTTTTGTTGATTAAGTCTCCACTGAAGCATTAATTTTACATCATGACAAACACAATACAAAACATTGCTCTTAAAGTGGGCATATTATACTGAATTAGCACTGCTCAGTGTATCTCCAGTCAGTTCTATCTGTGTTTTAAGCTTGCAGTTAGCTGCACTTTTACCATGGCTATTCAACAAGAAGAAGAATCATCATCTTCAGCACACCTATTAAAGATGGAATATTATCCATATTAGCCGCTACCTCAATGTCCAGTAAGCCACTTGCATTACAGCTTTGCAACAGTATTTGTAAGGTGTTAGCAAGCTAACTAATTGCTGCTAATCCAAGTTACACAAAATTGGCAGGCAAATTAATTCCTGCAGTCTGACCATTTCTTATTCACATCTAGCTATATTGTCACCTTCCAGACATCTCTGTCAAATAATTCATACAGCTGCCACACACAGACATACAGCGAAGCTAATGCTAGCTTAGCACCAATGCTGCAGTATAACCAAAAAAGCTTTGCATCAATACTGCAATATAAACACACCAAAAGCACCACAAAAAACACAAAAAACAAATGAGACTTAACATTAATGCATATTCCCCTGATAAAAAAGGTACAGGAATAAGAACTGAAATCCTTAGAAGGAATTTCAAGCAGTTCAGGACCACTGTTTTTTGTGGGAGAAAGCAGTTCTCATGACTGCAGACTTTGGGCTTTGCAACATTGTGGCCATTTTACATGCGCAAAAAAGACACATAGTTCACTAAAGAACATGGAAAAAAAACAAAAAACAAAAGCATAATATGACTATTTCAGCAAAAGGTTAAATTCATATTAAGTGCCCTAACCACAGGAAAAAAGGGCATATATGTTCTAATCTTGGACAAGGAACTGACTTTATTAAGTGACACTTTCCTGTTAGAAAAAATGTGTTTATATCTCAAAGTTTTCAATTCTTGATTCAGAATCTGCTCAAAATTTATTACATTTTGCAGTAATTACAGCAACAACAGGCTTGATTGATGCTCCATATGAAAATGAATTGCAGACGTTTTGCCTTTTTGGAATATTTTTTTCTGCAAATTGGTTGGTTTTCCTCCCTGACCTTACAGAGTCGCCACCCGGTATTGTGAGGAAGCTTCTGTAGGGAGCCATAACTGCCGCCAAAGGCCTTTTAAATCCTCAATTTGATGGCTTGAGGATTCAGCAGGAGGATTCAAAAACGATGAAGAGAAGAAAATTGCACATCCTAAAGAAAACAAAGAGCATTTCCTTTCCTGTGTCAGGATGAAATAGGGAGAAGAAAAAAATAGAAATACATACTAATTCATCATGGGCTTTTACTGCTCCTCGAAGGTCCATAACTCACTTTGACCATGATTCCCTTTTCCCCTCCATACTGTTGGATTCACAATCCCCTACACCATGTTTTAATGACCTTATTATAGGCAATTCTACACTGCCCAGTAAAAGGTTTACACTTTGAACTGTGATCCATAGTATGACTAACATATTTTATAATATTTCATGAATTATATAGTAATGGAATAATGGAGAAAAAAGCTGAAGTCATTGACACAGAGAAAATGAGGAAATCACACACTGCCTGATGAAATGACTCAACTTTTTCCTCAAATCACAAAATGATGACTCTGGTCTTCTAAACTCTGTTCATCTTCTTATATTAACCCAGTGCTTAAAGATTTTATCAAAGTTTTAATAGCAATTCAATGTAACTGACAGACATGAAATATGAGTTGATGCTGTAACCTGTCTCGAGGCAACATTTAAGCACTACTGCCATATGGCAACTCGATTTTGGAAGCGCTGCTTCAGTGGATTCCTGAAAGTTGTCTGTTACTGTCATTGCTCATCCTACAGACAGGAGAGTGTATCTTCCTAACCTCTATTCCTTGAGGACAATATGGAATTGACTGAATAGACAGGCACACCAGCAGATAGGTACACAGATGGATAGATTCATAAATGCATGCATACATTATATTCATACTCTACCTACAGGCTTCAGTATTTATATTCTAAAACCTCGGCAAAGGTTGAATCATAAATCAAAATCTGAAACAATGGTAGCATTTACAACCACTTTTGTAGAGATGAACTTCACTGGCAGTATCCTTTGGAAACTGGACCCATAAATTTTATTACTATTAAATGTTTCTAAAGGGAGTTGACAAATAGTTGAATGGAGTTGATTTTCCCCTCCTGCTCTTGGCAGGGCTGCAGGGAGGAAAATTCCCTGTCTTGAGAAGAAAAAAATGCACTCACATCAGTGCTGCCAGTCCATTCATCTTGATGCTGTTTGAGTGTAATTTAAGCCTTTTTAAAACACTTGCTGAAAATACAATATGCTTAAGGGCAGTTGCAAGCTTTTTATGAGCACAATAAAATTGTCACTGCATATGGATTAGATGAATGTTGATATACTGGTATGACGTTTTTCATGTGCATGGGTGTTTACAGCTGAGTGTTAATATGTCTGCTGCTGAAGGAGTAACTGCAAGCCGAAATGACTCAGATTTAGATTAGACTTACTGGCATGAATCATATTCTTAAATTTAAAACAAACATATGTTTGGGGCTAAGTATTTCTGTATACTTCCCAGTTGCAGATCTTACAAGTAAAATGTGAGGATTAAAACTCATTATTTTATGCAGTGGGCTTAAATGTGTCTGCTAGTTGCTAATTTAGCAGCCATAACCAAGCACAGCTGGTCTGTCAAATGATATGTGGTATTTTAATAATTTGAAGATTTTATTTTTTTCCACCAGCCAGTCTTGACCTTTCCAATATGGCAGGGATGTCAATGTCTTTATGTGTGGTTGCTACCAGCTGCTCAATTAACATGGCATGAGGATGACTTTTTTTGACTGAGACATGAAATATTAGCTTTAGCTTCAGTCTTTTTGCCTTATATGACGTATGTAGTGCATATTTAAGACCCTTTAAGATTGAGTTTTCAACTAACTCACTGAGTTAGTTTATTAGCTAGCTAGTTTGAGCTCATAAAAGCTATTAAGAACAGGAATTTGTCATTTTAGTGTACAAAAAGCAAAACATTCTTACATTTATGTCTTTTCATAGCACAATCCAGCTGTCTTGTCAAACTTTTTTCAGTTGCTATTTTCACCAAATAACAGTAAAGCTGACTATGTTCCTCTCTGCTTGAACATTTGGCAGACCAAGTTGCTGTGGGTGGAAAAAATTATGACAGCTGTGGTTTTTGATGCCAAAAGTGAAATACCATATTTAATTTCAAATATAATTTAAACACGGACTTCCTGTTATAAATCATTCAATCTGTGTCTTTTGTGAAGGGGCAAAAAACAGAGATGTAACGTTTTTTGACCCGCAATCCACGTGTGCACTGCTATAATGACACATTTCTAACCATTCTCTGACTAAAGGGATATAAAATTACACGCAGACATCACTCTTTGAGTTATAAAGTAATCACAACAGAAGTCATCTCATGTCACTTTTCATACTCTCATGCTCTAGAAAATAATCTTTAATTCACAGAGACCCAACTTTCCCAGGCATGTGGCAGGTGAATTCAGGTGGAGCTGTACAGCTGATTTAGCCTCGATTGGCAGTTGTTGTCATGCCTGCTGCACTTTTGTGTAAACCAATGGTTTGCTTGTTTGGAGAATGCATAATTGCTTGTGAGGTCATTGGAAGGACATGCTCTCATAATTCACAGTGACCAAAACATCAAGAATCTGGGAATAGCCTTAACATCATCCTGCCGCCAGCCCTGTACTCATCCAACCACAAGATGATTTTGTGGAGAGACTTTTCCTACCGTTGCTTTGGGTCATTGTGATTTACACACATGTTTACTGATGTCTTTCAGATGGTCCCTCTCACTGGTTATTGTCTTCCACTATTAGTTCCCAGATGAATCACCAGTGGACAAATAGGGGGATGTCTCTGTGGGTTTGGGATATTTATTGAGGTTACGCATCACTGTGGACCTCTCCATTGGCTCCCTAATATGACCGGGGGGGGGGGGACACAACAGATGGTCATGTTTGGACATTGAAACACTTGGGTTTCATGGTGCTTTTTATGCTTTTCTGGACATTTGGTTTACATCTTATTCAGAGATTATGGCATTATGTCTCCTTTTGTTTTTCAGTATGTTAAATATATGTTGTCATAATGTTATTCCGTACTTTTGTAAGATTTTTGGATCCCTCCTGTTCTGTGAGAGCTCTGAATCATTCTATTGACCCCTGCTAAATCGCTGATACATGACATCCTTCTGAAGAGATACGCTTTCTAAATACATTGCTCTCTGGCCATGCACCAGAGTTGCTTTCTGTCAGTTGTATTTCAATAGAAATTCCTCATACCAAAGCAATTCACTATTTCTGAGTTTATACTGCAGTTTTTTTTAAAATTCCCCATTCTATTAGCCAGCTGGTAATACTCCAGAATGTTTATTATAATAGGGTAAAAATAAATGAACCGCAGTGATTAAAGCAGATACGTAAATATTGTGTCGTGCAATTCGTGGAGCAGGGAGCCTCACTGATTACCTTTAAGTAAAGAATAATGAACTCAGCTCAAAGTTAAGATGACAATGAAACTATTCTATTAATGCATCTGAGCACAGGTCTGCTCTGCAGCGATCTCTTACAACTTTCAGAGCGACTTTTTAATCAGCTTACATACCACTGCAGTGACAATACACTTTCCTCAGAAAAATAAGTCTTTTATGGGTAGCAGTTCAAATGGTATACAATTCAGAAGTCACACAAGTGTAAACAACTTGTTGGAAATTGCCTGTTAGATCAATAGAGTATTTCCCAACTTTTATCTATTTATTACACCGTCAGCTGGATTCTAAGTAGATGACTCCATAAACCAGTCAGTGCTGTTTTGGATACACACTACTACACTAGTATTCATCTTAGCATGACAAGCACTTGGAACAGAGCAGATGGTGGATGTTTTATCCTCTTAACAGGCACACCCTGGTAGTGATTACTAACCTACAACATGACTGTCTTAGAAACACAATAGCACAGAGCTGTGGAAAGAAAGCCCTTGAGATGTGATAAAAGTGTGGCATACAATTTTCTAAGGCATGGTTGTCAGTGAGAACATAGGTATTTTCTTTATTTCCAAGTCATCTGTAATTCCTTGCTTTTTCCAAATGCGTGTTTTCTCTCCAGCTCGTTAAATCGGGGCAGTTTAAAGTGAAAACAAATGTAGTGAAACAAAAGGAGAAACACACCGACTTGACTGTCTTTAAATGGCGATACCGGAGTTTGGTTCAAATCTTGAAAACATATGGAACCCCCTTTGAAGCGCACTGGGAGCAGTTGAGGCGGCTGCAGGACTTCTCATTGTTTACCTTTCAACCCCCAACCTCCTTCCTCCAAATAAAAACGTAAAATGTTAAACCTTACAGGGGTGCACATCGGCTCAGTTCATTACACCCGGCTAAGTGAAGACTTCCTAATTCACGTACCACTCCACAACTCCCCAGAGTATCACATGGATGGTTTTAAATGTTCCCAGTTACTTTCTCCCAATTAAATGCTGCAAATTGGCCTCCGTCACCCAACAGGGTTATCTAAAAAACAGCCAGTGGTCTAGAAGACATAACGCAAGTTTTTAATCAAAATGAATTATGTTTTCAAAAGTGAGCAAGTGTTATTTCACTGTAATAGCTTCCTCTCTGGCTAAATTTAAACCAAAACGCCTGTGCCATTATATTGTGTGGCTGGGAGATGACCCTCTGGAGAGAAAGACTACGGGCGAGGGGCCTGGATGTATTTATCTTCCAGTTTTTCACCTGTCTTCAGATACCGTTTCCTTTTTAAGTCGAGCAGTAGGGATTTACTGGGCTGCTTCCTTCCGGGACCCAGTGGAATACAACATTAAACTGCAGGGAGGAGAGAAAACCTGTAGCGCACTAAAATAAAGTTATGTCAAAACCATTCTGCTCTTCCTGTAGTCTTTCCTCAACCTTGCAAGTATCCTCCAAGGGCTTGAGAACATTACAAGCCATTCACTTTATATGAATGGGCACTAACAGACTTTTTCGCCATTTTGATATGTCTAAATTTTGCAGGCATATCCTGTGGTCCATCAGGCACAGCCTTACTTTCAATTTAGTGTCTCCCACTGGACCCCCGTCTTCCTATTTCACGTGGAAATTGTATAGAGTTTTTATCCCTGTGCAGTTTCAGCTGCTTAAAAGTTTTTTGCCGCCCCAGGGAGATGTACAAGCTAGCGTATGAATGTTTGGAGCGGACTGGACAAGGAAAAGACTAGGAGGGGATGTCTTCACATTTGTCTGTCACCTCAGCCAGATCAGTCTAAGAATAAATAAATGATGTATCACGGTTTAGTTGTAATTGAACAGAAGTCTGCAAAAGTCTTTGAAAGAGCAAGAAAAGCACCTGCATTTTTATTAGAGCAGGCTTGCCTTATACTACTCTATAAAGTTTGGACACTGTCACGGGAATCATTTCTGATGATCTTTAGAACAGCAGTGTGCCTTACTTCACACAAACTTGGCCCGAAACGGTTGTATCCAGAAGAAGTGTTTGAAAATGACGTCTATGGAAACAGTTCCTTTGATAGGGCAATTAGCAATAGTTATTTTATTTCACAGGAATTCTCTGTAATGACCCTTAAATGAAAATAACCCACAGCTTGCTTTGAAATGTGTTAACGGTAACAAATGTTTTAACCACTCGGCTGCCCCCAGTGGCATGTACCCGTAAACACAGATCTGAGAATCACAACACAAAGAGTTCAACACGGCCACATCACACTGAACAGCATTTTCTTGTGGTACAGATTATAACCGAACTCGTGTTTGAACAGCATTTTGTCTGACGAGTCATTTCCAAAAGGAAATCCTTGTTTTACCCGACCAATCATCCAAAGCCAAAACATGTTAAGTTTACTGTTCTGTATCAAAAAGGACGTCATCAAATCATCAAATTCAAGAAGCGGAAACAACACAATATTTTGTATTTTTGCTTGAAAAGTGAGTGAGATGATTAATTGATTATCAAATTTGTTCAGATCAGCTTAGATCAACCGACAGATAAGCTGACTAATTGTTTCAGCTCTAGTATGAAGCAGTTTACGTCCCTTTTTTTTCTGCTAACACGACAGCCACTACAACCACTACACAGAGTTTACTGACATTATGTGGCCAAAGTTCTGTGGAAAGTTTTTCACATAATGTCAGTAATCTACAGCACTGACTAAACATTTTCCTTCTTTATGAGAATACAATTTCCCCCTCAACTTCTCAAAAGCTGCTGCCTGGGAACAACTTTTATGTCTCACTATAATTTCACTTCCTGCGTTTTTTTCCCCCCACCAGTAACACCACAAAAGGTTTTGACAAATGAAATACTGAGGATGTGATGCACCGGGTACTGATTCAGTCCAATTGTGTCAGGTTTTTGTTGGAAATCTAATGTTAAAAAAAGAACCAAAACATGACTGATCTCATTCAGCCTGGATGCAGAATTATTTTTTAAGGATGCATAAAGGAAGTTTTTTGTTATGTGAACAGGATCAAACATGAATCTGGTTTGCTTGTATTTCTAGTTCACCCTCTTGCTATTTATGCTAATTTTTCCAAAGTGAATAAGATTTTTTGAAATACATAGACTTTTATCTATCTATCCCATCATTTTCTGTTTTTTTCTGTTTTTTGACCTGATATAAAGCAGTAAATGCAGCGACAAGTCTGTGGTTCAGGACTTGAGGGCAGCCTCCAGTTTCAGCCCAGCTGTAGTAATCATATCTGCCACAGCTGCCATTTTATCGGAGATCATGAGAACAAATAGATTCCTGGGCGTAAACAGGCCGCTGCGGCAGCTTTTGCTGAGTGACAATTCGGTCACTCGTGGCATAAATGAAACACAGTGTGTAATCTTTTTCAAATCAGTCAACTGGCACTTTAACAGCACAGCCACAAAGACAACAAAAACAGGACAGTAATTCACTCGGTTAGAATAAGATGTTTAGTTCAGATTAAATTAAACTGTAACATCAAGTTGTGGTGTTACTGAGATATACCCGAGATGTCTTGATAACGTAGACCACAAGCCACCTAAGACACACAGAATTAGTCCAACAGCTTTTAGAGATGACCTCACGTCATCTCATTACATACCGTCTGTGTTTCCCTGCACATCCATGTCAGATCCCTTTCAGCAATTAGCCTTGAACTAGGAAAGACGATCAGCTCCGGTTCCCCGTTGCTGTGTCCCCCGTCATCTTGGAGTACTTTGAATCTGTCCCCCTGCGTCCTAATTAAGACTTTAATGCTACCTCCCACGGGTCTCTGGATTCCACACTCCCACCCACCACATTCCCTCTGTAGCCATCAAAACTGTTATCATAATAGTCAGCTTTGCACAGGTGCAAATTGCTTACATTTAGTCTACATTTGCTCTCAATCATGGGAGATCATCAAAGCTTAGCTCTCCCTGACTTAAGCATTTGCTCACAAGTGGCAAATTTGCTTGGATGTAACACTTGTTTTTAAGTAGAAAATTACACTTGTTTGCATGCATCCAAGTATTGAGAATGTTGCCGCTGCTGCCTTTAAGACCACCATCCTTATTCAGGACTTTCAAGCGAACCTGTACTTTCTTTCAAAATGGAGCTCAGTTGTCATCATGAACTTCAACACTCTCACATGATGACAATTTATTCAGACCAGGTATAGCAGTAAATTCACATGCTTATTCCAGTAAACCTCTCCTTGACCTTCTAACTATTGACTTGGACGGGGGCCACATAATGTGTATAAGCTACCCAGGGCAATTACAAAGACCTGGGATTGAAAGAGAGCTGTCATTAGGATGTGCTTTCACATACCAGCCTGCAGAGTTTGGCTTCAGGCCAGGCTGGCAAATGGGTCCAGAGTCGGGGGCCAGGCCAGAGGCCGTGGGGGATAATTAGACAGTTTTATCCCAGCTTGTTGATATAAATGTGACCGGCTTAGGCCCCTATGCCTTGCTTCGTGGTAATGATCATGTCTAACAGGTGGCAGGCAAACAGAAGGGGGGGCATGAAATGGATCCCTCGCTTCCTGGCCGCTTCTCCTTTTTTGTTTTGTTTTGTTTTCTGATCCAATCGGAGCTGCGCGCCCCTCCACGATGGTTGCGTTTAGGATTGTTGATGCGGGGGAGTGTTGGATATTTGTCACCATCTCATCACATTCTAGCTAATCTCAACCTCCCGCGGGACTTCTGTACTGCAAGGCATTGCAGAGGGTAAAACAAAACACAATGTGTTTAACTCAAGTGGATTTTAGAGTCAGATGCAAAAAAAAAAAAATGCTCCTCTTCCATAGAGATCTGGTATTGTTAAAAATTACATTTTTTTTTCTTCATGTATCTTTGGAACAACCTAGTTGTGTATTCTACTTCATGACTGTGCATGAGAATACTTTTATCTGATAGAGAAAACGTGTTTATGGAGGCATGGAAACAAATTCCTCCTACTCCTTTCCTCCCATTTCGGCTCCATTCAGGATCTCCAAGATGTGTTTTGGTGTTACAAGCCTCTGGATTGAGTCATCTCTGACATCAGGGGCTGAGCACAGCTCTGCACATACAAATCTCTTGTATCCTGTGCAGGGAGGGTGGGGGTGAGCGGGGGGCTATGCTATTGAGGTATGCATGTGAAGAGACATTGGAGACTGCTCAACTCCAGGCTCCTGATTCACTGTCATATAATGGATCATTTGGGGCAAAAAGAACCAGAAAAAATAATGCATGTATTGAAATTTACTACCTTCCCAGAAGTGTGTGTGGAATAGATCCGGGCCAGCAGACAATGCTTATTTTCTCAGACAAATGCCTTTTTAATTTGGACAGCCTGTTCAGCAGAAATGTGTGATTATCTAGATTTCTGTGTCGAGAGCTGATTTGTTGATGGTCTGTCCTGTGACCAGGGAGAGCGTTTAGTGAAACATCCATATGGCTCTTAGTGCCCCGGCTTGCGGTCAGTCATGTCCAGCTGATTGCGGAGGCGAGGCTCCAGATTTAGGAGTTTGATCCTGTCTGGCCGAGCTGCAATGCCGGATTTTGTTATAATTTTCACCTAGCAAGTTGTTTTTAAAGCTTACCCAAACCTTAACCCTAATCTTACTTTCATCGGCGGCTTAAAGCCTAACCCTAGCTTTAAATAGAGATGAAAAAACAAGTTTTATGATAGCAAATTTTCGAAAGATATACCCTTTTTTTCTTCCTTGTGGTTTGGCACTGTGAAGTGAAAACCAATTTAGGGTGTTTTGTGGGGGAGTTGGGCTTTGACTGGGTTGCCTGACGTGACGTGTTCAGACCGTCGGGTCACTCCGCCTGTTGGTGGTGAGGATTTGGTATTTTTGTAAGAATTACCATGTGCTCAAACCTAAGAATGGAGAGATATATGGACAAACAGCCATAGGAAGTTAAAGGTGGCACAGTGAAGACGTCAGCTCCTCACACTTCCAACACTCTATATTTGTTTGATTGCCCACCACAGCTGACAGCAAGTCATCTGCCTCTTTTAATGCAACAAGACTTGTGACAGAGGCTCCTGTTAATAGCCAGCAAATTTTAGTGTCATGTAGTAGATGTTTAAAGGACATTTCTCACACCTCGTGGCTTCTCTAAAAGAATTTTTTCCTTCTTGCTCACATGTTCTCCTGTCTGAAAGGATCTTGGCTCTTTTTGTCAGATGCAGACCTGGTTCACTGGCTTCAGGTCATGGCGGCTGTACAGAGTCGCTGTGAAGCTCCATTTCACTGTATATTGAGCGTCCTATCTAACATTTGTGTTTTGAAGCATTGAGCTTAAGTGATGCAAACAGACACTTGGATCACACTGAGGCTTTGTATGTGAAATGTAATGAAGCAAATAAGTTTTCTGACAAAGCCTTACTGATGTCTTGGTTTATTGTTTTATTTTGTAAGATTTATTCTGGGCCGGTTTTTGACAGAATACCATCAGTGCGACTGTGCTTATTTTTAGTTCTTAAGAATTTTTTTGGATGCATGAGGAGCAGACCTGTTTAAGTTTGAATGATTGAAAACTAATATATAATTGGTCTGAATTAATTTTAACACGACCCACACTGCTTTGTGGTAAAATGTTGCAGAGTTTACTTTATTCTGTCCTCAGATGTCTTGTGTTTTTCCAAACAGTAGTACAAAGATATCCAATTTACAGATGACAAAGTAGAAAAATCGTCAAGTTCACAATTTTAATTTTCTGTTGCTCCATTAATCCAATCACATTTTGCCTAGTTTGCTGAAAGAGAAATAGGGCATAAAATGGGTTTACACCAAGATTGACAAATGAAGTTTTTTTCACATCAAACTAGTAAAGACTGATGAAAAAAATTGACAAATTTCCACTGCTGTCCAATGCCAGGCTATCTTGTCACTGCTGACGTTTAAGTGAACAAAGAACTGGAGAGTTTTAAAAAGCTCTTTGTTTAATGAAATTATATATAAGCAAGAACAAAAGGACAGGGGAGCGTAAATGTTCCAATACAGAGAAGAATACAAAGAAGATGCTTGTGTGGCTGGCTAGCATTAGCATGTTCCTGGCTGGCTACTTTATTAGCAGTTAGCTCATGTGCTACATTTGCTCACCGACTTATTTCACGGTGAAATGTTTGACCAGACCTTCAGAGTGAACACGTTCTGCTAAAGTATCAGACCATTACAGACTGAATATTAAAATGAAAAATGTGACACTGAGTGGTTCGTCTGTGTGACAGACAGACATAGAGACAAACAGTTGGAGGTACAATAGGAGGTGAAAGAGGTGGATTTAGGTGGATTTTTAGCATTAAAATGCTCAGTGTCACAGACGAAAGCATGAGCAAATATGATTAAATATGGTATTTATCTCTGTTCTAGTTGTTAGTTTATAGGGAATTTTTCTTACAGGGTAATTATTAATGATGTTTTATAAACTTGTAGTCAAAAGCGACAAAGACCAAAAACTGGGCATTAAAATGTGTGAAATCTTAATGTAACGTGTAAATGTCTTTTCACGTTTTGTTCGACAGAAATGCTAAGCCATTTATACTTCATCATGTAAATATTAACTTGCAGTACGTACAGCTGTTGATGATGTGTCAACCTCAGCTTTCCACAGAGAGCCGAACTCCAAGAAATGCATACTTTCCTACAAGCCCGCTGGTGTTTGAACCCGTCTTGCGTGTATTTTTCTGGCACAGGTGAGACAAATCCATCTATTCCTCCGTATGTTTGCGTGTCTGCGTTGACTGAAATATCTCTGACCCAAAGGTGATGAATTTTATTCCCGCTCAGGCGTATCAACCAAAAGTCTAAATTTGTCTCTTTGTCTTTGTGTCTGAATCCTGTCCAAAAACTCTGACGTCTTCAGCCTCTAAAGAATATTGCCCTGTCATTGTCTGAAGCTACTGGCAAGGTAATTATTTTTAGCTGACTTCTCCTGCTGTGCACATGTGAACACGCACGTAAGAACTTCAGCCTTTATGAGGGTCACCCAGTCACTACATTCGTTACCCTCACTGAGCCACATTTTAACTGAAAGTCAACATTTCCATTCTAGTTTTTACTTCTCACAAACACCATGAGGTCAAGTGAAGTCACTTTTAATGGAAAAGCGTGACACACTCAGTTTATCCTGCTTTTCAAATATGTCGGGATTTACTTTCGGGATTCTATTTATATAATTGTAAATTATGTATCTTTGTGTTTGATTAATTCATAATGTTACTTACTGCTAGAAAGAGAAAACATTATATTGACTCTTTTAATATGTTATAAGCATTTCCCCCAGTCTTTTTTTTTTAACATTTAACATTTATTAAACTATTGATTAACAATAAAGATAATTTTTATGTGCAGCGCTAAATTAAAGTTTTATTTAATATATATATATATAAAAATTTATTTCATTTGTGATATTATGATAGGCACTCTGCATTGACTGGATTGACTGGATGGAAATAATGTCAAGTTTACCCTTCAAATCACCTGAAACTATTAATCGTTGGGTTTTTGTTACCTTAGAATGATCCTTTTTAGCTACAAAAGGATGTTTCCATCGACCAAAAAGGACAAACCAAACACTGGATCCACAGAGCACCTTTTGCATTTTTAGTGACCACTATAGGGGAGGGTGAGGCGGGGAGTATTCAATTGGTCCTAAATCTGCAATCATGCCGCTAGATGCTGCTAAATCCTATACACTGGACTTTAAAATAAATGTTTGAAACAACCAGAAAAACATCTCCCTATCAAGTGACCCTCTGTGGGACCCTGTATAGAGTTGATGTTGTCCAAATACACAAGACGTAGGGCACTGCAAACAATAACTGCAACCCACCAATAATTCCATTACGAAATCTGACAGAGCAACAATGTGAAATGGCAGCTCCAGCTTAACTGTACTGCATGACATCTGTTTTTTGTTTTCTTTTGTTTAGTTTGCATTTCTCAGTTTTTCTTTAAACTGTAGTCCTGACCTCAATGTTAAGAAACTCTAAGAAGAAACGCTCTAATTTAACTGTCTAAAAGCAGAACTTAAACCCTTACAACACTGACGATACCCCCACCACAATGACCTCTATCTAAAATTAGTTTCTAAATCTCAGAACGTGTTCTTCAGCCAAGTCATTCAATCCTGAATAACGAGGCCGATAAAGTGTCACGGCCCCGTCAATGCAGCTGTTTAAGTGCCATCCTCAGCCCTATTAATCAGCGGTGTTAATTTAAATCTGTGTTGTGTGGTTGACTCGTGTCCTTAAATACAACACCGCTCCCATTAGCGTGTTTGTGGTGGGAAAGGTCCTCATGAGAGGCTCTATTATTACAGCCATTATTATACTTCATCAAAATCCAAAGGCCAAAGTGGAGATGTTGTTTCAACCACTCACAGAGAGAGAATCATTGTGCCTTGAGCCAAAAGGAGGTTAACAAAGACAGGAAGATTAAATAATACATTCATCACATTCAGAAAGGCTGGGGGCCAAGTTCATGTCAAATCCATAACAAGCAAAGTATCCTCAGACCAGCTCATTTCCCCACACGCACGTCACACTCTGCTGGAAATGTACGTAGAGGATGTATTGATCTTACTGGTGCTTCCTTTCTCACAAGCGCACAAACAGAGCCGCCGTATCACAGGCAGCGCCGCAAAACAACCCCCACCTCCTCCCAACCCCATAAAACAAAATAATAAACTCGGCGCTTGCCAAAATAATCCAAGCACCTTTGTGTGTGCAAACGCTTGTGTGTGTGTGTGTGTGCGTGTGTGTTTGCGCGCAGCCTGCGATGCTGCAGTTATTTGCTTCCTTTCACTTCAGCAGATGAAAATAGGCTGTATGTGTTTGTGCTCAGTACGTGTGTTGGAGGTGAGATGTGAGAGAAAATGAGGTGACGTGACTTTTTACCTTCTTTTCTTTGTTAACGGGTCATTTTCTCATCATGTCGGCTTGTTCTTTGACTTGTTGTTTTAAACAGAATTTTATCAAAGATCCCTAAAGTCCACCATGTATGTTGAATTAACAAAATGGTGAACATGTGTTATTGCTACGTAATTGTTACTGTTTTATTCATATGTCATTACAGCGTTTTCACAGAGGGAAGAAGCCAGATCTTTTTGTTAAAGTTAAAATAACACTTGCTCAAAAGTAAAAACTTACAGTTGCAAAGTTTGCAAAATATTTTTCAGTCTGTAAAGCAATTACTAAATTTAATTGTCAAACTAATGAAACTGAGTTAAATGTACAGCACAGGACTGCAGCTAACAAGTATTTTCACTCTGATTATTAGTTTGATTAATCGATGGATTGTTTGGTCTTTTAGTAGGTGATATCACTTTTTCACACACACACACACACACACACACAAAATGCAGATTCTCACAGCTGAGAAGCTGAAAGCCGATTAATTTTCTGTCTTTAACGGGATAAAATGTTCCACTGAAATGTTGAACTATCATCACACATCTTCTGAAGCATCGCTTGAATATTCATCATCAAGTTTTCTCAAAACTGCACAGTTACACACAGGAGGGAATTATTAGCCCGTATGAATCACATATGGTGGTAAACATCCAGCTGATTCATGAACAGCTCAGCTGACCCTTCAACTTATATTACCATCATCAAAGCCATAAAAAAAATACTTAAAAATATCTGAGTGAATGTTTTCGTACTGTAAATTCTCAGGCGTTTTGTCTCCCTTGAAGCACTCACTCTGCTTCTCATGATTGTGATTGTCTTCGAACAGGAAAACAGCTTGCTGATTCGCCGCTCTTGATTATTACCTTGTTTGTCCAGCCTCTAATTGCACGCCTGATCTCAAGATAATTGACTGAGTGATAATTAACCAAAGTGCTGCAGGACTGTCAACAGCAACGCACAGGAAGTCAGACGACGTGTCAGACCACAAAATGAAAATTTGACCTTATTTAGGAGAAACATTTGCCAGCCGTAGAATTCGTTTTCATACATTATCCTCTTCTTAATCATAATCATCGTAATGACAAAGTCACCAGCACTTCTGTACAATAACTTAGCTGTTTGTATCTCACTTCAGAAATGTGTGTTAATAGATTTGATAAGAAAAACTGACTCCTAGTGGATATAGAAAGGCACTGCATTTGTTAATGAGACCACAAAGTACAACAAATATACTGCATCAACATATGTTGTTCGGAGGAGGTACACACATACAGCGACTTGTTATGACACTTTAACTAATAGTTTATCTTTACAAATTAGCCAACAAAGGATTTCATGTACTGCACGGTATCAAGTAGAAGTAACCACATACGTTTACTCGTGTACAATTTTTTACAATTTTACATTTCTTGAGTTTATTGCACTTTTGTATTCAGATTTTACCTTTTTTTTTTAACTACAGTTGCTTTTAAAAATCATAATTTTCCAAAAACGATCTTACAAAGCGATGTTTAGCTCAAAATGCCCAGCAGTACATAAGACAGTTTAACGTTAAACATTAGAATCTTACAAATGCATCAGTGACACAAAATGTAATTAAGTAGTTGCTTTAATCGGAAGGTGTCATGAGTTGTGAATTGGTGCTATATAAATAAACTGAATTGAATTGATAATAAACCAATAATAAAACAAGGTAATAATTTTACACCGTTAAGGAGGGCATTCTGCATGATGAGTACCAAGTACATGCAGCTGCTGATAATACATTCACACTTTTAATCAGAATTTTGAGTGGAATGCAGGTCTTTTTACATTGTAGAATTACTAATTTTGCCACTTTTTCTATGTCACATAACTGACATGTCTGAGGATGCGAACGATCGGTGGGCTCAGGCTACATTTTGTGTTTTGGACGCTTTATGTACCAATCAGTACAGTAATGTATATCAGGGCCATTGTGTGGACCTTAAAAAATAAAATGCCAGAAATGTAAAAACAATTCTGAGTACAATCACAGAGAGCTCCTGAAACACGACTCCAGCAGCGACGGAGAGGAAAAGAGAGATTTAAAGGGTGAGTAAAAGTGTATGCTGACTGGATGACTTTTTGCTCTCTCTTTGTTCAGGGCCTCGAGACACCTGACTGCAGCACCGGCTGGTGACTTTTAAACTTTGCTGTGTTTAAAAAACAAAAAGCAAAAAAAAAAAAAAAAAACGCTTTGCATTTCAGGTGTTGGGTGAATTTCACATCCCTGTGGTTAACATTATGTTTAAGAATGTCAGAAATACACGAGGAGCCGTTGAGGACTTACTTTTTCTTCATTCGTGAAAAAAAAAACAACAAAAAAGCATATTTCTGCAGATGCGAGCGAATTTTCCAACGGCATCATTTTGACAGTTTAACAGCAGTCAGTTCGGGCTCTGACTCAACCTTTCCACCTATTCTCTCTGAGCTCCAAATACGCTGGGAGCCATGGCCAAGCCGAAGCCCCCTGGCTCTGCAGAGGGTCGAGGCAGCTGTGTGTGGCCCACTATCCTCGCTGGGTCTACCAACTGCTTAATTATCCCTGCCACATGGGGCAGGACGCAGGCAGGCCGGCAGGGAACTGTGGGAAGAGAGGGTTGGGCTCGCTGTTGGTTGGAATTCAACACGGCTAGTTTTTTTTCCTGATCTCTGATTGTTTAAGACATAAATAAAATATAAAACAGGCAAATGTTGAACACACACAACTGTGCCCGCATTTATGTGCATGTTAATGACTAAAATCACCTGCTACCCAGTGTCCATTTACAAGTAATTAAAAAGGACACTGATGTGTTCTTTTTCTGAACTGTGACCGTTTAGTTTTGGCAAGATGTCAGTTAATTACCAAACTGCCATTTCTTTTGAACATGTACTGTTTGGTTTTACCAGTCATCCTTTTGACTAAGCCATTGAGTTCTTTATTATTAATCCGATTTTATTTCATCACATCTGGCGCAAATGTCCACCTCGACTCTGAAATGACGGGAATTTGATGGTCATAATTCACTGCGGCCACACAAACACGTATTTTTGTTAACTCTTGAATCATACGCTAATGACAAAATTTCTCTCAAACGACAAAAATAAAATGATGAAGTGATATATAAAAAAAGGTCAAAGGTCACATTCACTGTGACATAATTTTCTACAAGATCACATGTCTGGTCATTGTTCAACAGCGTAACTCAAGAACAGATGGGGAGATTGAAATGTTGTCATTACACCACATGATGAAGCTCTCCATCAGTCCTCTGTCCTCCTCTCTAAAAAAATAGTCCCCAAGTGAATATTCCCCAAGCATATTTCTCACTGGAATCATACAACCCTGAGTCCAGAAAGATTTGGGACACCATGTTGAACATAAATACAACAGAATGATCATTTGTTGAGCCTTTTTGATATATACTCAAGTGAAAACTGTACAAAGACAATAAATTTAACGTTTCACCTCAGTAGCTTCGGTGACTTTTGATACTTATTCTAAAATGGCTCAACATTTTTGACCATATTCTTTGGTTTTCTTTAGTACAGCAACATAATGAAATGAATCCTCTCAGGCCTCAGCGTGAGTGTGCTGTAGACAGACACACAAGTATTTCCGTTTCCTTTCCTCACTGACTGATAAATGCGTTTCTTTTCGCAGAACTCTTAAAAAATATTCTTTCCAGCGGTAACCCCAGGTATAACCAAATGAAGGGATAAAACCAGTGTGATAAGCTTCCTGTGACTCCAGAGGTTGCTGCACAAAGTCTGATAGAGCACCTCGAGTGATGTCACTCGAGTCGGCATCAGTCTGGTCTGAGGACTACGAGTCTGATCTGTGGAGTTAGAAGGAAGCGAGTTTACCAAACCTCTCTGGCCCACTCATCTCTAAATCTCTGACCCACCTGTTGGCACTTGATGTTGTGAGTAATGGAGGCACCAGGCTGTGATAAGGAAGAAAAGTGCTGAATAAAAATAACATCACTTGTACTGCTCCATTTGGACAAAAAAAAATAAATAAAAAATCAAAGCCGCTATCGTTTACACTAATTTTAGCCCGGGTTTTCATGGGACTGTGTGGTGTCTAACGACGCCTCATAGAGATCCTAAAGATCCTAAATCAATGCAAGCCTCAGCCTCAACTGGCTTATTGCTTAAATGAAAATGGAGTACGGAGTTATTTGCTGTCCTAATGAGCTCTAATAAAGAATTTAAAAGAAAAAAAAAAAAGCAGGACCCATGTAGCATTGATGACCACCACCTCCATCCACCACCCCTCCTTCTCTTACTCTCCAGCGCACACACATCCTCTCTACTTCACTGCATCTGCTGCAGCAGAATCCCATCGGCTATCCAGTTACGACACGCCTGGCCAGGGGCTTGCATTAGTGGCGTAGGAGAGCTGTGAACAGGGAGTATCAGATGCTGTAATATGGAAATTCCTCTGTAATGCAGAGGCTGCGGGATTGTGCGATTACTTAATTCATTTAGCTGAGTAAATGTTACTGATCTGCCAAAGCAGAGAGGGGATGTGTGTGTGTGTGGGGGGGGGAGTAGATCTGTCTCAGATGGATGGAGAGAGAGTGAGGGAGGGGGAGAGTGGGAGGGAGAGAGAGAGAGAGAGAGAGCATGTAAAGGCATGCACTTGTGGTTGCATGTGTGTGTGTGTGTGTGTCTTATGCATAGATGGGAGTACAAATGGGGCCTCAGTAACAACAGGTCAGGTTTAAGGCTCCAGTTTCATGCATCCAGGGAACAAACCATTAAGAAAGAGCGCCCAGCCCACCGAGCCCACACTCCTCCTCTGGTATCCACATGACCTAACCCAGACGCTGATTTGTGGCTTCTGACACTTTAATTCATTGGAAAACACTAGTCAGGACCCAGGAGTTAAGTAAGTCCATTAACACTATGCAGAAGTAATGCTTTCCAGTGCCGTGCCAGCCCTGCCACCCAGCGTGATCAAGCATGGAGACCCAGTTATTTCACAGTGGGTGAATATTTCCTGGAAGTTTGACACTGAGTTTGCCGACAACAATTTAAAACTGGTCTTTTCAGGTGAATTTTTAACGATAAATAATCCTGATATAGTGGTACATTATTACTGTTGCTACTTTAGATCAGCTGCACTCCTACGAGTGTACCTAGACGAGAAGAATTCGGTCATGCAAGTAACAAGTTTATAGAAATTACACTACAGATGTCACTGCAAGTTGCTGTGACAGCTTGTATAATAAGACTAAATGGGACTGGTTACCATCAAAAAGGACAGAAATGCTAAGTAATGTAAACAATGCAACAAAAGTCACCCAAAAACCTGTCTGACATGTTTGCTGTGTATACATCTGAATGCATCTGCGAGTCTTCACCAACACAATCATTTCCACATTGCAATTTCTATATATTTATTTATACTTAAAATGAATTTAATATATAAAATGCAGCAATGGTGCCGTGGCATTTCAACATTTTTAATTTTTTTTTTCTTTTTTACTACAATTATCCTGAACTCAGTAATGAAGTTGTGATCCTCCTCTCTACTCAATCTCTGTCTAGATTTTCAACACATTATATTCAGAGATGCATTTTATCAGCTGTTGTATCCACTGAATCCATCACGTCCCCAAGGGCATCTCTCAAAAAAATGATTTCATTGTCCTCTAATCCATTATGTGGAGCGACGATGTCAGCTGAGCTGTAAATGACTCAAAACACAGCTGCTGGGGAATGGAAAACAGGGAGCCAAATTCAACTCAAGCAAAATGGAAAAGGGTGGAGTCGAAAAGCTGTTAAAACTATCTGACAGATTCGATACGCTCTGCAATGTGGAACAGAATTATTAATTTGGGAACTGGGCCTGTTAAATCTATCATTCCATTATTCTAACAGGAATCCAAAGGACATTTGCAGCCTCCAGTTCAACGGCCAGTGAGCCCGATCTGTTGTTTTAACAGTTAAAAGTCGGTTTATCTTCCATTTTAAGACGAGGAAGTGTTACTGTACTTTAAGGCCCGCATTCAGTTGGAAACTTTGCAGCGCCACCTCATGGACACTCCGCAAATTCCCCGCAATGGAATCATGAAACCAACTCATCTGTTTTAACTACACTTGCTACAGACTTCATTCTGGGCACTTCAGTAAGAGGTGAGATCATGCCGTCTGTCTGTTTTTCTACCACTTGTTTTTCCTCTTCATTATTATTATTATTATCATCATCATCATTTTTAAAGGTTTGGTCAAGTACAACTGGCTGTTTTTTTACTCCCTTTTAAATAAAACAGCTGGAAGACTAAATAGAGGACCAAGATGAGGTCGAACTTATTCATGTAGTAACTGTGGACCTTACAGACAGAGAGCTCTTGTAGGATTCCAGATATTCTTACTATATATTTGTTCTTGGCAACCCGAGAAAAATTCCTTCGTGTTGTAACAAATAACCACATGTGTGCACAACAAGACTGAAATCTTAAGTATTATAACTTCAGGCCTATTTACCTCTGACTTCCCTCCTGGTCATATTGTCATCCTCTGAGTGTGGCTAAGAGCTTGGACCTGTTCTGTTTTTTTCTTTTAAATTCAAATTCTTTAAATAAAAGAAATATTTCTATGAATACTGTAAACCATATCGCAAAAATCTCTGCCAGCAGCATTTAATAAATTCTAGGAAATGAAAGAAAATTGAAATAGCGTGTAGATGTGATGTTATGGTTATGCTCCTGAAACCGGTCATTTTAAAGCCAAATCAGGGCTTCGATAGCATTTGCCTCCAGTCCCACACTTCCAAAAAAAGCCCTCAGTGTTTTGCCTGTGTGTTGTGGTTCAGGCTGAGAGGTTGTGGGGTCTCGCGGCAGTGCCAGCGGGAATCGCAGGGGGCACAGGAGGCCTTGGAGGTCCTGGTTTTATGGCGCAGCAGTTCACAACGTACACACCGGCCCCCGCGCTGCTACGACTGGAGTTTGTCACTTGCAGATTTATATTCCTCTCTATTAAAGCTCCTTTACAAGCCCGCCGAGGCTAAAGGAGATGTAGAGCAGGAGAGAGAGAGAATGGGAAACGCATAAGGAGAGGCATGAAATGAAAGAATAAAGCAAGTGAGACCCCAGGAACAAAGCAGTTTAATGACGGTGAGAGAGTTGGGGGGGAAAGTGCATGTCGATGCCATTTCACCGTAATGTTGAGTCTGAGCCTTAAAGATCCATTTAGTGGCAGTCCAATCAGCACAGAACTAAATCATTGATGTTTAAAAAGGAGGACACCTCTGAATTTACATGTTACTCACCCTGTGAAAGTCAAGACTCTTGTCTTGTGATTTTAGAATTTCTGAAATATGTTTGGATAACTTTGAAGTAAGTTAATAACAGTTATAAAAGCAGCATTAAAGCAAGACTCATAAAGTATCCTTAGGGAGGCTAAAGAGGGCTCATAGACGCCTCTGACAAGTTACATTTTCCAGCCCAAACTGCAGCTAACTTTCTAAAACCTCTTTAGTTCACCTTTGACGGACTACATTCAAGGATTCAAGGATTCAAGGAGCTTTATTGTCATTTCACACACGTAGAACATGAGTGGAACGAAATTAGTTTCCCCGGCCCCGGTATAAGCCCAATTGCCTAACAAAATAAATATAAATATAAACAACGCTATGTAATATAAAAAAACAGGGGCCATCAGGTGGCCCCTCAGCTTGCACACAGCTACGCACAGGTAAGCAGTCAGGTTGTTCCAGGGTTTTGATCCGTCCTAAATCAATCATCACATCATGTTTGGTAGTTGCTCTCATCCCTGAAAGATGCAAACACCACACAAGGCGCAAAAAAAAAATTGTTAAGTGAAAGCAGAACGAGTTCAAATGTCTTTCATAATTCCCAGTCAGCAGATGTAAATATTATCGAACCCGCAGATTTCAAAGCTCTCAATGCTCTCCACCTTTGGTTCCCCTACTCACTGTTCAGGATCCAACATGACAGCAATTAATTCACATATAGTGAAACGTCTCATCCCCTGCAGGAAAATAAGTCGTTTTCTTGGGACTCTGACTTTCTGTACTTGTTGAATGTTGAGAGTTCTGATATCCGAATTAAATTTAATTTATTGTCTACTGTGGTAGCCTGAACCCAGAAGTATCCACATCCTCGTAAAATCACCCTGGGAGCTTTCACAATCCTGTTTTCCATCCTGTCCAATCATATCTCAGCGGTCCCATACGTCTCCGTCATCACAGTCTGAAGAGGAGCAAAAGCTTCTTTCTTCCACAACCCAACTGAACCGAATGCTCTCATTGGGTTCCTGGATTCACCAACTGGCCTCATTTAAAACTTTAACAAAAAGAAATACATGTAGAGCACACTGCACGATGATTCACACTGCAGTAGCAATACGACTGCCTCTGATCAATCACCGCAAGCTGTAGTTTAGCTTAGCCTAATTTTTGTTTTGTGAGGTGAGTGAAGAGTAAACAAAAACAAAACAACAAAAACAGTTAAATTAGCTCGTAACTTGGGGTGGATGAGGAAAAAAAACCTCTTTTTCAGGATATACTAGCACATATACACACACACACATACACACACACACATTACTTGAGACAATGTAGATGTGGTTCTTATGATTTAATGTTTTTCTGGTAGTAGTTTTGTTTGTATTATTGATTTTTTGTTTTTTATTAGATTATGTCGGAACCGTCTTGTAGCCCCTTTCAGAATAGACCACATGTTTGTCTCACCGGCAGTCAAACAGCTAAAAATAAAAATATTTTAATTCTCCCCATTTACAAGCTATAATGTATTTGTACACAGATATAAGGGCATTTTCAGTGGTTATTAGTATACGTTATTGGTCAAGACTTGTGACTTGTATTATGCATTAACAAACATATATCTGCTTACAACTACATCAAACTGCATTTATTATGTTTATTGTTTAGGAATGAAAATTGGGGGTAGGGAGGGGGACAAGAGACATACAGGAACAAGAGAACAAGGTGCTCTACTGTCTCTGTAGTGCTTCCTTTGTACACAAGGGGGCGTTGTGTCCTTTTCAAACCAAATCCTCATTGCATCAAAGCATTCAAGGCACAGGCCAGTTTCGGCTTTCTCTGTGCAGAAGATGAATGAAAGGTGTATCAACTTATAAAGCATCACTGTGGCCTGTGTGACGACAGACAGAGGTGGACATGAGCGGCATGCATATGGAGGAGAGTCACAGTGAGCATATGGAGGGGAGGTGTCTCACCATCTTTTCCTCCACTCATTTCACTCCCTTGTTACTTCTGTCCTCCCTTCCTCTTAACGGCAGCCACCTGCATTATGACAAAAATCTGCATCCATGCCCAAAGGGCGGGCAGGCGGGCAGGCGGGCGGGCGGGCAGGCAGACTCTTCAGTGAGTTGGATTTCATCATCTCGTATCAAACACAGGTTGTGCAGGAACAGCATGGGAGGCATGTTTCACAAGCCCATACCGTCATCAGAGTCGCATAACGCACTTTTCCCCCCACACTCCTGCAGCCTCGGCCCTGTCGCCATCTCAGTCAGCATGCTGAATCACTGCGTCTAAAGATAGATGCTCATTTGCCACAACAGCATGGGTCAAGCACTGCAAGATAAAGGTGATTCAAAAGTCACGTAGCAGAGTTAAAAAGTTCAGCAGCCTGTTTTGCAAAGCAAAATAGGCAAGCTGTCTTGTCCTCCCCACCTCAATCCCCCTTGAGAAATGGTGTTTGTCAGAGTAATAAAGCTGTCCCATAACCCCATAACCTCTGCAATATTCATGACCCAAAGTTTGTGCCTCGCAAGACAGCTTGATGGGTGTTAGTCCTGAGTCTGTTCCCAGGCTCAACCATAACAAGTGCATTGTCTACCTGGGTTACCATGGGGCGAGCTAGTCCAGACTCCCAACAACCCTCACCGGCTTGTTAAAACACACTCCTCATTGGTCCGGCACAGGCGCTCACAGAGAGCTGTCCTCCTCTGTTTACTAATGTCACAGGCTGGACAGAGCCCATAATAGGCAATGGCTCATCTCAACATCACAACCTGTTTATGAACAAGGTGAAAAATGACACTTTTATTGCCCGCCGCTGTGTCCCTCTGTGACCCGGCCTGTCCTACGTTGTCCTGTCATATCAGTGGAGCACTTCTGGGAGAAAATAAGTCAGCAAAGAGACAGAGAGAGAAAAACAAACATACATAACAGAGAGATAGCGAGGGAGGGATCCGATCTGGACAATGGCAGGTTTAACGCTGTACCTCATAAACACGCATTAATCAGAGAGGAGGGCTGGTATGACTGCTGTGGCACACAGAGTGAAGACAGAGAGAGGAAGAGACAAAGAGACCGGTGAGGTGATGATTCACGCTGTGTACTCTACTCAAGTTGTGTCTTCCACAAAGACATCCAACGTGGTTTTGACAACCAAGAGAACCACAGACATACAAACAGAAACAACAAGAGAGGCATCATGGTCAGCAAGAAGCTGTTCGTTCTTTTCATTTTAGTCGTGTGTAAGCTAGAAATACAATATTATATGATTTACTATGTCACACTGACCTTGACCTTTCACCTCTAACACACCAAAATCTAATCAGTTTGCATTGTTATGCACAAGCGGACATTCGTGTCACATATGAAGAAATTCCCTCCAATTATTCCTGAGGTACCACACTCACAAGAAGCAGATGGACAGACAGATGGGCAGAGGAACAGCATGAAAATATAACAGCTTAACAACAAAGACAGTACCTGCACAAATCAAAGTCAAAGGTATGTCCATTATATTATAATGTCAGCCAAACTGACATTATGCCAGGTGGAAGAAGTACTTAAATGTAAGGGTTAGTACTTAAGTAAAAGTAACAATGTTACAGTGTAGACTTGCTTTATTACAAGTGAAGGTTATGCATTTAAATTTTCACAGTACTATCATTAAAATATACTCAAAATATCAAATTTAAATTGCCCCTTAATGTGTTCATCCCTTTAAAGATGAAGTTGGTAAAGATGGTTTAAAGGTTCAGCTTGCAGGATTTGGTGACCTCTAGCAGTGCGGTTACAGATCTAAACCAGCCGAACACATCTCGCCTCACCTGCCGGCAATGGTGGCCGATAAAATCATGAAAAACAAAAGGGGAGGGAGGTGGGACTCTCTAGAGAAGGTGTTTGATTTGTCCGTTCTGGTGTAAAAAGTTCTGCAATATAATCTGGTGCCAAGGTACTCTGATTTTTCAAATTCTTCAATTATAAGCAGGTTCATTGAGGCTAAAAATATGAACACTGTCACTGTCACTGACACCATTTAGTCTTCCAAATGTGGTAACCAATACAGCATTGTGAACTGGTTGAAACATAAGCACTGAATGCCACAAATAATCTCAGACTGAACACACTTAAGAGGCAAAAATACACACGATCCACATAAAACATGAGAATGACTTGAATTGGACTTGTGAGACATGCACACACCAACTTGGGTCAAATCTGTCTAAGAACAAAGTGCTCAAAAGTATCAGTCAATTAAGCCCCTGTTGGCAACTCCACTGAATTACATTAACACAGAGGATTTATTTTTCCCAGCAACACTGAGGAGCGATATTAGAGGAACACATAGTTCACCATAACTATTCATGCAACATGATGAGATCTCTTTAACTCCAATATCTAAACTATAGAGACAAAAGTATCAAGACACCCCTGTTTTTCAGGCTTTGGGTTCAGCCTCTTACCTCCAGTGAAGGGAAATCTTAATGCTTCAGCATACCAAGACATTTTGGACAATGCTATGCTTCCAACTTCGTGGCAACAGTTTGTTGAAGGCCCTTTTCTATTCCAGCATGACTGTGCCCCAGTGCACAAAGCAAAGCTCCATAAAGACATGGTTGGATGAGTTTGGTGTGGAAGAACTTGACTGGCCCACACAGAGTCCTGACCTCAACCCCATCCAGCACCTTTGGGATGAACTGGAACGGAGATTGTGAGCCAGGCCTTTTGGTCCAACATCAGTGTCTGACCTCACAAATGCCCTACTGCATGAATGAACACAAATTCCCACAGAAACACTCCAACATGTTGTGGAAAGCCTGCACAGAAGAGTGGAAGCTGTTAGAGCTGCAAAGCTGTCTGTGTATTTAGAATGCAATGCTAGTTGTCTATGTAATGTTCATCCATTGTGTGTAAAATACTATGGTACTAGATACTTTTTCTGTCCACCAGAGGGCAGCATTCACTCATTCAGCTTCCCTCATACAGTACAAGTGCGACTGCAGGGGAGCTTCAGCAGCCCCCACTGAGAAGCTCTGTATTGTTATCACAGCCGGTGCTATTTATAAAAGTCCTGAATCAGCTCCACTGATGTGTTCCCATTCTAGAGGGAGAAAAAAAAAAAACTAAAGGCACAAAGCACGCTCAGATTCACTCTTGGAGTAGATACCAGATTAGATTAGTTCTTGCCGACTTGCCACTACATACATGGCTGATCATCATGAAGGAATCTGCCGTTGTGGCAGCAGTAATGGCAGCTGATTGTTATCAAAACACAAATTATATCTCACTGAATGTTTCAAGTATGTAGAGTGTGGCGGGCTGGTTTTGTGTGATTTGCCCCACGCTCTGCCTTTGCACTGTGCCGCTCCTGCTGCGAGGAGGTCACACTGAGGTGAAAACGACTGACAGTGCTGACAGTCTGGAGCAAAACGCCTTCTGTTGTTCATTTTTGTTATGATTTCAGTGCAGCTACAACAGTAGAAAACAAGCCAAAATAAATTTCAGTGAGGAGACAACATTACACAAAACATGCACCACGTGCTTCTTCTCACAGTATGTTTCTTATGAGTTGCTGATGTACAAAGGAAAACACCTGAGGCTCTCCTGCTACATCAGCGGCGAACTCCAGTGCAAAACAGGCCGCTTTGTTATGGTTTAGATTGGATCAGCTATTTTATTTTGGTTTATCTTTGCTTCTTTGTCGAAAGTCTATACATCTTGTACTTCAGTCTGCATAATTCTCACTAACCTGGTAGCTTTCTAGCATCAGAGAACTTTATTTGTTCCCATAGAAATTCATTTTACAAGCCACACGTTCCCACAGTGGAGTAGAAAGTCTTATGATATTCTATATTTTCCTTCTTACCAACTAATCCCATAGAAAGACAAATATCAACCACGCATTGATGCATATAACAAGATATACCGCATACGGTTTATTCTTCTGTGCCAAAAAGCCTAACGGTTGTCCAAAAACTATTTGACCGTCTTTGCAACTCAAACTGATAATCTGAGATTCATGCCTGCTTTCCACAGTTAGTCAGCTGAGAAAATCAGAAAGGCTTAAACTTCCCTTCCACTTTACACCTGTCTATAATGGAGGAAATGCCTTCAACGATTTCAAGGCCGCAGCCATGGAGACAACACCAAATCTTCCAGAGTTAAAAACTCATTTCCTGTGATGGAGCCTATGTAGCCTGACATTACATTCTAGTTTTCCTCTATTTTTTTTAAAGATGTTTGAAAGTAACTAAATGAAGAGACAAAAGCCTGTTGTGTTTGACAATGATTCTACCTGCTCAACAGCAGACGACCAACAGCTTCTGCTGGGGTACGGCAACACCATTTGGACATACGCTACGCAGAGCTGCAGTGCACTGCAAGACTAAAAACCCATAGCAGTAATGATGACAGTTTAAGTGATGGTCATGATTCATTTTGCTAATGATTATTTCAGATGGGGGGGGGGGGGGGGGGGCACTGAGCATATATGAATACTTGCGGGTGGGGGGCATGCTGACACCTTAACATACCAACAAAGCAAAGTCTTTTAATAAAGCTTGTTTTTGTTGTTGTTGTTGTTCTTCATTCGCAGTAAGGCACAGTGAGTGAGAACCTGTCTTTACACACCACTTCAACACCTGTCCCAGGTTTGTCTGCATTAGCATTATTTTGTAGTTTATATCAAAGCATTGGTGTAAGTTAAAGCAAACATACAGTTTAAGTAACATGAGTTACTTTTATATCAATGCAACTTTCAGTATTGTTCAGGTGTTTGTTTCTTTGTTCTAACTTACCAATTGTTCTTCTGTGTAGGCCCACCATGCAGGAAAATTGTTTGAAAGAAGGCCCCGCCTTCCATTTCCTGGTTCTTATAGTGCCGGTGATGTCATGCTGACATCATCACCAGGTTAAGCCAAGAGAAGGAGGTTTCTCTCTAGTGGCAATGTTTAGTTAGGTTTCTCTGAGAATTTTATCTTTAAAATGCGGTGGCTAACTCATTCAGTCACTCAGTCACCGAGTAGCATCGGTGGCATTGAAATGATTCTTATAATGTGTATATATGGTTTCCTGGTCATGAGGATATTGTGATGTCTGCCTTCAGTAATTTTGGTAATGGCTGAGGCAGAATAGGTGTGAATTGAGCTCCTCATATAAGCAGTAGAGCTGTTGCAGTGCTGAGATGCAGGTGAGGCTGTGTGGTTATCAGCATGTGCCTTTTCTGCCACTTTGACTTGGTGCACAGATGTGTTATGGAGAGCACTATGAATAAATGTTCGCCTTTGGGAAGTCAAGATGTGTGCTGAGTCTGACTGCCTGCCACCTTCTTAGCTTCTTAGCTATCCTACAGGCACCAAATCTCAAAAACTTTTCAAAATGCCAACTCATTTTCAGTCTGGTGCCAGTCAGTTTGGTGCAGATTAAATTAGTGAAGGTCTGAGTGTGAGTTTCTGCTTCCTGTCCTCTTCATCCAATGCTGCCTCCTTTCATTTGCCAACCATCAGCACAATGGAGCGTGTACACTCATACTTTCACTTAGTTATTTTCCGTTTTTGTTGTTGATGTTTTTCAGCTTGTTTTTCCACATTAAGTGCTTTTAAGACTAATACAAGCCCACCTGCATTTCTGTCCTCTCCTACGCAGCTGTTCTGCTTTACTATCTTTTATTTTTATACCTTTTTCCATGCAGATAAATAGAGTAAATAAAGGTCTGAGCCTGCACGCTTGTGTTGAACCAGTGACTCAAATTCAATCTAAAAGAAGAGAGTGGCTCTCATGTCTATTCAAGGACAGAGTTTTGAATGAGGTTCCAGTTACCATGAAAAAAAGAAAAAAAATAATAAAAATAAAAAACTAACCTCTGTCCAACAACCAAAAATGAAGCTTAATATGGCAACAGCATGCCTCGATGCCAAGCAACATGCCAAGTCACAGCGTGTTATTTTCGAAAACGAGTAGCCTTTGGTGAAATAGCAAAAGGCTTAAGAATGCTGCTAAACTTCCATACACATCTTTTATACGGTCTTTGCATCAAACGGAGGAAATGGTGAGAATGACACAAGGCAACTTTCATCATCCTGCTGGTTTTCGGGCTTCATGATATTTCAGCCCCTGTGACTGGGTTGCTAGTTTATTAAACTCTGCAGCTGTTGTTTGTGAAGCCACCTAGGAAACAGAAGTAATTGATGGACCTATTGAGTTACACCGTCTGCATGTGAAACCGCCATAGCTGGGAAAGTCAAGGATACTAATACAAGCTTAACTTTGCACTTCAGCCCGGCGTCCTCACGCAGAACAGCTAGTGCCAAGCTGAGTTACTACAAGTTGTTATGAGTTACGGCGTGTGTGCTCTCATGTCCTCTGTTGGTTGCCAGACTCAAAGGACAGACTCTATTAATACTCAGATTATTGGACCTAGCGTCCACAGTAGTCTGTTACCCTGGTCTGCTACCCGAACAGAAATAAAAATTTGCGCCTGTCGAGTGAGTTTTGTGGTCTATCAGCGTTGTGATCCCTGACGAGCAGCCATTCACAAGCTCAGACATTTACTCACTGCAGAGATCATAAAAGAGCATAAAGGATTTGATAAGAGTCTGTACTGCTATGTATCTTTCAACATGGCTCAGGGGGGAAAAAAAACCTTCAAAGTTTTCATGTATCTATATGCATACAGAAGCTTTAGAAAACCTCAGACGACTGTTTAAGCTTTTTTGTGTAAAAATTCTTTCATTTGCAAACTGAATGCAATTCTCGATCATCCGTCAAAATTCAACATTATAGCAGTGTGTGGCTTTGACTACTTGTGTGAGCACTTAGCAGATAAGTGCTCCTGTAAAATGGGGTCTAAATTATTGTTTGGGTTTGCCAGGCCCCCCACAGTGCAATATAATAGGTGGGTTGAATGTGTCATGAAGACTGCAGTGGGGGGTTTCCCAGGGTAAAAAAAGTAGATGGAAAAACGAGGAGGAAGGAGGCGGGGAGGGGGGCTGCTTTCTTTCTCTGGTGGTAACGAGAGAGCAGGGTGGCCAAGCAGCAACAGAAGGCTTTCATGACACCTGCAGACGGTGAAGGTTCAAACTGCCAGTGGGAACCAAAAAGAGGGCAAAAACCTCAAGTGAAATTAAAAGTGTGAATTTGCTGTAAATGGAAAGGATACAACAACCTGCCTCTTTGGTTTTAGGTTGTTACCTGAATGTCTGAAAAATGCTGCCAGTCTATCACCACTCGAGGTACAAAGTGATGTTATGAGACGCCTGACGGGTTGCGGGATGACTCGTTAGCATAACACTTCATAACGAAGTGCACAGACATCTTGCACGCCAACCTGTTGCATCTTCACGATCTGCTGATAAATTTCTTTTTTTTTCTAATGTTTTAAAACTGAACTTCCTGTCATATCTATATCCTGTCTATCTATAATTGTAATCGATGAAGTTGATTCAGTGTTAACTTTCAGTCTTTGAGGTTTTAATGGAAAAAAACTGAATAGGACCACAGCTACCATTTAGCACATTGAGGCCATGTTCTTTAAAACACACTGTTAATATGTCATAGGTTGACTACAGGATTTTTTTTAAATCTTCACTCCTGTTAAATAATATATAAATAAAACAGAAGGGATTTTTTGTTTTCCTAAAAGAAAAAATCCAATTCAAAGGATCTTATTCTTTATTTTTTTTTAACCCTACTTAACCTGAGATGTGTCTCACTTTTGTTTAGTTATTAAAAGTGTACAACCTTCTGTTGCAGTTCTATCTTAATATCAAAGAAAAAAAGATTAGAAATCCTTATTATTTAATTTGATAGTTGAAAATGTTGTATTTGCATGCGAACTCTGGTGGCTGACTTACAATACAGCAACATTATGATGCAGAACTAGGATGTAGTGATCATGAAAGAATACAGCCAAGAAAAGCATCAAATGTTTATGAAGTCAGTACTTTATAAAGTAACAGCCATTGCATGCTGGCTCACTGACAGCTAATAGAACTGAGCCATCCTTAATGTTATTAATTCCACCTGTGACAAGTCAAAATGTCTCCTGTGAAAAGGGCCTATACATGAAACTTGTGACAGAAAAAGAAAGGCGTGACAGAAGCCCATTAGGTCAGTAGGCTGACATAAATATCCCTCATCGTGAACTCACACTCACCTGATGCTTACATTAGTCATATCTGAATGTATTTGGTGTCGTAATTGGATTTCAGTGCAGCTGACTTAATGGTACAGCTACTCCCACGGGTGAGTTGTTATTTAAATTAAAGCTTACTGTAATTTTCCCAGCTAGGATCTGCGACATATGAATCGTGAGTCAAACTACAGTACTGTGAGGAGACACGTGTTACGTTCTGATAAAGTGACTCTCAGGTGGAGGAGAAGCTTCGTCTCAAGCTATCAAATCCCAAACGTTGCCGTTGCCGCTCCACGCAGCCACTGTAATGCACACGGCCTTGCATCACAGCGCTGAGCCCCGGTCTGACTCTTGTGCAGTGGGCAGTGTGCGGCTAATATGTAATAAGACGTGACACTTCAAAAGTCCACCATGTGCCACAAGCGATAACAAACTGCCACTACAGTGAGAAGCTCACCGCTGAGCTTGTGGACTCAGCAGCTCTGGATGACAGCATTTTTTTTTTTTTTTTAATCTTGCCTCCATGCAGAGCCGGCATCATCATTTGATATCATTTTGATCTGGCATCTCGCAGAACGAAATGTTTCTCCGTTTGCGTCCCCTCTCCAAGCTCCTTGTCCTTCCCTGCCCTCAGCTCCTCCGCAGGTGGCACATTAGCATCAGACAGACATCACCATGACGCCCGGTTCGTGCCTGGCGACCTCCTGTAATCTCCTTGGTGCACTTTGTGAAAAGGGTCATGACCCTCTTCTGGTCACTCTTTCAGTCTATCTGGCTGTTGGTCCCTCACTGATCTGCTTGTTTCTCTGTCCTGCACTCCAGTGTCTCTCTTCCTGTCTGTCCGGGATGCAGGAGGACAATTCATACTCACCACCAAAGAGCTGACTGCAGAGAATCACAGGCCAGAGCTCATTTACAACACAAATACACTACAGTGAGTGGGACAGAGGACACAGCGCATCCTGACTGGTCTACATCACAGGGTATGTGATGTGTGGCCAAATGTATGCAGACACAGAAACACAACACCTGCATGTGACTGTTAATCACAAGCAGCTTCCACTCTTCTCTGAAGGCTGAGTGATGAAGAGCTGCCTCTCAGCTGACGTTCCACTTGGAGTTGAGATCAGATCACTGTGTAGGCCAGTCAAAGTTCTTCCTCACAGTCCAAATGATGTGTTTGTTGCTGGCTTTGTGCACAGGGACACTCTCATGTGGAAGAAGGGGAGAGACCTCCCCAAACTGACACCTCAAGACTGAAGGCGAGATTTCCTTTATGTGGCATTGAAGGGAGGAGCCTCGTCCAGCCATCTCTAGACTGTTCAGCTTGTTAAAATGATGTCTTGTAGACCCTCATCTCATTTCATATTTAGTTGATTTCACTTAGTTCAGCAACAATTTTACAAAGCAAATAGTACATTTCAACCCAAACTGCTGACACACATTTCATTAAAGAAAGAGCAGGAAGAAGAAAAAAATTGTGCTCCTTTGTACTGTTTGTCCCTTCTCCCCTCCTGTCTTGTCTTCCTCTGACCAGGGGTTCTTCATCCTAATTGCTCAGTGAGAGAAGGGAAGTTTTTTATAAAAGCACTTTTGACAGCACCCAGAGTAGAAGCTTTTTGGAGATGGGCCTGCAGGTGTTGATGCCTGGGATTTGTTGTTGTGTCTTTGTCTTTGTATCTTGTTTGTTTGTCTTTGTGGTTTTGTCTTAATGTTAATAAATCCCATGGATCTTACCATTTTAAAGGTGTCCTTTCTGTGGTTGCTCTGGATCACTGTTGAAGTGTTGTCAGCCCCATAAGGCCACTTAAGTGTGGGACATAATACGTGTGTGTGTGTGTGTGTGTGTGTGTGTAATCTTGTGGAAAAGAAATATCTTTTTCCCTTTAATTATTTTTCTTGGAGTCCCTTTTGGTGGTCCCCACCAAGGGTTGGGAACCACTGCCCTAAACAATACACTGGAAGAAAACATTATTCTATCACATAATTAAAATGACAGATACAAACAAAACATATCAAAACATAAATATATGGAAACTCTAGCCCTACAAACACAGTATTACTCACTCAGCATTCCTTCATACGCTTATCTGTGCTCCAATTTTCCTCTCATTAACCTAAATCTGAAGCGTCGTTTGGCATATTTTTTTAAAGAGTTTGTTTAATAAGATAAGGCATTAATGTACGCATGAGTAACAAAGCGCTGCTGTGGTGGCTTTTGGTGAATCTTTGGTGGAATGACGTGCTTGTGCATCTTCCTGTGACAAAGGGAACAGCTTTGATGGTAACCAGTGCAGCAGTCCTCAGGCTCAGAGATCCTCTCTGCTTTATTTCACCATCTCCTGTGTGTGTGTGTGTGTGTGTGTGTGTGTGCGTATGTGTAAAAGGTAGGTCGCTCTCCTCCTCTCGTCTCCTGCTTTGCCTAATACGTCCATGCAGGGCTCGCTGGAGAGCGGCGTGCAGCGGCGCAAAGATCAGGGCTATTCTGGTGCTGCCAGCCTGCCCAGTGCTGATAGGAAAGGATTAATGAGGTGGGGCACTCATCACTTGTAATTAGAAACAACGCTAAAAACTATTTTTGTGCATGTTCCTATGGAGAGATCTTGACCCGCCCCCCCCGGCCACCTTCCCCCACCACACACACACACGCACACACACACAGCTTTTTGCTGCTAGCCATGAGGCAGTAGACGGCTGTGAGGTTGGAGTAAATATAGGCTCATAACTCCTGCAGCTATGTGACACATGGTTCAATGGAGGGGAGTGCAGAGAATTCACAACTCTGGCTGTGTTCTCCACTGGATGCTCAAATGTCAAGAGGCTGAAAGAGGTTGTCTCTTAAATTGCATGCTGTAAGGCTTGTTTTGTTGTCACTGATCCCAATAATTAGGGAGTCCATGAGCTTCTGTTGTTTTCATGGCTTTGCTTGTATTATGAGGTCACGTGAAATCTCTCTTTTCTCCTTTTTATCCCTCAGTCTGTTGTTTCTCTTTTATGATTAGGATGGCTTCGCACAAACAATCAGAATGTGTTACTGCCTTGTGTATAGATGAAGCAGTTAATTAATTGGTTAGTGGACTGTCAGACTTGATTAATTATTTAAATCATTTTCAGGCAAATGTGACAAACATTTGCTTGTTCTAGCCTAAATGATGCTGTTTTATGTCATCGTAAATTGAATATCTTTGGGGTTTAAACTGTTTGTCAGAGTCACTTCTGGCTCTGGCATATCGTCATGACAACTATTTTATGTTTTCTGAATTTTAACAGATGGGTGTTTGTCTTTGCTGTTTATTTGCAAATCCAACAGTTGTGGAACAACATTATCAGTCATTAAGAGCTGTGTTTGTGGCCACATGGTGAGTTTAAGTCCATTATTCACTCTCCTATTTTGGTCTCCACCAGCTCTCCATGTAAATATCTAGAAAATAAATGTTTCACTGTGTTCACAAGTTAGTGTTCACTGTGGGTCAGAAACAGAGACACAAACTAGAAACACATTTTTCTACTTTATTCTTTCAGTGGCCAAAGAAATGAATTCTTCCACACAGGGGAAAAAAATGGGAGAAAACAAACCTCCAGGACGCCAAACCAAACTTGAAGCCTCCCAGTTTATTTCAAAGCTCACAAGTAGGGATTACAAAATTACAGTGCTTCAATTGCAACAGTTCAAGGAGTAGTAAGAGAAGAGTAGGAGAGATGACAGACGAGTTGAGGAATTTTGAGCAAGTCATGCAAAAAAGGTGTGGGAGAAGGCCTCCGTTTATAATAGCACCCTTTGTGGAAAAAAAAAATAAATCCATCTGTCCGTAGGTCAGTGCAAAAATAGTAATGATTATATGCATACAAAGAAAATAGATATATATTTATATACTGTATATACTCGACTGTTGACTACAGACACAAAGAGAGATACAGAGACTTGTAAAGCGAAGCCCATTTTCACCAGAGCCTCTGAGTCCGAGACTCTTAAAAAAGTCTAGTCGTAAAGAGTGCACATCAAACGTGACAGCTTGATATGGTTCTAATACAGAACCGTGTTTCCAAATAAAAGGGAGCCGATACCCAGATGCCTCTTGGAGCTGTCAATCAGGCTGTGACCTCTACAGAAAGACCAGTGTGGGAAAGACAGACAGCACCATAATGAGTGGACAGCGTCCCCTCGCAGACCAGGAGCACACAGCATGCTTCGTTTTCCAACCGGAGAGTAATGTACAGTATGACGGTTACATTGTTCAGTCAAATAGATCATTACATACAAAAAGCCATGTGCCGCTGCAGTTGTAGGAACCAGCAGATGGGACGAAAAGGTACATTATTCTTATATAAGACTGGCTCAGATGGTAAGCACTCGCTCCGATCTTTTTTTTTCTTTTGTAAATTACTGAATATAAATGCACAAGCTACAAACGTGTGATAAATTGTTATTATATACCTTTTTTTTTATGTCATATTCAAATATATTGTGGAGCACCAGTAGACACCAATGACAACAAAAATACAAGTGAAGACACGTCGCCACACAAACGTCATCTCAAACTTCGATCTGAGGCTGCAAACTGTTAATCACGCTCAAAATGCTTCACCTAAAAAAAAAAAAAAACCACCTCACAAAACATTTGTCTTGACAGTCGGGTAAAGACGCAACCTGTTACAATTTCATTTGCATAGCATGAATTTTCACATGAGGGACTTTTTTTTTCCGAAGCTTATTCTTGTGAAAGTTGGTGTTGTAAAGCCTTAAAGAGTGCACTGTGTGTTTGTGTTCACCATGCTATGAAAACTCACATACTCCTTCATCCTGCTGACTGAGACACACGTGATCATTCTCCAGACTTCTGGCTTCAGATGTACTTTGAAGATAAAATGGTTCACAGAGGTCGTATTGCAAAATAAACACCGGTTGCTTTGACAATGATATTGTTAGCCCTGTGCTTCATTTTACGCCTTTATTTTCATGCAAACAATGGAGAGCCGAACACAAAACAGAAGAACGTGCGAAGAGAAACAGAACAGAAACTATCATTTGTGAGCAAGCTGCTTCCATTCAGCCTGGCAAGGCCTACAAAATACTGGATTTTTTGCTCTGAATTTCACATTTAAACTTCAGTTAAAAGACGCTCCTTCATGTGTTAGAAACTTTGAAAGCCTGTGAGTTCATCAAATCAACGCCAGTTAGATGAAAGATGGCAAAGTGATCTGATTTGTGATGTGATTCAGGCTAAAAAAAAGGCTTATTCACATTTTAGCTCTCAGACAACAACACTGACATCTGAAATTTAGTCTTAATGCTGACTTTTCATATAATCATGCACAAAATCATCTCAACAAGACAAGGTCTTTGTACTGTGTGCAGGTGGTGAACTGCACCTTAAAACACATTCATCCCACCTGCGTACTAAGAGGTGTCTGTTTTTATCACTTCCACTAAAACTGTAAACAACTGAGAGAGTCAAATGTGGAAAAACCAATGCGGCTGAAAAGGAAAATTTGGATTCAGTTTGATCAGAATGAAGGCATGAAGAAGTAACAGTAGCAACTTGAATAAATTTTTATTTAGCCTTTCTCTACCCACATGAAACTGTTGTGAGTATATTCGAATGCAACAGGATGAGGCTAAACTTTGTGCATATACTTTACACCACTATTTAGTGAGGAGTTGATTTACAATTCACTGTGGTGTTCAGAGTCTCCTTCAAATGTCACCATGAGATCAGAATTATGTAAGGAGTGTTTTATTTACCTCGAGGCTTTTCTAACATCTTATGAAATTCTGCATATGAATCAGGAGGGGCGGAAATCCACGTGTTACACAGAGACAAAGGTGGAGCTTTTGTCCGGGAGATCCAATTCGACCTCGTTCTGCATTCGTCTGCACGTGATGGTGAACCATGCGCAGGCCCAGCGCTGACACATGAATTAAGGCATCGATAGAGGCACTCGAACAGCACGTGACAGCAGCGCTTGCCTATGCAAGGCAGAGGAGCTCACTTAACTGTAGCTTAGTGTCAGCGACATGCAGGTTGGAAAAGGCTGGACGAAGGGTCACACTGTTCTACTGCACCACCGCCGTCTCACTACACCGCGATCATGGAGAGGAAGTGAATGTTTGTTTCAAGTCTGTACTTTAACTCTGCTACCTTGCAATAAAGGAACTCTGAATTTAGGGCATTGACAAACAGACATATGTAGCTATGTGTGTACACAGTAGAGAGCATTACAACAGAGCTGGGAGTAAAAATGAACAGAGGACGTAAAAGAAGCAAGTGGTGAAAATCCTCAGTTCGGTTACATTAATCATCACGAGTAGCCCTGTTTTACAGCATTCACTCACTGTTTCAAAATGTTCTTTCCTCTGCCAGCAGCCATGCATTGAAAAAAGCTCTTATGGCTGTCTGGTAATATATATATATATATATATATATATATACTGTATATATATATATATATATATATTGCTAAAATATATGCATATGTGGATGCAGGAATGGCAAAATGAAGAAGCAAACACACAAAATGTGAATTCGTGTTTCTGCATATTTGGGAAATGCACAGATGACCGACATAAACCCACAAGCTGCACTCAAAAAAATAAAACCCCATTTTTTTCTACCTCTTGTACACGTTCGCGCCAAATATTACAGCATAACTGTACGCACCATAAACATATAGAACTGAACGACAGTAGATACATTAACATCAAAATGGCATCTCAGCAAAGAGCTGGAAATGTTTTGTAATCATAACCAATATATACACATAAGATCAAGGTCTCAGTTGCATTCCACTCTGAAATTATTGCACAGTAAGCCGCTGTGGGCTTGTCATGGTCACCCCCATAAACCCCTGTATAAAAATAGAACAACAACATTAACACACCAAACAAGTCTTCATGGTTTTTTTTTTGTTGTTTTTTTTTTTTTTTTGACAGGCACTGCCGTGGCCAACCCCGCCTGAGTCTGCAGACATAAACTGTGTACCACAGTGTGAGCTTTAAGTGTCCCTCTTTTCAGTAACTGCTCCTAAGCACGCTGAGTATCTTTACCAAATACCAAATTTTATTTTCTCTCATGTTTGCTCCTCTGCGGTCACAAATGGAAAGCTTCCCACTGATCGCCTTCCCTCTATACCACGCTAACTCGTCCTCTCCTCTGGGACTTTGGCCAGGTCCAAACAGTAGGGATTTTTGGCATTTCTCATCACCGCTGACCCAGAGCTTTGGCACTCCAGAGAGTCCAACATGAGCACGTGGAGGTTCAAGAAGAATACAGCCGCTCTCACGCTCCAAACCAGCTCACAGAGCAGCCGATCTCTCTCGAAAAACAGCGAGAGTGAGCACAAGTGTGAGCGTCGAAGTCGAAGGGTCCGCTTAGACGACGGTCTCCACACCAATCAGCTTTGGTGTGAGGATTCGTGGCGTTATTCCATTGTTGAGGTCCTCCTCAAACTCCAACAGCTGACCCATGAAGTTGAGGTTCGGGGAGATGATGGGCCTCCTGGCTTTGACAAACTTATAGGCGTCCGTCATGGTCATCCAGGTGTGCTTCATCAGGTAGGCAATCACAATGGTGGCTGAACGAGAAACGCCTGCCTGGCAGTGAATCAGAAGGCCCATACCCGCTTGATGTGCTTCCTCTGCAGAGAGGAACATGGAAACAATCAGAACACAATACAGTAAACACTTTGGGGGAAGTTCAGTCATCGCATCTGATAAGATATTAAAGCTTCCTTTGTGGTCAGGAATTTAGAACTGGGTAGCTCAGTATTTTTGTTACCAACTGAAGTGTATTGGTAGAGGATTAGAAACTGTGAAAGTGCTGAACGATGGCACTGAATGTTTGATCAGATTCACGGTATTTTCTGTGATATCTCTTCATTAAAATAACCATTTTGTATTTCAGAAAAAAGCTGTGCATGGTAGTTTGCTTGCTGTAAAAATATCTAATGCAGTCACACAACTGCCATCACATATTAGCCAAATACAACCTCAAAGCACTCTTTATATGATTTCAAGTCAAAAATGTCTACAATAGTTTCCCAGTTCCCAAAACTATAGGTCCAAAAAGTAAATCTGAGGGATCACAGGATGATAATTTTCACACATATGTTTGTTTGCTTCTTTTCTTGTGAAATAAACTGCTTCAGGACTTCAAACAATCTGAGATTTTACGAATGGCTCTTATGCTTGATTGCTTAAGACTATAAAGAAAACTTTACTTTGTCTTAGAGGGTCACAAGACCAAAGATTTGGGAGCCACTGCGTAAGCTAGGCCCACAATGAAACTTTTATTGCTTCTATAAGTTTTTGTACCAATGAATTCAAACGCCTCCTCAAAGTACTGCCGCAGGTTCTGTTTGTTGCTGTCTGTGGCGGGGAGGCGCTTGTAGACGAAGAGGCCCGTGTCATAGTGGTAGAGCGGCAGGTGGGTGGTCACGTTTAGGATGTAGCCGATGTTGAAGCGCTGCAGCAGGCTGATGTCCTGAGCGTCGTGCTCGTTCCCCAGATAGAGGAAGGGCAGGATTGGTGTGAGCTCTGCGTTCTCTATGTCCGGGGTGGAGGGCAGGGAATGAGGTAGCGCCCCCGTCAGGCCGGCAGCCGCACCGGTGTCCAAGCCCTCGTGAAGGTGCAGCGAGTGCTCGCACAGGTTCTCGTGGCTCTGTCTGAAGCTGCTAAGGCCTCCTGTGAACACAAACAGCTCAAAGTAAGTACTAGTACACTTTGTGTCAAATTATTTTTGCTAAATAAATGAATAAAATCATCCAACAACCTTTTCGTTATAGTTTCCTTAGATAGAGCATGAACCTAACACTGTCAGGGGTTATGGGTTCAATTCCTACTATGAGCCCTTCAGGTTAAAAATACTTCTGTCCAGCACGTGGCACACATTAGGACTGAGCAGGACAAGCTTTACATACACATCTGATAAAAGCAACGACAAGTCGCTTTACATAAAGGCACTAGAACACTACTGAAATCAGTTCTCTCGATCCTTAGACTACGCTGTCACACTTGGTTGTAATTTCGAACGTCCAGTTTAAATGAATATGAAGGGTTGATTCCATATGAAACAAGTGAACAAGTCCGTCTTTAAGAAAGACAGAAACTGCCAAAATAGTTAGTTGCCTAGTCTTTAGTTATTACTAAAGACAGCATCCATTTGCTAAACAGCATGAGAAATCCCCCTCATTCATCTGAAGGTAAATAGATGTACTGAATGTTTAATATGCTTCTCACTAGACATCTGCACTTCCCCAAATAACTGGTTTGCACCTGTTGTCGGTGATGGCATCGGCCAAAGTTTCCCTTCAGCACAAGAGTTGTGTGGGGGAGGGGGATGGAAAGTCTCTCACACACACACACACACACACACACACACACACACACACACACACACACACACACAGTATCAGTTGATGTATTGTTCACATTACAGGAGTTGACATCATGCCATGTGAGGTCATCGCACAACCTCCCCTGTGTGACCGGGCAGGTGGGTATCTCCTGTCAACTGTCGGCTCAGTGTTCACCATAAAGCAGTCCGATTGTTAACCGTGAACAAAGACATTAACGTAATGTTGTGCCACAGCTCCCACTACATCAGAGTAATAATCAGACTGTAGTAACTAAAAGAAAGGGAAGTCTTAACACGGTGCCTGACACAAATGTCAACTGGACATTAAGGGGAATTTCCAAAGACATTGATATTTTCTTACACTTCCAAATATTCTGAGCTCATGAGACAGAGCTGTATTAATGAAGGTAATTTCACATTAATTTAAAAACTTTATTCAATATTTTTTCACATGTGTACTTTTCTTAAGAATGCCAAAATCAGAATTTCAAATAACCATTGTGACCATGTGTTCTTCATCTTTCTGGCTAATGTAATTCCTAAATGTACAACATTTATTTATTTATTTTTGCCGTTTACAGACATCGCTTTATAGCAGCAACATTTGCAGTGGACACAGAGTAACATTTAATTTATTCGTAGTTGTATTTGTGGTCATGTGAAGAACTTAACTCCAGTATTCACTCTTTTATGAGCTCCGTTTTGGGCTCCACCAACTCCTGTGGTAAATATCTGCATTCACCCTCAAGTCGCTAACTCTCCTTCATTTGATGCTGAGCAGGGAGGGTACAGGAGGGGTTGATTTTTAAAGGTTGATATTATAACTATAGCTTGGAGTGCGAACAAGCAGATCATCAATTAGTCAGCCGAACGAACGACAAGTAACCTTTAACTTCATTAGAAACAGGAGCTTGCTATCAGAGCCAAGTTCAGCTGATACCAACAATTTGTAATACATCCCATCGACGATGATTAATCGGCCAAACAGATTAATCAGTCGACCTCAAGTGTACAATGCTCATTTATGAGGGTTTTCTGAAGGAAAATGAAGCTCATGAGACAGACTTTGTGGGTTGTAAAACCAAAACAACCAGCTAAACCAACCCTCCCACGATGGTAAAATGCTTAATATCTGATAGGTACACGCTGAACTGTGAAAATTAGCTCAATCTGAACCAAAGTCTTTATTTTCAGGTCAAAGCCAACTGATAAAGAACACTTCTCTTAATAAACAGGAGAATAAGTGAACTTCCAGAAGCAGCACAGTGCTGTGAGATGAAATCTGTCGAGTGTGACCGTCTGTCATTATCTCTGAACCAAACTCGCGGAGGAAAACATGAAAACTGTGTCTATCGCTTTCATAAGCCAGGGACTCAGTTCCTGCTAAGAAACGGCCGCTTCTGCCTCGCAAGGCCTCTCACACCACAGACCTGCTGTTTCCAGCGCTTACCCTAAACCTTTCCGACACCACTGACATGTTGTTTATGGCAGTTCTGACGGATTAAATGTAACCTATTACCGCTCTGAGCTGTAGCAGCAGGGCAGGGACGGAAGACTTTGTGGTTCCAGTGGAGCAGAGAATCACACAACAACCGTATTACAATAAATCATGACTAAGATATGCTGGTAGCTGGGCAAATATGAGTTAATTATTCAGCAGCATTCATACAAGCATCTTCCAAATATGTCACTGCTAGTACTACGGTTTGTGGTAATCACAACCCTGTGCTTACGCCCTCTAATTAAAAAAGTCTTCATCTCTGTGTTTTCCGAAAACGAATAACTAATCACCACTACATTAAGAAAGAAACTGAAAGAAGAAAGGCAGAAGTATTAATTATAATGGAACCAAGGCTCATTAGCATTACAAATTTTGTGCTCAGGGTTTGATTTGACAGTTTGATAAAATAGCGACCATTAAATCATACATACATGAGTATTTTGATTATGCAGGCTACAATCCAATGTGTAAATGAGGACACACAGGACATAACTGGCCATTTCTGATAGGAAAAAAGGACTTGTAGATATAAAAAGAGAAAACTCAGGCTGAGCCATTTGATTCCCTAACCAAAGTGGATGTCTTGCATTTTGCAAGAATTAAACCCGTGGAAAAAAAAAGAAACAAGAACAAGACAGTCTGCCTGTTCCTCCCACTGAGGCGAGCTTCAGACAGGCACCAATGCAGGATGAGAGGCTGGAGAGGAGCCTCGTCCATCAAAGTACACACAAGAGGACTAAGAGACGAGAAGAGAAGAGATCAAGGTGCTGTGATCTTGCGGCTAGACGGTGACTCGGAGGCATTCAGGAAACACTCACAGCCCAGCCCCCAACGCGACATGCTGCTCCAGCTTCAAACACACACACCAAAGATAGAAAACATGGCAGCGAACCAGGGACTGCTATCTCAGTAGGCCGCCTTATTTACTAACAGCTACCTCTCACTCCCTGCAAAATGCTTAATATGTGTCATGTGCAAAGCTGGAGTTGAAGAGTGTGTGCATATGTTTGACGGGCCTGATTATACATGCAAAAGCTGTTGTGTATGCTGTTGTGAGTGGTGACAGGATGATAAAACTACAGCCAGTGTGTTTACAGGCAACATCAGCTGACCAAAACAAGAAAGGGCAAAGTTTAACAGGCTCTGCACACACACAAAAAAGCACACTAGTTTCATGCCAGTTCATATTGCCACTAATCGTCTATGGCTGCTGAATCAAACATTGTTTTCAGATGTCTGAATTGGTTTACTCCCACTAGAGTCAAACCAAAGCCCATGAAATTGTAGTTTACGTCCCTTTTGTATACAGAAAAGCCGTCTTTCCCAAGTGTTGTTAAGCCCACTAAGGTGTTACCTTTGAGGATGATGGGGTCCTTGCCCTCCCTCCTAAGTGACTCCAGGACCACATGCAGTGGCTGGGAGAATGTCAGCCTGCTGGGGTCTGTGGTGCTCTCATCGTAAACCACAATCTCTTTGGAGAAGATGCCCTTATAAGAGTCCTTGCCCTCGCGGCAGGAGATGAGGTCCAGCACGGTGATCTTGCCCTGCTGCAGCCGCCGTCGGCTGATCTTGTCGGAACAGTTGATGTGCACGGCCCCCCGGATGTGGCTCTTGTTGTACTCCATGAAGGGCCGGCAGTCGATGATGACCGGCACGGGCCCCACAGGGTGTCCCATGGGGCAGCAGGTCATCCGTTTGGCCAGCTCATTGGGGTGGATGACCCTCACTGCTGACAGGGCTTTTGGTGTGCCTGGGGCGAGACTTGGGGCGCTTAATGCTTCATGGTTGCTAACCATAGGGGTCGGGGGCCCGGCATAGCTGAGGTTGGGGCTGCTGGCGCTCACCTGGCTGTGACTGAGGCTCTGGCTGTCCTTCTCATAGGTAGTCACAGAGCAGCAGCTGGCACTGCTGCATCCACACGACAATGAGCGCGTGGAGCCCTTGGATGAGGGCATATACGTTACAAGATTGGCCGTCGCCCGGATCTTCACCACGGTGGTGCTGATGACTGTCTTGCTGCCGGTGCTGGTGGCAATGGAGTCCAGGTAGCTGGTGTCCAGGCGCAGTTGGAGTTCCTGAGGTCGGATCGGCCTTGGCAGCGCCACCACAATTCTTTCGTCAAGGGGAGATGGAGGCATGGGGAGGCCGAGGGCTGGACGTTTATGGAGAAGTCAACAAGCCGCTCTGTGGGGACAGAAACAGGCAAAAACGTGAGGCAAGGAGGAGAATCTTTGTAAAACTGTTCGGTTCAACGAATTCTGCATCCACTGATTCTGATCAAGGCTGCGAATGAACCAGCAGAGAGCACAAAAGCCGACCTCCGGTCTGTTTGATCAACACGTAAACTAGAAAACGGCCGCTGGAGCCAAATATTAGTAGTGTCAACACCTGCAGGGTTACACCCAACTTGGTGGGAAAAATTTAGGCGTGACAGAGTGGCCACTAATAATAAACACTGAAATCATCACAGAGTCTGGTGTAACTGAATCACTTTGTAATTAATATGAATCATCCTCCATATACTGTACGTGTGTGTGTGTGTGTGTGTGAGAGAGAGAGAGAGAGAGAGAGAGAGAGAGGGGTTGAATTTTTTATCCCAACTCTACTCTGTCTGATCCAAAGCTTTTATAACAAGAGGGGGGGAAAAAAGAGAAAAAAGATAAAATACTGCATCAACCCTACGCCGCAGTTTGGTCTCTCCCCCAAACGGAAAGTCGGGGTACAAAAGAAAAAAAAAAAAGGATGGCAATTCCTTTTGATCACCAGCTTTTTAAAAGCATGTCATCCTGGCACATTATGTAAAGACGCCAGCCGAGCACCGCCTGTCCCGGCCATTGCCGTGTCTTTAAGCTCGGTGCAGCTTCAGCAAAAAAAAAAAGCAGAAATCATTCATGGCTAAATTCATTGAAGAAACCGGCATGAGAACGTGCCGAGAATGTGATATGGCCCTGAGGACGAGACGAACTGATCAGATGAGCTCAACGCTGAAGGAAATTCAGTTCCGCACCGCCTTGTGAAATAAAACAAAACATCATAAAGAACAAAATGCGATGGTTGCATTATAAAAGACAGGGAGGTGGGGACTGTAACTTTGTCGCAACGGTGCCAAACAATAAACACAAAAGCTTTAATATGTCATTAATAGAATTATATAACGATAGTAAATCACTAATCAGCCCAAAACGGGTGAAATCTCTATGACTGTGCATTTCAAATACAACTTGAGCCTTGCACACTAATTTCCAAACTTGCCTCGTATTTCTCCTTACCGGTGAGTGTCGCGGTACGCCGTAGACGGATTTATGATCTCCGCTCGCTGACAACGTTGCCTCCATTCAGTCCGTCCCAGTGTTGTGGAGCGGCAACATTTTTTAGTACTTTTACCTCGCTCTCCCCAGAAATAATATTGAAGGAAGTCTGCCAGCCTACAGAAGTTGCGCAGCGGGACTGACGCGAGTGTGAGCCAATACGCGACTTCATTAATATTAAATTTGATCCTTTTGTACAGTGAGGTCCGGCCCGGTGGTGGGAGGGATTTGGCCCGAGCTGCGTGCTTCTGTGGCTGCCTCTAGCTTGAACTGCCTTCAGTAACACTTACGTGCTGGGATGATGTCACTGGCAGCCAATCAAAAGTCTCTCCAGGAGCCTCGAGGAAGAAGACGCGGTTGCCTTCACGGCTGCTCGTAAAGTCTTTAACGTACAGCGAAGCTGCCAAAGAGAAGATAAATGGGAGCCTGTAGTGAAATGTGCTGCAGTGGCACAAGAAGGGCAAATTAGACGTTTAAATAAGGTGGTCAGTGATGTGGCAGCCAATTTATACATAATTTTGACAATGACTAGATACTGGAAAAGACCAGTGTTAAAATTAATTATCAGAATCACAACACATTGGTAGAAAATCAGTATATATGCTATAAAGATAAGATAAGATAAGATCAAAAGGAAGGAGCTGGAATAAAAATATAAATAAAAAGCTCAAAATCCAAAATATACACAATGCCACAGATATTAACAGCTGTAACCATAAGGTTTATAAGGTGGTCATAACTCAAGTTGAGAGTGAGATGGAGAGTTAACACTAGTTCCCAATATTGTCAGCTGTAACAGGCAACAATTGAATCACAACTTAAGGGGCCCTTTTTCATTTAAGACTTGTTGAAGATGTAAGCAAAGTTCATGTGTAAATGTGGATCAGTTCCATTAGGCAGCACAGTTTTAGGGTGCTGGTCTTGTCCATGCTGTCTCACTGTCACACTGTCATGGCTTACTGGGACACTTGAACACGACAGAGCCATTGTCAGTGTATTATTAACACCATTGCTTTAATGGAGAGAAAATCTTGTTGCTTGGTTAATCATCTAGCCTTCCACCAAATTTCATTTAAATCTGTCTGTTTTTGAATATCCCGTCAACTGATAGTTAAAGAAACAGGAAAACAATTGGAACCGAAACTGTGACCTCCTAGGAAGAGGTCTACAGAAGAGGTCCGGTCTACAAAGAAGTGTGTTTTTATATTGAGATATCTCCATGTCCTTTATCTTTTCATTTCTTGTGATTATATTTCCTCACCCATCTCTCTGATAAGCTTTTTCCAAATGAATCATTCGAAGGCCTGCTGAGCTGGAGAGATAATATCTGAACCTTTAAGAACAAACCACCACATTTTCTACATTTTCATGTTCCTTCTGCTACTTTTCTACTGTTATGGGTTTGTATCTTTCTAGTTTTCGGGTTACAGTTACAACTTTAATCATTTGCTTCATTTTATGCATCTATTTTGGGAAAGTTTTGCTTTATTTCACTCTGACAATTTTCCAGAAACACTTTGATATTTCCCACAGCCCCTGAAGGCAGTATTACCCAAACCTGTGTGACAAAACCATGAAACACAGCTGGCAATACCAGTTCCCCTTCAAATTCACTCACCGGTACATTAAACACATTCGTCTGTTAAAGGACATTAAGCACATTTCCTTTTAAAAACCTACACAATTGACCACATTTTTAATTGTAATATAACATAATGAAAGAATAAAAACGTAACAATGAAGATGGTGTCTTGCTTGTGTAAGACAAACAGTGACAAGCGACCTGTGTGTGAGATAGAGAGGTAACATCATTCGTGTTAATAAGTAGGTGTCTTTGGCAGGAGTGCTTTTAACCCAGTGCCAAGTTGGCGGACTCCACAGTCCCATATGACAGGACCCATGTTGAGGTGAGAGGGTCTCGCTGGCTTCAAACCCCAAGTATAATCTCTGCTCTCTATTTATCTTCGTTGGCAACCAGAAACAATGCAGGACATGTATTATTGCTTCTATTATTAGCCCCCTGTACAGTTATTTATAAATGGACAGAGCTGATCAAAGTCCTTTCAGATTGGATTTCCAGGGACTTCTGTTTCGCCTGTGATGAAGGGTGAGTGAGCAAGCAGGTGTCAAATTGGTGGTCATGTTTTTCTTGTGACATTTAAGGCAGTGGCCAAATGATTTAAAATGTCAACGTTTAGTCATGTAAAATTCATTCAAACCCTAAGATGCAACTTTGCTGTTGTTTTTTTTTACCTCCATAACATAGAATTTACTTGACCTGACACACAGGACATCGTTACTGTCCAGTGAAAGATTTATCTCCAAATTTTAGATCTTTTTAGATCATTTAAAGGAGTGACAGCTAGCTTCATGCAAATATCGAGCAAGTAACACGGCTCGCTGTGCGGCTGATCGTACAAACAGACCATCTGAGATGTCTGTGCTTCTTGGTACAGTTCAATTAGCTGCAGCTACAATAAGTAAAATCCTGCTTACACACTGAAGCATCGGTATTAACACTCTAATAATGTAATACGCAATAATGCATCAGCAACAGGCACCATTTTCTAAGGAACAAGTGTTTTATTTGTCATACTTCAAGTACTTAATGATGAAAATACTTCTGAACATTAACTGCAGCCTAAAAAAGGTTTTAATGGAGTACTTTTAGACTGTTGTATTCGAATTGTATACTTGTGAGAAAAGCACAATAGTAAGTTCAGGAAATGCGTAGGCATAGTTACACTTGAGTATCTTTTCCTCATCTGCTGTGTTTTCCCCCCTTTTGTAGAAAGTGTATTATAATGGTAGAAATGTGAAGCAGTTAAGAGTCTTTCAAAGGGGAGTGTCTTCTAAAAGACTTATTGAGAATTCAAACACTGTGACCTGATCGGTTATGTAAATTCAACCAGTTCGGCCTGTATGGCTGGTTTCATTAGGCCACGGGTTAGTCAAGCTGACACCAGTGTATTCTGTAGCATCTACGGTAACACGGGACTCTTGTTTTCAGTGCAACATAAATGAAAGGCTGTTTTTTGATAAGATAAGAGGGATTACCAAGTCTGCACCATCAAAACCTCTGAAAGCGATCTGATAAGGGAATGGCGTTTTGATCAGATGAGTTTGTGGTTATTATGATGACATGTGAGTGATGTTTATCAGGAACAATGAAGCAGATGCTGACAGGTTACCTGGAAGTGATGCTGGTTCCTAAAAGCACTCAGTTCTAATTCAACTATGAATGAAAGGTTTGAGACTCAAAACAGTCTTATTTCAGCCTTTTCTCCTAGAAATTACATTTCTATATTATCAATTAGCTTCAGGGAAATGTTTGATTATTTTATGCTTATTTCCCCATTTCATATTTACAGGAAAATTGAAGGATGCCAAAATTACACCAGTAATCTCTCAATTGTGAGCTGTGAGCAGGTGGAGGTTAAATAGTTTGAATAGTTGAATAGTTTACCGATGTTACGAGCCTTTTATTATTTCATTTTCAACGCTCAACAGGATGAGAAACCTCGTTTTACAACAAATTTCTCCCTTCTGTGAGATCTCGAACTGGATTGAGCCGACTAGCTTCCTTTTTAAATGTCAGCCCATGGAAAACATGACAGACTGTGGCTTTGTGTATCTGTTTAGAGATCACACGATACGAAATAATGTCAAACTGTGATGTAAAACATAGTCAAGTGGTTAGCCTTTTTTAGCTGCTCGGCATGGAAAACATGACTATATCTTGGTGCGGTATTCGCTGACCCAGATGAAAGACACAAACCACTTCCTGTCTTCAGCAAGGTACAGACTCAGTGTTGCCTTTAGAGCAGCACAGGAAGATCTCAACCTCATATAACCTTGGACACCCGTAGTCGTACATAAATTCATTTAGCAAAGACCCAAGAGATGGTGTTTGAATCACAAATTAGCCTATTTACTAATTGCTGTTTTAAGTCTTTAATATGTAAAAGCCTGCCCCCCTCCCCCGCTCCCAGTATTTCATCCCATCTGGCCATTAACTTCTTTTCTCTTTCATTGCTGAGGATTTAAGAAATGGGGAAATGTTGCTACTGATGGTTTCTAGGAAGGAATAGCACAGATGGGCCTACTGCAGTCTCAACAGCTTGAAAAGCAACATGTCCAGCAATGGCGAGAAGGGACACTGCCAAAGATTCAACAGCCTGTCGACCTATGCCCATTTACTTTTTGCATTTATCAGCTTCCAGTCTGTAAGGCTGTAACACAACACACAGCTTCAAATGTGCGCGACCTCCTGAAACTTGATGGGTTGATTATCTCTCTGACTGTCATTTTAAATCAGTTTCATTAGCTTCATTAGGAAATTTAATTATATGAGCAAGAGTTTAACCGAGGACTGACACAGCTTTCCAAAATAACATTCTGTTTGTCATTAATGCTCGGGCTGTGTGACTATCATTGTACTGTCTGAGCTATGAGAGTCCAAAAAGAAAAAAAAAACAAACTGTCAGCCCAGTCTGTCGACACATTATGGTGCCTCCCTCTGAAATACTGTCACACCATCACTGCATGTCTTTGTTTATTTTTTGATTTATTTGATGGAAAGTCGATTTCCTGTCTAAACTTTTCTGAGTACTGACAGCATGTGACAAATTTCACAGTTTCAGAGTTTGACTTGAAACATTGCATGAAAATACATGCTAAAATGCTAGAACTAACACTAAATAAATAAAATAAATAATCTAATAGGATACCCAACATGTAATTTGGAAAACCCAACTTAGATTCCATCTCAGCAAAGAAGAGTCACTATTAGTCAGCAATACACTGATAACACTATATAGACAAAAGTATCTGGACACCCATCTTTATGGGTCTCTTTTTCAGGGGTTGGGCTCAGCTTCCAGTGAAGGTAAATCTTAATGCTTCAGCATACCAAGACATTTTGGACAATGCTATGCTTCCAACTTTGTGGCAACAGTTTGTTGAAGGCCCTTTTCTATTCCAGCATGACTGTGCCCCAGTGCACAAAGCAAAGCTCCATAAAGACATGGTTGGATGAGTTTGGTGTGGAAGAACTTGACTGGCCCACACAGAGCCCTGACCTCAACCCCATCCAACACCTTTGGGATGAACTGGAGCAGAGACTGTGAGCCAGACCTTTTGGTCCAACATCAGTGTCTGACTTCCCAATGCTCTGCTGCATGAATGGGCAACAACTCCTACATGTTGCAGAAAGCCTTCCCAGAGGAGCGGAAGCTGTTATAGCTGCAAAGCTGTCTGTGTGTTTAGAATGAGGCGTCATTAAAGTCCCCGTTAATGTCATGGTAAGGTGTCCCAGTATTTTTGTCCATGTGTATGTGTGTGTAATTACATGCAAACTTTTTATGCTGTTGACATGTCTTACCAGCTTACCAACCCTAACTTGAAGGAAAATCTATTACGTAACAGTTGACATTTATAAGGCATTATACAACAGAGATAAATCTACCAGAACATTTTTAACCTCTATTTAACTTGGAAAACTTCACTGATACTAAAAATCATTTTTCGGTGTTCTGGCTCAAGATAGTAATAAAATAAATAAGTCAAAGTCAAATACAAAGCAGATAATATAAAATATGCACAAAATCGTGATCAAACTGAAAAACAACAACAACATTCAACGGATAACTGCTCTCAGTGGTTACACGTCAAGTTACATTTCAGCTGCTTTCATCGCTCTGTCTTCAACTGACGTTCCAACTCTTTTCAACGTTTTCACTTTGACTGACACTTCAGACCCGCAGCTCTCAAGCGTTCACCTTTAAGCAACACTACAAAGTCTTCTTCACCACTCGTGACTTTCACAAATTCCACCGTCCGTTTGCTATTTACACAAACTGCTTACAGTGTTTACACTTCACTCTGCACCTGAAATGACTTTTTCTTTCAGTTTGTACAGCATACCTTCAACTGACACAGTTTCTCACTCGGGCTTTGACTGACGTTTTAGCTTCATTTAGTCTTCGTATTTGAGTTGACGCTTCGGTTTCATTCAGTGCCAACTTCTTTCAGTAACTGTCGCCACTTCAGCCGCAGCTTCAGTAATTTCAGATGCTTCAACTGTGAATTTTCAGCGGCCAACACACATGGATTTCTTTGTAAAATGTGTCCTTTCTTGTGGTTCGTTTCAAATTATAAACTCATTATTAAACAGCATAGGAAGCCTAATTGATGGCTGACGGTTTCAGTTCCTTTCAATGCTTACACTTTGACTGGCATGTCAGACGCTTTCAGGTCTCACGTCTTCAGCTCTGAACAACAGCGAAACGCGTTTGCCTCTTCTAATTTTCACAGCTTTCGTCGTTTGCACACAGCTAACGCAGCTGCTTTCAATGTTTACACTTCAGCTGTCAATTTTTAGTTCATAAATCCTGTCAGGGCTTCTTTAACTACAAGTTCGTGCTCTGGTTTTCCTCCATCTTGACTGACATGTCACTGCAGTGAACCGGAATTGCATCTTTGAAACTCCTCTCAGCGCTGCAACTTCTTTCTGTGTTTGTTCTTTGACTTTCAACTACTACTTCATTTTTTTCAAATGTTTCCACTGCAAATATATTCATCTCGTTATTTTCCTATTACACTAAATACTGTACAAAAAAACTATTTGTTCCATGAGATCTGTTTGAGTCTTGATGCCAAACCACAGCCAAGCTTGTTATGAGAGCTGACATGACCATGCCATGACGAGTGAAGGCATTTTAATTGCTTAAAAAGAGAGTGCAACCACCCAAAGGATAATCTTCAACTGGCACTTCAAATCATTTCAGGTCTCAGGTTTTCACATCTGAACAACAACGACAGCAAGTTTTACCTCTTTAGATTACCACAAGGATGATAAAATCAAAATGAGCATTTCGATTACAATTTATAAAATCGTGTTAAGAACTGCATCCTGTACACAAACAAAATGGTAAATTGCAAGGAGTAAATCAATGCAGTGTTGTGTCAGTGTGTTAAGAAGGATACATTTTTACTAATAATACATTTCTAACACAGTCATCTTGTGATACCCACCTCCTCTAAAAACCGTCTCACAACCCTGAGGGGAGTTTCCACTGAAAGTGACTGAAATTAGCGGACGGTTGCAGGCTCTGAAAACAAAAGAAAAAGCATCTACTAAAAGGACAAATGTCTCCTTAAAGTGTTGCCTGTGCGAGGAGGCCAGTCGGCTGTGACGGATTACCGGCAGAAGTAGAGTTTACACCTAACAATAACAGCTACATCACTGAACTCATAACAACCCTATTTTCTCTGAGTTGGGCTAGTCTGCTCAGTATTATTCATTCAAGTTGGCATGTCCCTTCGCCTGAGGAGGGGGTGAATCATCCTCATGGTCACTTAGCAACAACCAAATATTGTCTAGTTAGCCATCAGAAAATTTAAACATTCACTCTTACTTCCTCACACATACACTTGTGCTTATACTGAATAAAGTCAGTGACGAAGCTTATTTTGAAAAACTGTAGTGCTCGGTACGTATGTACGGCACTTGTGTGCACTGGCAATTTTGGTTTACCTCATGCTTTGATGAAATCTGAGATAATGATCTCAAGAATAGCAAATACTGTCATTCTCCCTGCAGTGGGAGCCCAATTTAATTCTGACCTTATCCGAGAATGGAAGCATATCATACACATGGATGGATTTAGATGACTGAGGGTATTAGATGATATCCCCAGATATTTATACCCATCGCCCACAGTAAGCGTCTGTTTATTAAATGGTTGCGTCTTCTTAGAGGTTATAAACCAAACTTCTCAGCCATGACCCCTCGAGTTGAGCGACTTATCAGAAATACTCGCTCGCTGCCCCCAGCCGCTGAAGCAAACGCAGGGATAACACAATATAAATAACAATGACTCTCTCTGCACCCACTGCTAATCATGTCTAAATAGCAACTGTTTCTAGGACGGGGGGGTCACCTGCTGCATGTCTGTGTGGGAGCCAGGGCCTTTTAGCTCTGCATGGCGGTCCCAGAGGGAGGCTGAGGTTTAACCTCTGTTGGCAGCTGTTCTGGACTTTGACTGCAATAATAATAATACTACAAATGAATGCGAGTGAATGTACAGCAGGACCCCATGCTGAAACACTCGTTCACAGTTAGCTGGCTTTGTCTAAATGTGAAACTTTCACGTCTTTACTGAAGCAGATTTTTAAATGAAGGGTGAGTTTCTTTAGTTCTTTTCTTTATCTCCTCAGCCACAGTTGCTAATACTGTGCATGCTAACTCCTCAGTACTCCTACATTATTCTATACAAGCAGTAGGGGCTGTCAGAAATGTAAAACGCTTCACTTCCTGAATGACAGGGGACGACTGTGCAAGGAAAAACTTTCCAGACACCAGGTGGATAGAATAGCAAATGTAAAACCGTTATGAACTGAATAACATATGTGTTCAGTTATTCGGTGAATTGCAAACAAATATGTGACTTTGTTTTTGTCTGTACTGGACTCAAAACTGATATTTATATTTATTATATTTATACAATTTTAAAATCTTCCTGCATTTTCAGTTATATTTATGAAAGTTCCCAAAACCTTATTCCATTTTAGACATCAATCAAAATATGAAGGTGCATCATGTCAAACATATAACAAATTCTGTATTGTAACCCAATGGAGACATAGTAAAAGTCATATTTTTTGACACTATTCTCCTGGTTAAAAAAAAAATCATTCACATACAGTTGAATTTCCTCCTTTAGTCAACACCATGCAAAAAAGCTCATCATGATAGCATCAAGCTGCTGTCATTGCAAGGAAGCAAATGCTTTACATACGCTGGACCAGTATGACAAGTAATAAAGTTTTTGTGAAAACAAACCTGCCCAATCAGCTGAAACGGCTGAGAGGACAATTACACTATATCATAGGTTCACTTCATTTGCTTAAATTATATTCAGGTGGCAGTTGTGTGCAATATTATGCTAACAGGAAGTGATGAACAGGATGACATATGAAACAAAGACAAGGAGCAAAATACAAAGTAAGCAGTATGCAGCAGTTAGCAAGCACTCAGTTCACCAACATGTTGTCTGCATCCCATCAGTCTGCTTGTATTAAGAATTATTGATTGCTCAGACAAGAAAGTGTAAATTTGATTGTGCCTACAATAAAGCTTTAATTACATTGTGTGTGTGTGTGTGTGTGTGTGTGTGTTTTGGGGTGTTTCCATCTCAATGTATCTTTGTTCTAAAAGTGGCACATCTACGAACATTGTTTTGATGGGAAAAAACAATCTCAAGTCAAGGTCCACTCACAAGCTTATTTCCAGAGTTAACCCGCTGCATTTCATTTCCCTCATGAAACTGGGTTTTCCCAAGGTTAATAATGAACCCTGAACAATCAGTTATTGTTATTGTTTGTATCTCATTTTCATGGTGTGTGAATTAGAACAATGAGACAGACACTGATTAAACACACTTTTCATTGAACAGTAATGATGTCTTGATCATTCTTTCTGGACTCTTCTGATTTAAACATGCTGTACATCTTTTTCTGCTCTTCTTAAAGAAGCATTTCACCAAATTTCGGTTATTCTGCAGTCGGTCTCAAGAGCTACTTGAAAAAAATATTTTAAAAAAATAACCCTCTTGTGGACACATCACATGACCCAACAATCTTTGTCTTCAGATTTTCTCTTCTTTCATCTGAGTCTCTTTGGAAAACTAATGATGTCCATTCATGCTCTTCTCCTCCTTGTTCACAGACTGACAAAGTGGAAGCCCGCAATGCAGGAAAGCTGATGAGTATGCAAATGATCGGAGACAGAGCGAGAGACAAAAGGAGACAAATGGAAGTAGAGAGGCAGTAGTGAAGAGTGATATATGTCATTTGGTGATGTCATGCATCCAAGCGTCCAGGGTGACAGCGGCGGTGGTAACGGCCTGAGTCAGAGGATGACATCAACGCTACAAGCTGTCAGACAGGTTGTGAAAGGGCTTAGTCCCACGCTCCCATTGTTCTCCGGTTAATTCTGTTATTCAGCCTGCCACCGGCTTTACCATTTGTTAATCTGACCTAACACGCAGTTAAACACAGCACAAAGACACACAAACAGCAAATTTAAAGGCCACCATAGAAAAAAAAAAAGGCCAGCGGCGAAATGTCAGCCTGTAATACACCATTACAGCTTTTTGAATACAAAAGCAGAAGCACACAGTTTTGAGTGAGGTCAGGCAATGAAGATTTACTGGCAGACAGATTCAGCAGAGGTTACAGGGCTTGAATTGATTAGCTCAGTGTTTGGCTGATGTTGAATTTGAAAACAAATAGATTCATTAAGAGGATGAGTCTGATGATATTCTTTATTTATCTCGCCATCGACAAAGTCCCAAAACCAAAGCCTGTAGATTATTTCTCTGTGTCACAGAGGCTCCATTGCTGTCCAAAAAACATTAAACTCACACATCAGTGAGCCACACTGTTGCACTGGGTGGCATGTTCCTCATTTACAAATTTAAATAGTTGATGTGCTTTTTTTGTTGTTGTTGAGTACATCCTACATGCACAGCGCTGCTGTAAAAAAAAGTGAAAGCAAAATTTATATTAAATAACAAAGTCACTACTTACTACTGTCCAGCCCTTTTAGAACATTGCTGAGCCTTTAAGTTTTTAATATGAATCAGTAGGCTTTGGGCTTAGTGGCACATACAGGCTAAGGAAGTCAGAGAATAGTGACAAACAGGTTAAAACACTCTTGAAGAAAAGTGCATGGATATTATCAGTTCAGCAGGTAACCTATAAATGTTCACCATCTTGATTTAGCGTGTTAGCGTGCTAACATTTATCAAAAGTACACTGAAATAAAAGTAAGGGGATCACCAAATGTAATCAGGATTTGTCTCTGGGGGTCCATACATATCTGAAGCCTACAAAAGTGCATGCCATGTCCATCTAGAAATATTTCAATCTGGACCAAACTGGTGGACTGACGGACCAGCATTGGACTGCTAGCATACCTAAAAATAATGGGGCTAAATACCTGTGGATCTGTATGACAAAGACCTGATCAACTTTAATCCATTATTTCCACACTTTGCTTTTAAGGGGTTAAAAGCTTTTTCACTAATGCATTTAATAACCTGACACACTTTAGGCATTACATATCCAAATGACAAATTTGAACTGATGTCAGTGTTACATCATGCTGAAAAGTTCAACCACATTAGCTCCACTAACAGCCTTACAGACACACAGGGCGTGCGAGGAAGGGCTGGTTGAGAGAAGAGGATGAGTAAAGGCGAAAATGCAGACACAGACAGACAGACAGACAGACAGGCCAAGCTCTCAAGCTCCCACATTCATTCAAAATGTACCAGTCTTTGCTGTATTTTCCAGCCACACAACCCCCCACTATGTAGACAAAAAAAAAAGGCTTCTTTGGTGTCAGGCCGACTTTGCTTGTTTGTATCTGTGCTTACACAGAAGTACAGAGAAGCAGGGACAACATGAGTCACCAGGCACTTATATATGATTACATGAGTCAATGTGGTAGGTAACAAGTTGGTTTCAAGAACATCCTTTCAAAGAATCATCTGACCTACCAGGTATTGTAGCATACCTGTGGAGTTTCAGAGTATTGCACCAAGTGTGAAACACGTTTCATTTTGCAGACAGCAGTGTGATAAGTGAGCACGTGGATGATATCACTGCGATGATATCACCTCCCAAATGGTATAAATATTCATTATGTTTTCTTTTTAGTTAAAAATCTAAGATTACATGTTTACTGAAAAGTGCCATTATCCCCTCTGTACAGTCATGACATTCACCAGTGGGACGAGAAGAGGGCATAAATTAGGAGATTACATCATGTGAGTCCACACAAAAAGAGGCCCACATGTTGAATAAAAGCAAATTAGATCTTTCAGAGGCTCTATTCACACATTCAGGCTACGTCAAAGCTGAGGACACGGCGTCAAATGCATGCTGTGCGTTGCAGGTGACCGGAGCGCCCCCTGCAGGACACGGCTATAGTAACATAAGATACACTTAATTGATGTGGCACTTTATTTGGTTCAGTCTTAGAAATTATATAAATCAAGAACATAAAAGAACTGATAAAGCAGCGTGGTCCTTGGATTCAGAGCACGGAAAGTCCAATATTTACTCTCCTTGTAGCTCTGTTTTAGGTGTATATGCTTTTGTCTTTGTTTGTTGTTGTTTTTTTAAAAAAAATCTGAATCTTTAGCTGCTAAAAACAGCTGCCAGAAATGAGTTGAGGAGAGCAGTGAGAGTGAATCAAAACAGTCAAGTTGTGGGCTTTAAAACCAATACAATGAGCTGAACATAGCATCAACAAGTGATAATTCTCTGTGGGTTCATCACAGTGAGCTGGCCTTTTCACTTTCTACATAGTCATTTACATTTATTAAATCTCAAACTCAAGCAGGAGTGCAACTGGCCTTTTGTTAAGATATTCACTTCTAATGTGATGTTTAATCCTGAGACAAACTACCCAAAATAAAGTCATGCAAACCAACAAAAACACCCTCCAAATGCATCATCTGTAGCTTCTTTCACTGCTGTCTTTCTCGCCTTAATAATTGATGCCTGCCTGGAATTGTGTTGTGTTTCTTTCTTCAAATTTTAGCTCATTCAGGGGTTTTCTTTTTGCCCACTTGTGCTCCAGTTGGCTGGCCTTCACAGAGCTTGAAGGAAAGTCACAACATTTGGATTGCCACTTATCACACTCAGGCACGCAAGAAATTAAACCTCCACAGCCTCGAGTGAATGCTCTCTTGGTCAGGGCACTTTGCATTTCAGAGTCGTTACATTGCAGTTCTGCTCTGCTTGTCTTCCACGCTGGTTGTCCATGCAACTGCGTGCATGAGCAACAATTTCAGGAATGGGTCTTGAGTAATTATCCTGTTTCAGTGATTGCCCAGTCCCCAGTGAAGATATGAGCTCGCATGTAAATGTATGCAGAGGGAGGAGCTGTTTATTCCAAGGCCAGGATTTTTATTCCACGCTGAATAAGTAGAGCAATCTTAGAAGTCAAGAGGATCAGTCTGTGTTCACCAGCCTGATCTTTTCCTTTTCTCACAGTCGGTGCGCAGCAGAGAAAGCTCCTGGTTTTGGCCCACACAGAGCTGAGCGCCGTCTCCCCAGAAATCAGCTCACAGTCTTTATTCTCCTAATGCATTATTGAAAGCTATTTTTGCAGCTGCACTCCAAGAACAAAGGTATTGCAGTTGTCACTTTCAACTTCACAGGCAGAAACTGGGAGGATATTTTTGGAATCTTTTTTGTTGCCTTTATTCCTCTCCCTGAAGTTCCCTAAGACTTGACTACCCCTCAAGCAATTTTTTGTGTTAGCAACTGTCAGTATCATGAATGTGTCGAAAGCCATTTTGTCATCATGATGTTCAAAAGGGCCATCATCGGTTTGGAATACACCTACTGTGTAATGCAGTGGTCATTTTGCATCAAAACAGATGTAGTTATGAGCTGACTTTTTTCGTTTTCATCAACAAGGTTTTATTTTTTCAGTTCGATCTTCAGTTTCACCTTGAAGATGATTCTGACTTCAGCATCATGTTTTCCTGTTTTAGCCCCCCCTTTGCTCGTAGCATTCAGCACTTGCAAACACATCAGTATGTTAAGTCCAAATTGCATGGCTGAATTATCATGCTTTCTCCCTCCATCTCCCTCTTTTCACCCCTACTCTCAAACCAGCAGACTTCAAATGTCTTGCAGAGTTACTGAGATGTTACACTGTCACTGTGCGAGTCTGGATTTTCGGTTACAAATCCCCAGAGCCCTGCAGACCAACCAAGCGAGACCCTGAGTCACCAGCTGCAGTGTGTGTGTGTGTGTGTGTGTGTGTGTGTGTTTCTGTGTCCTAGGAGAAGAGGGAGTGAGACTATAAGAGAAAGGAAAACTCAATTAATGTCAACCTCACACAATAAAGAAACATCCAGCTCCTTTCTACGTCGGGCATAAAATTAAAGAGCTCTCGCTACACGATTTGTTTGGTTTTTTTACCCCCCTTGGCAGCAAATAGATTTAGTCCACAACCTGCGCTGATGATTAATTACACAAACAATTATTATGCCCGTCCATTCACTGTAGGGTTAGACTGAAAATGTTGGTAAATTTCTCCCTAAGCCAGAGGAGGCATAAAAGGCCTGTTAGAGTCATCACAAGAGCCCACAGAGAAACAATTTTTTTTTTAAAGATGATAGATTTTACAGTAGTATGTCCAAACAACCTTGGGGTGGATTCCCAGATGAACATACATCATTGCTTTTCTTAGTCTGAACACAGTCTGACCAAACTGAGGGAGTCAGAGGGGCCACTCAGGGGCCAGCAGCACCAGTGGATGTACTCAGCAGGTTGTAAATGTCTAATGTTCCCTCCACCTGCCATTATTCTCCCAGACTGTTAGAGTGAAAACAAGTGGCTCCTGCAGCCAGTGAACAGGATAAATAAAGGTTATATCAACTATGTACAGCAATATACTTTATGATGCAAGGTTAGAATTAGTGGTACAACAAAACTGGACTTTTCAGGCCTATACCAATTACAATATTTAACAGTTCAAAAAATACTGTAGTTCAGTAGTCTGACAAATAGGCGTAATTGGTTTCTTGCCAAGACTTATATGAGAAGATCAATAGGCTACTCCTCTTATGTCTGTACACTAAACATGAGCTACGTCCAGCAGCTGATTAGTATGAGCCCTAAGTAGAACCACAAGTTGTCATGCTTTTAAAGTCCAGTTTTTCTACAGATTAAACAATTAAATGTTGTTAATTAACAAGCTTTAGAGGTGACTGTTGGTGGATTTTGGTATCTACTGACAGAGCCAGGAGTGCAGTTTTCCAGCCTTTATGCTGTGGCTTCATGTTCATTGAACAGATATGAGAGTGGTATCATCTCAATCTGTCAGCAGTAAAGCAAAGATGCATATTTCCAAAAACGTCAAACTGGTGTTGAGTATGGAATCGGGACTGGATTCCTGCGTGAAACTGCTCACCAAAAGGACTGTGGATTATGTTGAGTAAGCGGGATTTGATTTCTGGAAAGAGACACTGTCGTTCAGTGTTTTATAGTTTTAGTGAATGAAAGGCAGACAGCTGATGTCTCCAAAGCTTGGCAACTCACAACAAAACAGAATCTAGATGGATAAACAGTACGGCAGGAAAAATGTGTACTTTTTGATTTTGCCCCTTTAAGCACTAAGTATTCTTCATAAAATGTTCTGTATCTTGATTTGTATAGGTAACCTATATGGACACACCTCTACATGAATTGACAAAAACACTTCCAAATCTTGTTGAAAGCCTTCCCAGAAGAAGAGGGGAATCTGTTATAACTGGAAAGCTACAAAAATACAGGTTAGAGTGTTGTTGACAGCGAGAACATCCTGCCCCAGAGTCGTGCTGCTGCTCCGGGAGGCAACAATAATCTGATTGATGCATTAGAGACAATTTTGGTTGTTTGTGTGTCTCAACGACCTCTTATAGGTGATTACATCTACCTCTGAGGTCAGGCTGTTCTCCAGCTCGTCTGACTGCTGAAAATCAGACAAACTGGAAAATGTAAAATCTCTGGAGATCTGCTGAGGAACAGCAAACTACATTTGCACAAGAAGTTCCTTTGTGGAGTGACCTTTGAGTGGGTTAGAGTACACAGACGCTCTGAGATAGGTGAGTCTCCACTCTGAATCCAAGGACCAAAAAAAAAAAAATTGCTCTGAACCATCACAAGGTGTCCCTGAGGAACAAAATAAACCCCTGACTGAGCCACTCTATGACCGAGTGCAATGACTGCCTCAACTGTGAGCATCTGTGCAGGTGATTAAAAAAAATGCAAAAAACAAAAATCCTTGAAAAGGTCACAATCAGGACACAATCCAAAGCAGAGACCTGCTCCTAACTCGATCCTCTTTACTGCTCCCCGAGTTTTGAACTTTCAAATGACATGTGTTGTGTATTCCCAGATCCCTTCTGCAGCTGCTCTGTGGTCGGGCAAGTGCTTTGGGCTTTGGTTTATGTAATGACTGCAAAGCAACACACACACACACACACACACGCACACGCACACACACAACGGCTGACTGAGTAGCTGCATGGCCAACATTGTGGCAAACCGAACCATAGTCATCGCAAACACTTTCTCACATATTCAACTGGCATGCGGCAAGATGCAAGATTTAATTTCATGGTTCAGTCTAAGGGAGAATAAGCACATTGTTAAAAGGTCAGGATTCTGAAACATTGTTATGACAATTAGGTCTATTTTTTACTGAACATTAATACATGACATCAAAATACAAAAGCTACAAGGTGGGTGCAATTTGAAAACTTTGAGAAAATCAAGCTTGACATTGATGGATATAGAACATGTGCAAAATATGAGCACATATAAAAAGTGACCACAAATCAATTTTGACGTCTCACTGAAGACAGCTCTCACATTTAAGAAAAGCACCAACACAAAGAAACACATTTCAGTGTTTCAAATTTTCAGACTTCTGCACGTCATGTTGCTGAAAGGTCCACGTCGATTATTCTGACATGAAACCGAGAGAAATCCCTCGGGCTGTGTGCTGTATACGCTCACTTGTGACCATATGGCGGTCAAAGATTAGCTGAGGACAGCAGGAGACTCCGTTTCCATTAAAATGTTTACAGAAACCATGAAGCCAATATCAACAATCAGTTCCTGTCAAAAATTAGAAACAAATCCATACCCTTCAAACACTCACTGGACAAACTGCAGAACAACAGCTCCACATGGTGGACAATCCAGCCTGTACCTTATTAATAAAGCTCAAGGTGCAGTTTACCAAGCAAAAACAAACAATGCTATAAAGAACAGAAAAATATGTAATATAATATATAAAGTGCATTTATGAGTTTTGGTCTTCATCAAGACTCCTCTGTTGGGAAGTTTTCAGCTGCTACCCAGCAGCATTTCATCCCTGTTCTTCATTGCAAATTTTGAAGACACACCGTGATGTTCTCTCTCAAGTCCGCGCTGCACTGGTTACCTGTTCGGCTGCGTAGTTAAGCATCAGGTCTATAAGAACAAAGACACAGATGAGCTGGTTAAGCAACATTACAATAAGGTCTACAGTAGCTGTAACTGTCTCTTAAGGAAAAACAAATTTATACACCTAGTTCTGGCATCAGTGAAATATTTCTTAAGACAATAGAATAATAAAACAGAATAAAACAACAGATTGTCGTAGTATTTCCTGGTCAATGCTGTCATTGACAATTGTTGCCTGCCTGACAATCTTTGCCTATTCTAATAACTATGATAATGTGTGACATTCAGGATTGAACGGTTACAGTAAATGACCCCTCCGGACATGATATCACGCTCATGCACACCTACTCACCCGGACAAAGGATTTCTGTCAGTGATGCCTTCACTTCCATAAGCTCTGGGTTTGACTCAGAGTCTTTACTGGCATGGAAGCTCGTGAAGTGCAGCGCAGGCCACCAGACTTTTCTTTCAGCCATTTTTCTGGAGACAATGTCCTTCCAGTCTTCTCTGCTTTAATGCACAATTATACAAAGCACAAGGGGTCAGAGACAGTAAGTGATATACGAAAACAAAGCTGAAGTCCCTTTAAAGTTCAATCAAAAATTTTACACGTACTGTAACTGTAATTTTTGAATAATGGCTTTAAGACGCTTCCACACGTCGAGGTTGCTCCTCCAGCAGGCAAAGTCCAGCATTTCCAGAACAACTCCTAAAGCTTTCTGGATGTCAGTGTTTTTTACTGAAGGAAAACAAAACACACGAATAATGCCTATTGTTCAACAGAAAAAAATGTTATCAGATGATATGACTATAATGAAAGAGAATACATTTGAATTAAACATTTGAAGCTTTTCCAAAAACATCTAAAAATATTTTTCAATCAAAACAGTAAGTTAGTTATAATGAACACAGCTTAAAAAAAGTTTTTTATTTTTCACTGTAATTAATGTTATTAATTATCTGGTGAAACTGAACTTTTTTGCCAAATTGTAGATATTAATTCATAAAAACCTGCTTTTACCTGAGTGAAGCAGGAGAGAACTGTACTCCAGCATCAGCTCATGGCTTGGGACTAATGCATGGAGACTCTGCCACATACGGAAAAAAAAGTTTTAAGAATGCATTTGAGAATTTGTTGGGGTTTATCACAACTGCAGAACTTTTTAATATACAGCTATACCTTCAATACTTTCATCAGCTTCCTCTCTGAAGGGTCGTGCCGCTTTAAGTACTGGTACAGATAAACATGTGCGTTGGGATTGGGTGGAAAAGTGTTGTCATATGCGTAGTCATTCAGGACTTTTAAAGCCTCCTCGTGACCTTCATAGAATTCTAGCATCTGTTACAATAAAACAACAGTCATGTCATAAGTCCAATTTGGGCCTCAAACTGAATTTAAAAAAGCCTAACAAGAACATTTGAAACATTAAAGACAAAAAGGCTATTTCTTAAATCAAGAGCATGAAACAGACTGATGAATTAATGAAACAATTAACTCATTATCAACACTCTTTTTGATTAGCTCTAATTTAATCTGCTTCACATTGTGATATCAGTAATATAAAAAGTGCTCACCTCAACGTAACTCAGTATGAAGGGATCCCAGACACCAGGGTTTTTCAAAATCTCCTTTAGATTCACAGAAGCCTGTCTGAAGTAGTTGTGCATGTCTTTGCTGTCGCCAGAGTCCGGATCATCTGGAAAGAGAAGGATGAGTTTACATCTCATCTGAGGCAAACAATTAAGAGCTTTTTAGGTTTCCTGCAAGCTATCCAGGACTTCAGCTCCTTTCTAATCTGAGTAGTTAGTGGGTCTGACCTGCAGGTGGCAGTGTGATATAACATATGAGTGTGTAATGGATACAAGTAAATAATAGATGCTTTGGCTGTTAAGGTGTGAATCACCTCACCACTGTTGCAGTGTGTGAACTTTTTGTCACACCAGATGATATAATCCAGCAAACTCCGATAGGCCTGAATCAGTTTAGTCCACTGATGCTGAGCTGCTGACTCCTTCCCATGCCTCCAACTTTCAGCAACAGACAGTTGACGCTTTGCATCCTCCATGTGCCCATTAAGCAGCAGGTGAAATGAATGCTCCAGACAGATCTAGAAATGCAATGAAAGTATCTCAAACGTCTTTCAGCAAAGTAAAAAAAAAAAAGTAAGGAAACACGAACTACTAACATACCATCAGGTAATGTCTAACTCCTGTGTGCTTCATTCGTTCATAGACGTTGTTGTAGTCGTCGATCTTTGAGTTAGGGTGATGGTGAAGAATCTCAGTACTGATCCTCCAAATAAGCTGAGGTGGAAATTGCATTGAGAGTGTTAATATCAAGGATGTGGATTTTTCAAAACCGTTTGCATAACTAATACTTTACAAAACAAGTCAATTGAAATGTTTGCGATATGCAAAGTTACTGTGGTTGGGTGGTAAAATAATAAAATGTTGTTTTTAGTCAGAGTTTTTGTTGCAAACAGTCTATTAATGCTGTTCTGCAGAGTTGAGCATGGGGATTTGTGTTTTAACAGGAGAAATTTTGTCTCAGAATTAAAGTTGCGCAATGCTTGTCACTGCATGTCACACAAACATACAAAGGTACACAAAACCAAAACTACCTCTTTATATTGTTGAGCAGTGCCATTGGTCGAGTCTTCTAACATTTGTGGGTAACATGCCATATATTCTGCTGCTTCTTGCCATTTGTGATGCAGCAGGGCTTCTCTGATGTGCTCCAAACAGATTCTTGTAGTCTGGTGAAATCCAGTCTCCCTAGGTGTCTCTTAACATAAAAACAAATGTATTATTGGATCACATGAATGCTCTTGTCATAAATAATAACTATTATAGGTTCTACAGTTTGAGTGATACTGGATTTTTACAGCTGATGTCAATATTAATATTTGAGGGTGTAAAAAAATGTGAGAATGATTTGCCAACCAGTCATCCCTTTTCATCGATACATATAACACAATCAAACATTTTGTAAAAGGATCTATACATTTATCTTATTAAATAAGTGTGACTAAGGTGCATCAAGTTCAGATGAAAAGTAAACTTCGCATTGGTTTCTCTCTATGGAGACAATGTTCCTGAATTTTCTCTTATGCCATTTCTGAAATGGAAGCTTTGATCAGCCAACATGTACAGTGATATCAATAGTTCTGCAAGAAGTTAATATTAGTCGATATATTTGCCCAATTTATCAGTATCACTCTTATGGGTTCCACATTGTAAACAGAATAACGTATGGAGGTACTGCACAACTCACCTTCAGTCATGCGATTACTCAGAGGGAGCTTTGACTTTTTCTTTTCCACTGTGGAATTGTCATCTGAGGAATCATCGTCATGCTCTAAGTCTTGAGGAAGCCCTAGCTCTCTTTCCAAATCATCCATAATCGACACAACAGTTAGACACAGCTAATACAACTGACTTTTACCACTTCTTCTGATGCTCGATGTATGACTTCCACCTGCAGGGAGAAAAACAAATCTGTATCACCAAATAGCAGAGCATAGATACAAATGCAAAAAAAGTCCAAGCTGACTAATTCACCAGTGACCGGAGATAGTGTTGTTATATGTTGTTTTTAGACTTTAATTAACAGTAACTTAGAATTAAGTTACTTGTAAGTAAGTTTTAAGTGGGTGCTGTTTTACTTGAGGCTATTTCACTAACGTTTGCTAATTAGCTTTCTTAGCATAGTTTTGAATAAACCATCACCACCGACAAACAACCCTTATCATTTTAATTATATCGAGGTGAGAGGTCTTTAGTGAGGCCAACTTAAATATATTCTCTTTAAAACAAAGTTAGCTCACCTCCTACCTGGTGATTTGCTGAGCACTAACGCCACTCACATGCTTCTGGAGGTAAACAACGTGCCGATGCTAAATTTGCCTCTAAGCTAACATGCATCGGGGAGCTAACGTTCAAGTGAAACGAATCTGTTTTTTAAAACAAAGAGATCAAGGGCCGTGTCGTGCCTTGAGTATTGTTTTATTAATGTTACTTCCACATGTTAAGATCTCTCAAAACGCTTTCAATAGGCTACAGCAGCTAAGGAAATAGAGAGAAAAGCTGTATGGCTATTGGTTGCTGTGGTCGGAAAAGGCGGAGCAAAGAGTTTCTTCTTCGCTTGTTTCTACTTCCTTTTCTGCCAACCTGACCTGCGATGAAACGAGCGCCGTGTGTGATCTTTCAGAAGCTACAGAAACTGGATTTTGTTTACAGTCATGTGTTGTTCTTTACATTTTGGTTCTAAAGGCTCTTATAACCTCCTCACTGACTGTGAGAAACCAAAGATAGTTAGGATATCGTAGTATATTATTCTCTGTGTTTGAAATACAATTCGAAGCCCCTTAATGCTACACGCATACAAAATTTCAATTAGAATAGTGTAAGATAAAATAAAACAATGTATAAAGAGTTGCTTGCACTTGTGTATACACGTCTATATTCTGTTTGATTTGTGGTCTTTTTCCCTTTTATTCTGTTTTTCTGATTATTAGGATTTAGTGACATGGCATCAGTCCAAATCTTTTATTCAAAAGAAGAAGACAAAGAAGAAGAAATACCTGCTTTTCAGGCTCTCATGTTTTTTTAACATAGTGTAGTTGCCCTTGGATGTATGGAATATTCCAGAAGAAAACATAAAAATGTGAGGTTGACTACTTGTGCAGTGCCCCCTGCCTCTAATCGGCATCGTTTCCCACAGTCACGACGCAACCAAATCCAACTTACATCCTGTGAAAGCCGATCCGCGCCTACACCCAGCCGGATCTGATGTGCTGACGTGTCGGCTCCTTCTCACACTGCTCATGCTCTAGCAGCTGAATCGAGCCAGTCAACAGAACTGCCAGCATGGCAGCAAAATACTTTTACCGACAAGGCTTTTTATTACTTTTATTTAATTTTATTTCAACTGCAGCCCTAGAAAAGCGGTTCTCCGACTTTAAAAGATGCGCCGACGAGGAGTGCAGCAGTAAGTTTGCTGGCTTGTTGCAACTACTAGCTCGTCAGGACCTCAGGGATGCATCTTCCCACATCCCGATACTACAGCTAGCCATAAACTGCGCCTTATCTCTAGACCTGTTGCCAATCGATATCTGCGACCTGGGTTGCCTCCTGCAGTTGCTCCATAATGCTGTTTTAGCTGTGTAACGTTACTGCTCATTCAGAACAAGGGATGCTAATATTAACAGTTAGTCATTAGCCTGGGAAGGTTATTCGCTCAGGAGCATCCTGTGTTGGCCGGTTGCCTCGCAGCTCCGGCCTGCCTTGTTGGTGGGAAGGAGCTAATGTTAGCAGCTAATTAGCCTCCGGCCAGGTTTGGGTGAAAGCTGTGCTGGTAACGTCGTCCGAGTAAACAATAGTTAACATCAGCTGCTAGCTCCATTGTTAAGCAAAATTTAGCTTTGGTTGTTACCTTTCACCCCGTAGCTAATGCTACTTAATACCGATTTACGTTAACAGTTTCCTTGATTTTGTAGCTTAACCAACAAACTTAACGTTTGCTTCAGGTGATGACCTGAAGGAGGATTCAAATTAGTAACGTGCCGTTAATCCAAGTTTGCATTTTTAGTTTGCACTGCTAGATTTAAGCCCACAGCAGAACAAGCCTCAGGAGACTGTTACAGCTGGTACAGTGTTTACCTGAACACATCAAAGTGTTAACCGCAGAGCAAAAGGCTGCTGTAAGTGATATGAAATTGTTATATTGGCGACATATCGTCAAGGAAAGGTAGTTTTGAGTCATAAAACAGTAAAGATTAGAGTAACACATAGAACAAAGGCACAGTGCTCCTCATTTTATTCAGAGACCGCTGACTCCCTTTGTTGTATCAGTTTTGGTCTCAATTTGTGTACTGTAGAGCTGACACAATTACTTGATGGACAGAAAATTATCTTAATGTTCAGTTGATCTTTTTCGATCAATCAAAAAATGATTTCTTAATGTTCGATTACATTAATCTGGATAGTTGGTTGGAAAGAAACGAGACATTTGAATATGTCTGATTGAGCTTGCGTAAATTACAGAATGAAAATAATGAATGCAATAAGAGTATTTAATAATAATATTTATTTTCTGTTCGAATGCATTTTGGAAAATTGGTTGCCATTGGTTTGCTATTTGATATTCTTAAAAGCTCTAACTGATAAATAACACTGATAAACCTTTTTGAAAGAATTCCAATGTCTCATGCTTTGCTTTCACAGTGCTCCTGTGTCGGGGAAAAGCAATGCAAGATTTCTCAGGACCAGACTGCCGGTTCCTGTCTTTCAAGAAATCAGAAACTGTCTATGTATATTACAAATTGTCTGGTAGAAGGGCAGACTTATGGGCCGGAAGTGTAAGTGTACTGTGGTTAATGTTTAATCAGTTTTATTGCCACATAGGTTCACACATACAGGGAATTTATCTTGGCATAAGGTGCAAATACACAACATGACGCTCATGCGTGAAATATAGAATTAGAAATAAAAAGTATAATATTTACAATAAGAAAACCAAAGTAAAGCAATACAGGAAAATTAACAAGTATTAAAATTGGAATCGGAATCATCTAGGTTTGGCTGTGCAGATATAATCCTCAACATGTTCTCTTCTTGTATTTCTCAATAGGTTGGAAGTAGCTTTGGCTATTTCCCAAAGGACTTTCTTGCAATTAACCACATTTATACTGAGAAAGAATTTGAACTTCCAGCTGAGGTATGAAAATATCTTGGTTTCATTATTAATTCAAAAGTTTTTAATATCAACATAATAGCACACCCCCTGCAGTTACCACGCACATTCTTTGCAATTTAAGCTTTTCTCTTTTTGTTTTCCAGGAAACAGATTTTGTCTGTTTTGACACTGGATTTGATAAGTTTGACAACTACAACATAGATTTGCTACTGGGCTCTTCACTGGCAGAGAGTAACAGTGAAAATAAGGAAACATCTGACCAAAGCCAAGTGGCAGAGGGTGAAAAGAAAGAAACACAGCCAACAGCAGATGAGGTAACTGAGAGTGAAGAACAAACTGAGCATCATGATGACTATGAGGATGTCAGCACAGTCCCAGATGATCAAAGTGCCTCTTTACCTGAACCCGAACCCGATGTGGCAACTGAATCATCTTCTATGAAAGAAGCAGAATCTGAAACAGTAGCTACACCTGACGTCACTGAAAGATCTGCAGGACATACAGAAGTTGTGCAAGAAAACACAGGAGAGTCTGTTCTTGAAAATATTGTGTCAGAAAGGAGTGAAAGCGAAAAATCTGAATTGGAATCTGCGGCCAGAGTTGATGTGGTTTCGGACAATGAACCGGTCTCAGTTTCTGAAGGAGTGCAAATCCCGGAGTTAAAAACCACTCTTGGAACAACTTTTGATGCTGTTGCCACCGATGATGAAACCACCAAGAATGTGACTCCATATGAAGAGGAGGAAAGTGAACATGTGGAGAATCCTCCTGAAGATGACATTGATGTTACAGTAGAAACTCCTTTGCTTTCTTACTCTGAAGAAACCGTGAACACTCCAGCATCTGATGACCTCAAAAAGCTCGAAAGTCCTCAAACAGCACATGATGATAAACCAGAGACTGCAGAGGAGAAGAACATGTGGACATCAATTGGAGATGCAGTTTTTTCGGTTGTCACTGGTGGAGAGCCTGGAGTGCACGATCTGAGTTCGGAGGAAGACGAAGATGAAGACATTGAGGAAGAAGAAGCCGCTCCAAAAACCCCTCAGAGTCTTGAGGAAGAAAAGAAATATGTAGAAGAAATGGAACTACCAAAAGAGCCAGAGAACATAGAACCAGTTCTTCAAGATTCTTTTTCCAGTTCTGTACATACAGATAATAAAGAAACAAATGATGACTCTGAAAAACTCTTCTTTGATCGTTATGATGAGAGTGATGGAGAAGTGATTGGACCTGAGGAAGTATTAAAACCAACAGAAGCACGTACAGTATCTGTTGATCCAGCATCACAAGATGATACCTCTGCCATTCCCGACACTAAAAAATCAAAACATGAAACAGCAGATGAACCTAACGAATACGAAGAGGAAGAGGAGGGAGTTTCCGAAGATTCAGAGATCAATAATGATAATGTAGGTATACAGGACAGTGACATTGTGATGGAGCATAATAAAGATTTAGACAACGAGCTGACAGAAAACAAAACAGTGACTCATCAAGAATTAGCTGGTATTGAAACTGAAACAGAGAAGGACCTCTCCACTGAAGAGACGCAGTTGGACAATTCAAATGTCAAAGATGATGAGAAGATCGTAGATGGAAGCCCACATAATCAGGTCCATGGCCAATTAATGACAGATTTAGAGAGTAACAACAGTCAATCAGAATTATCTGTGGAGGAACCAGACATTCATGAGGAACTTCTTACAGAGGAAGACGAAAAAGATGCAGAGATAGATCAAGAGAAAGCCGAGGAGAACGAGGAATTACTTGAAGATGAAAACGCACTTTCTTTCTCACAATCAAATGACACATACTCTAATGAACCATTACCCATAACAACACTGCCCTCTGTGTCAACTCCCGAGCCAGAGTACAGCGATAGTGTGATGAGACTGACTCTGCTCCGAGACCACTTTACAGAGGAGAAAATGGAGCAGGTCCAAAAGCTTCTGGGTCTCAAGAATCTCTTTAAAGTGGAGGCCATGTTCTCTGACTTGGACACAGAATTGCAGGCTACACGTCGCTCACACACGGGTACCACACAAGACATTGAAAATGCACTTGAGGGCATCCTGGAAGCCTCTGAAAACACGATCCTGGACGAGATTGAGAAGATGCTGGACAGCCAGAGTACAGAACGCAAGTATGACCCACACATGGACACAAGTGCTTTGGATGAGGAGACTGAAATACTGGATGACTTCCAGGAGCTTGCATTCAGCCTGCGACAGAAGTATTCAGCAGCCAGTGACAGCACACCTTTGGCAACAGAAAAAGAGTCAGATGTTGACCAAGGTAGGTTTGTTTGAATTTGAGTATCTGGTATAGATAAGGGTTGTAGGATTGACTGGTCTTTGATTGGTACAGTCAGGGTTTACCATTACCGTACATATACTGTTTAACCACTGACACGGGCCTTTCACAGAAACTGTATTTTGCCTCAGCTTATCATCTGCAGATAAAGTGAATGCAGAATTTGATACTATGGCACAACAGATATGAAGGCCTGAATTGTCCTTTGAGGCACTATTATGACGAGTCTCTTGTTCCCAGATCATACCCAGATTGTTGCTAATAGGGATTGCCAAAAGGACTGCTAAAAGGGAAAAGCATATTTGTGTTTGGCCTTTCAGCTTGAAAAGATAATTGTACCAACCATTAGATGTCTCATCCCTTTTAATCCCTTTTTAGTTGTTTAGATAGATAAATAGATGGTTAGATAGATACTTTATTCATCCAGAGGTAAATTCATGTGAGTCATTTTGGTAGCTGGTATGTAGCTCAAGCTATTTGATCTGGCAGTATCCTTTTTGTCCTTTGGCTGACCCCTCACCTGCATCACCCAAGATGCATTTTAGTACAAAGCGTGAACGCGGCCTAATTTCAACTTTCCACAAGTACTTTTGTCCTTCATGTTCAATTTTATTCCATGTAGTGAACAACCAAAATACAGATTTGAAATAGTTTCGTCCCACTTGATGATTTTACCAGCCCACCTCTGCTAGCCTTACATTTCTATGGTTTGTTTAACTTTAGAGTCAAACTGACCTCCTACGAAGCAAATACAATGCTCTTGACAAAGCCATAAACCACACCTTGTGTCAGCAAGTATGATCAATATAGATAAGATATGTTTGATTGAAACCTGAGCACCAAAAAGAGATTAAAAATAATCTGCCACATAATAAATTCAGTTATTACTAATTGAAAAGTTTTCAAACACACCTGGAAATTCACCTCCTTGATTAATCCCTAATATTTTAATGTTTTCATTGCAGATGAGCAGAAATTAAATGAAAAAGATGACACACTCCACATTGTTGAAGAAGACAAGCTTGACAGCATCCCTGAGGCTGAGAGTGACAACCTCACACTAATGGATCACGAGGAAAGACCAGCAGAGATGAAAGAAGAGCAGATAGTTTTGGATGACGTGAACGGTCAACCGGACATCAACGTGGAGGAAGATGGCGGACACTTTAATAAAAACAAAGACAATCAGCCGAGCTTCAGTGCATCAGAAGAGATGCCAAAGGTCCCACAAGCCACCCTGGAAAATCCCTTAGACATGGGGCTTGGTGTTGAGGCTGAGCACTCGCCCGCAGGTTGTTAATCTAAGTGACATAATCGAAGTTAATGAATCGCTTGCATTTTGAACTAGCTGCTAATTTATTAGGTCAAACTCACAGATGAGTCTTGTTTTGTTCCATTTTTGCTTTACATAGTTTTGAGAGATACTTTAACTATTTCTAATGCATGAAATGACAAACAGTTTTGGCAGATTTTTCACTTTGTCCATAGCACACATAAGCTGACAGGTAAATTTCTTTCAGGCCCTGTAGATGTCATGGAACCTGTGTCAGAAATTAATGAAGAAGAAGTGGGATTACTCTCAACTGGAATTGTTTACGTGGGCTGCGTCCTTTCAATGATCAGGAATAAAGTTGCAGAGTGGATCACGGTGGTAAGTCAAAGATTTGTACTCTCCTGTGTACACTAGATTTGATTTTTGATTTTAATTTGTTTTTGAACGACTTTGATGGCTTGCATGCTCCTGCTTTTAGACACTGCGCAGATCAATTCAAGTATGATGTGGCGATCCGTTCGAGACAGTTGATAATGGGACCTCTGTATCAGGGAAACGTCGAATGTCCGATGTTTCCTGAACGTCGCACAGCCCTCCATCTGTCTTGTTGACTGTCGCGGTGTAGGCTGAAGTTCAACACAGCCGGCGTTGAGCTGGCTACTTAGCACAGCCGGCAGGCCTTGTTTTGGCATAGAAAGGCAGATATTTGTCAAAAGACACAGTTGTAAGACGGAGGCTGGGCTCTGAAACTAATTTAGGTTCTTGATCGCTTTTTCTACTGGAATTGTTCTTCGTATTCGAAGCTCCAGCTCACCTCACGTCTCTAGTTTATCGGTTGATTTTTTTTTTGACAGTGAATGGGATATTACTAGTCATCTCTAATTTCCGTTAGCCGACCGTCGTTACCAAGTCGTACCGAGCCCCCTCGACCCTCTCGATCTAATGTTGTCGGTGTTTTTAGACATTGTACTATTTCTCTGACGCCGTATGCTTCGACGCTAACAGCTAACGCTAGCTTAGCTGAACTGTTTATCTTCCATGGTAGCGACTGCTGACGTACTAGCAAAGCTAATATCTGTCAAACTAGCATACTTGGGCTAGTTCCGCGCTTGTTTCAAAGACTGGCATGGAGAGTGATACAATACCCCCACCCGTAATGGAACCGGATCATGTTTACGTGTTGTTTCTAAAGCAGGTGCAACATGTAAGTGAACAAACTTTAGTCCGTCAGACTCCTGTGTCAAGTGTTTATGATTCTGTCATGGCCTGCTGACGTGTTAATGAGCATATGGCTAATAGGCATTCACGTTAACAAGACTGACTGTTATTCCCGAATTTACTCATTAAATGAACTGATGCTGTCGATGTCTCTTAGTCGATCCATATCTTTAACTTCGACATGGTATATATATTGTTTTCTGTGTAGATTAGAGTTTGAGTGTCCATAAACGTATCATGGTTTCAGTTTTGCCTTTGGGTATTTCTGTTTTGAAAAATGTAGACTTTTGAAATGCAACTGTCTGAAAAGGCTGAAAAGAGCATGTTAAACCCTCCATGCACTGTGGTATGTTAATTTATTTCTAATCCCTGCTTGTTATTAGAGTCATAAGGTGCGTGTTCCCCTCTGAATTGCCTCATGTTCAGTTCAAAGGTTACTTTGTGGTTGGTATGACTGGACATTAATGGAGTAGTAAATTTTGGCTGTTACTTAAGCGCTTCATCTGTTTGGAAACAACCATTTTATGATTATTGATTTAGCTGTAAAATTAACTTCACCAGGAATGTGTAAATGGTTTGAATAACCATTTATAACAATGTCAGTAATACCTTAAATAGTGCATAGAGCTGTCACTTTGAGTTTTCACTACACAAATTCTCCTTAACAGTATCATCACAACATCTGTAGAAAATTTGGAAGTGGAAAAAAGAGTATCAGTCAAATTCATAGCACCTGGCGTGCTTGTTATTGTATGGTAATGCTCTGATATCTTGATGAGCTTTCTTCTCAGTGGTGTGAAGAAAGCAACTGTTCACTGATCACTCGTTTCTTTTTATGTTCATCAGATTGTCTGTCTAGGGGTATGTGTCAGGAGCGGTAGTTGCTGGAGGAACGTTTTGCTGTGCTTTGACAAATAATGCTTTGCCTTCTTTCTCCGTTTTATTCTTAAATATTTATCACATTTAATCACAGTGAGAAGGTCAATTAGAGTATTTCCCCCTGTTTGTTCTACATCTTGAGACATAGAACTTCTGTCTTCATTAAACTAGCTTTTTTTTCAGCATTGTCTCATTAGAGCTGATCCTGTTCTAAATATTGCGGTTGTGTTTTTATCATCAGATTATTTCATTACTCCCAGAAGAGTGGCAGCCAGGTGAAACCTTGTATGGCTATCCTTGGCAGGCTGTTGTCATCACCGCTTTGGTTGGAGTGATGACCTTCACCCTTTTCTTCTGGAGGACCGTGTTGGCAGTAAGTGTCACTACTCATCTCTTCTCAAATTGTGTGCGTGCATTCAAACTGTGTTAATCAGACATCAGACTTACGGCTTTTTCTAAAACTTTTTAGGTGAAGAAGAGAGAATACCTTGGTAAGTTTTTACTTAAGTTTTCATGTTACATTACAAAATGCAGTAATAAGTGTAACATATAACTGATTGTGTACTTTATGCTGCGCTTTTTTGGACACAGTGGATGACAAAAGGATGAAAGAGCAAATTCAGGCACTGAAAAAAGAGAAGAATGATGCTCTCACAAAAGTGTCTGAACTCCAGAAACGGGTGAGCTACAAATAAAATGTGAAAAAAAATACATGCAAGTTACTTTTAAAGAAGTATAGATTTTTTTTATTTATGGAGCTTTCCTCTTTTTCTCCTCCCTTAAGACTGAGCAACTGAAAGAACATCAAAAACAGTCAAAGGAAAAAGTTAGTTGCACTATGAAGCGGATACAAGACCTAGAGGTAAATACTTGTAATTCTATATTTGATTGCACTGTCATGTTATGCATATAATCAAAAGATAAAGAATGTGAAAGTGTACCCATTTTGTGTGTCAACTGGGCAAAAGGACTTTCTTTTTTTTCTTTTTTTTTTTTTAAATGAACTGTCAGTGACGTTTCTCTCATTACCTTTTTGCAGAGTAAGGTTCTAGAGGCACAAACACTGAATGATAACATAGCAGACGAAAAGAACAAATATGCAAAACTACTCGAAGAAGAGAGGGCAGTCTCTCTACAAAATGAAACCAGGGTAACTCTTCACTGCTTTTTCTGTCCTGTTATAGCTTTAACACTTGTCTTGGATTCATGACTCTTAACCGTCTCTCTGACAGATTGAGAAATTGGAGAAGTCAAACGAGAAGCTCCAGCTCAGTAGAAAAAAGATTCAGGAAGCTTTCGCAAAGGTAAAAGTCCTTGCACAATCTCCGGCATACTGCAAGATTCTTTAGAAGCTTGTGGTTTCAACTCTTCTGATCAACTGTATGTGTTTGCCACAGACTACTGTCCTCCTGGACGAGGCCAAGATTCGGGAAGACGCCCGAAACGTTCAGCACAAATGTCTTGAGAAAGATTACGCAACGCTAAAAGAAGAAAATAAAGCTGTAAGATAATATGTGGACTTACTAACAGAGGTCTAAATTGATGGTTATTTTAATCTGACTTTGTAAATTATCCAGTATTTCATCAGGTAATCATTTTTGATATGTACTCCTGAGGCCCTCTCCTGACTTTAGTCTATTCTTACAGCTTAAGGCTACTATTAAGGGCTGGGAGGACAAACACAAGGAGCTGAATGACCAGATCAAAGTCTATCAGAAGTCCCAGAAAGAGCTGGAGGACTCAGTTGTGCTCAAAGATCACAATGTGGAGGTCAGGATTGTGTTTTTGTTTAACTGCTGTCTATGTGTTCTATTGATTCAGTTGTACATATTAGTCCTCAACCTATGTCAAACCATTAACTTACCCCACACGAAAATGTCTCCTGGCAGGTGCTGTCTGAACTTCTGGCAGACCTAGACGCTTGTGATTCACAAAAAGGTGACACGAAAGTTTTAGTCAATGGTGAAGTCACACCTGGTTAGTTCAACTCTGTTAGTAACTTAGTAAAATCAATACTACACAAGCACATTGATTCAGTAGTTCTTAAAACACCACCACATAGAGCGTTCAGCCTCATACCAAGTCATTAACGGACTTTCAGTGTCTTTTTCAGACAAGAAGACGACCATAAAGAACAGGATCAAACAGATGATGGATGTCTCTCGGGTAAGATGTCAAGATAGCAGTTAAAGGTCACTGCAGTGGTTGTGTCTTGGTAGCTCACCTGATATTGTGCACCACCTGTACTGAGGCAGCAGCCTGGATTTGATTCTTAACCTTCTGGCCATTTGTCTTTGCACCATTGTCTCTTTGTCTCTCTTCAGCTGTCTTGTCCTTAAGTAAAAGGCAAAATGCCCAAAATTATCTTAGAAATCTCAGTGTACTTGAAGACAAATGTGAAAAGTAATGCTTCAGTGTTAACCTGCTTCCACAGTAATTTGTTTCTTTTGTTCAAAATGTTGCAAACCAGATACAAACGACTCTCGCTGTTGTCGAAGAAGAGCGTGATCGCTTCATGACCAAACTGCTGAATGAAGAGAAGACCAGAAAGTCACTAGAAGGTATGTTGGTTGGTAATGTTAGTTTTGATGAAAAATTAAAGGTCTTTTGACAAATCTGCATAAACGTGGAGCCTGTGAACTTGAGTTTGTTCCTGCCTCGCTCCAAAACACACCCCTGTGTTTTTCAACAGAACAACATCAGGAGCTGGAGCATGCAATTGCAACCCTTAAAGGCGAGAAGGGCCATGTTGAAAACCAGTTCAAGATCCTCCAGCAGAAAAATGAAATCATGGTTGAAATGTATCAGCAGAAGGAAAACGCCTTGCAGCAGTAAGTGAAGCCCGAACATTATTACTTGGCGTTCTTCTTTTTTCAAGACACTGAAGAAAATCATTTCACTGTCCATGAATGTTAATAAGTTATGCTGTTTTTAGCATAATCCAGTCAAACATCTCAGGAATAACGTCATGCCTTTGAAATGGAAAAGATGTGTCCTTACTGTACTTTGAAGAAAGGTGCTTCTGTGGCTTCACAGGAGATTAACGAAGGAAGAGTTGGAGCGACGCAGCAAAGAGAATATGCTGTCTGAGGTGGGAGGAAAAGCTCTGGAGGCAGAGGAGCAGGTTAAAGTCTTAAGGCAACGCATTAATGAAATGGAGGAGCAGATGAAGAAGACTGAAGAAGTCTATAAAGAGCAGGTAGACTCTTGTTGAGCTTTATTTGTTTTTAATGATTAGCAAAAAAATCTTTTTAAAATTAGCATAAATTTCTTTTTTTCCTTTTTTTTTTTTAGATAAAAGAACAGGAAAACAAAACTCACTCAAACTGGGTATGTTGCACAGATTGCCATCATTTATTAATGTGTTCATTTGTTGCTATGCCGTGAATGAATATTTCAGCCTGTATGAAGATGAATAGTAAGACGAGGTGTTAAGATTCTACATGCACACTGATTCTCCCTCGTGTCTCCAGGTAAATGCTCGCAACGCTGAGCGAGCTCTGAATCAAGAGAAGCTCGAATGTTCAAAGCTCCGTGAAAAGTAAGAGTTGACAGAACTAGTAAAAATGTTAGTGTTTCCTGTCGCTGGAGCAGAAATTTGAGCAAAAATAACTACAATTGTAAATCGTTTGGATTGTAACTTTAAATTGTGTAACTTGATGGTGTTTCTTCAGGCTTTCAGCAGATTTATAAGTAAAGAAAATAACACTTACACTAACACCTAACACTTTTTTATATCCAACTTGTTTTCTTTCACTTGTCAACAGATTGGCTGTACTGACTTCCCAGCTTAACGAGCGCCGTGCTCCCCTCTTCAGACCAAACTCGGGACAACCTGCAGGCCCTCGCCAAGGTAAGCATACGTCGCCTGTTGTTGTCTTTCCATTGAGACAGCTCTCTTCCTACAGAGCTGAAGAAGAAGATGCTGTATCGTATCAAAATCCTGCAACTCTGCAAAATTTTGTTTCATCTAAATAATAAAGAGGTTGTTTTGGTACATTTGTTGTCCCAAAGTGCTTGACTTTATTAGAGATCCTGGCATGAGGACGTCTTCTTTGACAGATTGTAGTGTCTCGTCAGCCATTTGTTTTTCTTTAGTAAATGGATGGTTTGATTATAACAGGTGATTCATACGGGCCCTCTCCTGTGAGTGGGGGTGCACCATCCCCTCCGCTAATGATCGAGGGTCCCAGGCGCCCTCCCTCTGCCCCAGTGGGGCGAAGAATTGATCCGTATGGTGAGTCCCAGTGGATTCCTTCACCTGAGTTGGACAACATCCCTCTTCTTCAACCTTGTGTCCCTCAGTTTTTCTCTTCTTGTTCACCTGACTCCTTGTTCCTTTCAGATCTTACACCTTCTTGAGTTCTTCCTTTAATTTCTTTCTTCTAGTATGTCTTACATCCTGCATCTCTTCTTTTTTTGTGCGTTTTTTGCTTCTTGCTTTTGTTCTTTTAAGCCCCTAAAAACATCTCCTCAGTCAACTTCTCACTTTAAAAAACAGGGTCCTGATGAAGCTGATTAGCAGAACTTTTAAGTGTTTTAACTCTTAATAAAAAATGTTTGGACGTTTGTATCGCTCATCTTTGCGTCTGTTGTCATGAATTAAAGACAGTTCGATTTGAAACAGAGTTTTCTGGGGCTTTAAAGTCATGCAGAATGCTTTGCTCCTCTCAGATTGTCCTCGTGGAGTACAGATGTACAACATTTTCCCACAAAATAGTTTCCCCGTCGTTTCAATTGTGTCTTCCCTGGAGAAGTGCTGTAGTCTTGAAGGATTTCACTCTTCATGCTCTTCACTGGTTTTGTTTCCATCTCCCCTCAGGTCCACGGCCTCCATCAGACCCACATGGTCGGTACCCTGAAAACAAACACATCTCTGGGATGGGTATGTCTTCAGCAGTCTTTGTTCTTCAGAGTTCACCTTTGCTTTTAACCTTCTTCCAACACTGTGCCGTTCCTCCTCTTTCAGACATGATGGGCCCCCGTAGCTCTTCACCTGCCAACATGGATGGAACTGTAAGTCTTTTTCTATTCAGATAACTTGTCTTTTTTTAAACAATACCCTCTCTCCCTTTCCATCTGAAGACCTAGAGCTCCTACCTACATATCTGTTGTGTATGTCCTTGCTCTAAAACAGACACAAGCAGTAGATCCACAGATAAAAGCAGAGACACATGCTGAGGTCTCCACAGACAGTCCAGAGCCAGTGAGTATAAAGGCTGTCTAGTCCAGGTGTGAAGGTGTATGCAAGCTGGATTTGTAAGCTGGATTTGGATTTGGGAAGGGATTCAAGGCATTTTGCTTCACTGGGGCTGACGACACTTTTTGGGCTGAGTGTGTGGTTTCACAGCGTTGGATGAAGCAGAGTTTGTCTAAACTTCAGCTAAAATGTCCATAACAGCGTAAATAAATGTGTGTCAGAGTTCATGTTTGTGGAAATGTTCTCATTTTTCAACCAAATAATCGTGGTGTGTGGTTACTGGTCATGTGATTGTGCCCTGTCAAGAAGCACTTTTTGTTGGGACTAAATTTTAAGGTTTGTGGATGTCTTCACTGCATGACTAAAATCTTAATCCATCTATGCTCACTTACAGGCCCAACTAAAGTTCTGGTGACCCATGACTACTCCTCATCATCTACTGTTTCCTGTCTGTTTCAGGGCCCTGGATCCTTCCTAGCATCTCCAATCAGGGATTCACCAGGCCCCATGGTCCAAGGACCTCCACCTGGCCTGGGACCCCATGACCAGCTCCTCCCTCCTGGACCCCCACCTCCTGGCCGTCTGCCACCTCCTGGACCTTACAGACCTCCACCACCCGGTGTCTATCACCTCCCACCAGGTCCTCATGGTCCTCCTCCTCCACGTGGGCCATCACTTCCAGCCAATGGACACCCAGGTATGCCTCTGCCTGGACCGATGGGAGGAGAATTTGGACCTCGACCCACTAATGGACATGCGTTCCACCCCAGGCTAGGCCCTGGGGGTCCACTACCGCCACACATCCGTCCCCCTCCACCTCATCACTTTGGACCGATGCCCCTGCCACCTGGTGCGTTCTGCCCTTAGTTTTGTTTTCAACACATCATAAGTTTATGCTGCAAGTTCATGATTGTAATATGTTGTGCATGTTTAGGCCACAAGGGTGCAAGGCAGACTGAGGATGGTCTTGAGTGGAAGTAATTAAGACTTCATTATCCAAAACCAAAAATCTAGCCTAGCAGTAGCATTTTGCTAAGCATAACAGGTACAGCTGAAATTGACAGCAGAGATAAACAAGTTGGCCAATTTGTCTTTTTACAGTCTTTAGTGGTAAATTTTATCACTGAGCACTCTGGATGTTTTACAGCCTGTTTCGCTGTATGCCATCATTAATATTCCCCTTGTCGACTGTTCTGTTCAGGTGTCCGTGGACCTATGGGACCACGTCCACCCATCCCTCATGATATGCGCTTCCCAGTAACGCGTGACCACACCAGCCCACCAATGAACCTGCCTCCAGGTGTCCCTCCCCATCCCACGCCAGGTGATGCATACAGTCAGGCTCCACCCGATGCCCTTCAGAACTCAGCAGGAGATCACACTGGCGCCGGACAGGACCTGCATGTGAAGCAGGATGCCCCTCAGGACTCAGTGAGGCCAGCGATGGTCAAGCCTTAAAAAAACATGCCACCAGCAAAGGACTTGAACTTACTCCAAACTATCACGTTAACAACCCAGACCCAGTCCAACCATAGGTCATGATTATTTTCATATTGCAGTTATAAATTCAAAACTACAAAGGATGTTTATTAAAAAAAACATGGTCCTTAAATTAAAGCATCATCAATAATCATGTGTCTGAATAAATGAGTTAAGAGAGTTACCACTTTTCTAAACAGCTTATTGTGCAATAATATTTCATTATAAGCCAGAGGATTTTCATTTTTGTTGATCTTTTAAAAAATACACATAAGACAATGATTTTTAAGGGGCAAATTTTTATTGTCATTTCCTGTGGAAATTATTTTTTAAAAAGGAGGGAGGTTCAGTGTCTAGCATTTCAGGAATACCATAATTTTCCCAAAGTTGTTGCTTCAGAGTGAACTGTAAAGCAAATGTAATTTGATGGCCAGATGTATAACTTATTTTACTATGTTGGTAGGACTTTTAATAATAAAGAATGTAAAAGCTGTTGGTGTTATGTTATGAACTGGGTACCGTTCTCTTCCCGTGGATGTATTTTATAGTCAAATTTTTTTTATGTCTTAAAACCTTTGTTTTATTTGTTAAAAAAAAACAAATTAATTGAAATAAAATAAGGCATACATCTGTGCTGCTGCTGAGACAGAAACATTAAGTTCTCTTCATGATCCCTAAAAGTCAGTTTAATAGCAGGCCAGAAATTGCTTGGCCTGCTAATGAATCATGTTTTTATTTAGATGGTATGGCATACATCAGATTGAGAAATAAGGTAACTTTGTGCGCACATGGAAAACACAAGTCGTAGCTCCTTTTGAAGAGGCTTGTTTAAATCCTTGAATGCATATTTACAAGTTAATGTACTATAGGAGTGATACTCTAGTCTTCAGTAGACCAATATACCAGTTTAGTAACAAATTAGTTCAAGGGCTTACTATTTGCATATATCACATGCTATTTATGCAAATAACACAAGTCTGTTTACTATATGAGGCGCTGGATGAAATTACCCACCAAACTGCTTAATTTGTAGTTTATTAGAAATTAAAAGCATTGTAAATGTTTGATACAGTTTCCCTCAGTCTGTCTTCAAAAACTAAAACACTCCACAGTCCTACCACATCATAGTGCTTCATACATACACACAGCAACTGTATATTCATCAGTTAGTGTATCTTACAGTTAATTTACAGTCCTGGATATTGTGACATTACAAAAATAAAATCTAAAATCAAACATTACAATGCAGATGTTTTAGTGAAGAGGAATACCTGCGAAATCAGGATGGAAACATAAAGTTACATGCAACTTCAGTTTTAAAAAAGCCCTTTATAACAGGGTGACGTGAAATTTCAAAAATGAAAGCAAATTGGTTTTCAGAGAAAGGCGATTCTTAAAAAGTCAGTCCAGGAGCGCAGTTCCTGTCCTTATACTCCCACTAAAGATGCATCCTCTCAACATGTAAGCACTGGACAAATAGAACCGTATACATGAAACATCTGACCTGCAAAGTAACACTAGATTAAAAACACTTCCTGGTAGGTGACATACTTCCATACTTCTGCATTTCTGCTTGCTTTAAAAAAAAAACAAACAAAAAAACAAAACAGTATTTAACATCTGGGCTGTGACCAAATGCTCACATTGAATACAGGATACACATCCACAGAATGCTGCATCCAGCTTACTGTTTGTGCATTGATAAAACCCTATGAAACCATATTTAAACAAACCAAAACCAATACATACTGAAGCATAAACACTGACATGAGGACTGTCAGAATTATGAGGACATTTAAAATAATCTGGCTGTTAAATCAAACCTGTGAAATATTCTGATAATTCTGCCAATAAACAAAAATATATAAAATAAAACATAACTGCACCACTTAAAATTATGAATGCCACTAATGAACTGAATACTGTCTTTGATGAAACACCAAACCATTACAGAGTCTGAGTGCGCCACCAGGACAACTGGACTTTTTCGTGTTTAATATAGTTGTAATTATATGTGATTATAAACATTTAACAGTTTCCATTTCATGAGATCTGTAATATAAAAAACAGCTCTTGAATTTAAGGTTTTGTAAGCACTAACCCTACTAAAAGTTAGAAGATGTCCAACATAACAGCAGAGAGGCCTCTGATTGGCTGGACTCCTGCCATCACATAAAACCTGGTAAATCAGAGAGTCTGCTGCTTTAAATCCGATGCAATAGTCAATGTTTTTATATTAATTATTAAAGTCAAATGACAAAATGCAATGACAAACCCAACCCTACAGCTAGCTGATAGCTAGCTACTGAGCATGATGGAGAATTCAGCAGCTCAAGAGTCAGATGCTTCCATCAGATGTTGGTGGAGACCAAAACAGAGCTAAAACACAATTAAAAATGTTTGGCTTACATTCATCAGGTGGACACAAACACAACTCAAAATATCTGCAAATGTTGCTTTGCATCTTCTGGTTGAATAAGCAGAAAATTCACCTTATCAAATGAAAGGTTGTGTATGTCAGTGATGTGCTTACAAGTTGTATCTGCTGCCCCCAAGTGGTGGGAAAAAACAGTTCATGCAGGTTAACATTAAAGAAAACACAAAATGGAAACTGAACGTTAAAGCAGAAAACAAACTGTGGCATAGTACTGTTTATGATAGGCAGACACAAAAGTGAAAATGTTTTTAGTAAAAGTTTCATTTAATAGCCTTTTGAAAACTAAATCAGTTTTTAACTCAGTTAATAATTTAAGCAGATTGAATTTTTAATTAATGAATCTAATCCAATCTCATTTATTGTTATTTTAATGTTATTAACCAGTTTTGTAACGGCTCTTTTTAAATATACTGATTTCAATGATAATAATTAAACACTATAAAAGTCTAATTATGGCACTCTCCAAACTCCTTAAACCATTCTGCACCATGAGAGTGGAGTTGAGGGACTTTTGGTGGCTTGATAGAGCAAACAGCGTTGCTCTTTGCATGTTATTTATTCAGAGAATGACTGCAAACACTACTGTGACTTCACCAACAAGCCCACTGAGGCTGCTTTTAATGTTTTGCTAAATTCAACTTGAGAGTCCGAAGTCCAACAGCAGAAACATATCCTAGCACGTCAAACTCCATTAAGCACCTGCAATAACTCACATCGTGTTTGTTTGCCAAAAATCAGTGAGCTAAGGAAGACTGATGAGATGAGAGGGTTTACCTGTTTTAACATAACTGTACTGAAAAATGAAATCCCTGTGTCTCTAGGCAAATCAAACTTATTTTAAGGGCGAGGAGGGTTTCCTTAAACAGAAGTTAAAATCAAAGACTACAAAAATGTAAAACTAATGTGGCAGCCTGAGCTGATGTGACTGTTTGGCTCAGTTCCCTTTATTTCTTTATATACCTATGGAAAAAAAGAAGACTACAACCTTGATTTGGTATTGCTGGATGTGATGAGGTGGAACACCACATGTTGCTCGATGCAGATGTAAGAGATAAAACGAGGTGGTTCAAAGTTCGAGTTGTGCTCAGACTTAGCTGTCCTTATGTAAGGTCTGATGAAGATGGAGATAGAGTTGTTTCTTTGTTAGAAGCTGCAATTTCTTCCTCTTGAAGTCCGTGGGCTTCTTGTACCTGGATTTCAAAAAGATAAATGTACATACTTCATGTTTCAAAAGACAACAAATCCCTCATATCATTTACACTAAGATACGTTGTCAGTAGACTCACAGTTCGATTACGATGGGGCCGGGTTTGATCTCGTCCATTTCCATGAAGGCAAAACATTTTGTGCTGGTGAACCTTTTTTTAGGTTTGTAGTGCTTGAATTCAAAGAAGATAGCTGCTCCTGGAAGAACGTACAACAGGTTTAACAATAAAACCAAAAATTTGTCTCTAAATGCTTTTCGATTTCTTATCCGTAGCACTCAGCCCCAAAACAACTGGTTTGTACAACATGTTGTCCAACCATGTCAGAAGGCAAAAAAAGTGTTAAAGACTGCTATGAAAAGGTACACTGAAAGGTTTTTCATTGGCTCTGTTTACAATAAGAAAACTGTTATTAACCCACTGGAGTCACGGGACGCGCCGGCGCTTCTTTATCGCACAACCAACTTAACAAACCATTTTATACCTTAGAATGCAAATACAAATTGTAAATTTCAAAAAATTATTTACAAATTTAGCAAACAACAAGTTATTTACAACTATTTACCTTAAAACGCAGTTAATGCCTCAGGCGTTTTTTATACAGCTATTTACAATTATTTACAACACAATCAGTTGTCACAATAAAATGCACCACAAATTATTTATAAAACTTAAAACTTATTTAGATTATTTATTTATATTATTTCTAAAACTCGCACCAAACACGCAGCAAATGACAATGTTCAGGAAAAAGCATTGTGTATATTGTTTATCATAACTCGGGTTTTACTTGACATATTACAAAATTGAAAAACTTGTATATAGCTTGAAGCCCCCACTTTTGACGCAAATTAAAACAGAGACTCAGCAAGGCTGCGTCTTGCAGCTACGTCATCTTAAATGGGTCAAGTGATAAAGACACGCCGGCACGTCCCTCAACTCCAGTGGGTTAAGAGTTATAAAGTAATATTGGTAATGCTGTTATATTTATAGCAGGTCACTTGGGATAAATTGCCAGGTATTACCTTTAGGTAATTTCTCCACATGTCTCTGGATTTCCACATCCACACTGAAGTGGATGTAGGTGTCTTCCTTCCTGGTTGCCACAGGTGTGTCCTGCACTGGGTTCAAGTCAACACCATTCAAATCTATAGGCAGAGAAACACTCTCTTGATTTGGCACAATGGGCATTTTATATAATGGGAGAGCAGAGGTATAAGTGCAGCAGATAAAAGGGGTGTGGCTGTCAGTTGAGTGGAGGTCAGTGGAGGTCTTCACCAAACTGTTCATGTCACACATTTTAAATCTGTGAAATGGAAAGCGATCTTTACCTTTGACACTAATGGTCATGTAAGGATCAATACACTGCCCGGCATCCTTCAGCCCAATTTTTTCAATCTTTATAGTAAGAAGGGACATCCCAGGCTCTGAGGGTAACCGTGGCAACAATGTACCTGTGGAGGACAAAGGTTACACACATTAGCAGGTACCATAACAACAGGTGGCGCCTGGGACTTAACATTAGCAAACAGCCACAAGATGTTTTTTTAAAACCAGATTGAAAGATTGAAGATTGAAAATTAAAAAGTTAGTTTCTGTTCTGCTGGCTTTCAGTTCTCAATGTATTTTCCAATAGAGAGTTTCTTTTATTCGTCTCCACGACAATTTAAACTATGATAATTTCTCACCATATATTAAAGCTGCATTAATTTGTTTTTGGGACATTTAAAACTCAACACTGACATACTATTACCTCATGAAGTTATGTCAAATTTGTCAGCCTATACCTATAGCCAATAGTTACTCTCCTTTTGGCTCTGTTTTTGGTCTCCACCATCTCCTGACGGAAACATATGGCACATTAACCTTGCTGGTTAATGTGCAGCACTGGTGCAGCATCCAAACCTCATTGGAACTGCTGAAAGCTAACAGAGTAATGGTGAGTTTGAAGGTTCATTATTGACCTTGGAAACAGCAGTTTGAATGAAGGTATAAGTGCAGATGTAGCAGTTTGAAAATAACTATTATTATAAAATAATAGCTCTTAGCAAGAATGGTTGATAGTTGAATAGTATATATGCAATTCATACAATGTTTCTGAAAGACCAATACAAGAAATTCTCCATGGAAAAACTGTGTTGTTTGTGAAACAGAGGTGGAGCGTAAGGAAATCTGCTGAAAAAAAAATGGAAAATCAAAATATTAAAAGGTATCTAAATCTAAATACTTTTACTCTTCAGTCAAAAAAGAAGAAGAATCCAAGTTTAAAGTTAACCATAAATGACACGATTTAATTCACATTTTCGACAGTCCAGCCACAAGTTGTGTCTGTCATGCTGTGACGACAAATTCGTTGAGGCAGCCGTACCTTGCGAAGCTGCAAATGAAGCAGGCGGGAATGAGCGATGAAGCCATGCACAGCACCGACAGAGAGAACAAAAAGACACGGTCAAACGGCCCTCCGAAGACAGGAACAACGTGACAACATGACAAATCAGAGATCCCAAACAGCGGGTGCGTTTGATGAATTGTTATCGACGGGTGCACAGTACCAGGGGCTCGAGGGGGGAAAGTCTCTGTAGAACCTGCTCCGGCTGCAGCATCCTCCTCCTCCTCCTCCAGTTCCAGGTTCTCCTCTTCACCGGGAGCGAGGATTTTCCTGACAGAGAGAAGTGGCATGTTTGATCACTTTATCTACAGGTCAGATAAAAGTATTCCGGTGAGGAAGTCAAGCCACGGCAGCAGAGAGAGTGAGAGCAGCACTTACTATTCTTTTCAGCTCGTGATCACCTAAAATGTACACACTGTCACAGGCTGAGACCTAAGTTCAACTCAACTGTCTTTTATTCATGTTTTATTAGAAAGAAGGCGGCGTGAAATAATGCAGTAAATCACAAGAACTCCCTCAGGTGGTTATCTATGACCGTGACTGATTTATGATGTGAGAAGATGGAAACAGAGCAAGTAAGTCACAGTAAGTAACTCACGTCAAAATCTTCACAATATATCAGAGAGTAAGACAAGACACTCTATCATGCAAGCATGTAAAATATGCAACACGGGCCGTACACATGATCAGAAATCTGTCCAGATGCCTGAAAGTGTACTGTAAACAAGCTCACATACAAGATGCTGCATCGATTCATTATTTAATTATGATTTTTGAGAGCTGGAGACGATTTTGACACACATGCTGATCCCAAGTTAGCGCATAAACTTTAATGCTCCTGCAGGTTATACCGTGAAATATAATCCTCAAAACAGCAGTAATGTGAGATATTTAATGATGTATACTTACCTTAAGGGCACTGGCTGGACATCAAAGGGAAACTCTTTGTTGTAGGTCAGTATATTTTGAATTACTGTTGACAAAAGGATAAAGTTGAGCTGTGAATAGATCAGAAGACCCAACCGTAACAGGAGTATTGACAGGTTAATGAAATGAATTCCCAGTCTGGACACTCACTGGTTTCCAGTTTCTTCAGCTCTTCCAACTTGAACTCCTCCTTTGACTGTGTGCACTCCAGAAGAGCAGAAAAACTGATATTTTTTTGGACTTTACATATGGGAAAATGTGTCCGTTTTTTTTTTTTGCCAAATAATAACATCAAATACAACTTCAATAAAATAAACTGTTTTGTTTGTTCGAAAAAGAATAACATGTTTGCTGTGAATGAATCAGTGTCAGCTTCAATGCAAAGCCATCAAGATCTAAGAAAAACATTTAAAGTTCACATAAGATTTCCTTCCATCTCATCTTTAACAGGGAGGCTGACAAAGGCTACAAATTTCAACAAAGTATGGCATACTGGAAAAAAGTGTGTGTGGCATGTTATAAAAATTACTGTTTGCACTTATGACTTCAATATTTTACTTATTGATCTTCACAAATGTTTTTAGTTGACTGTAATTGTCATCCCTTTAACTGTACCGACTCAGCCAACATACCTGCAAACTGGCACTTCTCATCTCCAGGCATGTTGCAATCTTTCCTAAAGTTTTCTAAAAAGAAAACAAAGCAAGGAAGAATAAAATCACGTTAATTTATGCAAAATGCCTAACTTTTTCTGTGCAGAGGTTAAACGGGGATGTAATGATTACCTTCTGCTCCTCTGTGAAGTCTGACGAATTTGTTGACTGGACCTCTTTCTGCAGCTGTCTCGCCAGACTAAAACACACAGAAGTGCGTTAATGCTCTGCAGTAAAACTCGTAACGTGCGGTGGCTAAATTATGCAGGTCTGCGCCCCCTTGTGGTAAAGAAATGAGACATCAGAGGATCGAGAATCTGAATTATTAGTGCAGTTTCAGATAAAACATTAATTAGCTGACAACGCAGATCACATCCTTACCAGTGTGTGAAGACACTGTTATTGTCTGAAAACAGGACACATTCCTCACTGGACAGATGAAAACCCACCCTTAACAATGAGAGGGTGTGGCTGACTATTTCTCAATACTCTTGAGGAATACTGGCCCATTTCTGCACTCCATGACACATAATGAAACACACTCCACACAACTCGGGATGATTTTTTTTCCCACCCCGATGAGGCTTATGAAAGGACTCTCCCTCAACTCAAACTGGTGGCTGGTGGCTGAGTCTGGGATGCAACATGCACACAGCGACTCTGCTCTCTCCGCAGCAACTGCCACATCACGTCATGGATGGGTAGGGTTTGTTTACTGCTGCTGAGAGCCGACTGACAGCTCCGAGGCTCTAACTTCTTGTGAAGCAACGTGCACCCGCCGTCTCCAACATGCTGTCCCCCCCCTCCCCGACCCCCGACCCTCCACAGCTACCAGGACAGATGGATTCAAAAAAGGAGATGAAAAGAAGCATGTCGCTCCGCGCTGCGCTGAGCTCGGGATAAACCAGCTGGGTGGAGAGGACACACCACACATGTTGAATGCAACTTACATTTGGTACTCGTCTATAGCCTCCACTAATTGTCCCCACGAGTCAAAGTCTGTGCCTTTCTTAAAACTGGCGTGCCATTTCTGTATAGTCTTGTTGACATCAGACATGTTGGCAGGGCGGATACTCGCGGCGCTCTCAGGGCAGCATAGCCGAGGAGGAGATTCATCTACGAGGCTTCAGCGGCAGCAGCGGCGGCGGCGGTGGCGGCGACGTCGTCAGCCCGGTTATCTGCTACCCAGACGCACACAGACAGACCAGTGACAACCCGACCAAGCCCTTTCTGTCTGCTCACCCTAATATCGCATCCGCAACAGAAAGGAAGTCCCGCCCGGGTCTCGGGGTGCGCGCGTTTTGGTACACCGGGTCGCACGAGTGAACGGCAACAGGATGCCTGTAGTGTAAACGTGTTGAGGGCAGTAACACGCCGCGGCGGAAATAAAGGGTCAAGTGGTATTTAAATTAAAGGGGCAGTCTGTTTTTTTAAAGACTGTATAAATCAGCAACAGTTTATATGCTGTATATTCTCAGTAAAATGTAGACTAAAATGTAGACTAATTTAATATCAGTAAAAGTGACTGCATTTACTCAAGGCGCCTATTTAAGTACAGTTATGAGGTACAGTACTTTCCATGAGTATTTTTATTTTTCACTGCCTCTGCACCACTACATTTATTGTCCTGCATAATATTACTAATAAATTATGAGAGTATTCAGGTGACATATTATCTGAATACTCCCTTCATCACTAATTTATTATTACTCGTTTCATAACGTTTAACGACAAGTGTTATTTTTTACTTTTACGTTTATTGCTAAATGTAATTAAATTACAGAATAACAACGTGTCTTTTCATTATTATATATCACATTATAAATATATCATTAATAGCCTAATGTAGTTTTTCTCTAGTGTAAACAGAAGTGTTAAACGAACTGTCACTCAAATTGAGGTCAATAGCAGGTTCCACTGCTGCGATCTAAATATTTGTCATGGGTTTGTGTTTTCACTTTAACAAGACAAATATGTAAAGGTGATTTTATGACATTAAAATTAACCTAAAAAGAAAACTATCCAGAAGTGTTGGTTTCAATGGCAACGACCACACCAACTCACACGCCTTTATTTTGAAAACAAACCGATCGTTTTCCGGTTTTACCCTGTCAATCTCCATCTTGACACCGCGCTAGTACGTTAGCTATGGACGGAGGAACAACACAGCAAGTGATGTGTTTCAGCTCTAGTTAGCCGCCGACACAATGAGATAAGATGGAAACTGTAACGACGGATGCGTCTGCGGCTGAGGAGGACGAATGTTCAGACTCAGAGGTTTTATGTTTGATGAGAGTCGGCAGAAATTCAGACTGGCTCCGTCTGTTCGGAAGCACCGAGGTGCAGTTTGCTAATGCTAGCTAACCAGCTACATTTACCTTAAACTATTCCTAAAACGTGCTGCTCAAGTTCACAAAATATATTTTAAATTCATGTTTTGTTTTGTTTTGTTTAGTTTTCTTTAACTTGTCCTTATGTTTTCATGAACTAACAGAGCTGCACAGTAGCTGGCTAAGAGTTGACATGTTTGGGTTTTTTATTATTATTATTATTATTATTTTGACTGTCCAGGTCACCATTGGACGTGGTGTGGATGTAACCTACCAGCTGTTGTCTCCAACTTGTCCCCTGATGATCTCCAGGCTGCACTGTACTTTCAAACAAAGAGAAGATGGCCAGTGGACTGTGACAGACAAGAAGGTTTCTGATTTACCCAATTCTGACTGCTAGACTAGACTTTAAAAAATAAAAAAAGAAAGACCTTGAATATTTATGTTGTGTGTTTCTGTGTGATATTGTAGACAGAAACTCTGTAATTCAGCATGTTAGAAAATCTTGCTCTTCCCTCAAAATATATGAGACCCTGGATGTTTATTTGCAGGTTTGCTATATTATCTCCATATTTGATGATAGAGTGTTTACACCGTAAGTTTCCCTCATGAGAAACGTTGTCAATACATAAGGTATAATTCATCAGCCTCATAGGCTCATTAAAAGAAAATTTTATATGAAACGTTAAAAAGACAACAACATGATGCTTTTTTTCCACATGAAACCATCAGTATTGAATCTTTGCCACCTGTCACCGCGACCTCTGAAGACATATAACCTAAGCAGAGATCAGCTTGTTTCATGTTTGTAATATTCAGTAAACAGCAATAAACACATGGTAACAATAACAATCTTTTGTCCTTTAAACCAGGATTTTGTGCTAAGTCAGTTTTGTCTGGGTCATTGGCTGTTATGTGCAGTGAGTTTAAAGGAGGGCTTCTTTCTGTTGAAAGTGAACATCTCTCACTCAGTGCTCATGCAACTGCAGTTTATAAACTTAAAAGAATCATAATTAAGTGTAACTTGAGCAATCATAATACATTGATGGACATTCCACCAGTTAGTCTGAACTGAACTAAAGGGCTTTCTCAAAGCATAAATGTTCCCTCATATGATATACAGTTGTGCCTGATAAAGTGTGCATTTCTCGTACTCTTTGTATATGAATGTTATATCCAACTGCCTCTGAAAACGACATTGTTGCTTTTTTTTTTATCCCCTCAGAGTCTCAATGGTGTGTGGGTAAATGGAAATCGCATACCTGCTGAAGAAGCCCATCAGCTGAGGCTTGGAGATTCCATACAGCTTGGGGTTCCTGTAATTGGAACCAAAGTGGAATTTGACTATATCCTCGTTCAGCGGACCCTCAAAGACATTAAACCGTTTCTGGCAAAGGGACATAGAGACGTTGCTAAAGCAGCCCATGTTTTCAAGAAGCCCAAGCGAAAGTTGACCGTGGAAGAAGTCGAGCCGTCTACCTCAAAGCCCAAGCTTTATCGCTGCTCTTCGGCAGACAAGTCGTTTGCAAAGCCCTGCCCTCTGTCGCCAGTGAAACGCCAGCAGAGGCTCAGTCACAGCCAGCCAGCGGAAACTGGAACCAGCAGTGTCCAGGAGGTGGACCAGCCGTCAGATGGCTCCAGCACTCTGTGTGACATGGACAACCTGCAGATGTGAGCCTCAGTTTGTACCTCTCATATATTAACATTATATTTGAGTCAAAGAGCCAAATATCAGTTTTTGTGAAAGATACATCCATCACAATCTTATAAAACCCCATCAGGTCATTTGACATCCCAAAGGTATGTTCAGATTCCTTAAAGACTTTTCTGTATATCTGAATCACAAAGTATCCTAGAACAACAACCAACAGTTATTTTCAATTTTAAGTAATCTGTAGGTTTTTTGTTTTTTTTTAGGAATTGTTTAGTCTATAAAATATTTTTAAAAAGGCCTAAAATTATTGTAATATAAAACATCCAAACAGTTTTGAAGCTGTAACCAATGAATGTTTGACTTTTTTGATGAATGACTTGAGCAGTTGGATTTTGAACTAAATAGTCGCTAATTGATTTTGTGACTCATTTCATAATCCAGTCCAAGATAAGAGCACAAAACGCATCTCTTTGCTTGCGTTGTACACTACACATATAACATATTAGCATTTAGAAAATTAAATAATAATGAAAAATGATATTGATATACTATGTAAGTCCATACACCTGAGAAAGCCTTTCATGTTGTACAAACATTTTTTTTGTCTGAAAAGTAGTGTTGTTAAGTTAGAGCTACAAACATGTCCTGAGTTACATCCAGAGAGTTAAATGTACTCTCTTTTGTCATAAATATTTTTATTTTTTTTTCCTTTTATTTATGTTTGCAGGTACAGCCAGAACATCCTGATGCTGAAGGAGCAGGTGGACGACACCCAGAGACAGGTGGCCTCGCTGGGTGGAGAGCCTCAGAGGGCTGATCCACTCAGAGAGGAGCAGGTCAGGGAGCTGCAGGGTCAGCTGGAGGCGCTCAGAGCCAAGATGCACCGCATGGAGACGTTAAAAAAGTCCTTCAGTGAAACTAAAAGACAGCTGGAGGTGAGAGATATTTTAGTAGCTCCTGTCATTCTGGACTACGCATCACCTGCAATTGCAGTGTGCAGAACTGAAAATAGAGCCTTTCTGTGCATCATATTTACCCCTGAACTGGCAATAGTCGGTTTCCTTTTCCCTTTAATGTGTGATCATGAAGTAGCTGTTGATTGCTTTTGCTGTGCAGTTCTGCAGCCACCGGGCACTAAATCCACTGGGAAAATGAAGGCTGACTGGCATCATTTCTATCTCCATGTCTCCATTATAGACTAAATGGATGATTAAGCTCATGCTTTTGGCTGATGTTGTTAGTAGTTGCTACTCAAAAGAAAACAGAAAGCACCAACTCTAATCCCACTTGGAAACGCTGTGGGGATGATTGTCTGCCTCCACTTACTGATGATTAAAGCTAACTATTTTAGATCTTACAGAAACAAAATACTCCCTTTAATGAAAGTGAATATTTTTGTGTGCTTAGGCACAGAAAACAAAGCAACAAGAGGATCTTATGAAAAAACAGTTGGAAGAAGCCTTACAAGAGGTATGTATCATAAAATGGCAACTTTTGTTACACCGCAAATACAAGCTAGCAGACACAGAATTAAGTGCCAATATGTGATGTATAAACACATTAAAACTTTGTGCTCTTACATGCATTATACTATTTTAGTATACTATATTTTTGAAATCAGTCTTCAGTTTGTCAGTTAATTTTAACTTGTTTTCAATGTCCTTAGCAAAAGAAAGTAATAGATGAGCTGGCCCTTTCCCGGCAAGCCTTTGAAGAGATTCTCTTGGCCAAAAACAAAGAACTGGAAGTGACAAAGGTATGACTATTACACGTTTTGTGTGTTTTTTTTGTTTGTTTGTTTGTTTGTTTCTGTGTAGTCTGGCATGGCGTCAGCAATGCCTCATTTATTTATTTATGCAGGAGGAGAAAGAAAAGGCAAGAGCCCAAAAAGAGGAAGTAGTCACACAAGTGACTGAAGTTCTGGAAAACGAGCTTCAGTGCATCATCTGCTCCGAGCTCTTCATTGAGGTAGGATTAAGAATCAGTTTAACCTTTTCTGTTCTCATCTGCTGTATTTTTCTGTGAGCATGAACAGTGTACAGTGAAAGTAAGTTTTTATTCTGCATTGATATCATCTCCAGGCAGTCATTCTGAACTGCGCTCACAGCTTCTGCTGTCACTGCATTAAGCAGTGGCGCAAAAAGAAAGACGAGTGTCCCATCTGCAGACAGGCCATTCAGTCCCAGACCCGCTGCCTGGCCCTGGACAACTGCATCAACAGCATGGTGGAAAATCTGAGCCTGGACATGAAGGCGAGGCGGCAGACGCTCATCTCTGAGAGGAAAGGTGAGAGGTGCGTCACCATTAATCTCACTTGTATCCTACAGTTAATAACAAGATGTCAGAGAAGCAGAGAAGCAAGTTTTTTACGTCATTGTTAAAGAGAATCGTGAACAGGATGTATAACTGAAAGACAGAAAACAAACAGACAGAGTTAATGGAGGCGAGGTATTGTGTCATACATTAAAAGAATATGTTTATTTACCATCACAATTTTTACAGCAAAGAAAAATATGCATCATGCAAACTGCTCATAGTAAGTTTTCCTTGTTTCAGAGAAGCAAGCTTGTGACCAAGATGTCATCTGCTCAGGTCAGTGGACAACCTTGAAATGTCTCGGGGATGTCGTACACTTAGTGTGGCAACAGATAAGAGTCTGTTTGATCGTTCAGCAGGGGGAGGTTCAGTGATACATCATGCTTTTGGGGTGGTGAATGCTTTATTTTCAAACATGGAACGTACAGTGAAGACTGCGTGAAATTGCTCTGTTGTTGCCTCTTGGGTTTGTTTTTTTGTCACATTGATGGCCCATACACTAGCATGCAGGTCCGCATTTATCAGATCAATTGACTGGAGACCCTGACATGTCTGGGTGAGATCAGTGACTGATGTGGTGAAGCTGCTCAGAGGTTCTGAAGCAGTAAAATAAAGGTGGTTTAGCCTTTCTCAGCTTAATGGACGGATGTGCTTGTTGCTGGAGTGAGGGAAGAAGGGGTGGATGTAGCAGAGTGTGGTAGTGCAGTGAAAATTTCAAACACAAGGTGGCAGAATAATGAGACTAACTCATGTCTTTTGTATGATGATGATGTTTTAGAAATGGCAAAATAAAAATAATAATAACTTTATTTATATAGCACTTTTCAAAAACCAAGTTTCCAAAGTACTTAACAACAATATCACATAAAAGCAAGTCTGTAAAAGTGTGTTTTGACAAGTGGCTGGCTCATAGGGGGTCAGAAACTCTGTTATATAACTTGGAGCCAGACCCAAATGTGCTTGAAAAGTGATCAGTAAAAGCTTAAAATCAATTCTAAAACTGGCAGCCAGTGGAGGGAGGCTAGGACGGGAGTGATGTGATGTCATCCGGCTGCGTTCTGAAGTAGCTGGAGGCGTGAGAGGGACTTGAGGGAGAAGCTCGACAGAAGAGAGTTGCAGTAGTCTAACCTGTACGTGTAGTCTGACATGGCCGTGTAGCATTGAAAGACAGCTTAAACTCAGCCTAATTTCTCCAGATAAACACATATGCGAGAATAAACATATGTGCTGCAGTTAGCAAATATATTTAAGCTTATCAGCAGAAAAGAGTCCCCAGTAAATACACTTGCTACTTGTCTGTGATATATGCTCAGGAAATCTCTAAGCCTTTTTCTGTGTTAGCCACAGACGGATTATGGAAGTCAAAAACTTTTGAGAGACCAAATAACTCATTGTTGGTTTTAATCTCCTCATGTCTGGAATTGCCTCAGCCTTTTTTCTTGTCATGTGACGCTGCTGCTCTTTCAAATCTGTTTTCCAGCAGCTGCCTCCGCTCAGGTGATGGTGATCGATGATGACGACAGCAGCAGGAGCAGCAGCAGCAGCAGCAGCGGCAGTGACAGTGACAGTGACAGTGACGGCAGCATGGTGTCCATAGACAGTAGTCTCAGCTCTGTGGTCTCCGTGGACACAGACAGTAGCATCCAGTTGAACTCCAGCCCGCCCTACAGTGGTTACTCTGATGAAAGTGTTGATGAGTTTGAGGATTAGCACGGGCTGCGTCACAAAGTGGACTTTTCAGTGTTGTTCAAGATGGCGCACAAGGGTTTTTCTTTTTTTCTAAAATGATTGTTTGTGTTTATTTTCAATAAGAGGAATAAAGTGTCTTCCTATGCATTATACTTGCATCATCCTTGCCTTTGTGTTGCGATGCACACTGTGTCCAAGCATTGGTTCATTACAGTTCTAAGAAACTGGTAAATCTTATGAAATCACCAGCCTCATCAACTACAAATAGTAAAGGTGTTCTTTGTTGATGCCAGACTTCCTAAGTTGTGACACTTGGTTGAAAGCCTTTTATCAAAGAGACAAAGAATAACAGACAAAAAACAAATGGCAGACAGGGACTGACTGGCGTTTTAGTTTCCAGCCATGTGGTGGTGTTAGAAATGGTCCACCACTTTGCTCCAGACTGAAATATCACAGGAAGCATCAGGTGAATGAAGATGAAATTTTGCACGAACACTCATGGCACTCAGAGGATGAAGCCAAATCACTCTGGTGATAGTGAGTCAAAGTTGATGATGATGATGGTGATCGTAGTGCAAAACACCAAACATGACTGCACTGGTGAGACTCAGAGGAAACAGATACATATTGTTGAATGATTGTTCACGCCGACTGGATACGCTGTGGCAATCTGCTGTCAACGAGAATAGCCATATTCTGTGTTTTTGCTCAGGAAAAAGTAGCCCATTGTAGAGCTGTTATTTTTTCTTTCATTGTTGTTTTATGTTCATTCAGCAAGGCCCTACTTCCTATTCATCCACATGCCCAGATGGGTGTTGCCTCGCTTGGCACACAAGCTGTGTAGTGCTTTGTGAAAAAAGGGAAGAGCATTAATCACTCCCATGGGCAACACTCCAGAGTTTACATCACATCTTGCTGGTCCTGACTTACATAAACAAGTAACTGAATGCTTTCACCTCATGAGATGATGTTGGAAATGTTTGTTGGACTCATTATATATATACTGCATATATATACATATTACTCACAGGTATGAATCCAAATAATTTTTGACAGATGCATTATGCCAGTGCAATGAATTGCCAGTCTGATAACAACTGAACCTGGGTAGTTCAAGTTTATTGCAGATTCAGGGATACCCAAAGCCATGATTCATCCCACAATGACTCTACCCAGAGTACACACAGCAGCACACAGAGGGAGGTTGCCTCCTGTTCTGTGGATGACTGATGTCACGCCAGTCCATTAAAGCCAGAGTACGAAGGAAGCGTGTGTCTGTCAGGACGTATTACACAAGGACGACAGTGATGGACTGCCTCGGGGCTACAGTTGGAGCCTCTCATTCCTCCGTCCAACCCTCCCTCTCACTCTTGGAGCAACCTTATGAGGCCACTAACTGCCACCTCTCTCTCTCTGTCTTTCTTTGTCTTTCTCTCTCTCCCTCCCTCCCTCCCTCTCTCTCTCTTCCTCCATCCACGTGTGGTCATGTGAACATGTTGCCCAATTATGTAACTCTGCAGCTATCAATCATATCAGTCATGTTTTCGTGCTAAAATGACAAAAATTCGCCAGTTCTAGCTTCTCAAATGTGCAGACTTCATACTTTTCTATTTTTATATTAAACTAAACCAAATATCTTTGGGTTTTGGACTGCTGGTTGGGCAAAACGGGCGATTTAAATACATCACTTTAGGTTTTCTGAAGTCTGATATTTTATAAACAAACACAGGGAGAAATTTAAAAATTTTATTTGTCAGTGAGGCTTTTCAGATTTGGTTGGAACATGAGGAAAACCATATTTACTACATATTTGCTTCTGCCCATGTTATTCACAAAAAGCAGGTTTCTCTTAAACTGGTATTTACTGATTCCTAACCTATATGGTAGTAGTGTACCTGCTTTGTGTTGTTGTTTGTAAGAAGGGATGGATTCACTCCAGTATGCTCTTATCCAAAAGGCCCATGGTCCGTCTCTGTGGTCCATCTGCCAGTTTTCCACAATCCAAATGTTCTTCACAGCATGATCAGGCTGAACACTGCAGCAGCTCCAGCACTCAGCCTCCTGTACCCTGATGTCACACAGAACCATAAACACACTCGTTCAGTTCATATCAACATTCTCCTTTTATGCTGAACTGTTAATCTATTACTGTAATTCTATAATTATTAGCACTGTGCAGTCTCATATGGAGGCATTATGTGATTAATAGATAGCATCGCTTTTACAGTCTTTGTAATCAGTAGTGAATGTCATGAACTGGTGTTTGCAAAATACTGTTCTTGTGTTTATAGTATATATCAGTCAAATCCTATCAATCTCTTTATCTATCCCTGTCTCACTATCTTGTTTTTTGGACTTATGATGCTTTGCATGGAGATGGGAAATTCCGCGGTTGTGACAGTAAAATAAACAAAGATTCGTTTGAATCAAATTTCTAACAAGAAAACTCAAGATTTCTCAACCTTTAGTTTTCAAATCTTCCGTTATTTGATGTACGCTGAACATCACGAAAAACCCTAATAGCATTAGTTAGTCACATGTTTATCCTCGAAGTTCACCGCTCTTACCGTTAGGTAACGCTCAGGGCCGAGTGCTCACATTTCCTGGGTTAAAAGGTAAACTAAAAGCGTCCTGTTACCATGGACACGGAAAAAGACCAGACCAGCGCACTGCAGGCGTACGTTAATATTTGAACATTGAGGTGTGTGTGTGTGTGTGTGCGTATGCTGTGAAAAGTATATAAAATAATTATTAAAGTACTGTTAAATAATAACTTAAGGTTGATTTGCCACTTTGAAGATGTGTTTCAGTGATTCATTTACAGCAAGCTAGTCGCAGTTAAGCTAACATATGCGCAGGGGGTGTTGGGTGCTTTGCTTATCCTTTAGCTTACACATGTTGACTTTTGCTAGCGCTCAGAGATAGCTTCTAGTAACTTTTCTAGTTCCAATTTATTGAGCGAAAGTGGTGTGATGTAAAACTTTAATGTGTATTTTAATGTTTCCTAGCAGAGGATAGTCAGGTACAATGAGTCTGCAACGATGTCCGTGTCACTTTTTCCCTCAGCAGCCAACATCAAACCAACCGAAGGCTACAGAAAGATGATGAGGAGGATCATTGCTGAAGATCCAGACTGGTCCCTGGCTACAGTGCCTTGTTTAGCAAACCTCTGCCTGCAAAGCATCGTGAGAAACTTTGAGGGTATGTTCTTGTTTCTAGTACCATTATCACACACACACTTTTAGACACTATCTCATGATATAAATAGAACTGCACCCACTCATTACAGAAAGGCCCATATTTGAAGACCTGACACCCATCCAGAGAGACTTTGTGCAGGAGAGACTGTCCACTTCCCTGCAACTGGGTGTGACAGCCAACTTGATCAGCGATGGTGTCTACTGGAAGAGGTGCTGTGAGCAACGGTGGGGCCATTGTGATGTCTCTCATTATGGCCACAGCTGGAAACGAATGTTTTTTGAGAGGCACATGGAGAGCATTATTGAGCTTTTTATTCCCGATGTAACACAGTTGGAGACAGTTCTGGACATGGTACCTCTTTGTAATAACTATGTTAAGAGACTGGACATCTCCCAAGTCCTCCCGCCTATCAAGGAGCCCCAGAGGGAGGGAGAGGAATATGACTCTGAGTATGACGGGCCGTCTATGGACCACTTCAACTTTAACATCCTGCTCCCCAAACTGACAAACCTGGAAGAGCTCCATTTGGTGTACAGGGTCAAACAGTGTGGTATGAACTTTGAATGGGAAATGTTTGAGATGACAGACAGAGATTGTGAGTCCCTCGCCAAGGCCCTCAAGTCCTGTAAGACTTTGAAGGTGAATACTGATTCCTCCTCCGTGGTTTATAATATACTACTTTTTTTTTTGTTAGCTCAGATTTTTCTGGAGCGTGCTTGTTTGTTGTAATTCAAAACTTCTGACTTTCTTGGCAGTTACAAAGCATCATATTTTACAGTCCCTGATGTCATAAAACGTGAAAATTGTTGTTGGCACTACTCAGGCATAAATTCATGCTCTGTTTACATCAAAGAAAAGACAGCAGAGCCTCTGGCTGCAACCTAAATAAGTCACTATTTGAGACAACATTTTTGTCACTTTAATTTCTTACTGCATGAGAACATGGCATGTATCTGCTACACGTTTCTGTGCATGGAACTACTGGAGATGATATTAGGGTTGCAGTTTATGAATTTATTTATCTGTTGATTATTGATGAATTAATTGTCTATAATATATCTGAATATTATGGAAAATGCCCACCATAATCTCTCAGGTTACAATTCAAAAACCCAAAGACCATTGAGTTACAATGAAATGAACAGAGACAAGATTATTTTCTGAAAAGTATAGTCCACCACTGTTCTGTGTTGCTGGCATGTACATGTCATTTGTATTAGTTCATGTTGTCCAAAATTACAGAAAAGAGGTTATTTTCATGTCCTGTGTCCCATGACATCTTATCTTTAGTCCTAATGATTTAGTTTTTTGTGCTACCCAACACATAATCTTCCTCATCCTCATGATGTACTGTTTCTCAAGCTTCTCAGGCTCCATCAAAGCAACATTGAGGACAAAAAGTGCCGCATGCTGGTGAAATACCTTTTGGACCACCCGTCCCTGAGGGAACTTGACTTTTCTCACAACCTGATCGGAGACAAAGGAGCCAGAGCCATCGGCAAACTGCTCACCAGTAGTAAACTGGAGACACTAAACATGTGTGACAACAATATTAGAGGCCCAGGAGCTAAAGCTATTGCTCATGCCTTGTCCAAGAACTCCACCCTTCTGACACTCAACTTGCGTCTCAACCGCTTGCAAGATGAGGGTGGTGAGGCTATTGTCAAGGCCTTGCTGAACAACAACGTCCTATGTCACCTGCACCTGGGAGGCAACGACGTGACGAGGCCCACTGCTGTTGCGCTGGCTGAAGTGCTACTTCAGAACAACACCCTGAAGTGCATCAATCTCTCCTGCAACAAGATAGGTGTGGTAAGTAAATTACTATTTTTAGATCCAAACTACCAGGGAGGCAACAAATAGCAAGTTTTACCTGAGGCTGTTGCCGGAGAAAAAGCCATGTTGTTGCTTCTATTAAAAGGGTTCCAGGTCTGCACAAGCAGTTTTAGGATGCTGCAGATTCAGCACGTCAGCTCAAGTTGGTAGAAATTTTATTTGTCAAACATTTAACCTCAACTGTCCTTAGAAGCAATTTCAGCTGAGTAATAAGGTTAAATCTTACAGTATAGCTGCAGGTGATAGAAATGTGGTCAAAACTTTCTGTCATGATCTGAAGGGCTTGACAAGTTGGACAAGAAATTCTGGAAAAGTCAGTGGTAACCTGAGTCATTGGACTTTACTCTCTGTAGACGTGTAATGTGTACTTGTGTGCCAGATTTCATGGCAATGCACAAATATGACTGTATGAGTGTTTCAAAAGAAAATTAATTCAATTAACCAATCAAAAAATTAAAAGACAGAAAAACCCACTAAAATTCAGAGATTCCATTGTTAAAAGAATTTCCTGGTTTTTCCATCTTTATTATTTTGGATTGCTGATCGGACAAAAATGCTTTTAGATGCTGATGCTTTATAGACTAAATGACTAAAATATTCAGCTGACTACCAGACAGGAAAAATACATCCAATAAAAGAAATTTGTTTTTCAACAAAGAAAGCATCCTTTAAATATCCTTTTTTAGTTTTTACCTAAAAAACAATTAGTTCTTTGTGTAAAATTTTAACAGGGGAAGCACTTTGAGACACTGGATTTTCTGCACCACCAAAACGTATGCTTGAATACCCAAAGTACAAATGAAACTAACAGAGAGAATGGCTTTAAAGTACAAGGACTTTCAATTATTCATAGAGATGTGTGGAAAATATGCAATAATGGAAAGCTAAGTAAGACTTGTTTCCCTGTAGGAGAAAGATCAGATTGTTCCAGTTCTCATGCTTTCTCTCCTCTTCAGGATTTCACTCCACAGCATATCTCTGACTGGAATACACTGCGGAGGATCAAAAATCACCCACGCTGCAGAAATGCAACATGCAGTTCCATCAGTATCTGTGACCTTGGTCTACTCTTCACAAAAATAGAAATGCCTGTTTCAGACAAAACAATAAAACACTGATGACGCTCAGAATAAGCAGTTTAGAAAGTGAGGGCAAGATATGCCGAAGGGTGATTTTTCAAGGTTGTCAAGACTCAGACCGTTTAAGAACCGCATCCTGTGATGTGTTCAACATGCACATGCTTCAGTGCCAAATGTGTTTGTTTGTTCTCTCTGCTCTGTTTGTGTGGGCAGGATGGAGGTGAAGCCCTGGTGGAGGCCATGGCTCTCAACACCAGCCTAACAGAATTTGATATTCGTCTGACGGACGTTGATGAACAGAGCGCTGCCTTCATTGACCAGGTGGTTCAGACCAACCAGAGTTTGGCGCAAAAGAGACACGTTCAAGAGAGTCAAACCAACTAGACCTCAGCAGCTCTTGTTTTAATACAAGCCCATCTTTATCAGTCATACATTAAAGTAGCTTCATTTGACAAAATGTTAAAAGGACTCTTTTAGCAAGAATCCTTTTGATCGTAGTATGAGAGGGATACTAATCATTTGTCCGTTTTCCATATACCCATTTTGAAATTTGATGGTGTATATTTCTGATGTCCACAGATGATCAGTGTGAAAATTTCTCTTATTTCCACTTCAAAGACTTTGAGTTTTGCCAGCTCTTACTACAAACAGAACCTTAAACAACGTGTAGAAACTAGAAGCAAAAAAAAACAGCAGTATTACACGTCTCATCATCCGCCACATCTTAAGACAGACCCTACAGCGCATCTGGAAAGTATTCACACCGCTTCGCTTTATCCACATTTTGTTATGTTACAGTCTCATTCCAAGATGGATTAAATGTCTCCCTCAAACTTCTACAGAAAATACCTCATAATGACAAAGTGAAGTTTGCTTGAGTTTTTTGCAAATTTATTAAAAACGAAAAACAAAAAATGTAATATGTATGTAAGTATTCACACCCTTTGCTATGACACTCAGAACTGAGCTCAGGTGCTTCCTGTTTCCTCTGATCATCCTTCAGAGGTTTCTACAACTAGAGTTGAGTCCACCTTTGGTAAATTCAGCTGATTGGGCATGTGCTAAAAGCGAAGCAGTGTGAATAATTTCCGGATGCACTGTATATGTGCTTTCCACAAATACGCAAAGAATCGCATGTTGTCATAAAAGTTTGACACATATTTTAGTGATCACTTCATTTTATTGAGGAGCCTTTATTTCATTTTGATACACAGATTTGGTATTCAGTCCTTATGCAACATCAAGGCAACGTTGTGGTGGTGTTGGAATACATACTGTTGTGTTTTTTAACCTATGTCTATTGGCTAATAGTAGAGTCGTAACACCTTTGCAGGGCAGCAACAAAACATCTTCAGTGTAATTAATGTCACATTTTCCCAGTTGTTTATCTTGCTTTATCACTAGTTGTTTTCTAGAATCTTATAAAAAGAGGCAAAGCTTTTCTGTGTGTGGGCTGTGGAGTAGCACAGTTTTTACATATGATGGAATACTGATATTCTCTAGATCAGTAATCAAATCAAACAGCCACGGTCCTTTAAGAGATGTGTTTGTGTGCACCTGATCCTAAATCAGTCAAATCATTCTGAAATTTTCTGTTGTGTATCAGTGTTGTGTATCAGTGTGTATCAATGTGTATCAAATACCATTTAAAAACAAAATTTAAAAATTGGTTTAAAGGGAAACAGAAATCATTCAGCACACTAAATAAAAAGATGCTGTTGGCTGCATTGCCTGAAACATTTTTTACAACGGGTTGTATTGCCGTGTGTGACTTAACAAACTGACCGTCTAACATCTGCACATCAAAAATGTCCACGCTTCATGTACCTCTACGCATGGGCGACACCTTCAGCTAAGCACAAGATCCACATCGACAGTCATTCTAACCTCTCATCACTACTTTATTTACAGTACAAATCCCGTCTGCCCCGCATTCTTGGAAATCCACTAAATCATTGGAATATAAAAAGACGAACCCCAGCATTCTTGAGTGAAAGAGTACATATCATAACAACCTAATCTACTTAACACATATGATAAAAGGGTTCAGTGCTTTGTGTGGCAAAAACCTTTATGCTAACAGTCATCTATGGAAGAAAAACGTCTAGTTATGAACCTTCCAGTCAGATTTCTAACCCTTTTGAATACCCCAAATATTTTTTTTTTGTTTTTGTCACTGCTGTTACGTAAACATTGCACTGGTAAACATGATTTCTTTTCTTAGACATGACTATGTATGGATATCACAGTGAAGCCATCTGAGAGGCTTGTAGGCTAATAATGAATGAAAGAATGCGATGACCTCAGTATTAAATAGTGACTCAAATCCAGATGAGTTAGCACATGCTGTTCAAAAAGTTTGCGTCGTACACCACCCATGAACTATTAAAGGGACATGACACTTTAGGAAATATTTGTTTTTTTGACATAGACATATGAGAAGGTCAATATCACGCTCATGTGTGTTCGGCAAATATAAGGCACAGCCAGCAGGCCACTAGCTTTGTTTAGTGGTAGCTTCATATTTATCTTACAGACATGAGAGCGGTATTCATCTCCTCGTCTAACTCTCGCAAAGATGGCAAATAAGAGTATTTCCAAAATGTCTACATAAAGAGATCTTGTTAAGGTAAAATGTAAAGAACACCAGGACCTGAAGTCGGTTGCCCCAGCTGTTCATAAGTTCAAGCTTGGCCGTGTTACAATGCAAGTATTTACACATCACTAAATTACACTGGGTTGCACCACACAAAGTAACTCATAAGTAGAAATTAGTTGTTAACCACAATTAACAAAGATCTGACCACACTAACTGGTTAACACATCCAGTTATATTGATATTTACACCTGACACTTGATTTGACTGCTGACTAATAATGATGTATAATAATATGTATTTAGGCCTGAATTTACAAAACATTACGTCAATAATGTTCAGTTTGTGTAATCCCATATTTCGCTCAAACTTGCACTGATACTGCTAACTCCGAAACAAGCATCGGGTAAAAAGCACTAATTGGCTTCCTAAAACTGTAACACGTAAAAGTGATGTTTCCAGTGTAAAACAAGTTGCACATTGCAAAGACTTTGCTTAAGTTCTGATGGTGCAACGTAGTTTGAAACTAGCTAGTGGTTACCCAGAACTTAGGAAGGATTTATGAATAGCTGGTGCAACCGAAATTCTGGAGAGCAGCAGATCTGAACCTTTCCCTTTGTTATCTGGAAGTGGAACCTTAGTAATGTGACGTCAGTTAAGCTCAACATCCTGTGTTTGCAAACCCCTCATTTAGAAACGACTGGGTGTTTATGTGGCTGATCTTTGCTAAGAAAAGCAAAGTTAAATGTCATATGCATAAACTGCCTCCTGAACCTAAAGCTTTGAGGAAGGAGGGATAAACCGGGTTTGTATGTTGTTGCAAAGAAGAGTCTTTGCCCTGAATGCTATCCTGAGTTCTGGGGGCTTGCATAGATGACCTGTGAGTTGTGATCTGAAATGTGAGGTTTCATCTAATCTGTTTTTGTCACGCCTCACCCTCTTTTGACAATTTCCAGTGTTTTCTCTAGTATTGCTGTAAAGATAGTACGCAATTCCAAACTTAACACCACACATGGAATGTAATGAATATGGCTAATTGTTTACGACTTACTGAACTGTAACCGGAACTGACACAAAATATTTGACCACGGGCAAGATTCAGATGTGTACTATTCTTGGACGTTTTAATGGCAGAAAATGATCCATGCCGGTTTATCTTTCACTGCTGGTCTCATGAGATGAAGATTGGATCATTACATAAGTAACCCAGTCGGAATCAGATCTGTGCTTAATTTCCTCCCTTAAGAGTGAGTGAGAGTTCACCAGGAGGAAAACATAAAGCACACTTTCAGTGATGACTTGTGCCATGGGATCTTAAACTGTTAAATTTTGGAAGCTAATACCTATATTTCATTTATTTTTTTTTCCCTCCAAACATTCTGGCATGCTGGATTTTCGTCACCGTTTCTGTTAAACCTTTATTTTTGTGCATGGCTGGGCTGTAAAATAAAATTCACCATGACTAAGAAACTGCATGCGCTCATTTGAGAGGAAGTTTTTTCCCCCCAGTTCTTTAAAGTAATCCTGTCATATTATTAAATCTGACACTATCAGTAGTGAATCCAGGCCTCTGCCTATTTCCAGCGTCTTTCATGGCCAGTTCTCTGAACGTCTCTTTGATATCAGTATCAGAGAGAGCAGCAGCAGTCGACTATACAAGAGTTATGTTATATTATGAGGAAAATCGTCTGAAAACCGTTCAGCGCCTGATTCTTAAAACCTTGTGTATCCTAAACAATAATGAGATCTCATAATACAGCCTGTTTCTACATTGTATACCACATGCTATTACGAGTGTAAATTCAGTGAGAGGATGTTGACATGAGATGACTTTAGTTATAATAGCTTATGCTTGTCAGTAACAATTGATTGCTAGGCACTTAAATAAAGAGGTAGGCTGAATACAAATATTGCCAAATAGGAAATTAAATGGATCTTTGAATTTTTTAACCAGCTGAATTGACACTGATCTATTAATATTGGTGATATTTATTTGTATGCAGTTAAGCATTATACAGAATGTACAGTGTTGTCATTTGAGTTTGACGTTCTTGTGTCCTTTAGCCCACCTGTGCTAAATTATTCATCGAATGTGTCACTATATTTAGCATGTCGGGAAGTATAGTGACATTGCAGTGACTTGGTATTTCAGCATCTGTATGAGACATTTATTTTTATCCTTTAGAAGTGTATTCCTTTCTCTTTTTTTCATTGATTTCCATGGGATTGAACAGATTTAAATCGCCCGCTGTCAAAATGTCTAGATTTTAGAGTTAAGCACAGTTTAACTTCACTTAATGAGACTCGGAAGATGTGGATTTTATTTCAGCAAAACTACATAGCCCTGATAATTATGCTTTGATGTGGAGGCTTATATTTTGATGTGTGATATTTTCCCAATATTTCTTCATTTCTCATTTGACCTCCGTTAAATGTCATATTCCTTTCATTTCTTGGCAATTTCTGAGACTACCACTGAGTCAAACCCTATATTAGGCTTCAAATACTAGGAAGTGTTACCCATGACCTTAATTGTCTGTGACTAAGATCTACAAAAATTACATTTACACTAGGATGTGACTCCTCCTGGTCCTCCTTGGTTATTTCACTCTTGTCCTTGTGCTGCAGGACAGTGCATGACACTTTGGCAGTTTGATCCTTTAAAGCCGTAATATATTTTTAACAACAGTCTGATCAGCGGAATCAAGTCTGTTTTTTCCCTGACTTACTGACTGTACTGTCAGGACTTTCCCATATGTACTTTATTTCCTGTATTATTTGAGGCTGCACTATCTTTAGGGAACTTGAGTAGTAGTTTGTGGTAACTTGTAGGTGACTGAATTACCTCTGCTGTAAAATAGAGAAGCAGAAGTTAGTGTTAGACCAGTCCTGGTGTGAATAGGTTTCTCGCTCTGTTCCCATGTTCTTATATTCCTCAGACAAGTCCGGCCACTGTGGGTCATAGAGAAGTCTCCACGCAGGAGCCATTTCTGTGCAGCGAACGGTGGTCGTGGTTGAGGCAGCCTTCATTGCGATGTACAATGAGCACTGGAAAGTACAGAGCGTCCTGATAGTCTGGAGGGTTTTCCTCACTGGTCTGCTGGCCTGACAGACAGTGCGTGCTCTCAGTGGGACAGGACTGCTCATTCAGGCTCCCGCTGCTCCTCCACAGGCAGCTCCGCCTGGAGCCGTACAGCCGACCCAGCGAAAAGCGGCTGGCACTGAAGGGGATACGGGGGCTCCCCGTGTTGCAGATGCTCAGGGCGCTGCGAGAGAAGATGGAGGAGCTGCTGATAGTGCGGTGGCAGCGCTCACAGTTCTGCCTGTAGCTACCGTAGCCTCCGCATATGGAGTAACTGTTACAGCTCCCTGAGAGCTGGGCCAGGTCCATGAGAACCGCCTCTGAGTAGCTGGGTACCAGCTGCTGGTTGGAGCGGATGTGCCACTCCAGCTCCGTGCTGTCAATTGTGTTGACTCGTGGGATGTGCCGGCAATACGGCCGCTCCTCAGATGGCGTTACTGGCACATAGTCAAAGCCAAACAGCTTCTCTACATGATAGTGTACACAGGCGGTGCGGTACTCCATCAGTACCCGCAGAGGCCAGGAGAGGGTGAAAGCAGCTGCCGCCCAGAAAGTGGAGTTGGATGCATACCAGGGAAGGTGATTAGGGTCAGAAAAGGCAATCATGTACTCCTTAAAGTCTACATTCTTCAGGTGCATCCCCTCACGGGCCTCCATGTAGTCATCCAGGCCCTCATTCTCTGTGAAGAACCTGGCCCGCTGGGTCAGGTAGGAGTTCTCTGACTCCACATTGGCAAAGCTAAAGCACTTAGTGAACCTCAGGCGGGTGATGGGGAAGTCCTCTAGGCCCAGCAGGAGCTTTGAGATGTCTTTAACCCCACAGTTCCCGTAATCAAACTCTGCCTCAGCCACATGGGTGTTGACTCGTTCGTGGTAGACCTGTGTGGTGGTGTAGGCGTCTCCGTTACGGTAGCGCGTCACCTGCCGCGTCCTCCTGACATAATGGTAGCTGATGGCCTTCCACCAGATGCAGGGCGTGGCCTGCTGCATTCGCTGGATGCGTTCCGCCACACTGTCCACGTCCACCTTGTACTGCAGCTCGTTCCTGGTGTAGCAATGCCAACACTCCACAAGGTAGACCACGTAGAGCATGACCAGGAAGGCCAAAGGGATGTAAATGTAGCCGTTGGAGCAGGGACTGTCGTGGTACATCATAGATTTGCCCTTGTAAGCGCTGTCGAAGGAGAGGCGAGTGACCTTGGTCACCTGGCACCAGGCCATCACCCCAACGCAGCTGTACATCAGCAGGGACAGCAGCAGGCATTTCCAGTGAGTTTCCTGACACAAGGATTTAGTCAAGGACTGTCTCTGTGGCCGCTGCTACAACAAAGATGAGAAAATGGCAATCAGTTAATAGAATAATACTGTTAATGCACTCTTATTCAACGTGGTAGTTGAACGTGATCAAATATTGTATGTATTCCTTCCTAGAAGAAGATGACTCTCTGAATATAACTGTCAGGAACATAAAGGGTTATATTACCTATAATTACACACTGTAATATAATGTAATTTAACTGATGAGCATAAGTATGACCTAAATATGTGTTAGGTATAAAGTTAGAAACAGTTCAAAAGTACAGGTTCACGCCTATAAAATATTTACAGAAATATTCTGCGTTCTAAGTGCTTTTGCATAGTTTATGCATGAGCTGCGAGCCAACGTCTCGTGTCTTGGTCTGTGCTTGTTGTAATCAAAAGACTCACCCACTCTTCTAATCAAATTCAATAAAAAAAAAAGGAAAGAAGTCCCATTAATGCACGAGTACAACGTAAAGTCTGCACCTTCTGTTTGACTGGTGTGTGGGTGTGCACGCAGACACGGCGCATGTGTTCATATCAGTATGATATCTGAGAGTAAAAAGCGTTAAAAGAACGGAAATATTCTGAGGGGTAGAGACTCCACATTTAATATCAAGCCAGTCAGGAGGAAAAAACAGTTGTTTGACTCTGGCAGCATAAAGCTGGTGCCATCCTTTATCACCACGGGGCACCGCAACCCCCAGTGCCTGCATCAAGAGCTAGTAACGCCTTTTGGGAGCGCTGCCACGCAAACCTGGCAGAGATTCAAAAGCCCCAGGAAGGAAGAGTTATAACAAAATGCATTCAAAAAATCTGCATAACAGACACATTGCACCAAAGCAGAGCTTACCACGTATAGACGTAAAACATTTAGAATTACACCGTAGCAGCACTGATTCAGCTGGAAAATGGAGATTATCCTCTCCACCTATTACATAGGTCAGTCCCTGCATACGAGTGACCACAACAGTCAAACAACCAGCATCACTGCATCGATGTATTGAATTCAATATGTCAGCCCTGTGCTCTTTGGGTGACAGACAGCCATAAATAATAGATGTTCTTTCCCCATAATTATCTTCACCACCTTGCTCACATGGTCCCCAGGTCCCTTACCAAACCAAGGCTACACCCTGCAGGGTGAAAAGAGATTCACATTGAAATTCCCCACTGAGATAAACCTACTGCGGAAGGAGTATTAACTCAGTAGCATCCTGCACTCGCTCGACAGCCATAATCAATGCAGCATGACATACTTTGTGGTTCATGTTGCACTTTACAGATCCTATTTAAGCAGTAGGAATAATGACATACAGTTGTGCAGAACGAAACATCACTCTGCACCCGAAATAGTCTGTAATCTGCTCGTGGACACATTTCAATTGAAAGAAAATTAACCTGTCTTTGGCAGTATCTGTTAAAAATGTGCAAGCAAATATAATCTTGAAACAGCAGCCATGCATATTAAATTTGTGTAAAATTAAGGAGTAGCTCACAAATTTCAATTTCAGGCAGTTTCACCCTTGACTAAAACAATTATACCAGGAAGAGCGCATTGGATTCATGGAGATTTTAAAATAGCACCAAGGTTTTTTAAAGTTATTTTATTGCAAAAAGGTGACATTTCAATTAAAAAGTCCCTGCTTGAAATCATAACTGTTCATTATCCCTGTAGATAGCAAAAAAGGGAGGGAAGTGACTCACCGCACACATGAACATCATAGTGTTGTAGTGTTTTTTCTTCTTTTTTATATATATATATTTTAGGGAAAGAAATTCCCCTGGCCTGGCTGAATAGCAAGAATGACCTGTTCTTAAGCATACATGAGAAGCAGCTCTGTTATTTTCAGGATATTCAGCATAGCAGTCTGTGTGTATCTAAATTTTCCCTTTATTTGGCCTACAGTGATGCCAAACTTTCATAGGCTGACACAACTGTGGCTTTAATTAAAACTCTTAACATTATATGGCTGCTTTAACACTACATTTCTAAAGTACAAAGAGCCTTTGAACTGGATGGAAGATGCTTCTACAGGCAGGATAAAATCCATAAAACACTCTGATATGAAATGTAATCAATATTTCAGAGAGCAATTGTTTCAGTCAAAACCTCCAAGACTGGAGAACGCTAGTTAGTTGAAGGCACACTGAGGTGCCTTTAACTAACTAGCCTCTTGCGCTCATGGACACTTGCTCTTGACATAATAAGAAGAGCTAGGTTATATAAAAACCCTCTTGTGTAATGGATATGTAACTTGTCCAAAATGTGCGTTTGTAGGGGGGACGTCCACACAGCCAGAGAAGAGGGAGAAAATCCTTTGAAAAAGTATCACATTTGAATTTAAGGCCTGCTTTTTTCGGTGTGTCTGTCTGTGTTGGTGGTGTCAAATCCAGGGATGATATTATAACACCTCATGTCTGTCTGTCCTCACAGAGTTTAACTCACTGTGTGCAGGCAAGATGTGCTGTAAAGTAACAAACACACATCGATTTGGTTGCTGTTTTCTTGTATGAAAATAAATGATGAAATTCTTATCATCTCTCACTGTAACAGTAACAGTGAATTTTCTACCCCCAAGGACGCTTTAGACTCTTTCCACGACCCGCAAGAGGTCCCCAACCCATATTTTGGAAACCACTTGTCTGGAGGGGAGACAAACACGAGTACATCCACGCACGTTCACACTCTCGTGTGCGCGCTTGGACGCACAGGTTCATATTTTTTTTTTTGTATATCAGGTTGTTAATTTGTAATCACACGAGAAATCCAGTTTAGTTCCCAATCTTAGCCCCCATCAGTCCCTAATCTCCTAAATCAGATTATTATAGTGACATTACTGCGATATCAATGAAACATGTCATACTAATTAAGGGCTTGATGTGCCCCCCGTGCTTATGGATAAGAAAATTGGCCTGCAAGCTGGAAATTGTGTGATCTTACTTCCTCTCGGGGGTTGTCCGACTCCTCTTCGGGGACGGTGGTGGTGCTGCTTTCACTGGCCGTTGCAGCCGATGCTGGGGACATGATGACAACGGTGCAAAAACCGGGGCATGGGATGGGGGTTTTCCAAATCAGGGTGAAGCATAAAGCCAGCGAGAACCCCTCTGCGAATCATCCAGAAAAACACAGCCCGGCCGGAGCCCGAACGGAGCCACCATCATCCCAGCATCTTCCAGGTGGGCAGACGTCGCTGGGTATCGCCTACGGGAATCCGGTCATTGTGCCTCGAAAGACGTGCAAAAAACAGGCTGAGACTCCTTCCTTCCGCGATGCAACCACTAGATGCTGGTTAAGACTGCTGCAAAGGATGCAGTGTTAGGAAATGGCAAAGGCGGCAGCGAGCTCCTCTCCCTGTAGGCAGTGCCCATGGCAGCCAGTGAAGCTGTGAAGCAGGACAAAGACGGCAGGCAGCGGCACGTGTGAGCAGCCACCCCGACACCACGATGTAAATAACACACACACGCACACACACACACACACACACACACACACATTCCTGCTCAAGTGGATCCCAACAGCACGCAGAGGCGGTGCAGCAGAGAGGAAACCTTCTCCTGCATCTTCTTACGTTCATGATTATGTGTGTATGGACCAATTATGATAATGATCCCCTTTACAAATACTAGGCCATAATACTGTGGCAAATAATTAAAAGGGTCGATTGCTGTAGAAGTATACAACTCATATTTGACATTTTGTATCATTATATATGTAAAGATAATGTTCATCTCACACGTTAAGCTCATTATTGAGCGCTATACAGGGAATAAACGATGAACACGCATGTAGTACGACAGGCCCGTAACAGTGCAGTGTGATGTGCGGTTTGGTTGGGACTGTCAGAGATGTTGGTAAATGCTCCCATTTACATGCAGACATTGAAATGCACAGAAAGTGTTGGAGCCTGATGTCACTTTCAAGCTACTTTCTGGTTGACACGAATGCAAACTGGACATCGTCAGAACACAACTGTGGTCGAGCATATAGGTGGCTCATGAAGTGGTTTATGTTTTGTTTTGTTTTGTTTTAGTGACATGTTTTATTCTGTAGGTCTGCTGCATGACCCTATAGTTATGATTCTGTCAACAAAACAATCAATAATAAATAAAAATCACACTTACAGTGGATTTCATGCATTTTGTCCCATTCATGGACTGTATGTTTTCCACTCTTTATTCGCGTAAACCCTGATTTATCCTGTTTCGTTCGGTAGTGACAGAGATTTTTTATGCTTTTATCCTCTTGAAGACTGTAATATTGAGTAAATGTAAAGACACTGTGCTAAAATACACTATAAGGACAAAAGTATTGGTACACCTGACCATTACATGAACAGGGACTTTAATGACATTGCATTCTGAACACACAGACAGCTTTGCAGTTATAACAGATTCCACTCCTCTGGGAAGGCTTTCCGCAAGTTTTTCTGTGGGAATATTTGCTCATTCATGCAGCAGAGCATTTGTGAGGTCAGACACTGATGTTGGACCAAAAGGCCTGGCTCACAATCTCCATTCCAGTTCATCCCAAAGGTGTTGGATGGGGTTGAGGTCAGGACTCTGTGTGGGCCAGTCAAGTTCCCCCTCACCAAACTCATCCAACCATGTCTTTATGGAGCTTTGCTTTGTGCACTGGGGCACAGTCATGCTGGAATAGAAAAGGGCCTTCAACAAACTGTTACCACAAAGTTGGAAGCATAGCATTGTCCAAAATGTCTTGGTATGCTGAAGCACTAAGATTTCCCTTCACTGGAAGTCAGGGGCTGAGCCCAACCCCTGAAAAACAGCCCCATAAAGATGGGTGTCTGGAAACTTTTGTCTATATAGTGTATTCACTCTGGTAAAAGCGGAAGTCTTCCATATGACTAGCCATTGAGTAAAAGTCTTAATATTAAATGCACAAGTAAAAGTCAGTTAAACATATATTTTCACTGTACACAAGGGGTCAACCGATTATCAGATCAAATATTTAACATTTTTACAATTATGAGAATCAGTCATGAGAATCAGGAGAATTTTTTTTTATACAATCAACGCACTTTAAAAAAAAAAGTGAACTACAGGAGTGCATAATAAGAAGATGAATGATTTGTTGAAGAATAGCCCACATTCCTATCATTTCTGTTTCTCCTTTGGAAACAGCAGTATTTACACAGGAACCTTACAACCCTGGCACACAAGTCCTTGTTTATCATAGCCCACAGTATGGACATTGGACTGGACTGCTGCTTGCATTACAATGAAATAACTAAACATAACAGTTGATTACATAAAAAGATGGCGGCTCTTGGCAGCAGTAAAGGTTTCTGTTTCACAGTCGCTATTGTTTTATAGACTGTGTTTATGGTGAATCTGGCCCTTTCAGAGCAGAGAGCAGGGGGTGTGTGAGTGAGCCCTCTCACGGCCAAACCGCAACAAGCATTTTCATGATGGTAAAGGAAACAAGAAATGATGGCTGGGTTATTCCTGAACTTTTGGGAGGTCAAAAAAATGAAACTTTAAAGTCTGCTGACACATATTTATTTTTCCGCTACACAGGCGTCGGCCCATGACAGAAAATACTGGCCAAACAAAGGTATTTTGTTCCATACTTTCTCAGACGATTTAAACGATTATTTGAATCTATCAATGGACAGATACAGGAGCTCCCTCACAGGTGTCCCAAACAACTACTGCAGAGTTACATAAGACTATTTGTCAAAGTGCAGTTTGCTCTAAGCCACGAGCACATAGCTCACATTGCTTCATAATGACTCTGCAGTGCGCCTGTCAAATTAAATTCTGCAAGATTTATGTAAATTAAACTCGGGTTTTGCGGCTTCTCAGATAAGGGCTGAAGCCCCCTTGAATATAAAGTGTTTGTAGTTTAATGGTGAAACCACTGACAAGCCAACTACTGCATAGGTTTGGGGCTTCCGGTTTCGACTTGAGAAAATAAAACTCGTGTGTTGAACGTGTCTTATTGAGATCAAGAGTCAACTGAGAAGACTCAGACTGAGTGATCTTAACTTCTAGTACTGTAACTTTTTTTAAAACTTTTTTTTATATTTAATTTGATCAGTAAGGTAAAGAATCCATTCCTGGAGATGAGTGTCATACATATACACTTTTTCAAAAGGTTTTCTCACACTTTCAGGGCTGAAGCCCTCGTCCTCGGAAAATAATTTAATTAGAGCCAGATTTTTAGTAAATTTTCCTAAAACAGTCGAAAACAATCCTGTGTTTTGTGTTGTTTTGAACGCAGTATGAAAGCAAGCCTCTTTAGGGTCTGGAGTTTTATTTTGAAATAGTCACTTCCGCTGTAACTACCAGCCCAGCAGACCTTGACGCTGTAACAGCAGAAGTTTGTGATCGTTCACGCGCACTGGGGATTCCCCCGCGTGACCAAAACAGCTTCGCCTTTCACATGTCAGCGCTTCCCCTTATCGCATTTCATTGCTCATATGCCCTCCGCCTGGAGCTCATGCTCTAACCGGATATGTAGACGACTAGCAGCCGTTTTCGACTCATTTCGCGTGTTTTAACCGATTTCAGGAGGTCTGGAATGATCGTAGCTTATTTTAAAACTTTCTAAAAAGTCAGTAATCGAGTTTTTTTTTTAAACAAAAAAAAAACCAAAACCATGAAGGCCTGCTGCTGTGAGGTTGTGTGTGTTGGTTAGTGGCATGAAACGTAGCGGCTCATTCCTCTGGTTTCACAAAGGAGCGGTGGTTTCCTCAGGTGTCAGCAGCCTCTCCTCGGAGTCCGGTCACATCACCGAGCACCGAGCGGCGACAGCTCGCGTTTGTAGCCTCTAAATCCGCAGGGATCGGCGGGAGGGGGAAACCCAGCCGAGCCTCCGCCACCATGGCGAGCGACGACTGTAGGAAAGATGACTTGCTGGAGGATAGCCGCACAGACTCGGGCATTGACTCGTATCGCTCCATACTGAAGTCAGAAGAGCCCCGGGAGCCGAGCGCCGACTTCAGCGGGCCGAGGGACAAGTTTTCCACCGGGGATGAGCGCCTGGACTCAGCGTACGGCTCCTCGTCCATCACGGTGGATAGTCTCTCAGAAATCGTGGGGGATTGCTCGCTTTCCAGCGCCAAAGAGGAGCAAGCGCAGATCTCTGAACTCTCTGAACAGGAGGAGAATTTGCTCACAACTATTACTGAAGATGGAGACACGTATGTTTGTGTTTATTTTTCTCACTTTCTTATGTAAAAGCAAAATCCTTTTCTTTCTCTCTTTGAGTTCTCAGCAGCTTTTTTTCCTCCGTAGTTTTTTTTTTTTCTGTCCGTCTGTCACGAAGTAGTTTGCAGGATTGCGCAAAGCTGGAAAAAGAGACAATTTTCTTTTTTATTAGCTCATAAGTTTATTTTTTAAACTCCAACCCCTGTCACTTTGCGCGTGGTTAGGTTAATCAGCCCTGTCAGCGCGCACAGGTGATTTTAACATCAGCAGCTTTGGTGGTCGGTGCTGCAAATAATAATTATCATCTCAGTCATTAATTATTTTGCTTGCTGTCAGAAAATGGTGATAAATGCCCATCATACGATCTCAAAGTCCAATAGTCTTGTTTTGTCCAACTAAACAGTCCAAAACCCAAAGATATTTGATACACAATGGAAAAGAAACAGAGAAAAGCAGCAAATGCTCACATTTGAAAAGCTGGATCCAGAAAATATTCAGCATTTCTTGTTTTATAACAAGGGCCCTCAGTTGTCAGACTAGTTGCTGGTTCAGGTTTTGAGAGACTAATCAGTAATTAGACTGATTCAGTTTTATTAATGGTGCAAGCAGCTAATGAATTCTTATTTTTTTACTATTCCACTGGAGTTGCTAAAACGTCCACAAAGTGCAGTTTATTAAGAATTTGAGGCAGAGTTCTTCCTGTGCTGCTGGTTTTGAAGGGGATTTCATTGCGGTGCGATACTGCAGGCTTTTTTAAATGAACTTTGTCCTTGTCATGAATGTGGACGGCGTCTCTCTCTGTCAGAAAACAGAAGTGAAACAGATTGGCCTGGACTTCCCCGTGCTGCACAGACAAAGCACATGCTGTGAGGCGGCAGTGTGGATGGCTTTTGATCCAAGAAACTTGTCGATCAGGATGGGACGGGGTGTGTGTGTGTGTGTGTGTTTTTATTGGTGGATCCCACGGTTCACTAGCTTCTGTCTCTTTCTTTTTCTTTCTTTATTCCCCCCTCCCCCCCTCCTTATCAGACCAGGCGCTCAGAAAAGTCAGTTACCTGTCACAGTGTTCACTTCTCTGTTTGGCTGAATGAAACTGCAGCTTTTTGCATGCAGTCCAAACACCTCGGCCTCCACGCTCAGCCTCGTGAACCCGTGTAGACCTTCTAGTGTGACCCACTCATCATGTGTTCGCTCTGTCATCCGTCTGACAGCTGCAGACACTGGTGTAATCCGGCTATTGATGTATTCACAGCATTGTAGACGTGTTTTTGCGTCTCTGACCTCTTTTTATTTCCGCTACTGATTGTTGGGACCACATGGTTTCATTATCACGACCCAACTATAGATGTACCTGTCATGGAGGGGAAAAAAAAGAAAAACTGAAACACGCCACACACTGCGCTACTTCGACCGAGAGAGAATCATGCAGACATTATTTTTTTCCCCTGTGGGATTTTTTTTTTCTTCAACTTCTTATTCATTCAAATCCAGGAAACCAGGAAGTCCCTTTCACAATATGATGTTTTCTCACAGGGCTGACTGGTTTGTAATTAATCTGCAGACGTTTAATTCAGTCACTGATGACATTTTTTAGTCGCCTGACTCACCTACGTATCGGGATACTTTCCCCCTGAGACACATCATCACTTCACTTAGACCAATGGAGGGGTGATTGATGGATGAAAACCGTCTGGTTTTTATGGAAAGACGTGTACTTGGTTGCACTCTGTTTCAGTTATAATTAGTGCTGCAACTCAGGATTATTCATTTTCTGTTTGATCTATAAAACAGAAAATGCTGAAAACAAGGCTCGGCACATTTTCTTGGAGCCCAGTGTAGCATTCACATTGCCGGTTTTGTTCAAAAACTGTCCCAAAGCCCAAATATGTCCTGTTTAAGACAAAGAAAAGCAGCAAATCTTCACATATGAGAAGTCTATTTTTATTTTTTATTTTTTTAGCATGAAAATCGACTTAAATGCTGCTGATTGTTTTTGTTATTCTACTAATAAATGATTATACCGCGCACAGGGACCGGATATGATGATTTTTATTTATTTTGTCACGAGAGTGATGCTGCAATTTATGCACCTGCGGTACAGACTTTTCAAACAGTACTTTTTTTTGTAGGATGGGAACTTTTTGTGAAGATTTCCAATTCGTTAAAGATTACCATCGAGTTCTTTTGTTCCGGGCTGTGAAAACAAAGCAAATGCAAAGCAAATATGATGCCGCATAATGTAAATGGATTACATTGATCCACCAGTTAAAAAGCACAAGTAATATATCATCCATTGCATTGTATGTGTCAGAGCAGGCAGCTCACTGTTATACTTTTGGGACATTAAGTGAATTACGTTGTTGCACCACTGAAGTTATTGAAGTTTTCGCAGCAGACAGCTGAGTGAGAAGTCTGCACTGTGACATTTTGCAGGAACGTTTGATCCCACACTGTCTGTCTGTCTCTGCATAATTAAAAGACATTCGCTCTGCAGGAAGGAAAAACTCATTGATGTAGCTGCAGGGGCTTACACTTTACAGTACTTACAGTACACCACGCCGGAGCTGCACAGGAAAGTCTGTTAATCGAACAGTCGAGTAAGGGGAATTAATTTGTTGTCAGTTCATTTTTGTAAATGATTTCAGTTAGATAGAAGTGATAGAAAATGAAGAGTCTTTGGTTTCGGGGGGAAAAAAGAAGCAATTTGATGACATCACATTTTTTTTGCAATGTTTTGACAGTGCAAAAGTGAAAATAATTTGCAGTTTAATTGTTATTAGCGGCCCGACACCGAATGCTTCAACAAAGTGACATCCTCGTGCAGTTTTGTGACAGTTTCACCTCTGGATATGCAGGCTGATGCTACAGAAATGTGAAGCAGCTTGAAGCTAAACTTTGATAAGAATCTTTTCGAATCCTTTTACAGATGAGAGGCTTTCTGTGTTGTTCTGGGTTAGTCTAAATTAAGCTCTAATGCTCTGTTCCATTTCCTGCTCTTTGCACACATTTGTTTGCTACAACTTCCCACTCAGGTTTTGAGGTTAGTGTGTTTTGGTTTTTGTTTTATCATTTGCTCTGAGTCTTTTAAACCAAAACCTACAATGATGCACTGACTTATAGGCCATTTTAACGTGCCCTTTGGCTCGGACGGCTGGCTATACTGTCTTCTCTAAACAAAGTTTGGATTGTGCAGCCAGTAAATCTTGTCATTCAGCCCACTAAATGTGAAGTTTCGAGGCAGTCTCTTGAGATGAATACTGAGGAAAATTGTGAGGCAACAGATTGACTTGTTGAAATGCAGTCTTTTTTTCCTCTCTCTCTTTATTACTCAACTCTACTGCTTTTTTGGGGGTCGATTGCTCAATGTGAAAGAAAGCAAGCGTGCAAGTTTTTGCAGGCACAGTGAATAAAGATGTTTATTTCCCTTTGCTGCTCCTGTAGAATCCTCCACTTAGCAATCATCCATGAAGAAGAATACATTGCTCAACAGTTGATACAGCTATTCCCAAAAGAAGTCCTGGACATCCAAAACAATTTATACCAGGTGAGTGCAACGTGACTCGTTTGCCACTACATAAGCATTCTGCAGCTTCTCCTGGAATTTTTCAATCCAGAGCGACTTCCTCTTACTCAGTATCTTGATTGTGGAAACAGTGACATTATTTATGTCTTTGTACTTCCAGAGAACTGTTGTTCCTCTTTATTTGCAGTCCGTCCTCCCTCAGGGACGTCACTGTGGGTGGTTCCAGCGTTAGCTCATAAGGGACTTTGAATGGAAACTCCCCTCCTCTACCTCCTGTAGAAATAGAACCGCAGGGAGCTGTGGAGTGCATCCTTGTATGGATGTGGGTGGAGGAATTGTTCCAGTCCTTCAAGATGTCAGACCTGAGTCTCGCTAGTGCAGAAGCCAAAGTGAAGACAGAGCAGAGTGACAGAATTTAAGACTCAGCACTTCACCCAGTGACTCAGACCTGAGACCGTTTTGGATTGCCTCAGTTTATTTTGCACAGTCCCTCTAAGACCTCACATTTAAGAGAATAGAATCAACTTTTATTGACAGTATATGTAGTTTTACATACACACATACTGAATTTGACTACTGCATTTATCCCATCCTTAGCTGAACACACACATGCAACACCTGGCAAATTACATGCAGTGAAACACACACAGGAGCAGTGGGCAGCATCAAGCACCCGGGAAGCATATTGGGGGGTTAAGTGCCTTGCTCAAGGGCACATCAGCCGGCTAATGAAGGGGGGGGGGGCGTTTTTTCGCATTAATCACTCCACCACACCCAAATTTTTCCTCCCCTTCCGGTGGGGGAATCGAACCAGTGACCCTCCGATCACAAGCCGCTTCTCCAACCTCTAGGCCACCATTACCATTCAGGGTTTTTAAAAGAAGGTCCGCCCTCAGACCTTTGCAAACTGATTAAAAACAAAACAGCCGCTGATGATGGATTTTGCGCCTTTTTCACAGTTTTACTGTGTGGTGCACTGATGCAATTCAGTCTTACTACAGACTGTGATGGCAAGTTCAAAAATAAAAAGGATGACATCACAGATAAGAGGCTGAGGTGTCAAACTTGACACATACATTACACACACACATACAGTGTGAGGTGCAATGCAGCAGCAACAGTTGTTTGTTTTGGATGGAAGTTGCATCTCGCTCGCTCAGCTGGAATAATTCTCTATTGTGTCATTCAGCGGCTGAATGCAACAGGCAAATGGCTGTTTTCTAAGGGTTGTCGTTCAAAGGCATTCTGGGAAATACATGAAAACAGTGACTAGAGTAGAAGCTGCTGGGTTGAAGGACACAGACAATAAAAAAAAACAGTAAAACAAATGTCTTCAAATCCAAAATCATCTCACCATGTTTTAAATCCAGAGAAAGCAGCAGCACATCCTCAAATTTTAAAGCCTGACCTTGTAAATGTTGATTTTTCCTTGATCAATGACTAATTCAGTTATCAAAATTAGACATGCAGTTTTGAATGCATCACACATCCTTTTTTCTGTCTTGATCCTCAGAGCCCTTTGCACCTGGCCACCTACCTGAACCTGGCAGGTGTGGTGAAGTGTCTGGTGGAGAAAGGGGCCAGCCTGGAGCTGCAGGACCAGGATGGGAACACAGCGCTCCATGTGGCCTGCCAGCGAGGGCAGACAGAGTGCGCCACCGAGATGACCAGAGACGTTTCCCTGAGCAAGCTGGCGCCAGTCCTGGAGACCCAGAACTGGAGAGGTGATGAGAAACACGTCAATTTACTGTAGTTATTTTGCGGAATTTGTGTACTTCTGCATTGTTTGTGTGATTATTTGTCAGCTTCTAAAGCGACGGCAACAGTGTCAAAGGTAGCGCAGATGTGGCGGGTTTGGTCTTTGCCCTCATGGTCTCAGTTTGATTTTGTCATTTGGAAAAACACAGAATTTGTAAATGCTTCTTTTTCTGCCACTCTTGACTTCAGCATGAACCCCACGTGCCACATTTCAAACAAGATGTTTACTTGCAGGTCTCACCTGTCTTCACTTGGCTGCACTGAACAGGCAACTTCAGATTATGAAGCTCCTGACGAAAAAGGGAGCAGACCTGAATATCCAGGTTGGTCCGGGAAATGACTCCTTACTTTAGTGACTCATATGGATTCCCATGAAGGATGAATCCACGCAGAATCATTCACCTCAGTGAAAATCAAGTAGAAGCTTGTTGTCCGTATGTGATTCTGCGTTGAATTACACTTTAAATAAGCTTCAAATTCTCCCTGATTTTGAGCAGCTGTTCCTGACTCTGACCTGCCACTCATGAGATTTAAGATTACACGTCACATTGAGAAAGAGAACAGTTAAGGGGAACATGAGAAAACATTACAGTTTATTAGTGTATAATCTTAATAATAAAAGTTTAATTAGTCCCAGAGCTGGTGATGTTCTGGTATTTATAATCACACTTTTCCCTTTCAAACAGTGTTTACTAGACTTATGTTGTGTTCCTGTCTATAAATCTGCTGCACCTGTGCAATGCTGATAGTGATATGAGCTGAGCTCAGGGCTTCCCACAGGAGACATAATTAGATTTGAGATATGATTAGGCTGGACTGCCCGGCCACTCTTAACTTTCTATTGATGGAAGGGAACATGGCAGTGAGTCCAGAAACCACCCCAGACATTCCTCTCAGTTTAAATCACCGGCCAAACATATCACTCCGCCTCAAATACCGATGTTTTTTCTTCTTCTTCTTCCTCTTATGATTATCATTATTATTATTATTATCATGTGACTTACCGCTTCTTTTTCTTCCAAGTTTGCAGAATGCAAAATTAAGTTAAGAAAAAAAAAAATTAAATCAAACTAACAAAGTGATTCAAATGAAACGTCTATACTTACTGATATTTTCCTGTTTGTTTGGTTCTGGAATTTCTCGTTACTATTTTCTCCTCATCTGCACTCCTCACAGGAAGGAACCAGTGGCAAAACAGCACTTCATCTCGCCGTTGAGCTGCGCGACACGGCATCGGTGAAGCTGCTGCTCAGCAGAGGAGCTAATATGGACGCTGCCATGTTTAACGGCTGCACGCCACTGCATCTCGCGGTCGGGAGGCAGGACGCCGCCATCGCCAACCTGCTCTGCCAGTCGGGTGCTGACACAATGCTGCGAAACATGGAGGATGAAACGGCGCTGGATCTGGCTGACGGCAACGACGATGTAAGTTACTGTGATTGACAGTTAGAGAGAGCGGCTGGGATGGACCATCATACATAATTTAAAGCTTATTCCTATCTGCCACAGAGCTGCATTGTGTGACATACTGGGCACAGTGGTTTATTCTGAGTCGGTCCTACATACACCATTCTGCTTCTGTAGATAGTTGCATCAAATGTGTGTTCAGCTGCAGTGTAAATGCACTGTTTACTCCTGTTTGGGTGGCATTTGCTAAAAACTGCAGTGTGCAGCTGTTTCTGGAAATAACTGAGCCTTTTTAGAAACTATATGTTTGTCTCTTGTTTTTAAAAGAAATGGTTTGGAGTGCCACAGGCAGCTGGAAGTGTGAAAAAAATGACCAAACACTTGTTGGTTTTGGTTTTTTTTTTAATGGAATTTTTTGAGTTGAACAGCATTTATTGTCCAGTAACCTTCGTTTACTTCAGCTGGCTGTCAGGTGATTTTGCGTCTGTTTCCTGTCATCTGGCAAGGACGGCAAATGGACAATTAGAGACAGCATGAGTAAAACTGGACCTTTTGTGCTCTTGTCTTTCAGATTCTGGCGCTCTTTCCTTTCGATGACATCCAAATCTCTGGAAGGTCGGTGGTGGGCATGAATTTCTGAGGCGAATCAGAACAACAATCTTGAAATTGTCTGAGCTGAAGTTCTGTAGTACATTCTGATTTGATCTGTATTTATCCATCATCTAGACAAATATGCGCACTGTATAAATTTTACTTTGCTCTGACAAAGAGGGTGATTCTGCTTTGATTGAACACTGATTTAAAGGAAAACAAAAATCTGTGTGGCTCTATTACTTCGCTTTTTTTCCGCATGCTTCTGGAGGGGGTTGCAGCAAAAGTCACCACAGTGTGAGTGCCAGACTTTTTATCGGCACGTCCAGCGTCCATAAGTTCTACCTCTTTATCACATTAACGTAAAAACTTTGTCATAATTTCTCAACCTTCATCAGTGCTGTGATTGCATTCGTATTGTGTCTCTGTTTATCTGAAAATGCGGCCTTTCGCTGTATCCACAGAGAGACTTTTTGAAGAACGCAGTCAGAGGTAAAATTAGTGCTCCATTTACTAAATGTAAAACTTGCTGTGTCATCCCAGAGAGACCTGCGGTCCTATGAAGACAAACTAATCACACCCATTCTATTTGTTCAAAAACTGGAGCCCACATAGAAAGTAATATATAACACAAAACGCAGCTTCCTCTTATTTGATTTTTTTTTTTTTCTAGGTTTGCTACTTCAAGTTGTTGAAACAGTTTTCTTTATTTATCTCTAATCTGCAGTATACAGTTATTGTACTTTGGTGTGTAATTGCACTGCTCTGTCTAGTTAATAAAAGCGGTTCATTTATTTTGTAATAAAATTAAAAGAAATAAAACTCATGTTGCATGTTGTGCTCTTCTCTGGGTAAAGGGAATTTTGGGGAAACTTCACATTGCGTTTGTGCCTTTCAGCGATATGTGTGGCATCAGTACACACCCAAACTCAACATCATAAATAACATCTGTTGTGTTCCAGCAGTTCCAAGTTTGTGAAAGAGCTTCACTAAAGATATTTCACCTGTGGAAACAGGGAGAGACGAAGTAGCAAGAATTTTATATGCCATTTGCGTGAGAAAAGATTTTAGGTAATCCGATGAGCCTTTTCTGTCCTGTAAGAATCTTTATTGTTTTTTCTGTCTATTGTTTTGTTTTTGTCTAACTGCTTGGATACAGTTAAATCACTACTTTGAATTGTATGACTGGCTCAGTCTTACAGCTAAGTCACCCTATCATAAGTTTCTAAATTAAACTGTAATGCAAACTTTATGACAACCTGTTTTGTGAAAACATCCCCAGTTCTTTTCTTTGTTTCCTGTCAGCTGCTTTTGTAAGGTGTATCTTTTGTTTTCCTGTAAGCGGCTTCTTCCTGATGCCTCCTCAAGTACAATGACTGTGGAGCGGCTGGAAATTCCACTCAGATGTTTCTCAAAACTGGTTGAATAATAAGATGACAGAAAGTCCGCACTTCATGTTCGCTTGGGATATCAGCCAGAATAACTCTCGACATTTAATATAAGGAAATACTTGATGTTGTGAGTGGCGGATTTCGTGTTCACAAACAGAACTTACTATGGTGACAGCCAAAACAGACAGTTATGAAACTATATCTACTTCCCCACTGAGACCATGGCGTGAAGCTATTTATGTTATATACAGTGCAGGTCATGCTGGTGTTGCCACAGATTGTGTTAAAAGCAGAAAAGTGTTGTGAAAAAATCAGATAAGCCACTTACACTTTTCATAAAATACTCTGCCACATGTCTTCTTTCACTAAATGAGCCAGGTGTTGTTTTAATAACATAACACTCATTGCACAAGGCTAACATGCAGACGTTTGCGTGCAAATGCTGCTTTTAGGTGGAAATGAACAGATGGGGATGGAGACAAATACAGCTGTATTTCTGCTGTAAGAAGTGCTGTGTTATTCTATGGCGTCCTGTGATGTTGTGTTGCTCAGCATTAAGATGGCTGCGTTCCTTTTGGATGTTTTGTTCATGTCCTCTCACAGGCTCCGCTTACTGGGACACACAGATGGAACAGAGTCATTATCAAGGGTATCAGTTCCACCTGTGATATTCCTGCTACGAAAAGTCACAAAATTTTGAGTGTACGTAATATTACGGTCTGCTGAGTATCAAAAGTAGTAATGGCCCCTTTCTTATTTCTGAAGAAGTGTGTAAATTTCTCATGCCTTAATATGTGCTTTGTGGTGTTGCAGCTGGTCAAAGTGGAACTTATTTTAAGTACTTTATGCACTTCTTGGGTGGTTTGACTTTTAGGTAGAGTAGGGATTTGAGCCACAACTTTAGCAGCTGCTCTTTATTCTACTGTGCTTCACTGCTTTGCTCTGTTGTACAACTAAGTTTCCACATTTCTATCACTGCTCAGAAGTTTAGGGCAGACAGCAGAGTCGGACTAAAAACTTTCCTTTTGACTTGACCTAAAACACACATCATTCATTATCTACCAGGCATTGACATCTTTACCTATACAATATTTTTTTCTCTTATATATTTTTAAAAATCATAGAAATATATTTTCATATAAACATGTTTTTATGCTGCAATTTATGAGCCCTATGTACTTTCAAATGCGCTCCACAAATGAGCTTGCAGCTACTCCTCCACGCCGATAGGGGCAGTGTCGCCGGATTAGCGCTGTTTCCTGTCTCCGGCATCCTTTAGTGTTGAGTAAAGAGGAGGGTGCTTTCCTGCTCAAGTGAACACATCGGCCATTGAGGATAAGTTGAAGACGTTAAGCCTAAAGGCGGCTATCCCGAAAGAGGCCAATTCCTAGTTATTAAAACATCGTCACCTGCCGGATCCGTGCGGCTTCATGCTCTGTTACAGCGGAGACGTCTGAGTCTGTCGGCGTGCGTGCTGCGCCAGGTGTCGGGCCACAGTGCGTGGGAAAATGCCATCTTTTTTATGGAGGTAACGTTAGAGACCTAGAAAAGCTAGCTGAAAAAAAATATGTCACGCTAGAGATGAGTTTTGGATGAGTCAGTTCACTCATTTACTTGTCAGCTAACCGGTAATTTTCATTACTCATAGTTACAGTGACTGTCAGTGTGGTTTTTTTGCAGTCTGCAAACAATCAGCTGGTTAAAGTAAAACTGTACAGTTTGTACAGTTTCGGTAAGCACAGGTTGGATTTATATTTCCACCGCAAGTGTTTTTTTCCCCATCATACTTACTTAATACTTACTTTTTAAAAACATTCGGTGCATTTTGAAATGGTGGAATGGTATCCACGTAGGGTCAAAAATGCTTATAGCTGTGACCATATCATATTCAGATATCAAAGTTACATACGGAGAGACAAGTCATTTAATAATGTTGAAACTTATGTGTGCAAGGCAGCCAGCGTCTAACACCTCTAAATACTGTGGTTGCACCATGTCTGGTAAGAAAACATTACGTGTAATAACGGATGTTGGAAACATTTGCAGCGGCAGTATGGCTGAAATTTTGGGGCATCTGATCTGCTCATATAATTTAGTCCAACGCCTGTCTGGGTTTTTCCCTTCTGCACCGATGTGTTGATTGTGAACATAATAATGTGTCCAGACCACTCTGTCCAATTGTTAGGAAGGATGATGGCGCTGTCTTGCATCAGTTTGAGTCCATATTATCTGCTTCCTTACACTCACAGAAGACACAAGCACTCATTCAGGTATGCTTTGGCAGTGTTCTGTGTGCCTGTGGTTTAGCAGCCTGTGAGTCAGTCGACCGGCCAGTGCAGTGCATTCCTCCATGTAATAAACTGCTTGTTCAGAGCCCAGTTCTCTCTCTCTCTCTTTCTGCTGTGGGCGACTGGCTGACCAGGCCACAGCAGAGTCCCGCACAAAGAGGGTCTGTATGAGTCGGGTTCACAAGCCCCCCTGGGAGGAGGCACAGCCCTCACTTTGAATTGGATACGTACTCTGTGCCACGACAGCAAGGCACACACCTTTTTCATAGGAAGCTAAGGTTACACCACAGGTGTCCTTCAGTCATCTGTCTTCTTAAGGCTGTTTGTGGTTGTGGGTGATGTAGCTCCTCTCACTTTCCAACTTGTTTAACAGGCTGTAGTTGTTTTAATTGATTTCTTATTGAGCTGTCTGTACTAGACTAAGCTATGATATGCATGAAGTTGGGTTTGCTTGTCATGGTTACTCAGCTTGTGAGTACCAAATCCTTATATGGTCATTAGAAAAGGAGAAGCTGTGAAACAATTAATATATTTTTCCGAATGTCAAAATTATTTTACCCGGTTCATGTGTACCGGGAGCCAGCCGACACAAGCATGTGTTCGACTGGCTTGAATGGGGAACACTGTCCAAAAATATGGAAGTGGGGGGAGGTGGCGGAGGTTTTTTCAGTTCTCCTCAATACATCCATGGTGAAAACACTTGTACAGTATATGATATGACAAATGTATTGATTCGATTTATCTCTTGCGAGCCCCCCCCCCCAAACTTTATAAAAGTTATGCTAAATTGCTGTACTAGACCTTCCACTTTTGCCATCATTGTTCATCTCATTGCAAAATGTCTGCCCAGAGCAGCACCTTTCAGTTGTTTCTGCTTCAAGACTTCCGTTTCGATGCAAGATGACATGGCATTCCTCTTTTCAAGTGACAGGTCCCAGTCCCGTTTGGAAAGAAACACTGTCTTTAGGTATCCTGTCAAGGTGCCTGAACAGAGGAATACACAGATTCTGCACAATAAATCGATTCCAGAGGCTGCAGTGTGATGAGGAAGAAATTATGAAATGCTGACAAATTATTTTATATTTGTATTAGCCGCCTAGTTTGTGCTTATCTAAGTACAAAACAGTAAAAAGTAGCACTGATGTTTTCATATTGCCACCCCGTTGATATTTGTCATCAGTTTTGTTATTGTCATATTAATCATATACGTCATTACAGAGATCAAACATGGTTGATGCCAACCATTGAGTAGTTGCCTGACTACAATTCAAAATGTTTGCACTTGTGTTGCTCCATCCCCTCTCTTAAGCAGACACACAGATACACTGTATATTACTGTAGGATTTAGAGTGATATTTTTTCTGTTATGTACTTCACAGTGTGGACTGATATGCCATTTTGTATGACCTTGTAGAGTTTGGTCTGCACTTGTGTTGCTTCTCCTCCCTTCCACTGTGGCTGCTGAAGAGTCGTCGCTACTGGAAGGCTGGCAAGATGTCTGGCTCTTCCGCTTCCTCGTCAACTTGCTGGGATATTCCACCATCATCATCCCGGGCTACCTCCTCATTAGATACTTGAAACGCATCAACTATTTAGAAACAGGTTTGGGTTTATGAAATACCGACATCTAATTTGGAAATGTATGCCAGTTTAAGACCAGAAACTTGTCACAGTCCCCTTTCTTACCACCTTGATATTAAGTTCATTATTAATTTGTATGTATGTTTGCCTTTCTTGCAGGTAGTGGGCCTTGCTACCCTATCATAAAGACATGTGTGTTTGGCAGCGAGGCCAAAACAGGTTTGTTGGATGACGTGCCAGTTGCACCCAGGAACGAGGGTGAATCCGGCTCGTCAGTCAGACAGGTCATCAAATTGATCTTTTGTGCTGCCGGACTTCAGGTGGGGATCCTCCCAGAAAATACAGTCATAAAATACATAAAACTAATGAGCTTTAATCCCTGTAATACCCCTGTGTAATGAATTTTCTGTTTGTGCAGCTGTAGAGAGGGTTGTCTTGTGTTTGCGTGATGTGAGTGTACTTACGCTCACACTTTGGTCTGTTCTCAGTCCACTTGGGATTTTGAAAGATGTTTCCATGATGTTTGTGTAAAGGGAGGTGTTGGTAAGAGACGCTGGTGCAGCCCAGTAACTTCACCATCCATGAAATCATTATAGGGTGGGCCTGCCTTAAAGACTATTGCCCAACTCTGCGGATACCCTCAGCTCCACAGAGCATTTGGGCATATGCTACCTAAGCCAGTGTACACCGCCTGCTCAGCACCAGATTACAGTGTAACTGCATTAGAAAGGGCTTGCTTCACTCTCTGTATGGAGCAGAGGAATAGTTATATAGACCAATGTCTCAAAGTACAAATGACATTTGAGTATTGTATTAAGGTAGACTTAAATGAAAACCTACAATATGCTTTAAGAACATGATGACAGTGCAGCAATTTTCAACACTATTAGCACTTGTGCTGTTTTAGTTTAAACACTAACCCACTAACCAGTTCCCCCAATGGAAACACTGTTGTGCAACTAAAAAGGTTTTTAACTACATTTCTAGGGCTAAAAATGTAACACTGGAAAGGTTAAGTCAGTATTTATATTCTTAGGCATCATACCTGACATGGGGAGTCCTGCAGGAGAGGGTGATGACTCGTTCCTACGGAGCCGCAGCACCAGAAGAGCAGGGTGAGAAATTCACAGACTCTCAGTTCTTGGTCTTCATGAACCGTATCCTGGCTCTCACTGTGTCAGGCCTGTGGTGCATCTTGTTCAAGCAACCTCGCCACGGAGCACCCATGTACAAGTACTCCTTCGCCTCGCTCTCCAACATCCTAAGCAGCTGGTGTCAGTACGAGGCACTCAAGTACATCAGCTTCCCCACTCAAGTCCTGGCCAAGGCCTCCAAAGTCATTCCTGTCATGCTCATGGGTAAGATCATCTCCCACAAGAGCTACGAATACTGGGAGTACTTAACGGCCGTGCTGATCTCGGTGGGCGTCAGCATGTTCCTGCTGTCCAGCACCACCAGCAAGCACCCGTCAACCGTCACCACCTTCAGCGGGATCATCATCCTCATTGGCTACATCGTCTTCGACAGCTTCACCTCCAACTGGCAGGACAACCTGTTCAAGTACAAGATGTCATCAGTGCAGATGATGTTCGGGGTAAACCTGTTCTCATGCCTCTTCACCGTCGGCTCGCTGCTGGAGCAGGGTGCTTTCTTCGACTCGCTGGCCTTCATGACCCGCCATTCCGAGTTTGCCTTTCATGCTGTGTTGCTGTCCGTTTGCTCGGCGTGCGGCCAGCTCTTCATCTTCTACACCATCAGCCAGTTCGGTGCCGCAGTCTTCACCATCATTATGACCCTGCGGCAAGCCATCGCCATTCTCCTCTCTTGTTTCCTCTACGGTCACGCTGTCACCATTGTAGGTGGCTTTGGTGTTGCTGTAGTTTTCTTGGCACTTTTCCTACGGGTATATGCACGTAGCCGCATGAAGTCGGGCCGACGACCAGCACAGCCGCACGTACAGAAGGTGTAGAGCTCCAAGGTCGCACCAATCTGGGAACTGAGACCACATTTTCAGTGGTGGTTTTTGTCTATTTGTGTGTATCTGTTGGGTTTTTACTGTTCTTTTCCATTTGTTTTTATTTTTGTTAGCAGTGGTACAGAAAAGGGATTCTGTAGCTCTGACTCTTCCACCAAGATGCCCCTAAGGGATCCAGGTGATTTGTCAGGACAGCAGTTATTGAAGTTTTGAGTGCCTAAAAGATTGTCTAATACACAAGTTCCAAACCATAAACTGTCCAAACTGCCTCCTCAGCTCTTTCACAGTTTAACAGTATTGTTTTTCTAAATCACTGTACATGGCTCGTGCAGCCATGCCAAAGGTTACTGTGACCCCGAAAAATGTATGTGAGCTGTATGACTTAGCATTAATTTTCATGAATGACAATTTCCCTTACTTAGCTCTACCTTCTGCAAAGACAACACCTTGTCTCTGTTGAGCTTTCAGTCACAAAAGCCAGATGCTTATCTCAAAGTCCTCTCTGTTGAAAAGCAGGGCCCTTTTATGTGTATTCATGTGGGATTTTATCTTTTTAACGCTGTAAACATAGCCTGAAAACATGGTGCGTATATTGCTATTTAATTTAAGGTATATTAACATATTACAAGAGGATACCATCTGTAATAGAGAGTGGTACAGGGTTTGTGTAATTCAGGGCACGCACTACTTACAAATTGTATAATTTACAATCACTGAAGCAGATGCCGATGTTGGTACTTTTTGCAACCTGTTATTTTAAGATGACTTTTTTTTTTCTTGTTGCCTCAACACAGACTTTACTTAATGTTTTAAATTTGGGCTAAAAACCTTGTAAATAGATCTCTCAGTCGTTGTTTATTTCCAACCAACTTGTCTGTTGTGTACTTTTGTAAAAGGACTGCTTCATGTGTTTCACTGTTATATGTGAATGTTTGGATGAATACTGAATGGATGATGATGCTCATTGCCTTCATAAGGATGTGAAAATACTGTTGGCTAAGGGATGGAGTTTGGAGGACAGAATGCGTACAAGGGAAAAGCAATGTTATTGGTACCTTGTTTTTATCATTCTACTATTTCCTCTGGTTATTGGATTAATAATAAAACATTAAATTAACTTAACACTGAAGTGGCTTGAGTTTACTGTTTAACATTGAGCTAAAAGATTTGTGTTGTGTTCAGTGCTGTTTACTGTACGAGTAATGTAATAATAATGATTATAAAACTTTCAAATTAGGAATAATGACTGTGAAGAAAAGAAAGTACAGATCATTTTATCAAGAATTTAAAAAATACAGCCAAAAAGAAGCTAGTTAGACAGCAATAAATTATAAAATGAAAGTAGTGTCAAAATGTTTGTCTGTATATATCTCCATATATATGTCAATGGTCTGGATTAAAGTGGGATGGACTAACAGACCACCAATAGTAAAGTGCATTAGTGTGTGTGTGTGTGTTCATCTGGTCCTCTGCAGGTCTGAACTTGGCAATATTGTATATTGCTTCAATAACAAGCTTTTGGTCTGGTTATCTTCCTTACAAGCATCTGCAAAGTTAAATCAGTCCATCGTAACACCCGCAGTGTGCTGAGATGTTAAGAAATCCAGAAATCCAAAAATGAACAGGTTGCACAGCAGACATTTTGACTTGTCGGAGCAGGACAAACCAACAGTGATGAGGGCTCGGTTCCATCAAGTGTTCTCGTAACAGTGACTTTGAACCTAACAGGACCAGTAATACACTTGTGAGACTGCTGTTATGACACTTCAACACACCAACCACCGACACTGCAGCCCCCAGCTGGATGATGTACCCCGTTACATTTCAGAAACAGCTCAGGAACATCTCAAGAACCACAACAGCAGCCTCCAGACTCCCCAGATTAACCTGACTGCGAATCTGCAGGATGCACAGGAATAAGAAGAATCCACCCTCAATGCACAGGATCCAAGGGACCCAACATTCTCATGGTGGCCACAAAATACTCTCCAGAGGTCCCACATGCACAAGGGGGACCTGCAAAATATTAAACTGGCGGTTTTAATGTTGCAGCCGATTGGTGTGTGTGCTCTTAGAAGAAAAGTGAACATGGTTTTGGCCTAAGGATTTCTACAATGATAGATCATACACATTTCAACGGTCACTGTGCTATAAGGTTGTCAGAAGTTGTCCTGTCTGCGCAACTGCTGCAGATTTTTGGTTCAATTCGGATAAAATCATTCATGAAATTGTCTTTCCTCCCTGTCATTCCACCGTAATCCCTCCACTCTTGCCAGTCTGACCAAGAAAGGACAGCATACGTTAATTTCGAAACAAACATGTTTGAGCTGCTCTTTGTCTTCTACACTAATTCATAAACCAGACCACTATTATGATTCACTGAACATCAAACTGAAGACTGTGTTTGACTGTGAAGAGCGAGAAAACATTTCCCCCAGGTTTATCAATCTCACAGCTGCTTGACGGGGGAATTTCCCCGCACCTCTCATTTCACAACGTCCTACAACCTAGTTTTAAATAGTGCGTCACAATGTGAGCATCTCCAGTCCTCTCTTCAATAATGCAAATGACAAAAGAGGTGTGTGTATTTTTTGGGGGGGTGTGTGGGGCGGGGGGGGGGACCTCTGGTTTCGGCTTCCAACCAGTCAGTCTGGGCTCTTGGTCTGACTGCAGAAATGAGACAGTCTTAGTGTTTTTATTCTAACTTTTATTAGCCAACGTGAATATCTGACTGTTTATGGCAATGCCCGGAATTACTTGGGAGCTTACCGAAAATGTCATTCACACCTCAAGGGGCAGCTGAACTGGAAGGGGGTTCATGCATGGCTTACTCAGAAACCTGAGAGGGTGAAAAGAATCAATTTTCCTTTGAAAGGAAATTTTTAGTTAATATTATTTGCTTTCTTGCTGAGAGCTGCATGAAAAGATTGCTGCCTCTTCTCATCTTCCTTCCAGAACAACTTACATTTAGCTTACAGACTTCCTGCTGATAGCTCACTTATCTTACCACAAAGGTTGGACAACAGCAGAAACAGGAACAAGTCAGGTTCAGGTTAATTAACTGCTTACCAGACTCTTGTTTTTCCAGTCTGTGAACAAGAAAAGTTTACAAGATTACAAATTGCTTTTCACAGGTGTTATGTCCCAGCCTACTCCTTGGTCAGGTTTACCTAGCTAACTTTAAGAGTGTAAATCCAGTATAAGGCCAAATTTTGTGAACATTTTAAGGGAACCTTAAGAAAAAAATTATAAGAGTGTTTTGTACAAACAATTTTATTTCAAGTAAACCATAACTAAGACTTTGAGGAAAATCTTTGGGTTTTTGCGCAGCCAACCTCAGTAACATCCACTGTTGTCGGCTCCTACTTTCCAGTCTTCGTGCTAAGCTAAGCTAACCAGCTGCTGGTGGCAGCTTACTGTTTCACAAACATGACACAGAAGAGGTGAAATAGCTAGGGACTCTAAACTGAAGAAGCCTTTCGAATGAGAAGGGAAAACATTTTCAAGAACCTCGTGCAAGTCTTTTTTTTTTCTTTTTTTTTTGTTTAGCACTTTAAAAAATGAGAGTGGTGTCAGTCTTCTTCTGTAATTATTGAAAAGAAACCGATTAAGCATGTTTCCTTTAATTGTTTTTTGCAGCTTTGGGCGTTGGGACATCAAAGCGGTGTTTCTAACCTTTAGGTAAACACCACGCACTGCCTTACTGTATATGTGGAACACAGCATGAGAGACCATGTGTGATCCTCTTACACCTCCTCATAAAGGTTATCGTTATCTCTTGCGCAAATCTTCTTTAATCTGCACATTTTCTTCCTTCCTACTCAGTGTGGGTGTTAATCCAGTTCCTGTCTCTAGTACTTACCAAGTGCTGTCAGATATGAGAAGTAGCACTATGCTTGATGTGTGTAACAAAACTGTTTCAGATCATGAGTAGTAGTTAAATTTTTTTCTGGCAACTTGCATTGTAAATGTCATGGAAACTTACTTTGTGCCACACAGCGCTGCAGAATTGTGTGGTTGCAGAATAAACTGTCAAACCAAGCTACACCTTTGTACGTCATGTTATCTGCAGATTCTGCAGTGATACAAATGCCACACTTCCCAGTGTTGGTCTGTTATCACCAAGACATTAAGTTATCTATTCATTGGATTCATTGGAGTCACCATGAAATATGAAGATACACAAAGACATCAACATATACACAAATTTTGTGAAGGTGGTCCAGAATCATCTTGCTCTTTTGCTCAGTCAGAAAGAGCAAAGAGCAGCCCTTTTTTTTTTTTTACATGCGTTCTTCCTGTCAACACCAAGTCTATTTCTTGGCATTTTTCCATTGCCAGCTTGCAATGGAACGACACGCGCAATACAGAGAAAAGAGATGACAAGTTACAAAGATCACTAGAACTGTGACACTGCAAGCAAATGTCAACACCCCAGCACACAGAAACACCAGGAACCCCCCCCCCTCCCAGGTTAATGCACTCAGCCCTCGTGGGCTGATTTACACAAGGGACTCAAATGTTTCTACAGGAAGTCTTTTTTGTTTTTTTAAACGCAGGTCAAACCAGAAGCACCTTTCAAAATGAGGAAAATGTGAACTGACTCTTGATGAAACACATCAGGAAATTTCCTGTTTTTCCTGTACGTGTAATTTTTGCAGTTGACATATTTTTTTCCACTCTAGACTCAGCATAGTCGCTGTCACTGTTGCCTCAGAGCAACAGTTTGATTCTGTGTGAAGTTTGCATGTTCGCCAGGTGCTGCATCACTATGTTGTACTTAGCATGATTGTATCTGAGCTTGTATAAAAAATAAAATAAAATAAAAAATAAAAACTTCTTGCTTACAACTTTTGACCAAACTCAACCGCACAACAATCGGTTACATAACTAAAGGATGACTTTACACTTCAATAAATTTGGTTTTAAATGGAGTTAGACCATCAATATTTAGACACCATACTGGGTAACCTTTTGGTTTGAGACATCAATATCCTGTGTCACACCAACATTCATATGTAACTACTAAAATTACTTGTATCATTTGTAAAGGGCACAAAGTGTTTAATGTCAATGTCGTTTTTTTTTTTTTTCCAATTTCTAAAATCTAAACTAAAACTAACCAGTTAAGCTTTACTATATCGCCAGAAGTATGTGAGCATGCTCTGTCCACTATAAAGGCAATGGTTGATACACAGTCTCCATTTAGATTTGGATCATATCCTGATTTTTATCAGCAGCTGGAGTCTGTCAAATATCATAATAATATAGAGACTGATTGTACATACTGGACAAAATATTTTGTCTCAAAGTACATTGTTGTTGAGTTTCAGAGTACTTCCAACTTTTTCTATTCTATTTCTATTTAGTTTCTATTACAGAAATTAACATATTTTATGACGCTGCATGATTTGTTTACATTAATTTCCATAAAGGACTGAATGCTGATAAGTAGCTGCTTTGTTCAATTATCTCTTCATAATACAAAGAATTTGTAGACGCAGCAAACTAAGAAGGTGGTCGAGTCGAGGCGTTTTAGGTGCCACGAAAACATCGGTCTTCAGTGTGTTTCTGAATGACACCGATGAAGTTTCCTACTATCATTCTGACTGGAGTGAGTGTGTGAGTTTTAGTGTGTATTAAAGGAGGGACAGACACCCACTGTTTATACTGATGAGAGCAGAAAAGCTGCTGCCGCCCCCTCAAACCTGCACAAGACGCATGACTTCCAGGAAAACTGCATTTGCATTTCCCCCAGTCAGTACAACTCATGACGCCTCACACTTTCAAGAAACTTGCGAATCCAGTTCAGGGCTGTATTTTACCAAGTCATTCCATCCACATGTTTTTGTCATAGCACACAGGGTCTTTGTTCCACTTCCTTAATGCTGCTTACAATCTGCTCTACTGTACGACATGTAGCTTCCGTCACAGCTGTTTATGTTAAAAATCACAGATATATCTCTGTCTGAGCAAGCGCTTCAGCATTTTCTGAGATGTGACATTTGTACAACAGATTTCTCATGTCAAACATAATTCAGGTTAAACTGCCTATTCAAGCCAGTGCAGTCAGCTAATGGGGTTTAACCTGATCAGAAACTATGCGGAGCATCTGCTTTGTTTGGGCAGGAGCAGGATTCAAAGAAAGACGTCATTTCAAACACTGATACTTGATGCTTGCCAAACCTCTGGCACACCTCACCATGGGATAAACGGTATAATCCCAAGGCTCCTTATGATCCATTAAGAGTCACCCCTTCTCCCATACAATTCCTTTACACAAACCAAGAAAACACTAAGAGGTGACCCGAAATATGATAAAAAAAAATGCCCTCCACAGTGGTCCAAATGTGAGGGAAAAAACAACCCTTCTTCACCCTGCAAAACAATACTGTACATACAGGCCAGAGAAAAATGTCTCTAAAAGGGTTTTAAGAAAAAAAAAAAAAAAAAAAAAAAAAAAAAAAAGTTTTAAGTCTGAGTTGCTTAAATAAACGTAAACCCGAGACGTTTCTGTGAACATCGTCCCTACAAGCATAACTCAACACTTATGGAGCATGTCCCCACCTAGTGGTCACTCAGAACAGTTCCACACATGCACATTTCAAGTTGAAACAAATAGCATACCAAATGGTTTGGAATCCAAATATCAGAACACAAAGTGACATAAAGCACAAACGGAACAAAGACACTAAACATAATGTATTACATCTTTAATTTTCTGCAAAACAAGACTTGGAATACAGACAAGCCTGGACTCAGGCAAAGGAACCATACAGTCCTCTCTCCATGCAGCGTGCAGTGTTGCACATGAACAGAATGTCCCCAAACCCTCCAGAACCGATCTGACAATGGAATGTACCACTCCAACATTTAAAACTCAGTGCAACAGGGTACTTGTTAAAACGTATGTGCTGTCACCATGAACGCAAAAAAAACCAAAACTGCTTTTCTTAAAAGGGTCTTGCAGAGTAATGCTCTAGACACAAGAGCAACACTGGTTCACCACACAACATGAATGACTATTTGTTTTGCAGTTACTGCAGCTTTAAGGATGAACAATTGAAAAGTGAGGCTAAAGGTGTTTGAAATCTGAGGGTTCGTTTAATCAACTTCTTCCATGCGTGAAGCATCATCGTCAGCATCGCCTTCTAGGGGTGGAATCTCATCTGGGACAGACGCAGAGGTGGCCTCCTCTGTGGGAACGTCGTCATCGTCGATGCCTGGAGATACAAGGAGGACGTTATTTGTTAGATGCGTACAAATTACAGTGATGTTAAGGAAACATCTGCACCGTGTCCTTACCCAGTCCGAGTTTGATCATTCTGTAGATGCGGTTGGAGTGGGTCTGTGGGTCATCCAGAGAGAAGCCAGAGGACAGCAGGGCGGTTTCGAACAGCAGGATGACGAGGTCTTTCACAGCCTTGTCGTTCTTGTCGGCCTCTGCCTTCTGCCTGAGAGTCTCGACGATGGGATGGTCAGGGTTGATCTCCAGGTGCTTCTTAGCCATCATGTAGCCCATGGTGGAGTTGTCCCTGAGTGCCTGGGCCTTCATGATCCTCTCCATATTGGCAGTCCAGCCGTAAGTGCTTGTCACGATGCAGCAGGGTGAAGACACCAGTCTGTTGGACACGGTTACCTGGTAGAGACCATCAAACGCAGGACATTAAGACTTAAATACATGCCTAGTGTCTGATCAGCAGGCTGATTCATCTTTAAAATGCAAGTTAATAAAGGCATGCAGAACACATCATGTTAGAAATAAATGTTCAACACGCCAGCATGTCCAAAGCAACTACAGGGTTGTCAATTCCACACCTTAAAAGTCCAATCTATGTAGACCAGTTTTCTATAAATACACTGGCTAATGTGTGAACTGATTGGTTAAACTGTTCAATATTTTGTTTCACATTCTGTTAAACCATTTGGGGAGAGGGGGGAGACAGGCATCTGTTAGATCACACTCAAATTTTCAAAGAGTTCTTCACTTTGCATCTCCACAATCATCTACAATCCATCACTAGTCAATACACACTGGTCATTCAAGGCACACAAAAGACTTAAGGGCCTCCTTACAGCTGCGCAAAACTCACCAGAATATAACATAGAACCAGTTAGGACACCTGTTACCAAACAAAACACTGTCAAATGTTGTTGTGAATTCTTAAGAACCTAAAATCTGACAGCACAAAGGGAGACTGAAGTCTTCATGACTCTGCTAATTAGGATCACTGACCTTCTCCACTTTCTTGTCAAGGATCTCCTTCATGAGCTTGCAGAGGTTCTCAAACTTGGCCTTATCCTCTTCCATCTTTTTCTTCTCCTCCTCATCCTCTGGCAGCTCCAGGCCCTCTTTGGTGACAGAGACCAGGCTCTTGCCATCAAACTCCTTCAACTGCTGGACACAGTACTCGTCAATGGGCTCTGTCATGTACAGGACCTCAAAGCCACGCTTGCGGACGCGCTCGACGAAGGCGGAGTTGGCCACCTGATCCTTGCTCTCACCTGAAGGAATCAAGCAATTCATGATCAGCGTTAGCAATTTAATACAGTTTACTTACAGGCAAACCACTATGTAAAGATCAATACTTTGAGGACAATAAAGCAGAAAAAAATATTTTCTAGGAGGCAAACTCACCAGTGATGTAGTAGATGGACTTCTGGTTTTCCTTCATGCGAGTCAGGTACTCATTGAGGGAGGTCATCTCATCTCCAGATTGGGAGCTGTGGTAGCGCAGCAGCTCAGACAGTTTCTTGCGGTTTTGAGAGTCCTCATGGATACCCAGCTACAAGCATAATGAATTGTCACTAGATATTCATCTAAACCAGCAGCTTGGATCACAACATTAGATCACCCAGGTACACATTTGACTTAAGTCATAAGAGGCACACCACATAAAAATAATTATGAAGCAACACAAAAATGACTGACCTACAGCACTATGTGACTGGTCTACAACAAATAAAAACTTTAGCAAGGGTAGCACACTTAACTAAGTGATGCACAACTGCATGGGATTGTATAAGTGGTTGAGAACATACTAGTCATCAGCTGTGTAGTGGCTTTGGTCTGGTATATACAATAACAAATGCTATGACTACAATGCCTTAGAAAGCTAGAAGCAACCACTAGATTAAAGAATAAAGGTAAACCTTATGAATCCATGAAGGGGAACTGATGACATGAGGGGTGCATTGTGAAGGAGGAACTTTCATTAAAAACTTCAAAAAGTAAAAAAAAAACAAAAAACAACAACAACAACAAAAAAAAAAACCCACAATGCACTCAATCTAGATACCTTGATGTTCTTGGAGAACCCTTCATAGAACTTTTTGTAGTTCTCCTTGTCCTCAGCCAGTTCTGCAAAGAGCTCCAGACACTTCTTGACGATGTTCTTACGAATAACCTTGAGGATCTTGCTCTGCTGCAGCATCTCTCTGGAGATGTTGAGGGGCAGGTCCTCAGAGTCCACCACACCACGAACAAAGTCTGGAGACAAACAAAACTATGGCTTAGCAGAACCCATCTGAGCCTTTGTATCCTTCTTTCAAAGCGGTAAAGTGAAGCAAAAGTGCAGAACAGAAGACTGAGGGGCCCCAAGTTAACTTACTCAGGTACTCTGGGATGAGCTCTTCGCAGTTGTCCATGATAAAGACTCTCCTGACATACAGCTTGATGTTGTTCTTCTTTTTCTTGTTCTCAAAGAGGTCAAAAGGTGCACGGCGGGGAATAAAGAGCAGTGCTCTGAACTCAAGCTGGCCCTCCACTGAGAAGTGCTATAAAAAGGGGGAAAGCATTTGTTTAGGTTTGACTCAATTTTAATACCATGGTGCTGGCTAAGACATGAAAATGAGACAGCTGCTTTAGCATTGCACCATTTACCTTGACAGCCAGGTGATCCTCCCAGTCATTGGTCAGACTCTTGTAGAACTCGCCATATTCCTCATTTGTGATGTCATCAGGGTTCCTGGTCCAGATGGGCTTGGTCTTGTTCAGCTCCTCCTGGTCGATGTACTTCTCCTTGATCTTCTTTTTCTTCTTCTTGTCCTTGTCTTTGGAGTCCTCCTCATCGTCCGAACCCACATCCTCGATCTTTGGCTTGTCCTCACCCTCCTCCTTCTCCTCTTTCTCCTCCTTCTCTGCCTTCTCCTCCTCTGCCTCGTCGTCACTGATCTCCTTGTCGCGCTCCTTCTCCACCTGTAAGTCAGAAATGATTATAGTTTAACTTCAGACATAAAAACTGTTTTAACTATCCAAAACTAAAAAGCTCAAACTCTGCACTTACAAACAGGGTGATGGGGTAGCCAATGAACTGAGAGTGCTTCTTAACAATTTCCTTGATCCTCTTCTCCTCAACGTACTCTGTCTGGTCCTCCTTCAGGTGCAGGATGATCTTTGTTCCACGGCCAATGGGCTCACCTGTACACAGAATCGTACAGGCATGAGCACACTTCATCTAAAAAGTTATTAGATGTTAGGTGACTTTCAGTTAAGTTGCACCCTCCCACAATACTAAACATCTTAATAAATCATGTGGAATGTACTAAAACTACATAACTCGTACCATTGTCAACCCTGACTGTGAAGGAACCGCCGGCAGAGGACTCCCAGGCATACTGCTCATCATCGTTGTGTTTAGTGATGACAACCACCCTCTCGGCAACAAGGTAAGCAGAGTAGAAACCCACACCAAACTGACCAATCATGGAAATGTCAGCTCCAGCCTAAAGGGAACACAAGCATGTATAATTTTAGGGTACAGCAGTCAGTGACCACACTTGCTTTGAGTCTATCTAGAGATGTCCCAAGCGGACCCTAAGTAACCATTTTGAAGCCAATCCAAGAAATTCTTATGAATCAGTATACATCAATATAGTTTATCAAAGTCAGACTCGTTACTGAACTCCACTGTGCTTGACAAGCTCTGTAGTGTAAACAAATGTGCAAATTGGTCAATAAATGTGAACAGATGTTTGAGTGCAAAGTGGCCTTGCAATGAAAGACAAAAACAAGCTGTGACAACAGATGTATTATTTGTTCTCTCTCAAACTGCTGTGAGCAAAACAGTCAGAAGGCAGCTGCCTGACCACTGCTTACTCCAGTTGAAGTGGCTGTTGTTGTGGGCTGATGCGTTAACATTTGATCTGCGAGTTAAGATTGACAGTGAGCGAAAATTAGAGTTCTGCAAGCTTCAGTACTCCATCACCAAAGATCAATTCGTGGAATATGAAGTGTGCCACATTTAGAAGGCCACAGTCGTTATTCAAGTGTGTAATATACACAATGAATCAACATTTAGATTTGAGTAGCATCTGTACATATTGAAGAACTAGATTTGAGACCAAGAAGTTCAACAAGACATCCTATTATCAATGTCAGCTCTTTGTGATGCTGTCAAAGCCCATGATAGTACACGTTACAAAGAAATACTTAAAATGTTCAATTTATATTCTACATATACATCAAGATCATGTTCTGCCATAGTACCTGCAGGGCCTCCATGAAGGCCTTGGTGCCAGACTTGGCGATGGTACCCAGGTTGTTGATTAGGTCAGCTTTGGTCATGCCGATTCCGGTGTCAATGAGGGTCAGGGTGCGGTCAGCTTTGTTGGGGATGATGTCAATTTTCAGATCCTTGCCACTGTCCAGTTTGGAGGGGTCAGTCAGGCTTTCATAGCGAATTTTGTCCAAAGCCTTTAAAACGGTGACAATACATCATCACTACAGGTACTCTTATGGAAGTATGGGAGGTCTTAATACATTATTCAAGCAACAATACTAATTATATTTAAATTCCCTGTTGTAAACATAAAGACTTGAAATTAAAACAGCAAAATTATTGTGCTGCATGAACAAGAGTCGCAAGCTCCATCAGGCTTACATCAGAGGCATTGGAGATCAACTCTCTGAGGAAGATCTCTTTGTTGGAATAGAAGGTGTTGATAATCAGGGACATCAGCTGGGCGATCTCTGCCTGGAAGGCAAAGGTCTCAGCCTCCTCCTCTGGGTGCATTTCTTCAGGCATCTGCACCAAAAGGAAAAAAAAGAGACATATTATAGCAAACTGAGTTTAAATGCTTCAAATGGCAAACAATTTGGATCTTATTTTTAAGTATGGCAAAACAATGTCTCAACAGAAAACTTTTGCAGCTTAAAATATCAACTTGTTAATGATAGTCATTGCACTCTAAGGCTTTAATTCTTTCGGTTTCGTTAATCTTGAACGCCATCGTGTCCTCAAGCAGTTTCACCAAATTGGACAGCTTCCATCGTGTTACCACATTTCAGCGGAAGTGGACGTTAACCAACATGGCGTCTGCTGATAGACAATGGACTCCGCAAACACGTGCTAAGGAACAGCAACAGACGGGAGACGGTTTTATAAGTGCGGCACCATATTATACGTTCACTTGTGTTTAAAACGTTAATATGTGCAACGTTAAAGGCCACTCGGCGACAACAGCGACCGAAGGAAAAGCTGAAATGACGACTTGCTATTCACGATAGCGTACACTGCAGCATTGAATGAGAACCCACACGTATCTCCGTATTTAAACACGTCAGTTTCATATTAATGTAGTCCGTAACTTTATAAAACCCCTATCTGGTTCATATAAATGGATGGCTATAGCTAACCTTGTCAACAATTGAAATCAAATTCGACTCAAATCAGCCGTTACTTTAATAACCTTAAACTCGATGCTAAGTGTTTTGAGGTGAAGGATTTGATGTTGAGAGGAGAATCTTATGTGATTTATGATCCCGATGGATCGAGTGGGTTTTCTCCGTATGGACAACTCTATTATATAATCCCCGTCAGCGTTGTCATCTTCACCACACCTGCCTTGGTGCAACCCAAGCCCGGCCTAACAGTGCGGCACAGTGCCGCATTCACGCCAGTCACCATCACAAATGATCGGACAACCCACGAAAACCTCACTACAATGATTAAACATTGTAACAGTCGTGCGAACATTCAAGCTACAACATTAATGTGAGCAACCTCAGACCACGAGACAGTAACGCTGCTAAGCTTATCGTCGTGACTCACGAGCTCTCATCGTTGATACATCCAGTCATGGTGATGAGGTAGCAAAACTCGAATATTAAAAGAGGATAATGTGTTCAATGTGATAGCAAAATACTCGTACACATACCTTGTTTATTTCGTTGGTTTATCTTGAATAAAATGCAACCAATATATCGTCCCTTCAGCTCTCTGACGCAGGGAAATAGAAAGGGACTTCCTTTTCATGGACCGGAATCTTTATACACAGTTGTTTCAGTGTACGACCGTATCCCTCCGCGGCGCACCATCAATACAATTTTATTTAAGCAAATTACCATTATATTAAACTGGGTTGAACAGGTCAGATTTTGACTTGTAAATATAAAAAGGGAGTGAATAAACATGATTATTGATATAAATAGGTAATTATAAAAGCTTGAAAGACTTTAATAAACAACAAACTTAAAATACTAAACATCTTAACTCAAGGTGACATATAGCGGTTGGAGATGAGACTAAGAAATCAAGCTTAAATATGCTGAACAACGATGCATCCTTTATAATACAAAGAACAGTGAACACAAAGGTTCTGGTTGTTAAAGGTAACCTTGGGAAAAATTACAAGTGGATACTAACTAAAGTCAATCCCTGCACCCAACCTAACGCATCATTAATGCCACCTTGTGGTACTTTGTGGCAAATGGATAGTATTAGATGGAGAGACAAACATTCAGGCCAAATTCTTGGTGACGGAGAAGACTCCTCAGCTGCCGCCATATAAATAAAATTATATGCATCAACCTTAGCAATCTATTTGATCAAAACCTCGACTACGCAGCTTATATTATAGCGAAGAGTGAGGAACTTTTTAATCTAATGGAGGAATATTTAAAACCAGGGCGGTGTGCTTCGATTCTTCTAGACCTTTCCATGAAAAACCCGCCTAAAGTGACGTCACGGCGTGTCAGATGCAGCCCTCGCGGCACAGCTGTCACACGGGGAACAAGTACCTACAACAAAAACACCATGGTAACCGACCACTTCAACATTCTGTAGCATACTAATGTACATAAAATAAATGCATTGTTTTACAGATGAACTATGGTTATTGTATAACACTCTGCATGGAGATATAGTTATTAACCCAGTTGAATTGATCTTAAAGCGTAAAAGAGAAAAAGACTAGAGTTATTCCAGAAAAGACAAAGGCACCGAGCCGATTGCTCAATTAACTGTTAGATCAATCAATTAGTAGATGAATGAAACAGTGGGGAATTGTTGCAACTGAGCAATCAATTCAATTAATTGTATTTATACCGCGCCAAATCAAAACAAACGTTATCTCAGCACACCTTCCAGATCTAGACCATACTCTAACTGGCACACTTGGTATTTATGAGTTCGGCACCCTGATTCTTCATGCCTCTAATGACGGTTTTATGACGTTTTAAAGTAAAATCGAAAGCTTGAAATTTTAACCCCATGGAGGAGCGCTTATAACGTTACAGTTTTCAAGTAACACATCAAGAACATACTACAACACGGAATGATTATTATTAGCTGTCTTAGTATTAGCGTTATTATGGGAAGTAATAACGTTCCACTACAAACACTACTAATAATCCTTGTGAAGTAAAGATAACTTGTACCGGCAGCGGTGGCTTCTCTACCACCACCCTGCCCTCCTGCTCCGTCCTATGGCCACGTCTTGACATACAAAACAAGCGCTCTTGTAGTGTGGTACCCAAAGCGCTTGCGTCAATGTTTTTGAAGGCCCGTGGCTAGCCAACGTGCTAATCCAACATTCAGAACGTTACAAAGATTTTCATTATTTAGAATCTCCTAATAGCAGTTTTTATCCCTTTGGGCGCAGCCTAACTCGGGGTAAGTATATATAGACTTCTCAACGTTTGTTCCGAATTCATACCTAGCTTGCTAAAGTGAATTTAGCTTGTTAGGTAACGTTAGCACGAACTGTAGCTAATGTTAGCTTAGCCTTAATTACTTATGCCGGGTACGGTAACGTGCTCTGTGTTAGCTTTAGCTGGTTAAGCGGCTAGTTTATTGTTCCTTGATGGGGAATTAGTCATTTAGATATATAATAATATACCGCGATAAAAAACAACTAATAGTATTTACTCCAGGCTTACGTCGGGCTTACTGACCTTAAGTTAGCGAACGTTGTCCCACTAAACTAAGCTAAGATAAGCTAACTCCAAGTAACGTTAGCATTGCTACTGAATAGCAAAAGTCACAAATCGATATCACACTTGTTTGCCAAACTATCGATACAAAATGGCAGCGTGTTCTCCGGGGCACTTTTAACGAAAAGGTGTCAGTGGTCACACATGTTTGAACAGTATTTCGGATTTTGAATTCACATTGTTTGAAGGACTTCTTCCAAGTGTGGAGTTATCCTTCATGCATATATGGACTGCTAATGCGTGTCACTGTTCTTGTATCAGGTCGGTCCGAATCAGAGCCAGAATGTCGTTCCCCCCTCATCTAAACCGACCGCTGTTGCCCCCTCCCGGGATGCCTCCTCAGTTTGCTGGCTTCCCCTCAGGTAAGAAAGCACCTATTCCTAAATAAATGTTCAGAGCGGACTCTTTCACTTTATTTACTGGAGGGTTTATCTGAACACAGTGGTAAACATACTATTTTTAGAGAACACATTTGCACCTTTCATTGTAGTATAAGGTTACTGGAGGGTTTTATGTTTCGTACACTCTCAGGTTATAGAGAAACATACAGTGTTGGAAGTTACAGTAGTCTGCAGGTCCTAACCAGCTACTTTTAAGCAAAGTGTCTAATTTCAGACTGCTTTATGTCAAGTTGATGTACTTTCTTCGGGTTTTGCAGGAGCTCCGATGATTCCAGTTCACGTGGGCATCATGACCTCCACCCCTACAGTAATGGTGCCTTCTGTGTCAGTGGTCAGTAAGCCTGCAGTTCATAAGAAGGATCTTGCTGCTGTGCGAATGAAAGACGATGAGAGCGGCCCAACCACCACAGTGTTTGTGGGCAACATATCAGAAAAAGCCTCAGACATGCTGATTAGGCAGCTACTGGCGGTAAGGGACAGAGGAGGTTTTTCAAATATGGCAAGCACTCATTAGGTCACTCAGTTATGTAATATTTGTGTAATCAAAGAAAACTCTCTTCTGTCTATGGAGATTGAATCCAACAGTTCTTTGAAATAACTGATTTGTTTCTACTAAACTTTTTTCAAGCAGTAAAATTTACCACTTCCATGCATAGATACAATTATCTTACAGATCTTATTGGCAACACTAATCAAATAACAGGCATCCTTTTTGCATACACTGATGCAGCATTTATTAAAGTAATGAATTTTGTTACCATATTATTTTGGCAGTTCTTTGAAACTGAATCCTGTGCTGCAGCATAAAAAATAGTTTACTTGAGTTTTTAATGCTTCTTCTCTTGTGCTAATGTTATAGAAATGTGGGATTGTTCTGAGTTGGAAGAGAGTCCAAGGAGCCTCTGGCAAGCTTCAAGGTAATTCAGTATACGCACATCTGAAATGAGGTCAGGAAATACTTTCATCTAGGGCTAATTTGGTTTATCAGCTCGAATTCAAAAGATGATTTCACTTCAGCTAATCAGACATGACTCAGTTTTTTATATTAGCTATCCTATCATGTGTGAACCTGTAATCATGACTATTTCCTTGTGCAATATCTGTTGCAGCCTTTGGGTTTTGTGAGTACAAGGAGCCAGAGTCTACGTTGCGATCATTGCGCCTGCTTCATGACCTGCAGATTGGAGACAAAAATCTGTTGGTGAAGGTTGATGCAAAGACTAAAGCTCAGCTGGACGAGTGGAAGGCCAAGAAGAAGACTGCAAATGGGGTATAATTCTGGTCCAGTTCGATCAGTGTGTCTTATCATGCATCCTGCATTAAGGGATTGAAATAAATGGTTACTCACTTCAGTGGCTTAATTAGACAACTTGTTGTTAAACTCTGTTACCAGCAGAATAAGAAGGCTGAAGATGGGGGAGAAGATGAGGAAGAGGTTTTAGATGAGGAGACAAAGAAGAAGGATCAGATAATCAAAGGTGCTATTGATGGACTGATACGGGAATATGCTGCCGAACTCAACGCGCCTTCACAGGATGAGGACTCTCAGCGACGAAAGAGAAAAAAGGAGAAAAAGGAAGAGGTATATCAACTTTCGTTCATTCATCTCTGATTTGGACTCTTGTTCTCTTGGACCTTAACATTTTTAAGTTTTATTTGACTTATTCATTGTTATCTCTCTTTACTTTAGGACGACATCAACACTATTGACATGGAGGAGGACAAGAGAGACCTGATTTCCAGAGAGATTAGTAAATTTCGTGACACTCACAAGGTAAAGTGGCTCCTTTGATCTTGTAGTTGTTATTGCAGGTTTTGGACAGCAGCAGCTCACATAGTTCACTTGTAGAGCTTGCACATTTAGTTGACACATTTACAAAACTTCTCTTGGCCTCAGCAACATGCACACTGGGCCACAATTTGGCAGTCCTTTAAATTTACCGCAACCAAACATCTTAACTCGTCCCATATTAAATGAAATGCTTGATATTCAATGTTCAAACACCACAAGTCGGCAGACAGCTAGTATTTTTGTCACCTTTTCTCAGGCCTGACTTGACACCTGTGACCACCATAGTAAAACTATCTAGGTGTGACCATTATAGATCCATTCTTCATTCATCACACACAAATGCATGGAGACGATGTAAAGTTACCTAAAAAGCTAATCTATTCATTAAACCCCACCATTATGATAGTGATCATATGGTGACTAAAGCAAGATGAATCTCAGAGCTTTGGAAAAAGTTACGAGGATAGGATGTAAGTATCAGCCTTCATTTACTATATACATATACTGGGCGTCCCCCTCTTGAGGACTTGCATTGGGGCAACTGTACTGCTCTTTTGTTTGTGTTGGTCAGGACTTTTGATGCTCTTTGTTCAGCCAACCATTTGACAATACATGTGTACCTCTCAGCCTTTTGATCTTCATTTTGTGACATTATCGGTGACCTGAAAGTCAGTGAACCTGTGCTGGTCCTCTGTAAATTATGGTCTGTCTTAATGGTGTTCATGTTGAAGCACAAGGACTCTTGTCAATAACCACTGCAGTGACTTTGGCTGTAGCTTTTTATTATGCTAGTGAGGGGGGGGCGCCCTCTCCACAGCAGCATGCTGATCTGAAGACTGACAAGGTACGTGCTCTCTGTATGTGTTGCTGTGTGACTTCTCTCTTCCATCTCTTGCTCTCAGTCAGTGTCTTCACTGTCTCTCCTTAATTTTTCTTCGCGATAGTTCAGTGAGTTCACGTGTCTAATAAAAATTGCACAGGATGAAATTCAAGTCTGCGCTTTCTGCTTTATCTAGAAAAGGGCTGCCAAACCTAATTATGCCTAAACTAAACCCTGGGACCAGGTCAAAAGATAAACCACAAACAGGAAAGAGCAGAACTGCACAATGAGGGATTGAAACAAAGCATATTTACAAGTGAAACACCAATGCTGTTTCTTTTTCATCCCAATTTATTGTTTTTGCTTTTAAGAATAACAATTATAAAAATACTTCTTCTAAAACAGCAAAAACCAGACAACAATTAAAGAAATCCACATTGTCTGATTATTCTAATAGCATAATAATGTTGAGATGATTTTCTGCTCAGATATGTGCTGTTGGTCAGGTATTTATTTAACTAGCCCTGATAGACACTCTACACAGGTAAGTGAAAGTACATGAAAGCAAAACAAGGTCAAAACTGAACACCTGACATGACTTGTCTTCGACTAAAGGCACATAAACAATACAGCCCTGATTCCTAAAAGATTCAGACTGTGTGGAATATGAAACAGAATGTGATAATTTAGTCCTTTTACATATACTCCATTGAAAGCGGCACTAAGATAATATACCTCAACTTCATGGAGCTTTGATTACATTCTGTTTTACTTTACACAATGGTCTAACTTTTATTGGAATCACAGTTTTAGTAATGATCAGTCAAATACGTTTGGAAATTACGGTATTGTTAACACTTGCCATCCTCTTTCACATGTCATGTGTTTTCTTCTCTTGACTTGCATTACACCAAAGGCTTTTCTGTATTTCTGGCTGAAAACCAGCTGACTGCCTGTGTGTGCATATGAACCCACAAGTCATATGCAGCTGCGGGTGCGGCTTGTAATTCAGCAATTTACATGAAATAGGTTTAATGCTACTGTTGCACTCAGTGCACATTACTCAATAATTTTGTGTTTAGTACTCTAATTCTGTGTCTGCTTTAACGATGAATGTTGCCACATTACACTTAAAGCCTTGTGTGTAATACCCATAAAGGCAAATTTCAGGTGCCTGTGTGTATGTGTGTGTGTGAGTACTGAGTCATGAAGAGCTGCTGAAGACTACTGCAGGGGTAAGACTGTTTCTACAATTTCATTTATCTGTGCAGAAATGTTACTGATGTTCATTTTTTGATTTAGCACTTTACCGAATGCCATGTTACCCATTGCATTAAAGGTTGTTGTTGATAATGATGATGATTATGATGAATAAGAAAGACAGAATCCCATAACGTTTTTCCCTTGTATACCGTGTGACCTGCTTTCCTCCCAGGCCTAACTTAAAAGGCTTGTAGGGGCAGCGAAGGGCTGAGTCCGTAGTTCAACACCTGTAAGTCACAACAACTAGTTCACCAAAAGACTGACGCCTGTTTTCTGTTCTTGTTTTCCTTGTTCTGAGAGGAGGACTCTTAAGGAGAGAAAAAGCATTGTCTTTTGCAGCGCCTTTTTCTCATTATGAATGCCTCAAGTTGGATATGTTTCACAGATCTTTTTGACCATTGAAGTGGTTTCCAGCTATATTCACGCTAAACTGTAGGTTATACTGCAAGTTTGAAACAGCAAAGTACATCATCTTGCTTTTGATGAATGATGAGGATGTCTCTCTGTGAGAGAGAACCTTTTGATCTTTCCAGGTTTCACAGTTAGGATTCCAGCTTGTCTTAAAAGCTGTGCACTGATTAGTGTAGGGCATGTTCCTGTACAAAACCCCTTTTAAGATCTGGAAACCACTTGTCTGTGCTCAGTAGCAAATTGCCTGCAAAGACTCGCCGGATGGTGTGTGGCATCGGCTGAACCTCTCTGTGTTTTGCTCTGCAGAAACTAGAGGAGGAGAAGGACAAGAGGGAGAAGGAGCGGCTGGAGTTTGAACGGGAGCGGAGGGAGCGCGAAAAAGAGCGGGAACGGGAAAGAGAGCGGCGGGACCGCGAGAGGGAGAAGGAACGAGAGAGGGAACGGGAGAGGGAAAGAGAGCGAGAACGGGAGAGAGACAAAGACCGCGACCGCAGGACCAGAGAGAAGGATCGAGACCGAGACTGGGACAGAGACAGAAGCCGCGACAAGAGCGCAGACCGCAGCCGATCCAGGTGAAGGGGAAAGCAAACCTCATGGCACAGATTTAACTCGGTCACGTCAAAGCTGGGAGACAAACTGATTGCTGGAAAATGTCACAGTGCCATAAATGTTATAATTTGATGCAAGCGTTGTAGGACCACTGTTTGAATTAACAACAGAATGAACCCACAATTGCAAATGTATGTCGAGTAAAAGCTTTCTGCAGCTGCTGAAAGCCCTTACACAAACACACAGGTGTTTTCACTTTATTATGGCTAGGCTGATTGACGCTCTTCTCTGGACCTTGTTGGTATATGCACACCCTGCATTGTTGATGTCTTCCCCCATTGTTTAATGTACTACTTAAACTTTACACTTATGTTTACTGATTACATTTTAGATTTAAGGATAATGTTACCATTTGTTTTTGTAGGGAGGTGAGTCGAGACCGAGACAGAGAAAAGAAACGAGACCAAGAGGATGAAGAGGAGGCATATGAACGCCGGAAACTGGAGAGGAAACTCAGAGACAAGGAAGCAGCCTATCAGGAGGTGGGGAATGCGTGGAGGATATCTGAGCTGTGTCTGAAATCACTCCTTGTCAGTGTGCTATATTTACTCTCTGATATGTACAGCACTCAAACATTGACAGAATGGAATTTTATAAAAAGTACAGCGTGCACACTACTTTTTTGTTAACAATTCCCCAGTTTTATAGATCCAAAAATTGCTGTTGGACAGTTTGACAGCTCTCGGTAATGGTGCAAAATGATAATTCTTAAGTGTGCTTACTATAGAGCAAGCTACTGAGTGTCTAATTATATAGAGAGTCAGTGCTCCTAGAAGTTTAAATGTACATACCCGAGATAAAATTAAAATGAACAATTAATTGTAGACTATGTCCATATGTTATCTTGAAAATCATAAAACATCACATTTCTGTGTTTTGTTATCACAGGAGCACTTGTATTAAAATAACAGTATTTATTCAGCTTGCTGTAATGGAAAGTGATCATATTTGATTCTGACTTACCTGATACTGTTGTGACTACAGCGTCTGAAAAACTGGGAGCTCAGGGAGAGGAAGAAGGGACGGGACTACGCCAAGGAGTCCGAGAGGGAAGATGAGCGTCGACGAGAAATGGTGAGAGCAGTGAATGAGTGCTGATGATGTCTGAGGTGTTCTGCTTTACTCTGAATGCTTGCAGTACACGTTGTCTTAATTTAACAAGCCAGAATATTACCTGGTTTTTATCTTAAACCTGCAAAAACATCATCAGATGTTATTGTGTTGCCAAGATGGTGCCTTTTATGTGTTCCTGTGTTTTTAATTGTTTTTTTTATTATTTAAGTTTGAAAGTAGATTTGTTATCCTGATGTTTCAGCATTGATTTATGTGTCTTCAGGTGAAAGAGGGCAAACGGCTGAAAGAGTTTCTTGAAGATTATGATGATGACAGAGATGACCCCAAATTCTACAGGTGAGCAACATAAGAAAATATGCTACAATGTCCTTTACTTGGACCAAGTAAATAAAATAAAAATAAGATTAAATAAAATAAATGCACACATGAGTAAATAGAATTTGCATCTGATGTACAGCCTTTCAGTAGCTTTAATTTGCAAATGTGTGTATTTTAAACAAACATGTGAGACGCTGGAGGTATGTCACACCTAAACATGCAAAAATGTAGATTTATGCTGCGTGACCCACATCTGACTTGTAGCAGATGCAATTCTGCTGCTCTGGCTATTGTTCTGAAGGCTGTTATTTTTGGTGTGACCCCTAGGGGCAGTGCGCTGCAGAAGCGACTCAGAGACCGAGAGAAGGAGATGGAGGCAGACGAGCGTGACAGGAAGAGAGAGAAGGAGGAGCTGGAGGAGATCAGACAGAGGCTGTTAGACGAGGGACATCCAAACCCAGACGCAGAGCTACGCAGGGTATGCTTGTCTGTAATGATGATGTGTGCGTGTTTGCCTGTATATTTGTAGTGTGTGGGCGTTCTGTCTGTTGTCTTTGTGAAGGTCACTTTATCATTCGAGTCCCTCTCTCTGAATCTCTGCACATCTGTGGTGTCCGGCTTTCATTGTCTGTTGACCTTCTTCTCTGTAAAACACTGTGATTGGTTGCAAATCTTCTGCTTATCTGCCTCTTATTGGTCCAGATGGAGGAGGAAGAGGAGGAGCGTCTGAGACAACCTCCAATCATCCAGGAGCCGGAGCCCGAGGATGAGCGGGAACGCCACAGGGGCTCACGAGACCACCGGGACCGCCGACAGGACCAGGACAGACCAGAGGCCCGCTCGCGGCCCGCCCACTCAGACGATGAGGTGGAGGAGGGTGAGGAAGAGGACTATGACAACGATGAAGATAACCCCGATGTGAAGCCGTGCTTGAAGCCCACGATGCGTCCCATCACAGCAGCACCCTCAGTGTCATCGGCCAGTGGCAATGCGTCCCCCAACACCCCCGGGGACGAGTCACCTTGCGGCATCATCATTCCCCACGAAAACTCACCCCCTGACGCCCTGCCGCAGGAGGAACACCGGCCCAAGATCGGCCTCAGTCTCAAACTGGGTGAGTCTGGACGAAGTGTGTCCTCACTCTAACGTGGAGCACACAAAAAAGATCCCTGGATCGTGACGAATGTTTCATGAGATATAACTAACATATCTGAGGGTGAATTACTAATTCAAGCATTCTGCTTCCATTAATATGTTTTTCTTTATTGAAACATACTGTCAAATATTAAACGATTTTGAATGGCTTTCTTAGGATTCGTACACTCCGTAACAAGTAGACGAGTAATTCCGGCTGCAGGACTAAACTTTAAAAGCGTATTCATAAAGTTCCTTGTCTTCCCTGCAGGTGCCACAGGAAGTCCCAGTCAACCCAACGCAGGTAAGAGGAAGAAGCTGCCCGTGGACAGCGTCTTCGACAAGTTTGATGACGAAGAGGCTGACGAACAGCCTCGCAAGAGGAAGCTGGTGCCCTTGGATTACGATGATGACAAAAGTCTCGGGGTGGACGGCGCCGGGCTGTCCAGCATCAAGGGAGCCAACACCGAGGAGAAACGTAAACACATCAAGAGTCTGATAGAAAAGATTCCCACAGCGAAGCCCGAGCTGTTCTCATACCCACTGGACTGGTCTATGGTTGACACGGTGAGGAGGGAGGGGAAAATGTCTAACGTTTCATTGTCATTTCAGCTTGTTTTAAGCAGAGGGCTAACCAGGGACATTGTGTTTTACAAAGTTGGACTTCAGGATTTATCAAAAGATCACAATGAGTGTATTCACAAACTTGCTGACCTCTGAGCAGTCGCATTTCTTGCAGAATCATGTGGAGTGATCTCTTCACCTCTACATCTTGATTTTTCTCATGTACGTGCTGGTTAAAAAAACCCTTGCTTTCATCTCTTATCATTTTTAGACGTTAATGGAGCGACGTGTTCGGCCCTGGATCAATAAAAAGATTATTGAGTATATCGGAGAGGAAGAGCCGACCTTAGTGGACTTTGTCTGCTCCAAGGTATCGATCATGTGATAATCTGTATGTTTGACTTCCTTCAGACTTGGAGGTGAAGTGAAATGTGAAATGATTGCGATGTTTTTGTCTTTTCCAGGTCATGGCTCACAGTATGCCACAGAGTATCTTGGATGATGTTGCCATGGTGAGTAACGTAAAGAATAAATAAGCCCCCATGCTGTTTGCTGCCTTCATGTTATGTTCATATTGACTGCTGCTCTGGTGATGATCCATTTTTTACTGCAGTCAGGTCATATAACATTCTCTCTATTTAAATTCTGTCAGTCAAATGATTGATCCAACAGTCACACACACGATGATGTACTTGATGGCCATCATCACATCAAGCTGCATAGAAACCTCCTTGGCCTCAGATTACAAATTCAGATGAATAGAACTATGCTGGGTAGTGTTAGGTAGTTGGTTAGCCCAGCCTTCAAAAATAAGTCGTAACCCCCAGATTTGCCATTGTCTCTCTTTTGTGGGCGTTTTTGCCACGATTAGACAGCGATAATGAAGAGATGACAGGATGTGAGGGACGCTGCAGTTCATGGGTGGCGTCATGGTGACACGGTGCAGTGTCGCTTTCATCTGAACTTCTAACGCTGTAAACTTTCCTTTTGCTCTTGCTTCAGGTGCTCGACGAAGAAGCTGAGGTCTTCATAGTGAAGATGTGGAGGTTACTCATCTATGAAACTGAAGCTAAGAAGATCGGACTGGTCAAATAAGAGAAACAACCACTGAATGAAGATAAATGGGTTTTTTTTCCCCTTCCATACATCCTGTAATAGCGTAGCGCAAACGTTTCACCCCTAACAAAGCGACTTCTACACACCAGTACAGTCTGTAACTGCAGACTCTTGTCATTCTCACATTTGCACCTGATCTTCTGGTCATGTGCCCCCCCCAATCAGACTCAGGCAAAACTCGCCTCCCTTCTCTGTTTGCAGGTGCTGACTGTATCGGTGTGCTTTTGTGTATATATCGTATGTCATTATTACTGGTGAAATCATTCTCAGAGGAAACTGCTGACAGACACCCAGGACCATTGTTGTGTTGCCAGGTCAGTTGGTCCCATACCTTTGTTTTCAGGCCCCACAGACACACACTTACCTTGTCTGTGAGATTTTACTGGCTTCATGAACTTTTAAGTCTCTAAAGGTGTGAAATCTGGCTTGCAGTTGAATGTGGCTTAAGTGGACAAAAAACTTTTGAGTACGCAAACTGGTAACGACAACAAGGATGCAATATTATTTACAGGGTTATTTATTGGGGATTTTGGACACAACTGCAGTTTATTTCTGTCAAGTTACAGTTTTTCCTTATCACATTCCTGATAAACGTGTTGGCATGCTCTTGTCCTCAGACCATCTCAGAAAGCACCTAGATGTCGTTTGAAATGTCTGTCACAGGACATCCTGGGTGGTAAAAGCACATACGTCATAACCACTATAGGAAAATGAGCTGAGAACGGGAAAAAAATTAATGAAGTCGTGAGGATACTCTCCATTTGTTTTTGTATTGGTGAACATTTGAATAAAGTTGATTTTTTTTTTAATATAGGTTTGTGAACCGGTAATTTTCTCACCACACGAGTGGTTTTCTGTAAGAAGACATTTTTGAACTCCTTTGTTCCTTTGTAGTGATCATTTGCAACCTGCTAGCAGCTAACTGCAGGTTCTTTACTGAACTGTAACAAGACTACACTTTTAAATTGCAAACAAAATGTAACCTCACTTAGTACACAGTAGAAAAGCGTAATTATTTTTAGTATGATAAATTTATTCACGTAAATGGCTTTAGAAATGGATTACCACCGGTTGAGGTTTTTACAATTATAAATTTCAGCTTTCTTCATACTAGCTATTAATATGCACCTGAGCTGTAAACAAAGCTTTATAGAGTAACAAAACAGACTTAAGTGTAACTAAATCCTTCATATTTGCCTTGTTTGGTGCTTAAAACAAGTGACAAAGGAATCCTTGAAGGTTCCCCACAGCAGCCGACAAAGACGCAATGAGATCAAACCTTCCAGAACTTTATTGATGCCATGTGAGCTAAGCAAGAAAAGGTCTTGCCAGTAAAAACCCTTTAATTAGAAGAGAAAACAGCACACAAACTCACAGGTGACTGGTGTTGAGACGGACGAGCTTACGCGTTTTCCTCTTTAACCAATCGCATCCAGTGACCAGCCAGAGATGAAGCGCCATGGATACTGAACACACTGGGCTCTTAAAGCAAGAGGTAAGTGAAGGCCACTGCTTGTAAACAGCTGTTTTGGAGTTATTGTTTATTCAAATTGGTGTACTTGAAAATAGAAACTATACTGATGTTTAATTTGTATTTTAACTTTTCTTGTGTCCATGTCTGGATAAGAAGACAGCTTTTTTTTGTGATGCCATCTCCTGAAACAGACCCTCAATCAACACTCTGGGATGTTTGCCAATGAACTATTAACACCAGTTAATGTTTGCAATGTGAAAGTTAACATCTGTTGGACTGACTGACTGACTGAGGCCAGGTCAGTCCACATATCTCCTTGGATGCCCCTCCCCCTTCCACCGCCACCCCTGGACAGACTCTAGTCCTCCGTTTTGGCCTCCATCTCCTCGGCGTCGTCGTCTCCGTCCACCTCAGCGTTCTCTCGCTCTAGCCTCTCGAGCTGCCGGGCGAGCTCCGTCTCATCTGTGTCCGTAACCACCTTTGGCTGAAGAGGACAGTTCAGTGTTTAGTCATTTGTACCAGTGCAAAGAGTAAATAATGAAAACGGTAGAAATTCTGTACAGAGCATTTTCAGATTGAGAAGCTTCTCATGTTGCCTCTCACTGTTTTAATGTTATATATGATGGTTTTGGATTCATGTTACTGCCAAATTAATGTGAATGTTGCCTCTTACTGCTGTAGATGTTTGAGTTTGATCGATATTTTAACAGTGCTGGGTAGTTGAATCTACCACAACGTAGACAAGATATGTCTGTAGGCTTGCTGTCCCGTGAGCTCAGGAAACCGGCCGTCTTCAGCTATGAGACAATCAATTTTCCAGTTCATCCAAAAGGGTTTTTAAATAGTTTGTTTAACTTTAGGAGTAGCAGAACTTTCTCAAACTGTAAAGGGACACTTATTCCTTCATTTCATTGGAAAAAAACATATATATAGAAAAAATTGCCCCTGAGATGTATTAGAGTTTAAGTACAAAAATGCATAAAATGAAAATACTCAAGTAAAGTACAAACACCTTGGGTCTTAATTTTAGTATGGTAAATGAGTAACTACTCACTGTACTCCCTGCTCTAACGACATCTTAACGCACACAGAGGACAGGGAGTGGCTATCACGCATTAGCATGTTTACACAAAGAAACCGAAGCCGCTCACCTCCATCTGGATGTTAAAGACACCCCTCTTCTCCTCTATCTTCTCCTTGATAGCAGCCATGGCCTGGTTGAGGACAGACAGGCCCTCTGTACGCTCCAGAGTGGTCGTTGTCATCACGTAGCGAGGGGGAGCGATTAGGTTGATCTGCCAAGAATAAGACCACGTCCGTCTTATTAACACTACATCACAGGGATTTACACTAACATCTGCTTACAACTGGTAACGTCTTTTAGTCTAAATAGCATAAGAGAAGGAGACTTTCTTCAGGTCGTGACTAAAGACAGGGGCGACGTTTCATCATTCAGCATCAGTGCACAAACATGCGGTTGGGAGAGGCTGAAGCAGCAGAATTAAATTACCTTAATGGGCATGGCCTCTGTGGAGCAGTTAAGCCCCGCCCTCAGAGCGTCCTTCACTGCATCGATGCCCTCGTACCCGTAGCACGCCACTTCGATGTCTGCAAGTGGGACAGGAAAAAAGATAAACAAAAAAAACAAAAACGTTTGAATGACTGAATCTCTTTGGAGTATATTGTTACCTGCTCTGATTTTGACAGCCTGCGGAGTGAGTCGCCTGTTGATGTTATCGATGAGCACGCTCCTCTCTTCCTCGGTTAAGTCCAGGCCATCCAGAATGGCAGGATCTCTGTGGGAGGGATTTGATTTGACCAATTACAAACCTAATTTTCACGTGCACATTCTTTGTTTGTAAAGACGTTACGTGTGATTGGCCTCACGCCAAATGGTCGAGAAAATCCACTTACGATACAGCCTGCTTGAAGACGTCGTACGCTCCGTATCCCGGCCGCTTGTATTTCTCATCGAAGACCCAGGCGGTGCGCTGGTACAAACTCTCTAGCTGCTCGTCCTTACTGTACTCCAGCACCTCTGCCACGTGTCGCAGGATGCTGTACACCTGCAAAACGCAACAACCGCTTTTTTAACACCGCTGAAAAAGTTATTTTCATGGGGGACATACAAATCAATGACAGAACAAGCATGCGGTCGCAGTTTTCTTACAGTTTTAGATTTGGTGAATTTATCTTCACACTTGATGGCCTCCTCTGGAGAAACTCTTCTTTTTGATAAATCAATGTATCCTAAAAACAAAGCAGAGAAGAGACTGTGTGACAAGATTTTCAGAGGACAGAAGCTAGTCCAGAGGGAGATGGCTGCGATCCATATCTGTGAAATTGTTTAGTTTAGGGGAGGTGGGATGTTCATACAGCTATGATCAAAATTCTGGTTTATGATAATCACAGGAGAAAGGAAAAAGGCCATTACAAATAGATGGCGCAAGGCAGAAGCACCAATACGAGACGGATGGTAAAGAGCGAGGAATGAAACATGAGATATGGAACAGTTAACTCATAGGATAAGAGACCTGTTGAGACAAATGGACAGTGTTTACATGTCAATGATAAGAGAACGACGCAGCGAATACGTTACAGGAACAGATATGTTTTGCAGTGACAGGGTAATGTTGTTACGATACACCTAACATTTTTTCTCTGCGAATTCTTTGTAGTGGAAAAATCAGTTAAAAAACGTTTTAAAAGAGAAAAAGACTCCACATTTGATGGTCAATCGACTTAGTCACCTTCTGGTTTAGGCTTCACAAACTGCCTGCTGTGTTTAATCACTCCATAAAGACTAATCAAATACTCACATTTTGGGCTCTGGAACTAGACAGACAGGTTTCACTTCACAGCCTGTACATATTTCACAAATACGCACAACACATGAAATATATATTTGGTTACGTTTACACTCATGCAAATGCGTGTATCCCATCCATGTGCACACACTCACACACACAGGCCAAATGTCAGCGAGGAGGAACTTTGTCACGTGCACTTGTTACTGATAAAATGAAATATTGTTCGGTTCAGTTATAAAAATGGATAGATTATCAATAATGGATTGATAATGACTGATAAGGTCATTAGCCCAAGATGACGTTACTACAGCCGGGTTTCTGTTCAATGTAACATGAATTTTAGATTAATTTTCAAGCAGTCTGACAATTAAAAAATGTGAATGAATGTGCAATGTTTGCAATGTGAAAGTTGGTTGCTCCATGTGTTAAAATGAGGAACGTCAGTCTACTCGTCGCTTCACGCAGACATGAGGTTTTCACCTGCAGCTAAATTCGTCTCTCCAGCAGAAGCTTCAGTGGATGTTAAAGGTTCAGGCTTTGTGTATATCATAAGCAACGGTGGAAGAATCAACTGCATCTATTTTTCAAGTTTATCTTGCCATTGCAGCGATTAAGGTTTAGTCACATATTTTTTGCTACGATTGGTACATTATTTGTATTCCGCCTGCCACGTTGGCACCAGCAGCCACTACGTTTCCTGTCCTTTGTGCACCTTTGAGACCCAGTGACCCTCAGCAGCAGAGGTTACTACCCTCCTGCCTGCACTCACCCTTCTCTTTGTCTACACGGATGACGACCACGCACTCGTTGCGGCCTATGCGGATGAGCTTGTTGATGGAGCGGATACGTCGACGTGACAGTTCGCTCAGGAGGATCATGCCCTCGATGTTGTTGTACTCCAAAAGGCTGACGTAGGCGCCCATCTCGGCGATGGACCTCACGTTCACCATCACAACATCCTCCACCTCTGGGAACCGGTGCTGGTAAAATCGACAGCTGAGCCCCGGCATTGCTGAGAGAACAGAGACAAAGAGACATGACGAGTTGTCATAAAACCCTCCTGAAATGACAGTTTTAGACCTCCTGATCATTTTGCACATCTTGAAAAGTTTAATGTCATAACAATGGCTTCTGTGTTTTTGAAGGAAGCTTTCTACAGTTTAAAAAAATTAGCACATTTCACAGCTGTTTTAGAAAGGTAGTAATTCATTTACAGACATCTCTGGGGCTTTGCGGTGCTGTTAAATTGCATTGTGCTATACTGACAGATGTTTCTGATATTTAGTCAATCCTTATGAATGGGTTGGGTAAAATATTACAAACACCCAGCAAATATTCAGCCTACAGTCCAAATCCATTTGAATGACACATTGTTAATTCTGTTTCCCCACATCCGCAGGTCAAACATTCCCAAAACGACAGCAGGGAGACGAAGCGGCGTTAAGTGAAGTGGGAGCGTGGACCCTGCTGGTTTTATTTCACATTTTTGACTGTTTGTGGGATGATGCAATGCAGACAAATAAGAACCCCGTCACTGTTTCATTTAAGAAGGAAAACTGACATAAACAGAAACAACACATACCTCCCTTTCAATGTATGCAGCGCACTAACAGCGACATTAGCCAGCAACAAAATCTAAATACCACACGACGAGAATTTATCTTAGGAGATAAAGTCACTTAAATATCCGTTAGCTTCCAAGCTAATAACCCGGTTTCCAACTCACATGCGGCACATGCACAGGAGTGGAAGATAGCGGTTAGCTAAGCAGCTAGCAGCCCCGTGTGTTAACCACTACCCCGGTAAACTTCTGCTTTACTAATAAAAACTCACCTGTGTCATATGGTTACAGAACGATACACGGGGAAGTTCTGTGCTGGAAGTGTTTAAATGTCCGATTATATCGTCTTCGGAGACTTTTTAAGTGAACAATTCGGGCCCGCTAGCTCACATTCATGGATGTGCTAATTTCTCGACCCGGAAAAGATCGTCAGGGCTTTTCGCCACGCGCATGTGCACAGCGCTTTCCATCCAGTCACATGACCAGAGGCCAGCTGATCATCACGGACGGAGAGTCGTACAAGATCACGAACATCAGCTCGGTCTGTGCTTCTAATCCTGCGCGTAAAACGTCGTTTTTTTTGTATTACACACATAGGTAAATAGAGTAGAATAAAAGTTAACGCTACAGTGTCAATTTTAATAAACGGAAGTAAACAGAAGACCGCAATAATCGACCAAAGGACGAGAAGATGTCTGGAAAAGACAGGATCGACATATTCCCCTCTCGAATGTAAGCAGCTTGTTTGCTAGCTAGTTGCTAACCCATTGTAGCTTCTTAGTAAGCTATTATAAAGCCGTTTCTTGACGTATTGCTCTCAGATCTCTCTGATTGATAATGTCCTGCATGTATCTGATGGAAAGTTCGTTTAATGTCACACCAAACGAGCGCATTCTTGTTCTGCAGTATGATTCAACTCTAAATATAGTTTATATCAGTGCCAGGTTACTGTGTAAAAGAGGAAGAGTCCTTCATTTGTCATGTGATGTTTCAAATTTGATCGCAGAATGAGCTGTAAGTCTGATTGTGTCTGAAGCTTACTGGCCTCCAGACAGCAAAAGTTTTGGCTTTAACCTTATTTAATTTGATTATCCACTGAGCAGTAGAGTTTCATCTGTTGTCTGTAAGATCTAATCATTTTACAGTTTTTATTCAGTCATGCAAACCATTGTGTGTAATGTTCAAGGGCACCGACACTAAATTGTTACCAAGCTGTGATACTGGCCTTAAGTATATTTATTGTCACAAAAATCGTCTGCCAGATGAATGTAATGTGTGACTTACCAACCGTGATATGACAGCACAGAACACATCTCAGTTGTTAGTCAGTCTTGCAAGTGAAGAAATTATGGCTGCTTGAAAGCTAGCAAGAAAACACACAGATAAGATAACCAGTCTTAATGTCCTGTTTCTGCCACAAATGTGACCAAAAGAAAAAAAAGGAGAACAAAGAGGAGGCAGAGGGGGCATGTTAGACAAACAATGACTGCCTGCTAGGGGGTTATGATAGCTACATTTAAAAAAAAGAAGAAGAAGATGAAGAGGCAGGCAGCTAGGAAATTATTATTTCATCTGTAATTATAATTTTGAAAAAGTGACTTCTGTGGATCACCTCTGAAAATATTTGAAAAGCATATTCTTAAAGCAAAGCATTCAAAATGTGTTTGATTTGTTTGGGCTCGCAGGGCTCAGACCATCATGAAGGCTCGGCTGAAAGGCGCTCAGACCGGCCGCAACCTGCTCAAGAAGAAATCCGATGCTCTCTCCATGCGCTTCCGCCAGATCCTCCGCAAAATTATTGAGGTAACTTAAAAAGGACTGATAATCGGCTTTGTTCTCCATGCTTTGTTTTCTTTAATAACTCTGACTGGTTTACTAAAAGGTGGACTTTGTCCTCTTATCTCTTTTCCTCAGACTAAGACTAAGATGGGAGAGGTGATGAGAGAGGCAGCTTTCTCTCTTGCTGAAGCAAAATTTGCAGCTGGAGACTTCAGGTCAGGATCAGAGAAAGATCACGTAATGTGGTGTTGTGTTTGCTACAGATGCATCCGTAACTCCCATCTGTATTTCTGTCCACAGCACAACTGTAATCCAGAATGTCAACAAAGCCCAAGTGAAGGTCCGAGCCAAGAAAGACAATGTGGCAGGTTAGCCTAAAAACTAAAATAAAACAACCTATTTACATTTACAATCACTGCTGATAAGTCAGACTCTTAGATGTGTATTTTTATTTCTTTAAGGTGTCACCCTCCCAGTTTTTGAGCACTACCAAGAAGGCGGGGACAGTAAGTCAAGTTTTGATGAAGTTAATTTTTTTTTTTGTACACTGCTGAAGGACAGCACTGACTTCTCACCCTCGCTGTGTCTTTCAGGTTATGAGCTGACTGGTCTGGCCAGAGGAGGAGAGCAGCTCTCTAGGTTGAAGAGGAATTACGCCAGAGCTGTTGAGCTGCTGGTGGAGTTGGCCTCCCTACAGGTAGGGGGCACTGTTACAATTCTATTCAGGTTTATTCACAGTAGTTTTATCATTTACCAAGCAATGTTTCCATTTTATACTACTTTATACTTCTACTCCACTGCAATTTGGAGGGAAATATTGCACTTTTACTTTACTACTTTTATCTGACAGTTAAAGTGATTGATTACAGACTCTGAAAGGGGCCATTCTTCATTATGACTCCTTTTTTATTGTCTTTATTTTGTATTTTTGAATATTTGTTTTACTACCGGAACTTGTGATTGACGATGTGCTTTCCAAGGAAATACTAGTCAAATTTATGTGTGTAATTTGCCCACATTCTGTCTATAGACATCGTTTGTCACACTGGATGAAGCCATAAAGATTACCAACCGCCGTGTGAACGCTATTGAGCATGGTATATTCACACCTGCACAATTTCTGCCTTTTTTCCCATGGAATTAAAGACAAAGCCTGTTATTGTAGCTCACCTTTATCCTACTTTGCAGTGATTATCCCCCGGATCGATCGCACCCTCACCTACATCATCACAGAACTGGATGAGAGGGAACGAGAGGAGTTTTACAGGTGGAAACATTTTCCCAGTCCCGCTTTTTTAAATTTGCACTGTCATGACCACAGCTGTTTGTTTTTGCAATGCAAATGTTCTCCTCTTCCAGGCTGAAAAAGATCCAAGAGAAGAAGAAGCAGCTCAGGGAAAGGACGGAACTGGAGATTGCGGCCCGCTTGGCCAAGCTGGGTCCCATTGCAGAGCCCGCTAACATGTTGACGGAGGAGACGGACGAAGACCTGCTGTTCGAGTGAAGTGCTCTGAAGGCCGAATCGCCGACTTCACCCATCGTCCTATTTATTCTGTGCCTCTCAGGCCATGTCTATGTCTTCTCATACAAGTGATGAAAGTTTTTTTGTTGTGTGTACTTGTTTGTGATGATTTGTTCTGTTTTTTCAGTGCCGAAAGGTACTGCGTGTTTAGAGATCTGTCACTGTACAGAGCCAAAGTGACGTCACACATGGCTGTTATCCCCAAGGGAGTCAGTTCACTATGATAAAATAATCTAAATAATAAGAATATAAATATGTTTACTCATGGTTTGCAGGTGAAAAGAATAAGCATTCCATGGGACAGATTAACTTGTAGACATTTCAGTTTCCTCACAACATTTAGAGGCATTGCATGATGTCAAGCTTAAGGTGGTTGTAGATGTCAGAGTGTGTGAGTTTGTGTTGTGGAGGCCCATCTCGCTGCTGACCTCATATCTCTGGGTTTGTTGTTTCCTCATGTGAGGAGCTTTACCACTGTACAAGAAACTCCTAAATAAATCCTGCTGTAAAACCTAGTGTGAAACTCAACATAAGCCTACACTTCACCCAAATAAAGATGTTATCAATATCCAACCACTGCCTGGATTTCTTACTGAGATTAAAAGGTTTACATATTACAACAGATACAAAATCAGTCACATAGACTTTTGCTGTAATGCAGAAGCTTCCAATAGTAAAGGGAAAAAGGACTGGAATAATAACATTTCTGTCAACACAGAATGAGAAACATTTTCCTCAAGTGCGTCAGTAACCCAGGTAGGTGAGGAATGGCAGCCATCTTGCACCCGAATGCTACATTTAACACAGTATTTTTAGTCAGTGCAGGACTTTGCAAAAGTTGATTTACTCCACTTTTGTTGTAACACCAATTCTGTAACAAGAGATTACAAGGTGAAATCGCTGCATTCAGGAAGTACATCACTTGTTCACATATGTATCTGATTTTATTAATACTTTAGCAGAAAAGTGTGCTGACTTAAGTACCCTGCAAAGCAGCAAGACTGTTGGAGTTACTCTAAGTCGTAAGATGTTTTGTTCTTAGAATACTGGTAAAAATAAACAATCTCAGCAGTACTTTTCATCACAGTAATGATCACTGGCTAGAGAAAATACCTGTGTTCTGAGGTCTGTTATCACAGTGTAAATGAGATGTGAGACTACATAAAATAATACTGACACTGGTGTAGAGGAAGTACTCAAAAACCGGAGGTTACAGCAGATGGTTCCTCGGCATTTCTCATTGGAAGACGTTAACACTGCAGCCACTTTAAGCACAAGTGCTTCTCTTCTGTTTGGTGCTTCCTTTATCAGGAGGCCATTTTGTTTTTTTCAACACTCATAGTTGAATGTACTGTTTGTATATCATACACAAACACACACAAATGTAAGAATAAAGTAAACCTTTGGTCTAGAAAATACAAATTTACAATTATAAATAACTATGAAGAATAGGATAGAAATATTTCTATCTGATAAATGACTCTGCATAAAGCTGAACCTTCTTGAAACAAACAGAAAAAAATCAGCCACAAACACACACACACACACACACACACACATACTCACACTCCAACAAAAAGAAATATAAGAAACTTGAGTTCATCCCTGCAACATGTGCTAAAGATCACCTCTGTAAACGAGGGGAATGTGCAAGTGAAAATCCAGTGTCAATCAGCACTGTCCATCCTTCATTTTATCTTTTTTTTTTTCAATCTTCAGTCTCATTCATTTGTTCTTCTGTTTACCTCCTTCTACCCTGAGGCTCCCTGCCGTGGGCCCCTGTGACCTCTAACACAACCAAGAGGTGGGGACCCACTGTGGCTCAGTGTCCAGCTTGTCTATCAGCCTGCGCAGCTCGTGGAAAGCCTGTTCTGGATCCATGTTCACAATGGTGGCGTCAAAGAAGTGGCCGTGGTTGTGCTCCATCTCGCGAGCCTTTTCAATAACCTTCTTAAGCTCTTCAGGCTGTGCACAGAAAATGAGACATGGCGCTTTAGACAGTGACAGGGCGATGACTCTTAAAATTACTATTGGACATAAATCTTAAATCTTTTTTATTTCAATCAAGAAGATATTTTGATATTGTGGCAGTCTCTGTATCTGTTGGTTTTGCAACACTGCACAGTGGCAGCTGGTACCTTTGGTGTTTTCCCCTCTGCAGCCAGCAGGGTGCGCAGTCGTTCCTGAGAAGGAGGTGCGATGAAGATGACATAAGGCTTGAGGTTGGAGGACCTCAAGACCTGCAGTGACTGAGGGATATACAGAATAGAAATGAATACATGACACAGAAGGAAAGACCAAACAAAGAAGAAACAGCACTAAAGACACGCCAAGCCAAGCACTGGCTATGACATCTTCTCTACTGATTATAGTTTATCAACCTAAAAACAATCTTATGTTCAGGATGTGAACAGTTGTAATTACATTCTGGCCAAGCCACAAAGGTCAAGATCAAGACAGAGCGATGAAATGGACTTTATAATTTACACCTCCGACAGACACATGGTTCAGAATTGTCCAGATAGCCACAAGTGCTCTTACTCTGGTGTGGAGACAAAGCAAACAGATGCGTCCAGAGTTGATGACGTGTCGAACCGAGTCTGTGCTGGTGCCGTACAAGTTCTTCTCATATTCCCCAAACTCGATGAACTTCCCGCTGGCCAAGTCGGTTTCAAAGGCTTGCCGAGTCACAAAGTGGTACTCGCGCCCGTTCCGCTCATGTATCCTTGCGTTTCTGGTTGTGTCTGAGCCATGAAAAAGAATCAAATGCACATTCAGTCGATTTCGCTGCACGGGGATGTTATGCGTCAAACGACTTAAAATGATGTGAACTGAACCCCATATATATGTCGTGTTTCTCATCCGAAATTGAATTGAATTGAATTGTTGATGAATGCTTGGCGCTGCAGGGTCCCTCATACTTTGACAAAGTGTGGACTTACGCGGAACAGCAACGGCAAACTTTTCAGGTTCGATGGACAGAAGCCTGCGGCGCAGCTCATCGTGTCCACTGTTTGTAGGACCAATCAGAGCGATGGGGCGTTTCCGACTGGCAGGCTGGTGATACAGCGACATCTCCTCATAGGTCAGGATGTCATCGTAGTCTGAAGAGACAGTTGAGAGGGGTTAATGAAACATCCCTGACCAACAAACAAACGTCCTCTGTTGCTTCTGAGCTGCTGTTCTGTCACTAACTCTGATCTTGGACCTTTCTTTGGAGGCAGGAAGGAGGTGAGAGGATTTGGAGATCACCAAAATAACTCAGAATTATTACTTTGAGTACACACAGTATTTTTTTTAACAATGTCCAGCTTCATACTCTGCCCTCACAGCAGCGTGTATAAAGGTGTTTCTGTGTGTCAACCAGTAACACAGGGTCCCTTCAAGCCATTTAGGCACCTGCTGTGCACCTGTTGGTGCCTCCTGATCCTGTCTGTGAAGACAGGATTAATCTGACTTGTGACACTCCGAGTCTGGACAAGCTGCTGTGAGAGCGACAGGACATGTCAACTCCGGCTAACGCGTGGAGTTAATACTGACAATGTATGGGCACTTGGAAGACGTCCAAGCAGTGTTTCACTGGTGGTAAATGACAAGTGACAATTGGAGCTCTGTGGGTTTAGGATGTAGCTTCTTAACAGTGGCTGCTGAGGAGGAGGGAGCACATTCTCAAACATGCAACTCACTTCTCAAACCGTTAAGCTTCTGAAGAGACACAGCGAGGGGAGGAAAAAAAAGGAGAAAGTAGAGTCTTACCAGTATTCTTGCTCAAGTTAGACATGCTCTTCTTTCTTTGTTTCTTGCCCTTCTTTGCATACCAAAGCTTCCCTGGAGAAATGACAAGTCAAAAAATGTTTGCCTTATCGTTTCACGTTGTTGCAACCACCTAGACACCACGAATTCTATTTTTATGTTTGTCAGGGTGGATGCAAAATGTTTGAGTTTGCAAATTATGTCTTGTATTTTCTCACCATGTAGTGTGTGTTTCAACATATTACGCTTACCTTGGTGCTGCTCTCGACTCCTGTCTGTTATTGTTTTCTTCAAGGTCTCTCTCTGTTGCTGGAAGCTTTTGCCTGAAAATGAGGAAAGCAAAGAGAATCAGATCAGTTCTCCAACACTTTAAATACAGATAGACAAAATCCATTGTATTTTACTTGTTTACTTAAAAATGCAAACTTTAATGGATTTGAACACTTTGGTTGGTGTTTAATAAGATCTGTCAATAGACCCTAGACTTTTCAGACATGCTGAGGGCCAGGCAAATTGAGGGCCCGCTTTCCATTTCTACTGCTCAGTCCCACTTTCTTACAGACAAAACAGGCCGGGTTCAGAGAGTAATCGCAAATAATTCCAAGGTGTTTGTTTTAATCTGCTTGATGTGCCAGATGGGTGGTGTTTCCTGCCAGGGTAGCAGTGCCAGGTAAGTTATTAGTCACAGAAAACCTTTGAGTAGTTAACTGTGTCTGCATTCCTATGTCCTCCAAGGTATAGAACAAATAATCAACTCGGCGAGTTGTGAGCAGTGTGTTCATTATAGATCTATATTACCACCATGCAGATCTGGATCGTTCATTTTCTAGACATTGTTAGCTCTGCAAATGTTTTTTCTTATATATAGGGTAAGATTTGATATATATTTTTTAGATTGTTTATGTTGATTTAAATGTGTTGCACAATTTCATGATCAACAAATTTATTCAAATTAGTCAGCATAATCATTTATTCCATCTCATTATCACTTTTCCATCTGACATTTCATTTGTAGCTGCTGATGGAAAAACTGCTTTATCAACCAGGTCACCTTGAACTCAAAGCAGAACTGGTCCTGCAATGTTTGGTTTCAGTGCAACATCAAGATCCTCATTTGCATGCAACTTCAGTGTTATTTCTCCAGTTCGCACGTTTTCGAGCCATGTGCACCGCACAGGCTGTTAAAACATGTATAAAGATAATGTTGAATCAACTGTATGTATTGTTTGTATGTGAACAGACTATACACTTTAATTTAATACTGTTTATACTGTGTGTTGTAGTTTCATTCTCCATAAGTTATACCAAATGTAATCTGTATGCAAAATAAACGCTGTAATACTACAAAACATACAAATCACCTGCATGTGACTGTTCCAGATTTCTTGATTTTCATTGCAGTTATCTGGTCAGTATATATACTACATTTTGATACACAGTCCTGGTCCGCTCCCTACCTGGAACGAGTCCAGCCAGGGGCTGGTTGTCCTCATCTCCGTCCCTGTAGGCCTGCCACCAGTTGGGGTCATCCTGGCTGATGATGTGGAGGATGTCTCCCTTCTGGAAGGACAGGCCGAGCTCCCGACACGGCAGGAAGGGGTCATCAGAGGGGTCGTAGTCAAAGTAAGCTCGTACATGCATCTGAGGACAGGGTTTACAGCATCAGGGTCGGCGTTGCATGCATGCAGACAGACTTTCTCATGCACGCACACACGCGACCACATCATTAGAGACTTACCACAGTCTGTCTGTGTGGGGCAGGTTTAATCTGAGAGCTCGGGATGAGGAGGAAGGTCAGCGTGCCATGCATTTGTTGCTGATGGAAAAGACAAAGTGCAATGCATTAAACATGACACGGATCACATTTCCATAAAAACAACATCTTTTATCTTTTACTGACTGCATTTAAAATGTGATTTAACAGATCAGATGTTTAGCAGTGTTTCATTTTTTTTTCAATTTTGTGATTATTACGTTTTGAGAATACAGGTTAAATCACATTTAAATATTAAATTAGGACAAAACAAAGACACAATGCAATCAGTACTAATGTTAGTTATTCTGTTAAGACAACAATGATGTGATATAGTTATGTGTCCACAACTCCAGATCTTAATTTGATAGAATTTTGTGGTTGAGTGGATGTGTCTATGGTGTGTAACAGAATAAAAGCAGTGAAACCTCAAACACAACCAACCACAACCATGTAGGAACAGATGCTCTAAGTATTTAGAAATAAATTTGAATGCTTTTTTATTGCATTAATGTACAGAATTTAACCTCCTGTATGTGCATGAGTTAGTTAAAAACCAAAAGACTGCTGGATAACTGCTGGTCCTCACCAGCAAGTCGTGGACTTCATTGATGTGTTTCCCACGAATAGGAATCCCGTTGATCTCCAGGATCTCGTCTCCCTCACTCAGCAGGCCGCTACTCTCCGCTGCTCCGCCTTTTACCACGCGACTCACAACCACGCTGTCCACGTCGTTACGCACTGTCGCGCCCTGAAGGCCACATACGCACACACAAACAGAGTTCATATACTGCAAGTCTAAAAGCAAACAGTTTGAATACAGTACAATAAGTCACACACAGTGAATATCACTGACAAATGCGATTGGTGGAGCCTGGTGAAGGCTGAGAGTAGAGCCTTTTAGAGACTTACACGTGACACGCAAACATGACAATACGTAACATAAATCCCTACAATCCATGTATATCTTAATGGTACTTTTGTCCACATTTGAATTTTCATTGTACTGCGATTATAGACAGTACAGACTTAAATTTTTGGATGCGTACTAAATCATCCTTGTTTTCATGCTTGTCATTGCCTTGGCTCTCTAAATGGTTCTTCACAACATTCACAGGTTAATTAAAAAGAAGAAAGCAATTAAAATGGCTGTGACAAAACGTTGACACACACACACACACACACACACACAGCAATGGTACCAACAGTCAGTCAGAAAGACTAATAAATGGTGCCTCACCAGTGGAGTGTCGAGGGTCTTTTCCAACCGCACCAGTTTAACTGTCTCTCCAAGGTGCTGGGTCACATTTTCCTCTGCCATTTCCTGCACTGCCACACTGTCATGGGCCTGCATCAGTGCCTGCCACATTAAACAACCACAGAGACACACACACACAGAGACAAACAGCATGCACATGCAGAAATTTTACAAACACACAATAGACACAAGCAGACAGAGAGATAAAGGAAGAGGCAGTGTCAGGTACATGAATAGCTTCTACCTGTGTCAGTAGAGACACTGTCCCTCATAACTAACATCATGACTACAGCTGGGATTGAAGCAAAATGATCAGAAATATACCAAACACGTTTTCAAACACAAGAAGCCTCCCTACACCCCCATCTCTTTTAACAAGACCAGACAGAAATCCCACTGCTCCTTCATTTCATTTAATGTGACATGCGCTCCATACCCCACAATTAACAAGCGTCGGTCCAAATTAGTTTCTCTATCCTACAGCAGAGGGGACCTGAGAGAGCAGAGGCCAGGCTAAGCTTTGGCGTACTCACAATCCATCTTAATCTCCCCCAGCATTTAGGAGTCAGGATCCACCGCCATCAATCATCAGACACCTTTGGCTTCTCTGCTCATGAGGAAACTGTCCTAGAAAATGGTGAAAGGCAGACAGGTGGGCTTGAGGGGACCCTATTCCTCTCATACAAGTACCTGTCTTCATTACTATGGGGTATGAGGTTGTTTACCTGTACTACTGACTAAACGGTGATTCATGTGATCCCTGCTCCACGCAGAGAAACCAACATAATCTGTTCCACTTTCTGTGCCGCGAGGCAGGCTCACATCACATCATACTGCTCCTGCTGGCTACATGGATCCAGCTCAGTGGAGAGGTTAACAGCGCAATGGCAGAATTGGTAGTTCACACGGTCACATGGGTCAAACATCAGACCCCATGGCGCTCCCCTGTCAGGACCCTCAACCATAAAATCACAGCTTCCACCTGAGGTCTTTTCACACCTTACTGACTCTCTAATGGACGATGACAGTTTGATAATGTGGCTACATTTATTTTCTACAGAGGAACCACTGAAGCTTAACGTGACAAATGTGGAGCATCATCAGTCCCAGGCACGTCAGACCAAAGCAATCTGAATCTGTTTGATCCTTTTCATGTTGACATACCAAATGAGAAACAGATGGCCCGCTGAACAGATGCCCAGGTAAAAACACGACACCTTACACAGTAGTGGAAGTGGCTCTACCTGCAATGTCTAAAGGTTTCCTCATAGACTGAAGACTTCAGAGAGACATCTTCATTGCTCAGTTAGTCAGCTGTGTCAACAGCAGCCTTTAAACTGCACTGTGTGATCCTTAACCCTTTTAAAACCACAGGGATCACCATTGACACCGCGGCACATGTGTATTTCAAATTATATGACACAATTACTGACAAAAATAGACAAAAAAGACCAGGCGTTTTAATAAATATATCTATTATTATGGTGCTAAAATGGTTAATAAACAGGTTACAGCCAAATTGGACTGAGGCTTATGACTTAAGAAGTTAGAGGACAACATTAACTGCATCAATTTAGATTCTTTGACTTACACAATATTCTAAAATCCTTCTTTATATCGAACAGTGAATAGTCAACTTTATAATAAAGGTTGTGCTTTCTTAATTGCTATGACTGACTGAATAATATCATCATGTAATAACATTTAGTTTAGTTTCACATCTCTGATACTCTGTGTAACACAGATTAACCAATTACATCTTGGAAACATTATTGTATTTAAGAGAAGCGTGCACCTTGTAAGCAGCACCCACGAGAGTAAGCCTAAATAAAGATTAAACGTTGCTTTTATTATCAGAACTAAACTACTGCACATTTGTATAACACACCCAAGCTGCATACTGACTTGAACACAAACGCGCATGACATTAACCAGTAAGAACTTTTAAAATTCTCACTGTGTGTTTCCATTGATTACTTTCAAAGAAACTGTCCAGCACTCTGCTGCAAAGAATGCACTAATTATGCGTTTCCATTACCAAGAGAGCTGACCCACATTGCAGTCTAATTTACATAATGGCCTTTCTAGACACCCACCAGATTAATCATTGAAGGAATCTTAATTTTTTATTTTTTTTTGCACACTCTAAATTAACAACTAACAATAGCAGAAAAAAATTAATATGTTATAAAAGATTTCATCTACAAAGCAAGCATCTGCCTGGCCAAAAAAAGACAACATGACATGACCTCCTGACTTCCTTCATAAATTTCCCGCTTTTTATATCTTTCATTCTTTTCTGATGTACACTGTGCTATATCATGATGGAGCAATCTGTCGTTCCGTCTGCTTCAGGGTGGAAAAATTAAGCTGTCCTTCAGGTGCCTTTGAGCTGGTAAGAACGTTTTTTCCTTTCATAATCTATGGACTATTATATACTTAACCCTGAACTCTGACATCCCAGTGGAAGGTGCTAGAAAAATCATTACCCCGCTGGCATAAGGACAATATAATACCAATTACATTTCCAGTATTCCAATTATCTGTATATTAACCACATAAATGTGTAGGTCTTAAGGGCTCAGCTGGCTCTCTGGTGTTGTGTTAAGATAATATTGTAGGTTAAGGGGATATATAATAAGTCAGAGCTGGCAAGCTGACATCTGACCTTGAGATGAGGATTGGTGAGCAGAGCCCTGAGCTCCAAGCCCTCCTTCTGTTGGCTGGACTGGAGAATCTTCTGCACCTGAACAAACACACAGAACTATGGTGAGTAAACGGCCAAAACTGCGGACAAAATATCTAATGTCTCAATGCAAAGTAGCATCAAAAATAAAGTAATTTTTCTGACACTAAGACACCTAAGTAAAACGGCGTAGTATAAAACTGCCACAATGCTCTGTCAGAACTGCTTGTCAGATGGTCAAATAGCTGATTATAGCTTGATTATAGAAAAAAGAAAAGAGAGTTTGTTGACTCAGTGACCCATTTACTTGCACAAGAACCTCTGGGCAGACCGTTAGCTTTTTACACATTCACATCTCAGTTTCATTTGTGGAGACACATCCCAAACACAAGATGTCTACGCATCTCACGAATGGCTTATGATAATGACCTTTCCTTTGAAACTCTCACCCTGATGTGATGATTATGAGCAATTCTAATTGTATAACATGTTCTACAATTGGTGCCAACCATCCTTTAATCTTGCTTGTTTCCTTTGCTTGGTTAGGGCACATTATCACTTTCCACCAAAGTGAAAAGGGCTGCACAAAAATCTACAAGAAGCCCAACTGTATCCTAAAATTACACGCTTTAAAAAAAACTTTACTTCAGTAATGAGCCAACTGTGTGATGAAAAGAGTTTGGATTCTCACAGAGCTGCAAGAAATAATAAAAATAAAACCACAAAATAAGTCTATGTCCATATACACTGTAGTTCTTGGCTACCAGCAAGTTACTGCAAGTAGGGTTTCACATTCCAGACACTCAATCTGCTGTAAAGCAGCTTGTTAAGTGCTAGTTGTTACACAAGAGAAAATAAAATACAAAGCCACAACAGGATTAATTTTCATCATGTGAGTTTACAATGTTGTATTTAACCAACTTTAACGAGCATAAACTTTGATACACCCATCTAAACCACAGCACAGAACGGTTCTCTCTTTATGCCTCCTTTTCTTTCTCCTCTCTCTTACACGATTTTATTTCAGCAATGAGGTTCTTATGTTGTCATTAGGTGCAAAGATTCTGTTGTTTGTGGCTTCGACTGTGTATTGAATCATGACAACAGGCATTATGGTGGTCTGTTACCCCTTCTTTCTGCCCCCTCATCTCCTGTTTAGAGATTAGTTCATCCATTTCACTAATCAAAGCTCTCACTAACAAGGTGACGCACTTTCCCTCCCCCCACTTCAGCAGCGCTCCACCTCGACCCACACTGCTGTAAGCTGCTGGAGTTTCTTTTTCTGGCTGCCCAGATCCTGGCCTCCTTCCTTCAGTGTGCTGCACCAAGGGCTGCTGGGAGATTAGTTTGCCCAACAGCCAATCTGAGTGTCACAAAGCACAGCCACTTAGTTTAGGCACATTGCAGCTCAAACTATTACGCATTATTAAGCGCTTCGGAAGCTGTGTCCAGTGGGAGGGCACACACTGATTTACTGTATACAGGAAGACAACGTGTTGCATGTGTGTGAAGAAAAACAGATCACCTCACCCTGCCCGTGAATCTCTCAAACCACTCCTGTCAAAACTGGAACATCCACTTTTTTTTTTTAGAAAATTCATTCATTCATTAGTATATCCTTATGGAACGGTAAGAGAATAAAAAACACACACACAGGCATTGTCTTTTGAAAAAGGTGAATGAGATCTACCACACGCAGAAACGCAGCAAAGCCTGTGAGCTAGTTCAGGCAGTGAACTCGAGATGCATCCACTGCTATACACACATGTGACCTGCCTCACTCTTCCCAGTGGTCACCAAACACACCCTCCCAATTTGCTGTTCTATTTAAACACCCCACCTCGGCCTCAGCCTTTCAATGCCACTGCCTCGCCGTATCAGTACTGCTACCTGTTCTCTCAAGCTCCTCTGTTAACGGTTGAACAGAGAACACTCTCCTGTATGGACCCAAATCAGAATACCATTTATCAAGATTTGCAGCAGAGTAGGTTTTCACAAATGAGGAATTTGTCTCAGTGTTGTGATGCATAATAATAAACACAGCAGATCAAAAAAAAAATATAACATGTAAGACACTAGCCAAGGAGCATAAACAGAAAATGGAAAAACTGGCAATAAAACCTGAACAAATTAAAAGGAAAAAAAGTAGTTTCTTATTAAAAACGATCACAGCTAATCGTCACTCCTTCACATCTGCTGGTCCCTTTTCAGTTAAGTCATAACAGGCCAAAGCATCATAATTGGGTGTGAAAGAGACGTCCTCAAAACGCTGAGTTGTTTACAAGCATGGATGGGATGAGGTTCACCACTGTGGAAAAAAAAAACTATGTGGGCAAACAGTCTAACAGTTTAAGAGCAACGTTTCCCAAAGCACACTTACGAGGAAATTTCGGGATTTCACCATCTACCATATCCATGATATTATTACAAAAATTCAGAGTATCGGGAGAAATCTGAAATCCAAAAACCAACAAGACTGGAATACCAATTCTGTAGCAGTGCTGCTTGGTGTCCTTTCAATGAACTCTACACAGCTCATAGCAGCCTGTTAAGTCAAAACAAGTTTGACTCTTACACGTCTTAGCCACATAAAAATCACACTGCACCAGTCTGACTGCGCTGAAAAGCCAGTATTACATTCATTCATGTCTCACCTGTCAAAAGTTGACACTAATCCTAATGAAGTGCCTATTGTGGGTGTAGCCTATCATTGTTGAACAGAGCGTTTCCCAAATTCTTAGTAAACCATAACCATATCACAATTTTTATGTAGTTTTATGTAGTACCGTCACTTTTCTTCAGCACATGTAGAATATTTGTTTAGGTAGGTCAGCAAATCCTGTGATATTTTAAAGACTATATTTGCAAACCATATTAACACATATTTATATGTGGTTCATTCATTCCTCCTTGTCAACTCATCTTCCATTCGCCCTAATTCTCTCATTTAAAATTTCATACCTTCTGTCTCTTTTAACATTCTTTCCTGCTCAGTCAATTTTCATGCATGGCCAGAATCCAACAAATCTCTCATTTTTGTTTTCATTCACCTTGTTAACCACAGGACAATTTACATTTCATAATTATTCAGACTGGCATGGCTGTCTTTTGGGCAGCTTTGTTGAATTAATCATCACCTCAAGCAGAGATTTTTCACGCGTCATTGAGCTAGTTCAGATGCTTTACTCACAGAGGTACTTGACTCTAAATAAAAGTATTAACTGGATCCAAACCACAAATTGGCTGATACAGTCTAATTGCCTTCATGCCTGTGTGCACAAACTGCCTCCTCTCCGGAGAAGCTTGTCTTGTGTGGTACGCAATTGGTTTGTGGCATTGATACAAATGTCTAAAAATTACAGTTAGTCACTATTCTGGGTAGAAGTAAGTCTATCTTCCCTGACTAAGTTACTCCTGGAGCTGTGGACACTAAAACCACCCGTATTTACAAAGCTATAACATACAGCCTTATACACTACATCAACAAGTACCGATTACAGCGTAATAGTGAGGCTGCACTGTAAATTTACCTCCTGGCAGAGATCCTCTGCCTGGACTGTGATGGGTGAGTTGGGACTGACTCTGTTCCTCTGCTGGGATACAGCACCGTACACGCTGTAGGCATTCCTGAAGTCCTGCTTGGCAAGGAGTTGCATTATCAGCTCCACATCCTGCTGGCTCTGCGCATCAGTCAGGCAATGCTGTGCCCACTTCAGAGCCTGCCGCAACTCCTCCAGTTCTGAGAAAGAGGCAGAGACAGTAAGGCCAACAGGACAGGTGCAATAAAGAGAAACCTAGGAGCAAATTGATCGAAGTCAGGAAGCCTGGGTAGACTAGACCTGGCACCCAGATTATACCTCGCTGCTTTCAGAGTTGTGGTGTCCCCCCTGCAACTAAGGCAATAATGTATATATTTGCTAAACAGTGTTGTTAATCTTCAGATAAAAATATCTATGCATGCCTGTATGTCTGACATTTCCTGTGTGTCGGAGTTGCCTTTTTTGGGAGAATTTCCTCCTCCAGTGATACGAATAAATCAAACTGTGGCTCTCTGCAGCTGAAGTTGAGAATTTTGCTCTGAGCTACCTGTGCACCTGTGAGTCTTCATTTCTATTCAAATCAGACTCCGACTTCAGTTCAGGGTAGGGTTGGGTATTACTAATAATCCCATATCAAGTACTGCTGAAACTTCTCCAATCAAACAACGCCAGCATCCAATCCTTTTTGCACCCAGATCTGTAAAAAAGCCTATTTGCATGATTTTGTTCACAGCCAATCATCGCAAGAATTCTTCAGTTTAATGTGACTTGCGACTGGCCCACTACCACAGTGTCCACACAATCTGTGGTGCGGTGAAGTCGAGCGTGGTGTATTTGATGGCAGACGAGGTGTCCAGACACATTTGGTGTGTCTGTAAAAATGTATTTATCACACATCACTGTCTTTGTAACAAAGGTGTCTGAGTCTACTGTACAGTTTATTGACACTCTTTGCAAAAAGCCAGCTGAACTAATTGTGATAAAGGATTAAAGTCATTTGGAATGAAAGAAATTTCATAATGAACCAGTCATTTCAAATTATATTAAACTTTATGTGCTTTACATGTGATGCCCTTTTGGTTTATTAATATAATTAATAACAAATTATTTTATTTTCCTGTGGCAACTGATGAGGTCTATTCTCTTCAGTCCAGAGTTAGGACCAAGACACTAACCAGTGGAATTGGTAAACGGCCCCTGAAACACATCACCCTCCTCCAGGACAACTGCCCTTTGCTCTGCATCCTCAATAGTCATTGTTTTGACTGCTTTTGTTTCAACTGATTTCTTTGTAAAACCTCACAGGTCTCTATTATTCTATTCTTCTTTGTGGTCTGAAATTCCCTTCTCCTTTGACCCTCTCTCTGACCCCCATAAAGACCTTCTAAAGCTTACTGCCTTTCTCCTGTCCACTCACCAGCTACAGGATCCTGGGGGCATGTGTCTTTGGTGGCCTTTTCCTTCTCCTCGAAGGTGGGATTGTCAATGCCCACCTTGGGGTTCTGTGACAGCTTCTTGAGTCTCAGTGAAGCATTGGGGTCGATGTCGAGCTTCCCCCTGCTGTCCTCCTCTCTTCTCTTCCTCAGCTCTTCTTGGTAGTGCTGGATCCTCTCCATATGAGCACTGCACTTTGGGGATTTGACAAGGCTACTTTCCTCCCCTGGACAGTCCACTGCCCTCTCCCTGTGGCCCTTGGCCTGACCACAGGCCTCTTGCACATAACCGTTCATGTGGGACGTGATCATGCCTGCTGCAGCAGAGTACAGCTCAAACCACCTCAGTGTTTTCTGAAACCTGCTCGAGTGTTACGAGGCACTGATGTTGACACTGTCCAAATCAGAGGCCATAGCACGCCAGTGGAGGATGGAGTTCTTTATGTTCCTTCTGTGATCTGTCATCCTGAAATGCAGAGATGAAATGAATTTCCCTCGTTATTGTTTTTAGTCTTTACTAAAAGTCAAGTATAGAAGTAAGAAGTAAGAATAGACAGAAAAAAAGGTTAAACACGGTTAAGAAAAGGTTAAAAGGATTTCCCTTGTTATGTGTCTTGTGAAACTATAAACCACTTTAAATGTTAGCAAGATGTTATCACAATACAAAGTCCAGACACAACTTATGCACATACTGTATGTAACTGCACAAATGATTTACAAAGTCTAAGAAATAATAATGTATATAATAGCTTTTCTTTGTTTGTATTAATTTATTTATAGTATAGTTTTTTAAAGCTCATACCTGGTGTATTTCTGTAATGTGAATTTCCATCCAGTGGATCAATAAAACCTTCTCTTAATCTCATCAGAAGTAGCTTGTTTGCATTCTGTCCCTCACTAACTCCGTCAAGGTCAGTTTAAATGAGTAGTTTCACACACTTACACTGTATTTCAAGTAACGTGTTCCAACCTCATATTACATATTTTTTATGTATTCTACAAATAAATTAATAAATGCTTTCCTTCCACTTGGCTAATCAGGGCCAACATTTGCTCTCATCTCCTTTCATCTATCACACCACTAATCTAACTCTTTACGTGGAAAGCTCTCTGGCCTCAGTCATCCGAAATCCCTTCAGTTCAGCCTCATCAAACCATTTGCCTGGGTACACCTGGGTACACTTGTCCCCAACTGTCTCTTCCTCCTGAACAGCTTAATCAGAATATCCATCTGAAGTCTATGTATGGATGCCTTGATAAAGACTCTGCACTTAAGTGTGATGCTCGATACACAACTACTACCTGAACTGCCACTGTTGTCACTGCTGCGGATTATGATCTATTTTAAGGATGCTACATGCATTAATCTGGATTAGCACATTTGGTAGTATGACTGGGAGATGTTCATTCGGTATTTAAAACCACAAGCATGTCTTGTTCTTTCACAAAATGACATTAGCTTCTGGTTAAATAGGGTCTCTCTCTCACAGCATGTTATGGCTTAAATACAATGTTGGCCTTACACATACCTGAATGCATATTTCCTGGAACTGGTACTGATTTCCATGTTAAATCAACTTCGTTACTTCTTAGTGATTAGACACCCTTCTGAGGGCACAGAGGAAAACCCTCAAGTACCAAAAGGATAAACATGGCCTTGTCACCGATAGCCACCTACAAGGCTCATGGCATATAGTCAGTCATATACACTTGTCACCTCGCTACCTCATGGCAGCCCTCCCCCTCTTCCACCTATTTCCCACAGCTAATTACGTCTGGCAGGTCTATCCAAGACACCAAACCCCTCCCCTGCTGAAGCATTTAGCTACGTTTAGAGTGGCAGTGTGCGGCTGAAAAACACCAGAGACTTGCCAGCGGGCCATCTGTTCCTGTGGGCTTAATTAAGCCTGGGATCTCATGTCCGACTCGAGCTCAGTGGCCACAAGAGCACTGGGAGGGATGCGGGGAAGGGACAGAGGGACCTACACACACCTATACACATGGACAGGATATGTGGAACAAGTTTAGGGCCACTGCAAGATTACAGAGAAGATTAAGTATTTCTGCAAAATTAAATAGGAGCTCAACACGCCATGAGATGTCAAATTAGACAATCAAGCTAGTATCAGCAAGCCCACAAACCAAACAAGGCAAAGTGACTCTGGAGTGCCAAAAATACAAAATATTTACAAAATGAGTGAAGAGGATTTGGCATGAGATACCACAGGACTGCAGCTACAAACTAAGACAAATAAAAAGAATCTCAGTCAAGTTCAAATTCAAATTTAAACCAACATAGTACGACTTTATCCTAACATACACTGGCCTCCTTCAACTTAACCTACATCACATTTCATGCTGCTCACTCTGACAAAAAGGGGGTGCAATATGTTCCTTTGGCAGCAAAGGACGTTTCAGAGAAAGTAATGTTTATGCCTTGTGCCTTGAACACAACTCCAGCAATATTCATTTGCAGACACAGGCCATAAGATATGCTTCCTCACAGATACACGTGAGGTAGATTTCCTCATACTTTTTAAATTCAACTCCAACACCTACTATAGTTAAAATGGAAGGGGCCTGCCTGTAATTTCATCACAAATTAAAACTTTTAACAAAATAATCCCACTATAATTTTGCGATGTGGTGACATAAATTTTCATAGTCTCTTACACGTCGTTAGAAGTGATTTCTTCCCAACACTAACTGAACCAACTGAACATCGCACATCCATCTTGTTTCATAACATCTTAACTGTAGGGTCATCCATCTAGTGAATACATCAAAAATGAGTTACTGTTTTTAGACTGTGCTCAGACAACAGACAACTACTCTCCATTTTGAAGCCGTTATTATAAAATGAACGTTAGTCACTGAACGTCACCTAAATGATGGCTAATTTAAACCGAGTTTCGGTGGGTTTACCCTCCACCACCAGATCTCTGACTAAAATTAGCTAGATGAATAAGTTTGACGTATATTCTCATACATCAGTCGTATTTCTGTGGTTTAAAAACTAGCATCTGCTAACTGGGTTTAAGGTAACCTTAGAGTAAGGCAGACGTAGCTTATATCAATGACTCGCCGGAGGAATTGCTCTCTCTCCTACTGTGTAGAAACAAACACCAATTTTGAGCAACTTTACGAAAGAGCAATGTAGTGCACAGCGGTATTTAGAAACGCGGTGTTTTGTTTAACCTTACTGTGTAAAATCGAACTGTATTGACGTAACGTTAACAACAGCAAATAACTTAGCTTTGTAGCCTGAAACCGCTAACTGCGTAGCTTAAACGGTAGCTGTCCCGTAATAGATTGCGTGAACTCACCACTTCAATGATAGCAAGCAGAACGGGTTTGGGTAAGAAGCCGTTATTCCAGTTTATTGTAATCCAGCTGTCTGAAAATGTGCGTTTAATTCTCACACGGGCGGTCTGAAAGAGTACAACGCCTCTCACGGTCTTCACAGGACCGCGTTCAGCCGCTGGAGTGAGTTTTGTCCAGGCACAGTCGGGACACTTGTGGCCATTGCTGTGAAACTGCGCCTGGTGTTTTGAGTCGTCTCCCTGGCAACACTGTGGCTCTACAGCGCCCCCTCTCTGTCAGGCACGTAGTGACCACATCTCCTATAACACAAGCGTATGATAAAAAAAAATAATCTCTGGTGCCCCCTTCCTCTGTTGAGGCTTTAAAATTCAAATTTAACATAGATATTCTAGATTACCTTGTAGGTTTATACCATTATACCATTACTGACGGCTGACATGCTCTTGAGTAAGGCACCTATCCCCGTAACTGCTCCCAAGGCGCCTAACATGGCAACCAACTGCTCCTGTGTGTTTGTTCATCGCATGTAATTTGCTGGGTGTTGCATGTGTGCCAGAATAAAAATTCAATGTACATAAAAATATACTGCCAATAAAGCTGATTCTTCTTCTTTTACTTCTAGCAAGTCAGTCCCAGTCTAAATGAATCTATTGAGCCTAATACTGTAGTCCATGTTTGTCTGGCTGGCTACTGTTCTAAACTTTCTGCATCTCCCTAGGCTTCTGTTGGTGTCCCACAAGCCTGTCTCTCTTTCCTGCCTCTCTCCTTATTTTCTCCTCATTGTCCTTTCTTCTCGATTAGGCTCCTCTGTGCTAGACCATCAGCCATCCTTGGGACCTCTCCGTCTCTTTGGGCTGTCAGTGCTTCATTCCAGATATTTTAGATTCGCCCTCTCCTCTTGTCCCTCTCAATCCCTAGTGTGTATGTTGTCCTTGTCTCGCTCTCTCTTGCGTGGCTTAGGTGAGTTAGTGGTCAGTTTTGTCGATAAGAACTGCAGTAAATGTACTTAGTTAGATTCAGCCAAGATTCAAGATTCAAGAGTCTTTATTGTCATTATGCAAGCATAACGAAATTTTGTGCAGATTGTCGGCTTAAAAGCACACCTATAAATAGCAGCGGAAAATTAAAATTGCACACTTAAGGAAAAAAAAAATATGTATAAAGTACAAAATACACGTGAGGTAAATAAAGTGCACTTAGTGTCAGTCTATGGTATGCTGTTGTGTGTATGGAGGGTGCACTGCAAATAATAAGAATTACTCCATTATCTCAACTACTACTGAGCTGACCCTTAATATTTCTTTCATTATTTCCTCAGAGGTGATAAAACGTGTGGTGGGACCATTCCAGACTCCTCACGTATGCATAAATGAGCATGCACTTATTGCACTTGAGGGTGTGAAGAATTGCCGTAATTTTCTACAATCATCTTCTAACTGATCCCCTTGCAATCCCCACGTTTTATACACATTCACACAGATGAATTTAACTAAGTTCTTGTCACAGCATTATTAATCATCACCAGCTAATGGGATCTACTGTCATTTCACCTTGCAGAGCAGAACAGAAACTGTCTAATCTCATGCAGCCTCAGGAATATCTACACCGAAGCCTGAAGCTGCTCTTTTCCTGCTGTTTTCTATTAAGTTAATCCTTTCTGACACCTCTGTGCTTAACCTCTTTTCCTCATTAGGTTCTTTCCTGCCAGTTCCAGATTCTTAAAAACTTACCTTCCTCGAAAGAGAGCCAGTTAAAACCACAATTTGTGTTGCAGCAATTCACTCCAGTGCAGCTGTTTCGTCTTTGTTAATCTAAGGGACAGTAGTGGATGGAAGACTGTGTGACTGGTGTATCGTTATGTGTGACAAAACTGGATTGTTTCTATTGATGCATGAATGTGTTAGCAACATTTCTGTTGTAATTTTGTTGTAGTTTAGTCTAGTAGCTTTAGGCATCAGGTCGCCTCAAAATCAGGCCAACATAAATCTGAGGGGTCAGGAGATGAGAAAAAATGAAGCTTTGCTACAGAAATTTCTATTTATTTTTTGATGCTGGTTGATTTCAGCGCTTCAGTCCTCAAACAGTTATTTGAATGAGACCATGTGCAGAAGTTTAGAGAGGACATGTCTCTCCGGTGGATCTGCTCATAAAACAATCTGAAACACGATGGGCTCAAAGTAGACAAAAAAGTTGGTGACCGCAGATATAGTCTTTGAAAACTCTAAAAATACATGCTTTTTTTAAAAACATAAAACCTTAATCTGAGAAGTAACTGATGAATATAGCTGACAAATATATTTAAGTGGAGTAAAAATACAATATTTCCCGAAGCAATGCAGATAACTAAGAGTATACAGCTGCATGAAATGGAAATATTTCTGTTAAGTGCAAGTACCTAAAAACTGTACTTCATACTGTACTTGAGTAACTTTCCACCACTGCTGAGATTTTTGCTGAGCTTTTTTTTTCTGAAAACACTTATATTTATTCAGTTAACACATTCACATGTCAGAACTGTATGTACTGAGGTAAAGAAGGTAGGACCACTCATTCAAAACTCATCCACACCTCTAACATTTCAGGTTACCACCTGCCGAACTTTTAGTACACTGCGTAGTACACTGCACACTACAAACTTTTAGTAAAAAAGAAAATCACTATTATTTTCTTTAGATATATTTTATTAAAAAAGGAAACCCAACAAGAACTTTTTTTTTTACATAATGATCAAGGATTTTTATTATCTTAGTCTCTTTCATCAGTTTCATATCATTACAGAAAATGTTATAGTACAGCGTTGTTCAATGTCTCCTCATTGCTTAATAATTTCCTTAGGAGTGCTGGTCACATATATCTGTACAATATGGTTCTTATTTTTTTCTGTACATTTTTTGTGAAGTTGGTTAAAAAGGCTGTCAGCACTTAAAGAAGCTGTTTCTTTTCTTTCTTTTTTTTTTCTTAAATAGTTGGTCAAATAAAAGATTATTTTTCCCAGGTTCAGCTTACCCCTGGGGGGAGGTTTGGGGCAGAGTTTACACCCAGTCAGTGTGAATATAAGGAAGCTTCAGGGTCTGGGCAGACTGGGGTGTGCCCCCCCACCTCCCCATCCCAACATCACCTCTTCCCTGCCCAGGCATTTGGCACTGCGCACATAAACGAGACTCACAAGATAAACAACAAGCAAAGCTCTTTGTGAAGCCATTATGATGCATACTAATGAGAGAAAAACAGAAGTGTCACCTTGACGGGTGCTCAAAAGAGGAAGTGGTCTCGATGTGCCCCCTCTTCCTCTTAGCTGAGCACCATGGGAAATCTGGAGTCTTCCTCAACGTTTTCTTCATTTTCAAAAAACAGATTTTTTTTTTCCACTAAAGATGAGAAAATAATAATTTTCTTTTTTTGTCCTGGCAGGCACCTACAGCTGTCTATTAAAATGCTACTGCTATAGATAAGGTCTAGCATTGAACACACAAAGCAATTGCAATGAAAGGAACAAAGTTGCCTTAATATAATAATGATAATAAGAAGAATAATGATAATAATAATAAGAATAATCATAATAATATATTACAGAATAAATCTCTTTTTATAATTAGATTTTTTCATTAAAAGTTATATTTTCTTTGTTTGAAATACTATAATCTTTTAAATTAATTTTTTCATATGTATCTAGGTTGTGATCAAGATGTTGACTATACCTCAACGTTATCCAAATCAATAAAAACTAGCTGTGCCGTTGCATATTACAGAATAGTCAATGATATGTGGACATGCACCGTGAACCACCCATTCCAACCCTCGCTATATGACGCCGACGCTCCGTCCCTCTGTGATGACATCATAGCCGGCCGATGACCATGACGTCGACCACCTCGCCCTTGTGCAGCTCCACGTATTGCTCTGTTTTCGGAGGTAGCATCAGGAGCCCGTTAGCACTGCGCATGCTCATCAGCCTGCTGCTCACCTGGTTCCCTGTGGGGCGGACAGGAGAGGGAGACAGAAGGGACAAAATACTTTTTTTTTTTTTAAAAAAAGTGAGAATCTAACACATGGAAGAATTTTTTTCTCTTAGGTATTATCCTATTCACAGTAGGTTTACAACTGCCATTATGCCCCGACTAAAGGCTTTTAACATAACTTTCTTGTGTGCCTGAATAATGTTGTCTTTTCTGTCTAACAGCATCTTTAAATGTCCCCAAAATGCCCCATATATTTTGAATGGAAAGGTAAATGTTGAAGTAGTAACTGTAGTTCAGTGAATGTGTTTATTTTGAAAATGAACTCACAGATGTGAAAAACGGCATCTTTTAAAATCATCCTATCTGGCTAAATTAACCTTTTCTTTTTTTACCTTGGATTTTTTGCCTGACAGGGAGTGAACCACCCATCAATGGTTAGACAGCCTAATTCGAATACACGGCTGTCGTACAGAATCCTTAAGAATATTTTGTGGTCCTGTCTTTGGTTTTGGTACCTGTGCTCTGTGCCCACGGCAGAGGCTCCTGGTGATGCCATGTCAGAATGCAGCGGTGGTATTCAGGACGAGGGTCCAGCTTCACATCACAAGACAACTACAGGGGAAAAAAAGAAAAGAAACACTGTAAAATTATAATAAGATACAGTTATCTTCATCACCAAGGACATTTGTCAGTGATTCTTAGATGGTTTCACTCTTGCAATACCAAGGTGATCTCATTTTATTGTCTGATGTTGCCATCCCCTCTATTCCGGCACCTACAAGCGCTTATGTAATTATAGGTTTCTTAGTCAAGTGTACCAAACTTTGACAGCAGACTGGTAAAGCTTTGAACTTATGACCTTGATGAAGGCCACAAATGTTTTCGGTTCACATTGAAGCTGTTCTTGTTGGAGTTTTGGCCCCTTCAGACTTTTGTCGCACTCTGGAAGTAGGCAAAGTTGCGTCAGATATTCCTACATAGTTTTAGACTGAGTAACATTTCATGTTTGTTTAGTGTGTGTCCTCAAGTACTGATTTTCTGCCAGAATCAGAAGGTCTTACATATCAAAGTTTCCTTCCAGCACAAGAATGCAGCTTATGGCTAAAAAAAAAAAAAAAATTTTACTGGCAAAAACTCCAGATCTGGACCATCATCAAAATATAAGTAAGTAAAAGGCTACATGCCCACCCAAATGCTGCATGTCTAAATGTTTCTCGTAGGCAATGGGGCAAAGGGAAAGCAGTGGAAAGTCTTCCAACTTTATTGGCAAAGGAAAAGGTTTTCCAGAATACTATTTGACCTGGGTCTGATGCCATCTGCCGAGGGAAATTATCTGGCTACATCTGTGCTTTCAGGCCATTAGTCCCACCACTAAGTGGCAGTAATGCATTCAAGTTGATTTCTAACTGCTTTATAACAGCAAATGATGTAGCAAAGCTCCCTGGATAGCACCCATGATGGCAGGGGACCAGACTTCTCACTCGATAATGCTAGTTGGGGACACAATCTGCGGCTGTTCAGTGTTTACGATATTCCTATGAAATATTTTTCATTTTTCTTCTTCTGCATTTATGAATATTCATGTCCAGAGCAGGCCTTTAGGTCAGTGTGGGCCGTGATTGGTTCCTCTGTCAGGTCAAAGGAAAACATGGTCGTCATAAATATGTATCAAGTGGATGATGAAAATTTTGTATTAAGTTATGAGTTAAGATGCAACAGACTGCAATGACACTCCCTGGAACTTAGACATAATTGTAAATATTCCCTTTTTTTATTTCCTCGCTGCTGCAGTTTGTCGCATCTGCATCTCAAATGTTCATGTATATGAACAGAGAACCTACACTATATAGACAAAAGTATCCAGACATAGTATGAAGAAGGGAAATCTTAATGCTTCAGCATACCAAGACATTTTGGACAATGCTATGCTTCCAACTTTGTGGCAACAGTTTGTTGAAGGACCTTTTCTATTCCAGCATGACTGTGCCCCAGTGCACAAAGCAAAGCTCCTTTTGGTCCAACATCAGTGTCTGACCTCACAAATGCTCTACTGCATGAATGGGCAAAATTTCCACGACAACTCTCCAAAATCTCGTGGAAAGCCTTCACAGAAGAGTGAAAGCTGTCATAGCTGCAAAGCTGTCTGTATATTATGCAACGTCATTAAAGTCCCTATTGGTGTAATGGTCAGGAGTCCCAATACTTTTGTCTAAATATTGTATTCGCAAACAGGGACTTTCTGTCTTTTGACTTGTGTGAGATAGAGACAAAACAAAAACTTTGACAAGAGTGACATCAACATCACACCCTTCGCTAAATGATGCAAGACGTGAAACGCTAAGCCTATAAAAAACCACTTTTCGTGACCACCGGTGCCTCATGAGACGACGAACTTTGGACGCCTTAGCCAGAGAGTCAGGCCTCCCTTGCTGCCCTGTGTATCCTACCCTCGCTTTAATGATGGTGGGTCTAGGGTCCAAAATGCCCTGCATCTTCCTCAAGGCAGGGATGACAAAAAGATTACAGGTGACAACAGCGGACACGGGGTTTCCTAGGGCAGACGGACGGACAGAGAGAGGACAGCGACAAGAGAAAAGAGAGAGAAAAACACATGAGTAACATCTCTTCAGAAACAGCGGAGTGAATCACTCTTTCTCTCAACTTCACACACTACCTGGGAGGGCAAAGATTAGTTTGCGAGCACCGTCCATGTCCAAGGTGGCAAATGTTGTTGGGAGACTGAAAAAAAAAGAAAGAACAAAACTTGCTGATTTTGATTGCAACAGTCAAGAAATACTGTAACATTTTTGAACTGACTGTCCTGTTGACTTTAATCCATTTCAATATTCTGTTAAACAGTTGACATCTGTGCTGTGAAAAGCTGCGTGAGAATTAAATCCGCTTACCCTGGTTTCATGAAAACACGACCAAAATGGATCTGAGCATGAAGATCAATATCCAGCACCTGCTTAAGGTAGTCCTAAAGGAGACAGTTACAAACATTTAGCAAACACAAAAGAGCAATACATTTAAAAACACTCAAAACTGCCATGGAGAATCAGACCTTCACCAAATAAGAATGTTTAAAATCATTCATTTTTATAATAAAAAGTATGACTTATGGTGTTTTTTTTCCCATAAAAATAAAGGTTGCCGTTCCTCCGTCTACCACAAGATGTCAGTGAAACTCTGCTCTCCTTGTTCTGCCATCATACCTTCTCTCCCATGGACACTCCTCCTGAGGTGATGATGACATCAGCACGGCTGATGCCTTCATTCAGGGCGTTGAGAAGGTCATCGGGGCTGTGGGGTATGAAGAGACACACACACGTGTTAACTACCAACTCACAGGGAAGGACATAAAGGAGGGAAAAGGGAAATACAGAGCTGTGCAATAAGATACTATATTATACTGGAGGTGCAGCAAGTATGGAAACATTGCGAAATTTAACGGGAATGCGTACTTGTCACCCACGATGCCCAGATTGATGGTGGGGTAGCCGTGCTCCTGGATAGTGGCCAGCAGGGTGGAACGATTGCTGTCCCTGATCTTCCCAGGATGGAGGTCGTCCTCTGGGTTCAGCAGCTAACATGACAGAAGCGGAAAAATTAAATATTAGAAAAAAATGTATGTATTCAATAGCCACCCCAGCTTAAGTCAGTGTCAGTTAAACCCAGACGTGACTTAAACATTATTCATAAAATATTCTTAACATTTTGCTGGGTGGCAGGAAGTCAGGTGGGGAATAATCCTTCAGCTAGAAGAGAAGGGGTTACGTTCCTTGTTTGCTGTTATATTATTACTACATTTAGCCTGCTCTTTGTTCTGAACAATAGACTGATACAGTAATTCCAGGCATTTAACTCACTTTAAAAATATTATTACCTATTTTATGGTGGCTGAGCAAAGTAAAGAAGTGTCTGAATTTTAATTAGTTAATGTCACCCATTCTGTGCTGCTCGTGCGTTTAGATACCGCTGCAATGCCTAAATGATTAGTTGATTAACACACACACTTCACTCGCCTTAAATTTTGACAGTTGATTAATTTTTATCAAACAAAAAATGCCACCCGTTCTCTGGTTCTACCTTTTCGAATGTGAGGATTTTGCTAATTTATTCTATTTTTTGGATTCTGATGTGCTGGTAAAACCTACTTTCAGACAAAACTAAGGTTTTTCTTCATCTGGGTCTCAACATTAGTACAGAAACTGTGCGTCAAAGAAGAAAAAAGAAGCCAATGAACATGTCTAATCCTCTGTTTCGTTAGGTTTGACCAAATGAGGGGAGATGAGGACAGTAAACCATCTCATGAGTTTGGAACGTGGCCATGAAGTAGGTGACTCACAGCGGATTTATACAATTTACACGCATATGCTTAGCACAGAGAACGTAGTGTTATGTGCTGAGGATCCCCATGAAGGTTACCTGCCCCGTTTCAGTCATGTAGAATATGATCGCTGTGTTTAAAAAAAAAAAAACAAACCACCTGGTCACAGATAAACACATTCCTCACAACTGAACGCACATATGAAACGGCTGAGTGCACATTCAGCTCTGAATGTTGCTCTGGTGTGTGCAGTCAAAGCAAACAATGCCGATTGTGCGTAAATATGAACGAGGTGCGCTGTCAGGAAAAGATGGCACATCTGGTCTTATGTCTGGTGTTACCAAACTTTTTTTAAAAAAAGATACAGAAATATTGTGCCTTTATGTGACAGTGTAACATATAATTTCTCAAATAAAAATAATACAAATTCTAAAACATGGATGCTTCACACACACATTCAACTGTACAGAAGCTCTATACAATCAGCAGAGTTTCAAGATCGGTATCTGACCAAATGTGAAATATGCTTACAATCTCCCCCTCAGTTCCTGATTTATGGTTGGTTGAATAAAGGCCAGAAAAGTGTGGATTGCATAAAGGCATGAACTTTTTTACCTCATTTCCTGTGGACATGACGGCCACCACAGGAAATTTCTGGACCTCCACCTCTGTGACTCCCACAGTGGCCAAGAGACCAATCTCAGACGGGCCCATGTGGGTGCCCTTTGCAAGCACACACTCGCCGCGCTTAATATCGTGACCGATGGGCCTGTGGTGGGACAGCAGAAAGAACAGTTCAGAGGACAAGAAGGAGAGATACTGTGTAATCTAAGGTGAAAGGTTACAACAATGACACAAAGTCCCCTAATGTGGCACAAATTAACGCTCTGGTGAAATATTTAGTATTTGTTTGCCCTCCTACCATAACCTCTAATTTAGAGGTAAATAAAACGCAGAGTGTGGTTATTTAAAATCATTAAAATAATTTAAAAGCATCATTTAAATACTGCTCACTATGAAATGTTGGCTTAACACGATAACATACTAACCTGATGTCCTGCCCTGGACGAGCCTGTACTAGGATTCGTACCTCCAGCTCCTCTGTGCCCTGAAATAAAAACCACCTGTCAGATACACTGAAAAGAACAGATGCACCTTTATGTTAACTCTTTAACTAGGCTAAAATGTACGGCTTATTCCGTTCGTCTTTGGGCTAAAATTCATCTCCAGTGACATTTAAAATAGCCAGAATCCATTCTTATTTGCAGAGGTGTTGGTTAAGAATCTATGCACAGTAGTACTTGTATAAAGTTACTGCTGCCCTATTCAGAATAAATTCACGTTGGGTTGAGTTGGCCACAGCTCTGATTCTGACATCTTCCTGCCTGTTCATTGGGTAAAAACAGGGCTTACGTCTTCAGACTCGCGGAGCAGCTCGGTGTCTTCCACCTGGACTACAGCGTCGGCCCCACACGGGATGGGGGCGCCCGTCGTCACCCTCATCACCTGGCCTGGCATGACCGTGTGGGTGGGCTGCACAGAGACACAGACACGACAAAACATATGACTAAGACACAAACTACGTTACAAAAAAGGATGACCCACTACTGAAGTAACTTACAGACACTTTCCCAAAGTTTTCCAAAAAGTGTCTCACAAACTGAAGCCAGCTTTGAGACAAAACAGTGATCAAATTCAAGTAAAAACACAACAAAACTGCATGTAAAGAAATCTTCGTGAAATGGATACGAAGGCACACATGGTGAACATGTTTGCATGTGTGCTGATGTTGTTCAAGATGAGAGGTCAGCGTGGTTAATCAATCTGTGCAGCCTTCTCTTGTCTCAGAGGTCTAATCTGTTTTATGGTTTGGCAGCACTTTGACTTTGAAGTTCTGCTTTGGGGGCGAAGGGCTTTTCATCACCTGCTAAGGGAACACACTGGTGTGCAATTACAGCTGGTCAAGGCATGAGGTGAAGGACGAAAGCAAAGTATTTTATTTTCATATACAGGTTGTGCGGGTGCTTTTGTGTGTGTGTGTGTGTCTGTGTGTGAGCTGGAGAAAGCACGACCGAGTAAGTGTCACCGTGGGCGCAAACCTGCTCTCCAGCTTGGGACTCTCCAATGATGAAGCGGTCGCCTGGGCCGTCAGCCGCTAAAATAAAAAGAAAGATTTAATAGCATTACACATGCATACAGTTGAAAACGTGTGCTTGTGTGTGTGTAGGAGTGTGTCATTTAGCTGAGTCATTTTATTTCAGTGGGCTACAGAATGAGCAAACAGGAAGAGAGGGAGAGAGAGACACTGACATTTTTTAAACATCTCAGAGTAGACAAACGCAGTATTTCCAATGCCAACACGTCTGAGTCATTCAGTCGAGCGCTCTCCCACTGTATTGCTGAACCATGGAGGCCACAAGCACTTTTTTAAAACCATGACCTCCACCCTGAGGTGCACAGAGGCCAAAGCTTTCAGTGTGGCTACAGTCAAATAGCTGACTTGAGCCAATGGGGAAATGGGGAACCCGTAAACACCCTTGTTGTTCTGCTTTTTTACAGATCAGACACACAGAACCAAGACAGAAGCTCACCATAAGGGACTTAAAACACAGTTCAAACTTTAAAGTAGCCTTTGACATTGCAAAATGTCCTTGGTGAGTGAAAAACCTTAATTTCACGGTTTAACGTGTCATCTTAACTAAAAGCTTGAACACTTCCCTACTTTTCTGCCCCCACTGGATGACAACACACATCTGCTGTTGAGTTTCTTTCTAGTTTTTGAAAAACCGACACGACGTAAATGGGACGTAAGCCAGCACTGAAGCAGTTTGTCACTAAGACTCTATGGTTTGACATTCCCTGCATGTTCCCTGACCTCTTAAGAAGAGTTTGCTTCGTAGCTTTGCTGTGCTTACCATAAACACCAACATGGTTTTTAACTCCTACCTGTCCAGACTGCAGCAAAACACATCAGTCTTCTCTCCCAATACTTTTCTAACCTTCATCAAAAAGGTGTGTTCTACAGTTTAGATGAAAACCAGAAATACACTCTGGCTCTGAAGAAAGCAATAGGTTATTTTCTCATTCCACACACTCCACAGTCTAGGCACTGAAATCTCTCAGATCTGCACATGTATGCCCAGGCAGGCGCCAGGCCCTCAGGACAGGTGCATAAAACCCAGGGAGACCAGTGGTGTTCTGCTCCTCCTACTCCATCAACAAGAGCCAACAGCAGATGTTACATGCGAGAGTTTCTGAGCTGCCTGGAGTCAACAAGCTGCCACACAGCTCTTCAGGTTAACAGGGCCCTCAGCGCTTTCCCGCACTCTTGTTTCTTGACCAAAACACCGACAAAATCACTCTGAGGAGTAAGTGCAGCCATAGGAATGAAACTCTTTGAAACCCATCTCTCTGAACAAAACCTTACATGTCTTGCCACTTGTCTCCACCTATGGAAGACAGCCCCCTAACTGTCCTACAATCCAGAGCCTCAGACTCTCTTTGGCTCACCCAGGCAGAAGAAGCCCTTACATAGCTCCTGAGGCAGTTCTCTTCTGACCCGGTGTCCTGTCCATCCCTAACTAGGACAGTCAGGTCACTTTAACAGGAGGAAAGACATACTGGCCTGGTTAGTTCTGCAAGTCCCTCTTAAGAGAACACAACAGTCTCTCATGGACACTCATGGACACTGTAGCTGCCATACCGAAATCCGTCCCAAAGTCATGAAGAGAAGGTAGACTGGACTGGATTCCACCAGCAATTTAGAAATCCTGCACTAAGTTTGTATGATGTCCTTCCTTAGTTCTTCCTGCTTGCTAGTTTAAAACATGTAAATCACTAAATTGGGTTGCATCTTGTTCTTAACTAATTAAGACTTTGCAAAACTCAGTGAAAAAGGATTAATTCAGTGTCAGTGCGGTGTCAGTGGTAAAAGAGCGTTATTATCCTTTATATTCTCTGTACAATCACGTGTCTACATTTTGAGATCTGAATATTTAAACTATTGTTTGTTTTAACATGTACACTTTGCATCTTATCGATAATGTGTCAGTGACACTGGCTCTAAAACAATTAAACTAAGATATACATGATGTGCATCATGTATGGCACTTACCTCTCACAGCATAACCATCCTTGACAGAAGCAGGGAAGGGTGGCAGGTTGTCTTTGGCATAAACGTCCTGAGCCAGGACTCGACCCATTCCATCTGTGGGAGAAGAGCAAGAACATGGGCATGAAGAAGAGGCGCAAAGGATGACGGAGGGTGAGAGAGACAGATGGAGAGAGGATGAGGGAGACAGTCCACCTGATCTGGGCCTCAGCGTAGCAGCATTCTGCCATACAACGTATCTACACAGTCAGGGAACCTGATGTTGTCTAAACAGCTCTCATCAGTGTTAACTTCTTTAGTAATCTGTAGTCTGTCAGTCAAAATATTTCATTCTTTTTTGTCTTCTCTGTCATTACTATACATTTCACTTTGAATTTAGGAAAGGGTCTATCCAATTACTATCCTAAAATAGACTATACATACACAAGTATTGGCATGGGGATGTTTTTCAGGGGTTGGGCTTGCACCCTTACTTCCAGTGAAGAGAAATCTCACTGCTTCAACATAACAAGACATTTTGGACAATGCTATGCTTCCAACTTTGTGGCAACAGTTTGTTGAAGGCCCTTTTCTATTCCAGCATGACTGTGCCCCAGTGCACAAAGCAAAGCTCCATAAAGACATGGTTGGATGCATTTGGTGTGGAAGAACTTGACTGGCCCACACAGAGTCCTGACCTCAACCCCATCCAACACCTTTGGGATGAACTGGAGCAGAGACTGTGAGCCAGGCCTTTTGGTCCAACATGAATGTCTGACCTCACAAATGCTCTACTGCATGAATTCCCACAGAAACCCTCCAACATGTTGCGGAAAGCCTTCCCAGAAGAGTGGAAGCTGTTATAGTTGCAAAGCTGTCTGTGTATTTAGAATGCAATGTCATTAAAGTCCCTGTTAATGTCATGGTCAGGTGTCCCAATACTTTTGTCTAAAAAGTGTAAAATATATAATATTCATGGTGCAAACAAGTTTCTGTGACTCCAAAAAAACCTAAATGTCATCAAACTGAGTTGAGATAGGATTTTATAGACGTTCAGACTTATTAAGTTACGTTTTGACTTATTAAGTTTCTGCAATGAGGCCCCACATGAAGATATAGAGGAGCGCATATGCTGGAGGTGTATGCCTTTGTCTATGAGAGACATAGTGTGACACCATACATCAGGATCTCTTTGCATGACTCACCACCTGACCAGAACACAGAAACACGCTCACTCTTCTTCTATTTCGGCCTGACTGATTCACACACAACAATTGGAGGCTTGCAAGTGTCCCCATCCAGATTTCTTAACCACTTCTACCAGCCAGACAACTTAAAACACTCAGGAAACATTTGTGTAGGAAGAACAGAGACAATAGCTCAGAGAAAGTGAGGGAAGAAAAGAAATACAGAGAAAGACAGGGGGAGAGTGGGTGGAGGAGAAAAATCCTGGCGCTAAAATACCTTAAGCTGCTGTGTGGCTATATATAGCATTTCTCAGAGCCTTTATGCTATGATTATGTGGGTGTTAATATGAAGATCTAAGCTTTGATATCAATGAGTTGAAGGGAAAGAGAATATGCATGAACACATACGGACACCCACACACATGCACACAACACATCAGCTTACTAGATGACAGTCATGCTGTAAGTAATGCATCTCAGTGGCAAAAGAAGACACTCGTGCATGTTGTCCAATCCTTACATCTTTTTCTTCTTTTTATTTTTTTAAGTTTGATACATTGTGGTGTATTTTCACAACTGCTACTCCTTCCAAGCCATTATTTAAACAGCTTGTTAAAACTGAGCATTGATACCGTGTTATGAATAAAAATAGAACAGACGTGATGTCTTGTTGACGAAGCAAAATATGCGTTTGATCAGATGCTTTGGAAAAACATCACTCAGTTTAGGTCCAGGTTTTTAAAAGGGGTACATAATGATCATTAAATCAAAGGGACATCAGTCTGTCATCACTCGGCAAAATAATCTACTACTATAAACAAATTAACAAATTTTTAGAAGCTGCACACCCCTGCACACCATACACAACCATACACAAGGCCTTCTTGTGTACAAGGTATTGCACATAAGTGAGTAGAACTTTAAGGTATATTGTGACTTTTGGAGAACATTTGCTTTCTTATTGATGAGAGGATACCCCTCTCATGTCCGTAGAGTAAAACATGAAGCTACAGCCCGTAGCTGGTTAGCTTAACTTAGCACAAAGATCGGAAACAGGGGAAACAGCTAGCCTGGCTTTGTCCAAGGGTAGAACAATCTGCCTATTTGTACTAAAGCTCACTAACTAACATGTCATATTGTTATTTAGTCTGTACAACAACTGTAAAATTGTGTATTTATAGAGCCAAGCTAGCAGTTTCTAGCCTTTGCACTAAGATAAGCTAAGCTGCTGGTGGCAGTAGCTTTATATTTGACATGCAGATATGAGACTAATATTAACCTTCTCAACTCTGAACAAATATAAAATATAAAAATATCAGACCATTGCTTTGTATGGGTTATATAAATGGACTAACGATTTGAAATATTTAGCATTACGCTGTCAAGAGCTTACTATTCTTTAAATATTTTAGTTAAAATTCAATTCAGTATATACAACCATACACACTGTGACACTGTACACATTGCATGCACTCACTCACTCACACACACACAAACACACATGCAGAACCCTCTAAATCCAGCAGGGGAGCTGCTCCAGCTGTTGTCTCTCTAAATATTTCATCTCTCATATCTCTTCTTCCTCTGCTCCTTCTCCCACTGTCGTCCTGCAAACTCTGCAATTCACTCTCCTCTCCAAGAACATGAAATATCACTTACATCTGGGAAAAGAAAGAGTGTTCCTGCTACCTTCTATCATTGATCTACAAGTCATGTGCGCCGCAGGCTTTCCCCCAGTCCTTGCTACTCACTCTTTCGAGATGAATTAAAGAGAGTGTGTGTTTTACCCTCTGGCCCTCATCCTGGCTCTGTGTCATCCTCCACTTTCTGCCAGAAGGCTGACTAGACCTACAGGTGCTAAACTCTTCTCTGTATATGTTTATGCCTGTCTATGCTTATGTCTGTCTTTTTAGACATGCAAACACATAATTAAATTGCAAGCGTTCATATCAAGGTGAATTATTAGGCGCGAAAGTTTTCCATATGAATACCTGATTATACTGGAAGTCCATAACACAGCCTCCGCAAACTACACTACAAATGCCAAAGACACTCTGGTGACATGAAAGCTACCGTTGCCCTCTATGTTCCAGTTCTTTTAAACTCAGCATCACATTTTTAAAACAGGACATGACCAAATTTCTTTAAGTGAAATTTGACACGGAATGTAGTTCCTTATTTTTCGGTCACACGCTCATATTTGACAGGAAAAATCTGCTCAGAACAGATTTAAAGGTTTAATTAAACTACTTTGTGCAGTAATTAGTCCTTAAAGGAGGAGCCTTTTACGTAGGACTCATTTGATGTTTCTGACCACCTGGAAAATGTTAGTCTAACATTCACTCTACTTTTAGTTCTGAATTTGGAAAATGCATGAAATAATGCATGATATCTCTGTGTAAAACACTTTCTGAAGAAACTGCGTAACTGTACAAGCAAGATCCCCAAAAAAACCTAATAGAAAAATAAAGCCTGTAATAATGGCAGAGTGTGGCCCAACAGCAAATGTAAATGACACATGTGGGTCATTAGTTAAGGTTTGTTTGATATATATGTGCCCTCAGACTGGCAGACTTCCATGTGTGTGGAGATGCCAAGGGATAAACAAATTCAGGACATTAAAGTGGGTTTGAAGATCTGTTGTAGATGTCACTGTTCTGGGTGGAAAGAGGCTGTCCTCCTCACCTCTGTAGTTGATGATCTCAGTGCCCAGGACAGCGGTCATCTCCAGCACAGTGATGAAGGCCTTGTCCATGGAGGTGAGTGGAAAGGGGGACATGCGGTGCCTTCGGGCCACCTTGGTGATGTCCACTGCACTGTGACCTGGAAAGACATGTGACGTCAAATACACAGTACACAAAATGGCTGTCACAATTCTTAGGTCCAATATTTGATATTTCATAACAAATGGGATGTTTTTCTATTTTTAAAAATTTAAGATATAATTTTGTTAACAAATGACCGCTTTGCCTTTATTGCACTGCAATATGTTGCTATTTACTAGCTGAGTTACACACAGCCACATTAAAACATATCTGGAAGTTCACATGAGCCAGTAAATTCACCAATTTATTTTATAGTGATGACTAAATTGAGGAGTTGGACACTGAGTCATTCTATTTTGGTAACACTGGCACATGTAGTGTCAAACTGAAGTGTGAGATTTTAAGTAAAAACTCAGATTCTGATCCATTGTAATTGTAAAGAGTACATTCAATTACACATATAAAATTCTGACACTCGCATAAAATAGTGTAAACTAAAAGTAGTGCATGAGAGGGAATTTAGACACAGCTCCAGATACAACCTTTGAAATCTAAACCCTGCCTAAGTGGGAAAAACTTAAGTTCCCTCACCCTTTTAAGCATTTCACTTCTTAATTTAGACAGTTTGACAGATGAGAGGAAGATAGAGGCGGAGGGAGAGAAGACAGAACTCTGCTGGGACTCAATCCCGAGACAGTGGAGGATCTATGTTGCTCTGAAGGCAGAAAACCAAACCATTCAACTCTCTTTGGAGAAAAAAAACCCACTATTTTAAGAATTTTATTTTGGCCCAAGAAGCCACAGAAAAAAAAAAAAAAAATTAAAACTGATCTGAGCGCACTTGTTTTCGGCTGTATATGCAGTACAGGTCAAATTCCACAACTCGCGTGCACAACATGGGCTACAATTAGGCTATATAAATAAACACAATGTGTGTTCTAATGTGCTTCCACATCACTGTCACTAACATAACTGGATTAACACGATTTATTTTTTCAGTGCATGTACATATATATGAGCAATAACAGAATTTAGACGCCATGAGGAGGGATTGGCAGGAAATAGTCCTGTTTGTTTGTAGAAGCTGTGGAAACCAGCTGCATGATAGAGGTGCTCGATAGCAGCCATGTTGGTCTAATAATACCTCTCTAATAATTCCAAAGGTAAAGGGAACAAAGCAAGGTGTAACTAATATGTAATCTGCTCCCTCTCTCCTTCCCTCTTTATCTCTCTCTGCCTTGCTCTCCCTCTGCCTCTCTGCCTCACAGCGAAGAATAGGTGCTGTGCTTTGATTTCCCTTGACCCAATTTCTCTCCTTTAAACATACACTTACGCTTCCACTGCATATTCTGATGCTTAACATGAGGCTTAACAACCTCTGGCAAAACATCACACACACACACGCAAACGCAACACAGAAGCCACACACATCGAAAACACACAGACCACGCTTGTGTTGTCACATCGCATTTAAAATCTCTTTACGCATGTTTGAGAGCACACTTGGTGACATACAGGAAAGCGAGGGTGCTCTTGAAATTGGAAACTTGGTACTCACTTGATCTTAGGATATTTTCTTTGCTGCTGCATCGTGACTGCACCTAAGGACGGAGCGAGAGTGATTGCGGAGAGAAAGACGAAGGGCAAGAGGAGGGAGAGAGAGAGAGAGCAGAGGTAGTGGTAATTTGAGATAAACCATGTTGCTCTTTTGACATGCTTGAGATGAGAAGCTGTTTATACAGAACAGTCAGAAGCATTGGCAAGAGCTGTGTCACACTACACTGTGCACTTTGTCCTGCTGTTGGGAGATGGCTGCATCTCCTGCATTGCCATTATCATCACTTACTGTACACTACATCAGACCACAGGTGATATTGACACTGATAAATACACTGACATGTCACATCACTGTTAGATTAGAGCACTAAAAGGAATATATGGACAAAGGCAACAACATACAGAGTGACAATATTGTATCACAAGGTCATAACAAGATGTATTTACTTTGCTACGGTGTGACATCAAATGTAGTGGAAATGTAGTGTCAAGTATAGATATAGAGTGGCTGTTCAGATGTGGTGCAGGACGGTAAGATTTCTTAGGAAACTGCTGAAGGCTTAACTGTTTGTAATCTATGGAAGGCGGGGAGGAGAGCAGAGTGGGTTAAAACTGGGCTGAGCTTCCCAAAACCGTTTGGAGACCACAGCTAACTGTTGCTAACTGCGAGCGAATGCAGAACAAACAAAATAAAACTGGTGCCAAATTGATTGTTTTTGCCAAATTAATTGAAACAGTACAACAAAAAGGAAACCGCGGCGGAGACAGCAGTTTCGATCTCACATTAGCACTTCTCGAAATGAAGACCACATTTCCCATAAACCTGTCAAATAGAGGACATTGAGGCTTGCCATCAATGCAGTGGTTAAATATCTTGGAGGTAGTTAGAGGTAGTTAACCACATATACTGGTGTGTGTGTGCAGTGTGGGCTATATATTATCTGTCATACAGCAATGATTTTTGTAATTTAAAGAAATCAATGTAGCTTATTGCTTTGTACAAACAGAAAGCGGTGCAGTAAGTGCACCGACTGACATCAGTCAAGTTGGTACTTTGGAACGCCACCTCTAATTAAATCATAAAACAAAGCAAATTGTTTTAAAAATTGCTTTGCAAATCTGTCTCACCTCAAGGCCCACCTACTAGCTTTTTCCACAGCTTTCAACCTTCATCATTCTTCATCAGGGCTTGCAGCTTGCTCAGTTGTCAAGCAGAAGGATCTGTTGACGTGCAAGCTCAGCAGCTTTCTTCCAGAAAGCTCAGGAAGAAGCTAGCGATGACACTCAAACAAATTTAGGCAAACATACTCAAGGCTGCAAACCTGCTTAAATGTAGCATGTAAGAATGGAACTGGGACACAGCTAAGACGGGAGAACAGCACCCTCACTCTGTTCAATATTGTAAAGCAGATCGGATCGGATCAGATCAGCTTTCCCAGCAACATCAAGTTCCCGATGCGATCAAATCCATTTGCACATAATTTAAATTGCAGTGCAGAAGGTGGTAGAAGTGGTACATGGACGTACCGGAGTTCCCTCTTTCATCTCACCACTGCTATGAGGAGCCGCCATCCTCCTGGTGATCGTGCTGTTTGTTCATGGTATTTATAGAAAACGAACACTGATGCGCTGATGTTACAGATGCAACACTGTAGGCACATTTTTAAAACTCCTCATTAAGAAGCCACTGTGTTACAGTACGAGCATGCTTTTGGGAAGCTCAGCCTTGGGGAATGATTAGATAAGTAGAAATTTATCGAGATTGGCACAGAATGGGAGAAGTATTCCTTTATACTGCTACACCAGTATAGCTCTGGGTGCAGCGTAAGCATATAAATCCTGTCTACGTCTGTTTGCTTTCAAACTGATCTTTTGGCCAATGGTAAGTTGGGTATGAATTGGATTCTGGGACATTTTAGCTCTCTGTTTGTCCTGCTGTCCGCATGCTGGCCTGACTGTCTATCTACCTTCATGCGCATGTGTTGACTGACATAGCTAACAGACTGCTTGTCTGTCAGTCATGTTCTGTCTGTCCTTAGCCGCTTCTCTTTGTTGCTTCTCAATAACTTCTGTGACCCGACATTATCACATAAGTTGGGTGTAGGCAGTGTGTGGTGTACGGAGAACCAAAACACCCATGGTGAAGGTGAAGGTCTCTCTACCCACCCACCCCTTTCTCCCTCCTTCCCTCCCTCACCGCCATCATAACTGGGCTAATACTGTGACACCACTGGGCACCAAACAGCCAAGGTGAAAGGGTGGGAGATGGAAGGTGGGGCAAAGTGGGTGGGATGGTGGAGGAGCAGGGATGGAGTGACAGATAGATAGAAAAAGACAGGTAGGCAGACAGAGAGAGCCAGAGAGTGGAGGAATGGTGGATCAGCATGACGTGGTCCCACAGCCCGGAGAGAAAAGAAACAAACAAAAAACAGGAAGCACGGACTGGACAGACTACACTAAACTACAGAGCCGAGAAAGGAGGTGAGAAAAGAACAAAAACAATAAAGACCACTAGAGCGGCCTGATGGCATCTACTTAACAGACATCCAGCACACCAGACAGAGCCACGGAAAGCAGAGCATGTTAACCATAAAAGACAGAAACAGAGATAGACAGACAGATGGAGGAAAGAGAAAGAGAGACAGACGGAGAAAGTTGAACGACAAGAGACAAGAAAAGTGTGCATGGGTGACGGGGGGAGAGGGGGCGTCCTAACAGACAGAAACAGAGAAATAGTGAGACAGAGTGACGAGAGTGAACGACACACACAGCGAGAGCGAGAAAAAGGACCAGTGGCAACAGACAGGTAGAGAGACAGAGAGTGAGCGAGAGCTGGGGAGATAGCTAGGCAAGCGAAGAGGGGTGGGGGGGGAGGAGGAGGAGGGAGGGACACAGAGCGGGGCGTTTGTTTTGCGCGCTCCTCGGAGGAGGGTGAGGGAAAGGTAAAGGGAGGGGAAGGGGGGAGGGGGGGGCGGGATAGTTACTCGAGAGCTGAAGGTCCTCCTGCGATCATCTTTAAGCCCCTCCAACCTACACTGGAGCTAGTGGAGATAAAGCATCGAATCACAGGCATCAGTGCATCTGTCCAGGCAACCACAACACTACAGACAGACAGACAAGACACGACAAGACAGACGGACAAAAGGACAGACAGACAGACAGACAGACAGGCATCCACTACAACGAGCAACCCTAGCAGGAGGAGGGACAGGAGCAGCAAGGAGAGAACTGAGAACGGCAGAAAGAAAGAGAAAAAGATAGAAGGATAAGTGTAGTGGGCTTTCAGGGCACCTGCACTTTGTGGAAGCCATACTGGAGGCTCTATAAACTCCTGAGCAACAGCCGACAAAATCTTCAGTTACACAACGTCCATGTTTTAGTAAATTTGGTCATCTTTGTTGTTGTTTTTTTTTTTTAAAAATTACCTTTCATACTTGTGACTCTGTATTAAAGATATTTGGAGTCAGTGGGAATTAAGAGAGTTTGGGCTGAACACCACAGACTTAATAAAGTATTAGGAGGCAAACAAACCACTGGCTTGTACCTTTTTTAAAGATTTGTTGACAATAAGAAAGGTTTGTTCAAGCCCTTAGTTTTGTTGATGTTATCTCTCTGCTCTGAATGCCCTTGTTTAAGGAGAGGCTATCATGTTATAAATATATATACATATACACTACTATACTATATATACAACAACATATAGTATAGTGTTGCTGTTTAATGAAATACAATAAAATATGAATTTAAAAAAAAAAGGAATAATGACTGTCATATAATTTCACTCTAAATACAATTACGTTGATGGAACTGAGCCATTATGATGCCTTGATAAAACACCAGTGATTTCCTCCTTAGTACTACAACGTTGCAGTTGTATTAGTATTAAAGGGTGCAGGTGGCTGTGAAACAGATGACTGACCAAGTTGCTAAATCTTGAACTTTTTGATTTGAGCAGTAGAGGCAATGTTGTGAAACAGCAGCTCCTGTTCTTTTAGCTTACTTATTACTTCTGACATATTTTTGTATAGAGTCCATTTTCCAGCGGACCTGCGTGATGGCACAAGCCGTGGTTGCTAGGAGATCTGTGCCACAACTGCACAGCCCTCATACAGAGAGAGAGCGAGAGATGTGATGGGAAAAAAAAATAGACAGAAAAAAAGGTGGGGATTAAAGGAGCTAAATACAGCTACAACAAGACACAGATCATACTTGCAGACATTGAAAAGCACATATGAAAACTGGCGTTCGACAGCTGGACAAACGTTCATAAAAGGTGTGCCTTGCTCAAAAAAAAAAAAAAAAACACCCGCAAAAGACATCTAAAATAAAAAAATAAGACACGATTAACGCACAACAGTTACATCAGAATCTCACCACTTAGCTAGTCTCTTTAAAACACACAGACAAACCACAAGGATCACAAGTTTTCTTGTAGCTTCCTAATCCAGTTTCACATACGCCTTTATAGAAATGTATCTCTAATCTGTCCTGTAGCTGGGGTTAATGCAGTAGATATACAGGCACAGTTAGCTAAGAAACCTTAATGCGGTGTGGAGTGATGACACTAAGACTGACACGGGTGGAAAACAAGACCTCATATGGCAAAAAAATGGCTAAGTAAGAAAGGTCACACCATCAGGAAGCCATGGGAGGAGGGGCGGGTGGGGGCACTTTGGATATGGACATGAACACAGTGTAAAAGCCTCAGGGGGGGTTAGGAGGTGTGGAGGATCTATGGACCATGAGTGCGGAAGCAGAATGGGGCGTGGAACAATTTGGCGGTGGGAAAGGGCAAAAAAAAAAGAAAAAAAAAAAAAGAAAAAAGAAATAAAAAATTAAAAAAGAAAAAAGAAAAGCTGACTTTTAAACACACACAATCATTTCTAATCTACCGTCCCCTCATTATGCCACCATGTGAGAGAAGAGAAGCAGCTTATATGAGGGATGTAAATGTCAGCACGCATACCTCATACAGACTCACACACACACACACACACACACACACACACACACACATACACACTCACACACACACACACACACAAGCAGCTCAGAAACTCTCTTAGTAAGCAAACACAGATGAAATAAAATAGAAATAAAGTCACTGAAAGCACTTGTTTACATCTGTGTTTGAGTGCCTGAGGTCTTGCTCCTGACACCTTTACTCATCATGATGCAGTATGCTGGGAATGCACACACACACACACACACACACACAAAATAAAACAACAAAATCAGTGCCCTCCCTGCCAGAAACACTAATCAGGTAGATCAACGGGCTGGCGAGCGGATGACGGTGCTGTCTACGGGCACAGAATAGTGAGGGTGGCCGGGCCAATGAGACACGTGGCTCGGGGGGGTCAATAACCAGTCGGCTGACAAAAAAGCACCAGGAAATGATGGGATGTAACCGCCATGGTGCTGAGCTCAGCGCAAAACGAAGGAGCTGTCTGACAAATTATGCAAAACGGGGGAAGATTTATCTGTCCGGAGTGAGGAGGACTGTGACAGGGCACAGAGGCTCGCTTCAACCGGCTTCAACTGCTTCGCCCCACGGGACGGTACAGGGGAGGGAGAGGGACGGAGCAGGGGACAAAACGCTGGAGTGATAGCGACAGAGTGGTAGAGGGCAGGACAAAATGCTTCTGTGGCAATCCAGAGTCTAGTCCTCCTCCCCGGGGAGGGCAGGCAAGAGCCTGAGGGGAGGAAGAAAAGGAGCTACATGGCTGCAAGGGAGTGTGTTTCAGCAAACTGCCGAGCACTCATGGCTTTTCTTGGGCTTCCCAACAGCTACCCCATGGTTCATCTGCTAACCCACACACACACACACACACACACACACTCACACACACACACACACACACACACACACACAAACTCTGAAAAAGCAAAAAACTACAATGTCATCAGCTACTGATACACAAATCACATCAACAGACCAGATGGGTGACCAATGAGAGAGAATGAGTGCTGGTGGAGAGCGAGAGACAGAGAGAGAGAGAGAAAGACAGAGAGAGAGAGAGAGAGAGAGAGTGGCAATGGAGAGGGATGTTGCTGACAACTAAAGGTGGAGATACACAGGGCAACTTCTACAGCAACTCTGAGGGGTGCTCAATGGCTGCTTCATTCCTTTTAACATTTAATTGTGTTTAACTTTGGTTTTTCACCCACTGTATTGCCATGTGTATCACCATACCAACTCAAAAACCTACATCTGAATGATCTATGCACTACACAGCTCCCCTTGTAGAAATCTGTGATATGGGGAAGTGTAAAAATGTGTGTTTGCCTCTGCCCCCATTCAGACCGGGTATTAACATGCGATCTGTATCTGGATATGCTGTCTGGATAGTAACATCAGCTCACTGGCCTCCGCATACAGACATGGCTTCAGAAGCGTTTTTGTTATCGTTTAATATAGTTTAATACAGCAGGAATAAACCATGTTGGGCGTATTTCTCTCTAAAATCTCAAAAACATGGTTTCAAATGGCGAAATGTGACTTCACTTGGCATAAAAACATTGTGATAATCTTCTTCTTCAGGACTGAGGCAGAACAACCCCGCACCTGACATCACATTTTGATTCAGCTATTGCTTAATCCTTACGACTGTATGAAAGTACACGCCATCTTTTTTCAGCTCAGCCGAGAAGAGCACCGAAGACACGGCACAGACAGAAATCGCTAATGTGAAATAATTAAAACTGATCTCACATTTGCTGAAGAAAAATTGTGTGTACACATGCGTGACCCAGCAAATGTGTGCTCATAAGTGGTCTGAACTCCATCAGTAACGCCTAAGACCTCCAGACACAGATCACATGTTAATACAAAATCAAGCATCAGGGATCTACATTATCACTGTCATCTTGCGTGATCTTTCTCTCTATATCATCTTAATTTTTCTGGACTTTTGTTTACTCTGTACCTCCCACTACAGCTTAGGTGCCATATACTGTGTTTCTAGTATTTGTTGTTCTTGGAGCATAAGCAAAAGACAATAAACTAAAGCAAGAACATGTTTGCTAACTTGTGAGAGTGCCACATGCTATAAAATAAAGGTTGCCCAGTGCAATTGTGTCTAATGTTAAGTGTGTCTCTTCCTCAGCTGCATGCTTGTGAACATGTGTGCTGGTGTGTGTCACTAGTGTGCTGAGGTGCTATGTGAGATGCCAGTGGCCTGCATGCCGGTAGATAAGAGGTTGGTAGAAGGTTAGCGGGTTTACCTGGTCCAAGGTAGAGTACCTTGACTTGAGCGTGATGACCTCATCCAGGTGAGCCCTGAATTCTCTCCGTGAGGCCTGGGGGAAGCCACAGGATAGTCACTCACCTTCATGCCACACTCACTCTTACACAGGTGCAGGGAAACAGGCATGCACACCCACTCTGGTCAACACAACACATCAGTTAGCGGTACAGTTGCTCACACGGTCTCCTCATTTTGCACACAAACGCACCAAAAAGCAGACACACACATGCCAGAACTGAGCCAGTACTAACCTGAAACACATTCTGCAATCGGATCAAAGTAAATTTAAAAATCAAAAGATATGACAAACGACTCACTAGAAAACACTAACCACCAACAACACGACAAAACCAAGGATGGATGAAGAACAGAACCAGTTCAGTGGGTCTGACAGCAGTTCCAGTGGAGTGCTGTTACTGTGGACACATCCCTGTTTCAGTGAGTCAAAGTTAAGAAGTGAACCCAAGTGAGTGCTTGACCCCCGGCCGAGCCCAAAGTCTCTGGCTGACAACATGTGATCAGCTGGGAGGGGGAGATACAGACTAAAGAGGTGACCCTGATGTAGCAGTGGGCAGAGTAATTGGATTACAGTTACTTTCAAGAGTCAAAACGATGCTTGGACTTATACTGACGATACTGGATTTTTTTTAGGTGCATATTAATATCAATATGAGAGAGAACAAATCAGATGTATATGGATTTCTTGAATTGTCTTATCAAATGATAATGGCCCAGGTACAAAATCTGTACCTGTCATGTCAAAACCTACTTGGTAAATTTTAAACTCCACAGGAAATTAATCAAATATCAATAAAAAAACTAAAACAACAACACAAAGTCTACAAAAATAAAGCATAAATGAAACCTACGAACACTGAACAAATCCAAACTATAACAAACTTAAACTTAAGTTAGAATGTGCTGGGAAGAGCAGCATCACAAACATTAACTTCTAAATGTCCTTAAACACATTTTACTGTGTATTTGGCCTTTCTGTACTGCAATACTATTGAAGTATTGGTCAGGTTCTAAAACATATTACAAGTAAAGTGGCCAAAGTAAACAATTACAGTCGTGTCATCTGTTTATCGAAACAGGACAGTAATTGCATCACAGTTGCTTTTGGTAAATGGCAGATAAATTATCTCAAAGTATATGTGACAGAAATAAGATTAAATTGAACACTACCTCCCACCACCTTTCAGATTATTGTCTTTAAATCTGCTTCCAAACTCCAACCAGATATCATTACTGTGCAATTACAGATAATCAATGGATTCCGGCATCACACTGGACTCGTGTCGGCACTCTTCCGCGCCTTCGCACCGAGGCCGTGTCTTTGTCACTTACAGATCAGAGACATTGGGCCCTGACCAGAGTCACAAGCACAGGAGAGGGCACATTTACCGGGTCTTTTACAAGCTGCTGCTGTGTGTGTGTGAGTGAGTGTGAAAGGAACTGAGGTGTGTACACAGGAGGAAGGAAACACACTTTGTTTGTGCAAGCAACACCACTTTCATTCAAATACATAATTCAAGCATATTTCAACTTCAGTTCTGAGGTTGAAACGCAGTTGAGGAATAAGCCAAGTGATGGAGGTTTGTTTATTTTGGAGGGTGTGTGTGAGTGTGGAAACAAGGTGAGTGTTAGATACAGTACAGGCACCAGAATGAGGGCGAAAGGACAGTTTTACTACAAGACAAAACTCTGAGATAAAACATAACAAGACCACATCCACACATAAACAGACAGGCGGAACAGAAAGGATTGTGGGTAGTGTGTAGAAAACTACAGAGAGACAGCAGGAGTTCAGCAGGCAGGACAGCACTCAACACAGGGGAAAGGACAGGAAGTTTAGAAGAGGGGAAGCAATCATGCCAGGCAGGAAGTAAGAAGTGCGGTTGGAGAGGGAGGGAACAGAAACCGATGCCGTGATGACGGCAGTAACGATGCATTAGAACCCATGCAGGAGTACCTCAGCAATGCTTAGGGTGGATGAACAGGAGGGGAGCCGCGCCTGGTGCCGCGAGAGAGAGAGAGAGAGGGAGAGAGAGAGAGGGGAGGGGAGAAGAGAAGAGGGTTAACAGCGCCAAAGCCGGGTTGAGCGGGGGACAGAGGCACACAGAGCCTGGTGGCTGAAGCAGACAGCGCCCTCTGTCTTTCAGGAGGACATCTACATGACAGGTCTCTGTGTGACTGTCTCGGGTGGGCCAAGGCAGCCAAGGGCATGACGGACATTATAGGACAGGACAGGACAGGACAGGTCAGGACAGGTCTGGACAGGTCAGGACAGCAGGTAGGAGCTGGTAGGATTCACTCCCCATCAGAACATTAGGAGAACAGGTTTCACATTAAACATCACACATTTTGAAATGCAGCTTAGAAATTTCCATCAGTCAACTTGTTGGCCAAGTGTGTACATTAACGTTAATATACTTGTGTATACATAACAAGTATATGAAATGGTTTTCTTCTGACATGAGATGCCTTCAAATAACACCCCTACATTTGGTCATACACTGACCAGAAAATAAAAGATTTCCAATGGTTTTGAAGGTCACACAAGTCCAAATCAATCAATCAATCTTGACTGAAAAGGAATGTAAACCTGACTGCAACGTCGATCAATCAGTGATGCAAAAAGTCTCCAACATTCCTTCTTCCCATCATTTTGCACACAGCAGACATATTACACAACATGTAAACCAGAAACCTTGCGAGAAATAAAATGAGCCAGGAAACTGCAATGTAATTTATTTCTAGTATCACCTGTTGCTGCTCTGCCAGGGTCTACTGGTTGGGGCTGCTGGTAAGACAGTTTTAATAAAAGCCTGCACCAAAAGGCACATGAAAAATTTTATTACCTACACTAATGAGATTGGTAAGAGGTTACGTTTCTGCCAATTTAACAAGATATTTCAGAACACATTTTCCTAAATTCTGATGAACAGATAACATTCCCTCCATTTACTGGTGGGAGAGCCGTTCACTATGTCCAAGACAACGGCTGTACTGCATTTCATTCACAAAACACAACACAAACATGGCCATCTGCGTTGGCAGAGGTTTTTGCAGTCCCGTTCCAGCTCAAAAATGACATCACTGGGAAACCCATTTAAAAATATCACATCTATTCCTGGCCACATCTATTCCAAAATAACGGCTGAAATGAAAGTCAGGCTCACTATGAATTATTACTAAAGTCATTAGATTATTCCCGACCTTTCCTCGTGAAACAGTTTTCGATTATATAATAAATTGCCTTTTTAAAGTGGGGCTGTCAGCGAAATGAGCATCTCATCCCGTCTAATTGAAATGCTGTAGATTCACAGTAGTTGCCCTCATCAAACTCAATGCTCAGATAATGGACACTGGCAGGAAACTGCAGGAGGTTACACACTGAAACTCTGGAGTGAACTACACAAGGAACTCCTAAATATTATGGCAGCAAGGTAGCGCTCGGTTAAGAGGAAGCTCAAATCACCAACACTGAAGGAACCTTTTGGTCAAGGCAAGCTGCAGGGAAGTACATCCCTCTGCAGTTAGCGACTTCTAATTTCTGCAAAGTTAACGTGGCCCGCAGCCAGAAGGCCCACACTGTTCAAAGCATTAGACCAAAAGGAACAACATTGCATTCTGTCTTATTCCAGTGATCTTAAATGTGTTTTCACAACTACATACCACACTCATAGTCGTGGATATCTGTTATTAGATTACACATTCCTCATATCCAAACAGAATTACAGATTCAGTTTGATCAGCACACACTCTGACTGCGCAGGACTCTGATGAGTTGCTGTCTTTACTTGTCAAATTAAACTTGTGTGCTGTCAGTGCTTTAAACTGATTTGAAGTTTTGTGCTTGCATTTTCAAAACAGCGAGTCATTGAAAAACAAAAAGCCTGTTCTGCAATGGCTCCTCTCTGGATAGGACGTGAAAGAATCCACGGTGGAAAAAGCCGGACGACCAGTAACCACCGTGGACGAGAAGTCACAGCAACTGTCACTCATTCATCACTGCCCTCCTATGACCTTCTATGTGTCTACATGTATTAGAAATTAATGAGCTACTGCCAGAGTGGCGGAGAGTGAAAGCTAACACAGCTGATTTGACTGGCCCATGTTTCATGCTGCCTCCCTCCCTCCACCACCACCACCCTGCTTCTTCTCATCAGCAGCCTGCATGGTGAAGAAACACGCTCAGTACAGCTGGTCAGAGAGTCTCATCCATTCCTCCTTACTGCCTTTCACTTCCTGTCTGTCTTCTCCCCCTCTGCTCTGTCTGTCCGACTGTTCGTCTCCCTCTCTCGTCTCTCTCTCTGTCTGTTTCGCTATTTAAAGCCCCTCTTGTACTCTTTCCATTCTCTCTCCGTCGCCCTCAAGGCAAACTCTTGGAGTCAGTGGGCGTGAGTAACTTGAGACAAAATATAATAACGCATACAGTGCATGCAAACTTCACACACACGGTGTTCGTAATGCGTGTGTTTTGACGGAAACAGGCGTTTTAAAATTGTTATTGTATTTATCCTAACAAGAAACATATAAAATTCTGAACTAGGGCACTGGAATCTGAATCTGGACACACATGAACAAGCACAGCGGCCTCAGCTGAAGTGATTTTGACTTAAAGCCTTAAGCAATCTGACCCAAATGGTCGATGGGTGCCACGAGCCAAATAAAGCAAGAGAGGGGGCTGAATGCTTGTACATTAATCAGAGACAAAAGAGCACTTTCCTTCTGGCAGTGGCTACTTTCATCTGGTCTCTGCAACAATATATCACACGTATTGTAATGTTTCCTGTGTCCTATACGACCCAGCTTTCCCAGCCATCCCTCTGCACCTGACATTTAGCAAGGCAGGGTCATTTTTCACTTTCATATTAATATCAAACTGCCTTTTCCATCTAGTTATTGAAAAATCTGTTGCCTCTCCTGTTAGGAGAGAGGAGGATAAACTGACATGCATATTTTGGTTTCCCCTGAGGCCACATAAAAGTTGGACTAAGCAGATTTTAAAAAAAAGACACAGGGCAAAGTCTTCATTTCCTAAAAATATCTGTGTTCAGATGCGTCAAAATCACTTTAAAATTTTTCTTTAACACTGGCTTTGCAGCATGTTTTGTTCTGCGTACTTGTAGAAGATTTCAACTGGACTGAAAAAAAATATCATCATATTTGTTATTTATCAATTAATTAATTGATTTTTCCTTTTTTTGAAGGAATAGTTAGACATTTTGGAAATCTGTTTGTCCTCTTCCTTGCAAAGTGGTGGATGAAACCTGCCTTTTGATAAATGCGAGGCAACCGCTAGAAGCCAGTTGGTTTAGTTGAGCACAAAGACTGAAAAAAGTAAGAACAAAATCTGGCTAAAAGCACCTCTAAAGCTCACTAATTATCATCATTATTATTATTATTATTATTATCATATCTCACTTGTCTCCAGGAAGTCCCTTTGCTCAACAAAGAATTTCATAATAAGATAAGATAGGCCTTTATTAGTCCCACACTGGGGAAATTCACAGAATGGAATAACTAAATGAGCTTTATAGGAGCTGGTTGGTGTATTTTGTTACCTTTGACAGAGCCAGGCTCACTGTTTAACAACAAATTATTCCCTGAAGAAATCAAATCAGTTTTGGTGTCTGTATAAAACAGCATCAATTAATAACATAGTGGTGCACACAAGAATACAAGGCATCAATGGCACGGATCTATTCTTCCCACGCTGTGGGGACCTTTGTGTAATGTGGCATTGACAAAGCTGCAAATTTATCGCTGCACCTGACACATTCGTAGTCTCCGGCTACATCAATATCCTGCTGCTTCTGCTTGTCAGCTGTTTAAAGCCGTCGTGGACTCTGAAGGTGCTGCTTGCACAGTTCTCCATCCGTACTGCCCTCATTACCATTTACAGTAGCCCTCCTGCGAATCTGCCGTGTTGGTGACTAGAGGGAAGCACATGATAACTCCAGGGACAAGGAATAACAAAGTAGGAGTTGGGATCAAGGGGTTTCTGCACTTGTTTTTGTTTTTTTGTTGTTTGTTTGTTTGTTTTTTACTGTGAGCTGCTAAGGATAAAAGCAGCCACGAAATGAATGAGGGAAATGTGGACTGCTTCTGTTACTGAGAAGGTGCCTGATTGCTTGACGGAAACACTGATGGAGTGTAAAGTCCTGGGAGATCTTGCTTGCTCGTGCTCACCCTCCTTTCTCTTTGTCTTTCTGTGTGTCTGTGTGTGTGTGTGTGTGTAATGTCCTCCACCATCTAACACTGCAGAAACATCATGGCCACAATATCAGGCACACTTCATCCTTCCTCCCCTTCTTGTCCTCCAGTCCCCTCTGCTAGTTTAAGCTAGCCAACAATCCCATCGCTACATTACTCACCCTTCTAACCCCTAAACTCATCCATGGCCTGACAGGGTACCTCCTTCAGGCATCAGCATCCTCATCCTCAGCAGCACACACATGCATAAATATGAATGCAAGAATACAAATCATGTTTAAAACACACACTGTACAGGAAATGCATCCACCCCCATTTCCACTCGGCTAACAATACAAAACCTTATTAAAGAGGCATACAAATTACTTCTGCAAACACACACACACACACACACACACACACACACACACATACACACCACCCCAAACCTGTAAACACTCTCTCAGATATGCAGGAGGAAAGACATTACTTACCATCTTCTGCCTGGAGTCGGAACAGAATGAGCTCCCCGGCACATGCACACAAAAACTCACACTCTCTCTCTCTCTCTCTCTCTCTATCACACACACACACACACACACACACTCTTACACACTCACTAACTGGAAGAGTGTGAGCGAGCGAGGGAGGGTGAGCGAGAGAGTAAGAGGGAAAGAAAGCCAGAGAGAGAGATAAGAAAGAAAGGCTGGAGTGAGAAGAGCACACAAGAGAGCGAAAGAGCAGCAAGGAGATGCAACAGCCAAAGAGACAAGGAGGAGGAGAAAGAGGAGGAGGAGGAGGAGGACGAGGAGGAGGAGGAGGGTATATAACTGCACATACGGTGCTGTGCTAAATTATACACGCATGGCTGAGGTCTGTGCGCGCGTGTCTGTGTGAATATGTGATTTTCCCGTGAGCTTCCCGTTTCTGTTGAGGGAAAATGACAGATGTGACTCTTTCTCGCTCCCCAGCCTCACACTCTCTCTCTCTCTCACCCCTTCTCCTCACCGCTTTGAGATGATGGAGCCGATAAGAGGTGGGCTACTGGACTCAGATAGAGCGACAAATGGACGGAGAGACGGACTGTGCAGCACAGGCCCGGTTAACCAAACTGTCCTCCATTTCCTGTGTGTTCGTCTCCTTTATTTTCATTTATATCCATCTCCCCTTCCCCACCTCCCACTCCCTTTCAGTTCCTTGTCCTCTCTAACTTGTTAGCTCTCCCTCCCACTCCCTTTTCCTTCTCTCTTTCTCTCTCTTTCTCTCGCCATTCTTTCACACTCACTCCATAATAAATCCTCCACACCTCCAGCAGGCCAGGAGATGAGGAGTCACTTTTATGAGCCTTACTGCACTAGGGGAGGACAATAACACATATCTGGTAGTCACACACACACGCACACACGGCAACAGACACACAAGCGGTCAATACTGTCAGGTAAAACCAAACATGAATAATTTCAGTAGAGCACAAAGGCATATAACATCCCTATCTATCGCTTCCACAGGGGTATAAAGCTGTAAGGAATGACGACACAGGCTGTAAAACAGTGGCGGAGCGTCACACTGCGCCAGGTCTCAATGTCCTCATCTCACCAGACCAACTACACCATCCGGTCACACATTCACTCAAAGCAGTTGCTTTACACACACAAACACAGTCTTAAGTCACGGGAATAGCAAAGAAAAGAGGGCAGAGGACATAAATTCAGTGATGATCTTTCGGTGAATTTCTTGCAGCATCCAGACTGCTTTTAAAAACAGCCACACCAGAAAATGTGCTTCAGTGCCCCTTGGTATAAATTGTACAAGTCCTGTACAGTTCTGTTATCTGTCTTCCTACAGTAACGGTAGTCTAATATGTAAAGCAAATTATCTATTATCTTGGTGGCCTTTTATTTATACACAATCTTTTATTATGCAGTCTTCATCTCAGGCTGCAAGTACGAACGTTCACCAATCAGAACCAATCAGAAGTTAGGTCAGCAGCCTCACTGTAGTGTGAGAGGCGAAACAAGGGGTCAAAGAAAGTCTGCAAAGTACTCGCTTAATTGCAGTGAGCGCAGGAATAACCAAAGGCAACATAAATGAACATATCACCAGTTTTATCCGCTGAACTGAACAGAAGGAAGACTGTTCACTGAGATTTTAATGAATAAATCAAACTGAAGCTTCCCAGATGGACAAACACTATAGCTATATCTCATAGAGCTGGATGGAGGAAGTAATTGCGCACTTCAGAATAAAACAGTACAAGCACAGCACTCAAGGCTGAAACTAAATTTTATAATCCAAAATAATAACAATAATCTGGCCACCTTTTATCCTAGCTTCAAAACTATAGACAAATATCCATTAACGCGTGTGTGTAACAGCTATCCTGTAATTATTCCCCCCTGGTATTATATCATCATTTACTCCCGGGACCAGTCGGAGGCATGTGTTCACGTCTGTATATGTGACGAGTGAATCTGTGAGAATGTTGTCAATGCAAATACAAACAATACTTCAGTGAAGTCCTCCTGTCCTGTCAGGAAGCATCTGCATGTTGCTATAGAAGAAGAACGATGACTATTGTTAGCATCGCGTCCATAAAAACTGAAGTATCGTCACATGACAGACTGGTGAGCAATGTGACCAGAGCTCCCGTATGTTTTCTCTAACAAAAATAAACACACACACACATAAACAGAAACACGCACACCAACACCCCCAGCAGAGGTCCTTGATAGTGCAAGCTAACAGAGCCAGGCACCCAGGGGACATCAGCACTGCCACTCAAAACAGAGCCAAGGGGACACGCACACACACATAGACACATGCAAACACACTCTTTCTACTGTATATCGACAGTTACGGACAGTAACACAGTCATGACTCCTGTACTGATGTGGGTTGCAGAAGGAGAAGCTGCAGTACAGGCTGTGGATCATTGATCCGTCTCAGTGCAGCCGGATGATTTGACATTGGAACGTTGCTCACACATACAGCCGAGGCATGAATCATTCATCTCCCTCTGTCTGATCACTTCACTCTGCCAATGATCCTCTGTCACCACTCATTTGCAAGTGATGATTCTGTGATCTGCGCTCAGATCAGTCCAAAGCCAAACTTCTTCTTCTTCTTTTTTTAGCTCGTTTCACACACCATGACCATCACATTTGCCATGAGTGCTGTGAACATCCATCAAGGGACAGACTGCCGTTCAATAGCCAAGCTTGTACTTGTGACTTTGAGCATACACAGCGACTGCAGAAAAGAATCACAGTAAACAAACAACTCACAAAACTACTTTACGTACCTGGTGGGTAGGGTTTATAACACAAAGGAAACACTGAGATTAGTGCAAATAACGTCGAATAATCAATTATTTGATAATTAAGTCAGAAAATATTCAGAAACTATTTAAATTATCTATTGATTGTTAAATTAAATGTCAAATACGTGTTAGTTTCAGGGTCTCAAAAGTGTGGATTTGCTTTCTGTTTGATATCACAGTAAATCTGTGATGATTTTTTAAAAAATATTTGCTGATGTGTTATAGTTTGAGCAACAGCTGAAAAAAATACCTTGATTATTAATTAATTAATTACTAATACACAACATCATCTGCTCCACTGCCTCTTCAGAACAGATTTAAAATGTTCCAGTATAGTCTGAATATAAAAGTTCTGTACACACACGAGCATGTTAACATGCTCTGGTGTTGGCTTGGGGCAGTGAGCAGAATGGCAATGTGTCCACAGTGAAGGTCATCAGGAAGTGGCGTGGGCTGAATTGCAGCACTGCACGGAGACTCATTTCCCACATTCCAGTCGAGAAAGAGGAGTTGATTTCCATAAGCCTTGGCCTTGGCTCCAAAGCCATACATCAAGCCATTAATCAAAAAAAAAAAGAAAAAGCTATGGGGCTGCTGCAAAGTGAGGCAGTGTCCTCTACGTGCACAGCCAGCACCAAAAAGTCTGTGCAAACACTGAATACTTAAATATCAGTTAAGTTGATGGGACGTTTGGAACAGTAAACAATACACACAGAGCATAAATAATGTTGACGCTGAAAGCTCTGATGGAGAGGAGAGAGCAGATGGAAACAGCAGCACACAGGCTCATATTTTAGGCACTAAATTCACACTAAAAATTCATTTGCTTGGTTTTATATTGACTTAATATCGACCAACAAAAAGAAGTTCAGTAAGTACAACCATGTTCAAAAATCTGTTTGCATTTTTGTTTTTTTATTCTTCCTTTCTCACCTCCCCATAGCTTGTTGTTCTTATTTTGTCTTCTTCATAGACAGCAGGGCTTGTGGGAGTCGTTTCACAACAGCAGAATAATCTCACAATGTCGGTTAAGAGACAAACATACAAACCAACAAAAAAAATGCTGTGATTCAAAATCTGCTTGTACGCTCAGTTCATCTAAAACACTGCTTCATTGTCCCGGAGTTTGGAACTGGATATTCTGACTTCTCTAACAGGAACATCAATCAGAACAAACAGCAACCAAATGAAAACACAGAAAGTAGATCCTGGAAATCCCTGTGGCTGCTGGAGCAAACAGCACAGCAAAAAGAAGTCGTCACTTCTCACCCTTTTTTGGCCCGTGGCCCCAAAAAACGAATCCTTCAGCACGCGTTTATTGTGTACACAGGTTTTCCACGGCTCAACCAAAGAGTGAACCAAAGAGGATGATTTCTACAGGCTTGAAAAGATGAAGATATTACAGAAAAGCCAGGTAAAAAAATAAACAAAATTTAAATGTTTTCTTTTTATTAACTGTCTTATGACTTGTAGATCCAATTCTGGGTTAAACTGTCAGCTGAACTAACGACCTGCTGTTGTGGATGTGCTATGCAGTTCACTGCCAACCGCCCCAGAAGTTTCCAATGGTCTGCTTAACTCAGGAGTCAGTGAACTACACACAGGTCGGGCCACATTTCCAGTGGATGGTTCACTTTTCTCCACTATTCAAGTGCAAGTGGAAATGAGGTTTTGAGCTTGTAAAATAATCCTACATCTTATTATACATACACATAAAACACATGACATAAAGATTCTTCCAAAATAGTGATCAGGTTCTTAAAATCTTCTCCAGGGAAAATAAGAACAGGAGACACTACCCCCAAAAAACACACACACACACACACAACAGACACACACACTGTCAACAATCCTCAGAGTCAAAGCCCCATCTTCCATATGCTTCATTAATTCAAACTCACCATTACATAACTGTACTAAATGCTCACAAGAGTGGAAGAGTGCAACTACCCTTCCTGTGTCTTGTGTATGTGTTTGTCCGTGTTTGTGTGTGCGTGTGTGTGTGCACGCACCAGTGAGACACAGTGTGACAGAGAAAGAAAATCTGGTTACATGAATGACTGTAGAGCTGCTCATTTTGTAATCCTTTTGTATCTGCTCACATTTGCGGGCTGTGGATTGCATGTGTGGTGCTTCTGAGAGTCAGACAGTCGAGTTCTCCCTTAAGGATGCTTTCATGTATCCGAAACTACTGTGTGTAAGTGTGTGTGCATGTGTGTGTGTGTGTGTGTGTGTGTGTGCACTCAGTTGTTGCTCTGCACACAGTCAGGCCTGGACATCATTAGTCGTGAGTCTGTGCTCTTCTCTTGGTTTGGAGGCACACATGCGTGTCCTTCTGACACATACATGTTCACAAACACATCATTGTTCATGTATGTTCAAAATCAAGACTCACATCGACACACACTCGGTGCACATTTAACTGCATCTTCACACAAGCTCCACCTGAAAACACACACGGTCCTGTAACTTGATAAATGCTACCTGAGGTGGAAGTGCTGGTACATGACATCTGAGTGTGTTTAAGCATGTTTCTGTTTGGCAGAGTGCTGCCTTTGCTCTGTGAGCCGTGGTGTCGGCACCGCTTGTATGGAAACTGCAGCAGCAGCTCTGGCGGTGACAAGATTAAGACCTACTCCACACCTTCTCCTCTCAAAGCCACCACGCAGCGCTGCCAACAAGACCCGGCTAACAAACTAAAACAGCCCACAGTGGCACATGAAATGCATCAGTGAACAGAGCCATTTTGGCTCTGGCTCCAGGGACATTGTGTACATACTGTCGGCAGCCGCTTGCAACGTGGGAATTTCAAAGAACATATGGCAACTTGTCGCTGGGAAACAGCCTGTGTCAGAATCTAAACAAGCTAAGAGCTATACCTAGAGAAGCCATTAACTGTCTGCTATGTGCCACGCACAAAGACGCACACACACACACACACACAACCAACTGACTAATGTGGTTGGCATGTGATCATGACAGGCTAGCGATACTGAAACTGGGTCATTGAGAAAGAAAGGCTTCAGCAGAGAGGCAGGTGTGAGCGTGTATTTGTGTGTGTGTGTGTGTGTGTGTGTGTTTTGGGGGGGAGGCTGATGGGAGAGGACAACCTCACTGCATCAGTAGAGCCAATAGGAGCACTGGGACAGCAGCAGCAGCATGAAGGTTCCCCGCTGTCCAATTATTTACAGCTCCACTCTCTGTGGCTGAGCTAAGGTCAACACCTCGGGTGAGGCTGAGGCAGTCGCACCGGCTCTGATCACCACAAGGTGGGGCACAGAGCACAGTGGAAAGAAGTGCCATATGTTTCAGCAATGTGTGTCAGATGGTAAGAAAGTGCTGGGAAATAAAACAAGAAGGGTTGCATCTATTTCTGCTTTGCACAAAAGTATGCAGTGCGGAGAAAAAGACTGCAAAGGAGCCAACAGAAGGTCAATAGCTGCAAAGGAGGTCAGTTAGGGTTTAGGTGTCGGAGACCATTTTTGTCACAGGTCACTTTCGGTTTAAGCTAATGACAGCTGTCATCTCAATGGCTGCTCATTAAGAAACATGTCAAATATGTAAATTAATGAACTTGCAGTTAAATTATATAATCCAACCAGCATCTCTGCTGTAGTGTTTGCGAAACAATTCCGCCACTGATCATGTGCAGATAGCGTAAGTCAGAGCCACATTCAGAAATCTTTTTTTATATATTTGATATTTAATTTCACGTCAGGATCCTTTTTGGGGGCAGATAAAATCCTGATCTCATTCGAGTTAAGAGCCGGAAGGGGTCCACAAAAGCTGGAGGGAAAACAACATTTCTAAGCTGTTGTTACTCCAAAGTACCACTAATATGTTAGTTTTGTGCAAGAGATAAAGATCACAACAACCTGTAGAGTGACGAGTCCACTATCAGGAGACTTAGCACCAAACTGGAAGGCAAGACAGTCAGTAAGATAATTAGTTCTCTGCATCTTGACTGATGATCTTCACATATGGCTGGAACGCATATTCAAATATTTACAGCACAATTTTTCACCAGACTTTTAAAAATATGCTGCTGGGATTTAAGCGACTCTCTTAACGCTGACCTCTTAATGCTCTACGGATGAGGAAAGATCTCCTCATCCGTCTCCTCCTCTGGAGCCGTCTCGTGACCCGCCTGTGCACCCGCCCCCTCTCCTTCACTAACATCCCATCCCTCTGTTCCCATGGCAACCCCCTCATCTATTCCCACAGCACCTGCCTGCTGTCCGGGAGACACATGGAGATGTGACACTGACAGATAAGGTGAAAGCAAGAGAGAGAAACAGGAGACACAGAGAGAGTTGACGACAATCGGCATTTTAAAAACCTGCAGGAGAGACCGTGAAATCGTGAAAGGACACCTGGACATTACACTGTGCTGCTTTCTGCATCAAGAATTGTGTATACCGTTCACACTGGTAATGCACATAAACTGAAAACAAGTTTGCTCCTCATTATATAAAGGTTAAGAACCAAAATGTTAAAGCATCCCATTAAAGCTGGGACAGACACAGGAGTCTGTGCAGTTTAAAAAATTGCAATGTGCTGAACTGAACCCGCATGGGGAATAATTCAGTAGGCACTCGCATCCAAGCATAAGACCCACAACCTGCTGTCTCCCTAAACACGGAAAAACACACACTCACCCACAATCAACAGGGGTTTTACAAGCAAAACACATTGAGACGAACGCAAAACAAACACCCATCAAGAGTGTGAGCGTGTGTGCTGTGGGAATGTACTCTCTGCTTCATTTCAGATTACCTTAACTGAAAACAAATTTCAACTACGCAAAATGCAAGAAAAGATAAAGAAGCTGAAAGAAAAGACAGTAAAACTTTGTCTGTCTTTTGATCGTGAGCGATTTCATTACAAAACAATATCCACACGCTGGTCTGTGAGAGACAAATAGCTTTGTGTGTGTGTGTGTGTTAACATACACAACAAGTGTGCTGTTGGAGGTGTGTGTTCCTATCCTGTGTGCTCGCCTATCCTGCAGGTGAGGGCTTTAGGTGAGCACTTTTTGGCACTTTTCAAAGGGCAAGTTGTGATTTAACACTTGGGTTTAAGGTTACATTTAAAATCAGGATAAAGTTTAGGGTTTGTTTCAGGATAAAATCCAAAAAAAAATCATGTCAGAGTACATGATTGTGCTGTCAAGGTCAAGAATAAATGTCATATGCTGAACTATAAACCCAAGTAGATGAGATCCTATCGGCCACTGTGTTCGGCTGTAAATATGGCTTCTACACGACAACCGGACATGACGACCGCACCTGCTGAAGAAGGCTGTGTGACATGTTAAACCACCCATAAGAAGCTGAGGGAACATCGAGCGGGAACGGCTGACTTTCAGCTTAAGCAAAACTGTTCAAAGTGTTGTCAAGTTTACAGGGTTTGCTAATCTCCAATACATTACGTTAAGAGGAGCAAACAGCAGAATATGATTAAGTTCAGTTTTCTCTGGATCTGTTTGAACTGATTCAGGATAATAACTAAGCTGGAGTCCAGGAAATAAAGATTGTAAACCCGAAGACCTCAAAAATATATACGTAAAACCACAATAAATCTGTATTTGTCTTAAGTTTGTATGAGTGTGTGTACACATGCATACTCACTTTGGGTGTGGGACAGGAAGCGGTAGAGAGGCGGGAGGTGGCCTGGGCGCGGGGCGACTCCGAGGGCGTGGTGCTGAGAGAGGCTGTATCCCTGGGTAACACCTGCACACCTCGCGAAATTATGGAGTCTGGGATCTGAGATCACACACACACACACACGTGTGCAGACACACATGCATGTAAACACCACACAACATAAATCTGTCGACCTCACGCTTTCACATACTGATATTTAAGATCCTGGAAGACCCCCACATGTATTTGCACTGTTCAAGCATTAAAAACCAGCTAAAGTGTGACGCGATGATGATGAGACGGAGGAGTCTTATCGACATCCATCTGTGACTGGACAATGAGATGCGGGATGTTACCTGACAACAGAGCCGTAAACCGGGGTCCCGGCTGCAGGCAGGACAGGACGGGACGATGGGTATGGGGTGATACTTGATGTCACATGTGACTGTGCAGAGCAGATGCACACACAGATGCGTACAGAGACACAGAGTCAGGATATATGATGCACAGAAACACATGACAAACGAACTTTATCTTTTCAACCCAAGACCTGATGTTATGTGCGATCGTTTATGGTTTGCAATCCGGATTGAGTTCAGCTTTTTGCACCATTTCATATTCAGGATACAACAGGTGTTTCCCAAGCAGCCCTCAGTAATCGCACAATGTGCATGAGTTGAATATTTAATGAAGCGTTTGAGTGCTCCTGGTCAACTTGTTCTTGTTACTCATAAGGACAGGCTGTTAACGACAGGGTTTTATAGATAAATAGAAGTTATACTGAGACTTTTATTGTACTCTTCACGTGGTTCACTGCTAAATTAAAACATCACAGGTCACACTAGACTTGAATGTTACTGAGTCTACACCCAGATTTCTATTTTAACTTTTTTATGGCTATTTAAGAACAAAGATGGTAGATTTGAAAATATCTGCCTTAGGAAATGGATGCGAATCACCTAAATGAGCCATTAGCTTTGATTTCTGTGACGCCAGACTGTACGCTTCCTGTTTTTGATGAAGAAATTAATCATAGATTTTAAAGGTGTAAATCACTGCCCAGTTGGACCATGTTTAAAAACAGCAGGAAGCAGCAGCAGAGACATTTTACTGAGGTATGGGTTGAAAAATAGTAAATCTCCTATTCCAGAGTGCTGCCTGCAGTATTTTAAATGTCTCATGTTCAGAGTTCTGCTGATCTTTGGGATAATAAGATCATGACAGTTTGGATCAACATCAGCTATGCTCAAATACTGGAAAATACAACTTCAAAGACTGATCAATTATATAAGACCAAATCAAGTACACATTCAGACATTTATACTTATAAATGTGTGAATTTCAGTGCTATCAGACGTCCCACAGCCACAGCAGTACCTGCCATGGGTCAAAGCACCAGGTTTCCTTTAATATGAAAACTTTGTTGTTGGAGATGGTCTCTTTCCCTTTGAGAAGATTCTGCGGATATACAAACTATGGTGAAATAATGTCACCGATCAGCACACTTTTAAACTGCACACGCGTTCTTCAGATTGAAGATCTGAAGAAATCGAATTGAACTGAATTGTATTTCCCATCAGCACGACTGCTGCCTGCTTGGTGCTCATCTGCTCTCTGTCATCGCTTTGTTTCCTTTGTTTTTACTGAAGAATTTTACTGCTATGGAAATCCTCCATCACCTTCCAGTGCCAAAGACATTGTGGATTCGTGATTACCTTTATGTCATTTTGACCCGGTGGTCGTAAAAAGCTACTTGCAGCACCTTTAACACACACTCGTATGAATGACATGAGTGAACATGTACAGATGATGGGCTGAATGGATGAAGCCAGATCTCTGAAAGCTGCAACTTTGTGCCACAACAAATCTTCCACTCTCCCCTCCTCTGTCCTTGTACCTTGGCGGCAATGGATGCGGCGGTGATGTGGGAGGAGGAGCTGTCCTCAGTGGACGCCACACCACTGTCCTTCTTCTCCTCATCCTCCTCCTCGCACTGCACGCCCTTGTCCTCTGTCTGCCGGCGGGGCGAACTGTTGGGCGGCGGCGAGAGAGGAGGCGGTGGTGATGGCAGATCCTCCAGCTCGTCCGCTGCCTCCTTTACCTTCACCACTGCGTCCCGCAGAAGGTCGATGGCATGCGGCAGCGCCGGCAGGATGAACTGGAAGCATTCCTGGAAGGGTACAAGAGGAGAAGAGCGCAAGGAGGGAGAGTGACAGGGATTTGGCTGTCAGTTGTTTGCTTGATGCTTTTGAATAGCGACCAGCGTGAACAAGATAAAAGGAGTAAATAAACAGTGAGGTGTGCTGTTACTCGCATATGTTAAATTCAGCACACTGTAAACTGAGTGTCACATTAATAGATCATGCCCTTTGAGGCGCTGGAGGGCTTTTCATGTGAAACATCCATGCAAAAAAGAAAATGGAAAAGTAGAACTGGAAATATAAACAAATGTATTTCGGTTCAAACAAAAAAAAAAGAGCAGCAGATTGTTGACTGTGGAATTAGTGTTGTGGATAAGCAGATAATCCTGAATTTATGGAGGCAACAAGTTAAAATGGAAGAATTGAAATAAAATGGTTAAGATCTTACAAAAATATTACTATACTTTAAAACAGGAAAAGATACAAAAATACCGACTATGTACCAATTTCTATGTGACACACAGAGTGTGTGAGTCTGTTTGCAGCTGTAGAATTAAAAACATATTCACTCCTGGACCTGAGCAGGTCACAGCGCCTCCCTCTGGCCACATTTAGACTAGTTTGTGCTCTTTCCCTCCTCCCTCCATCTCTGCTTTCCCTCTCTGGCGTCTCTGTGTGTCAGTGTGCCTGTGGGCTCCTCGGCTATGCTAAACGCTCCATTCTCCTCACTCCCAAGACAAGAGCTAATCTGTGAAATTATTTATCTTCCTGTGTATTTTAAGCATTGAGAGGATACATTATTAATCGCCCCCACACTTTACAGTAGCGACGCTGCCTGCGAACGGGCTCCCGGAGCAACCTTTCTAACATTCGGTTTTATGTGTGCATATCACAGGCTGGATTAAATATGACGATATTACTCTTGATCTGACTGAATTTAAATCCCGTGGATCCACACGCTGGGGCGCACGCATGACGAGAATAGCATCCTCCACCATTGTGCGTGGAGCAGATGGAGGCCTCAGACGGGGAGATGAAAGAGATTGAAGGCGTTAATCTCAGTAGCTGACCACCAGCCTGTCAGCCCTGCTGTGTAGTTGCAAGCTAACCTTTCCACCCCACACCACAGCCTTCACTCACACACATCCCAAACTCTTCAGTACACAGCAGACTGTTTATGCCTCTTGCTGGAATGCTTGAAGCCCACATATGAGCATTTGGAGAGGAGGGTCGGGTGTGTTGGGCCGTAGTGGGAAGGGAAGAGCTTGGAGACATTTCCCCATTTCCCGCTTGGTGTTTTCACTGTGTGTCATGAAAATATTTTAGGTACATCAGGAGTGTTTTTTTTTCCTTTGTTTTATTCTCTGTTTTGTCCTGGAGGAGAGCAACTGTCAAAAACACTAAAGAGCAGAATCCCTGGATGTACTGCTAGTGGATGAGAAATACAAGCAAGAGAGAGAAAGATGGGAAGGAGGAAGAGGGGAAGGCATTGCTTTTCTGAGCGGGAGGTTTGCAGGAGATGACGAGAGAGGATGACAGACAGACACGGGGGAGGGGAGGGGGGAGGACTGAGACAGACAGAGAGGAGGAGATCTCGAGAGATTAAGAGAGACGGAGCTGGAGAGAGAAAGAGAGAGAGAGAGATTCAGTGAGAGATAAAAAGAAACCACAACAAACAGACAGACATAAAAAGTGAAGAGGAAGGAAAGAGAAGCTGGAGAGAAACAGAAACAGGGACAGTGGAGAATAAGAGATGGCCAACATTTACATTTTAGACAGTAAGAATCTGAAACACTTCTCCAGTACAACAGGGGGGCATGCAAGAAACCAGAAATAACAAGTTGAAGAGTTCAGTTTTTCCACACTTTACTTTTTTGTTGTAATTTTACATCTTCAGTCAGTCAAACTCGACACATGAACTACCTCAGTTCAAAATCTGAATCCTGTTGTTGCAGATGTGACAGGGTTTACTACTTGTCTACACAGATCTAAAATTATTATTCTGCTTTGCTACTGTGGAGGTGTTTTCCTGCGCCTCAAAAGTAAACGCTCCTGGTGTTGGTGTCCTGTCCAGTGGCTGGAAAACACTGACTTAAATGATCCCTGTAACAACATAAACTTGTTTTTAGGTTTTCATTCGCTTCAGAAGAGCATTTAGAGTAAGCAGAGATGAAAACGATGCAACGATGAAAAACGACATTAGCACAGGAAGAAACATCACTGTGCAAGATTGCGGGCAGAAACATCATTACAATATGCAAATGTAACTGAAACAAAAAAAGAAAACAGGAACGTGACTGTGATGGGCACAAACATCATCGAAACAGCCGTGTAGAGCGGCTGCAGTATTTGCCCTCTCTGGCTGAAGTGAAAGTGAGCAAGTTTTATAGACTGCAGTGCTGATACTGTGTTTTATTTAGCCTACACTGTAAGTTAATATGCAACAGTAAATTACAGTTTGATCAATACAGTATGGGGTTCTAAACATTTGCTGTAGAAAAAATTTTTGGCAATGAAGCCAAAATTGAAAACAGGTTAAAGGTGTTTTACGTTACATTATATTTAGTCGATGCTTTTATCCAAAGCCACTTACAAAGAGAGAAGTCAAACCAAGTGGCGGCAACCCAAAAACTGCAAAAGCCATGACAGTACAGCAAGTGCTGCATTTAGAAACAACTCCAGATTAAATGTGTTTAATGGGTCAAGATGCAGTCAGAACAGGTGAGGTCTCAGTCACGTCCCTGTCGTCATCAGGTCCGTCTCTGACTGTTGTGAAGGTGGCTCACGGAGACTGAAAGACGCAGGCATTTAACGAGCAGGGAAGGTCTAACGGAAAACACTGCTGAGTTACATTATGGGGAGTGTAGGATCCAGTGCCGTCAGAGCTCAGCCCACAATGAAAAGTTCAAGTTCCTCTCCTGCTGCTGCTTCCATTAGACAATTCATTTTCAGTCCACTTTTTTATTTTTCTCTTGGCACGCTTTCATGTGAAAGCAATCTCTAAATCTGCAAGGATTCAATGCTCTCTCCTGAAATGTATTCCTAAAAAATGTTTAGGCGGTCGAGGAAGACAGAGACTTTTCATTCCAAAACATGTGACTCAAAACTGAAATCGCATCACAATATGGACAAAATGCAAAACACTAGGACATATATCCAGTACTAAACATCCACAGAGCTGTGACTCAAATGTTTCTGCATCTTCAAGATTCTTTCAGCATATGCAGGTATGCTGTACACTGTATTTCATCCGCAGTGTAAATGAGGCCAAAGATGCACAGCCGACACTCTGACATGAGGGGCTTCCTCTGGCTGGCTCATTTGGACTTCCCCGTTTTCTTTATGACAGGACATCATCGTAACAACAAAAAAAAAGCCTGCAATGGGCGGCTTGTGCCGTTAAGTTTAACTGGGGGATGATGAGGGAGACACTAATATGGCAGCAGATGGGGGGGGGGGGCGTAATTGATTAAAAGAAGTACTAAAATCGATCAGGAGAAGCGAGCGCGTAACGAGACAGAGACAGATGTGCAGGTCAGCACAGCAGAGAGGGAGACAGATGGAGGGGGAGAGGGAGACGGCAGCGGGTGGACACACACACACACACACACACACACTGTAAACACAAACCCACACATGCACAGATAGAAATACATCAAAACACATGAAACACACGCAGATCCATGCTGTACGTACAGACGTTATAAAACAATCATTCAAATGAATGCACACAGAGGCACACGCTCGGTCATACACACATTCAAATCCACACACACACACACACACACTGACGCACACACAGATATTGACTGAGTGTAGATACATTTACATATCGATGTAACAACGTGCAGGTAAGAGCCTAAAGCCAAGCTGACCTTCACATGAGGAGCCAAGCTATTAGCACAATGCTAAGCTGTCCATACAAACAGCTCACAGCACTGAGAAAAGAGCCACTGGTTTCTGAGCGTCCCTTAGGTTTTTGTTCAGTGTCCACAGGGTGTCCTGTCCTCAGACCACATTATCGTTTGCTTCTCGTTCACCCATTCACTCCTTGATGGCAGCAAGCAGCCATCCAAGTCCCCGGACAAACCATCAGGAGCAATTATGTGTTTACTGTCTCACTCAAGGACACTTTGACATTGAGACTGGAGTTGGGAATTTCCCCGTGAACCCCCACAAAAATCTGAGTATAAGTGCGTAACATGAGCTATCTGAAGATTTTTTTTTTCAACAAGCGCAGCAGCTGATACACCAACATCCACTCTGAGCTTCCTGTTTTCCCTCTCTGGTCAGATGAAACTGTTTGCAGGTGGAAAAAAGTGATGCTGTTAGCTGCTGCCCGCAGTGTTTCCTACCTGGGAGCCTTTCTTGCTTCCTGGTAAGTTGATGATGAGCGTCTTCCCTCGGATACCACATACGGGTCTGTAACACACAAACAACAGGCCAAAGAATCACATAACATATCACATAAGTGATGTACGACTCTCCTTCCACCTTAAAGCATCCATTCATTGTTTCACAACGCGCTGCACTTCATCACCGGAGATTAATTGAACTCACTCAACATTTTGTTCTTCGCTGAAAAGGTGGGATGTCCGTCTTTAACAGAAGAAAGCCGCCCTCTATGTTATTGATCCACTGGAACAGCCGCCTAACTGCCTCTTGTTACGTCTAAATACACTAATTATGACGTCGGGTCATTTTAAGTTTAGCAAGTGGCAAAAATCTTCATCTGAAAGAGCTAAAACGGAAGATTAAGCAAGGTAATGATTAAATAAAGCAGGCACGGTTTTGGCTGTGTCTCATGTGAGAGTGTGTGACTAACCTGGAGAGCATGCCTAGCGGTGTGACATTGAGGGATCCCATCAGCATCGCGAGCGACATCCCCGGAGCCTCACGCTCTATCACCTCCTTAGTGGCCTGGAGAGACATTAAGAACAGGGTCATTAGTGCGATCACAGTCTAACGAAGCATGTGTCCATCTTAAGTATTTATGAAACGATTTACACAAGTGCTGCAGAGTTTACTGCCGCAGATTAGTTTCGGGCAGCCATTTGATCTAAAAATACTCTGAGGAAGGGGTTTATATAATGCTTAGAAAAGCTACTGTAATGACATGAACACAGAAAAATCCATCCTTCCCAAAGTAACAGGGCCTTAAATCTGCCAACCTGTGGTGCCATTTAGTCTTACGTTTGTTGACAGACCCTGGTTTTACTTGCGAAATTGCAATGAAATAAAAGTTATCCTACGTTTTGGATGAAGGGAACTGCAGGGCAGGTTATTCCCACGCTACCTCTGACGCAGTCACTCAGAGGATTTTTACTACAAAAACACAGAGCAGATGGGAGCAGATGACACCGTTAAACAGGCTGTCTGTGATTTCAGAGAGCTGCATTTAAACTTTCTTTTGAGGTCTCTCCATTACGCCGCTAGAATTAAACGAGAGCAATTTGGAGATTAAGACGAAATAAAGGCGTTGAAGCTTAACTTTTTCTAAACTATCACAAAGTTGACTAAAGTTGTGACACTAAAATATCAACATAATAAAAAGAAAAGCAGGACATTCAATTTAGTCCAGCAGCATATAATAAAGAAAACAGGGTTATAAGAGTAACATTCTTAAATTTTGTTTCTTTCTTTTGTACAGAAAGGACCTTTAAGAACCACCAACAGCAGCAACATTACAGGAACATGTAACACTAAAGGATACTGCCTCATTAAAAAAAAAAAAAACCTTGTTGAAGCGCTAGATAAAGAAGTGAAGCTTTAACAGTCAGGAAATGCTGATAATCATTCCACACTTTTACAACAACCTCCTCACTGCATGTCTTCACTCAAAACATCTGGTCTGCCCTTCCAGTATTGATTTACAATCTCTCTCGCACGATCCACATCTCAACTGTCTGAAGGCTGAAAAATCCTTATCCGACCTGCCTCCTCCTGCCTCCTCCTGCCTCCTCCTGCCTCCTCCTGCCTCCTCCTGCCCATCTACAGTACGTCCCACATGAAGCAATCAGGATTGATTCAATGCAGAAACGTGTCTTTTTTTTTCCTGTGTCAGTCTGCAATTAAACAGTTTGTGTTTGTGTGGTTATGTTGACTATGAGTTTTCATGGGTATTTTCAGTCAGTCAGATGGGATTTTATTTCATTAAAACCAGTAGGGATACATGTGTTTTCCAGAGGTGGTGGTTTTAGAAATTTGGCCATCCATGCACATATTCGACGGGGCTGCGGTAGATGCGTCTCGCTCTTGACAGATAAGATAGCAGAGGAGATAGTGTCTTCTCCACCAGCCGTGTGTGTTGGGTGCCCTTGAGTTGAGTGACACTTCAAACGCACCATTAGCGAGGGAGAGGGGGGAGAAAAGACTTCAAAGAGAGAGGAGCCACTGATGAGCATCGTGGGCTTGGACCCAGGAGAGGAGGAGAGACAGAGGGAGGGGAGGAAAGGAGGCGGGGGGGTGCGTGTGGGAGGGACCGAGGAGGAAAAGGGAGGAAGTGAGGGGCCCATGAGGGAGGGGGGAGGCTGGATTTCTGCCTCATCATACATCATACATAGTAACTGATTGTAAGAAGAGAAGGATTTGTTTGTTTGATTCAACAGGCATTCAAAGGGAGGGAAATACTGCATGCAACCTCATGCAGGAAAAAACACTGAACGAGCTTTTGCCGTCATTGTGTGGAGGCTAACTGAAGGGTTGTTTACACAGATATTCAGGTACCGCCGGCAGGGTTCTGATCCATCGCATGCAAGGAAATTTATTTTCTCATTTCTCTGGTTTAATACTGGAGCAGATATTTCCTATCCGACCTCCATGCGTCTTGTGCCATTGGCTAATCACCACAAATGAACGTACTTGCATGAGGAAAGTAATCAATTACGAACACAACCTTTAGACGGCGACTAGCAGGAAGAGAAAGCCTAGCTTTCACCAGCTTTAATGTCTAACCAAAGCAAATATTGGCAGAGTAAAAACCTGTCTGAAAATCAATCTGACCTGACATGAAGAAGATTTTACACAGCAATGCAGACAGCAGTTATGGACGACGCCGATTCAGCTCCCACGTGTGATGCAGTCCACTGTAACATCTACTTAACAACAAAACATCGGCTGCAGTCATGCACACAAAACGGTACATGTGTACTGCACTGAAGTACAGTTATGAGGCACCTGTACTTCAGTATTCCCACTTTCTTCATACTTCTACTCCATGACAGCTCAGAGACAGCTATTGCACTATTTATATACTTCATATACTATGTTCCTAATGACATTCCTGATTAATGACACAAAATACAACCAGCAAATAAATTATATAATTAAATTAACAAGCTTTAATGAATTCACAAGATCCCCAGCAGTGACTAAAGTAAAACAAATTCCTCAAATTTTACAGCTGCAATGTTAAAGTGATATCATTTGAGTACACACAATGAGTACTTTTACTTTTGACAATCTGGCATCATTCTGTCTTGTTCTTTTACATGCAACACAGTATTTTTACGCCTTCGTTTTTGCAGCAATAAAACAGGACAACAAACAGGCTTCTGCAAAAGCTTAAGATGTTAATAAAAGGTAACTGGATTATTTTTGAGCTGGTTACATCCGTCCAAAAAGAGTGAAACTGGCAAAACCATCGCCGCTGAAAAGCAAAACGTATCCCTGCTGGTTTGTGTGTAAGGATATCCCAGATGATGAAGACAACCGGACAGAATCATTCAGAGCTAAACTTACGAATGCTGATCAAGAAAAGACACACCTCCATATTGATTTGTAAGGCTAAATCAATATTGATTGCTAATATAGATGCAGAGGACACGGGTCAGATAAGGATTATTTAGTCTCCAGACAGCTGAGATATGGTTTGTCGAATATGTTAATGGACGCCATGTAAAATACAGCAACACGTAGTACTTACTGTAATAGAAAAATAAGGAAGTTCATGTTAGAGCAACATTTATATTCCCTATACGAAGAGCTTGAAAGCTACTAAATGTAATCTGTTACTGATGTCCTGCTCTCAGCCGAAACAGAAGACGGTCAAACGTGCCTTGTACAACCGTCAAACACACAGAGACAGGCGGAGACATATCACTGTCTCCTGCATACAGGGTCGAATCAGATAGCAGGTTTTATCAGCCACTACAGTGTCTGCATGTCTTCCCTCTTCCAGGAAGGTTGCTGTCCACCATGATTGGTGAGAGCCAATGAGACTGCTGAGAACCACTGCTCATCCCCTGCCAACGTGTGTGTGTGTGTGTGCATGTGTGTGTGTGTGTGTGTGTGTGAAAGAGACAGAGGTTGACTGAGAGCATGTAAAAGAAGTACAGCAGTGTAAACAAGAACGGTTCTCATCTGAACGGTTCACACACCACTGTGCACTTTAACAGTGATGAGATGGGTAAAGATAAAAACAGAAGGCTGAATTTTGCATGTATGAATGGTGGTGTCCTGCCTTTGAAGTAAAGTAGCCTGACTATACACATGCAAGTATGTGTATGCAAACACACTGGCTCCAGAAAGTCTTCACGCACTTTAAAACTCTCATTTACTCTCTATGTCTGTCTCCAAGTTTTCTTAAATGAAACCAGCGATAGCCAAGACGGTGACCAACAATATCAAGAAAAACAAGCGTGTGTGACCACAGCAGCATTAAATCACTTTGTGAAGGTTGCAAAAAGAGCTTGTTTCACGTAACTGGAAGACAAAGTTGTATCCTACCTTATTCCCCCATCACTGAATATGACATCAGGATGGCATGTGAGGTGTCAAACTAAAGATAATGATGAGAATATAGCACACAACATGGGGTACAAATAATCCATCTTGGTTAAAATAGAGCAGCCTGTACATACTTAACGCTCTGTGACTGTAATCTGAAACATTTAATTAATCTGATTCCAATCAAGCAGTTAAGCTGCGCAAATTTTGAATCTTGCAGAGATAGTAAATGAAAGTAAAACTGACACCGCGTGGAACTATGGCTGCCTCTGCTGTAGTTTATCTATTATTAGTGGTAGAAACACTCAGCACTGCTATGCCGACACCTGCCACCCATTAGCACTGAATTGCTTGCTTTGCAATCCCATATTTCTTTTTTCAAAAAAAAAAAAAAGTGAGTCAATAAGGATCTAACTTCTGCCTCTTTATTTCCCATGTGACCGTGGAGCTAATTACACTGTGTGTTAATCAGTGCTGCAACACACACGTGTGCAATCAGCAAAAACAAGCTGAAGTTCGCTGAATAGAGCAGAGATGGGAGAAATCTACCTTTCAGCAGCCTTCCGTTCTGCACACTCGCAAAACACAGACGATGAAACGTGACTTTGGACGTTGTTCACTATCACTCTGTCGAGCCAGATACTGAAACGCGACACACATTGCTGTTCTGTAGGTCTCAAATTTCAGTCAGAGTTTTTAAAATTTCAAATAAACGAAACATAACGCTCATGGAGAGAGCGGCTGTAAACGCACCTCGGGTGTGACGTCTCTCGGGGCGAAGCCGGTGCCTCCGGTGGTTAGGATAAGGTTAAGTTCCTTTTCATCGCACCAGTCCACAAGAGTCTCCTGTTGGTTCACATACACACAAACACATGATCATTTAGAAACTTCAGCACAAACACTGTACATATGCAGACAAAAGCTGCAGACAAACGAACAGATTTAAAGATTACATACCTTGATTTCATCTATCTCATCTGGCACTATCTTGTAGGCCGAGATCATACCCCCCAACCTGATAGAGGAAGAAAGTCATTAGATTACAGGTACCGTCAGTAATATGTTCAATACCTATACAAGGTAAGATACTTCACTGATAACATAAAATTGTTTGTTTTGCCATCCTTTTACAGAGAGGTCAAAAAGGTCAGCTAGGGAGCCGTGGAAGGTGTCAGTATCAACCGGATCAGCAAGTTAAGTAGCACATCTGGGGATACTGTGATCTCACCGCAACCTTTCTCAGAGCAACAAACCAGAAAATAAACCACTGAAAAAGACCCAAATTCCAGACGAGCGCCACAAAGCTCATATATATATATATATATATATGTGTGTGTATTGTCAGCTTCTGGTCTCACAGCAAACAAGAACTTAAAAGTAATTCTATTTCTGTCATTTAAGAAAATGCAGGCCTGAAAAGAAGAACTGACGGAGGGAAAAGAGATCAGATGACAAGAAGACTTCGAAGATGAAGAGAGGCATTGAAATTTAAGAGCGAGTCAGGAGGAGAGAGAGAGAAAACGCCCTTGAACGTTGCCTCCTGGAAGGATTTTCCACAGGATGGCCCACTGAAGAGGGAGCTCTGACAAGGACAGAGCAGCCGCTGCTCCTGCGGCTGCTCAACAGCGATCCATAGTGACCTCGTGTGGCCAGACGGGGTACGACACCCCAAAAAAGAACAACCCCAGGCTCAAGGTGAAGGCTCTGCACAGACACCCCTTATGTAACCCTTTCCTTTTTTTTAAGAAGCGCTATTTTTGGGAGACTACTGCATCATGTTTCCCCTCCGCGTCAGCCACTTAAACGCCATGATACTCTCCCTCAGACAAATACCCATGAACTCTGTGAACATTAAAACATCCACTGTGGGTTTTTTTTTCCCCCCTGTCTTTTCAGATGGTTTTAATCCACAGGGAAACTCTCACTCTTCACATTCACCGAGCTACAAAGAATAAATTTCGCACCCTGGAAGCACCATCCACCAAAACCTTGGGCTTTGTTCAGTTTTTCAAACTGTGCAACGCGGCGGCAGAGAGACACGCCAAGCAAGACGACACCAAAATACTGCAGCAAGCATGCATGGAGATGAAGCATGAAACTCGGAGGGAAGCTGTCAGGAAGTCAGAAAGAATCATTTAAGAAGTACTTTTTCATGAAACACTGCACTCGCAACATCCACAAACTTGTGCACCCACACACTATATCTACACGCACACACACACACACACACACACTGCTGACAAGTGATTTGCTTCTCTTGATGTGTTTGGGGACGGTGGGGGTGGGGGGTGGAGGGGGCATCTCTGTATATGTCTGTGTGTGTATGACTGTGTTCATGCATGTGCATCCTCCCGTTTGTGTGTTTGTGTGTGTGTGTGTGTGTGTCAGTGTTACACCTCAGGAGAGTAAAGGAGCTGTCAGGACAAATCACCTCTCTCCCTCTCCTGGGGTTTTTATGCCTCTCTGTTTCAGCCAAAATGAAAATATGCTCAACACAAATAACTAGGGTTCCTTCCCACCGTTTCCTAGGCAACCCCTCCTGCCTGAAGCCTCTAGTTGCCGTGTTGTTCATTGTGAGAGAGTGTGTGAGAGTTTGCGCATGCCAGTGAATGTTTGCGTTTCTGTGTGTGTTTTTTGTAACTATCGGGGATGCCATTTCTGTGGGAAGCCAACAGTATGTTGTTGACTGGACATTTTTGAGTGGAGTACATGCACGTAGCTGCATGTTGCACAAAATAGGTATGATGTGATGTGTGTATTCATGTGTACATGTATGCCCATGTCAAAAAATGTGAGCACTCTTATGCAGTAAACAACACCTGCAGTATTTATATATATATAAAGGTGTACTTGTATATGGAGGTGCACAGCAAGCTTGTAGATGCACACTATATAGACAAAAGTATTGGGATGGAGCTGTTTTTCAGGGGTTGGGCTCAGCTTCCAGTGAAGGGAAATCTTAATGCTTCAGCATACCAAGACATTTTGGACAATGCTATGCTTCCAGCTTTGTGGCAACAGTTTGTTGAAGGCCCTTTTCTATTCCAGCATGACTCTGCCCCAGTGCACCAAGCAAAGCTCCATAAAGACATGGTTGGATGAGTTTGGTGTGGAAGAACTTGACTGGCCCACACAGAGTCCTGACCTCAACCCCATCCAACACCTTTGGGATGAACTGGAGCAGAGACTGTGAGCCAGACCTTTTGGTCCAACATCAGTGTCTGACCTCACAAATGCTCTACTGCATGAATGGGCAAAAGTTCCCACAGAAACAATATTCTGTAAAGCCTTTAGAAGAGTGGAAACTGTTATAGCTGAAAAGCTGACTATGTGTTTAGAATGCCATGTCATTGTAGATTTAATGGTCAGGTGTCCCAATACATTTGTCTATATAGTGTATGTGGATCTACTTAAATAAAGAAAGTGAACCTGCCACTCAAACACAAACGTATACACACACACATATATGTGCTCATACACACACACACACAAATACATAGAAGCACATGTGCAGTATCTGTATATGTGCATGTACTGTAAAATGCATGTGTACGTGCACGTGTTTGTGTAGATGTATGTATATATAGATTGGGTATGCATGCGTGTACAGATATGGATGCATATGAGTATCCGTATGAGTCTGTGCCTAAATGTGCTTCTTTGCTGTGAACTGAGGGAAGCCCATCGGAAGGAAAAGACACCTGCAATGTTTTAATCTCCAACACCAACACCCATCTCCGTCACTTTCTACTGCAGGGGGTTATGACATATAAAGCTCTTCTTCAAACTGCAGGCCGGAGGTATTCAGCCTGGAATAAAGGCTTTTTGCTTGAGGTGTGGACAAATCCTGATGTGGGCAGAGGAAACAGTGGAAGGGAGAAGAGTGGGGCAGGCAGGCATTGAGATGTGAGAGGGCTGTGTATGTGTGTGTGTGTGTGTGTGTGTGTGTGTGTGCGTGGGGCAGTAGTTTTTTTTGGCCTGAAAGCCTGGATGCCTCGGCCAAATCTTTCTATGAATAAAAGACGAGCACAGAGAGGACGATAAAGAGAGAGAAAGAGACCGGATGAGAGAGAAAGAGGAAGGGAGAGAGAGACAGAGAGAGTGAAAAGAGCAAGAAAAGGGAGTGTTAGACTGTCGGGGGCACACTTAACTCGAGAGAGGGAAAAGCACGTGTGTGTATGCATGTGAACCAGCTGCAAATCTCGGTGGTTGTGGGACACTTCCAAGATAAGACCCATCTGCCAGGGTGATTTCATTAATAATACAAGCTCTTTGTACAAGGCACTCAATCTCACTCCCTCTTTCTTTCTGTTGCTTTCCTGCTCTCACTCTGTCCAGGGAGGAGAGGAGAGGAGAGCAGAGCCTCGGCCATCTCCACACCCCCAGTGGTAGCGTGGAGCTGAGCCCATTACAGCCGAGTTGTTGGTTCGTCCATATGCAGGAAAGCTCTCAAGGGGTCACCTCTCAACATGTTAGCTGATAGAGGGAAGGATGGAGGAGAAGGAGGAGGAGGAGGAAGAAGAGGAGGAGGAGGAGGAGGAGGAGTGGACTAGCCCACCTCTTCAAACCCCTACCGTGATGAGAGCTCTGAGTGCTCAGCAAGGGGTTCCACTCTCATGATTCCACTCACAGCCACTAAACAACATGCACAACGCCTAAGAAGCACACACACACACACACTAAAATATTCTGCAGACCACTCCACACCACAAGCGTTCTATCTATTTACAGAATAAATGTCACGCTGGTTAAGATCTGCCATTCCTGACAGTTCCGTCTCCCGTTTCATTTTCTGTGACTAAACCATCCCGGCCTCACCACATATCAAACAGACTTCATGTGTTTAAACAACGCGGTGATCTATGGCCAAATGAGCACCGCTCACATGCTTTGTTTGTGTATGCATTGTTTTGTCAATTTTCACAGTCATATAACTCAGTCACATATCACAAATATGCTTGTTTTGACCTGCAGGAAGTACGAAAAAGGTGGAGTTTAACACAAAAAGATGCCATCCTTGATTGATCTTGTAGTTTTGTTTGACGCAGGTATGACCTGAATGAAGCCAAAACGCTCCGCAGAGCAGAAGGACTGCAGAGTTTGGTGACGATTCTCTTTTCGTGTGTTCGTCACTACGTGAGTGACAGCTTTTGATTTGATCCATCGTTAATATTAAAATATTGATTACAGCAGCTTTATCAACGTGATTGTAATCACGTACTGAACTGCATTTGGATGGTGACGCTATTGCTTTGCATTAATCACTGTATGAGTATTATCATAATAACATAATAGTTATTATGATGCTTCTCCAGCAGGCTTGTGTATGTGTGTGTGTGTGTGTCCTTGTCCTCTGACTGTCTCCTGAATGTGAAATTGGGCCTACTGTCACACATCTGATTGACTTCTGGCTATTCTTAGCCGTGACAATTTGTAAAATTGACAAAGGTTGTTGCAACACAAGTCGCCGGAGGGCACAAAAGCAGAGTCGGCTCAACACATAAACATAAACACCGTCAGACACAAACACACACACACACACACACACACACCTGTGACAAGTAAAAGAATACGAATCTAAAGAAGGGCACTTGCTCACACTGGAAAGGTAAAGATGCATGCAAAAACCTAATTCACACACATAGGATACCCACATCCACACACACACACACACACACATCCTGTCCCTGTCTCATCTGTGTGTCCTTGAGTCTGGGTATCATTTGTTTAACCTCCCTCTGTTTCTCTTTTTTGGCCACATATCGTTTTTCTCTCCACCTGACACACCTCTGGATGCTCCTGAATGCCAAACTGTGCAGACTGATTGATTGTATGTGCCAACGTCTGTGTGTGTGCCTGCGATTACAGTTTATATTATGTGTCCTGCCGCCCCGTTTCTGTCTATGCATCTCTGTCACAGCAGCAGTGGCACATTGAGGGCGCGGCGTTCCGGCTGGTCAACCTGATGGAGCCGCTGACTCGTGGTGTGGCGTGGATTAACATGGCACGGAGGATCTCAGGGCCTGGAGAAGTCAGCCAGAGCTACTGTCGGCTACCGTCACCGCGACACAGCAGAGCGGACAGGGATGCTAACACTGACTGTGTGACTGTTCATTCTACATGTTTAAATACAACCTGTTCAATGTGAGATCAACCCTCCCAGCTAAGTGGTACACAACGCCTTCATGCAAAGTGCCTTTCTGGAGGACTGAGTGGACCACAGGGCTCCTGACTCTGTATTCACGCTGAGCAACAACATCCACTATCCACAAATCCATTTATTTCCCAGAAAGGAGCTAGTAAGTCTTGCATCAGCAAGCTTGCCCACCAAAACTGGCCACAGCTGAACCTTTTATGAGCTGTCAACAGCTAATCACATTTCTTCATGAAGCAGCTGATTGCATTTTATTCCATGAACATTTTCTGCATCGGGAAAGTGCACAATTTAAAATAAGTTGATTGAAGCCACCGGAAACATCGGCAGTTCCTAACTTTTATAATGGTGACATTAAAGTGGAATCCAAAGCCCTTTAGGAGGCCGTTCATGTAGAACTTTTCCCTGACTTTTATCCAGATATTTAATTATATAACTCCACCTCTTTTTATTTCAGTTTATTACTCCTAAACCCAAACAAGGGTAGAGATTAGGATTTGTCATCACAATGTCAGAGTGATAAAACTAAGACTGTTTTATACTAAAAACACCCCAAATAAAATACCTCACTAAGTTTTTTTGTTGCACTCTTACAAACAAAAGCACAGTTTTCTTTACAGAGCACAGCCCTCCTAAAAATGACATTTAAATACTACTGAGACGCAACGTTCTTGTCTCTGTCAGTACTGGAACAAGACCAAATATGTCTGAAATGCTGAAACATGAACATTAAACCTGTTAATGGTGCTTTAATTGCCATGAACCAATACTGTAAGGAAAAAAATGAAATACATTGTCAATTATTTTCTTCTGAAGTGTTTAACCGGAATTATTTGCAAGTACCTGCATTAAAAATAGTATTTGACATTGCACCGTAGTATGCAGTACAAATACAGAGTGGAGAAATGTAGACACCAGCAAAACTATACTATATGTGTAAAAAAAAAAAGTGTTAGTGTTATTCAGTGTTACAGTGTTATTCACAAGCTTAAAAAACTTACTTGATGTCAGTGCTGGCCAGATTTTGCTGGACACCCTCAGAAGGAGACTTTTCAGACTTTTCAAACACGATATTTTGTGGAGAAATGAGAATTTTCTTTTTGGGGTCAACATTTGAACTTGTTGTGTTAGCAGCTTCCCAATGTTTCCTGGAATTGGTGTCGTAATAACTCTAAGTTCACTTATATAGACAATAATAATTAGTAGTAATAGTAATTACTTGGATTTTAAGAGCACTTTAAGAACACATAATAGTAACAGGGTGGTTGTGCACCATCCACAGGCAGTCAAACAACATCGTAATATCAACTCAGTTCATCAGTGCTGCACACAAGTTTAAACAAACACAGTTTAAGCAACGTTAGCTCGAGAAAGAAACTGAATGAGAGCCACAGCCCTGCCAGCCAGACACAGTAATCTAAACAGATTCTTTTAAAAAATTATTTAATATTTAACACACACGCATAAATGGCATGTGTGCACCAACCCATACACAACTAATGATTTTTCCCCTTAATGTGCATACTGTACAAATAAGCATGCATCTAATCACACGCTGGTGCTCCGTCTAGCATGACGCACATGACATGGCACAAGCCTCATCCTCTCTGTGTCACACAGACTCGACACGTACATTACACATCAGCCTCTAAGTAAACATACCGTAAAGGATATGACAAGCATGGATCAGTCCAGGGTCCCACAGCTGGGGGGGGGGGGGGGGGGGGGGGGGGGTGACAGACACTCCAGTGATATTGACTGGTGTAATACTGTGACAAAGGGGCAGGGTGGCTCCAGCAAATCAATGGCTGTGTGGAGAATGACTGGGATGTCTGGAGAAGCATGTCTGAGGCTGCATGTTGGGGTGGCAGTTCGTAGCGGTTTGAGTCACAGGCTGAGGCAGCATTTGAAAAGACAAAGATGTGTGGAATATGTGCAATGACAGAAAAAGACTGCTATTGATCAGTGACGTCAAATCTGAGATAAACATAGCCTTGTTTGTTTATTTGAAATATTCAGGATACAGCATGTTCTCCCTGTGCCTGCGTGGGTTTTCTCCGGGTTCTCCGGCTTCCTCCCACAGTCCCAAAAACACGCACATTAGGTTAACTGGCTACTCTACATTGACCCTAGGTGTGAGTGTGTGAGTGTGTGGTTGTCTGTCTTTGTGTGTCGGCCCTGCGATTGACTGGCGACCAGTCCAGGGTGAACCCCGCCTCTCGCCCGTAGTCAGCTGGGATAGGCTCCAGCCCCCCCACGACCCTGACGGATAAGCGGTATAGAAAATGGATGGATGGATATTCAGTATACATTAGAGGGCCAAAAATACGTGGACACTGGTGGAGCTGTTTTCACTGGGACACTTGATGTAAAATTTTACAAAAACAGCGTAGTTCCAACTTTGTGGCAACAGTTTGGAGATATTTTTTCTTTCCTGTCTTAAGATGACAACGCTCCAATGTGCAAAGTGAGTTCTGTAAAGCAGAGACTCTCCCAATTGGGTGAGGAAAAACCTGGCTGACTGACTGGCTGGCTGGCTGGTCGACTTGCTCAGAGCTCTGACCTACACAGCACTGAATCCTACTTTTGGGACAACATAGAATAGTGAACCAGGCCTTACATCAGTAACAAACTTAACTAACGCTCTCGTGGCTGAACGGGCGCAAATCCCCGCAGCCAAAATATTTGAGTGCAGGTGGTCACAACAGCCAGTTAGCGCCTGTGTTTTTGCAATGAGACGTTTAGCAATCCCATGAAGTTCTGATGTAATAGTGGATGCTTGCTTTTACAAACCAAAGATTTTGGTTTGTTTGGATATACACTTAGTTCAAAGCACACCCAAGGCACACAAGTTCAGTCATGATTGTTTTCCCATGTGCGTTTAATGCCCTTCTGTTACTGATCACATCCCTGTTTATGGGAACAATTGTTGATTTCGCCTCCTTTTACTTCTTTGAGCAAATAATGACTTCTTGCAGCTACCACACGTCATCCTTAAACAGAAGAGTGCTGCGGCTCTTTTGTTGTTGCCATGCATGCTGGGAATTTCTCTCCATAGGGCGACACAGAGCCCCGACATGTTGTGTTGAAGAGATATTTTTAGTTTCTTAGTTACACTCGCACAAAAAGAGGATGGCTTCCACACGCACACACACACTCATGCAGAGAGCCTGTGCATCGTTCATAATGTGGTGGATTTAAGGTTAGTTAGAGGACTTGTGTATATATGAATAAAGGAAGGCGTTGCTTGACGTTTTAGTCCGTTTTTTCTGTACTTGAATTCGTCATAAAAAGGCAAATACTCACAGCGAGGGATCATGGACGAGATCTTTGAGGTTGAGGCCACTGCGGTCCTCTGCAAGGTTTCGAAAACAGCTGTCACTCACTGGACGGGAAGAGACAGGAGAAAATTAAATTAGCCACAAAATGATAAGCAATCTCAAATTAAATGCATGAGGGCCTTCAGCACAAATTGCACGAGTTACACCAGTGGCACTATCCAATCAGTAAATGATTCTTTCCTATAAATGTGAGTCAATCCAAAGAAAAGGTATTAGTATATGCAAAAAGAGAGAGAGAAAGTAACATTTTATCTCTCTAAAATTCCTTTATTCTACCTCACTCACTAACAGTCATTACTATTGTTCTAATTGTCTGAACTGTGTCATTGATAGCAACATGTTATTAAAAGTGGGAGCTTGAAGTGATCTTCAGATGAAGAAAATGAGAAAATACATCAATACTGTCTTTCTTTGAACAGATGAAGAAAATTGGATGAACAACATCCAAGACACTCCAATCAAAGGTCCCACTTGTTGCAGTCCTACTTGACAGGTGTGTCTGTATATAAATTATTATGTCTGGTGTAAGCGTTACATTGTCTTCTGCATCAATTTCTTCCGAATAATGTTGCAAATTAAATAAGGTGTGTGTAAATGTGTGTAAAGCAAACGCTGACGTCCCGCCCGCCGCTTCCACCCTGCATGCTTTTGGACGACACTGAGCTCATGTGAAGCCACACCTTCTCCTTACGAGAGCACGGCGGCCCCACGACCGCAGAGCAGGTGCGAGCCAAATGAGTCATCACGGCGATCACAGACGAATAGAGTGACGGATAGAGTGAGACAAGGAGAAAGGCGAACAGGAAAATGAAAAAACAACTAAACAAAGCGAGGATAAAGAGAGAGAGAGACGAGGAGGATGAGGAGAAGGACAAGGTGTTTTGTGATCTGATGGGGGCCAAACGTGAATGGACACGCTTGTGTCTTAAAATAGACACAAACCGAATCCCCACACGAGGGTTTGGGTGACAGCGGTGGTGTAGTGAATTTAATCCAAATAAACTCAATGCGCTAGTGGTAGACAAGACTGGAAATGTCATGATGTTACTCCAAAGAAGTGCCATGATCCATGAACGAGAGGAGGGGCGGAGGAAGGGTAGGCTGAGCGGATGGGTGAAGCAAGAATGGTGTAAAATATGGAAGTGGGATGGCAAGGCAGGGGTGGGGGTGTGAAGGAAACGATTGCAACAGAGCTGGCAGGATGTTGGTGGGGAAAACGGGGAATTGAGGTGGAGAAGAGGGGATGAAAAGGATGTAGGATGGGGGGGTTGTAAAGAAAAGGGGGAGGTGGGTGATGGCGAGAGAGGCAGTGCGGATGGGGCAGTGCTGTGGAGACAGAGGTAAACAGAGGGTGCAGGACGTAGCTCTGGGCTCTGACAAATAAATGGGAGACTGCTGACATTTGCACACTGAGCCAGCTCAGAAAGAGAGAAAGAGAGGGACAAACAAGAGAGACAGAAAGACTGTGTGTGTGTGTGTGTGTGGTGTGTGTGTGTGTGTGTGGGGGGGGGGGGGTTAGCGAGAGAGAAAAAGGTTGACGGGGGAGAGAAAAGCCGAGCGAGCACATGGAATACACACCACTCTGGCTTTGGAGGGGCACTGCTGCATAAGTGCATGTGTGTTTGCGTGTATATGTGTGTGAAGAGGGAACTTCCTTCAAGACTGCAGTATTCCTTACATGAAAACACACACACACACGCACACACACACACACACACACACCCCTCCTCAGTCTTTCTCTCCCAGCTACCCCTTGATCTAAAAATAGCCGTTCCACTCTCCTACAAGAGGCAGCAACCATTCTGAACCAATCAACATGCTCTGTCAAAGGCATCTGTACCCACCACCCCTGTGTGTGTGTGTGCGTGTGTGTACGCGCATCCGTGTTAGTGTGCATGTGTGCAACAAGGGGAACTCCTAACTGAAGGTAATAAAACTGCCCTTCCCTGCAGCATCAGTTTGTAGCAATGGTGGGAATGCGATCCCTTCGACAAAACAAAGGAGTGCAAAAGAATCGGAAAACAAGAGGGAGAAATGGAGTGGGTGGGGGGGCAAAGATGGAGCGAAGGAGGGTGGGTGAAAGAGAGGGAGGAGAGGGAGATCTGGCTGCAGTTGAAACGGGCGTCAAAGGAATATTAATGTGATCCTGTGCAAGAGCTGAAGACAGGGGAAGGGAAGGGGGAAGAAGGAAGGAGGATGGAGAAAGATGAGTGAGAGGAACGGGGAAAAGGTGCGTAAGATTTCATGAAACTGCTCCCGCCCACCTCTGAGCTCCGCCCACAGACCTTTCACCAGGTAAAGCTTTGTTTCTGGTGTCCGTTCTGAACCCCGTCGTGCAGAACAAACCAGGGATTTAATCACTGCAAGAGATGTCTCCACTTAGCTTTGCTTCCATCCGTCCTAATCCTTGAGCAGCCGCTGCAGTAATGGGTCATAGCGAGTGGTGATGCAGTGACCCAGTCCCACCCACAAGGGCGCTGCTCCCCATGGCACATACATCACACAGCGAGCTAAAGGTCAGTGCTTCTACACGGCTGGACAACCACTCGAAGAGAGACGGATAAGGCCGGACAGACAGCTGTCTGAGCCGAGACTGCTTCATACGCGCATGTGTCTGCGGTCAAACATTTAAAGACACGTAAAAGCTCACATCTCCTCAGTGTAATTTTAATTCAATCCAGTGTGTTTAATTTTCTGACATTCCTGACATTGATAGCACTCTCTTGTTTCAGTATGCCTTATTTTGTATGTGTTGGATATTAATGAGATGTGGTTGAAAGCTCCAGAAGAAGCTAGTGAGTGGATCTGGAGTTAAGTGTTCTTGGTCAAACTAGTGTTTCCAAGGTCAAGAATAAACACTCTCAGAATATTAACAATTTCTATTGCTTAATTATTGATAAGCATTAAAATAATCATTGCAAAAGCAGGGTAGAAACAGTTATTTTATGTTATATTTTATATTATCAATATGGGCATCTGCGTAATCTTAATAATCTGTCAATATTTTGTGTTGCCTATGCCTATGTTGACTCCTATCATCTCATATTTGCCTCCACCTGTGTGTGTGTGTGTGTGTGTGTGTGTGTGTGTGTGTGTGTGTGTGCTGTACGCTGGATGTCCCCGGGCTGCAGCAGTGGCAGGAGAGCAGGAGGCCTGAGCTTTAGAAACATTACGCAGGGCGTCACCATTCACACATGGGACTTTGACGTGTACGCATAAATACATACACTCAGACACACTCTTAAAGGATGAATCAATAACCAAAGAAGAGCGGGAGAGATCAGGACACAGGGGACGACATCAAGAGGCCAAAGAGAAGAGAACTGATCAGGGAGGAACAAATTGCCAATATCGAGTAAAAATGAGGGGAAAAACAGAGACGGAATAATCACTTAATAGGGAAAAAACAGGAGGTAGATACAGAAAAGTTATTTTGTAAAGGTATTCCTGCTCTGGCTCTTCTGGTGGTAATAAAATGTAAAACAAGTGGTCTGCACTGCACAACCAAATAGAGAAGTCCTGTTTTGTAACACACATCTAATATCAAGCACAAATGATACTGTTGTGAATAGGCCAGATGTTATAATTAATCGAACTACAGGTAGCTCGATTAGCTAGCAGGCTAGGCCTTTCTGTGGTATGGGAAGGCTAACTCATCCAGTCTACTACATCTGTTTGACTACATGACTAAAGACATGTTTGGATGAGTTTGGTGTGGAAGAACTTGACTGGCCCACACAGAGTCCTGACCTCAACCCCATCCAACACCTTTGGGATGAACTGAGACTGTGAGTCAGGCCTTTTGGTCCAACATCAGGGTCTGACCTCACAAATGCTCTGGTAAACTGGGTTACTTTCTCTTCCAAACCACATGTGACTGTCAATCAAATTATAAAGATTAAGCAAAATTGTTTAGGCACTTCAGTTTTCAAACATTCTTAATTTTGTCAGTCAATCAGCCTAAACATGAGGAATGTGTAGGACAGATGTTGTCAAGGTCAGCAAGTAGACTAAGTTTGGACTACAGGTAAAGCCAGCATGCAGGAGAGGTGCTGTCCGTCTGTGATACAGTAGCTTTGCAAGCTAGCAGGCTATGTGCTGTCAGTCTGTTAGCCACAAATGAAGTGGATTCATAAACTGCTACTATGTTCCACTCAATCATTTCCAGGACATAAAGCAGTCAGCACTCATTATCTCCCTGGGAACCCACACTAATGGGGTTTTCCCTTATAGCAGGTCCTCACACTCTCACACGCACACGTCAAAGACACAGCTCACCCACAGCGAGTGTGCATGTGTGTGTGTGTACACACACACGGACAAATGTCACACAACAGACACGGGCAGTTCTTTTTCCAGGCACATAAACACACCTATGCACATACAAAACCTTGGACACCTTGCCACGGATCAGGAGTTTTACACGTGTGCTACAAGTCACAGTGCAAGATGGAATGACGAGAGGTGCGCTCGTGCCAAAGTCTGCGTCCACTTCGATTATGACAGTGCTTATCTATCATTAGGGCACTGTGTTTTCCTGCTTTGAAAGGAAAAGACAGACATCTATTAAGTTCTACATAAGAAATGAATGTGCTGTCAACTATGCATTAACACATTTCAACGTTCTTTACCAGCAATTAATTTTGTCCAAAAAAAAAGTTATGATCTATATATATGCAGGAAAATGTGCAAATCCAGTGGAGGGGTAGCAGAGCATCACCGTCTATGTATGAGCAGCTCACTTGGCATCTCTATTGTTTTCTGTTCTTTATCCGCTAACAGCAGTGCCAATGGCCCTCCAGCCCTGGAGAAGCTACTATGGAGGTCAAACACTGGATTGGGCTGACATCTGCTGGTGGGAGGGACAACACCTCTGCACACCAATAAGCCTCGACCAAAGTGATATCATGCCTCCTGTCTCCTATTTTACTGGCTTGTTCTGTGTCAAATGGAAACACAGGGCCCCAGGCCCTGGATTAAATGGGCTTAATGATGAATAGAGGTATGGACCCGCCTCCAGATTGTAATTGGGTGGGGTAGACATCTGACTTGGGGGCTTTCAGCACTACAACCCTCGCCTAGCCAGAAGAGGAGAGGAGAGGACAGGAGAGGAGCAGTGGCGCACAAATACCAGCATCTTCATTCCATGGCAGGGTAAATTTCCAAATTAATAAAGGCTTCACGGTGCTGGGTAAAATATAGTAACAGCAATAACAGCAGATAACCTAATCTAATATAAGCCCACTGTATCTTAGCAACCTTGTTAATTCTGAGAGGAGCAGTGGGGTAAGCAGCAGAAGCACAGCATCCATCATCAAAGACACACCCAGCAGCAACACACACACACACATACAGCAATTACTCACAAACTCTCAAACCTACGACACCACGCACATGCACATGCTATCTTACCATTAGCCACTATCTCTATCACAGTGTGATGCAGATGAATGCGTACACATGTGCAGGGCTACACACTCAGGCACATACACACAGATCCTCAGGCTTACTGTAAGCAGCCGGGAGAATGGAGGGGGTGTGGAGCGGAACAATGGGATCCTAATCGTCGGGCTGCATTTCAAAGCCTCTCCCCTCTACAACAGTGTTTCTAGATAAGATTTGAAAATGCTATTTATATCCGCGGGGAAAGGAGCCAACCAGCGGCTTGATTTTCATTTATTTGAAGTCAGATCTAAATTGGGGTAGAGTTACATAATGGAAGGAGTGCGACACTCCACCTGCTACTGCCGAGCCAGCCATTGAAGAACACCACCGAAGGAAACTGCCCAAAAAATACACTGGGCCCACGCTAATACCGCAGCTAATAATTACTCTATCGGCTTAATAACCATCGCTTACTACACCAAAGGAGCCTGGCTCATCTGTGTGGGTACAGCAGTGGGCCGATCCGCATCTCAAATCCAAACCTACTCCAGCGTAGCCAGGCCAAAATCCGGTAACCATGCTGAGCCAAGGACAAAACAACACGGCACAACATGGCCCAGTCCCCCCCACGCACCAGATGTGCAGAGACAGAAAGACAGAGAGGTAGAGACAGCTCTGTTCCTCACAGCTGTGTCCCAGGCTGGCAGGCCGGACCCATCCCTGGCCCCGGCTCCACCAACTCTCCCTCCCTCCATCCCTGCCTCCCTGGAGAGGAGAGAGAGGCAGCTCCATCCCAGGCCGAGTAAAGCAGGAGGAGGAGAGGTGGTAGCATGGACATGTGGAGATGAAGGAGGGTGAGCTGGAGCCTAACCCTGACAGGATTAAGAGAGCAATTCACACCGGACGAGAGGCGGAGGAACATAGAAGAGAGAGGGAAGCAGCGGTGGGAATACTCCGAAAGCAAAGAGGGAGGGCTCAAGCAAAAGAGCAGGAGAGGAAAGAGAGTGGATGGAGGCTGTGAGAAGAGGTTTGCAGAGAAATGAATAAGACACACACAGGCGGGAAAGCAAGTGAACAAAAGAAGAGGAATCTGAGAAAAAGGGGAGGAAAGACAGGAGACCAATCAAGCAGGGACACAGAGACTTCACCCGAGCGCTGAGTCCCTCCCTGTTCATTGTGATACAGATTTATTTTCACCATCCAGGCACTTTGCTGTTCACAGGGCAGATATCAACTTGGGCAAAAGTGGGAAGGGGACTCATAATTTGAATGTACAGACAGATGGACATACTGATGTGAAAAATGTAAGACAGAAACATTAAAACCCCATTTAAACCTGATAAAAACATGCAACCTGTATCTTAATATGTCATCAGGATAACAGTATCTGATCATGGGCCTTTGCTCACATCTTGTGTATCATGTATTAATATTGCAGTGAGCGCAGAATTGAGATAGCTGTTATCTCAATGTTGCAGTTAATCAGGTAGGTGGAGTTGGTGGTCACGTCAATAAAAATGGTAGTCAAAACTGTACATACTGCCTTTACAACTTATTGACTGCAGACACAGAAAACAAGCAGTAGTACGAGCTATAACAGCTCAGGCTTTAATGGGCCTTTCGATCCATATTGGGAAAATGTATGTACATCACAGTGTGTGAATGATTACTCGAATCACTAGCTGAAGTGACGGAAAAGTAATTGACAACTATGTAAAATAATTGATTAATCATTAAAGTCAATTAACAAGAGACATTGACTGGTCCTGAGGGAAAAATTGTTTTTTTCAGGACACTTTCACGCCTACTGGCCAGTTCAACAATTCTGGTCTGTTGACTAGTGAGAAGCTTTATGAAGCGGTTTGGGGTCAACTCAAGGACGCCTCAGCAGTGGTAATGAGACACACAGATTTACTGGTTTTCTTGGCTTTATATTATTACTAATGGAGTATCTTTGGATTTGGCCTGTTGGTCAGACAAGACAAGCAATTTAAGCTGCCACCTTGGGTACTAGCATCTAGTTTTGACATTTTATACTCAATCAAAAAAACCCCAACTAGTTACTCGAAGAACTGAGGCCCAAAGTCATTGAAAGAGGAAGAAAGACTTTACTGACCCTGAGTATTCACCCCAGCCCCTTTTGTCATTTTCCACTAGAATAATAAAAAAACAAAACATAAGAGGCCAACCAGAACACTTAGTCAGCAAACCACCACCATCACAAAAACAAACACCGAAAATCAAAACAGAGTGTTTTGTTTTCGCCAGATATGAATTAAATTTCTCTTGTGATGCGATGCAAGTCCGAAAACGACCCACCGTCTGCTTTTTTGTGATCTACCCCAGTCAGCCCACTCTCGGTCGCTTCTCACACTCTGCATAGCACTCACCTGAACCTCTCTGTATCATCCAAATATCAGTGAAAAGCCCGAGACTGCAGCACCCAACTGCCTGCAGCTCTCCACACAAAGGCCTCTCGTATTGATGTTTTATTAACACAGCCATAAATATTGAAAAGACACTTACTAATGAAGCCACAGAGAAAAGTTCCAGAGACAATTTACAGCACCAGGGAATACAGGGACCTTGAATACAGCACCCTACACTCCTCTTTCTTCTTCCCTTCGCCTTCATCTCATTTCCCAAGCCGTGGCCGGAATGCCCCTGCAGCTTCAACATCATCCCCCCCACCGAAACACACACATTTTCCGCTCAAAAGCAACCATCTTCTTGCCCTCCTCTATTTTTCTTCTTCAGCGAAATCAATGGATTGGAGGGGCTTGATGATCTGCCACACCCCTTGCAAATATTAATCATAAATCACAGGCCGTGAGTATAATGAGGCTTGTTTCTAATGACAACAGGCGTGATGAATGTGTCTGCGGCGCGGTGTGGCATTACCATATAGCCAGGCAGGAGTGTGCATGTGTGCGTACGTGAAGGGTAGGCAGGTGCGTGGCTGTGGGTGGATGAGGTATCACAGCCTTTTTCCCCCAGGTAGCGTGACATTTTGATGGCAGAGGGCTCACGGCGAGCCATCTCTCTGCGGCATTTCCAACAGCTGTTTACACACACATATACACAAACTAAATGTGTGGTTTTTGAGCACATGAGCGTGTGTGTATTGTATATGCAATGAGAGAGAGAGCAGTCATTCAACCAGTGTAGTTTACTATAAAAGCTACAGATGTAAACTGAAATATGTGTCAGTGTAAGAGAGACAAAACAAAAGTAGCATTTGACTATTTGATTGCCTTTTTATAAAAGGTGACACATAGGATGATGCTACAAATCCATTATGGATGCATGTAAGCCACCTGGCTACATAGAGAATAGACACAGGATATGCAGTAACTTGCTGGCATGTACAAAAACATAAAAGAATCCGTTTACGCAAATTACAAAAAATGATTTTTTTTCTAATGGTCAACAGTACTAAGTCACACAAATGCTTCTGGTTATATTTGTCTGAAACATGTATGTGAAATTTCTACAACCTCCCTAATACAATAAGGATCAATTTAATTTTGCTTGGGATTCTCAAGTTTGTAAAAAAAAATGCACTTAAAATCTCCACAACTATTAGGGCTGTGGTTTGATGGCATTTCTCAAATACAAACTAGTTCCCAAACCTGATCTCCAAAACCTGAATTCTCTCAATGAAATGTAGCTTTCAGCAGAACTGAGAGGAGCTGCATCTCGATTAAATGCGTGTGACACTTCTACACCACACTAGACCTTTGGAGCTACCTGCTCCAAGTAACGGCTATGACAACGCGCAACTATTAAGTTGAGAAGCTTAAAATACTAATACCACGTGCACAAAAGTTTAACACAAATACTCTCCTGTATTTGATGTGACGTGATCAGTTCTTGACAGAAGATTCACTACTCGTTCGGTGTAGTTGACGAACTACAAAACACACATTCCACTCATGGTCGTGGAATGGAGATACAGAGTGACATGTCTTCACACTCACAAACAATCTTTGGGTGAGTACTTATGCCAGCTTGCAGAGAGCACATTAACCATAAAATAAGCTAAAGCCCCATTTTAAAATAACATCAATGAGTTAGAGCAGATGCAATGTCCCTACATGTTTTAAGAAAAGAGATAAGAGGTTCGAGGAGGCACTTGTTTGTGTCAGAGCTCATTGAATCTGCTTTTGGTAACTGGGAAATATATCCAAAATGAAACCAGCTATTGGAGCCCACTGCAAAGAAAAAGTGTCTCTGATTAGAAGCAGAAATTTTAAAGAAATATATCTCAAAATTTGAGCCAAAAAAACCCCCCCAAACTGCCTGTGTGGCCAGATTTTGTTTCAGTTGTGTGAACTGACTCTTAAATTAGCATAGAATATAAACGACAGATGTAAAAACAACAAAGGTAATATCATTACAGATTGACAGAAATACAAATAAATCAATGAATTCACACCTAACTGGGGCATTATAATCTTTTTTGTTCCCAACTCAGCTCCCTCTGTGTGTGTTATCTGTGGCTGCTATATTAGGGAGCCAGGTACCGTTCTCGTTAGAAGCCAAAATGAGCTCAGAGTAGCTCTATTGATTTCAATAGAAATGTGCTTACATTGGCATCAATATAGCTCCACATTTCTGATACCTCCCGTTAGAAGCTTTCCCTCCTCCCCTTCTGTCTCTACATCCCTTCATCTCTTCTTCTCCTCCTCTTCTTTCTTCCACCTCCTCCTACTCCTTCATCGTTGCAAGCTGCTGATGCAGGGAAACCCATGGCTGCAACAGCACCACCACGGCTTAGCTGCTCATTCCGGTTTGCATCTTTGGACAAGCTGGTTGAATCTGCATGGAAAGCTCATTCATTCCACTGTGCTCAATATGACTTAAGACAGAAGGGCTGGAAAGTGGATGGTCTCTGAAATGGATAACTATTGGCTAACATTAGCAATGGGGCTCTTTATCTGTTGGCTTTTAGGGGCTGTAGTGAAACGTATGTGCTGAGGCCTAATGAGATCAGGTATTGATTGGTCTACATAGAGGACGCCTAATGTTCTCCCTGCTTTTCTGTGATCTCTGAGTCAAGGGAAGGAAAAGAGGGATGAAAAGAGGCAGAGGGAGGGACAGACAAAGGCAGATTTCTGATCAAAGATAAGGGTAACATTGAAGCTGACCAGAAGAACCACTTGATGAAATGCACATCCTCAATCCCAACCCTGACTGGGACAACACTTCTCAAGATGTGCAGCTGTCAAGCTGATTTCTAAGACAGGAGATGCTACAATATTGTAAGTGACACATTCCTCACTAAGTGGAAAGTTAATCTAAACTGCATCTCCACAGAGTTCCCTCGTGGCCATGATGGCAGCTTCATCATCGTCTGGTCCACCGGCTGCCCTCCTCATGACCAGCCCCAATTCCATGTCCACAAATCCCATTTCATGCCAGCCATGCTTCTCAAAATGCAAGACAAAAGCCTGATCAGCACAGCTGTGGCTTTAGCATATTGTGCCGACAATCATCGTGAAATCAGTAGAACAAAGCAAAGTGGAGCTCTGCAGCACTCAAACAATGTTAAGAGAAGGAACTTCCTGCAACTGCTTGCTGAATGTTAAGAGTGACAACTCCAACAACTCCTTCATCTGTTTCGTGTCGGAAATGAACATATTTATCAGGTTCAAAATGAACTCTCAAAAGTCAACCCTCTTTCTAGCAACGCTCAAGTAGCAACAAGGATTCCGCTGAGATAAATAATCCTTCTTAACAAACATAACCCATTCATCCATTTTCTATACCGCTTATCCATCAGGGTCGTGGGGGGGTTGGAGCCTATCCCAGCTGACTACGGACGAGAGGCGGGGTTCACCCTGGACTGGTCGCCAGTCAATCGCAGGGCCAACACACAAAAACAAACAACCACACGCTCACACCTAGGGGCAATGTAGAGTAGCCAATTAACCTAATGTGCATGTTTTTGGTATTGTGGAAAATACCCACGCAGGCACAGGGAGAACATGCAAACTCCACATAGAAGAGCCCAGACCAGGATTCGAACCTGGAACCATCTTAGGCAACAGCGCTAACCACTGCACCACCGTGTCGCCCCACAAACATAACCTGAAAATGAAATCTTTGTCACCAAAACTTTGCAGACTGTCAAGTTAATAGCCACATAAATATGAGGTTACCAGTGAGACGACAGCCAAACAGCAGTTGAATGAAAGTGACTGTGAAGCATAAATGAAGCAGAGGCCAAACAACTAATATAACTGTGACTTCAATGCTGTGCCTTTGTGCTGTGAACTGCTGACTGAACAAAAGCAAACTGAAGACAACACCCAAACACCAACAAATGAATAAATTATCTTTACAAATAATCATCTGAATGATGAAAATAAGTTGCACATCAACATCCCTTTGTCTATTCTACCCAGTACATTCAGATGAGAAATGAGAAAAGGGCCTTTTAGGGGAAGTATTTCTTTGTTATGTCTGTAATGTTTTATGAAGTGCAGCCTTTGTTGGGAAAGACACACTTGAGGTCGCAAACACAAAGATATGAACTCCTATGGATAAAAGTTACAATCAACATGTTACACACGCATCCCCTGCTTGTTGATGTGTTTGTTAATGTGTGAGTGGGTGGGCAGTAAAGCACGTGTGTATGAGTGTGCGTGTGTACGCGTGAAACATTCGACTCCCCTTATTTCCCAGGACACAGACTTCTCCATGCCCACACACACACACACACACACACACACACACAGGGAGTGCCCTGGGCCTGGCTGTACTAATGAAGCAGCCTGTAAGCAGCTACCTTCATTACATTCAATCCTCTGGACAGTGTCAGCAATTACATTGCAGCTTCCCACTGTCAGAGCTCACACACACGCACACACACACAATCAGTTGGAAGCTTCTCCGTCTTCTCAAAGCTAATGGCAGCTGAGGTTCTGAGTTTGGCGAAGGGAGGAGTTCCTGCTCCTCTCCCTTTTCTTCTTTGGTGGTGGGTGTTTGGCTCCGATTCGGCTGTTTAAAATACATCTACGTCAGTCCGACACCACCACGTGAGCCCAGGCTCTGTATGTTGGAGCAGAAGGAAGCCTGCAGCCTGGAGGTGTGTGTGTGTGTGTGTGTGCGACGGGGGGTCCACTTGTCATACTTCACACATCTCATCACTTATCCCACTGAGACACACATACATGTGCATGTCAGTGTGGAGGGGAAACCGAGAGGGAAGCCCCTGAAGGAGTCAGAGCAATCATCATCATCAGGCAATTTTGGTTGGAGGGAAAGAAGTTTAACTTTTAACTACTACTGATATGTACTGATATATAAATGTATTTAAACAGCATCTCCTTATTGCCCAGTCTGCTGATTATTTTTTGGTTATTGTTATTATTATTCATCTTTCTGGGACACCCGGGTTGTACCATGAAACACAGCGTCCACAGTGTTGTTTCACGTCATTTCCCATTGCTGTCTCTTCTCATTTCCATGTCATCTCTCTCCTGTCAACTATGTAATAAAGGCATAAAAATCAAATGAATTTCCCAGATCCTGGTGACTTTATCCTCAGAGTGTTTCTGTTGTCTGACAAACCTAAAAATACTCAGTAAACTTTCATATAAGACGAAGAACAGGAGACGATCCTCACATTTCTGCAGCGGGAATCAGTGAGTGTTTGGCCTTTTCATACTGAGACAATTAATTGATTACCAGAATATCTGTAGATTAATTTACTGTCAACGGAAAAATCAAAACGACTTAACTTGAATAAATTCTGTGAAATCCACATTTTCGTTCGATGTGCTGAAGAACATTTGTCTTTGCATTTATTTACAGTTTCTCAATTTAGCAAACGTGAATCTGCTGAGGTATGAACTTAGTGACATTTGGATGTGTTTTAACGATGGCGGCAGCTAACAACTGTTTTCAATCATCTGCAGATTATTTCCCTAGTGACTTGGATCCCAAGGCAGCATCTCCAAATTACATGCTTTGGTCACTGAAATCCAAAGATGGCTTTTGGACTGAAAACTATTCATTATTTTTATTAATATTTGCTGACTAATTTTCTCACACGTATGCTGCATTTAAGTACTGAAGGTAAACTCAGACGTCTGTTTTTTCAGCACATTCATGGAAATTCCCCAAGTGGGCCACTAGTGCTGAGACTTATTTCTCTCCATAAATCTGCTGCCACAATAGGAGAAGTCAAAATACAAAAGAACAGGTGGGGCAATGAAGCAGAACAGAGGACACCGAGTGAGAAACTCCCCGACTCTCTCTTTCAAATGTACACAGTCATGTGCTGAGACTGAAAAAACACCAGTCATGACTGTTGTAAGATCATAAATGATGCAAAGAGGCAACAAAGCTGTTGCTATGTCACGTCACATCAATCAAACTGGTTCTTTGAGTGTATGTGTTGAGCATTTGTGGCTGTAATGTGTATGTGTGTGTGTGTGTGTGTGTGTGGGCAGGTGTCTATTAACATTTGATTCCCAGGTGCCATAATCTGAAAGGGTTTTGTGGTAGAAGCGGAAAAGGCATGACGCTGAATAATGGAGGAGGAGAATGGGAGAACACCTTGACCACACACACACACACACACACACACACACACACACACCGGGCTGAGGTCAGCCATCAAACACACCTCGTTAGGGAGAAGCTGGCGTCCTCCATTATTCACATGTACATGCTCCCCTCGCACTGCTCGCTCCCTCGCTTTGCAGGGGAGATGGATTGAGTTTAGCACAGACAGACAGCAAAGGTAAAAAAGTGAGAAAGGTGGACAGAGGAAGGGAGAAGAAGAGGTGAAGAGACGGGGACGAAAATAGCAAGCGAGAAAACGGAAGATGGTTTGAAATAAGATGTGATATATAAGTGGCAAAGCGAGAGCGAACGAGCTATATTTATCCCTAAAGTCCCAGGTCTTGTAACACTCGTCAAACTCGATTTCAATTATCATTGATATGGAATTGATTAGTGAAACTGATGTAAATATAAATGTGTGAGCAAGCCAATGACTGATATAATTACTGTCAATTATGACTGCAATTGCAGAGCTCGCTCCATAGCAACTGTAAACACTGCAGGGAAAAGCCTTTTTAATTAAGAACCATCAAACGTAACGTCGATTTTGGACATTTTTTTCCCCCAAACATCCTGTCTCCTCAGTGTGTCACCTTTGCATTCGTTGCAACAAAAATAGAAACGTTTCTTCCCGATTCAGACAGCGGTGGTTCCCGGAAGCGTGTGTCACACGCATCAATCAACACGTCGCACCTCGACACGGCCGGTCTTGTGGCCTCAGGAGGAAGGGATGGAGGGAAGAAAGGGGGGGAGGGGGGAGGCTGAACAAGTGACAAGCCAATGGACACCCTGGCAGCGAGTCAAGAGGGAGCGGCCAGAAGTCACACAGCGCTACACGTCTTCCCAGCAGCGCATTTCCACCTTCTTGGGGCAAACGCTCGTTTTTGTTTATATGAAAGCCTGAGCATATTAATGCTGCCCAACTTCAAGTATTTTCTGGTGTGGCAAAAAAAACCTTCACTTACTGTGCAATTTATTTATTGTCATAGCTTGACTTTGACTTGCTCTGTTTCTTCTGCCTCTTGTGCTCCACCTCGACCCTCTTCAAACTACACTCGACTCTCTTTCTCTGTTTGGCAAACAACGACAAAATGTCGAAATACTGAAAAGCTGAGTGATGTTGACATAAACGAAGTTCCCCGTCTCTCCTCGCAGTGAGCCAGATTTAATAGCTGCTGCGCTACATGGACGAACTGAGAAGCAGGTTCCTCCCGGGCCCTGAATCCTGTTACCATTTATGGTCCAGGAGGGGGGGCGAAATTGTTGCTTCACTTGATTAGCATGTTTAAAAGATTTCAAAGCATTGCTGTATGTACCTAAACTATCATTAAACTGCTTCTACTTACAATCTGCTGCAGGATGAAGAGAAAAAAGTCCTCATTAAGAAAAAAAATGACATACATTAGAAGGGTAGTCCAGGATTTTAGCTGTCATTTGCAAGAAACAGGCAATAGAGTGTAAAAGCAGCAAGAGGTCAAGATATCCTAACTTTCGTATGGATCAAGCTCCAAAAAAAAAAGAAAAAAAGAAAAGAAAACGGCTTTCCATAATGCAGCATCTTTCATTGCGCCCTTCCTGCTTGGAAAGTCCATGTCCTTCTAACTTCAAGTGCTAACCCCCAATTTGTAATAAAACTTTCTGTTAAAAATTTGTCATTCTCATATCTAAACCAAGATTACTCCAACAACGTCATTTGTCGACTGTTTCAGACTTGACGAAGAAGACCAGATCAGAGGGGCCACTGAAAATTAATTAATAACCTTACTTAACAAAGTACTTTAACAAAGGAGCAAATCCAACTGGATCTTTAGTAAAATAAGTGTTTTAATATAATGATTTGTGTGTTGATTTAACCAGGAGGCATGTAAATCAAAGAACTGGATGTCAAGAAAACCTTAAGATTATTACATAACCCAACAACCAGATTACAACCAGTTCTGATGTGCCTATTTTTGACTGTGTGTAATTTCATCGTGTGTTGACTTTCAAATGGTTTCAAACACGTTACAAAGGGTAACGTTGTACAGCTGAGACTGTTAGCATTGTTAGCACGGCCCCAGCTCTCATTGAGGAGCCCCCCGTGACGTCAGCTCCTTGTCAGCCTGCGATAGATGCTGAATACAGGCGAGCTGACCTGCCCCTCTGAGTGAAACATGAGAGAAGTATGCGTTTCAGACACCTATTAGATGAGGACTGATAAAGACGTAAGGCGGGACGGCGGCACACGAGGGCCATTGATGAATCAATGACTTTTTTTCCCTTTTCGCTCTTTTTTCTCCCGTGTCCCTCCTGCATCCTTTGCTCCATCCGTCCCTGCAGCGCTAATTAACACCTCAAGCCAGGACACGAGATCCAGCAGCAGCAGACCACAAAAGTGACTCATCAGTTAAAACCCACCGCTCTATCTTTTATCTCGATCTCTATCGCCATCAGTCAGCGGCTTCTCTCCTCACACAGGTTATCGCCAGGGACCGACCCAGCAAAGGAGGAGGTACCCCATCGCTGTCTCTCCAGATCAGTGTAAAAAAAACAAAAAAAAAAAAAAGGAAAGGAAACAGGAAGTGTCTTTTGTCTTAAAAAGCAAACAGTTCTTTGAAACATCTCAGTTGCAGCAGCTGCATTGTTCATCAAAACTCATTTTGTGATAGAATCTGCAAGGAAACAGATCATGAAATCACATGGCGGCCAAAGCAGACCAATCACAGTTCTAGCAGTGCCCATGTAGCCACCGAGCTCCGACCACAAAGCTTCATTTTTGAGGAGCTGAATTTGAAACCACCAGGTGTAGAATCTGAAAATATTCGGCAGTGGCAGCTCCTGTTAGTAGAATCAAAAAAGGTTAAGTGTCTGACAGCAAATGATAAGATGCTACAGACCAAATCCACGCAACACAATGACATCACACTCCTTCCTTTTCTTATTTTATACTACACGAAATAACACAATGAAACTGAAAATTCCACATGTATAAGCACGGCCCTCGTCCTCAATGTAGCGAATAGATGAAAGTTTAAACACCTGCAGTTTGCGAGTGGCTCCACAAAAGCTTTTGGGATGTGACAACCTCACCTCTCGTGACCTGGGTAAGTTGCACATCACATGAATCTAGGCGTTTGGACATACAGTAGCAGCCTCACCACAGCAAGCACTTGCCGGAAGGTGTTACTAGGCCCACTCATTTCAGAACAGTCTTTCCTGTTTATCACCAATACAAAAATAGACAACAATAGCTTCCAGCTCTGTATGTCCGACGCCTGTTTTTCTGTCAAAAGTGCTGACACTAAAAAGCACCAGCATCTCTTTTGCTCTTTTGCTTACTCCCAATAATATCAAGCTCGATCTTGCTCTTTGTTTTTGGCTATGGTAGCCTCCTGTGATTATCACCTCAAATGAATGGCAGACTGTAACACTGCTTTAGGCCAGGAGGGAGTGGGAACCAACTCTCCTACACCTACGCATCCAGTCTGGGAATAGCTTTCCAGGCAGCCCCGATGGAGCTCTTCTCTGGAGAGATGACAAGAGCCTACGAGAGCGGAGGAGACTCTGATCCTTGTCCGCCAAATACCGTCTGCCTCTTGTTCTAACTCGCATCCCAATTAAAGACTATTTACAGTAAGGGAGGATTATTTCCACGGGCTATGACAGCAGAGACAGAGAATGGGAGGGAGTGGGGGGGGGGTGTGTGCAAAAGGGGAGGACAGTCACCCCCTCCTGCCCCAACACACACTCCACTCCCCAATACTCGACACTGAAAATAATTCCTTTGCAGGGAGGACTTAATTCTCATTCTGTGTTCGTGTCCCTGATCCTGTATTGTCTATTCTGGTCATGTGGTCCGTCTGCCTTACTGCTGTCCACTGTCACAGCTGTGCATGTGTGTGTGTGTGTGTGTGTGTGTGCGTGATGCAGAGACAGAAAGAACAAGCGAGAGAAGGGTAGTTCTGTATTTGAACTCCTGCTCCTACAACTCCAAACAAAAGACTAATCTGATCACACGCAAACAAAGAGCTCAAATATACTTCTCATCTAAATAACAGCACACAGACCATCCAGGTTCTTCTCTCAAAATGCTGCCATCTTGTCTTGCAGGCCCTTGGGCTTACAATGTTATCAGTATTTCAGATTTTGCAGTTGATATGGTTTAATACGGACAGTATCAATTAAGTACTCCCTCAAATTTGGCTTAAAGGTGGTCTAGAAACATGTGATCTGGATGATAAATACGAAGCTCAAACAAGTTTATGCCAAACTTGTGAGGCTTTTTTCCCCCTGCTTAGCTCTATTCCGTGAGTATCCCTCTCAAACTAGCATACTGTTAACAGATGCCCGCATATTGTTGCAAGGGAACACCGCGGTAGTAGCTAAGAGATGATTCAACTGCAGAGACAGTCACAGAGAGTCGGGTCAAAGCAGGAAAAAGGAGGAAAGAAACCATGCTAGTGGGCAGACACGAGCCTGGGGCTCTCTGATTCCCATCCAAAACACGTATCTTTGTATCACCAGTGAACCGAATGTTAACATCTATTTTGTGTTTGTGTTATCCAGTCGTGATGTCAGCCATGTCAGGATATTACATTTGTCAGTCTGAGCATCAGCAGAGTAAAGAATGGGGAGGGAAGAGTGATATTTCGATGGGGTTGCTAATGGGGGAACAGAGTACCTCCTTTATGGCCACTGGTCTAGGCCATAAAGGGGATACCAAAGACTTCACAAATATGCAGGCGGGCTGAGTGGTCTTAAAGTGACAGTATTTGAAAATTTTGGCAGAAATCATGATCCGGTTACTCGAGATAATCCACAGGACTTTCACCACACTGAAGGACTCATGCATCCACTCGGGGGTGAAAGGTTGGCTAACTAAGCTAACTAAGCTAACTAACACTCCAGCTGAGCTCAGGGGGAAGCCACATGTTTACATCCCACACTGTCACAAGCACAAGCCTTTCGTCCATGAGTAAATGTACATTTCCTTCTGCGCGGTGATACAGCGCACTTAGGTAAAAAATAAAACAGTTCCTCCATGAAATTATGTGGTCTGTGGATTATTTTGAGAAAGTGGGTCATGATTTCTGGAAAGAGACATTGCTGAGTTTTTCAAATTTATTTTTTTGGTGCTTTGTGCACAGCAGGCAAAGTATCATCTAGTTACACTGTATTTGATAAAAAGCAGACATCTCCACATATCATATCCCCAAAACTTGGCAACGCACACCAAAATAATCTGGATGGCTGAATGGCACTAGAGGTAAGGGGGAAAATACATTTCTTGAGATGTTGGGGTGAACTGTCCCTTTAACACACCTCACTTAGATACTGCTTTAAGTAACAAGAAACTCCTATTTGATCTTTCTTTCTACATATTTTCTAAACAAAAAATAGCATCCATTTGATGTCTGCTTCATTGTTTGCTTTAAAGTCTGATGGTGTATTTTTGTCATTCCCCGTGGATAACTGGCCAAATGCAGACAACATGATATAACCAATTCCACAGCTGAGTTTGAGAGTGGAAGGTTTTTCAGATATCTCTGTTTTTTTCTCCCAATTTAGAATATCAGTGTCCCTTGTACTGTGGTCGAAGCTGCACTTGGCTTGAGATGTCTGTGGACAGCTAAGTGCCTAATGCGATACATGTTGTCGTCAGCTCTTCTATTCACATGAGCGAGGGCCTCGGTGGACGAGTGTTTCACGCTAACATCACAATATTATTTAAAGAAAAGATTTTTCAGATCTCTCCCTGTCTTTTCTATACAAATAGATATATCATAACATAGTCAACGTGTGAAATTACGTCTTTAAAAATTCATGTTTAACACAATTAACTGAATCTGCTGTTGCGCATCACAACAGACAAGACTCTTACAACAAACAGAGAAAGGCATTCTGGGACATGTAGGAAACTGAAAGATTTCAAACAATATTTTGTTTCTATTTAATTACAACACACGATTTCATGTAGGGTCACTTAAAACTAAATAATTACTGCCTAGCCTGTGCTCATGTTAAACCCCTATGCAAGCACACAAAGCCAACCAGTCGGAGTCAGTAGCCTGGGACCCTGATCCCTCAACATCTTCCCACCAGCAAGAATGAACAATTGCGTTCACAACCTGAATTAGAGGTATCAATGTTGAGAAATGACACCTTTTAAAAATTGATTAAAACTCTCTGTCTCTGCTCACTATAGGATCTATTGAATTTTGCGTGTGCAGCGTCACATGCACTTGTTATCAAGCTGAATAGCTCTGCCATCAACACAACACGTAAAACCTAAAACTTAAACGCTCACACATACTGAAAATACCGCTGAGGTGAAAAGCATTCTGGTAGCTGTAATAATTTCCTAAGTAGACTTGGCAGGTTGGGAGAAAATGGGGATAGGAAAACAGTACATTACAATACATAATTGCGAAATATCTTCAGAAATACTGAATGTCACAGTCTGATGATGTTGAAAACCATTGACTTGCATTGTAGATTGAGTCATTCAGAGAGAGACAGCGAGAGGAGATAACCTGGCAGCCACCCACACCATTTGGTGACAGATGACAGTAATTCCTCGTGTTGGTCAAGGTGCTCTGGCACACTAGGCCACCTCTTGCTGATTTGACTCCTGTCTCTCCGGTGAGCCTCTTTAGCGCCTGAGCTGTTAAGGTGAACTTGGGACAAACTCCAGAGATTAATTTATGTGGAAATCAGATTAAATAGTTATCATCCCATCTGCACCCAGACAAGTGCACAGACAGGCGGGCACGCATACATGTTCGCAAAACACGGACGTGATCTTCACCAAAGGATAAATCATTTTCAACAAATTCTCAGATTTAGTTCGGGGCTGCTCAATTTTGTGCGGCCATTCTGCGTCTAATCTTTCGATATGGGCCGTTACGAACACGCGTTTTGTTGATGCGCGCATGTGACGTCTCAGACTAAACATAATGATGTCCTAAAAGTGATGCTGTTCTCGCCCCAGCACCTTTTCTCTGCCCGCTTTCTAGGACGATCATTCAAATCTTTAACAGACCGACAAAATGCAATCCACCTGTGATTAATAAGCAGACCGACACTCTGCCAAAATAAAAGCTTCCGCCCATTCTGCAGGGAGTCACAGAATTAGTTCTATTTAACGGAGGGATTGAGAGAGCGATCTAAATGTGGCTGTTTTGGGAAGCCTGCCTGCCGTCGATTCATGTCTTTCTGATAGACATGTAAGTTTAGAGAGCCACCCACACATCCCTGAGCCTCTCTCAGTTGTTACAACCAAGGGAGACAGAAAAAAAAAAGAAGAAGAAGAAGACAGAGAGGGGAGAGGGTAGAAATGTGTACTGTCTGTCGCAGAGCTTTCCTGCCCTGGCTCCTCATTGGAAGCTTGGTGCAGAGTGTGTGTCCATGTCTCTTTGAGGAAGGGCTGGAGTTAACCCACACACTCTCAATAGTCAGCATCAATGGGGTTTTGTATGGGCTGTGAATCAAGCCACACATCCAAGAGCATCAGTGGCCCATGCATGGAGAGCTACTTTATAATAATACAGTATGGTCGCACATGTGCACACAGGCTTTATGCAGATTAAAAGCGACTGAATGATTTTTGCAGGTGTCCCTCTCTCTCTCACACAGTGTGTGATCATAGGAGGCATACATACAGTAGCTATATTTGGGGGGTTGGGGGGATTTGCTGTCTTTTCCAACCAGAGCTCAGTATTAGTGCACAAAGACAAAAAGCAGAGCAGAGTCACATGCATATGCACATAATGCACAACACACACAAACACAGAACATGCATGTGCACACTTGTGCTTACAAATACATTAAACGTCAGCTGGTGTGTGTTCAGTGTGGTTTCCTAGAGGAATTTTGAAAGGTCTGAAATGGTCCTCTTCACTCCATCATACTAAGTCAGACCAGCAAACTAGCATCTTCACAAGAGAGGAAACGAAGATGCCCAAAACCATAATTTCTTTTTTGGAGTGTTTGGAAGGTCCTTTTACAAACTTAATTCAACGCCTCTTCATTTACAACTGCATCCCTGCATGCGCAGACACACAGGCGTCAAGCGACGGAGGCGTGCACAATCAGCTGAAGCGAGTGAGCGTGTAGCCAAGTGCCCAGCGAGAAACCCAGGACAATTAAAACTCAACAGGAAGAAACACTGACAGCTAGAAAGTGGGCACCGAGCACTCGTGCATCAAAAACACACAAACACACACACGTACACACAGGCATGTACAAACAGGTGGACAGAAGAAAAATAAAAAGTAAACACATGCATCACAATAAGCTGAGCACAGCGTGACAAGCTTTCATCCACTCCGAACAAAGGTCAAACTTTCAGTGTGACATCTCTGACAAGTGACAGCATGTTCACCCCAATTATCCTGTTTCAAGTCTCCTCCCTCCCTCCCCTGACAAATAAACCTCACCTCTTATTCAAACAGTCCACCAAATACATACATTACTTCACACTCACACAGACTTGGACACGTCAATCTCAGCTCCCCTGCACTGTGTCCAGGGTCTAAACAAAGATGTCCCCTGGGCTCTGTCACCTGTCTAGAGGGATGTGGGGCTAAGTGATGGAGGAGGTTGAGCCAAGGTCTCATCGCTTCCCTGGTGACAGAATGCAGGAGTGGAGTGTTGACCTTTGACCCTTGCAGGAACAGAGATTGAGCACTGCCCCAGACGCCATTAGCATTCTGCTCACACAGGCCCCATAACGCAGCAAACTAACGGCATGAGCGCCGCCGATGTATAAGACTGAGGCGTGTCGACAAAGATTCTTAGGTTATAAGAAAGATCCAGTCAACCTGAATATTCGGGGCTTTGCTTCCTCATGGCAACACAGCAGGGGAGTTCTTGCTGTCAAAATGCATCATCTCACAAAAAAAAAAAGGAAAAAAAAAATTACACAATGGTCTTTGTAGCCATGAGTAATCCTGCCACGATTAAATTCTTAAAAGTCCGAGGGTCAGGTAAAACATGGCGACTTAATGCCACCGTGCCCCGTCCAACCCCCCCCCCCCCTGCCTTTTTCCTCACACCTTTGATGCTTTGTTTCACTGACAGTGCAAGCCCTCCTACTCCCATATACACACACAAATACATCAAAAAGACAAATAAGGTTGTCGGTTGTGTCTCTGCGCGTCTCAACATCGGCATACGTACGCGGGAATTGTCAACACTGCACAGCGAGATCAAACTGGCAATCTGTCACTATGCTGGGGATATAGTTGGGGATTCAAGTGAGTGATGACACGTAGAGAAATTAACCCCCTCTGATGTGGCGTGGGCATTGATGTAGTGTCATCATGTTAAAAAGAAAAAAGGATGGGTATACTCTGACCTCCAGCTGGTTATCCACACACAAGGCAAACACCCACCTAGATAAATGAAAACCATAATGAAAGTCTCTAAACACTTAATCAGCTCGGGACTATTTTCTTACACAAATCACACACACAGTAATGTCACCACCACCCAAAAAACGGTGATGGAGATGGGGAAAAAGTGGCGTGTGGGAGAGATGGGTTTATCCTCCCCTACATCCCTGGGAGTTTCTATCTGATGCAGTATTTACTGTGGTGGGGTCAGTACCGCACTGATTTGTGAGTGACGCTGGATTTCAGCACCACGGACAGAGCGAGGAGAGGAGGAGGAGGAGAGGAGGAGGAGGAGGAGGAGGAGGGACAGAGAGGGAGACGGCGGCTGGTTGTGGTGTTGGTGTTGTTGGTGCTGGGGGTTTCCCTGGCAGATTTCAGGAGAGGGTCTACACAGTCATTCCTCCATCGCTACACATCGCCTACCACCTTCCTCCGTGCTGGATTTCCATACGGAGGAATACCGTATGTGTGAGATCACGGCTTTCATGAAATATTGATCGAGCGAGCCTCACGCAGGATGGACAGAGAGGGAAAGAGTGAGTGTGAGAGAGGGGAGGAGATGGGGGAGGGGGGGTATTCCTCTGGACAGTCTTTATCATGCATCCACCCCACCACCCTCCCCTTCCCTCCTTATCCCCCCTAAATAAAAATTAATTTACTTTCCGATCATGACAACAACAACCGCTGGATTCGCCTCGCGTGATGTTTGGCGATCAGAAACATGACAAAGCAAGAGGCTCCACACACACACACACACACACACACACACACGGGGTGGAAAAAAAAATGAAGGCCGGCGACGACCAGATCTAACACCGTCTAATAGCCGCACATCGCATCTAAGCGCAGAACGCTTCCAACATGGAAAAGTGAGAGACGCGCCGTCATCGCGTTGCGTTCAGAGGAATGTCAGGAGGATTTACCCGAGTGTCGAGCCACACCGAAGCGAACCGGAGCCGTCATCATGTGTCATGTAAACTCGTCGGCCGGCGCTGTCATTCACAAAATAAGCAACATCCGACGTCTACGCGCATTTTCCCACATATTTTCTCAGATCATCCACTGCTCTTAATAAGCTGTAGAGGATGCGCTCATCATCACCACCGACACCACCGACACCACATCCACCTTCTGCAACTGTCGTGAGCAACACTTTAAAAATCGCTGTGGTCAGCTGGGTGTCAATAATGCAATCTATAGCCTGGGCATCTTTAGCAGCGACACAACACACGGTCAGCTGTAATTTTCAGCTCTGACAAGCAGATAGGGACATGAATTATTCAGCACACATAAACTGAGCTCTTCTTCTCCTGCTTCTTCTTCTCCTTCTTCTTCAGCAGGGAAAACGGCTCGACAAGAAATCTACATGAGCGGACACAAACCAATGCAGAAGCCACATTTACCGCTTCCACTGCATAAGCACTAGATGCCGTGTAGCAAGTACACGGATGCATACCGGTGAAATAAAAAGAGGAGGAAACAAAAAAAACGGCTTTCAAATCAGCGTCGCCTTCAAGAGGCTGCAAAAGCCAAGCGAAGAGACGAGATGCCGCCGCCACACGAAAAAAAAATACACAGAAGACATGTATGAAGATCCGGGCGGACAGCCGGCGGAAATGAATTCATGAAAATATGAGCAATTTGCGAAAGAGGCGACGGACATTTCTTCGTTTACCTGTCAAGACTCCGACCCGGATTTGGTGGTCGTGGTTCGTTAAAATCATCCCGTCTGACGCCATGTTCAGCAGCGCTGTCGCCCGCACCGAGAACTCACGGCAGGGCCCAGAGCCGATCGCATCGAACTTAGTGGGGAGGAGGAGGTAGAGCAGGGGTGGAGGGGAGGGGGAAGAGGTGGAAGAGATGGAGGAGGAGGGCTGGGACACAAGCTAAAAAAAAAAAAAAAAAAAAAATCCAGACTAGATGAGTAGAAAGCCGAGCGATCATCGGGACACCTACAGATAAGCGGGCAGGATGCGGGGGCCGTTTAAACCGCACACATCACTCAGCTGGCCGCCTGCCACGGTAGTAGTGTGGATCCCAGATTAAGTCTTATGGAGACCACTATTGATTTCCTGTACAGAGGGGTTGGGGGTAGGGGGATGGGGGTGTGACTAGTCTGCAGACGCCGCTCACTTTCCTCATGCTATGCATTTTGATGTAATTTTTTGAAGCTGAATCTTTAGATCCCTGCTGCTCTCAGAAGCCTCAAACTTGACCCAAACCTCCCTCACCTGCTGAATAACCGTATCAGTTCTACAGCCTGAAAGGGTCTCATATCGGGTCCTCATAAAAGTCCCCTCCCCAACCCACCAATTTTGCCCTCCATGAGACGCACCCCTGCTTTCAGAGATTAAAGGGCCCCCTCTAAGAGCCAGCGACAGCACCCCAGAGATGTGTCGGCTACATCTCAATGCAGAGGCTTAAGAGGAGATCACAGTCTGACCTGTAAAAATGCAACTACATCCCCAGGCAAAAAAGCACTGCTTCTATACATAGACTGGCTGCACACTTCCATGGTGTGTAATTTCTCTTGTTTATTCTCGTGGAAAAAACAAATGCCCATCCTCCAACTCCTGTTGGGAATCTATCAATATACATAATTCATTAACACACTTACATGAGCATGGTAACCGTAGCAAGAAATGGGGCAACTCTTCCAGCTTGACTGGCTCGCTGCAGTAATGTTGCCATGTCTGTGTCCAATGACCTAAGCAAAAGAAATGACACAATTTTCACACTTTATATAGTAACCAACTCCCCCTCTTCCATTGTGTCACAATTAGCAACAGGAAGTGTGTGTCGGGCAAGGACATGAAAGAGACCTTCAAAGCTGATCTCGTGTCTTAACCTGAATTTCAGTGGCTTTTCCTCCTGTGCGTTGCAGTGTATCTTATCACTGTCCTACTGTTCTAATGCACATCATAAAAACAACTTCTGTTGGACATTAGCATTAACGAATTGCATTGACACAAATACATACACGCTCGCCATCACTTGCATGGACACCCATGGGTCTTCTGTCCTTGCCATGACTTGGCAGAGAGACACAACAGATTACACATAATTGACACTGGAGTCTTGCATTGTGAATCTGGTGTCACAGAAACTGACTGAATTAAAAAGCAGCCTGAAGGAAACGCTGTTTCATTTTATGAAATTCACACATTTTCCCTTTTTGATGACAATTAGATGAGAAAATCTATTTCACCCTCATGTGCACTTGAAGCAACAGTCAGGAAACAGTTAGCTTAGCTTAGCTTAGCCGAGAACTGCAGCTGAAAATTGGCCAGGATGGCTAAACTGGCATATTTATAGAAATATTTATTAATGTGCACAGTCCTTTTAACTCTAAACTGTTTCAATAAACAGGTTGCAAGTTTCAGGTCTGTTGCACATTTATCGCTGTAGCCACACCCATTGGTGATGTCACTCTGTACTAACACACCCTGCAGTACATTTCTACATCACTGCAGCAAGGTGAGACATTAAATCACTGGAGAAGAAACTTTCAGCTTCTGTTTGGTTGCTCTTTAATCTTTTTTAACTCTCAGGAGATAAACTAGTATGGTTGAAGCAGACTTGCCATGTCTGCGGAAAGCAATGAAATTCCTGGACTAAAACATGCAAGGAAATCTTGCTTACTGTTGCATGGCATCACAACAGCATCTGCATCTGTCAGCCTGTCAATGATGGAGAGGACCCAATGCTAAACAGGCCTTGTTAATGCTGAGCATGCGCAGAGATGCTGTATATGCATATGAGCATGTGTATATGTATGCACAGATACACACACTTGTTCATACAGTGCAAACAGGAGCTCAAATACACAAACACACTCCACGGTCCAGAGTTGGAAAGCTTTCCTGGAAGGCTGGAATTCCCTCATTGGTGCAGCAATAGAGCTGAGGAGAGAAGATAGCAGAGCAAAGATGTATGGAGGTGGGAGGGCTGAAGACATTGGGGACCCCATCTGGCATCTAAGGTGCTGTGTTTATGTCGTGCCAGAGTGTGTATGCTTGTGGACGAGTGTGCATTATAATGACGGTGTAATTGCCTCATCGTCAGTTGAGTTGCATTCTGTTCATGGATAGGTGATGAGGAGGCAAGGGCCATCGCTCTCCCCTTTTCCCTCATCATCAATCACAGTAATAAGGGGAGCCCCAGCAGACGGAGGGACCTGTAAACATATGTTTCCCCGTCTTCGTGGTGAGCCCAGGAAAGCCCCTTGTTTTCCCCCAAGACTCCAGAATTCAGAAGAGGTATGGTGGCCAGAGGACAGCAGCTTGCTCTGGGTTGTTTGTGCTATGTCATATTAGAGGTACTTAAGCTCTGTCTTCAGGTTGCTGGGGCATATGACAAAGGATGGAATCTACCCCCAAAACTATATGGAAACCAAACCAAGCAGATGCTGTACTCTACACCAATGCAAACACACTGCATAGCTTAATAAACACCAGAAATCACAGCAGATATTTTTGGATGTGGTTGTATTACTTCTGTCTTGTGACATTCCTCTAATGTGCCTGGACCTGTGAAGAGGCTGGAAAAGGGTGTACGTCTATTCATTGTCATAAAGCATGCAGGGCATGGTTGCCAAAGAGCCGTAAAGCTTTACTTCCACCTGAATGAGCCTAAGCCTGTGCCCATTCCTAAAAAGAAAACACCAGGTTAAAGTTGTTAAATGCCTGATAAAGCAGACAGCTGCATGTTTTACAGAGTTCCACTAAGTTACACATCTCTTTATGGTTCCTGCTTTGTACCTCATCATTTTATATGGGAATCAAACATATATCAAATACTTAATTCAGTATCAAAGGGTACTGGGTGTGTGTTCAATTAGTCAATTACTTTTTTAGAGGGAAGAATGGACTTCTTTTATCTACACTGCAATGGCAGTGATTGGAACAAACAATTAGATTTGTTACCCCTTTAACTAATCATATGTTGTCTTGGAGAGGTGCCCTGATCATGACGGCAGGCTACTCTTTAATTAAAATAAGAAAAAAGAAAAAAATAGGAAAACTAGAGAGGGAAACTTACCCCGGGGCTTATTCGACATTATCCCATGATGCCTTCTCAAGAATACCTGACTAACTATGGCCTCAGCTGAAGAGTAGAAGTCAGCAAAGAAGAAAAGAGAAACAATTATCCATCTGCAAATGGGCAGCAGACACTCAATTCAGGACTGCTGGGGACAACGTCCCTTGTTTAGAGAGACAGTGATTAGGCAACAACATGGTGAGGAGGTCGGGAAGAGTCGTCGTTGTGCACCTCTGGTCATCCAAGGAAAGAGAAAAATGGAGGGATGGAGAGGAAGAGAAAGTCGACAAGAAGGGGGGAAATGAGATAGCAGACATGAAAATGAAGTGTGTGTGTGTTGGGCAGCATCCTGATGAGTGCAGGATCTGTGCTGACTCCCACCACCATTACAGCAGCGCAGAACATCGCCCCAGGGCTTTGGAATCAAACCCATTACATCTGATACTGGATTTCTCTCTGCTCAGAAGTAATGCAATGTGGACTCGCCTTCTCTAAAGCTGGCCAGTGTCGCATAGCATCGCTGCGCAAAGAGCTGCACCACAAGGAAAAAGAGGACAGGGGAGGAGGAGAGTGAGGGCCTGAGAGTCTGAGAGGGAAGCAGGAGAGGGAGGCTCGCTGCAGCCAGAGGGGTCATTTCATATTTCAATTTTTTTATTATATTGAAACAAGCGCTGGCTGGCTCTAATAACTCGCAGGATATATGGGACCGTGTACACATAAAGGAGCCTACGTATATGTTTATACAGGGGCCTTGTAGTCCATTTGCATAATTAACAGACTGGCATTTGAAAAGCAGAATGTCAGCACAAACAACCTTGGACACCAAACTACCCCGGGTCATTTTTTTCAGCCGTGTAATTGGCTCCTAATGCAGAGGAGTTAAACATAGAGATTTTCTGCCCTTAAAGCAAAAAAATCTCCTCTTGTTAATGGGCTCAGCACTCCCAGATTCCTGCCGGTGATTATCAGTCAGCTTGGACTTTTGGAAGTTTAGGAAAGGAGCTCCACCAAATTAAAATATCAGAAAACATCTATTTCCGCAATTAAATTCCTCAAATTTCCTTCAAATTTAACTCAGGCCTCTTAATAGTTTTAAATAAGAGTGGGGGAAGGGGAGTCTCATTTTATGCAGTGTTTCTCGCAAGCCTGGTCTTCATTTTGTCTGATCCGTGAGTGGAGTGAAGGTAACGCGTCCATCCATCTTTGCCACTCTGCCTATTTGTAGTGACATGTCTGATGTAATGTTTGTGTAAGCGACCACACTCTCTGTGGCTACACAGCTGGCTTTGCACATCATGCCTGCACTGCATCCTGGATGCATATCACTTGACAGACAAGTGCAATGTCAAGCAAACTGGCAATATATAGAATGAAACTATATGAAAGGCAGCTCTACAGCTCGTAGTCTGTGCAACAGCAGAAGCTTCTCTAGCGCTAGAGGAATACTTTTAGAGAGTTTCTTTATTGAGCCATACAGGGCAATGCTTATAACTAAAGATCTCCTATGTCTTTCATTGAATGTTTTGAATCAATCATTGCATTGGATCCTTATTTAGAGCTCTACAGAAATAAATTTACCAAACTGCCTGATTTAGTATTATGTACAGACTGTGCAAGTCCAGCCAGAGTACAAACTTTACTAATTAGTGTGCTAATGGGGTTCAACCAACACATTGCTTTGCAAATTTCTCAGACCCATACTGAATTTTTATATGTTACGTTGTTCCCTGCCAATAAACAGATGAAGATTGCGTGGTGCTGTGCCCTGCGTTAAAGAGCTGCTAATCTAAAATGTTATTTGTTAGTGTTTCATGTGTCTCTTCTATGTGTCTCAGTTCATCTGTCATCCTGTCAACCCTGACGAGAAAAACTAAATAAATTCTTTCCCCTGGAAATGATCCCATATGAAGAGCCACAAAAAAGCAACCACAGGCAACTTTATGAATATCTCCAACCTGTGTGAAATTCAGCAACAGCACACTTAAAAAAAACCTTTATCTGAAGCTTTTTTCTTGACTTAATCCGAGAGTACAGGTGTAGATTTGTTGATATGAAAAGCAGCAGTGTTTTGTTGAAATCAGATATATATGGAACGCATAAGCAGTTTTCAATCGGAGGTAAAGGCCATTTAAGGTTTGGTCCACAAAGGAGTGGAGGTGCACTGTTGATGTATTTATGCCTTCAGATGCACAGAAATGTTCCAGACACTTGTGGCTGTCTCTTGTCATCAAATCTGACATGCAAGTCACAAAGCGTGAACTGAATAAAAAAGAAAAGAGGGAAATAAACACCCTCTGGCACCTGTCCTTCCAAGCTGTTCCCAGGACAGAATTGAATTTCTGGATTTTGCCAGACGCCACGTAGCCTTTGGGATATAATCTCACGTCCACACACCTATTAACCTTTACCAGCAGAGAAGTTGGAATGACTTTCAAGCTCCAGTGGGTCCAGTGCAGGATAATGACTGTGGTGAGTTCAGGTAATGTGGTTAGCACGCTGTTGGGGCCAAGCTGTCAGCTCTGTGGCAGAATTAGGTTGGGGGAGGGGAGTAAGAAACTAAGAGGAGGCAGAAAGAGAGAGAGAGAGAGTTGGACCTGACAGGGCCTGGGAGCAGAGTCAGTGGTCTGGGATCAGTGGCATAGCCTGACTAGATTGGATGTTGGACATAAACACAACACACACAAATATAGATACTGATGTGTGCATGTACCAAAACCCATTTCTGCAGATGATATGTTCCCCACTTTCCTCCTTAATCTATCTTCTCGTCACCCTTCCCTCCTTTTGTCCAACTCCTCCTCATCTTCTCTCCATTCCCTACGTGGAGGTGCCGTAGGGGGGATGGGGTTGTCCACGGCAGCCAGTCCTACATGACTTATTACACATCCAGGCTGTTGGTGGACTTCGGAGCCGCATCAGTGCCTGCTGGCAGCAGTGTGGAGCTGTGAACCCACACTTTCCCTTGTTCTGCCTGTTAGCTTGTCAGTCAGCCAGCCGGCCAGCCAGTATGTCAGTCACTGAATCAACCATGCAGTTAGCCTTCTCTCTCTCTCTCTCTGGTCCAGATGCTCCCACCTTCCATCCACTCCTATAACTACATCACCTGAGAGGCCTCAGGGTCCACTCTTCCGCCAGCGCCTCTCCTCCTTCTCCGGCTCTCATGCAGACCCTTGGCCGTCAACCCCTGGTGCCCCCCTGCATGGTCTCCCATTTCACCGCAGGAGCCCTGACTCACACCCAGGCCAGTCAGAAAAATGAGCCAGCCATGCAGAAGAGATGCAGTGAGGGAAGGGAATTCAAACTAAGGCGATAAAGAGGGAAAATAAGAGGTAGAAGACACGCAGCAATATGAGAGGTGTGAGGAATGACAGAAATATATTTACCGTCTGCTCGGCCAGACAGTAAAGGCATTTCATGTGTTCAATGTTTGCCTAACCTTATACTTTGATTTTAGAGGTCTAGTGTGCCCAGATTTTCACCACTGAAAATACAGTTCAGGTTTATCAAACCGTGTTAACAAACCTTTTACAGCACCAAAAACAGTCATTTGGCTTGGCAATAATTTGGGATTAATAGCAGGTTATAGTGCTGTCTTTTGATTTTCAACAATGGGATAGCGCTTTTGTCAACATTTGGTTCACAGCTTGTGCATTTATCCTCCCCCTTTACCTGTGACATTTAAGAAATCAAAAAACACATAATCTTGAAATCAATTATCTATTATGTGCTTTGATGTAAAAAATATTTTTTAATCTGGGTGAGAGATTCAAAGATTTGACATAACAGCTGGCAAGCGTTACCTTTTTAAATATTTAATCCTAAAAGGGTCAGCTTTCACAAACAACAACATGCAAGAAAAAATAAATAAATAAATGAATATATCTGGAATATAAATGAACACATGAATGCAGATACCGAATATAAATATAATCATGTCAGGCTCCTAATTTAGAGATACAGATGTTTGGGAGAAGCAGAAATCAACAGAAGAGGTTGGAATAATTAGCAGCGTCGTTCATTCCTTGCTTTCTAAACCCTGAACCCCTCTGAGTCTGGCCCTTTTGCATTGTTGTGTCGTCACAGGGTCGGGGGATTTAAGCTAAGCCATATCAGCAGCTGAAAAGAACTCCTGTGAGAAAACACACTGGCCTGGATATCGCAAATATATTGCTGTAATGCGTTTGCATTTGCAGGGGCCAGAGATCAACAATGCAGCCAGCTGGAGCAGAAGCAGAGAGCTTTGCCTCTGGTAGAGTGCTCCTCAAGGACCCAGGATGCACATGTTGTAGTTTAGCGCAGACATGTTATATTCCCAACAAGTACATGCTCCATTCAACCTTGAGCTGCATCAAAGCGAGAGCAATGTTGGTTGCTAAGATCTAAAAAGTGTGTCTATTATAAGCATCGGCTGTGAACCTGAATCTGCAAAGTGCAAGTCCACTCAGTCATGAAGACAGACCCCAGGGACAGGTCACAGTATTCCTCGTGATCCGGTCTCTCACGCTAATGCAACGAACACGCACATTAACACGCTAACACAAAAGCACACAATCACACAAACACACGAGCGCAAACATGCTTGAGTGCAACACCGTGTGTGAGGGTTGTGGGATCTTCAGTGTGTGTAGAAACCACAGATTATTGCCTGATGTGTCTGTATTATTGATTCTCAGTGCTGGGGTTGGGACCCTCCAAGGGGTTCACAAGATGTATCTGAGTGGGTCAAAAGATGATTAGCTATTGAAAGGGGAGCCAATGTTATGCATCAAAGTCTCTTTACAGGTTCTGAGGAAAAGGTCTATTATCTGTTTGTCTGTCTGTCTGTCTTTTGGTCCTGAGGACTACAAGTTTGAGAACTAAAAAAATATGCAGGAGTGGAGTTAGAAGGAAGTGAGCTTCCCAAGCCTTCTCCATGGCCTGCTCCTCATCTCTGCTTTAGACTAACAACTCAAGGCTAAATTACCTGAAAAAGTGAATCTCTATTTGCAAGTGAGGTGCATTTTGGGAGATGTAGGCGCCAGGTTTTGGCAATGAAGAACAATGTGTGGACTGTCCAGTGTCAGAGTGCAATGCTAAAACAGTGGAGTTCTCTTTTAAGAAAGAAAAACTCCACAAGGTTGTTTCATTTCCATTTTTCTCTCCAATCTTTGCATTTTAATGCGTGACGTGAAATTTAAGGAATGGGTTTATCTCTGAAGATGTCTGAAAATCTTTGAAATGAAACAATCTGAGGGGGCTCACAGATGACCGCAACCTGTGATGACCATGGCAGCTCACTGAAGTCAAAAGCGAAGCAGAACTAATTGTACACTTTCAAAGTCACACAATCTTCACTGTACGATTACTTGAGCATCCTTTCACACACAACTCACGGTCTAAACTCTGACCTCTGTGTATGACAATAGTGTTGCTGCCAAGTTGTGACAAATGGAGGGGGATCGTGACAAAGATGTTAAGCAGGGAGGCTCATTTAGAAGGTGGTACTTGTTCAAGATGTATGGGCCCAGCATGCATCACAGCCTTAAGCAGAGCATGACCTCCCAAGGACACATATAGGCCAGAATTAACTCACACCAGGCAGGCAGACAGCAACACCAGATATTTCACGGGCACCGGCGGTGACACATAGAGTCACCCCCTGGCTAGAACGTCGAATATCCTGCAGTGCAAGCTTTTATCTGGCAGACCTTAGTGGCCCACCTGAGAGCAGAGCCAGCTGGGGAGCAGAGTGTTAAGCTGTTGGCTGTCGCTGTGTCATGTCTGTGTGTTAACAGGAGGCCCAGGCTCTACTGCTGCCTCTGCTGCTGCTGTATCTGAGGGCTTCTGCGAGATGCGTGTTGCAGTTTGATGAGTGTTTCTTGCTGCAGTGCGAGAACGAGAGAGAGAGAGAGAGACAGAAAGAGAGGGAGAGAATCCCTCCCCATCATAGCCTCACATTTCCTGCTGTTTCCAGCACAGTTGCATACATATGCACATATTTACATGCAGGCACATGCACAAACACACACGCACACACACTCTATAATGCAGACGTGCATGCAAGAGCAAACTTGCATGTGAATACAAAAACAGTGCACACACAGGCACACACACACAGTCAGAAAAGGAAGTGCTTCAGTGACCCAGCACGGCGAGATAAGACTGCTCTGCAATTCAGAAATATGCAACCTGCATGTTAACAACCCCTGGAGCGCAGCCTCCCCGGGGTGCTCTGCCTCCTCTCTCAGCCTCCCCACCTCCCTGCTCTCTGTGTACCCATCCTCTCCTTCACTCCATAGACCTCTTCTCCATCCATCCCTCCATCCCTCACCTCCACCTCACTTCACCTGACTGCAAACACAGAAAATGGGAAGGGGAGGAAAATGGGGGCTGTATGGGAGAGGGGAAAGAGAAATGGAGACAGAGGGAGTGAGAGAGAGAGAGAGTGAGAGAGAGACACCGATGTGTGTGTGTGTGACTGCAGAGAGGAGCCAAGTGAATTTCTGCTGTGTTTCTCTGTTGGTCTGCAAGCATGTGCAGAGTCCCAGCGAGCTGCTTAGTGCGGAGCAGGGGCAAGAGGGCTCAGGGAGGCGAAACGCAACATATGGAGGACTAATGAGGTTCTATTTGGAGGGTTTCTTGAAGAAAGGTTAGATGAGGCCAAATATGAGGGGATGCAGGGGGCGGAGTTGAGGGAAAACAGAGTGGGATCAATGTGGCCAGAAAGGGAAAATGTTAGCCAGAGAGAGTGTTGTTGGGAGAGAATGCAAGGGAGAGATGGTGGGGTGGGGTGGGGGGGAAGCACAAACAGAGAGAAAGAGTAAAAGAGAGAAAGAAAGCTAAGATCCATTCTCAGTAGTGGAGGGAGATTGGCAGGTTTCCGCACTGGAGATGCTATTGAGAGTGACACGTCCACACGACACAGCCGTAACACATTGGCTTTGATACTAATATCAGTCTTTTTAGTGGGAGGTTGATGAAATTTGCATTTAGATTGAAATGACTTGGGGACGGCCAGGAGACCACAGAGGGCCGCAGAAAGGAAGAAAATGGCAAGGGTGGGCGGGGGAGTGGGGGGTGCATCAGTGTGTCTTTGCTTCACTCACAGCTATGGGATGCTCCAGCACTGACTGCCCTCCATAAAACAACAGCAAAACACACACAGACACACACAGGCAGACTATGCCCACTTGACAATATACTCTCTACATACCAACAGGTACTTAAGAGTAATACCCACCTACCGTGACTGTGCTCTGCAGATTTGATGCTGTTGTGCTGAGTCCTGAGTTCCCACCTGACTGGGTCAAGGATGCAAGGGAGCTCTGCACAGCATCCATCTCTCCCCTCCCTCTGTTCTCCAACTACACATGCCTGACATTTGCATTGTCCAGAGAGAGAGAGAGAGAGACGGAGGAGCTTTGAGGGGGAGGTGGGTAGCGTGCTCAATTTGTGTCTTAATCACATTAAAATGGCCCTGCACAATTTTCTAAACAATTTAACGAGGGCTGCGCCGGCTGAGACAGATCGCGCACTGTGTCCTAATATTGAGCCCTGCCTGCCTAATGGAAGAGGGAGCAAGCACTTTATTTCTCCGCATGCAATGTTGGCACTGTATTGTTTAGTTAGTATTATCTTAGCATTCAATAATTTGCTCTTTGGGGCTTTGAAAATATGTTGTTTATCTGCCATAATCATTGAATTTGTACTAATTTCATTATTGGAATGACTTTATCAAGCACAGTTCTGTCGTTTGCATTTTCAGAGTCACCAAACCATGATTGATGAAACATGATGTATTTGCTTAAAGCGATTACATCATACGTTACCACATGATAATCAGTATCAGCCATCACATAATAATTATTACTTGAAGACCTTAAAAACAATTCTATCAACCAGCTTCTTAGTATAAATGATGGATTGTTTCGTGAACACATCTTACCAACTTATAACACACTGGATCTTTCTGTGTTTGTGTTTCCAGCTGAGCACCAGTGAGACCCAACAAGCAGAACTCATGTGGAAAAAAATGTGATGTCACCTACTTCCCTGCCCCAATCAGAATTTAGCAACATCCAAATTGGAATGTGGTGTCTGTTGGTTGTTTTTTTGTTTATTCAAGGTGCAACAAGGACCAATTTATTTATTATTCTAAAACATAAGCTTGTATAATGAAACGCTAGTTTTATTCCCTTTATGCTACCTACAAAGCAGAAAATACATATAAATGAATGCATAATTAATAAATCCCAAAAACTGACTTTTTTTTCAACCCGCTGTGTAGTGATACAGCAGCAGATACTTCTGTAACCCTTGGCAGGCGGCAGTGGAGTGTTGTCTTTTAGCATCCTTCAGGCTCTGTTCAGGCACCTCACCTCACTAATCTCACTGATGCTCAGTAGATGGGCACCTGAAGAGCCCTCCTGTCCTCTGCTGTGCACATCCCATGGGTGTTAAACTTTTCACAAATAATAACATAGAATTTTAATTTTTTTGCTTTACATACTAGGGGCTATTTCAAGTTCTAGAAAAAAGGTTAAGATTTGAAATAAAGTTTACAGGGGCTTTAAGAATAGTGTCTCAGGAGAATATTACACCTTGGTTATCCCTGGGGGTTTGTTATCTAAAATAGAATTTCATGTGGTTATTCTGTGAAATTTCCACCACAGACACTTGACCTAGAATATCACTGTACTCGGACTATCAAAGATGTCTTAAAGGTGTATTTTGGGGTTTTTCTTTGTCTTTAGTTTTGATAGCAAATAACAAAACAAAAAACAGTGGAGAAACAGAAAATAATACATGGAGAAACAAACCCTAGTTGCAGTCAAACCAGGGACATTGCAGTTCTGTGGTGCCACCCACCACTCGACACCCCATATTACACAAGACTTAAATGTGATTGTTTTAATTTGTCATTAAATGTTCAGTTGATTGATATTTTGATCATCTTAATGATGATAAAGCACATGAAAGCTTTTGTTTTCAGAGGTATAAGAATGATTATACAGACATTTCTTATTTATTGGGCATAAAAGACATTTAAAGATTCCTTTCCTCGTCATTGACTGCTGTCATCCCCATCCCCTTGGTTATGTTTGTAAATGTTAAATAGTTTGACCAATAATTAACATAATAAAATACTTTGGTATTCATACAGGACCAGCATCATGTTGACAAAGGGCTCTTCCAGAGGACAAGAGCACCACCTTGTGTTAATATTTCATAAAGGCACCGGACTGAGCCTTGACTTACATTCTGATTGCACATAGCTGGTGCACTCAATCCAGGTGGCTGACGAGACATCTTTGTCACTGTAAATTAAATTCAGTTTCTTGTAATGGCTCTATAAACCCCCCAAACACAAAAGCTGCATCTGCAGGAAAAGTGACAAAGCTCTCTGGGAAAAGTTTACTTCCTGAAAAGACTGCAGTGATGAATCTGCTTAAATCTGCCTTTGTGTTGGACCAAATCACAAGTGGATTTCACTCTTCACTTTTTTCAGAAATGACACTATTTTAATGTAGTTAATATTAATATTCTGCAGCGTAACTGAAGCCAGGAACGATGTGACTGTTCTGCAGTTCTAAATAAATCTATTCAGTGTGGTCAGTAGGATTTGTGAAGCGAAGTGCTGTTAATAATCAAACCGCACTGCATGCAGCCCACATCCATGCATCTGAATCTGCACTCGTATGGACAAAACCACACGTGAGGCTCACTATGGCCCAATGAAAGACTCAATAAAGCATATATATTAAGTGGTATCCCATTCAAACAGTCTTGAGAGTGGATTTCTCCAACCACTGACCATTACTGCGCATGAATGTGTGCTGAGGAGAAAGTGATATGCATTAGGAGGGCGATGGAATTGCATTAAGTGTTAATAGCAATTCACAATGCCACATCCCCTCCGAGGATTTATAATCTTCTGTGTAAAACAATTTAATCCTCTCTGTCAATATAATCCTGCTGATATTATTAAAAACACCCATGATGACATGTTGATATTACTATTTTGCCTCAGAGCCAATTGCTTTAATTTACCTGGTGGGAGGGAGTGTGTGTGTGTGTGTGTGTGTGTGTGTATGTGTGTGTGTGTGTGGGAGAGAGAAAGAGAGAGAGAGAGAGAAAATGAGAGCTTGGAGAGATGATGGGGGAGTGCAAAAGACATTTTAGTGATGAAGAGGCCCCAGGGGGGAAATAGCTCTGAACTACCTGGGTACTTACATTAGAAGTTAGGGAATCAAACAGATATCACACACACACACACGCACACACACAAAATATGTATTATATTATCATAGCTTCTCAGCTATAAATTTTAATATACCTACTGGTGTCGGTGATGAGTGAGGAGGGGGCATAAGAGGGGGGAAAGCAGGGAAAGTAAATGTAAGAGAAAGCAGCTCAGTCCTGATACAACTGTCCACATTTAAACAATGAGTGATAACCCAGCCCCTGTTTAGAAAGAGAGAGCGAGTGAACAAGACGTATTATAACCAGAGTAGGACAGCACTCTGTGGACTGCCTCAGTCTCGTAATTCACGAAAGGCAGCCACGCTTAAGAAAACAAGAAATGAGAGAAAGTAGGACTTGATTTACTGTCTTAGGGCAGAGTTTAAGCCACTCTAAAAGGCTTAGTCCTCCCCGATCACACCTTAATAATGGGCTGCCACTTGTCCAGAGTCACAGGCTAATGGTCAAATCACCATATGAATGCAGCTGCTGTGGTTTGCGCCTTTAGCTGTGGAACATTTTCATCATCACTCCAGTGTGAGGATCACTGCATGGGTTAACAGGGACCGACGCGATTTTATAGTAAAGTACCACTAGCGGCCAGCAGGTGTCAGTGCAACCCTCAACCCCGACTGCAGACGCCTGAAATGGGGATCAAACCTTGAGTGGAGTACTGAGGGGAGAGGCCTGCCTGCAGTGGACTGGCCAGCCAGAGCCGCACTGCATCAAACACAAGGTGGGTAAATTGCTGTTAATAAGCAAGAGCAGGCTCGGCTGGGCAGTGTGACATGGCCTAGTCCAGGATTTATGGATCCTCTGGCCCGCAAATACCTTATAACTCATGCGGTATAACTCATTTTTAACCATCAGCAAGTGTCGGGTACCCAGAACATAAATTTGTCCCACACTTTGTTGCAAGTAAGTGAGACTGTCAGTGTGTGTATGTGTGTGAGGAGACAAAGAAAGACCTATTTGGACTTGGAAGTCATAAAACACTTCTCTCTCCCTTCTTCGGAAAAATGGAACCAGTGCAGCAAGGGGAGGATGATGGTGACACTGTTTCAGGTATCAGGTTCAACCACCTGATTTGAGTTTTATTACACTGTTAAGCTCCTGTCTCTTCCTGCAGGTTATACTCCACTTGCAGACATTTAATTGCTCTTGTGGGGACTTTGTTTCCAGTGGCTACACAAAGACAGAAGTGTCTGCTTAACCGGATAAGTCAAGTAATCGAGTTAAAGATAAGGCTCAGTGCTAGTAAAAGCCACACACTGGTCAGAACAAAGAGCTTGTGTAAGAGACAAAACTGAAAGCATTACCGTTTTTTTTGCACAGTTAGTTACAAACTCCTGAAAGCACAATTTTCATTGTTGATGAAATCTGCACGTTATTTTCTGAATGAATTGATTAATTGCTTAGTGAACTGTTTAAAATGTCAAAAATGTAAATAATAATAATAATCATAATAAAACGCACATGACAAGTTCCCAGAGACCACGTGGCATTTTCACTTGCCTGCTCTGTCAAACCAACTGCCCAAAACTCAAAGGCCAATGACTGCCTGTTTCCTGTTCAGCTGTTTCCTGTTCACCAGTCCAGCTGTTGGCTGTAGCTTCATATTTAGCAGAAAGCCACGAGAAGTGGTATTGATCTTCTCATTTTACCGTCAGCAATGCAAGTAGACTTTCCAAAATTTCTTCAGCAGTGACCACCAACTTTGTGGCATTTTGGCTATTTGAACGGTTATCTAAATTTTTGCTGATTAATTTTCCACTTTGTAAATCCATACATTCACCTCAACTTCAAAGGTTAACTTCCACTGTCTACAAAAAAAGCTTTTTAATGCAGATCTTTATAACCAAATCGATTTAAAATATTGCCACATACACACGATCGACCTACAGTAAAATCTGTTGGCTGCACCCACAACACTTCTGAGCCAGTACTCTGGGTAATGGGCAGTGACAGGAGAATTAACCTAACATACATGATTTTGATGGTGGGGGAAACCAGAGCACCTGAAGGAAACCCACACAAACACAGAAATAACATGCAAACCACGCACAGAAAGGCGCCAGGTGCCAGGAGACATTTCATGGGTAGCGCAAGGAATCAGTAACCATGAGAAAAACATCTGCTTTCAACATTAATTTTAGGAATTTCAACAGAAATGCACAATGCTGAATATTAAATGTTCATGTAACTAGCCTATAAACACACCATAACCTCAATATGGCCAAGAGCTCGTTCTCTGTGCCTGTAAACCAGTGACAAGAAAATGCCACTGTCATACATCCATGCATTCACCATGGCAACAAGTCTCTTTCCATCCCGCGGATCAACATATGGGTGTGTATTGTTTCGGCTCTTGCGTGAGTCTGTCTTGTTTATGAGCGCTGCACCGAATGTGCCGGCATGTAAGGCTGTGCTTTCAGTCTCACTCTGCATGTCCACGTTTCATTGTGAACTGTGTTAACTACACCTCTCTGAAAGCTCACTTTGCACAAAGCTGGAAGAGCAGAATGAGAGCAGCGAGATAAGCACCTCTTTTGAATACCAGTGTATGAAAAGCACAGTTTCCACCACAAAATGAGCAGTCAGTCAGGAGCAGACAATGGTCAGGCGGAGAGAGAGAAAAAAAAAACAGATAGAGGGGAAGACAAAGAGACTGGAGATCACTCATATAAAAAGGTTGACAGAGGGAGTGGAAGAAAAGGGAGAGAGAGACGCCAAGCGCAAATATTATCTGGAGGTGGAGAGAGACAGAGGGAGGCAGGAGAGGAAAGAGCAATTAGCAAGAGATAAAAAGCATGGCAGGGAGGGTAAGACAACCTCCTATTACTCCAATTAATCCAATTTGAAAGAAAAAAAAAAGGAAATAAAGGACTTTGCGCACCAGAAAGGCAGATCCATTTCCCTGACAACAGTAAGCGTTAGAGGGTCATGAGTGGGCAGCCAGAGCAGGCCTCCTGCCAGGCTGAGCAGAAAACAGCATGCTGGCATTTCAGCCGGGCGGAGGGGAGCGCACGCCCTGTCAGTGGGCACATTAACACTAATTCAACATGACTTGTTGATATATTTCCATGGCGGTAATGATGTTAATGGCAGTATTTTAATGCCCGTGTGCATGGATATCAGAGGGAATATTAATGCCACCGGCCGCTGAGGGTGGAGCGCATTAATATGTATCAAGCAGGCCCATGTGCATTCGTGTATGGGTGTGTGTGTGTGTGTGATGTGACTAATACCACTCCAGTCTTATCTGCCACTGAATTAAACAAACCTTTTCGATGAAATAGTCATCAATTATCTGGCTCTTGGTTTGTTAAGTGGAACCTGTAGACAACAGCCTCAGTCTGGGGTATGCGTGGTACCAGCAGTGTGAACGGTCTACTTTGAGGGAGTTTGATCTTTCGTGGACATGAAAGTATTTGCTGTGGCAACCTGCCACCACAAAGTCCTTTACTGACCCAATTAAGGTGTTTCCTTGGCCACAAGTAGGCGGAGTAGTGTCCACTACAGACGAAAGATCTGCGCCACTAATTAACTCAGAAGCTCTGACACGTCTGTGATCTGCCTCACGGTCCTGCTCTTTTGAAAGCTCAGGTCGTAATGGGATTCAACCAAGAATCACGACAAATACCACCTGCTGGAAACTGACATCACTTATGCAGAAACTTGCAGGCCAAATTTGGTTACTTTTACTCACGTTTGGGTTTCTTTTGTCTCAAACACATGCAGAAAAGCAATTTATTTCAGTTTTCAGGCTGCGACTTCATTAGTCTTATCTGCAGCAGTTGTTTCAAGATGGGTAAGATTATGTTCACGTCCAGACACTTGCCATCAAAATACTATTTTCTCCACTAAACATGGTCTGAGTAATCCCTCAAATAATCGGCTCCATTTGTGATCAGATTACTGTGGTATTTCTTCCAATGGCAGTAATTGATTAGACCTGCATGCGATAGCACAGTGGAACAGATTGCTGCCCTCTGTGTAATCTACTGAGTCTTCATCCAGTCCATTTGACAGCTGTGTTGTTTGAAAAATAGCAAGAACTGAGGCTGCTGTGAAATCCCACCCTGTAGGGGCTTTTTAAGCCGTTCACTGCCTTCACAGCTGCACCAGTCTCAGCGATGGGAGTGTGGCTCTCGCTTTTCTCCCCAGCATCAACAATGAGCTATTTAGTGCTGTTGACATTTGGGGCCACATTGTTGTTTTGGCACCCCATTATCGAGTCTCCCCCTTCAGTAAGCACTCACACTGCTGGCACTTATCACGGTCGGCGTTGGGCTGTTACACACAAGCTGTAGCTTCCACCACAAAGTATAGATCTTGTTCATACATTTGAAACTTGCTAAATGTAGATACAGTATGTTAGTATGTCTCTGCATTTAAAAAGTTGTCTTACACTGCCCTGAATTAAACTGTTTCACACTGAAGCAATGCTTCCAAACCTTTCTGGTTTCTTATCCTTTCCAGCCAAACAATGTTTAATCACAGGCCCAACTGACAGGTAAGAGCATGTTGTCGTCTGCTCAGCTTCATTTGAATGGTTTTTAGAGTCCTTCAGAAGTGAAAATGTCCAGCATCTCCAAAAAACACAAAGATAAAAAAAATATTTTGTGTAGCAGAAATATTTTCCTGTTCTTTTCAATCCTGCTTTTCAGATTTATGTAATGACCTCTCGGGGAGTCCTGTGACCCTTAAGTTGGGATTTTGAAGGGAAATTTATGGGTGTTGACATACCGCGCACGCCAAGTTTATTACTGGGATCTGGGAACACACAACTTCTCTATAAAGAATAATAAATTTTGCAGCCTGTGCATACAACCACAGTCAGTTACAAATATAGAGCTGCCCTCCTCAGTGTAGCCTTACAGAATACAACAAATAAAACGTCGATGGACATCACTGCAGGTGCAACATGCCACATAAATGAAATAACCTGCCCCTTTAAATGCATAGTATGTATTTTCTGCCGCCAGAAAACAAAAGATGTAGTCTGATGACATTGTGAAATAGCGTGGGATCCTGGCATATCCATGACAAATCATTGGATGTTTCCCGGAAGACATAGCCACAGGCGACTAAATGAAACCCACTGTTACTCTGAATAGAAGAAAGAAAAGAAGAAAGAAATGTGTAGTCGTTTTTAGACATTTCACGGTGGAAATGTTACTTATTCTATCTTTAGGAGCAAAATACAGCATCACCAAGGCAGACAACACAGAGATGTATACACAACATAAGATCCACAGCAGCTGAAGCCTACGAATACAACTAAAAGTAAAAGACGGCCTGATTAGTTTTTGTACACGTTGTACAGTGCACACACACACACACACACACACACACACACACATACACACACACTCTTTACAAAGCAACACTACACTGCTGTTCTCATCTGGAGAGAGAGTTAGATCCATCTTTTTGAGTTTGTTGTTGCATCAGTCTGTCCTTCACAATTCGCTCTGGGTTCTTTACTCATTCATTCTCAACACAAAACAACCACTTCACTCGACTCCTTTTGTCCCGCTTCGCTCCTCAAAGTTTTCAGACGTAGAGAAGCTGTTGAGTGGGAAAAAAAAAAAAAAATGTTCGACTGAGCACACTTCACCGAAGGTAGAAATTACAATATTGTAGAAGTCATCACTGGATGGTATAGCATAGCATAACCTATCTATAACCCGCTATATAACCCACACAATGACAGCATCCTTAAATTTGTTTCATTGCTGAGCATTTTTTGTACCGTCCACACATGGCCCAGTCAGCGTACGACTGCACGCCTTTCACTCTGGACACTACACTGTATACCACTATAGAACGTCGGCAGAATCGGCGGCGTTATAGAAATGAGGTCAGGCTTGTCCGACTCCTTGCAAACGCGGCTTTAGTGGACATGCAATGCAGCATTTTCACACTCCCCGTCTTGGCTTCTGCATTGCTCCACATCTATAATCTACAGGTGCTCACAGGGCATACAAGCCTATTGCATTACATTTTTCCTTTTTCCACACAAGAGACTATGCACTGGGCACCTGTAAACACATCTTCTCAAATATTTTACACTGTAAAGTCACAAATGCAGCAAACTGCTTATTATAACCATCCTTTAAATGACCCTGTACAATGAAAACCTCTTGACATTTTAATATATACGCATATCATTTTCACACATCACATTGTGATGTTTGTGCAGGACCTCCTCTCTTCTTATTTTGACATTTTCTCCAGTAAGCAGATTAGATAGCTTGCCTGTCATAGTAGAGTTTGCTTGCGCACCTGGACAGGTCGCTCAGGAGGGGGAGGTTGATGTTTGGCAGTTTCCTTTCAGTTGACGGCAAGCGGCAGCAGCAATGCTGGTGATAATTTTATATGTTCCAGTGTTGTACTGAACCATGTGATGTAAGGGTTTCCATTTATTACCCTCTGATTTACTCAGACAGATTTTTTTTTATTATTTCTCTTTATATCTGTACGGTTCTTTCTACTTGACCACCGGACTGGATGTGATAAGCTTGAATTCCAAGCTTTCTGCAATGTGTCTGAACTCATCACCAGCATGCTGAGAATCCATTATCCGAGTTGACAACATCAGGAATAGCATGCCTTGAAACACTGCTTTCACGGCAATACTGGTGCTGTATCTGGTGGTGGAGAAATCTCTGAACACTGAAAAGTAGTCCATGCTCAACAGAAACTCAGAGGAGCCACTCTGCCCTGCTACTGTCCTCATTAAAAATGACACACTGAGATACCATCTCCTCAGTATTAGAAGACGTGTTTGACGAATTAAGAATGTCTTTGGCTCTTTCTTTACTGTTAACAACTGTCAAGTGTAACTCACTGACGTTGTTAATCATTTCTTCTCTCAGCTGAAGTGGAACGCTGAGCTTGAACATCACCCAGATGTGTGATGTGATTTCATTGCCGAATGGCCAATATGGCTGTGCTGTGGTTCTCCTGAAATTGTACAGTTTTTAAATCTGATTCTCCTTCATTTCTTCCCCCAGCAGATCTTTCTGCTCTTTCTCACCTTAATGCATCTGCGATTTGAAATGTAATTCATCAATCATTCCTTGCAAGACCAGTAGTGTGAACACTGGAGTCGAGCAGGTTAATCTGTTCAAAACTTCCTTTTGTGCTTCCTTCAAGTAGCACTCTAGTACGAACTACGAAGATATTGAACCATTTTCATGAACCTCAACACTTGCTCTGTGGCAGTGCTAGCTAGGTCACTGCTCTCACTTTGTCCTCATCCAGTCAGGCCAGTCAGGCCAGCGGCTCTGAGGGTGTCCGGTGCATTTGATCAACAATGATCCTTACAACACCATCGAGACCTCCAATAGTCTGTGTGATGGCCCCCTGAAACACCACCAGTGCTGATGAAATTGAAAATGGCAAGTGTGGGAATCTTCACTCTTAAAGGCACACAGCTTTAAGCTTTCAGCATCAAGTTGTATCTTGATGTATCTATTGTAATTAACATCTAGCACAGAAAAGCAGACTATTTGCATTTGGCATACAGGAAACTATGTCCTCAAAAGTAATGGAGAGTGCTCCTGTTTGATAGCTCGGTTCAAGTATTTTGGATTCATGCAAATACCGATTTGGTGTGTGAAAACAAGCATTATACCGTTAACCCACTCTGTTGACTCAGTCTGCTGCCATGCACTAAAGCCCCTTAACTACTCTGTCAGTGCTACTGGGATCCTCCTGTGACCATGCACAGCGAGTGTAGTAGTGTGGTCAGTCTGTATGTGGTGCAGCCCAGGTAAGCAGCCTAGTCTAACCAGAGATCATTATGTTATATCAAGATCATGCACCCTTTTCACAAAGCCTTGTTTCAGATAAGTGTCTCACATAGTATAGCCAAAATATACTGCGGAGTGATTTCAAAACTAGTGTTGCGCTTTTGCACCTTGTACTCACATGTTAGCTCATCTTATGACCAGACATGGCAACAATGTCATTTGCATAGTGTGTAGCTTGGCTTTGCGCTTCACTAAACTTTCAGTACAATCTGCAGATCACAGACTTTTAGGCACCTTTGAATGCAGGACTTTTACTTTTAACAGTATTTTTACAGTATGGTACCATTACTTTTAAGTCGATGTTCTGTGGACTGACTGCCCATGTATTGTTGTATATTGCCAATATGTCAGCGATCACTTTGGTGAGCACAATATTATAGTAAGCAGCCACAGAAACTGAAATTTTCTTTCAGAACTCTTCAGTTCTGTCAAGTGAGATTTCTTTTCCTTGGTCCTAATCCAGTGGTACTTAATTATGTAACACTATATTCTCTCCGAGCAGTAAAATACAATCATATTCAAAAATCATTGTGACAACTCGGGGTGTACAGCCAGAGGGAGATTACAGGACCTGGGCTCTGAAACAGCGCAGAGCACTCGGCACGGAGCCAGAGCATGTAAGGGTTTGAGCTTGAGGAGGAAGAGGGGCTGTTCAGGCCTTGAGAGGGCTTAGAGACAAGCATGCGGATAAAATTCAGGCAAACGAGACACGCTCACAGGTGGGATATGTAAAATAGACTGGCCTCTACGAGGAAAAACATCAGAAGTGTCTTTACCCACAAGTCCTTTTCATTCCAGGTGTGTGTCAGCCTCCACAACAGAGCCTCAGCTTGACGCACACAATTGCTTTTTGCCAAGTGAAGCAGCAAAATCCCCAGGCCCTGCTGACATGTAATGACAAATGTGTGAACACTGGCTGGGAAACCGGCTGCGATTTCTGAAACATTGTCTGAAATAATGGCGGCAGAGGGAGGGGAGAGCGCAAGAGAGTGCAAATTACAGCAAAGGCAATGGGCTGGAAAAAAGAACAGCCTTGTTGATGACAACACTCTGTGCTTTTGTGACAGAAGCCCTCACTTTAGCATCCATCTCTCAACTTATTCCATAAAACACTTCGTCAGCTCGAAGGGGAAATGGGCCGCTGAATGGCAGAACACCATAACAATTCCGGACTGAGATCTGAGGAGATACGTCTTGTAAGTTTTGTGTTGTAAATGTGTAAAAATGGGCTCTGTTGTTCCCTCCCAACAATCTGATGTGGCACTGGATTGAAATATATGTAAATAATATCTCGAGGTTAAGTGCAAGCTGTTTGCCTTAAATGTGCAGTTTAAGTGAAGCTTCCCTGAACTTCTCAGTGAGTGTTGCCCTTGTGCCACACTTTCTGTACAAAATAAACATGAAAATTAATTCCTGACGAGTTTTAAGTTGCAGCCCGGCCTTTCTCACAAAACTAATGGGCCAAGAGTGAATTATTGATGAGTGTTGATCAAGGAGAGAGCGGAAAATAGGTTACCTATTTGCTCTCACTCAAACACAGTGACATGCTTGAATATTTCATCATAAAGGGCAAATAGGCATGTGATATGGCAATAATATTCCAAGACTTTCCTTCTAATCGCTAATTTGAGAAATAATATGAACCCTGGCGTTGCTATTGACTTGTGTTCTCTTCAATTCACGAGACCTCATTCGACTGCTCCCTGCTCGGCACCAGTCTTATCTCTCTTTCCTTAACTCCTGCATCCCTCGCTCTTTCCTTTTCCCTGTTTGCTGTGGGAAGCGATGGCACAAGAGTGATGCGAGTGACCTTGGCCTGGTTCTCTGGGCTCCAGAGGACGGCCACGTCTCACAGCGATCCGTTCCTCCCCACCAATCCCGATTAGCAGGCGGGCAGCAGGCAACGGACGGGAACAAAGTGTCGCAGTGCAGAGAGGGCTGCCGAGGAGCTGGAGGCTGGATCTCTGGCCCAGAAGATGTGTAAGGAGGGGAGGTGGAGCGCTGCTGGGACAGGGGAACAACAGCCTGTGGGGTGGAGTGTGCGCATGTGAGGGGAGGGTTCTGCAGGAGGAGGATAATGGAGGCATAGTTCAACAGCAGGTCAAGGAAGACAAAGAGTCACAACTGATCTCAGTGGGCAAAGAGATGAGAAGGTGTAAAGGTCTGGAAGGAGGCCACAATCTGGCCTGTGCTGCTGGCTGTTTTACTGCTCTTCAGAGTCATCACTGCACACTGGGGTGACACACAAAAACCACTTGAAACAAACTAGTTCATACTAAATGTTATCTGACCACGTCTAAAGTTGTAAGTGTTTACCTCTTCCAAATAGCCACGTGAAGGAGGGGCAAAAACCTGCAGTCACAGACAGAGATGACAGGCAGGGGCTGGATGCTGTACTCAGCTGTACAGATGCGGAAAAGAAACTGTTTCAGCAATAAACTGCTAGGGCAGACTTTCTCTCTCGTGCAATTTTTTTGCTCACATTAGAGTTTGAATTCTAAAGATACAGAGTTACAGTTGTCCTTAGAGTGAAGTTTATTTGCTAAGAAGAAGAAGATTTTTCTCAAAAAGAGAGGAAACTTTTTGGCCATTTTGAGAGGCGTAAAACAAGCTGTGAACATGGCATTGACAGATCATCGCCTTTTAAGTAGTTTTGGCGAAACTGTTAGCAAACAGTTGGCTATTTGCACATGCAACAGATAAGAAGCTGCATTAGCATTTGTCTTATCTCTGATCACCTGATCAAGTCTGGATTATTGTACAGTGAGCAGATCATTACTGAGGTGAAGCAGAATTGATTGGATCACACTGTCTGGGATTTTCTTTTGAATAATAACCCGCTTGCACTACATTAATATGCACATTACACAGCTATTTATTGACAAAATATCATATTTTATTGGTTTAAACACAGGTTAATTGCTTCTGCTAATAAAAACAGTCTGTTAGCTGGAGCTGCGTCCATAAGAACATACACTGCATAGCCTTCTTACATAGCGTTATAATTCACATGTCCATTAAGCTAAAGTTGAAAATGTTAACTGATGAATGTTGAATGGTGAAGTGAGACAGATGCTTAAAATGACCACAGCATCTGATTGAGGTGTTCTGCTCCTTATTGTCCACGTCTGTTGAAATCTTCTTTTCAATTAGCCAGTCTTTAAGTGCTGCAATTTCGTTTAGTGTTTACTTCATGTCTGTCTTTTTCAGTTTTGTTGATTTATTTGTCTTTTGTTTTTCTGCCCTGTCTTTTGTTTTAAATATCACACTGAAGCCTTGTTTTAACCTTAAAGATTTTCATTGGTGATTGCAGCTAACTGACTGCCTGTTTTGCTCAAGCCCTGAGGCAAACTTTATGCTTTGCCCCCCTCAGCCTTCTCCATGCAACCTTTCATCGCAACACACACACACACACACACACACACTACATATGTAATGTATACACACACACACACCCAGCAGATGGGCTCATGCTATGACAGCCACCTTTCCAGTGTCCTTGACTCCGTCTTCATACTCCCCTCCTCCCCTTCCTGTAATTCTGTCCTCTGCTGTAACTCTTTCCTTCTGATTCAAATCAATTTCAGGGCGCTTCACTCGTGCAACCGCCGACAAACTGGAAGTTTTCCATCTCTCTCCCTGCCTTCTTTCAGCCCTGTCCATTTCGTCCACCCTCCTCCCATCTTCCCCTCCCATTATACACTTCTCTTACATGAAGCCCAGGCAATCGACCCCAGTGATAATCCAGTCTTTCATATTGGCAGATTAATATTGACTCAGAGCCCTGGAGCTGATGCTCAGCCCATCCTCCAGGTGCTGGAGCATGCAGAGTATGAGAGATGGAGCTTAATATACATTCAGCTAGTCCCTCTCAGTCTAGCACAGCTGCATGAGAAACATTGTTAAGAGTGAGGGCGTGATTGTGGTTTGCCAGCATTTCAGCTACACTGCATGCATGTCTTAAAATAAGACGTATTCCCTGGCATACATGAATGCTGATATGCATGCATGTGTGCACAACTGGACATGCTTATCTTTTAAACCCCTAGGCTGCACTGAGGCCAGGAATATACATACCGTGAATGACTAATAAAGGAAAGGCTACGCCACAAGGTTTATTTAAATATTCATCCATTTACTCAGTGCACCAAAGTGTGTGCAGGCGGCTGCGTCTACTTTTCCGGTGGAGTAACCCTGATGAACACTCATTGAGACAGTTTCATGGTGATTAATGAAGATTTGATGAGGGCAAATCAATGGCGTTCATTAAATAGAAATCAGTGAGAGACATTAAATCGAACGCTCCCCAACATGAGATAAAAATAACATGTGAATATGATACAAATGAAGAGTAAATCGAGTCCACGGCAGGGTGACATTTGAATCCACAGCCATGGATTTATTGACAAACTCGCAAATGTAAATGTGGAAAGAAAGAACAAAATGAATAATTGGTGTGTCAAGAATAGTGGTTGGTGAAAACTCATGACAGGCTTTTAGTTGTGTAGGCAATAACCTGCCTTATCCAACAGGCCACACACTCCTCAGTCATGAAGAAAGAACAGTTAGATAAGCCCTCCCTCCTTAGTTACTGCTGCTACGCTTTTCATACTAAAATGGTGCAGTTTACACATGACAACAACGTCAAATTTCCTACTCAAAATTAATGAAATAATGTCATTTTTGAAACTTGTTCCTCCTCAAGTTCTCTGAAGTGCTAAGTGAAACCATTATCTAGTCCCAGCTTCCACCCACTAAAAGAATACTGCTCTGCATACGTGATCCTCCGCTCAACCCTGACCTCCACCCTTTTTGGGACTTGCACTGGAGGTATACATTCAAGCCAGGTTCTTCTCTTTCACATGCACAACCTGTACCTTCTGTGTCGAGACGTGCCAAAATGGTCGTATCTGATGCCACGGGAATGAAAATACGTACATAACATGCTAACTCACTGCTGTAACGATACAAAAACACTGAAGCTATCGGAGATTACAAGTCCAAGGTAAAAAGTACAAGCATCTTCACCAGATGATGATGGATGTTGAAGGCAAGGAAATAAAAGGGTTGTATTGTATTTCACGGAAAAATATCAAAATCATACGTGATTCTAACCTCATCACATACGCCTCTGCACAAGGCCTAACCGAACAATTTGGTGTACAGGAAAGGATCCCATGGAGTGATTGTGTGTGTAGCTTGCTAATGTTATGCTGTGACCTTGGCTTTGCAAATAATTGTCGGTTAACTACTTTTGGGAGTCAGAGATGCTAAATTTAGCAGCTTAGCTTAAAGCAGACAAAATCACAGACGGAAGTTTGCTCTCATGGAACAGCCAAAAAAACCACCAACAACAACAAAAAACCCCCTCAAAATAATAATAATAACAATAATGACAGCACCCTTCAAACTCTGTTAACAAGCTTGTATTACTGTCCATGTTTACCATTTCTGCATGCTGACAAGACAGCATGAAACACCTGTAGAGATAAATTATGGTTGCTAAACTATTGCTGGACTGTTGCCATATATAGGAGGGGTATAGCGAAAAGTCATTTACACTCCTCAAGCCAAAGGCATTTCTGATGTATCAGCAAAGCACATGTTCTCCATTAAGCTGTTATCAAGCAATTAAATACTCGCCATGACTCCAGTTTTTAGGAGCAGCCCAGAATGCTTAATGGATTGCAGTTATTATTATTTATTTTTTTATTTTATACACAAAAAGAAAAAGAGATAAAATTCAAAACGTCACAGCACACATCTGATTAGTAAACAATGCGTGGCACTTGCACCCCTCCACCTCTGCCTGACCCCTCATCACAATCCCGATAAGCAAACACAAGCGAGCGACGGCACAGAGTTGAGTGATCTCACCTGGTGATCACTTTTACACCCTTGTCCTCAGAATTTATCACATCCAACCTGAAGTGCTGAATGACATAAATCTGACAGCAACGGGACCATTAAAACCAACCAGATTTCAGTGTTAACAACCTCCTGGCCATTACACCTCTGCCACTCAGAAATAATAACAGCAATAACAACCTGACAAAGCGAATGAGGAGCTTCTGGCAGTGATGTATGACTGATGTTTGTGTGACTGTGTTATTTTACCACTGAACATACGGTCGAAGTTCAAGTTGGAGCTGTTGGTAGCTTATCCAGTGTGTGGGCGCTACTTGGGAATTTTACAGTGGATAATGCACAGTCGTGTTGACATTATGATTGTACACAGCTGCACGGGGACAGTTTCTGTCCAGGGCTTCAATTTATTATCTGAAATTGTGACACAGATCTGCAGAGATGATTCATAGCTGAAAGAAAAACAGCTTTCTGTTTTGACAGGAGAGACGTGATTGGGAAAGGGGAGACAACGAAAACAAAATGTTCGGCCGTGTTTGAGAAATGGCTGACAAAGGGGGACCAGTCAAACTGACAACCAAAGTGTTCTTATCCTGGCTGACTTTTTGTCTCCGTGCTGATTCACAGCTTTTGACTTTCAGCACAAGTCTGAGTACTGCCGAGTGTCATGAAATTATAAGCTTGTGTCTATGTAGTTCCATCTGTGTTTGGAGTAGTTTTTTTTAAGTATCGAGCATTTCGGTTGATGCCATTTATCATTTCAACTGAGCAATGAGCCATGAGAGTCTGTTTTACTGCAGCTTAAGAACAGCTGAGATTGAATTAGGCATCACATAAAGTGAAGAAATATCCCTTTGAGCGGCAACTAAATAACACATTTGCTACAAACACACTTGCACCATAACGTGGTGATTTTCCGTCCTTGTGTTACTTGTGAAAACGGACAGTTGTAGCCATCAAAAGGTTTGCATTTATATGCTATTTTACATCTCTGTAGCTCATCCAATAAAAACTGAGGGCTTAAACTATCGGATTAATAGAGGCATCTTACAGAAATTAACTGTTTTTATGAAGACAATACAAACCTCATACAAATTATAAGGCCCTTTTTACTATTTGTTATTAAATCCAAATTGTCAGATGCAGCTTCGTGCTCTTAAAATTAAAAACCTTCTGTTTCTACACCACAGACTCCTACTTTTTATTTCTGACCAAAAGCATAACCAGGAGGCTGTTTTATTGGAGTACGGCACTAAAATCGGGACTTTGCATGGCACTGCGTCACTCAGGGATCTTTGTTTCAAGGTCCAGGATCGACAGAGAACATACTTAGTGTAATGATCCATTGGCTGTGTGCGTCTAATGAAGAAATAAATTATATGTGCATGTCTGCTCACTTCATTGGCTTGTTAATGAGCATATTTGTTTGCATGTATGTGGGAGTCCGCATGGTAGCGTGTGTGCTCAATATATAGCATGGGGAGCCTGCAGTGTAGCCAGCCTGAGGAGGAGGGGTTAATGAGCCAATCACAGTCCATCAGGGAAGCTATCAAGTGCCCAGACGAATCCACTGGTCATTCACTCTGTCTAGTTCTTCCTTTTACTCTTTCCCCAAACTCCTTTTCACTCTCTTGCCATACCTCCCTTTCTCTTTCTCGCTCTCGAACAACCTCCCTCCTTTTCCTCTTCTCCCACACTCCCCGCAGTTTAGTGCTAACGAGGATATTAGCCATGGCACTACACGCAGTCCCTTTCTCTGATCCATTTGGCAGTGAAGAGGTGAAAGGAGGATGGGTCTCACTTTTTGCTCTCTTTTCAAACCCTCATGGCTTCTGAGGTGAGCACTAGAGAGGAATACAAAGTGTGTGTATAGACTTCGGTGTGGAAAAGACAAAGGCAGAGGAGAGTGTGTCGCTACTGTAGGAGATCACTTTGGCACCAGTTCACATTCGAGGTCATGTAATTTCATCCATCTGACTGGAGAAAAGTAAAAACCTTTCATCAAAGCCAGCACTCACCAGGCCAAAATACTCAGGCTACTTGTTTGCAAGGAAACCCACTCCACTATCTTGCCATTTGGCATTCTTTGGTGCACCCTAACCCCCGCTGCAATATTTTCTGCTCTGAAACATGAACCTCATCCCAGTTTGGTTTATTTATAAGGTTTGCTTCCACGGGAGGAACTGACCATCTCCATCTGTAGACAGCTATACCTTTCCTCTGTGAGTGCTGGAGTGGTTTAACGAGCACTTCGGGTTCACCTTTGTACTCCCCAAAACACACACACATGCTGTAACACACAATGGGATGCAGTGTGTTAGTGTGGTGAAAACACTGTGGGGAGGTCGCTTTGATAGAGGGGTTTATGTCCCTCCCAGAGGGCCTGGACCAGTGCTCACAGCACAGCCACAGATCAATACTGTGCACATCTGTCAGGGTGAGACTACATTCTCCCAGTCCCATGACATCCCCCCATCCCATACAAATAGACTGCATGAATGTACACAAATGCATTTAAACACAGTCTTGGAGGGGGGCAGATGAGAAAAAGGAAATGTGAGAAGGAGTTCAAGGCCTGAGAAAAGGTTAGCACAAAGTGTTACGTTTTAGCCCAAGGAACAAAAGTCTGTGAGTGTGTGTGCCCTCGAAGGCACAATTTCACATCCGAACAGAAACTTATAGGCTGTTTTCTCTTTTGGAGACTCTGTTGTAAGGCTTCAAGTGACACTTTGACTTTTGCCTCCAGGGTATGTGCAACTTGACTACAATTTTAGGGCTTTGGTGGCGCAAAAGAGACAAAGACTGACCTAAATAGATGGTTGTGTGGATTGCTCTTTTCGGACACAATGAACTGCCACAGCTGAAGTACCTGAGGACATGCAGGAAAGAAATTCATCAAAAAGCAATCATCAGCACTAGGTGGTGACTGATCTAGCGTGGCATCCATTCATTATGTAAATCTCACAACCTAGCTTTCTTTATCATCAAAGACCCTCATTCTGAAAAATTAGCCACTCTCCATCTGTGGAAAAACAACAGAACACTAAAAGTGGACTGTTGCTATGGAAACTATGTGGGAGAAACCATTTTAGGGAGAGCGGGCGGCAGCGGTGTGTGTATGTGTGTATGCGTGCGTATGCGTGTGTGTGTGTGTGTCCCATCAGGCAGGTGCATGTGGAGAACATTGTTAGCAATCAACAGGTGTACTGGCAACAGCAATATCTGGGCCCCAAATGGAATGGTAAATTAGATTTAGGATGCCGTGACATCGGACAGTGGATTAGTCTGGCAATATGATGCCGTCTGTGTGAACCAAGATTGAGTATTAAAGTGAAGGTGCTGTACTCATTGTCACTGCTGCAGATGGACCTCATTATTAGGAGATTAGTCCGCGACTGCATAAAAAATAATCCGATTCACTGATGTCTATCAACATTGCAGAGCTGCAAGGAAGGCACGAGCTCGCACAGCCATTTGAAGCAAATGTGGATTCCTATTGAGAATGGATGAAAAAACTAAAATAATACAGCTGGGTATGAATATTGCAGGATATGAAAAACACCCCCCCCCCTCCCAACTCACAGCATCACACTTACTTTTAGCCAACTGCAACTAACATGGACTTGATAAAAGATTCAAAGGAGAGAGAGATAGAGACTACCTTCAAGGGCACATCAAACCCTGAACGATCATTTACATTCATGAATCAATAATCCTTGTCGGATGAAAGGGGGAGATAAAGGGTTGTCTCATCTTTGGTGTCATTTCTGCGTTGAGGGGCCTAATTTTCATTACTTGGGATGAAACGCACCAAAGCACAGGATACCTCCATCCGTCCAAACATCGGTCATCTCTGATGGCGCCTTGCCTTTTCATTTTAGAATTTATGAGGAGTTTTTATCCCCCCCCTCCCTCCCCCTCCCTTAGCCATAACTTACCAAGGTTTGACAGCAAACAATGTTCTTCATGCTGGCATCTGGGATGTCTGTGTGTGGAATACAAAACGTGATCTGTAGCGTCAGCCCATGTGTTCACAATCAGATAGGAAAGTGTTTAACACATTGACATCGTATGGGAAGATCAAAGTCTGGCCAAGCAGTTTGTCTTCCTCTGTACCTTTGGATCACTCAGTCTGTGGTTAGAGCCGGCTTCATCCAGGATTTGTTCTCAGGCCGTGAGGGATTATCAGCACGGGGAGTTTCTCAGTAGTGTTATGCTGCTTCTGTTGACTGACAAGGATACACACACAAGCATGCACATAAATACCAAGTGTCAGAAATGCATTGGAATATCAGCTTCAGAAAGCCAAAGGAGTTATATTCTGGGAGTCCAGGGTTGTAGGATAGAAGTTACATTCATTTCCTACAAAATATTAGCTGGCCGTTGATTGGTTGGAGAAACAGTCAGTCAAACAATCAGAATGTATTAAACCTAACTTAAGAAGGTCAACAGCTCTTATACTGACATTTTTTTGAATGTTTTTTTTGAATGATGTGAAAATGTTAAGGTCCTAACAATGGCTACCACAGCTTTCTTAAGTGAAAATTATGTTCATTTAGAAATGTTAAATATGTGGTGAAGGCACAGCTCACCCCCAAATCAAAAATACACATTTCCTCTTACCTGTAGTGCTATTTATCCATCTCAATATTGACGTATTAGTTGTAGATGTTTGAGGATACAGAAACGTCTACCTTCCCTCCAGTGTAACGGAATGGGATTGCACTTCGCTTATTAACTTCTTCTCACAGTGATGTCAGTGGATTAAGTTGATAAGGGTGCCCGGAGGGCCAAAACTGCAGCTAAATGTTGGGTCATGAACTAAAAGCATATTGTTCATACTGTGAATGTTGTCTTGATTTACATATACATCTTGCTGCACTTTGCTACTTTTGGCACTGGTTAGATGCTAAACTGCATTTCCTTGTCTCAGTACTCTGTGCAATGACAGTAAAGCCAAATCAAATCTAATATTTAAAACTCTGCCATTGTTACATTAATCTGGAGACTCGTATGCAGGTATGTTGGGAAACACTGAAATTAAAATTTACAGAAATCTTTCAAATGCTAATTTAAAGTGCAGAAACATACTTCTGGGACAAGTGTGTTCTCCCACTTTGCTACTCTCTATTTGTATACACGTGCAGCACAGCAGGTCAAACTCTGCAGCAAACCTCCAGATATCTGTCTCAATCCACCACCGTGTAATAAATCACTCTGTTGTGAAATGATTTGCTAAAACATCCAGATTTCATTGTAATATTCTTCCTGATTCATGTGCCATAAACCAGCACCATGAGCCTAATCTACCAGCCACCTGTGAGTCTGGTGGGTTGTGACAGGATAAGAGGGAGGGGGAAAGCAATATGTGTGGTGCACTTCAGATGATTGGGTGAGGAAGGCAATGAAGTGGATGTGTGCTCGTGTGTTTTGTGTGTATGTATGTAAGGGCAACAGATGAATGACAGATAGTGCTCTGTCACCTGTTCAGGCCCCACAACAATGTCATCATAAGCCAGCGCCTGAGCACCTGTCACACGCGATAGATGGAAGGCAGCCAAGCGGAAATACCTGTGTGTATACCTGAGAAGTGAACATTGCGGTCCTTTCAGCTCCTGATAAGTGTGGGAGTTAACAGCTCACTCCCAGCTTTTGCTGCTGCAGCTGGAGCCTCTTTCCTTCTCAGCCACCTCCACAGGGGGAAATACAGACATGCAGCGAGTTAACAAGGGGTGAGGAAGTACTCTGATCCTTTCCTTGGGTAAAAGTAGACACATCCCATTACAAGAAACACCTTGCAATGAGTTTTTTCTTTTTTTTCTTGCAATAAATTTTACACAAGCATTTGTCTGTAATTTCAATCCTTCATTGGAAGGATGTTTTGTAAAATTTGGATCAGGTCTGAACTCCGAATATGTCCCAGCCAGCACAGTGTTCAAGGTGATCTTATGAAGGATATTACGGTTTTGGGTCTCACTATAGAGCTCTTTGCTGGATAGCTTGGTGATCCAGAACACAAGGTAAACATTTCTCAGGGATCTGCTGTGGAAGGACTCCACTATAGAGCTCTTTGGATAGCTTGATGATCCAGAACACAAGGTAAACATTTCTCAGGGATCTGCTGTGGAAGGACTCCAGCTTTTTTCATATAAGCCTTGACAACTCTCCAACTTTCAGATCCATATAGAAAATAACAGATTTCACGTTTCTGACTGCAGGAAAGAACCTTGAAACAACTTTTAGAAGGTGAAAAGTGTTTTAAAACATGTTTTAATATAACAATCAAATATGAGTAAATCACAGTCTTGACAGATGCTCTTACAAATCTGTTCCTTGTGATTTAATAAAATTGTATTATATAATAAAAAGTCTGTTCACATTTAAGTCACAAGCCATTCTGAATTAGATTTTATTGCATTTCTATTTTTTGTGCAGACTCTATACTATCAAATATAATTTGATGATAACTGCTTCCTCAGCTGCAATGATGTCCTAAATATAAAAGTCTAGATGTGGCTTCATCCCCTCCTGTGGGTTTCAGGTGAGTGACACCATGAGGAGCATGGGATGATGGGTACAATGACATAAATACACTCTAAACTTCCACTTCCACTTAAAACTTGATTTTAATACTGTAAAATAACGATAATAATGTGGAAGCACATTGCCTCTTCTGTTCAACTACCCCTGACCATGTGCAAACACAAGCACTGATAATATCACTTACGTTTATTTGTGGAGCCCTTAATTATAGATGCAGGCTTCTGACTTCACAAAAAAAACCCACAAAAAATGAATAAAAGTAGTAGGGAGAACAGATAAACACAAATACCTATTTTTTTGCTGTGACTAATAAGAAGGCAGAAGAGGACTGAATTAAAGCAAAGGGACCATACAGCAGCACCATATGGTGTCTGAAAACTTCTTCACATTTTAGTCAAGACAGCATCAATTTTTTTTGCAATAATAAAACATTTGTCCTGCCGTATGGCTCTACTCGTGTGTTACTCCAGCACAAGTTTGCACACGATTTCCTCTGAGCTCACAATCCCCCTGGCAGAGATCCACAGCAGTTAAATGGATATGAACTCTTGTTGAATAGACAAACATGCTGAATTCACATAAATCTAAATCCTAATACACGAGGAGGTTGAGGGACTTAAACTGCTAGGAAGCAGGCAGTGGTGGAAGTAAAAAGGATGCAGTGCTGAGCTCTGGAGTATGTAGGAAAAGAAGAATCAAATCTGTTTATGTGGACTGCCTGCTTTTTCACTGGGGTTGTAGTTATATAAGACTGGAAGGTGCATGGAGCATGCAAGTTTAAAGCAACCTCTATGCTGGCAGGCTCCGTGGATGACTGCACTAAATATCTGGTGCATTTCAGGCAAGAAGTGGCAATTTCATGCTAATGTGACTTTAGTGATAACTATGACTTGACCTTTAGCCTTCACACCATTATTGTGTTTGTTACCACCCTCACTCTCATGAGGATATCTAAAAGTCCATTTGCCTTAAACCATTGCTTCACAGCTTTCCTTACACCAATAGTTTCCCTTAAAGTGATACAAAAATGTAATCTTCCCTTGTGAGATTGTTTTATTTGAATAGTTTTTAGAAGCCTCAACCTTCAAAACTATTCATTTATCGTTATTAAAGCAAAGTTTAAATTACAGAAAATTATTTATTTTATTTTATTTTATGATTTATTTTGTGACCCTCTAGAGGTGGGGTTCACCATCTTTTTCAACCTGTTTTGACAGTTGCGATCCTTTGTTGCAGAGGGTATCTGTCGCTGAGCTGTGCACATCTTAACCAACCACTTTAGACTGAAGATTTTTCATTCTGGGACAGCTTCATTTGAATGATAAGCAAGCTGCAACAGGTAAAACTAATCTGTGGAGCCTTCTTTCCCTTTCTGGTGCTCTTGTGAACTCTTGGACTATCCTTAGAGGGCCTCAGACCACAGGCTGTGAGCCATAGCTTTAATGGGCCTCAAAGTTGGGTGTATGGGTCCTGCCGGAAAGACTTAAAACACTTGGCCATTACACTTAGGTAGTCCCCTTAGGAGCTTGTAGCCCCTAGTCAATAACAGTGTGCCAGGTGTGGTCTGACTATAGGCTAAAATCAGTGGCTGCTTCTCTGTCCTGCATGTAAGGAACTGCAGTGGTTTAACCCAATTAAACTAATTCTGTAAAAGTGAAAAATAATTTGTACATCTGCCCCATGATTTGGATCTAATCCAAAATTTAATAGATTTTTTTTTATTTTTTATTTTATTTTATTTTTTTTGCAGGCCCATGCTTTGCTATTCCACCAAGTTTCATAAAAATCAGGCTGGTAGTTTTGATGTAATCCTGCTGACAAAAAGACAAACCAGAGCAAAAATATGAACTCCATGATGGAGGGAAATAATTGGAAGTTAAGTGTGAGTTTACCCACCCTAAGAGGTACAACAAAGCTAACAGGTGACACAAGATAAAGGGCCGATCAATGACGCATCTGCACCATCAGGAAATAAAGGTCTAATAAGTCACAGTCAGTGAAAACAGAAGTGCTGGTGAGCCATGATAAGCATCGTCACAACACTAGCAAATGTTCCTCAGGTGGTTTTGAAGTTTAGGGACCTGACTGCAATGAGACATTATCATCATCTGTTTTCATAGAGGTTACAATTTCCAGGAAGGTCCCGTCTGTGGATTTAAACTTGCTCTCTGCCTTGTACTCGGCTTATCTTTCTACGAGATATGGTCATACAAAGTCAAATACTTTCACTACACAAAAGAAAAAATGACAGAAATCAGAGAGAGAGAGAAAAGAGTTTAACAGCCTTAGCAGGGAAACGCTGCTGATTTAAGGCAAGGGAAAGACAGGTAGATAAAAACAGCCAAATGAGGAGATGGTGTGTTTCACACCAGCCTCAGCAGATTAATATTGATAACACACTATTCTGGAAAATAACCTTTCATTACATCTTTCATAAACACAAGCATTTTACCTCAGTGCAATTTCCAAACTCTTGTACGGGAAACTGTTAACAGGCAGATAACTGGTAATATGATGACCTATGCAGTAACCTTCAATAAAATCCATGATTCATATAACACTGTAGTGTGCTAACCACACCTGTTCACATATGGGTGTGATATTTGTTCAGAGGAGTGCAATTTTGAGTCATTTTCTCTTCCGTATTGACTTTGTAGGTTGGATTTCGTTGTATTGTACTAGTCCCATTTATGAAAGCCATCTGTGAAGCCCTAAACAGATGGAGACCTTTACAAAGAAACACACACACGTACTTCTGCACATGAGGGGTTGCTCCCCGAGTCATCCAACTTTAAACCAGCCCAGCCAACAAAAGCATGCCCTTGAACAAGTGAGACATGGTCCTTATTTTCCAAAAATGTCCTCACTTTGAAGGTCTTAAATTATTCACTGTCACACGCATATTAAAAGTTCTATTTGAATATATCAGTACATTCAAGTATATAGAGGTTAAATATTTAAAGAGGTTATGCATATATGTGCACACACACCTTAGCAAAAACATTGTAATGGCCTTTCCAGGAGGATTATGTTAACCTTAAACAGAACCTCTTCATGATTACACCAGTCTGAACCTGAAACTAAGTCTTAAACCTAAAATTCAACAAATAATCTTATCTTAACAATAGATAGGTCATTTTGTAGTGCCTTCCAAAGCTATTTTTATGCCTATTAAGAGAAGTATACAATTCAAAGATCATCTACTATATGGTTTTCTGATTTACTACCTCTAAGATTTAGTTTGGACAACTAAAAATGGTTCTGTTAAATCTGCTCTGGTCAATAGTGGGTGAAATTACCCTGTAGGGTGTGAAAATGGTCTTCTGTAGTGACAAATAAACAGAAATTAATCACCATCTTCATGCTCCTCTGCTCATTGGAGCGATTTGGCATCTTTCAGCTCATTGTTGTCCTTTTCTGGTCCTCAGCTTTGCTCGTCTGGCTCAGCATCACCACATTAAGTTGGTGACTAACTGGTGAAAATAGTGAAGCATTTATCGGCTAAAGAGCCAGATATTTCTCACAGGAGCTGGTGGAGACCAAAATAGAGCTACAGCAGAAGGAGAGCGACTGACTTGAAATTCATCAGTTGGTTAGAAACAACTCATTATAAACACTAATGTTGCTCCGTGTCCACCTGACTTGTATACATCGAAGTGTTTGCTAACATCATCACTATATCAATTTAAAAACATAGACTATATAACAAAATTTGGTGTGCTGCCTCCAAGTGGCCAAATCAAGTAAGTATATTGGTGTAGATTTAAATGTAGGGAAAAATCACAGGTAAAAGAAGCCGGTGTCAAGACTAAGAGGTTTGAAATTATTAATACAACCACAACAACATGACACAATGATGCTTGTAAAGTAAAGAAACATTAAGCATTTAAACAAAAAAAATGATGCTGGTTTTCTGGTAGTTAACCATAAAGCTTTGGGTTCCTGCATTGGAATCGACTCTCCTTAACGTGACTGTGAGAGCAGATTTCTTGTCCTTATGAAGCAGTTAATAAAGAGTCCTCAGTAGATGGACTCCCTTGTGTCCCCAGGCCTGGGGACCCAGCAGACGCCGAGCCTCTCTGTGAAGTCAGCACTTTAGTGTCAGATCAAATAACTGGATTCCCATTTGTCAGCAGAATACACGTGTACCCCCTCACTCAGCAGATCCCGGGAAGGGGGGGGGTTCAGGAGGGGCTTTTTTAATTCTTCTAACAACTAATGATTTGCCAAACAGGGAGATAGTGTCACTATAAGTTTTTTTTTTCCATTGTAATACATCATTCCCTGCTAAAGAACATGCTACTCAAGCATAGTTTTACAAATGGTTTGGAAACACTTTCAAAGTAGAGCCCTGCGGTGCTGTCACTGACACTGGTCTAGTTGTAGTTGCAAGTAGATGCTGGTAGGGCCAGCAGTTGCGATAGATCATTATTTTCCTTTCCCTGTAGGGAGGGAGAAAATCCAATATTGAAAATCTGAAAATTTAAATGACTCAGTGATCCCTTAAGGCTAAAGGGGGAAATGTTGTCTAGAAACCGTGAAAAAGACAAAGACAAGCGCATGACATGTGGGAAAACCGCACCGGATTGCTGCACATCATCCATACTGAGGGTATGAGCTCGATTAAAGAGTTCACACTGTTCACAATAACCTGTTCTCCTTAAAAACCTGGGTTTACATGATTTAGTTGCTTGATGTCATTTCCACACCTTCCTGAAGCCAGGCTGCAGTGGCTATCAAACAGCTAAATGCGTATCTCCATCGGCACCTCAGCACTCAGCAGCTAATGGCAGGTAGAACACTGGACCAAAGGTTCAGTCAACTTAAACTCTGACTCGGTGCGTCACAGTGTGACCGATGACCTCACAGAGAGGGATGTGAGTGGGAGATAAAGATAGACAGAGAAATACAGGCTTTATGCTTGTTTGATTCCCTGCAGGGCCTATGAATTTTACTCGGATCCTTTAAAAACAGTGATTAAAAAGTGATACTGATGATATTGTTACGGAGCTGTCAGGTTTGCCCATTCATCTGAGGCTAAATAATTTGGAAATTTTACCAGTCCATTAAAAAGAGTAACAATTTCTCGTTATTCTATCATTTTACCCTCTCCTCAGTTTGTAATTCTGTCTGGACTAACACTTATCTAAACTGCGACTTATCTTCAGGCAGCAGAAACACGCAATAAAATATAATTAATCTGCAAAACCAAGATACGGACATTACTTCTGTTCCATAAAATGGCTTATTAAATGTTTACCAAGTCACATGCGAGTAGCTCAGTTCATCCACAGCTCACTCAATAAAAACTTTCTTATTTTTACTCCTGATAATCTTGCTCATAAATACACTGTCAGATATGGTTTTGATTTCCTCAGATATACAACCACTGTTGAAGACCCTAAGATGGAAATTTTGACGAGTTATAGAGATTTTAATCAACCAATTTTTCATCAGTTCCTTAAGCCATCATTTCACACGTTTCCAGAGTGGAATACACTGTATAGAGAAAAATATTGGAGCATCTGACCAATACACCAACAGGGTCTTTAATGATATTGCAACTACACATACATCTTTGCAGCTATGACAGCTTCCACTCTTCTGTGAAGGCTTTTGGAGTGTTTCTGTGTGTTGGATGGGGTTGAGGTCAGGACTCTGTGTGGGCCAGTCAAGTTCTTCCACACCAAACTCAACCATGTCTTTATGGAGCTTTGCTTTGTGCACTGGGGCACAGTCATGCTGGAATAGAAAAGGGCCTTCAACAAACTGTTGTCACAAAGTTGGAAGCTTAGCATTGTCCAAAATGTCTTGGTATGCTGAAGCATTAAGATTAGCAGAAGTAAAGGGTCTAAAGAAACTCCTGAAAAACAGCCCCATAACAAGGTGTATCTGGATACTTTTGTCTATATCGTGTTTCTCAACAACAACTTCCTGCACATTCAATACAACTCAGCCTAAGTACCTTTGAGACAGACAAAGAGCCACTTTAAACTGATGAAAGTTGAGTCAAACTTGACATCGTGGAGCCGTGTGAACAAAGCCTTTAATTTACCAAACAGCCTTTCCTCCAGTGGCACCCCCAAGCCAAAATCTAGATTTTTTTTTGACCCACTAGTGGTAACGATCAAAATCCATTTTTCATCCACATAACAATTCTGTTTTCCATAGTCTGTAATGAGCATTGCAGCCTCATGGAATCATCAACAAGGTTAGTGGCTGTTGAGCTTTGTTTTTCCCAACATTTTAATTTGCTTCGATTGCTACATTTTATCGACCACATACTTGTGTTTATCTTCACCTGCACATGTTTGTGTGCTCTGCTGCCATATATGGCAGAGCAGACTAGTGCAGGTGATTCATGTGATACGTTTTGGCACAGATCTTGCATTAAAATCTCTTGTTACCTTTTTTTTTTCTCCATCATTTCTCCTGCTCATCTTTTGAGTTTAGTCTAGATATGAAAATAAAACAAACCAAGCATGTTCTCAACAGACTTGAATCCCAGCAGAATTTGTAGTGTAGAACGACTGCTGCAGGGTTCAAACACTACACTGTGTTATTAGCATTACGTATGATCATTTTTCATGTGCACCAAGAAAAAAAAACTTCAACTTTAGTGATGGGGATAAGAAGAGACACTTTATTTGTTGCCTTATGGCAACAGTGCATGAATATTGACTATGTAACCAAATTCTGTTCTACTCTAATATTGCTTTTGCTCATAAATATTTTACTTGATATATTTCTGAGCAGAGTTATCATTTATTAAAAAAAAAGAGTAGCTCTCTAAAGTATGCTGCCATACCATAGAACTCATATCTATACTTCTTATCTCTACTTGAAATAAATAAGACCTTAAAGAAATGGGCACGCAAATTACTATAAAATTCACATTTGAAGACTTTTAAATTGCAAGTGACAGAAAAACTTTAATTTCTCCAAAGCTTAGAAGCTTGGAAAATGCACCATTACAGTGCATGAATGGACTGCATTTCAGAGGAAATGGTTTCAAGCTTAAAAAAAAAAAAAAGTGAAATATTCTAGGAATGTTTTGATGAAAAATGCATCCTAACCAAGGCAGGTTTGTGTTGATGACAGAAGAAAAATGAGAAGTAAAATTCTTAATGTGAATGTGGATGTTTTTTCCAACATAAATCTCATAAACCCAGAAATAAATCTGCTTTTGTTACATGCTAATGTCCGAGAGGCACAGGGAGGCCTGGAGAACACGAAGCCCATTCGTTTTAGATGATGTCTGTGAAATGAGGATGGACACCACTGGATGTCCAACTCTGCAGGTAAAACTTGCATTAAAAGATGATCCATCAGATTCCGCTGTGTGTGAGACAAATGCTGTGTTTGACAGATATCATGAGCAGCCTCACAACAAACTGGCAGTGCTGTGATGTTGGCCGCGTCACTCGGCAGCCATTCTGCGACCTGAGAATTTGGACTAAAAGGCAAAATCCTGAGAAATCCTGAGGTTGGATGACAAATGACTTCTGTGTCGTCAACAGGATTTGGTGCTTCCTCAGCACAAGTTTCTCAAACAGATGGGGAAGTCATGTTTTCATCCAGCAGCAGGGCTTCCTTCTGTCTCAGTCTTGTTTTTTCACTGGTTTTCTTTCCATTGGGATTACTTAGTGCCACTATGCCTACAAGAAATTGTTTGTTAAAGGAATATTTGGCCATTTTGGGGATTGCACTCGTTTGCTGTCTTGCAGAGAGTTAGATAAGGAGGTTGCTGCACTCCCATGACTCTTCACTAAGTAAGTGGCCAGAGCCAGCAGGTGGTTGGATTAGGTCAGCCTAAAGACCGAAGTGCTAAAGTGCTACTGTCCAAAAGTAATAAAATCTCCCTGTATGTTTAATCCTTACACAAACAGAATTGTCAAAACAGTTTCTGGTTTTACCCTAAGATTCATTCTGTAATTATTTCTTGCAGTGACGTTTGGGGCTTCAGAGATGCTATTAGGCAGATTTTTATACCGTCTGACTGAGCCAGACTAACCGTTTTCCCCTGCTGCAGTATTTATGTTAAGCTAAACTAACCACATGCTCGCTGGTGTCATATTTAAGACCTTGGAAGTCTACAGTTACTGCAAAAGTAGATGGAAATGAATGGTCCAGCAAATATTTAAAATGAGGATTACGCAGACTTAACTCAAAATTATGTCCGTAATTGATGTAAATGTATTATTAATTCAACATAATCCGCTTGCTCACAATGTATCCATGATGATACATGAGATATTGGTTCACTTAAACATGTCAAACAGGATTTCCTGCAGGGTCAGGCCTCTACAGGGTCCGGCCGATATCTCACTGTATGTGTGAGAACGGTCTTAACACCTGGATCCATGTTTTGTAGTCATGTCCAAAAGGTCACAACCTGCGGTTAGAAATAAACTTGCTGTTGGTCAAGACAGCCCAAGTCGATATGTGTTAGATGACCTGCAATTGCCTAAGGGCCTCCTTGTGCCTTGAGTGCACTGGATATCTATATTACAGTATATGGAGTAAAAAGCCCCCCCATTTATTTGATTTTACTTTGTCTAAGTTTTTCATGTTGATATTCTCATACAAAACTGACAATAGAATATAATAAGTCAGAGCACCCTTTGGAGTTATTTTCTGCTTGTGTTCCATTCATTCTACTTTTGCAATGAATAATGCAGAAGTAGAAGTATACGCACTTGGTTGCTGCTGAAGAACACAGAATTAGCAACATGTTTGTTATCACAGATATTCTTCAGTAATTATATTAAGTCCTGATTTTGGCATTTAAATCTGCTATCTGCCTTGTCACTAGCACATCTCAGGTTGGATTCCGACAGATTTAAAAACACAACTTGGTCCCATTCTGCACACTCTGTTAAAACAGGTGATTCAAGGCTTTTTTATGAGCACCCAGTGCAAATTATGCTCATGCATGATCGCCTCAGCACTCTGTATTCCAGATCCACACCGGTTAAGCCAAATGAGTCAAAATGAATTCCATGATGAAATATAAATGTTCATTAACCAGTTATGAATCATGCAGTAATGGCAGTGGGGTAAGAACTGCATGCTGCCATGTCCCAGCTCAGTCTTCCACCCTCACTACTTTGTCTGCGAGTCTCCAGGGATACCAGAGAACTCATCTATCTGTAAGGAGCGAGAACAAGGTTTTTGATTTTATTTTTGGCGTGTATAAATTATTCAGAGTGCATCCCCCTGCATTTATCTCCGATGGAGGCTGGCTGTTCAGTCGTTGTCGAACTCTCTCCACCTAACTCTTACTCCATCTGTCTTTCTCCCGCTCAGTCGTTCCATCTCACAAACCCTAACTCCTCCTTTCAAACACACACGCACACACAGACACACAGCAGATAAGATCTGTCTTTACCTCATCTCAGAGGGGCCTTGGCAGGCACTCTCAGGAATATTGATTATGACACCCATGTGTGGCAGGCCTAGTCTGCAGCGGTGACACACAGCAGATAGAGCAGGAACAGCTAGACTGGGATTTTGGCTGCATGTTGTGAGGTCTGAGTGAGCTCGGGGCCCACAAGGCACAGCAGGAAAAGCCTTTACATGGAGGTACCACCATACTGTGGGACTCTCAGGGGCTTGGATTAGTCGTGGAGACTGTGAATGGTGTCACTGCATTATTAATCTAGAAGGAGGCTGAGGCTTACTTTCTGTCTTGTCCTACCCCACAGGCTAGACAAACCATTCTTGGCTCCCTCAGACCAGCTGGAATAAAACCTGTCAGAGAAAGAACAAGACTCCGCCTCACTGCGCTAAATGCTGCTGAGGTACTTTTGAGCAACAAATTTGGCGCCGATTTGTCCAAATAAAGCTGCTCAGAATCCGACAGTGGAACACAGTTGTAGCGCTGGGCAGGTCCCAGGTGGGAATCTCGTGTACGTGAAGTAGAGCAGAGCTAAAAAAGAACCAAGTATGCAAAAGAATATGTGTGCTCAGCAAAAGAAGAAATCCCTTGATGAAAAAAGGCTCAACTAAGTTCGTCCCGTGACAACCTCAAGACACAGTTCTGCACATTACTGCTTTGCATCTCATTGTTCAAGTTGAACTTTCGCATACAACATACCTGCTTACTGTCACCAGTGGGGTAGTGCAGGGTACAAGGCCTGTTTATTTTTCTGTCTGCACTGCATCATCCTGCTTAACAAGTACGTTTTTTTGAAGGAAAATTTTTAATGCAGGACATTTGCTTGCAACACTGCAGTACTGACACGTGTACTTAAGTAAAGTATTTCAGTACCTGTTCTACCGGTGACACTCTGTTCTATAAAGTGGGAAAGTGAAGTGAACCTAAAGCACATTGTCCTGTTTTTGAAGAAGCATGACACAAGCAGAAAGCTGCACACAGTTATGGGAAATTTAGCTCCTTAAACCTCACCTGCAGGTGGGTTAGTCTTCATTAACTCATGCTGTGCAGCCAAAGTTTGTGTATATGATGCATGAAGCAGCTGCAATGTTTGGCTCTTTGTTTTGAGGATTTCACGCGATGTGAGACGATGATACTGTCAGTGTGGAATAACATGGATTTCCAAATTTAAAGCTACTAAAAGGTAAAAAGGGAAAACTGCGTGTTAAGGGGTAGTTAAAGTGTCCAAGTAACAAAAACAAAACTTGTTCTGACTCACCACTGGTGGAATCGAACCTGCCACGGAGCTTGGTGTCAGCTGTTTTCTTAGTAGTAGAAAGTAGTTTCGATGAAAACAGTGAAGTGTATGTGGATTATCCAGGGACATTTCTGTATTGTTATCCTAAGCCTCTCACAGTTTTGCTCCATTCACAAAACTCTCCACTAGCACCACAAAATCTCCCATTTCAGTTTAATGAACACCACCTGTTCAGGAGTCATTAGCATAATCAACGCCCCCAAACTGCTATATAAGGCTGCCTGCTCTGCTCCCCCTGTGGGCAGGTTTTATTCACAAAAAAGCTCTGCCAAGAGTCAAGAAAAGAACTTAACACAGTGGAACTTGAAGTGCTGTTATCGCAAATCAGCATATGAGAAAAAGGGCTTAACACATTTAGCGCTGTCAGTCCTAATATGGAGACTAAGAGAAGAGAATATTGTGAGAGCTGTCAGCACTTGTCACCACAGAGCTGCGCGATGACAGAAGTAAAGAACCAATTGTTTGACATCAAGTCAAAGTAAAGCAAAATGGTCTGTAACCGAGATGGGAGATGACAGTCCTCAGTATCTCTGAACGGAGACCCTGAGGCAGTTACTGGAGTGTAAGAATTTTCCTAGCTAGTATAGTAAGTGTTGCAATGACGAAACACAACCTCGTTAAGTTTTCTTTTTATCTTAGCTGCTCTAAATCGAGTAAAATTTAATTGATTAAATTAATAGATTAATTCAAAATAAAAATAACTGGTGAAGTGTACAAGCCCTCTCACATCACTTGTGGGTGCAACAGATATATGAGCAGTCATTGCATGAGGCTCTGTGCTTCTGGAAGGATACACTGGCACTGAATTTTTCACTGCTGTGAGCACTGCAGTCAAAACTGCATTCGCCTCATTGTGTCCCGGTGGTGAAGAAAACAAAAAACAGGACAAAGACCCCATGTGTAGGTCAAGACAGTCAAGACAATCAAGACAAGACAGTTATCCTGTGATATTTTTCAGCTATCCTATGATATTTTTTCATACAGAGCAAATCCAGACTCAAGTCACAGACACATAACATTCCCATATGTGCAAGCAGTTGGTAACAGTAGCAAGGAAAAATATGTCTCGACAGCACCGGAGGTAAGAGTAAAACTGTGATTTTCTTATTTGTGTGAACTGTCCCTTTGAAGAGCTTAGCTAAAAAGGTGTTTGCAGATTGCAGTTTGTTACACTCACACTCATTACTGAACCTCCGCTGTGTGCCCCTTTGGCTGGCTGACATTAGAATTATGTCATATTGCATGGAAACTGGCGGCGTTGGAGTCAGCCTCTCAGTGAGTAACCTGTGATTAGCCGCTGAGCTTGTTTGCTTTGGGGTATTGCATATGTTATGGATGTTAAGTAAATTGGCAAACATCTGGGATGATATGAATAACCTGAATTTTCCACTAAACTTGGGAAATGAAATAACCCCCACTGTGTGGCTGATGAACAGCGTGCTCAGGCATCCTAATAAATACTTGCTCATAATTTCAACTTGCTGTCATGCTGAGAGAGGGCGACAGGGGCGGCAGGCGAGGTCTCACCGCTTTGAATGGGGCCATGAGAATAAAAACACCATGAACACAAAATGTGAGTGTCGGGTTAATTTGCTGTCTATGGCTTCAGTTCAGAGCGCAAATGGAAGCTGCAGTCAATAAAGTAATATTATTCAATGGTTAATTAACTGATAGAACTTCTTCTCTTTTTTTTGAACGTTTAGATTTATGAGGAACACAGACTGGCTGAAATGTGATTTGACCCTGATTGTAGTGTTAGTCAAGAGCAGAATTACAGAACGGTGACAACAAAACACAAATTTATATGCTGTATGTCCTTTCAGGAGAGTCCACAAAGGGGAGCACAAGTGCGCATCAATCTTGAGAACAATGTCACCAAGGCCAGAGGGAAATACGAGCTAATGCACCAACTGCAGCGCGAACAATGGAGACCTTGGAGGGAGACGGCAGATCGGATGAAAGACAGCAATAAAATGAAGCAATATGGCATTTTTCCAGGTTTTAAAAACAGAAAATAAACCCTCTAAATTGGACAAGATCTGATCTATGTGTTGCAGACGCCTTCCGCATTCAGCAAACATGTCCATCTTTACACACGTACACGCATTCACAGACCGCAGCCAGCGGCCTTAACTATTCCCGAGACGACGGTGGCTGCGATCACAGAGGAGCAGGTAAGTGTCGGGTCAAGGGCGAGGCCATCATCACAGGGAGACTGGAGCTGGAGGCAGTAATCTAACAGCATGTCTAATCGAAGCTTCAGACTTCACCCATCTACATGTTGGGTGGGGAATTATAAAACCTTCACCAGGCCGAGCATCAAAGGCCAGAACTACATGCTCGCATCTCACAGGAGAACATTCCTCACAAACTGACTTTAGAGGGACAGAGAGGCTGGAGACAAGACAGAATATTCTGCTTTAAAAGATAACAAAACAAGCTTAGATATCAGGTTTTTAGTTATCTGCCAAAATCAAAGAGTTATAGCCTGTAAACTGCTGAAAGCACTCTCCTTTAATCCCCTCGAAAAAGAGAAACAAAACTAAATGATGGAGAAAATATCCTCTGTAGAATTGCTCTGATGACTAACAGGGATAGGAACGCTAGGGCTTATTCATAATAAGACTTATAGGTAATACCTTTCATCTAAGGCTCATTTAAACACCTGCTTCCTTTAATATTAACTGGATAATTGTAGGTTGATGTCAGATACATGTGCCTGAATTAACATATGATTAAACTATGCATAATCAAACTGACACTGGTGCCTTTTTTGGAATTCAGGCCATTTAAGGTTGATTTTTTTTTTTTTGGTGCGTCTATTTAAAACAAATCTGACAGTAAATTTATCATAGCCGGAGAAATTTATGAACCAGTCCTCAGAGAGCACATACCTCTGCCAAGGCCAATACTCCACTCTACTATGATATGCAAATGCATAACCATAACCACTATACATGTCTTGATTAATTTCCAAAATGATAGGAATTATGTAAGTGTGGTCGTGTCTCGCTGAGGTCACATCATCTCAGCTGTGCATTTAGTATGTACGTCTAAAGTTGAAATCTTTCACAAACATACATCATTGGAAAGGTTTCATTATCATGTACATAAGCGGGCGGCACAGTGGTGCAGCACTGTCGCCTCATAGCAAGAGGGTTCCAGGTTCGAATCCCGGTCTGGGCCCTTCTATGTGGAGTTTGCATGTTCTCCCTGTGCCTTTGTGGGTTTTCTCCGGGTTCTCCGGCTTCCTCCCACAATATCAAAAACATGCACATTAGGTTAATTGGCTACTCTACATTGCCCCTAGGTGTGAGTGTGAGAGTGTGTGGTTGTCTGTCTTTGTGTGTTGGCCCTGCGATTGACTGGCGACCAGTCCAGGGTGAACCCCGCCTCTCGCCCGTAGTCACCTGGGATAGGCTCCAGTCCCCCCGCGACCCTGACAGATAAGCGGTATGGAAAATGGATGGATGGATGGATGGATGTACATACGCACAAGATTATTTTCATCCACCGCCCAGTTCTCTTGAATGCCACTGTTCTGTCAAGTCGAGGAAGAGGAGGAGGAAGAGGAGGTGTCAATCTGCTCATTCTTCAAAAGCAAGAAATAGTTTGTGTATCTGCCCTGTGATTGGGATCCACTCCAAAATGTAATGGGTCCTTTCTTGGCTAATGCTACACCTGTCCACCAAGTCTCATGAAAATCGGACCTGTAGTTCTTCTCTAATCTGATGGAAAAACAAACAAGTCAACTGGACTGAAAACATAAGCACTTCGGTGGAGGTCTTCAGCTGGTTGGGTGCCAGCTGGCAAAAGTGGCTGCTTTTCCATTGAAAGCACAGTCCATCACTTCACTGGTGTCAGTAGAAGAGATTTTTTTTTTAGAGCACTTCAATTATCTGTTCAATTAAAATTTTGCTTTTCTGCATTATTCATTTGAGACAGAGACAAATGTACAGTAGATGTGAAGTGGGGGCAGCCAAAATTAGCTCAGGCAGGGACGGACACGTTCGGTCGGCTGCTGCAGGGACTGGAGCTGTGAGCTGGTGATGCTGCATGAGAGATGGCTGTGTCATTTGGTCAGCTGGCCCACGACTTTGGTCCATACTGAAATATTACAACAATTATTCAGAGGACTGTAATGAAATTTTGCAGAAACATTCAGAGGATGACTGGATTTGCTGATCCCTGAATTTCCCTCCATTTTTTTTTTTTTTTTTGTTGTTGTTTTTTAGTGAAAAATCTCAACATGGATTGCCTGAGACGGGATGTAAATGTCCGTGGTTCCCACAGGATGAATCCCAGGGACTTCGGTCATCCTCTGACCTTTCATCTAGTGCTGCTTAAAGGTCAAAATATTCACATCTATTAGATAAGAGGTGAAACACCTTTAAGAACCTAAAGCAAGTTCAGCTGCCCATCACTTCAGCACCTCTGCAGGCCTATATACCCTTACCTGGTGAGAATTTTCACAGTGAAAGTTTGAACTTATCAAGGGAATTATTCAGACTATCCAATGATTGGCTCAGGACAAAATTTAGTGCAGACACATTCCTGGTTTCCAGTCAATGAATCCTACGTCTTCTCCTGCAGCTCCACAATGAGGTTTACATTTGTGGTTTAAATGTCTTATAGTCCAATGTGTAGGATTTGAGGGCGGGGGGTTAGGGGTAGAAATGGAATATAATATTGATAGAAAGGGAGAATTTGTGAAAATGGTCGTTATTAGCATGCTGACAGGTTCAAGCATCGCTGCACTTAAGCACAGCCTCACAGAGCAGCTAGCATCCAGTCTGGTCACAGCGGTCAAACATAATTAAACCAGGTCTTTCAATTCTTCTAATTTACTTCCCACAGAGATGAAAGCATAGTTTTCACCTCAGCTCTGCCAATGGCAACATGCACTCAAGACTTGGACCATAATCTGCCATCAGGAGAAACGTATTAACCTGTGCAATGCGGCTAATTGCACAGGCGCTCTTTAATTGTGCTTGGTCATCAGGTTTGGATGGGACAAAGGCTAAAGGGAGTAAGGGGAGAAGGAGGTCTGAGAGGCAGAAGAAAGAGAAGGACATAGAGGAAAAAAAGCCAGATGGACAGAGAGAACAAGGGCTCGCTCTTCTCTCAGCATATGTCCAATCACAAAAGAACTTTCTGTCCTTCAGCTGCTGCCAGGGCTATTCTGCCGTCGCACAGTGACACCATAATTACAGAGTAGGGACCACAGGAAGACAGCCACTGCCCACTTAGTCTCCACAGTGGGAAAATGGGAAAGCAAGCAGGGGCAATTATACAACTCCTGTTCCACATCTGAATTTAACCATCTCTGTCTTTACTTCAAATCTCCTCTGGATTGTCAGTGTGTTTTCCTTAAGATAGCAGACGTTTCCTCACATATGCACATCCAAGAAGGATAAAGCAATCCCTTTTCTTGCTGGAGGCTGCCAAATATGTTACAGCATTAAGATTTAATCACCGGTCTATAGACATGCCAAAGCCTTTCGAGCAATCAGTAGGAACAATATTTCTGTCATTGTCGTTGCCCCGCTCAGAGGTAGAAAGCACTCAATGACATATAATGTTTTTTTTGTTTTGTTTATTGTTCTGTAGAGGAATGATAGCGTCTCCAGAGCTTTTATTAGTGCACCTACTGTGATTAGTGTTTGACATTGTGCATGAATGGTTGATGTACTGCAGCCCAGGCGATTATTATCCCCACCACATTCATCTCGCCAAGTCCATTGATTTGCAATTAGGCCAGGGGTGATGTTACACATTCAGGTCTCCTTTTTTACAACCAGGTACAGTATCTTTTGTGTGCTGCGCTCAGCTATTGTTGTTGGGTCCCACTGTGTCGCCCCAGGCTCTAAGTCAGCATGGATAAAGTATTCAGCCGCTGTGGTGCTGTCGACTTGCACCGGGATCCTATGAATTGCTGCGTATAAGTATGCAGGCTGAGTGTATGTCCTCAGTCTCCCGCTCCTCCCCTTTTGTGAGGTACGCAGGCGGTTTTATCAAACCCTGACTGGGAAGACAGATGGCTTTGAATAGGGGAGCCTAATGTAAAAGTGTGTGGAGTATGGCGGAGAGGGAGATAAGCAGCAGCCGGCCATTTCTCTCTGGCTGCGTTGAGGTACAGGGCCTTAAATCACCTGTTATCTCCTGCAGCCTCAGCCAGACGCTAATGGTCATCACAGCGGGCTGAACCCTGCAGGCAGCAGCAGGGGGAGGCGCGGTGGTGAGGGGCGGGGTGGGTCTGGAGCTGGAGCCGTGGAGTTTCCTCTCCACCGCTGCTGCAGCAGGCTTCACAGAGGGGTGGAGGATTTTACAGCAGCAACATTAGTCTTGGTGCTGTACGTCCCATCGACACGAAGCCCATTAGGCTACAGTAAAGTGTGACATCACTATCAGTGCTGAGTTATGGGATCAAAGACTGCCTTTTCTAGGAATGCTGTGGTTTCTTACAATTGGATCTTATTTTTTGAGCTTTGAGCATCATTTGGAGAACATTTTAATCACTAAAGTAATTGGGAAAACAGCAACAGTGTGACAGCAAAGTCCAGCGGGGCAGGAAACACGGGACATGCTGACAGATTGTGAATAAAACCAGCAACAGCGTCGGTTGCTAATTACAAAGAGAGTAATTGTCCACACTAGACAATTAAGTTAGTCAGGGGGTCTCATTAGTTTATTTTTGGCTTCGCACACACAAATCATGTAAGTTTTAGGTCAGGTGTGATCTCCCCTTGTTTATCCTCCCGACACACTATCCTTAAGATAGAAAATTACAAGAGAGAATAGAGACTGCATGAGAGAAGGAGTGAATGAGCATGGAAATTAAAACAAAAAATGGAAACCTCATCTGGTCTGTCTGGGTAAGCCTTGCTGCAACTACACAGAGAGTGGTGCTGCATTAAATAAGTGATTAATTAACATAGATACTTCTTCTAACATGCTGAGGTACAGTAATGCTACCTATAACCCACATAATGACAGCATCCTTAGTTTTAACTGAGCACAAACTGGTAGGCCTGGTAGTTTTAGATATTTTAAAATGGAATTATTCCATATATTGAAAACATGGATAATCTGTCTGATTGCTCGTGTTTCTTCCCTGTCTGACACGTTCCCCGATCTCAACAATTACTGATACGAATGATGACCAAAACTATGAAAATAAGACCTACATTTCGTAAATGTACCACAATTATCCTTCAAGACGTTGTCGTGTGCTGTCACGATGTTACATCCTCTGCCGTCTTTACCACGAATGAACATGCACTGTTATGACATCATTGTCAGAGTGCTAATGATATGCCTGGTCTTCATCAGGCTGGTAATACAAAGCGCTCTGTCTGTTGTACAACAAAGGAAGCTGCAGAGAGTCGAGTGACTGCAGCTCCATTATCTGTGTGGCATCGCAGAGCTCTCAGACCGGCTGTGGTCTTCATCAAACTGTCAGCAGCTCAACTCTTGCAACTCATGAAACATGAAACTGAGCACAGCACTCTCTACCTGAATTAAATCTGCCCTTAATTAGTAGCTCAAAATGTAATTTAATTTAATTGTCCGCTGTTATGCAAGCAGGATAGTAGCAATATGAAAGTGTTGTGGACTGCTGTTAAATAAATACATGACAGATTGGATTCTCATCCTTTTTGTCTTTGAGTAAAAATAATCTAGGCACAAAGCATGCCAAGTGTGTACAAGTGAAAAATATGATCAATCAGTCAAAGCAGCCTGGCTGTCTGACAGCATAATAAATCTTTGCAATCTTTACCTTCAAATTAACTACAAGGGTCAAACAATTGAATTTTAATCCGGACGGACCCCCACCTCCGCGTTAAAGAAGAAAATGCAAGTTCCTAAATTCATTCATAAACACAGGGAATGTGGTAGCAAAATGTTTTTGCATTGTTTGAAGAGATGTCTGTTTTCCCGGTAACGAAGCAGCTCTCCAGTGTGTCAGCACTCCATTACAAACACTGATTTACTGGATTCACAGCAGGGATCACAGTTAAGTGCATTACGTGTGCCAAACCAAATGCCTTTGTTGCTCATGTGTGATGATGCACTCCTCACTGACTTACACTGGCCCTGCTCTGTGCCAAGAATCAGGGTTATAGAATCAAGCATCGAGACAACAGGTGGAATTAAAAAATACAAAGTCGAAGCGCAACCGATTGCTGAGTTGATTTAAGGTGAGGAGGAGACAGACTGACACCCTACAATCTTCTCTGGCTCGGGAAAACCTGACAGTCTCCTGTTCCTCAGCTTTGATGTGGGCCAGGTACCGTAGGGCAGACTTCACTCGTTACCGCTGTGCCAACAGAATACTGACTGGAGCCGGCCAAGACTACAATAATCATTTCCATTTCCTCTCCCTTTTTCATGAGTCAGTCAGAATTAATTCAGCTGCCCTTTACAAGATTAGAATTCCACAAGGCGATGGCGCACCCACTTATCTCTATATAATGTGAATTCCATCAGAGTTGCACAGCCACATTGAAATCTTGGCCCGTGTTCACTAAAGGACAAGTTCACAGTTTTTCTAGTTTGTCTTAAAACGCTTATTTAGTCACCGTCCCTGGCCATGATGTGACTCCTTCCTGAGGTGATCACAGCGTAAGAGCTGCTGGACAAAATCCAAAGGTGTACCCAAAACTTTCAGATTCAACAGAACCAAATTTAGAGAGGCTTCAGCAGTCTGATTTACTCAAACCGAGCGTGTATCTTCCAGAGTCTGTTCAGCCAGTCTTTCTGCACAGCATTGTGCAAGTCAGTCCTGAAACGTCTCAATAATTATGACATGGATGGCTGTGAAATTTCATAGACACTCAGGGGGCCTGGAAGAGGGATCCCAATAGCTTTATCATCGGGGCCACCATGAGGCTGACATTTGTGGTTCAGAGTGAAATATTTCAACTACTGGATCGATGACTATGACATTTGCTAAAGATATTCAAGGTCCAAAGAGGATAACTTCTAATGACTCGGAGATGACACTCATTTTTTGTTGAAGTTCCAGACGTTAGCGCGTGAACAGTTTTCCATCCGTCACCACTCGAGCAGCACTGCATCGTTCAGTCGGCGTCGGGTTTAAGAGAGAGACTTGAGTGTAAGATTAGAAAAGTAACCACAGCAACGTTGTCATTTCCTGCATGCTGTTTTCACTGTCACATTTCACAGGAAGTTCATGAACTCAAACATGACACACCACCACAAAAAAAAAGTTAAAAGAAGAAGTTATTGCAAATTTGACTACGGGCAGTGAGAAAGGAGTCAATCGCCTGTTTTCACTCTGTATTCTTGTGTTAAAAAAGTTTAATGTTTGTGTAAAACCGGACCACCTCACCTGAGGAGCAACAGATAACTCGGTATAAGCCTAAACCGTGGCTGTGTGATTAGGACTATCACAATATCCTTTAAAGCAAAGCGGTGGAAAAATCAAACCTTCTGACACTCCTTCATTTGGAACTGGATGAGGCACTCAGATTGTCCAGTTTCCCCTTTCAAGACCCTCCTTGATGTGGGAGGGCTGCAAGTGGCCTTTCTTTGCTCTCAACGTCCCCCACGACAATTAGAACCACAAAGAAACCTGCCTGCTAAAACCTTGACTGCTCCCTATCAGGAGCAGAGTCCAATTAACAGAATAATTAACTGAACTAACGTCTCTCTTAAACGACTGTTACAGGCCGCTGTGACAGCAACGAGTGTATTTTAATTAAAGTGCCCTCCAGTTAGCGTGTGCATTTATAAAGCCCACGAGGGACTCTATCCCAGTGAAAAGAGATGTTCAGTGAACTGCTGCATGCTGCATGTGCATTGTGAGCGCTTTATCAACATGAGCTAAATTGGTTGCAGATTGTTGTCAGACAGAGGGAAAAAAAAAATAGCAATAAAGCTATTACTCTCCCTCACACACACTGAAACACTCATCTCGGCTACCAGTGCCGCAGCTTTCCTTATGGGTGTCCAATGAAGCATGCAGATCAACGTTGAAATTAAAGAGGGATCTGTAATGAAACTCCCAGAGCCCCCTCAGTAAGAAAGTAACAAGACAGCCCATAAATAAGACACAGAGAACAAGATTGTAAACGATTTAGACATGCAGGAAGTAGGAAGTGGGACACCAGACGAGAGCAGGAAGTCCTCTGCTTGCTTTAATGACATACCTGGCTCCATGGGGAGAGATGTTTGGTATTTGGGGCAGAAATGCCATGTAGCTGTCACTAGGAATATTCAAATGAAGGACGGGAACATCTCTGTTGAAGGCACTGATCTTGCTCTTCAGTTTGAAATGTAAATCAAAGACAGATTTAAGAGGGGGTTTTTTTTGCCTCTGAAAAGACTTGAAAATGGATACACACTCTTATTGAATGATTTATAAAACAAACGACTGGTACCATGTGAAGGTGGGAGGTGGGAACTCTCATCCCGGGGTGTAAAAATGATATCAATTTTAGATGCAGGGTCCTCTTTTTTTTTCATGGAGATATCAAAAGATGAACTTAAGGTAATGACTTTTACTCTTCAAAAATAGATGGATGCCCTTCAGGAAATGAACACTTCAAATACGAAAAAAAATAAAAAAATAAAAATAAAAGCCTTGATTTTCAGTTTGGAATGTACGTAATGTAGTTGAGGCAAGAGCAGCTTGATTGAACGAGCAGGTGTCACCCGTTAAGAGATGGAGGAGCAGGTGGTGAACAGAAAGGGACCAAAAAGGAGGGTGGGTGGGTGTGAGGGTGTGGGTGTGGGTGGGGTGGGTGGAATTAAATAAAAAGCCGTGTTGGTTTCTCAAGTTTATTCGATCTGTGGTTATCAAAGACAATGCCCAAGAACATAAGTTATGAAAAAAAGCCTTCATGACGGGGACTCTGAGTTTGATATGACATAGCAATATCATTTTTAAACATAGGCATATTTTTTTTCCTCATTTATTTTAAAAGAGCGATGTTAAAAGTAAATAAAAACAAAACAAAAAAAAAACCAACCAAACAAACAAATGGACAGAAAAGACAGCAGAGATGCCAAAAAAGAGGACATTATTCTCAGTGGAGTGCTTCTTTTGGTGAGCCTCGGGACGGCTGCTGTGTCTGCGGCGTGTGTGCGTGCACCATGAGTTCACCACACTCCACATTAATCTTACCATTGTAGAGTGACAGGAGTTCACTATTGTTCAAAGTGCTGGGGAGGCAGGAGGCAGCTGAGGACAGTCCCCACCCCCCGCCACCGCCACCGGCGGTCTCCCACTGACCTCACCAACACGATTCATCCGGGAGGAAAAGCCAGAAATAAAAAAAACACACACTGCTCACCAGTAACCAGGCATGAGGTCGAGACATGGCCCCTTGGACTTCACACAGCACACACACATACACACACAGGCATGTCTGATCACACCCACATTTACACATCCATCCACTCACACACACACACACACACGCACACACTGTACAGTATACAACGCACAAGCCCCACACACGCAAAATTAAGACCGTTAAAAATAGTCAATAAAAGCACAATATGGTATTTTAAAATTAATTGCACGTGTAGAGACAAGATGGAGGAAGCACAGTGAGTGGAGCAGCAGGAGGAGGTGTTGGGGGAAGGGCAGCGGTGAGCATGGCAAGAAGAGGATACAGTACATTCAGAAAACAAAAAAAAAGGAGAAAAAAGGGGGAAAAGGCAAGATTAGAGTCAAAACCACTGAAAAGAATTAAATAAAAATCAAAACACTTTTTTCCAGTTTATTTATTTTTTTTGTTTTGTTTTTTTTTCAGTCATTGATTCGAACCAAAGTCTGGGGTGTGCCAGTCTTACAGTAGTCCCAGTCCTGTCTCTGGAGAGCGAGCCTGGTCTGTGAATTTGAAGTGTTTTCTTGCTTTATTTAAAATCAATGTTCTACATGTCTACAGACCCAACGTCAGGGCATTGGGGGGTGGGGGGAGGGTGGGGGTGGTAGGGTGCAAGTCTTCCATGACCTGACATATGCACGGGCATTTACACAAGTGTGCGCATACGTACACACACACACACACACACACACACACACACACACACACACGCTTGCGCGCTCTCACATAAACACACAGAGTGCATTTTCATTCCCATCACCCCTGGGTACAGGCTTTTTTCTTTTCTTCTCAGCTTAGCGCACTAAGTACGCCCCTCTCTTCTGTACAAAAGCAGCCTCCTTCTCAGGAATCGGAGTCTGCGTGTTTCTCCTCACTCCTTCTCTTCTTTTATTTTTTTTCATTTCTTCCTTTACTTCTTTTGAGAGTTGAGCAGTTTGTCTGCCTCGGGGTATGTCGGGTACTTCACGGTCTCGATTTTCTCTTTGACCTTGTAGGAAGGGTAGAGGCCGGTGCGACCCAGTTTGCGGTTGATGCCTTTGGAGTATCCGTCCCAGTGGTTCCCGGCCACGCCGATCACGTCGCCGGGCTCCAGGGGAATGTCCTCGCTGTTGCGCGGCTGGTGGGGGTAGATGGCGATCTGGTTGTGGGCATTTTGACCTCCAAAGTAGTAGATGTCATCCAGGGAGTAGAAGAAAGAGGAGGCGTCCGGATGAAGCACCTGCATGATTTCGTAGGCCACACGGCAGACCTGAGACAGAGACAGAACTGGGGATTATTTTCATTCACTTTTGTTGGCTTCAAACACCTGGCGGGCCACACTGAACCTCATGACAGGCCAACTTTGGCCCATCGTCCTGACTTCGGGCAGCCCTGACTTAGTAGCGTATTTGTCGAGATAACAAAGTCAAGAGCAGACGCCGTTAAAAGGAACAAAAGGACTTCTCACTGTAAGATGTATAAATTTTGTTTCACTCCTGGTGAAAGAGGGATAAAATGTGCTAAGTGACTCATTGCAGTGAGATCTTTGAAGTGGACTAAAGAGCCCAGAGTGTGAATAGGAATTATGTGGCTCACACATTATTTTTTAAGTTGGCAGGAAGCTCGTTCACTCTGAGGTACAGATGATCAGAATAACGGACGACAAATGCCACTGTAACGTCAAAGCGGTAATAATTGTTTCGGTGCTTTGAAACGTGTGAGTGTAAATGGGACCATGAGGTTGTTGACAGTCACATAATTGTGATTATCAGAGTGGTTCTGCTTTGGCTTGTGACAAACCGGAAACATCAGGTGATTATTGTCTTTTCCACGGCTCTAAAAGGATATTTTAGCACCAAAGCTGTCATGAGTTTGACCTGAATTTGTTTTCTTAAATCCTATTAACAACTCAGAACATAATCAAAGTATTTTTGTTTTTATCTGATTGATTTCTATTTGTAATTCTCTATCTGCTATCAAAGGTGTGCTATTAAAGCAAGATTTATCTCTGTGACGTATTTCTCATCTTTTCCTTAACTGTAAATGAAGTCTTAATTCTTTAGTATCTCATTATTATTAATATTATTAATAATAATTTTTCAACAACAAAAAAGTTTTCATGCAAAAACAGCCAAGAATCCCACTTGCCACACGCCGTCTCTAAATGTGGACTGAGGAGAGTGGACGCACCTGCGAGGAGAAGGTGCAGACCAAGAAGTCAGTCTGAGACAGGAAGTGGATGTCCAGGATGACCCCTCTCAGAGAGTTCTCAGTGTAGCGGTTGTGAAGGCCTGCCGACCACGAGATGGAGTTATCACTGATGAACTCGTAGTCTGGATACCTGGAAGGGACGGTCGTAAGATACAAGGAGGTGAAAATTAATGGATAAAAACTTTCTCTCTCTCTCTCTCACACACACACGCACACACACAGTTCTAGACACTGACTTTGTCTTGGCTTCCTGCAGCAGGGAGGGATCGTCAGTGGCCAGGTAAACTCGTTTCTTGTCCACGTGCATGCGTCTGGCCAGAAGCTGGAACTGCTCCTCCACATGCAGCATGTACTCCTCGATGGGGTGGAAAGCCGCCTCCGTCCCAACTTTGTCTGTCCTCCTCACATGGACTCTACAGACAGACGTGGGTACAAAGACAGCGTTACAGACTCGTACCTTACACCTACTGTTCATTCCATTTCTCAGGTTTTTTATGTTTGGTTTCATATCATTTTTGATGAAGTCAGCGTTGAATTTTGAAGATGTGTACTCGAAGCTATTGGGGAGTATTGACAAAGTTATGGCGGTGGCCCTCAAGCCCTCACACTTGAATGTTTAATATAATGCACTCAGGCACTTAGCTGATGTGTTTGAATGGTTGGAGAAACATGGGTCTTACAAAACACAGTTTCAAGGTAATGAAAATCCCTGATGTGCTGAACACTTTGAGAAATCAGTGGCAGGTGGTGAGCTGCGCTGTGTCGCCAAGGAGGCACCAAAACATCTTCGAACTTCAACGCTGGTGACCACAAGCAAACATTTCTCCATTATGATGGACAGACGCCTTACAGTTACTGCACCGCGGGTCTTCCATTTCCAAAAACTTCCTTTTACACCACAAAACAAGGTTTGTTTGTGCTGTAAAGCAAAACAGCTTTGGAGCCACCAGTGCGCTTTATGTGTAAGCTGCTTTAATGCTGAGCCGCACACCCATTCCAAGCATGAATTACAAAGTGAGATATCCAGAGAAAAAATAATAATAAAAAAAAAATAAAATAAAAAAAGGTGTCTTGTCTGCTTCTCCCGAGCAAATTTCAGTGTTTAGACATATTCAGGAAAGAGGACAAAAAAGAAAACCTTTTCTCAGACACAAAGGATGTGCTCTACCACAGTGTTACAGGCTGTCCTAAAGCAAAGCACCAAAGAGTGGACGATCTACAAATGAATCATAATTAAGGAAAACAAGGTGAAGGAAAATCACTGCGGATAAATCAATAACACTGAAGACCTCTGATGCACGCAGCTGTTCGTGTTGTTCGCTCCTTACTGACTGTTTTAATACAGATGAAAATCTGTATCATTTAGACACCAAGAGTATTATGAACAACGAAAGAACAATGAAAAGATTAAAACTTCTGTTTAGCTGACGTTCCCACAGCGTTGCACAAAAGAGGAGAATGCTAAATTAAAAAATAGAGAAACACAGTACCTTCTGACTAATAGTTGTTTTATAATTTCAGTCCAGAAAAGTATAAGTGACCTGAGATCATTTTTGAACCACAATGGCTTCCAACTGGGCTCTGAAATTCTTGGGAACCCATTTTTCTCTTCAGGGTTTAAGAACAGTTTTGCGAAAACAACACCTGTTAATTCCAGCTTGTTAGAGGCATTATTGCGCATTATAGTTAACACTTAAACAGCAAACTGTTCCAATTTAAATCTTCACAGATTATTAATGCTAAGCTTCCAATTTCTTTCACCGGGTTTTTCACTGTTGTTGATAGGACCTCGTTTTAACTCCACAGTCTGTTTCTTCATCGACGTGTATTCATGTGTTGTAGCATTTTAAAATACTTGCTCACAAAAGTGGCTCTTCTCGCTTTCTTCGCACTTCAAATCGACTGTTCAATTGTTGGTATAAATACAGACAAAAAGCGCGATGGGACAAAAGGCTAGGGAAAAAAGGAAAGTCAAACGGTGACAGAGATGGGAAGTTTGAGAAAGCCTGAAATAACCAAGAAAACGTTGAGTGTTTTTTTTTTTTTCCATTGTCCTTGTCATCACTCCCAGGACAAAGAGAGTGTTGTCACCAGCTTTACATATGAGAAAAAGAGCACGGCTTGTAAACATAATAAAGGATGGACGAGAACGGGAATATTTCCTCTCCTGACACAGAGGCATCCTTCAAATTGATGGACGCCCAAACACAATTTTATTCCATCCACAGCTATTCAGTTACAAACCTACCCAGCCACATCTGCATTGTGACTTCTGGCCTTGGGAAGCAAATTAAATTTGAAAATCTGAGAGGAAAAAATACATTTTTCAACCTTCACTTATTGAGGGAAAATTGAACGAACATGTACATCCACCCCCACCTCCACCCCATTTCTCCACATTCATGTAGTTCAATCTGGGAGCTACACAGTACAACCATGAGTCCACTGCTGACCAAGGAAGCAGGTCCACTGGACCTTCTGGGGTCAGGAGTCTTTTTTAAGAAGAGTATTTGTCTTTAACTTTGCCCATCCTGGATTTCCCAGTTGCTTTCGAGCTTCAAACAGCTTCTCTGACCTAAAGGCTGCCTCTAACTCTTTTGCGGGAATGAGGTAGTGGGAGAGAAAGTACAAAAGAAAGAGTTAGAGGTTCAGAGAAGGAGAATAAACAGGCTGTACCTAATTTCTACCACTTGCCAGTGATCAATCAGAGATGCTCACCGGAGAAACAGACCCTTTATTTACGCGGCAAATAAAAAACAGAGAATGGAGTGAGAGCAAGTGGGTGACAGGGGCGTCGGAGTCTTTCATTCGGCTTCGTCTCTCTGATCAGACAGAGGTCTCGACTCCAAGCTTTTCCAGCCTTTGTCAGGGTCCCTCTCTCCTGCTCCCTCGCTTCTTTCATGTCGACGGTTTTTTGTTCCTGTGAACCCTCTTTTTGTCTTGCCCTTTTCTCTCTCCGTCAGAGCAGCAGAGGCTCCACTGATGCATTTCTTAAGTCACCCCTCACCCCAGCACCCTCCCACACTAGTGCCACAATAATTCAATTCATTTCTTTCTATTCATATGGCACTGACAAGGCAGGACAATCCTCGTGGTGGGCGTAAAAGCATATATTAAAGACATCAAACACACCCACACTAGACACAGCAAGTGCTGATTCTCAGCTGCCTATGACAAGGAATACAGCAACTCTGGGCAACTTTCTAACTGAACCTTCTGGAAAACAGCCCATACCATATTACAGCTATACTTGCTGTAAAGTCTCAGATATTTTCTACAGGAGACCAAACCAGAGCCAAAACAGAACTCTTAAACAACCACAGCAAGCTGAGGACAGCACAGGTCAGCCGCTGTAAGGGGCGTGGCCTTGTGGAAATGTAGTGAGTGATGTGGGAGGAGAGGAGACGCCGACACACGGGACAGTGTGAAAGACTGACCGCTGCTCAGTGCAGCTAGCAGTCACAGCTAACCAGCCGTGAGGAGCTGCTGTCAGACTTGGCATACATGCGTTAGAAACACAAAGTCCGCTAGGGCTTTGACGTGTCAGAAGCTCATCCTGTCTCTTTATGGTACCTGTGTGGTAGCTGTGTAGCGAGCGGCTAAAAAAGACTGAGAGGCTGTCTCTGCTGTGTGTGTGTGTGCGTGTGTGTGCATCTGTGGGGGAGTGTCAGTACATAGCAGTAACTCTGCTGTTTATCGTGGGATCATCATCATCAGCGCAGTCTGATGGTGCTCCTATAGCTGTCAAACGCAGCCTGAGCCAGTGTGCCGAACTGAAAAAGTAGAAGGGTAGCAAAAATACTGTAGCCTCCTGTGAGGTCATATCATTTAAAGTGCAGTCGTATAATTTACTTTACACCCCACAAACATGTTTAAGAGTGCAGTATGTCTTCACTGCGGCAAGTGACAGCAGCAGCCACAACCCATACAGTCTGTGGTGTGAGCAACTCTCAGAGCCTGCGGGGTCTGATAAAAACAGATGCATAAAACGCAGAAGAACTGAACGCTTCCATTCACATGATGGGTGTCAAATGAAGTGGGGGAAAAAAGTACCAAATGAGGTGCTCTACTGGTGTCATATCAATTTAAGGGTCATGGAAATGGCACTAGTATCGTAATTCACTTTTATTACCAAGAAACGGCTTCATGAATAATACTCATTACTGATTTTAAAAATTGCCTGGATTTTCTTCGTTAAGTGGCAGTAGTATCACTTTAAAACAATTTGTCATCCATTTTGTCCCCATGCACCCATATTTGTTCTGTTTCCTGCTGCGGCATGTCAGCCACTGTGGTTTACTGTAAATTAGGCTCTAATACAAAGAGCAACAGCTTAGAAAATTATTATTGTCATTTCTCCTTATTAATAGAGAGTAAGTAAAAAGGGGGGAAATAATAATTATTAAGATTATTATTATTATATTAATGATTACGACAAGACAAGACATTTTAATAAGACATTTTTGCGCTCACTGATGCTGTGATTACAAAACATATTTATCTGATGCAAGATATAATTAAAGATAGATGCAGTGAATCCACCTCTTGGTAACTGCATTGCCATGGCAATAAGGTTGCTCTGGTGTCTGCAATAGAAGCACTAACCCCACTTTCTCTCTCTCTCTGACTATCTTTTCTACCATTAAGAACCATTAAATGCTGGCAGGATGGAGCTGTGCTGATAGCTGCTTTTAGTCTGTGGCTTGCAGCCTTCCGGCAGCTCACGTCCTAAGGGAGCAGCAGGGGGAGAGCGGTGGTGGTAGTGGTGGTGGTGGTGGCGACTGAGGCAAGTGGGGGTCGGCTGGCGGTTGTTGGGTGCTCTGGGGACAAGCTGCCTTCCTGTCCCTCTTGGTTCTCTCTCCATCAGCCCCTGCAGCTCCCTCTGCTGCCGCCCTTGAGCTTCTTTCTTGAACTGATACTATGGACCTCTTTCAACTCTACTTTTACATCTCACATTCACTCCTCCTCAGTTTTCTACACACACACACACACACACACACACACACACACACACACACTTCCTCCACAGTGCTGATAGAAGCATGCAGGCACTTTGCTGTGCAGAGTGGCTGTATGAGGAGCTGAGGAGGGAAGGGAAAAGAGGGAGAAAAACTTTGTTCTACACAGCACATTGTTTCAATAATGCTTTCCCGAGTGATATCAGGGAGTAAAAGGGTGGTGATATACGGGAGTTGGAGGGGGTGAACACAAAGAATACTGAAAGACAGGTGAGTAACACAATGAGAGGAAGAGAATTGTGGGTAGGGATGTGCGCCCGGGGAACATGAGGGAGAGGTTAGTGTGAAATATAAAAAAAAAAATCTCTAAGTGGGATGAGCAAATGAAGATGGAGCAACGATCACAAACAAGAGTGTGTGAGAGGACAGGGAGACTGAAAAAGTTGGTATGAGTCACAGACAATAAAAAAACTCTATGAAAAATGAGTCAAAGGGGGCTTGGAGAAAGAGACGACAGCTGCGTCGGTGATGAAAGGCAGAAAGGTAAAAACCAAAGAGAAGATCATCTGAGAAAAAACAGAGAGAGAGAGAAAAAAAAGGAGAGAAAGTGTAACAAGAAGGAGTGAGAGCTGAGCAGAGCAGGACAGGAACAGCGAGGAAGAACGACGACGATCGCTCGCAGCCAAATGTTAAGAAGAAGGTGAGAAAAAGAGGAGCTATGAAGGGCGAGAAGCTGGCTAAGAGACTATGAACATATAGATGTGAGAGATTAGAAAGGAACAAAAGCGCTAAACCTGGCTCATCCACAAACTATGAAAATGTAACTCTTAGCATTTGTTTTAAACAGCTTCCCTTACCAGGCGGGTGGAATCAACCTCATGAGATGGTGCAAAAACTTTAGACAATCTCAGCAAAGTAGCTGAAAGTCATTTCACATACTTTCCCTTAACCGACTGCTTATCAGTCATCAAAAGCACTGTCCTAATATGGTAAATTCTCTCCCACCTTGTAGACCAAGTAGGTTAAACCAGATGAGGGGAATTATGTGCAAAGTTTTTGATCCAGGTTTGAAATGCCGCTCAGAGGCAGGCGAAATTATTTTGGAGAGAAAAAAGAGGCTGGCGGACAGCACTTGAAACGCTCGCTGACAGAGAGCCTGACAGGGATACAAACGAGAAAAACAAACAAGTAAATAAACTGTGAAACCAACATCAACCCATTTCTTAGAAGCTGCCATCTAAAGTGGCTTATGGATTGCGACTGCATACATTCCCACAAGGGGTGGCCCCCATGGGAACTGAGCACCTCACACTGATGAATACTTTTCCAATTATGTTAAGTCCCAAGTCATTTTCAAGCTGTGAGAGCAGAATCTCTGGGGACAACACAATGCTGAGTAGTCAAAGCCGAGATGATATCAAAGACCGAAATCAGTGGCAGCCTGGAAAAGTTAGTATCATCTCATGTGCCCTGTTTAAGTCAAGTTTAATGAATATCAAATGACCCTTGTGATTACTTATGGTGGAGCCGCTGGACCGAAACCTGGAGAATTTTGTTATGTTGCGGACATTGTCATAATGTCAAAGAGTGTCGCTAATGTATATGTTTTTAATAGCTTTTTGACCACAGTGGAGCTCAATGACACAGAGGAACAAGCCAATGCATGTCGAATCACACAAGATGTTAACTGTTAGAAAGATATCATCACTTTGAGTTTTTTCAGAGGATTTTTTGGCAACAAAGACAAATCTAGAACACAGCCAACCTTATCCATTAATTAACAAAGATAAAAGAAAAGGTGCCAGCATGCTCATTTTTAATGTATTCATTAACTCTATTATAAGCTTCTCTTCCTTTGTCTTGTTCGGTTTGACGGATTTTAAAAATCAGTCTGCTATTTATTCAGAATTCAGCATTTTAAACGCTTTAACAGCGGTATCAGATCAGGATTTGACATCAACGGATCCTCAGTATTAAAGGACTTGGATTGGACTACAGACTTAATCAAATCTCGTGGCGACATTAATACATGAAGCCAGACAGAGTCAGACATATCATCACCAGCACACAGTGATGACTACAGAACGACGAAATTTCTTTAAACAAGTTGATTTGCATGAATATAAGTAAGTAAATGAACATGCAAAAGCCTTCCAATAATAAATTAAGGTAGAAAATTAACCAAACAAAACACTCCCATCAAATTAAGTTACTTTTAATACTATTGTATTAACCTCGTATTAACCTCAAGCAAAGCAGTGTTTGTATTCCACCACAGCCCTTACGGCTATGTCTTTGTTTTCTTCTTCCTATGCTTTCCGTTAGCTTTGATTGTGAAGCACTTTGTAATCATTAATTGCAGATATGCTACAGAAACAAAATAATTATTAGTGAAATGTTTTAAGCACAAAAAAAGGAGAAGACAAAGAAGTGATAGCTGAGTGTCCTTACCCGATGATGGGGTGTTTGAAGCCCAGCCTGGCGGTGCTCTGCTGGATCTCCTTCTCCAGCCACGCCTGTGGGCGCACCAGGTACTTGACAAACTGGGACACCCACCAGACGGAGGGGTCGCCGTGCAGACGGTGCAGGCGTGGGGCCAAGTCTTCGGGGATCGCCAGAGGCAGGTAGGGGGGCCGAGGGTGGAGACTGTCCACTATGGGCAACTCCACAACCTGGACGTCCTTGTCATGGGCTTCTCCTAGATGGTTCAAAGATTAGCATGTTGGGTATAAGATGCTTAACATTCTTTTTTTTTTTTTTTAAATTATCCAACATGTCTAATACAGCAGCTCTAGTTCAGGGTTGTAACCAATGCTGTAAGTATGTTTATTATGATTAATTTAGTTTTGTCTGTTCATGAATTGTTTTGCCTGTAAGATGTCAGAATATTGAGAGACATGACATATGATCCAGGAGGACTGCTATGAGGTACAGTATATATCCTTGATTTTAAACACCAAAGCACTGTACAGTGGGTCATAATACTGAGACATTTTTGTGACAGTAATTATTTCATCTGTTGTTGGGACTGTCCATCTACTGTTGGGACTGTTGCAAGGTAAATGAAGGAAAAAAAAGCTGTTGGTGTCATAAAGTAATCTAAGATGTGCCTGCACAGACCAATGCAGCTCTTTGTCAGTTGAAAGGACTCGTTCAAATGAATAAGTGGGCTGTGTTCTTTCATGGGGGGCTGAAGTGACGCAACAAGATATTTTGTAGCATTATTTCTCAGGCCTATTATATTCATTGCTGTTCTTTTTCCAGCATGAATCCAAATCCCACAGCCTGTGTGAGTCCAGCTGTTGTGATTGACAGCTGCTCTTTGCCTGTCCTTGCTTAAAGGCCAAGGTAAGCTCCTTTCTATCAAGGCCGTAAAGGGCCAGGGGCTGATCCAAGGACCTGGATTGGAGAGGGAGGGTGGAGGTGGGATGGGGTGTGCTGGGGCTGCGTGTGTGTGTGTGTATGTTGGAGAGGGGTGGTCTAGCATTGGCTCCTTCAGGTTACTTGGCAGAAGCCCTGAGTGGAGGGTTGAGCATGGCTGATTGCGAAGGTCGCCTCTCTGGGCAACAGAAAGCCCACGCGCACTGCCAGATCTCTACAGACATTAAGCCCAGCTGTCCATACAGGAAGACACACACACATGTGCATGATACATTAATGCATGTGTGAACAAAGCTGGGAAACGTACAAACCAAGCCTGCTAAAACATGTACCCACCCACAAAAATGTGCATGGAAATGCACACAGATGAAAGGGGTCTTATGAACTGTAGGTGATCTAACAGTGACAACTAATGACTAAAACAATAATAAAAAGAAAGGTGCATTCTCACACACACACACACACACAGCACTAGCTAATCTCATCTCACCAGAAGGGATATGCCTGGCAGACAAAACCTTCACTCTCTTTCCATCTTAAAACCCACGGAGAGTTTTATTTGGTCCGTGTGTGCGCGTGTTTAAACCCCCGATTTAGGTAAAAACAAGTTTGAGGCCCGTGTGCTGTCATGCTAAAGGGGGCTCGTGAAAAGCCACAAATAGGCCCTAATGTGGCTGCAAACATATCCATGACACACTTCCAAATAAATGGCATAATGAGTCATTAAAAAAGGCCTTTCACAGAAAGGTACACAAAAATATGTTAAAAATAAGGGCTAAAATAGAGACCTCGATTTGTGTGTGTGTGTGTGTGTGTGTGTGTGTGTGTTTGCCTAAGCATGAACTGAATATAAATTGGTAGAGGCATTAAATATTGAACAGAAAAAATATTCCCAGGCCTGTCTTTGCTTATATAACAGCACTGGCATGATTCATATAAGGGGGAATGGGCATGTTTTGAGGGCTGCACTTCTTGGCACAAATGCACAGATATGCAGCATGTCTTCCTCCCACAGCTACTTAATTTGATCACAAAGCTCTTCTAAATTTCATCACAACTCCAAAGACTCTGCAAAGATTTCCTGTACGCATCTTGACTTCAAGCATATAGGCCTGCATCAACACAGAATTCGTACTGTATTTTAAGCCTATGATGTATACTGAGACTAATAAATATTTCAAAAGATTAACACAGCTATGAAACCGGAGAACCAAGAGCGACATCATCCAGACACAAAATACGGCGCCTCTCCATTCATAATACATTTGAGACTGAGTTTATGAACTTTGAGAACTCTTGTTCCAGTCTTTACATGGCAGGGAACATTATGTTTCTTGTGCTGCTCTCAGACTCACTCATAAGGCAGTAATATTGCTACAGAGAACCTCAAAGGAATACATTCTCTTTGGCAAATTAGCTCTTTGATCAACGAGCCATTGTTCCACAAGAAGACTGGTTTCCCCTTTGTGTGTTCGGAATTTTGTCTGTTATACTGGGCCTGTGAGATGGTACTACTGCTTTCTCATGCTGTCCATTGAACATCAAAGTTGTAGTAAAACAGCAACATGCACCGGTGGGCCAAACAGACAGTAGGGCTGGGTATTGCCAACTCATAACTTTCCTTTGGTACTGACAGAAATGTGTCTGTAGCGCAGAGAATATAAAATGGTGAAGCACTAAAAACTGCCATTAGAGTCTGTTCACATTCGCAGTCGTAACTCTTAACTTTAATTTGGCAAAGTTTTTTGTACATCTGCCTGCTTTTAAACAATCAAATCTATCTATTAAGAATTTTGGTTTCTTTGGTTAAATTAGAAAAGGGTTTTTGTTGGAAAACATGTTTATATTTCTCAGTGTAGCCTTCCAGTGTAACCGAAATTCAATGGTTACATCAACCAAAGTTTGGGCACTGTATTCAGCCTTAGCAACCACTATCGACTCCCATGAGAAAGACTATCCATCCTTTAGTCCTTCCTGTAAAATCAACATACAACTTGCTTTCCCATCTCAATTATTTTGGACTCTTTTTCTGGCACCATGTAAATCATAAAGGGTTATCCTTTATGTTATGTGGATTTTCTTACAATGTTTTCCAATTTGCCATTTGTGGGAAGAACATCTGCAGGTTGCATAATGACTTTATCACTATCTTTGATTTTATCCCTTGAGCTAAATGTTTTCCTGAGAGAAATCCCCTGTCACAGATGAATATACCACACATCCTCTCACTCTCTATAAATGTCTCACATCCTAGGAGAACCACTTAAGAGAAAATGAGCTAACCATGTAAAGATAAATGAGGAAAGGTGCAATCTGGTGGGGCTGCTACATAAAATATTAACAAAGTCAATCTCCCACATAAACACAAGTTTAGGTAAATTATACAAAGAATTCCCCAGTATAGAACAGGAAAAAAAAGTAGTGACCACATGTTTGTGTGCAGGTGACCTCGAAGAATTACATCACAAAATGATACAGCAGAGACGAGATGAAAAGGGTCCTGAGTGTCCTGAAGGTCCAAAGTTCCCTACCATCCAGGCATTATGCACAATCCCTATACCATCTCAAGTTACTTGCAAACACTGGTTATTTTATGTGATAACATAACATATTCAGGGGGTTGTATTGGCACCATTTCAAGTTTTCAAGAAATCAGTACTCGCTGCATTCAAATATTGTACTTGTACTGGGGTGGACAAACAGCCCCCTAATTAATCAGATATTCAATGTATATCTACTTATTAATCCAAGGATTTGGCATCCCTTTGTGGTCCAGGGCCCCAAGGAATGTTCTCGCCTGCTCTGTTAATACAACAGACATGACAGTTGTAGCCAAGTAACCAACAGGCTTACATTAGCTATGTCTAGATAGTTAGCTGGCTTGGTCAACAGAAAATACTCCACATTGCAAAACATTAATGAACAAGAATTTGGAATGCTAAAAGGTCTGAGGAGAGGAGTGGAGATTGCTGTGAGCTGGCTGTTGGCTGCGAGCAGCCTGACGGCATGTATGGATCTATAGGAGGCTGTCTCTGAGACAGTCACCAGAGACAGACATTAGATAGTGGAAAAGGACACATGAAAGGCAGCAGAATAAGAGAAGGGAGGCACTGGGCGAGCAGGAGATAAGAAGGGAGAGCCCAGGAGAGCAGAAGTCAAATGAAGCGATAGGAGAAAAATGAAGAGCCGAAAGGATGCAGCGATGAGAACAAGAAAGCAATGAAAAAGAAACTGATCAGTCAAGGAGGGAGAGGGGCAGGCGCAGTCTCATAGCAAAACCTCTATATCGTCGCCGATCTTCAGTTACAAATGCTTTGGCTCCGCCAGCTTAACACATGCAAACATACTGTAGGATTACTCATTTATCTTATCAGTTTCAATTAATGCCTCTGTGTAATCTCATTCATAATGAATCTACTGCTACATCTTTGCATTAGTAGGTAGATCCATGTCCTCCCAACAAGCACATCGATCTTTGATTTAAGGTGTTCTGGTACCAGGCATACATATGAACTACCTTATGCGTGAACATGGTGTTCATTATGGACAGTCCATTACTGAGCAGAATTCTAATAACATGAATAAATAACAAGAAAAAGAGTCTGCAGCCCCGCATGCAGCAGTGCTTGAATACTACTGTCAGCATGCTATTATCCTCAAAATAAAAAATGCTGATGGAACATGCAGAGGAACAACCTTTACCACGTTCACCACCTCTTAGTTTGGAGTGTTTTTTATCATAACATCTCCTCACCAGCACTCACCATGATGTACAGCTAGTGCTATTGGGAATGTCATTCATTTTGTGGTGAAGTTTTTGTGGTACATTTCCAAAGGGCTGGATCACTAGAGTTATAACAACTTATCCCGAGAGGAACATGAATATCTGTACTAAATTTCTTGGCAAACTGACCCAATAACTGTTCAGACATTTCATTAAAAACCAAATGGGAAGCTCATAGTCATGGTAGTGGTAAATTAAGGGGACCACCAAAGTCATAAAAATACACTATCTGGGGAAAAACCATCCAGAAGATATTGAGCTATTTCACTGGATAGGTCAAAACTTTGATCTGCTGGTGTCACTACATGCAAAGTCAGGAAATCACCAAAATCAGTAGAATTCATCCTAAGACGATCGTGGATATCAGAACAAAATATCACGGTAATCAATCTAATAATTGTTAAGATATTTCAGTCTGGACAACAGTGGTGGACTGATTGCCTCTACTTTCTGAGGCGGCTGAGGTCCTTCAACATCTGCAGGACGATGCTGAGGATGTTCTACGAGTCGGTGGTGTCCAGTGCCATCACATATGCCGTTGCCTGCTGGGGCAGCTGCCTGAGGGTGAGGGACACCAACAGACTCAATAGAATCATCAAGAAGGCCAGCCATGTTGTGGGAGAGGAACTGGACTCTCTGACAGTGGTGTCTGAGAGGAGGATGTTGTCCAAAATAAGGACGATACTGGACTTTCCCTCTCACCCTCTCCACAATGTGCTGATCGGCTACAGGAGCTCGTTCAGCAACAGACTCATACTGCCACGATGCACCACAGAGCGACACAGGAAATCATTCCTGCCTGTCGCCATCAAACTGTTAAACTCAGCACTGTGACGGACACACTCACTGTTTATACAATGTACATATTGGCTACTTTTACACATTGCACATACCTGTATTTTTAAATTTTCTTAAAAAATTTTTGAATACAGTTTTTGTAAATACTACTGTACTTGAGATTTTAGTTTTTGTTTATCCTATTTATATACTCTGCACTTTTCTCCTTTCTTGGTCGGGAATACTGCATGTGCAATTGTCTGTAGAAACAAGAATTTCCCTCCAGGGATTAATAAAGGAATTCTGATTCTGATTCTGATTCTGATTAACCAACTGATGCACTCACTGACTGTCAGGCAGACAAATCCTCCCAATCAACTCCCTCCAGGTTTCTTTACCCCTTTAAGTGCATACTGAAATCCCCTAGAACTATGATGTTCCGAGGCAGCGGACCCCACTCAGACACCCATCAGGGTTCTGAACTGTTGCTTGACCAATGAGCACAGACAGCCTAGTCACACAGAGGAAACCCTATTGTTCTCTTTGACTGTGTCTTGGTTCAAGAGAACCATTTACTTTTAACTGTCACTCTCCGTAGGGGTGGATGGTATAAATGTTATGAATATACCCTAAGGGTTTTTTTTTTAATCATTAAAAATTAGACCCTAAAATCATAGATTAGATAGATTTTAATAAAACCTATAAATTCAAATAAAATTGTCACCAGAAAAATCCACAATGTCACCCCCTGGTATCTCCGAGATAATTTTCAAGTTGTCGTACTGCAGTTTTCCTTTTCTTTAAGTTCTAGAATTAGGTCAGAAAGTCAAAATAAAGCCATACCCAACAAGCATAGCTTTTGGTTGGTAAGAAAAATCTGTTTGGCCAGTCAACAATGAATTCCAGTCAATGCAGTGCTTTACTCCCTCAGTTTTATAAAAATTAATAACCTGTATGTTACCATCTGTGCTTCAAATTAAACCGTGATATAAATTTCAGGACATACTGGCCTAAAGCACTCTGTGGCACTACAGTAGCTATGGTTCCTTTTCTGGTAGAAAAGCCTGTTTTCCCAGGATTGTGTTGTCCCAGTGGTCAATGGATCCTGGCGAGCACACAGGACAACAGCCTCAAGTTACTCCTGAACTGAGCCTGACCAGGCTGCATGGGTACAGGCTCGGCCAATGGGCATTTATAGCATGGCTCAAAGACGGGGACGTGGGAACATGAAGTATGTACCATGAAGTTTGGTCTGAAGGCTAATTACATGCCTACATGACCTGCTAGTTTACACCCCTCTGAGGCCTCTACTGGCAGATACATAATATTTCTTTAGGAAAAATAAAATAAAAATTCTACATAAAATAAATCAGATGGATTCATACACATGACTTGCTTCGAGACTGGAGTAGTGGGCCTATGCTGTCAGTCTAAATATGTTTTTTCACTTACATGTGTTAACAAAAGAATAATTTTCACATCTGACAATAGATTAAATATTGATGCCGAGGTGGGTTTTCATCATGGAAATGTTTACATTCCATGATGAAACCTTTCAGTCTGAAAATATACGAGCCTTCGCTCAGCCTGGAGCTGCAACAGACTCTCTGTCTCTCGGCAAGTTAAGATACCACGCATTTGCTGTAACTGCTTAATTTGTTTATGTTATCGTGGGCAGGTTGGGATGAAAGATTACCTCAGTGCACAGGAACTGATGCATCAAACCTGTGCAGGGAGACTGTTAACCAATATTGGACAACACTTGCACCTCCACTTGCAACTATGATCTCAATCACACACTACAAGCAGAAATTTGCTGTAGGTCAGAGGGTTGTTAACTGAAAATCAAGTCAAAAGATTTTTGGCGATGAAAGCTTTGAAAAATAACCTGCTGCGACTACATAAGGTGCCAAAATGCTTTAACGAGAATTGCATAGTCTTGCTTAGCCAGGGAATTCACACTTTGTTTTCGCTGTAGCAGCACAAAAGAGGGGTCTGGCAAACCAGATCTTTCAGCTGGGACAGTCAAAATAAAAAGCGAGGGTTTCATTATTAAGAAACCACTCAGCTGTGTGTAACTCATAATGCCAGTAGGCGTGTGTGGGTGCGGGTGTACCTACCTGACCAATGTCCAGTGGTGGCACCAGATCGATCAGTGCAGGTGTTGCTGACGGGCAGGAAGACGGTTTCCCATCCGCCGGGGGCGTAGCGCCAGTTGTGAGACTCCAGGATGAGCGTGCGCTGGGTGCCATAAGCAATCATGAAGCAGTAGACTACATGGTGGAGCTGGCAGCCATAACCACAGCCCTTATTGATGTTACACACCAGCTTTCTCGCCTTACTGCAGTCTGGGGGGTTCTAGGAGGAGGAGAGGAAGGAATGTTTCAACATTTTTTATTGCTTGACCTTCATCTTGTATCTTTCAGAGCCCTGCTCTCTCACTTGTAATAACACATGGCTTATATTGTTTTATTTGTTCCCTATTCTTGTCTGTCTCAGACTCCACTTCGCTCTAATTTTACACCTGTTCACTCTATTTCTCGGTTTGCCTTTTTCTCTTTACCTGCCAGGTTTTTTTTCCCCATATTTCTCTCTCCCTGATAACCTTGTAAATTCCTCTTTTACTATCATTTTCCATCTCCTTTTATGACCTCTTATTGTTAAAGGATAAAACTGGTGATTTTCTATATTTTCATATTTTATGGCAACAAGTGTGTCTGTCTGTGTGTCTGTGCACTGAAAAGCCTGACACAGCTTCTCTTCACCATTGCTGTGCAAACTCTACAGAAGAGACGTAAGTGTGAAATGAGCATTGCTGTGGTAGGTCTCTTGAAGTGGAACCCACACGTAACATACAGTCTATTGTCAAATGCACTATTTTCTTTTGCTTGAGCTTTTTTTTTGCTTGAGTTTTCAGAGTTTTGGCAATTAATGAGCCTTTAACAAAAATAAACTATATATATGTGACCAGGTGTTTAAGATTCAGGTCTTCAGTGGGAACCCATAGGCTTGGGGCTGAGAGCCAAAGGGGGAACAGGGGAGTATTGCGAGATGGACTCATTCGTTGAGTCTGGTGTATTCTGGGGATTTTTGACAATAACAAATACATACAACACAGAGTATCACTAGATGTATTAATATCCCTTCCTCCTTTATCTCTTTTTTGTTGCTCAATTCTCTCATTCCCTCACTCTTCACTGCCCCGCTTTTTTACTTCTTACCCATTTCACTCTCTATTCAATTATTTTACACACATCCCCTCACACTTTGTCTCTCACTTTCCTATTTTCCTGCCACACTTTCTTCCCTCATAGCCCCCATTTCATAAACTAGCCTCAATATCACACAAAGTCTGAGGGGAAGAATACCAAATGAGAGGCACTGGCGGAAGAAACAAGGAATTCTCTTTTCAGCATTAAAAAAATAGAGAGAGAGAGAGAGAGAGAGAGAGAGAGAGAGAGAGAGAGAGAGAGAGTGGCACATGCTGTGTTGCCGATGAGTCGCCGGGCGGTTTGTGATTCGCCTGTCAGCCGGTCTAAGCGACTCCACAATGCTCGTGCCAACCAGCTTCCTAAACAGCAATTACCGGCTGATGGGAGTGTTTTCCTCATTAGGCTGCTGCAGCTGTGGATGGTTCACAGTAATCAGGCCGCGCGGCACCCACCGGCTAACGCTGCCTATCTCACACTAGCAGGAGAGGAAGAGGAAGAGAGGGAGGCGGAAAAAGAGAGGATAGGGAAGCAGAGAGGAAGAGAGATGAGAGGATTACAAAAACAAATGGAGATGAAATGAGAAAGAGGACAGGAAAAGAGGGACAAGGAGAGAAAATAAGAACGGAGAGGAGAGGCTCCTTTAGGTGCTGAAAACTGATTACCACCACTACTGTTCAATAAAATGAACAGAGTACAGAAGCGATCGAGCTGACAGGACAAGCCACACAGGTCTTTCCTCGGGAGCTACAGGCTGCCGGTTCACTCCTAACCCCACAGGTGTATGCTAACTTACTGCACTAACAATCTACTACAAAAGTACACGCGTGAAGCATTTCTTTCGACAGTGCTTGGCTCATCTGAGCGCACAACGCCTGCATGAGATCAATGTCTGACACGAGCGATGTGGCGTGGAGGCCACCGCTGGTTCTCTGGTTGAAAACGATGGGGCTGGAATGACTCCGAAGCACCGAGAGACTCAATTCAAGGATAATGACGGCATATGCATGCACAAAAGCAGCCTCTGAGTACCGCTCTGTACTGTAGGTTAAGTGCCTGTTTAAATGGTGTGCTCTTAGAGCGTGAAACATAGAGGCAGTGGCAGAGCGAATCAGTTCAGGGAGACCACAGTGATATTGTTTATGTCAGAAATGTGGGACAACTGGATATGAGAGATACATAATTAGTAAGTGATGCCCATAATCAGAAAGGAAGATGAAAGGAAGCTGCGCATATTTTAAAAAGTCTAAAGTAAGGTTTTGTGTTAGTAAATGTCTGTTTTGCTCCCATCCACTGCTGGCAGATTTGCAGTTTATCCACCTCATTTAAATTGGTGCATTTTCTACATGCATGCCTTTCGAGGAAAACCACCTGCAGGGCACAGCCTGTGACACCTTTCATGCATGAAGAAGCAACAGGGCGTCATTTGCAGTGACTGGGTAGCCAGTGCGAGCACCAACATCCACAGTAACTGAACTGTAAATGAGCTCCACCATGACAAAAATGAAATATTATTATCGTAAAATCGCTCAAGAAGAAGAAACAAGAACTTTTTACAAGTTCAACAAGACTTTATTTTATCAAACCCAGTTTTTGTGCCTTTTACTGCCAGCAGAATTTCACAGCAATGTTCTGTTTTATCCTATGCATTCTTTAAATGCCTCTATATCATTACTTGCTGAAGTTGCCTTTTCTACTGCTAGATTCAAACTGTATGCCTGTGCGCAAAGGCTTCACGGAAAGAGATGCACGTACGCATTAGACTGAGACGTGGACAACAAAAGCCTGCGCAGATTTCACATGATACAGAATACAACAACAGCATTTGATCATAGGTTCACTATCACGGCGTCAGAACACAATGTCGCCGGTCTTCTTTAGTCTTCAGTACTAAAACAATGCGGTGTGATGGATGCTCTCACTACACTTCTTTGCTTCAGCTGTAAACAGAAGACAAGTAAAAACAAACAAAAAAAATCCGCACCCTGCACTAATAGCTGTCAGTAATTTGACTCGAGCAGCGCTTCAGTCTTACAGAGATTTTTGTCAGGCATCGTTAAAACCAAACACCGTTTGTCGCTGCTGTAAACCAGCCTTTTTACACCTCCACCTCTTTGTGTCCAGCTGTTCACTGTCTTTTAAAATCTGTTTTGGTCTGCACCAACTTATCTGGCCCCTTAAACAAGACCTGCTCCTTTAAAGTCACTAGCTTTGTCTGTCTGCCATTTGGTGACTCACAGGCAGAGTAGAACTGCTTTTTAAGCTTTCAGAAGCGACGAGGGGGGTGATGCTGAACCAAAACATTAAAGCTGAGGAGAAAAGAATCACCTGAAAGATGCTGTGAAGTTCCACAAAGCTGAGGCGAACTACAGAGTCAGGTGATGACTCTACGGACACGGGTTCGTGAGCAACGACTTTCACATGCATGCAGTCATGTGCTCTGTTGCTAATATGAAAGTGCTGATCATAGATGCCTTGAAGGCCCAAGACCCACCCGCTGAGTGATGCAGAAATGTCACTCATGTCAACTTGCTCATTGCCAGTTAATACGAGTATATAAAGGCTCGTGGAGCAAAAACATTTGAAAAGCACGATTAACAAAAATTCTTCTGAAGACGCCAGCCATGTTCACTGAATGTTGAGAGTGGACAGATGGAACAGACGCGGAGATGGAGTTAGTTAAACCAGGAATGAAGGGAGAGGCTGTTGTGGGTGGCAGAGACAGCAGGATAGGAGGGAGGAGTCTGTCTGTGTGTGAACATATAGATGTGTGAGTGAGAGAGACAGAGACACGTGCCCACACACACATACACGGAATGCCTTGGCATCAGTCTCGCGGCTGAGTGTGTGCTGGTATGCGTGTGTGCACCGATTGCTGGTGTGGAGGTGTGGGTGAATCCATCTGTGCACGACTCCGTGTGTGTGTGTGTGTGTGTGTGATGAATTAGTGACGGCAGCTGGTGGAGCGGTGTGATCCCTCAGCGGTGGTGACAGCAGCTGTTAGTGGTGCTGTCTCCGCCCAGCCAGACTGACTGGGTCCTCTTCATCAAACACACCGGCTCATTAATGCTGCAGGGCCCGGCGCCGCGGCACTGCGCCCGGTGCCGCAGCACATCACCACACCCGAGAAGCCGGCAGCACCAGGAATGGGGAAGGGGAGCGGGGCAGCTGGGGGTGAGTAGATGGATGTGTGGTGGATCTCAGGCTGCGTGCGTGGAGCTGTAAGCATATGTGTATCTGTATATGTGTATGGTGTATATGTACATATAAGTTTGTGTCTGACTTCGCCCAGTGTTCACGATTTTGCATTTCTGCATGTGCGCTTCAGCCGAGCTGTCATTTTACACCTCTGCATGTGTGTCTGTGTTCTGACGATCGTGTGTGTGTGTGTGTGTGTGTGTGTGTATGTCTCACTAAACCGCTGACAAGCAACAAGAATCCTGCTTGTCAGATCTGACTGCTGAAACAGTCTGCTATCACACCCCTCACCTGCTCCTCGTGGTAGCTGATGCTGACAGTTATGGATGGTGCAAACGAGACAAGTAAGTGTGAAAGACGCCCTGAAAAACGCATATGTGCATTATGTACGTGTGAGGGAAACATTCGCATAAATGCTCACCATGTCTTTGCGTCTACATGTGGCAGTGTATATGACTCTGTGTGTGTGTGTGTGTGTGTGTGAGAGAGAGGGAGAGAGGAGTACAAGGCCAGTTGGCTAAGCAGCAGGTGTGTCTGTAGGTACCTGCAGGTAGGTGATTCTGTTCTGGACCAGATCCGACAAGTCTTTTGCTTCCTTCGTCCTCCACTCGCCCACTCCGTCCGCCTGACTGAGGTAGTACAAGTCCGTCATGATGGACCTGCAGACACAGACACATTTCAAAACTTTATTATTCAAATAACAATACACACATGGAAGCATATTCTCCACATGTGCACTAAGTTCATATTTAAATGGTAAAACTACACCGAAGGCCCCATTTTCAGGACATTTTTCTGTTTCTCTCATTAACAAAGACAGTATCCAGCCCGGTCGTTAGGCTGTAAGGTTTTAAATGACATCGAAATCGTACTACACAGAGCATAAACAACTTGAAGTGATGATGAAACATGACCTTGTGTCCTTAACCAACACATCAACAACTCTATCATTCCTTGCGCTTTATTCCCATGGCAGCCATTTGCACTGTGTGGGAAGGATTCATTAATGAGTTCAAAGTCATGATGCAACTAAAAGGGGAACTTTTTGGGAAACCAGTAAGAGAGAGAGAAGCTTCAAAATCTGTGTTCACTACAGTGACCTTAGGAGTTTACTCTTGATCAGAAAACACACTTACACACACAGTTCCACACAGGAAAGCGTGCACATTTAAAATGCTGCGTTTGGATTCAACAAAGTCAATTAAAACTCATAGTGGATAGGATACTGGAAGAGAAAAATGTATTCTAGGGGTGCAGGGCTAAGGAAATATGAATTTAGACCATTGAGAGCACAGCAATCATTCATTTATTAATTTAAAGTGTGATGAAGCACAGTGAACAGGATGATACACCAAAAGCAGACATTCCCACCTGGTTACGTGATCAATAAACCATTCCTAAACTTACAATATCAAAGTATAAAAGTACACAGAGCATCTTTGTCAGTACCGCCAAACCCTACTTGCACATTCAGACTAGATACGTCAGCATGATCTAAGTCTAAGTCAATTTGTAAAATTCACACATCTTGCAGATCTTGTCTTAGACCTTATTTTTGCCAGGTTAAGCTTCCCATCCTCACATAGAATCAATGAACTTTAACCAAGACAAAACTTAAAGCCACACTGAAGTGAGCTTATGAATCATGTACTATAAGCACTGCAGCAGGTAGATTTTGAAAATGACTCAGCTTTGGAAAGTTGGAAAGGAGAATTCAGCATATGTTGGCAGTATACTGCGTGTTAAACATTACCAAGGCTCAACATGCTTTCAGGATATTTATAGAAAGACTGTTGTTTCTGTCACACTGACTAGCGACAACGGGGTCCTTCTGGTTGTTTAGCTCTTTTTTGGATTAAGTCTGCCATCTGCAAGCCTCTGACAGAGAATTTGTGCCCATGTCACACACTGCCAAATATTGTGACTATCCACTTAAAACATGCCCAAGAGCTCTGATATATGCAGCCAAGGGCAGATGCAAACACATCACACACACTCTCACTCACTCACTCTCACACACACACACACACACACACAGACACACCACATTTATGCAAGCTTAATTTATTACTCACTTCTTTGACCCAAATCAGTCACATCCTGTGTGACTGAGAGTTCTTATGCACATATTCAGTAGTGCATGCAAAGACACACACATACACACAAGGCAGATAGACGTGCCATGTCCCATTTCAACAGTGCAGTAGGATGAATAGTCCCTCTCCCAACGAATAAGACAGTATCATCACTCATCGTCCCATTTTGAAGCTGGAATCACAAAGTGTGATTGGATGTCAAATGCTTGTCCAGAAGTGCGTAAGGAAGCCATCACTGGCCCTCTGCGGGGAGGAAAAGCAAACCTGGCTGGCCGAACGACCAGGAGTCAACAGACAAGCCCTGAGGGATTTGGCAGTGAGACAGGGACTGCAGGACATCGCGGCTGTCTGGTGGTCCCTACGTACGGGGGTTGTGTGTGCTCTTGGGTGTATGTAATTGTTTCTGGTCTTGGGCATATGTAAAGCTGGTGGGCTTCCCCAGCGCTTCTGATTGGCTCAAACAGCAGACGCTGAGGCTGCAGCTGCTGGGCTTGGCAGAGCATCACTTTTCTCAGTACTGATGCTGCACCACTGGGAGAGCGATTAAAAGGTTTCGGGTTCACAATACTGCATGAATATAACCAGGACAGGTAAGACAGAGGACAATCTATGGCATATATGGTTCTGCATATGTTTGCACCATGTGCTCTGTTATGAAACTTATAAATCTCCCGAAATATAGTCACTATCTCAACAATGGTAACTGTTCTCTGGCCAAAATTCAACAGCTCATGCTTGATTTTGTTTTGTTTGTTGTTAAGTAGATCAGAGCTGCAACAGTAAGTCATAATTAATTAAATGATAAATAGAAAATACATCTGTGACAAATCTGAATACTGATTTGTCTTTTTTAGCAAAAACGGCAAAAATTCTCTGGTTCACACTGAGAATGTGAGTTGTTACAGAATGTAGTGATGCAATGTATTTGACCTTTAACACATTGTGCTTCATGGCAGATCTCTATGAACTTTCACGATATTTCATTTCACTTCATGCCTATAAAACTTTGTTATACTGAAAGCTCTACATTATGCAGCGATCATTTTCATTGGGAGAGCAGGTAAGTAATTGCATACTTTTTTGATGTGCTACATTTTTATTTTACTCTGGAAATTTTCCGAGTCAAGGACCTTCCACGTTTCCTGAACAGAATTTAAATGAGGGAGCTGCACATTTTATTTGAGTCCAACATTTCATTGCTCCTTCCACCTCTGCCCCTATCTGTGCTGGCCAGCACATACAAAGAAAGCTGGAGGGGTGGGGGCCTCAGACGGAAAGTGAAAGCCCACGAAAGTCTGAGACTATATGAGCATGTGTGTGCTTACGAGGTGAAGAATCAGTCGTTGGAAAGCTGCTTAGGCAGCAACGACTAAGACAATGGGCCCGGTAAGCCACTTCAGCAGGATTACAATGAACCACTTGGCTAAGTGACACCAGGCCTGTCTTCATTCATCTGCTCAGCGGCCCGCCAACCAGGTGACAGTGAGCGTGTGGCCTTTGACCTTTGTTTCGCAGCAGTCACTACAGGTTCTCCTGCAAATATCCTACTCTTGACATCTAAAGCTGATGCATACAGGACACTGGTAAACTGTAGCCTGAGAGTCTCTGCAAAGAGGAAATCTGTAACATGGGGGATGTGTGAAATCTTAGTTTCAATACTAATAAATTACGTGGAGAAATATAAACATTTAAACATCATTTAACAAAAGAAGCAAAAGTTCTTAAATGTTCAGTGTTACACATTAAATAAAAAGACGTTCAGCATCTCCAGACTGCTATTCCACTGACCACCGATCGTCAATTTCAAGAGTCCCATCTTGTTCTGCGTGTAAGCAAAAACATATAGACGGAATAATCTAATGAAAAATAATCTAATGTACATGATTTTGGACTGGGGAAGTGCACCTTGGGAGACTAAAACTCCACACAGCTCAGTCTGCTTTGACCTTTTCTCTGGAAGCGATAATGTCATTGAAACAAAAACAGTATGTTTTTTTTACTCATTTCAGTGTCAGCTTTGTCACAAATTTCCACTTGTCGTTTTCAAAAAGCCACATGCCCACCTCTCTTGGTTTCCCAGGTCCTGCAGGAGCGTGTCTGCGTACTTCTGCCTCTCGCTGGGCTCAACATTGGTCAGTTTCTTCACCTCGCTGCGAACAAAATACCAGAACTCCTTAACGCCGTTTTCCACTCTCCTCCGCAGCTCCTCCTGAGTGGGCCCTGGGCCTGTGGGGGGCGGTTAAGAGAGAACAGCTCACAACAAAGCATAACCAGGATACTCAGCTGACATGACATTTGAGGCACAGGTATGATCTGAAACAATGAATCGATGATGTTAACTTCAAAGCACCTCCATGGGACTACAGCTGGGAGGAGCACCGTAGGAAAGGCGGCCAAGAGGTCTTTTGGAATGTCTGAGCATTAGATCATTAGATTGTGTGAGGCTAAATAGGCTAATGGCACAAAGCAAGGTTTTTCGGAACATAACCGTTAAAATTTTCCTCTTTCATACCTTGTCCCAGGGTGTTGCTTTGACCTCATTCAGAAGCACATGATCGCTGTTTTTGTGTCTCGTGGCTCCCTCTCAAGTTTTTTCTCACACAGTTCTAACAACAGGAAGGAACTCTATACCCCACCCAAGCCAAACAATGTGGAGTAACCCACATGGATAACACAGCTGCCTGCTCTGGTTTCTGCAAAGAGAAACAAAACAAAACAAAACAAAAACAACAAAAAAAAAAAAAACAGAAAGAAAGGAAAAAAAAAAAGTCGAGGAAAGGGTAAGACAGCCTCAAGCAGGAGAAGGCGGTGGTGGTGAAGAGGGAAAAGCTCTTTTTTTTTTTTACCTTTCTATCTTGCACTCTCTCCTCTGTTCACACTCCCTCCTATGGTGGAAAAGAGCTGGAGGGTATTTTTAGCTTTTTCTTCCCCTGCGGCAAGATGGAAAGGCTGACCCTGTGCTGCCCTCCACGTTCACATGTCCTTCTTTATTTTCTCTCTCTCTCTCTGCCATTGGGGCATTCACACTGCTTCCACTTCATTCACACATTTCCCCGCTCACCTGACAGCTTTCCTGCCCCTCTGACCAATGCTTAGAGTGGCAAACACACACATAACCCTGCCCATTCGATGGTGCGGCTCTGCCATCATCACAGGTCCAACACTGGACTAGACTGAGCTTCTCGCTCCAGGCAAAAGCTCACAAGAGCCTTTGACTTTGTTTTAAACCATATATATATATATATATATATATATATATATATATAGTCCTGCACTGCACCTTCCAAAGTCAGTCTTTTCATATTTTCAGGCTGTGTGCCCAAACCTTCCTTGCAACCTTTCAAATGGCTCTGCTCTGCTCACCGTCTCCAGTGAGTTTCTGGAAGCTGTGGATCTTCTGTTTGGCTCTGGTTAACTGGTCCTCCAGGGAGCGCAGTCTCCCTGCAGCCAGGGACCCGGCTTCTGCCTGACCCTCTGGTATCCTGGGGGGAGAAAATACATACACAAAGAGAGGAGGCGATAGGTGAGCTTGGGAGCATGTGCACATCAATAGGATGAAGAGAGTGCAAAAATGTCCCACTATTCAGCAATACTCCCCTGAAACTGTAGAACTGTATCCCAGTAAACAAAAAAAAGAGAAAGATAACCGCACTCACTGTAGTGATGCAAGTAAGCATTACTTTTTGTTATCAAAGCAGCTCTCAATTGGCTGCGATTAATCTTTGGTTTTGAGAGTTTCGATTTGGAAAAACATGGCTGCTCTGCAAACATTGAGAAACTCCTCTCACACAATCAACCAAAATCAGTCTCTGTCAACGACATTTTAAAAAGTCATTAATGAGGTGCAGGACTTTGGAGAAGCAGTGTGAACGTTTTTCATGCCAACATCCGCTGCTTAATCTGATATGTACTGTATCTTAGTGGGTCGACTCGATTCTCATTTGGATGTTTCCAGACTTTAAAGTTGCAGTGAGAACTTAGTTGTGACGGCTGGCATCTTTTAGCGTTCACCAGTGAAAATTCTTTTTCATTTGCTGAGACACCACAGTGGAGCCTCCTGGAGCCCTGTCCCAGTTTATTTATTTTAAGCTCAAAAGGGACTCAAAGTACTGGATCATTTTCCATGTTTGTTAGGTCCAAACATCCAAGGATCATATCCAATGACTAGTCTTTGTACTGAGTGTCAAATTATGGAGACGAGAGGCAGCTGGATGCAATATCTTTGTGACTTTGATCTAAACTGGCAATAGTTGTTTGCTTTAAAATATCATTATGAAGCAAATGTTGATCTCACAATGTTGACTGGTTTCCTATAAAACTTGCTTCCCCAATACATTTTTCTATATTTTCCCTGGGCAGGAAATCTCCCAGGAACGTTGGGCTGACCGGCGATCCAGTCAGGCTGGCGGCCTGGCACCATTTCTATCTTCCTTGGCTCCATTATAGATTAAATGAATAAACAAACTGGTGTTTTTGTCTTGTGTTGTTGGTAGTTGCTACTCTGAGAAAAAAGGAAACCGATCCGGTTGTCTTTGCGACGGCAGCGGCAGTAATACCACTTAAGGACAGATGGGGGAAAGTTGTCTATTTCAACTGTAAAAAATAATATAAAGGAAAAAAGAAAGAAAAAAATTCTCCCTAGACTCAGTTTATTGAATCTAAGAATGTCTCTATGTTGAAATGGGCCAACATTTTAACTATACAGTGGATACAAATTTTATTTGAAAATATATTACAATAAAATTCACTTACTATATCAAAGCCATTCAAGGGCAGTAAACAGATTAAACACAATTTATTACCATAATTTGACCATTTAACTGTAGCCACATTGGAAATCCCCTTCGTTTATTACTGTGTGCTGATTGGTGCAGCAGTGGTCATGGTGGTCTGTTCTTTCTTATATGTGTTAAGTCAGACTAATAAGATTTACTGTCAAACAAATCATGCACATGGCTTGCAAACAACTAGTCATTCCCTTACACTGTTTCCTTCCATTCAGGAATAACTCAGCTGTAGGGTGTCTGTGGCTCTTTGTGGCTTCTTCTTGATAAAACAGGCGCACGCATGACTGAGATCTGTGCTCAAAAGCATCAAACCCAAAAGCCTGAGAAAATTTACGGCTGATAATCTTGCAAAGCCTAATTGCTCATTATCGCTGAAATTATGTTTGGGCAGCCTTTCAGTCCATTTAATGTATTCCACATTAATGTAATGGGCTATTTTCAAGTGCATATACACAAATCTTTGTTGATCTTTGTTGAAACAGTATGTTTTCAGTGTTCCATCTATTAGCGCTTGCTAATAAATGCAAAGATAAAAATAAGCATGCTTACAGCTCTGCGTCAATGAACTACGAATAACTACTGCATGCATGTGATGAAAACAGAAATGAGCACTCTGTCATGCTCCAAACGCAGAACTCAAATCAGCCAAGCAGAAAAAAAGAACTGTTACTGACATTACACCAAATCAATTCCTCTACATAAAACTATTAAAATGGAATATGTTCGAATGCACAGGGGCATTGGTGAAGTGCCGCAAAGGCCATGTTAATGAGTCATCAAGGCATGCAAACTCAATTTGCTCGCTGAGTGAGGAACATCAGTCGCTGGCAGGCATAAAGATGAGACTTTCAAAGTTGCAACAGCCCTTCTTGCTGCACAACTCCCCCATCACTGTTCAAGCCTCGGCCCCTGAGAAGCCCTGGCCTCCCACTTCACTGAGCACTAACTGAGCATTGTGCTTCAAAGCCATGAAAATAACTGAGGGGGAAAAAAAGGATATCTTAACTCCTATATTATGTAACCGTGTGAAGGACAAGGAGAACCCTCCTCATACCTTTGTGGTACTGCAGGTATTTAAATGTATGCCTTAATCTTCCTTTCTATGTGAAATCTGTGAGGTGACCATTTGAGCTGCTTGACACAGATATAGTGAAATAAGATCCCAGGTGTATTTCCTTTCCAACCGTTAACGTGACTATCGGTTCTCAATGTTATGTCTATTCAAACAATATTCAGCAGGATTTCTCAAAGGCCACACCCTAACCTGTTAGTTACACCATTGTACAGGAAGTAGGACTATTTCCTAAGTGACATAATTTCCCAGAGGGGTTTAAGTACTGCTAAAATTGTAACATGAAGCAACATGCTATCTCCTTTAACAAGGCAGAAAAAATAGGCTCGATCAGCACGGGCGAATGAGTGAAGATGCGGTACAGAGGTAAGCTAACATGCTCCAAAGAGACATAAACTGCTGAGACACATTGCTGGTGCAGGCAAAACAAAGGCATCCCCAACCAAGATATGCAGATATAAAACATATCCAAACACTCAGTGGTATAAAAACCCACAGACACATACACACACATACACAGGAAGCAGACAAACATTGTACACAAATACACAAATGATCCCTGACGGTATCTCTAGAGGACCCGAAGCGGAGACTAGACGCGGCAGCTGGATTCAACAGCGTCTTAATCAAACGATACAGGAGAGGTAACAGATGAGAAAAACTCTGACTCGAGGGAGGTGGGGCGGAAAGAGATGTGGGGGTGGGGGTGTACTGCGGTGTGAAAGACAAGCTATGAAAGCAGGGGGCGATGAGCCACACCGGCACCGAGCACTGAGCCGGAAAGCAGGTGAGGTTCAGCATCTATCCCAGTTTCCTCTGAAACTCTGCCCCAGCTGTCGCTCCATCAGCTCCTGCCCCTGCACCCGGTAACCGTGGAGTTCACAGAGTGATCAGAGAGCCGGGAGGAGCAGTTTGAATGGTGAGGTCCTGGGTGGCACTGCGGCGCATACATATTTCTGTGGTAAGATTTAATATACTGAGGTTGACTTCAAAAGAAAAGCCCTGTCCTGAACCTGGGAAGGCATACATATGGATGGAGATGTAAAGTGTTCTGGAGGTGGAGATGAAAGCAGGCTACATGAAGGCAATTTGCCTTTACATTAAATACAAACTTTGATTCATTGCTCCTGTAGGAGCCTAAATGCAGTTTATTTTAGTTAAAATAGTTTTCATGTAAAAGATACAAATTTATAAATAAGAAATATAATTTGTAATTTCATGATTGGAAAAAGATGTAAATACTATTTACATATGTGCATTTCAGTGATGTATATTGGTAAGAGAGCGCTTTTATTTTGACATTTAGGGGAACCACCAGTGGGGTGAATGTGACCTTGGTTGCCATGGGAGCGGGGTCAGTTGGACTAGGAAAGGAAGATTGGAGTGAAATAGTTTTTTTTGACCTCGTTCTCGCTCTTGCTTTCGCTCTCGTTTTTTATCTTAACGCCTGCAAGTCTTAATTTTGTGGACATATTTTATGTTTTGTAATGTTGCTTTAAGTTTTCAAGTAAACAGTTAAAATCAAGAAGTGGATTCGTGGATTTATTTTTTGGAGCCTGTTGATGCAAGAGAGTCAGACGAGCGTCAAGCTAAAACTTCAATAAGGACGATAAGAACCTACATTTTCAGTCAAAAAAACTCGCTCTACACGGACTACTGGATGCCAAAACCGGACTGGATGATTAAGGACAACGATAACAGAAGAACCCTGCACGGATTTGGAGGTTTGTCATTCGAAAGAAGACGACGACTGTAAGTTAAAAAGCTGCTACGGATTGGCCGTGTTGTCAGTTAGGATTCAAAAGGACGTCTATCTGCCGAATGTCAAAGTGGAATGCAACGGAAAGCTGATTATTAAACAGTTGCAAACGGATGTAAACGTGAAAGATTTAAACTGTCATGGAACGATCAGAATATAAACGAGCAGTAAAAATGACAGAAAAGGGTACGGAAGATCATAAAACCAGGCTGTTGAATGCACGTAAAGGCAAGCTAGCCCAGCTTACTAGCATGACCAAGCAGCTCGAGGAACTGATGGCGGACGACGCGAATGCTGACCTCGTTAAGAACAAGCTGCGTGTCGACTTCGGTGGTTTGCAGACCGAATTTACAGACATAAATTACAGTTTGCAGCAATATATGAGTGAGGAGGAATTTTTGGAAAACCAAGCCAATTATTTTGAGCCCAAACAAGCCTCAATGACAGATTTCTTTTGGAGATGTGAAAATTGGATGAAAGACGTTATGAAATGTGATGAACAGTCAAAGAAACAGGAATGTGGTTCAGAGCGAACTGGTAGCAGGTCTGTGCGCACGAAAAGGTCCAGTTCACGACGTTCAACCATAAAGTCAACTTGCTCAATCAAAATGAAAACTGAGTTGCTGCGTGCATCCCTAAAGGCTCAGGCAGCAGCTGTAAGGGAAAAATTGGCCATCGAACAGGAGGAGGCAGAGCTCCAGTCAGAGCAAAGGAGAATTAAAGCTAAGAAAGAAATGCATGAAATTCAAACAAAATTAGCTGAAACAGATGCACAATTGGAGGTTTTACAAAGATATGAAGATGAGCAAGACGGTGTGAGCAGCTGTGAGTCTGATGCTCCAGATGACAAAGGGGCAGTGCAAAGCACTCCACTCACATTGCCACAACATGACACGCCAGCTCTGAATTATTCCCAATCCCAATCTGATGCATTTAATCAAAGCTTGCCTGTTAGACCTAAAGTAAACGCAACTGATGCAAAAAAGAATGAAAGTGAGGCAGTTGTGCTGGATAGCTTGTGCCAAGCCATAACACAACAGGCTAATGTCACAGAGTACTTAGTGAGGAATCACAAGGCATCTCTACTTCCTGATCTCACTATTAAAACATTCAAAGGAGACCCATTGGAGTTTAAATCCTTTATTAGATCCATTGAACATGGCATTGAAAGCCGTACTGAGAATGACAGTGATCGTCTGCAGTTCTTGTTGCAATACACAAGTGGACAGCCACATGAGTTGGTGAAGAGCTGCATTCACATGCCATCTTCAATAGGATACGCCAAAGCAAAGCAAATGTTGCAAGAATATTTTGGTGATGACTACAGGATTGCAGAGGCATACTTAAAGGAAGCAGTGGACTGGCAGACAATCAAACCAGAAGATGGCGCTGCGCTACAGTCATTTGCATTGTTCTTAACTGGGTGCTCCAACACAATGGCAGATATTAGCTACATGGAAGACTTGGACAATGCAGCCTGCATCAAGGCATTAGCTAACAAGCTACCCTACAAGCTGAAGGAATCCTGGAGAAAGTACGCCTGCGACCTGCAAGAAAGAACAAAGGCAAGAGTCAAATTCAAGGATTTTGTTGCGTTTGTGAACAAACAAGTGAAGTATTTACTACACCCTCTCTATGGGAACATTAAAGACAACACCATCAACACAAAAGACTCAGTTCGACAGAAGCCAAAGGCACAAGAGAAAGACATGGCAAAATCCAAGAAGGTTTTCACAACATCCATTGCTTTGTCAGCAGAAAACAAAGGCAAGAAGGAAAACGAATGCTCAACAGATAACAAAACAAAATCGGTGGATGCCCATGCAAAACCATGTCTACACTGCAGCGGAGAGCATCACAGTTTAGCGGTCTGCAGAGGATTCAAGAAGAAGCCACACAAGGAAAAGCTAGAGTTTTTGAGAAGTAAAGGGCTGTGCTTTGCATGCTTGAAACATGGCCATATGAGTAGCAGCTGTACGGAAAAGGCTCAGTGTCAGGAGTGTGCTCGTTCACATCCGACACTGCTGCACATCACTTTCAAAGAGTCAAAGGAAGAAATGTCGAAAGACAAAGAAAGCAAAGATGAGCAAGCCGTCACCAACGCTCTTGTTCAAGCATCTGAACTATGCAGTGTCACCGGGGCCGGTAAAGAAGATTGCTTCCTATCCATCGTTCCGGTCCAAGTCAAGGCACAGAAAGGAACCAAGATAGTGACCACATATGCATTTTTGGACCCAGGCAGCTCCGCTACCTTTGCTACAGAGTCACTAATGAAAGAGCTGAAACTGAATGGACGCCGCACAAATATTTCCTTGCGAACCATGGGGAATGAATCTGTGGTGAACACACGCATAGTGACAGGACTGGAAATCAGTAACCTGGAAGGTGACCAGTTTATTGAGCTTTCAGAGGTGTTTTCCCAGAAAGCCATTCCTGTGACGAAGGATAATATCCCACGCCAAGAGGATGTCAGTAGGTGGCCTCACCTACAGGAGGTGAAGCTTCCAGCCGTTGAAGCAGGAGTAGGACTGCTAATCGGCGCTAACATTCCCAAGGCCATGGAACCACTTCAGGTGGTGAGTAGCGTGAACGACGGGCCATATGCTGTGAGAACAGCGTTGGGCTGGACAGTCAACGGACCTCTTAAAGGAGGAAATGATGGACTGAGAACTAGGTCACCGGCAGTAACAGCTAACCGAATCTCAGTAGCCAGGCTAGAGGAGCTTTGGCACCAACAATTCAAGCTGGACTTTCCCGATGCGGGACAGAGTGAAGACATTGAAATGTCAAAAGAAGACCACCAATTTATGAACATGGTGTCTCAGTCTACACAATTGAAAGATGGCCACTACAGTATTTGCCTTCCATTAAGAAACAAATCGCTGTGCATGCCAAACAACAGACCAGTAGCAGAGCAACGTGCACTGAACTTAAGAAAAAGATTCATTAAGGATGCAGACTATCGTGCAGAGTATGTTGCATTTATGGAAGACCTTGTGAAGAAAGGCTACGCAGTTCCAGTCAACAGTGCTGAATGTGAACCGCCTGAAGGAAGAACTTGGTATCTGCCCCATCATGGAGTCAGACACCCAGTCAAGCGCAAGCTGCGCGTTGTCTTTGATTGTGCAGCAAGCTTTGGAGGAATATCACTGAATCAGCAGCTTCTACAGGGACCAGACCTGACAAGTTCGCTAGTTGGGGTCCTCACACGGTTCAGGCAAGAGAACATCGCTGTCATGGCAGACGTGGAAGCCATGTTTTACCAAGTGGCAGTGAAAGAAGAAGATACAAATCTACTCAGATTTCTCTGGTGGCCAGAAGGAAATCATGAGGAAAAGCTTGCCGAATTCAAGATGAAGGTGCACATTTTTGGTGCGACCTCGTCGCCAAGCGTTGCAACCTACGCTCTGCAGAAGTGTGCAGCTGACTTCGAGGATGAATTCGGGCAAGAAGCTGCCACCACAGTGAAGAAGAACTTCTATGTGGATGACTGCCTCAAGTCAGTAGTTGATGAGGATGCAGCAGTCACTCTGTGCTCCAACTTGCGAGGCATGCTGGCAAGAGGTGGTTTTCGGCTAACCAAATGGGCAAGCAATAGCAGAAAGTTGCTCAACTCGATTCCTGATGACGAGCGAGCTCAAACGTTTCAAGATCTCGACTTGAACTTGGACAGTTTACCCATGGAGCGAGCATTGGGAATCCAATGGTGTGCAGAGACGGATCAGTTTAAGATCAAGATCAACATCAAAGACCGTCCACACACCAGGAGAGGCCTGCTCTCGTTCATGAGCTCGATCTTTGACCCTCTGGGGCTCATAGCTCCAGTGGTATTGCCCGCCAAGAAAATTCTGCAAGATCTGTGCCGGCAAAGGTACAGTTGGGATGACAGCCTGCCGGCAGATGTCATAAAGGAATGGACTAAGTGGACGTCTGACTTGCAACAGCTAGAGGGGTTTGGCGTTGACAGATGCATCAAGATGGAGGCGTTTGGTGCACCAGTCTTTGCTCAGCTACACCACTTTGCTGATGCAAGTGAAGATGCTTATGGAACAACTAGCTACCTTGTACTACGCTCCTTAGCAAGTGAGACCCAGTCCTCTTTGATGATGGCGAAGGCACGGGTAGCTCCCTTGAAATCCCCGACCATACCAAGGATGGAGTTAACTGCAGCTTCAGTTGCAGTAAAGATGGACAAGCTGTTGAAGAAAGAGCTTGAATTGGAACTCCATGACTCAGTATATTGGACAGATAGCACAGTTGTGCTTAAGTACTTGAACAGTGAAAGCTCCAGATTCAAGACTTTCGTGGCCAATAGGGTGTCAGCCATCCTGCAGCACTCTCAGGCTTCGCAGTGGAGGTATGTCAATACCAACCTAAATCCAGCGGATCTTGTGTCCCGAGGTCAGTCGGTCGAAGCATTCTTGGAGTGTGAAAGCTGGCTTTCCGGACCAGATTTCCTGCACTGCGAGGAAGACCAATGGCCAAAGAATCCAGATCCTGGAATGATACACGTGGATGACCCAGAGGTCAAAAAGGTTCAATCTCATGCTGTACAAGTGCAAGACTTCAAGGACCCGCTGGACCAGCTGATGCTGTACTACTCATCCTGGACAAAGTTGAAACGCGCTGTAGCCTGGTACCTGAAATTGAAAGATCTGCTGAAAGAGCTAAAGGCAAACAAAAGGAAGGAACCAAGCTTGTCAAGCAAGGAAAGACTGGACAGATTCAAGAAAAAATTCCAAGGAACAAGACTTACCTGTGACGACTTCACGAAAGCAGAGACAGAAATTGTAAGATACACACAAAAGAAAGGATTCCAAGAAGACCTGGAAATGCTAAATGAACGACAAAGGGTGAAGAAATGTAGTTCGCTTCGCAAGCTGAACCCAGTGGTACAAGACGGACTCATGAGAGTGGGAGGTAGGCTGAGCCGTGCTGCAATGCCAGACGACTGCAAGCAGCAAGTCATCTTGCCAAAGGACTCACACGTCACAAGGCTCATTCTTAGACACATTCATGATGTAACAGCACATGCGGGAAGGAATCACATGCTGGCTCAGTTGCGGCAGAGATTCTGGATCCCTGGAGCAAATGGAGCCATCAGGAGAATGTTGTCTAAGTGCATCAGCTGCAAGAAGCTGCATGGCACAGCTGGCAAACAACTCATGGCAGATTTACCAACATGCAGAGTTCTGCCTGATGATCCTCCATTCACGCGAGTTGGCGTTGATTATTTCGGCCCATTCCTGGTGAAAAGAGGAAGAGGACATGTAAAGAGATACGGTGTCATTTTTACGTGTCTTGCTGTTCGAGCAGTGCACTTGGAAGTTGCGTCCTCGCTTGACACTGATGCATGCTTGAACGCAATTAGAAGATTCATAGCAAGAAGAGGACAAGTCAGAGAAATGTATTCAGACAACGGGACGAACTTCAGAGCAGCCGAAAGTGAAATGAGGAAAATGATAAGTGAATGGAACACCAACAAGATTGAGAGGCACCTACAACAGAAAGGTGTACAGTGGCACTTCAACCCTCCGACAGGTTCCCACCACGGAGGAACCTGGGAGCGGCTCATCCGCTCGGTGAGAAAGATTCTGAACGCCACAGTAAAAGAGCAAGTCATGGATGAGGAAAGCCTACACACTTTGTTGTGCGAAGCGGAGGCCATCATAAACAGTAGGCCCATTACCAGGGCGTCTTCTGACATCAATGATTTAGAGGCCTTAACCCCTAATCACCTTCTGTTACTGAAAGTCAAGCCTGAGCTGCCTCCAGGAGTGTTCAGCAAAGACGATCAGTATACAAATCGAAGATGGAAGCAGGTTCAATACCTTTCGGACATATTCTGGAAGCGCTGGTGCAGGGAATACCTCATGCAACTACAAGAGCGCCAACGATGGATAACGCTGGAGAGAAACTTCTGCGTCGGTGACGTGGTGCTGATTGTCGACGACACATCTCCTAGAAACTCCTGGCCGCTTGGAAGGATCACAGAAGTTTTTCCAGATCGGAGAGGTATCGTTCGGCAGGTGAAGGTCAAGACCCGGACCAACGAGCTCTTGCGCCCAGTAACCAAGCTGTGCCTGCTGCAAGAGTCAGAGACTGATTAATGGACTTTCACATATCCTTTTCATTGGTGATAGTGTGATAAAGTTGTGTGCTGTACTTCAAATGTTATTTAGTTTTGACTTACGTGAGCTTAAAGTTAGATAATACAAAGAGTGTGTTATTAGGCTCCTTTGATTTAAATTTGAGTAATTGTTTCAAGGCATTGATAACAATTAGGGGCCGGTAATGTAGGAGCCTAAATGCAGTTTATTTTAGTTAAAATAGTTTTCATGTAAAAGATACAAATTTATAAATAAGAAATATAATTTGTAATTTCATGATTGGAAAAAGATGTAAATACTATTTACATATGTGCATTTCAGTGATGTATATTGGTAAGAGAGCGCTTTTATTTTGACATTTAGGGGAACCACCAGTGGGGTGAATGTGACCTTGGTTGCCATGGGAGCGGGGTCAGTTGGACTAGGAAAGGAAGATTGGAGTGAAATAGTTTTTTTGACCTCGTTCTCGCTCTTGCTTTCGCTCTCGTTTTTTATCTTAACGCCTGCAAGTCTTAATTTTGTGGACATATTTTATGTTTTGTAATGTTGCTTTAAGTTTTCAAGTAAACAGTTAAAATCAAGAAGTGGATTCGTGGATTTATTTTTTGGAGCCTGTTGATGCAAGAGAGTCAGACGAGCGTCAAGCTAAAACTTCAATAAGGACGATAAGAACCTACAGCTCCTATTCTCTGCATATAAACATCCGTGTGTGTGTAACATGTGCATTACTACACTGTGATGCATCAGACACTGGACTGACATGTTCCAGCATTTCCCGGGAATGCGTTAAGCAAAACCACTTGACTCCAATAAGTCAAACTAATAAACCAGAGAAAGTGGTTGCTGAAAGTATGCAGCAAGTAAACATACTACAAATACATTGTCTGGTGTTAGCAGGCAAACTCGCTACTACTGCTCATAATCAGTTTGAAAGACATTTTTGGAGAGATAACAACAAATGTGAACAATGCCACGCAAATAAATATTCTCTGACTCTACTGTGTTGTATGCGTACTAAAGAAGATGTGTGTGTCTGTTGCGTATCCTTCTACGCTGTGCCAAATCAGTTGATCTTGTTTTAAAGTCTCCTTCCTTTGCTGTATCCACGTTTTGTCTGCTGACTCAAAGAGTGTAATTCCATGAAAACTGATTCTGAATGGTGCATTCACATGCTTTGACTCCTCAGTACATCCAAAGCGAGCCAGCTCCACTCTGCGCCCTACTTGACAGAGATGTCCTGACCACAGGCCGCTCCCACAATGGGACTAGTGTGTGTGTGTGGTAGCGGCCCGTCCCTCGTCCCCAACGTCCCTGAGCGGCAGCCGGGTCGATGGGAGTTCAGGTCTGGAAGCGGCAGCGGCATCTGTTTGGTTGGGCCGTACTGGGTTAAGACCATTACAGGATAAATGAGTCTTTTCACCGTCTCCTTGAAAATGAGCGGACAGAAGCTTCGCCACATCATTACGTTACAGTTTCAGCGTGCTTAAAAGATAGGGGCCCAAATGAGGCACCCAAACAGTACCATTTGTGAATCAGATTTTAGTGAAATGTCCTCATTTCCCATTTCCTCCTTGCTGCTCTTTACTTAGCACACTCCTCATACCATCCATCATGCTCCCCTCCTCTGCATCACCCCCCTCCCAGCCTCCATTCCTCTCTGTTGGCACGCCTAGGGGATCGATCAGGTCCTCATCGCTCAGCCCAGCTGTCACTCTCACCCCTCGCTCCCTCTGATGCCACACCATCAGGCTGGCGCTTGTCATTGTCTCTGCAGGGGCTGTGGCTTCGTGCCTGAGGTGACTGACAGCTGCAGAGAGGGCGGAGCCAGACGGGCTGAGCGACTCGACCTCGTGCTCACCTCTCATTAACGCTGTTGGGTGATTGGTAGGTTGGCACGCTGCCTGTCACTCAAATCACTGAGGAATGGCCTGAATAACCGAATCACTGGACTGAATCTGTAGGCCAGCCAGGTGATACTAATTTGAATCTTGAGCATTGATTGATAGCTTTATTCATTTCACAGGACTATTCCATTCAAAAAAACAAAAAAAACAAACAAAAAAAAACCCAGAGCTGAAAAGCAGGTAAAACACTGAACGAGCAGGCTGAATAACTATCGTCATCCTTTCAGTGATGCCACACAAACGTGCAATTTGCGATCAAGGAAATCGATATTCCGTGCAAACTGCTTCAGCATGACTATCCCTCTCTATCATAAAATGAATGAACAATGTAAACAAGATCCCTTCAGGTAGATAATGAATGCACAACGCTGCCCAATAATGCACTACACATCCATCTAGTGCTGCTGTGGTGTGATGGCACTAACAAAGTTAAATCCTACTCTGAACTATAAATCAATCGCAATGCAGCGAATGTTCTTCCACGCAGCAACACAACACAAAGGTGTAATAATGTCAGTTTTATGGGTTTGAATCTCTCTGAGGCCACTCATAAAAAACCGAATACACTAATGCGGAGGTTAGGTGGTTCGAATGAAACCTGTCTTATTACCGTCAGCGGGACATCCGCAAAGACCTGGTTCTTACACAACATTCAGAGAGTCATGTTCTCCATCCAAATCTCCAGAACGTCGGCTGAGTGGGTTGGGCATGCATCTGAGCTGGTCGATCAGTGAGCTAGTGAGTTGTTACATAGTCAGTCAGTCTGTGACAACCTGCTGCCTGGAGACTGGCTCAGTGCCATGCCTCCGTCAGCACTTAGGTAGTGGAGTGAGGCAGGAGGAGGAGGAGGAGGGGGGAGGTGGAGGGGGAGTGAAACGAGGAACAGGAGGAGGAGGAGATGGACAGAGAAGGGAGGAGCCGTGGCAGGAATGATGGGCAGTTTACTAACAGCCACTTTGAAACCATTATGCTCTAATATAAGGCTAAGAGACACTACAGGATGAGGGAGTAGTGGAGTTCCCTCCTGGGTCTGTATCTGACCACTGCCCCCACACACACACACACACACACAGAAGGACGCAAAACTGAACAGAGGACGAACCAATCCCTGTCCCTGTCGATAACTCACAAAGCTTAACCTCAGCAAGCCAGTTGCCTGCTTTTGGCTTGCTGTGCTGGATACTTAGCTGAAGCTTAGAGGGACTTGAGAAGGCACTGTAGCGCTGCCCCAGTAAACAACTGTGGAGGCTTCGGCCCCAGATCAACAACAGAACTCAATAACAAGCAACAAGCGTGCAGTGTGTCGGGGACCCATCTGGACACTGGTCGACTGAAAGCAGCACTTGTTTTTTTTATGCCGTGAATTCCACCTTTGTGTTTGAGCCAATTTTGAATAATTACAAAAGCAAGGGATTTAATCAGGGACCAGCTGTCTGAAGCAACGTGTTTTTATGTTTGTGTGCACTGATGAGGGCCCTGCATCAAAGTGAATTGGAATATCACAGATGAGCAGCAATTTCAGCATCTGAAGCTCGGGTTCTCTGTTAATATGGCGCACACAAGTGTGTCCTACACCGCCACTGCCTTCCTTTCACACGCATGCACAACCATGGAAGTAGACATCAATGTACAGACCCACTGTTAATGTGTACAGAGAAACACTGTCGGCATGCAGAGGTAAGAGCAGAACCATCTGTCTCTCTGTTACACAGCTTGAACGTGTGAATGATGCTGTGTGGTTAAATGGGCTCGTACAATGTGCTGCAGTCCGCCAAAATACCACAATGAAATCCGGTGAGGTGTGTGACAGTCTATCCATCTGTCTGTCACACACAGCATCTCCGACACCACTGATCAGCTTTTGATCAAACTTTGCAGCAACATTTGTTTAAGTGGATGCAGTAAAAGATGCTGATTTAATCAGGTGCTGATTAACTTTTCAGGTAAAACTAAAATTAATAAAACAACAACAACAATCTCAATGCCACTTTCTGGAGTTTGCAAAATTACTCTGATTGGACTGCCAGGGAGTTAGAGGCTGTACTTAATTGCAGGTTTTTGCAGAAACTTTAGGGAATGATGCATTGCACCATTTTTTTCTCACTTCAAAAACAAAATTATACTGACCAGACAAGCAAAAGGAGAGCACTGCATTTGTTTGCTCAACTATGTGAAAAATCTCAGACCAAGGGAACTGATGCATTTTACCAAAGCACTCGAAATTTGATCCAACATCAAATTGCCCTGCCCTGCAAATACAAATCAAAACTGCTAAACTATCCACCTTGCTACTCATGTGGATATTCAGAAAGATTCTTGCTGTCTTGCCAGAGCCAAGAATAAAAATATGTTGAGCTGATGATTATGTGATGAGCTCATACTGTGAGTGAGGTTTGTTTCTGAAATACTCTGCTTATCTTTCATTAATTATGTTTACTCGAACACTAATACGCTGATTGTTGGTCTTTGGTCACATGTGGGCTGTGATGTTGAAAACTTTTGTTTTTACACGCAGGTTCTGTATGTCCATTCACATACAGCAGAGCACTTTTTTCATCTCTGTGTTGACTGAGTCACGTCAGCGGTTCTGGCTGCCTGAACTCTGATGCATTCACCACTCTGCTGGATTTGGCTCCTCTGTTTAATGAGCAGTAATGGAAACCAAGGGCACTAAAACACTTTATTCTCTCCATTATCAGTGTTGTGTCAGACTTTCATTTTTGATTATTATATTGCTTATCATAACTTTTTTTTGGTTTGTTTTCCTGACTCACTAGTACTACGTAACTGAGTTGAGGACTCATATGGCAGGCAATGACCAGAAATCTGAACAGGGTGTTTATAGGTCATATATTGGTTCCAGTACTTCAGCTAGCACATTCGGGTTTCTCAAAGCCTGGTAATGACTTATGTGGGTTTCTGAAACTAGGATATGATTTCACAACCACATCAACGGCATACTAGTGTGTGTGTAAACACAGCTATTTTAAGAAAAAGTCGGCTGAGTTCTAGAAGCATCTTGTTACCTGAGCGATTCGGCCATGCGCCGCAGGTCTTCATTCTGCTGCTTGAGTCGCTCTAGCTTGGCCAGGATTTTGGAGAGCTCCCGGCTGGACCGCTCCGGGTGCTCACTGTCTCTCACCAGGTGACCGCCGATATAGAAGAGGAGCGTGCCCCAGGCCAACAGCACCAGGGTAATCCAACGCCATGAACCCGCCCAGGGCCGCATGGTTCCACCTCACCCACCCGAAATCGCCTCTTGGTGAGCCTGTACACCCACCAACCCACCGGCCTGCCTGCCGGACGTGTGCACACACGCGCGCACACACACACTCACACACTCTGTGCCCCGTCACCACAAGTGCCACAGCACCAACGTTGGCATCGGCATTTTTGCATGGATGGTCTTCAGTAAAAAGACAGATGGGAGGGAGGTGCGTGCGTTTGTGGCCCAGGAGAGTATAAGAAAAGGCAGCAGGTGCTTGTCCAGCGATCAACCAGCCTTTCTTGTGCGTGCTAAAGCATGGCTGGCAGAATCAATGTGTGTTCTGATGGCCTGATTAGTGTCCTCTCCCGTCCGCACAGCTCCGTGTTGACCAGCTTGTTCCACACCGTCTTCCTGTCCCACGGGACTCTTTTATTTGCGTTGTGTCCTGTAGAAAAAAGGACAGAGATAGCAGTCAGTTGAGCTTCTTGTACACCATTTTGTCTCACAAATACTTTATGAGCTTGTTGGTCAAACAGAAGCAAATTAAGATCACCGAAGAGCTGGGCCAGCAAGCCAGCTCAACAGACAAATACTTGTGAAGAGGGGAGTAAAACACAAGCCATGACTCGTATGGTGCCACATAGAAAGAGACACAGAGAACTGGATGGACAGAACAGATACAGACACTGCAGACTGGTCATAACCCTGTCTCAGCAGCCTACAGGATTGATCAGCATGACACTGCAATTTGCATTTACTTAGTGATGTGCAGCTCCTGAACTATGCTGCATTGCTGCCGAGGCAGGACAGGGATGTTCCACTTTCCACGTGCTGCCTGCTGGCACATTACACACATACACACACACATACTTGTATATTCTCTTAAAAGCTCCCTCTAACACACAAACACGCCATCACACAACTGAGAATACATCTTTTATTTCCTCAGCACTCCATACCACATTCCTCAACCACAGCCTACCGCACACCCACTCCCCTCACTCTTAGTTAAAACACGACTAAGCCTGACAGTTAATGGATTTGTTTTGAGGCAGCTAAATCCCACAATGTTCTCCCAGAGCGTTTTCCTCCCTCCCAGGTGCCCGTTGCCATCCCCATAACCCCCATGACAACAGTGCAACATTGTCAAGGTGATATGGTGAGCTCAGTGTAGCAGAGGGAGGAAAAAATCCCTGGATCATCACTTCCCTTCATCCCAAAGCAGCGGGGGAGACGGAGATGGACGCGTGCCGGGTTTATGAAGCAACCTTCGCTGTCAACTCCCCAACAAAGCCCTGCCACACAACTGAGAGTAGTCGTGTGATGGGATGAAGACTGACAGTGTGTGTGTGTGTGTGTGTGTGCCATCATCTCTGACTATGTACCACGGTGTGCTGGAATAATGCCAAACATCTTAGATTTTATGTGAGTGGTGTTGGTGGTGGGGTGGGCTTGATTGACACACGGAAGCGTCTCTGGTGCTTCTGCCTGTGAGCATTCAAGACAGAGGAAAGTGTTCCTGCTGGGGTTCGCCTGGCAGCACAGAAGTAGGTTAACAGTAGCTCATCATGTTTACCATGGCAGCATAGTTGATAAGTAGGACATAAATGGTGCCATGCTGTAATACCATAGAGACTCTTCATGCTTCACTGGTGCAAGCTGCCCAGAATAAAGCAGCTGAGATCACTGAAACAATGAGGGGCAAACTATTCTCCTTCATTTCTTATTGAATGATGTGGGATTAATGAAATCTGTGCAGACATTCCCTCCCTGCCGGTGCTCCTGTTGTGACTAACCTAGGCTGGCACGAGGGTGGCTCCTCTTTATGCATGCAGCACAAGGATGTGCTGAGCTGTGTTTTATTATGGAAAATAAGAGCTGCGAGAGAGTAGCACTCCACCAGCTAATGCACGACTGGGACTTTACTAAAAGGCGGGCTACAAAAACCCTTGTCACTGTGTTTGAGGAGCCATAATGAGGTTTGTGTTCAGTAGACTAAAACTGATAAATATAAAACTGTTGGATGACTCAGGCAACTGCTTTATGGAGATAGTGCTTCTAGCTGGTTGTACCAGTTATACCTAAAAGTCAAGCTAAATTAGTAAAATGCTAATTGTGTATTAATTGAACTATGGGGAAATTAACATTAAAATTGTTGTGGTTAATGGCCAACACGGGACCAGTGGGGGAGGAAGTATTCAGATCACTTATTTAAACAAATGTACTAATACCACACAGCACAAATACTCTGTTACAAGCAAGTCCTGCATTCAAAATGTTATTTAATAAAAATATTAAAATGAAAGCAGTCAAACAAGCAGGATTGGAGATTGGTTGAGGGGAAGCTCATATTGTATATTTGTATTGTATATGCTGAGTACAGCATATAAGATTGCCTTTATAAGCAAAAATTAAATGAGCTTGTGTCGCATGTTAACTATTAATCAGAGCGAAACTGTGTTTTAGATAATCAATATGACAAAACAAAACATCACAATACTCAAGTGTATCAATATTTTCTTACATCCCTATAAAGAGGGCGTTTAATAGGCAGGAAAGATATGAAAATTCTATGGCTTTACATTAATGGAATTATAGGATTCAGCTTTTCTTTCATCCTAGAGACTAAATGTTGGGATATATCCCCCTCTTCTGCTTTAATGCTTTTTTAAATTTATCTGATGCAAGCCCCCCAACTTTATCATGCAATACCAAATAGCAGGGGACTCCTTTTAAATGCCTTAAAATGCAAAGCAACCATCATTTTTTTTAAATGAAAAATTATCAGCATAATCAGATATAAAAGACCAAGTAAAGCACCATAAAGATCAAAAGCAAATTCACACTTGTCTAGGTTGTAGAACGGTGTGAGCTAATTTGGTCACACAGGAGCACACGTTGTATAGAGGTTAGATAACAGCACCTCAGATCAGCTGTTTGCAATTAAATACTGAAAGCGCTCAGCAGACATTGTTAGATATGTACTCTACAAAACCTACTTGAATTATTGGTTAATTCTGTTTAGAAATTAAAGCCATCAGAAAATGAGCGAAGAAGGTTTAAGAGATTCTTTTCAACAGGCTTTTCAGCTTAGCCTTCGCTGTGATGTGAAGTGGCAAAGGAAAAGAGAAACTCACTCAAGGTCCCTCTTTGAATAGTCTCAGACTGCTGTGTTTTATAACTAAAAGAATGAGGAGACATCAAATGAGTCCTGTGTCAGCAGAATGTGGCCTGATTAAAGAGAAAATGATACTCTACTATAATTTATTCCACTGATGAAGATCTCGCAATGTAATATTCCACCACTGATATAGCAGGGTGCCGAGCCCTGAAGATTTTTGCATTTTCTCAAACCTCTCACATCTGCCCTTGAGTCGCCACGAACAGGGGGCTACATAAATAATGGAAATTATAATAATGTCAGCTAAATAAATATATAAAGCTTCCCTACTGTGGCACAATCATTTCTAAGTTGGACTGTGTGACAGATATGCTGACAGTGGGATTTTAGAGAAGTTGGGCATGTAGTGTCTCTTTTTTTATTCTGCTTTATTCCACCAAGCCCCATCCCCGATCGTCCTCCAAGTAAAGTGGAAAATGATTACGAGGTCATCGTTACTCTGCGCAAAAGCAAATATCAATGTTTCCTTTTAAATGTACAGTTCTCCTCCCTTTTTAATAGAATGGAAGGAATAAGTGAAAGTACAGGTCGTATTTAACTTCTCGTGTATTGTCGTGCAGTGTAGCACCTGGTCCCTGGAGGAACGTTGTCTCATTTCATTGCTCATTGTACTACTGTAAACAGCTGAAATGATAATAAAAAAACCTCTCGACTTGACTTTACTTGTCTTAATAAATGGAACCACTTGTCTTTTCCACCTGCACACTCGCTCCCCAAATGTTATCATTCTCCCACAATGCCCTTCACCTTGCTGTCACGGCATTGGAGAGGGAAGGGCTGCAGCGATACACGTGGTGCAGTGGAGCGGACTGTCGGCCCTGTCACAAAACGCCCCTGTGCTTCAGCAACATGCCGGAGCCTGAGGGGTCAGCAGAGATGACCTGTTTTCAGTCCTGCTGGTTAATCTTCAACGTGACTCAGGCTGCAGCAGAGGTCATCTATCAGCGCGCCAGTCTCCAGGCAATAAGCACCGCGATGAGGTCCACCACTGAATTATGCATGGAGGCTCAGCTGAGGACGGCTTCTATTACATATTACACCATTACGGCCACTCTAGCTAGGGGACAACTGGAAGGGGGCATCATCTAAGGATATGAAGCAAGATGTGGTACATGTTATAGCGTGTGGCATGTTGGCAGAAATATGATGAGTGTGTCTGAAGGTAGGAGGAGATCAGAAAGAAATACATATGGCATTAATGGGACGGCAATGTGAAAAATGAAGTGAAAAAGCTGCTTCACATCTATGGCTGTGATGTAGAAATACTGTATCTATTTCACAGAGGAGGCTGAATGTGACCAGTGAGTGGACAGGATCTGCATTTATTTATTTGCTTATACTGTCAAAATTGATGAAATAAACTAATGTTGAGATTTTCCAATCCTAGCATATGACCAGTTTGATTTGAGTTGTCTGATTCTCAGTGTCAGGTTATGAGAAAAAGGGGAGGGAGCAGCTTGTAGGTGTTTGGACTACAGAAAAGCAGCGAGAGAAATATCAAATCAACTCTAGCAGCAACTTTTGACCATTATTTACCCTGAGATGGTTTGCTGAGCAAGCTGTTCTTGAGAAAAGGCCTTCTTTATAGCCATAAAGTTACACTCATTTCCACCTGATAGCTGCCTGGTGCAGCGACAGTTTCCCACAATCGGCCACTGAGCAGGTTTTCTGGCTATTTTCTCAGCTGGTCTGGAGGTTCAGTCCAGTGACCCTTCAGCCTCTACCCCAGTTCCCCAGGGAATGGCTCTCACTAGTGTCAGGAACACAGAAACAAAGACCCGACACAGCAGTGGATATAACAGAAACAGAATAAAAATCATAATGTAATCACGACAAACAACACGAATGTTTCAGGAGGGATTCTAGCCTGAAATGTTTGCTCCCTTGTTTCCTGCCATTTGCGACAAAAACAAAAACATGACATTAAATGTTTGAGTGTGACTGCAATTTTTTTTCCAGCAATATGAATATCAGCAATCGTGTGCCTCAGCGGCAGAGTCCTCCACTCACAGCGCTCCTTTTCTCGGTTGACTCAAAGCCGAGATGCAGAGATTTTTGGGGCGCACCTGGCATTTTATATGCATGCGTTTACCCATGAGCGAGTGCGTGGGGGTCTGTCGGCTCAGTCGGGTAGGCCCAACTGCACTCACACACGCAAATACATATAGGAAAGTGCTAAATATTTCATGAGCTGTTGTTTATTTCAAAACATTTCTAAGCTGAACGTGGAAGAGTCCATTAACTCGGGCTAAATGGCAGACAGAAAGCCTGGCACTGGAAAAAGTGTGAGCAAAAAAGAAAAGAACAGATAGATAGCAAAGGCCTGTAGCTCATAGACAGCACAGCGAGGTCATGTCCTCAGAACTGTTTGTGGGAATTTGGTGGTTTTAACACCCTGTGAGGGAGGTTATACAAGTAAAATACATTTGGTTTTTTAAAAAGCTGACTGATACTTAAAAAAAATCTAAAAAGAAATTATATCAGACCTGCCATTCTGACATTTAGCAGGTTTTAATTTTAGACATGCAAAATGGTTTCTGAATGTGGCTGCCCCCAGATCTCAAGGGGTCCCAAAAGCCCAAGGTTGCCTGCATGTGAGTTGGTTTTGTGGAATTTGTCAATTACAAATTTCGGCAACAAAATCTGATGCCTGTGCCAAAATACAACATCAAATCAAATGCTGCACATTCCTAAATTATGTTTAATCAAACTTACACCAATTAAGTATTACACCAGCACAGCTGCATTGATTGTACTTGACCTCATGGAAACTTACAGTAGTACACACCATATATGTACACTGTACTGTGCACATGGCATAATTTTGACAAGGTTACCACAGGGTATAAAAGTCAAATATCTGCCAGCTTTCCTCGAAGAGTGTTGTGTATTCACAGAGCGAAACACCCCCTTCACTGAGCGCCAGCTATTTGAGCAGGGACGCCACTTGAGCACTGAAGGCAGCCCACCTCATTGCAACTTTGGGATTAAGTCTTGCACAAGTGGCTAAAGGTCTCAGAGAAGTTCTAGCCATGCGACCGCTGAGCTCGCTGCAGCTTGGCATTCAGTATCAGAACGAAGTACACAGCCTCTCCTTCAAGGTTATCTCTGTGGAGAATTCGCTGACAGCAGGATGCATGTGCACGCGCCCTCACACACGCACGTGCACTCACACGGTGACACAAAGATAGGCACCCACACACACAAAGTCAGTGGGACAAATACATCTGATCAGCCCGACGGGGGTGGGGTGGGTGTGGCCTGTTTGTGCTTTCAGTTTATGCAAACAAGTTTTTAATTGGGACAGAGGGACATATGATTAGCAGTAAAAAGCACCAATCATTCCTGTGTTTTATTGCTTTTTATGTCCAAATAAAAACGTGGGCTTGGGTGGGGGCTCCACCTGCCAGCCCAATCTGTCTCCTGATGAGTGAAGGTGGATCTTGGGGCTCAGTCGTGGTCAAGGACAGCATTGTAAATTCACCGTGTCAGTGAGGGTGATGAACTGGCTCTGCAACGGCGTACGTGCGAGCGTGTTTGAGAGAGAAGGGAAAAGAGCAAGAGTCAGTGCCATTCAAGCAGCTGAATGCATTGTGCCCAGAGCGTGATACACGCAGGACATTATGTGTCAGCGTGCGGGAGAGAGTCTCAGTGAGTGTTTATTCGGCGATAGAACGGTTGCAGAGAAATTGTGGAACTAAGCATCATTTCAAATTGATCATTTACTTTGTGTTCAGCGGTGTTCAGAAATATAATCTCCTGTGAAAGCCAGACAGTGCGCTACAAAGGCCGCTGACTGCCACTAGCATTTGCGAGAAACAGAAAAGGGGAAGCTCAAGGTCTGTGCTATTCATCTACCTTGAGCTATATTGCTGCTTGGATCCACACACACAGACACACACGCAGACACTTCCTTGTCTGTTCCAGTTTCTGTTCCTCGTAATGAGTCCCAATGACGGCTGACCTTTCATGCCCTGGGGTGCCAGGGATGAGCTGGAGAAGTGGGGCCAATGTTGGAGGGTGGAAGGGGGCCTGTGGTGACCCCATACAGAGGGTGCCAACCTTCATTCAGTCAGTTTAAAGAGGCCTAATGACTGACTGGATACACAAGAGAAAAGAGAGAGCGGAAAGAAGGAATAATAGCAGAAAATCAGCGGCCAGAGAGGGATGGAGATGAGGAGAAATAAAGAGGACAGGGAGAGAGAACAGATACTGTTGCACTGTGCTAAACTGTGATTTTTATCATCTGAATATGCGGCGAAGCATAATGTAATACGCCTGGATCCACTGAATATGGATTTTGCTCAGATTACAATCAGACCTTTGAAACTAGTCTTGGAAGTGGTCAGGCTCACGCCGTGATTACAATACTGCGTAAATTGGCTGCAATCCACAATGAGAGTTCCATAAAAGACTGAAAAAAGATCTTCTAAACATGAAGCATTTTACTTAATACATCCATAGGAGATATAAAAGGCATTCCAAGGGTAAGTGTGGATGCACAGCTGTGTGAACCAAAGACTCTTTGTGATCAGGTATCAAGAATCACAGCGAAATGGCCTAAAGCGTGACCACGGTCACAGTGACAGGACTGGCAGCAATGCAAAGGGAGAAAATCGGAAATGGCACCGCAGTGAGAACAGACAGCGAGGGAATGTGTGTGAGACTGAAGCCAGCAGTTAGGGGACACGAGCAAAAGTGGTAGACAGCGAGGAAAAATTGACTGTATCTCCTACTGCAATCTCCCAATAAAGGCCAAGATTGACGAGAACAGGGGGCTCGGCGGTCTCTTGTGCAATAAGTTACGTTTCCAACACGATAAGCAGCGCACACCACCCCTCAACACTCCCTACCTCACTCATCTTCTGCGACAGAATTTACGAGCAGCGGTTAACTCCCATTATACCCTAGCTCTGGGCAAAAGTAGCCCTCCCACCTGCCACAAGTCAAAGTGCCCTCTCCGAGGCCGAGGCTCGAATGATAAAGCAACAACTGGGGGAAAGAAAAGATGGAGAGGAGAGCTGTGGCAGGAGAGAGAGGCCAAGGCTGTAGCAATAGAGGAGGAAGACTAAGAACAAGGAGTGATAACAAACAGCGTGAGAACGCCCAAACAGCACAAACACCAAGAAGCAAAAACAGTCACAGACAAAGACAGAGGAGGAGGGGGGGGATAAAAAAAGCTGTAAGGTAGGAAAAGTGGGAGCCAGGGAGGTGGTAATCAGAAGAAAGATGGCGGCTGTAGACACAGACACAGGGGAGATGAAGAGCATTCCCTGAGGGGGCCCGAGTCCTGACTAATACAGAGAAGCAGTTCTATAAACAGCAGTAACACACATCTCCTACCGATTCATCGCTGTCTGCTACATTACCTCCATTCTCTTGTCTTCAACCCTTAGATCCTTTGCTCTGTGACCTTAAATCTCCACGCTGTGAAAACACGTCAGCAGTCAGAAGTGACATATTTATTCATTCTCTCTGCAGCCTTAAAGTCTTGTTTTTTTTGCAAGAGGGAAAAAATATCTGGCAGCTGCAGAGAGACAGTTGATTACATGGTAACTTTCTTCAAACAACCACCTTCCTCTTGAAATAAAGCTCCGTTCCATATATGTCGAAGGCATCTCGCATTTCTCTAAGAAGCATTAAAGCTGACTCCTGGTACCTCATTTCAATGCACTTCAATACATTTTAAGGCCGCAGATGCTGAAAGTGGCCCCGGTGGTTCGGTGACAGACAGGGTGAGACCTCCATCCAAGCAAGCAAGTCCCTCACTCTCAGCTCTTCTCTACGTCAACTTCACCCGGCATGTTTGCTTTTCCCCTTTGAGTTTCTTCCACATGCTCCAGTTTCCTCCCACACTCCAAAGACTTGCTTGAGAGTGGAAATGAAAACTGCATGCAGTGGTCTGTCTGTATTGGCCAAGTGATGGACTGATGACTGGCATGAATAAATGTTAGAGCGGCCTACGAATTTAATAATTGACAAGTTGAGATGGGTGTTTTTGTGCCATGCTCCTGCTTGACTGCTGTCCTCCTCTCAACTCTATTGCTGTATTCTGGTTGCCGGCTTCCTCTTAACTCCAATTCCTCTTCTTCATCTTTTCAGATTTTTGTTCGAGCTTGACATTAAAACCCAAACCCACTGGGACCTGCCTTGAACAGACTTGGGTAAGCTTGCACTGAATTTTTCATTTAATTGCTTCGCTTTGGGTCAGGTTTGTTTGAAAATGTTAAAATACTCTTCCCTTCATTTAATTATGAGAAATTTCTTGGCAATGTTGGGATTTAAGAGGCTTGGATATAACCAAGTTTGGGACACCTTGGACACTATTTCCAAATTAAGATCTCATTTTTGCAACTCATAACCTATGTTTACCAACCCTTTGTGTCCCTTTTCTTCCCCTCTCTTTAAGGAGACTTGCCTCTTTCCTGTCCCTCCACCACAGCAGGCTGCATGCGCCACAACACAAGTCATATTGACAGAACTCCTCGTCCCCGTCAGGTTGTGTTTTCTGCTTGGGGTCCGTACTTGTTCGTTTTGCCTGATTTCTCCTCTGTCTCTTCCACTCCGACTCTATGTCTGGCACTGTGTGTCTGCTCAGCCTATCAGCTTCCGCCTGGATGCTCCTTCCACTCGATGTGACCTGTTTGTAAGTCTTTTGTAGTTAATGTATAGATTGTGTTCCATGTGTAAACCCTCAAGTGGAAAGAATTTTTGTTATTTTTTTCTATTTTTTCTCTGAGATGCAGCAACAATGGTTGACATAATTTCATTTGGTCGGTTCAACAAGAGTTCATTCCAATGTTGTAGGAAAACAATCCTGTCATCAGGCTGAAGTGTTTCTGCTTTGCCGGAGACACTAATCACATTCACTACATTCAGCTTTGACTTGTTTGACTCGGATATACCATCGGTTGTTAGTGTAATGAAACTGACAATTACAGGCTACAGTGCAAACATTCCCGTCGTGGCTTTCCATAAACAGAGGCTTTTTTAGTGTAGTTGTTTGGGCTTGGCTCTAAATGGTTCGACTCTGCATTCCACCAGGGGAGAATAAAAACACTCAGTGAAAAAAAAAAAAAAAAAGAAATAAATAAAAGTCCTGCCTCACCTCAAGTTTTTTAAAATGCGATTAACAAGAAATACTGGCACACTGTCATCCCTGACCCCTGTGAACGGATCCTGAGAAAACAGCCTCCACACACCCTGCCACTAAGCAGGACCTGTTGCGCAAATCACATTAACTAAGAGCCAGATGAAAAAACCCAATACACAGCGTGCCAGGCTGTGCTAACACCAAGCTGATGCAATCACACCAACAAACACAATCCCACCCTTTAATACTCCATCCCTCACAGAGAAAGATGCAGAAATGAAATGTGCTGTAGGAACAGAGAATATTTCTTTCTAGCCCTTTTATCCAGTGCAGGCACCACTGAGGCCTTATTAATACTCAGTAAAGCCAGACCAGGAGTTTACACAACACGACTTTGTAAAAGCTGAAACTGGAGGGACAGCCTAAACACTTCAACTGCTGGCGGATCATTGTGATCCAACTGAGAGCAGCTGCATCCTTGTTTCAATAACACACCAACAACACCAACCCCCCTCCATTTGCGAGGATCAGTCGAGAGACAACCCATGGGGAAGACTCTGTCGCACTCGGATCTTTCATGTCTGCCATGTTGCACATCAGACATGATAGCAATGTTACACATATGTAATGTTACATGTGCGTCTTGTCAGTTAACGTAAACAACAGTCCTGATACTCATCCTGACAGCGCAGGGAAGTCCATCAATCTTCCTCTGGGGAACCAGTTTGTTGCTTATTCAGTTCCCTTGTGCAGTGATTGGACTTTCACCCCCTCAGTTGCTTGCAGCTCCTATTCTCTGAGTCTGTAACCAGCCACTGTGCACAGCTGTCATGTGTCTGGTGAAAGCGGTGTGACTGACATTCATTGTTTGAGACTGAATATGCATTTCTCCCTCCAGGACTGACGCATGCCAAATGAAGGACATTCCCCTGATTGATGACATCTATTTATAATAGAGCTCTCTTTTCGCTCTTGTAAAGACTTTCTCTCGATTTGTCTCAGTCTGCCATGCGGACCTCTGACAGGCCCAGAACGAGAATCCACCGTTGGGTAAACAGAGGGAACTGAACTTGAATGCGGAATCGTTAGTTACTGGAAAGCCCTCACAGTTACCTAACTTTCCATTAGGAGGGGAAAAAAAATTTCAGTGCAGAAATTATGCATGTGCACAGGGAAACGGGGAGGAGGAGGAGGAGTACTCCTGAGCACCAAGGTTAGATCGCAAACATAATCAATAATGCACTGCCTATTGTGTTTCGGCACTGCAGTCAGCTCAGCTCAGTTCCATTCAAGTGAATGCACAGTGCCGTACTGGCCAGGCCTGTGCCAAGCCAACAGTCCAGATGAAAGATGGGTCTTCTACAAGGCAATGACAGTAGAAACAGCAAGGAAGGGGAAGAAGAGATGATGGCCTGAGCAGATGAGGGGGAACGTGGGCGGGCTTGGAAGGAGAATGAGGCACAGAGGGAATGCCTGGTTGCCACTGCTGCAGATGTTGTTTGTGAGACTTCACACAAAGCTGCACTCCATCCGCAAATCCACCAGAAGGGGTAGAGACTCCGGCTCTCAGCTGAGGCACTAGATAGTAAAATAATGATGATGACGATAAAAACACTACTATCTGCACTAGCACACTGACAGTATGATGCATACTTCATTTGACACATTTTTTAATTGACACAAACAACTAAAACAAGTCTTCCTTGTGCCTGTATTTGCACTCCTTTTCCAGTTCTCTTGCCGTGGCTCACAACATTTTTCCCTGCTGGAGCGGGTCGACTATAGCCAAGCCAAGCAACGAAATGTTTCCTCAAGGGCTGATCTGCCCCTCAGACATCATCAATGGTTTCAGCTTCAACTCAAACCAAAACACTTGCAGGTAAAACTGCATTTGCGTCCTCTCTATTTGGTCCGTCATACTAATCACTGTTTATGAGCCCTTTGAGAACGCTTATTACTGTACATGCAACATCCTTATCCACACATTTATTACCACATGACAACGCCCAAGAGATACTCCCATACTTTTCCTGTTGACCATGCAATAGGAATAGTGACTAACATGCCATTCCAACTTATTGCTGTTATATTACCTGGTAATGCAGATGGCTTGTGTGTCTCCCTCTGAATTATTGATCTCATGTGTAAAGTAAACGCAATAAAGGGACTTGATAATGTCTCTCTGACACAGTGCACAGGATATGAGTGCATGTAGATAAGTAATCATAGATAAACACAGAACATCTGGAAACTATTAAACACACGAGATCATGGAAACTGAAATGCGTTCACATTTTTTTTTGATGTATTTTGAGATAAAAGTGAGTATTATTTGATTGTGTTGGAAGATCCTGAGCTAAGACATTTGCCTTCTCTGATTCAAACAGCCGCTTGGTTTAGAAATTCTAATCACATTCTTGTGAATAAATGATCTTGGAGAACCAAATAAACCTATGAGGTACATTTTGTACAAAGTACGCATTGATCTTAACACTGCTCAGCTAGCATTGATCTAATGCCAGGTCTGCGAACGGGCAATGTGCTAGGTGGATCCTGTGTGCTTGTGTGGGAGGCGGTAATGGTCTGGTTTGGTCTCAGTCTGTCCGGAGGTAGACCCCCCCCCACACACAACGCTCCCTTCTTGCCTCAATCTGTCGGATCTGATCCTCCCAGTGTGTCCTCTGTGGTGCCTGCTTCTGTTCCCCTTCCTGTCGGTGAGCTGAGGGCCAGCAGAGGAGAACGAGCTTCCAGCATCTTGGCCTGGTAGCCTGGCTCCCCACAGCCTAGTCATTACTGCTGGCTAACAAGCAGAGAGCGAGGGACGTCTGTGGCTGCTCTTCCCCTTAACTAACAAAGAGAAAGACCTCACGGGTAACTGTGGTAGCAGCAGCACAGAGGCACAGGCTCATGCTGGAGCCATAATAGTGCTTTCTCATTATACGCTGTCTCTTGGGGGGAAAAAAAGATGTACATGCCGCTACAGGTCCTTTCAACTAGCACTGTGGGACTACAGGGGTAGAAAGGAAGGAACATTATGTGCGCGACCTGTCACATGCCAGTGCCTTGAATTACCGTCACATAGTGACGCTTGTGTGTGTATGTGTGTACAGGCATGTGTTCTATGTTGTCCTCATGTGCGCTCCGCTGGATGTTTACATGCTTCCTTAATGTCATCTTTTATTTTTGTTGGTGCAAGGGACGTTAGATTTGACTTGATTTGATTTGATTCCGGTGGTTCCATCAGAGCCAGAGGCGACACAGGGCGAAGGCAGGACTCACAGAGCCCATGCATACACGAGGGTACATGGCTCAAACCAAAGCGCTCCCGCACAGTCTTAAAAAAATATATCATCTCAAACACAGAAACACACAGAGGCACAAGCTGCTTTCTTTAAGGCCCACAAACTTGTGGGATACACAGCGTTTCCCAATAGTTGGCAGTTGACATCAGAGACGGGGGATGAGGCGTGGGATATGTTTATTAATGATTTGTAAAATACTCTTATATCCTCGGCCCACCGCTTGGTTGACAGTTGTTTTCATCAATTTTCAGTGGTGCGTCCATATTGAAGTGGGCTGTATTTTGGCCCTATTTTTTTGTTGACATTTCATTTAGCCAACTTAATATCTCATCTATGCGCAGGCACGAAAAGTCTCTCAGTCTATTATAAGCTGATCAGTCTAGAGTTTCTAACTTGCTCAAATTTACTCATGATCATTGCCAGCTTTGTGAAACAAATATACAGTCAATTATCTGCATAGCATCTTGCACGGGATATGGTTCAGATGTAGTCACTGTGTTGAATATACAGCCTAGTGACAGCTCTCTCCTCACAGGAGATGAACAAAATACCAAACAAAATCCGTGTCTAAAATTCTATTGCAACCCAGTGCAACACCCTGCAACATATCTACTTTTGTGAAGGTTACAGTATATTTTTTTGTTGTTGTATTGGATTGGATTACATTATGATGTCAGTGTTTTCATTATTTTTCGATTTAACAGAAACACCTTATTGTAATGCAATACACTGTTAGGTGTTATTTTTTTCCCCATTGGACAAAATAACAGAAGCACCACACAGTACAACAAACTGTCTTGACCTCAAAACTGAATGCAGAGTTGGATCAAAATCTCTCTGGCACAAAATGAAAAAAGTTACAGTAGTATTTATTACAAGGCTATTGCATTGGATTGCATTACAGTTAACAAGGGTTAATGTAACTGTGTCCACCCCCTGCATCTTGCATCATAAGTACAATGTATTATGATGACTGTAGTTCAGTTAGTTATTTTTTTTTACTGAATCTTATTATCTGCACAGATTTTCATGGAAAAATACAGCCAGAGCTGCTTCAAGTCACAAATGCTGCATAAAAAGGCAGATCCAATTCCTTCTACTTGAGATGCATGTTTCTTGGTTGTTAGAACAAAATTTTGATGTTTGGATTTGGCTAAAGGTGCTGAAAAAGAAGCGATGGTTTAAAATTACAACCAAACAAAAAGTAGTGTGCTGCACAGTAACAAATTAAAACTCTTCTAAAACCACTTCAGCATTTCTACCTACACTAACCAACAAGACAAAGGCAGCTGCTTGCAAGCATTTTTCTTGTGTTCATTATAAATGCACAACATTCAGCTTCAGTTTTTTCTGCCACAGAGCAATCAGTGTGCACAGTTGCTGAATAAAGCCTGAAAATACCAAACCATACCCAAAATTTAGCTGCTTAACAGCTGCTGTTCCCTTCCTAGTTCCTTCAGTTGCTCATACACCAGTGATACACAGTAGACACCAGTTACCGCCTCACAATCCGGACATGCTCCCCCATATGTACTCAGGTCACGCAGCTGATCTTTGACAGGTTGCACACCGAGGCTTGTGCAGAGCTGCCCTGAGACCAGAGCTCTGACCCTTGGTAATGGGTCTCAGGGGGTGGGGACGTTGAGGGGGGGGCGGTTATTCTCCTCTGTACAGTGGTAAACTGGCTTGCTAATCCACTGAGACTCACTCCCCCACATTGCAACCTCTCATCACCTTCCCTCCCTCATCCACCCTCCACTGCAATGAAGCAAAGTGACGCTGTTGCCAAGGTTACTTGGGGATGGGAGGGTGTGGGGTTAGGAGGTACAGATGAGGTGGTTTGTTATCTGCCTACACGCCTGATGTGACACGAATTATGATTGCGTCCTGGTGGTATGGATGGTGATGGATTGATGGAGGTATAGGAATTTGGTACTGGCAGATGCATAAAGGAGGAGTAAATATGTACGTTTCTGAGAAATTGCAAATATATCTGTGTGTGTGTGTGTGTGTGTGGTGTGTGTTGATGTGTGCATATCTAAGCAGAGCAGAGGTTGGTGAAGCTTAGCCGACTCTGTGGAATGTAAACTAGCCACTGCAGCACTCCTGCCTGGCCTCAGTCAGAAGCTGCCCCACCAGGGATCCAGCATGCTGTTCGAAGACCCCCCCCTTTTCCTTCCCTCGCACAGCCCAGCATCCAGCACAAAGGGCCTTTCCTGTTTAGAACTGCTCACCTAGCACCCACCTTGTGTTCCAGTTGCTACAATGATTTGCTCGCATTGTCTCCACTTGCAAGCAGGTGCGGATAAGTAGAGTTTGAACAAAAAGTGAGCAGTCGCTTACCACGCATTATCATTTCACAGCTATTTTATACCTGCGCCTCGCACAGCCGCAGCCATCTCGCCAGATGACTGCCCTAGGGAGGGTTCAGTGCTTGAATCTAATCTGATGACAAATGATTCGATTAGCTTGGCCACTGATTAACCTCTTCCTCCGCGTTCAGTGCACATATAGCTGAGCAAGTCTCATTTCTTACCCCCCACCCTCCTCCTCACCCTCCCTTCACTGGATGTACCTCTACAAATGTCAGTGTTGGCTGCACGTGTCACTGACTTGATACATAGTGTTGTCCTGCGTGTGTGTGTGTCTAACAGTGGCTCCGCTGCACCCATGGCTCACCAGCCATCTGCAGCCCACTGAGGGACACACAATGATGACGGCTGAGTCACCCATTAGCCCAAATTAGAGCCATCCTTCCACCATTCAAGACAGGGCCGCAGGCAATGCCACGCAGTCAAGGCCATTACGGAAAACACGCGCTGAGCTGATTTTGCTCTACAAATACCATTAGCTGGTGCCCCAAGATTATAAATATCCGAACTCCCAATCTGACGAAGAAAATGGGTTCGGATGGGGAACCGTGTTACGAAAATCCTGCATCAATGTCATGGACTTCTTCACTCGTTGCCAGAGGGCAGAGAGAGAAGGGTAATGGCTATGACAAGATGAAGGAGCAAAGAAAAACAGCAGCAGTGAGAGAGGGTGTACATGGACAGCGACGGTTGTTGCTGGGGGAGTTTTGTGAGGAAGCTGCGTTAGAGACTGATGTTGCGAAGATAAAAAATAAAACTTTGTGTTTAGCAGAGACACCCCCCCTCCCCCCGCCCCCCCGGTCAAAACAGTTCCATACACAGCAGCTTTACATTACTTTAACACCTCACTGTTATCACTGTTAGAAATCTACGATAAAAAAGAATTGAAAGTTTAGAGCTTTAAATAAGCACTCTGCAAAATGGCTGCAAAAATGTCGGGCCATGCTGTTCAAATGGCCTTGGTTTGGTAAACAACTGTCCTGCATGTGGTCCAATTTGTCAAAACAACATAGCCACTTCAGGCCTGGGGAAATTGCCATTTTGCCCATACAACCTATTCCAATCCACTCATGTTTCTGTTTTGCCACAAACGCACCCCAACCCACCCGCCTCTTTCACCATTTCCTTTACTTGAGGCTTCCTGTCGTATGCCATCAACTGTTGCCTAGCAACTAAATATTCACCCTGCAGAAATCGGCTGGATTATTATTTCTTTCCAAGTTTCACATTCTGAGAGGGAAAAAAAAGATATCTTTGTGATTTCAAGTTTACAAACCCAGTGGTGCCCGAGCAGTATTATGTGCTTCAAAGGAAATGCACAACCCCCTGTCACATCTGTAGAGGGAAACAGTGGCAGAGAGACCACAGACATTTCAGGACATATGTGTGGATTATAATAGTGTTAATAACGACTGATGCACAGATCAACTGGCGAGGGCCAGGAACCGGTCAGTTTCCGCGCTTTCGTCCCAGACCAGAAACCAGCCAATCCGTATCTCAGATTCCAAGTCACTCTGTTTTACACATGCGCCACACGTCTTGCGCACAGCGCTGCAGGCAGGAACTCGAAACCGCATGGTAATGCTGCATTCAATTTGTACTCGTAAGACGTAACTCAGGACCTGGAATGACATCATGTCCGAGTCGGATGCCTTTTATTTGCCACAACACAAGACAGCTCGTTTGTAACGTTATTCAGACATCGTTGTTATAGCAACATCGACCAGTTACAAGCAACACCAGCTGATAAACAACACATTACGCGCCTAACAAGACCACAGCTACATGGCTATAGGCAAAAGAAAGGCAGTGGTGTGTATATGGCTGGAGAGGCGAGTGATGGCATGTGGGCACTGATGCGGAAGTGTACGCAGAGTTAGCCATAAGTTTGAGTTGACTGTAAATGTCCAGTGCAAGTCACAGTCAGTTGGTAAATAAAAGCTATGACTTCTCAAGACCAAGCAAAGCTCCCGTGTGCTGTTTCACCACTGTTTGTAAAGTGAAGGGGTTCGCCCCAAAGCAGAAGTTAGCTTCAGCCCGGGAGGAAAATCCCACCTGTTCCCTGACCACAGCCTGGAAACTAAACCCCGGAATTGGCCAAGAAAACTGCAATCGATGCACCTCTATTAATAACCGCTGAAATCTGCAAATGTACCAGGTGTTAACACATTACAGATGATCTGCTCTGCATGTGATGATGTCACACGAATACAAAACAGAGACGAGATTTAAACTTGCAGGAGTTTTGTTTTTAAATGGACAGAAAATTTGGAGACACAGAAGTCAGTTTCTGGAAGAGATCTGAAAGTGTTAAGATCTGAAAGTTCCAAGCAATAGTTAAAAAGTTCACCAACTGGATTTGACTTCTTCTTGTCTGTTTGTTAAAGCAGTATTGAAGTACATGCTATCCCAGTTAGAAAACTTTTAATTTCTACTACATTTATGATACTTTCATTTTTCAACTGACTTGCTATGTATCAAAACAAATGCTCAGGCAATGAGAGTATTTTCCCCCTTGAAGACTGAGCGTGTGGCTGTGGCTTGCTGGCAGTGTGGGCTGAACTCTGGGCTCCCAGTAATAAGTCTATTTATTCAAAACAACAAAAGGCCTTCTGTGATATATACCATAGGGTGGGGGACTCACAATACACAGTCAACATTGTGATAGTGTAATCAGAATGTGTATCTGACCACTGCAGGATGGGTCTCATGCCAGAGGCCACAATGCTACCGATTTAAAAGAGCTTTTTCATGCTGATTGTTAACTCAGAGATTTGTATGAAAAACAGTGATGGCTCTTTTGTTACTCAGCAGAAGAGCATGTTTCTTTACTACTATAATGTTTATTTAATAACACCTACGGGGGCTTTATTTTTGCCATAGGCACAACAGTAACGCGGCTCCATACAAAGCAGAAACAGACTATTACAGACATAATGTATCGTCAGATATAATGAAGCATAAACATAGTGAGAGCGTATTTTATCTTCAGAAATGCATATGCAATGAGAGTTTCTTTAGAATCAGACACATTTAAGTAAGGGTGATTACAACTTTGAGGGTACAAATTATACGATAAAGCAAACTAATTATTAATTAATATACACAAATTATTCATTTGAGGCTATGAATCACAAATTTAGACACACAAACTGCAAATAACTTTAGCAACATCTGCTGGGCTCTGGGAAATGAAAACGTTCTGACGCTGAATTGGAATTTTCAAGTGTTGTCTGAAGAACCTGGTGGAGGCCAAAACGTATCGGTCTTAGCTATAAACTTGCTGTCGATACTACAAATTTTGCGAGGAAAAAGGTGGCATATCACTGACATTTTAGAGAATCAATCTCTCTCTCTCTACATGCCAACTGGGATGTACTTGAATCCATCTTTTCAGTAAAATTGATTGTACAGCTTCTATAAAAGGACTTAATGATCCATAGGAGAGTTCTGACACTTGCAGTGGATGCATTTGCACAGCCAACCATTGTGACAATGCAGTGTACCAACACAGACAACTAGAGGGGCCTGTTCTTCTTCTTCTTCTGTTTTAATAATTAATGATGTTCTTCTGAGACCTAAATGAGTCTGCTTATCTGATGTCAGCTGTATGCATGGCTGCTTAATAGGGACATGCTCCATCAGTTGTACGCAAAAATATGAAAATGACCTATTGAAGAGCAGGTTTGGGGCAAGAAAGCAGATCAACAAGAAAGAAAGGATGTCAGAAGTTCACATCAGGCTTCCCAATAATGTTATCATATATTACTAGTGATGATAACCGTAATATTAAAAAAATGAAATAATTATGTTCTCTTAAAAAACACATATGACAATATCATGCAAATAATCCATTGCAGACGTTATGCCTGGTGGATCCCTTGAGACAAGACACACATTAGCAATAAACATGACACCAGAGATGTCAAGATAATATTGTTGTGAATTCTTTTGCAGTGATAATGTGAAATCTGATAATGTGACAGCCCTACAAGGATGCCAACTGCTCATGGAGGACATACCTTATGCTCTTCAGCTCCTGGATAAATATGGAAGTCAGCAAGCCAGCACCACTGAGGGCGTGAGGGGAAAAAAACCAAAACAAATATGGCCACATCAATTGGTGGCTGTTACAGAGGCCCTCCTGTATTTTCACTTATTCAAATATTTATCTGAATTCACACTTGGCTTAATTTGATGAGAGCAACCCAGTCTTGAATGGCTCTGGATGCAAAATGGTAATTACTTTTAAACCAAGCTGGAATAATGAACTTGTTAGCATGCTCAGCCTACTGGAATTCATTATCCCGTTCGATGCTGCACTCCTGATGGAGCGAAACCAAAGTGCTCCAAGGGAACTCTGAATCAAACAGACATGTTGGCTGTGACATGTCCAGCAGTCACTTCAAAACACTCATGTACTTACAGTAGAGGCACATACATCAACTCATTTAATGAGCCCAATCGTTTTGTCTCTGCTTCCTCGTGCCTCATGTGATTGCACACGGACTCTTCACGGAAAAACATGATCTGTGCTGATCTGCATGATCTGATCAAGGGAAGGCGAAAAAAAAGAGAAAATCTTAACTTAGCCTTTTGAAAGAATGTGAGTGCATGACAGTTTCAAACCTACAAACAGGACTTGATAAAGGCTGTTAATATCAATGTCACAAATAACCGAAAAAGTTTTCTTTTTCATTAAATGGAGGGAAGGCAGCCGTTTGACTGGAACGAGAACTATTTTTGAAGCAGTTAAGTGCTGTCTGGGGAATATCATGCTTGGCTAAAAGGACATTTCCAGCCTGATTTGAGGGGTTGTTCATATTTTAGATTTTCTGTTAATGTAAAATTAAGTTTAAACTGAAACATAAAATCAGTTTTCACCAAATCTCTTCAGTGCTATTCAATCCCGGTTGTAAAAGAAAATAACCCTCGAGGCTTTGAATTTCAGTAATCCATCTCAAAACTGCACCAAGCTTTAAACTTGGACATTTTGAAAAAAAGAGGCACATTTGAGAACAATGCAAGAGTTGCAACGGGACAGGAGGAAGTGCCTCTCTTCCTCTTTCTGTTTCTTTCTTCTAAAGATAACTTTTTGTGGTTATCTTAAAGGTTTAATCCTGTTTAGGACAAACCAGAGACATGCTTTCACAAACTACAGCTGGCAAAAGTAATGCCTGATTTCATATAAGCAACTCCACAAATAACCCAAAACTATTGAAGTGAAACTGTCTGTCAAGAAGTTATCCTGGCTCTTATCATTTAAATGAAGCAAAGTGCGCTGCACTCTTTCCCTGCTTTGCACAGTCTTGTTTTCTTCACGGTCTTCCCTACCAGCTGGGTCAAGGACAGATCAGGGGCAAACACGCCTCCAGTCAGCATTTGTCCTTTTTATCTGAGGAAAATGCTTGCAGGCACTCTGCCTGTTTGTCCAGCGTTTGAGTCAATCACACTACCAAACAGGCTTACAATCAATGCACACATTGCTGATTACATTTCAGATGGGTGTTTGGGAGGTAAACATTTGAATGACAGTACAAACAGACAGTACTGTGACAGACACTGCTTTGTGTCTTGCCAAGTCTGTCACATGCCACCGAATGTAGATTCACAATCACATTCTTCTGCCATGATGCAGTGATGCCGTTTCCTTGTAGGGACTGCTATTTATGCAACAATGGTTCACTCTAATGTTGGCAGTTTACAACTATGAACTAATTCTATCATTGCCCTCTGCGGGTACAAGCACTACAGTGGCTAAACACCTAAAATCTGTAAAACATAACACCGGTTTTACCAGTATAATTCAGCAGCTGGAAGTAAGGGAGCTTTATTTGGGCTGTAGTGTGTGTGGTGACAGCTAAAGAGATTTTCCCGACCAAAGCGTTTAATGGAAGCAGCTGGGCAGCATGTGGGTTAATGTAATGGCTTTGCATGTTGAGCAGAAGTGGTGCTAGGCTCAGGCTATCAGAGAGCCATCGACGGAGCAGAGCCGCCGCTCCATCTCTCTCACGCTCAGTCTCGCTGGTCCCGTATCTCCTGCTCTCCTTTTTCACTCCCCTCTAAGCACCCATCAATTGAGGCAGTGAAGCCATCAGTGCCCACGCTTAGCCTGCCTGTCTCATTGCTTGGACAGACTTGTGTGTGTGTGCCCGTGTGTGTATGTGTGTGTGTGAGAGCTTTGGTGTTTGAGGGTGCTTGTGTGTGGAGGCCCTTGATTGGACTCTACAGCAGAGGCTGGATCATTAATGAGCACTGTCTGTCACAATCCCAGTCCTCTTTGCAGATCTCTTACCCATCACTCTGGGCTATGGATCAGTGTGGCCTGATCTAAATGGGCTCCTTTTTTTTCCCCTCTCCGCAGCCTGCTCTGCTGGCTGGGGATCACTGAGATCAGTGAAGGCATCTAATCCTCGCCCCCCTGCCCAACTACCTTAAGTTACAGCTACCTCATGTTTTTCAAGTCAAAATCAGGTCCAAAGAGAACTGGCTGTTGTATCTGGATCATTCTGTGAGATTTAAACACCACTCCTCAGGAAGATACACCTCAGTAATACAGCGTGGGCTTATAGGTTTTTGAGTTTTGAAAATGACACTGAACAAAAGCACCTACTTGTACTTTAATAATCTAACACAACACAGTTTGCACTCTTTGTGCCCATTTGCCACCCAAGGATTTTAAGTTAACATCAGTATTAAGACAGGAAACATTCCAGCACTAACTTCTATTTATCTGATGAAATAATATCTCAAATTCTCAAATACTTAAAAAATTCTCAAGCATAAAAATGCTTTGGGGTAGCAATGACCCACTTATATTTCACTACGATGGTGTTTCCCTGTGTTACCAGAAAAGCCTTGTGTGTCCTAATATGTAACCTAAACTGTAACTGCATTTAAAAATGGTAGCTGAAAATCTTTATTGTATTTTATTTTTTCATTTCATTGATGCGCATGCGTTCTGACCGAAGAGCAAGTTTTGGAGCGCAACCAAATTCTATGCTGGAGCATGAACAGAAAAACTTCATGAACAAGTTAAGAATGCACAATTGTGGACTGTCAAATTCAGCAAAACTTGAGCTCAGTCTGTAGAACAACAGCACATACCCAAGAAGGACCCATCCTCATAATGTCAATCTGAGAAACATCCTTCCATCCTTCCACTCCACATTTGGAAACGGTGCTCATTATGAATATGCAAGGTTAGAGCAGAAGCAGGCTTTTGTCCTCACTCCCATGTTTTATTTAATGAGCCTGGGGTTGGTTTGACTTTATTTGCATGTGCTTGTTATAGAACCACACAGTGCCACTGCTCATGCCCACACACTCCCCAATATAGGGACATTTTGATTCCATTTTTCGCTTGACTTGCCTGTCAGTTTACGCAAGCAGAAGGACCATGACTCAATTTTCCACCAAGGAGGATGTTGAGGCTTTCATTTGTGTGCCCTTTTGCATCAGGGATGGAGGTTCTGCTGCTTCGAAGTGTACGTGTGAGCAATGAGCATATGGACGCGTCTGATCTGAGGTGTGCTGTTTGAAGCTCAGTATGTGAGGAAGCAGCGGCACCCCTGTGAGTGAAAGCTCTGAAGAGAATACTGCTGATGTGGTCCTGCTCTCCGACAACAGCCAGATACTACCAAGCGAGGAGACGGCAGGGATACAAAACTACATGAAAAGGTCTAAAAATCTGCAGCCAGATAGAAGGTGTCTTTGATAACACAAAAAAGACAAAGACGTGAGACTCCCTTGTTTCCTTCCTGTTTCTAATTTGAAGATGACATGAAGGAAAATGTGTCTCATATCGTTCTCGGCAATTAATAGCCCCCGGGGCAGAAATGTGTCCCACTGTGATGATGTCAGCGCTCTGAGGAGTGAGGGACAGGTCAGTGCTAACGTCACGGACATCAGAGGCCCTTAGAGCTGTGGCGAGATGTCAGCCCGGCTAGCGCCTTCACCGTGTGATGAGGCCCGGACAGACGTTCAGGGGGGCCAAACGTGACAAGGCGAGCAGAAACAGGGATGATTCAACCCTGCAGTAAGGATGGAGGCAGGCGGGGAGAGACAGAAATGCAAGGAGAAGGGGGAGGAAGGATACGGCGAGCACATGGCACAAGGGAAGAAAGGCTGGAAGGGAGTGGAACAGAGAGAAGGGGAGAGGACAGCGGGAGAGATGATCATGATAGGGACAACAAATGGGGAGTTTATATATATGGTACTGAGGAATTCACAAGGGAGGTGAAAAGAGGAATACATTAATAGAGAACAGCACGGAGTGAATGAAGCACGTTAATGAAAACGGGTGCTGCTGAGCACCGAGAGCGAATGGGAAATAGCCTTGAATGGCGAAACGTCGCAGCAATAATGACTGAAAGGCGTGATGATGAGAAGCGAATTACAAGGAGAGCAAGTGGACTGAATCAAAGTTGAAAAACGGAAATCAGCAACAAGTCAAAGAGATGATACTGTGAGCAGAGATAGCCTGGGTGAGGACAAACCTGCCCACCCCCACCCCTTCCCCTCGTGTCCAATCTGTTCCAGTGGAAACAAACAAACGTGTGCTTCTCCTGAAGAGCTCCCGAAGAGATTTTGAGCTGCTGTATGAATGTGAAACAGGGCATCGCAGAACAAGAGCGCACATCCTTTGCAAACTTTCACTGAATAATTTAATGAGCTGTGTTTTGAGAAATAAAAGTCTGATTTTTTTTTTTTTCTGTTGCTGACTGATCCAACGCCACAGCAATTCAATCTGTGAGCAGTTTGTGAAAGCTTTTTCATTTTCTCTTATAAAACAAATAAGTGTCTGGTAGGTCCTTCACAGAACCTGCTGATTATTCTTCCTGGTTTTTATTTTAAAATGGTGTATTCATATCGCACCACCAACAATGCTTTGTTCAAATTTATGTTTGTTTTGCCATGCTTTTAAGTTCTTTCAAAAAAAAAAAAGTCATAATAAAAAATGCATTAAAAAAGATAAATATATCTCTTTTGTGTGGTTGAAGTTGGTCAACAAGCCTTAAAACTTGTAGTTTTTTGTATTAAAAAGCAAATAGAGAAATGAACATTAAAATGTGAAAATGTTAAAGGACCATGTTTTTGACAGACCAGGATATCAGACATATTTCATATCCTTAAGGATCGTTTTCGCCTTCATCTGACAGCTGTCGGCTATTTGGAGTGTTGTTTTGTTTTGGCCTCTTCCTACTGTAATTCCCTTCTCCATGCAACTTGGATGGTCGTTAAATTGGGCTGGAAATTCATAAAATTAATGAATGCTAATGAGGACTTCTGTGGAAGATGACATTTTTTTTGTAATTGCGTACTTTGTTAGAGGGAGCAGGGGGTGTGGGACGGGGTTGGAGGATATGTGCAAAAGGTATGGCACTGACACCATGGCCATCTGGAGGGCTGGTGGGAGCTGAGGACCTAACAGAGAGAACAGACTGACACCTCAAACACACACCTGAGCTGAGGCCAGTGTGTGTGTGTGTGGAGAGAGAGAGATGGATTTAGTACAAGGAATATCAACATACAAATATCAACAGGATGCGCCATTAAGGCTTCTTAATACAACCGTACGCATCCGTCGGCAGTCAGTGTGACAGGAGAACAGCAAAAGGACAGACGTAGATGGTAAACTTTCTTGCAGACAGAAGGAGGCATTTGGGTGAGGGTTAGTGAAGGAAAACACAGCTCTGTATTGGTTCGACTCCACAGTGTGGACAGTAAGGCCAGCTGGCGAGACCAGTCAAATCCCTTGCAAACAGCTCGCCACAGCATGAAAGGGTGACACTGGACCAAAACAGCAGAGCTGCACTGACAGTATCTGTAGCATCAGGTGTGGTGGTGATAAGGCACCTTATACTCTGCATCTGAAAACTAATTATTCTGTTTCAGATATCAGAACTTCCTAAAATGTGTTTTTTTTTTAAAATCCTCCCTCTCAGTTTTTCCATTATAAAGAAAAATAACTTGTGTGAAAAGTCTTTATAGTCAATGTAAAAAACTACAAAAATTAAATCACAAGCATTGAGTTTTACAGCAAAGTTATCCTGCATGTATTTATTTGTTTGATAAATACTTTAATTTATCCGGCTGATAAATTTAATTTAATACTATGATTGTTTGTACAATTTTATAATAATAATAAACTGCTTTAATAAAAAGCAGGGAAAAAGGTCAAATGTAACTTCTTTATTTTAAATGTAACCACCCTATTTTGAATTTGACCACTTCTCTCTTTTAACATTTTAGTTTTATGAATAAAAGGTTACTTTTTTATTGAAATTAAGAGTGTGAAAACCTCTATTTGTGTTAATTGTACATTTTTGACTTATTCATGTTATTACTGGCACTAATACGACCAGACAAACTAACTGTGGATTCACCCTGAACCAAAACACATTTGTGCTGCAGAGCTGCTCTCGCATAGCTAGACCTCAAGTTTTAGTGCTGTGATGGCTTATCCTTTTTTATTAACAACTTCCTCGCTGTCTGCACCATTTATTCACTCCACACTCTTTCTGTTGTTGTGCCACATACACAGTAGACAGTGCGACCGAACAACCTGTTAAATACCTGGCTGTGTGCATGCCACTCAGTAAGCTGTTTATGAGCCAGGTCCTCCATGTTATGTGCTTTCACTGCAGTTTCCGTCTTCAAGAAACTATCAAACTTTTGAGAAAGTGTCTATCTCCGGTACATATCTCTATTGTTTAATTGCCCAGGCTGAAGGCCAAAAAAACTCATCATGCCAACACGTCCTCAATTGCCCACGTTGCTATTTCACAAGAGCTGCTGTTTTTCTTAGGGTTTTTGTATAATTATGTTGCTGTAAAAGAGACCGAAAACTCAGCAGTGTTCAGTTTGGCTCCAGCTAATGATTATTATCATTCTCAATCAAAAAATAGTGAATAATACTTATTTTCCAGAGCCCATGGTGATGTCTTACAATGGCTTATTTTGTCTCACTAACATTTAAAACCCAAACATATTAAACTGAGGGCTGCAGCAAACAATTGTTTTCATTGCTGATTTCAGATGATTATTCTCTCCATTAATCGTCTGGTGAGTAAAATGTGAAAGAAAACCAGCATATCGTTGCTTAATTTTCTGTCGACTTAACATGTCATTTCAGGTTTATTTTCCAGTTCCAATGGGCTGCGGTTTCCTCGGTATCCGTGCACCACTGCCGCCACGGAGTGCACAACAAATGCAAAGCTGCAGTAAGTGCACACAAATCTGCTCGCTGCCGTGTTTGACCGTTTCGACTTCCGGCAAGTTCAACTTAGCTGTTATTACACTGCTGCCCTAAGCATGGTTGGAACAGGTCTGACACAGTCTGGGTCTATTGCTTCTTGCAGTGTTGCCCACATCGTAGGTCAATGCGCACACTAACACAATCATGTATAAAAACACAGTAGAATGCATACAAAGACATACAGAGTGAGACCCCTGGGCTATACAACCACTCTCCCAGCCTCCAATATAATATATGTTGTTTGTTTGCTGGATCTGAACTAGCCAGCAGCATTACCCTGATGCAGCCAAGCATATCCTGCACTGGACACACACACTCTGTCAACGGCAGTAAGCAAGCAGAGTACTGCACTGCCACAGATATGGAGCAACAAATCTATACCTCTCGCAGAACGGGAGGGTGTGGACGAAGTAGAATTTGATAAACAGCGAGGGTCAGGAGACAGGTCAGCACACCATTAAGTTATTCTGACAATTTTGATCCATTGCACACAATACTGGGACGAGGCACTGGGCGTCACCTAGGAGGGGTGGAAAAAAAACAAAAAACAAATGGAAAATAGGAAAAACTGGCAGGAAGCATAAAACAAACAAGATGCTGTCTTTACTGCAGGAGATGAGAGGAGATAAGAGACATCAGAGGGAGAGCCTGCTTTATCAGAATGCAACGAGAGACCAGCAGGAGAAACGCACTCCCTCCAGGGAGAAGAGGGGAGTAGAAAGGATGGGCGATGTGGAGGGAGTAGAGCTGATGTAAAACTGTATTGTAAATCATGTAGAGCTGCATTAAAAGAAAATTAAACAATAACACATTTTGACTGATTGCAAGATTGTAATACCTGTAATGAAAAAAAACTGTGCGGGGAGTCTTTTGGATATCTAAAACTACAGTGTAATGGACCATCCTAGGAAATGGAAATGGAGGGTAAATGAATGGAGAGTTAATAGTCTGCCCTTTACTGTATATTTCTGATTTTTATTGTATAAAATGATCTCCAGCTCAGCGAGTGGAGTTCAGGACTCAGTGGGAGGGGAGGGGGCTAAGGCCTTTGTTTTAATTAACAGTTCCATTATGAGGCAGCTAATGGTTTGGTAAATATAATGGGGTTATAAATCAGCAAGCAAGATCAATCATTTGATTGTCACTTTGTGAAGCTAGAGAAAGTTTCAATTTAGTCATGCACATGCACGCGTGTAGGTACAGTATGAACTGTATGTGTTTGTGCTGCTAAATCAGCACAACACAGTGGCTATTCCTGATATGGGTTTTCCATTAGATTTCTGTGTGAAAAAGAAAAACTGACCTACTATCAGCTCTTAGCTGTATATAACTGAAGGTCATTTTCTGTAAGCCAATGATCCTGATGTTTGGCAGTCCGTCATGCTTGCAAAGTAGCTGTTAACAGCTTGTAGACTGTAGGTCAACAGTCTAAAATGAAAGAAAAAAACTCACTGTAAATGACAAAAAGACTATGTGGGGGGAAATGATTTCTGCAGCACTTCAAGTCCTCAAGGTATGCAGAATGGTAGTGGTTTCAAGATAACCTCATGTACAGTGGAGTCATTCGGATGAAGTATTTCAAATGTGTGTGTGCTTGAGGCCTGCATGTGGGCATGAGCTCAATGAGCCAGAAATGGTGCCAGAAGCCTTTGAGGAAGGAGCATGTGTCCGGCATCCACCGCTGTTGTGCTGGGTCACAGATGTCACCTGCTCCGGCAGCCTGCCTCACACCACTCGTGCTCCCCCACCACGAACCCACTTGTAAGCAGCACTACACTGGAGGCAAACACAAGATGCCCACAGTGTTGTTACTTACTTGGGTTTGAAAATTATTGTTTTGTTAGAAAAACAGGATTTAAACATGGGGTCACAGTCGCTTGTATACAAAGAGAAATGTTATCCAGAGCTACCGGCTATGCAATGTTGCCACAGCCTTGCCAAGAAATGACACTGCAAGTTCAGCTGAATTAAAGCACTGCTGGCTGGTGGGCTGGTAGCTTTAAATGCAGCAAATCAGGCCTGAAAGAAGCCTGGCAAAGGAACGCATACTTAGATAATGTCAGCCACATGAAAGAGTGTGAAACCACCATCCTGCAAAATAAATGAACTACGAGACAAAGCAGTTTGTGTGTGTGTGGTAAGAACACATTGACTTTGCTAATCTTTCAAAGGAGCTCCCTTGCAATGCTGTGGTCATCTTTTTGAGAGGGCCTGAAATTCCTTTTGCACGCCTCACCACTTGTTTGCTTGAGAAGCTGAGAATGCTTTACCACAGGAATCCTCCGTGGAGATTGTTGATGTGTGGCTCTTTCTCTCGCTCTCACACGCACACATTAAATGTGCCCACCCACACATCACTGACATTTCTTTTCAGAGCTTCTTTAAATTACCATGCATATTAGTGAAGCATTGCACAGACCCCCTTTTTATTATTCCTCTTAATCTTGTGTGTTTACGGGGTCAGCAGCTGCCTCCACTCCACCCCATGCCCCCACCTCCACCACCCACTCCGGCGTCTCTATGCTCTCCAGCTAGCAGAAAGAGACAAGTGGCTACCACCAGGCTTCCATGGAGCCCCTACTGCACTGTGCCGACAGATCTGGATAAGACAGCGCGGCATGCCTCTGCTGCACGCCTGCCTCCTCTCCCAGCACTTGCCGCCAACCAAACCCACTTGCTACCAACTGTGACTCGCTTCTCATAAACACCAGCCAAGCAGTTCTTCATGCCAGTCCAATGTGTCATGATTTTAATTAATAATGGATTAATTAATAATGGATGTCTAATAGTTTATGATTTCCAACAAAGATTTATGCATCAGTGTGACATCAAGCAGCATATGAACCCCTCCTCCCCCCTTTTCTTTCCAAAGCCTGATTTAAAAAGGTACCACATTCCAAAATTTTAATAACTTTCCAAAAGTGACAATCTGAATAACATGCCCACTTCAAGCAGCAATTGGTCGGGTGTGTGGAGTGGAGAATGTGTGCAAGATTTGGACTTCTCTCTCGAGCTCTCTTCTTCCATTCTCCATAGAAATACCCCTGTCACTTTATGTGTAGACTCGTACAACCGGGTGCAACACCATGAATGCCTTGGAGACTTCCTGGCTGTCAAAAAGTACATGTGCCTCCATTGGAACTATTCATCTTGCCGTGTCTTTCTCTATGACATCAAGCTTTTTGCTCCCACCTTTGACTGTGGCTATTCGGAATAGGTATAAACATTTTTGACATAAGACGTGTTAGGATGACACCTTGTGTCAGGATTGGTCGAGTCGCTAACGCAGAAATTTTCTGAACCCCGATGCAGAGTCTAAAAGGAGCAGGCAGGCAGGCGTGGAGGTCCAAAAACAATGGTCTTTTATTAAACAAAACTAAACTCAAAAAACACACTTACTGTGGCAAGAAACTAGGCATGGCATGGCATGGCAAGGCAAGGCAAAAACAACAAAACAGTCCTGGCATGGCATGGGGAAAAAATGCAGATCCTGGCATGACATGGAGGAAAAAACACAGCTCAGAACAAGGTGACTGGGAAGACAAGGACTAAATAGACATGACAACGAGACACAGGTGACACACATCAGGAGGGAGAAAGTAATCAGGAAAACTAAAAGCAAAGCTACATGAAAACAGGGCACACAGGGGAAGAGACACTTTCAAAATAAAACAGGACATGACAAAAACCTTGAACATAATACATGGAAGCACAAGACAAACATGGAACATGGCACATGGACAGAAATCAAAAGACAAAGCATAAGCAAAAAACACCAGGCATGACAGAACCCCCCCCTTAAGGGACAGATCCCAGATGTCCCTAAACAGAAAAAACAGATAACCAGGCTGGGCGGGTGGAGGGGGACCAGGAAGGAGAGAAAAATCAAGGAGCAACAAAACCAAAAACAAAGTCAGTGATTCAGTCTGGGTGTAGGGCATGGACCTGACCTGAAAACTCAGGCGGATGACCCTGGGTCAACACCCAGGTGGGGCTTGATGCATCAGGGGGTCTGCCCAAATGCTGGGCCAGGACCCAACATGAGGCCTCAGGCGGTCTGCCTGAGTGCTGGGTCAGAACCAAAGGCTGATCCATGAGCCGCCTCTGTGGCGACCTGATGAGGCGTGAAGACCTGAGGAGACGTGGAGACTTGGCGACCTGATGTGGAGACCTGACGAGACATGGAGACTTGGCGAGACGTGGTGACCTGACGAGATGTTGAGACTTGGCGACCTGACGTGGTGACCTGACGAGACGTGGAGACTTGGCGGCAAGACGTGGTGACCTGACGAGACGTGGAGACTTGGCGACCTGACGTGGAGACTTGGTGACCTGACGTAGAGACTTGACGAGACGTGGAGACTTGGCGGCGAGACGTGGTGACCTGACGAGACGTGGAGACTTGGCGGCGAGACGTGGTGACCTGACGAGACGTGGAGACTTGGCGGCAAGACGTGGTGACCTGACGAGACGTGGAGACTTGGCGGCAAGACGTGGTGACCTGACGAGACGTGGAGACTTGGCGAGACGTGGCGTGAAGGCAGACAGACCCAGAACTGGAACAGACGGCTGCGATCCATCAGCTGAAGCACGGGGCCCCGGCGTAGCTTGGGGTGCTGGCGGACCCAGACCTGGAACAGTGGGCTGCGATCCATCAGCTGAAGCACGGGGCCCTGGTGTAACTTGGGGTGCTGGTGGACCCAGACCTGGAACAGTGGGCTGCGGTCCATCAGCTGAAGCACGGGGCCCTGGTGTAACTTGGGGTGCTGATGGACCCAGACCTGGAACAGTGGGCTGCGGTCCATCAGCTGAAGCAGGGTGCCCTGGCGTTGCTTGGGGTGCTGGTGGACCCAGACCTGGAACAGTGGGCTGCGGTCCATCAGCTGAGGCGAGGAGGGCGGAGACGGCAGACAGTCGCTCCATCAGGGTCTGGAATATGGCGTCAATCTCCGCGACGGTTGGCGGCTCGATTCGCGGACACCGCCCCGGCAGCGGGGAGCCTGTTGCTGGATGCAGGCCTCCCCGGGGCCTGAAGCGGCGCATCTGCTCCTCCCACAGTTCCACCAAATTGGGAGGCCGGGCCGCCAGTCCGGTGCCCGCATAAGGAGACTCTACGGGGTTCATCGTGGTCAGAGCGTTCTGTCAGGATTGGTCGAGTCGCTAACGCAGAAATTTTCTGAACCCCGATGCAGAGTCTAAAAGGAGCAGGCAGGCAGGCGTGGAGGTCCAAAAACAATGGTCTTTTATTAAACAAAACTAAACTCAAAAAACACACTTACTGTGGCAAGAAACTAGGCATGGCATGGCATGGCAAGGCAAGGCAAAAACAACAAAACAGTCCTGGCATGGCATGGGGAAAAAATGCAGATCCTGGCATGACATGGAGGAAAAAACACAGCTCAGAACAAGGTGACTGGGAAGACAAGGACTAAATAGACATGACAACGAGACACAGGTGACACACATCAGGAGGGAGAAAGTAATCAGGAAAACTAAAAGCAAAGCTACATGAAAACAGGGCACACAGGGGAAGAGACACTTTCAAAATAAAACAGGACATGACAAAAACCTTGAACATAATACATGGAAGCACAAGACAAACATGGAACATGGCACATGGACAGAAATCAAAAGACAAAGCATAAGCAAAAAACACCAGGCATGACACCTTGTATGAATTAGTTTGTTTGAAGTATAGTGAACCCTGTGCTTGCACGCACAATCAACTTCAGTAGGGTTTCAGGGTTCATGCACACATTCAAGGACAAAACTTTCTGGTAAAGGAAGCCGGAACCAGGTAGATAACGAACGGTGAAACTATTTGGTATAGCGCATGCTGTACAAGCTGCTTGAACAAACATGAATGCTGAACTTGAAACTTGCTGAAACTTGATTTCAGCTATGAAAAGATAGCCTTGTTAACTTTAGCTCTTTGAGAGAAGGCCAGAGTGTAACCCCTAGGAAGATACGTTCGTTGTGGTGGCTTTTAGTCAATGGACATGTGTAGCTAATGGTAAACTTCTCTTATCAAGTTTTGAAACAGAGTTCTAAAGTTAACATTCAGGTAGGGTTAAGAATACAAGGTCAAAAATCATGAATATATGGCTTTGTCTTTAAGAGAAATCCAAGGGCACGGAGAGGGCTCACTCAAATATGAGGGCAGGGGCGTAAGCGCAATGTGGAGGCCTGGTGGGCGCTAACAGCCCATGCTTCTAATCCCAGTTAAGACAAGCCAGGCAGGCGAGCCGACACAAAGGAGCTTCGTCCAGTGTTAGTGGGATTAAAGCAAAGCCTCTCCTCTGTTGTTATGTTAATCCACAAGACAATGATTATCTGCGGGGCAACGTTGCCACGGTGATAAACATGGCTCAAGAGTGCCTCAATTAGGGCACCGATTGCCAGAGGAGAGCAAAGACCGAGTGAGGCCATTGATGCCACTATGGACGAGAAAAAGAGCTCGGAAGGCGATTTGTTATTTCAACCGAGTGGATGGGTCAGATTTCAGATAGAAGGGCAAACTTACAGATGAAGCTTGACCCTCAGCTTGACCTCGGCCTGGCGGGACCCTCTCCATTGCCGTAAAGACTCCCCCACTCACTGTGACAAGTACTTCAATAGTGAACATGTAATTAGCCCCTAAATACAGAGGGAGTACGTTAATCTACATCAGCTGTAGGGTACTATTATGACTCTCAATAACATGTTCTCTATGCTGTGCAAGTGGAATAATTATGAGTATGCCAAACATGGTTGCAGCTCGCCTCTTTCATCCTCTGATGTGACAGCGGAGCAGTTCAGGTGGTTGCACTGTTTAAGTTTTTGTTTAAACATCAAGAGTTGGAGGACAACCATAACACTGGATTCATCTATAATAATCCTTCATTTACTCCACAAATCAAAGTGAGGAGGCAAAGCCCTCGCCGTGTGTTTAAAGCTCTTCGCTGAGTTGATGTGCCAACTTCAATTCTTTGCTGTTGTCACAAGATCAAAGAGAAGTAAAAACCAGGCTAGAGGAGGCTGTTTTCTGTTTCTGGAGCAGCTTGTCACACAGCTATTTGACAGATCTGAAAACCTGGTAGTGTGGCTGGCACTGCATGAGTGTCTCCTCAATCCTCGTCAAAACTAGCTCTAGGTCACCGATAGACAGAATGCATCCCACTGGTTCAGACTACCTCCATCCTGTCCATCCGGTGCTCAGCGACTGTTTCCTGCTGCCTCCATGAGGGATGTTTCATCACGCTGGTATGTGGTCAGTCACTTAGTCTTACTTTCTCCCTCCCTTTCCTCTCCCCATCTGTCCCACAGCTCCAAAAGCATAATAGACCTTGGACTGCTGTGTCATCTCATTGAGTCCTATTAGGGACTCTTATATCTGACTGGCATGTTGTTATTGCTCTCCCAGACCACAGCTAAAGCTGAAGAATGGCTCTGCCAAGTGGGCCCTTTAAAGCCCTCTCTGCATTGATGCCACTGGCACTAAGGAGCAGTGGGGTGGCGGTGGAGAGTCGACCACGACAACATGAAAAAAAGAAGTGGGATGGGCAGTGACACCTTGTGATGCAGCACCCCTGGGGCTACATGACAGGCATGTCAGATGCAAATGGTCTCATGCTGGTTTGCCATGGGTTTTGCCATAGGTGAATGCCACTGCTGTCACTCTCACAGATACTGAAGGAGGGCTCAATAAGCTTGCAGCAGCAGCAGGATGCCAAGTAAAAAAAGTGCTGATTAGGAGTCCAGGTTACAATTTTTATGCATATCAAATCAATATTTTAAACCCCATTAACCTCATAGTTGTGAATCAGGACCTCCATCATTTGGATCAAGTAGTATATGTAAATTCTGGTGTAAAAGTCAATAAGTTGCAGCGATTATTTCAGCATGTCAAAACAATCAAGATCAAACAGCATTTAATTTATTTCACTGCTCGTCACAAATTCAGGTTGTGGCTACAGGTTGTGAAGATGAATTAGCTTTGCTTAATTAATGCTAATGTTGATGAATTTGATAACTATTACTAAAAAATGTGTTTCTGGGATCTCGCCAAACAAGTCAGTCAAATTTTCACACAGCTTTCAACTCACCCTCAACATTATGGTTACTGTTTACACAGCAATAAGCAGTTTTTTACCCCACTTCTGCAATTATTTATTTGTGAAGTGATGTAGTAAAAATCAATTTGCCCCTTTCTGATGGAAATCCCCTGGCAGCAAAAGGGGTTTGTGGTGTCTTGAGAGTAGTACATGTTACTTTTAACAAGACATGCACATTACTTATATGAACTGCCGCTGCCTGCAACCTAAAAACACCTGTCACGTACCTTGTACAAGGGCTGAAAATTGATATTGACATTGCAGTATGAGAGAATACAATATCTATAATGCAAAGCCTGCAACATGAGCATAATAAATTCATTTTATAAGTCAATCAATACCTGAAAACATTGGGCATGAGATTTTTCTGGCACACAGAACTCTTTAATAGCCAGAAATATCATTAAGCAACGAGAAATTGGACATCACTGAGAGGTCTGGTGGGAGATATTCCGACTATCATCCAAACGGGAAGCTCCTGGATATGTTTCAAGTCACATCTATTAAGTTAATTTAACCTAAGAATCTATTCTTCTAATGTATTGCAGCTGCACTATATGTCATAATAATGCTGATGTTTTGTCCACACTGCAGATTTAACTTTGTGGCTCTCTTGTGTCCTTGGGTGAGCAAATTGCACAGGTATGAATTAATGTCAAATCACTGCCAGTATCACAGGGTAATGTGAACACTTCTGTGACTCCTCCATTTGTGCAGTGAGCATACAGATGTTTCTGCCAATTTGAGGGGTCGGCAATCATCGAACAAAATTAGAAACTCAAGAACTGTCCACCAAAGAAACCACTATATGAATTTAATGAGTGGGTGCATCCAACTTAGCCTAGCCAAAGCCAAATTATCCATATGGTGATGAAGCTGAATCTGCAAAACAAAACAACATTTTAGCTTTGGGAACTGAATTCATTCATGTGTAATACTTACAAATTAACGCACCATTAACAGTTAAATGGTTTGAATTCTAATAGTTCTTTGTAAAATATCACACTGATCCTTTGCTGATGTCCTCGATTAAATCCATCTCAGCCCTATAGCAGAGTTGTGAGGAAAGAAAAAAAAAAAAAAGAATAATCCACCCTCAGATACCCTTACACTGTTGAAAACCATCAATATAAGATGAACAATGCGTTTCCAGGCGTCATTCTGTGATTGTTATAATTACTGTTTTGTTGGACCCACTTTCTTTCAGCCTTCCTCTTCTAATTTGACTTCAGTTAGTGATTTCCTATATTTCCCAGAGTGCTTTTCAACAACCCCCGGAGACAAGGCCTGACAAGCTCAATGGAACAAGCTGTTTTATTCAGCTGTGAGTTACAGACCTACAGTACATGTAGGGGGAAAAAATCTACTAAGCATATCAGAGATTTCTTTTGGATTAGTAGCAATATGCACTTTCATCAGAATGCAAAATGTCTTCTTACTGCTTGCATCCCAGTCTTTCGAGGCTACTTAACTGGCTGTCTGCCAGCGCTATCATCAAAGGGTTCAAAATAAATTCTTTTTGTTTATTTCTGAGGGGTGGATATGAAAATTGTAAATTTACAGTCAGGAGTCAAAAAGAGGAAAATATGACACGGCACCTTCTACACAGCAGTGGAAAAAAATGTGCCATGAAATCTAAACTTAAAACTTATCTTTTGGCCATAACTTTCACTCGCTTATTCTTTTATTACTTTGGGCCTCACACCTGATAGCTCTATCCTTCCTCCAGGTCATTCTCAGTCTCAATTAATCTTTTTAATTAAGCCTGCTACCTACAGTCTATGTTTGTCCTGCCAACAAGAACACAGAAACCTCTATGAAAACCTCTGTGTCAATCTAAACTTTGTTGTTGTCCTACAAGCAAATGAGCAAGCAGTCTTTTCCTACTTTCTCCTCCTTGTCCTCTCTTTTCACTCAGGCTTCTCTGTGTTTGTCTGACTATCGGCCATCCTGGAACCTCATTCCAGGTGATTTGGATCTGGCTCTTCGTCCTGCAGGAGATTCAGCCTCTCCTCTTTCCCTTGTGTGCATGCTGTCATTGTCTCTCTTTCCCTTTGTGTTACCTTTCTTCTGTCTTTTGAAGGGTGTGCTTGAGCTTTGCCTCTTGTTTTTTTGTGTAGTCTGTCTGCTTTCCAGGTCTCCATGGTGACGAGGAGGTCATGTGGCTCAGGTCCTATCTGTTGGTGGCACCTGGAAGTTGTTCGACATCCTCCTGCTCCATATACATCATGCATGTACACCTCAATTTATCTATAATTTTTTTCATGATTGTCCACACTGTGATTTTACTATGTTGGTCTATTCTGTACACACGTCCATCTATTCATCCTGGAAGAGGAATCTCTTCTCTGTTGCTCTTTCTCTTAAGGAGTTTGGAAGTATTTTTTTTTTCTCCATGTATGCATCAAGGGTACAAGGATAAAGCACAATGATCCAAATTTGTGATCTGTGATTTTGGGATATATAAATAAAGTTAACATGATTTGACTATAGTGAAGTTTATCTTTATATTCCACACACTGGATGTTTGTGTCTGCAGTGCATGAATGCAAATTTTGCTGTATCTTCACAGTGTGACTGCCGTCTGATTGCTACCTTGCTGTCTTCCAGAGCGCCACGCTGGGCCAGGTGACAGGACTCCTGCAAAGGAAATCCAATCAGGCCAATCCTCTACGATCCCTCGCAATCCTCTCAGCCGCCGCCCTACACCACAAACCATCTGTGACACACACTGCACATGCCATACACACTTCCAATGAACTCTCTGATAGACATGGAGACGGACACATGCACATTAACCACCCCACCTCCTGTGAACTTGGCATAGCCATTCAAAGGCTTGGTGCTTAGCGAAACGCCGAAACCCAGCTACGAGGACTATGCAGTGCAGCTGACCCAACATTGTGACCTCTCAATAGAGGTCACACAGATGAATTTACTGCTTGGGGATCAATAGTGTAACAGCAAAAATCCACAAACACTGCTTCACCATGGCAAACAACCCCTCCAGCACGCAGGACTGGCACCAGTGACACAAATAGCCACCCGCCTCTGAGGAAGATAATACAGGGCTTTCATCATGATCCAGGTCCCACTTTGCAGGGGCCTGGGGATGAACTCTCTCTGGACCCGTGTAGAGGTCACATACAGGATGCCCAATACTGGCCAGTACTGGATCAGATACCACTGGCTAAATGGAGGCCATTGAATAGACCTTGTGTGTGTGGACAGAGGCTGAGTGGCTGCTGGGAATTTGGGCTTCCTGTTGAAAACAGAATAATATCTACAAACCCCCTTGCAGAGGCTGGCCTGTCACACAACCTTTCTACCCAAGTGTGGGAAATGCACCCATTCTGTCAAATGAGCTCATACTCTTCTTCTCTATTCGTATGTGTGTGCCTTTGTGGGCTTGTGCATTCTGGCTGCAGAGTGAATTTGGGCTATTGTCACTGTGATCCTAATGGCCAGCATCTGGCTCTCTGGCGCTCTTTTTTATTTTCTGGGCTGGGGAGAGTGAGGGGTGGAGGGGTGGGAGTGAGGTGGGTGAACCGACTGCTTACGCCTCAAGCTGCGCAGCTGTCCCAATTACTAACTCTCTCTTCTCTCCTAATTTCCCCTTCGTACCCATCTGCCTCTCCTACACTTCAAATCTCAGTGCCACCCATCCGAAGATGTCACTAGTAGGGACTGCATTTTCAGGAGGCCTCCCATGATAGAAAGATCCCTTTAGTGGCCAAAGTAGGTTTGGATCCTGCTTCAAGTTTGACACTGCAGGGGTCCATAAGACCCGGACCGTGCTGTATTTTCTCAGATGGGCACAAATTTTTAGCAGCATCCGTGAATCCCTCCAGCCCCTCTATGCTTGCTCTGATCCTGGCCTGATCTGTGGACTCAGAGAAGCTGACAAGGCTGTTTGATGGGCCATGGGCACTGAGCATCAGTGGATGTTGTGGGAAGCTGGATGGTTGGCAGGGAGAGGGGGGCTGTTTGTGTCCCACAGTGAGTCTCTCCATATCTTCTGATGAGCTAAAAATTCTCAGTGTGTGTCATACCCATGTGAATTCAGTTCCTCATGCAGAGGATGCGCCAAAAACTTCACTGCATTCTTCTTGTTCTCGTATTCACATGAGATATGGTTAAAGAAAACTAGAATAAATGCACAGATAGAGACAAATCCATATATGGGTATATACACAGACACAAATAGATGCAAATGCAGAAAAAAGGAAGGAGAGAAGGAGAGAACTTAAGCGCTGCACGTGGATGGGTACATGCCCATTTCTGGACGGCTCCAATGAGCCGGGAAGAAATGTCGTAAGACCCACTTCCCTGCTCAGGCTGCTGCAGCAATAACTCGCCGAGTTACAGCAAAAGTAAAAACACATAAGTGAATGTGCACACACTCACAAATACACATCCTTTCTGATGTAAGCACACTGCAGGCTGCATACCTCCCTGCAGGGTCAAACAGAGCTGGAGCGGCACACTCTTCAAAGGGGAGTCCAGGTCAGGATCTCTGATTGGTCTACCCCTCCAACACACATTCACACATCCAAGACAGCTATGGCTAAGGCATTATGTGTGGATCCAGTCCCCACACAAATCCAATCTGATGCCACATGGCTATTGGGCCGAGCTCCTATTGTGCCTGTCTGGCTGAATTCCTATTCTTCCACCCTGTCTTTAGACATTCAGCTGAGTGAGACAGGTAGACAAGCAGCGAGACATTTAGACAGGCAGACAACAGGGAAGGCCTGCTGGGGCTTTTTTCCCTGCTGCCGGAGAACACTATCAGCCAAGATCTCAGCCAAGAAGCTGAGCTTCAGCAGCCTCACAACCCAGCCCGATTTTCTCCATGGAAACCCGCCCCACACTCGCCCTGCGATTGGCCCATACAATCTCTAGACAGACACTCCGTCTTACAATACAGATAATAATGGCCCTCCAGTAGGATGAGAGCACGAGAAGAGTGATGGCAGAAAGGCCTCTTTCCTACAGAGCTTGCCCTTTAGAAAGGCTGCATTCAGAAAGCTTGCAAGAAATTAGATACTACAAGTATGTTCCCGCACATGACATGCAGTTGGTTAACGTACAAGACATCCCAGAGACTTTCCACAAAGTCTCTGATGTGTTTATTTTCTTATCTCTTTACCGGTGTCTTAAAAACACAGACTGTAGAGGAGACAGAAGATGGACACTAAATGTTTAAGTCTCATGTGAAAAATGCCAGACAAATGTCAACAGTGGAGATGCACTTGCTCACTGAATCATTATTTACCAGTTCTACTTTATTTTTCTCATCATGACAGACCAAGGCTTTAATAATAAGACTCCAATGAGTGTGTGACCAAGTATCCATATGTAACGCATGTGTATTTCTGTCTTTCCCTTCCTCAAAGCAGGAAAAACAAAGCCAAAAGCTGCTTTTCAGTGGCTTCTGGTGTATTCACAGTACATTGTCTGGAACTGGGGAACAAAAATACCCTGCACATGGATTAACAATACAAACAAAACAATGCTTCCAGAGGAGCCTTCCTCTTTTGGTAGCATTGTTACTGCAACTCGCTACACACATTGCCATGTCTTGCATGGCCTCTTCACTTCACTGTTCTTTGTGTTTGTAGCATGAAGCCCCAAAACTGAGAACATATCTTCAAAATGTGTTGTTTGTTTCCTCCATAGTTCAGTTCAGCCTTCTCTTCTCAACTGTCTGACGTTTCAGGAAAAAAAGGGTATATCTGGGACAACCGTGAGCAAAAAAGGAGATGTATAAACAGCACGTTGAAGCCAGTATCAAGCATTATACACACACTGTACAGTGCGCCAAAACACTGTGATGCTTGAAATTAGAATGGCTTTTCATGCAAACAGAGGCACTTGCTGTGCAGGTGACAGACTGGTATTGCAGACACGAAGTGAAAGGAAAAACAAATCCAGCTGCTATTTTAAACAAAATTCCACTTGGCAGTGGCTTGCTGTGCTAAACCAAACAGAGAAATGCTTGCCACGTGACAAATGTGCACGGTGTTAAATACAGATAAAACTATGAAAGGAGTCACCGCCCATTTTTGCTCACCACACCACATCTAACCTCTTTGGCAGAGCAACACTAATATGTTTAATGAACTCATTAGTCAAAAATGAAGACAGACAGTGGCAGGAGGCATGGAAGGTACAAGCACAAAGGGCACAGACAGAAAGCGAGAGGGAGGGAAGTGAAGTAAAGGGAAGAGCTAAAGTGTGTGTGTGTGTGTGTGTGTGTGTGTGTGTGTGTGTGTGTGTGTTGGGGGGGGCTGCTCTAGAAAGCACATTCTCCTGTATTATAGATGCAGTATCATGTGTTGCAGTAACAACATGGTAGAAAATGCAACATTTGTCTGAAGCAATCAACTCAATGTGCAGAAACAACTCAACCTTCAAAAAACATTTTACCTGCCAAGTAAATTTCAAGGGTTAGATTGAGTGTAATCACTGCTATTCAATTTACGAGCTTAATCAAAAATTACTCATCCTGTTATGGACTGCACTTATTTGCACTTGGCTGATATGAATGGGTCCACCCATCACCATTCCTATTCATTACAAAATGGTAAAGCTCAGATCACAGAAATTTGTTGCCAAAGCATGAGTCATTATGCCTCTTGTAAAATTACTGGCTCCTGACAGTTTAAAACAATTAAAACTCATACAGGCATCTATCTGAAGCAACACATTCATCCCCAGTGGAATCCAAGACAGACATCCCCTGCTATGGCATAGACTGCTGTCACCGCAATATATATGACTGTTTACTTATTCATGAATGGGTTAAGGCGACTAACTCAATCAGTCTGCTTCCATTTACCAAGGCTGACTTTATTAGATAACATTAATGATGCATTAGTTGTCCGTAAGTGTTGAGTTTCTCCTTAGTCATCAACTGCAATTCAAACAAGAACACAATGGATATTGGCTGCAAACTGATCAAAACTTGTGGACAGTTACGCACAATACAACACAATGGGATAATCATTTATTGTCAGACAATATGCTATCAAAGAAAGAAAAATCACACAGTGCTTCACAGAGATGAAAAATGTCTTGTAATACCAGCTGCAGACATTAAGTGATATGAAGTACTACAGCCAAAGGGGTGTGGGGGGGGTTAGCTTACGTCATCCATATCGCAAATCGATTTCATTCAAAAGCAAGATATTGCACTTATCTTTTCCACTGAATCTGTCATATTGAATCAGATTAAAGGGCAGCCTTGCAGTATACTGTTCCTTGATATGCTTTGACTTAAGCTTCAGCCCTGAGATAATGACAATATTACACCCATCCATTCAGTGAGCTGCACATTCCCCTCAAGTCATTTGGTGGTACATCACTATGAAGGCATACGTCTTCTAATGGGTGGCCCTGTTGGAAACTGAACCTCTAGTCTTACCAGCACTGATGCCAGACTCCATCAGATGAGCTACACTGAACACAGAAACACATACGCTGTCTGTATATGTGGGTGCTGCCATCTATGTTATCGTCAGCTGTGTAAAGTGTGTACATGTGTGTGAGTGTGAGTGTGTGTGCGAGAGAAAGAGAAACAGAGAGAGAGTGAGGGGGGAGGAGGGGATGGGAAGCAGAAATCACCCTGCTGGTTCCCCCTGACTGTCCTGGTGTGATGAGGAATGGACTAAGCTGAGCCGTTTTATTTCATAATCACACACACATCAGAAGGCCTTATTACAGATTAACCACACCTCCAGATACTGAAAACAAACGCACGCCTGGCCGGGGTGATAATTACAAAGCAATACCTGACACTAGCAGCGGTGCACTGAGGCTGAAACACAGGCAGCCGCTTTGTCTGCTCGCCACACTCAGTAGCGGGGAAGACACTGAAGGATGCACACAAGTGTCCAACAACCCTCCATGTCATGGGTCTCAATGTTCAAATTACCAATGCGAAGTCATGTGCACTTCGCTCTCATCTACGGCGAGAACTCATTTAATATGCCCACGGCAAGCAGAAAACAAACGGACACAGACAGACTGCTAGCTTATAGGCTACGCGCCTCTAGCACTGTTGATGCTTTTAGCCTTTAATAAGGCTGCCGAATCAAATCACGTTAACACTCGTTCATTCACACGGCTCAGTGCAGGTAATGCTGCGGTATTAAAACAAGAGATTTCGTGTTAACCTCCGCGGTCCTTAACGCGGATACCCTGTGAATTGTTTTGAACATCCTCACTTGCTTCTTCTCCAAACACGAATAACCAACAAATACGAACATCGGGCCGGTTTCTGGGGATGTAACGTAACTTAAGTATCAACAAAACACTCCACTGAAAAGCGGCAAAAAATGTCTGAGTAACGGCGTTCACATAACGGAACTAGAAATTCCTACCCACCGTGACCGCTATTTGGTCACCGTGATCTCAGCAGCGACGCAGTCAACAGGCCGGGATGTAGCGGGTGAATCTATGGGCTGAGCACTGCCTCCGTTACTGCCACATTTCCGCCATGCAGCGGGGTTATTGTCGCCTACCTTGGCATGATACACCGGCTTCCAGCGGCATCCGACCGGACCTGTGGAGGCTGGGTCTGTCGCGGCAGCTGTCGAGATTTGTTGCTCCAGAAAACTGAGTAGAAAGGCTGCGACGGAAACAGGAACTGGGGGATCTGGAATCTCTGAATACGGCAGTCGGAGCTGCTCTGTGTTAGATGGCCGGTGTCAACGCAAACCTAAGAGGGGGGGAAACCAATATCCGGGCAGGACTTTTCAAAGTAATATACCGCGGAGTCACTAACTACAGTAACTTGCGGATACAATGTCATGTTTCTTGTATCAGCAGCTAGACTTTAGTCAGTCTGTTCGTTAGTTAGTTAGTTAGTTGCAGTTGACTTTGACTGATAAATTTTACATCACGTAAATAAACATCACGAATAAAGACAAATGAATTTGCTCTAAGTTTTTGTTTAGTAATTTTACCGTAACATTTTGTGTGATCCCTTGGTGAGTTTAAGTCATTCAGTTGTTATTATAAAGTATATTTGACTACTTTAACCAAATGAAAAAAGAAAAACTCAAAGTTTCCAGTTTAGTGTTTGGCAAGCTATGCTTTTAGTCTAAGTTGTCATATAATAAGCCACTTTTGTCTGTGGATCAAATGGATTCTTTTGTGTATTTTCTGCTTAAATTAATTATAGGTTTAATTTTTATGTAAAAATGCATATAAACCGCGTTCCCACTTCCGTGTCAACATTTAGTCATTTTGATGTGCACTAATTTAAATCCAGTGGCTGTATTCCTCACGATTAACTACTGTTTGTTTAGTGGTTGACCACTGGGTCACTTATTTTGAAGGCACGGTGGACTGGTTTCCTGATTGTGCCTGGCTCTCGCTGGCTGATTTGACTGTGGCTGATGCAGAAGCCGACGGGAGTAGGATGGAGAGGAAGCTGCAGTGCGCACACCAGTGTCGGGTTACTGTACTGCAGACCCGGAGTCTGACAGGCCTGGCACCACCGGGCACAACTCCTCCCCCGAGGGGTGCTGCTCTGCCTGACCTTCACACTGACACAGCATCGGTGCAGGGCACAGCCTCTCGGGCTCCATCCTATACACAAGTGTTATGGCCCTCAGTCCTCCCTCATGTCCACAGTGATCGTGTTAACCTATCGCGCTCTGCTCCATCTGTTACGACCTCTAGAATTACACCTCTCATATTTCTCAACATAATCAGCATAGTTAGATTCTTTCTCATTTGAATGATAAGCGAAAGCGAATAGTTTTCATATCCAAATTTTAATAATCTTGCTTGATAATGCTGGTGCAGCTTTGTTCACCAGGTGGAGCAGACCGGGAGCTCACATGAGCCCGTCACTGCTCAGATGTCCAGCTCAGACAGATTTTCCAAACTATGATGTTGACAGTTTCTATCTGTCAGTGGGAATGGAGAGGTTATTATCTATAATACACACAGAAAAGGGCCTCCTCTGTCTTGCAGAGCTTTTGTTTAGTTCTAACAACAGTTTAAGCGTAGCTGTGTATGACAGATTGACAGGGAGAGAAAAAGAGAGTTCACATTGGATAAAAAAAAAATGCTTACACAGTCGCATTGTGGGGACAAAAAACTGGTGCAAATTATCCCTGTGATGGTTTACACCACGGTAATTACGGTATTTAGAGTAAGGCGTGTATTCTATTAAGACGTGCAGTGGTAATGGTTATGGTTAGGGAAAAGCCCCAGGGAACGTCATTGCATTGCATTGCCAAGTGACAAAAACAAGCGTGTGAAGTAGAGCAACGACTCAGAAAATGAGTATTTTCATAATGACAAAGGAAGTGGTTTAAAAAAAAAAGTGAAATTTCAGAACCAGGTAGAAAGTAAAACCAAAACACTGGGGTAGCTGTTGTAAGAGCCATTACAGGAAAACATAGCAGAATGTTGGTTTCACTGACTGATGAACAAAATTAAAAAGTAGCATGAGAGCAGTAAGCTGTTGTCGCCTAAAGTCTAACTGATAGGATGAGTATGAATACGACCTTCCAGTCGCCTGACACAGCCCACATTTACAACTCTGCCCAAGTCAGCTTTCGGAGAAGTCAATCATTTATACACCATAAAAGTTGGCCTGCATAGCTGTCTCAGTGCAAAGCTCATCCATTTTCATTTGCTTGTGGCATTTAGGGACATCCGTAAAACACACAGCAGTAAACACAGAATGTAATCACCCTCTGCTGTCTTCCTGTGGAGATCTGCTTATTCAGTAATTCACAGTCACGGCTCAGGTGACATGAAGCTCCTTTTAATTTGAGCTGATCATCAGAAACATACTCATACATGAAGATAATATTTGTCATATGTTTTTTTTTTTTTTTGGTCAGCAATCCTGCCACAGCAGAAGAGGAATATTAGAGCAATGGCTTTCATTTAGTATTAATAAACATTAAAAATTGACCCTAACTGGGGTCAAGTATGTTTCCAAGCAGAAGGAAAGGAAAAGAAAGAGCTGCCAAGGGCTGGAAGTGTGTGTGAATGCTGTGTGTGAAACAGTAAACAGGCTTTCAGGATACCATTGAACATGTAATTTAGTGTATTACTCTCTTTGAACTGCTGTACATGGATGCTTTCTTGTCCCCCTCCTTTCAGTCTCACTTGAGAATTAAGCCACTGAATCAAATTCATAATGCCCAGAGGCTCGTTATTTATTGTTGCTTCTCCATCCATCTTTGAGAAAAAATCCATCCCTCCTCTGTGAGGTTTCACTCCGAGCTCCGGAGCTGAATCACAATAACAACCCCCACCTACATTTGGTATATGCACATATTTTCCAACTTACTTAGTGGTTTTGGCTGCTAAAGACGACGCAGTATCGCCATCGTGTGGTACAAAGGCCACAGTGCGCTGTCTCTGAGAGGGGAAGGGATAAACCAGGCGGAGACATTTTCTTGGTGATGCAGATGCTAGTTCAGAGGGGAAAAATGACTCACAAGACATTTCAGTTTGGTGTTGTTCCCAGGGAAATGACTCATGGGTTACATAGAATTGTTGCTAGCATGCATGCATGAAAAACACCCAGTGTACACGCGCTGATGCAGAGAAACACCTGCCCCCTCAACCCCCACAGAATTTTATCAGTCAGCTACAATATCATTCAGAGTGTTTTTCTCAGGCAGAAGCCAGTCGATCACTCCTGACCTTTTTGTCTTTGCTGACCTTTTACAGATTGAGACACTGTGAAAGAGTTTCCAAAGGAGAACATGTGAACTCTATTCACCTGATTGAAGGAAGCGCCAAATGTCTGATGCTGCAGCATGTGTGCAAATGTGTGTGTTAATCAGACTGAATTAATATTGCGAGATGTAAGATAAGATAAGATAAGAACTTTATTGATCCTGCAGGAAATTGTTGTGCCAGGGTTGCAATACAGAGAGGCAAACTAAAGTATCGAGTAATCACACAAAATCTAAAATAACAGAGTAATATAAAAAATAACCGAGTACTATAAAAAAATAACAGAGTATATACATGACATAGATAACGGCAGATAAGGTGCAGAATGGAACGGATAAGGTGCAGATACAATCTTAAAGTGTTCATAGTAGTGCAGGATACATTATTATTGTCCTATGTGGGGAAAAGGGATGAGTTGAAGAGTTTGATAGCCACAGGGAGGAAGGACTTCCTGTGGAGTCTCAGTCTACGACTGAAGGTGCTGCGGTAGGATTCCAGTGTGGCATGCAGGGGGTGTGACTTATTGTTGAGGATGTTGAGCAGTTTCCTCAGCATCCTCTGCTCAGACACCTCTGCCAGAGAATGCAGTTCCACTCGCAGGACAGAGCCAGCTCTCCTGATGAGCTTATCGAGCCTGTTGGCATCAGCTGTCTTCACCCTGCTGCCCCAGCACACCACAGCGTAGAAGATGACACTGGAGACCACTGAGTGGTAAAACATCTGCAGCATTGTTCTGCAGACATTAAAAGACCTGAGTCTCCTCAGGAGGAAAAGGCGACTCTGCCCTTTCGTGTAGAGGGCATTGGTGTTGACTGTCCAGTCCAGTCCAGCAGTCCACAATGTCCACCTCAGTACCCCTGATGTTGATAGGGTTATGTGGGGAGAATTCTGAGGCCTGCACGAAGGCTGGCACAAATGCATACTGGGGGGTGCAGAGTGTCACTTTTCATGCCACGCTGTGATTCTCATGCGATGACACGGAAACAAAAGGGAACACAATAATTAAAATATCATTAGAGTGTCATTAGAATATCATTACCATATTAATTTGCAGCACTTGAGAGGGAATGCATCATCATGGCAGTTGTTAAAATGAATTCCGCACTACAGCACATTTCATAAAATGTATGACACGTTGATGAAGAAATATATCAAATTCAGCCTTACATTCACAATGAGCTGACATAAATTCTTGCCAGGGAGCTTTGTGGTTGAAGAGCGTTTTGGGGATTGTAACATCAGCATTCAAGTGATGTAATTAGCAAAGCAAGATCTCGGAAACTTAAACAACTCTTTATGCAAAACAATTCCCAGAGTAGTCTGAGGCTTAATACCTGGAGGAATGGCAACAGATTGGAATATTAAGTATGCTCCAACTGTTAATATTGTTAGATTGATTGTTGAGTGTTGCACTGGCATTTAGAAGCCCTATTTAACATAGAGATTTACTGTATTACACTCAGTTACTATAGAGCAGTAAATGGTGAGAGCTTACCTGTGTTATTACTGTACAACAGCAGCAGTGCAGGGCTGACTGGTCTGACCTTTGGAAAAAAAAAAATTAAAAGAAAGGAGAATATAACAAGGATGGTTTTTTAATTAAGTTAGGATGTGTTTTAGAATAAGGTCAGAACCGATAAAACAACTTTAACCCCGAATACTGATGGAGTCAGCGGCACAAACTGAAAATTGTTATGAAATTGTAACTCTGTAGTAGAAGTATTATTATGACTTAATTGTGAGCATAGCAAAAGGTCAAGCCTGCTGTTAATGATGTTGGTCTTATGAGGAATCTGTAGCATGGGCTTCAAGGGTATCGACCCATGGAAACCCTCTCCATCCTAAAGAAGCTGGGTTTCAGTCGAGGGTGAAGACTGGTTTGTTTCAACACACAGCAGTTACATAGTAGAGAGAAGATAATAATTAGAAATAATTATCCATCCTTGCTGGTCCATTTCCTGTATTTCATCCCAAACCCTCATCCCTCCTTTCACTTTTTCCAAGAGTAATATTGCACTTAATCATAAGAGGCTGAAGTTATTGGAATGGCAATGAGCATAGAGCAGGGCCGCCTGAACGGGGCCCACAGGTGAAATCTGGCCTGCCATAAGGTTCAATCTGGCCTATCAGATGCTTCTGCTGTGTGTTAAAAAAATACATAAATCACTGTTCATATGTTTAGGCTTATTTCTTGTGAGGTATTGATGCTAGGTAATGTTAGCTCTTGCTAGAGACAGCAGTCGCGTGAAGAAAGCAGTGCCGTCAACTCACCTGTGCAACCAGCTAGTTAACTGGCGCACCCTTGGGAGAGCTTTTCAAGTTAGCACAAGAGTAAGCTAATATCAAGGTAAAATCTGCTCAGTGAATTTTATGGCTTCTTCTGCACAGGAAGAGAAAGAAAAAACCCCTGCTTCAGGATGAGAGAACTCGCTCTGTTATGGCCTCTTTAATGTTTATTGCGGATTTAATGAGCAAAGCGACAGTTTGTGATTCTGTATCATCACTGCTTTGCTGATTGGTTAGTGAGCAGCTTTCTGTATTTAGTTGCAATTTGTGAAGCGCTGTTGCCAGGTAGTATAATTTAGGTCTCATGCAGGTGTGAAACTGATGGAAAAAAGATGTTGTGATTCATCAGAAATACATGATGATAATTGATTTACTGGTGTGCATTTAGTGAGGCTGCAGCTGATTAAATCCTGTACAGACGTTCAGGTGCTTGTCGATGTCAGTCAGCCATCTTGAGCACTAATGTTATTGTATATTAACATTTGATGGGATGATGATAGGATTATATTGTGTTTCACAAAATTCCGTTTGCAGCTTAATTATTTGAGTTTTTTGATGTAATCAATGTTGTGTGTGACTTTGCTGATTTTATACTTGACACTAAAGTACTTAATGCAAAATGGCAAGTTGTGTAAGATATGATATGATACACGCCAATGTAGGGTATAAATTTGAGAATGGATTTTTATATGATTTTAGTATCTGTTGTCAGGTATTTAATTTGGTGGATAAGCCAAGAATATACTTAACGGTCTGGTTATTTGATACACAAAGCTTCCTAATTAATTATGAATAAAAATGAACACATCTGGATATGAATAGTGTTTTCATAATATACTGATACACAAATTATGCTGTATCATTTCATTACATTGTATTTACTTTGTGCCTTCAATGGCACTTCAGACCCTGAGGTATTTTCTGCGCATGTCAAGAATTTCATGCCACATTTCATGGTATAAAAGCATTTAAATGCAGCATGTGATCCCTGGGGGTCTAGAGTTGAATAGGACAACTTGTTTGTGACCCCAGTTCATGCTTTTCCTTAATTTTTATGAAGGTGTAATCCTTTGGGGGTGGGATGGTCTTCACATGAGACTCGTTAAATGGAAGTCATTAGACTCACATGAATGTGGACTCACATGAATAAAGCCGTGAACCGCCCCTGAAGTTCATGTGAGCACAGCAGGGTAAGTAACCAGCGACTGGTGTCACATTTTCTCATTCTGCTCTGTCCTCCTCTACTCTTTCAAACCATTTGCCTTCGCTTTCTGAAATGAAATAGTCCACTGTCCTCCTGGTACAGACTGCTGAATTATAATCTGAGCAGGGAGCCCTCACGAGTAACACATGAATGCTGGAACTCGGGAAAAGATTTTTAAGGGAGCAGATATTGTTACCTTGTTGATGCAACATGTACAGCCAGGTTCTGAATGTATAATGACTTCTATATACCTACAGTCTTTTCAGTCTTGATTAAAATACTTCATCTCACATTGGTCTGGTACAATAAAACAAACACATGAATTTCTGGCACAATAAATATCCACAGTCCCTGTTATGCCACAGGGCATGGTGCTCTGTGAATTATTCAGGGTTTTCCTTCATAATAGCGCCACAGCCACCTCACATACAAGCAACCTCTAGTAGGTACTAGTCCCCACGTGTTCCTACTACAGCTGTAAAACAGCTATCAGCAAAAAATACGGTTTGGGATTTGCACCAAATGCATTTTATGTACAGCAAACTGCTTTTGGATGCAGAAGCAACTTTTGAGAAAGTAAACAATAGATGGCAGTGTAGCATCATGTCTAAACAGCATTTGTCTGCTCATAATCCTGAGTATCACAGTAAATCCAACAGGCTACAGCAGCATCTATACATGTTCATGTTCATATTTGAACAGCGTTTTCTGGTGGACTGTGTGCATGCATTATACTCTGTGAAATTCTATTCTGTGCACTCAGTAATACCAGTTTACCTTACTGCTTCATGGTCATGTACATTACCTCGCGAGGGCTGCAGCACGAGGGCGTGTAAATCTTGCTAAGTGGTTTTAAACTGACCGAGAAGGAGATGCCCTCACATACATTCTGCAGCCACAGGGGGCTCGTCATCATGTCTGCGGCGCTTCCAGCAGGTGTCACTGAAACCTCAACATAGCTCACTGCAAAATACCTCTGTGACCATGCCTTCATCTCCGTCCACGCGCACCGCTTCCCAGCACCACCATCATTATCGTAATCATCATCATTGTCAATATCCTTCTGCAAATAATGTAGGAGTTTGTCATGGTGGCATCCTCACATCTACATATGGTACAAAAATGGCAGGATTACAGAGGTGCAAAAAGATTAAGTTTGTGGTAATATGCAGGCAATATCACAATAAATACACTAAAAATGATCACACAAAGCCAATACACTATATAGACAAAGTGTATTGGGACACCTGACCATTACACCAACAGGGACTTTAATGACCTCACATTCTGAACACACAGACAGCTTTGCAGCAATAACAGCTTCCACTCTTCTGAGAAGGCTTTCCACAAGATTTTGGAGGGTTTGCGTGGGAATTTTTGTCCATTCATGTTGGACCAAAAGCCTCCATTCCAGTTCATCCCAAAGGTGTTGGATGGGGTTGAGGTCAGGACTCTGTGTGGGCCAGTCAAGTTCTTCCACGCCAAACTCATCCAACCATGTCTTTATGGAGCTTTGCTTTGTGCACTGGGGCACAGTCATGCTGGAATAGAAAAGGGCCTTCAACAAACTGTTGCCACGAAGTTGGAAAGCATAGCATTGTCCAAAATGTCTTGGTATGCTGAAGCATTAAGATTTCCCTTCACTGGAAGCTGAGCCCAACCCCTGAAAAACAACCCCATAAAGAGATGTGTCTGGATATTTATGTCCATATAGTTATAGTGTAGGTCAGTGGTAGTGTTGAAGTGGTCTTTGTTTTTTTAATTATTATTATTATTTTATTTTGTTTTTCTGTTTAGTGCTCCAACTAACTATTCTTTTTAGTTAATCAATTAATTAAATAAAATGCCTTTTCTGATTATTGTCTACAAAACATCCATCAGTACAAGGTAAAATCTTCCCCTAACCCTAAGCCTAATTTAAAAGATGCCCACTTTATTGTCAAATAAGATAAAGAAAAATAACAAATCCTCACATTTGAGAAGGTGGAGCAAAGGAATGTTGAATTAATTAATGCAGATTAATTTTCCGTCAAGGAAATAATCAATTAAGGGTCTAAGTGTTCCAGCTGTCATTTTGCTGTAGTGAATACCCGAAACTTATTTGTGACTGAGACAAAGTAACACTTTACAATTTGATTACACAAAAGAAACATTTTAGCCACTGAATCGACAGTGTTGGAATAAGATACTAACGGCACTAAAATTGACTGTAGACCAATTTATTGGTAGATGAACAACAACAGTAATTGGCAATAACTCTTACAGCTTCTCAAACATGAGGATGTTTTCTGTTTTACATAATTTTAGTGATGGTTTTGCACTGTTGAGAGATGAAATTAGGCATTCAAAAAGTTTTTCTGACTTTTGACTTGCTAAATAATAAATCAGCAGAATATATTAATTGAAAATGTTAGCTGCAGCCTTAAGTGCAAAGAATAAGAATTCTGTCACCCCTCTGTAAAGTAAAGCTGTGCACACTTGCTGTGTTGCCTCATTTCACCACTCGTTTATGAGGGTTCATTAATTGTACTGATGTGTGGCAAGTTCCCACAGTATGTTCATTTTCAATGCTCATTTCCCAGGCTTTCCTGTGCAAACTCCGTTATGTGATTCACACCTTTACTTCTCATAAAAGCTGCTGAGTCACATGGCTTTGCACTGCAGAGTAAATGTAGTGAATGACTGTGTTACACACTGCTGCACAATACCTCGAGGTCAAAACTTTTCAGTATTTGAACTAAGCTGAGAGATTTCAAGGTTTATGACATGTGATTTCAAGAGCCCTACACTGGCAGTGAAACCGACATCTGCTCCCAAATTGTTGTACCTGTACCGCTTCATGTTTGATGGCAGTACCTGTGTTTACTGTCACGAGCTAGGTCAAATCACTCTAGTTCTTCCATCTGTGGCCGAGCCTGACATTTAGACTTAATGAGAAAGTAAAGCTGCGCAACTATGAAACTCATCAGCGCCTACACTGAGTTTTAAAATGCCACCAATTTGACTGCATTGTAAAACAAGTACGCAAGGTCGAGCTGTGTACATAAGGGCATTTTCCAAATCAGGTACCGCACTCAGCCTCGAGACTTGTCTTGGTGCAAAAAAGATTGTGCTAAGGCACCATCTCATACTCGGCATGTCAAGTGGAGATTTAAATTGAATCCTGGTGGTTGAGATTGTCACAAATGTGCAGCCGTTAAAGAATGTGCTGAAGAGGAGCTGGCTGAGTGACTATTCTAATTTGCGAGATAGTGGGTTATCTGGGAGATCTCTTGCTGTAAATGGGAGGTGCAGCGGCAGCGACTGGTTGGAGAGATATCGTTCATATTGTGTGCACTGTGTGTGTGGCAGGCATCAGCGTTTACTGCATGCCTGCGTAGGTTGAAGACTGTATGAGCAAACTCCGGAGCTCTTGGAAAGCAATGTGAAAGTATTTATTTTTAAGAACTTCAAAATGCTCCGTATTTGGTAAAGAAGATGTGTAAGAACTAAAACGAGTCACTTTGACTTTTAACTGTTTTTACAGTATCAGAAACACTGTGTGATAAAATAGATTGAAGCAAACAATGAAAAAAAACAAAACAAAACAAAACAAACATAATATGATACTTATACTAAACTACTAAACTAAGCATTTATTGCAACTTTTAGTGCAAGGAACTATTTTTAAGGAACTAAAAGGCTACTTCAGCTTGCTGTTGTCAACATTTCCATTATGTTCCAGACACCCAAGACGATTAGGAAATTTAGTCCACTGACGTATGAAAAAGCGACAGCTGGTTTTATGATTACACCATATAAAGCAAAAGCAAAGTCGTGTGCTTTCTTCTGTAACTCCATGTCGATGTGTCAAAGCACAATGACCAAAAAAATCTAAAAATGGAATAAAAAAATGTTCACCACTGCGAGCCTAGCTAGTGCTATGTAAACAGCCCGCTCAGCCCAGTGTTACAATCAAATGTTCAGAATCATAAAACTTTTCATAACATTTCATAAGCACCCCTTTGGTTTCAAACTATTCCACCTATCAACAGTTGTTGGTGGTATTGTGCCAAGAAAAAAATAGCAAAGCACCACCAAAAGGAAGAAATGAAATGACTTCAAGCCCCTTGTAAACATGGTGCAGGTTTCAAAATATTTAAAAAATCTGCATTTGGAAAGCACTATGATAAATGATCCTTAATAAGCCACAAAGATCCACATAATGTGATGAGAAACCCCGAATGCATTTAACAGTGTGCTCACGAGAAAACTTCACAGGGTAGATTTAAAGACATCCTTTGCTACCACAGTAAGAAAATGCTATTTAAACCCCATGCTTTTACTTCAGTAACATCTATCATACACTCTAGATTAGACAAGCAGAAACCACTCCTCTAAACCTTGCCACAGCACTGATTGTACCAAACCACCCTCGTCTTATTTCCATGACTTAGCCAAATGGCCAGCTGAGCACGAACCAACAGAAAATGAATTGAAACTGTGTTTGATTTTCTTTCAGCACACACCCGAGCATAAACCCACGCACAAATAAATCCTCCATACAGACCACTCAGCAACCTTAAAATCACACTGAAGGCTACACAACTAAAGCACAACACACCTAACAATTTCAGAGACAGAGACACACAGAGACACAGCAGCTAAATAGACGTCAGAGTTGCCACGTGTCTCATTTTCCCCTGCTATCCGTCCTACGTTAATGATAACACACCCAGCGTGACAAGCAACGGTGGCCATGCTGGTTTCAGTCTGCTCACCAGCAGGATTGAAGACAGGACTTCTAGCTCGCTGATGTTTATGTTAAAGACAACACAAAGCAGAATAATGACAAGCCACCCACAGAAATGTAAATCAACGCGAAGGTAGAGAGGTGCAAGTTTGTGAGACTGCAAATTGACTCTGATGCATTTGCAGGGACAGCATACAACACGCTGGTATTAGGATTATCAAAGCGACTTGGCCGACTTTCATTGCTGCCAAAAACAAAGGCATGACTCCACATGACAAATGGACATACTCTGAGCAAACACAAAAGCAAAAGCAAAAGCAAAACCCTGGTACCAAACCACAGTGACTCAGCACAAAGCGGGAGTGTGTGGCGTAAGCGTATGCAAAGTCAATGGAGGATGAAGCCGTAAAGATGTCGATGGCGGCCGTCATCGCGCCAGCCTCGTTTGGCAAGGGCGTCTCCTCCCTCTGACTAAGGAGAGAGATCACTCAATAAAGCTGCACGGCAATCTGGAGCCTAAATTGAGCCACGTCCCGGCCTCTGACAAGATGAATTCACTTAATAATGAGAGCATTGGGGATTTATGGGTAATGGCGAGGTGAGCCCCGTCTCACAACGGGCACCGGCTCTTAATTCCGGCCAAATATCCTGACTCACGCCCTCTCTGTGGATGTTCGCAGTCATGCACGCAGCACCTTTCCAATCTGTCTGCACTGCTCAGCACCAGTGATGGCAGTCCCTCTGAGGAAGCCTGTCCTGCTCTACATTTGAAAAGGCCCTGTTGCCAATAAGACAGAAGAAATATTTGGCTGGCCTTGGAGGAGAAATAACTCTCTTCTGTTTTCACTTGCTAGCCTTTGAACACTCCACGGGTATCAGGAAAGTGGGATAGGTGGAACACACATTTGCTAAATATATTAAACATTGATCATACCCTTAGGAAATGCATTCCGTCTGGATAATGCTGTGTTCAGGCACTAGAAATAAATAGTTTTTCCTCCTGAGAATGGTTTCTCATCACAGCGAAACGGTTTGAGAGGAGATACCCTGCATGTTAACGCCGTAAAGGAACATGCCCCAAACAGGTGGTCGCGAACCCCCCGAGGAATCGCAAGATGTTGGGAGAGATAGAGAGGTAGCAAGATGATTAATAGGATAGGAGAATAGAAAAATATTAAAGATTCACAGAATTTGATTACTTTTTAGTAGTTAATCTATTCCTTGCTTAATTTCCCCTTGTCTAGTATTTGCAAGACTTTGGGATGCTCAATGCTGTTGTTATCCGTGTAATTTCAGCATGGAATCAAAACCTAAAACCACAAACTGCCACTTTCACATTTCTGTTTTGTGTGAAGGTTAAACAAACGAGACAGAACACGCTGAACTAAACTGAGATATTTCACTCTGGTACAATCATTTCCCAAAAATGCTAAACTATTCCTTTAGGAGGTCACATCAAAAACAAACGCTGGGAACCACTGGCTTATAGGCAACGTGTTCATCTTCGGGGTCGTACAACAGAAACACACAACCAGATGCATTTCCTGCCTTTGTCTGACTTTGAGAAAAGATGTTAATATTGATGGTGGAGAGCAACAGGCAGGGAGGCCACAGCAGGAGTCTTCACTCATTACTGCGGCTCGGACAGACGGGATCGGTGTTTACTGTGAGCGGAGCGGTATCATTGCCTACAACTTCCCCCCATGCTGCTTCGTGTTGTATATAAGTCACACATGGAGCCCATGAAAGAGAAAGGAACACCGGAAAGTGTGTCTGTATTCATGTTATAGGAATATTATGAATAATTGTGTTTCGTGAACACCCAGTGTTTCATTACAAACACATGATGGATTGGAGTCCTGGTGAAGACTGCAGATGAAAACTGCAGTTCCATTTTTCTCACCCTGCCTTAACCATGGTAAATGAGTCCTGGTTCACAAAGGGAGGCTGCCCCGCTGCTCGGCCTCGCTGGGCCCTGCCGCGCTCCACTGGCACCCGGACTCGCCACTCAAATTTTTATTTTTTTTTTCATTTTCCAATGCGGCCAGGAGCCAGTTGGCTTTATTGGAGTTTTTAAAAGCTATAGCCTCAAACATTCATCCTCCGTCTCAACACGTTCTAGACAGTTTCCCTTTTTCTCTCGCCTCACTTCATCTTCATTTCTTGCTCACCTCCCTCTCTGTGTGCTCTAGACTTGTTCTCTTTCAGAACGTCCCTATTCTCCCGTTCTCCATTTTTCCCTTAATCCTCCATCTTATCCCCAGAGCTCACTCCAGTGGTTCAGTTTTGCCTAGCTTCTTCTAAACCCCTCTCATACAGACAATCAACACTGCCAACACAAATGCAGTTTTCAGCCATATTAAATTGTCCTCCTTCCTTCTTTCACACTGAAACAAAGTCCTTAGAGTGCTGCGGGCCTGCCCTCATCTACTTAGATTTAATTTAGGCTTCACAAAATGATACAAACATACAGCTCGGGTGTCTGACTCATGTCGACTGAAAGACCTGAGACTGGAGAGACTGGCCTCAATTTTGTTCCTGCGCTTTATTATTATTCTGCTGGCAGCATGTCCCAGGGCAAGGTTGTGGTCAGCGACTCTGTGGTGCTCCAACAAAATAATTACAACGGAAAATTGGAGAAACCACAATCAATGGCAGATGAGGTGCATTAGTCATGGTTATTCTTTCAATTTGACTCAGCTCTGTGCTTTTATGAGAATGTGTGCTCACATTTTGCACACTCATTAACGCCATTGAGGATTTATTCTATGGATCACACAACATAGGGCTGTTTTTCCTCTGATTCCAACCCAATTACCACTAGAACTTGAAAGTGACATAAGGACACAGTATATATATATAAACTGTGTCCTTATGTCTCATATATATATATATGAGACAAGATCTGTCCCCAGTAGAATTGCCTAGTGGTGTATTTCTATATCATTAGCGGGGAATATGTCCAAATTCTGCACAGTGGCATGTCATTTCCCCTTGCCTGGGGAAATGAGCACATCTGTGGGGGGTTAGAGGCTCTCGGCGAGGCAAACAACGCAGCATCTGTGTTCTTGGAGATGCATATCCGCAACGAATAAGGCTGCTTCAAAACCCCAATGGATCCCTTAAAAAGAGAGACAAATTGGAATGCAATTTGCTGGATGAATTGGGATGATAATTCTGCGGGAAATTAGCTAAATGCAAGTATGAATCAAAGCTTTGTAACTAATTTAGCCCTTATGCCATCAGTAATATTCTACTGAAATAAATGTTGCTATGGTTGCTTTTCAGCTTTCTGCATTGTTCGTTTCATCGTGAGGGAGCCATCTTTCGGTGCTGTTGCCCTGACATGGAAATGAGCTACTTCTGATTCAAGATACAAAATGGCCTGTGTTAGTTTTAGTCTCTATTAACTCTGACTTGGACGTTATTAGTGTTGGTATCTATACTCTTTGTTGTTTCACATGTCATTTTCACAATCATCATCATATATGCCATTGCGTCATTTACTCCTCCTGCTGATCAGCAACAGCATAAAAGCATGGATGAGTAATAATAATGATACAATCTAGTTTCAAAATATTTTGGGCCAAATGCCCCAATTAGGTACTGAATGTTGTTTTGGGGTCCTTTCAGAAGATATTCACACAGAATGCTGTTGAGAGACAATCTCAAGTAATGCGGTTTGATAGATTAATCTGTTATACAGGCCTAGAAAATACTGAGGTCACATGTAAACCAGCCCTGCAACTCAACTGCTTCAATGTCAAAACACAGTCAATGAAATCAGATGCTCAACAATAAACGTTGGGGGGGGGGGATAACACTGCAAGAAGTCATTGATTGCAAGTTTATTGATTTATAGCCACAAGTGTACAAGTTCCATGTAATACCGTCTAGGTCTTAATTACTGCACGACAATTTCACAACCCCCTCAGTAGCAGAGAAAAGTGGTGCGCCGATGAAATTTTTCTTTTTCTGCGAAAGCCTCACATAAACAACCTGTGACTGGTGTTTTTGTACGACTTAACAACATCCACACAGGCTTCGTTAAGCTTTATAATATTAATAGTAACAGACACAGTCACACTACAATCTAAAAGCCTTAAAAATAACACAGAAGGAAACACAACCGTTCTCTCTCACACTGCAGTCATGCTTGTGTTAAATCCCCAAAATACCAAACCAGCGCAGGTGAGAAATAAACCTGTATGATCCTGACAAACATTAGATTCCTCAAAATAACTCTCATAAGGGCTCGTTATTATTAAAAACCTTATTACCTTTTTCATATGTCTTGTCCAACTTCTTTGTCATCATTATTACAGACAGCATATCATCATCATCATCACCATAAATGTCATTAGTCCTGCTATAATATGAGTATTATTACACTGTCACCCTGTTCGCACCCATCATCAAAAAGCCCCTCATGCTGAAGCAGCTCTGAAAGAATCCGAGTAGCAATAAGGATTCAGCTGAGAGCGAATTCCCTGTTAATAAACATACATGTAAACGTTAAAACTTACGAGCAGTTAAATCAACAATAATATAAACTAAGGAGGAGGTTGGGGTGACCGACGGGGCCCGAGGCGTGCAAATGGCGTTGGCATTAGCATATTGGCAGAGGGAGAAGTGTCAGGTTAAAACTGCTGCGCTGCACATCTACATGAATATGACCGGACGTGAATAAGTTGGCCGGTAGCCAAACAGCTGATGAATGAGCCAGAGACTGCGGAGCATGAATGAAACAATCAGCTAATGCAGGAACGTCAATGCTCTGCGCGGATTAACGCCATGCTGCAATCACTGCTAACATTACAATCAGCCTCCACATCATTAACCTCTTCATCATCATCATCATCATCATCAACATCGCGGTGATTTTATTTGGTGAATGACTTCATTTTAAAATGTATGGTTATCTATCAAAGGATGTGGGATTTTGAACCTTAATATAGCAGTAAACAACTCGTTGCTATGGGACGATATCGTCAAACTGACAACAAAGTCACAGTCCCTTTTCAACATGGCGGCCTGGTAAGAAACTTCCTCATATCACAGCTACACAGTACACCAAAATATGTTTTTGAAAACATGTGCGGTTTGATCTGAGCTTGGTGAGCTCCACTTTGAAGCCATACACAAAATGGTGGCCGTTTGGAAACAAACTGACTCGTTTTAAAGTCTAACTTATAAAGCAGTTTTAAGCAAGAAATGAGCTATGCAGCAACAAATTCTTGATTCATTATTTATTGAACAACAAGCATATTTGTTTTGGTCTGAAGAAGAAAGCCTGAATAAAATATATTTGCTTTGATGCCTTATGGTATTTATGTGGCCATGGAGATAATTTTGTTTGATTTGTCCAGGTTTTAAGATGTCTCTCATCCATTATATTGAGCTGGTGGTTGAAATCTCACACAAGACTGCATCATAATCTTGGTAAATTAAACCAAAACTATCTGCAAGGCTAGATACCACATGAGTGAGAAATGTGTTTACTAGTAATTTGGGTGAACTTACCCTTTAACATTTAAAAGAACTAGGTGTTAAATCTGCCCTGCATTAACATTCTCAGCATCTTTATTAGCATTTTTTAATAGCTTCAAAATGATGGCCACTGTGTGCTCATAAAATAGCTTTTCATCCTTGTCCTCGGGCTCTTCATCGTCATCATTATCTTCATCGTCACTGGTATTGCCTCTGATAGTCTGCAGAGGTGCAGAGAAATGAAATGATTTTGCTGCACCATGTAACAAGGATAGTGGTGGAAATGTCAGCGTAAATAGCCCGGAGGAGAAAGAGAACAAAACAAACAGGGGCGAGAGTGAGTTTGATCTGCTATTTATGAAAAAGCAGAAAAACAAAGCAAGACTATGAAATCGATAGCTTCCTAAATCACCTAAGAGAGGGTTAGCAGAGGCTCCCGGGCAGCCCTCCAGCTCAGGGACTGGCAGTTTATGGATCCTCTGTCGCACACACACACACAGAAATGAACGCGCGCACGTGACCTGCAAATCCTGGAAATACACACATCACATCATTTCTGTCTCAAGTAAACACACACCCACTTGCAAAGCTAGAATGCATACCTTTCTTTCTCACAATCAGACACACACAGACAGAAAAACGTACGCCCACACATGTACAGTAATCCCCTCCTTTTCTGTCACACATGCACACACACTCTGACATCCACAGTGACAATCCCCAAACAAAATTTTGAAAGCACGTCTCTCCGACACACAAAAGCACACACAGAGCGCGTCGCACGTCGACACCCACACACACACTCAAACCCCACTTTCACACAGAAAATCATAAACAAACAACCTTTCTCTTTTTATCTTTCCCTCTGCCACACACCCTCAGATACACACACACATATACATACATGAATGCACACACACACGCACAGTTCCGTTCACTTTCACACACACACACACACACACACACACACATACACACGCTCATGCTCACCCACACAAAATCATGAATTGTCTTCTCTCTCTAACACACGCACACACAATCATAAACACCACACAAACAACCCGACCAACTTGCAACACAAATACAAAAACCCAGCTGAGATTGAGTCAGTGCAGTAAGAAAATCTAGTTTCACCCGGATACTACAACACGCTTGTATTTTTGGCTAAAAGCTGTGCGTTGAAATATGACATGAGGGAGGGGGTCGTAAATACCTTCAGTAAACTGCAGCACGGAGATATACTGAGCAAATAAAAATGATGTATTCAAGTTTTGATTGTAACTTGCACTTGTGTACTGTTTACTCACATTCTGGCTATAAATAGCTAAGCTGCAATTTCTTTCTCCTAAATTACCTTTACTGCCACGCTGAGACCCTGCCTTAGTGTTTGAGGAAGTAAGTTTCTGAGCAGAGACTGCACAAAAAGCCAATGAGAGGGGTTTTTTTCTCGTTATTATTAGATAGAAATAATCACTAATCACGTCGAGCTCATCCTTTGTTGTCTGTGTTTGAAGTCTGTGCTGTTTCATGTGTTTGGATGTGTTACTACAGGGACTCCACCGAGGGTTGCCTGTTTGTTTGTTTGTTTCTTTATGCCGTCGGGTTCACTGGCGCTGCTCACTCAGCACTTTGCAAGCCGATGTCGCTGAGTGGTAAAAGGTGAATGCCTGGTCACCAAAGTTTAGGCCTCCCACCAAGGGGAAGCGCTCGATTCATATTTGCAGGCTCATCTGCATACATTATCACGATCAGGGACGACACACAACCAGAGCACGCTTCAACACTCCCTCAGTGGATGGTAATTACAGCCACAGCGCTCGTCACATTCCAGAGAGGCCGGACGAGAAGTGACAGGTTAGAAAAGGAGAGAGGAGAGAGGAAAGAGAAAATGACAGACGAGAGGAAGTGAAAGGGACGCAGCATCAGAGGGAGAGAGAGAGCAGCGAGGAGATTCATACTGCCAAATAAACAAAGGCGGAGGCGAGATGTTTGTTGTGCTGAAGTGATGCTGGGGAAAAAAAAGCAAGAAGCTGTGCCGGTATCCTGCATAATATACTGTATGCTGTAATATCTGCGTGACGGCTGGTAGACGTGCAACTGTGAATAGGGAGAGAGGGATGATGAGACAGAGAGAGTGGAGGGCCAGAGCTGTTTTCTTCTGGGCAGGAGGCAGGATGTGAATACCTAATCAATAGCCATCAGGACTCGGGAGGATTTACTGTCTTGTGCTGCAGGACCCAGACACCCCAAGGCAAGCCAAGCGCTCAGACCAGAGCAATGGAGCATGAACACTCCGGCACAGAGCGCCGCCGTGATACAAACAGGGAGGAGGGTCCACAGAGGACAGAGAGGACAAACAACCTCATTTCTTTTATAATTCTGCCCCCAAACAGCACAAGTTGTGTCGTGCTGCATACAACTGTGCATTTTTAGATTGCAGCTGTTGTATTCCTCAGGTTTTTTGAATATGAGCCCTTGTGAATAGAAACTGTCTTGTCACCCAGCCAGTCTACCAACAACCTCACCACTCCACCTGACTGCAAAATCAAAAATTGATGAATGAGACGAGAACTTGGTTTGTTTACGAGAAAAGTCCACAGGACACCTTTAAAACAAAGGCAACTTTTACTGGCTAATTTGTACAGAAATGCCAAATATATGTTTGTGATTATGCAATTTGTTGTAGTATAAGCTTTGAAGCATCATTATAAAAATAATATCTACGCACTTTGCGAGTAAATGACAAAAAAAATGCTTATTCTGTACCGAGTAGGAGGATATTCATAGCAGTCTGAATACATAGTTCTTAGCAGGGCTGGTGGATTTTGGATTATGCATGATCAGATCGATAATCTTCCAGAGACTGGTAGCATTTATTCGTTGTCAGACAGTGTGGCACCTCTTGTCTGAAGGCAAAGTCTTGAGTAGATTAAGCGAACAGACTACACAGCCTGCTGTGAAAAGTTGACCAAGGCTTAACTTCTAAGCAAAAACATCCCAATGTAAGCTCTGACATACACTATATAAACAAAAGTATTGGGACACCTGATCATTACACCAACAGGGAATTTAATGACATCACATTCTAAATAAAATAGACAGCCCATTCATTCACTGATGTTGGACCAAAAGGCCTGGCTCACAGTCTCCATTCCAGTTCATCTCAAAGGTGTTGGATGGGGTTGAGGTCAGGACTCTGTGTGGGCCAGTCAAGTTCTTCCACACCAAACTCATCCAACCATGTCTTTATGGAGCTTTGCTTTGTGCACTGGGGCACAGTCATGCTGGAATAGAAAAGGGCCTTCAACAAACTGTTGCCACAAAGTTGGAAGCATAGCATTGTCCACCCCCTGAGGTGTGTCTGGACACTTTTGTCTATATAGTGTTTCTGACAAGACAGTGCCTGAAAACCAAACAAAGACTGATGTCTCATGACAGTCAGCCTTTCAAGATATTTTGTTTATTGTTTTAATTTAATGTTTACCCAAATTTGATAGATATGCCTCCTTCAGAACATCCATTGCAATAATGCAACTGTCTTGTGCAGCACTGTGAAGCTTCTGAAATCAAAAACTCCGTCTTTGCAAGTGAACATGTTGATCCCATTCCTCAGTATCCAGTACTGAGAGATGATGTCACTGCTCTGACCACTCAGACCTGTGCAGGTGAGAGCAATTCACAGACTCATAATGTTTTAGGCTTTGTCATTGTGACGCCAAAGTTCATCATCATTTAAGAAAATTCAGTCTTCGTGTCAGTGTTCTTTGTGTTATGAGCTAGGAGAAGCTGTACTTAGTGATAAAAATCTGGATTGCAAGGAAACCCTAATCAGTAAACTATTTCATGCATGAAAAACAATAATTGCTTTCATGATTATGCAGTCTGCATATTTATAGATACAAGCAGGTAGTGCACGTATCACTGATAGTGGTTGTAGATGACGTATGGACCAGATAGTGGAAGAAATTGTCAGTTTTAATCTCTGATCACACATACATTCTCAACCTTCAGAAAGAGGCTGATGTTAAAAGTTTTGTCTTCCACCAGATAACTCGTAATCTGTTTCAACAGAAATCCACTCACCACCAATCAATGGTGACAGGACGAGCTCAAGGGATAAAAATGGAATACAGAACTTGAAGGATGATTTTGTCTGTCTGGCACCAACTCTTGGACGAACAGTTTATAAAAAAACATGTTGTTGTGGGTGGCACAGCATGGCTACCACATAGGTGATAATTACGAATAATTACAGACGATACTGTTTGTTTTCGTGTTGCTCTGCATAATTTTGAGAACAGAAACCAGCTGTTAATCGCTTACTGAAACGTCACTATCTTGAATTTTGAGCGAATGAATCTTCTCTTTACCTTAGGTAAACTGAGATAATTAAGACATCAGGCTTGATGATTGATGTTAACAGTTTACAGTCAGAACCAGATGCTGATGAATTTGTATCAAGCTGCAAACATGCACGCATGTACTGACGCCCTAAGCACTCGCAGACACCCATCTTCAGGCACACGCATAGCTCTCCCCAGAAGACCCCTCAGGCCAAGCCAGAGTGGCCTTGACGTTTATGCTGATCTAGCATGGCAACAGCAGATATTGCTCTGCACTCCCTCTTCATATTGTCTGTGCTCGGCCCGGCACGGTTCACTTATTCACCGCTCCACAGCCTGGCAGCAAATAGACTGTGAACATCCAGACTGTCCATCATGGAGGGGAGTTTGACAGTCCTCTGACAGGCACGCTGAATTGATTCTTCAGACCCGCTGTTTATTTTCGCCTGCCTCGCCAGCCCATTGCTCGGTCCGGTCCGGTCTCTTGCTTGCATGAATTCAAGTTCCAACCACCCACTCGCCACCTCCTCCTCCTCAACGCACCCAGCCTATCCTTGTCACTGCACCCAACAACTGACACTGACAAAATAACAAGGGTACATGTTTCCCTCCTCTGTTTTCCAAAGCTATTTGCAACATGACAATGACTTATGAATGGCAGCAGCTTGGAAAAGGGGAATGTTGCACAAATTGGGGTCCATCGTTCAAACCCACATGCATTATCCAATTTACAAGCCCAACACACACACACACACACACACACACACACACACACATACACAGACACACACCTACACAAGAATCAGGACATCAGGACAAACATTTTACAGATACCCTGACTAACAAACATACACACAAACCGCCAACAGTTCTGTCTCCTGGTAGCAAATATGACAGCAAATGTGTTTTGTATCAATCACAATGCCTGCATCGTGTGTTTTTCCTCAGTGTATATACAGTATAATGAGGACGTCCTTGTAGAAGATGCATCTGCAAACTGTTCACGCACCCATTTGTGCACACTGCGCCTCAATGTTCCCGCTGTTTGCAATTTAACTCCTTCCACCTCCTCAGTCTGCTCTGGCCGAACTACAAAGTGTGGTTTCAAGGGATTTATTTCTTTGTGTGAGCTCAGTGCGAGGCAGTGGGTGTCAGGCCTGCTAGGAGCATCACATGAGCAGCATATTAAAAGGTCGTGAAACTTAGTAACGGTTATAGTTGTGTAGTAGTACTTTTGTTTCCTGTCATGTGGAGTAAATCCTTTGTAACAGAATAACCTGCGTGTGAATTGTCTTGTCGCCATGTTTGTGAACGGTTATTATCAGTATCATTACTATTAATGCTGTTAGCATTGCTTCCATTATTGTTATCACTGTGATTATTTTATCTCCATCTTCTTCTCTTCTCTTTTCCTGTTCTTTCTCTTTGTTTTCTTCTCAATCATCATGAAAAGCACAGTGTGTTTCTCCCCGGTATGAAATGTGCTATAAGGAACAAAAATCGAAACAGGTGCAGATTAATATTCTGTTAACTGACTCATCCTTTCACTGTTTCAGCTCTTGTTTGCACTGTAATTTGTGTTCCTGGTAATGAGCATGATAAGCAGTTTTATGTTTACATTTAAGCAACTTAAAGCACTTGGTTAAGATTAGGGGAATGATTGTGTTGCTGGCTAAATATTGAAAGCGTCTACACTGACCTGAAGCACAACATTTAATGGGGGATGCAGGTTGCGAGTCCATTTTTCTGGCGTTGAAGCCTTGTGCTTTGAGCACCTCAGCATTCCTCTTTAAAATATCATACTGTCTGGAGTGTAACAAACAATGCCAGTGACATTACTCTAGGCAGCAATTACTTCCTCTAAAACTTACTTTGCAAGACAGGATTCGCAGTTGGGTTTCTAAAACTCATACATTCACACTCTCAGCTATATATAACTGAACATAACCCCTGACCCTTTCCTTGTCCATACAAAAATAAATCACACATGCATTGTTCTCGCCTGTGCACCCATAAATGTGGAACACAAATTTAGTCTCACGGAAATAAATTCACATAAAGTCTAGACGACTCACTGAACAATCTCAATCTGTCTCTGGCCTTTCCCATATTGCTAGGAATGCATGAGCAGAGGGTGGTCATAAATATCTAAGAGAGCCCATTCACATGCTCAGTCAATACACTCCCCAGTTAGTCAGGTAATCAAAGTAAGAAGTCAGAGCTATGACAATATCATTCTGACCTCAGATCTGTCTTAGGCAGCCGCAGGCACAAGATCATACTTCTTCATTAGCTTTATGGCCTTGACGTCTTCACTGTCTGTCCACGAGAAAGAAAAAATAACAATAATTTATGTACACAAGATGACTCCTTTATGTTCTATATTACTAAGATGAGGTGGGAACAAAGTTAGTTTTCATTCAAACGCTGTAACCTTTATTTACTCACGAGCCTCTCCTGGAGGTCAGTATTGCCATTTCAACTAAGGTCTGCTTGAGTATCTTTAATTATTAATTAAATTAATTAAAGAATATTTCCTCATTAATTTTAATTTTAACCCTGAATTAAAATGTATGAAAACATATTTTTCATGTGAAAAATTAGACTCTGTGTATGAATTATTGTACTGCACAATAAAAAAAAAATGTGATGCCTCATGAAGATGCATTTAATATGTGCTTGTACTGTGTGAATTTGTCATATGTGATATTATGTTTAAAGACCACGTGATGAACATGTAGAAGTGTTCTACAAGAAGAATTCACCTTCTGGGGAACACGAATGTCTTTCAAAATTTCTGCCATTTCATCTTATAGGTGTTGAAATATTTCACTGGATGAATGAAAAATGTCAACCTGCTGATGGCACTAGAGCAAAGATGACTGAAGAGACTGCGATTCATCCTCTGGGCACCACGAATGTCTGTTCAAAATGTCATGGCATTCCTTTCACTGAGATAGCTGGATAGATAGGAAGCTGCGAAGGTGATGTAGACTCAGGGAATGTGAGGCTGCTGTTGGCAGCTATGCCACTTCGGTTTTCGGTTTCCCTCTACAGGAGTACAATCTGATATTGGCAGTGGGGATCAGTCTCTGTTTCAGCGCCATGACTATTTTTACCCTCCTTCCATATAAAGCTCTTTCTCTCTTCAGTGGTTTCTGGGGATACGAGATTTTATCCTTGCGTTGCAGCAAGAAGCATCTGCATTTCAACCCTCTGTAGTTACAACCCACCTGTACTCCTGCCAAAATGCATGCACACACACTTCAATTATTAGCAATAAAGTGTATTTTTACAATGCCCTCCCTCTGCTGTGGTTTAATAGATGTTCAGCTGCATAAATCATTGCAACTTGTTTCCCCAGTGTTGAGATTTTTGGAGGTCTTTCTCCATCTCTGTGTTTGTCCCACTGGTCTGATGCTTTGTGTTGCACAGAACATTATTCTTTGATCCACCATAATACCTACTGTCGTTTACTGTTCAAACTCTACCTCCACTACTAATCCCTCCCTCACTTCTTCTCTTATCATCCTCCTTCCTTCCTTTCTTTCCATCCCTCCAGCTGCCTCCATTCATCCTCTCCCTCCTTTCTCCTGCTCCTTCACTCCCAAGGATGTAGAAGTAAAACAAAGTAACACTCAACTATGGCGATGAAGAAAACCACAGTGCACAGTATGGAAAAATCTTTTAAACAGCATTAAACACTATATAGACAAAAGTACTGGGGCATCTTACCATTACAACGACAGGGACTTTAATGACACATACACAATACACAGACAGCTTTGCAGCTACGACAGCTTCCACTCTTCTGTGAAGGCTTTCCACAACATGTTGGAGTGTTTCTGTGGGAATTTGTGCCCATTCATGCAGTAGAGCATTTGTGAGCTCAGACACTGATGTTGGATCCAAAAGGCCTGACTCACAATCTCTTTTCCAGTTCATCCCAAAGGTGCTGGAAGCATAGCATTGTCCAAAATATCTTGGTATCCTAAAGCATTAAGACTTCCCTTCACTGGAAGCTGAGCCTAACCCCTGAAAAACAGCCCCACACCACACCTGAATTCAAGAGGTGTGTCCCAATACTTTTGTCTAAACAGTGTATTAAAATCTTAGCAACCCAACTTCTATATCAAATCTCAAGTTTATTCATTGTAATTCTTAAAAGTCATGACACAACAACTGTAAACCAAATATTTCTTGAAACTCTTCTTGTAGTAGAGACAGTGATGTAGCGCCCAGTTCCTCAGGACATCTAGAAAAGTGTCCAGGATTTATTTTAAGCCAATGCTGGAGATTCATCAAGACAACTTGATGTCATCTGGTTTGCCCTGACTCCTCCAAGCTCATCCCAAGCTGCAGCAAGGTGCCTCCTCATCCCCAGAAGGTCCTCACTGATTGTGATGCTTGTTGTCAACACAGTTGTGATGTAGCCTGCAGCTTCACCCACTACAGCTTACAGTCTCCACAATCACACCTGCTAAAGACACAGGATTCTCACGCATCCTCCAGGCTACAGAGCAGCTCAAAGCCACTAATGATGAGGATGTAATATGTTGCCTCAACACGCCAGCAGATCAGCTTTTCCCCAATTTAGTCCCATCAGCCCTTCACAAAGTCAGAGTTTGTCTAGTTATAACTTAAATGTTAAATTTGAAGCACCATGAACTTTTAGTAGTTTGTACAAATTTGTTTGTACAATTCCCTTTTATGTTATTTTATAGTTCTTCCCGATACCATCAGATGGAAATATTGTGTTTTTTATGTCGCTGAACTAAGACTTTTGTGCACAAAACATATGAAGTGCTTATAATTGATGATGCGTTCACATTTTCCTTTTAAATTATGTTATTTTAGCTCATTTTTTAGTAATTCTGAGGGTTGGATGATTGGTTGGACAATGGTGGACAACAATGTGAGAGCCAAAGTCAGATTATTTAACAAAAATAATTAACTGGGAAATTAAAGAACAGATTATTTGAGAATGTCCAGAAAGAAAGTCCAGTATTATTGTTGCAGTCCCCTACAAACAAAGAGAAAATGCTACGCTAATAGTTTACTTACTTACTTACTTATGACATATACAAGCATGATATCGACACCTCTGTCTTTAGTAGTTTTTTATTTTCCCGGAGAGTAAATTATGTAAGCCTGGGGACTATTAAAAGCCACAAGATTCACCACTCCCACAAGAACACACAAACACAACAACACTCAGCCACATGTTTACATCTCAAATGTGTCCCCTGTGACCTCTGGCTTAGGAATCTCTGACTGATCCATATGTCAACTGCACTTCTTCCTCAGTCTTTGGTCTGTCACATCACACTCCCCAGATGAAACAACACAAACACACTCTGCCACGACCTCCCATCTGACCACCTCCACATCCTGCTGCCATCTGATGCAGTCCCTCTGACTCCTAGCAGGAGTTAAAATCCCCACCCCCACCTCCACTCTCACACCAGCAACGAGGCCATGAATATTCATCAAAGCCAGCACCCAGAGGGGAGACTCACTTTGGGGAACTGCAGGGATTGGCCACTTCATCTTCAGGAACAACACTCTGTTTATTTAGGTTTAGCTGTGCATCAGCCTGACTCTGGTGCTGAACTTGAATCACAAGAACGCTTGACTGCAGTGTGTTTTGTGTGTGGGTTGGCATATTTCTTGTAAATTAGGCAGCATGTTTTTATATGTCTGTAATGTGTACATAGGGACTATAACTGTACATGTAGATATATGTATACAGGCAGTGTTGGATCTGCCCTCGTGTGCCTGACTGTTGCATGTGTTTATTCATATAAATTCTTGAATAAAAGCTCGTATTCACAATAATGAGTCTAAAAAGCTGTTTAAGAGGGGTACAATCACCCGCACTACGACAGCCAACAGCACTAATTCCAACAGTAATCTCATAAGGCAATTGTCTGTATGTTTAGATCATCTCATACCCAGTGGGACTGGACAGTTGGCTGGGCGTGGGGTGCTTTCTCATCTTCTTAGCACTCCACCATGACAGACGTACAAAAATATACAGTGGAGGGAGCAGAGCTTAGGCTGTTTATATTACATTATAGGCTATTATGCACAGGCATAAATCAAAACAAACATAGAGGAAATTAGCGGATTACCATTGTGTTTTTAAGATGTGTAATAACGATAATATTACTATAATATACAGTTTCTGTGGTTGGAAAATATGTACTTGAAGCATATGTGTGTAGGTACAGTATTTAAATGATGAAGCAAATAGGAATTTCAGCAAAATAATGATTAGTGACTACAGTTCCTTTACAGACAGAATAATCCCAGAGGTGCATCTGGATCTGTTTTGTGTTGCTGCTTTCTAACTGTTTCCTCACTGTTGTTGCTAGCAGCCTGTCTCTGTCCTTGTTAGTATCGCAAAGATACCACTTCTCAAGACTGTTGACATCAGAGGAAGGCAGAGTCTGTAAAAGCTGGCTTTGGCAGACAGAGAATAACAGAACCAAACAACAGAGCAATGCATTTTGATCGCAGTTATCTGGAAATAACGTGGGTTCAGTGGGAGCCTACAGTAAAACCTGGGAGTAAAGTGACTACACAGGAACTTTGGCCTGGTTCTCCTCCTGTTTCTGTGGAGCTACATCCCCTGGGTGGCTTGTTCTTTGAGTTCAGCAGTGGTTGTTGATCACTGTGCTGGTGTTTATTTATCTTCCTCGTCTCTGGCAGAGCTCTGACACACTATAGCGCCAGTGTAAAGGTCTCCCTCTCTCTGGCCTGTCGTACTTTTTCAAGCCTTGTTGTTTGAATTACCTGCAGATGCGATACAAGACCTGGAAGTCAAACGCCAGTGCAGACCTCAGATACACTCTGGCACGCAGGATTATCTGTACGTGCTGCAGCAGAAGGTCACGAACAGGCGCTTGCCCATAAAACAACAGTATATAGACCTCAATGGAGAGTTAATGGTGGCACTTATACCAATTACACTGCAGAAGAAGGTTTGTGAGAACAATGGCAGCTTCTGCAGTCCTCCCACCTGTAATCATCACTTCAAGTCACTAATGGATCTAATTGCAGGTCCATTCTGAGATTCTCCTATATGAGTGTGGGAGAAATTCAACACCTGAGCTCCCTGTCATGATAATCCTCACTTTTAAGAAATATTATTCACTCTTTCTGTTCATTTGTACCCGTACAGAATAGACCCCACAGTTTGACTTTTCAGTGCTTAGCAACCACGTCTTTTCGGGTTTGGTTCTCCACCTCCCCTGCAATCTTTACTTCCTTTGTCATCTCTCTTTGCTTTTTTCTTTTTTTTTTGCTCAGATTCCCATCGCCTCCCCAATCTCACTATAAATTGGATGGCAGGCAATTAAGTGAGTTGTCGGAGGGCTCGCTGACAGCAATTACAAGGTGTGTAGGAATTCATGTGGAGAAGCAGTGCCCTGCACTTTTGATTTCTTGACGGATCTCTCTTTCTCTCTCTCTCTATCATCTATGGTGGAGAATAAGTTCAGATAGGAGAGACAAAGAAAAGTGAGCAAGCAAAAGAGGTTCAGAAAGGGCTCATAAAGATAAAACAGGGGAGGAAGAAAGAAAAAAGAGGCAGGATGTAGATGGAGACAGAGAGGGGAATGTGGGATGAGGAGAAAGATGAAGTGAAAAAAGGGAAAAAGAGAGCATGGCAGAGAGCAGGGTGAGGAGAGAAAGTGATCAAAGCCCAGTCAGGGTTTTGTCAAAGACTGTAAGGCAAAAAGAAACTGGATGTAACCTTCACACACACCAAACAGAGAGCATACACTTGTGGAAAAACACCAGGGTTCTTGCAGGCACACAGAGTTGTTTTTTACATTGGGGTGCAGGGTGGGAAGGGTTAAGCAAGCTAAAAACACTCAGACACTTCCATGCATTTGACAGGCATTTTAAGGCTAATGGGGGTTTCCATCTGATTCCCTGCATTTTAGGAATCTCATATTTACTCTGAATAACCACCACCCTTTTAGTGTCAAAATCTGATCTGAAACTAAAAAAAAAATGTTTACATGCACTTAACTGACTGATTTATGGCTTTCTCCAGTAGGTTCTTTAACATCACATACTAACAAGCCCGAGTCCTGCTGTAATTGGGGTCGATTCCGCAAGTAAATTTCTCCCTTTTCTCCTTCTTGGCCACATCTACGAAGCAGCAGATTGGGTTGATGACAAGCGAGATAATTATGCACAGTTCATGACGATATATAAAACAGTTTCTCCCAAACTTCGGTCTGAAGTTGAAACTAACACAAAGCAGTCTCTAGAAGTCTGAATAAGTCAGTTTCCAGAGCTCAAACTTTGACTGTATGTAAGATTTAGACACTTTAGCACTGTGAGGAAAAGCTCTGCCTGTTCTCCTCTATCTGTGGTATTCAACACATACAGAGAGAGAGAGAAGAACAACAATGAGGACGTCAGGACTGACAGTGTCTTCCATCAAATAAATAAGAAAGTGTTCCAAAATAGGATTGGGTGAAAGGGAGAAAACAGGCTACTGATCTGCTGCATGAATACACGGAGGACAGTAACCAGGTTATACAGTTCATGTCAAGCTGCACTCAGATATCTACGTAACCTGGCCTCCATGAATAACCTGAATAACACCGTCTGCAATTGATGAACTCAAGGCTGTCTCTTGGGCAGCACAGACACGCACACACGGACACACACACATTCATGCAGGGGCACACACGCACCCGTGGCAGACATATTTTTGAACTCACTGTTGGATAACAGATCCTAGCGTGCACATACAGAAGCATTCTTCATCCACCCACGCAATTTTTAAAATGCTTTACTTGAATTCACTGTTGAATAATACATCAAAAACATGGTTTAAGGACATAAAGAAGCACAAAGCACAACCTCAATGCTCAGTTACCTGTCACACCACCATTAGCACATACATAAATTAATTTCTCAGCTGCTTTATTGTTTTGTACACTCCACTCACTAGAAACAAAAGTACAACCCCCCCAGAGCACAGAACAATGGTATAAACATAAAGTATACAATAATAATGTAAGTGCATGCTGGCATGGGTTTTAATCACATTCTCTCAGAGGCTGCCAAACCATCACAATTATGCAGCTGAAAGTCACAAAGTTGTTGTTGTATGTAGGGCTGAATTAATCTGACAGATTTTACGCGAGAGTGTGTGCGCTCTCTGTGCGTGTTTGTTCAGGCAGTAGCTTCAGGGTCAGTAAAAACTGAGACTGTACAAACACATGTTTTTCTAAAGGTAGAAGATTTCCATTTTCCCTTTAGAGAAAATCTACACACTGACTCTGCATTACTGAAGGTGAAATGAACTCAACCCCTACATTTATGCACAAGGTAAAGGAATGAATAGCCCCATAGGCTTCAGTAATTTAACTGATGTGTTATAGCAGCAGTGATGTGGTGTATTTGTAGAGGTGCTGCGCTGCCGACAAAAACAGGTTCCTGAGCATCTGTTGCACCAGCGATGTCAATAAGTGATGAACAGCCTTGAAAAACAAGAACATTTTTACTCGCCTGGCGTAGTAATGGCACCACTAACAGTACTAAACAACATCATGATCTTGTGCTTGTTGTCCTAATCACTTGCAGTAGCCAGCTGAATGGTGGAGTGGAGCAAATGGACAAACAAGAAGAGAAAAAAAACGTAAAGGTGGCGATGCAGCTACCAGTCAGTCGGCTGAGCATAGTGAGCCCGAAGGCCCAGGCAGCAGAGAGCAGACAGCAGGGAGGGCAGCCCATGGAGCTCAGCGATACAGCAGTTAGACAGGCTTTTGTTTGCAGCTGATGTGGTAAGACAGAAAACAACAGGGAGAAGATAAACAAGGTTTGGCTTTGGCTTGCTGGATGGTTTACCACATCAGATGCTAACATGATACTATGATATCAAATTTTAGGACAACCAGTGATGTAACATACAGGAACTAAGTGCAAGTACTATACTGAAGTACAGTTTTGAGGTCTTTGTACTTCATTTCAGTATTTACATTTTCTGCTACTTTATACGTCCATTCCAATACCTTTTGCAGGCAATTATTGGACTTTTAACACCACTACATTTATTTGCTAACTTTGAGGATTCTGATTATTAATACAAAATGCAATTATTATTATAAATTACCACTGTAATAAGCAGTTATTTTTAATCAGATTTACTGGGTTTCTTTGATCTGTAAATGGACAAAAAAAACCAAAAAACACCAAAATTAGAAATCAGACAAATGCTGAACATTCCCTCCGACAAACAGCCAGACCAACAATCGTCTCTCTCTAGCACTAATACACTAATTCATACTGGTTACTCATCCAGGCTGTGGATAGTTCACCTGCAGATAACAGATTTACTACCATTATGCCAATATGCACTCTTTGTCGCCAGCCTCCTCCAAAGAGCAACACATTCCTTTGTTCTATTTTGCTTTAAAATAAGATAATCCTTTATTAGTCCCACAGTGGGGAAATTTGCAAAGTTATTGTGAGAAATTAGCTCTGAAACAAGATGCAGCACCAAACTCACGTTTCACTTGCTCTGGCAGATACATCTAGTTATCCTCCCATTCAGACAGGTTTCCCTCCGTCCTATATAGACCTACACGGTAGCGCCATCGTCCAGATCTGAAAAGTCACACCTTTAACCTGACTGACTGTGGGTGTTTCCAGCTTCACCCAATCTGTAGATGCTCCTTCATTACCCACTGTGCAATTTTGAAAGAGATGAGTGTTGAGATGTTGACATTTTGGACACAGACCGTTACACCTGACGGGAGCAACATGTCTATGTTTGTTTTCCTATGTGGAATACAGGGGCACAGCTCGAGTGATGGATTTACTGAAACACAGTTAATCTAAGATGACAGTGACCTTAACCAGGAAACAAAGCTGTGGGCTCTGAGCTGGAACGGAGAGAGAGAGAGAGAGAGAGAGAGAGAGAGAGAGAGAGAGAGGGAGAGGGAGAGAGGGAGAGGGAGAGAGAGAGGGAGAGGGAGAGAAAGAAGGAGAGGGAGAGAGAGCGAGAGGGAGAGGGAGAGAGAGAGAGAGAGAAAGAAGGAGAGGGAGAGAGAGCGAGAGGGAGAGGGAGAGAGAGAGAGAGAGAGAGAGAGAGAGAGAGAGAGGGAGAGGGAGAGAGGGAGAGGGAGAGAGAGGGAGAGAGTGAGAGGGAGAGGGAGAGGGAGAGGGAGAGAGAGAGAGAGGGAGAGGGAGAGACAGAGAGAGAGAGGGAGAGAGGGAGAGAGAGAGAGAGAGAGAGGGAGAGAGAGAGAGAGAGGGAGAGGGAGAGAGAGAGAGGGAGAGGGAGAGACAGAGAGAGAGGGGGAGAGAGAGGGAGAGAGAGAGAGAGAGGGACATGATTAAAGAGTAATAATAGGAGGAAGGAGAAAAGGAGCGGGAAGAAAAGGAAGAGGGTGAAGGACTATCTGGTCAAAACTATATGGACAACTACTTCAATGTTTAAGTTTGGGGTCTTATTTATGACTTTTGTTCAGCTTGATAGCTCTCATTAAAGTAAATAAATATATAACTAACTTGTAGAAATAAATAATATGTCCTCATATTATACTCTAGCAGAGCAGTATGACAGGAAATGTGTGTTTTATGTAGATGGTAAGTTGAGGCTCAGATGTAAAAATGGCCGTACACTCGGTGAAGAGCACATTATGATTTGTTCAGGACTCTTTGTGGCATCTGCATTTCTGTGGCAACTGTTTAGGGAAGGTCCTCAAACTCTTCCATTTATTTGCTCCTGTTTAACTTACATATTTTTCATGTGGAGGCAGAAATCACACCACCAAACCATTTAATTAATGGACCGCCTACTCTACCAACTCTGCACTGCAGCCTCCTTTTCACTGGTCTGCACAGAACTTGTGGCTGAACGGAAGCAAACCTCAGCCAGGTGCTAAAATATTGTGGAAAACCTTCACTGAAAGCTGCAACAGAAGCACATCAATCCACATTGTTGTAGAATAGGATGCTCAGTTGTCGCACATGGTTGTAATGACATATTAGTGTGTTTGGTAAGAGACAGGAAGGCTGGAACAGAGGAGACGGCATTATAAAGGAAGAAAGGGAGAGGGTGCTTTTTAAGATAGAGCTGGATGAAGAGGAGTGATGTATCACAGAAAGAGGAAAACAGGGAGTCTATGAGGCGCCCTGAATGATGAATGATTTGTAGAACTGAAAGAAAGAGTAGCTGGGGAAGAAAAGGAGGGAGACACAGATGGATGAATGGGAGCGGGAAAGGAGGTACATTAGGACAGGTGAGGTAGATGGATACAGGAATGGATGGGGATGGGTGTGGGTGTGGGGGTGGGGGGTAGAGGGGACCAAAGGCAGTGTGCGGCCCTGGCTGTGTCACTTCAGGGTATGGCGCTAGGCAACCGGCCAGCCGAGGGGGGGACACACACACCAATCCAATCAGCTGTAATGGAGTCAAAGGTCACTGTTCACTCCTGCAGAATTGCTGTGGCCAACTGCCTGAGCAAGAGCCGTCAAGCTAGAAAAGCACACACACACACACACACACACAGATCACTCACTCTGCAGCTGTAGTATATCCTGATAACAAAGTGTACACATGCGTATGTGTGTTTTTGTTCTTGTGTGTCCTCATGAAATATACGGGGTGAGAGAGAGGAGGAGGTGCGTTCAATGCTTTTGGTCCAAACCAAATTATTGATGATATCGGAGGTTAAGAATAGGGGTATTGAACTTTCCATTGTTGTAACAAGTGTAAACCAGTCTGGAGGGCAAGAACCAAGTTTAATCCATCACAACATGAACTGAGCTTGTTGGCTATGGATTTATTTTATGCAGTTTGGGGGAAAAGTCAGGTGATTCTCTATATATTCATTAGTGCCAACAAAGCCAAGTTTCAGTCCCACACCAAACTCATCCAACCATGTCTTTATGGAGCTTTGCTTTGTGCACTGGGGCACAGTCATGCTGGAACAGAAAAGGGCCTTCAACAAACTGTTGCCACAAAGTTGGAAGCATAGCATTGTCCAAAATGTCTTGGTATGCTGAAGCATTAAGACTTCCCTTCACAAATAAAGGACCTACTCCTGAAAAACATCCCCTGTCTGAATATTTTTGTCTATATAGCGTACATGCCATTGCCTCCATATTTAAACGGCTATTGTAGCTTGCTTTTTCTCTTGCTGAACGGACATTAATGCTGATGGTTTGCAGACAGATGTCAGTGTGCCGGCAAAAGGTCAGGACGACGAAGACAACCAGCCAATTCATGTAAACAAGGATGCAAGGAATGCTGGTTTGAAATACTTAGAACGTTGGCTCTGCAAATATCTATTCAACCTGTACATTTTTAGCCCTCAAGGATCCACGGAGTGCAGTTTGGTGAGAAACAGGTAAACACGATTGTTTATTTAGAAGCAAACTCCACAGGGCTTTAACTTTTCTGCCCGATAGATTTGGGTACCATTCCCAGCTCAAGTGCCGCAGATTAGTCACAGTTTAAATTTTACAGCCTGTCATGCTCCAGGTGTTCAGTGACTTTCACTCATGTTTTTTAAGATCACGTCATCACTAATGTACTGAGCTCATGAAATGTTAATTCTTCCCAGTAGCTTGTACCACATTCCCCTCACAAACCTAATCTTGGAATAGATTTAAAACAAAGGGCTGCATTACATTTGCAGTTAAGGTTTCTTACCAGAGCCTATAAGCTCTGAATTTGTGCAGCCTTGAATTGCATTAAATTGCCGGGATAAATTTCATGCTGGGAGCAACCATTTTATTAACATTGCTGGAAAGGAGAAGAAATGCAGGAACAAGAGTATATTACTGCCCTTACAACCCGAGACTGAATAACATTTACTTCCAGGTTAGAGGGATTCCCTCAAATGATTCTTTCAGGACTGGGGAAACTGGACAGCCGTGCAACAGCCTCTGATCCTCTGTGTGTTGCTGGGCAGAGAGCTACAAGAAAAAAAAAACCCTTTTAGAATAACACATGTGTTATAATCATTATCCCTTCCCTCGAGCCAAACCGCACAGGAAAAATAACACCGGTCAATAGTCCCCGGCCAGGCTGCAGTATCTGTTCCCATTCTGAGCAATGATCGCTGAGCTGCTGCGCACCAGAAAAATCATACTGTTCAAACACAGAGCCCAGAGGCATCAGGCGGCGGGGCGGCTGCGCTCGTGCTGCTCTCACCCACTTTGCCTCTCAGGGTCCAGGAGTCAGATTGTCAAGTAATTAGATACTCCACTCCTGGCATGATGTGCGTTGTCTCTAATTATTATCTGGACACCCCTCGACAGCCTGATTAATGTCTCGGCATACCGCTCGCTTTGCTTTGTGCTGTAACTGTGACTTTGTTGACTTTCCCACTCTCGACTGCATCTTTGGTTAATCTCAGAGTGCATTTCAGGCATGGAAAAAAATGGCTGCTTTATTGTTTTTAATTAAAAACGCATTTTGCTCAATTTCCCCTCGTTACCACAAGCAGCGGGAGGAGAGGCGTCGTTTTCTAAAGAGCAACCAGGACCCTCCTGCTCAAGGGTGTCAATTTGAGGTGATTTAAAACTACTTTTGGATTAATGGGGAGAAAACAACATTAGAGGCTTTTTATGGGGTGCTTAAGGGACAAATGGTCTGTTATTTCCAAACTGTCCTATCATTTAGTAGGGAGCCAGTCCTTGAAGTACATCAGCAGGGGTGCCAATACGAGACCTCGCAACAAATCCTTGAAAACCCCACTTGGTTGGCTGCTGTGCAAGACCTTCAATGTCGGCTGCACCTTGTGAATTAAAATTTTGGAAATTAAAATCCAATAGGCGGCATAATTGATCCTCCTTGACCGACCTGAAAAAAACCTTTTGTGCTGCTTCACAGCATAAAGTGAAAGAGACAGTCAGATGCCCACAGAGAAGTAGTGGGGATAAAAATCAATAGGTCTCAGCAGGTATTACAAGCGAAGGAGCTGGAGCCAGGTGAGAGAAAGACAGGAGACAGGGACACAGACAGCTCAACAAGGCGGCCATAGCCCAGCCAATGGAGCTGAAAGGACTGCAGGAAGGAGCAGGGGGGATGGGGCCACACAATGAACATGTGTACTGTGATGTACAAGGATGCAGTGAAGTCACAAGGAACTGGCCTTCCATTTATTTACCTCGATATTTCAGAGGACAGTTTTAGCTGTGAGGCTGTGAGCAGAGGTGAAGCCTCTCAGGAGATACTGATTTTTACAAACTCTCCCCCTACAGCTTCAAAAGCACAATACTAACAACTTTGAGATGAGATCATAATCAGAATCACAAGAGTGCGAAAGTGATGACTTGTGAACAGATTTGGTTAGTGTGAATTTGTGATTTCCCCGGAAGCGTACGCCGGGAAGAACGCGAGACTGAATGAAAGGAGGAAGGCGAAGAAAACATTAAACCTTAATTGCTGTGGGTTTTTCTACAGGAAAACTGGCTCTTGACTATCTACTTTGTGAGTCCACTAATGGAGGTCGTAAAAGTGGAGATAAAGTGAGTTTTAGCCCAAAATTACAACCCTCTCCACTAATTACACAATATTACTGTAACTGACTTACCACCTTCTTTGACTGGCATACAAAATGGCCAATTTCGAAAAATTAGATTAGGAGTATTTTTATCGCCCTGACATTTATTGTCCCCTTGAGTGAAAGTGGGAAAATTGTATTTGATATATATTTGACTGAGGGAAATATTGAAACTAAAGACTTGTTAAACACTTTTCTATGAAGACCACATCTATATTTATGATTTTATCTATAGTCATTATAATGCATTCATAATGCTTCATGATAACAGTCATAAACACACATAATGCTTTCTGGTGCACAATATCCCAAACAGCCATAATGCATTCTAAACACGACTAATAATGAATTAGTTGAAGAGTCTTATGGATGCTTGACTAGTTATAAACTAGAGGCCGACTTATAAGGCATTTACATCTGTAATGACACGTGCTTCATCATGACGTTTCATTGTTGGTGGCCAGAAAAGTGTAAAGCGTTTTTATGCATTCAAAGGAAGCATCATAAGTGATAATTACGTAAGATGCCAAAATGGACAAAAAAGTCAGGAAAAGACAAAATACGTTTTGTCAAGATTTATTTTTAGTATACATAAGCAGCTATAGGGACAATTTAAGAGTTTAATAATGTACAATACTTTCTAACAAAGACATATTTTATATTCTTGTACAACATTATAGTGTGTCGTAAACAATTTATTAACTGTTTATATGCCACCTACAAACAATAAAAGGACGGGAATATTGTTAATGCCTCTCATTATCCTCACTGAGATTGGATGTCTGTCCTCCAGTGCAAAACCTGTTTGCAAGTCATTTGAGGAGAAAATCAGCCTCAAGCTCCCATTATGTTTTTAAGGGAGTTTTGGGAGTTGTTGCATTTTGGTGTGTCTGTGGGGGGGGGGGGGGACTTTATAAACTTTGTCACAGCGTGTCTCCAACAAATTCTTAATTATTTGTTCCCTGTTGTTAATTCAGCACATGTGCTACTGTAAGTTACTCGCTCCACTGTATGAAAAAATAAATATGTGTCCCGGTGTGTGGCTGTACCGACATGTAGGCCGCTCTGTGACAACATAAATTATTTGCCTTGTTAACATCACCTTGACTGCACAGAAGAGTTCAACGCACACATTGTTATTTCTAACTGTATATCATTTATTTCCCACTCGTCTTGCGCTCATTTTTCATGCAGCTCAAATCTTTTGGCACTTTCGTGGCAGAGAATAGACTTTCTCTTTCTCTTTCGGCCTTCTCGCTTGCTCGCTCTCTAAATGTGATCAACAACCTATATTTTCTGCTTGCTGAAATATCTGTATCAATACCAGCATACTGTCAGGATTCCATTTACACCTACCTAAGATGGATACATTAAGAGCCAGACTGCCACCAAATGTGGTCAGCCAGATCAGATCGCATCATTTACCCCATGCAATGACATTCACTTTTTCTTATCCAGATTAAGTGTCCAGATACAGATGGCATTTTAATAAACAGATGTGAATGAGTTCAAAGCGTCACCATGCATTCAGTCAAAGGAGTACAGTACAAAAACAATAGCCGAGAACATTCTGCCGCTAACAACAGTAAACATCGGCAGTAATATACTGCTTTACATTTTAGCCAGTCCCAGGATGAACTTTCAATCAAATACTGCTGTTTGTGTGTTGTTTTAGTTCCCGGTATCATTCTTCTAAATTGGATATTTTCAATTATGCTGTGTGGGAGCCCTGTAAATAAAAACGTACACGGCTTCAGTAACTGGGAATGGCTAAGGCTAGTGACAGCTAGCTGCTAACGCTAGTTGCAGGTGTTGACTGTTCCACTCTGTAACTTTACTGTTTGTGCTCAGATGATCTTGCTAAATGAGCAGCGTCATTTGACGGAACCACTGTGCATATTTTATGGCACAGTGCATAAATGCAATGCATATTTTGAAGACTGCAAATATAATGGAGGACTTTTCAGGCAGATTTGTACATGAAAGTCAGTGCAGGAATGTTGTGGATAGCTTAATGTTACTTGAAAATATTAGATTTTACTTTATTTTTTCATAATTTCATGCAGAATTTAAGTCAGATCTGTGGTTATGTATTCATGTAGCTGAATCTTCTGACTATACTGGTTATTCATCACACACCTATATTTGATATCTTTGGAGACTGTGTGATCTTGGATGGAATTTTAAAAGAAAAGTTTCATGAGTTTGAACAATGTTTGGCTCCAGATCATGATTTTGTAATGACAGAACCACTGGCAGGTCACCTTGAGGTTTAATAAGTTAGAAAAATGCCAAGTTGTTGGAGGTGTAATCGAGTTTGAGCTGCTGTTGTAGCTGGTATCTTGGAGCTTCTTTATTTGATTTATCTATTCTCCATAAGCCCTACAGTCGATCTACTGCATCAGAAATACGGAGCGTTCTTTGAACGGCTATCGAGGGATTGTGAGCGTTTTGAGAGAGCAAACACTCCCTGGAGATGTAGCCGAGCTGGACAGATGATCCGCAAAAGGTTTAGAGGATCATCCAAAACGGTCAGCTCCCTCGGAGCCTCCCTCTGCTCCTGCTGCTCCCTCTACAACAGCACAGTGACAGCCAGCGCTCATCGACTGAAGCCTCGAAGGTCAAGCTGAGGCCACCGGATGCATTTGTGCAGAAACATATGTACGTTTGTGTATTTTACCTCCTCTGAGACTACATCGTGACTGCTTGTGTCCGGGCATGTCTGTGCATTCAGCCATCTGCGTACACACACGTGCCTCTGGCGGCATGTATGTGCTGTAAACAAAAGTCCCGGCCTCCTGCTCCTTCGAGCTTTTCTCATCAGCATTCAGTCCTCCTCCCTCCTGCCACCTCCGCTGGTGACCACCGGTGTGTGTTGCTGACATTTCTGGCAGCCTGAGGACAAAAACCACACATCTCGCTACTCTGTCACCCCCACTGGTGTGGAAAAGGTGAGTAGCTGTTGTTATTATTTTTCCCTCGCTCTTTTTCACTCTTTCACAAACACAGTGTTGCTTCATTTGACCAGAAACCCCTGCTGAGGCTAGCCGGTAAGAAGGGACGAATGCAACAGAAATACTCCAATATAGTGGCCTGTTTATATGTGCCAGCCATGACATCAACAAAGTCTGACTTGAAATGTTTCTATGGCAACAAAAATCATGCTGCAATGACATTTAAATCAAGGCCAGTCCATATTAGCTCCCTTATGTTTTCATTCCTGGAAGACAATGCAGACGCTGAAAAGAGCCTTCAGGTCGTCAGTGTAGTCAGGATTTCTCACTGCTGCAGAGTCTATCAGCACTCTATATTAAGTCTACCAGTAATTTGTCAGCAGCATAAAGCTCATCAGGAAAGCGGGATCCACTCATTACTTTCCTCTAGACTATTCATTTCCGATTTGAACCTCATTTGTCTCTCAAATTTTCGGATGCTCCCTTGGGGTTTGTCTTTTTAAAAAAGGGAAGCGGCCTGATTGCTTTTTAAACACGACGATATAGAGGGAGCAGAGTATTTAAACAGTCCATTTCTCATGACGCAACATTCTGTTCACTTCGCCGAAAATACTGAAAGACCGCTTCCTCTTACTTTTAACCAGGCAGACAGCGACGGCCATAAGATTCAGTTCTAGTACTCACAAAGTTAATGCACCACACAGCCAAACAGGGAAGCTATTTTCCTCACTCCTCATTTCCTTTCTTCTCATCCCCAACTCGCTCCCTTCTCTTTATTCCTCTCTGCCTTTTTCTACTTCTCTGAAGTTGTTCCCACTAAATCTATGAAACAGCCACTGAAATCATCTTTTTCATTTCTATTTCTGGGCGCATTCCCTCTTTTCACTGAAGGTGTACGTGCAAAGCGATGAATGGGAAGGTTATCTGCAGCGGGCTGAAATGGAACCGTCTCTTCAGATTAAGATGCGTGCTACCACCAGACGTGCAGTGAATGAGAAAATATCGTAAGGCTGAGTTGGTGTGTGTGTGTGTGTGTGTGTGGGTGTGGGTGTGTATGGGTGTGTGAGTGGGTGGGGGGGAGGGTGTTGCTGGATTGAGGGCAACACTGTGAACCATCAGTAGTGATTCAGCTATAATTTGTGCTACTTTATCCATTTGAGCCTGAAACCCTCGTTGTTTACCCTGAGTTTGAAGTGCTCCGTTGAGTCAACTGCTAAATGTCAGGAACTAGAATTGAAAAGAAACGTTTCACACCAAACACATCAAGGAGATTTGTGGTTGATTCTAACGTTATCAAGATGGGAAAGTGATTTGGGACTCCGCGAAAGTAAAAGCAAACAAAACACTTAAAGATTAAGCGCCAAGGTCAGACACAGGTGAGTAAGACTGAAAAAGTTTGGCTCTTAAATAGAAATTCATTGGTTTACTCACAGCTTGCGTCCAACCTTGTGAATTCTTTTATACTCATGTTGACTTTTTCAAGATGCTCAGGTTGGTTCTCTGCTGATTCTTCAGGGGAAAACCAGACGGGTTCCGTGAAAAGCCTAAATCAAACCACCACCTGGTTAATGAGCGAACAGCAGAGGAATGATTCATGACAGCTGGATTCAGGCTATCACTCTTTCACTTTCTGTGCCACTCCAGGGCTCAGGGGCTGACGGACTGATGGATACGGAGGCACCCCGTAACAGAAAATAACAACAATATTCTCACCTATGTAATAAATTGTTTGCTAATGGTTATGGACAACATGCCATGGGAATTTATGACATTTGGGCCTTCATTTGTTGGAGCGGGGTGATATTGCTGATGACATTAAATGCGTCCGGCTGCAGCTGCAGCTCACATTAATCATACTCTTGGAGTCAGGACCTGTCAGACCAGATTAGGCAGGGAGCAGAGCTAGCTTGATTACGCCTCTGCTTCACTCCTGGGTCGGGCAAGATCACGCAAAGTTAAGTGTGGAAGTGTGGTGTCTGTGTGTGTTTTGGCACAGACGTCATGAAGTGCTACGATCCAATCCCACTGCGGCACGGGAACACCTGCACTTCAGCGGATGACGTCCACGTGCTTGTTTCTGTTTGTGTGTCTTTGGTAATAACCCGTGATAGGTTGTTGTGACACGAGTGGCTGGGCGGGTTACGGCTTCGATTGGTTGCGCCTGGGGAGACGCTGGAGAGGCGATGAGCTCTGGCAGCACTTAGCCACAGCCCATCAGCAGGGTGACCTTACCGCCGCTCTGTAAATTTCACAGCTGTTTTTCGGGTGTCATAAAGCTTATACTTAAACACCAGATAGCAGCTGATAAAAAGTGATGCCTCATAAACTTCCAAGCATCTGATAAAACCCCTTGCAGGACATATTTGATACCAAAAAAATAAAATCCTTATCCCTTATCATCAGGCAGTGCTTTTTTTTTTTTTTTAAATGGAGTTGAACTTCAGCATGATTGACTGCAGGGGAAATAGAGTGTCGGCGCTTGCAGCTGTATTCAACTCTGATACTAGGAGCAGGGCCTCAGTCACAAAATGTTGCCTCGAATTGCGAGATAAGAATTTCTATTGCAGTTGTGACAGATGTGGTGCTGTAGACAGCGTTAAACTCTACAAGCTGTGCTGGGGCACAAATGGATGGGAGAACCTGTGGAGAGAGCAAGGAACAGAGAGGGAGAGAGTCGGGAAACAGAACGACTATGGGAGAAGACAAAATGTAAGAATAATTCAAACACAAAGTGTCACGAGTAAAGTATCATTCCAAGGCTCAAAGTCTTTTCTCATGCATATCACTGTGTGTTGTTCGAATTTCCGCTTCCAATCAATGAGCCATTCATGTCCTCAAACATCAAAAATTACTGTATGGCATCGGGACGCTCGGGCGCCCTCCCTCTGTGTCGCCGCGATGATTCAGCCGTGGGGGCTGACAGACTGGAGAAATAATGAACAGCGGCATGCTGGGTGAATGCGGGTGTAAGCACACGCCTTCTTTTGCTCTTCAAACTTCTCTACACCAGCTATAGCAGTGGCAGTCCATCCTCCTCCCTCCTCCTCTGCTCCTGCTGTTCCTGGAACGGTAGACACTCATGCATAGAAACTCTTTGAGCGACTACAACAAAACAAACAGGTTTGAAAACTTCTTCTTTAGAGGCCCCAGGTGACTTTACCGCCTTTGTGTGATCTGGGCGCCTTTCTTGTTCTGTCACACTTTTCTTTACTTATTAATCCATCTCCGTCTCGCTGTGGCTTTGATGCTGGTGACGGCGGAACTGTCCTGATTCTGTCACCAAAGAAAGCTCTAAAGGTGGGGTACAGTCATTGTGATGGGGACTACAAGGGCTTAGGAGAACCCCGGTGGTGAGATGAGAGGATGTACAACAGCTGAGAGTCACCCTAGATGATTTTTGGAGCAGCATCTAAAGGCATGCCCGCAACAAAAAAACATTAACTGCACATTAACTGACAATTTGTCAGTTAATATACAGTAGAGCGCTGCTGGGCTGTTTAGAGCATTGAGGAGATTTCCAGGATGTCGCACAAACACTCACAATCAGCGCTTAAACACACAGGCCTCAGTCATAATTCTAGAGCAAGGTATATTAGTGCATTAGACATTTTCTCCTCTGCACGAAACCCTCTGTAATCCCCCCTGTGGATAGAGCAGACTTCGCCTTTGTGATTCCTTTGGAAGAAAGCAAGATTGAAAGCTGGCAGGATGGAGAACATGTAAGAAATGGTTCAGCAGGATTGTAGCCAGCTGAACTATGTTTCAGAAAGGGACATAATGCACCCTCTGGGTGGATTAGCTAACACTGATACTCACAGGGGGGTTGGCCTGTCAAAGCTCCCAGGAAATGTGGCGAGTCCATTGTTGACACCGCACCTTCATGTCTGTGCATGTTATTTGACAGAACATGGAAATAATAGATGAGACCAAGTTGTAAATGATTAATGGAGATTATTTGCTTTGTTTTGCTCACTGTTGAGATACAAGTAGCCCCTGGCTGCAGCTATGTGTGTCGTTTCTCTTTCAAACAAAGCGAGAGGCTATTTCAGAGATGGCCGCCATCCCAGTTGTAAATTACTTTGGAGTGGAGTCAAGGGTGAATGTGCATCTGTGTGTGTGTGTGTGTGTGTGTACAAGCTGACTATGGACAATGTCTACCCGTCATTCGAGCTATCACATGAGGTAAAAATAATATGAAATGTGTTGAAAATAAAAATGATGACTTCAGAGAGCATGGGTGAATTAATTGGCACAGAACATGAACAGCTGTTTGTCTCTTTTTTTCCCTGAGTTTTGTGAAGGGACACAAGCAAGTCCTTTGATACGATGAGTGAGACCAGCTGCATATGATTTCCATTTTAGTGAGAGTGCTCCTCTGTTATGAGGCTCTATCATTCTCAATTCTCAAACAGAAGTCAAGGTATGAAGTTGACGCGGCTCCTATAGGAACTATCAGCAAATTATAGCATCAAACGCCATAAACACAAGCTGTTCAAGCCTGTGAACTGATGAGAATCTTTGCAAAACAGGAAATCACTTTTGATGGATAGGTTTATGGAAATGCCATGCAAGAAATAACTATATGGATTGTCAAGCTGTTTAATATTGATGCAGGAATGCAATCCAGACAAGGAAACTGCCTCAACTAATTAGAGATCGCACATACAACATACCACAGCACAGCACAGGCAAAGTGGCAGCCACTTACTTCCAGCGAAGGGAAATCCTAATGCTTCAGCATATCAATACACTTTGGATGATGCTATGCTTCCACAGAGCCCTGACCTCAACCCCATCTAACACCTTTGGGATGAACTGGAACAGAGATTGCAAGCCAGGCCTTTTGGTCTTCTGCATCTACTGCACACTCCAAAATCTTGTGGAAAGCCTTGCCAGAAGAGCACAAGTTGTCATAGCTGCAAAGGTGTCTATGTATTTAGAATGCAATGTCATCAAAGATCCTGTTGGTGTAATCGTCAGTTGTACCAAAACTTTTGTCTATATAGCGCACTTCAGACCAGTTTTCTACAGCCGTGATATGATGTGAGAGATGAAACCTCATGGATGCCATACAGATGCACAGCCAATGCATAATGACAGCAGTTCTGATGCAGTTGTAGAACCTCACTGATGCGACACATTCAACACTGAGCAGCGGAGTGGGCAGAAGTAATATTTAAGTGCGTTTCTACATCCATTTATGTGGAACTGGAAACGACGATTGTGCATGCGGGCTCCAGTTCCACGTGGCTGAGATTTATAAAACAACACAGATGTGAATCTGCACCGAGTTTTATGCATATGGCCCCCTAGTGTATCCAAAAGCTCTTCAAAAGCTACGCCAGGCAGTCTGAGAGTGATCGGGGACACAGTGTCATGGATGTGAAGCACCCTTGCAGATAACAGCCTCTCCTCATGACTCACAAAAACAAGTGGGAAAAATCCACTGACTGCTATCAAACTGGTGTCGACCGAGGGGCCGGTATTAAAAGAAGAAGATGACGTGTTTTCCTCATGAGGTCGAGGCAGCTGCCACGAGGCGACAGCTCTGGAATTTCCTGCAGATTCTGTCTTCCTTGGACCAGTTTTTTCTTTTAACCTGAGAGACACCAGCTGCAATTCACCTTTAGCTGCTGAGGCCTCCCTTCCTGCCGACACAATAGTCTCTGTGTCTCCTGCTGTTGCCATCAATGAGTTCATGCCTGCTGTGAACATTTTTAGCTCCATGCCTGTTCTTACTGATCCAGCCCCCATGACTCCACCACCGCAGAGCCTTTGCCTGTCTACACTGCTTGAGGTCTAATGACCTTCTCTGGCATCGCTACTCATTACAGCTCTGATTCCACTCTCCATCATCACAAACAGTGAGCCCATCCAAAGCATCATGGCTTCCACCACTCCATCTGCACCTCCCTGCACTGCCACAGCCACTGTGACTCACCTCCCTGTGTGCCCACTGCCTCAGTGCCCCAGTCCCACTGTGCAGCTCTGGTTCAGCTGCAGCTGTATTCTTGGAGCCAGGTGAATGCGGGTATCAGGTGCATGGATGCAACCACCTTGCCCCTCTTAATTCCTTTGGAGAGTGATGCCAAACAGGCGCAAGATGAGGTAAATTATGGAGATACAGAGTCTGCCAGAAGCCCCGTGCCAGTTTTTAAATGGCTCCCACTACAAAAGATTAACCAGCTTCATTATGATTGATTGCAAGTTGCAAGTCTTTAAAATGCAGTTTTGTTTTTGTGTTTATGTAACATTTCTAAGAGACATGCAATGTTCTGATGTCCTGTCTGCCTACCTGTCACTTTTCCTTTTCGACAGTTCAAGTTGCTCGCTGCCACTCACAGTAAACACCCTGTCACACCAGGAGATGGCACAGGAAACTTAATCTGTTTCATCTTCATGAAATATTTTGTGACATTGGGAGGCTACTTGCTGAACTGTTCTAACTTAGTCACAACAGCTCTCAGAGCTTCTCTTAATTTTCTCTGCACTGAGCCATTTACCCAATGAACAAAACATGTGCATGGATTTACTTCACCCTCATGAGTGATAGGCAGGAATCCCATTGAAGTCAATTGATTTTCCCATGAAATTTTGGCGTTTTATACACTGGTGAGTGCAGTAACTCGTTTGTGAAATATGAAAAAGCACCATTTGGGAAATTTCACTTGACCACTCTTTTTGACCCCTTGTGTTAAAGTGGAGGCCATGAAAAACCCTACAATTGTCAGCTTTCAGGAGATCTCGTTCTGTATTTCTGTGGTTTATCAAACAAAACAGTTTTCTTTTCACACTGTTCCTGCCAAAATTCTCCTGGAAGAAAAGAATTGCCAATTCAGTCACTTTACTTTCATACTGAGGAATATTAAAGTAGTCTGAGTCAGTAGTGGCCTCAGAGCCTGTGTGGTTTCATGTTTGAAAGAAATTTAGTTCTGGAATTCTAGTCGAAGTAACTTAAACACAAAATGATTTTTAAATCTTATGCTTCTGAAACAACATTCATCTATTATCTATCAAACCCGCTCTACCATTTGTGTTTGTCTCTTGATGCAGTATTCATCTGTCAGCAGGCCTGTGAGTGTTAGCATAAAGATTCGGATTAATGTTTCATTTCCATGCCGAAGAGAGGCAGTGGTTTTATGGAAGCGATTAGTTACTGTTGTCCACATTTCACCAGATTTGATTTTTAATTGAGTCACTTCACCAGCTCACCTTTTACAGGCACATACAAACCACTGCGGTAAATCCTTTCATTTTGAATGAAGCAAACGTTACATATCAGCAAAAAACAGGCAACAGTTAATTAAGTTGATAAAAAAAAAAGAGGAAGAAAAGTATAAATCATTTATTAGCAGCTTCAGTCTGTTGACAGTATGCTGGGCCACTGCAGCTCAGGTCAATCTCTGTGTGTTGGGATTTGATAAGGTCTGTATATTACAGGCGTATGATGGAGGATGATAGGTGAGAATGTGTTGCCTTTGAGATACAGTGAGTGAAAAAACCTCCTATGTTATCTAATATGTTCACTGGTTCGTGGCCTTGTGAACACTCGTAGTTTCGACCCTGGAGAGCACTAAGCACAGAGAATCAAGTGCTCAGAGAGAAAGGTAATGCATAAATGTATGCTAATAAATTCTTAGTTTTTCCAATGTTCCTGTAAAATCAACCACATAATATCACCTGGAAATTGCTATTTTACACCAGCAGTTAGTCTGAGTTGAGTCAAGTGTGGTTGATGTGACACTGTGAGCTGCAAAGAAAGCAACTGTGGTCAGCTCCTCTCTTACCTTTTGGTTAGCAGTTGCTATGGCCAGCTCGTGCTTGGTGGCTTCAGGGCTGTGGATGTGGTGGGCACATGTGGCTTTCCCTTGTTAAATCCTCCACAGTGATGCCAAAATTCAGAAAGTGTACCAACCGTCATTTGTGCTCTGTATTGCCTGTAAGAAAAAAAAAAAGGAATTGGGTCTTTGAAGTTGGCATCCAGTGAATGAATATTCGTCAGGCTAATCTCATGGGGAAGGCCTTTTCCCACAGCTCCACAGTTAAGGTGTGGGTGGTGGAATTAACAGGGAGCTGTCCTAGGCCCTGTCCAAAGGCTGATTCACAGAGTGTACCAGCATTAGTCTTTTTGCCAGAGGCACCAACATCATTGACTTGGAAGCAGCAGTTTGCAGAAACAACAGCCAAGAGCATGATGCCTCGCTTTTCAGCCGTAGTGCTGCGACCCAGAGTGTGGCGGAGCCTGAATGACAGTGTGCTTACTTTCAGTGGAGCAAGCAGTTGGAAGTTGCTGGAGAATTTAAACTCAGCGGGTACAGAATGTTGTCCAGTTTATCACAGCATTGGCAGTTCGATCCCCAGCTCCTGTCCACAAGTCACTAAGCAAAACACCAAACCCTAACAGAAAGGCCTTGATAGGCCTTTATTAGGCCCACAGAAGGGAATTTCTCAATAATAGCTCCTAACGGTTTGAGCAATGCTTTGCTTTGGTAGCTCACAGGTGTGTGCAAATGGGTGCATGACAAGAAAACTGTGAAACAGTTTGGATGCAAGGCCACCATGAATGCAGTTCATGCATTTACTATTTCGTTGCAGTCTTGTCTTTACTTCTTTACATATCATATTGTAACACATATCATATGTTATGCTGGTTAGAAAAAGCTGCCTTCCATTCAGCAAAATTAGCAAAAAGTGAGATTGTCGAATAGGATCTATCTCAATAAGAGCTGTGCCATTTTTCACGCTACTTCTCCTTTCATCTGTCTATATTTTCTACTTTTCTCCAGCAACCATCTTGTTGCCATCTGGGACATCTGACCACAACAGAAAAGAAAAAAAAAATGACACTTCCTAAAAGACTTGAAGGAGCTGTTAAGGAGCTGTTAAGTTCTGCAAGGATAGGATTGGCAGTCTTTATTAAGGCTTTCAGACCAACTCAAAGAGGGCGATCTGCAGAGCCTGGGCGGGTTGTTCCTTCTTTAGCACAATAAATGCTTCTGGTTAGCTGATATACAAATTCCTGAACTGTTCATACGAAGTCATCAAGCTGTACTTGACATCTCAACTAACCACCACCAAGCATTGCTCTTAACAATTTCCAATCAGTCCACGGGTCAGATCTGATAAGAAGTCACTGTACTCACCCCAGCATCAACTTTACATACAGTTCATTTCACTCCGCACCAGAGCAGCAGTGCACTGGTGTACTCCTCATTAAACACATGCTGCCACACAAACAGTACATCAACATAAAGGTCACAAATCCAGCGTAGCCGTTTGTCAGAGGATGTTTAATCTCCTATATACTTTTATGGAAATTCATGAACTTTTAATAGGCATAATACTTAAAATAAATTCTCGAAGGCTTATATGAAGTGTACTAAGTTTAATTCACTTCACGACGTAAAAGACATATTAATCTTTACTGTGTGCATTCAAAGTCTAATCGTTATATTTTTAAATGAATTCCTGAAATCATGAATCAATTCATCAACTCTTTCTATCAGTCCGACTTCTATAATCTCTGTGTCTGGGGAGGTGGGCATACAAAATATTCAAAAAATCAAAAACTCAGATGTGCAACCTGTAGTTCAATGAGAGCCTTAGAGCTGGCAAATGAGCAAAGAGCTCAGGGTGCAGGCAAAACACAGGAAGTTCATTTCCATATGGTGCCCGCATTGTAATGATTCAGAGCCAGTTGGCAAAGTTTCCCTTTCATTGTGACGCTGGTCCAGACCTCACGAGATGGTCTAAGAGACTGGGACATTGGTATGGTTCAGGTCGTTTACAAGGAGAGGGCAGCTCCAGGCTATGTTGCATTAGAGCTACAATTAACTGTGTTAATACGTACTGGATCCTCCACTTTGAGCTTTCTGACAGCCAGCAGTGGCTCTGACCCTCATTAACCCAACCACCATACCTGCTCTTCAGCTCATATCAATAACCAGCTGGACCTCACATTGTACAGTAATAATGCTGGACAAAGTCATGTCTGCAGAAAGTGTGTTATTCAGGAGGGGAGGGGAGAAAAAAGTTAATTTCTCATCTATACTCAAATATTTTCAAAATTAGAAAATGGGCTCTCAGAACCCACAGGCAATGACACACCAATGACTGTGTGAGCTTTTAATTTTGTTACGAAAAAGCAAAACTCTGACTATGACACTTGTCAATGTTTTACCCGCTGGCAGGGACAGATTGAAAGTAAGGAAAACGGCCTAAGGATTAAAGTGAAGAACAACGAAGAGAAAACATTAGGAAAAAAAATCACGAACTGGGGAGTCGTGCACCATTCACGCCAACAGAATGGACAGAGCATCATTTCTCCACCCTGAGGACTGAAACAGGGTTTCTGCTGTCACTTTTATTTACTTACTTTTGCGACTTGATTTCGGTTCTTGAAATCTTAAGTTTAAAAAGGGCCCTTTAGCTCATCTTGTATTGCATGTACCTGTATTTACACTGACCTGTAAATACACACTCAGACTGCTGGACGCTGATCTGACAGCGTCTGTAAGCAGACATCCGAACTCTTATGCAGAGTAAATCCACTCGGTGCTGGCATGACCGAGCGTGAAAGGGGCAAACGGAGAACAAAAAGCAGGTTTGCAGCCTGGACTGACATCCTGGGAATGGATGCCCAGAACAAGAGCCAGTGGCAGATCACAAGAGACGAGTTGCCAGTGAAGTGGGCAGTTGCTCTCCTTCAACTCCATTTTCCCTTCTTGTAGTGCTCCCTTTTCTTCTGCTCTTTCATTTCGTCCTTGTGGGTTGAACCGAGCTGCCTGCTGTGTACAGTTTGTTTCTGTCTATCTATCTGGTACTTTTACAAACACTCTCTTGTTTCTTTCCTTTCACATCTCTCTCTCCTCCTCAGCACATCCTTTTTTTTTCTGTCCCTCTGGTTGCAGAATAGACACTCAGAAAAGCAACATCTGGCTTTTTAAAAGGATCCACTTATGCATCTAAAAGCTCCGCAGAGTCATCCTGAATAATGACTGAAGCTGTTCCCCTCTTAAAAAGATGGCTGCAACATCATTTGTCTCTTCTTTCGCCCCCCAGCTGGACACACAAAATGTCTTAAAATGTCAAAAAAAAAGAGGAGTTTTTGCCATTTCTCTAAACCAGGTGACCGCAGCCAGATCACATAGAGGACTGGCGGGCAGAACTGATTGTTGCACAACAGCCTCTTTCGAACTGGTACAGTGGAGTGGAGATGTGGTCCTTGACCCACTTAATTAAAATACTGGTGGGGCTGTAACACAATAATACCTTTGAAGTAAAACATAACAGTATTATTCATGTTCCCAGATTAGCATTCCTTTCTCAACAGTTTGATGTAATTTACCAAGGACTATGGGATTTCTCCCGGAAAGTACTGGCACTACACATTAAGTAAATGAGTAATTAAATAGAACAGCTGTAATTAAAGTTGAGCTGAAATTAAAATAAAACTTTGCAGAGAAATCAGCACATGCATGCTTTGTGTACTTAGTGTATTACTAGCAGCGGTGTAGCACAGGGTATACACAGGTCTACACTTATTTTTTAGATGTCATTGTGTATACCTGCTTCTAAATCCTCTCTGATATGCATTCAGTAGTGGGATTCAAGCCAGACTGTTTTTCCTCGGTCGATGAAGGCACGTCTACTCTATCCTCGGGGAAGGAAAAAAAAACAAACAAACAATTGCGCCTGCTCCATCCCTCGCCCCAGCTGGACAGGATGCTATCGGGGACAGGCATATATCCTACCTCTGTGATTTCAACTTTGTACGAAGGCATGAACCATGGTGAGCTCTTTTTAATGGCAGAACATTGTAAAACATTACAGTCTGCCTGGTACTACAGCCAGGTGCACACTGAAAAAGAAGTTAATGCTAATTAGATGCTATTTGTGAAATGTACACTATACGGACAAAAGTATTCAGACTCACTTATTTATTACTGAATGATTGGGCTCAGCCTCTTACTTCCAGTGAAGGGAAATCTTAATGCTTCCACATACCAAGACATTTTGGACAATGCTATGCTTCCAACTCTATGCCAACAGTTTGTTGAAGGCCCTTTTCTATTCCAGCATGACTGTGCCCCAGTGCACAAAGCAAAGCTCCATAAAGACATGGTTGGATGAGTTTGGTGTGGAAGAACTTGACTGGACCACACAGAGTCCTGACCTCAACCCCATCCAACACCTTTGGGATGAACTGGAACAGAGATTGTGTCCAACATCTGTGTCTGACCTCACAAATGCTCTGCTGCATGAATGGACAAAAATTCCCACAAAAACACTCCAAAATGCTGTGGAAAGAAAAAACTCAGAAGAGTGAAAGCTGTTATAGCTGTTATCTGTCTGTGTGTTTAGAAAGTGACGTTATTAAAGTTGGTGTAATGGTCAGGTGTCCCAATACTTTTGTTTGTACAGTGTAGGCAAAACACAGCGCTGACTGTTTGAATCCAACAGGCATGACAGCATCATGTTCCAACTGCGATGCAACCACTAAAGCTGACGGCCTCCATTCTCAACGATACTTGTGACAATGCAGATTGTTTCAGAAGCATCCCAGAAGCAGCTCTCCCCTCCACTCCGCTCAGTGACTTTCTTAAACAGAAGCAGCCTCGAGCTGCACAAAGCTAATTAAGCCCCACAGGGAGTCAGACACAGGAACAACACAGAGAATCCAGTCAGTTTTCAAAATATAACATACATACATATCACATCAAAAGAGACCAAAAAAGAGAGCATTTAACTCCATTTCCATACTCAAAGTAAAAGCACAAAAACAACAAGCAGTTTGTATGTGTTGCAGCCAGATGACAGGACTGGGTCTCCGTGCAGATGGATTGTCTTCTGACAGACAGGGGCCGGCCCTCCACCTCTCTTCTTCACAGATAAATAATAGGAGGGAGCAATGAGCAACGACAGCCAGGAGGGATTGAGTCTCGGCGAGCCGCTACTCAAAGTGCAGCGCCATTCATCAGTGTCACAGCAGACAATCCATGTTAGCCAAACACACGGCAAACACACAGGGTGTATACATACACATAATCACTGCAGATGATAGGCAAGGACGTACAATCTATGTAAGAGATGTTGATTCCCACCAAGAAATGGACAACAACAAGACTGGTTTGAACTGATTTTCGCTTGGATGTTATGTTCCCAGGCATCTCAGATTTTTCAAATTTTACATTCCAGTGAAAACTTTAACTGTTCAAGCTCAAAACTAAGTCCAAGCACACTTAAGAAAACAAGATATAGGAGAAAAATGTGAAGGAAACACAAATAAGCTGCTGATTTTGCAGTCATTGTGGTTTAAAAAGTAAGTGCAGAGGGGTATTTTTAAAGTCTGATTTCACACATCTCACATTTAAATCATTGATTTTGTTTTCCCTCAAAAGTTTTTCTATTTTAAGTTTCAAGGTGATAAAGAATGAAAATAATGAAACTTCATCCTATGCAGCATACTCACAGACACATGGTAAGGGATTTAAATTACGATACTTACTCTTTGCTTATTGCACAAAAGGGAGCAAACAATACCAAGAGTCACATTCAAAGAACTGTTCTCATATCACACGACATTAAACAAAAAACACACGGCAGGCCTGCTTGTGCAGCCGCCCACACAAGCATGTCAAACTCTCTCATAGAGAGATGATAAAAATAATTTATTTCCAGCACATGGTATCACTAATGCATAAAATGGAATACTTCACATTCTGAGCGTTCAGACTTCAATGCAAATCTGAGTCCCGCTGTGTGTGACCTCTTATATAACATACAGATGACCGCAGTGTGTGTGACAGCTCAGTCCTGTGTGACACACTCCCGTCTTGTTGTCTTTATGCGTCTGCCTCCCCAGGCAACTGCTTGACGACTCTGCAGCAGCTAGAGAAAAGCCCAGCAACCCCACGCCGCCACACCAGCACAGCAGCTACTCCTTCCTCTTCGCCTGACACCACATATTATGCAGGAGGTGGAAAAAAATAGAGGATTTAAAGTAGGGTCACCTTTTGTCTCCAGAACTGCTTCTTTTCTTTAATTTGCTTCTTTGGTTGTGTATGTGTGTGTGTGTATGTCTGTGTGCGGTGGATTCTGGGAATTTCTTCAAACCTACCGCTGTTACAGCAGGGTAAATACTGGAGAAATAATAATTTGAAGAGTTGAAGAGTTTACTTTGTAGAGGTGCATCGCTTTCTTCTCCAAAAGCATCAGACCTGAGGCGTGTTTCACATAGCGAGTTTAGCATTTTAGTCATCTCCCCTTGTGCTTGCAGTAGCTTTTTTGGTGAAAATGGCGCCTGCTATGGTGTAGGTTCAGCTCAGAGGATCAGCTAACGTCGTGTTAATGGTCACCGCATAAATGGAATCATCATTAGTACAGGATACCAACAATGAAGCATTGCATTTTCAGGAAAAAGCCACAGTGATATTTATAGATTTTTAGGAACACCTTCCATGATGCTGTAATTATACCAGGGATGAAAGCAGAATGTTTGTAGCTCAGCCATGTGTCCACTCTGGGTTTTTAAAACAACAGAACGGCTGATGGTCTCTGGATTTTCCCACAGCTGCATATTAACTATAGGATCCCTTACAGTGACAGATTGAGAGTAAAGATCTTTTAATAATTCAAAGTGTTTCCACTGTCGTCTTTTTAAAATATTTGCACACTGTTAATCGCTTATAAAAACAACATTTTGTCGGATAAATCTGATCAACCTTTGTATTGCTGTTTTGTTTCCGCACATCTGACATCTGCAGTTTTCCTCTTCTAGCTTTGACAGCAGAAAGTGTTATTTTTAAATGTGTTTAGCTTATTCATAATAGTTTTTTCATCATAATATCAAGGGCACAAAAACCTGTTATCCATTTACTCTATTTCTAATACAGAAATACAGAAGACGTTCAAAATGATTTATAGCCACAGTCCCGCTTTTAAGATTTAGATGTAATATTTTTTCGTTCGTTCTAGTTTCATGATGATATTGCATATATTTCACCCCCTCAAATATTACTTTGTGCCGCTGCAGCAACAACATTTCCCTATGTGAATCACCATTTCTTGATGTTATGATATTTCAGGTGATTATCTTATAATAAAAATCTCTGTCTTTTTCACATGGACCTGCATGCTGCTGGAGGGGTAAACTCACAGGCCGCTAAGCAAGTTGGTAAGCAGTTTCATGACAACAGCTTTCCAACATCAGTAATTTTACCAGGTTACCCAAGGAGAGTTGGAGTAAGTAAGTCGAACTTGCTCAAGGTAACCCAGAACATGCCCCCAGGTCTGAATGTTGTCCAGCACCCCCAGAGGCTTACAGAAAAGCATTTTGTTGGCTGGGCCTTGGACAGAAATAGTTATACAGTCAGTTCTCTGAATGTTCCCCTTCCCCTTCAAAAGGCCTTGCACACTCATGGTAAAACCACACTGGTGATTTTTAGTTATTTTGGTTTATTGGACCTCTTCTCAGCATGGTGTTCTCAGCCTGTGCCTGATTTACATCTTCAGTACTACCCTGCCAGCTTTGTTGCACCATTTAGCGCAGGACAAAAAGCACACTTTTATTTTTTGTAACGGCAGACAATGTGAGGTGCAGGTTTAATTAGTAAGAAACCGTAATCAGCGTTCTCTGTGTCATCATTTGATTTTCTGTTTTGAGTACTAACTTTGTTTCTAAGCTCTTTATGCCTTAAATACAGCACTGTCTGCACAGGTGTCAATGACTACGTGCCACTGACATCTAATGTGAACATAAAGTGATGCTTAGTGGGAACCGCTAATGTTAGCGAGCTAGGCTAACTAGCCTCTGCTTTCTGAGAGGAAATTAATTATGCCGTCTTGTTGTCTTTCACTTTGACATTATGTTAAATTGGACCCATGCGGTGTCCAATCTACATAATTCAAAATGGTCTTAAGTTATACAAAACATACTAAATATAAAAAAAGACTTTAATTATGCATGTGACAAATGCTTTCAGTTGTCATTTAGATGAACCTCAACTGGAATCTGAAAGTGTGCTGTGCTTTATTGCCGAGTAGACCATCATTTTTGCAGCCTCCTTTCACACCAGCCCCTGTGAATCAAACATGAGCTAGATTCACTGCCAGCAGTGCCAGTCAGGAGTGGCTTTGATTGGCCATCGAGGGAGATGGTTCACCAAGGTTCACTGACACTTCAGTGAGAGACTAATAAGAACTTGGGTTCCATCGTAGAGAACGTACCCTTTTCAAAGACTAAATGGGTTTATTGGCAGGTTGCTGTCATTCAGCAGGAGGGAGAGCGGTTTAAACACACTGCTGGAGGGACACTGAGTGTCACAGTCATTCACAATCTGATTTCTGGGTCCCAGTTCAGGAAAGTGTCCAATTGGGAATCACTTATGAAGTGTCTGGTGATAACAAGTGGCACTGAGGCTTATATCAGGAGCAGACAGATTCGCGCTTGAAGCCTGAGTCCAAACTCAAACCCTTTGCTGCTCAGAAGGGAGACTGAATCAAAGCCAATGGCAGAATACATAGACTGTTGGCTTGAGGGTTTCCATACACTTGTGGATGGCATGAAACCGAAAGAGAAAGACAGAGGAAATCCATCATCAAGAGGACAGAGAATGCAGAAGACTGACAAACAGGGAAAAGGATCTGAAAATCTAGAAAGGCCTGTGGTACATTCTGGTAAATACAGAGGATCATTAAGTCATATGTAAAAAAAAAAAAAAAGAAAAACAGCGCGAGTGTATTAGCAAATGCTTATATTACTCCCTGCATAAGGTGGAAATAATGTAAATCATTACCTATTTTTGAAAGACTTTTAGCACTGAATAAATTCATATCGAGAAAGCACTCGCTTAGCAACTCCAAAAAATGTCAAAGAACCAGCAGCAGTGAAGGTCTAGCAGTCAAAGTAACGACTACCTGCAGTCCTATCACAGAAATGTCATTTCACATACATGCTCCTTTCATTCACAGTTGAAAGCTATGTTTGATGACCACCTGTCTGCCTGACCTGAATTTGCCATTTGGTACCACCCCCTCCCATCAACCGAGCTGCGGCACAAGCAAGAGAAAAGATTCGCAAATAAATCGATGGACGGGAGACAGAGAACAAGCAAAAGATCTGACCGCATTGTTGATTCAAGCACATCACATAGATATAGAGATGTAAAGGAGGAAGAGAGAGGGCCAATGCAAAGAGACATGCTAGACTTGGAAACTCTTGCATCACAGTTGGGAGTCCATCACGGCAAAAAGAGACGAGGCATTTTGGAAACGAGCCCAAGGGAGACACATTGGAGAGAGAGTCAAACGAGCGAGATGAGCTGTAAAATGAGGCAAGGTCAAGAGGATGAGTGTGACCGGAATGTGTAACTAAGAAACGTTGTGTTTGGCATCTTCAGAAGATGTTTAGTCAGCTCTTACTGAGATCTTCTTATGAACAGTGTCATGCCAGAGAAAAAGTGCGACCAGAGAAAGCTCCCCAAAGACAAACAGCACTCCCTTCCGCAATATCCAGAGTAAAAGCTTACAGTTTCAGTCCGTCGCCTCACCTCAGGTCATACAGAAACAGCACCAGAAACACTGTGGTCACCACTGGACACCACTTATCCTGACTTAATGCCATGTTGAGCCTTGTCAAGCACCTTTGGTCGTCCTTGTTTGAGAGTCTCTGGGGCTGTGATTGCAGTGTCAGGCCAAAGCCCAGCACTGCGTGAGTGACTATCTGGTGCTCTGTTTGGGGAACACTTAAGACTCTCCCTCTGCTAATTATGTAGCTCTAATTAGCTTGTGGGTAGAATCCAGTAAATGCCTAATTGTCTATTGACATTATGCAATGAGCTGCAACAAAACCCTCTATCTCAGTTACCGTATCGCCTCAACAGCAAAAAAAATACAGACTGCTGAAAGTGTCAGTCTTCGGGGTTTGAAGTGCTGTCCCCAACACACAATAAAGAGAGAATGCGAATATTCATATTCAGTATTCCAATCATGACTTTTCAAAGTCAGTGGAGATGTGAAAGACTCAAGTCTGTCAGAGTTGGGACTGTCTCTGTCTCTTTTTTTCCCGACTCTCTCTGTCTCTGTTTCTCTCTTTGTTCATTTATCAAATCCAAATTAAATGAGCTTCACTGGAGCAAAATACACATGTTTGAGCAACAAAAGTAACAATATGAAGTTAATGAAGGAGACTGAATTGCCACAAGACAAAAGAACACAATGAGACATAAAAATGATTAATAATAACAAACATTCACTCTATCATTCTGCAACTGAGGCTCACAGATCCCATGAGCATTTCCGGGACCCTCAAAAATTCCCATCGTTTGGACAGACAGAAAATTTGTTAGACTGATGTAAGCATCAGTAGATTCTGCTTTGCTTGCTTTGGGAATAAGTACACATTTCAGTACGTGTATGCACATATACTTACATTTATTCTCAAGGCTGTGGATATAATAATCAGCAACAATTGATGCATGTTATTTATGCTTTTAATCCAGCCCCTCTGCTTTGCAGGTGGAACATTTGAAGCATCAGCAGCGGCAGCTCAATAAATGTTCAGCTTTTCAAAGGAGAATTCACCAAATGTAGTCATTTTGGTCCTCTTTTAAAGATGCAAACAAACTGAGGACACAGCAGTTGCATCAAGGCTGTTTCATGAAGCACTTGAAACTTTCAGCGTACTGGTGTAAACAACAACTGCCACATTTGAGAGACGCTTTTCCCTGCTGTCTTATCTTCCTACTGCTGTCAATTTAACATTTAGCCATATTCAATCTAGAAATACATCCTGCACAGACAGGCTCCCTCGAAGTTATGTCATCAGACCAATAACCAAGAGCATCATGTTCAGGTCCAATCTCTTTCTGTTATATTGAATTGTATATATTGTCTGTATCAAAGACATGTGATTATCACAGTTGTTTATTTCTGGCTTGAGTGTGCCATAACGACTGGTAGGAAAAAGAATAAATGTTCTGTAATGAGAAAACTTAAGGTTCCTGAGGACTAAAAGCTTCTGATGATGATGAAATGTTACTGCACTATTTATGCACATTTACTGATGACATGCTAACAATTACTGGAGATGCAGGATGCTGTGGGAATCAGAGCAATTAAAGCATAAAAATATATCCTGCTTTGAAGTTGTTTATTGTCATAATAACACAAGGAGGCTCTGAATCAAATACAGTGACAGCCACAGAGGAGCACATTTAGGCGATAATGTGCTGATTTGACTATTAGCCGAGAGGAGCTAAGATTAACTCTGTCTGTAAACTGTGTAAACTGTGTTTACACCAAGATGTAAACCCTTTATGGTTGATTTTGATGTGACAGGCCATTTAACATCTTTACAACATAATATTGTTGTCAATGTGTAAATATTGTACAAGAAAACTTTAGCTTTCATTACAAATGAACTTAATACCCTTAAATTAAGATAAGATCAGTTAATCCTTTATTGATCCCCAAAGGGGAAATTCAAGTATTGAAACGTCTCAGGACAGAATAAGTGCAGGAACAAACAGGTAGCAAAAAAGAGAAAAAGGATATATAATGATATAAAACAAAATATACAGTAAAAACAAAACATACACACTTACATACAGTAAGTTATAGTGTATTAAATACTACAAACAAAATATGTGCACACTGTATTTGTACAAGTGGAGTGCAGAACTGACCTAAAGCGGTTTGTACAATAGTGTAGCATACAGTGATAGGCAGTCTGGTGATGAGCTGGGTTATCCAGAATAGCTCTAACCTCGTCCCTGAACCTCCTCTCAGCCACTGACTCCAGACTGACCACTGAGCTGCCTTTCCTCACCAGCTTGTTTAGCCACCACCACAAAAACCAGAGCACAGGCAACCACAGACCATAAAAAGTGCTAAAAATTGACCATTATAAAGTGGTTTTTCAACATTCTTCCTATTGTTTTGTGGGTGCTTTTTTGTGCAATTTCTGTAATGTAATTGCATTTCAGTGTTAAACGTGTTAAAAGCTCTGAACTTTTTCCTTTAACCTGCCTGTGAATTAACAGGTGCAAAGTACCATTCGCAACATGAGTTTGAACTGTAGACACAGTCAACATGAATCCTGAAAAGGAAAACACAGAAAGTTAAATTTATTTCAGAAAACTTCGCACCTCTAAAGAACTTGAAGTCAAACTGCTTTAATAAAACTACAATGTACTTTTTACAGACAATCATCCATTTGTATCCCTTTGGTGAGAATAAAAGTGCAAAGATATAAAAGTGAACATATGATGTTACTAGTTTGAGCAGACCAGCAAAGACAGCATGAAATAGTAGTTAGTTTTGAGTTTGCATTTAAAAAAAAAACGCTTGCTGAAAAACATCTTATGCTTTCACCAAATTGCTCAGCATATAAGAGGCTTGATTAAATCTTGCAATGCATGATTGTAATTTAAGTGGACTGCTGGTACTTGCTGGTGCCAGTGAGAGTGAAAATGAAAGGGCATTTTGACGTCAATGTAATGACATCCTAATGGAAAACATTAGGAGTAATGCTAGCTGCCATAAATCTTTTAGCAGCAAACCTCACTATTCTTCATTTACTAACCATTATAACATTAGATAACCTGTAAAGACAGCAAGATAATGGCAATGGTAGAGATTTTGCTATGTAAATTAAGTTAAGTTTCCTATTTCACCAAAGGCTGCTGACGGTCAGTGTGTTGACTATCGTACTTTTTTCTAGGGGAAGGCTCGCCCTTCCAAAACTCCAATACTTTAACATGTTTTTCCCCATCCATTAAAAGCTATCTAAGTTCCATTGTCATCTAAAACCGAACAAGGTACACTGAGATAATACGGACTAAATGTTAGTATGTCAACACTGGCACAAGAAATGCTCTGAAATCAACATCGTACGAGAGTCATGTCTTCAACACATAAACGAAACTGCTGTAAAAATGTAGATTTTTCAACCTCAACCATCTGGCAACCTAAAGTGACAATTTCCTATCTAGGGACTGTCTTGTTTCCATTAGTATGTGAAGGCTGGCATTTGGTGATAAAAGCAACTTGTCTGTCACAAAAAGCTTTCACTTGCAAAATCACTGATGTCTGAAATAATTTCTTGAAAATCACAAAACGACTATCTTCCACCTGGCTTTCCCATGTGCACCGTCCATCAAGGATTATTTAAATGAGAACATATAGATTAGGAAGTTCAGAAGCTCCTGTACAGAAGCACTAATTAGCATGTTTTGTACATTTGTATAATATGACAAAAGATCCCATCATAGTCAACACATTTTCCAGCACCGCTTTACATTTCACTCCTGTTCCTATTACCTAAGCCTCTAAGGAGAATCCAGCATTATCATGCTGCACACACGGCAAGTACAAAAGAAAATGTGTTTTTCATTTCACCTCAAACCCAACACTAATTCATTTTGTGCTGTCACCAGCTTTCTAGGACTCAAATGACTCATTACAGCAAAAAAAAACATAAATAAGAGAATTGTCTAAAGAATGATATAGAAGGGAATTATTGACATCTTAATTGAAGTCGGCTGGTTTGAACTAAGGGTGCTGAAAGATAAGAGAGAGTTCAGCTTTACTTGTTGCTTTGCATGACATAATCTGCGTCCTGATCTTTGTGTGAAGACACTGAGTGACAAGGAGATATTGTGGAAGGCAGTGGATGTCAGTCTTTACGTATTGTGTGGATAAATGAACCCTCTGAAACTGAAACTGTGATGACAGGCTCCTAAATAAACTAAAGGCAGTCTGTTTTTTTCTGTAGAACTGCAGTTGAAAAGGACTATTTTAGTCTGAGACCAAAGTCTATAAAATTGGTTTATTTTCCAGAAGACAGTAATAATCTTCTAAAGCATTCAGTTCATCTATTGTCCCACAGAAGAACAAAGAAGGGAGGGGGGGCTGGGCATGACAAGGAGGTGACACATGAGGAGAGTTTTACCCGGATACAGTAGTATGAGTGGAGAGCTGCTTTTGACAGCACTATTATTAATTCATTGCTGTGTTAATGAATCTTACTGCAGTGTTTCCTCTCTTTTCAAAACTCCAAAGCATCCTTCATGGTTGCCTGTGTGTGAACAGGCTTGCATTTTTTTGTGTGGACACATTTATGAATGTTCGTGTGTGTGTGCGTGCGTGCGTGTATCTCTTGGGGCCAAAACAACACTTCTACTAAAATACAAACACAGCAGCTCTGCAGAGACCCCGAGGGGAATTACATGGCTGCAGGTGTTTTTCAAGGTGTTGAGGGCCCGGTGAGAGCACTTCTGTCTGTCTTTGTACATGTATGTCAGAATGCATGTGTATGTGTGTCTATGCTCATGCAGATCTGTGGTATATGTATATATACATGCATAATACATTTGTATCACAGTGAACTTGGCTTAGCTTGTTGTCTGCAGTTTGTGTGTGTGCAGAGGTTGTAAAGCCACAGGTGTTGTCCCAGTTTGTCAAGCTGTACAGATGTCACCCTCAGGCAGTATCTACTGGTCATTCTGCACAGCTCAGGACCGACAGTCCTCCTTTGATATTAAGTACTGACTCCTCAGCACAGGCCACAACACACAAGCATTTGTGGTAAGATGAGAGGTGCATTAGGTTCAGAAACCTGCCCTGAAGCCTCACCTTTTCATTGGAGAACATGCAGACATACGCGTACACCAGGGGCCCCCTGCTTTAAACTATGGTAATAATTCAAAGTAATCACCAGCAAGAGGTGTCTGAAAACTCCCTTTAAAGCAGCTTCTTCTGCCAAACACAAGCTCACAGATATAATTACTGCAAGCACTCAAGGTACAAGGTAATAGTGGCATACTGAAGAGATTCACACACTGACATACTGTGTATTCTATAAACATGATATTCTGCATTCATATATGATGTTGTGTGCATCTGTTAGGCAAGACACAAAGTAAGTGGTTGAGTAAAGCTCCGATATTGGCAGCAGGTATGGCAGCTGCATGTCAAAGGGGTTGCCATGGTGACTGGGCACAGTCTGCTCAGCCATCGCCTCCCTCCCTCCCTCCCTCCCTCCCTGTGCTGAGTCTCTCTCTCTCACTTTATCTCTTTCACTTACTTTTTTTCTTTTTCTGCTCCTAGTTATTTCGTTTCGTCCCAGAGGACGGCTTTATATCACTGTGATGGCCTGGTGGTCGTGGTCGACGAAAGCATCAGGGCAGAACATTCTTACGCCGCAAAAGAGCATCATGACGCTCATCATAAACGCACAGCAACACAAGATCTCTATCGAATTTTTAGTGAGAGGACATGTCTGCGCGAGAGCGTCACTGGCTTTGGCACCAAGCCCTCATGTCTGATGGCCTTTTCCCCCAGAGCACCATAATTGGGAGGGGGTGGTGGTGGGAGGGGGTGGTGGTGGTGGGTTAGGTTGGGGGGGTTAGGGACCAGAGTGAGCCCTGAGGAGATAATCACATCCTGACAAAAGAAATTAAAGTGTTCTACCTCAGAGTGGAGCAGTTGCGTGTCTCAGACACAAATGTCACACTGCTTTCCGCTCCTCTGCTTTACATGCTGAGATCATGTGCCTCTGTGTTAATTGCTTTGCCATGGACTCTCAGATGGTGCAGCACCACTTTAAAATGTCCTGAGATCATGTCCAGCGCAGCTCTATATCCTCAGAGAGTTTACAAAGGCCCTGGTTTTCCCGGCTAGACCAACTCCCCGATTCTGAGCTCGCCTTAACCAGCTGCATTTATGCAAAGGCTTCCTTTCCTTCAGTTTCAACAGGCCTGTCACTAATGCCATTTACCATAGTCTTTAACCTGCTCTTTAACAGAGTCGAAGAGTTGGACAGGTTAGGACAGCGGCAGAGCATAATGGTTAAACGTCAGTCATATATCGTGTGCAGTGTGAGCCTGTAATGAGAGTGAGGGAGCTCTGAAAATAGGAGCTATTGCTTGTCATGGGAGTCTCATGCAATGACTCAATGGGTTCTTTGTCTTTCTGAGCTCCCATACAGGAGCACAGCGACACACACGCACACACACTGACACTGGCCCACCAATGTTTAGAGAGACAGACACATGCACCCACACGGGCATGTGCTAAGCTTTCATTCCCACTGCCGCAATGCATGCCGGGGTTCGCATGTAGTGACTCAGAAAGTCACACACAAAAAGAAAATGGCACACACAAACAGAAATATACCACGTGAGTGTATGAACCATATTATGCAGCTCCCTCAACATCAAATTAACCAAGCTCACATAATCTCTGCAAAATTTTTTTTTCTTTTTTTGCCTGTCGTAAAGCAGGGCACAGCATGCTCAGAGAGGTCTGTCTTCTTCAACAAATGAGGCTATGGCTTACAGAGGACAGTGTGGAAGAACAGAAAAGTACGGAGAACTGCATTTAAAAGTCTTTTTAGAGGAGAATTTGGAGTGCAGCCAGCCAGCATCCGCCACCACTCCCATGTTGATAGTGTCTACAGACAGCACAGTGCGTACCAAAACAGTCCTCTATGCCTCCGAGACATAATTTGCGCCTTGAGGACCCACTACATTAAATGTTTGGAAATGTGATATGATTTTTTTGGAGTGCCAACAAAATCAGTCCTTTGGAAAGCTGCCCAGAGGATTAATGTCAGATCTACCATCAAACTATGGCCTCGTGCTGGGCGACTTAATCGAAAACACCCTACAGTATTTTTAGAATTGGTGGTCCCAGTGAGAATAAGACCTCCTCTATCCCTACTGCATTGCTGGTTTATAATATTTGGCAAAAGTTTTTTTCAATACCACTGCTTTTAAATGTTTTTATATTCTTAGGCTAAGAATATTTTCTCAACTTTAGACTGACTGAGAGAGCTGCTGACGCAAGATTAAATGGCCTGGAATATAATTACTGGTGGTTACTCTGGTTGTCTGCAAAAAAGGGTAATATGATGAATCCACATTTGTGAAAAGATTATTTTCCATTAGTAACTGTATAAACCTGTGGTGACTGATGTCAAATTTCAAGGATGACTTCTTTATCCTGTTAGAGAACTCAAGTAGAACAAGTGATAAAACCAGCACGTCAGAAATAAAGCTTTGAAAACATTGTGTCAATCAACAGTGCGTCTGTTCTATTTGAAAGGGAGCTCTTACTAGCACCACTCGGAGCAGCAGGTATTCAGTCAAAGAACAAAAAGAAAAGGCTTCTTCTCAATTATTCTGATCTGAAACATTTGCTAACCATTCCACCAACTCAACTGTAATGGTGTAGCCAGCTGGGCACCGGCTTGGTTTTCCTGCTAAAGTCTCTGGCTGAGAGGAAGTGGTGGTTATGGCCAGCAGTCACAATAATGTGTTTGTTTTTTGCAGGACAAGAGCATTTTGAGATGCCAATCGGTTTCTGTATTCAATGCACCGTGTTCCAAATGTTGCCCGATTTCTTCCTATCACTGTTGTTCACACGCTGCAAGCCAAGAAAGTTTAAGGCTTCATATTTGTATCCTTCTCTGGCTAAATCCTTCCTGCACACAATGGCACAAAAATAATGTTCTGACAAAACATTTAGTAATCTCATCTCAAGTTATTCCAATAATTTGTGCTTGATTTAACTGTCACGTTATTACATTGTTCCCCATTGGCTTGTTGGAACCCTGAAGAAGACCTGCAGTGGTTGAAACATGCTAGCTCTTTCAATGTTTTAGCCACTACAATAAAGGCTTTTAAAAATTTCCTTCCTCAGTTTTTACATTTTATCATATTTGCAGTGCCTGAAATATTTTGCTCCTGAGTGTTTATAAAAGTAGATTTTCTGCATTGTTTTACAACTGTTAAAACCATAATGGTTTTGTGTGCCTAACCTAATATAACCAAGCCCCTGGGAGTCTACACTGTGTTAGGTTGAGGAATGATGGACTGGAGGTCTGCTTTAATTTCTGTGCTGCCACTTCTTGTCTGGGTAGGAGAAGAGTGCACTGTATGTCAAGGACGGTCATGCAGTTGGCTTGATAAGATTAGTGAAGGTTAGGTTTTTTTCAGCAACAGCTATCAAGCTTCTTCTATTTCATATCATACAACAAATTTAGCACTTTAAAATGCATGACATCCACCTGCTACCCTTGGCAGAAGCATTTCAGCAAGTCACAACACAAGTTCATACCGGGGATGTTCAACAACTAAAGTCGGCTCTATGTATTCAGAGTGTAGCAGCATTTAGTTACTGATAGAGCACAGCTGGAAACCTATACTTAACTGCATACATGGCAAGTGGGTTGACATTCTCTACAGACCCTGTGATATATGAGAAAATGTCTTCCAGGATGAAAACAGTTTCAACTGTGATCACAAATGCTGTACCAAGAGGCTTGGCTGAGATGCTAGCCTGTGGACAGAGCACAACTTCCTGCTTTCCTACCACCACCTGGAACATCTCCAGCCCACACTATGCTTGCCCAGGAAAGCATCCACACAAGAGAAGCAATTTGCCAAATTCATTGTTCAGCAATGGACGACGTGGAAGACAAAAGAAAAAAAAAAATAGAAGGGAGTTGCTGCAGGTCCAGTATCAAAGGACCAATTTTGCAAGAAATTTATGGAGGTGATTTCCAGGGAGGTGAGCTGATTTCTTGGCCACCACCCACCCTGTTTGTCCCCCTTTATTCTCAGCAGGAAATGTTTTCAAGGATCCGCCAACCCACCTGCTTGGATAGCTGCCATGCTGGGAGAACATGAGGCAGCAAGTTTGTCTCCCTTGGATGTCTCCACATCAGTCGAGGTCCCATACTGAGACCTCTGGGGGTTCTTTTCCATAATCTCTGAGCCCAACACCGTATCTGTCAAGTTGCTCACATTATTCACAGTGTGTGCAAGCAGGAGTGTGTTATTGTCAGCCTTCTTGGGTAAAAAGGTTTAAAAACCATCCATTAAACTTCAGTAAATCTTTCCTCCTGACTTCTGGGCCTAGGTATTTCCTGTGTGAGACTGTGTGCTGCTACTTTAAGTGAGCTTTGATTGTCAGATGGGCTGATAACCCTCCTGCCTCCCTTTCCAGCATCTGTCAATCACCACAGAGCCTGTGAGCCACAAGGGGCATAAGAACTTACACAACCAGAAGGGAAGTGACACACAGAGAACGAATTAGAGACACAAACACACACACTCACACACACATACAGAAAGACAGAAGTAGGAACCCACTTCAGACCCATTAGAGGTTCAGCAGGCGATGCATTGGCTGAACACAATCGAAGCCCGTTTCAGTATTTCTGATCATTAAACTAATGCCCACAGTTAGAGATGGGACTCCATCCCCTGTTGTTTCCATTAATCCATTAGTGTTCATTGACTGGTCTAGTTTCTTGCTTAGAGATAATCATGTTTCCCCAACTGCCCCTTACTTGCTCTTCCTTCCTTAGCTGATTTGACAGTTGCTGGTTGCTGAGAAAGGCTAACATGCCCAAACTGTCACATACTGTGTGTTCATGCTCTGCTGTGTCTGTGTCCTCTACATGGTGTAGCAGTAACACTGTTGATGACAGCAAGTACTGAAGCCTGTCTGAGCTGCTTAGCAAAGATGAGTTAACCAGCGCAGTGGTTTATAATGAAGACTGATCAATAGGTTAGCAGATTATAATTACACAGAACATTTGGATTTTCTGCACGCTTCTTCTTCTAAAATATCCTGCTGTTTTATTATTTTATTTTTTATGCTTTTTTATCGGTGACCATGAAGTTAAATGCTTCATGTTAAATTAATGCTGTATTTATGTGCTTAAAAAAGTAGGCTTGATTAATAGAACAGATTTGAAAACAGTCTGATTAATTTCAGTTATAGTACTTTTGTTTGAAAATTGGTGAATATTGAGTAAAAAAAAAAGTTTTGAATTGTATACTTTGTATACACAATATCTCAAATGTCCATGTGTAACGTGAATGGGAATTGCTCAAGGTGACAAATCCACAAAGAATAAAATATCCCGACTCCCCAGGTAACTTCAGCTATGTAGCATTTTAGCACATTTTTAGGATTATTTTGGTTTCATGAGCTGCAACTCCACTGTTTTGGTTCACTGCCAGTGATGTTTCTGCATTCTGAAGGCAGCTACAAGATCCTGACAAATTCACTGTGAGCTAGCTGTTGCAGCTGGTTGGGGATTGTAGTGCAACGTGTAGCAGTTGAACAGGCAGATAATTTCTGGTGGAATTCTGTGCAGAGCAAAACACAATTAAAAGGAGAGTGAATATTGGACAATGTTTAAGTGAAGCTCTGTGTCTACTGTGCATGTGGCCAAAGAAAACCCAGCAACGGCACAGCAGCTAAGTAACGTTTGCTGGATGCTTTACTTTGAAGTTCAACAAATCCAGTTTAATGTAACTTGTCTCTGTAGAATAATGGGCAATGCCAGTAGAGCTTTCCTGTTAGGATTCGTTTTGCTACCCATGAAACGAGCAGCAACCAGAAAGCCACCGCACAACCTGCAAGTAGCCAATGTTTCACCACCTTTTTCCAGTAACTGTAACGGATTGCAGTTATCAACTTGTGCACAGATTAATGAAAACCTTTTACATGCAACCCCACCTGCCATAATCTATTTTGAACAGGATGTGGGTTTTTTTTTCCAGCAGCAGCAGAGGGTGAATTCAGCAAATTACTGGTTGCACGCTGCCTTCATGATGCCTGCCCCCTTCATCAAATTCTAATGACAGGATTGTGAAAAACCCAGACAGGATTATACAAACAAAGAGAGGAGGTGTGATGAGGTGTCAGAGCAAAAAGAAATAATTGTCAACATGTATCAAACGCCCACTAGTATTTATGCAACAGTGTGTGTGTGTGTGTGTGTGTGTACGTGTATGTGCATATATAAATGCATGTAAATTACATTCATGCATATATTTATTTATGCATGCGTTTGTATTTTAGTGATGTGTATGTATTTGTGATGTGCATGCACGGCTTTTGATGGCATCCGTGCATGTGAGGGCATGTGCACACCTCCAAGCATGCGTGTGCACGTGTGCACGTGTGTGTGTGTGTGTGTGTGCATGACAGTAATAAATGTGGCGAGAGGGAGGTGGCAGCCGAGAGTGATGGATCGTCTGTGTGCTGCAGGCTGAGTCTCCAGGGAGGGACACTGCTACATCCTACCAGGGAGGGACAACTTAGAGTAATTGGGTCACTGGTACTGGGAGGAGAGTTTCCACCCAGACACGCTTTTAAGTGAGCGAGTGGCACAGAAGGTAAGGAGAAAAGAGAAGTGAGCGAGGATAAGCAGCGAGGTGGGAAGAGGGATGAATAATGAGAATGCGGTCTACGTGAAAGAGGCAAGCAAAGGGAGAGGAAAGCAAAAAAAAAAAAAAAAAATGCAAAAAACAGGACCATTAAAAAACAGGGAGTCAAAGCCCAGTTGGCAAGAAATAAGCTGCTATTTAGTTTTTTGTTGCTGCCTAGAAAAGCTGCCATCATTACAGGCAGCTATGGATTTGAAAGCTTTTCTTTTTTCCCTTTTCCTGTGCAGTCTAGAGTGTGGATGGATTTCAGCCTACTCTCAGGAAGTATACAATATGCACAAAAAACAGCCGAGGTAACTCTTACACGTATCCTCTTCCTTTGTTCTTCTTCCAGTGGAGCTCGGTCGTTAAAGCAGATCAAACACTACTTTAATGACAACAAAAAGGTGCAAAAGACAAGTCAGCGGGGAAAAAAAAAGGTCTTCAGTCCACTTATTGGTTCTGAAGGGGAGATTCAAGTGGTTGAAGAGGAGAGAAAGGTAAAGATGGAGGGAGGAGACAGAGAGAAATGTGGGCGTCCTCTGCTGCTTTGGCAAGACTGAAAGGTCAGAGATTGAGTATTGTGTAAATCTATCACTACAACGCCGGAAGGCTAATACAGCAGAGCTGGCTGCCACCCTGCTGTTTCTGGCCTTGTCTCCCACTCTGGCCTGACCAGGTCAGTTGTCTCTTTCTTTAAGTTTATGAGGACAGACTGTGTAGGCAAATCTCCTGTTTTGTTGAATTTGCATCTTTTGCTCAGCTTTGTTTTATCTCCAGCTGTATCAGCCTCTTATCACAGAATAATAAAATGCAGGTCAGGGAAATTTGATTCTCTGAATGGGTCGGAATATGTCTGATTGAATTGGTAGCCCAGTGCATGCTGGGATAGACTATCATCCACTATGACCCAGAATAAGAATTATTAAACCCTGTGATTAGATTTGATATTTGGTGGAATATATAGTACATAAGAAATACAGCCCTTTACAACTGGAACAAAAAACTGTCAAGACTCTCTGCTGGTGTACATTAAGCATATTTTGGCATTTGTGTCTCGTAATTTCTTGTAAATTATCAGTTGGCATATACAACAATACCAATATATTGTATCAGCAGGAAGTTAATGCTGGCTGACATATCGGCTTGGAGTATTTATTGGTCCAGCCTAGAGTTGGACCAATAAATAAAATAAAAATAAGAAACATTTTCTTCTGAGATAATATCACATGAGACCAACAGAGGCAGCAAAGCTTCTCAGAGTTAAAAGGCTAAAATAGTGTTCGGTGTTTTCATTCGATTTGTTTTTCATTTTCCACAATTAACTGATAACTAAAATGATTAAAAATCACATTAAAAGTGGTTCGATCTGACATACAATAAGCTGCATGTTATGTCTCCAGCAGGCACATTATCTAACAGAAATAGCCATCTGGGAAAAACAGGCAAACAAAACAGCACCGCAAACAGAAATTCATCAATAAGGGGGGGCGTGTGCATGGACAACACCACAGGGGACATTCGGATAATTTGTGATGTCTGACAAAAACTGTGGAGAAATAATACTGCAGCAAAGATGGGACCAAATAATAAAGAATAAGCATATATTCTCTGCACGACAATTTTAACACGTCACAAATGGTGGATATACCACTCTTGAACACAAAGCTTCTTTTTGATTTTAGTCATTTTTGCACCGTGACCAATAGCGGCTCACTGTGATAAACGTGGAATAGCAGGACAGGGTCAAAACCTTGATTCACACCAACGATGAAGCAAATGTGACAAAGTTCTTCACTCCTTCACTTCTACATCAATATTCTGTCCTTCGTCTCTCCTGCGTCTTCTTCTCTTTATGTCTCTCGCACTTTGCTAACATTCTTAGTGCACTCGAATTATTCATCTGCACTCCTGGACCTGCTGCAACACCATCCATCATGCATTCAACCAGCCTTCAGACCTTTTACACTGTTTAACTCAGTCACTGCTTCTACAGGTAGAATTAATGCACAGACAGACTTATCCAGCAGAGTTTTGTCATTCTTAACATTTGTCTGCCTGAGCTTCTCTTTTTCTTAATCCAGTTATTGAATTTGCATAATGAGCAAAAACATGTTGAAAAGCAAAAACATTTTGCTCTGATTAGCTGCTGTGGTTTTTACACATGCATTTTAATGATTTTTAAGCCACCAATTAGATTGAACACAACAATTCATAATGCCTACAAGTGTCATACTTTAATTGGGCAGAAAAAAATTTGTTATCCAGATGGCTTGAAAAAAACTGCAAGAACAGGTTTTTAGACATTGTAAGTTAATGTATACATTAAGTTTTATATGCAACTAACCAAAAGACTTGCTACCAGACTGATTTATGACCAGGCAAGCAAATTTGAGCTACATGGTCAATAAAATTAATTAACTCATGACTTCTGGACACAAATTGACTTTGTGTCAAAATCAAAGCTGCCTGTCAAACTTAAGGGGCCCTTAAGAGTTAGAAAGATTCACAAATGAAGGGAGGAATTCAATGAAATGTATTACTTGGCTTGTAATTCTACCAGAAAATGCAGTTAGTCTCTGCTGATTTGCCTTCCTAATTAATGAGTCTGCAAGATTGCATCATGACTGAATGCCATTTGAAGTGTAATTCCCCACAAAACCCTTAAATGATATACTGTAAAATCTGTCTTGGTGACACATTTTTTTTTCACAAGTTTTAGACTGTAATGATAAATAATATGCTCACTTCACTTTACTTCAAAAGAGCTCGGGGAAGCAATGCGGGGACACAAATGTCTGTCACCTGAGAATCAATAGCTTTTAAGGAACAGCTCACCCGAAAATAATTTTCTGTCATCATCGGCTCACATCTTAGTGTTAATACTCCTGAGTATAATTTCTGTTGTGCAGCCAGATGACTGCGCTATGCATTCAAACATCCACTCTTTACCTCATCCTCTCCCATATTTTACTCTCGGATAGTAACCTAGAAAGCCTCACTCTACAGCAGCAAGCAGAGCTTTTTCCTCCAAATGTCCTGCTTTTACTGCTCAAGACATTTGGCGTTTGATGTTGCTTTTATGCCATTCTAAAAAATGATGTTTACATTCATTTCAGCTGTTGAAGAGAAGACAAAGATGACACATAGACTGTGTGTATGGTTTAAAGCCATGCTACCGCATCACTCTTGGTATATGAATAGCAATGGTGGTCAACCATCCCACCACTCCTGACAAAAATATCTCATTGGCTGTTGAATGGATTGCCATGAATTTGGTACAGATATTCATGGTCCCCGGATGATAAAACCTACTGAATTTGGTGATCATCTCACTGTGCTCCAGCTCCCCAGCGACCCTAATGGATAAGCAGTACAGAAAATGGATGAATGGATGGATCTCACTGTGCTTTGTCTAGTAGTGGTGCTTTACATTGTCGATTTTAATAGTCGTCATGGTTTCAGATACGATCCATAGGCCTGCTGGTTTTGAACTACCTGTGGGAAGAATGAACATGTGCGACACACGTGTGTCTGTCCATTCTTGATTAAAAGGCTCTGATTTATGTTCTTGTTTTAGATCACGCCACGCAAAATTACTTTTCTTTCACCTTTTTCTACGACTGTTGCATCGTCGCTCCGTGTGTGTCGCTTTATCTCATTCAGTGACTCGAGTCGCAGGATGCACATGTCGGATTGGCGGAGTAAGATCACCTGAGATGATTAACATACATGCAATTGGTTTGTGAGTTTCTTTGGTTGCTTGTGCTGTAAAGGCCAGAAATTCTGCGCCTCTGGAGAGTCGCCTGTTGTATAACTTAAACAGCTTGGGGTTCAGTGCTGTGTTTGAGAGCCCCATCAGGAGTCATGGCAGAGACCACACTAATTACATCCAGACATAAGTTATTAATTAACCTCTCTCCTCCAGGCAAGCCTGCAATCTGAGCGTGTCAATCTAAAGAAACAGCATCAATCCAAGTGTGATGAAAGCCTGGTGGAAGAGCCAATTAATGTTGGTAATGCCAAGTGAACTGTGTGTTTTGAGGTGTCTTACACAAGATTTCATCAGTACATAGATATCATGGTCTATCCAGAAAAAGGACAACCATATCAAGTACCCGCCTGCCTTCTGCTCGGTCTGGTTTTAGCTGGCTGCACCTTTACGCCACTGGAGGCTAATCAAACAGGTGATCTGGGACTGAGTGTGAAGCTCCGAAGAATACAGAGTGAAGGGATCCTATTAAAGAGAGGGAGGTCAAAATCTCTCCACAGCCTTCACTGTGCAGCCAGCAGCAAAATATTTTCTTTTCTGCTGTAACGTCACTCCTTTTCGAATCAAAGAGAGCATTAAATCCCACGTTTACTGGTATGAATAATATAAAATATACATCAATCTGATCAGGTGTCCTTGAATGCAGCTGAAGCCAAATATGGAGCAAAGCTCAAACCAGTGAAGAACAAGTCAGAAACAGATCTAGTGAACAGCCTTCAGAGTCGCTCACAAGGTACTGTGTGTTTATCTTTATTTTGTCCCTCTGGTTTGACCCATATACAGACAGGAAAGACAGGATGTAAAACAAAACCAGGAACAGTGGTCACAAGTTCAAACCAACCTACAGGGATAAGATTAAAATAAACCGTACACACCGTATGGGGTTGACACTCATAATCAGCATGCAGCATAATATTGCCCTCCTTTGTAGCTAGCTGTGTTTGCAATAATGATTAAGTAGCTGTAGAACTGGAATGACAAGTGGGTGTATATTTTTATTACTGTCTGTGTAGCCAAACCCTGATAGAGTTTAGTCCTCTGTACCATATAGCTCTATTTTTAACTCCACAAACTATTAAAAAAAACATCAGCAAGCCAAAATACTGCTCTGGTCGACATTTTCTTTCATTACCATGATGGGCAAGGTTAATTTTTCTTAAGTCAAACTTTCAGACAATCCCGCGTTTAAATCTGAAGTCCAGAATAGTCCGCAACAAATACACACTTTACTTCTGTTGGAGTAAAGTTTGCTAAAATGATACATATTCACAACCCCTCTCTAAAAATCCCCATCCACTCAAAAATGTATTTTGCTTATTGTTAGGTCAAATTTGGCCTTCACTGTGCAGAACGATGAATGTGTGATAAGGCTGATCTCACATTCATCTGCTGAAGTGTCTCCTTGTTCACCTTGAGTTTTAAGATGCGAGCATATGAGCATGATTATGAGTGAGACATCGGAGAGAAAAGGCTTTTCACTGAATCATCCTCTGTCCAGGTGAATGATCATCAACTATTAATGGATTCTGGATTTTCTTCCCAGGGACGAGAAGCAGATGTAGCTGTAGTAATTTTTTTATAAAGATGATTGAACTAAATGAAAATATACACTGCATAGACAAAAGTATTCGGACAAGACCATTACACAGCAGGGACTTAAGCATTGCCCAAAATGTCCTGGTATACTACAGCATTATGATTTCATTTTGCAATCAAAATTGTCTCTAGGTGCTTTACAGAAACCCAGAGTCTGAACCCCCGAGCAAGCAGACAGTGCCAAGGAAAAACTCCCTTTTGACAGGATGAAACCTTGTGCAGGACCCGGCTCACAAGAGAGAAGCATCCTGCTGATCGTCGGCTGGGTAAAAGTGGTACAAGTGGAAGTAAGGGGCTGAAAAACAGCCTCAAACCACACCCAAATTCAATAATAAAGAGGGCTGTCCGCATACTTTTGTCTATATAGTGTATCTGGGTGGGACCTTTGAAGATTTACTTGTTTAGCAGGAATGAATGGGCTTTGCAGACAGACAGTCCTAGAATGTCAGAAAGTATTAGAGATTGACAGACTTTTTTTTCTTTTTTAGTCTCTTAATGGAATCTGTTGACAATAAAAAAAAACTAGAATATTTAAACTCTCTTTTGAGTCCCATTTTATGAAGGTTTTGTGTTTTCGTTCACCTCCTGTATATCTTAATACCATAATAATACAATGACTTCAATTTCACTGATTACATATTACATCCTTTCAGACTTGCTGAGTGGAGGCAGAAAACAAATGAGGGGCTTGTGAGGGAGATCAGGTCTTGTAATCTCACATTTTCTGACCAAAATTACTCTGCTTCTCCATCTTTTGTGGTGATTCCTTTCACACACCCCAATCGTGTTCCATCAACATTAATCAACGTCCCTTCAATCAGCTGCCGCCTTCTCTCCTCTGCAACTTGTTTCAGAACATACTGATCCATAGACGGGTAATGAGGCACAAACCGATGATGGGTCACTATGGCAATCGAGCTGTGGGTGGTGAAAAGCCCTCCGCTTTCTAACAGCGTGTTCCCTTGATTGACCTGTGACCAGTCCGTTATAATCTGTGAAAGCTTTGGCTCACCTCACAGCTCACCTGCCAGAGCAATACTCTTTCTCTTTCACACTGCCCTCTACTAATCCCCCCTCCTCTCTAATCTCACTCCCTCCTGACCCCCACCTTCTCTCTCTCTCATCCTACACATCCATTCAATTCATCCCTGCAATTCAATTTCATTTGCTATATTAGCGCAAGACAAGAAATGCTTATCATGCCAAAACATGTATATAAGAAATAAATGGAAAAACATAAAACACCAGGCCATAAATATGAGTAAGGATTAAAGTTGGTAAGCCGTCAAATTCACTTGCTGCCAAAGGAAGTTTTGCAACAAAGGATTCATATTCAAACTGCCATATGCGCCACAAGAGCTGGATATTACTCCCTTGGCTGCAATAAAACAATTTTTACATTCAGTTTTATCAGACACACAATCAATATGCAAATGATTTTTTTTTTTTCAGTGCGCTAATTCTGCCAAAAACCCAACATGCTGATCTAAGTCTAGTTTTATCGTGGAACAGGCCCCCTGTCTCTCTGCAGATACTGCCAGGCGGGCTTTTAATGCAGTTCACCACCTCCACTCACATTTCAGTGTGAGCACAAACACACACGGAGGGATGCGCACAATATGCTTCAAAGCCCCCTCACAGACTTCCAAATGCCAAATGTCTGACTAATAAAATATAAACACAAATGCATTAACAAACGCATAATGACATGCAGCCACTTCCCTCGCATATTTCACCGGAATCCTCCCACATTTGCACATTCGTTGATTATAAACAAGCCAAGGATACACGTGTCAGACTGTGCGCTTGTCCAAATCCACCTCATTGTTGACCTGCCGTGCTGTATGGGCTATAATCTGTTGCACACCACATATGATTTTCTGTTAGTTTGACTGTGTCTGACTGCCTCATGCTCTCTTTACCCCCCCAGCCAAGTCTTACCACCTGTGCGCTCAGGTTCCATCCCACTGCACTTTGTGGTGTCTGTTTCTGCCCTTGCAGATGGAAGGAGAGGAGACGTTACAGGTATGAGCTTTGAAATGGTAAAAAGCTCTGTTTATAGTGCAGCGTAGATGAAAGCGAGCCGTGAGGAGTTGCACAAGGCTGAGGGGGAGGCGGTGGGTGGCGAGAGGAGGTGTACAAGGAAGGGGAAAGGAGGAGAAAAGTTGGAAGCGGGTTTGATTCGGCTCGTAGCACCTCACCTACACTGCTGCCAGCCTTACCTGGAAGGCTTTAGCGCCTCTATCTGCCTCCCTCCTCCTACTTATCTCTCTTTCTCTATTGCTCCTTTGATCAAGGATAAGAAAATATGAAGCAGGTTCATGCAGAGGTGAAAATGAGAGGTGCAAAACGCATGGACATCCACACAGGACTCTGTATTTGTATGTTCAGCAAAAATTTATATTCTCCACATTTAATACCTACATGATTATGCATGAGAATGTGTATTCATGTGCATTATGCATCTGTGAGAAGCAAGAAGCAGAGCATTGTCTCATCCTTCTGTACTTGCACTGCATTACTAGGTTTTCTTACACTGCACTGCCCAAACTCCCCATGGGGATCATAAAAGTTTCATCTCACTATACCTTATTAGGTATCCTCAGTCACAAGAGCACTGTACATATTGATTTTAATAAGCCAAAGGGTAAAGTATCTGTACATTTTGAAAGACTTAAAAGGGGATTTCAAGGGTTCTTTTCATTGCTTTGGGGCTTTTATTGTTAAATATTTCATCTGACTCTGTTCTGATTTAGTGAAAATGTCCCAATGTGGAACACAAAGAATTTAAGTCGTGAATATGTGTAGTGTATGAGTATTAATCATTAAAAAAGTATTTAAGTTTTACTGAATTTAAAGTACTTTAAACTGTTTCAGAAACTCAGAATAAATCCCAGCTCACCTGGTCCAGACAGCTGGGCTGGGCCGGCACCATGACTTCAAAGCACTGCTCAGAGCAAACACAGAAGGGAAGCTGGGGGAAAATAAAAGCTTATCAAGAGGAAAAGCCTAAAACCGAGAAAAAAGCAAGTAGTGTGTGGAGAAAACATGAATAATGGATAGCAAGTGGAAATCATGCAGATGAGAACAAATAGCAAACTCCCAATATGAGCAGCATTAAAACAGACAATATGAGATGGATAACAGAAGAGGTTTTTGTGGATGTGGCGGGACATAAACACACATTAGTGTGCACCAAATGAAGGCACCATCTCCTGATGTGTTTGACAGTAATGAGACAGAGGCGGAGTGCTGGATTTGAGGAGCAGAGCCTGCAAGCAACAGACAGGCAAGCAGAGCATGTCAAATCAGCCCTTATGTGGGACAAAATCATTATGTCACCACAGACTAATCTGGCAGCCACAAACCGCAATTGGTCTTTTGGCAAAACGTGGGTCAGTGGCAGATGGGTAAGAACTGGAACTGTGGAAGTCGCTGCTGGCCACACAAACACAACGTTTGAAACGCTAACCCTCATTTACACCAGTTTCTGTGTGGCTCCCGAGGGCTAAGTTCTAAGCCCAAGTAAATTTAGGCCAAGCCAGGGGAGACCGTGGCTACAACGCCTCTGGTCTCTGGAGGGTCACTTGCAGTTGTGCATCAAGCGTTAACAATGCACATTTGCTGCACAACTCAAGAAGAATATAGAAGAAAAAAAAAAAAAAACAAGCACAGCCTACAGCTTTTACAGTATTTTGGTGCAGGGGCAGGAATGAAGGCAAAGAAAACAACCTAAAAGGAAAAGCTAGAAGAAGACTCTTCTGTCTTATTTTGTCTTTCGACTGAGGTTACACTAGTGTTTCCACTACTTTGCCAATAAACCTCAGTTCTTCAAGCACTATAATACTTTGCTCACTGCATTCTGACAAAGTTAACCATCGCTGCGACAGAAAAAAAACAAAAAACCATTTGCAGTCAAGCTGTGATGATGAGTCACAACAAATGTTACGGTTTCAGAAAAAGACAAGCGCTCTGTAAAAACAGACAGTGATAGCAGAGTCTCGTCTTTTCAAATTGTGTAAACTGTGATGAAGACTGTGGGAGAAAAAAAAAATTCATATTAGCAGCCAAAAAATAAAAATACCAATCTGAATGCTAGTTAGACTTAACAGAGGGCCAATTTAGCAGCAAAACAAATGGATAACTGGAATCAATGGATGTGTTCAAACTTAAGTCTGCTTGACTGAGCTTAATCTTCAGTCAAAGAAATAAATACATTTGGAATTATGGAACAATTAAAAGAGCTTTTAATGATTTGAGTCAAAATGATTGAAATTTTTAAATGTAAAACTTGAAGCTCAGCCTGCTGGCGCTCCATTTCATCGGTCGCTGCTGCAAAATGCTCGACTGTTTCAGAGTCATTTCACGTTCCAGACTGCAAGGCAGGAGAGCAAACACCACAATAACCTGTTCATCTGGTGACACCTTCACTTTGAGACACACTGCACACTGTTTTCTGTTGTTTGGAAGAACAAACTGAAACTGCACCCAGCAATATACTTAACTCAGCGTGGCCAAGGCCGAAGTTCTATATGCTGAAATACAAAAGTCTCTGTATTTTCAGACCCACACTGCGGTCCTTTCTGATGATGATGGAGCGACTTTGCAGTTAACGTTAACCTCCACATTTTGTAAAGTAGGAGCCCTACAGCTGTTGGGCTTCATCTTTTGCACCTGCAGTTCCGCTTGTATTTCTTGTATTTCTGCTTGTCAGTCAGAGTTTCTCTCCTGGATTAGGTGGTAACATGATGGCACGGATGTTGTAATCTTAATCCTGTTGCAGCGGTTGTGAATCTGATGCGTTACAAAGTCTAAAACTGAGGTCATTTTATCTGTTGCTTTACTGATTACTTTCATACTTGCTTTGTAAAACATTCCAGATAAGGTTTCATAACGATAAAAAATGGGTTTACTGTATAATAACTTTGCATTAGGTCCATGCTGCCTAATTGAGACTAATGTGGGAAGAGATAAGTTCCCTAATAGGATCTCCCACCATGTGATAACATGAATTGATTTGAATACAAGAAGCCATTTGGCGAATATAAAGGTGGATTTTTCTTTTATTATGATACTACTGTTACCTTCTGAAAGTGAATTCTCAGTAAAGAACATTTGTATCAAGTAGTTTTCTCAGGCACTTTAAATTCTGCAGGAGTCACACAGGTAGCTACAGTGGACTCCAGGGCCTCACTCCCTCCTGTATGATGAAAGCATGTATCATGCAGTCGACTTCCAAACCTTGGCTGCCAAAGGACAATCTTTCCCACACCCCAAACACACTAGAAAAATCATTACATAATACTGAAGCAGAGATCTAACAGGGGAGGACAGGGGGGGGAATCCTCAATATTTAACACCGCTCATCCTACATTCACTTTAACCCAGATGGAGGAATAACCTTCTGATCTCCCCCATCAAAGCTCCCTCACAGTCACCTCACATCTCCTTCTATCCCCGAATCTAATCGGCGCTGATTGGCTTATGAAAACCCTAATCATTGAAAATTACTTTTAATGCGATGCCGGTATGTGTGGGTTCTGGATAACTTTAAAATGGCGAGCGAGTGCAGGAGGATTTTTCTGTGCCTACTTCATTTGAAGTAGCTGTGTGCAGTCACTCCATATAGATGTGGTTTTGAAAGCTAATGAGACAGAGCAGAGTCTCTCCTGTGTGGGGAAGGGGGCAGCTAAATCCCTGATGGAAAAACACTATAATATTCCTATTATAATCTTAAAAGGATAAGTTGAAACCTTATACACAGACTTTATATGCTACTTCAGCTGTGCCTGAATTTATTTTTTATCCTCTCTGACATCATGTAATGTTTAACACTCTTATAATGACTTTTACAATTTCCGTGTTAGCTGAAAGTAAGTTAGCAGTCTTATCCTTTTTCAGTTTCATCTCCTGGCTTTATAATACTGCATTATGATAGCCACTTATAATGTGTCCATGCACCCCACTGTGATCTTATGACCTTATCTTACGTGACGGAATTTTAATCTCTTATGGTAGCATGTAATATAGATAGGATTTTCCCTGACTCATGCTTTGCTTCTGCTATCCGAGAGCCAGTTTATGGAATTCATCACGCTTTTAATTTTTAACCACCCGAACAACACGGTCCATCAATCAAATATCAACAATGATTAACCTTGAACAGACGCTCATGGTCCCCAGAGGGTGAATCGTAACGACTTTGGTTTGGATCCTCAGACTTTTCCTCAAGCATCACCATGAGACTGAAATTTGTGGTGCTTCAGAGTAAAAGGCCTCCTTCACTTCCGAATGGATCGCCATGGAAAGTGTTATAGATGTTCATAGTCATCCCAGAGGATGGATCTTAATGACTTTGATGATTATTCCACTCGCCATGCAGCAGCACCAGCAGGCCAAATTTTTCACTTATCCAGTAAAATATCTCAATAACTCCTGGATGGACTGGCACAAAAGTTTGTGCAGACATTCATGGTTTACAGAGGATGAATCCAAATGATTTTGTTGACCCCCACACTTTTCCTCTAGCGCCACCACGAGGAGTATCTAAACATGTAATGTGAGGACAGTATGAAACCGTGTGCTTACAGCTTTCATGATGTAGCTTTAGACATAAAAGGACATTTTTCAGTGTTTATTAAGATGTAGTATTTGTCAACAATCATAGTTTCTCCTATGAAGATATTAATTCAGCTGTATTTCATTATAATGCCATGCAGTGGAAAGGACGAAACATCACTACATGGGCTCAGAAAGTCTTTGTAAAAACTTTGTCGGTAAACACAGGTCATCTGTCAATGAATGCATCCAAACTCTTTGGAATTGTGGCTGTATTTTTAATATTTCCACCACAGGTACTATTGTGATATACGAATAGATGGCATCCTTTCCAAATTAATTATCACATTTAGTTCTTTTGTTTCTCCCTCATGCCACTGCTGTTCACTGCCATTTACTGCACGAAAAAAAAACTGTTGCTCTGCTAAAAACAAAAGACAAACAAGTACAATCTGACAGGGCAAGAGGTGCCCGAAGCAGATGGCTGTTCCCTCTACATAAGTAAATTGACCATGAATTCAATTTAATTTTAATATATGTGTGTGTGTGTGTGTGTGTGTGTGTGTGTGTGTGAGAGAGAGAGAGAGAGAGAGAGAACGTATCTCTGGTCTTTATCCTATAGCTTACGTGCAGCACAGACATTTTTTTGGCACAGTCACATTGAATTAAGTGAAATTGAATGTTTCTTTATCGCGTCACTGCCAATAAAGCTAATGCTAAATGATTTCTATTTAACCACTGGCAGTCATTTGCTCATGTCTATTGTAGCTTGTATTGGGATACTGGAGGCTGTTGGTTTCCCTCTTGTCACTCCAACATATTTGAATTGAATGGTGATACAGAGAGAGAGGAATGGGAGGGAGAGACAGAGAAGGGGGGAGGGAGGGAGAGAGAGAGAGAGAAAGAAAGAGAGAGAGAGAGATGTGGTTGAGCCTGTCTGGAGGAGGAAGCAACTAGCGAGGGAGCCTCAGCAGTTACACTTGCCAAAGCAGGTCCACACAGCCAACAGGCTACACTCTGATTCATATTTATAATTTGACATCACAATTTTTTGAATATCTCTCGTGCTGTCTGCGCCGTGACGGACACTCGGCCGGGGAATGGGATTGCCTTTGAACGTAACTTAACGTAACGGCGGCAGCAGTTGTCGGACCGGCGTTTTCAGCGCCTCCTCGCAGCGGATTTACAAAAGCCTCTCCGGAGCCTGCAATGAGATTCAGCACCCTGGACAGAGACTGAGCGCTTCAGCACCCCGGGGAGAAGCTAAACGTCCACTGGAGGTAAGCCAGCAGAGCTGAAACGTGTGTCTTACGTGTCAGTGGAGGGAGGAAGAAAAAAAATCACTTTTCCACAATATGTTGAACATGTTACGACTTGTCTCAGCGACGCTTCTCAGAGCGACAGGGTAGATGCACAAGCCAGGCGTGACAAACTGAAACGGCAGAATTCATTTCGGTATTTTAAAGCAGTTCGTGCGAGTTTACAGCCTGTGAGTTTTGAAGTAAATAAAAATTCTCCAGCGCTGCCACTTTGTAGCGGTCTAGTTTGCGACTCTTCCCGCCGCTCTTGTCCATCTTAAATCAGTGCATTTTGGGGCGCTTTGCGGCAGCTAATAGTGAATTCGTGTGGTGTGATGTGGCAAAGGAAGCTAAAGTAATCCCTGAACATTATTAGTATTATTATTATTATCATTAGTATCATCATTATTATTGTTATGTTATCACTGCAGCTGTGTGGCCGCCGCAACTGAAGGCAGCGGTTTATTTTGAAGAGTCAGCGCGTGCCCAGGCAGCGGCGGCTCGTGCCTCCGGTCTGCGCGGACAAAAAAAAAAAAATCAGCCCATCCATGTTCTAACCCCCCACCCAGACACACACACACACACACACACACACACACCAGGCAGGCAGCAAACAGCTAACAGTCACCAAGAAAATATATAACCCTCACGACCCCCGTGTTTTCGTGTTTTCTCGCCACACCGATATTTCAGACTATCTGATGAGCACAAGACAGGCGTTCCTCCCTATATATATATATATATATATATATATATATATATACACGTTAGTTAAGCATGTGGGTTCAGGTTTTTTTTTTCCTTTTCTTTCCTTTTTTTATTGCTCAATGGCACTTCAACAGGAAAAATGGCTGCTACATGGACCCTCCTGGTGGGTTCTCTTTTTGTAGCACCTGCTTAGCTCACCTTAGTTCATATGCAAAAGTTCACCTTACAGGTTTATCCATTATAATGCTCCTGATGCATTGTGGGGAAAAGAAGACAGACAGATAGATAGATAGATAGATAGATAGATAGATAGATAGATAGATAGATAGATAGATAGATAGATATTTGGTAAACCAAATAATATTAGTCATGTGGATATTTGCTGTTTTTTTGTGTTATGTGACTAGTAGATGGTGATGTAGTTGGAAAGTTTAATTGGCATTTTTCTCTATTTTCTGATATTTCCTCTACCAGACAATGAGATCGATGAATCGAGAAAATAACCAGCACATTAATCCATATGAAGATAAGCCATAGTCAAAACCCTAATGTAAATACTGTCACATTCAAGGACCTTTTTGACATCCCTGTAATCCCAGCAGCACATTAGCTGTTGCTGGGATTAAACATGTGACCTTTTGGTTCCCAGATGGGTGCTTGAAATTGAGTGGCCACCCAGCTTCCGTTTTCTCCTTCGCTCTATGCATCACTTAGAACTGTCTGCTGCGGCTCCTTTGCACAAAGAAATTAATTCTGAAAATGTAATGGAAGAAAAATGCCCGCTTTGAATAAGAGGTGACCCCCATCCCTGCCCCCACCCCGCCTCCCATGATTTTTGCCTGCGGCACTCTAACAGCCTCTGATAGCCCTTAACACCAGCTCACACACAAACACATAAGCATACACACACCCCAACTGTGTAAACCCACTGTGATGTAATCCCCGGTTTTTAAAGCCTTGATTTTAATGATGTTCATTAGGATTTTGATTGCACTGAATGTGTGATAACTCTCGGCTCGGTGTTAAGTGTGTCTGATATGTCGTTCTTAGACTGTGAGTGACAAAAATTTAGAAGGAGGACGCAAGAAGTGTGAACCACAGCGGATACAGTGCCACAGGGCTCCGCTCCAGCATTCTTAAAAAGAATGAAAGCACATTCTGATATGCCAGTTTCGCCTCCGGGTTATTAAGCTCTGGACACTACTGTATAGAAAGTGCTGCTCTATATCATGGGGATGATGAGATAAATGCAAATTAATCTTTCATGCTCAATTTATTATCCAATAAACAGACTATGAATTTGAATTTGAATAATGGCTCTACAGAGGGCAGGGCACACAATTGCCAGTTACCTCTCTCTAAACTGCTTTTGTCTGGTTAGAAATGAAACTCTCAGGGCTGGAGGGCACCTAAGACACTGAAGGGCATTTATCTGGAGGCGTTTCTTGTACAATAAAAACATGGCCAGTGTTTGCCACCCAGAGGGTTGCTTCTTAACTGGTGCACTGTCTCAAACTGGGCCTCATTGAAAAACATGGCACGGCACACATCCTTAGGGTCAGCAGTTACAAGCCCTCATTGGCATCCAGGACGCAGCAGGTCGGTGGAGTCTACGTTTGGTTCCCTGCATTACACAGATTGCAGATTGAGTAGTTTTTCATGAGTGTGCACTTTACATGCTCATTTCACAGTGGATCATGTTACTCCATCCCTGGAATTCCATTTATGGCTCTCTTAAAATTCAGGGCCACTGCTAGAAATGCAATTAAATTCAGTATTGCTATAACTACATGACGGGCTGGTGTGAAAGCGAGGGAGCAGGCCGAGGCGGTGAACACCCACTCAATCCCCCCCACCCCCGACCCCCCCACCCAGCTCATCCCAAGGCCTCTGAAAAACCCCTCCCCCTCATCCCGTCACACAGTGAATTGTGGTCAATTTGAATGATCAACCAAAGACAATCTGGGAGGCAATGGCTGTCACAGACAATATTAGGCTGCAATGAGCCGCACCAATAAAAAAAAAAAAATCTGTGTCCGGAATAGTCAATGTGATTATTCACTCCCCTGTGTGTTTCTACAGCTTCCTTTTTGGCTCAGATAGGAACCAGAGAAATGAGAGTGCTCTGTCTTTGCTGTGCTCGGCTGTACTCTGGGCAAGGTTGTGCCATGCTACGCTAAGCTCTATGGTTGTGTGCTGTGCTGTGCTTCACTCTATGTCATTAGCTGAAACACAGCTGCTGTTGCATCCGATGCAGTAAGCACTCAGCTCATCTCATCGGTTCCCAGCCACTGGTTTTCCACTTCAGAATCACTGTGCTTTGGAGGGCTATAATCTCACTGACATAATGGCGTCCTCTCCAATCAATAGCCAAATGGCACTGCGAATCAATAGCTACTATACTGTACAATAACGTGGCCTGGGAGTGGCAGAGGGGAAAGCAGCCTGCAGCCATCACATGTTTAACTCTGGAAACTCTTTGAAAATATACTCCTTAATTATGGATCAAAAATACCAACCTTGTTAGCGAGCCATGTATTATGGATTGCTGCATGATCTATGCTAATGTAAGCACAGCAGTTGGAGAAAAAAAAAAAACTGGCAGCACTTTGCTTGCTTGCCTCTCTCTCTCTAATCACTTCACATGTAAATACACACACACACACACACACACGCACACACACTGAATATATGCACCAAGAAGCACAAACGAAAAGCTAAAATAAGGTAAAACTTTGAACACATAGCAGTAAATACCCTTGACTGGTCAAAGAACAATTTCACTCTCTCTAGAGTGGAATGGCATTACATTCATAAAAAATTTAGATCCTTTATAAAATCGCACCCCTCTTCGAATTCTCCTTGAGACATCTCTGCACAAACCAGAGGATTTTCAAAATCAAGCAAAAAAAGTAGCTAAGTAGTAACTTAATCGATTAATGGTTGGCTGGAATTCACTGAAGAGCCAGAAAATCTTCCGGCTTTTCAAGCGTTAATCAAGCTTTTATCCAAACCTCACTAAAAGAACTCTAAGATTAAGTGGTCATTTTATATGTAAGATGGCAGTGGTGAAAACATTTCTGCAGATTTATCCGAGATAAAACAGCTACAGAGTGTGTTTCACATCCTAGAATAAAGGACCTGAATTATCCAGCTATTTGAAAGGTTTTGTCCGCTGCATCCTCAGAGATGATATTATGTTCAGCAAAAATGGCATAATGGTTTTGGCAAGAATGCAAATTAGGTAAGGTAACCCGGTAAGGGTCACAGCTAAAGCTGAGTAACAGAAAAGCAAATTGCCCTGAATGCAAGATAAGGAGTTTATCTTTCTGTCAGTAACACACTTTAACATGGTAAGAACTGATGTGTGATTAGATCCTGAAAAAAAATAATCACTGCCGCTCTAAATGGCAGTTTCTCTGTTGGAGGGTAATTTGGCAATCTGCTCCGCATCTCATAAAGCAGAGCGGTAATAGCTACACTGGACATTTAGAAATCAAAGACTTCAAATCTGAGAGTGTTGCTGGAGGAGACAACAAACGTGCAGATGTGGATTCTGACTAATTACTGCCAATGTTGGATAAGACACCCGTTGTCGGTCTGTATCATGAAATTCTACACATCTGCATGGTGGTAGAATGTTTTTCCTTATCACTCTTCTGACTGTGGACATTTTCTTGCCACTAGCTCAGCTAATTTGCTACAGGGGAGGAAAAAGCAAAACAAGAAAAAAAAATACTCTGACAGCATGCAGAGCATCTTCCTGTGTTTGGCATGTAAATCATTACCACAAATGTCACCGTATGGCAAGCTGCTAGCACTGTTCCACAAACACACACAGGCCCGTCCCTTCACATACACCTCCATTGTTAGCTACCCAAATACCCACCCACACCTCCTCCACACACACTACCACACACTGAAAACCGTGCTGTAAACAGAGCATGGCTGTGCGGGTATATCGTGGTGAAATATTGGAGCCATTGCAGCCCTCCAGGCATGCAGTTATCAGGGATACAGAACTGATGGGAAATCAATCAACTCAAGTGGAGTGGCCTGGCCTGTGGTGAAGAGAGGAGTCTTCTCTTTTCCACATGCATGCCTTAATGTCTGCAGCTCACTGTTCTAACCATTAAACCAAAACATGCATGTGTGCATGCATGTTTTGGTTTGATTAATAAGAACATGAACATTAATTGCAAGTCACCTTTTTATACACCATTCTGACTAGTCCACCCTTAGCTTTCCCTAAGCTGTATAAAAAGCATCCAGCATTGGCTCCAAACATTGGTGTTACTGGTGAGGTGCCTGACACAGTCACTAGAAAAACAACGTCATTGGGCATTTGTTCAAATGCTTAAAATGACGTGTGTGTATGTTTTCCTTCTGGTTATGATAACAGAAATTGTCCTTTGTTGTGATGATGTTATCTAGTGCCTGACAGTAGATTATGACCTGTACAATTTATTCTGTTACATTTTATTGTTGGTGAATTAGATTTTGCACCACTGAGATCAAACACTTCTGCAGGGGGGGATAAAAGACTGAATACTGAATCCTGCAGAGAAGATGACACTTTTTAACTTATGCACATCTTTTTAGAATATAATTTAAGCATATTAAGCCCCCCAAAAATATACTTGAACCAGCCTATGAAATGGCCAAAGTGTTATTTTTGCCAATAGAAACACTGAGCAAAACACGTTGCTCTCATCAATATTAATAAAACATCCTTGATTATATTTTTATGTGTTGAGCGTGGAGTTTCTAACACAAACAGGTTAATTTAATCTGATTATGTGTTGATCTTGCAGTTGCCAGCACTCCCAGCACTGAAGTAGTATTTTTCAAGTATTATTTTTAATTAGAGTGGATAAATCTATCTATCTGTTTTTGTGTTTGCTCCGCTCAGTGTGAGGTGGGCAATGCAGTGTGCAGGCAAATAGCAAACAGATCTGTTACGTCTCTGTGTCAACTTCATATCTAATTCATGCACTTTATTGTTGCTCTGCAGCTGTGTGTACTATGAGGTGCAATGATAGCAGCTTTGGCCAAAGCCGAATCACATGCAAAAATGAACCAGGCAAGGTAATGTACTGTAGCCAGAGGCTTGAGACAATTTAGGCATCCATAAACATTAATATGACAAATTATATCACAGAGACTGTTTGCTTTATAATGATTTTAAGTAGGAATGTAAACCCATTTTCATGCAGAGTTTTCAATGGCTTCATTTTGACGGGAGGCAGGGACAGGAAGTGTGTGGCTGTCGATGCTCGATTTTCATTTTCTCATTTCACTGAAGCTCTTACAGGAAACAGCTTACAACAAGCGTAACCGTACCGGCTTAAACGCCTGGACTGTCAGCATAACAAGCATCCACATTAATCTATCAGCATGTGAATTTGTATGTGCACATACATTCTTCCATGCGTATGAAGGGAGTCATAGCACTGCTCCCATTTCTGGTATCTAACACTATTAGAAAGGAAATAAACCGTATCTCCTGTTTTGCTCCCGTTTGCATGCTTCTCATTTCCATCCTCTCGAATCATTACTGAAAGTATGTGCACCTGTACAGATGGGAGACTAAGTGTGTGTATTTGTGTGTGTATTTGTGTGTGTATTGTGCGCTCTCCATTCGGGTGTATTTCCTCCTATTTGTGAGAATACAGTATGTGTGCATGTGTATGGGAACACTTGAGCATGTGTTTGTGGGAGAATGTGTTAGCTTGCATTTGTTTGTTTGTGTGTGTGTGTGTGTGTGTGTGTGTGTGTGTGTGTGTGCAGGGGGTCTTGCATTTAACTGTAGGTGTTTGCGCCTTTGTGAGCTGTTAGGAAGCACACTACCAGTGACAGCGTGGAGTCAACAAGGCATTTAACGGTTTCCCATTTTACTTTTACAATAAAGGTGAGGCAAATCTGAGCATTTGGGAGTAAGAATTGTTATAATATTTTCTACTTCTTTGGCTCTGGGGGTGCTGTTGTGCAGTACCTAAAGCTCCAGATAGGTGACAGATTAAAGGAATGAATGGAGGAACATAAATGCTTCCATACAGGGGAGGGTGCGCTTCAGTGACTGGCTTTCTAAGTATGAAAATTATGTGATTAATATATTTCCAAAACATCACCTTTTCGTTAGCTAATTAAAAAAAAACAGCCCTGTTTTCAGCTTTGTGATGATCCTTTTTCAGACAATCCAATGGGTTCTGAAATGGTTTATTAAGATTAGAAAGTGTGACAATTTTTCTCAGTCCATAAAGGAACACACACCAAAATTGGAGATACATGAAGCATAACCTGCGAGCTAGTGAAGGCAGCCAACTCGAGTCTGTCGCCATATTCCCAGGGAAAACTGCTCTCGCTGCAACATATATCCAATTCACCCCTTCAACCATAGCAGTGTACTTAAGCTGACAGTGCTCGGCTCACTCTTCCCTGCCTGCTGCCACTGCTCACCTGAAAGCTATGCTGTCACTTGCAATTACTGTTGCTGCTACTACTTTTGTTCGTAAAGCACCTCCTTCGCCGAGCATCCATCTGTAGCGACTAAGACCCCCACCCCCAACCCCATGAACATTTATTAGAGATTTTGAAGGAACGTTACAAAGAGGGAATATGTTCTGAAGAAGGTCATTACTCCTGTGGAGCTCCAGTGACTTACAGAAACTGTGATAAAGAGCATTAGAACGTCCTGGAGGCTTACTAAGATACTTTGTATTCATTTTCACTTAATTAGTCAACCATCTGTAGGTTCAAACTAGTGTCACATCACACAGTATCACAAAAGATGGCGGATATCTACGTGTCACCATACATTTCATCGTGAGCTATAATTATTTCCACTTTTTTTTTTTTTGTCCTGGTGCTCTGTTAGCATGAAAGTGGCAGCTAGGCTCAGATCAGGGTCCCAGGGTGACAAGAGGGCTTGGCCTCCTGGTGGGTCCACCTGTACACTGCCATGTCGGTTAAGAGGACGAATGGAGAGCGGTTGGAAAAACAAGAACACCTGCCAGGCATAGCTTAATGCAAGACTACATCAAGGGCCTCGGCATGTTTGTCTGTTTGTGTTTTGTATAAAATGAGTAAGTGAATGTCGTCAAAGGGTGAACCTGTGCAGCTGTGCATGTTGATATGTGTGATGTGTCACCATATGTCTGGCTGCACAGTTGTGTGTGGCTTAAACCGATTATCGCATAGTCCAGTAAATTGAATAACAGTCTATATATGCACATACAGTAATGTGACAAATTTCACCCAGCTGGAGGACATAAAAATATTATCATAATAGCCACACCATATTGTGCTGACAGTATCTTGCTGTACTGTTCATCTATTTACTAATGGACAAAAACAGCCAACAGAGTGAAGGTTATATGAACTAAAGCACTGCCCAAGCTGAATGCTTACAGTAGATAATAAGGGAATGTCATTGGTTCGTCCTCTTGGTATGCTTATTAGAGCAACCTGAAACTGTTTCCCTTAGAAAAAAATTGTTTGAATAGCCTTTGTCAAAGCTGGTGGTGCTGTGCAGGTGTGGTTATGTGTAATTACATGCGTATGTGTGTTTGCTTGTAATTAAGTCAGGCACACACAGGAGTCAGCACACAAGCTAGTTTAGGCTCCATGTTCAGCACTCCAAAACAGAGGCTCTCATGATTTAATTACCACACAAGCGCACACACACATGCGCACACACAGAACTGTATTACCCTCTTGTTTGTCACTTGCCGACCTTTGCTAGCCCTCCACAAATTCAGTGGCAGTGTAGGGTGCAGAAGGGTGGCAACCTTGGCAGGGAATTAACCCTGCTGTATGGGGCCACCTGACCGGGTTGTAGGACATTATTGCTTGAGTGTAGTACGTTTCAGTCCAGCAGGCGCAGTAACTGTTGTGTATATCAGCATCGATACAGATCAAGCCTGACGAGGGGAAAAGTCAGACTCCCTCGGCCAAGCTGAAGCCAGGACTGGTGGACTGATTAGTCCACAGCGGCTGCTGGTAGTTGTTGCTGGGGGGGATGAACGTTGCTTCGTATGACTGTGACTGTGGCTCTGAAAGGCAGAAGCAGCTGCTGCTGTGTCACTGCCCCTGGGCTGTGGAGGGGGGAATCTGGATATATAGGGCTCCTTCCCCCTCCCTCTGTCCCTTCCCTCTATCTCTCCCCAGCTCACCTTCCTGTCTACCCTCCGCTCCTGTTTTCCCTTATTTCTCTCTTTCTCAGCAGTACTTAAACGCCAGCACCAACAGGCAGAAGATAATGCAAGGACACACATACACCCGGCAGTGATGTACTCTCACACGTACCGCTTCATTTTCTGTGTGTGGGCTCGAATAAAAAAGGCTTGTCTGTCTTATCTTGTCCTGTTGTCTTCAGTCCTATGCGTGTATGTGGACACGCACAAGCATGCGTATGCCTGTGCACGCTAAGAAGAAAGCAGAAGCAAATTATTCCACATATAAATGTGTGTAAGTGCTTGTGGGTTTTTCTTGTTTTCTTTGTTTTTTTCCACTGGCCTGTCTCTCGACTCAGCACGGTACTAATAGGCATTCTGCAAACCAGTCTGCTCTGCAATTAGGTGAAAACCATGGGAAAAACATTGATAAACAAAGATGAGACAATTCACGCCTTGCCCGTCGCAAAGCCCTGAATCGAAGTCAAATGCTATTATCATCCCGGCAATGCATTTCGGCAGGTGGAAGCCCACTCTGCCAAACAGACTACCATGCCCTTGAAACACATCAAACAAAAGCAGATGCAAGTGCCTGTTTGTTCAAACACTTATTAAAAGCTTATATAGGCCATTTATGTGGGTGTTGTTACTGGAAACAGAGCTAAAGCAGTGGTGTGTGTGCTTCATCCTTGTCCACACAGTCCTCTGGCAGTGTGGCTCTGCGGCTGCTGCCCATAGTTTCATGTCAGAGCCAGAGACAGGGACTACAGCCACCACGGAGGCTGAAAAGCTCCATGAATCCAGCAAACACGCTCATCTATCCTGAGCTGGCCACAGAGAAAAAGAGATGGCTCGAGGAATTAAAAAAAAAAAAAAAAAAAAAAGCACATGAATTGTTCCCTTTTTCTTTCCTCATTGGCTTTCTACCTCTCCCTCTTCTCCAATTACCTAGATTCCTCTCATTTCAGGCTCTTTCTTTTTCGAAAATGTTTACACTTAATGAAACCCGACCAGCCTACTCCCTGAAGCCTGATGCCTTTGAACATTATTCTTAGCCTCAGCAGATCAATATCACCACTTTCCCTGTCCGTCTGTTCACCATCGCAAAAACTCTGGAGTAATGAAATTTTTTTTATTTATTTTTTTTTAACCTCAAAAACTCTCTGGAGTTGTATGATGAAACCAGCAGCATCTGGGTCCTCAAGCAGGCTTTTCTTCTCAATGCTGTCAGGTCAAATACTACCTCTTGTATCTCATATAGCTCTTAATCTCTCGCTAATAATTGAAGAGTAAAAATAACGAAATGTTCACAATACCAATCACAGCAGTCACCCATGGTGATGTAAGTTGATGGAAATCCACAGCACAGGCTGAGAATCAGACAATGGCTCGAATTGCATCACAGCGGCAAAATGACAGCATATTGTATTAGTCCAACAAGTGCTCTGCTGGCACTCTGTTTACATCAGAGCTGGCCAACAGGAGTCAAGGAGGTGAATCGGAGGTTGACTGCTGCCTTGCTTCACTGGACTCACCGGGTTTTACAAGGTCTCTGTCAATAGCCGTGACAAGCTACAAGCGACATTTCTGCACTCCTGACTGCACTAGGGAACCTGAGGGTCTGGGCAGAGCATAACACTGAAATTCCCACAGGGAAGGAGTATACATATATATTATAAAGTGCAGGCAGAAAAGAAAATGCACCCATTACGATGGATAAGAGCAAGGAAGCTTGAAACACCTCAACATAAACAACCTGAAACCATACTAAAACTGGTTAAAATATGCATCAAATAATGTTTTACAAATGTCACTCAAAGCCCACACACAACATAATTCATCTACACAGCTACACAGGGCCACTGGAAAAAATGTGCCTGTCCCCGTTGTTTGTGCTTTGTGTGTCAAGATTGATTGAAGAAAATTAAATTTTAAGAAATCAATGGGCACTTAAGAACTGAACTGATTAGTCAATTAGTCAATTAGTGAGTCAACAGAATCTAAATTGGCAAGTATTTTGATTATCAATTAATCATTCAGTCATTTTACAAGGAAACAAGTCAAACATTCCCAGCTTGTCAAAGGATGTGCTTGTCTGTGCATAATATGATAAAGAGGAACATTTTTATCTTTTGGACTGTTGCCCGGACAAATAGAGCAACATGAACATGCTAGCTTGGCCTTTAAGAAACTGTGATGGGGATTTTTCATTTTATTCGGATATTTGATGAAGAATAAATTTTGTCTTGCGCTAACTGATAAAAGGTAGAAGAGATGAGGCAGGAAAGGGAGGGCATAGCATTGGAAACGCCTCTCGTCATACAGCAGTTCAGCCCACCATTGCAAACTAGAACATCAATAACGAATATATAGTTAAATTAAAACCTCTGTGACAGTGTTGATTAAATCTGAACATTACGGTCCCTGTAGAATTCATGGCTGTGCTGGTTTTTTGGAAAGCAGCAGATTTCAGCAATGTACCTGATAAAGTGGCCACTGAGTGCGTAGTATTCTGTGTGTGGTTTTGTGTTTATACTAACACAAACAAGAATAAATTGAGCCAAATTAAATAATGTGATGAGTTTTCTCATCCTGTGGCCTTGGAGTCTTCTGTGTCCGTATTAAAATCGAGTCTGCACCGTTAGCCACCCCATTCTTCATTCCAGAGCAGACTTGCATGATTCATGACTATTGTCCGACAACAGCCTTGCATTATGTTCCCATCCCTCCCCTCCAGCTCTGTCTCTACAGCTGTGGTTTCTGCCTGATCAATGTGTGTTCTTTGCAACTCCATCTCTTTCTAATTAAGATATTTCACTGTGTTCTCCTCAAGGATTTCACAGAAAGGTCAAGCTGACTATTCTCCAATTTGGGCCTTACAAATGTATTGCTCATCACAACAGCAACTACTCGGGTTCGGAATTTCCACGTGATGAAAATATCAGCGATTGATGTCATTATGGTATTTGGGAAGAGTTAGACCTGCGCCTTGCTCAACCCACTCCAACTTTATCAGAATCACTTACTGGCATAATCACCTCATGTTTCATCAGAGCTTTCCAATGGGACAAATGATCGCTATAAAACACAAGGAAACAAATTAACCACCGATGTCAAGATTTTAATGGTTCCAATTAGTCAACACTTTGGGGAAAGTACATTATTAAGAACGATAGCGTGCCACGTCCGATCGGTAAATTCCTCCTAGTTTGCAGCAGTCAAAACAAATGTGTTTAACAGTTCTTACACTTGTCCTACAGCCCTAACTTTGCATTAACTAGTGTTGATTAAGCACATTATACATGATATGAGAAGAATGTGTTCAATCAGACTGACATTGCCGCTACAAGCCCAAAGAAACACACACATCTCCACGTGTCAACATCACCGAGGCTTATCCTGTTTTAATGCTGAAAAGGATGGTAGAATATCCACACACACACACAGAGATAGATATACACATACGTATATGGAAACATATTTTCACTTCTCTGTCTGCGACTTGCCTCTCTTAAGTGTTGCCCATTTGTAAACCAACTCAAAGAAATCAAGCCAACCGGGTGGGAAATATTCCACACTTTAACTTTTCATTACTTTTGGTTTCCTCTAACTTCTTGTCAGAACTGAGAGTTATGATTGGAATACACATGTGCCAGCAGCTCATGACTGATTGGTTCCCAGATTACATCCTTTGGATCGTTACGCTTTGGCACCGTCTCCCTTCTCTGCAATGGTCTGATTCCACACAGCGACAGTAACCAATCAGTTATCCTTAGTGTGCTTTCCAGAGGTTGTGGAGCCAGCCAGGATGGCTTCTGTTTTTTTCTAACAATGGATAGATAAACACAGTTTCTTGTTTCCTTTAAAAAATATTGAGTACTTTCAACTGCAAGTGACTCTGCAGTTTTATAAGAATCTACAGCAGTGCTAGCAGCTTTGTAAGGCTGTGATGCCCAAGGTAACAGTTAGGTATAAACTAAAGAATTGGAGGAATTCAATTTCAAGTTTTCTAAGAACATGCTGATCCTTCCAACAGTTGACAAGATCTTTTCAACAGATGAAACACAAATGTCAGTCCCATAATAGTGCGATAAATCTAGTCAGGTGGACATCATGACGATCAGTATTTGCTGACATATTTCAGTCAGTGGTGGACTGACCAAAACAACAACTATGCCATTCCTGGAATGTCTAGCTGCTGGCATTGCTTAAAAATATCAAAGAGGTTACACAAACCACTTTCTTCTTTCTTAAGAAGAGAGAAAGAAACCAACTAAAATGATAACCTTAAGACACTGGCAAAATGAGCAGCTAGAGTTAAATAACAAGCTGGCAACAAGGAGGAAACAGTAATATGCATACAGTAAATGGGTGTGAGGCAAATAAAAAGTTTTCTTTCTGCAGAACTAAATCTATTAAAAGTACCTCTCAGGCACTAACTGAATGCCATTGCATGCACAGTCTGCCAATATAGACACACTGTATTATTTGGCAAAACATTAGCACACGTTTCAGGGGACATGCTGGACTTGTGTTAGCAGAATATACTGAATAATAGTCACTGCTTGCTGTAGATTTTACACACCACAGGCCCATTAGCCATAATAAATGGCGGAATAAATGCCTTTCCTCCACAAAGAGTCCACTGGCCTCAGAGGTCTGGAAATGGCTGGGCTGCAGAGGGTCCGACTCAGCCATCCTATTGATCGTCCAGAAATGTGTTCGCCCACATCTCGTCTTAAGGCTGAGCCCCATCTAAGACCCACACCTTGTGTACCTCTAACCAGTGCCCACCTCCATTAGCTCCACCCTGGCTGATGGAGCTCAACACTGAAGGCAAGAGAGGGCAGATGAGGGCCCTAGCTCTCCCACTTCAGCATGTCTCATTCTACTTGTACTGATGAAGAGGCTTGCCAAATTGCTGTGTCACGTGGAGATCTTTAAAGGTGAGGTTCTGCTCTTATATCCTCACTGTACCAACACCCCACAAACTCCATTCCTCGGTTAAAATACCCTGAGGAAATAGAGGAAGGGCAGAGGAAACAGACAGCAAGCAAGTGTGTGTGCAAATGATAAGGTGGACGTGTGTGTGTGTGTGTGTGCAAGAGAGACATATTTCTCCGCCTGAGCCCGTGTGTGAGAACTTGTGTTAGTGTCTCAGAGCGCTGACATGTTAGCGGCTGAGCAAGAGACATGGTATGTCAGATTTAAGTAAAACCGTAGAGAGATAGAAGCGGAGGAAGAGACTTAAAAACACACCGCCGCTGAAGGTGTGCGGCTGTGTGTGAATGATAGAACGTTTGTGTCGCTCATCGTCTTTCTGCTCACGGCCGCGGTTAATTATTCACCGGGGTTGTGCTGCAGAGATGAACTGAGGGGCTCTGGGATAAAGGCACTGGAGGAGGAAGATGAAATTATAAAATCCCAATGACGGAACTCCGGCTGAATGGTAATTTCTTAAATTGATTTTGAAGAGGTGCCCAGACAGAACCAATGTGGAGAGACATTGAAATGAGGAAAGGGAGAGGATTCCTCCTTCTCCATCCTCTCTCTGTCTCCCTGGACATGTTCCAGCACTCTTCACCTCTGGCCTAATCTGCCTTTTTATGCCACACTTAAGCTTCATTGCCACACGTCCATCCTTTTGTTTCAGTCTCTTCTACTTAACCTCAACTTCTCACCTCACCGTCCACATCCACATACCTCTACAATGTGATTATTATACTAACTATTATCTCATTTTACTCTACAGTGACAGATGTGCAACACCTAAGTCTTCCAGCCTCGAACTGCTATGTGGTTTATTTGAAATGACAACATAACCTCAGCCTGCACCAGAAAATGAGGATAAAAGCATTTCAGTTATAAAGAAATAAAAGTTGACATCTAATGGCCAGTGGATTGAAACCAAAAGACTGATTTGTAGTGATGCTTATATTCAGATATTTCTTTAAATGTTGGACTGATATCAATCAGACTCCAGAAATGTCCATCATGTTCATGAATAAAAGTTTTTTTTTAGTTAGTAATAAATGGAGGAATATGACACATCTTTGCTTTATTGTAACTAATTAAATTTATGAAGTCATAACTAAAAGTTTGTAAACCACTGTGCACAAAAGACCAGCACCGTCATTCATTAAAGCAGTTGTTTCACTTTCCGAAAAATACACTCCATGCTTTCTTTTCAACAGTGAGATGAGAAGACTGATATCAGTCTCACATCTGAATAGATAGACTGTCATAAAAATAGCTCAGACAGACAACTCGGCCAAAAGCTGACGGTTTCTGTTTGTTCACAGACTTTAAGTGAGCTTTAGATGAAAGCAGAATAGCTGCTTCCTCCCACTCTGAGTCTTAATGCTAAGCTAAGCTAACCACATCAGATCTTCAGCCTGATATCTAAAGCACAGACATGACTGGTATCAGTCATCTCATCTCTCATGGCTCATAAAGCAAGCAAACACTGAACTACTAGCTTTACCAAAGCTGCCACCAAGAGACACATTTGAAGAAGTGAAGTTTGCTCTTGAGACCGGAGTAGCCTTATATTGAGTTTGTATTTCAACACACGAGCAGCTTTCCTCTTAAAATTCACACAGCTGGAGTCAGAACCTGCTATGAACTGCTCATTAGCATGTTAGCTGGTCTGAGTGCATATCTGAAATGCTTGTATGCACCACGCATACCACTGCATCTGTTAACATGCATTGTAAGACTTTATCTCATTCTATTGTTGAACATGGCGGGAGCCTCAAGGGTAAATAAATGGTCTTATGAGTGAGAACCATCTAACAGAGTATCTAATGTGGGAGGGGAGGTTCATGCTAGCCTCCTCTCTGTCAATAGCTACTGTAAAGTTGCAACAGAGTAAACCACTTAACCTCCAACTGCTCCAGTGGCAAAGCTCAGTGGATCTGTATTGATGGATCAGAGGAAGCTGAGTTTACTTGAATTAAGTAGTTTGCTCTTTTACTCCACTTGCACACAGTTTTACACCGCATGTACATGCAGAGCACATTCACACTTCAGCACACAAGACATACAGAGACATACAAACACACACTTCTTGGATCCTCCCTCACCCAATCTCCCTCTCTCCTTCTGTCAGCTCCCTTTGGCATTTATCCCTCTCCTGCCTGTCTAACTTCTTTCTCATCCTCTACGACCACCACGCCACCCTGGCCAGGCCTGTTACCCTGTTATTCGTGCAGCAGGCCGCAGAGGAGAGCGAAAAGCACGGTGATTGACAGAGATAAGGCCTCTAATTAGAAGCAGTGATTGGGGGCTCTGGAGGGGGCTTAGCTTCCTGGCAGGCAGAAACAGAGGAGACAGAGACGTATCCAGGGCGCCCAACCCCTCCGCAATTAGACACACATCTGCTATCAGCGATCAGCTCAGTGTCCCTGGAACGGGGAGACGCTCTGCAGCACGTTGCCTGTCAATGTCATTCATTGTCCCTTTTCGTTCCCTTGTACAACCCGCTGCCGCCCCACTCGATGGATTGGGGAGATACTGACAGTGCCACGCAGACACAAACACGTATTCAGTGCAAGAGTATGATGAATATTCATACGGTGTTTTAAGCATACACGCAGAAGCAAACACACAGTCATATACTGCCCGTGGTGCACACACATTCTCGGTCATGTTCGGATACACTAATGGGTCTTGTGTTATGTCCTGTAAATTCATACATGCATGCAGCCGTCATCAGAGGATGAGTTTCAGTAAATGGAATAAATGCGCATGTACAAACAAGAATGGAAACTTCCACTTCGGCTGTATATGCTAACATTTAACATATAATTTGCATGCACAGACCTGACTCAGTGCTCTTACTGCAGGCCATGAATTTACAGTGTGAGAGCAAGATCAGCCTGCAGAGATTTTACAGCCCGGGTGAAATGTCACATCATCTCAGTGCCAAGTTTTATGACTCTAATCTGGTGTGGCTGACACGGACGCAGCACCCACTAGCATGTTCAAAATGGAATAATAGTACATTATGACACACAAGAGCATACATCATGGGGGTTCTTTGCAGCTGGAGTGTGTTGTCAGATAGAGCCAATTTATGAGCCGATAGGTCTAAGGACTAATTCCAAATATGAGGGAGCCGTCATTTGAATAATCTACACAGAGGGAGCGACTAAGGCTAAGGGATATTTAACATGATGAATAAGCTGGAGCCGTACAACTTGTGCTATCTGCCAAGGTCTTAAATCTAGAGTCCTATAGTGAGAGGGTAAGTCTGTGGATGGAGAAAGTCAATGAAGGTCCAATGCTTTTATAAAGAAAAATGAGAGAGAGAGGGCCAGAAAGTTGAACTAAAGGAGTTCAGGTTCAGCAGTGAGACACAAGGGGACACTTATGCATAGACTCCAACTAAAGACATTTCTCAACAGAGACGTCTGCTGAAAAGGCAAATTAGTCAAGGAACAGGCATAATCCATGTCTGTGAACCTGGCCACGAGTGTTTTCTCTCCAGGGAGTCAAGTCTTCATTATAGCCCTCTTGTTCAATATCACAATCCAGTCTCTGCCAGGAGGCCAGTCGCCTCAGCAACAAAGGAATTTGGCTTTAACACGCTTTGTTAAACATGCCACGCTGGTCAGCTACTCTGCCTCCTCCACGTATTACTGTTTTAAGTCATTATGGAAAAAAAAAATTGCGTCTTGTGGAGGATCAATTCTGATTCAGAGTACTTTTTCTTCTTCCCTTGCTATGTAAATATGAACAGCACAAGCTCAGCCTTGAATAAATGACCTTGAGCGTGGTGTGCACGGCGAATGCGCAGCATAATAGGGAGCAGGAGAAGATTGTTAGCTCTGCACGGGGTGAGGAGGGCAGAGTCGTATCCCCTTAGCGCAGGTCAAACTGGCTCTGAAATAAGGAAGAAATCAGGACAGCAAAGAGACAGAAGCAGAGAGGGAGAAGGCTGGTAAGGAGGGGTGGAAATCTGTGAGTTCACTCAAGGAGAGAAATGGGAGAACTGGAGCATTTCCCCCTCGTGGATACTCAACATTTATGACCAGACTGAGACAGAAAGGAAAAAGTGGGGAAAAAAACAGTTTATTCGGTATGCCTGTGTTTGTCACACACATTGGGTGTCCGTTATCCAGTGAAGCTTTAGAGTTTGACATCTCTCTTTAGCATTTTAGGCAGAATCTTTCCTCTGCTGCTAGCTTTCCATCCTGTAACGTGAGTCATCTTAGTCCAGGGGAGGGAGAACCGAGGTACAGTAAATAACAGCAGAGACACACGCTGGCCATCAGGGAATATACAACTTGCTTGCAATTAACACCACCAAACTTTTTTTATGCCTGCTCGTTAAAGCTGGCTTCTGTGCTGTTTGCCTCAGCAATAGAGTTATTTATGTCTCTCTGAAAAGGTGAAATATCATACTGATGTTATTTATCCATTTATGTGCCTAAAGGGTCCAGGATTCTGTTTATCCTGTCCATGCCCTAAATGGCTGAACTGAGAGAAACATGTCAAGGGAGGAAAAAAAAAAAATAAAGCTGATTTCCGCACACGTGTCCAGACTACTCAATGCATGGACAGTGTGAGGACAGCTCATGGCTTCCTGCCAATTGGTTGAGTGCATCTGAAGACTATAAAACGCTCTCTTCTCTGAGATACTCTTTTTGGTTTCTATATGTCCATATATGGCAATACATAGTATTTAATCTTCATCTGACAGTGTTCTGTCTGTTTAAGCAATATAAACCAAATGTTAGTAGACACATTTTCCACTACATCACCTTGCCCCATTAAGGGCATCTACTCCCTCCATGGGCACAGAATATTGGCTGGAGCTGAGTATACAGTCTCCAGAAAGATGCTGGAATAGTTAGCCGTGGATGTAAGTAGGAGCCAGGAGAAAATGCCTATGTACAGGGTCTAGAATTTTGCGCTATGAATGTTGGCACTGGATGTAAACCATGAGGTAGATGTAGAACTGTTCAATATGGACATAATTTCTAGGGATTCTTGGCTGGTGTATCTGCTGCTGTGCTGGCCACTTAAATGTGATCTTTTACAAACATAAAACAATTTTTATTATGTTAACAGCCAGCAAAAAGTTATCTCAAATCCTGATGGGAACTGCAGTTACACTGTATTATTAACAATCTTAAGCATTAATTTTGAATTAATTAATTAACAGCTGAGATAACGCAACAGGATTATAGTTCAATATACACAGTGTGTTATTTTTATATAATTTAATAAGTATTTTGTAATCCTCAGAGTAGCTATAAAGGAAAATGTATTTTGTGGATGTAACACTCTCACTCATTTAGCCTCTGTGTGTTTGCCCGCCTGTGTCTTGACCTTATCACTGCATGACATAGTGACACATTTGCACAGTATCACATACACAAAGCAAAAAGACAGTTAAATAGAAGTTTCAACACTTGTGGCACTACTAGAATCTAAAAGTACCTCCCTGCCACATGCAAGCTGAATATAGCAGCAAAGTGAATGTGTCATTATTATAATTGGGGCGCTCTAGCATGTTGTGCTGTTAGCAGGATACATTTCTGCTGCCCTTTTCTGGCTCCTGCTCTTCTGCTCTTGTCAAGATGCATTTAACGTTCCTAACTTTTTGGTGTTCTCATAATTTAAAGCATTGCTTGTGCTGTGTGGAGGCACTGGAGTCTCTCGCAGAATCTGTGACTGTGAGGCGGACTGAAAGCTAAGTATTTATGAATGGCCTTTAACAGCAGGGGAGAGACGAACTGCTGGATTTTCCCTGCTCTGGTTTCTCTGCCTGCTCCCCTCCGTCTCTCCTTCTCTCACCCCATCCCCGAGTCACTGTGCGACATCCCATTGTATGTGACATTCAGCCTCGGTGTGAAAATCAGCAGATAGGTAATTTTGTTTGTGTGGTTAGTGCGAGTGTGTCGGCATGGAGCAGGGAAGGAGCAGGGAATAATTTATGACCGCTGTACCCTATAATTAGCAAAAACTAAATTGCGTGTCAGTGTAGGAGGCAGTTAAATAGGGCTCTGCATCTGTCAAAGGACATTACAAACCTCAAAAAGAACTACAGTAGCAGTAGCTCCCTCTCTGAGCTGGAAAAATAGGATTGCTAAAATAAGAGCCCATGGCCTGAATGATTACAGACCCATTTTGGCGAGACCAAACCACCAATAACTTAGCTGATGAATTGCTAATTCTCAATTACTTTTTGGCTTTTAATCTGTTAATAAAGGCAACACAGCACAGCCCAAAGGCAGAATCACATTTGGAGCACATTCTGAAGAAAAGACAGCAAATTGCAAGTTTTTTAATTCTTCCCTTATACACTCTGTTGCCTCTGAAGGTGCAGGCTAGCCTGAGGTGTGTATGTGTGTGTGTGGTATACATCAGCGTAGCACAGATGGAGGCTGCTCTCATTTGAAAAGGCTGTCAGCGGTTGGCTGATTGATCAGATTGACTTTTTTTTTTTAGCTCACAACGACCCCCAAAGCTTCATCTGAGATCTTGAGGGACAATACTTTTTTCTGAATTCACGACACAGCGTTCACAACTCATCATTAGAGGTGACAAAAATAAATATTTGATGACAACAAAGAATGACCTCGCAACAAAATGTAATTTGGACAGTTTTTAGGCCTAAACAATTAAACTATGCTGACCTCTCTACAGTAGTAGACCACAGCATGTTAGATCAGAAAGAAAAAACAAACTAAGATAGGGATGTAGATCGATCGCTCAAGAAATTTGTTAAACCACAATGCAAATTTGACTCAGCATATTGCATACTATGGCATAGTTGATTCATAAATATTCCAACCTGCCATTTGCCTTTAATATCAATCTGGACAGGATGAAATAAAACTCATTCATTAAAATCTCACAGGAAACGTAAGGTAGTTTCAGGATCGTTCTTCACACCATATTTTCATCACAGGCTGTACTGCAAGAATCCAACCATCTGACTCAGGATTGTTATCTGCCTGGTTAGCATGTCGTGATGGTTGACCTCTTCATGCTGACCAATCATCTTTAGGAAGCCAGCAGGTATTTTATTTTGAAAACAGAATAATCCTTAGAGCTTTCATACATAAATAAATGATCTACCTCTATGTAGGTAAGACTTCTGGCTTTTTGGTGCACTGCTCACTACCCGAGCAGATGGATTCGACCTTCAAAATGACCAGCACAACATCCTGCATATTAACAATCAACCGCAGCAGACCAGTTTTTGATTTTGGTGCAGCTGAGGCGTTTGTCTGCTGGCTGGAAGGAAAATAGCAATACTGACAGTCTAAATAATTATACTTTCTTCTCGGAAACCAGGGCCCTGCACTTAACAATCTAAAACTGAGGTGTTGGTAAACCTACTGGTCCATTACTATACCATGAACTTTAAGGTGTAATAAGCTACACGTCGAGTACTGCAGTGTTTTTCAGCCCCTTAATGCACATAACCAAATGTTTACATGTGACAAACCGTAAGCCCCATCAATACTTCTGATTCAAAGAACAGCCACAGATGCCTTTGCACTCTTTGTCATCCTAAAACCTCGAGATGTAATGCGACTTCTTGATAAACTGAGCCAACTCCGAAATGCTATAAACTGACATGAAACATACATTTTATAAACGTATAAACATTGTTTGAACAAATTTCTCTCTGCATTTCACCCTTTAATTGTCACGGTCATGTAATTAATATCTCACATTTTAACTGCTCATCTTAATGACTCTTCTTCACCGCTGACTGTTTGTAAATTAGTGCGTTGAATTGTTCGGAGAGCATGACGTAACAGCAGTTTATTATCGTGCCCCATCTGCTCAGGGGCCTCTGCAGTGCTGTTTACATCAGACAACCTGATGTTCGTGTCACTCTTTGATGCGTGGCCTCGAATCTTCCTAATTGATGAGACGATGCTTGCATTAAGAACAGCAGAATATGCTATTATCATTAAGTGGATGTCATTGGTGCTTGATGTACTTGACAAAGCCCATTGTGTAGAAGTGTCTTAGTGGCACACAGCAGTGCAAACTGTTAAATTGCTTGCACCATTAATATTAATTAATGCTAGTCAGCCATTTTATTGATTCCATGAAATGATACATACCATAATAAATCCATTTTTGGCATGACATGATTATTTTCTTTTGAGTGTGCATAATGAAACACTTGACCTCTAATTGTCATTGAATGGCTATTATGGATGAATATCTTGATACAGTAGCTCTAAGGCCTCCCATCACAGATCATCTTCTTATCTTGTAGCTGACACTGTGGTCCAATACCTTGCAGCACTGTTGCCAGGAAACCTAGTAGCCAAGATTGCAAGTTTGCCAAATTCCAGAGTCACCTTGTAGCTTTTTGGCTTTTGGGTCAGTGTTGCACAAAGTTCTGCTGGTGAGAGAGGAAGAGTAACACTGAGGTATCAAGGCCGGCGTGAGCTGGTAATAAATATGTGATTTTGTTTTTTCTGTTTCACAAGTTCGGTTGGTTTATTGCTGAAATGTAGTTTCAGTATTATTCTCACACAGTGACTTTTGCTGATTAGACCTCTAGCTGTAGAGGAGCAGATGTTATTTAGATGTAAAGTAATTCACTATTCATTCACTACTCCCTGTGTGATGGGCAATCAATAGCTGACTCTTGTGAGCAGTAAGTGTAGCTTTTTTGTAAAGGTGACACATACACAAGAAAGGAATGCTGCTTCTTCTTTCCTTCCATTGTGGGAGGTTTTGAGTCCAGTATGTGGTGCATAAACATCACACTTAGAATATGGACATTTAAATAAAGTAGCAGATACAAAATATAGCACATTGGACTGACTTGAGACAGAGCAGCCATTATGATAAACTGCACATGACAAAAGTGTAAGTTGTTTGTTCCTAATGCAACAAAACCATGAGGAGCAGTCAATCAGCAGACAGGGAAGGTGAAAACACCTGTGTGGGTGTATGGCAGGTGTGCAGGGGCTTTAAGCTTTACTCACAGTCTGTATCATGTTTTCCATGTGTTGGACAGTAACACGTTGTAGTAATGTTATTGCTTTTTAAATATCAAAGTTGTGTAAGGGTTTTCAGGTTGAAATTACATTACAGCTACCGTCCCATAGGTCCTCCTGTACTTTGACACTTTTGTGAGATTGGTTTGCTTGCCGTTTACTGAGAATTTCATGGGAGGTTTTTTTTTTGTATCAGTTCCTGCAGTTTGTTTTGTGGATTCAGCTGAGACACGGGTGTGGGGAGTGTTAATTTGGTGTGGGAGATGGAGATAGAGCGAGGCAGCGAGAGACCACCAAAAGGGGAGGAATGTGTCTTCCGGTTAATCCAAAGCTATGTTATTTACATGTTGTGTTTTCTTGCTGGTCATAGGGATCTCCTGGGTTCTGTTCAGATTTAATGAGTGTGCTACACTCTACACCTTCACTGTGAGGACAGGAATCCAGCAAAAAGGTCATGTTTTTCAAAGATCGATTACATTTTTCAAAGACTGTTTCCAACACTGCTACGGCCTCTCAATTGAAACACACAGCCAAATTATCCCATCGATATCAATTACCCGTCACAAACTGCATACAGCATATTCACAATAGCATATCAAATGCCATCACAGCCTGTACTTAAGTAAACAACACCCATAATAAGGCCTGAAGTAAATAACCGGTTGAGTATAAGCCGCAACCAGCTGACAACAGAAGTGAAATCATTATCACAGTTGTATAATTATTTATGTTTTGGTAAAGTTCCAGTGACTAAACATAAATTTACTGAATTCCTCTGTCAGTGATGTATTGCATTTCTAAACATGTGAGTCATACACAAAACATACCTCCACAGTCGCACTTGCCAAGAAATTCAACGGTCCTCGAGTCGCCCAGCAAACCACTGTCTGATCCTGAGTGAAATGTTGTCATCCATCTCATTATCATACAAAGCAGGTGTCGCCTTCAGCACACACCTTACCCGTGAGACCCAAGTTTTGCCAACATTTTGTCAAACACCCGGTTTCACTTCACAGACACAGTAATAGAAAGTACATGAACAGAATCTGGCAATGATCCTCGTTCCCTGCCAAACATCTCCACTTAAGGTAAATGATCTTGTACTCTGGTTTAAAAACCTATCATCCTTAAAATGGAGAGCATTTCTCACGCCATCAATAGGTTTTCTTCACTCGCCTCACGGAAAATAAGTTTTTAAGACTGAGTGTGAGATGAAATGACTTGTTGAAAGGGACGTTCTTTGCTTCTTTCTGTCTGTTTTCACACTCTCTTCACTCTCCCTCTCAAATCCCTGGCTGGTAATATTTAAATCTGTTTCCTCTGCAAAGCTATCCGTTTTAACTCCCAGCTCATTAGCGGCACTTCAAATCCTCCTTGTATCACATGTCTTTTGCCTTTTATTCAATCACGTGGAACAGCAACCCTTGCTCTCTCGCATCAATCCCCGTCTCCCTCTCGCTCCATCTCATCTTCTTTCTCCAGTTACTTTACTTTTCTCCCTGAGGACGATGCATGAAGGTGACTGGCCTTGCCCTTTTACCTGCCAGTGCACATCTGTTTTATGCAAACTAGTGCGAGCAGCAGGGAGTTTAATTGAGACAGAAAACAAAGTGAACTCTGAGGATTCTTATTTCTTTCTTTCTTTTTTTCAGCCACTATTTGCTGCATTAATGCAATATAAAACTGATAAATACTGAATAGGACCTGTGAGGTTTTGATGTCTTTGGAAAGTCGTTTTACCCCCAAGTGCAACGGAAAGCAAACAGAAACGGAGCGTGACTGGAATGGGCTAAGGATGCCACCTCCCTTAGGGTGGTCAGATTAGAAATGGCGACAGTGAACACAGGGGGGACGAATCGCAAGGCATGGCGAAAGAGCAAGTTTAGGAGAGGAGAAGGGGGAGGAGTGGGTTATTGACACAAAGATTAAATGGATCTCCCTGTAAAACCGCTGGATAAAAATCGCTTCTGCCCCTGGGTGATCGCACACCCAAATTGTCATTAGAGAAATGAATATGAGAGCTGGTGTCACATGGGCAAATCAATATGCTTGTTAAACTCTTGCATCGGTGCGTGGCAGAATTAAAAGCTGGAGGAGTGTGTAATAGTGTGTTTTCATGGTGGACATGATGTTTGCCAGAAATGCTTGTGTGAGTTAAGATGAGGGGTAATGGTAATCACTGCACCACTTTATGCTCTTCTGCTGCTCTCAATTAAAAATATGAAAGGGGGCGTCCAACAATCATTTCATGGGACAATCACGTTATCAGTGTGTTGGAGGGGGTGGGGTGGTTCCTTCCAGCAGAAGGAACCTGGACTTAATTATTCAGGACTCCAAGTTTCAGACACAAGACAGTAAAGTCAGGGACAAAGGAGTTGGGATTTATATGCAGGCCTCCTTCACTGGCTGGATAAAAGTGAGAGAAAATAAGGGGATATTTCGACGGGTGAGGTTATGTTTTGTTGATCAGAGCTGACAGCAGCTTTAGAGGGTAAAGCACATTTGGGTATTGAAGCATAATTTTTAGGTCAACTGAGATGTTTGAGATCGTAGGTATGACCAGCACTAATTGTTAAACTGACTGGTGTTTCCTGGTGTAGGATCAGGTTTACACAGACATTTGTGGTAGTGTTTCCCCGTTTCTCTCCGGGTTTATTTTCCATATCTCAAAAGTCATGTATTATTGGCAGAAAATAATGTTGTTGTTTTTTTTCCTTTAATGCTGTGCTAATTAATATTTTTATATGAACAATGGCAGCATGTAACTCAAAACTCTGCAGTTCTCCTCAGCTCTGTAGCTTGTGTTTTAGTGTCTTCTGGCTCTGCATTTTGCTTTTACAGCCTGCAACTTTACTGTTTTTTTCCCCCTCACTCTCACCACTCACCTCAGCCTCATTTTCCAGCCTCAGCAGGCATCCGTTTTTTAACAAAAAAAAAAAAAGAAGCTCTAATAAACCCACAGTATGTTACTTGTCCAGAATCAAACAGCAGACAGGCGCAATTAGAGACTAGCTGGTGAACACAGTGGGGCATCACGCTGCTAAAGGACCAGATATTTCTGTAAGAAGTTGAAAACAAAAAAACAAAAACAAACAAAAAAAAATAGGTCAATGGGGAGTGACTATTGGCTTTGCAATCCTAGGGAGGGCAGGAACAAATTTGAAATTAAGGTTATGTTGCTTGGTGCTGGCTGGATTTGTTAAAAGGCAACTGTATGCAATCACAACAATCTAATACTGCCATTTCGTGTATTCATAGTCACAGGGAAGAAAACCCTGGGCTATAGAGATGTGATGTGAAAACAGGATGCAAAATAACAAGCATCTAAGGCTGCAGCATAACCATGCTCAGGATTATGTCACGTAATTATTACTGGTGTTTTCAGCAGCTTTTAATGAACACCACTTCTCAAAAGACTGTCATGAGTTAAAGAAGAACCAGTCCCAAACTGCCCAGTCGGTCAGCCAAATAGGATCTGTGCCGACGTATTTTTATAATGGTGCCCCATTGCAAAACAATGACGTCAAACTCATCTGTCTGCACTGTGGGAGACACTAAGAAGGAGTCGTGATGGAGAGGCTTCATGTGATGAAGAAAGTGACAACAGCGACAGATTTTTTTCTTCGACTAAGAAAACCAAAATGTAAATGAAAGCTATGCGTATTCCCTCATTTTGTCCATTTTAGATGATGACAGACAGACTATTGCCATAGCTACCTCTCAGGTTCCTGCTGAAAACCTGCGTAGGCCTACTTTATACCACAGAGAAAATTGATCAGGAATCGATCTGGGAATCGACAACGAATCTGGCTGATAAGTAGAATTGAAAATGGCGCTGGTGACAATAAAATCGCATCAGATCCCCTTGATGAATGCCACCCATTTGACAGCCTGAGGCCGTGTGAGTGGCAGGACAAACAGAGAGCGAATGTTACAGCTAAAAAGGGATGAGAGGGGAAAGAGTGTGGGTGGAACTCACTCAAAACTAAAAGAGGACTATAACTTTATGAATGTTAACAATAGATCATGGTTCAAGCAGTGGTAGAGACTAGAATATTGATGGTAAACGTCCAAATTTTCAGAGGCAGTTGAAGGAAACCCTCAATGACAGTTTTGGAAGCTCGTGGAGCAGCGACTCTTGCTGCCATCAGGAACTCAGTGCATTGACTTCATACTTTTGGTATCAGCCTCAGACATTACACAGTCATTAAACAAAAGGTTAAACCTTTCCCCAGCTGTAGCCACTTAAACAACAATTTTTGGACAGTGTTCAAGAGTATCTTTTCTCATGTGGATATGTCGGGCATCTAGTCATGCTCGCCCCCTGTGTCAGTGACTAACTGCCGGGTGGGATGTCAGAGGGCTGCTCTTCACTTTGATGGTGAGTCACTGTGGCACGGTGCCTTTGATCCTCTCCCCAGCTTTGTGAATAAAGAATAGGCTTTGATTGACGCTGCGCACATTATGGCCGTTTGAGAGTTGGCAGGGGAGAAAAAGACACGTCTGTCATTGTGAAAAGGCCCCCGTCTCTGCTGCTGAGGGCCAAGTTGGAGGAAAGCACTTTTGAGCTGCTTTCAACATCTAACCCTATACAATGCCTATTATGGGAGCCTTCCCTGCATCGCATCAGTCTATCCTTTGTCATGTGCAGCTTGTTTGATTTCAGCAGTGTTTGATCAACACCCACGGCTATTTAAAAGCACAGGCAGACCGAATACAGATTGGGTTAGTTACAGCTGTGTGCTGAAATGAACCTTCAATGCTTATCACACACACACAATGTGACGTGGCAAAGTAGAGTGAGGATCAGCCTTAATCAGCCATAATGGGTGATAAAATGAGCTTAGCCACCGCTACAAAACGCAGCCTTCTTCTTAGTTTCACATCCTCCTCAGTATTCTAAACCAGTACAACCTCATAAGCAATTACAAGCATATTATGCGGGGATAACAAGAAAACAAGAGAATGGGAATCTAAGAGCAGCAGAAACATACAAACCACATGTATTGTGTTTTCACTAAATGAGGTGTGTGCCTTTGAATTACACAAAATAGGTGGAAAGCAACAAACCAGCCCAAAATTATGATTACAACAATGCAAAGGAGACATGTTTAGAATTTCTACACAGCACCTCAGTGATCCATTAGATACAGTAGATATAGACTGAATAATGCTTTGCAGACAAGGCTAAGCCCTATGAGAGCAGCTGAGTCTAGTGCTTTTAATACGTTAGAGAAATGTGCACAACACCTAAGAGATGTCACACACATTCATCAGAGCAATGAGGGGGAATCAACCTGACACCTTTGAATACAGCCAGGCTGGTTATTGGAGACACTTCTTAACGTGCATTCAAGGATTTGGGGATATAATACCGCAATATATTATAATGAGTGCAGGATTTATGTGATCAGTTGTGTGGTTACAGTACATTATCAGGCAGCAAAAGGTGGGATAAAGACATAGATAGATAGATACTTTATTGATCCAGAGGGAAATTCAAGATTGATCCTGAGGAAAATTGACCTGCAGGACACCATCCTGTCAGCAACCTTTCAGGCAAGGAAAGAACAAGTTTTCCCACATGAGTGCATGGGTGTATGCAAGCATACTTGTGCATTACATATGTGTGTATGTGTTGGGCTTCTATACAAGCATTCAGTTGTGCTCAGTACTCTCTGTGTACTTGGCAAATTCAAAGCAATCTGCCACCTCTCCCAAAACTACCCGAGCACCGACTGTAACACAAAGGACGACGCAGAACACCTGCTGAGATGATGGAGATGGCTGGCAGCCAAGACGACATATGGGTCTCATTCTGGGCCTAATGAAGACAACCTGACATAAACACCGGACAAAACGGGCTGCTCTGGAGACCTATGCCGTCCCACTACAGCGGTGCAGACATTGACGTAAACATTTGATCATCCTTGGGGTGTCGAGGCAGGAGAAAAGAGAGCAAAAGCATGGAATGAAAGCACAGTTGGGGATATAATACGATACGTTTAATGCATATCAATGTGGCTTGCCAAAAGCATAAACATCTCAGTCTTCTTTGAAGCCTACAGGTAACAGAGCATACTATCCACAGATGCAGGATGAAATGATGATTGCTGCTGTAAACAAATGCTAGCGCACTGCCCTCACAAGGTGTATGATGTGTCAGAACATGTCAGAGAAAAGCTTCTTGAAGCTTGGAAGACTTCACTATCTCTGAAACTGTGCCAAAAAAGACAAACATCAGTAGCAAGAACACATGTAATTAAGTTAAGTCAGCGCTTGAAAGGAAACTTTTCAAGCATAGTCAATAACAATACCTGGAATCAGTCCACATGGTAGAGAGTGAAAAAAATCTTGTGCCAAATACACTGCTCTTCCAGTTGTACTGACTGTCTTGTTCTTTGGCCCAAACAGACCTTCTCACCATAACAACTGGCAAAACAAACAAACAAACAAAAAAAAAAAAACAGCAGTAATGCCACTGGCTGCCCCAACCTTTGTCCTTGTTGTGATCCATGTGAATGCCCGCGGCCAGTCAGCGAGGCTAACTGTTAATATAACTGTCTGACAAGGAAGCTTTGGCTGTTTAGAGAGATAATGGCCTGGACCACAGACACAATAATAGCCTCCGTCTGCGAAGAAATGTACTGCCAGTTCACAGCCCTCCATGTTGCCTATTTATAGCCTAGTACACTATAATTAATACGCTGTAATTGTAGCGTATAAGCAAAGCTGAAACACACATACACACTGTGCAGTACACAGAGGCCTCGCAATAAAGTCAAGCAGAGATGCGACATGATAATCGTCATCGAGTCGCCAAATCTCGTATGAAAGAACATTTCTCTGTTTCTTTTTCTGAGTGGACACCCAGGGCTAATCTTCAGCCTTCAGTTAAACATTACAGAGGCTGAACAGAACATGCAAACAGAGGAGTGCACTCCTGTCACCATTTCACACAGAGGCTCTTTCTACATGACAGAATAATCATCCGTTTAAGTTCATCGGCTTCATGTTCCGCACGCCAACAGCATCTCGAGATCCACGCTTCACAGCCGAAGTCGTGATTCCTGGGAGGTTCAAACCATTCAATTCAGCACTCTCATATTATCACTCCAGCTGTAATCCGTTCATTAGGGAAAGAATCTCAAAAGTCTTTTTTTTTTTTTTTTTTTTTTTATAATTAATGGCATTTAAATGATGATGTGATGTACTGTATATGTGGGAGCAGCCTTCCTTATAGCATGTTAATGATCCACAGCATTCTGCTAATCAGTCAATTAATCACCATCTTATGAATTTAATCTCTTACTTAGGCCCTGTTCTACATAATGGGTTTTAAACATTCAAATTCATGCTTGGATTACAAATGAGGCTCACTCTGATGCCTTGCTCTTCTAAAAACTGGGTTTCTGCTGACAGCCTTTGATTTGAGATGTTAGGAGATGTCACTTTTGTGTTTTTTCCATCAACAACACATACACAGATATGTAACAATGACAGGCCACAATGCATCTGTTGAAATGTTTGCAAGGCGCTACTGAAGCTCTGAGTTTTTTGTTGTTGGGTTTTGTTTTGGGTTTTTTTTTTGGTATATCCTTTAGGGGTGTACGTACAGTTCATGTTCTTCAAGGGTGGCATTTTCTGATGAAAAATAACCTCTCCAATCTCTGGATCTCTTTCAAAAAGCTCAAAAGCCCATTTTGCTTTGGTGATTTCACACAACTGAAAACAAACTCATGTTTTTTTATCACGTTTAAATCTTTCATATCAAGAGCTCTGTTAGTCAAAGTGGGAGTGAAATGGAAGTCTTTGATTTAGAAAAGTAAAGCAAATAGCACAGTGGAACAATTTAGATAGATAGATACTTTATTGATCCCGAGGGAAATTCATTAATAATTTGTCATACATTTCCAGACAAGCTTTTTAAAATGAATCTAATCAATGTCACAAAATGGTTGGTAATTGTTTTCCTAAAATTATCAGTCATGGGCAAGATCATTGCAACTAAGATTTTGTTGTCTGCTTTTCCCCCCTTAGCTTAGCTTAGCATAAAGATCTTTATCTCGATTGATCTCCTTATCTAATGTGTTGCAAAAAAGTGAATTAGCACATTTCCTTAAACATTTAACAATTTAACGACGTTGTTAACAATGTAACAACAATTTTTGCAGACTTGATGATTTCTTATAAAGTGTCAAAATATACATGAATAAAGGAAATGTGTACACAGAAAAGATAAATACCATCTGATACAGTTTTTCACAACCTGACAACACAAAATTGGTTGTTGTTAATGGCCTATAACTGCTCTGCAATCATTATCTCATGCTTAGAGGGTCATGGGGGCTGGAGCCCATCCCAGCTGACATATTATGCATCTGTAAACCATTAATAAATTATTTTTTTTCTCCCAATGATAAAGCTCTTAGTGCAAGTTTATAAAAGCGTTGTTTGTCAGAAAGGGGCATCCTATGCTCTTCAGAGGCACTTCACAGACTTTACACAATAAAATCAAATTAAATTGTCATCAAAATAACCCCAATGTTGTCATCACTTCATGCCTTTATTAGACAGAGAGAGAGAGAGATGGCAGGAAATGAGAGAGGGAGGGAGAGGAGAGGACGGACATGCTTCAAAGGCCCTCCGGCTGGATTCAAACTGGGGATGTTGCATTTCATGGTCTGTGTCTTAACTGCTAAGCTGGAGCGCCCCTTGTTGCTTTGATTTTTACTCTCTTTAAATCTGTCTCTTCTAGTGTCCAATACCAACTAACTGGAGTGCTTCTTTCAGCTTGATATTTAATGTTCATACACAGTGAAGGCTTTCAAACTTGTCAGGCTTTTTTTAGACTAAAGTTAAACTAAATATGCATGTGAACTAAAATTCCCCTCCCTGCATTTTTTTGTGAGTGGTGGGAGATTTTGGGGAGGCAGACACAGAAGTTTCACGGCCACTTGCTTCAGCTGAACACGTCTGGTTGTTGGTACGCGGCCAGCGCTTTCTCTGAAAGATACAGTCCTATCTGGATTTGAAACGTACCTCAGCTGACAGAAACACTAATGTGATGTATTTGTGTTCTGCTTGAAGGATCCAGTGGCAGGAAGAGCGGACAGAAACGAACAGAACAGGACAGAGCGGCAGATAAATTCTAGTTTCTGCAGAAGTGCACCAAACTCCCGTTGAGGGAGACGTAACACAATTCACTTTCTTTTGCCAAGCCTTGTTTCCTCTATATGCTAATATTTAGACATGCTGTGTTATTTATGGATAAGGCCAGTGCGAAAGGTGGGCTCCTGCTGGCCAGTTATGCACTCTGCATCTGTATAGCCCCCTCCCCCTCCAAGCAAACCCATCACATGCCTCAACACACACATCAGCTGGCATACTAAACAGGTCAAAACAGAAACACCTTGAAACATCATTCAACAAAAATAGACTGTAATTGGAGACTGTACATGGGGCCTGAACTGAAGCTAATGTAAAACGCAAGGATTGTCATCATTATCAACATACGGTTTGACACTTTTCATACCAAGCAGGCATGAATTAGACACATTATTTAAAAAAGCATGAACATATGGCTGTATTGTCTGTGCAATGAGTTTTTGACTCTCCTTGAGAAACACAGCCTAACAGTCCTAAAAACATACATAGCTCAATCATAATTTCCTTGTTTCCGATTTAAAAAACTAAACTGGTTCAAAATGTGCAGGATATGAAGTCATTGTCATTGTTTTTTTCTTTCCTCCCACATTCAACCCTATCAAAAAACGTTATGCCAATAATACAGAAAAAAAAGCAAAACAAGTGCTGAACATTTAGCTGCTATATGAGACTATAAAACTAGTGTCTACAATTTTTTTTGTAATAAATCCTCTATTAATTTGACTACCAAAATGAAACGACTGGGTGTTACGGCCTCACATAGGCAGGATATAATAACATTACCACTGGGCCATATTGAGCCATGCATTCAGCTGTCTGAGAGGTACAGACAATAGAGAGGTAATGACATCCCGAAGCAGTCTCACTGTAACATGTGCAATATGTTCTGCCCTATCAATAGTGAAACAGGCAAGATTTGAGCCAAGCTGACATATTAGTTGGCTCCTCCTATATGGAGGGCCTTTGGCAATGAAAACTGTTATATGGCCCAGTAGTGCTGACAGGTTTCTTTCTGCCTCTCCTCTGCCCTCCCCCTCTTCTCCATTTTTTATTTCTCCCTCTTCCAGGTTGTGGTCCGGTTGACACGTGGCGAGAGGAGGAGGAGGAGGAAGGGAAGGATGGATCTTCAGCCCGGTGTAAGAGCCTCCCCCCAGGGAAGCCGGCGTCGGACGCAAGGGCTCATGGGCCGCTGACCTGCTGTCTTCCGTGATTTATGGCGGCTGGGGGCCTCTGGCCACTGCAGACTCCTCTCCTCTCTCTCCTCCATTTGCCTTCACACACACCGCAGGATTGTAAGGAGCCACACACACTGCACCATCATCTACAGGAGTATCCAAAGAGAATTTCCTCACACATGCTGAGCTGCAGCACGGACACACAGACGTCCCCTGGTTCCTACACTGTCTCATACAGAAATAAACACTTCCATAAACATTCCTACGCTGAAGCACCGTGTCCCGAATTCCCATCACATGTCCATTAGATCAAGCCAGCCCTCTGAGTATTCCACATTTGACTGTGTGCAGATTACTATCAGTCATGGTGTGTCAGCTGGAGAGCCCTTGGTGTAGCTGCTGCTCACAGGCAGAGGCGGATCAATGGAAGTGCGCTGAGTAACGAGGTGATGTTCCTGTTTTCACATGGTCCGAGAGCAATCAGCAGGCAGCACATCTCCGCTGACTCCACACGCTACTCTGCTTCTACACTGCAATAACAGTCTTCCTCTCTGGACTATTAGTGCAGTGATATATAGTGTTATTTTAAAATTAGACACACTAGCTAGACATTCTTTCCTGTGCACACCAGAGCTGTCACAGCACCTTAAACATCGTTCTTTTCTCCAGGTTTGGAGAGGACAGAGTGCTGCATTGACATTCTGGACAATTTTTCTTTTGAAGGCTGGGGACAGAGAGTGAGAGCCAGCAGGTGCCCTCGCCATGGTGTTGCCACCCCCAGACAAACGCCACGTGTGCCTGACCACCATCGTCATTATGACCAGCATGGCCTTCATGGACGCCTACCTGGTGGAGCAGAACCAGGGTCCCAGAAAGATCGGTGTGTGTATTATAGTGCTGGTAGGGGATGTGTGCTTCCTCATAGTGCTGCGGTATGTGGCAGTGTGGGTCGGCGCCGAGGTGCGCACAGCCAGGCGAGGATACGCCATGATCCTCTGGTTTCTGTACATCTTTGTCTTGGAGATCAAGCTCTACTTTGTCTTCCAGAATTGCAAGGCAGACAGGAAGAGCTTGGAGACGGTGGCCCGGAAGGCTTTGACATTATTATTATCTGTATGCGTGCCAGGCCTGTACTTGGTTCTAGTGGCTCTGGATAGTATGGAATATGTGAGAACTTTCCGGAAGAAGGAGGACATGAGGAGTCGGCTATTCTGGGTGGCTCTGGACCTGCTGGACCTGCTGGATATCCAAGCTAACCTTTGGGAGCCCCAGCGGACAGGCCTGCCCATCTGGGCAGAGGGTCTGATGTTCTTCTACTGCTACATCCTGCTGCTCATCCTGCCCTGTGTATCGCTCAGTGAAATCAGCATGCAGGGGGAGCACATGTCACCCCAGAAGATGATGCTGTACCCAGTTCTGAGCCTCGTTACCATAAACGTGGTCACCATCCTCATACGAGGAGTCAACATGGTGCTGTTTCAGGACAGCCGCGTTTCCACGATCTTTGTCGGCAAGAACGTGGTGGCCATCGCCACCAAGGCATCCACTTTTCTGGAGTACCGCAGACAGGTGAAGGAGTTCCCCCACCCGCAGAACGCCATGGCACTAGAGCTGCAGCAGAACTCCGTCAGTCACACGCAGCCGCTGCCCAACGCCACCAGTTTGCCGCACGAACCTTCACCGGCACAGGACGTCATTGACACATGACCGCCAGCGCTGGACTGAGCACAGGACCATAACAAACTGACTGCTTTTTATGAAAGCTCCAGGAGTGGAGGTAGATAGAGAAATCAGCTGCATGACAGGCTGATATTCTGCTCTTGTCAAGCCCACATGAACTGCTGTGAAACCATAAAAGAGATTTTCAGCATCACCTGCCCGTCAGAAAATACTGTAAACCTACACTTGACTCTGAGTGCAGCGTGCACACTTTAGCAATCAAGGTTTTTATCGTGCTATTGTGTTTTTAATTGTTTTAAAAGTTGAAACTTTTATTAAGAGACAATCTCCACACTGCACAGCCTGGTGACATTATGTTGTGTAAAGTGGACAGTCCCCGCCCCCCCCCAACTTGGTGAGTATCTTGTATTTTTTAAAGGTCACTTTTTCGACAGTGTGGCATTTCCTTTGCATTCCAACACCAAAGGACAAACCACTCGGTGTGAAGCACTGGCAGAGAGGAGGAGCACAGGGTGACATGGGTCAGTCATGGGGGGCTAACTGTGCTGTGAAAGAGAGAGGCTGGTGGGACACGAATGCTTTTCCTTCTGTGTTTGGTTCTGCTGAGAAAGGAGCTCTGTGAAAGCTGCTGCCTCCGTCAGCACCGGAGCTCAGCACTACACCACCCACTGCAGGCATCCAAGCGCGTGTTTTACTCTGTCAGTGTGTGTGTGTCTATGAGCACGAACCCTAGTCTATAGAGTGTATGCCTGCAAGAATATGTGTTCACTACAGGAGGTTTTGGTGGTATTTGAAATTGTTTTCAGATACAAGTGACTGATGTGTGTGATGAATTGCAAATGAGAGAAAATATGTAGAGATGTCAGGGGGAGGGAAAAAAAAAACAAACAAACAATATGACGGGGGTGAGATACCTTTTTGTTTCCTGTAATGTACATTCCTCCAAAACTAGCTCAAGCCTTGAAGTCAGAGAATGCAGATATCAGAGTCGAGAGAACACAACATCGCTGAAGAATTGACAAAAGATAAAACATAAAAACCATAACATACAAACAGAAAATATTTCTTCTGTTGCTATTCAGTTCACTATTATTATTATCATTATTATTATTATTATGTACATTCTTTACTTGTTGGAGGCCAATGATGTTTTAATAAAAGTATAAATAAAAGAATAATGATGAGAGCATGGTTTCTTTTTCCAAATTGTTCACTATGATTAAATAAATATTTTTTACCTAAATGAAGGAGTATTTGGTGACCTTGTTCAGCCTGAAAGAAAAAGCTGCACAACAGCAACATAACAGCTAAGTCATCTCAGTAATGTTTTGCATGGAAGAATCCACAGAGCCCATAAATATTTAGGCCGAGCAACCTCCGCCTGGACTCCGGCATTAATTTTCTACCCCTCAGGCTACCACATTTGGGGAAAGCAAGCAATGAATTTATCTTTAAACATGTGATGAAAATGTATGAAGCCCTTCCTCAAATTGTTTCTCTCTTTTTCCTCTCAGCTCTCTTTATCGCCGTCCCACTGCAAATGAACACTAATATTGTCTGCACTGACCTGGTATCAAACTTTTACAGCTGATGAATTGCCCTTCCATTCACAATTTTATTAACCGACCTAAGTGTCGTCGGGGGGGGGAGGTCAGCCACGTGAGGAAAGGCACTTTACTGTCCACAGGTTATCGAAGGTTAACTGCTGATCTCAGCTCGCAGAGACACGCTCTCAGACCCTGAACGGCCTCCACTCCATTAACGATAACTGTCAGCTGCAGAGTGACAAACGGACTGGATGATTACCGAATGAGTGATGTTTCTTTTTGCTTTAAATAAGCAGAATGTGGGACATTTTTTTAAAGTATTATAACATATTAATGCTGTTTTCTATTTGAATCAGACAAACTGGACCGCAAACACCAGACCAAGCTTCAGTCCTGTCATAATTTACAAAAAGTACATATGACGGCATTTTATCTATGGCATTGAAGCCATTATTGAATTAAGTTGACCTCATTTGCAGGAGCAGAACTACAGGAAAAAGGAAAGATGTAAGTACGTTTGCTCAAAGTTCAGCCAAATATCCTTAGCATAGCAAAGACAGCTGTTGCAACAGCTTAATCAGATTTTTTTATTTATATTCAGGTAAATTTGTGCTTGGTTGGCAAATTGCTACAAGATCCAAGTTACAGTGTATTTGTTTACTTACAAACTAGGAAGCTTTTTTTTATTATTTTTTGCAAAATATGCAAAGAACACAGAGAGGAAAACTTTGTTCAGGAAGAAAGTGTACAGAAAATGTACAGAGTGAAGTGCTGATTTGATTACCCACGCCCACCATATCGTGGCTTCAAGCTCATCACACAGCCGATCGTTTACGTGGGTGATCGGGATCAGTTGGGGGCTCAGTGTCTGTACACACCCTGCTCTTGGCATCTCTTCTGTAGAAACATATCGATTGTTCTTGCCGGAGGAATATTAAATATTTCTGAGGCGCATCTCTATGGGTACATCCTGTTCATTCTGGCTGTCTGTTTTCAGTACAGCTCCTGTCTTACAGTAACTCTCCACCATGTGGCCTAATTACAGACTCATGAAATAGAAAAAATATTTGCAGCTTTTGATCTGAGTTACTTTTGCTGCTATTTCCTACCGCTAAATTCTTCAAAATGCTCGTAATTTTGTACGGCATGGTTTATGTATTGGTATATGTTACTGATATTCACAGTTGAGAGTGAAAGCATCAAGGGAGGAAAACAGAGACAGCATTAACAGGCAGAACGGTTTTGTACCAATAACACTGCACTGCTGAGATCTCATAATGTGGTGACATCTCTGAAACAAAAGACCAGCACAAAAAAAAGTCAAAGTCAGGCACTCATTCAGGCTTCAAACAAAAGCCCTAAACAAAAGCCAAACTGATGTGGCGAACAGTAAAATTATTTCAGGTCTTTCACGCTTGAAGTGCAGCACTGCCTTTATTTCCAAGCCACAGTGGTGCGTACTGCCCCGACTTCCTGCCACATTTTGCTCAAGTTTATTAAACTCTGATTATTACTGGCGTTTTAGTTGCACTCGCCTTCAGTTCCACCTCAATTTAAAGTGGTTCTGATTATCAACACTTTTGTATTGTCGACAACTGGTCACCCTGAGGCGTGTGTTTCTCGATCAATCGGAATTTGCTGCAGAAATATTGACATGTGGTCAGAACCTTGCTGAGCGCCTCCTCATAACCGACAGAAACATGATTAAGATAAACTGGAGTTATCTTTGAAATCATGACTCAAACCCAGGACATCACTGCTGCATCGTTACATAATACGCTGCTGGGGCGTCAGGGTGTGTTCTGCTGGGCCTAACTACACTGTTTACTGTCAATCACCCACCACCCACAGGAGGACAAACAGTATAACTCGGTTTTTAAAAAACCCTTCAAAATTTGCACACGTTATCATCACATCCGGGTCTCTATATTTAGAGCATCCTCGTTAGCAGGGACAGCAGTTAATCTACATTTGACTCCCTGTAACGTGAACAAAAAGATAAAAAAACAAAACAAATCTAATTACACACCCTCGTGCACCACAAAATGATTTGTTGAATGTAAATAGGCTGTAACTCTAAATGCCAAAACGACACCGGTACTATCTTTCAACATCAGCATTGTGAGGGGACTAAATGTGTGACATTTTGGAGCTTATGTGACAGCTGATGGCCTGGATGGCTCTCTGCTGCAGCTCACATTATTAAATGCTGTCTAAACGGTAGACTCAGCAATATTCTTTTTTCAGCTTGTGGGAACAGGAAACCAGGTTGGGCATGAACTCAAAATGTGTCCCTATTTAAACAAGAGTCACGGAACCAGTCCTTGGTATTATTTACAGCTCATATGCCTGCAACTGAGACCAAATCTTTGTTGTGGTCTGGATTGCAGCTCATTGTTAGGCTTACAGCATATTACCACTATTGTTTGTATAAATCTCCACAGCGCAAGTGGTTGAAGGGGGGAAAGTAAATGGCAAACTTGGGAATAGAATAAATTACCTGTAGCTGCCTGCATGTGCAACAGATCACCTTTCAGAGACCCCGCTAAGCGAGGGATTCATCCATAAATCACGGTGCCTTCAAATCAGGAATGTAATTGTGCTCTCCCTCCATATGTAATAAGTCAGTAAAAAGCACTTTCTCTCTCGCCTGTGATTTGCCGTGTATGCATGACTTCCTGAAGCACTTAGTCTCAGCAAAATTAAATGAGAAACAATCGGATGAAGGCAGCATTTCTACCATTACAGACTCTCTCTCTTGACCACTTTTGGATTTGCTGACTTGTATGAGTTTGTCCAGCGAGTTGCTTTTTCTCTTTCTCTGCTTCACATTTGTTACTAAAAGTTTCTGTTCTCATGCAGTAATCACACTGTTGGCTACACATCCCTTCACTTGTACCACCCACCGCACAGCATAATCTATATGTAAATCGCTCTTTTCGACAGTGTGCTTCTATCATGAAACTGCAACACATTCACTGTCCACTCGACGCTCGGTCAACAAACAATGACTTTCAGCTCTGACAAAAGATGCTAAAAGGTAAGGAGACAAAATATGGTGACATTTCTGCATGTATTTGCACATTCATATTCACTCTCCATGTATTACTCGATGATGGGTTTTCAAAGTCTTTAAAACACCTGAAACACCTCAGGAAAAAATAAATCAAGAGGACCCCACATCAAACAGGAACTATAATAATGCTGTGGAGTTGATGAGATACACTATATAGACAAAAGTATTGGGAGACTTGACCATTACCCCAACAGGGACTTTAATGATATCACTTTCTAAATACAAAGCCAGCTTTGCAGACACTGATGTTGGACCAAAAGGCCTGGCTCACAATTTCTGTTCCAGGTCATCCCAAAGGTGTTCAATGGGGCAGAGGTCAGGGTTCTTTGCCTTCCCAAGGGGCCTTCCCCAAACTTTTACCACAAAGTTGGAAGCATAGCATTGTAAAGAGATGTGTCTGGATACATTTGTCTATATAGTGTAGCTGGAGTCCTGTTATTTTTGTGATCACTCTCAGGCAAATGTTGGACATGTGGCATTAAGTGGAGTCTCTTTTTGTGGATTTCTGGGCTTTTATCTTTAGAGTCTAATGTTATTCACATTTTTTTCGTGTAAAAATATTAATCTCATTTCAAAATAGTTAACACTCAAACAAACTTAGAGTTTTTCAATCTCACAAAATTTGCGAACCTAATTTTTAAATATTTATTCTGTAAGAGCAAACATATTGGATAATGTGTTCCTCACCAACTAATCCACCAAGTTTGGGGACACCATGTTATTCCCAGCACACTTTGTAGAAGAGGTACAATCAGAAAACTAACTGAAAACATCTGTGTGTAGGGCCTTGCTCGTTAAAAAGTAGTTAAAGCAGGTAATTTCTCACAAAAACCTCGAGTTGTTTCACATTTCTGTAAAGAATAAAAAACAAGATGACAACTAGTTTCCCCCCTCTGTTAACTGTTCCTATAACGCACACCTGAGATGTAATTCCTCTAATTCATCCAAAGGCGGTTATAAATCCACTAAACTGTTATCAGTCCACGACCAAACATCATGGCGAATAGAGTGGAGTATTAGCAGCCAAAGAGCCAGATATTTCCCTCTGGAGTTAGTGGAAACAATAACAGAGCCGAAAGAGGAGTGAATATTGCACTTACGTTTGAGAGGGAAGCCGGAAACATGATGATGTTGCACCATGGCTGCTCCAGGTGTAAACAGGTAGCTGTTTGCTACCACGACGGCTGTACCAACTTTACGTGGAGGTATTATGTAACAGTTGCATTTACAGATTGTTCTGCTGGCCAAAAGTAAATAATGAAGGTCAAAACAAGGAAGAAGAGTAAGGTTCAGACCAAGTAGAAAGTAGCCACCTGTTTTGAAGCCTCGCGTAGTGGCGGCTTGTCAATCATACGGTAGCCACGCCCAAAAGCACACATCACTTTATCGTCTATTTTACCCTAACTGGCGCCATAGTTTAGAAAAAGAACACCATGCTACATTGAATAGGGCTATAAACTAGCGACTGAGGCCATGAAGTCATTAGGATAATTTTTACTTAGATGATAAATCAAGAAAGATACAATCGGACTCAGTGCAGTCGCCCCCTGGTGGCCATAAGAAAGAATACAGGTTTAAGGCACTACACTGTTAGCCTATTGGTACTGCACTGGTTAAAACAAAAAAGAAATTAAACACTGTTGCTGTTCAAAAAAAATTAAAGCAGAAATAAAAACAAAATTAGTACAAAAAAATAAAATAACCTATACTGAATCAAGTTAAATTAAAACAATACATGCAGTTATTTATATACACACATACCCTACAATCACATAAATCCATATATGTCTGGGTCCACAAACAAATTAATTGCACGCACGCACACACACACACACACACACACACACACACACGCTGAATAGGTTTAACCATTTATCACATATAATTCACTAATAAAGAAGGAAGGATCCCATTTTAATCATGAATAATAATACACTGCATCAGTTTCACAGTTTTAATTTCAAGTTAGATCTGAATCTGAGGGTGAATCTATATTTTAGCCTATAATAAATGTAGACCTTGGACTCTTTCCAACACTAATGTGTTCTCGTAATGGCGGAAGTCTGTGGAATAGCCGAACAAAAGTCCAACGCACTGGGTGATCTATGGCACACATCCCAACTCCTACCTTGATTAAAAGTCTCAAAGCGTGACTCCCCATTAGCTGGCTTTCCCAGACAGTGTTATCAGAACTATCAGTCTCCATTGCACACTGCTAGCTTCACCCAGGCTGACTACTTAATATCCATACATACTTAGATAAGAAGGTATTGTGTTACCTTCATGAACTGCTCAGAGTGTGCAGAATGGATTAATCACTGAGCCACAATGCATAAGGGAACAGTCTGTGGGAGCTGTCATAACAATATAAGCATAAATGAAAGCTGAGCGTGCAGCGTGATAGAAAGTCCTGCTGTTAGATATGAGAACAGCTGACTGTCCCCTAAGTTTATGGCTTGATTTATGTGCCATTTTTAAAAGAGTCTTCACTGTTGGCTAGGTAGCTGGAAACGAAAGACCCCAAACAACCAGTGACCACAGGTTACAGCTCTGATAATGTCACTGTCCTCATCATTATTCAGTTTACTTTAATTTTATGGAGTTCCAAAGTTTGCAGAGGATTTAAATACCAAGGAAAGGTCACATGGTGGTAATGGAATACGACAGCAATGTACCACTGAAGGATTTTGGACTGTCAGATTAGAGACTTTAAATGGACTCATCTGGTGGATTTTTTTAGTGTTTTGGCTGCTGAACAAAAACGCAATTCTTAAACTAATGTAAAAAAAAAGAAGACGCAAAATGGTAAGCCTGTGTTTTTAATGAGCTGAAATGCAATGGTCCCCAATCTCAGGGTTAAGGTCTGCCCACAGGGTCAAAAGATTTTTCTGAGGTTTTCCTAAACTGTTTTGGTCATGAATTACTTGGTAATAAGGCACCTAAAACATTTCAACCAATCTGAGAGGGCAAAATCCCTCTCGGGTACATCTGAGCACCAGCCAGTGACATTTACAATCCGCAATAAAGGGTGGCAAGACAAGCACGGCTTCTTGTGCAGAGCATGAGCCTAAAGGACTGGGAGCCACTGCTTCGACAAACACCATTTCCAAGAAACCCGATACCTTCAACGGTCATATGTCACCAGCTTGTCCAGTTGCTTAGTGTATACACCAATCAGCCACATTAAAACTACCTGCTTAATATTTTGTAGGTCCCCCTTGTGCTGCCTGCCCCTGTGAGGGGGGAGGGACACGGGACCTCTGGGGGTATTGTGTGGTCACTGACATCAGAATGTTGGGTCCTTTGGGCCCTGTGCATTGATGGTGGAGCCTCCAGGTGGGAGGGCGGATTCGGCTTATTCCAGTGCATCCCACAGATTCTCAATCAGGTTGAAATCCGGGATCTGCAGGCCGTTGTTGTTGTCCTTGGGATGTTCCTGAGCTGTTTTTGAAATGTGATGGGGCACATTGTCCAGCTGGGCGGTGGAGGCTGCTGATGGTGGGGAAAGCAGTCCCTTTTGAGGGACTGCAGCAAGCAGCAGCAACCCACTTTGCTCATCATCCATCACTGCAGCACAGCAATTTACCCATCAGCAGAGGAGAGTCAAAAATACTGGCAAGGCACAAACAAGGGAAAAAAATGTCCCCAAACTGTGACTGTGGGGGCAGCAGGGTGAACAGATAAACAACTTTTCAAAGCAGGATTATGGCGCTGGATGTGTCGAGGCCAGCCTGCGTGGGACTTGTCTCTAAATGTGGCACAGCAAAACAGTGGAGGGGAGCTAAGCTGGCGTTCACGGGAGACACGAAATAGCTGCCCAAACCGGCTTGTTAAGGAGCAGACAGGGAACTCATCAGTGCACAAGATCACGGTTGACAGAGAAGCTTGTTAGCTGCTGCATCGTAGCCAAGAGGGTGGCTCATTAGGGAGAAGCACCAGTAGCCTGCACAGGCCGTGCTGGTCTCACCAGATGGCTGCCTGTCTACTGGCTGATGAAAGATATAGACATCCGTCATTAACAAATTATGGGCAGTGTATGTTTTTTTGTTCACTCACATCACATAAAAAGCATTTAGTCCAATCAAAGCTTGAATATGCCACACTTGAATGTTTGAAGCTATATATCAAATACTGTCAGAGTCTTATTCACTTGGGTAAAGAAGCTCCATTTTCCCTTCATTCTCAGCTGTAATAAAGTTTGTCTGTATCACTGAAATGTGGAACCTTTTGCAACATTGCCCCCTGCTGGTGCCTATAACTACAAAATCCACTTTTATGGAGGCAAGATGCAATCAAAACATGAATTTTCCCAATCACTCGCCCCTCAACGGACTCTTGACACGTTGCCTATAAATAACAAATTGTTTGCAATCACCCTGTCTGGCTAAGCACAGCGCCCTTCAGCTTGATTATTGCACAAGACAAGTTTCCAGTAAGAGACCAATAAATCACTATTCATCATTCACTCAGGAAGAAACACATGCTGTTGCAACAACATCTCAATCATAAGTGGGCTTCATTCATTTAGATATTCTTTTCAGGGATGCTTCAACCAAATAAGAGATGATTTATTCGCTATGTATTCTCACACATGTCCCAAAAATTAAAAGTATTGTTGCATGGTATTACTGTGAGCATTGACTGAGAGCTGGTGTGATTGGAAATTGCTGGAACTTTAATTAAAAATCAGTAAATTTTGTACTAAAGAAAAAGTGGCAGAATAAAAAAAAAGAAAGACAGAAAGGACGCAATCAAGCCAGAGTGGCGTGACCTGAATATATTAGACTTTTTGAGAGGACAAACTTCTTCTTCTTGGGATTTAATCACTGTTGGTGCAACAGCCTGGCCATGAGGAGAACATCAAACTTATTAACTTTACCTTGAGGGTCATTTCACCGGGAAAGATTTACTACTCATATCAAAAACGTGAACGCTTCCCCGTGCCATTTGGCTTCTGGTTTAAGGAAGAAACTCCCAGTCAGCAAATTCTGAAGTTGTCCTCCGGTGTTGTCACCTTATGTTAATTAAATCTTACAGCAATTAATCAGAATAAATTACAGAAAAGACCATTTTTAGTACACAATATTGGTGGGAGATAATTAATACATTGTTCTCCAAGTCCTGCAGCAAAAATCCAACTTCAATGTACACGTCACTTTTTTTTTAAACACATGAAGTTCAGTTTATTCATGATTTGGAGTATACAATAGCCCATCCACATAGTTTTGTGCTGGCTTCTGTGACTCTCCAATCAAACTCCACAACTTCATGGGAACGCACCGCAAACTTGTTGGAGAATCCCTATAAGCACATAAGCATTGTCATAAGAATCTATCTTAGAGATCAAAAGTACTCACTCACCAAAAAAAAAAGAATGTATTAATATAAAATCTTAATCTGAAAAGTAATAACTACAGCAGTGAATTACAGTTAACGGAGTGAAAAGTACATTACGTTCCTCTCAAATATAATGGAGCTCAAGTGCGAAGAACCATCAAATAGGAATACTTGGAAGAACCTCAAAACTATCTAGAATATGATGTGTAAAGTCAGAGAGCCTTAAATCACTTTTAAACTTAAAAACATGCTGTGAAAAACAGAACAGCACAAGCAAGAGATACATGTACAAATGGCTTCATTTAATTTATGTATTTCACAAACAATCCAAGAACTTATGAGACAAATGTACAGGAATTATTTTGCCATTTTATTATTTTTTTCTTGACATTATTGCTTTACAGTAAAATGCATTGGTTGGATATGTCCAGTATAGCAAGACAATACATTCATATAAGTTATACAGATGTCCTCAATAATGTTTTATAGTAACTAACTTTACATTAAATATATTTTTTAATCATTTATTATTCTTGACAAACAACTCCCACATCACATTGAGCTCACAGTGCATCAGGTCGCATTCAATCAAGAAGTACACACAGTTCTCGTGTTCAACCGTCGTTTCAGACGTGTGTTTTCTAAAGTGTGTGCGCTTTGTTTGTACAATTGATTTCCATACAATCTGAATTTATGCAGAGCTACAACAAGTATGGCATCTGAACTCCGAACTTCTTTTTTTCCTTCTCTTCCAAAAAAAAAAAAAAAAGTGACTTGGTAACAAAGATGCAAATCAGACAACTGGTGAGAACGCACGACTTGTTGTTCCCAATCCCTGCTGTGGTGTCACCACTCAAAACCTGGCAACCGGGACATGACCACACAGAGCAACAACAGAAATACACACAAACAAACAAACAAAAAAAAACCCCATAAACCTCAAAACTGCACATTCTGAATCAACTTAAGTACAGATGTGCCTTCCTCACAAAAAGCATCAAGAAATGTTGGGTTCCTGTATGTACAGAAGACCCACTGAACAGTTTGAGGACGAGGAAGGGAGGTGTTGATGGATCTCAGAGTCTGTAGGCCCTGTGTGGTCACCTCCATCCAACGAACACAGCCATTTGAGCCCCGATAGAATAGAAGCTTAAGGGGGTCCATTTATTTATTTATTTTTTAATTCCTTAAAGTCTGCTCTCATCCGGGTCCTCTGAAAAGGGACAAAGTCTCGAGGGCAGAGGAGCAAACCCATCCATCCATGCATTCCCTTCTGCTCCCTCAGCTCGGGTTGGTGGAGAGTTAATGCCCTTGTGCAAGAGGGGATAAGATAGGAAAAAAAAAGTGTGTGTGTGTGTACAAAGGAGGGGGGATACAAATCAGAATTCCCTCAAAGCTACTGTTCCAGAAATGTCCATCCTTTGGGCTCAGGTCACATACACACACACACCTGTGAGCTCACACATCAAGTACTACGAGACAAACCGACATCACATCTCCACAGGATCCCCTGTCTTTATATGGCAACCTTGCAGGGGCCTTCTGTCACATAGAATTCTTTAAATTGAGATTGCATATACAAGTGCCCACCGCCAACAGCGTGGCAGAGGAATTATTTTCAACACTGAAACACTCTCCACACTCAGTTTTTAAGTCTCTGCACCTCACCTGTGGACGCCTCGCAGGTATTTTTGCATGATGTCAAAAAAGTCTGGATTGCAGTGTGGCTCGTAGCTGCCGATTTTTGTAAAGAGGGTCGGGCTGTTTTCGATGGAGATGCCAAGAAGCCCTCAGCCTTTCGCTGTGCTGTGGAGGAGCTGCGTTTTAATGTCCCAGCATGCACTGCAAACAGAGGCAGGTGTGCTCATGGTGTTAACGAGGTCCCAGTCTGTTCAAGAGTCCAGTGTGAGAAAACCTAGCGTGGGCCCATACTGAGCGCACACACACACACACACACACGCACACACACATACAATGTTCTCACACACACACAGTCACATATACACTGAAAATACACACCCACAGAAGGAAGCACTAGTTGATTCAGAATGAGAGGACGGCTGTTAAAGTGCAATATCTACATGTAACTCAAAAATCAAGAGACCATCACCAGTGACACCTCCAGGAGTTGTCCTCCTCCGAGTTTCCCTGATAACCGACAGCTGTGGTTGGCACCCCTGTCCTTGGTAGAGGGGCTGTAGTAACCCCTGCTGGCCAGAGGGTGTTATAGCAGACAGTCAGTGTTGAGAACCGTCTGGTTTCTTTGCATTTTTTTTCAATATTTAGAACAACTACTTCCATTCTGCTGCTGTCTCGAGACGAGAACAAGTCACCTGATGATGATGATGGAAATAAAAAAAAAATATCAGAGGAATCCGACAGATCTGGAGCCAGTTTTTGAAGTTGTGCAGAAGGTAAAGTGAACTGACCCATCACTGAAAATAACACTGCAGTGGAGTCACCACCAGCAGCCAGAAACCCCTCTGAGTGGTCAAATCTCCTTACAGCACAAAGCAAGAAAAGCATCTGCGTGTGCAATTTGTTTCAGTGGAAAAACAGGCAATGTCCTATATTTGCAACAAGCTCTCCTCCATATTTCATACTTGACAAAACCTTGTTTTGAAAAAATAAATACAAAAAAAAGTGTTTACAAGTTTACATTGTGCCGTGCTGCATAAGCATAACACCCTCACAGTCGACTGATCCGGACTGTGACGCATCTTAACACAAAGTGTCCTGACAAAATGTCTTTTTCTCTTTTTTTTTTTTAAAGAAAACAATTTGATCAAGCAGGTGAAGAGTTGCAGAGGGTGAGTGAAGTGAAGCACTAACAGTATCTGCTCCCTGATGCCAAAGGCCATGCCAGGGGAGTCGGGTCCAGGCTGGAGGAGGGGAGCTGCCGAGGACAAAGCCCTCCTCCATGGGGTCAAGAGGAGAGAAGGTAAGGAGGGTGGTAACTCTGCTTTTTTCTTCTTCTTTTTAAGGAATTACTTTAAGGGGAGTTATCTTTGTGTTTGGGTTTGGTTGGAGTCCTAAGATTTCTTTTCTTTGCAGACTCTGGTTTGGTTTGTGGAAAAGCTTTGGAAATGTTTTGTGGAAAATCTACAATGCAAAAACAGTGAAAAACACACACCAACAACCAACAGGGGGCACTTTTGATTCTGGAGGTCCCCGACATCTAAAGGCATGCTAGATGGGTAGAAAGTTAACAGGCGCACAGAGGAAATAAAGACTTTACTGCAATAACAGGCAGTGCCCCAAATAATGGGCATTAAGGACTGGCACTGTGTGACAAGAGGACAAATTTGAGACACAGAATGGAGTCCACTCTTTCAGTGTATTCTGCCTCTTGAGGAAATGGGATTCATATTTGGGGCTAAAAGGATTACAAGGGAGAGAGCGCAAGGGAGGAGAGAGACAAGTCTGCAGATAGGTCCAGTATTACTGAAAAAGAAAAAAAAAGAAAAGGAGAGGAGAGGATAAAGATTTGGGATGCTATGGGAGCGCTGAGGTTTTGGTATCCGAGTCATGCCGCTGTGCTCTACTCCTCCATGCACATGGGCAGGTTGACGAAGGTGAAGACGTTGTACTCGATCATGACAGAGAAGCAGAGGAATACGGCGTACAAGACCAGGACGTACACTCCCAGCTTCACGTCCAGCCTCCATTTGTTCAGATGGATCCCCAGCACCTACAAACACACACACACACACACACACACACACATCAGGATGGCTTGTGCAGGACACCGTCTGCCTTGTGCAGGACACCGTCTACCGTCTCACTATGCACTGGCATGAGGTCAAGGCTGCACCCACTGATTTACACTGATCAGCTGCAACCTTAAAACCACTGACAGCTGAAGTGAATAACATCAATCTTCCGTTTACAGTGCAATGTTCTGCAGGTAAACCCTGCAATCATGTGGATGATCTTTCACACACACACCAACCACCTAAACATTGCAGAGCAAATATACAGCAGACCCCAACCCCCCAACCCCCTGATGGCAACAGCTCTTCCCGTCAACATCACTCACTCATTCAGTCAGAGGTTTCAGTGTTGTGGCTGATTGGTGTTTATACCTTAATTATACTGCACTGCATTCCTGAACTCACTGAGTATCATGTAATTTAACTGTGCCACCGATACGCATAAAAAGCAAATCTAAAATTATGATCCACAAGAGGCATTTCTGTCTTCTTTGAGCAGTGATTACAATGCAGCAACGTCCCCATCTTTCTATGGATGAAGTTTCTGTACATTACTGATCTGCGTTTGAGACATCGTCATCCGAAAAACATATTAAAACCAAACCAAAATGACTGAACTTTTCGATAAAATATTTTGCTTATGCCAAAAAGAACAATCCTTCCTCTGCTGTTTACAAGACTTACAATTTAACATTTTGATGAATCAAAGTTCAGTCACGACTGTAGCGCATGAGTCAAGATGTGAGGAGCCAAACTGGGTTGTTATTTATCCAAGTTAAACCACCAGACTTTCCACTTTAAATATGTATACCGCACTACATCAGCCAAACAGGTTGCCTTCCTGGAAGCGATCAACTATTGCTCACCGTGAGGGCCACAGAGCCCAGCAGAAGCACCACCGAGTAGACCAGGCCCCGACTGTTAATCATCACCTGCAACACACAAGACGGATCAGCAATTCATCTGCAGCTCGTCACTCTTTTCAATGAATAAGAGAAATAAAATAAATAAATAAATAAAAAGGGCAACTGGAATTTGTTTTTTTTTTCCTTACACTCACACAACCATACAGAATTGGAAGGATCAGAGTACTTGTAAGGCAAACAAGCTGCTTACCTCTGATCCATAGTCGACACACATGGTCTGTAATGCCCAGGGGACCCCCAGCCCCACCAGAATGTCAAACACATTACTGCCAATAGTGTTGGACACTGCCATGTCTCCCAAACCTGCAACAAAACCAGATAGCAACCATGATTTTAAGTAAGGATGTGTAGTTTTTTTTCCAGCTAGACTTTCAGGTCAAATAAAGCACTTTGTTTCCAAATGAAGATTAACATTTTGTTTTTCCGTGCTTTCTAATATTCAAAAAAGCCCGAACCTCATTAAGCTGGGAAGGCTGTGATGCAGGACCACACTGTGATGTCTATAAACAGCTCTGCACCATTTTCTCCTGCTCCTGTGCTCTGTTACACTCTGCACATCCCCACTCGTTCAACTGTTTTCTATGCACTTAGAAGGCAACACACTTCTGGACACCAATCTGCAAGTATGCTACACTAAACGCCTTGTATGAAAGTGTTGGCAGGTGAATATTATTTTGTGAATTTTTTTTCCACCTGTCAAAATTAAAAATACAAATATAATAGTAATCATAATATTAAAAAAAAGGATCACAAAACTCTTTTTTCCTTGCTTGCCTCTCAGGGATTCTGTCGATATCTGCCCATCCACTTAAAAACCAGGGGTTAGCCCAGAGAACACTTTCAGCCCAAACAAGACACTGTAGCTATATCTGTATTTGTATTTATTTGTATTCCACTGATCGATGAAAATGTCCTGGTGGACTAGTGGTATAAAAAAAACACATGACCACAACATCCATTTGTCCCTCCACTGTGTAACAATAATAAAAAAATCCTCAAGAGCACAGTCTAAAAATGTGTCGGGTGGGGGTGGAGATACCTTGCCGGGCCACAATGAGACTGGCTATGCAGTCTGGGACGCTGGTTCCTGCAGCCAGGAAAGTGATACCCATGATGACATCAGGGATTCCCAGAGTGTAGCCGATTATTGTCACCTAAGAGAAAAATACAGCGAGAGTGTTCAATAAGAGCATTCTTCTTATTCTTCTTAGGAAAATACTATTAACCATGGATGGCATAATGGGAGTGTGCTTGGAACAGCAGGAGACGCAGTGTAGTCTGGCTATTTTCCTGCCATTTGCCACTAGAGGGATCTACAAGACGACAGTTAAACTGCTGCCATTTAGTTATGTGGAGACTTTAAAGTGGCTTCTCAGATAAAGGCCATATTAATAAGGTTTCATCTTGAGCGGGTATAGATGAAACCTTAGTGCATATGCAGCTGTGGGGAAGTCGCTCTGGGATTTTCTCAAGAATTACAGCTTTATATGTTTTAACGTTTATAATGGTAGACTGAACCCTACTAATGGGATTTTTTTGTAAATATCATCAAGAGATAAAGTTGTTGTGGATTATTTAATAAGCCCCAATGACTGTCAGGACTCTTGTACTGATTTTAAGCTGATCAATTTAATATCTGAGTCCAATTGAAATGTATTCTTCCACAGCTGATACGGTGGTCATTCCAACTGAAGGACAACTGCGAGTACGTCCAGAAATTTATTAGGAAGTCATATCATACACTATACCTGAGGTGTAGAGAAATGAATACATGGCAAAATACAACCTGTATTTTTCAAGCGAGAAAGGGAGACAGATCAGAAAGCAGGAATGAGAGTCATATCACACAGCAGATAAATGAAAAGGAAATGTTAAAGATTCATTTGACCAGAAGTGAGGGGAAAAATACAGGCAAACTATTTCTGATAGGAGAATATGGTTCTATTAAAAGGAAGTTCAGAAGTTAGAACAAACAAATCCACCACTTATACCCCAAGGAAATGTTATTAGATAACAGTGTCACTGAAAACAGAGACAGCACTTAGAAAACAGGAGAAACACATCGCAGATTTATTTTCAGGAAATGATTTTGGTCACGCATTTTTGAATTGCATCTGTGCTACAATATTGCATGTTATGACTTTACTCAAGAAGAGTAATGGCTGTGCACAAAGCAAGATTGAAGACGACATCCACAACCAGAGATGTTGCAAAATTCTGTTAATTTTTATAAAATCTTATTGTTTAGGAGGTACTCATCTATCATTTCAAAACATGCTTTGAAATAGGTACTGTCCAATCAGCACAGTGCGAGCCCATTATTAAACCTCCTCAAAAGTCAGCGAGGAGTGACCCCAGAACACCCCAGAAATATATTTTAAAAAACACTGACCCCTCCCCATCTATTGGCTGACAAATCATTTCAGTGACACTAGACCTGGTAAATGTCTCTCTTTCCACACTATACTCACCATCCAGACCATGAAGTAGGAGAAGATGGCAATCCAGAGAGTGGACAGGATGAAGGAAAGCATGAAGTATTTCTCCCAGCGGGGCTTGGCACAGTTTGGGATGGTAAGGAAGAGCAACAGGAGCAGAGGCCACGAGATCAGCCACTTCACCTTGCTGCCAATACCCCCTGCAGCAGAAATACATGTTAGCACATGTGATCAGCCTCCTCAGCTTTGGATCAAAACACTTTAGCAGTTTACAGTATGCTTGTTTTTAAGTAATGTGGTAGGAAAACCTGTATTGTCAAGTTCAAAAGTACAACCACATTTTGCAACCAGTACATTATATTCAAAAAATAAAATTTCCATGTGAACAAATGTTATCACGATCAAGATTGAGCTGCAGACTTTCTATTCAGTGGTCCTGGTCAGGCCCACAAATCTTCACTTTACAAACAATAATGAAATCTGGCTTCCTCTCACTGACTATGTGGATCTATTCTTTCCAGCTGGATTGCTTATGTCAAACATCGCTTGTTTCAGTTTGAGGCAAGCCATACAGGACAGGGCCATAAAGGATATAAATATGCCTGAAATGTCAAAGATCTTTGAAAATATTATTCTTGTATAATTTTTATGCCCTAAAAGTATCCACCCAGCTATGCCAAATTCCACATAACTCATCAAGTAAACACACTAATCACATACTTGGAATATGAAACGGCGAGATGGTGTCGTTTTCCTCCGCCTCAGTGGGCTTGTCCTCTGGCACGTTTCCATTCTCGATTTCAATCTTCCCGTCAATCACTTGTGTCTCCACTCCATTGGCAGCTTGGACCAACTTCTGGCGCTTTCAGAAAAAAGAAACTAAGTCAAAGAGCACATGAACTCACGCGCTGCTGCTCTGACGCTTTATTTTTGTGTCTGGAGTCACAAATGAAACCAACAAACACATATATGAACAATGTGAGTGAGGCCTACAAAAACATGTGAAAATAGTCTACCCTCAAAGTAAACTTAGCATACCGCAGTAGCAGCTAGACTCTCTTATTGGAGCAACAACGAGCAGGTGTACCTCTGTAATGATGAGGCGACTGGCCATTCGTAGGCGGGTCTTGGGTCCAAAATGGCTGGTGACCATGACACGGAGACCAGCTTCTGGAAATCTAAACTTTGAAGGGCTGGCGTTCATGATCTCGTCCACCATCACCACCGATCCGCGGCTGTAAGCCTTGCTGGGCTTAACTGAGGGGGGTTGGAGGGATTCAATACAAATATAAGAACTAATGAATGAGCTGTGCATCAATCTACCAGACAAGAAGAGCATCAAACTGTATTTTTCCATTTCTGTCCAATTTACTTGTTTCATTCAAGCACATGTACTTAATTACATCACATTGGAACATCCTCAAATGCAAATAAAACTTAACAGGACTACACAGAGCAAACACAGGGGGCCATCAGAAACTCTGTACTGTACTATAAGCATCTGTAGTGTCAATTTGTATTCTGAAGTTTTACAGTCAGGCCAGCTTACTAAGGAATAATAGATGCTGAGCCAGAGCCATTTTGACAGCATGTTAAGACTTAAAGCTGCAGCAGGCAAAGGCTTTATTTCAACATACACCAAAGATGTTTTTCCAAACCAAAACAAAAATACTTACACTTTAAAATAATCTGAGGAAAAGAAGTTAGTAAACAAATCTCTAAATTTAAAGATACACGGTGTCTCTAAATGTGTGGAGAAAGGTTCACCTGAGAGTCAGAGAGCACCATATTTAAAATCACATGGTACAGTAGTAGTTTAACAGCCTCAAATTCCATTTTTATTCCTTTGACTTCACTCTGTCCTCATTCCGTGGCGGAAAACAGTGCAAAATCTTGAGGGAATCACCCCTGGACTCACCAGTGCTGCACCACCCTGACCCCACACCCTCAGTCTCCATCTATCCTTTTGGTATGAAACATCAGACACCACCAGTGTGTTGTGTGCAGCTACTGACATCACATGATTTCTGGGTACTGGACTTCAAATAGTTCCCCAAATTGCCTGCTGCAGCTTTGAAGTTTCTCTGCCAGTTTTGAATATTTATGGGTGAACCGAGATTGATTTCAAAATCTGTGACATGAAAGGTTTAACCTCTGGCATCTTTGAACAGACAAAATCTCCACACTGTTTTGCAGGTGGGCTGACTCATCAAACGTATGGCCGTTTCACTTCTGACGATTTGTGCTCACACTTCAAAATGTTTTTATTGGCATCCTATAAGTCCTCATTTGCTCTGTGCTCACAGTATAAGATGCAGTGTATGGGGAATAAAAAACTTCTACAGTACATTTATTGGTTTAACTCAGCCTTAATTTGACTTATTATGCATGCAAGAATGCACATTAATTAACTGTGTAAACAGAGCCGGCATAAACATTTCCTCTTGTGAAATTCATTACCACTTCAGGAGTGAGTGGGTCTACACCCCAGAGATCGGCAGAGGAAAAGTAGTATGCAAGCAGAAAGAACTGGCACACAGCAGCACACTGTTGACAATAAGCAAGAGTAGGTTTAGTAAGGCTAAACAGACAGGCATGTTAACACTAACGCAGCCAGAGTGAGAAGGATTAAATCTCTCAGAGGGGTTAAAATGTCACTGATCAGATGTTTTTGATAGGTTAAAAGCAAGAAGAGAAAAACAGGAGAGCTGCGGCTAAGAAGAAATCTCACCCAAACATGACTTTGTAAAAAGATGTCATTCAGAAAAGGAAGTTTATTTGTTTTTGTTTTTTTTAAGAGGTTTTTTTAGAAGTTTGAAACCAAAGACAAGAAACTCCCCTGACATTAAACTGCACTACCAAAGGAAGATAAAGAATATCTTCATTATGCTGCTACCATATTTAACAACAGTCTTTAATTTTGTGCCCCCGTATGCTCAGATAAGAACATTAATAGAGAAGTTTTTAACCCCTCAGGTAGTGCAGTTCATTGGTGTCAGAGGACTCAAGTTTTCTTGAACTTTTGGAAAGTCTTTCTGCAGAACCATATTCAAAAATGTGAATGAGATTTGGGAAATGTGTTTAAGTGGTTTCTTGCCAAGAGCTGAGAAGATCGATACCACTCATGTCTGTACACTGAATATGAAACAAGAGCCAGCAACCACTTAGCTTAGCACAACATTAGGACTGGAAACCACAAGAAAGAGTGAAAAAAAAAACTGTACAAAGGTAACAAAAGACATCTACCAGCACCTCTAAGATTAACACTTTATCTTGTTTGTTAAAAGTAGAACAACTCGTGGTTGTACAGCTGTGGCAGACCACTTTCTGGCTTGCTTCACCACATCTGGACAGGGCCAGGCTAGATTTATCTCCCTGTTTTCAGTCTGTTTGCTAAACTGGCTGTTGCTTAACTTTTAACAGGCAATTGAGACGTATCTATATCTTCTCACCAGTCAGCAAGGAAGCAAATCTGCATATTTCTCAAAATATCAAATTGTTACTTAAAAAGATTTCAGCAGAATAAAGTAGAAGCTGAAGCTACTGAAGGTAGTTCAGCAGAAAGGGACAAAGGCCTCAGCCACTGACTGCCTAACAGAAGGAAACAACTACAGCCTTCCAGAGAATCAAAGTCAAATCGCCTTATATATTCCATATCTTATTAAAGTACACAGCATCTGATTAACTTCCTGGCAGAGAATAGTCTTGGGTATCCAGCCTGTCTGATTAACCTTACCTGTTGAGAGTAAAGGCGATGACGGGTCGTCATCCCAAACATAGTCATAACTAGTATTACCGTCCTCCATCTCACTGCTGGCTGCAGCGTTACCATTGGCCACGTTCTTCGACTTCCCCATGAAAAATTTCTGCATGCTGGAGTTGAATCTGGTAAACAGATGGAACATAATCCTCAAATTAGAGTCACTGAAATAGTTCAGCCCTGAGTCCAAAAACGAAAGACATAAACAAGGTAGGACACTCAGTGTCAAGATTTACATTTGCAAACAGATTTATGAGCTTCACATGAAAGGCTCCAACTTGTTTGAAATATAGATAAGCTGCATATTAATTAGTCAAAATAAACAATGTACTCTCAATGCTTCTATAGATTGAATTTACAGTTAAGGTGGCCTACTTTCTAAAGAAAAAAATAAGAAAGAACAGCATCAGCATTACACTAAGCAAACGGCTGAAATTTGCTGCTCTGCACTAAAATAGGGAGAAAAAGTAAAACCTTCCAAGAAGCTAATCACACAGTTTCATCAGTCACACAGACCTTGATAGCTGTAGCTGCCTATCTAAAGCTATAACTTTCATTCTAAAACTATATCAGCCATTATATCTAATGTTCACGGCTCATACTGTGTATTGCTGTTCTTTAGCATCACAATGAAAACTTTCATGGCTATGACATTTTGGCAAATGCTAACAAAGTTAGCTAGCTATTGCTACAAAGGAGTCCATACAATTAGTCAGTTTTAGGCCCAAGCATACTTAACTAAGAATAAATTATTTGAAAGTTTTGTTGCTTTGTGTTGTTGTACTTTTCCCCCTATGTTGTTATTTGTTTCACACTTGTCAGCATGTGTGCTATTTGAGGAAGAAAGAAACAGAATCACATCCCAGCCCTGGAAGGTCACCTCAGAGAACTGATCGTGCTATATAAAACCCACTCTACTCTATTTTGACTGGAACAGCCCAGAATGGTTAGCGGATATTTTGGGAGAGTGGAGACATATGACAGCATATCCTACAGTAAGCACTTCTTTCCTCCAAATGAAAAAGGAGAGGAGTGATCCGGTTAAGCCTGTGCTCTTAGCCACTGCAGAGGGAGAAAGATTAAACCCTTATGGCAGGGAAAGAGCAGACTGCTGCTGAGTGTAACGGAGATTACCAGCTGGACAGAGACAGTGGCACAGGACAACATGGTCGGCATTATGCAGTTTGGAGTATAAAGACGCAAATATGGTGCAAAAGGAGGGATTCTGTATTTTCCTGCATGATACAGTAAAAGAAACAGGAGACAAAATGTTCAGATTTTAACCCAAAACAGTTACTAGAAACTGACACAGGCATTGCTAATGATCCGTTTAAATAATCTCAAGTTCAAAAGAAAAGTAAAAAAACATACAAGAGATTAAAGTGTATTTCAGTTTAATGAAATGAAATACATCCGAAGTAAGGATTTAATGTTAATTTTTTGGTGTTTAGTGGTTTGAGTTCAACAGACTGTGAACTGGAAGATTCTGTGTGAAGCTATGTGTATAGGAGTTAAATCAATTATTATTTCAAATGAATCACAAATGCTTGTATCTCATAGAACTGTCAAAGACACTCAAATGAGAAACTAACCAGCTGTGTGAAATTGCATAAGAAAAAAAAGCACCTAATTCATTATTGGGTGCAGTTTATTCCACCAGAAGGCTCCTGAGCTGAACTGCCAGCTAACTTCTGAGTTAGACCCAGGTATTAATGTGTAGCAGTTTAAGCGTCTCCACGAGTCGTTAGCAGTTCTCAAGAGACATTTCCCCTCTAAACCTGCAAAGCCTTAGAAGGACCCTGATGCTTAGATTGGTAACCAGTGCACTAAGCTACCTGACTGCATAGAAAGTACTTAAAACTAGCCTCATCTCAACCAGCTACATTAGTGAGATGGTTATATATTGATCTGTATCTGTATTAATAATCTAAAATATATCTAATATTGTGTCAGTCACAGGGGGCTTTTTACTAAGTGACTATGTACTTGTACTTCATATTCTAAGCACATTTAGAGGATGTGCAGAACTCACTTCATGACAAGAATGTATCCAGCATACATGACCACCAGCACCAAACTTTCCCACCTGATGAAGAGGAAAAGAAATGCAGGATGAGGGATAAATGACAATAAATAAGAAGATTGTTATTATTATTGTTAAGAAATAAAAAGAATACGTCATTTTTTTTAACTTCCATTAATATTTACAGTCTTTCCTTCTGCCTGCTGCAACCAGTATTGGGTAGTATTATTAATTGGAGCCAGCAACTAAGCTTGACATTAAAACAAACTGAAAAGCTTACATTTTAAAACTTTAAAGCTCATCTATGTAACTTCTGATGAACAATGGCTGTGGTACCAATTACAGAGCAACAGTAACCTGTGGCGTAACAGCAGCACTAGCAGTGTGGAGTTGTAGGTTAGCTAACTGAATCAGCTCAGCCAGCTGTAGTATCTCTGTAAAGTTTGCCCATGTTAGCCACTAAAAGCAAATGGTCATATCAAAACAAGTGAGACTGTGGCAGCAAAATCTTTGAGCATTTGGGAAAGATCAAGGCTTTATTACTTATGAATTCAGCTTTTCAGTCATAATAGAAATGTGCACATACAACACTTAACTAGATCAGTAACTTACCAAACGATCTTCTCATCATAAATGAACTGTAAAGTAAAGGGAAACATTTCTCATAGATTAAACAACGTTCAAATTTAATTAAAGAAAAAAAAAGTTTTCATGATGAATGCGTGTGGTGAACTTGTCCAACTTACTGCAATCAAAGCCACAACAGACAGGATGTAGTAGAAGGAATCCCTGAAAACTGCCCACCAGGTCAATATCACCACCTGAAAAAAGTCATTTTTAAAATGCATCTGTGCATAAAAGAATTGTTTCAAGTGTATTTCAAAGTAAAGTAAAAGCACTTAATATAAATAAAATTGAACAGGGAACTGAACAGATTTATGATTTATGTGTTTACGTTTTCTCCTTTTCCACTAAAACCAGTTCTGAGGAAACTGAAGCAGATGGCTTTGTTACCCCTCAGCAGTAAAACTTCTCCTACACATGTGCTGCTTTGCAGTCTAAATAAACAGAATGATGCTGTTGCAGCAGGAAGTCACACACAAAAAAACACACACACACCTGTCCAGCAAAGATCCCACAAACTCCAATGATGCAAAGGATGTTGAAGACTGCTGAGCCCACAATGGTCCCCACCCCCACATCACCGTGGGTGATGAAAACACCTGCACACACGAAGCAGCCAATCAGAAACAGTGGCGACACAAAGCATCTGGGAATGTCTGAGTGTATGCACACACTGTATTGTGTGTGTGTGTGGGTGTGTGTGTGTGTACCAATGACAGATGCAAAAAGCTCCGGTGCAGAACTGCCAGCTGCCATGAAGGTGGCTCCTGCAACATCTTCACTGAGATCTAATTTCTGCAAAAATAAAGCAAAGATCAGTGATTTGCACAGCGTGCACAGAAAAACCACAACTGTGCAACTGCAAGACTGAAAAATGAAAGACTACAACTCTCAGGTACCTCACAGATCTTCTCCAGCGATGTCACAAAGTATTCATCGCATGTTATGGCGAGGGCCAGAAACATGTAGAGTGCCTTGGGACAGAATGAGCAGAGTTTAGTTTGAAAAGTGTGTGTGACAAGGGTAAGACACAGCAAGAATAATGTGTGTGTTCACGTATTGATAGACCTTAATCATCCGCTGAGTTACTAGAATTAGCAGAGTGAATAAAGCCTCGGCAGGGGAGGCTAAAGGACAGGTAAAGGGGAATCTTATAGCGCAGCACTTAATGACCTGCATTAAAATCAAATGTCAATTCACTGACAAACCATTTGACTCTAAATTGACAGGGTCTGCTGCACAGTCACACTGCTGGGAGTGTGTATGCGTGTGCAGCCTATTTCAGCAAATGAGGTGAGATCTATAAATTATAGATCAGGTGTGATATCATCATGCATGTCCTGTTCCTTGCCATCCACAGGGGGCAGCGTAGGACTGCAGAATGACCAGACCTCTACCACCACCCCCAAATACACATTTTATCATGACTTTTACTTTAAGTAAAAGCAAAAAACAAGTAAAAAAAAGAAGGAAAGAAAGAAAAAACACTTTTTATTTTGTTAGAATGTAATATTTGGACTTTCACTGGAGGATCTGAATACTTTCTCCACCACTGTCAGTGCTGGTGATGCAGTAAATGTTGGTGTATTTCAGCTTTCATTAAAGCTTAAAAAGCTTTAGAAGAGCTACTACTCTCCACACAGCAAGTATCTCAGGCTGGGATGTGCGTGAGGAAATAGTTCCTCCTACTCTCAACAAGGTCTGTAGATTATCTTGAATAATGAGTTCATGATTTCTGAAGAAAAACTTTGCTGTTTACCTTTTTTGATTTCTTTTGTTTTAATTTTTTAATTATTTATCTATTTTTTTTTCTTACTGGCCATTAAGAGTTAGATTCCTAACGAGCTTACAGTATAAGAGAAGGAAGACACAATCCAAAAAAAGCCCATTTTCTGTGCAAAAAGTATACTAAACATTATATCTGAATCTAATATGAGGCTTTAGCATCCAGAGTAAGACAAATCAACAGGGTATCTGCTAAAGTTACTGTCCTTCAGTATAAGATTCCCTGTGTTCTCTTGTTGAGCTGCTGTGGAAGTGTAGTAATTGAAAAAAAATACCAAAAAGATTGTGAAATTATCCCAGAATCCAGCAGTACTACATTAAAATTGTTGAGTATATCCAAAATCCTAAAATTCAGCTAAAATTCAGTCTGGGGTACGAAAAAAACAAAACAAAAAAAACACCCAAAAACCCTTTCTCAAACCAGTTAAATCCAGCATAAGGGGAAATACTGGCTGAACAGCACTGAATGACTCCACACGTAGCTTGAGTGGAGGTTAGTAAGACTGGATGTAGACAATCAGTATTTCATACAGAGAAGCAGCTCATTCAATATAAACAAAGGACATTTGTCTGTCCTGATTTCCACCCCCGGGTGTGTATTTATCAAGCCTCTCAGCTTTAGTTCAAATGAATCACATGCTTAAATTTAAAGTGTGACTAAAAACACTCTGCTAACTTATTTATGAAGCTTTCTGCACACATTCCACAATTAAGAACATCCTTGAAGTTGAAACTACACCCACAAAGGGAAAGTTAATCACATCTTGTAGTATTCAAAAACTTTAAAACAGGCATATATCAAATGATTTTAATTTTTTGCTGCATCTTGTGCTGATTTTCAGTGACAAAACTGTTTACCAACAGTTTTACAAGCTGTTACCTCACCCCGTCCTTCATCGTAAACAACTGAGCCTTTCAAGGATTCCTCTTTCATACCCAGTCATGACACTATAACCACTTACCAATGAACCAGTTTACCTGGGAGCTGTCCAACAGGTGTTTTTGGAGCATTTCACAACTTTCATTCGATTCAGAAAAAGTATATATTTACAAAAGTAAAATTTATGGAGTTTCAGTGTCCAAAATTAGCAAAATTAGCAAATGATCACAGTCTGTGTTTGTTTGCTTTAAACGGAGTTCAAACTTTTTTGGGTTGTACAAGCCCAGCTAAAAGTGTTTGTTTGTGCCTTGGCTACAATAAAGACATGTGTGATATAATATTCTGTACACAATGTTACTTTGAGTTGTCCAGTCTTGTCCCACACAACACATTTAGGAAAAGATTTGCAGATATTTTTGGATTGTTTTTTTTCCTGAGTGTGAGCTTAAATTTATATGAAGTTCTTTATACATGAAAATGGCTACGCTTTGATTTTAATATGACTGTAAGTGTAGAATCATTTGAGCAATACAAAGCAAAACCACCACCATTTTAAATTCACCTGCAACCAGCTGAGCGTTGGCTGGGGACGGAGGGGATGGGAGATACAGGTGCAGCATCTTAAAAGAAAAAAAAAAGGCCTCTTACCGCCACAATGTGCAGCAGAACGGCGCCACTCTTCCGTTCTCGGGTGGTGAAAAGGTCATCGGGGAACTCGTGTATTGCTGAGGAGAAAGAAAATGCCACAGTCACCCCACGCCAGCAGCATGACAGCCAGGCAACATGTCCCCACCCCACCAAGAGGAGCCCCGGATGCTCCGTTGGTTCAGAGGCGTTACGATGAATAAGCTTGGTCGTGGTACATGTGGGAGAATTATTCTTTCTCTTCTCATTTCATCTGAATTCTCATGCCTTGTATTCTTAAAAACTGGGCACCACAGCCAGAGGGGGTCAAATGCAAATTAAGTGACAGTCTGATCATCGTTCCAAAAAAGCTGGAAGCTCAAACATCAAGGACTTCAAGTTTTGAAAAAGGACTGAAACGCTTTCAAACACTTTTTGAAATCATCGGCAGCCAGCAGTATGTCAGACCGCTCGGCAACCAATGACTTCATACCTATTCATGGAAGATGAGGGGGAAAAAAAATAGAACGAGAACAGTCAACCATCACATCTCCTCAAATACTGATGTAAAAGCTCGGGCTATATTAAGAGTCTGAACTCATACAGAATTAAGGCAAGCAGGCAGAAAAACCTCCCAAGCTGAGGACTCATCATCCATCATCCAGAGCTCCGGCTGGAGCACAGTGTGATCATGGTACCACCATAAGGCTCAGCTCTCCGGGTCGGCTTCCTGAGGGGCCCCTGTCCGGCCACGCTGCACACTCACATCTCAGCCTCTCCTTCCTTACACAAGCAACAGCGATCTGTAAGCTACAGTCAGCCTGATCCTGTAGGCAAAATAAATTATCTAACTAAAAGGCATAGTGCTAAGTGCTTTGAGATAAATGTTAACATCAGCATTCTAATAAGCTCACAATTAATGATGATTTTACACCGGAGAGTTTTTAAACAGTTGTTGTTACAGTTTCAGGGGTTGTCAGCAGTACACTCATAGCTTTTAGATTTTTTTCATGGGGTGGTATTTTGTCACTACGATATATCTTTCACTATTTCATTTTGTTGTGTACTCTTAGCACCAAAATTTGATATGTAGCACAACTGAGGCTGATCAATATTAGCTTTGCAGGTACTGAACAAATTCAATTCTTACCTGATGACAGTGGGATCATCGAAGTTAACAGAACTGAGGGGGACATGACATGTACGTGCCAAAATGGTCAACTGTTCATTAATGACAATCAATAGTTTTTGAGACAGTCAGAAAAATGAAAGTCAACCTTGTGGTGGAGCTAGTTCAAAAGGTACAGGATTACCAAAGTCCGTAGGAGTCATCCTCTGGCCGCCATGAATGTTTGTGCAACATTTTATGTTAATCTACCCAACAGTTCAGTCTGGATCAAAGTCGTGGTTCCACTAACCTCACCATAATAATCAAGAAGATTGGAACTGCTGTCGTGCTACGCAGTACAGTCTGAAAACTTTAAATACACAAACGAAATGAGAACAAAGTGCCACAGCCTTACCCTGCAGAACAATGCTGTTTACAACAGAGGATAAAGGCAAGATATGGGCCCTTGTCACATATGGACTCATGAAGTGGAACAGTGCTCACCTGAGACTTCTCACTGCATCTGTCCCAACCTCAGCACTGCCCGTTTTTATGATATTCGACAGTGTGCACACATGACTGAATCAGAGCAGCGTTTGGAACACTGCACAGGCAAATCATGTAGCCCGAGTCCACTTAATCAACTGCATGCGTCAAGGATGCAATTACATTACCTATATGGAAATGTGGTATATTTGGTTTCTCCATGTGTCATTCAACATGTTGTCTTTACAGCAGAACAAAGAGCGAGGACATGAAAGAGGCTGCAGCGCTATTTCCGGTGGTGCGACACAAATTAATCCAACCTTGATTTGTTGGGGGTTTTGTCGTCTCACGTACGGCACTTTATGACACAGTAAATGCATCTGATTAGAGGACAGAATAATAAAAAGGTTGAATGGGCGAGTAATTTAGATTATGACCTGAAAGTATAATGAGAAACCGCAGAACACCTGGATGACATTGGGACCTCACAGCAACATTGACTGTGCCAGGCAGCTTTAGCTCATTTCATTTCTGACAGGTTTATGTGCTGAATGAAACGTGTCAGAAAGCCAACGGCCACAAGCTAAGGCGCAATCAATTACAGGATTTGTCAGCTGTGCCCTCAGAGGTGACTGAAAACAAACTGATGCCAATGCAGAAGGCTAAAGCTTTACTGATACCTCATGGACAAAACAACCCCACAACCATAAATTATTCCAGCTACTGAAGGTTGCCTGTTGAGCTTCTAAAAAAAGCACAAAAACTGAAAACCACGGGGAAAGTATCAGGGTTTGAATTTCCTGCTGTCAGAGCCCTTTTCAATCCCGCTCCCATGTTCAGCTAACCCAACCTGCAGCTCTGCCATTAATCAATAATTAAATGCCTTTGCTATCCGTGTTCTATAGTTAAGTGTTCAGCCCCCTCGTCACAGCATACAATCTGGTCTGGCTGGGAGCCTGTTAAAAATAGGTGATGGGAAAAGGTGTTTCAAAGGGCGCCAGCAGTGGGGCAGCTGAGAGATGACAGGCAGGCAGAGGTCACCTTCCAGTCCCTGTAAACATCCACTCAGACGGCGTCTACAGGATTCGTCCGTGTCTGCCCGCTGCAGAGGCCAACCCGGACATGAACATGCGCCCACAGCCGCTTCGCCACACATGGACAGGACAGGATGCACACACAGGAGCAGACAGACAGATTGCATAAGTGATGCATCTCAAATGAGGCCCATAAATAGAATCATAAATAATACGTGGCGCAGCTGAATCGCCCGTTTGAAAGCATCGTTTTTACAGAAACTGAAAAAAAAAAAGAAATGGTAGACACATTGTTGACGAAGGCATCAAGAAGAATAATTACCAAACATTTGTAGGTTATAACTTTTCATTACTGATTTAATCTGCGATTAAAAACAGCCCAATATATTCAGTTAAGTATCATATAAAGACATAGAAAAGCAGCAAATCTTCATAAGAGAGAAGATCAAACATGGGAATGTTTTGCTTAGAAAAAAACAATAACTTGCTAAATAAATTGTTGTGGATTTGTTTTCTGTATGCCAACAAATTAAAGAACTGTTCCAGCTCTTCAAACCTCTTGCTTGCTTTTCACCATGTCATCTAAACATATCTACACCTTGAACACTGCAAATTTGTGTCAGACGCAGAACAACCAAATGACTCATGCCAATTTGTCCTTACTTCCATCCATTCTACATCTTCAGGTGAATATGTTTAAGATAAGTGGTGCCAAGCAAGCCGTTTCTGTTCTCCTGAACAAAGGCCTCGTGATTCTACAAAGGGTGGAGGGGGGGATACGCAACTTTCATCTATCCCTCTGTTCTCGTGTTTGCACAAGACTGCTGCCTTTTTGGAGGCATGAGGGAGGGAGGACATGAAAGAGGATGTCTGGACTGACGCGGCAGGCGTGAGGCAAAAAACAAGTCCTCCTCAGAAGCTAAGCTACAAATCTATAAATAAGCCCTGGATTCTCTGTTTGGGCACCTGACTGTGCCGCTTATGCAAGAAATTACTGGCAACACTTTTGTTCATCTGTCTCCCCAACCCCCTCCTCCCCCTCCCGCCCTCTTCCTCCTCCTCCTCCTCCTCCCTCTCATCTTCTCAACCCCAGAAGTAATTACAAGTCCACACAGAGTCCTCACAAGAAACACTGGGAGGATTTTGTGAGATGCAGAGCTGCCATCACTGCTTAAAGTGTGGTCTCTCAGGGTCGGTATGAAAATCATCGGGAGGGTAAAGAAGGTCAGACTTTGTGGGATATCTGAAACCAAGGGAGGTGTTTTTCTTTCTCTTTTCTCACCTTCCATTGCAAGATGAAAAAACTAAATAAATCAGTTAGTTTAAATGGTGGCTTTAGTGTGAGCAGGACCTTCTACCATGTGCAAGAACAGCAGTTTTTCACAAAAAGGGGGAAATAAAAGAAGAACTTAATGTTAACCCATAATATAATTGAAGTTAAGCTTGACATGTTACACCTTGTTGAACTGTTAAATTAACATGAGCGCTCAGTGTTGAGCATTTTATTATGTCGTCCATTGCTTATGAAATTTTTGATGTTGATGACAGATATGTGAAAATTATTCATAGGAGACTTAATTTTTTTAGGCCATTGTTTTCTTGTAGTTGATTCATTATTTTTGTGATATTTGGAAAAAGCTCATTGCAGTTTGTTTTTCAAAAGAGGTTTTCACAGAAAATTGCTTATATTTGTGTAATTGCTTTTATTCCACAAACTATAAACAAGCACATTCCCAAGCATTATACTTCCTACAGCACTGTCTACACATACAGTAGCAGTTTTAAGTCTCGCTTAGCATAAAAAAAAAATCCCCTCAGATAACCTTAATTTATTGACGTATTAAAGCGAGAACATGCCAGCCATTCTTTACATTTGTGCAATTATTACTCCATAATCTGTTAATATTCCAGATATTACGGCGCTGTTGCATAACGCAGCTCAGTATCGAGTGCCGTCTGTTGTCCCAGAGATGGGACTGTGCACAGTGCAGGCCAGTCTTCACCCAACACTGTGGTGGCTCGGGCCAAAAAAAGAAAACAAAACAGTTATTATATACACTACAAAGATGGAGCCGGGCTAAGAGCACTTTTTAAACAATCCTGTGTCTGTTAAATCTTACTTCTACATCATCTGCATCTGTTAGAGAAAAACATAATGCTGCCAATGTTATGATGTTAGCAGGATGTTTTGGCAGTGAGCCTGGTGCCACCTTCTGTCACAACCTGCTCTCCAACCCACTGACCAGCCAGGTCATCAACAGAATACAGTCGACACTCCAGTACAGTAGAGTCAAGAGACTCTTCAGAGGAGAAGGATTCCTCTGGGTCATTATTAGTCCATTAGATAATTAGCTTGCTCCAGCAGACATTAGTCAGCGGCATGACTCAACTGGCATCAGCATCTTGTAAACATGACAACGTCACGAGTCTCCTTATTGGAATTATCATTCGCTGGGTCGTGCAGAAAGTAGGGGGCTTGGTTTACCCAAAACACACACACGTTTATCCTCTTGTTAGGTCAGTACTTTCACATGCTCAAACATCACATGTACGACTGCACTCACATGGCCATGTAAGCACTTAAACACATGCCATTTCGACCGCATGAACACACTCGCATACCTACTCCACTTATACTTTTAGCACGATTTCCCCTCAGCCTTTGTGATTTTAGTGTGTAGAGTGAGTTGTCAGGCTGTTGCAAGAAGCCTCGCTGCTGGACCAGAAGGCTCCTGGTTCAACAACCTAAAGGGGACACCACTGCGAAGCGTATGCATTCAGCTGTGTGCAGGAGAAATAGGCAAACAAATCCCTCAGGGTGAGGTATGGATCTGCAACACGAATGAGAGAACAGAGCCACCTCACTGCTGTGGCTGCGTCTTTAAAGCTGCACCTTAGAGCCTCAGTTTTAACCGCCGAATGTACCACATGCTAGCCAAAGGCAGAACAGAACGGAAGTTTGAGTTGAAGGGGGGGAAAAAGGGCAGTAAATCTGAAGCGGGAGAGAATGTGAATAGATAAATACAATAAGGTCAGGAGTGTTTGAACTGCACAGTGCTGAGTGCGCTCAGCGCAGGTGCTCGTGCCTGCGTTCTCCTCTCCGCTGCATTGTTCCACCGTTGGCATGCAAGCGAGAAGAGAAGGGAGGTCAGTTTCCATTATGCACAGCAGCATAATCCCCGCTTGTGTAATTCCTTTTTAAAAAGCCTCCTTCTGGTGTTTCCCTGTGGTTGACGAACCCGCATTCCAACATGGACTGGCTGCTACATGCTGGCAGATTTATCCTTAATGTTGCAGCCAAATAAACCCCCCCCCCCCCACACACACACACAGACACAGACACACACCAAAAAAAAAAAAAAAAAAGGAAAAACTGATCCGTGTCTTTGCCAATGGGAGAATTCACACTCTACTCACAAACAAATATTTACACCACATTTAAAAAAAAAAAGAAGAAGCTTTTGCAGGGTGATGACACATTGGGCAGACCTTTTTCCCTTTGGGCCGGAGTTACCTGCAGCTGCTCCTCACCACACGCTGAACATGCAACATGTGCAGCCCCTGTCCATGAGCAGATTAATGCCATATCTAAAACCACTATAATCACATCCCCTTGGATTAAGTCAGAGTATAAACCGAGCCACACTAATACCTTCGCTTTGTTGTTCACTTCGACTGTCGCCGTTGTCTGCTTCTACCAGGCCAATTATGCCACTCCAGTGGGAGTTTTCAATTTATGGTATTAGTAGCATTGTTATTAAAGAGTGAATTATTCCTCCTACAGAACATTAGCCACGGTGCTCAGTTGGCATAAATTGGTCCCACATGTGTGGATAACATGTTGAAGTTTATAAGTAAAAACATACAGGAGACATATGCAATAACAAGCAAAACGGCCTCTGGGACTCTGTTGAGCTGACAGTGCAAATGAAAATAATTAAGTGATAATAAAATAAGAAAGATTAAATAATTAAACAGGAAACCGTCTATATTGCGGATATACATTTAATTATTATCCAATATTAGATTCTGTGGTAAAATCTAATATTCTGCATCCCCAAGTAAACCCCATTTCTCTGATTGGACTCCTCACGCTGCCTGGAAGAGCTCATGAAACATTTAAACTGTGAAATAAAAACAGGCCCTACTTTTGTTCCAGCAACTTGTCAAACTAAAGTGAAAAAGTGAACGTGCGTCCTTTTCACTCGTCATGGGATTGCAACAGAGGAACTGCATCTCAAGCAGTGGTGTGACTTGAGGTCTGCATATGACTGAGGAATATTCAGAGGCTGTCGGAGGCCTGGAGGCCCTTGCAATGCGATTTAGTCCACTGTGGATCACAAGTGTGCAGGGGCATAAAAAATAGTTTGGACAGCACCTTGTGCTTTCCTGGAGTTATAATGGCCAATAAAAGAGGTCCTTATGATGAATGGCTGCCGGAACAGCAGCAGGACAAGCAAAACATTAGCACCCTGTGAACCCAGAATAGGGCTCCCTTGCTGATCACAGACATAACGATGAGGAAAAGGCAGAGAGAGCAAAAATAGCTGACTAATCTATGCATCCCACAAACAGCAGCTTAATTAAAACAGAGCTTCAGATGTTGCACACACTCAGCATAAAAACAAAAAGCCTTCAATAATAATCTTCATCCAAATCAAGCCTGGGACCAGTTCATGGTTAGCGTGTTCCCCCGGAGTGGTGCAGACTCAGTGCCATCACAGGCCCACTGCTGGATCATCAGCTTTGGACCAACAAATGCCCAGGGACTCAGGTCAAAACACACAGCTCTGTGGTACGGGAGTGAGGTGTACGAGTCCTGTGGCCAAGCAGTCATCACAAACCAAGACATCTATTCAGTTACTGAGAATGTGTAGACGGTAAGCAGGTTTGCCATCCCAGGAAAACGACTCCCCACACACACAAACCATCAGCAGCCCCACTGATACATACCTCCCTGTGTCCCAGATGGAACTTTGTTTCATTAGCAATAATTTCCCCTGACAACACGAATGACAAGTGAAGTCTACAAACGATACAACTTTTTTTGTTCATCACGGCAAGTTTGTTTACACTGACTGTAAGGTGTGACGTTCTTTTTTAGATACACTCTTTCAACTGGCTGCCTGACGAGCAGATTCTCTGCGGAGTTAGTAACAAGAGCTAATTTAGACGGGCAATATCTGTGATTACTGTTGGTCAGACAAGTGCTTTAAATGATTTCTGTAAGATCTGCTTTTTCTCTTTTAAGAAGCTCATCCTGCTTGGTTTTGCCTCCTTGACTTGTTGATTTGACATTTTCTCAAATCTCTGCAAAGCTGAGTAAATGAGAATAAGACCATGAAACGGGCAAATGAGGATTTCTCTTTAAAATTATGTGATTTTAATCTCACCAAAAAGGCAGTGTTTCTCAAGAGCTATTTTAATGTCATGTCTTTTCTCAAGATAGTCAGCCTCAACCTGTTGGCAACCCTCTCCGTTTTAAGAGAATTTAGCTTTTAAGTCTAAATGACATGTTTAAGTCCTGTTTTTGCAGTATAATATGTTAAGGCAATAAAAAAATACCTTAAGGCTACACAACAGACTAAACTGAGGCACTCATACTCCCCACAACTGCAATCTGTCAGCTAAGGTGCCTGAAGTCCACCACTATGAAAGGATTATTCACGAGACTAAGAACAAAGAGTAGTCATATGATCAGCTCACACTGACGAAGCAGAGCAGTAGTTGGGTGGACTAGAGTCCATCAGAAATGTGAGGAATGTGAAGTACAGTCTTGTGCCTCCAGTGAATTTGGGGGGGGGGTTATCCTGGGAGGATTAGGAGAAAAACTTTCTTGTCATTTGGCCCTCATTTCAATAAGACCCCATTGTGACTGTGAAAAATGAAAATGGACATAATACTGAACAGTTCAAAGTCAGTCAGGTGTAAAAATGCTTGTTTTGCTTGATTATGTATAAAATAGCAGGTTACAGCACCAGTGATTCACTAATCCCCCGAGGGATTCTGCCTGCTGTGACCAGTAATGAAGTAATAGCCAGTTAGTCCTTACTGGGTCACTTGTGATGCTGCACAAAAGAGACCAGACATTTTCAAATTACTTTCTAAATTGTCTGCACCCTGGTGTCATCCCCTGTGTGCCAGTCAAATACAAATAGTAACACAAATCCCTCTTACTGAGTTGCACCCTATTTGAGCAAAATAATTATTCTCAGGGGGCTTAAAAATCCTCCACAACAGGTATCCTTTCCATCCACATTTCTACTTTATGACTTTAGATTTATAAGGTTTTTCCTAATGGTACAGGTCCAGAAGGACAAAAACTACATAGACAAAAGTATTGGGACACCTGGCCATTACACCAACCAGTGCATTGTAAAAACATAGACATTAATATTGAGTTGGTCCTCCCTTTGCAGCTGTAACAGCTTCCACTCTTCTGTGAAGGTTTTCCACAACATGTTGGAGTGTTTCTGTGGCAGTTTTTGCACATTCATGCAGTAGAGTATTTGTGAGGTCACACACTGATGTTGGGCCAAAAGGTCTGGCTCACAATCTCTGTTCCAGTTCATCCCAAAGGTGTTGGATGGGGTTGAGGTCAGGACTCTGTGTGGGCCAGTCAAGTTGTCCCACACCAAACTCATCCAACCATGTCTTTATGGAGCTTTGCTTTGTGCACTGGGGCACAGCCATGCTGGAATAGAAAAGGGCCTTCAACAAACTGTTGCCACAAAGTTGGAAGCATAGCATTGTCCAAAATGTCTTGGTATGCTGAAGCACTAAGATTTCCCTTCACTGGAAGTAAGGGGCCAAGCTCAACACCTGAAACATCCCTATACCACACCTGAATTCAATAAATATGTTTGTTCCAATACTTTTGTCTATATAATGTATATTTATTATGAAAATGCCTAATGGGACTAAACCAACACTGGCAGCTTTAATGCTCTGATGGTCACACAAAGCTCTTGTGAAGCACTGGTTGCAAAACATCATAAGAGTCTGGACCGAGGCAATTCAAATGACATGGAAATGAAACCCAAAGACAAACAAATGGCACATCCTACCATTGCTGCTGCAACTGTGTACCATTTCAGCCAATAACTTCACAAAAAGAAAAAAAAAAGAAAAATCGAGCTTAAATGTTTTTTGGTAGCCTGATGCGGTTGTCAGCAGCGTCAGTTGAACTGTCAGCATGCAGCATAGTGACCAATTACAGAGAATGCTGCTTCCTTTACGTGCACCCTAAATACTGTAACATAATCAATATCGGACCCTTTTAATAGCCTTTCAGTGCTTATTACAGCACAAGTGGTCTAACTGAGTCAGAATAATAGAGATCCAACAAGGAGGTGGATTAAAGCAGAACGACTCAAAACTCCTCAACTATTTGGTGTAACTTTGAGATTTTCCAAAATTTTTATTGATTTACTTTGGGGTTTCTTTGTTTTTTTAACAATAACTTAAAGCAGTTTTGATTTTATGCCCGCTTGGAGCATTATCACCTCATAGTGTTAGCAAGCAGTTTCTTATACACACACACACACACACACACACACCTCCAGTATAGACTGAGCAATAGTCAATTTAAGTTTCTGTCCACCTGACGAATGCAGAGCCAGACATTCGTGCTGCTTTCTAGCTTGTTTTGTTCTCCAAAGCTTTGCTCCTGAGCTGACTCTTCAGATTCTAAGTGTGCCACAGATCATCAGCTCATCACTAAGTTTCTGTGTCTGCCGTCAGCGGTGTACAGGCAGTGTTTCGGGGTCTTTTTTGCTCGAGAAGCTACTGATGAGCAGTAAGAGTGAAAAAAAAAAAGAAAAAAAGTTGAAAATCAAAACAATCAACACTAAAAACACTTTTTTGGTTCATCATGAAGAGCAATCTAACACCATTACCTGGCTCTGAACAGTTCTTCGGCTCCGTTTCATTGTCTGGCACTGAAGCCATTAGTCGTCTTCCCCAGTTTTCAACCACCGGATGTCCCTTCACTGTCATTCCATGGCCTGCAACAGAAAACAGTTTCGCTCATCATTCATTCAACATAAAAAAACAAAAACAAAAAACATCTAAGCATGTAGCGAAGCACGCTGACAGAGCACAACATGTTGGCCGTTAATGCTAAAACATCTAGCAGCTTTTCCCCTCTTTTGCTTCACGGAAACCCTGAAACACCATTTTGCATGTTTTCAAAGAAATAACCAAGACTAACATGGCGGCTATTGTACAAGTATATTTTATGCCCCGAACACCCATGATCACGGCCATTAATCCAAACAAGGTTGCATTTTTTAATCCTTTAAAAGTTTTCACTTATGTAGCTGTGACGTTTTCATCTGCCGGCAGCGAAAACACAGCAACATGCAGCTGCTGAGCCATTATGTTTCGAGGCAGCAGAGTGGGAGGAAGAGGAGCATACGAGTTTCATTTTTTGCTAAACTGCTCTTAAGCCTCTGTAATGAGGACATAAAAACTGCAGTCCCAAATCTATTATGAGAAAATTATGTGAACGAGCTGAACAGCCTTTTAAACACAACTTTTTTTTGTAAAATGTCACCAGACAAATGCAATGTTGAATCTCTGTCCGGCTTTGGTTGTAGGTTACACAATGGCTGTGAAAGACTTTCTGTGCAGCAGGAGACTCACATGATGCCAGTATTTATAAATGTCTCCCTGACCATGTGAACATCTCCATATGATTACTAATTTCCCTTCTGGCAACTATTTTGAGGAACTAATGGCTGAGACAATGTTGACTTTAAGAGTAACAAGTTGAAGGACACAGACTGAAGAAACTATGGATGAAAACACATGTAGGAATATGTTACCGTGTGTCGTGTTTCTGCCCACTCATCAAACATAAGTCCAATACTCACTCTCCTTTTTGCTCGCTGCTGCTCTCCACCAACTCCTGAGGAAAACGTTGGTCTCTCTAGCTGCTAAATCATCGATTACGGTGCTAGATTTTTGGGAGCAGCTAGTGTTGAGTCTGTCGGAGTCAGAGCTACTGGCTGCATTGCAAGGCTGGGAGCAATGCTGATGGGAGCAGCGGGACTCAATCGAACCAGCAATGTTGCAGGGAGCAAAATATATACAAGAATCCATTATTGTTCTGATTATTGAGTATAGTGAGTGCAAATAATAATAATAAAAAAAAGAATCCAGGTGCTTTTCTACATCACAGATTCAAACCCTTAAAAAATGTTAGGCGTCATTACTCATTCTCTACCTCTCTCATTTTCCAGCTGCTGTTTTTTTCTGAAGTAATCTGTGAAGATCTAATGGTATTTTTTTTTGGTGTACTGACAAAGAAAAGTCTTCATTTAACGGCTTTCAATCCGGTACAGTTTGACAGCCTGGAAGATCAGCAGGTGCTGGACAAGCAGCCTGTACACAAGGCGACTGCAGCTGCTTCCCCACAGCTCTCCAATCCAAAAGACCAAACCTTCCAGTCACAGCTCCAACCCGCAACCTCCTCCCTAACCAGCTCAGTTTCGCTCCTCTCCTGCCTCTGGTGCCCCCACCTTTTATTTCACTTTATTCCAGCAATGCTCAGAATAGCACACAGTCAAATTTGGTGGTGAGGGCAGGACATGGATGCTAATTCGCAAACACAACAAGCATGCGGACACGTTTCCAAGAGATAATCACTTTTGCTATGTGTAACAATAAGAGAGTCATGACAGCCTATCTAAATGCAATTTCTCCAGAGAGTTATGCATAGAATCACTTGACCACAATCGTGAAAATCTCATAACACAGTAGTTTCCTTTAAGACTAAACAAGGCAGGAAACTTCAGTTTTTGCGTGTCTTGAAGCACCTTTATACATATGTCAGCAACATGTACATTACACTAACCTGATGAGGTCAATGAATGGAGACACTAAATGCACTTGCTGCTATTAAGCAGAAACCAAGAAATGAGCTCAAACTGGACAAACAAAGACTGTGCCTTCACCTCTATCAGACTACACTGAGCAGCAGAGGGAGACAAGAGTGTGCAAGCAACAACAGCACAGTGCTAATGTCATCCTGCTGGTCTGTTCAATCAGCTGAGCAGGGAGATGGACCAAGGACAGCCATCCATCAATCTCTCTGTGCTGGTGAACATGCTCTCTTAAAAAATAAATAAATAAAATATCTCCAGCGCAGTATCCCCCTCCCCACCCTGTAGCCATCACCATCAGCCTGCTGCAGCTACCTGTCAGAGCTGAGCACAGCCCTGCTCCTCAAAAACACCTGTTCTAATCCCCCATGCAGAGCTCCATCACACACACCTCAGATCAGCATGCACGACAGCATGTGTCGCCCCACCCCTCTTTACAGAGATGTAACCCAGGAGTAGCACATCAAATCCCATCCATCTGGACCAGTCAGTACAACAACACTCTGCTTGCTGCCTGCCCCCCCTCCCCTCCTCCCACCCACATGCTACTATCAATCAAATGGGTGGCAAACACAGGGCACAGGTTTTACTGTGACATGACAAATGCTTGCTGCCGTTGTGATGGCTGAAAGATGAGAAGGCCACAGCTATTCAATTAGACAGATCTGATTATGGCGAGCTGTGGGTCTCATGGGTTCAGAGGGGATTTCTCTCTCTCTGTCTCACACCAAACGCTTCTCACGCATGTCACCTTGAAATCCCACCATCACCACAACTGCCCTGACGCCACTGCTGCTGCTGGTCAAACAGGCTGAAAATTCACAAGAAAGGCCTTCTGTCAAATACCCCCACATGACAATCGCTGTGTGGGTCAGGCGAACTTGATTAAATGAAAAAAGGCCAGCCATTAGTGAAGGGGGGGGGGGCTTACTTTGGCTCCCATTGCCTGCCTTTGGAGATAAGAGATTTGCACTCGCCTGTATGATATCATTCCAGAATAATCTTTTAAGCCTCTTGTTGTTTTTAATGTAATTAATAAAACTCCTGATACATCCACTAGAGATCTACAGTCAGGCAGTAGTTGTGGTGAATTTACAACCACTTTCACTACTGGGACCTAAGTGGGTGCAGATGGACAGATCCCAGGACAGGGTCTGGTTTAGAGGCAATGTGAGGTGGTGGGGGGGAAAAAAGAAAGACCTCATCTCTTTCATGCCCACATGCAAACTAATCTAAATAAATGATCCAAATAAATCTAAATGCAGCCCTGAAGCGTTTTCTGCACTGATGTTTGCAAAAACTCACGTTGGCACTGAACATCGTCTCATTTTTACATCACATGGAGTGTACTGTCCTAGGGCCGTGTTTTGTCTAGTTAACCCCTGATCCCCGTGGTGTGTCAGATATCATTCTTCACCAGCAAAATGTCAAGGTTGCTCGTTAGATTACATAACTGTGTGTGATGCTGTGTGGGATGCTCTGCGTGGCAGCATTCGCACGGGCCTGAGGTAAGAGTTTTGACATGTGTGCATGGGAGGATATGGTGTTTGGACTGAGTGTGTGTGTGTGTGTGTGGACATCACACGCACGGCCATCTGAGTCGTTTGCGAAGTACACACCTCGGGCATCAGCTATGAATATTACAATATTCAAGCAAAAGCATCCTAGTAGTGAACGACGACCCCCCCACACACAAAATCATCGGTGGGCTCTGCGTAAATATATCAATAATATATAACAAAATAAATAATCCCATGATGGTCATGCGGACCCTGGAAGCGTGATGATGGTCGAGAGTGATCGAGGTGATCCAGTGTGTGCAATGGTGTGTGAAGCTCCGGGCTAGACTCGATGATGCCAGCATTACACGATCCTGAGCTCCGGTGTAGTGTGACCGACGACGTGCCTGGCGCCCAAACAAAAAGCCAGATACTCGTGAGGGTGGGGGAAAAAAAGGCAACGCGCAAACCAAACCAGAACCAAAGTGTGCTCCATCTGGGCTCGGCTGTGCGCATGTGGAGCGTGAAGTGCGCGTGTGCCGTGATTATGAGCCTGTCTCTCAAATTGAAAACGTGCCGCTGCCACGGCGCGCACACTGCGGCATATACAGACAAAACAGACGCATGTATACTCCAACAATGAGATTTAAAAAGGAAATGCTGTGACCTGATGATAACGTGTGCAGATGACTTTTTCTACTGAGTGAGAAGGGCCAAAATAATAATAATAATAATAATAATAATAAACACCGAACGCATTCTGTGGTATTTACTGCATTTTAAGCAAACTATACACTTAATCCAAATAGAGATCCACAATCAGAAGCATAGCATACGCATTTTGGACAGGAACACGGACCTGCTTCTATGTAACAATACAAATGATCCCATGCCCTTGACATTAAAGCGTATTGGTCCATCGATGAGGTGTCTCTATGATTACAATAAATTGGCGTGCATGTGGGTGCATTATTTTACTGCATATTTCTGAGCCGTTATGCTCCGTCCTCGGCTCCCTGCGCCCCGGTGCATCTCAGCAGTCTCTCCCCACTCACCTGTCTTGGTCAACAGCGCCGACATGCTCCACGCCACGAAGAGGACACTGCAGATAAAGCACACCTGAACGAAAAGCATCTCCCTCCTCTTGCGAACTTTAAATATCTTTGAAATTATTGTCTTTTTGGACGCGCTCACGGTGTCTGTGTCGTCCCGCTCCATGACTCGCTGCTTGGCCGGCGGCCACTTTTTATGCGTCCTTGAGAGCCGAAGAACCGCCTGCCCCGCTCGCTTCTTCAAACGGAACACAGCCGGGATGTGGTCCTCATTTCAAGCCGTCCAGGGCGCAGATGAAGAGTAGTGAAGCGGACAGTTTTTCCCCCCTTCCTCTCGTCTCCTGTCGCTGAGAGGAAGCTTTTCAGCTGCTGGGACTGGCAGACTGAGCAATGACACGGCGGTCAAATTCCGATATGGGTCTCCAAATCAATTCAGTGATGCTCCTGGATTCTGCAAGAGGATGAGTACCGGACGGGCTCCTATTGCAACACGCATCCTGTCCCGTGGAAAACAAAATGTCAGCTGTAAATTCCTCTATCCTTTTAGTTTCTGTTTGGCATGAAATGCGTCAGTGTCTGCTCATTAACACCGAATCGCTCAGCGCCGCGTACCTGCGCCAGTTAAGTGAAACCAATCTGTGCTCATCAAGGTTAATTGTTAAATTCGGGCAGCAGTCGTCTCGCTCGGGCGCCTCCCCCTTCACACGAGTCCCTCCTCAGTGCAGAACGGTCGTGCTGATGAGACAGGACCATCAGCTGCTCTGCCACCATGCGCTCTTCGCCCCATTCAACGAGACCGGGCCCCTTTAACTTTCCCGAGGACTGCATGTGCAAACAGCCAGTGAGGGGAAAAAAATATCACGCTTCCCTTTCTTCTGTCTCTCTGCTGTCCACCTTGAAACCTCCGGACGGCGGCTCATCGATCACTATGGTTCCCGGAGTGGAAATATTTCACGTTTTTTTTGCGCGTCGCCGTTGAGATCAAACGTGCGGGGTTGGATTTGTGCGACGAGGCAAGGCGAGCCCTATCAGGCTACTCAAAACAAGCCCAACACACCCACCACTAACGTGTTATGAAACCAAATCCAATATCTTTCTGGGTCCCGAGCACAGCCCCTTTAATAACTGGCCTACAACTCACCTGCCATCCTCATTTGATATCATGCTGAATAACTGAGGTCACAGATCTTCAGCACTCATACATACACACAAATCCTGAAATAATTTCTCATTGCCTAAAGGTTTTTTGCCCAGATTATAATGGTTTTACGCGCCCTGCCCTTCAGAAAACTGACCCACACAAACACACCTGTAATGTGCGTAATGTAATGGTGACATTCGTGTCAGTGTGACAATAATAAATTAAACGTGGGTAAAATATGTCCTGCAGTCAGTGATCAAAGACAGAAAATTACCATTGCAAGGAGAAAAAACAAATTGTGCTGGATATTCAGTGAAGTGTGTGTCACATGACTTTTCTACAAATGCAAAAATCAAATTAAATGCTGAGTCAAAATGGATTTGGGCTCCGTTATTACACCTGCAGTTAGTGTTGGAGACCAACCTGAGGACGTCCAGTGACTGGTGGAGGTCAGCTGTCATTGCTCACTTATTATTTGGCATTAGCTGTTGTCACCTGAAGCTGTCACTTTGTTAATCATTGTGCCCATGTCACTGTAGGTAATTGAACAGTTTTATTTCCCGGACTCCCAAGTGTTTCTTGTATGGAAAGATCAATATGTGAACAGACACACTTTGATGAGGTGTAACTGAATGTCGTGGTTTTAAAACAGACTGGATTTTATCCCTTTTTCTTCATCTGTTTCCTTTCAGAGCACACAGAAGGACGAGATTCAAAGCTGTTTGTTCGAAAGTCTCGCCAATCGATTCGACTTTACAGCATGTGTTGGTAAGAAAAGCCATGTCGTCCTGCTGTTTTTTTTCTAATGCAGATCTCCTCTGTAATTACCCAGCTGTATTTATAGACTGCTCCTGAAATAATTAAGTCACTTCCCACTGTTGAACTTTTAATACAGTCATTTGGCCCATTCAATTAAGAGCAGATGATGTTTCCACTTACGAGAGCATTAAAGAAAACTGTTCCACATTCAGGGAAATGCACTGTTTTGCTTTCTTAGAGAGTTACTGAGAGTTAAGTGTGAAGATTAGTATCGCTCTAATATCTGTCACATCATGTAGTTTAAATAAAGTTACAGTCAAGTGTTTGTTAGTTTAGCTTAGCATAATGATTGGAAAATGTCTGAAAAATTTGCCTACCGTGATATGTTAATTAGTGAGCTTTGGATGAGCTGGTAGGCAGGTTTTATTACATTTGGACGGAGCAAGTCTAGCTGTTCCCATTTCCAGTCTTTGCGCTAAGCTAACCAACTCCGGACTGCTTCATATTTAGCAGACCCATGTGAAAGTGGTATTGATCTTTCTATCAAGTTCTTGGCAAGAAAGTTGCCAACCACATTTCTCCAAATATGAAACTATTTCCATTAATACTCTGGTGTAATCTTGTCTTGATTTTACAAACGGTGCACATGCCTTGGGGGGAGCTCAAGAGGCTGCAGAGCGGAGGCCACTGTTTCTGCCTTCTGGTCTGCTGCAGGTCACCTTTACTGCCAAGATAACAGTCAGGAAAGCTGCTTTGCCCTCGCAGTCATCTACACACAGGTTGACAAGGCCGAAACAGTATGTCAGCTTTTACAGCCGCCCACTTGAGCAAAAACCCAGCAGCATGTAAAGGGCAAAGGCCCCACACTCCAACGCAATCTCCTGCAGACCAAGGTTACGTAAGACCAGGACCGTCCCTGTCGATACAGTATGAGGCAGACCTCCAAAAACATCACCCATCATCTCTAAGGAGCAGCCAAGATTTTGTGTGCAGGCTGCTACTTAAGCATGAGAGGCGTTGCAGGTTATTAGTGAGGGCTTTCTGAATCTGTCGCCATGTCTTGTCTTTATCCTGCAGCTTGGGTCTTTTGCATGAACATGAACACACACGCATGCACGCACGCACACAAACATTAACATGTGTGACCCGTGCCCATGCCAAAGGGATTACTCCCCTCCAGGCCTCTGCCCACACAGCAGGCAGGCAACTGGGGAGTAATGCCAGGGCCTGCTTACAGAGATTTAGCCACTGCTTTACACTCTGTGGCTTGTTCAAACATACGCATATGGCCTCCTTTGACGTCCTCAGGACCCAGTGGATGGACCGCTGATCTGCAGCAGTGATAATAATGTGTGTGAACTGCGGTTTTGGCTGCAGGGAGACAGCGAGAAATTGGCTTTGTAGACGTGTTTTAATGTGGGTAGATGTCAAAAGGAGCAGTCAGTGTAATGCAAATGTGTTATTTGATATAAATGCCAAGTGTGCGTCGTGTCCTTGCACTGCAGATCACTAATGAGTTGATGTCAAGGGTGTGCAACACTCACACAATGAACTGTGTGAGTGTTGCACAACAATTGCTGTTTGACTCACGAGCGCTGCTCATTTCAGCTTCCAACTTCATTATTGCTGCGATGACTCATGCAGTTTATTCACTGGTTTAACACAGTGATTAAGATATCGTACAAGTTTACATAATGTTACATAATGTTTTTGTAATTGCGGAGATATTTCTTCAATGTGAAATTTACTATGCAGTCTTTTGGATGCAATGGCAGTCTGTCCAAGTTAACACTGCACTGTAGATTCTGAATGCTGCCGTATGCAGTGCTTAAGTACAAAATGAAGCTGCATAGCTAGTCTGTGTCACAAGATAGTGAATAATTATCAGATGCTACTAACACAAAGAGTATAGAGTTTTAAATGATGACTGAAGGACTGAAAGTGCCCCAAAAGACCCATTAGATTACTCCAGCAAGCTGATGCAAGAACTAGTTATGTTCTGAAATAAAAGTCCTGTTAAGTTCACTGTTTGTTCTTGCCTTGGCAACAGCAGCTGATAATACAGTCTTATTGCATTTTCTGTGTATAATTTTCCATGAGCAAATGGATTTTGCCCAGATGTCACTGAATTGTAGGAAAACTAATGGAAATTCAGTATGCCCTTATATCGTATACTTTAACTTGTGGTCAAAAGGGCTTCCAAGAAAAACTACAGCATCAGTCATTGTGGATGGGAGCAAAGGAGAAAGTCAGCTGATGTTATTATAGAGTGGCAAAGTCCTTGTATGGATGCATGGGCCAATAAAATGTCAGACTTTAACATTGGAGACTGCTGTTCATTTCCTTTTTCCAATTGACCACCACTGTTGGTTTCTTTCAACCGTGACTGATACTGTTCCCCAACTTTCACCTCATGGTTACAACCATGACAATGAAGCTTCCCCAACCTTTATAAAGTGCTTATTTTAAACCAAATCATCAAGCACTAAGGTGGTACAGTTCTCAATGGATGCGACAAGGTGTGAAATGCGATGAGATTGCCCAGACTGTTGTTATGTCTGTTGTAAGTTCAGATGAGAAAACATACTAAATCTCCAAGTTTACATTAAAAAACTTTGTTGTTAAAATAACACTTTGAAAACACTGACATAACTTCAAGTGAGGGTTGAGTGTAGCTTTAAATTCTGTGCGTTTACATGATACAAAGGGCAGTCGCAGAACAGTATGTCCTTTTGGAGGGTTTGCACAATAGCTACACAGCGCTGGGATATCCCATATGTAAGTGAGGCCGATTCTGCTGAGGTGCGTTTGTGGTGGATAGAGATGACAAGGTGACACTGAGACAAAGAGGGAAGGGGAACATCGTCCATTAATGTACTGCTGGCATTGCATCTAATATTTTCCTAATTGTCTGAAGCAAATAAACAGATGGAGGAGGAATACCTCCAGCTTTGTACTCATTTATTTTTCTTAGTCTGCCAACTATTGCTGAGCCCACTTTGCCAATGACTGGTGCTAATAGTACAGTATACTACTAGCTTAGATTCCATGGACACACAGGAAATGTCCCTGGAGACCTACTGATTTTACTCCTTGCATAACCTCCTCAGTGAGCTGCAGGAAAAATAAAATATTAATCATAAGTGTTGAGCATTCTGTGGCAGCACTGCAGGTTTATTTGTATGCCTGTTCAGGTGTGAAGAATAAACAGGGCAGAGAGGAGCAACAGAGGGTCTAATCTCTGTATTCTGGAGGCAGAAGTCATCTCCTGCGCTGCTCTCTTCATCTTTCAGGACATGAAAACTCACCCATACCACCATGCAGCTGTAAACACCATAAGAAAACTCCCGACAGATAACATCAGTCTGAATACAGAGCTCTGAATACAGTAACTGTATGAAATATAATTTATATGCACCACAGAGCGGTAAACTGATTATGCGTTCACCCCTGCTGACTATCATTTCTTTGTCTTTCAGTAAACTCTGTTTCATGACACATTGTAAGTGCCAGAGTTGTGTACAGTAGGCGGCTTCTGACTGTCTTCACTTAAATGTCTGGCATGCTTATTCAGTAGCTTCATGGGGTAGACAAAATGTCTTGGACACGCACTGTATATAATGCATGCCAATACAGTTAGGGATGGGAATCAATTGAGAACCGATTCCAGTGGACAACAAGTTCAGAATTTTTCCATAAAGAAGACTGATCAGGAATCAATAAGGAAATAGCTACGAACAATCAGTAATGGCATATTAAATCTTATCAGTTCCCATTTCTAAATTCAGTAACAACATACGCTGCCATCTAATAACAATAATAATGACAATAACTTTATTTGTACTGTATAGCACCTTTCAAAAACCAGGTTTCCAAAGTGCTTAACAATCATTAAAAACAAAACTGACAAATTGTACACAAATAGAGGTTGTAAATGTAAAATGTAAATAGACAAACAGTGAAGAAGGTTTAAGATTTAAATTAAAATACATAAAAAATAAAAGGAAATATACAACTTAAAACCAATAAGTTCAAAGGGACAAAAAAAAGACAATATCACGTAAAAGCCAGTCTGTAAAAGTGTGTTTTGAGAAGTGATTTAAAATAAGTCACTGACCTTGAAAGCCTTATCTCCTCAGGAAGGTCATTCCAAAGCCGAGGGGCTCTGACACAAAAACCCAATCACCTTTAGTTTTTAACCTGTGCTTTGGAACGACCAGAAGGTCCCCACCTGAGGATCTCAGGCTTCGGGCTGGCTCATGGGGGGTCAGAAACTCTGTTATATAACTTGGAGCCAGACCCAAACGTGTTTTAAAAGTGATCAGTAAAATCTTAAAATCAATTCTAAAACTGGCAGCCAGTGGAGGGAGGCTAGGACGGGAGTGATGTGATGTCATCCGGCTGCGTTCTGAACTAGTTGGAGGCGTGAGAGGGACTTGAGGGAGAAGCTCAGAAGAGAGTTGCAGTAGTCTAACCTGGAGAAAATGAAGGTATGGATCACGATGATAATCATGTTAACATCTCTACAGCCATTATCTCCAAAACTCACCAACTTATTCCAAAACATTTCAATTGGATAAATAGCATTGCAGGTAAGAGGAAGAATATCAACTTCAGATGTTGGGGTGAACTGTCCTGCTAAGCTTATCTCATTTGGTTTTTGTTAATATAGTGAAACTAGTTATTTGGCCCTCTGGTCACATCTGAGGCTGCTGAAGACGGTGATGAGGCTGGCTGAAAGCAGCAGAAAACACGAACATGAGAAGCTGGAGAAGATTTTTTCATCAAATGTACTGCAATGCTCAGTGATTCTGTAGTTTGCAGTGCTGTATTGTAGTGCTTTGTGGTGCAGGTTGTTCACCTGCAACCTGTTTGTCCACACTGTTTACATGCGAAATGTTAACATGGATCTGACAGTGTGATGAAACATCTCCACGTGTCACCTATTATTTTACTTTTATGGTAATTGTTCCGCAAGCTGTTACTTCATTTTCATTTTCATTATTCTGGTAAGAAAGTCTATTAACGATTCTGCCAAATATCTTAAGTTTTGGTTTTCTTACTTCTCTTCTTCAAACTGCAGTTCCTCTGTCAAAATATCACCTTTGTCCCCTGGGCTCAAGACACCCATTTGACTTTTTTTGGAATGGTTTTATTCATTTGAGCATGAGAGCTGTGCAAAATTGGATGAATGTGTCATCATTCAGGATGCACTACTGCCTAATGTCGCCAGAGGAAAAAGAACATCTATATCTGAGAGAGCCTTAGTCTTTTGCGCTGAACATAAATAACTTCATTTGTCTTTTTGTCTGCAGAGAAGAAAAGGAAGGGAAGGCAGGCAAAGAGCAACCTTTTTCTCCCTGCAAAGAACAGTGGAGAGTCCAATTTAAACTGACCACAGCAGAAACGCACAGCCCATTCATTCTGGGAAGATAGCATCAGGGTTGCAGAGACAGGCTACAAAGTCTGTATTAATCCAGCCAACAGTTCTCTAAAACAGAGGGCAAGTGAGGGTGAGTTTTTTCACTTCATTCACTTGGAGCATCGGGGGTGGATGTGGTGTGCAATAAAGTCAATGAGCCAGTAGATTTCCCTGCTGTGCGATTTCGTCACCTTGCACACCTCCATACTGGACAAAAAAAAAGTTACAGGCACTGTGCAGTAGGAGGATGAGTAGGAGTTGTTAATGCCATAGTGTTATTATTCATAAGCAGGCACAAGGACTGGAACGTGTATGAATGTGATGAAAAAGTTATCAGAAGTGTTTCTAAAGTAGCGCCCCACCAGTTTTCCACGTGAATACAAATTAACTTGTCATGCAGGGTGATGCTCAGCTTGAGAAAACAGTTGTATAATTTCCTCTGTGGCTCAACACTGATGCTTCATCGGACATCAGATTTTTAACAGAAGGCCGGAGTCACGAACAAGGCGGTGGAGAAGCACCACCACATTGCTGCATTCGCAGAAAAGTGTACTCTATGAGGGGAAGTAAAGTTGCTTTATTCGTCCGTAACATAACTGGATAAGCTTAAGAGTTCCTGAAAGGCAGTGTGTTGTGTTTGCAGCCTCAGAAGAGAGTTAAAGAATTCTCTTCATGCAGTGTTATTACAGAATCCTCCCACATTCTTCACAGCAGAGTTGTGTGAAACGCTACTGACCATGGATGAATGTCACCAGCAGCGGCTAGCCGGATAACCGGAGCGACGATGGGCAGTGAAGGCCCCTCGAAGACTTCCAGTGCAGACTGTCAACCGTTGCGTGCCAACGCCAGTGTGTGGAGTCAGCACGAAACAAACGTGGTCAATCGACTTATGTGCTCATGATAAGAGTCCGTACTGAAGTATTCCAGCATGACCTCATTTATTTTGTTTGCTAAGTCTCAAGTCTACAGCATTGGAACTAAACTCTGAGTTTGTCAGACACAGCAAAACCGTAGTTATGTTGTGCTACAAGTTAAAGCAAGCAGAACGATTTGGACGTTTGAGGCCAACACTCAGAGCGCTGGCATCTAAAGTGAACAGCACGAACATAAACAGTTGTAATGCTGAGTCACTTCTCTGGATTCACACTCCTCGGTCTGGCCTCTACTCGTTTTCACATCAACATCATTCACTGCAGATGATTCAGCCTTATTGCATGGCCCTGTGTTGTGCCAGCGAGGCAACCTGAGTTTAGGAGAGACGTCTGCAGGGGTAAACACAGAGAGCTAATTCTCATCATGTTTTCTGAGCATGAATTAATCATCGGTAGGGTCTCCTCATAGCTCTCAAGGCGGTGTCAGCCATGTCACATCAGATAAGGCCGGTTACCTCTGATGTGCTGAGCAGAAAGAGCAGGCCAGCCAGGTTGCAATCTGCTGACTGGCTGGAACCACATGCCAGCCTGAATGCAGTTTGCTAAGAGGCTGATACTGCTTTCATCCAAGAGCATGTTTCCTGATCCTGTTGCCTGCATCGCCTCAAGTTACGGACAACCAAATGGTCAGGTTTGTTTTGCTCTTGGAGAAGAATGTGCTGTTTGCACACAAACCAAGCAAAACAATCTCATGTGATCTGTCCTAAATATCCAGTCACACACCCATGATGGCTAAGTCATCCACATGTCTCTGCCGAAGAGCCAAGCTGGATCAGTCACAGCCATGAATGTGTCCACAACAAAAGGCATTGTTTTATCAAAAAGGAAAAATGGCAGCTGCAGTATTGTGGGCTGTGGATAATCTAGCAGCGAGTGCCTTCGTGGATTTGTGCTCGTGAGCATTCCTTCTTTGTGGATGGGTGTGAAGAGCAGGTTGCATAAGAGGATCACCTCCGTAATGTTGTAATTCAGGATTCCTGCTCAACACAGACTTTTAATGGGTATCTCAAAGAGCAGGCAGGCAAACTTGGTTCCTTTACTGAAGGACCATTGCCTCGGGAAGATGCTGGCACATGGGGATTACCCACAGAGTCAGGAATTAGGGAAGAGATGGAGGAAAAAGCAAGCGAGGGCCTAGAGGAAAATCAAGATCTTTAGAGTGGGAAAAACTGAGGGTTAGGGTTAGGAAGACTATGAGAAGACTAAACTCATCCCAGCTGCCTTCATGTCCTCATTCACCACATCCATCATTTTATCAAAACTGATTTATTAACAACCTGCACTTAAGCTCATAAAACAACAGTAACAAAACTCCAGAAATTTCAACGTGATTCAGTGTGACCCATTTGGGCAGAATGACAATACCAAGTTCCATTTTTAGATCTGGGTATCATGAGATTTTTGCGCCTTATGTTATGTTTGAATATTGTGAGTTTTCATAGAAATCCAACCCCCTTTCACATTATTACATTGATGTCATTGGCATTAAGTGGTCTGCTTAGTGAGTAGACCGGGAATTCAAAAGGGATTAAGCTCATTCATCCTCCAATCCACATAGATGAATGACTACACATGACCAAGATGCTCCTGTTTGGGCTCCGGTTCCTGCCAATGAGTAACACAGTGTGAAAGTCAGAGGGGTGGTCACCCTGGAGCTAGGTTATGGATTTATGATTTGATTTGCGGTCTGACAGATTGGCAGGGCACTTGTTGAATTGAGAACAATCTCTCGCTGGCCTCCAGGGGGCAGAGCGGCCCCGGTGCCCCAGAGCGACTCCGCCCTGTGCTTCTGGGCTTAGCCGCTCGTTACATTAAAACAGGGGCTTCTGTGACAGAGTCAGCATTATGAAAGCTAAGAGGATTAGCTGATGGACATTTCTGGCGTTGCCGGTCAATTATCAAAATGAAAAGCAGTGACTGGGCAGGGCTGGCATGCTCTGTGGCACAGAAGAGCTCCCCTCTCCTCCTCCTCCTCCTCCTCCTCCTCCTCATCATCATCTCCACTCTAGCTCTGTATCTCTCACTCAGCTTCTGTTTGTCACAGGTTACTGAGGTTTAGTGGGTAAAAAAAAAATCAAAATAAAAGAAATAAATAAAAGCATCATTGATGTTTTTCTGGACATGAAACTCTCTCTCTCTCTCTCTCTCTCTCTCTCTCTCTCTCTCTGTGTGTGTGTGTGTGTGAGCGTGTGAGAGCCACGGATTAAAAAAGAGCATTTAAATTTTAATGTTTCTAAAGTGCAAAACTGTATGTTATGCAACTGTATAAAAACAGGCCTGCACGTCAGCCAGCCATCCGTGCTCAAGTCAGCTCTTCCAGCCATGTTCATGATCACCACCCCAACACACACACACACACTCTAACACTGCTTGCTTTCAATGTCCTACTTGTGTGTGTGTGTGTGTGTGTGTGTGTGTGTGTATACATACATACCCCCCCGTGATTGCTCAACAGCCTATCAGCGTAGGAGGAGTCTCCACCAATATGATGCACACGTGATGCTCGAGGGTCGGCGGTGAAGAGGAGTTATGGGGGGGGGTGTTTTGGTAGATCCATAAAAGTGGCATTCCGCAGCTGCCTGTGTTAAGGATCTACCCCGGGGATTCACACAAGGCTGCAAACGTAATCAACCGAGCCAATGTGCCACCACGGCTGCGGCGGACACATCTCTCCGGCAGTGACACCCTGCCTCCCCTTCCATCGTCAGCGCCGGCAAACATTCCCTCTTATCGGCCAACTTTGTAACACGCCGGTCAGACCTCACCGAAGCACAGCAGAGGTGAGGCTGTATATCCATGTGTGCCTTTAAGAGATAAGAAAACAAATTGCTGAACCGTTTCATTATTATTTTTAAAAAAAAATCTGTCACAAACAGCCAGAGAGGTAAACTTTATTTTTTTTTTCGCTGCAGGAGACAGTTGCCTAAAATATAAAGTGAGAAACGGTAATCCTGGCTCACTACACAGCAGGCTGAATTATATTAAACCGCAGTTATCACTTGAGGGACAATGTCATCTCACCACTGTATTACAGATGGTCCTGCTGCATGGGCACATTTGATATGGCTATTCAGAGGCCAGTTAGACACAGCTGAAAAATGTCTCCATCTGGTGTTACTGCAGTAACTGGTGGACCCAGCAGGCCGTAAATCTTGTGTCGTGATTAACAGCACGTGGGTATCAAGTTAGGGTATCAAAATTATACTTTTCAGTACCTTAGCTAGAGGAATATTAACTTTTTTCTCAATGCGTCAGCTAATTTTTCACCTGAACATCTGTTTCAAGTTATTACTGATGAGATCATTACGGTTATCTCAGTTTTTTTTACAGAATGTATCCTGTATTATAAATTGAAAATGTTGGAGTTTGAATGAAAGATGCAGTCGAACTGCATTATGGGAAGTGTAGGATCCAAACTTGATTTTACTGCTGACTATAGTGTAGACTGCTATTAAACAGGGAGATGTAAATGAGTGAACCTGGAAAAGAGATAAGAGTTTGAGCCATTTAGGATCAACAAGCAGCCATACCTCCTCACACATGAGACAAATCTTCAACAGTGATGCATATTTGAAAAAGACTGTTTTTAATGACCATCAGAGGGGAAACACATCCAGTGGTTCATCAAGTGCATTAGGACGTCACTGTACAGTAGGAGGAGCTTTAGGAATATGAGAGTCTGTTCACACAGAGAGGTTGGTCCAGAGGAAAACATCCGCCTCTCACTTTGTGGGGGTAAAGTAACATTAAAAAAAAAAAAAACTATAAAAAGGGAAAATGTACAACAAGGTTTTTGGTGAAACAGCTGGAGCTGCCTCTGGGTAGAGTCCTCGTAAGGGATTGTCTCTCTCTAATGCCATGGTATGCTCTTCCTCCTCCTCCTCCTCTTGCTGCTGCTATACCACGGCGTACTGCTGATACAGCAGCTCCCGGATCTTATAGTAGTCGTCACACAGGCAGCCTTCCAGGCCAATGCGTCCGGCCTCCGTCTGGACAAAGAGCAAAGAGGAGCACAGGTTACGGGGGTTACCGCTTTGTACAACACGGTTTCACCTCTAAGCATTGACGTTTAAGCTCTGCGCATCACGCTGCTGACCTCCAAAAGAGCGTTTCCAAATCGTTCCCACAGACGCTCACAGACTTGGGATTTAAATGTCTAATGAAGCGATCCACTTCAAGTTTCCCCCATTTAAATAATACACACACACACATATACACACTACTTTAAAAGTCTCAGTTCTCTTTGATTTCATTTTCTGGGTTGCGTCTATTTTAAGTTCTTGTCAATTATGCATTTTGTTGTTGGTATCCTGGCTGACTCCTACTTCTTCTTTGACTTCAGCTCTTAAGTTTTGCCTGTGATTCTTTTTTTTATGTGTTTTTCTTCAGAGGTGAGATATTTTCATACGCCGCTGTTTTGTTTTGTTTTGTTTTTTTTAATCCAACCTCAGCGGGCTACATTTGTTTATCTTCGTGTTTGATGTTCCGTTTTGTGTTAAGCACTGGCATTGTATTTTCCAGTGTGTAAACCATCAAGAACCAAACCTGTGCTTTATGTAATTTTCAGCTAAATGTAGAAATAAGACTATTAACTTGGTGGTTTTGGCTTTATTAAATTGTGATCAATTACATTTCATCCCCAAGACAACAATGTCTATTAATGTTACATTACCTGACTTTGCTGGTAAATAATTAAATACTCTCTTAACCTCACCAGTCATCCAACTCCATTAACTAAAGTATCCTCCTTTCTCAACACTTAACTGCAATGCTAACAACCTGACTTTGTTTCTATGCCAATACCAAACACACATAGACAAAGACATTCATATACAACATCCACAGCCTATTGTCTCCGGCCATGTTTCTGTAGTCTACAGACTAAGCTGCTGTATTTCTTACAGCATCCAAAACAACTTGCTTGCAGTGAACAGCTCTGATTTCTCAGGATGCACAATCCATCAACAAACAAAGGGAGAAGCTGAATGTGTCATACGTCTTTACAGCAATATTAGTGTCTTACGGGGACAATTTTCCGCTGTGCATCAGTACTCCTGATGACTCAGTCAACAGAATCTAAGGCAATACGCGTCCCTGGAAATGTATTCATTCTGTGACTATTTGTTGCAGTGAAAAATTATTCTCGGTTTCTGAAGGCGACAGAAAGCAGATGTGAACAGGTGGATTTTTGTGATGAGTCAAAGGCCATTAAAGTTAGATTTGTTGGTGGGATCTTGTCCAGACGCTTCATTATTAAGTGTTTTGTACAGGTCCCCCCATTATACATCGCTAATTTAATTAAAAACACTATATCTATTTCAGCTGTACAACTGTTTGGCACATGGACCTAAAATATCAGTCAGCATGGAATAAAAACAGAAGCTCATTGATGTCACTGCACGTTTTTTTTTCGCAAAAACAAAAAAATCAGCCTGCCCCATATGTCTTTCTCTGTCGAGGGCTGGCGATTACTTGTGTTGCAGGGAGATGATGGGTGTCTAGCACCAAGCCGGTGGGAAGGACACTCACCCTACGGACGGCCACCATGTTGTTGCATACCAGCACTCCTCCCACAAACTCGGCCTGGATGCCCTCTCTCAGCAGGACCTGCTTGAAGTCAGACAGGCGAGGCTCGTTGATAAACACCGACTGATGCCCTGGAATCTGGAGGGAGAATAGAAGGGAGTGCTCGTCATACTCAGTGCTGTCTGAACTGCTTATGCGCCCTCGTGGAGACATACGAGCAGAATTAAGTTTCAGTCCCTCCTCTATGAGAGGCCCATGGGTATCCTCTCAGAACAGTCAGACTCTTCTCCGCGACTCACCTTCAACAAACTATCCTCTAACCTCTTTGCTGACAATATGGAGTCTTGGGACATGAAAATAAGAGCTTTTGTCAACTGGCTGCAGCAGCTGCTAAGACCTCAAAGTCATCCGTTGGTTGTACTGTCCCATTAGCCATTAGTAATTTGCACGACTGAAATGAGGTTACCTGCCAAAATGGGAAGCAGACAGGACAAGCCTGTAGACAAAATCTCTTTAAGCTGAATTAAAACAAAAGGACCCTATTTAGGCTTCTTCCCACTTGTTATGATTGTTACCAATCATTCAAAGTCCAGGACTCTTATGACACTAAGACGCTTTAAAACTGATACCGACCCAAATATGTTGTAATACTGGCATTGCTTTAACGTTTGGAAGACTTAGAAGCAGCTGTCAAAGCTACTTTTGCTCCGTGGATAATTGGACTAAAATAAAGAAACTGATGAAATATCAGCATAGCACTGGACTAAATAAACAATGTAAAGAACTATCACATGGAACTACATAACATAAAATGTGTTAAAGTGACGACTTGGTTTAATTCACTCCACTCATGGATGCATTTTGTTTATTGTTGCTCGATTCGGCTGTTCGACCTTCGCTATGGGCGCCGATGTATGAGCAGAGTGACGCTATCAGGCAGCTTCTCTGTGCTCACCATAAATTTGTGTTCACAGCGTGATTTGTGATACCACAGCTAGTTTGAAAGCCAATCTGAATAGAAATACACAAGTTGCACAAATGTGATGTGGGAACTTGAAGCATGCATACATGCTCCAAACTGTGGAGCAGATGTGAGTTTTTAACAATGTAATTATATTTTCTAGAGGAGAAAATACATTATATTCCTAACCATGTAGGGGGAAATTTTTAAGCTTGCTAGCAACAATTGCACATCTTTTCTAAAAAGTGTTCTCTCCGCCTAACCTCGTGTGGAGGTAACGGCTCCAGCGTGGGAGTGATGTCGCTCTCTTCAGACAGCTCCTTCTCGTCCTCCCCAAACAGGTTCTTCATGGCACGCTGTACTGCCACCGCAGTGGCACTGTGTTCGATGCCAAGATCGGGGGCGATGTCCATGGCTAGCTCGCCGTCCTCGGCCTCCTCTTTGGCACCGTCCTCCAGCATCACACCCGTGTCCACCTTTACCACGCGCATGTCCAGCACGCCATCGATCCAGGCCAGCTCAGTGTCTTTGGCCTTGCAGAACTGCAGAGAGCTCACCAAGGAGTCTTTCAAGCGCACCTTTACCACAAGAAGATGAGACAAGACATTAGCTTGGCATGGAAGGTTGCTTTTATGCTTTAGCATAATCGTTGTTCAATAAGTCCTTGCAGCAGTTAACCTATGGGATCAACTGCCAAGGATTTGTGAAAAAATGACCTGATAAAGACTGATTCATCAGATTTGACTGTATCACCGCCAAATTTTAAATTTATGGATCTACAAAACATATTCAGGAGATAACATGATATGTTTTAGTGCAACACTTCACTAAGCAGGCCTTTACTGCAGCTGACCTGGTAGATGTGGGTTTCGCTGGTGGCATCTACAGTCTCCTGCAGTTTCGGTGTGTAGACTTTGATGTCCTTGCTGAAAGCCTTGCAGGACTCTGCCAGGTCGAGACTGGCTTCCGGCGGCCCGTGAACGATCACCAGCTGTCTGGGCTTCATCTGGTTAATAATCTTCTTGATGGAGTCACCATCAGAGCGGCCTTCATAATCTATGTACGTTATCCTCCCTCTGTAGAATAAGGAAGACAGGATAGAGTTTTTTAATAATGCTGATTTGTCAGACTTTGTTTAATACCAGCGCAAGACAAGATTTCTTGATAGGACTTGTGATTTATGCAGGAGAGGTTTGCTGAGTAGACATAACCTTCTTTTTTTTTTTTTTTTCAGCGGCACTGGGTCTTATATTCAAATAGTGACACTCATTCACTCCTGGAGGCCATCCAACACACCACAGCCCAGTACAGTTCATCAGCTCCAGTGGAAGTTTATGAGGGAACTTAAACCTGAAGAGCTCGTGTCACAGAACCAGACAGACTGAAAGGGTCACTGACCTTATTTCAAGATTTTCTATGCTGGTGATGCATTTGGTGGGAAGAACAGAGAGGTCCTGGTCCATGGGCTCGTCACCGTTGGTCAACCCGGATTCCAGTTTGCTTTTCTCCTCCTCTGTGGCTTGCAGTTCAGGAACCAAAAAGTCTTCCAGCCTGTGAAAGATCAACATTGGCTTATCAGTGGTAGGAGCAAAGAAAGCTCAGTTAGTTTCTCTTCATCCATCTCTCTGTAACCTGATGCTCACACGTATCGCTATCGCAGTACCTGATGATTTCCCCGTACTCGTCCCATTTGATTCTCTCTTCGTGTGTGGGGAACATTGGATAAGACTTTTTGGCCTGTTTGAAGAAACTGCCTTTGCGGCTCCCCTCGGCCTTCATCATCAGGTCGTGGTGTTTAGTTTTCACTGCGGCCGGCTGATCCAGATCATCGTCCATATCACTCTCGTCACTGGAGTCTACATCCACCCTGCAAGTGCATGAAATAAAAATCAGTTTCATTTTTTCACAAAAACAGATTGTTTTTTTGTTCAGCTGGAGAGAATAAATGTGCTCTTACAGGGTCATAACTCATCATCCATTTACACACTACCATTTAAATAGCTTGTCTAAGATTTGCAATCCAGACCAAAGTTTGCATTTCTGTTGGCTTTTTATATCATTTTATGTTTTTAGCTGTAAACATACAAATTATATAACTCAAATGTTTAGTTACAACACCTTTAAGCACCCAGTCAACCAGAATCTATTTTAGTGGGACTTACTCTTTCGCTTGTTCAAGTTTTTTAGCTGCCTCTTTCTTTATTTTATCCTTTTCAAGGTATTCTTCCAGCTCCTTGCCTTCGAGCTTCACTCTTTTCCTGACCTGTCATAATGAGAGTGAAGAGAAAGATGGGTGTGGTGCAAATGATAGAATGACACATTTTGTTATTTCCTCCACTGGGTCTGAATGTGAGAGACAGGAGCTTCCCATGGGGCGAGTGCCACATGGAAAGGCAAATCGGAAACCCATGTGGTAAATCAGCATCACGACTGCTGGACTCACCTCCAGATCCAGCATCTTCTCTCCGGGGTTGTCGATGAGGTAGCGGGCAAGGGTTCCGGGTGTAGTGCGGTAGGTTAGGATGATGGAGTTTTTGCCGTCCTGGCACCACTGGATGAACAGTTCCCTGGAAAAGCCAGACTCAAGGTCTGGCTGGCTGCAAAGCACCACCTTGGGGCTGGGTACCCGGGCCAGGTCTGCTAGACTGTGGCACAAGGTCAGGTGACGGAACTGGAACGGGTTGTTTCTCTTGTCTTCAAAACACCTCATAAGCTTATCGCTCATCCACTCCACCTACAGAAAAACAATGGAAAAACTAGATGAAAAGTGTGCTGCTATGTCTCTGCACCAGTGTTACCAAGATAAGCTACAGTACATATACATTCATTGTATTTGACAAATAAAGTGATTCTGATTGTAAAATCTGAACAACACAGAAGGAACAGCATAAAACTTTCTAACATGTGATTGATACCTGGGACTTGGAGAACTCCACCACATTATAGCTGACATTGTTAAGCAGAGCTAGTGGATAAACTCCCAACCCAGCGTCCTTTGTCCTCCATATCTGGTCCAAGAGCTGAGCCAGCTCCAACACACGACCAGCTGTATCCACGGCTATCAGGACATTACCATCGCCGCGAAGGGTCTCCATGACATTGGCTGCGAGTAAAAGGATTATTGTTTAAAATAAACAGCAAAGATGTCGCTCAGTTTAATTCCGGTTCAACAGAAGTGCTAATAGTTTGAAATGCAAGGATCTAAAACATTATATGTTTTCCTCTCAGCTTTCACACAGTGGTAAACAAAAGTTCTTTTAACAGGCAGAGAGACAGGACTTTAGACTATTTTCTCCTTTGAATTACAGTTTTGATGGTGAAAATGACTGCAATATATCAAAAATGATTGTGCTATTAAATACATACATTACTACTGCAGAGTTTCATGAAGTTTACTTACTGAGGAGCATCTCATCTCTTTGTTTGCGACGCGGTTGTACATAAGTAGCATTAAAGGAGTCTGTGATAAGTAAAGAGGGACGACTAATGCTCTCCAACGTGCAGCCATTGAGGTGGCTAGAATAAAGGAACAGATCAAAGAAAAAAGGGCATAAACCAACAGCCAAACTAGAAACAAGGTAAAGTAAAAAAGAAGATGACACTTTGTGTGAATGTTTCATCCATGCTCACATCTCTCTCTTGTGGTTGAAGTCCACGGCATAAATGATCTCCTCCTCCCCGTCCTTCACAATTTTCCAAATAGTGCCTCCAATCATGTGACCAGCTGGAAGAGGAGTGATGGAGAGACCATGCCCTTTCCCTGTCAGGCAAAAAGAAAGATATTAAACACTTTGGCATGTGTGATACATAATTGGGGCATGAATCCTGACCTACCACAGTTCACAACTAACTCACCTTTCAGATTGACAATCTGAGAGTATTTCAGCTGCTGGATTTTATCAAAGGCACAGTCCACATCATCAAGAGTGAACAGTGTGAAGTCTTCACTGTTGTTTCGAGACTAAGTGGAAAGACGGAAATGATTAAGAAAGTAATGATAATCATGAAAACAACAATAACCACGGAAACAGGCTTTGTTAATAACACATGCATGAATACACTCTTCTTACCTGATATAGATCATACATGAACATCTGACCCATCTTGTAGACAGGAATTGTAGCATAGATAGTACAGTTTAGACCCAGTTTCCCTACAGCATATGGCAGGGCTCCCAGGTGCATGGGGTCAGGGTGAGAGAGGAGCACGGCATCGATCTGATGAACATACCTGGAGGGAAAAAATGATCAATTATTTGTTGTAATTAGCAGAAAATAAGATATACCCTTATCAGTCACGCATTGGGGAAATTCACAGAACATGGCGTGAACTGATGTAATCAGATACCAATATACTTTAATTACCGTTTCAGAGCATCAATTATGTCTATCGAGAAGTTCTCATCCCAGCCACAGTCCAGGAGGAAGCGGAATTCATCCACCTGCAGCAGGTAACAGAGGGCCGACTCCTCCTGAACCCCCGACAGGGCTGTTAGCTTGATAATGGACGTCATTTTTCCTCAGTTGTAACGCTGAAAGTGTAATTGGATTAGCATTATGTTATGCTAATTATAATGCAAGCATCCCAACAAACAAAACATCACTTACGTTCAGCTAGGTGGTTCTTTAAAACTTCTATTACAAGCGAGCACAGAACTCATTCAATTCAGTCCACAAAGAAAACAAACAAAAACGTGGTCGTTTGTAGCTAAACGTCGATGTATTGAATGTATCTGGCTGGTATTGCAGTAACTAAATTAAAAGTAAACATTATTTGGTTGCTCAGCACCGCCGACGATAGTTTGCACAAACAGTATTTAGAGAATTACCCGGCAAAGTCCATTTAGCATGCTAGCTACATTTTAGCTTGTGTGTGTAAGTGACTTGGATCGACAAAGGAACGTGCAACATACCATTAAATGTTAGATAATATAAATTTGCTCCCGTTGGATTACAAACACTACAACTGGATTTTCTATAATCCCAACGTTAAGGCATTTTGACCAGCGTTTTAAATACACACTTCACTAGCAATATGTTAGCCGCATCATCGTGTGTGAAGGGGCAAAGGAGCGTACCAAGTATGGCGGTGTTAATGCAAACTAATTTTATAACAAAGAACAGTTACTTATTTTATCGTGATATACTTTGACAAATGGTTTAATATTATGATTTACTTTGTAAGAGAAAGAGACATCATAATTCACTATAAAGGTCACTGATATTAATGATAGCGTTTTGTTATAAGTAACACTGTTGCGTTTTCACAATTGGTACAGTCCAACGTCCTCTGACTGGTGAATGGAGAGCTAAAGGCCACGACTTGCTCCAAACAGAAGGTAGTTTTTCAGGTATTACAAAGCCGCGTCACTTTATTGTTTGAGATATTGTACTACATGTTGACTGTGCTAAACAAAACCATCTAGCAACTAACTCACAAAAATCATTCGTAGCGAATGGTTTCTGTAACCCTGACACTTATTGCTAATGCTAACTAGCTAACTTACAGATATCCAATAGCTGCTGGCTATGCTACAAATACCTTGCGTTAATTTTGTTGAAAAATACGCAAGGTGGGTATGTTTCCAACTTTTTATTTCCATTTTGTGGGCAGATATAATGGAATTCACGATGGACATTTGGAATTACAGCTATCATATATATATATATATATATATGGGTTAAAGTAATCGTTGTTATGGTGACTGCTTTAAAATAAGCTAGCTTAACAGTGAAATGTCTAAAGAACACTTTACCCTCAATGTTTTTGTCAGCACATAACGCTGTTCCTTAAGGTGTCAACACAAATAAGCTTGTTCAAATGCAAAAGAACAAGGGCTACTGTAATACCTAATTTTGTTAAGAATTATTTGCTCCCTGTAGAAGAGCTTTTAAAATGCATTGATTTTCATTTAGTGGTTGGTAGAGTAACCTGCTGGATATGGCTTGGGGTTTTTTTGTTTGTATTTGTTTGTACCTGTATTTGCTTTTTGAAATAAAATGTTACCGGACCTCATTTTATGTGGGTACTGCAATGTCTTCAGTATTCCTTACAATGCAAATGTTACACTGCTTTGTTTTAATGGTAGGAAATGCTGCGATTGCCAGATCTACACTGCAGCAAAGCTACAGTAATGCCTTGATCTTGACTAGCAATATCACCGTTTTTAGATTAAGTGTAATGATTCTGTCAGTGCTTAGTGTATGTGACGGTTCCAGTTCCTCTAAGTGCAAATGTAAACAATTTGTATTTTTTATTTCTGTAGATACCATGGTTAATATTTTAGCATTTGTCCGTGACCACTGGGTGAACGTCCTTGTGCCCATGGGTTTCGTGATTGGATGTTACCTTGACAGGCAACAGGACCAGAAGCTGACAGCTTTCAGGAACAAAAGTGCTTTGTTCAAGAGGTAATAATACAAACCATGTTGCACCTGTATTCCATCTATCTTTAACATTATCCAGGATTAAGTGTTATTTTAGTCTTACGATGATGATTATTGCTTCCACATATATCAGCTTTCTACTATACAGTTAATTCACGTTGCTTTAGGTATAAGCTGTTACTTCTGTTCTCTTTAGGGAGCTGAGGCCTGGTGAAGAGGTGACCTGGAAGTAGAGTTTCCCTCATCTGTGGTGTGAATGACTGATGGGTGGTCCTCAAATCGGAATATTTAGGAAGACTCTTTATCTCTGTTTGTGTCTTGGATCAGTCAATAATCTTTAATATTTTGAGTTGTATCAACCAATAATAAACATGCCCTTTCATCTAAATGATCTGTTACTTGTTGGTGATTTTGATTGCATAATACATCACATCATTTCTTGTAAAAAGAAAAAAAAAAAGGTTTATTTGATGCTGAACAGAGAGCACATTCATAAACAGGTTGTGCAGCATGACAATTCCAGTAAAGCTGGTGAAGACTACCGTACTTGGGACGAGAAGTCTTTTGCATGAAGGATCTTATTTTAACAAAGTAAATTTGAATCTGTTCATGCAGTCAGCATGACTGAAGAGTGTGGCCACTACAGAGGTTCTGCAGTGTGGATAATCCCCCTCTCAAAAAGCAGCTCAGCCAAAGCGATCTGTGGGACAAAAGAAACACAAGAAAAACAACTCAGACCATTAATTTCACAGAAAACACAGGCTTAAATATTTGTCATTTAGAATGTAAACAGATGTAAGACAATGTGTTGTAATAGTTTATGGGCATTACAGAATGGATGAGGATGAGGACAACATACCCTGTCCTCTGTAGAATCACATGGGAAACTTCCTACTGTCACAAATTTGGGATATGAATGGATCAGAAACTCAATGGCATCTATGTGCTGAAAGAAAAACAATTACTTGCCAGTGACAACAACGTTCATATAAATTGTACAAACTTTTTTTTTTTTTTTTTTAAACGCAGATCTTCCAATCTACCTCTGTGTTTATTTCAAAACTCTTGAGCTCCTCTTTGTGGTAAACTCTGGAGTTTTCTGTGGTGTAGTAAAGATGCACAGCTTCTCCATCACTGCATAACCTTGGAAGACAGAAAACTTGTTAGCTAAATGACATGATAAACTTATGAATTTTTTCACAATTGAATTTTAAACCTGTCTGGCGTGAATGTGCTGTGAAATGCAATAAAAACTGGTATTACCTGGCACATCCAGCACGTAAAACTCTGACTCGGGTCTGCGCAGTGATGTGTGCACCTACGTCCTTAACTTGGCCACGCTCCCACCTCGTCCGTGCTCCTCTCACACTGCTGCCCAATTCCTCTGTGGGACAGGACGTGAAATAGAATCGGCACAATTAAATCCACAATATGAAGCGACAGCAGTACAATCAATTCTTTAGAATTAACTGATTTAAAAGTGAGTTAATTCCCCCAAACTGATGCATCCTTATATACCTGGTGTGAGCATGGGAGGAAGGCAGTCATGGAGGAAGTCTCTGGCTTTCTGATCCACAGCAGCATCAACCGGAGCGTAATTTGTTAGCTTCTTCATCAGGCTGTCAATTTGTGAGAAGAATTTTGTCCTGCGTGGGTCATCCTAAACACACAAGGTGGACTTTGCTCATTTCGTGGGTAATTGGTGAAATGGGGATGGTGACAGTAAGTGACGAGTGAATAGCAAACATCAAACTAATTACCTTGTCTGAGTTCTGTACTCCCATGAATGTAAGGTAGTCAAGAGGCAAACCATGTCTGAATTCCACATCCTCCTCCATTGCTATTTCCAGTGCAGCAGGGATCACCTGGAAAAGTGACAGTTCAGAAGCGGAAAAGTATGACATTACAACTTGGTTAACTGTCCAAAGAGTTTGGTCGTTTCATGGATTGCTAAACCACATGCATTACCACAGCTCTACAAGAAGAATGTGTTTAGATCAGAAAAAAGAATATATTTCACAAAGTGGCACTGATATCATAGGGGAAATGCTATTGGTTATAACACTATACCTGTAATGCTTACTCAATAATATTTGATAGAAAAAAATAAATGGCAGCTGCTAATCCACCCATACTGGTTTCTGATTAGAGCCTCCATCAGAGTGTATTACCCTCTGTAGCAGATCCCCCCAGCTGTTCTTCTGGTAAGAGGAGATGGTGATGTGGAGGGAATGAGCATCTGGGAGGCAGTCGCCCTGGTGGATGAATCCTCGAGGGAAGTAGAGGAGGTCCCCAGCTTCTAGCACCACCTCCAGGATCGGCTTTCCAATTTCTGCCTGATTAAAGTTTGCTGGAGAGGAAACACAGAGCAGTCAGATCTGGGAAATGACAGGAGTCTGCTACGTGGTTTCTCAGCCACAAGAAAATGATGATAGGAAACCCTTAAGTATGAGAAATTCCCTCACCTTTGTGCAGTTATCTATAAATCCTGTTTCCAACCAGACAAATAAACAAATCTTGTATTTCACCAGAAAAACTATAAATGAAATCAATATTTTTTGCTTTACTCACGACTTGAAAGCACAGGTAAGACCTCATCTTCCGTCCTAAGAAAAAGGCAGAAAATCAGTGTGTTTCTTTGTAAAAAATCTCTCACTTATTTGATCAAATCAAATTCCTGGGATAACATTGTTTACCGTGCATCTCACCTTGGGTTGTACACTCTCCAGTGTTTCTTCCCCTCCAGCTGTACCACAAATGCCTCAATATCGTCATAATGTGGGGCAAAGCCTTGTGTTCCAGGTGGTGTCAGGTATCTGGTTAGAGAGGAAAACGCACATTTAACAGTAGCTGACAGTATCCAAGTAAGGTTTCCAGGACAAGTCCATTTCGTTGTACCTTGCACAATGACAATAAAGACCATTCTACGTACCGTCCCAGCTACTTACATGTTGGCTCCTGCCATGCTGCCAAACTGCTCTTGAAGGATGGACAGTACGTTCCACACTGTAGAAGAGAAAGCCTGGGGATTCAGCATGCGGAGGGAGCAGCCACTCTAGGAAATGGAGAAAAGATGATGATTACTGCAAGCAGTGCACCAATACAGTTAATCCACTTAAAACAACTTCTAGCTTGCAGCACGGGAAGAAATAATACATTGCTTAATACATAAACATACATCTGAATGTTCTTTAATTAAGGTGGTTCTGCAAACTTTGAAAGCAAGAAGAAATTTAAATGACCCCCACAGAGGAACCCAGTGTGGCTAACTCGCTGCAGAGGGCCCAATTATAAGGAACGGAATTGGGGCAATAAAAATGCAGAATCACAGTAATGTTGCATTAGATATAAATCACATGCTGCATACAAATCTGTGTGGCATTACCTCATAGAAGTCCCACACAGTGAACGGCAGAGCTCTCCCTGGAGGATTGTGCGTCTCCCTCATGCCATTAGTGTAGCTTGTGACATCCAGGTTCACTCCAAACTGAACGTTCTCCTGAAATAAAACAATGCAGACGTGTAGTTCAGTATGAGAGATCTTTGCTCAAGGTTTTTGGTTTGGTTTTATTTTGTTTATTTTAACCTTAAAAAAGCCAATGAATAAGAACAAATCTGGCCAAATAGCTACTAGCAACATGATATACAACCACAATGAAGAGTCTCATTTTCACATTAAAACAGGAAATATAATTCCTATTCTGTTTCTTTCAACAATTATGACCAAACTTAATAGAATGCAATTAGAGGTTCAAAAAGAGCCTATACCCCTGATTAATGTTAATCATTCAGCAAAGTGACTTTGCCACCAATCCTGGAAAAGGAAGCAAAGCCTTTCAGTTAAAGTCTAGAGGTTTAGATATCTTTTTTCCAAAGAGGAAACACATTCCCACATTAAATGAAGAAAATGGTCTTGAAGTACACACACGGTTGGGGAAATGACAAGTGAATTAAGGATGAATGAGCGTCCTACCTGTCTTAATATGCGATCAAACTCCGCTGTGGAGAATAGTCCCTTGTAGTAATCTGGATTATTACGTTGAACAAGGATTGGCTTCTTCTCCCATGTTTCCCTTTCAGAAAGAGGAAAAAATATTTGCTGAGGAATGCTCCAAAAACAAACAGGCACCGGTACAGCTACATAGCTATATAGCAAAGTTTCTCTAATTATGGATTAAAAATTTATGTTGGACCGGTGTATGACCCAAGGGTCAGATGCGCTGCAGCCTACAGAAATAAACTTCTGCTTTTGAATATTTTTTGGCCCTGATATGCAGGTCAGAGCCTGCACACCGAACGCACATTTACAGACAGAAATGCTGACACACGCTTTTCCTTACTTGAAGAAGGATTTGGCAGGAATGGGGCTGATGAGCCACTGGAACAACCTGCTCGCTCTCTCCCTGCTGTTGTTGACTTTTGCCAGGTCGGCCAACAAAGCATCTAGATCCTCGCCGTCTCCATTTACACACTCCTCCTCTTCCTCATTCTGCATCAGAGTCATAAAGACCCCATGAACCAAAACTGAATGAGTGTGATCATTGTAAGGTCACAATAAATCATGATACTACATCTATTGTCATAACTTAAACAACACTGCTTACAATCAGATTAACAGGTAACATCTCAGAGATGTGCTCATGAATATTGTAGCAGGTATGCGCTTACTGGTGCATTTCCCTTAAGGTTCTCCTCTCTGTGTGCAGTCTTTATGAGCCTCTTTCGGGTTTTCTTCCGCTCAGTCTTTAACTGAGCTTTAACTGTGTTGACCTTACTGGCCCCATTCTCCTTTTTCTTTTTCTTCTTGTCGGCCACCTGCAACACCACATAAGTTAACACGAGGCTAAACGCGGTCAAGCTACATATTTAGTCTGGACACATGAAGATGAAGAGAAATGAAGATAAACACGGGTAATATACAGTAGATTTGGTAACTGTTAGCTATCAGAAGGTCTGTGCTGGTTTGAACACTGCTCCTCCTGCACTGACAAACATGTCCACCACAGAAACCAGTTTTTGTAATATTTTGATAAAACCCACCTGCAGCGAAGCCCTCTTGGCAGGAGGAGAAAAGTCGGTTGAAATCGACTGATACAAAGCAAAAGCTGACATGTGTTTTCTCTCCATTTTCAAGTACGTACGTCATCACACGGCGACTGCCGATACCTCTTCTTCTATTTGCCAGCGTTTGAGTTCTAATGAACTCACTACTGCCACCTACAGGCTTGTACTACAAATTACAGTCTGAAAGGAGCTGAGTGTCCTTTCAGGGCATATTTTAAAAATACATTCATTTGATTTTCCAAAATAGCTCAACAAATAAACGTGCAAGCGAGCAAACAAAAACTAAGACAAAAACAAAAACTGAGATACTCACCAAGATACATCAGGATGCACCTGACTGAAGTAAACATTATGAAAACAACAGCCAGTGGTATAAATACGCAGTAATTCTGGAGCAGATTCTGTAGTAGATTTTGTAGTGCCAGTATTTTTGCTTTAATCACAAATGTAACTTTTTCCTGTGATAGAAGATGGCATGAGACAGAAGACAAATGATAAACAAATACAAAATAACCAACTGTGTCAGAGGAACGATGAAGCCTGGCATTGCTGAGCAAAAGTTCAACATTTTTTTCAAGTGAAGTATCAAAAAATATTATCTCATATAAATTAGTGTGTGTCATTTATTTCATTAATTTCATTTTATTTATCGATCTAAAAAATTATCATCACGTGAAATGCTATTTCCCCTTGTGACACTGCACAGTACCCACACTGACCACTAGGTGAAGCATTTCCCCAATATTTCCAGCGCTTGATGGCACTAACACTAACAGCAACACCGTTTCCCACAATGCTTTGCAGCGTACTGTCGGTGCTGTTTGTCCAGCCGTCGCTTCAACAATGCAGCTTTTAATGGTGCTGTGAGCGGTGCGAAGTGAAAACGCAGCACCACCGCAGCTTTGTCCGGTGGCTGTGGTCGTTCAAATTAAACACAACGAGATTTTTACGGTTTGTCAAACCCGCCAGGCCGCTGTGACTCAGTTTTAAGGATACCCTGGACTCCTCTGCTAGGGTGAGTAGCTGCTGAAGCTAACGTTGGTCTACCAGTGTAGTAGAGTGCAAATGCATTTTGTTGTGACCATTGCTGGCTAGCAGGCGAGCTAATTGGCCAGATGAGACATATGGCCCCCTTGCCTTTCCTCCGCAATAGTCGGTGCTCTGCCGTGATGTAGTCTAACCAGTCTGTATATCTGACTGGCACAAGAATTCCAGGCAACTAAACTCATCTTAATATTTGGGCCACTCTTTTGGTTGCGAAAACCACAACCGAAAACCGTGCCGCTCTTTTAGTACAAATAAAATGTCACGCCAAACTTCATTAAAAAAACTGGCAATTTATTGTCGACCCTCACTGGCTGTCATGCACATTGGCGTAGGGCTTGTGTCTCTCAGAAGCGGGGATCGGGTTTGGCATCTTGCTCGGTCAGTCATGTTTTACCTGTGCCTCTGAGCAAGGAAGCATTGACTGCGAGCGTCCTGCACGCCATAGAGGACGTCACCAGGTATTGCTGTTGTAATGTTTTGCACTATTGATCCCCTATAAAATAGTTAAAAGTCTCGTAGCATAATAATTTGTAGCTACCAAATGTCCTTTTTGACTGAACTCAACATTGATTACATTCAACTGCCATCACATCTATGTAAATGAGGATAGATTATTACCGAATCACCTCTCATTGTCATGCATTGCAATTCAGATGCAACACAGAGAAGACAGCCTCTTAAATTCCCAGAAAACTGAACCAATATCTTCCTTAAAAATGTTAACCAAAATCTGACCATTACAACCTACAACCTACATGAAGGACCGGTTTTTCATAGGGCTGCTGCGATAGAATGCATTTGTTTTATCCAACTGTATCTGCTAATTGGAAGGTGAGTGAGGAAACAGATGTCGTGCAATTTGCATTGTGGTCATCAGCCAGTGACTGATGGGACAGTGGAGCTTAGCTCAACCCCCTGTAAGCATTCTCCCTCCTGGGTTCTGTGCAGTGTACTCCAGTATGCTATTAAGGCAAGGCTTAGCATGTTGTGGGAACACTGAGGTTACTTAACATGTTTCAGTAACCAGTAAATCAGTTTTCACTCAGAGTTCTAAACTCAAAGTGACCAAAGCTTGTGGGCCCAAAGCCGTGTTGTCATTGTATTTGCGGCTATAAGGGAATGCATGCATTCCTGACAGGCGGATGTTTTTGTCACATCTCTTAATACATCATAAATAACAAGTTGAATATGAGTCAGACTTCATTGTTTAATTAGTTGTTAATTATGTCTCTCAGTTTTATGAGCCATCCTGGGAAAAGAAAGTTGCTGAGTGCAGACTTGTGCGCTGTCCTGAATCTGATGATGTAGAGAAACCTGAAACGAGATTGCAGGGAATTTTCACCTGAGGTACAGAAGCAGCAAAAGTGCAAAAGTTACATAGTTCATATCGCTGTTTGATTTGTATGTCCTCACTCCCAAACCAATATTCGTCACATTTAAGTTTAATTGAAAAATGATTATCAAAATCACAGCGTGGTCAATTGCAACATCCAGATTGCAGGAGCTGCAATTTTCTGATAAAACGTGTACCAACATACCATTGATAACTAATTGAAGCACTGTGGTGCTACATAGAGGCTGCGACCTACAAACCATATTCTCCAGACAGAAAGGGAACATGCATCATCATCATTTTTAAATTAAAAAGAGGGACAGTTGCCTCTGCAGAGTCTACTAATTCCAGGTTATAGAATGGTTGCTTACTTTACATCAGAATTAATTTATATTTTCATGCTTTTACAATCAAAATTTAAAGTTTTTCAAGAGCTCTAACTTTGTCTCTGGGGACACGTGAAAGTTTGACTAATACCCAGAACAATTATCCCCGCAAGCTTCCAATGCAGTGGAGATGTTGTTCACTGCTCCAGTAACTAGGACGAACTTCAGATGCGACTTGTTGGCTGGAGATATTTCTACCCTGCTCAGCTGTGGCTCGTTATGCTAGGAGGATTCACAGTCAACAACATAACATTCATGCTTGTTATTGTCCTCAAATCAATCTCAAGATTTTCACCAACAGATGATGGGATGTGAGATGATCACTATTTGGTAGGAGGCACTGAAGGACTACACTCAGTGCTGATATTCAGTTTTGTTTTAAAGTAATTTATTATTAATGTTGAGGTGTTCTCAGCTTGCCCATTAATTTAGGACGATGAACAGACAGTTTCACTGGAACAGCTCAGTAGGTGTCCATTATCAGGAATTAACTGACACCCTGCAGCCAATCAGAATCGACTATTCGCCCAGGCCACGGTGTAATCAGTTATATTTGTCATGTATCATTAGATTAATGAGCGTCTCTGTGAGATGTTGAGAAATGGGCAGCGGCAGCTCTCCTCAGAGGTGTGGATTGTAGTTTTTGTAGGTCAGTTGCCTCTCATCCACTCAGTGCAGTACAGTCTACCAAGGCACCACAGACACTAGTGTTGGTTACAGCCTGGTGTTTTTATTTGGAGGCTTTCTGATCTCTCTATTTATTTTCTGAGCTCAGATATAAACAGCGCCAGTATGTTATTTCTCATTTATTTAATGAAACAAACATCAAACTATGTCGTTAATACATTTGTGTTATTTAACCTCCCCTCCTTGTTATGGTTAGATTTGACCACAATATGCATTAATATGGACTGTCTGGGGCTCGTGTATCCCACTGTGGACAAGAATATTGATTTTTTTTTTCCTCATAGAGGCGGTGATTGCCATGCTGTCTTTGAATGATTTTTTTTTTGGTCCTTCTGTGGTTGCATAGTAATGAGCAAATGCCACAATGCAGAGTAATGACAAAATCAGCGTTTCTTGTGGGTAGATGTGCTGCCCTCATTTAACACTTGGACACCTGCCTACAGTTTTCTCAATTTCCATATGTAGAGGCCATTCTGTTGGCAGTGCTTGATATTTTGGCCTGCAGGGATATTGATAATTGGTAATTCAGGAAAAATAAATCCCGCTGAACTACTAGATAATATTTGCAGCTTTTTGGAAGGCATTTTCTTGCAAATTACACCTCAAATCTGGATACTGATGATAAAATATGACTGCCCATACCAATGTGAAAGGGGTCGCTCTTAGTAATGACCTTTTAGAGAAGTGTCACCCAAACCTGCATCTCCTCTCAGCTTTGCTGATCTTAATAATGAGTTTCAGCTCATTGTTTAGCTGTCTGGCATAAAATCTACTCCTTTCTTTCACTCACTGTTCTGCTGGGGTTGTTTTCAACCACAACAGGCAGCTGTTTTCAACAAAAAATCTCCAAAAACCCACAGCAGAAACCCTGTTCAGCAGCAAGCACCCGTAGATAAGATAAGCTGGAGAAGATAGTGGAGCATTTAGCAGCTCAAGAGTCGGATACTGGTATTTCCATCAGGAGTTGGTAGAGACCAAAAACAGACCTGTGACTATTGAACAAATGAATTATGATTTTGCTCCATAACTTCTGCATGTTTGAATAGGCAACCGTTTGTTCACAAGTTTCATCATGGTAGACGATTTGACTTTGTGTGACTGTCCAATGGAACATGAGCTAAATATGATGAAAGGTCCTCTTTCATCTGTTCTCAAAGGCAGCTGAGAGGAAGTGCCAATTAGCTGAACTGACTCATTGCTGCTTGTAAAGAGTAATATGTATGAAAAATCCACTGTATGTCCAAAAAAACAGCTATATCACGCAGCGCTTGTGCTCTCATGGGGAGGTTCGGCAGCAGTCAGGTCACGGACAGACAGGACACTTTTACTCTCCATTCGACACTTGAAAGAACGACCAGATCCACCCACAGCTCCCTTTGTCATGGGGGTCCTTGCTTGTGGCAGGGATGTGGTTTAACAGGAGGCAAGGAGTCTTTGTTGTAGCCCTCATTTGTGATTTTTAGCCAGATTAAAAATTTACAGCACAGGGTGAGAGAATGAGGCTGTGGTATTGAACTTTGACGCTTGGGCATTAATTGCCATGTCCTTATAATGAGAGTCTGGATGAATCACCGAATGGAGCTGCTGCCTCTCGGCTTGCATTCAGTCAAACGGTGCTGCTCTCGTCTGAGAAAGTGCAGGGGTTTAGCTCTAAGCAAGTCACTGAGTGTCCCCAGTGCGGAGTAGTGAGACCTTGAACATCTGCTTTAAGAGGCAGGAAGAGTTAGGCTGCATTAACCCAGGACAGCTTGTTCTGTATTTTTGTTGAATAACAACAGGATTTTCTTTTATTGCACGAGGCTTAAATGAATGGCATGAATAAAAGTCCTGACAGGAACAGATGAAGCAGCTCGTAGCTGTGTGAAAAATGCTGGCAAAAGAGGGAGACTAGTTTTATTTTTGGCAGAGTAAGTAAACAGCAGCTCTCCAAGTAGGATTTCTTTTGACTTAATCATTTTCCAAGCAACTAATCCTCAAATGGAAGCACCATTTTCCTACCTGCAGTCGACCTTAGTTAGCGTACATCACTGTCAAGCTTGAAGGAAGTGCTATACGTCACCAAAGCAATAATGAAGTAAGGCGATTTTCTCCCTGATTTATTTTTTGTACTCTGGAAAGTGACAAGTTAGATCAGTGCCCCCACTGTTGCTTGTTGTTACTGACATGCCGAGTTCAAGCCCAGTGTGTTTGCAGGCCGAATGGGCTTTAACAACATGACTTAAAGTAGTGGGAATGCCCTACGTTGACACTCAGGTGTAGTCTCTTTTGGGGTGGTACACTGCAATAATTCTCCCATGTCAGGGGGCTAATCACCCTGGCTCCCCTCCCACAATCCATCAGTGTCTGGAGGACGAGGCTTGTGGTGTTCTGGCAGCTGTTGTTGAGCTGAGTCAATCTGTTACGGTCTACGCCAGCCTGCACAGGAGGGGGAGAGGAAGAGCTCTCAGGAGGACACAGCAAGCGGGGCTGCTGCCACTGCTGTGGCAGATAACAAGAGGATTTATTTATTTGTTAGGAGGGCTGGATTTCAGAGCTTGCGTGTTAATTTTGCTGTGTTACCCACTAACTGTTTTCTCTGGAAAATTCTTGCAAAGATTTTGACAGTAAATAGTTGTAACCATAAATACAGTGGACCGAAAAACTGGAACCAATATTGATTCAAGTTGACTGACGTTTCTTATCTCTCAATGGTAGTGCTAAGCTATTCTGTTCATATGAGACTTAACTTACGTTTACAGTCTGAACGTGTAGGCTGCGTGTTTTATATTGTGCCGATAATTTCTAGTTTGAACTCAAAGCCGCAGTCAGTCCTTTCTTCTGCTAAACAGCCTCATATCCACAGGGAAAAACCAGTGGCAGTGACGATATGTACTCTCTCAGCATCAAAGTGATATATGTTTAAACTGGTCTTATTTAGGGAAGGAGGACAGAGCTCTGTGGATACAAATCAGCATTAGCCAGACATCATCTGTTTTCCCACGTGATTATCACAGCTTACAAACTAGTCCTGTTTATGGACTTAGCCAAATTGCTGATATTGGAGGGCTGGCACCGAGTGGTTGTTGATGCTTGGAGATGGAATTGGCAGAGACTATACAATTAGATGCAGTCGTCAAAGCAAACATTTGGAGACATACTTGCATTTGCGGACTGTTCAGATTGCACAGCTGTACATATCTTTTTTCTTTTTTTTTAATTCCAGATGGAGGGGAAAGGAGAAACATAATCCTTAAATCAATCAACCAGAGGGACAATAGCTTATTTTCTGTGACATATGTACATGTAATTTGCTGAGGAAATGGTCAAAACTAAGAGGGATTTGCTGCCTAATAAGCAGCAGATTTACTTCAGAATAAGCCCCTTTTTTTCAGTCGACATTTTGATGACATTCAATTACTGCAGGAAATGCACAATCACCACTAAGCCCTGCAAATGATCCATTATTCACAGTACCAGTGTCCTGACATATTATTATCTTTTACATCTTTGTTTGACAACTCTGCTGCAGAAAGACACCTCTAAACGTCTGTCTAATGTGGCATTATTGTATTCATGAGAAATTCGAGATGGTGTGTGACAACAGCTGTTGTCATCAAAGCTTTCAGCGTGTCTCTCTCACATGTAGACAGATGTTGGCCACCACACAGAGATTCCCAAGGATAAGGTTAGTTGTGTCCATCCCCAGTGGCCCAGTGTGTTCACAGCTGGGGGTACATGATGTCAAAGCATTTGTGAAACATGTACTGGTGTGTTTGTCTTTCGAGGATCGTGTCGCTCACAGGTTCTGGCTGGTCCTTCACCTCTCATTGTTTTCCTGCCACATGGCTTTATTGACTGGTTTATCCGATGAGTCTATAAAGTGTATATATTAGCAAAAGTTGAAAACCTGGGCAAAGCTGGCTACAGATGCAGCAATCATCAGCACAAGTAATCAGCAGTGGGAACGTGTAGGTGTTCTTTGTGTTATTTTTCTTTTATCTTTAACCTTGACTCTCCTTCTTAAAACATTTGTAGAGTTGTTCTTTGTGTTATTTTATTAATGTTTAATACTCTGTACTGGGATTTGTCAATAAATTTGAGATTGTTCCATATAATTTATACCACAGTAGCTTCAAATATCTCTGCTTGTCTCGACATATTCTGGTATATATCATATGATTTTTGTGTTTTGTACAGACTTTTTTCTGATTATTTTACCCATCAACAGTTTCTCAGTTGATTTTCCTGATTAATATAATCAATATTGTCGTATAAAGACGGAGGCTCTGTTGTGACGTGTATGTTTTTCCATCCTCCCTGTACTCTTCTTAATGTGCACCCTGCTTCCATAAAGAATGACAGGATGTGTTGGACACTGGTGCACATTATTCACTTTTATGTTGGATGTTGTCACAGTGAAAGAAGGAAAGAAAAGTTTCTTTTGCCACACGAGAGCCTCTGTCATAGTGAACTCGACATCTATTCAATCACAGCAGCTTCCACTCTGGAGTGGAAAAAGGCTTCATTTTCTTTGCACTCATTCTTCTTCCTGTCTTGAACAAACTGCTGTAAAACACTGAGCAGTTGAAGCTCTTGTAGTTGTGATGACTGGATTCGCTTTGCCCCAGATAAAGCATTATTATACCCCAGGCGACTAATTAAGGCTGGCTCTGCCCTTTGAAATTGTGATGTTACTTGTGGAATGTCCCAAATTTTTGATTAATGACAGGAATTTCGTTTAATTGTAGCAAGGTCTTACTAATATGTACTGGGATGGAAAAATTCAGAGAACCTGCCTCATTTTGGCATTAATCAGCATATAATGCTTTTTTGATACCACATTTGATAGTATCGAAAGTACAGAAAACAGATCATCAATCAGATTTTCAACACAGGGCTAGACAGGTATGACATCTATACCAGCACAGTGTGCAAAATGTTAATTAGGGCCATCTTGAGTGTTTTGAAGCCTTGCCCGTTGCCATGGTAATCGATCTCCAAATCAGTTTTTGAATCAGGCAAAGGTCTGCAAAAAACTGTTGTAGCTCGGGACTTTTTTGTTTCTTTCTGCGGTGGTATCGAAAAAGGTACCAAGTATCTTAAGTTTCATGTCAGCGTTTAAAATTCTGGTGTCGTGACAGCCTCAGTGTACAAAGTGTAAATACAGCATAGTCTAAAGTATGAAAATAAATGTAGGCAGTAACATGCTGCTCTGATGTGGGCCACAGAGTTGTCGTACACGGTGCTCGTAAACACAGCCACGCTCATCCTGAAACTGGCTTTCGTTTCCATTTTAGGTGACGCTTAACTCGTTTCTGCCAGGGCGATGGACGGTGTATGACAGAGGCCTGTTTGTAGCCTCAGACTCCTCTGTCCCTTTTCATCTCTGCCTTAAGTAATTATGCAGACACAAGTGGTTAAATGAGTACCGTGTGGCAGCCTGTAATTAGATTTTTGGTAATGAATGGGTCAGACGTCATTTGCAGACATTCAAGAACAGAATTTCCCCTCTGTTTGCTACAGTTGTTTCGCCACAACGGGAGCACGGTCTTGCCCTATCACAGGAAAAGGATGACAAGTTTGTTTGAACTTTGGCTTGCGAAAAGCTTCTATTTGATGTTTCACATTCAAGAGACCTCTGCTACTATTCAGATGTTTGGAATCTTCCTTCCATGGAGTAAATATTTATCGGTCAGTGCTACGCATTTCATTGTAAACGACTACTTTGTAAAAGTCGGTATGAAAAGCCTGTAAATTAAGCTTCGTCATGTGAAAATGAGATGTTAAGCTAAGTGTAATTTCAAAGGAAACAAGACTTGACTTGTCTAGCTTCTCCTGTATGTTTCAAAAGGCAATTCATCCCTACTGAAAATCCAATGTTCATGGAGATTTTTGCAACAACGGTGACTTCGACTGTAACTACACACCCATGCAGTTTCTTCCCCTGATCAGTCATCAGTATCTGTTGCCGCATCACTGATTAACTCAGGAAGCTCATCAACACCGGCTTTGTAAACTCATCAAGAAAGCTAGGTCAGCTGATTTATTTGTGGGATCAGAAAGCAAACTTGTACACATCAACAACATGTACATGCCAAAAATAACACAGAAACTTACTGTTTATCACACACATAGGAAACAGTTTATATTTCCTCCCCCTTTCCGTCTGTCACCCTGTCAGACATTTTCTGCAGCACTGAATAAGTGAAAATGACTGAAAGGCAAGTAAATAAATGGCTACTGGCTTGTATTGACTCTCTAATCAGTCCAAGGTTGAGTGCTACATCAGTTCTTCTTGCAGAGATGGAAGACATTACAGAAAGTGTACACTGGCACTTCATCCCTTCAGACATGCGTTATGTGAGCTCAAAGATGCTTAACAAGCCATCTTGCTGGTACATAAATTTCTGAAGTTAAACATATGTGTGCATAGGTAGAGGGAAAAAACATTGACAGAGCCTTGTATCATACATTTTAATGCACATTTAGTCTGTAACTTAAACATGCACTTCTCGTTCCTGCCCTTCCTTCAAAGAATTAACTGCTGTTTTTTTTTATGCTTAAATGAATATGTTTTGACTGCTATTTGGTTTACAAATAAGAATCGGTAGTCATCACTGGCGTTGGACTTCAAAAAGCGATACCAGAGGAACAGCAATTACGGGAAAGAGTGAAAATCAGCTGCAAATTGCTAACTCTGTCCTTTTGTTTTTAGGAGGGGTGGCAAATTAACAATGCTAACTAACCATTTTTGGGAAACAGAAGGGATACATAATTAATTTTTTGCCTACTGTGAGAGTTTATGGTAGAGAAAAGACAAGTAAACATTAAAAATGTCAGAGTGTCCCTCCAGAGGTTTTTAGAAGTTGGAGCTCATTAGAAAAGTGTGAGAGCTGTTGTGTGCTGAAAATGGGGGAGTCCTGTGAGTCTGCACGTCTGCTCTGACTCTAATTGGCTGTCACATTCTCAATTCTCACCAACACCGTGAGAGTCTCTCCTCGCCCCTGTGGGGCAGCTCGTGCCACAGCAGTTTCACAGCAGAGGCTTCGATGACAGATTAGCACTCGCCGTGTGCAGTGCAGTGTGATGCATTTTGCTGATCACTCCCCGAGAACTCGTCTCTGAAGATGAGCACAGATTGATCAACGGATGCCTTCAAGTTTGCAGAATGATATTTTGGGCTACTTTTTTTTTGTATGCATTTTATACTTGTTTTAAATTGGACTGGGAAAGACGCACATGTGCAGTCCTGCAAGGACTTGGGTACCTTTTCTTTATTTGCTCTCCTGTGTAATCTTTGTCATATTGCGGGAGCTTTGGAGGTTGGAAGGCGACCATTATGAGCTCATTCCTTTTCTCTCTCTCTGTCTGTCTCTCTCTCTCTCTCTCTCTCTCTCTCCCTCTCCCTCTCTCTCTCTCTCTCACCTCTCTTTTTCTTTCTGTCTGTCAGTGTCTCTCAGTGTCTACTCATGCAAAATGGTGTTCACTAAAGTTAAAAATACCGCACCAGCAGACAAGTTGTGTGTGATGTTTGTCTCCAAATAATACAGCAATGAGGGTCGGGTTTTTCTGTCCACATCCGTTTTGTCTTTGTCTCCTCCTTCTTTGTAATGAGCACACTGGGAGATAAAGGTCAGCACCCTTGTAAATTTTTCACCGAGTAGGAGGTTGTCCACATGGAGGGCGATCTTAATTGCTCTTGCACTAAGTCATCAATGCGGCGATACTCTTGATGATCATAACAGCCACAGTGTCATCTCTATAGCGTTATTAGATAATAAACGCAACGACAGAAAGCAGCAGATCCAGCGTCTCTTTGAAGACATCAGTGCTGTTGCCGTATTTAAAAGTGTACGGTAATTCAGAAAACTATTTAAGGCCTGTATGGCCTTTGAGGATGATGACGATGATGATGTATTTAAGAAATATAATGAATAGAAATAAGGAAGTTGCATTTGATGATGTGAATTCTAAAAATTGTCGCTGATAAAATTTCATTCAGTTATGGACAAAAGTATTGGGGTAGCAGTATTTGTGAGGTCAGACACTGATGTTGGACCAAAAAGTTTGGCTTGCGATCTCTCTTTCAGTTCATCCCAAAGGTGTTTGATGGGGTTGAGGTCAGGACTCTGTGTGGGCCAGTCAAGTTCTTCCATACCAAACTCATCCAACCATGTCTTTATGGAGCTTTGCTTTGTGCACTGGGGCACAGTCATGCTGGAATAGAAAACGTCCTTCCCCAAACTGCTGCCACAAAGTTGGAAGCATAGCATTGTCCAAAATGTCTTGGTATGCTGAAGCATTAAGATTTCCCTTCACTGGAAGTAAGGGGCCAAACCCAACCTCTGAAAAACAGCCCCACCCCAATACTTTTGTCCATATATTGTAAATCAAATCAAAGTTGTTTTACTCGACAAAGTCCTGAAGAAGATTGAGATCTGACTTCTTTTCATTACTTTCCTGAGTAGCACTCCACAGCCCTACAGTCACCTCTGTAATTCACCAGTGAAAAAGGGGTCCTTGAGCTGGTTCAGTCAGCCGTCTGCAGATGAGCCGTGATCCATGGCTGCAACAGCTGCTCCCCTCACACAGCCCTGTGACTGTGCTTTTCCCCCCGCAGCTGCCTCCATGTTTTTTTTTTTCCAGTCACCTCCACAGGGAACGCTCTACTTCGATTTCTCTCCATGAAATCATAATTAATTGTGGGAAGGGTTGTCTGTAAATTACTTTAACAAATCATCATTTTTCCAGACTTGGTGCTGTTTGATTTTGACTAATCGATTAATTGTTTTTGTGCAAGTACAGCTCCATGTTGCAGACAGGAAGACCGTTCGTGACCATACGAATGTTGATTCAGACCATTGACCAGAAAATTTGTCAAAAATGTAAAAAAGAAGAAAATAACACTTTCGGTTTCCTCAGCACCTATTGTAATATGGCTGCAGAACAATAATTTTTAGAAAAATTAGAAAAAATCTTATTGATTTCACATTGTTTAAGATAAGTGGTCCCAGCCCTACAGTACATATAACCCTCCTACTGCTGCAGTGAAAGTGTTAAGTAGCAGACCTAAGACAAATACCCTGCTACAAAGATGTCTAACACCGCACAGTTTCGTTTGAGACAGTTGTGGTTTGGATAGACCGTTGAGTTGTGGCATATATGAACACAACTCATATGTGTCACAGATACATGAATGAAATGTGAGAATGTTGGTCCAGCTTTTGAATGGATGGCCATGAATTTTGGTACAGACATTCATATTCCCCTCAGAATGAATTGTAATAACTTTGATCTCCGGACTCAACTAGCACCATGAACAAGCTTTCCAATACTTTTATTTGATTATCTGTAAACCCGATGAGATTCACCCTCAGCCGTAGTTTGTGTTGGAAAGCTTCCATGTGATTTCTAAGATGGTGAATTATTATAAACATTATACCCGCTGAGCATCAACGGGTCACCATGGTTACCATGAGGATGTGAGCGTTTAGCTAAAAGCATTGTACAGCCTCAAGACCAGAATTTCAACCAGGCTGTTTTCAAAGAACACTGTCTGACAAACGAGAGCTCGCTTGTCTTTGTTAATCAGTTTATTTTCTCGTTAGCGGTGAGTCATAGGTAACGGTGGAACAGAGCATTTGAAGTGGTGTGGAAATTCTCTGTCAGTCTTATCATTAGAAGTTAGGTATATTTTCTTGAGACATAAAAAGAAAAATCAAAGATCTGTCTTCTTAATATTTCAGTTGGTGAAGTACCGTAGCTACCTCTTTCAGCTTCGCTGCCTGGGGCCTTATTAAAAATACAGGCTGAGTGATCTTTCTGTCGGCCTTCAAATCCCTCAATTCGTCTCACTGTGTCTGTCCAAAGCTCAGTAAGATGGCTCGTATGCTGGCAGGAAAATGCAAGATACCCTCACTCTCAACTTTGTCGCTGGAAAAGCTGGAAATTTCAGCATTCACTCATTCATGAGCCGCTCCTGCTGCCCTTCACCGTCTTCCCCACATAAGATGCAACCTTTAAAGTGAATTGATTGTGGTCATGTCAGAGCCGGTTAAATTTGGACGTCAGTTCTGTCCAGGCTCCCTGTTTCTTTATGGAGGAATTTCAGGACTGTCTCAGAAAGCACAGCCAGAGACTGTGCAAACATTTATGCAAACACTTTCTCTCAAATGTCTGGGAACTTGGAAGCAACGTCCCACTTCTTCATTCGGGCTCTGAGCTCAGCACCTGCTGCTGTTATTCTTTTGACTTCAGATGAAGATATTTTGCCCAGACCTGCTTCATATTATTCACAACATGATGCATGTCTGGGTGCTTGCGACTGTTACGTTCTTTCATACTCTTGGCATGAGCTCAGAACTTGATCTTGATCGATGTTAAAGTTGGTGTTAAATGCATCTCGTCAGTTCTTATACCTCTAAATCAAATTAACAGCATACCAGACTAATGCAGACTGCGTTATTCATAGGCCTGACGAGTAATCTGCTGACTAAGTAATTGCTTGCTCAGTGCTTGCCATGTGGAGCAAAAGGTTTTCCATCTGGGTCATCAGCGAGGCAGCTGTGCTTAAACTTCTCCTTTGCCCTGAGAAAATAGGGACCACTTGATTTGAAAGTGTTGGAGGGTTTTGCCCTCTGAAAAGGGGCAGGACTGTATATCAAATTTGTACTGATTTTCAATACGAGTAATGGAATGTTTATAGTATGATAAACAGAGATTAGTTGTCATCTGTGAGCAAGTGATTTACCTTGGCAAAATGATTCAAAGTAATAGTGTTACTTGGCTACTGCAGCCATCCAGTGACTGTTACTCAGTGGCTTCACGTAATGCTGTAACTGCAGAATGTGTTGTATAATGTGAAGGCAAGGACAGGCATGTCAGTTTCTCTCCGTTTTTTATAGCTCTCTCTTACACCTGTGCTGCCTTGTATAACTAAAACCTGCAAGTGAAAATGGCTGCAACAGCAGCCCTTTAGGTGCTTAACAACAAACCGCCTCGCAGCTCAGTGGTAGGTAATGCTGGCATTATCATTGATCCACGCAAACTAAGTCCAGCGCGATCAGAGCTTTCCTGTGTTTGTCCCATGCAGCTGACAGCAGTCAGATTAAGCTGACTGTAGCGGAGAGAAGACATTCTGCAGATTAGAAAGCTACAACCGAAGAGATTGAGATTTAGTTTTTGTCTGTGTGTGTTTGCTCTGGTGCCCACAGAAGCAGCCATGCTCAGAGCTTTAAACCAGCATGTTTTTGGCTCCAGATTAGGCTTAGCAATAACGTTTGCCAACATCTGTCTGCCATTACCCCTTTGACACTGGCAGTCATGCAGCAATTAATCAGACTGTTTTCATGGTTGCTTCTCGGTCACTCTGCACCTCAGGCATATTGGTACACACCAGGGTGAGGGTCAATGTTCAAAGGGTCACATGTCCTGAGGGTTTTTACTGTACATGTTCCTTCATAAAGACATTAAAAAATTCCTGCCTGTAGTTACTTTTACAGTTACAGAACCTCTTGTTTAATGTTAAGCTGCATTGCTCTGATTCCTCATTTGACTGCAACTGCAGAATTTGTACCTAGTAATGCACTGTAGATCAAGTTCATTATCTATTGCGTACTGGTGCCCTTTTGCTGCCGAAACTGGCAATTGGAAAATTCTTATGAGCCATTGGCAACTAGTTTGGGAATGTTTCTTTCAATTTTCAGTATGATTTTCTGTTTTATATAATGGTACAGTGAATACCCTTGGGTGTTGACATTCATAGATTTCGCACAATGAGCAATTTTCACAGTTTTCTGATATTTTTATGACTAAATGATTAACCAACTATTGCAAAAACAAAAGTCAGACTAATCTGACATAATAATGCTGATTGCACCCCAGCTGAAACGATTAGTCAGTTAATCAGAAAATGAATTGCCAACTCTAACATTCAACTGTTCTTTTCATTAACTTGTCAAGGCAGAATGTTAAAAATTCTCTGATTTCAGGCACTCAAATGTGAGGATAATCTACCTTTTTTTGTTTTATATGGTTGTTAATTGAATATCTCTGGATTTTGGATTCTTGGTTGGAGAAAATAAGCAATAATGTGAAGTTTTCATAATGTTCTGCCAAAACGTTTAATCCATTAACCAAGAAAATACTCAAGAGATGACTTGAGAATGAAAATATTTATTAACTGAAGGCCTTATTTTTATGCGATGAAAAGGAAAATGTGTGGGCAGAGGTGTGTTTGTTGTCATCATCCAGCCTGATAGTATGTAAAGTTTAAGATTCATTCAGACATGCAGAGGAAACGAGGAAACAAGTACCAGCAGGAAGTCAGTGATTTTATAGGAGATAAATTCCCATGCCTGTAGGGCTGTGACAGTATGGGTTTTTTCTTACCCTAGTGTAAAATCGTTGGGTGGATTACTGCACCTCCTGCAGAGAGAAAAAATAAAAAATAATTACGGTCTTATCCATGGGATGCTGTTTAAAGTGGAGCATGGCTTGTTTTGCTGAGTGTGTGGTTGAGCAAGAAAGTGAGAGGGGGGGAGCGCAGGGCAGCAAATAAGCATTAAGATCAAGAAAATTCTAGTCTGTTATTTCCCAACTGCTGGAAAAGTAAGGTCTGGAAGCAAAGTAGGAGAGGCTAACAATACTGCTGGGTGGTTAGTGCTGTCGCATCCCTCTCAGAAGCTTTGGAAACTAACTTCGTGAGTGATTATTTATCAATTTTTCTGTGTTGAAAAAGTGTGCAGTTTGCCAGTCATTCCTATGATGCCTTAACGTGAGTCTCCCGACCAATCAGAGGCTGTGTTCCTGATTTGCCGACCAGTCAGAAACTGTATTCCGGATGTGCATGCCTGCGTGATGGCTCTGATCTCAAACGCAGTGCGCAGTGGAATTGACCCTACCAAAAAAAAAGAAAAAATTGCAGTGATGACGGAAATGAGTTCAAGCCCACAGGTAGGCCTCACATGATTGGCCGATGCCTTTCCTCATTTCTCTCCTTGACAGGCGCGCACACATCAGCTGTATTGCAGACAAACGCTGTTTTTCAGGAGTGTTGGGGGAGCAGTAATCTCCAAATGTCAGAAATGCCAGTTACATGGCGGTAGCAGAGAAAAGTGATTACTTCACTCAGACAGAATGAAAGATGTTTTTTTTTTTTCCCATATGTTTTTTTTTTTTCTTTTTAAGATGGTATCTGCCTCCGTTTTGATCTAACCCAGGCTATAATGAAAGCATAACAACCACAGAGGTTTGAATTCATCAGTAGCGAAGGGAATGACATTCTTATCAAGAGGAGCTGTTATGTTGGCAAAAGGTAAACACCCACCTGCCTTCCTTTTTGCCCCTGGTGTCTGTGTCACTCTGAACTACACCGCTCAATAAAGTCAAGCTCTCGATGATGTGAGTTTAGTGATGTATTTGATAAGGTCTGTTTGGCACTTGGCCTGCCGGTTGACATCCGCGGGGCTTGTGCAGTGACGTGAGATCAGAACGCCGCCTGCCTGCTGCTCACAGAAAGAAACTATCTTTGCTGAAATTTAGATTTTGCTCATGATGTAAGAATTTTTCAGACGCCTCTCAGGGGAGCTCCTAAAACTTCTAGTATTGCTGTGGCTTTTAGCGTAGAGCTTTCTTTTCAAAACATCTGAACACTGAAAAGGCAACGCAGCAATGCAGATTTTTCTTACATTCTTGTTATTTTCTAACCAATTCCTAACACATGATGGAAAAGAGCTGAAGAGGAGGATGTGGTTGAGTCTTTCAATAATCTGAAGATAAAACCAGAGCTATTATATCACGAAAGCTAATCTTCCATGGCTTCGGGAACATCTTGAAAACTTTGAAGTAAAACCAGCAAGAGTACAGTAGTCTACATCAGAATGTTGAGCTGAAAGCTTGAGCCCTTCTCTCTTCTGAGCTGGTGAAGATAATTCTCCATCACTTTCTGAGATGGACTCTTATCAGGGATGTGCAGTAATTTGAGTCAGTGATGAGGTTGAGATGCAGGAAGAGGCCTTTAATGAGATTTGCTGGAGGTGCTGTTGGTGTTGGCTCGCCTACTGTGCACAGTTTACCAGTGATGGCTCTCCCAAGTTTCATACCCTGTCTGTGAGACGTGGAGAGAGCAAATTGAAAGAAACAGATACCCCCCTGGTATTCTGCAGCACAGGGATGATGAGAAAAACAAGGGAAGTCATGCACATAGTGCAGTGAAAAGCAAAAAGTTACCAACATCTAGGCAGTATCTAATGTGTTTGTTTTATTAAATGCTGTTTTGTATACATTGAAGACATTTTAATTTCAGTCAAAGTTTTGAGAGCTAAGAGCAGCTCATTCTTTCACATGGGCAAACATGAGTTATTTTGATTGTGATTGATATCATTACTGAATCATTGTACTCATTGTTTTTTTTTTTTTTTTTATTATTCTCTCCCAGGTTCCTGTTTTAAGAAGGAAGACTCCAGACATCATACCTTTAGATGAATTCCTGATGGGGGCCAGAAAATGAGCACAACCCAGATGGAAGAAACTGGCCTACTCAGCTATCTCACTGACCTGTGAGCAGCAATGCTGTCCCTGTTTCACACAGTGAGGGTATTCCCTCTGCAGATGCTGGATTGTTTTCTGTCATAGGTTTGGAACATTTGCTGAATCTCATAGTAGAAATGGCATTAGTTAGTGTGGGTTATGACACAATAGAGTACATATTAGAATACAGGTGAGGCTGAGCCAATATCCACAGGACTTTGCAGAGGAGGTTAACCGCCTCAGATGACCTTTACAGAAGGACAGAGCTACAGCCCAGCTTTGATGATTTAGTATCATCCCACTGCCTTGCTGACAAGGTCGTACCATGGCTGCTGCTGATCCCCTGAGCAACGGTTCCTTGGTGGGGCGAGGAGCAGACTGAGAGAGTCAACAATGCAGCGTAACGGAGGTGGGGTGGGTGCCGGTGGACAGCCATGGGTGTTGCGGCGTGTGCGTCTCACGTGGCTCAGTTTTATGCTCTTCTTCATTTTGGTCTTCTTCCCACTCATTGCCCACTACTACCTCACTACCATAGACGAAGCTGGGGGTCCCGACAAGCGCATCTTTGGGCCGAGGCCTGGTGGTGAACTCTGTGAGGCCAAACATGTGCAGGATCTGTGCCGAATCCGGGAGTCAGTCAGCGAGGAGCTGCTGCAGCTAGAGGCTAAGAGGCAGGAGCTCAACGGTGAGATCGCCCGACTCAATCTGCGCATTGAGGCCTGCAAGCGCAGCATTGACAGCGCAAAGCAGGATCTGCTGCAGCTGAAGAATGTCATCAGCCAGACAGAGCATTCCTATAAGGAGCTAATGGCCCAGAACCAGCCCAAGCTATCGTTGCCGGTCAGACTGCTGCCAGACAAGGAGGACCCAGGACTGCCACCACCCAAGTCTGCGCGGTCCTGCCGTCTACGCTCCTGCTTTGACTATGCGCGCTGCCCTCTTACGTCTGGGTTTCCTGTGTATGTCTATGACACAGGCTCCTATCCTTGGGCGGACTATATTGACCCGCTGGTGAAGCAGGCTTTTGCAGCTTCTGTTAAGAGCAACATTTATGTAACTGATAACCCGAGCATTGCCTGCCTGTATTTGGTGCTGGTTGGAGAGCTGCAGGAGTCCACTTCCTCCACACTGCCATCTCCTTCAGAGCTAGAGAAGCAGTTAAAAGGTCTTCCATACTGGAGATCTGATGGACACAATCATGTACTGGTGCATCTCTCGAGAAAGTCAATGACACAGAACTTCCTGTATAATGTGAGTACAGGGCGGGCCGCAGTCGCCCAGTCCACTTTCCTGGAGCAACAGTACCGTGAGGGTTTTGACTTGGTTGTTTCCCCTCTGGTTCATGCCCTCTCAGAGCCAAACTTTTTGGAGGTGCCTCCTCAAGTTCCTGTCAAGAGGAAATACCTCTTCACCTTCCAGGGGGAGAGGGTGGAGTCACTGAGGAGCAGCTTACAGGAGGCACCCCCTCAGTCTTTTGAGGAAGAAATGGAAGGAGACCCACCAGCCGACTATGATGATCGCATTATTGGTACCTTAAAGGCAGTGCAAGACAGCCACTTGGATCAGGTGCTGGTAGAGTTCACCTGCAAGAACCCACAGCCCAGTCTCTCAACTGAGTGGGCTCTTTGTGGAGAGAGAGAGGACAGGCTGGAGGTGCTCAAGGCTTCAACTTTTTCCTTAGTAATAGCTCCAGGGGATGGACAGCTGGTGGCCTCAGCAGGTTGTGGAATGAGGCTCTTTGAGGCCCTCGAGGTAGGGACCATTCCAGTTGTATTGGGCGACCACTCCAGGCTACCATATCACCAGTTTATTCGATGGAGTGAAGCTGCCATTATAGTGCCCAAGCCTCGTGTCACAGAGCTACACTTCCTGCTGCGCAGCCTGTCAGACAATGACATGTTGGCTATGAGGCGGCAAGGCCGCTTTCTGTGGGAGACCTACTTCTCCACCTCAGAGAACGTTCTTAACACCCTTTTGGCCAGTATCAGAACCAGCATCCAGGTTCCTGCTGCACCCATCAAAGAAGAGCCAGCCCATGAGATTCCTCACAAAGCAGGGAAGCTGGCAGGAACTGATGCCAATCTGGCTGACAACGGTGACCTGGATTTGGGTCCTGTTGAGACAGAGCCCCCATATGCCTCTCCACGTTTTCTCCGCAACTTCACGTACACAGCTTCAGACACATACGGAGCGTGGAATCGGGCTCCTGGGCCTTTTCATTTGTTTCCTCACACTCCTCTGGACCCTGTGCTGCCATCTGAAGCCAAATTCCTTGGTTCGGGTACTGGTTTCAGGCCTATCGGTGGAGGTACAGGAGGTTCAGGGAAGGAGTTTCAGGCAGCCCTAGGAGGGAATGTACCTCGAGAACAATTCACTGTGGTCATGCTGACATATGAGAGGGAGGAGGTGCTGATGAACTCACTGGAGAGGTTGAATGGGCTGCCATACCTCAACAAGGTGGTGGTGGTTTGGAACTCACCCAAGCCTCCTTCAGATGACCTCCTATGGCCAGACATCGGCTTGCCAATTGTGGTGAGTGCTCCTTCTGCAGGATCTTTAATTCATCAAATGCTCACATATTCATATAAATTGTGTGTGGTTCTTTATTTAAAAAGAAACATCTCTCTAATCATCCTGTCTCTCTGAAATGGAAAAAAAAGGTAATCTATAACATATCTGATGTGTCAGATGGTGCAAGGTACATTGAGCTGTTTGGGTCAGTACCTCTTTGAGACTTTGCAAGAGTTCATGCAAATTAGCAGCAGCTTTACTAAAAGGATGTGAAGATGTCCATGAATAATAAAATTTGTGCTTCTGAATTAAGCCTTAAAAATAAAATATTTTTAAAAATGTTTTTCATGTTCATGCCAATAGTTTGAGTTTGTGGACAAGTCCTAAGCTAGGAGACTGAAACTAGTGAATTTGCTTCTGAATTTGTCAGTGCTAAGAGAGTCTTTGCGGCTACCTATCTCTATGATTGGCCAGGCTTATACAGTATGATTTATATATGGCACATGCATACCCAGATCATATGACAGCCTAAAGAGCAATTAAATGTGTGTATGGAATTCTTCTGTACAAAGCTCACAAGAGGACAACAGCAGTAGAGATGCTACTTAAAGCTGCTTTATTCAGATTTGTTAGAATAGCAATGGATCAAATGCATATGTGCATGTCAAAAAGTTTTACTTGTAGTAATGAACCCACAGAGAATTATTACTCACCCTCAAACAGGTCTAGCTTCTCTCCTGAGGGTCATTTTCAGCCACAGAAAGAAGCTGATTTCAGCAAAAAACTCCCAAAATCCTGTCTATGCTACCTGCCCAGCACCAAACCAGTAGTTAATGACCACCTGCTGAACACAGTGGAGCACTTAGCAGCTAATAAGACAAATATTCCCCTCAGGAGTTGTTGGAGAGCAAAATAGCTGAAAGAAGAGCAATACAGGAATATTTGATTTGAACATTTTCCACCTGGCCACAAACTTGAAATGAATACCATCAGTACTTTTCTCCCCCTCGATGTAAATATAATCAGCTGTTAACAAGTATATACGTAAAAAGTGATAGGTAATAGCATTAATATTGGCTTCACAGCTTTTTTTCCACTGCCCCCTAGTGGCCAAAAAATCAGAACGTGCAGGTTGAAGCACAAAATGTGTGGAGCATTACTCATAATGTACTTAGGTATACTAACTAAAGCTGCTGTGAGTAGTTACCTGTGAAATGTCTGCCAGAAATGTTGCCGCTAAGACGAATCTTGTTTTGCGCTTGCAGGTTGTCCGCACAGAAAAGAACAGCCTGAACAACCGCTTCCTTCCCTGGGACGCCGTGGAAACCGAGGCCATCCTGTCGATTGATGATGATGCTCATCTTCGCCATGATGAGATCATGTTTGGGTTCAGGTCAGTGATCATGACAGAACACATGGGGTTGTAGGGATTCGTATATATGCATTACATACCTGCTGACAAAGTGTAAGCGTTTGTTAATTATTTTTGGCATTTTACAGTGTCTTTGAAAAGTATTCACTCGCCTTTTGAAGTGTTCATGTTGTATTGACGTACAACACGGAATTAAAGTGGATTCTTGTTTGCATTAATCACATTTTTAAGGAACTCTGTTGACTAATTTAATTGATTTAAAAGTTATATATTAATATAATTATTGCTATTATTTGTTTGACATCATTTAGTATAATTTTGTTTTTGTTTCACATAAGTGCTGTGAAGAAAGTTGATAATAACAAACAATGCTGTACAAAAGAACAGTGGAAGCGTCATCTCCCATGGGAAGTGAGAATGTCCAAAAAATGTGGACGTACCACATTCCTGAAAAACTGAGTTAGAGAGAGAGAGACTGAACCAATCACAAGAGACCAAATCAGTGAAAATAAAACGGAAACAAGTTGTCAGTGCCTCGTATTTATGATTCATTTTTTAACTGTACTCTGATAAGCTGAGCGGGAAGGCCATGTTTAAACCATCAAATGATTAAGTATTGCGTTATGTTATTTTTGTGCACCACCCCTGCCTCTCTCAAACTTGTCTGCAACTTGGTGCTGCAGCAGCTTGTCCAGACAGGCAGGCACAAATTGGGGTCATTTGTCAAGAATTATCTCAGGCCCTCCAGAATTACCCAGGAATGTTTCCTCACCTCCAGTCTCGCCAAGAGGGAAAATTACGTAGCAGCTGACTGTGTTAGACATCTGAGTGTTCTCACATGAGCTCTTCTGAGACATGAAATGCCTCTATTTGTAATTTCTCGCATCTTCCATGTCTGTAGAAGGACTTCCAAGTATCTATTTAGATGAACTGAAACACATTTTTGGGTCCAAGAATTTTTAGCAGTGACTGGGCATCACAATGAGCCAAGTGTTACATGTTAGTTTTAAATATCGTTAAAAACAAATCACATACTAATGGAGGACAGCAGAATGATCTGTTGAATTACTCACGAGAGGTAAATATGTATCACATTGTTTGTATCGCTGACAAGTTGAAACGGGTGGATAAAATAAAAGTGATGTAAGCACAGAGAGACACTTGGAAACCAAGTAGCTGACCATAAAAAAAAAATAACATACCTGCTTAACATGTAGCCACTTCTCCATCGTCAGTCTCAATAAATTTGACTTAAAATGAGAGGCTTTCTGCTGACTGTGCGTTTGGTGGCGTCTGACAGAGTGTGGCGTGAGGCCAGAGATCGCATCGTTGGTTTCCCTGGGAGGTATCACGCTTGGGACGTCAATCATCAGTCCTGGCTCTACAACTCCAACTACTCCTGTGAGCTCTCCATGGTCCTGACAGGAGCAGCTTTCTTCCACAAGGTCAGATCCTGTAGTCCCAGATTAAAAATAAAATAAAATAAACCTACAACATTCAGCCAACTTTATCTTGTTGCTGTCTCATAGCGATATGATTCACATGTTCCCCTGTGTGTTCGTGGTTTGTAGTACTACGCCTATCTATACTCCTACGTGATGCCCCAGGCCATCAGGGACATGGTGGATGAATACATAAACTGCGAGGACATCGCCATGAACTTCCTGGTCTCTCACATCACCCGCAAACCACCCATCAAGGTCAGTGACAGAACAAGGAGTCCAGCTGCTCAGCTCAGCATTGAGAAAATTCCCTCCCTCAGGCCCGTGTATTTATATTTTTGCCCACTTAGCTCTGCCATTACTCAAACTGACATATCTAATATTCCACACAAATGATAAATCAAAAACACAAGATCGAATTGGTGTGTTACGTCACCTCTGATTTATTAACACCCCCCCCCCGGATTTTGTTACAGGAAGGACATTTCTTACTGTGCATATTTATGGTTACACAAATAACTATAGCAATCAAGCAGGGAAGCTGTTGGAACAGAAATGTCATTACTACTCTCAGTTAAAGTTCTTTTTGATTTAGTGGAATGTTAATATTCAGGGTGTTTCAGGGGGGAATTAAGGACGGCTTTGATGGAGTGTGCTGCATGACAGCATTTCACTGCTAAGGAATAAGCCTTGTGAATAATGAATATAGGGCAAGTTTGACTGTGGAGTCCTAAATGGTGGGCGACTATATTTCTTTTCTTTAGTCCAAAAAGTTTTTTGTGCATCAGTGGTGCTGAATTAAAAACAGTCAAACGTTTGCTTTTCTTAATTTGCCATTTGTTAAACCCTGTGCCGTACTGGGTGGCACATGGGCAGTTTATAGTTACATACTACAATTGAAGCAGATAGTAACTTTTTAAAGCGCTGAGTCTTTGCTTTTAGACAGAGGCAGACAAAAGCAGACTTTCATGTCTAGTCAGTGACTGTTGATTTTGTGGTCTTAATGACAACTAAAACGTTGTAAAGAAGGGCTTCATTATGCACTCGATGGCTGCATACTAAAGCTGTGTCCCAGGCAAAAAGTTAGCATCCGTGCACAACCTATTTCCCTGTTTAATGCTTCAAAGAACATTCCACAATTTTCCTGGTCTTTTGATGCCCCCGTCCCAACTTGAAATATGTTGAGGGCATCAAATCCAAAATAGGCATGTATTCACAAAAATTAATGAAGTTGATGACGTAAATCATTAAATGTATTGTTTTTTTACGGTTCTCAGTTGAGTAGATCTAGATCTCTTCAGTAGATCACTGCTACACAGTGGGTGTGCATTTTTTTTTTAACTTGACCCATGAATCCCCACAAATTAATGTGGTTGGCTAATAAAATGTTCCTTGGCCTTCGTTCCTTGGTAACGATTGGTTACTTTGGTATGTAATGAGCTAGTTAGCTGGACATGCTAACAGTTGCAGCAGACTAATGCTGTTTATTTGATTTCTTGCTCCTGTTTTGTAATCTCCAAAGCACACATGCACAAATGACATACCAATACATTTCAAACTCACAGATAGACTCTTTCTGTGTCTATGTTAGGTAACATCTCGCTGGACTTTCCGCTGTCCAGGCTGCCCTCAGGCCCTTTCACATGATGACTCGCATTTCCACGAGCGCCACAAGTGCATCAACTTTTTCGTCAAGGTGTACGGCTACATGCCGCTGCTCTATACGCAGTTTCGCGTGGACTCCGTGCTGTTTAAGACTCGTTTACCCCATGACAAGACCAAGTGCTTCAAGTTCATCTAGCATCGGGCTGGAGTGACCAAGCAAAGAGCCAAGAGCAGAAAGGATTGAAGGACTGAGAGTATTCAAAAGAACAGCACTGCAAGCAGTGATGCAGAAGGATGGATGGATGGCGTGCCGGATAAAAGCACAGAAGGAAAGTGTGCGGTTGTGATTTTGCCCGGGGGGGATGGACAAGTTCACCTTAAAAACTGTTGGCTTGTGGTCTAATCCACAACCCTACTGAAAATTTGAAGAGTGGGAGCTGAAAGGAACCACTGCCAACAAAATAAGCCTTTTCAGTGGATGTCACTCCTTCTTTTTCATGTTCTTCAATCACGCTCAATCATCGACCACTACAGATGTCATTTGCACCTCTTAACGCCCTGCTGAGGAAAGAGGGCGGTTGTACACAGTGTACAGAAACTCTCCCACAATAAACCCTTCCTGACAATGGAGCTATCAGTTACCGAATCGCTGACAGACTGATGTCAGGCCGCTTTCAGCCCAGCAGCCTGTTGACAGTTTCATCTGGGAGATCAAAACGTGGCAACGGCACATGGCTGCCAGTGCACTTTTTTCCCCCCTATTTTACAGACTGTACTTCTTGTACATGTACGTGAGAGAAGCACTGATGGTCAGAAGTATTTTATTGAACAGTCTTTCTTTTTTTTAAAAAAAAAATAATGTCCTTTAAAAGTGTAAATCTTTATGTTTAACAAACATTTTCCAGAGCCTCTGCCTGTGGGAGATCAGACATAGACTTCTCAGTCTGAGAACGAGACACGACCTCCACTGAAGAGTTAAAATAGGTTGGCCTAATCATGTTTAGTAGTGTTAGACGCTTTCCAGAAGGAATTCACTTCAGCGGTCACCATAATGCCTCGAACTTGTCATGAAAACCAGCCAGCCACCATTTTGTCATTTTGTTCTGCTTACAGGATCTGCACTCTGTGATGAGTGTTTAAAATGGCCTGTTTTTTATGATATAGAGTGTTTATTCATGTTTGTAAAATTGGTCCAAGGTTGAAATAGTCATGTTTAAATGTAAAAATATTAACCAGTCAACAGTTACAGTGTCCCTTACTGAAGTGCAACAAAGTCAAGAATCGCAGCTGCCAAAATCAGTAATATGTTTGGATGTCCAATTAGGATGGTAATTTGGAGGAAAGTCTTCAGTGTCGTTAAATGTACTGCTAGGATTAAGGTAAAAAGTTTAGGTTTAAAATGAATGATTTGACATTTTGGAGGAAAGAAAACTTTTAGCTTTCTGGTGGAGAGATTGATGAGGAGATGGATGCCTCTCTTGAATGTGTCCATTAAATATGAAGCCATGGCCAGCAGTTCTCAGTCCTCCTACGTTAACTGGCCGTAGGCTGTAACTTTCATCCTTATATTTAATGAACAGGCACAATCAGATCAGATCTTCTCATCAAACTCTCCAGCAGAGAGCGGGTAAGCGTATTCCCCCAAATTGTTCTCTTTAATTAATTGTCAGATCTGGCTTTGCAACATAAGTATTAGGTATGTCTTGCCATGTTCATGTTACCCTCCTGCAGAGAAAGATCCAGGCAGAAACGTTACTTCACAGTGCCGCCATATTGGTTTCACTTTGCTTTCTTTTTGTTTGTTTAAATACCATTGCTTGTTGAATGTTTTCTTTGCCAAATAGGTACGATGTCTGCTGCTTTACAGTACGATTTTCAGGGTGCACAGTGTGAATGATTGCTGAAGGGATGCAGTCTGGTACACCCATATCCACTCTGCATGGTACTTTACCAGGATTGAATCCATTGGATAGCCCTCCCTGTCATGTATTGTAAATCCAAAGTCCTTTTTTTGACCTAATCAGATTTAGTTACTGTCATCTGAACAAAAGATTAATCTAGAAGGATCCCTTTAAAAACAAAAAGGATTGAGAAAAGTTTAGGACTTTTGTCCCCGAAGTAGGTTCTAACTGTAAGGATGCTTTTATGAAACAAAAACTCTCATAAGTTCATAGTTCCTGTATATTTATTAAATATATTATTAAAAAAAAGAATTTTTTAAAAGCTATTCATGACACATGACGAGATACTGTACTTTGTTATTATGATTCCTGATTAAGAGATCCCGACCTGATTGAGCCGGCTGCTTACTTCATTGCCGTGCTAAACTAAACCTGTGCCACTGAATGCTTGAAGGGGAGCGTAACTGACCTGAGATCAGCACTCAGTAAGGCAAATGTGCTTTACAGACAGCAAGACGATGTGGTTCTTCAAAGGGAGCCCTGTAATGTGATGAGCTGAGCTTCTGCTGCAGCCATTGGACTTGCATTTGAGTCCCTACCTGCTCCAGGTGGCTGCTGCTCTCTGGTCCCACCAGTGCAATAGAAAAATTAACTATATTCTCTATTAACTGTAAATTAACAATACAACTAAAACAGATTCAGATCTCCTCCTCTGCCGCCACCCCCCACCCCTCCTGATCGCATCTGAAAACTTTTATTGGAGCTTCAGGGGCCATATAAATTACCTGGCTGATTCTCAACCTCTCCTCAGGTCATGCACAGGGTTAGCTGGTATTTTGAACCCTCACATTCCTCCAATAACTGGTTCCCACCCTCCCCTCTAGGATCTGTGGCACAGCTGGTTTTCCGTGGCTCAGAGCAGAATAAATTCCCCTGGCAGGCTCCAGTCCCTCCGCTAGGTGTAAAGATTTGTGAAACTATGTGCTCCTGGGTCTGATCCACAACCGTGGGCGAGGCTTCCAGCCACCTGCAGCGCTGCTTGAGCTGTACCAGACTGATGACAGCATCAAACAAACCATTGAAGGCCAGATAAATGGAAATAAAAATTGGCAACATTGTTAAAACATTATCTGACTTGTTGACTCATTCATTTGTCCATTTTTACAAGATGCATTTGTGTACTTTGTGGCAATGCCTTAAAATAAGAAGAGTACATCATTACTTTAAAGACATTGTTAGACTTTTAAACATAAGCTGCTTTCTTATCAGCACCCCTAAAGCTCACTTATGTTTTTTATTTATTATTTGTAACATCTCTTTTGTTCATACAAAAAACAAAGCGGCTGGTCGGCGTTCGTTCTTTAGGCCAAGTTAACAGTCTACTGTCTGTAGCTAGAAAAGCTATCATCCATCCATCTGTCCGTCCATGCAGGGTCGTGGGAGCGCTGGAGCCCATCCCAGCTGACAGTGAGTGAGACTGGACTGGTTGCCGTTCAGTCACAGGGCAGACACACAGAAACAGACAATCACGCACATTTGCAAATAGTGGTAATGTAGAGTTGGCAGGTAACCTAATGTGCATGTTTTTGGGACTAAGGGAGGAAGCCGGAGTACCCGGAGAAAACCCACACAGGCACAGGGAGAACATGCAAGACCGGGACTCAAACCCGGAACCCTCGTGTTGTGAGGCGACAGCACTAACTGTGCCGCCCAGATTTATCATACAGACATGGAAGGGGTATCGGTGTCTTTATTTAACTTTGTACAGGAAATCTCCTTATTCTGACGCTAAAAGCTGGTCATGCACAATTTGAAACCAAGCCAGTTGTTTAACTGGTAGGAATGCTGCACGTCTGGTTTTCATTTGTCTTTCAGTGAATAAAATTTGACATTGTAGAAATTTGGCCCTGCAGAAGAACTGAAGGTGTGGCTGAAGCACCATAAACCCAGAGGAGGGGTTCAGCTCTGACATCGGTGGGACGAGGAGAGAGAGAAATGTGTCCCACCCCCTCCACTTCAGCCAGCAGAGAGAGGAGAAAGGCTTCCATACTTTTTTACTGAAACACGGGTGTGGCTCTGTGGTCTTCAGTAATCTTTTCTTCTGACTCATAGCTTTCTCTTGTTCTGATGAGGATTAAAAACAGGCTTTGTTCCAGATGAGGACAGGGCAGATAGCACCATGATTTCTCACACTGGACAATGTTTTCATTTATTTTAGCCTTTATTTAATAATACAGCTTCCATTCACATGTAATGAGAAAATATGATTTACCTTTTTTACCCCCCCCGTAATGTCATTTTGCCCCTCCAACTCGCATCACAACCAGCACAGCCTTGGCTGTCATCAGCACTGCCTCACAGAAACACTCAGGTTTACTGGACTGCACAGGCTTTTGCATATTACTCCTCAGCGGGAAGCACCGTGTTTCCACATGAATGAACATGGCTGAGTTGTCAGAAGGCTGAATGGTGTAAGAGGCTCAGTCTGTATTACACAGGAAAAGGAAGCTGCTCTTTGATACGAGTGGCATGCAGAGCTGTGTCCAATTCTGTAAGAGACTCAACAAGCACAAGACACAATTTCATTCCTCTCGTTTAAAGTGGCGTCAGATGCATAGTGTACCGAGTTATGCAAGACCACCATAAAAAAAAAAATCTCTTTTTGTGTGGGACATACCCCAGAGAGACGCTCATAAAACTGGTAAACCATTTGACTGATAATCCAAAAACATGAAAAGAGGGAACCACTGGATCTTGCATAATGTCATGTGCACGTTAACAAACTGCACAAAGCGTAGCTTGTAAGCACAGATGCAGCATGTCGCAGGCCCTTTGTAACAGTCTTTTCATCGCCTTCTCTTTTGTCAATGCCTGTGACGGACAGAGAAATGTCTGGTATGCTGGTGGCAGCTTGAAGTCCAGAGGAGCCCAAGAAGAAAACAAGGAGGAGTCTGCTAGACCCGGACCGAGCTCTTTGGTCCAAGATTCAGAGACAGAAAATGTTAGGTCTTTGAAATTGTCCTGTAAACAGTAAGTGTACATGCAGGTCTCGCTGTAGGCAGAATTACAGGGAAACAAACCGTTTCCTTCTGTTTTTGGTTAGTTCAGCGATAATAAAGTCATTAATTGCCGTTTCCTTTTTTCCCCGTCGGTAAAAACGCTGGAGCTTCCACCTCCCACCTCCAACAATTAAATCTCTCCCTCAGAGGAAAGTGGCAGATTAAAGGGTAATCATGCAGTCTCTGGCAGTGAAGACTGGGAATCCATGCCTGTCCTCACACCTGTATGCAGCACACATACACACACACTCATCACACACACTGTGAATGCTGTGAACGCAAGCTCAGTCTTCATAAATCCTCCTCCTATGTGTCAGTAAGCGTGTGCCAGTGGCACACCTGCTGTCCCTCCGCCTCCTTCATTTCTGTCCAGTGGGCCTGCTGCTCCTCGCTGGAGCTGTTGTGCCCCAGAGAGACCCAACCCAGCCTCTCCCTGGGCCTCATGCTGCTCCGGCGGCAGAACACCGTCAGCACCAGCGACACCTCGGACAGCTGGAACAGCGCCACCTGGAACACAAACGTCTCCTTGTAGGTGGGGTTGGGCTGCCCGCGGCAAACGGCCGTCTTACACTTGGACATCTCCTTCCCCTTGGAGTCCAGCATGGTCAGCTTCACGTAGGTGTCTGAAAGGAGGTGTGGGAGAGCGGTGAGAGAGTGCCATCAAGTGGTGGAATATCAGTACTGCAATAAACATGACAAACTGCAGCACAAGTTTTGTCTTCTTCCACTTGAAACAAAGAACAGGTTAAACCTCGGAAGCACAGTCAGTGTATGGACGTAAACCAGAACTCTTGGTCTCGGTGAAGACGCTGAGGGGCACTACTGCACATTCAGTTCACTTGAAAAAATAAAAAAAGTATATATTGTCTCAGTTCTATTTTCCTAACCATGAAGACACATTCTATTTTATTTGTCCAGGTTTATAAAATAAATCTGTCCAAGAGAATTTCTGTTTTGTCTGTAGTGCTTACAGCATTTAAAACAAAAGTATTACAAATCCACAGGAACTTGATAATCCTTGATAATCCACAGACATTAATGTGAACAGTTCTTCTTTTACAGGACTTCTTTCCACCATGAAAAAGTAAGAATTGTTCACAGTGATGGTGTTTTAACAGTAGAGAGCTTGGTTAGCTGTTTCCTGTTAGTCTCTATGCTAAGCTAAGCTTAGAGTCTCCAGGCTCTAGCTTCATATTTACTGTACAGACATGACAGATAAATTCAGAATTTCAGTACTGAGAGCACCACAAACAGGACAAATAAGTATTAAAGTAAAGTATTTCGTGCAGCTGTCCCAGAGGAGGTAAGTGAGAAAACATGTTGCCCTGTTGAAGCAGCCTTTTACAAATATTTTGAGTGTTTTATTTTTATTTACGCACTGATAGAACTTGAGCCAGTAGATCAGATGTTTTATGCAAAAATATACCCAAAAGACAACAAGGAATTCACTGCCGTCTTACCTCTCATGATGTAAAGCTGCCCCCCTACAAAGTGTTTTATACAACAGAACAGACCATCTGTGGCACACAAGGTTGGAAAGAAGAAAGAGGAAGCAGTCAGAACTGACAGTTTAAAGCTTGTGATACACAGCAGAAGGTGAGCTTTCATGGGAAAACTCTGATAAGCGCCAATCGCTCCAGTATTGTTCTTTAATCACTTAGCTTATTAAAAAGCTGTTGCCGTTGCCAGAAAACATTAAGCATAATGGTGTAAAATTTGCCTTTGTTACACGCTGCTCAGAGTCTTGCCCATCTGCTTTGCCAAAACAATTGCCTAGTGTGTCATCACACTCCCGGGAAGGCACATTACAAGGAGGAGAGTTTACATTGTCACTCAGCACCTCAATCCAAGCTGCCACAAAGCCCAGGAATTAAAACAATTTAACGTGGAAGCTTTTGTACGTACTGACGGGTTTATCAGACGCTGCGGTTTTGAAGTGGCTTCCCTGGATGACCTCGGCTGATAACTGTCCCGTGGCGGAGTTGTAAATGAGACCCAAGAGGATCTCTGGCAAGGACGAGTCTTCCGTGGAGCGATAGGACAGAGCTCCAGCGCTGCGAGACACGCTCACTAGAGAGCCGCAACCCTGGCAAGATGAAACACACAAGAGGAGTTACTGAAAGAAGAAAGAAAGCGTCAGTGGGATTGTACAGTTTGTACAGAGAGAAGGCATTCGGATTAGGTTTGGCCTTCAACTCGGGGAATCGCAGAACCCATTTACATAAAGAACTTTTGAGCAGTACGGCTCTCGGGATGAAGGTTGGTTTTTAGTTCAGAGAGAAAAATCTCAACTTTTATTAGCTGAGATGTGCCACAAAATTTTAAACAGAAATATTTATGAACAGCAATGATTTTTTCAAATGTGAGGATTTTCTGCATTTCCTTGTCTTACACATCGTGAACTGAATATTATTGGGATTGGGACTGCTGGTTGAACAAATGAAGGCACCTGAAGACGCCACATCTGGGCTCTGGGAACTCACTGTTTTATAGTTTTAAAGATCAAAAAACTAACAGAAAAAAATAAGATTAATTGATGAGAAAAAAATATTCCTTAGCTGAAGCCCCAAACTACTTTGCAACTGAATGAAACTCTACGGCTGACATGTTCATTGTCAAACCAATATTCCAGTGCCTCAGGGAAAATTCACAAAGTGGTCTCACTGTGAGTTCAGAGCCCGGCTCCAGCGTGACAGGAAGAGCGATCTTGCCCTGCAGGTTGAGCTTAGTCAGGTAGAACACCTTCTCTCCGAGGACCTTCTCCTTTTTCATCCGCCTGATGCTGTACAGACGGAAGCGAACAGCGTAGTCCCCCAGGGCCTCCTGTTCCACCCTGGAAAACTTGAATGTCTCCGTGAAGACAGGACACGGGCCCTTCTGCACGCCCGTCTTGGCCCGTTGCTTCTTGGTGGGCAGCAGGACCAGGTGGACCTGCCACGCGATGTTGCCCGTCTGTTTAAGGGCAGGAATGTCTGTCGCCGCTGTGACCGTGACGGCCAGATACTGCTCGCTGGAGTCGTACTCGAACGCCACGTCAAGCGTGCCGTATTTGGCGAGTGGCTCTGGCTCGTAGGCTGTGGGGAGCTGAGGACCAGAGCCATCCTGGATGGAAAAGAGAGAATCAGAATAGTAGTGAAGAAAGAGAGAGAGTTTGAGTATAAAAGACAAGTGAATCTGAATCCTGCGTCTGAACAGCATTACATCAGTTGGCCACATCTTATTACCGAATAAAACAGTTAATTTCAAACACTAGACTTTGTTTGTGGTGGCTTTCTGGCACTGATGGTTTAAAGATTGTCGGTTTTTACCAATTTTCCCGAAACAACATAAAAAATATTTAGGAACATTTTTTTCAGTGATTATGTTATGTGGTTACAGTTGTGCTCTAACATAAATGTCTAATTCATTGCTAAAAACAAAAAAATCCGTCTTTTTATACGATGCTTACGGCAAACTACAAAGCAGATACAAGCAAAACAGGACATAAAAGAATTGCGACTTGCTGCTTAAGGAGGACACAGAAAAGGTAACGTGGAGGGAGCTGGAGCTGACCTCTGGACCCAGCACAGCGGTGCTGTCACTGGGTATGTCCTCCTCGCAGCCTTTGTTGAGGTAGCTCTCGGTGTCCTGCTCCACGCTGGCCTCACTGGAGCAGCGGGGGCTGTCGCAGCGCTGTGGGGACGACCCCCTCCTGACCCCTCTCTCCGAGCGGGAGCGAGAGGACGCGTGCGCCGCCGAGACCTCGTCCTGGTACGGAGGAGGCTGGGGCTCACTGAGGGAGGGATCCTTCTTTATCCTCTGGATGCTGTTGCCTGCATCCATGACAGCGAGGGAGAAGGAGTAATGTGATATGAAACGGCGCGTCACTGGAGACATACTGTGCTCTGCCCTCATTATGTTTGCAACATAAAGACTCCAATGGAGTCAAGTTAACATCTTAAACTGTGCTGCGCCCACAGGTGAGACCAGAACTTCAAACTGAGACAGAATTACAACTTTCCAAGTTGTAATTCTGTCTCAGTCCAAGTTCCAATTCTTGTCAACTTTCCAAAGTTTCAAGGGGTGAATGTCAAAAAACCTGGCATCTTGACTTTGAATATTTTACTTTGTGTAATCATCATGTAGGTCAGTAGGTAGGCTGTTTGACATTTCAGATGAGAAGCTCAATATCGTTTAAAATCTGCCTGCAAGCACCTTCTGGCGGAGAAATAGTGGGGAACTTAACCTCCTTTAAAACTGCAAATTGTTGCTGCTGCGCTTTGGTTTTGATTAAACAAAAGCATTTAAATGTGTCCATCAGTGAACTTCAGAGGTGCTCGTCACCTTTGGAAAGAACCAGGCTAGCGGGTTCCTCCTGCTTCCTGTCTTTAAGCAAAGCTAATCATCTTATTTTGAGACATGAAATCCTCTCATCTAAAGCTCCGTATTAAATATTGAATAAAGTAACTGCACTTACCATAATGCTGAACCTTTGCTTTAATTTAAGGGGTAAATCAGTTATTATTGAAGCTTAGCGAATAACAAATTCACCTGAAATTCACACGTGAGTAAAAAATAAACAGAAATTTATAAGACATTTTATTTATGGAGCACTTCTGAGATATTTAAAGAGGTTTTACACGATGAAGTTGTAAAAAAAAGATCTTAAATAACTCAACGGAGACTCAAAATAATCGAACGTAGCGAGAGCATAGAAATATGATACACTGACAGGAAGTGTAAAATGTTTACATACCAACAGGTACCTATTGTTGGAGGTTTAACTCTACACGGCCCCATAAAGCCACATTTTATATATTCATCCATAAGAGTTTTAACCTACTGCACATCTCTTTTTAAACTGCATGTTGTGGCATATTATTACTGCTGTTTTATCGATCTCACACCATCCTTTTATACTGTGTTTTGTGGTCCCTGATTATTTCATCTGATTCATTATAAGGGAGTCTTGGGTGTTTTGTAACCTTAGTTTTTCAGGTTCCACAGACAGCACAGCCCACGCTCTCACCCTGTTCCCTGCAGGCTTCGCTGCTGTAGCCCCCCTGCTCGGTGGACTCTTTGTTACTCCACACGGAGGTTGTGTTCGGCTGGGCTACAGCCTCGGGGCCTTTCTCCTCCTCGCTGTCTGATAAAACCACATCTGGACAGAGCACATGGAGACTTCAGTTCAGACGTTACATGAATCTCACAAAACATAATATGAGCAGCGTTTACAGAAGTGCAGCAGACAAGAGCGAAGAAGCAGATGCTCTAAAGTGGCACTCTGGAAAGGTGAATCTTAGGGTAAGAACTACGATTCCTGACATCTGAAGAAGAAGAGAGAAGAAGAAGAAGCAGAGGCGGAGATCCAGGCAGTGAAATAAAAGCAGCACACCATCTAACCTTGGCTGCTTTTCTTTTTCTTCTTGCTCTTCCTCCCTTTCTCCTTCTTTTTCTCCACATCCGACACTTCTTCCGATTTCTTCGAAACCCCTTTTGCTCCTTTCCCTTTCTTCTTGTCTGACTTTTTCTTTTTTACTGTGGAGGAAGCTCTTGAAAGCTCGGCCTCTTCCTCATCGTCTCCCTCTCTCTCGAGGCTGTCCTCCTTCGCGTCCTCTCCTTCTCCCTCCCCCACTTTTCGCTCTTTCTGTTCTGATAAGCTGCTTTCAGCGTCGGGGTGGGCAGGTGGCCGAGGAGCTTCATCCGAGCAGTCATCTTCTCTTTGCTGAGCAGCCGATTGTTCTCCGCTGTCACTCGCCTGTCTATCTTTTCCATTGTCGCCAGTTTCCTCCTCTTGCCCTCCATCTTGGGATTCCTCTTTGTTTTCTTGTAACCTGGCTTCTTTCTCTAGCTGCTTCTGTCTCCTTTCTTTTCTCCTCTGCTCCCTCTTCTCCCACAGCTCTTTCTCCTCTTTCTTCCTCTTCTCTTCCTCTGCTAACTCGGCCTCCGTCTTTTTAACTCGCCAGCATCCGTCCCTCCACTCCCACTCCAGCTGGCTCGCAGTGTACTCTGCCTCTGTACTATCACCGGCTTGGTTGGTCTTTGAGGTTGTGTTGCTCGTTTCTGAGTCTCTGGACCTTTGCCACATGCTTTTATTGCTGGTCTGTGGCCCGTCCTGTGCTGTGGAAGCCTGACCCGACTCCTGGCTACTGCTGTTGCCCACATCTTCCTCATCTTGCACCTTGTTTATGATGGTGGTCACCTGCTCGGTCAGTTGGTCGCTGACAGCATAAGTGACGTCGCTGACGGCGTTGGCCAGGTCGTCCACACGACTGGTGACCGAGTCCAAGATGGAGGAAATGTTGACAGATGGGAGGTTGTGCTGGAAGCTCTTGAAGAAGGCCATCTCTCAGTCAGGGATCCCGTCACCACGCTGACCTCTAGATTAGCTCATCAGAGGCACTGACACGGACATGTGGTTGTGAGCAGAGTGTGAAGCCAGCATCACAGTGTGTGCCGAGGCCAAACAATATGGTGATTGTGGCTAAAATAATACGTGTTTTGTAACAAGAGCTTTCTCACCCTGGAGTCCAAAGCTCAGACATAACGTTTATTAGAAAGAAACCACAATGAAATGTACGTTCATTTATGAGCTGGAAGAGCAGCACTCCAAAAAACACAAAAAAACTCAAAACCGCCTCGACTTAAATCTGTTTTTACACGGGCTAGTTAGTCGAAGCATGTGGGGCCAGGAGAGGAAATAAAATTTGGCCACATTATGAAATACTTTTCTGTTTTTGGAGTATTGTTCCAAGTACGCATTTCACTCAGAGCAGGTTCATGTGTAAATACGGACATTAATGTCAACCTTAATGTACTGTGAATCTGTAAAATTAAAACATGGATCATAAAGACCTCAGTTTTATTAAATGTGATTTAGTTTCACATGCAACAAGTGTCTGAGGATGAAAAACAACTGTGAGGTCTTCATATAAACCCAGAACAAAGCCAACAGTCGTCCTCATGTTTGTGTGTAAAATGCAGTAAATCTGTCAGTGTGCTGAGTACCTGTCTGGTTGGTCTTATAGCCGCTGAGATGTGAGAGATTGTCAGGACTCTCCACTGACAGCTTGTTGCTGAGGTAAAGAAAAAACAGAGCTATCAACGCCATGAAGGCTGCAATGGAAGACAGGACACCCAGAAGCTCAGGAGAGACTGGGGAGAAGAAGAACATAAATAAAGAGGGAGGGGAAGGGGAGAGATGGGGGGTGGGGAGAAGGAGAGACAGACGGAAAGAGAGAAAACCCAAATTAGACAAACATCATGGAGGTATGCAACTTCCCAAACCAAAAAAAGCCTTTCAGTGTCTCAGTGACTATAAATAAACAGAAACGCAGATGGCTGCAGGCTGAAAAATGCTATTTTTAACAAATTACTTTCAAGGCTGTAAATAACTCCACTCTGATACCACAAATACTTCTGTTTGATGATGGGCATCTCGTTTTGGAATCAGGCTCCTCAGATGCTGGCTTGTGAGGGGAGTGATAGCTACGGTACTTTTAAACACTCAGTGGTTTTTCTACTTCAAAGGCATACCAGATACAGTCTACAGCAGCGTATGTAGGCCAGCCATACTTCATGTAACCAAGCAGCCCTGCACTGCCGATGTGCTATTTTTATTTTTATGAAAGCCTCAAAGGGACTGTATCTTGCTCAAACGTAGACTCAGAGCGCCATGCAAACGGCGTCGGGCCTGCGCTTAATAGGCTACAACGCAGACACGCCGCAGCGCAACAGTCGAAGAAGAGGAGCACAATGAAGCATGAACGACATTTCTAAAGACCAAATGCCTCAGTGGAAAGGGCAGCTTGTAAAATGAAGCACACTGCAAGTGGGGCTTTGTGAAACGAGGTATCTGAATTTCAAGTTTAAGTACCTGGGGCACATAATACCCTTTTTCTGATCCTGCAATTACATGGACATATTCAGCAGTGAATCCGCCCAGTATTTTATTAGAGAAACCAATCTGGAAGCTGTTGTCCTTTAAACATAAAAAACACAAAAATACGAATGGGCTAAACTGTGTCGTTTAACTGATCCTTCCGACTTGTAAGTGAATCAATGACTTATAACTACAATTTTATTTGTTTTTGATAAGGCAACAGATTTTGTGTGATTTATTTCGTGTTATTGTAGACTCATATGATATGTGTAGTGACTGATAGGGAGCTAAGTCACATGGGGCAACGACAGTCAGCTGAAGCTCAAGATTTTGTTGTTTTTCTGCCTTATGTGAAAATTAAAATATTCACTGGCCCTGTCAAAAGAAACATGGTGGTGAATTTTAGGCCAATGCGTCCGGTGAAGCTGACGCAGCCCAAATGTTGTAGCATGTGCTTTGTAGCAGGTGCACATTTTAATAAACAACCAGTTTAATCACCGGTCATTGACTAAATCGGTCAGCAGTGTAAAAACTGGTATCTCCCTGAGAGCACAAATGAGAGGGAAAGAGAGGAAAACAGAGGAATAGCTTCTGAAACCTCGTGGCAACTGGCTGAGACCACAGCAGCCTCCCAGCCGGTGCTGCTGCCTGCTGCAGACGAACACAAAGATGAATTCCCCGAGAACAGCACGAGCAGCAGCAGAGAGAGATAAGAGAGCAGCTGATGAGGCAGCTGAGGCTTACCTTCTCAAAATGAATATCCTCTTTAGAGCCAGCTGTTCCTAAAAAGCACTACCAGTACTTCTGCCTCTGTACATAGTAAATGATCTAATAAGAGGGGGGAAAAAACACAGTTGTCCCGCTCTGAAGTAATCCGACATGTAATAAATCCCTTACTCTTAGTCAGGTCCAGCACTTGCCAGGCTTACGTATCAACTCTCACTGCTGACAGTTGTGTTGATTGAGCCAGAATGACCTCTGCAGCCACGGGCACGGCAGCCGCCTGTCCAGATGAACAGCTTATGGCCCCGTGCCCCGGCGTGTGATGACACTTCATACATGGCCCTGCTCTGTAAATGTCAATGACAGCTGAATAATTTAAACACCTGAGGTAACCCGATCCCTCCGTCATCGTACACTGGAAAGTGGAACGGTGGCAAGATGGCCTTTGAGAAAGCTCGCCCCGCTGTCAGTTATCTTTAGTTTAATAACCGTCCTTTTCAGCAAAGTCTGATATGTCTCTTAACAGCAGAGCAGATTAAAATAGATTTTTCTATTCTCTGCCACTTTCTCTTTTTCTGCCTTTTTAACTCCCCTCTTTCACTCCACCTCACCCTTTCTGACGGTGTGCATGTACGATCTGTGTGTCTGAACAGAACAAACAAGAAAATATGACAGAATCAATCTGGTTTTTTTGTTTGTTTGTTTGTTTGTTTTATTTTCAGCATGTGAACCGAGGCTGAACTCGGGATGCTGAGCTGAGCCTCAGGATTCAGTCTGCATTGTGTTTTTCTAAGCAGTAACTCCAGCACAAGCTGACTCACAAACATGAAAACGCAGCCACTGGAGCATTCAATGTGAAAACAGCATAAGAATAATAACCTCAAAGAAATACGAGCTCGTTTGGATGAAAGGTTTTCAAATAAAACAAATGGAAACAAAGGATCCTGTCATGTTTCTGCGCCTTTGGAACACAACACAGAAACAAATCATGTCACCCTTCCTCACTGTGAAAGTTAGCCCCCCGTTAATTTATTTATGTAATAACTTATCCCACTTTTAAGCTTGCAGACCAGCGCGTACTTAACTTGGCTGTACTTTATAGGGCACGTTTGTTTAAAAAGTAGGTAGGCAATCTGGAAATGTTGCTTACACATGGACCTCTGATACGAAACAAAACCTCGGCGCTGAATAAATCATGAACAAACAGCTGCCTTCTTTTGCTGAAGTGAGCCAAAACTTGATATGCCATGCATAATTCACACACAGACATTATGCTCTCTGAAGTCTATATGGAGACACTTTCTATACACATAACTTCAGTGAAAATTCGCATTAAAGAGGGAGGTTGAGAGTTTGGCCTACACATTTGGATGTAGCGTGGATGTAGCAGCGTACAACCAAACAGACCCATCCAGAAACTGAATTAAAACGAATGCACGTCAACTCAAATGCGCCTCTTATGCTATCACCTGTAATGCTATCTCACGAATGGAAGCACACGCTCAGTTGTAACGCGGCCTTACCTCGTCTGGCACAGATGAGCTCGTGAACACCACAGTTCCTCCCCCCTCCTGGGAGAGAAAGAGATGAAAGTTGGGAGTCAGAGGTTAAAATATGATTCTGTGTGTTGAAGAAGCATATGTTCAGGCCTCCGGTTAGCAGAGGCTGACAGATGGTTATGCCAACAAAACTGATTAGCTGGAACCAACTAGGAAAACTCGTGACATAAATGTGCCATAAGAGGGAGATAAAAAGGTGAATGAACGTTCAAGAGCTCTGGCCAAAAAGTCAGTGTTTTAATTGATGTTCTTGCCGAAAGCTACAGAAGATGGACACCACTCCCACGTTTGCGTGTAAATAAATACAAATCTGTAAGTCAGGAGATAGTTAGCTTAGCTTAGCACAAAGACAAATGGAAACAGCTAGCTGACAATCACACAAAAACAAAAGCGTAAAGGCCACAGTTTGCCTCGTGTGGTTTGTTTGTTTGCCAAGCCTTCAGTTTCCAACTACTTCCAGTCTTAATGCTAAGCTAAGCTAAGTTGATGCTCTCCTTGTTCTTCATGAAGTATTGAAAGGACAGACATCACTGGTATCAATCTTCTCATATAACTCAACTCTGGGAAGACAGTCTCCCAAAATGTTGGGTTATTGTATACATTCAGGGGTAAAGTACTCAAAATAACTCAGGCTGGTAACATCCTGAAAGCAGCAGTAGCTCCCATTACAACAGAATAAATTTAAATAGTTCTCTCTAAAAGGGTCAAAACTGTGTAACTCAGTATTTAATGGCAATTCACACTGGAGGAATTTGGTTGGTGTCTCCATTTCATTTCATTTACCTGTCTTGATTTTGACAAACAATATTGTACGCCCCTGAACTCCACTCATAAAATGTAAACAAATCATCTGGGGACTTTTCCCTTCACTTCCTTCCTTCCCTCAAGGATTGGATGCTGAAAATGGCCTGAGGTGACGAATCGTCGCCAGAGCAAATAGAAAGAAACCTCCGAAGCAGTCTTGTCTTTTTGTCACGCGGGAGACAGACGCTCTCTGGACCAATTCGTTTAATGGTAGAGAAACTCTTCGTTGGGTATTCTCGCAGAGCCAAAAGACTTGCCAAAATGTCACAATCGATAATATGCTGATCACTGCTTTCCATAAAATCACTGCTATTCTTACAAGAGGGCTCTCTTACTGTAATAAGGGGAGAGGATATATTAGCGTCTTTAAATTGGGAAAGAAGAATTATAAAGATAAGCTATGTGAATTACCTCAAACAGGAAAAGCTCCATGAAGGAAAAGATATAAAAGACATTCAATTATGTGAATTATTTGAGATCAGCTGTAAGAAGCCACTGATATTTAAAACATAATCCAATTTGCCAACTGAGTTTAGAGGAAAACCTTTTCCAAATTGATTTCTGACATGACACGACTATAAAACAGTAAAAGTCAAATCAAGTCCAGCTCTGAAGTGCAGCATCATAATGACAGGCCCTTCTAACATCTAACAAGCCCTGTTACAAAACATACTCTGATTTGCATATTTTTATATTTTTGCAAAGTCAATTCTCTAATGTGCACTTGAGGTTTCAAGCTTCCACATCACACCGGAAGCAAACTGCAAAGCCGGATAATAAAAACTTTTCCCCTTCGGTAAACGAATAGCTATGAGAAACAGCACTTACAACTATACAACTTTAATTCAAGACATCCTTAGCTGCATCGTGACTATACACAAAATTTAAATGTATCTGTAAGTAAACACTGAATCCAACTTATCACATGTTACTATATGCAAATTCCAGTTGCATCGTGCCTGTACCGCTGGTGCCCGTGGCGTGGCACTGCTGGCATGTCTTTACGAAACCTTGGACCCTCTCCCTCTCTGTCAGGTGTCAACAAACACCGCTGCACGCTCGGCTGCACGTGACACCATCAGAACTAACGGGACAACGGATGAGGCACGCGCCAACTCCCCACTGCTGCTCGGCGACGTGTTCCGGTCACTTTCACTAAAACCTTGAGGAGACACCATCGCCGTGCAGCCGTATTGGTTGTACGCAAGACGCGTGACGATTAGGGAGAGCGTCAACGGCGCACGTGCACCCACAAAATAATAATAATTATTATTATTATTATTATTATAATAAACGAATTACTATAAATAAAACAAAGCACAGCGAGTCGTTTTCCCACTCAAACGTGTTTCATTTTATTTTACCTTTGATCGATAATATCGCACCACATTATTAATCCGCCAAGTGATGTAGTTGTAACAGCAGCAAAACAAAGTAGCGGCCATGTGATGCTAAGTAAGATCCTTCACTGATTTTCGGTGTTTAAAAACATAAATCGTTTCACTCTCAAAGGCGTGTCAAGCGGGGACACCGGGACTGTCTTCGTCTCTGTCCACGGTCACTTCAAGGCGCGCATCCCGTGAAAGGGATCACAACATTCCTGCATTGGTGCAGGTGTCAGCATCAGCCCCGCACAGCTAGCTGTCCCACCTCCGGAGCACTGCGGTACTCAGGGCGAGATTTTACAGAATAAATAAATAAATAAAATAAACTGGGTGGAGAGGGGAAAAAAGGACTGACTAAATATAAAATGTGATTAATACACAACGCTCTCATTCTGTCCCGAGCAAAGTTTCACACGAGTCCCGCAGTACACCTGAGACCGAGTTCTTACCGTCAATCGCCATGATGCTCCGTCCCGGACTCTACCAACTGTGAGGGGGAGGTGGGGTGTGTGTGTGTGTGTGTGTGTGTGTGTGATGGAGGAGGGAGGTCATTCATGTGCCTGTGTGTGTGTGTGTGTGTGTGTGTGTGACAGAGATTGTGTAAGCGTTTGCTATTTAAAAAACTGGGGTGCGATGTGAGATGTTAATATTAAACACAGCATTTCAAAATGTAAACATAAGATAACATAACAGAAGTCTTTACTGATTCCTAGAATATATCTAATCGTTAATTTAATTATTATTACATTAAGAATTAATTTAATTGAATAGGCTACAAACATTAGCCTACACGGGTGCACAATGTGATATGTGTATTACATGGTGGTATTAGCTTTAACCAAGCCTTCAGTTTCCAACTACTTCCAGTCTTAATGCTAAGCTAAGCTAATGTTCTCCTTGTTCTTCATGAAGTATTTAATGGACAGACATCACTGGTATCAATCTTCTCATACAACTCGACTCTGGCAAGACAGTGAATAAGCATGTCTCCCAAAATGTTGGGTTATTGTATACATTCAGGGGTAAAGTACTCAAAATAACTCAGGCTGGTAACATCCTGAAAGCAGCAGTAGCTCCCATTACAACAGAATAAATTTAAATAGTTCTCTCTAAAAGGGTCAAAACTGTGTAACTCAGTATTTAATGGCAATTTACACTGGAGAAATTTGGGTATTATTAGTAGTATATTGCTATGTATAGCAAACATCAAAAATATGAAGAAATCTTTCAGTAATGTATATACAAAACTTAAGATAAAACTAAAAGACTTGCTTGTCTATATCTAAATGATGTCAGATGTGATAATGTACACAGTTTCAAATAAACTGTGAAATTCTACAAGACTACAGTTTATCCAGATGAAAATAATAAATAAAGTATGGTAAAGTGGCCTCATCCAAACTATTTCAGAAGACTGGAAACTCACTGTTATTGTATAATATACATTATATAGACAAAAGTATTGGGGCACCTGACCATTACACCAACAGGGACTTTAATGACATTGCATTCTAAATACACGGGCAGATTTGCAGTCATAACAGCTTCCACTCTTCTGTGAAGGCTTTCCACAACATGTTGGAGTGTTTCTGTGGGAATTTTTGCCCATTCATGCAGTAGAGCATTTGTGAGGTCACACACTGATGTTGGACCAAAAGGTCTGGCTCACAATCTCTGTTCCAGTTCATCCCAAAGGTGCTGGATGGGGTTGAGGTCAGGACTCTGTGTGGGCCAGTCAAGTTCTTCCACACCAAACTCATCCAACCATGTCTTTATGGAGCTTTGCTTTGTGCACTGGGGCACAGTCATGCTGGAATAGAAAAGGGCCTTCAACAAACTGTTGCCACAAAGTTGGAAGCATAGCATTGTCCAAAATGTCTTGGTGTGCTGAAGCATTAAGATTTCCCTTCACTTTTGCAAAGGGACTGAGCCCAACCGCTGAAAAACAGCCCCATTCTAATACTTTTTTCTATATAACGTATCACTGCGTGCCAGGAGCGTCCACATACTTCTGGCCATATACATTCCCACTATCTCTCACCCAGCCAACCAACAGAGTGCGAGTGATGCCCTGACCTCCCCGCGTCACCGCTAAAGGACACGCCCACCAGACTTTCTTTCTTTACTACATTTCCGGAAAGTTTAGTCGCCGCATCTGCCTCACCACTGTCTCTGGACGTACAGAAGTTTGCATAAATATATTTATACATTTAAATTAAAAAAATGAGTGAAATTAAGCCAAATAATTCAGCTCCTGCTGGAGACAACGGAGAGGAAAAAGACTGGGCTGCGGCAAAAGCCTTTTTTGACAACCTCAAAACAAACAAACCGAGACCTGTAAGTCGTTTGCTGAAAAGTTTATTGACAGAAGCTTGTTTGCTAGCTGTACGTCATTCCTTGCATACAGTTCACGGCTTTATAAAACACAAGCCTGATATTGTTGTACTATTGTGCATTTGAAGTTTTTACAACCTTCCCATCCTCTGGCAGCCCAAACCCCGGTTTGCTGTCACCATCGCCGTGTCTTCGCGTACCCTCTTCAATATGGTGGCAGAGAGGAAAATCTATGAGGAAGAAGGAGTGGAGAAGTACGTGGTTTATCAGGTGGAACATGAAAACGAACCTCTAAAGCCAGGAGCTGCTTTCCCCTTCGTCAAGGTAGGCCTGAGCCCTGGGATTGTCTGCACGGTATTTGCAGGGTGTGGTCCCAGAAATGAAAGAAATGACACCTCAGGTCCACACACAGGAAAAACTTTATTTAAAAAGAAATAAAGAAAACAGATATTGTCTTATGATAGTGGACTGCATGCTTTCAAGTTTCAAGTCCTGCACCTGGAGTCTGTTGCTGGCATTTTAAGCCATATTGCACATGAGGCCACACCTCAAAATCAGGTATTTGACTTTTGGCACCGTCAGCATCGTTACAGTCATGAAGCTGTTTAGCTAAGCTCTTAACTTCTTTTAAGTGAAAATGAGTTTATGATGGACATCATTTCTCTCATAATTTTCATGTTTCATTTTCTTCTCTGTCAGTTCATTCATTTTTTTTAACATCAGCTATCAGGAAGTAATGCCGTCCACCTTTTATATGACAGAGCTTCTTTGTTGACTTAGAATATTCTCATTTAAAGAGCAACTAACCCAGACTTTCCTCTGTTGCGGATACATACAGCGTCAGGCCAAAGTTACTTCACTCTTTTCTGGAATGCAGTCATACAAGTTACAAAACCACACTAGTCTTCAGCAAAAATAAAAAACATTTTTGGTGGTTGAAGCCTCAAGGAAGTGGAAAACTACTCTACAACTTCCTTTAAAGGCTGACTGATGGTTGTAGTTGGCGGTTGTGCACACCTGGTGTCCATCAGACCACCTTCGAGTGTATTAGAATGGATTCAAGTTACTTAAATGGACTTGCACGCATGGCGTTGTCGCCTTGTGACTTTGAAATTATGTTGTATTGCTATGCAACTCCTTAATGGCGAAGGATACAGATCTGCTACCACAGCTGGCAACGGACAGGTTAAAGTTTTCTCCAAATCTAAACCTGCCTTGCTGTTGAGTATTAAGTAATCAATGACTCACTGGAGCATATTAATTATTTCTATTGCACCATTGCTGCAGTTTCTTCTCTACAGGCAGTTTCTTAAATCGAGTTATCAAGGTTCATTTATCGCCACGAGGTTGTGCATTGATATGCAAGTTGTAGCCCATTCATTCTACATGTAAACAGCAGCAACAAACACACAGCTGGAAATTCTGCAATTTCAGTTTTGTGAAGCCAGTAATGAAATGTTTTTGCTGAAATTGAGCAACACGTGTTGATTTAATTCCTGTGAAGGACCACACTTTAGTGGTTACTTACCAGAGCAGAAGTTATGGTTTCTTCACACTCAGCTGCCTGTTCATTAGGGTTCATCAAGCTAATACGAATGCAATCTAATACAACAGTCTTTTATTAAATCCTCCACTCGTGAAGGAGTTTGTTTAAACTGTTATAAAGAGGTGTTGACTCAACTTTATGGTCACTTTGGCGGCTGTAGTTTATGTTGTCGTTGAGCTGTGTGTTTCATGATATTTAGCCTGCCCTTGTTGATATACAACTCAACAGCACCACGTCCTACAGCTTCCAAAATAATAATAGAATTCACCCCTAACTATGTAAACAAACAATTAATATTATAACCTTTGTGGACTTAGAATTTACTGTAGGATTGTTGTATTAATTGTAGCTGAGTGTACCTGATAACCATCTTTGAAGATATTTAAATTTTCATTTATTTCATGACAGGCAGGCAGATCCCTCAAGTTATTATTTTTAAATAATTACGCACGCAAGTTAAATGAAAAATAAACGTGTTCCTGCCCTCTATGGACTAACTATATCGTGGCATCAGTTTTTAATCTACCTGAAACATATTCTCAACATTTATGTTCTGTTATGTCCTGATATTCTCAGCAGAACAGTGACATTAACACACCTGTGAAAGGCTAACATCGTGTGATATCCTGATGAATGCCTCCGTGTTCTCTTTTAAGAACCACGTGACCTAACTGAAACAGACCCGTGGTCCAGATGTTGTAATGTTTGTGTTGTAACGCCATGTTTAAACGCACTGCCACGTCATGCAGTGTTTTTGGTGTAATGCGGCCTTGTCCTCTCTCGCAGGCGCTGATGAATGTCAACTCTCGGCTGAGGGAGCTCTACCCAGACAGCGAGGAGCTGTTTGACATCGTCTTAATGACTAACAACCATGCCCAAGTTGGAGTGCGCCTCATAAACAGTATTAATCACTACGGTACGCCGGGTCCTAAACCAAATGTTGTTGATTGCTTGTTTCGCCCACTGCAGCAGCAACAGGCAATAATCGAGAGGAGCACTCAGTCTCATAATTATACACTAGAAATGGAGAAGAGCCGTTGTGGTGTAATTAGACTTTCTTTCTCCACAAAACTTCAGCTTGCTTTTGTGCTTCTCAGATTTGACCGTAGAGAGGTTCTGTATGACGGGAGGGAAAAGTCCTATCGGTTACCTAAAGGCCTACATGACAAACTTGTACCTCTCCAAGGACTCGGAGAAAGTCACAGATGCCATAGAGGAAGGTGAGTTGCATTATAATTCTGATTTCTATTACATACAACGTTTTCCTTAAAGATACGTATACCTGTACACTATTAGCCTTGAGATGTGTTTGCACTAAACTCATATTTACACACTTGCGTGTTGATTTTACTTTTGCGTCTCAGTCTCGACCCCATACTGTGCAGCAAGAAGGAGCTGGTTGAAGACAGCATGTGATTTGTGGCTCCCTGTTGGCCAAATACACACAGATATGAGACATGAACATGTAGAATATAAACTGACAACACTTTTGATAATCTTTAAATTTAATGTCTTTGGGGGTTTTGACTGTTGTTCTTTCAAAATGAAGTATATAAGGCTGTCAGTCTTGGCTCTGGGGAACAGTGAATGTAACGGCTTCTAACACAGCCTGTGATTTGCAGTGTAACTGTGTTGTATGAGTTAGGTAAAACAGAACCTGAAAGGGGAAAAGGGATCAGCAATTTCAAAAGCTCCATATTTATTTCAGAGGTATATGATCAGACTGATGCCTGCTGCTGTGGCCTATCAAATTATAGACTTCATGAAACATCATGATGGAGGTGCCTCCCAAATCATGTTTTTTAACTAACCCTCCCCTCTTGTCCTCCAGGCATTGCTGCAGCCACGATGTTCATGCCTGAAACAGAGACCGATTTGAGCGACACCCAGCTCAGAGTGGCGTTTGACGGTGACGCCGTCCTCTTCTCGGACGAGTCGGAGATCATCGTGAAGAAGCACGGCCTGGACACCTTCTTTGAGCACGAGAAGGAGTTTGAGAACAAACCTCTCGCTCAGGTAACTAACGGCTTGTTTCTATGTATTTAAACATCACTGGCACCTCGTGGAGACGGAGACACTGCGTGCACGCTGTATGTCCAGAGTATATCTTCCAAAAAATACAGTGGATGAGCCAATATATCAGCCTAACATTTACTTTGTAAGGCAGTCGTGTTAATCATTTAATCTAAATTCAGTCCATCTGACATCATTAAGTTGTTTCTTTTGTCCACCCAACGGTCCAAAATCCAAAGACTGTTCATTCACTATCAGCAGCGTCAAAGAGAAACGGTAAATCACAACACTGAAGAAGCTGGAATGAGCAAAAAGCCATTTTTGCTTGAAAAATGATTGAAATACTCTTAAGACTTCCCTTCTCAAGTTTTTAGTTATGGGTTTTTGTTTTTTTTTTTATTTGCATGTACATACAACAGCAGAAAAGTAAAAGAGAGCAGATGTGACAGAAGGTCAAGAAGTCTCACAGCAGCACCTGTATGGGATGAAGCAGGGTTTGGGAACCTGCTCTGTCAGCTCAAATCAATTGAGGCGTCACTGTTGTCCACTCATGCGTGTGTGTGTGTGTGTGTGTGTGTGTGTGTCTATTTTTAACACTCTTTATTTGCATTATCAGCAGTAATGCAATCCAGTAGCAATTGCATGATCACAGAATAGTTTATTCAGTTTTAAAGCTGCTCCAGCCAGTGTGTGCGTGTGTCCATCAGGTGAAAAGACATCATAAAAAAAGAAGAGCAAAAGAAGAAGGAAATGTATTCATGAATATTTTTTAAAAATTCACATACACAAACGGAGCACTTGTGTGTTGATGAGTTGAGATGACGTTGGTGAGTTGAAAGACCTGATAAACTAAAGAAATAGACTTCAAGACATTTTCTGCTGATGGGTTCAGACACCAGCACGACCACATTCAATCAGTTCCTGTGTTCCTTATTTCAAAACACTATGAATTAGCGTAATTCTTGGCTCTTTCAGGGTCCATTAAAGTGTTTCCTGGAGGCTTTGGGAAAGCTCCAGAGAAAATTCTACGCCAAGAATGAGCGTTTGAACTGTCCCATCCGAACCTTCCTGGTCACGGCCCGCAGTGCTGCTAGTTCTGGTGCTCGAGTCCTGAAGACTCTCCGAAGCTGGGGCCTGGAGATCGATGAGGCTCTCTTCCTGGCCGGGGCCCCTAAAGGGCCCCTGCTGCAGAAGATAAAGCCTCACATCTTCTTTGACGATCAGATGTTCCACATTGAGGGGGCCAAGGAACTGGGAACCATATCTGCACACGTGCCCTACGGGATCGGACAGAAGTACCACAAGGGGAAGCCCATCGAGCAGCCTGCAAAAACGGAGAAACCTTAAGATGGTTAAAATATTAAATAAGCACTACACTCATCTGTTCCCACAATCAGATTTTAATTATTAAAAAAACAGCAGTAACTTTTAGAGGATTCACGTAATGAATCAATGATGCAGTCTACAAAGTTTTCAGCTTTTGGGGGAGGTTTATAAAATAATTTCTACTGTTCTCTCTTGGATGGGGTTTTATCGATGAGAGGGGGAATTTATTTTCAAAGCAAGAGTTAAAATAAGTGCCGTACTTTGACTACATGCTGGTTTTGCCTTTTAACTGTAATCTGTGTATCTGTTTACCTTTTAAAAGTTGTCGTCTTTTCCTCATTTTGTCATTTTCTTTACACTTTTATATAATAAACACTTGTTTATTTTGTTTGTCATGTTCAGTATGACCAGCGGTGGAGAATGTATCTGCTGTATTAGTGGGGGTCTGTTTTTTTCTTCTGGTGTCTGGCATTAATCTTGCACATTTTAAGGCGCACATTGACACGTTGTCATATCGTTTTCGTATGGATCAGAGTAGAATGTGGTTTTTTCACAAGGGACACTGATGTTGTATTTTCTTTGTTGCTGTCTTTGCTGTGATGTGCACAAACTATATGACAACTTTCACATTATATTCCTCAGACTTTTATACTTTTGCCTTAGATCAGGTAGTTTTTATATAGGACTTACTACATATACTGTATGTGTTTACATCGAGGAGTTCACACACTCATTTGTAAATGTTAATATCATGTCTGGTAGCCTTATCAAGCAAGTCCTGATTAAGTAATGATTTTCATTGACTGTTCAAGGCTCATGTTGTGGCAATTAAAATTTTTTGCACCATTTCACTTTTCTCCCACTCAGATTTCTGTCTCGCCTTTCACCTCATCAGCTTTGGTACTGAGCATGTTCAGTGCAGAGGCAGGAGGACTGTGGATGAAGTGGTTTGTCTTTGCCATTGGTGAAAAGTAATTAAGTACAAATCTGAAGTACTTTTGCTTTATTTAAGTATTTGCATTTCAGTGACGTTTACTGGAAGTCATGTTGAAACGAGTGGCTCCCAAACTCGATGGCTTGTGACCTCTCACAAAAAGCTTTTTTAGTGAGTCTATGTCACACAACTTCAGTTCATCACCAGACCCTCGGAGAGGCCTGGAACTCTGGCTTCGGAATCACTGCATCAAATTACTAAACTGTATATTAAATAGTTAAAACTAGCTCCAGTTCAACCAGCAGTACAAAGTTACATGTGCTGATGCATCCATATTACATCACAGTAAAACAATATCTATCACAGGGGGCACTTAACTTTCATACTTACTGAAAATTTTAGTGCAGGTCTTTTATTCAAGATATTTTCTCTCTGTGGAATTGATACTTGGACTAAATAATCAGCGTACATCTAGGCAGTAGATGGTGCTGTTTGGATGTGATTGTCCACCCCGATGCTTTAAACACTGCTTGTTTGCCCTACAGCCTCGTGTTTGGCAAGTAGTCACTTCCTCGTGAAAGTAAACCAGTCGAGGTGAAACTTCAGCAGCGTATCTTTCGGCAGATCTGTCCTGTCGTTAAGCTCAGCTGCTGGCGTGACCTCTGCTCATGGAGATTCACTCTCATCTTACATGTACGGGATTGAAAAAGACACAAGAGGGAGCTCTTGTTTTAACTAGATTTTAAACCATAAGCAAAGCAAAAAGGAGGAGAACAATGCTAGAAAGCATAGTTTAGACTTAAAAGTGAAATCAAAATAAAGTGTAAAGAAAGTTTTTGTTATCACTGAGGTCCCACTCAGCCCTTTTTTTTCCAGGTACTAAAATATACCTGCAAAGCACAGCAAGAACAACAACATGCAAATCAGTCTGCTTTCACTGAACATTACTGAACTCTCCTGCAGTTCAGGGATATTAAAAACATCTGAGATTTATCCATCTCAGACTAAAATAAGTAAGACCTCTTACGAGGTATACATGACATTTAGCTTTACTTAAGAGTTTAGAGCCTTTAAAAGTAAAATTAAGGACACCACACTATACTCATTTTGCCATTTTGTCCCGTCTTGGCTGATAGAAGAAGGCATACTTACAAAACCTCCTGCAACTTCAGAACCACAGACAGCACAGTCAGGCTGCTGGTATTTCAGAGCCATGGACTCTAACTTGCACTAAACTCAGTCAGATAAAGGATCAATAAGTCAGGCAGACTAAACTAACGACAAACAGCCACTCTGTGGTCATAGGGGATGGAGAGTCGGGGGATGGCAGGTTAATGAGGGGGAGCGGCATCCTTCCTCATGCCTCCTTAGGTCACGTGCTGGTCGTACTCCCCAAGACCTGAAGACCCAATTTGATTTTTAAAATTGGCTGACATAAGCAAAAGCACTCAGATCTTACTACTGTATTTCTGCAACTGTTTTAATAACTATGTGGTAATTTAGTCTGTAGCAATGTGTCATATTTTATAAAGCCATCATATGTTTTAGAATAAAATCTATAGCTAACTATAGCTGTTATACATGTGATGGTGCCAAAAGTGAAATGTACTGAAATGTAGACGTATAAAATGATAAAATGGAAGTAAAGTACCTCAGTTTTGTACAGTATATATGGGAGAATGGACTTTTAGTGACTGTCTTGATTTCTTAAGTTTATTTAATTTGGTGCAATGATTGCATTTGGAAACAAGCACTTTAACAGTTTGGTCACTATGGTAATGGAAACGAGTATTGTTTCCTGGTTAGATACGACGAGGGGGAGCAGCTTGTGGGGCTTCGGGCTCTGTGGGCAGGATTTATTTTAATTTTATTGTATATTTTTCCACAGTTGACGTATTTAGTAGTTGACTTGTCAGTAAAGCATCTTTGCTTGGTTTTGTAAGGCAGCAAACTGTGTGTGTGTGTGTGTGCGTCTCCGAGATCTGGGACCAACTGGCTGTTGCCATGGATACTCGGTGCTGACACCACAAGAACTGTGTAGGCTTGTTGAAGATATAATTAATATAACAAAGGATTAGAGGCAAAGGTAGCATGGGGCTCAGTATGAGAAACCTCATCACAGAGTTACTATAATTGGCAACCATTCTGTGTATGTGTGTGTGTGTGTGTGTGTGTGTGTGTGTGTGTGTGTGAGTGTGAGGACACCACAAGAAAAGTTACGGAAATATAACCGTGGAAACAGTACTCTCGTACTTTGCTGCTGCATTTATCTTCTTGACAAGCAATTTGCTCTAAATATGTTTTCTTGGTTGGTGGCCAGAAAGTTGTAGGTAGATGTTTTCTGAAAGTAATTTATTTGGACCAACATAAACCTCAGTGCATGCCTTGGCGCCTACGTACTATATTTGTCAAACATAATGAGATAATTGATTTCTATTTAAGAAACTGTAGCTTTGCACACATGGATGGATCCATTGTTTGAGTGGAGTACAGGACAGAGTCTAGTTGTTTTAACCATTAACCAGTGGCGTGTGGCTATCGGTGGTCATAATTGTCCTGTCGGTCCACCACTTTGACCCAGACTGAAATATCTCACTAAGCATTTGCCATTAAAATTTGAATTTAAAAATGTTGGTTTCAGCAAAATGTCTGAACAACTGAAAATGTTCTGTTGTTCCTTTTATTTCCTCTAAATGGTTTGAACAAAACAAAAGAAAGATGTGCTAACACAATTTGGAGTTTTTGTTGCATTGTCTGCAGACTGCACTTCCCCACAATCCACACAAACTACTCAGTTAAGTTTCCGTTCAGTTTCTGATAAAGTTTGGGCTTTCCGCAGGTGGCGCTCATTTCTTCATCTGTTGACCATGAGGTCTGTGGACGCTCGTGATAACGGCTCAGCTAATTTGCGACACGATGCTACAGTCACCATTTGCTGTGTGACTGAGTTGGTGGCGCACACACGGTGATATGACAGGCTCTGTTGACAGAAAACTGTGGCATGATAATGACATGTATTGAGGTCAGCTGGTCCCCCTCCCCAGTAGCACACCCTTATAGAATTATCATCCAGGGTACATCCACTCTGAACCCATGAGAAGTAAAGCTATAAATTAGGATGTTTTATATCTACTGTCTTCATAAGAGGAGAGTGTGTTTATGTACCTGAAGTCTTTGACCTGGCACAGAGCTGTTTGTGAATGCTTTGTAAGGATTAAACTATAAACTGGTCTTGTCTGTGCTAACACTCTTCCCCTTCAAAGCAGATGCTCATCGCCTTTGTGGTCTGCATTATGTGCTTCTATAATTGCTGCCTGACTGATGTTATTGCAGACCTTGCTGTGTGTTCTGTGGGGATCCCAGGAAACCTATCTCTACACCTCCAGAATGAGCTGGCCCTTATTCAATTTAGCCCATTCTCATTTGGTTGCACAGTGTGTTTCTCTGAATGCAACCCCACAGGTCCAAAGGTGTCTCTGCATGATATGGATTACTGATGCCACATCTGATGCCATGCTGTTTCTTCATCTTGACTTTTCAGAAGTGCACCTGTTCCTCTTAGAAGTTATTGGCGGGCTTGGCTGAGATGCAAGACGCAGTTAGCAATCCTAAAAATGGGAACAGGTTAAATGATTCTCTCAAAATGCTTCCAACAATCTGAAATCAATTGCTTTGACAGGCATGAGAGGGACGCAGTTATCTAACTGGTAGCACATCGCTTTAAGCTTTAGGTCGGGCTCTCTGGTGCTCTCATACAAGCTATTAATTCACTGATACATTTTATCAGTTTGTAGGGTAAAAACATTAAGTGCTGCAGAGGAAATGGAAGATTCCTTTTCCCCATTTATCCTTCTTTTAGATTTATCTGCCCTGTGTCAAAGGCATTGGCCTGCTCTTTGTCACTTCTAATATATGTTCCATGCAGGAATTTCTTTTTTTTGCTGTAATTCAGCCACAAATTAAACTGACTTTTGTCATTTTGACTGTGTCAAACTGACCTCTTGTTCAGTCACTCTTTGGCATGACGCTGTGTGGACATGTGGGAGAGCAGCACTCTGATCTGACGAGAAGGTCAGTCCGAGCAGAGACAAAACACACTGCCATAGTAACAGCTGAGCGGCACAAAGCCATACTTCATCATGGCTAGAGCTGATCAGCTGTGGCATTTAGTCTGCTCTGCAGGCTTAGTAATGCGGCCTGTGCAGAAGCTCAACCCAGGCCACAACGCAACTAGCCAGCAAGGGATAGCAGAGTGCAACCACTTCGCAAGCAAGCATCACCAATTATCTCCACCTCTGCGCTTGTAGGAATCCATTTCAGCACCATTACCTCTGGGCAGCCATGGGCTGACAGTCTCTCCCGTCAGGGTGATAGTTCTAAATTGGCTCCCACCCCTCTCCTCCTCCTGAGATTGAAAACAGATTATTAAAGACATTTATCATAGAAAAGGCCTAAGCCCATCTGGAAAAGTGTGAGAAACGGTGGAACAATAAAGATGGCTGGAAGAAAGGGGAAAAGGGAAGGAGTGTAAGAGAAATGATACAGAGATATGTCTGCGTGCTGAAGGCTTGGGGCTCCTCCCTGGTACCAGACAGGGTGGTCCCTTGGGTGACCTGTGAGTCGGATCGGCTGTAGCAGCAAGCAGGTTGTGCGGCCTGAGGCTGAAGGTATGCATGTGCACAGCAGGCCACCCAGTCATGGCTAAAACCCTACATATGGGATGCAGCGCTAATGATACCCCTGGAGACCAAAACAGTTAGGCTCCTGCATGACAGGATGCACTGTGCAGTATATTATCCCTGTCTGATTCAAATGAAAGACTTGGAGAAAGACTGTATAGTTGAAGGTCTCCTCTGTGGTCTTACACGCAGACGTCAGATTAAATCATAACGGCTTGAATATTTAAAATTCATGACTAACAGTTTTTTGGGGGTTTTTTTGGTGGTGGCAAGTACATTGTTATATACAACACAACCACAAGTTGAGATGCTGAATGCTGGGTGTTCAAAACTGTTAAACCCTTGGTTGCAGTTCAGATTTATCTTTAACTTACACTTTAATTCCGTTCTCACACTCACTCAAACCAGCCCAGCTTTGTATGCGATATTTAATTTCTGTCAAACTGCTGCCACTCACTTGCTAATCCTGCACTCTTACACTCCTCCCATGCACAGACTAACAGAGATGTTATTGATGCAGTTATGTAACCACCTGAATATTGATGAACATCAGAGCTACAGTATGCCCATACGAATACATGGTTCAGTATGTGAACGCTGTCTTCATGACACAGATAGCATGCATATCAGAAGGTGATTGAATCTGAGATATGCAAGTAATACAAAATGAAGAAGAGCAGCCACAGCCAAGTTGGTTAACTTACTACACATTTTGTTGTTATGTGGTGTGTATGACTGCGTTTGTCCATCTTAAAAATGCATAGAGAGTTAGAAAAGGAAAGAAAAATATTGCTGGAATACAGTAATACTTTGGGTTTTTGTTGTTTTGGATTTTGTTGCCTCCATATTCAGTCTAAGTATGTAATTTACAAGCATAGTTCAAGCGTTTTGCAGACAAGCTTCTCATTGACAGTTAGGTTGAGAAACGATAACAAGCTTTGATGTTGTCAATGTATTTAATCAGGAAGAGGCATGTTAACTCCCTGTGGCACCACAAATTGAAGCACTTTCAGGAGAGCCAGGCTAGCTGTTTTCCCTAGCTAGCAGTCTTCATACGAAGCTAGGCTAAACCCCCCTGGCTCCAGTTCCAGTAGAAGGCCCACAGATCTCACAATAAAAGAGCTAATAGAACTTTTCTTTTAAAATGTATCACATTATAGAGATTAAAAGAGTGTATTTGATTAAATCAATCAACAAAATCAACAATTTTCAAGTAGACCTATAGTAGTATAAGTTGTACTACTGAACATTTTTATCTATTCATAGCCATTATTCCACAAGGGAAAGTCTCTACTCTTTTTCAAACATACAATATGTCTTAGAGACTTCTCTTGTGTTAATGAGAGTGATAAGATTGACGTAATCTATTAATCATCAAGCCCGTCTATTAGTCTCTGTGTCTGTGTGTCAGCTGCCATGTGCTCTGTTGGATCAATGCTTTCCAACAACCACTGACCTGGAAAAAGCTGAAAAAGCTTTGCCTGTTCTGCTATCAATAGACTGTCTAATTAAGAACAGCACCCTTGGAGTAAGCTCTGCTTAACTAACAAAGACACTGGCTACGACTGTACTAAAACTCCCTCTCATTACACCCAAACCTGAGGTTTCTGCAGGTTAACAGCAGAAGAGCCGTGATTTTCGCTGTCTTTGACTTTGGCCTCAGATTGTCTAAGTTTAAGTTATCATGCTCTTTTTGGGCAAATGTTTAAAAAACTATGATAGATTTGTTAGACTGACCCAATAGGACATCTCCATAATTCTCTGAATTAAATTTTCATGTCACGGATGTCCTTGCCTGACATAGCAGGGGGTTATCCTGGCACTAAAGGAGGCCATCTGTTCTGCCTAGAGTGAAATGTATTGGATCTCTTCTAGGCCAGGCTTGCACAATAATGAGACCGGATTGGGGCAGAACTCTTTAAAATCAGCATTTGTAGTTTAGGGAGGGTTCCAAATCCACTGGACCAGGGAGCATCTGCCAGTTGCAACAGTTAGAGAAAGAACACATCTATGGGTCTGATGGATGGGACAAGCAGTGCAGCTCGTTTCCTATCCCAGAGAGGAAGAGCAAAACTGGGCCAGCAATTCTGTGGAGCTCTCTGTCCAGTGTTTAACAGTGATCAGGTCTGGCTGGAGGAGTTGATAGGCTCCTCATCTTACCAGTCCACCTCCAGCCAGCCATCCAGCCCCAGTGCCTGCAGCAACAGCCCAGGAGCCAGCAGGAGCAGCAGTGAGGACACAAGCAGTCTGAGTAGCTGGAGCTCGGGAGCAACCTGTATTCTGCACAGTTCTATCAAGAAGCAAAGCCAGGAAGTGTTTCAAACTCGACTGAGAGGGGAGCAAAGGTGGGAGATCGCAGGATGGGCCAGAGAGCCTCATGGTGGAGCTCATCCAAAAGTGGAGCAGGGAGGAGGTAGCAACTACAACACACTCCATGCATGGAAAGAGAGGGGTGGGCTGGGTCAGGGGAGGGGCTGCACACAGACCCACACCAGCTCTAAAAGTGTAAAACTACAGTGGCCGCAAGAGGAAAAGGTTGAAGCCAAACTGAGGTTTTCACAGTTCCTGGATGAGGTGACTTGCAATGTGCTTGATCCAAACAGCCTGCAGGCATTTGGAAAAACAGTCGCTCTGTCCAGGTTCACCACTACAACGCTCGCTCAGCCTGAAAACAAGACTCAAGAGGTAACACAGTGGATCCCCAAGCTGCTCTGCTCAATGGCCCAACAGAAAGGCTCTTTACTTGAGCAGGAGACGACCAAAGAAGAGCAGACTCCCCTTGACCTGGCACAAAAAACCTATCTGGAGACAGACATCGACACTGTGAGGAGGGATGATCAGCCACAAGACCTGGAGATAAAAGGAGAGACACTGCCACACCTGGAGATAGATGAGAAAAACATGATTCCACCTCCTCCTCAGTTCTGCCAAGGGTTTGAGATGAAAAGTCCCTTTCCGGAGTTTCACTGCCACTTCCCCAGATACCCCCACAGATCTGCCTCACTGCCCAGGGGCATCAACATGGTGAGTGATTAAAGTCACCCCAGTCTTTAATCAAAGCCATGCAGGCCTCAGAACATATGCTATGATTGGAGCAGAAATTGTTTCTCACAGAGTTTGAAGTGATGTCTGAAAAAGTCAAGTGCTTGGATGATTTGAGTGAGCTGCTTTTGATTTTTCTAGGGCACTTCTGCTCTATTGTTCTGAGCGTAAAGAGGTACAGGAAGCAATGGCCGAGTCATAAAGTTCTGTGTGAGATTTTGTTTTAATCAAGATTTTAACAAAGAAAAGAGAACATTATAGATTACAAATTGCCAGTGTTAAGGTATGCATTATAGCATTTTTACACTTGCAATAACAAATTCTCATCCACATGGGGGCAGCACAAACAAGCTGGAAGCACAACATCGACATGTTATCCCCTTTTAAAGTTAATAACTTGTTAGCTAGCAGTCCTCTATTTACTTATTCAGAAGACATGGACTAGCATTATCATCCATCATGTTTTTGCCCACCTAATGAATGTTAAGTCCAATATTCACTCTCTTTAATCTCTGTTTTTGGTCTCAACCAACTATTCAGCTGCTAAAATGCGCCATGCTGTTCGCCAACTAGTTGGTAGCTGATTATAGGAGCTTTAAAATTTTAATTTTAAATCAGTTTTTACTGTTTTGGTTCACTCTTACTCGCTGACCACTGAACAGGATTTTACAAGTGTGCTCATTAGCATTCTACCCATCCACAATTATTCCAATCCACAATCTCTACTAAACAATGCAGGCATTTACTGACTCAGCCCACTCACCAGCATTCATTGTTTGACATCCATCATTTACTCACCTTGAGACATAACTTTGATAAAATAGCTGTAGATGCTGTTATTCTTCAGGAATAGCAACCAGTGGTTTCCTCACACTTCTAGCAGCATTGTGCGTGTCACAAAAAGATTGGCCTGAAGGCTCAATTAGCAATTACTGCATCAGAAGTGAGTGTATTTGCAGTCTCACCATGACATTCATCTCAGTGGTAGATGATAATCCATCTGGCTGTCTTCCTCTTATTTCAAAACCTGCTGTTTCAGTTGCTGAAAAGCATAATGTTATATTATTTAGCTCAAACATCACTGTGTTTTGCATTCCCTGGACAGCATGAAGAATCCCTGAACGAGTGGTTGCCCTGCTCACGAAGATCTCTAATTTGCAGTCTGTCGGTGTTTCTCTCTGAACCCAAAACACACTTGACAGATCTCCGAAAGCAGCACCGCTGTCATTTAATAATAAAAGAGTAGATCACATTGCCTTAATTTATTGTCTGATTAAAATTCAGCCTTTGCCGTCACCTTAGCAACTGCTTGAAAAAAGGTGGGTGGTGTGGGGGCTGAGAGGCAGGCATGCGAGCCTGTTGGTGTTCATCTCAGTGCAGTGTGTGAGTGTCTGTGTGCGTCGCCAACCGAAGTTTCATCTCCTCTCACGAGTCCTTGTACTTGTGCGAGTGCAGTAACGAGACATTCTTCACAGGCACACGGCCCTCTCTTGTGCATCCGCCAACGATGCACACTCGATTTGTTAAGCATCTCCACAAACTTCGCTTCCTGCATGAATGACACAAGTGAAGGTGCATGAAATCCCTCCCCTAAGTATTGATGCTTTGTTTTCCAGCATTTATGGAACATCACAGAAACAGTAGCATGGATGCCACACTCAATCAGGCCTGCACCCTAAATCTGAATGAGGATGAGAACACTGGGGGAATATTCTCCAGATGATGCATAATTCATTGCCTTCAGAAAAATGGCCAGCAGCAGACACATATAAAACGTATACTCCTGAACAGCCTGAAATGACTTGAAATGTAAGATTCAACAGATTGAACCACCTGTTCCCCCCTCACCTCCTCCATTCTCTGTCTCTCCTTTCTCTGTCTCTTTCCACCCTTACTCTCGTTCCTCTTTCTCTTTCTCTGACTTTGCTCCCTCACTCTAAAATTCAACACCTCGACAAGGATATTGAGTTGCTGCCAGTATCCCTCATGGGGGGCTCGCCATGTATCTGCAGTCTGGCTGCAATGGAGGTTTCCGTTCTCCCTTCACACTCCCCTCCCTCCCCTCTCTATTCCCTCTCTTTCTCACTCTCTCCTCTCACACTCTTGGTATGATACGATTGTTCTCTTCTCACCTAGGGTAAGTGCAGATGTAGACAGCCAGGAGCAGTCTGATGAGCGTTGGGCTTGTTCACGAGCAGACATGGAGTGGAGAGAGAGGAGCGAATGAGGGAGCAGGAGGGGGAAACAGAGAAGGGGGAGACGAAACATAAACAAAACAGAGGGAAACAGAGAGCGTGCCTGCTGAATATGTATGTTTCATTTCTTTTTCCGATGAGTGTGTGTGCTGCAGCGATGCTCTACTTGGCAGCTCCCGGGCCAGTTTGATGGGTCGTCTCCACTAATATGCTGTCATTTCCTTTAGGTGCCTGATGAAGAGATGAACGGCATAGATACTATCAGGTAAGCTTCTCCCCCCCTCTCTCTCTCTCCATCTCTTTCTCTTTCTCTCTCTCTCCCTGCACATATCTTTCAGGGCTCCATCATCACGCCCCCGCTTTCTCCCTGTCTTCTTCCTTTAAGCTCCTTCCCTTCCACTCTTCCTCTCTGTCTTTCCAGTCTCTCTCTCTCTCTCTCTCTGTCTTCCCTCTTGTCTCAGCTGCTGCTGCTGCTGCTGCTACTGCTGTTGTTGCTGTTGGAGTGGCGTGGTGGTGTTGGAGGCGGCGGCAGTGGGGCGGTGTGCATGTGGTGGGGTTTCACTGAGCTCTAAGGGAAAGCTGGGTAAGCCAATCCAGATAGCATAGAGGGGGGTTTTCTCCATTCTTCCGGAGAGGATCAGGCAGCAGGATTTTATCTCTCCGTTTCCAGGATGAAGCTCTGCGTGAGCGGAAGGTACTGCTTCAACATTTGCTGGCTTGGTTGTGTCTCTTTGAATGTGGGTGAATGTGTGTGTGTGTGTGTGTGTGTGCTCATCTGTATGTGAAGTGACTGCACTCACAGTGTCAGTTCGTGCTCTCTGGCTATTGATGTAGTGCTGCTGGGAATGATCTGTTTGTCTGATAGTTTGTCAAAGATAAAAAAGGCTGTTTTTCTGTTTTGCAGAACAAGGCTGACCGTTGTACGCAGGGAATCTCTTGACTAGAAAATTCACTGCAGCGTATGTGACGTTACTGTAAAAGGTTTTCTCTAAGGGATCAATTTAACGGGTTTTTTAAATTAGTCTTGAATGTGTTAAGGTGGTAAAAATGTCCATCTATGAATCTAATGTGTCTGATTCTGCATGATCCCATCCTGTCACCTGTCGGAATGCACCCATAACGCTGATTAATTACTCTGCGTGACAGCGCTGCTTTACCAGTGCGAACAACAAAGCAATAGTAGCTCTGATTCATGATTTTTGTGTATTTAAACAGGCCTGACAGTCTGAAACATTAACACAAAGCCTAAGCGATAACAGAACTGATGCTTTTACATGCCTGCATAAACCGATTTTAATGAGCTCATTACAAAATTACAAGTGTTCGCCCACTTTTCCGATTAAAGTTGCATTACACGGGAATTAAGGCAGCAAAGCAAACATGACGAGATGCAGGAGAGGATCTTTTTTTTTTTTTTTTGCAGTACTCTCCCTTTTACCTCACTGTACAGTAGACACATAATTGATACTATTACTAATGAACCATTATTAATCCGGCACAGATGGAAATAGATCCCGAGCTTTCCCTTTTGTGTTCGATTACCGATGGTATTATTATGATTTCAGGCAGATTAGAGTTTAAAAGCCGTTTAACCAGCCGATGAGGGGTAATTAATCTGACGGGGTGTTTCTCCAGTATCAGACATCAATTGTCCTCACCTCTGTGTCACAGCTTTAATTGAATTATGGCAGCTCTGCCGGGATAAGAAGGGGAGTCCTGTGCCTTTTCTCTTCGCTCTTTGCTGAATAAGAAATAAGGGCACATGTGGCCTCTGAAGGAGCTGTGATAAGGTTAAACAGGAAACTGGATCTACCTGAGACTCTGACCCTGCCTCAACATCCCAACCACCCCCCACTTCCACCCCACATCTCCAAGATCCCTTCCAATCTAAGTGATGAAATGTCCTGCAATCTCTTTCCCTCTCTTGCTTTCTCTCTCTTTCTCTTTCTCTCCCTCTCTCTCTCTGTCTTCCCTTTTTGCAATTTCTGTCCCTCCCTTGGCAGGGCTCCTGCGTCGGGACCCTGTGGCGGAGATAGATATGTAAATTTTACATGGAGACACATTGGAGCAGGAATGTTCAGATCAGAGGAGATCTCTTGGTTGGATGAACAGATTTAAAGTTTTTAAGAGTTTCTAAGCTGCTGTCAGAGTATTCAAGCTAATGTTAAACAGCTTCTGCTGAACACAATTTGAAGTGTTTTATTTTGAAAATGAGATCGACACCATTTTAAATAAAAAGAAAGTGGCAGCTGCGCTTCCTGGATGATTGACATCCCCAAAATTGACTGCTGCTCTCTGAAAGAGTGATGATCAAATGGCATCCTTGGGTGACAAGAAAACAAAAGTTTGACACAGTTTTAGGGTTTTCATCAAACATATTGTGAGTGGATTCAAATCACATCAAATTTAAAGTCTGTATTCTTCTTTGAAACTACCATCATTATACTGAAAGGAAATGTTTATTTAATATCAGCAATACATTTGGAGCACTATATCGAAGAAGAAGAAGAAGAATCAACTTTATTAGCAGTATATATATTTTTACATACACATACTGAATTTGACTTCTGCATTTAACCCATCCTTAGTTGAAGACACATGCAACACCTGGCAAATTACATGCAGTGTGGAATTACACCTTTGCAGTTTGCCAGTAAATATCCACAAAAGTTCAAATTATTGAATGTAGTGTGTGCCATTAAGATCAAATTTACTCAATTTAACAAAACAGCCTGACCTCAAGACTTTAGAAGCTGATCTGGAGCTTTTTTATATCATATTAAAAATGATATTCAACAGCAGATGGAGCTTCCCATTACTCACTTAAATGAAAAAGGAGATGTGCAAACCGAAACATTTTTGAGCACTTTAAGGAGTTCTCTTACATGTTGACTTAAAAATTACGTTTAAATATTCATTTTTCATCTTGGAAATAGCGGTTGCAGTATTAGATTATTTGTGATGAATTAACAATTAGATCTGATGGACATCCTTGACCTCAGTAATACTGGCATTAGGCCACTGCAATCCTCTAGAGCAGCTAACTGCTCCTTGACAAACAGTATATCTCCAAGTTTCAACACAGTTCTCTCCAGGATGTTCCTTAACTTGGTGTCTTGATGGCGGTGGTGCAAAGCTCTGTCTAATCATATCATCATCGTATCATCATATCAGAATCTTCTGTCTGCATGGTGTTTAAGGATATAGCATAGGATTCATATCATTTTTATACTCAATAAACCCCTTCCACTCTGCATGGAAGCATCTGGGATAATGAATATGGGATAAGGAATAATTTCACATTTGGGGAATGATGCTTATTTGCTTTCTTGCTGAGAGCTAAAAGAGACAATCGATACCACTCTCATGTCTGTCCCTTAATTATGAAGCTGCAGCAGTAGCGACTGTTAGCTTAGCTTAGCTTAGCATAAAGACTGAAAATGGAAAGATACTCCTACCCCTGGCTGTTCCTAAGCTAAGCTAACCAGCTGCCAGCAGCAGCTTTATATCAAAAGGACAGATAAACTATTACAGAGGTGTTGATTAATTTTAAGCAAAATAACAAACTACTCCTATAATTTCAGCTGAACCTCACCACTTCTCTTCAGGTGTTTGTCATCAGAATTATTAAAACTGTCAAAAAATATTCAACACCCCAGCCATGGCATCATTCCAGATGAATTAGGCGTCCAGTGAATCACTCTTATTATAGATGAAGTGGTCATACAGAAGAGCAATAGCAGACAGTCATGTTGAAAAGTGGTGTGGGAGAGAGGCTGGTCTGAAGAGGCTGCGAGTTAGTTTTGATCTGTGGACAGTGCTGGTCTAACAGGCCGATGCTCTCCTCAGTCCTCTGTCTGCTGAAGCACTGATAGATCCTCTGGGGGTCATTAAGTACGTCTCATCATCTCAACCTCATTATTTCTCTTCTCCTTTGCCCTCTTCAGCACCAGCAGTCAGATCACACAGGTCAGATTTATTCTTCGTCCAGCAGTCGGCCATGTAAATGGCTGTATGGCCGCCGCAGTTGTCATATTTCATTTTTTGGTAATTCTACTTGAACTGAATGTTTACACAGCAATCTACAGTGTGTGTTAAGTTAGCCACTTGCTGAAATAAGAGCACATGACACAAATTTGATAAAAATCTAACTTTGTTTACCAGCATCTGCGGTGCTTATAAGTGGTTGTAATCGAACAGTGCTAAATGTTTAACTACCATTTAGCTAATTACTGTCTAGCATTTAGCTAAAATGCTAAACTCTACAAACCCTTCACTCTACAAATGTAGATTTAGAAGCAGTACAAGTGGTGTCATAAGGCCAGCAAAATGAACACAACATGCCATATAGTGTGTGTTAGGTGATTCAGTAATATTTATAACATTAGCGACCATAAGCTAGTGGTCAAACCAGACCAATTGAGGCTGTGGCAGCAAAACGTTTTGCATTTTCACGCTTAAAGATTAAACTTTTCAGTTGTAAGAAGAAAAATTCTATTTCCTCTTTCACAGATTACAGATTGTCTCGCAACAGAATATAAGAACTCCCTTTCAAATTTTTGTTTGTCTCTGACAACAGCAGCGGGGGTGTTAAGGACTGGAAAGATCCTTTCTTGAGATAACACCTTGGGAAATTGTACTCATTTGCTTTCTTGTTCATAGAAGTTAAATCAGAAGATCAGCACCCTTTATCCATTAAATTATACTTACTGCCAACAGGCGTACAGGTAGCCTGCACAAATGAAAATTTTACGCACAACTGTAAGCGGTCATTTTGACATTTTGGAAGTACAATTTGTTTCTAAATGTGTCTAAATTAATAAAATATAAATTAGAAGTAAGCTAAAAAAAAAAAAAATAATAACCATTAGCCTACTTTATAGAGGAAAAGTTTGACATTTCCAGCTTACAGTTTGATGAAAAGATAGATGCCAAAACATCTTCTTAACATGAAGTTCGCATTAAATGCTGTAGCCTTGACAGATATGAGAGAGGTAACAGTCCTCTCATCTAACGCTAGGCAAAAAGAACAATTAAAAGTAGGCCTAAACATTAATTTTAAGAAACACAAACCATTTAAATGTAAAATTGCAGAGCCATTTCAAAAAAGGAGTATGAAACTGTGAGGGAAATTTAAAGGACATTAAACATGTAAATTAATGTCATCTTCCTGATTTCTGTTGCTTGCCTGTGATGATCCCCAACTGGAAGACACAGATTACGCACTACACTTTTTCATATGCCGCTACATCATTGGCGCTATGCTGGAAAGCTCTTAGTGCTGTATTGCTTTCTATATTTTTGCAGTATAGTCTCTTTTATAAAGGCTCCATTCATGCGTCTCTGAGTTGAGGGTTTTTAGGCTGCCTCTTGAGAGTTATACATGGACCAGTAAGTACATCTGAGCCGCCTGCTATATGTGTATAAGAGTATGAGGCGCGCACACACACACACACACACACACACACACACACACACAGAGATACATGGAAACAGCGGCAGATTTGCAGAGGTGGTTCTTTTGTTCTGTCTAATTACTACCTGTCCATTCAAGCTCCACTTGTAAACAATATGTTGTGATGGTGGGAGTGGGCAGAGTGCTACAGTATGTGTATGTGTGTGTGTTTGTGTACATGTCTGTGTATGCACCTTCCAGTGAGTTTGTTTGTGTCTGTTCTATTTTTAATGAGCTGAACCCCTTTGAAAGCTGCTTGTGCTTCTCCATCCCATCGCTTCTTCGGTTGTGGCAGCAAATGCTGGCCTTGTTTTTAAGTTTTAAAAAGAAGAAGAAAATGGCCAAATGCCACAATATTCAGTGTTTTAAGAACCCAGCAGACAGACTTGGGACTCTTTTTTTTTTACTTTCATCTTCATGGAGAAACTGTGAAGAAACACCAGGGAAAGTTTCAAAACTGAGTGAGAGTTTTAAGTGTAACCGTGTGGATCCTCGGGTGGGAGAAGGCGAGGTCTCGGTGGCTTAGCTAGGACGGCTCACAGAAGGATTCACTGGCAACTTAATGTGATTTTCTTGTCCGGAGGCTGAAACTTTTTTTTTTTTTTTTTTTTTTTGGACAGAATATTCTTGTGTTTGTGTGTTTAATGTGCTTAGTGTGTGTTTGTATATATATATGTGTGTGTGTGTGTCGCTGCTGCTCTGGTATCTTGCCTCCAAACTTCTATTTATTTCAATTTGAATAATTTATCAAAAAAAGACTCACAGATTTTGCTAAGCTTGCTGTTTCCAGTCTCCATGCTAAGCTAAGCTAACATGTTTACCAACATGAGAATGGTATCCATCTTCTCATTCAACTCAGAAACTCAGTGAGTAAGCACAGTTCCAAAAATGTTTAACTCATTCATGTTACTACTAAAAGGGCCTATGATTTAACTAAAACCCCTTTACATTTTGTGCGCTGCCATTTTTTAGTCTAAATTTTGTTCTGAGGTCGGACTCAATTTGGTCTTTCTGTTGATTTTCAGCTGAACCGAACTTTGCATATTTTTGTGTTTGTTTTTGGAGCTCAGTTAGCCTCCATCACCCCTTTCCGCTCATCCTAAAATCCCCTCGGGATGCTTGTCGTGATTACACACTCCCCTGTGCCGAGTGCCATCAGCAGCACATGAAATCCGTTTTGCGCGTCATTATCCCCTGCCGCTGCTAATGATGTTGGTAGTTGGTGTGTAACTACTTAGTTGTCTGCTTCCGAGTTAATCAATGCGGGACAGAAAACAGCCATGAACGCACTTAGACTCACAGAACAGGAGAATCTGAGAGTTGATGTGTTCTTTTTCTTTTTTCCTTTGAGGAGGTTGAGTCATACTGTACATGTCATTGGGCTGAGTGACTGCTGCAGGTCAGCTACCTTGTTAAACCGAAGGCATGCGGGGCAGAAAGAGTGTCTTCTTCGTCTTCTTTCTCTGCTGCTGCCTCTGCTGCTGGATGAGTCAGCCACTTGGGTTCCCCCGCTCTAATGCTCAGGTCTGGGCCTGTGATAAGGGCTTTTCCTGAGAGTCTGTCTATCTGCAAGGTAGATGCAATCAGGAATGCAGAAAGGGAGAAACAGATAGACAGAACAGGAGGGGAATAGCAGAGGAAGAAGGAAGAGAGATTATGATTTTCAATGGAGACTTCTCACCCACTCTCTTTGCTTTTTCTCTCTAATTTGGTGATGGTTTCTCTGGCTTGCCTGTCTTTGGCCAAATTACAACTACTCTTGCTAACACCCCCCAAAAATGCTTCCTGTTTTTTCCCCTCTTTTCCCCTTTGCCTCATGTTAATGTCCTCCTCTTCTACCACCCCCTCTTCCTCTTCTTTTCAAGGCTCTGAGTTCCTCTCAAATGTCAGCATGGCACGAGTGGGTGGCAGGCAGCACCATCTGAACGAGCCCCGTCTCTGCTTTTGCTGCAGTGTGAGGATCGGCTAAAAGGGAGAAGCAAGCGAGTGAATGAGCGAGGGGGTGAGAGTTATTGCGTGTTGGCAGCCTGACAGTGGACACCTGACATGGCCTGAGATGTGTCGCTAACAGCTATCCTGTTTGACTTTCATGGTTGGCACTGCTGGTTTATTTCAGTCCTGGGAGAAGAGAATTGAATAGGCAGAGATGATGCCGCAGCACACACACACAAAAAAAAGCACACACACAAAAACACTGGAAGCACACAGGTACTCATGTACCCAGTGCATGAGTACATACTCACATGTGTAAGCTCACACATTGCTACATACGAATCAAGAGTGTCAAGCACATACATGCACAAAGACATGCTCACACCCACCAAATCTTACGCACACAAACACACACACACACACACACACATATCCAGAGCCCGTGTGCTATGACTCAGAAGGGAGCAGCTGGAGCAAAGCCTCCAGTGGCGGTGGTGAGCTGTCACCATCTGGAGGAGTACATGTCTCCCTGCCTCCTCAGCCAGCAGCATAAATCACCTGACAACAACTTGATGTCAGAAGTCCAACATGTTTCTGTGTTTTTTAGCTCACATGTTCATGGAGTATCTATGGATACAACATCTGAAAACGTGGCTGCACCCAACTGCAGCCACATCCACAGTCCGTCATTGCTTGGTGTCCGAGCGGACAGTCCAGCGCACGGATCGGAGGAGCTTTGATCAAGCTTTGACGGGCCGTCTCATCGAATAACCCGCACCATTTGTCTCTGGGTTGCCACCTGCACTTGTGTTGCAGCCATGCAAAGACACAGGACACTGAGGGGTCAGCTGAACTGTTTGGAAAAGAAGATTCAGTGTATTGGCCTTGTCAAACTGCTTTCATGCAGACTGGGTGGATGTGTCAGTTCACGTCCTTTGTGTTTGGACATATTAGGAGATGAAGATATTAGGACTGCAAAAAAAGGCTTAAAGGCTTTGTTTGTTTTTACCAGTGAGTCTGTCTTCTTGTCACAAAGGCCTTTCATCAACCACCAGTGGTTGATGCAGCCACAAAAGCAGTATAAATCCAACAAATGTATTTTATTTTCTTTTAAGGGGACCAAGAATATGTTTTCTCAGTCAGCGATTGGGATTCTGCATTAAAGCAAAAAAAAAAAAAAAAAAATTTGCTAAATTTAGAACACTTAAATCATTTCACATGAAAGATTTCTGTATTTCTTTTCTTTCTCTGTGCCCTTTTCACTGGTTTGGCTGTGACTCAGATGGAGAAAACTGATGACTGGCTGCTAATCTGTTCCTCTGAATTTAGTGCTGTTTCCGTTTCCTTTTCCTGACAAGCACAAACCGGTGGCGAAAATTGCAATTTTAAATGACTATACTGCGGGGTGTATATCGACTTTACCCTTTCAATCAGGATCCCTCGTTTAACCGTAGTTACTAATAGTTGCCAACCTTTGTGTTTGCTTTGTTTGGCAGGGTCAACACAGGTAACGCACACAGTAACTCTACAGGCCAGACTTAACTGGTCTCCTTTGGAAAAGTAACACACATGACGGCTCCCTGTGGTCAACCCCTATAAACACATGAGAGGGAAGGAACACAGACAAACCATGAAAAAGATATACATTGGCAAAACCGCCTTAAAAGTCCCCCGAAATGGCAGCAAACATCCAAAAAAGAGGTAAGAGTTGAAACTCTCCGACGCCATCTCTCCATCAGTCCTAGTTTTTATCTGTTTGTCCGTTCATCCGCCCACGAGGTGTCTCCTCTCGCTGCCCAGTGGTGCTAAAGCGGCCTCATCCCACCTCTCCGTGCCCAGAAGTCATGCTGCCTCGTCATCTCATCTCACCGGAATGAAAGCACTCATTATGTCTGACTCAGCTCCCGTTCACGGAGGAGGTCACTAATGGGGGATATTTCATCCCTTGAGCCACTCCACGTAAACGCATCCTATATCAAACAACAAACACCTGTATTCCCCAGTGAATGTCTGCCACTCAGAGAGAAGCAGGAGGTTGGGGCACTGCTGGGTAATGCAGCACTGTAATACCAGCCAGTCAGCTGAGACGTTCACTGAATGACTCTGTAGGCAGGTATTATTTAACTCACTGACTTCGTTGTAGATGCTGCAGTTTTCTTTGTGAATCGAGGCAATCACCTGAAAAACAAACAGACATTTTGCATCATTATCAATTCATCATCCATTTAGTGGGTTTATTTGTACAAAAAAAAAAAAAAAACGCTAAAGGATAGACAGCACCACAGTTTAGAAGCACAACTTAGCTGACTGGCAACCATAATAAGAGGTGTGGTGTTGTGGTATTAAAAGTGTTGCTCGATTTCCACCTCTAGCTGTCTAATTCTGTAATGGAGGCCTTCAGAGCCTGTGATGCTGAAAAATAGAGGTTGCTGCTATCAGTAGTCAACTGTAGTTTATTTTAACACTGACAGTGATCTTTCACTGACTTTTTCCAAGAAATATTGTTGCCTAAACCCAGTCATAACTGTAGTGTGTCAGATTGCAGCACCCCCATGGGAGACAGTTGACAAAATAGCTTAATTTGTTATTTAGGCATGAGGATGTAGAGACAGAAAGAGTGTCTAAGACCTCAGACAACAGTGAGAATCCGAGCAATGTGGAATACATTGCAATGCATATTTTCTATGAATGATTTCATTTTTTTTTTTTTTTATTCAAGTGTCATGCAGCTGAAGGTGCCCAGCCCACATGAGATTGCTTGCCACTACGTATATTATCTAGAGAGGCTGGAGAAGACAAAAAACAAAGAAAGCAAGCCAGTACGTTCATACAAACCCATTATGCACCGCTAGGCATTGTGTGTTCGGCATATGAAGCAATTCATATTTCACAATATTCATATTGCATAATTTGCAAGAATGTCTGCTACTAATAATTTGGCTAAAGTGACGTACAAGACACAACATAGACTAAAATTACAGAGAAGTGACTGTACTGGTAATAATTTGTTTTATCAAATGTATAAAATGTGAACTGACCCAGTCTGCCTCGCAGAAATATCATCATGCATATTAATGAGCTGAAAACTTGCCTGAAAAAATTCAAACAAACCCTGACTTCTGTTTGTCTTCCTCAGCCCCCACCCTCTGGATCTATGATCTTGTTAAAAGAGAGAAAAATAGACAAAGAGAGGAAGTGAAAAGAGCGACCACATCTCCATCCGCTCTCCGCTATCTGTTATCTGGCTGCAGATAGAGTCATTACCCTCCTTCCTCCATCTGTCCGTCAATACAGGGTCCATTAAGCCCAGCCGTGCACACTCAGATCCATCACGGCAAAAGACATTTCCTCTTTTCCCACTCATACTTGCCCTTTTATTAGATTGAAGCCCAGGTAATGCGCATACTCTGAAAATAGTCATCATTGTGCTGTCTTGCTGAATTACACGTGCTGTTCCGTAAATCTGAGCCTTCACAGTCTATTCAAATGATATATTAGAGTTCATTGGCTCATATTTCATCACAGATTACAGCCTCCCCGTTTTATTTTTTCAGTGGGACCAATCTCACTGATGATTGGGTTTCTGTGATGTGTTGCAGAGCTTTAATGCTGAAGAGGAGATCCAGCGCTCAAAGATCTAATCTAAAAGCTCTGTATTATCCTTGCTTACCCCTGCCTGGATTCTTAATTAGAGATCTGTGTTTTGGTCCCATGTTTTCTTCACACAAAGCACTTTCTCGCACAACTTTTCTGCTTTTATCACCCTCTCATGATGTTCTCATAACCGCTGCATGGCTGTTCAGGGGTGCGTTAAAAAGATATGTGGACCATTTTAAGACCATCCAGATATGCATATACCCAAGTTACAAGCTCGTTTCCTCCACCATATGCCCTGAACACAATCATCTGCTGTGTATGTGTGTGTGTGTGTGTGTGTGCTTGCAGCTCATTGCTGGAGCAGAAGGAGGACTTACGGAAGAGACTTTCCTACACAACACACAAGCTGGAGCTGCTGCAGAGCGAGTTTGACTCCACACGGCAGTACCTGGAGACGGAGCTGCGCCGGGCACAGGAGGAGCTGGACAAGTTCACTGATAAACTGCGCAGGTACAATACAGTGGTGGAAAAAATGCTCAGATACTTCAATGAAGTAAAACTACCAATACCAGCATGCATACCACAATATGCATTGTGTAACAATAATCCTATTGCCCCTTGTATATATGTATATATATTGTACATATCTTTTTATATTGTACATGTCTTTACAATTTTTATATTTTACTGCTTTTGTTACCTCCTTGTTTTTATTCTGTTGCTGTTGATTCTGCTGTAATGCAACAATTTCCCTTATGGGATCAATAAAGTCTATCCATCCATCCATCCATCCATCCATCCATCCATCCAGGTAGCTAACTGACTAACTAGCTATCTAATACTCCATTATGAGTCCTGAATTTAAAATCCTACTTCAGCACTTCACTCTTCTAACATGGTCATACTCACGATAGACAAAAAACTATCGTATACATTCTATTCTTGTTATTATTAGTATTATTATTATTATTATTATTTAATCTGGACCTGTTGCTCACATGTTGCCTTATACAGTACGACCTTTGCCTTTTGAATCACAACGTGTTATAAAGTGTTATAAACTGATATAAACTGAAACCTTCGCTTTATCTCTGACTTGTATGCTGCTGAGCCTGCCGCTGTGCTTCTTTTCAGTCCGGTGGGGCTCTCTGGTGGCTACTGTATACAGCATGTGTACATACAAACTATTACCTGTAAGTGAGTTAATGTCGTTTTTTGTGTCTTTTAGAATACAAAGCAGCTACTCAGCACTGCAGAGGATCAACCAAGATCTGGAGGAGAAAATCCACAGAGATGTAAGTGTTTAAGGCTGTATACGTGTGTGTGCTCTGTGCGGGCCAGTGTGTGTGTGATGTGCTGTGTCCAGTCCCATGCTTGTGGTTAAGTACCTGCAGACACCTGTGGAAGAAAAAGAAGCACGTGAGCGAGTCCTGGAGTTTAGACATGGCACAGAACACTTAGAGAGCCAATTTGAATATGAATGTGCCCTGCTGTTGGTACCACTGATGTTAATTATGGCTTATTACAACTGGCTGTCCTCCTTCCAGTGGCAGAGTGATAGCAAACCCATTGTTCCTCGTTGCCCGGCGCCACACTTCATTTGTCAGACATTTGCTTTTGCCGGTGGAAAGATACAATTAACTCAGCCCGCCTGAGAACACCGTATGACAATCAGGTGTCTTTGCCGTTGAACGGACAGAAAACGCCTGGCGAATGGCCAATGGGTTTGTTACGGCACAAGATAATAATCATCACAGCCGTTATCGTGATGCTTCAGCAGTGAGATACCACGTTAATAAGGAGCTGAAGGTCACGTTGCTTTTTTGTTAGAAGAAAATTGGTCATTTTTCTTCTTAAAATACAGACCAACGGCTTTTTTTTTCTTATGAAGCATCCTCATCAGCAGTTATTGATTCATCTCACGTACTTCCTCCTCAAGGGTGAGAGAGGTGCTGAGTAAGTCTCTCTGTAAAGCTTGTTTACTCAGAGGCGCCACAAACCCATCTGACCCTGTGGCCCTCCACAACTACAGAGAATGTAATTACAAGACAGATAAACACAGTGATATACTTTGAGTGGGCTTCTTCGCACACAGCTACGCTGTTCAAAGGAGGGGGAAGTCTGAAGAGAAAAGACAAAACTTCTTTTTTTAGTGAAGCGGCTTTGTAATGCAATAACCTCAATGAATTGAAGTGTCGCACAAAATGTCCTCCACACATGTGCTTCATAAAGACAAACCACACCGGTAGCCTCATCAGCCAATGAGAAAAGGAAATTTACTTCTGTGGATTGTTCAGTTTACTGACAACATGTTTTCTTTGTTACTCATAGTAACCAAAAAGCTGCTGCATGTAAAAACTGCACTTAAAAGTTTTGTTTGGTTGATTATTTTATGATTTAAATGTTCTGGTTTTGTGTTTGATTTGCATGAATCTTTGTTGGTGAATCATGTTTGTCATTTGGACAAAAAAAGTACATCATATGGAAGTAAGTAAAAGTGATGGGACACTTGACCAACTGTTACACCAATGGGGATTTTATTCTAAATACACAAGACTACAGTTTATCCAGATGAAAAATGGAAATAATAAATAAAGTATGTACTGAATAAAGTAAAGTGCAAGTACCTTGACCTAAAAATGACCTCTCCCAAACTATTTCAGAAGGCTGGAAGCTCCCTGCTGTTATTGTCTGACACTAAAATACACTATGTAGACATAAGTATTGGGACACCTGGCCGTTACACCAACATGGACTTTAATGACACCACATTCTAAATACATGGACAGCCTTGCAGTCATAACATCTTCCACTCTTCTGTGAAGGCTTTCCTCAAGATTTTGGAGGGTCTCTGTATGAACTTTTGCCCATTCATGCAGTAGAGCATTTGTGAGGTTAGACACTGATGTTGGACCAAAAGGACTGACTCACAATCTCTGTTCATCCCAAAGGTCTTGGAAGCATAGCATTGTCCAAAATGTCTTGGTATGCTGAAACATTAAAATCTCCCTTCACTGCAAGTAAGATGCCGAGCCCAACCCCTGAGAACAGCTCCATAATGAGTTGTGTCTGGATACTTTTGTCTATATAGTGTAACTAAATTAACATAATCATAAAGGATATATATGTATCCCCTCACAAAATGATAACAAACCTGGATGTAGACAAATCAGGGAAAATGCGCTCATTGGTTTGCATTACTGTAACGGGGTCGCTTTGATGAGTGTTGTTCGGTTTGAAAACTTCAATCAAATCAATGTGAGAATCTGAGTTCTGGTGATTTCTAAAACCGCTCTCGTCGACAGTCTCAGCACCATGACGATGAGAAGCGAGCACTGAGCAGAGAGATCATCGTCCTCAACAACCACCTGATGGAGGCAAAACTCACCATCGAGAAGCTACAAGAAGACAACGTAAGAGCCAATTTTATTAGCTCAGTTTTCTCTCTTAAAGGTTTTTGTTTTCTCAGTGTGGCCTGCCTGTCTAATCTAATGCTAGACAGAAGAGAAAAAAATAGGAATTATCCTGTACTTACCAGACTGCTCAACTGAGGTTGTCACAACAAAAACACACAAGCATTTGGAAACACTTTTTAACTCTTGCTAACTTTCATATTGCTGCACAAAAGCTACAAAAGTGTGCAGCCTTAAATAAAGTCAGAGGAGATGAAAATACTTCCTCCTGTGAATATTCATCCCTAAATGTTACGTGTTGTCCGACATTTGTGCTCATCTTATGACTCCGCAGGACCTGTACAGGAAGGACTGCAACTTGGCTGCTCAGCTCCTCCAATGCAACAAATCTATTTACAGGGCCCAGCTCTCTGAGGTGAGCCCTACGCTGACTTTTACACCACACTCAGTCTTGTGATGAAGCACATTTTTTTTTACATTTTTGTTGCATGCAGTGCAACTCACCTTTCTAAATATTTTTTTACAATTTTAAATTTTATGTAAAGATTTTATTGATGTCAAATCTACTCCTGAGAGCCCAGCACATGTCAGCTTTAGAAAAAAAAAACAAAAACATGCAAACAGTCATGTTTTAGTGTCACCTGGAAACAGTTTCCATTGACTTCTATGATAGGTGCAACATTTCTCTGTTTGGCTGTTTTGTGTGTTAAGCTCTCACTGTACAAATCCGTAAAAACTTAGGTAGCCTTTAACAATAGTGTACATTAAAATTTTTACTACACAAAGGTCACAAGCAACCTTCTTGCCCCTGCATTGAAAGTCATGATTGCTATTGCTCATGTATGAATGAAAAAAAATCATCTACATTTTACCATATATTCATACAATTGTTCTATGTCTTGCATTTGTGAAAATGTTTTTGCTTCTATATATTTTTTAAAGTATTCAAATTATTACATATCCATTACATTACTATAACAATCATATTTTTTTTCCTTTTATATTTATTTATTTTACAAAATGACAGCATGTCCGCAAAAATTGCATCGGAGGCAAATTTTCCACTAACTTTTTAGGTTGAAAGGTTATATAACATTTGTAATTTTCATTGAATGAATCTTGTCCTCCAAAAGTAATGCCATGTAATGCATTTATTGTGTCTCAACTGAAGGAAGTATCCTTAAGATTTTACAAATTGTCAACATAAACCACATTGTGCTTTCATTCTTGTTAATTTCTCTTGGCCCTGAACTAAAACCACATGTGGCCTGTGCCGGGTTTAGTTGTCATGTCATTGTTTGGATGAGCATGAAGCTCTGGGGGGAATTACTTTAAGGTGAATTGTGCACGAACGTGAGGGACAGATAACTGCTCAAGGGGCTAAAACTACAGTATGTGGAAAAATGTAAATGGAGAGCACGGCAGCTTCGTCACACTCTCCTGCTGTCGCTTGTGAAAAGAGATGCATGTGGTTAGTGATGAGTGTTTTGATACCAGGCCAGCTTGGCGCCACTTTCTGCTGCATCAGCCCTGGGCCCATGTGACAAAGGGTTGATTTTAAAGCTGGCAAGTGTACACGAGGTTAAAGGATGCCTCGCCACGTTTTGCCCATATGGCTGAATGGAAATATCGATGCAAACTGCAGTTGGTTCCCTGACGCCCCTATACACTAATGTCCAAACATATAGGCACCCTTGCTATGTAGGATTTGTTAAAGAGTGAAAAACTGTTCTGCAGACATGCTGCCAAACATAACGTGGTGGGGAGGGTCAGAAGCTGTACATGCACTCACTGTATGTCCACCCAGGCCTGTAGGTGGGAGCTAATCGAAAGCGTATTGATGAATGGTGCTGCAGTATTTTTGTGATGTGCCCCGGCCGTTCAGCGCCTACTGAAAGCGCTTCAGTTGTTTGTTTTGCTGCAAAGCGAGCACAGAAGAGGGATATAAAATGGTTCGGCTCTCATTTCTAAGCACCACATAAAAACTAATTGTGATCTTGTTCAAAAGAGGCAAAAATGAAAAATGTGTCTACAGTAATTAAGCGGCGTTTAGCTTGTCCTAAGTTGTAAAAGAAAAAAACTGTTACGCTAAAATGTCTTTTCATGTTGTCTGCAGTGTTTGTCTTCTCTCTATCTACAAAGTTATAATTAGCTTGCCTCTCATTGCCAATTAGGAACAACTGACTAGGTTTCTGTTGATGATGTGCTGGCCTAATGCTTGTTGCTATGGAGAGGCACAGATAGTGGATAGAGGCTTTTTTATTGAGAAATTCTCGCAATAGTGCAAAGTCTTTCTTTTCCTCTGTCCACCTTTCATCGTTTCTTTTTTCTAATGTTTCTAATCACTGAAAATTACACTTTTTTATTATCAGAATCACACACATGTAATGATCCCAATCAGATCTAATGCACAGGTGTTTGTTGTGGTGACATCACCTCCCGTAGCCTTCTATGTGACATATTGACACATATCCTGCAGTGCACAGGGACAGGAGCGACAATACGTTAAACTGAGAAAGTATGCTGTAGTATGAACTGGATATCTTTTTATAAATTTTAATGTCCCTTCACAACCATAGTTGAAAATTGTAAGAGAAGCTGGAAACAGTCTTTGTTTGCTTGTCAGACCAGAGAGGTTGTCCTTGACTGCACTGTGAGACACCTCCACCGACTGCTGATTTGGAGCTCAGCAACCAAAGACGACCTGCGGCACAAAACTGACAGTGATGAAAGTTCAGGACCAGTTTGTCACAATGAAACCTGGCACAAGACACGAGCACTGGAGCAAACTTAAATAAGAATATCAAGAGCAAATACCTATACACATTCAAGACAGAATTAGAATAAAAGATGGTTTGGCGTAGCATTATTGTTTTTAGTTTTCTGTTTATCTTTGATAAAAAATTTGAGAATTATAAACTTAAAATAGGACGTCTATTTGACCAGGTGTGAAGGTAATATTTACCCAGTAAAATTATTAGATTTCTAAGATCCAGGAAGTGAGGAATGAAAAAGATGTTTGAGAGACTCTAGCAAAGAAGAAAACCTTGCAGAGATGCATTTTCAAAACAAAACAGCAGTACAGATAGACGGTGCGAGCTGATGATGTGTTTTTGTTTTCCACTGTTTCCTGTTTACATTGTGGTGCTACAATTCACCAAGCATTTTCAGCTGGTGACTTGATGTTGTGCATTCTGACACAGACTACGACTGAGATTTTATCTCATCATGCAGTGTGATATTCAGTAAACCTACCCAACTGTCGCACAGTCACCATTCATGTAGACAGAAACAGCCCCGGGAGTCTTTTGCAGTGCATTGGACTGCACAGTGCTCAAGAATTTATTTACACTGAACAGAAAAAGGTGCTCAAAATATTCTATGAGGATTTCAAAGCCTGTAAATGTTGATAAATGTTTTATTATGCAAAATCCTCCTCAAAAAAAAATCCCCAGCAGAGATAGTAGTGAGCTCATGCTATATTACAGCTCCATCTGTTGGTACAGCAACACTTATGTTCCTGCCCTTCTCTCTTCTCTGACACCTCTAGTTGCCTGCTGATTTGCAGGAGCGGCTGGCCATGCACATGGAGGAGTCCCCTCTCTGTCACACATACCCGGACACCGTCCCGGCCTCTCTCATTGCCAAAGTGCTCGAGAAGCCAGACGAGGCCTGCAGCAGCAGCCAGGCCTCCCGCTCCCCAAGCCCGCAAACCCAGGACCATGCTTTTATTTTGGAGCGCTTGGGACCTGGAGAGCGACTAGGGCTCCGCGCAGCCTACAAATCTGACTTGTACAGTAGCGACACGGCCCTGTACTGCCCTGAAGACCGGCACCGTGAGAGGAGGCCCAGCATGGACCTCCACGGTCAGAGGAAGCTGCTGTACGGGCCTCAAAACTCCACAGACAGCAATCCAGAGGAGGGCTCGGTGGGGCTGAGGGCTGGTTTCTCCCAGGAGCACTTTGCCAAGTTCCCTGCCACACTGGGTGCAGGCTCCAGCTCCTACTCCAGCTTCAGTGGAGGGGGATCTGAAGACAAAGGCAACGGGCCGCCCAGCAGTGCAGCTTCCTCCCCACGCCACCATTCCCTGTACATGGACTGGAGAGATGCAGGGGATTATGAGAGAAAGAGTGACTCCTCCTGGGAGAGGGACAGTCCAAGAGGTTTTGCCAATGCTCATCCCTTCCAGCAGACAGAGCTGAGCCACCACCAGAACGGCAGCTCTCCTGTCTACAGTCGCACCATGTCCTCCTGTTTCAGTGAGCCCTACGAGCCGCTCCCTCCCTCTTCATCTCCAAGTGTTGCCTACGGAGACAGTCGTCGAGGCAGCACGTTAGCCCCAGAGGAGGAGGAGCTGATTGGCAGATGGAGGCAACTTAGTGTGGAGGACCTAAGTGCCCACACCTACCGCAGTCCAGGTCGGGCTTCACCTTACAGCTTCTCAGAGCAGCACTTCTCTGTCCGGCCTGCCAAGATCCGACTTGGGCCGCTTTACAGCAGCTTCCAGGAAGGGGCAGACTATTACCATCATGGGGATGAGGATGTCATGGACCCGGTGTGGGTAGCCGCAAGCCCCAGCCCAGAATGCAGTCCAGGGCTGCGGCAGGCTCACAGCCAAGCCCACCTGTACCGAGCCGAGGACAGCCAGGGGTCGGAGCACAGCCTCTACCACTCAGGGAGCTCCAAAGACAGGGAGGGCAATGTGGCAGCTGGCGGCCAGAGCACGGATTATGTAGACCCCAGCCCCAACAGCTCCACCGAATCTCTGAACCAGAGAACCCTGGAGATGGCTGCAGAAATGCAGCACTACCAAGTGGAAATGCACAGCCTGCCTGCGCAGGCGAGCCAGTCTCCACCTCCGGCACCACCCCCTCCTCCTCCGTACAACCAAAAATTTGGCTCCCTGGGCCTTTCCAGGAAGGACAGTCTGACCAAGGCCCAGCTTTATGGAACACTTCTGAACTGAAGGACTTTCCGATCACATTTAACCTTTGACAGGATGCTAGACGCAAAGCCCTGCTACGTCCAGCTACACCTTGCATTAGCAAGATTGTTTTGATAGAAAGTGTTTTGAATAGAAGCCAGTATCACAAACATGTAACTATTGCTGATTATTTATAAAAAGCTTTGATTGTTTCACTGTGGCTGGCGACAGTTTACTCTATAATTGTTCTGAGCAAGTAAGTCAGTGTCAAAAGAGCTGAATGTGGGACAAGAGGAGGAGAGGAGCTCAAATGGCCCATAAAATTTGTAAGATTGTGTATGTAGTTAAACTACAAATGTATAAATATATACTTATAACTAAAAATTGAGTGATATATTTTGTATGTAGCTGTTAGCAAGAAATACATCCAAAACAATCAAACAAAATGCAAATCTTCTAGGTGAACGTGGAACTTGTATATAAGATTGCCAAGCTTATATTCGAAAACCCTGAGAAGCTTTTTAAATGAGAAATGATGGCCATATAAATTGCACACAGATTTGTTTCAGTCGTTATTTTTAATCGACGGAAACAGCGTTGGCCTTGCAAGGATTTAAATGTGAATGCTGAGCATAGGAAGACGACAAAGACAAATTTATCACTGAAATGAACAATGTGAAACATACATTTTGTTTTGCTTCTGTTGATTGAATTTGACACTATTGCTGGGTGTGTTATATCGTTATTGATGGAACGTTTTGAGATCTGTCTTAACAGTCTGTTTGACTTTATTTTTGCTCTTATATATCCCACAGAGAGGTTTTGCTGCCCCCATTTCTACCTCAGATTTGGATGCCCACACCCCATCAAGCCACTGTAACCCTGTTTCTTTAACAATGATGCATGTTTATATATTTTGGTTGTTTTGATCGCCTAATAAAGCACAAATTATACATACAGGCTCCAAGCCTTTCTTTAACGTGGGGATATGAAATGGATGAAAGACACGTCGTGTTTTAATGGCACTCTGCTTTAAATTACAGTGGCATATGATCGGCTGTTGTTTTAAGATAATTACATGTCAGGTTGGGTGATTTGAGGTGAATTTGGAAGGGGACTAACGTTCATGTGGCGTGTCCCTACTGAGTCACTACGAAGCCCTGCTTTATCACTTTAGTGAGTTTAACAATATGTTATCAAAAAAATGATTTTTGCCAAGATCAGCAAAATTCAGAACAGAAAGGAAGTTTGTTTGCATGATCCATGGAGTCATCAAGAAAATACTACAAGGAAATATTTGTTATGCTGTGAGCGTTTGTGATATTAATCCCAGTGAGCAACAGCTAATACTCAGCATATGGCAGTGATTTACTTTTCTGCTGCGCTGAAAATAACAAACAGTTGTCCTATTAGCATATGGAAGACTTTTAGAGAAATGATCTCACATGTCTTACACAAGTTTTCATTTTCTAATCATTGCTGAAACTCCTTCCAACTCCCTCGTGCCAAGGTGTGACATTTTTATGTGAGACTGAATCCATCCACAGGAGGGAGCCACAGAGCAGCAGCTCTCCTCCTCCAGACAGAAATACAGAAAGCATTTACACTTCAAACACATCAGCAAAGGGGAAACCAGAATAACTGCTCCCGTCTTTCACTTCGTCTTTGTTGCACTGCAAAATACATGCTGAAGTACGTACAAATTCAGCATTCGTGTTCAACAGCTGAACTCCTCCTTTTCAAATTGCTCTGAGGATTCGCAAACCAATAATGTGACCTCACAATGGAGAAAAAGGTGCCAAATGGGCCTGACTTTGGTGAATGCACTGAGGAGATGAGTTCTTTCGTTTGATCGTGCGGCGTGTGTGAACGTCTCGTCAGGTCAGTGGCATAAAGAAAAACGCAGACTGACCCGGATAAAGCAAATGAGCTTTAGTTGAGTTGTTGTTACCATTTACAAAGCGGTTTCCACTAAAATGTTGACTTGAAAATAGTTATGATTAAGCACCCAGTGTGTGCTCTTAGCATGTTCCCCCATCTTACTGAGTGATGTTTGTGTACACTTCAGTAACTGGGTTACAGCTTTCTCCAGTAAGCTGATTTTGTGTAAACAAGCAACCCTTTCCTGTAATTGGGGTAGGGGATTATAGAAACCTCATTGCCCCAGATACATTTTCCAGAAGAACACTCCAGGAGTTCTTGGTAATGTAAAAGGCTATCGAGGTGATTTTAATTGGCTTTCTACATGTGTATGACAAGGACTTCAGATGGGTGAAGGCGATGGAGGAGCCGGTAGATGAAAGAAGAGATCTTTTCACGATGCAGCTTTGTTTAAACCATCATTCTCACATGTTTTAATTGAAAGCTTTATACACTCTCTGATCAACACGCTGCATCATATATTAATTTACACACTCCATTGGCAGAATGTCAGTCAATTAATAGTTACATCCCCAAGGTGGCAATCTGTCTTTTTATAAGCCATCTCTTGCAGAACAGTGTCTGCTGGGGCCACTAGAGTTCAAGTATTTTCATCCGGGAACACTTTCATCCTCCCAGTTCTCCACAGAACTGCTCAGTTATCAAGCCCAACCATCCTCCTGCTTATGTCCCACAGCTTCTTGGCTGCCTGGTTATCTGTAGCTTTGGTCATCAGCTCCTCCTCCTCACAGTTAGCGAAGCACTTCCCCGACACTCCCTCCACCTCGGGGGAGCAGGCAAGGTAGAGAGGAGTCTGAGCCCCCTCCAGTGGACTCTTGAAAAAGACTAGTGAGGCGAGGTAGAACAGAGGCTTTGCCAGGAGAGGGATTTGAACATGCCTGCCTAGTCTGGTCCTCACGATGCCCGGGGTGAGAGCATTGACTGAGACCCCCGTACCCTCCAGCTGATGAGCCAGCTCGAGTGTGAAGAGCAGGTTGGCCAACTTGCTCTGACTGTAGCAGAAAGACTTGTTGTAATTCTTCTCGCTGTTCAGGTCATCGAAGTTGATGTGGCCGTACTTGTAAAGCTTGGAGGAAACCACAACGATGCGGCTGGGGGCTGAGGTCTTCAGGAGGTCCAGCAGGAGGTGAGTGAGGAGGAAGTGACCCAGGTGATTCACACCTAGCTGCATCTCAAACCCATCCTCTGTCTTTGTGTAGGGACACTGGTAGATTCCTGCATTGTTGATGAGCACGTCAATCTTGGATTCTTCCTGAAGAGTCAAAGAAAGAAATTTAAATCAATTATGACTGCAATTTCAGCATATAAACGAAAAGATTCAACAAAGAGTAGTAGTCTAGTAGTTGCATATTCCTCCTTAAATACCTGGACATACAACATATTTGTTGTGCGTACAGCTACAACGCTTAGTCCATAAACCAATTAAGTGATGAACAGAAATATAAGGTGATAATTGATTAATCACTCAAGCAATTTTTCAAGCAAATATCCAAGTTCCAAGTTGAAGTTCTTGCCACATCCTATGTACAGTAAACTGAATATTTTGCAGTTTGGGACATCTGTGACTCTGGCCTTCAGGAAACTGTGATGGCCATTTTTGATTTTTAGTTTTACACGCCATATTGATTAATCGAGTAAATAACTGGCAGAATAACCCAGGATGAAAATAATTTGACTTATACCAAATGAAGCCTCCAAAGGATGTTTGGATCATCTTAAGTGACTGACAGTACATCTTGGCTGAATTTTAAAAGACAGACAAAGGCCTTCATATGAATTATTCTGCCTGGGAACCAAACTTTCCTGTGGCAGTAATTAACTAATGGATGCTGCCAGACTTGGTCATCCTGGCCATCATCTTAAAAGTTATCAAACTGATATCAGGTAACTGTGGGTCGAGGGCCGATACTGAAGTTCAGCACCAAGGACAGTCCCCATGCAGACACAGTACCTGTACTGCACTCCTTTGTACAGGACACGACAATGACTGGAAAGACCCAGACAGGAGCAGATTCAAAAGCTAAACTGCACTGTGATTTAGGCTGGAAATAAACTGTCCGTGGATAGCTTCGCCACGCCGACTTTCTTCTCCCAACCTACCTCATGAATTTCCTCACAAAATTTTCGGACTGATCTAAGAGAAGCGAGGTCCAGGTGTTTAATGACCACCTCCCCCTGTTCTGCTCCCGCTTGGTTCCTGATGTCCCTGGCTGACTCCTCGGCGCTCCGCAGATCGCGACAGGCCATGACGACCCGGGCTTGGAGCTTCAGTAGCTCCCCAGCCAGGGCCTTCCCTATCCCGCAGTTAGCCCCGGTCACGATTACGGTCTTTCCTCGCATGGTGTCGGAGGGGTACCGGAGCAGCTTTACAGCTTTCTGCCGAGGGAACAAGCGACGCATAAGGAACAGGACCCCACCGCCGACAACAGCGGCAACCAGCACCGCGGTGGACATGAAGGCGGTGACGGTGACCGATGACCGGTGAACATAAAGCCCTCACGATGGCACGCAGTGTTATGTGTCAAAGTTACAAAATTACCCCGGAAGTACTTTGAGCAGCGTAACCCTATATATAATGTGCGTGTTATGGTATTCTGTCATATTTGTATTTTTGCTAAGTAACTTATGACTTTAATTAAACAATTTTTTCTGAAAGGTAAAACAACTCAACGCAGCAGCAGTGTAGCTTATGATGCTAGTCAGCAGGCTAACAAGCTAACAGCGACAGAATCTCAGATCCTTATAAATCTACTTCCGGAGTATTTTCGTGTTTTCGTTATGCAAAATATAGCGTTACACTTGTTTATTATGTGATATGATAGTGTGATATAGGGTCTGCTGTCTGGGTTATTGAAATGGCTTCTTTTTAAAATAAGCTGAAAGTTCAAAGTAGAATGGTCATGGTATTTCATATTTCTTTACCCCTTTCTGTATCGTAAGCAGTAACCACTAGATGGCGCAATATGAACACTAAACTTGATAACAAGGTAGCCTGTCTGTCTGTTTTAGCACTTCTTCCTTCCTTTGGTGAATGAAAAATGCTCACACATAGAGTAAAATATACACTTTGTCGTTTTATTATATATTGGCTTTATAAGCAGAGACACAGCTGCTGTATTCTGTTAGAGTAGCTGGTTGGTGGATTTCTGCTGTATATCTCCAGATCATATTCTATCTATTTTGCGCTCCTTAAATCTGCAGTCTCTTTTTTGCAGTGGTATAATGTAAGTAAGTACATTTACTTATTTATTTCTTTTCATGCCACTTGTACTTCTACCTCATTAAATCTCAGATAAATATATTGTACTTTTTACTTCGCTACACCATTGTGTGTACTATTGATTAGACAAGGAAAGCATTGTCACTTAGTGTAACAAACGGTTAATCAATAGAGAAAATTATCAGCAGACAACTGCAACTACTTTATAATCCTACGTTTGCACAGTGATAATAATACAATGATATGATATATAATCGTATAGTCACAGAGACCGTTTCTCAAGACTATTTTTTTATAGTATGGTATTAGAGTACTTTACAATAAGGAAAGGAGCTGACTACTTTCTCCTCCACTGCTCCTCTGTAAACCCATTTAAACACATCTAGATATGATCTGGCTAAACATTTTACAGGCAATTAAGATTTTTCCTCTGGCAGTCGTGTGTGCATATGATTCACACCATCATTACAGCGTCTTATTCCGAGTGGGGTGGTTTGTTGTCTCACTCTCACATTTCTACTCCAACAAATAGAGACACATTATCACAGTCTGCCAGACTACCAGCAAGTTACTTCACTTCCTCTTTGCTTACTCTGTTTCCAGTTGGGTAATAACTCCTGCTCATTTCAGGGTTTGCTTCAGTTCCTGTTACTGGACAGCTAAAAGTTAGTGGGGGGAAAAGTGCTCCAGTGTTGTACAGTCTCCTAGAACAGACACAGCAATTTTAATTCTTTTATCTTGCAAAACGTGACTGTCTGACAGCTCTAATGTATTTTAAAAGGAGTTTTTTTTTTAATTCTGGCAATGGATTAAAAGAAATGTGTCCATTTCTAGCCCTATTCATCCTGGTTTTAATCCCCTCCATCTGCAAAGGTGAGTAAAACTCTTATGTTTTGATAGATACTGTGGTAGGTACAGCATGATGTTAAAATGTGGAGCAGCTGACTGGTCAGATGCTGTTTTTGGGAAATGCTGCTTTAATTTTGGTTTCATAACTGCTGTTAATGTTGTTAATAAAAAAGGGACCATAATTTAAAGATGTCTTGAATTGAGCTAGAAATAATTTCAGTTCACTACACTCATATTAGCCTTCTTTAAATCTGCATTGTAAATGATGATGACGATGATGAAGATTGTTATTATATTATTGAAAAGCAGCACAACAGCCCTACTAAATGCCCAATGCGTTATCACAGCAGTTTGTCAAATAGCAGTTTGTCCATTGATTTTGTGGCAGTCAGTGAGTTAAATATGGAAAATTTGTGTCCATGTACACAAAACCAAAAGATTAAATGAATGTTGTCAGTATTTCAGATTAATTTAACAATTACCAAAATCACAGTCCTTCCCCAACCTTAATGAAAGTGAATTCAAGGCTGTTTCCTGAACAGAAAATCTTTTTCTAACCTTAACCAAAGTGTTTTTGTTGCCTAAACCTAACAACAGACAGTAATCCAACCCTGGATTCTGGTGTCCTGGACTTCCTTCCTGTGACTCCACTGACACGGTTTATAAATGTAGTGTATCATTCAGTGAAAAACATGCTGCACAGGCAGAAAGGACAGCTGTGTCGAGAGTCACACATCTGTCTCCATGTACACAAATCCTGTAGTTTGGATTACATGACTGTTTGAAAAACTGTCGTGATTGTGAAAACTATTCCCACCCAAAGAGAAACTACACAAATCGAAATTGAACATGAACACATGCCAAAAGCTTTATTGATCATTTGCACATTTGTGAATGAACTAGTGTAAATACAGTCCATGGGAGCTGTTATATAAGAAAAAAACATCACTGTTTATGACTGGAGGACTTCCATTACAGCATCTTAAATTTTGTTTTGTTTTTGAATGATTGTTGGAAGGTTTAACCTGTTTTAGATTTGATTTTGGAGGATCAATTGTATAGGGATAAAAATACTTCATTGTTATGCGTTAGAACTATGTGCTACTGTATGTACAAAGTTTATACTGGAACTAACTGTGTACAGTTTTATGATCACACCTGGTGCTCTCAGATTTTTCACTGCTGTGGTCTTTGAAAGTACAGGTGCCATCACTCGCTGGCTTAGTCTCGCTCGTCTACCAAGGGCTTGATAAAGCTGAAACTGAACCAGGTGCTGCTCCTTTCCAGCATGTCAGCTAGCGCTGCTTTGCTGTACGATAAGTTTGATTCCACAAGACAAGTGCAAACTACGTTGGGCATATGAAGCCTTCTTGATTTTTTTGTTCCTGTCACATGCCTTGACACACTTCCTGATTTATTCAGGGGCTGCACATAGTGTGGGAAAATAGGTGGTGTGGGGGTCTGGGGTGGCGGGACTGTGTGTGCGAAGACACAGGACCAGTATCGGCTGAGAAACTTTCCGAGACCAGATGTGGAACTACAGTCCAGTGGTTTTTTTAGACAGTATGTTTCAGACCAAAATATTTTCACTCCACAGGAGAGGTACAAATTGGGTTTTAGTTAATCTCCCATGTAGAGGAGGAATTTGGAGCCTTAGCTTCATTGTTTTCAGATTGGCTCTTCTTCGCTGTTGGAGCTGTAATAAAATCTCCTGCTGTGCTAATGTACTCACAGTGCAACTACTGAAGTCTTCCTGTAGCTGCCTCATGTGGAAAACTTTCCACCTGCTACCGTTTGTGAGGCAGCAACAGGAAGTGTTGAGTGAACAAGGTTATTGACCAACTGCTAACTCCTTATGTGATATTGCCTTCTGATTTTATATTGCACTGTGAAGTTCTTATTTTATATCCAGTAAACAGGATACAACAGGAAAGGCCTCTTACCGCCCACAGTAACTCAGTGAAGCTTTCTCAGGGGAGCGAACTCTCTACAAGGCCAAAACATTGCCCAGAAAGACTGTTGGTGATTGCTCTCAGCGATGAAATTTTCTTGTCCTTGGTACTACTGGTGAAGACAGCAGTGACCTAATGAGTATTTCCAGTTAAGACATTTTAGCATGAGAGCAGCCAGTGAACAGTGCTGTGGTGTGGTATTCTTTGAGATTCAAATTGCCTAACAAGCAATGACAGACCACATTTATTTAATATTCTGCTGATTGCTAGATCAGCCACGATGCTGTTTACCCCATTCTGGTCTACTGAGGTTACTGATACAGTATCTCATCCTCTTGAAAAATAAAGGGCAGATGAGTTTATCCTTGTGTGATTGAAACACTGAAACAATGCTAAATTGTAAGAGAAGCCCAGGCTCAAATTCTTAGTAATGTGCAGAAGGCCTCCTGATATACAGCTTAGCAGACTGGACAAACAAGTTACCCTGAGTTAATTATAGAGCTTTAGAGGTGGTGGTGGTGGAATGCAAATTACGTTTCTGTTGAACAGAACAAGACCAGCTGTGTCCTCCTGTTCCTGGTCTTAACAAAAATAAACCAACCTGCTGGTGGCTGCAGCTGTACGAGAGAAAGCAAATAAGTGCAGTTACTAAAATGTCCCGCTGTCCCAATAATTAATCTAGTGGTTTGTTACATCATTAGGAAAAAATAGAATTTCATTTAACATTATACTTTCCTGCAGGCCTGCAGAAGAACAACTGCAACGTTGTCCCTAAAGATCCGTACATTGAAGTGGGATCCAATATTGAGATAGTGTGCCAGTCTTCGTGTATCCAGGAGAAGATCTTCTGGACACTGGACAACAGATCCATAAATGAAAGCCTGTCTAAAACTGTCAACACCTCACATACAGTCCTGTCACTGAGGAACTTCACTAAACCCACTGCCACACTGCAGTGCCACAGTGCCGATACTCAGCAAGTCCTCGGAGGCACCATCATCAGAACGTACTGTAAGATCTGTATTTAGTACTTCTGCTATTCATATTTACGTGGATGTAGATGAAATATATGACACCAGTGACCAACATTTATTCACAGCAAAACCAAGCAAAATATCATGCGTCCTACACAAGTTTCAGGCAAAGAGAGGTACACCGCAACTGTTCTCATGCGACTGGGAGCATCACACAGATTCTTCATTAGGAATTAACTACACTGTACTGTGCTGGTGGGTTTCATGCTTTCTTCCTTTTGTGTAAAAACTAATGCAGTAACAATTCTTTCTCTTGCTGACGTATGTACTTAACTTAAACCATGTATATCTTTCAGTACAAATTCGTCCTGCCAGCCCCCGATAGAACTCTGCAACTCGCGTGAAACGAAATGCACATCCAACTATGAAGATGTCGCTCGTGAAGCACGTTTGCTGTGGAATGACAACATTATCGTAAAAGTCAGAGCTAAATCTGCTGCTTGGGAAACTTTTTCTGACAATTACGAATTCACACCATTAAAAATATGTAAGTACCATAAAGTAAATTTTGAAGGAAAAAAATATATTTCTTAAAGGCCACCTTTCTGCATTTTGGTGTGTCAACATCAATCATATTCCCTCAGTGAAAATTCCCTGGCCGAAGTTTGATGTAACTGCCTTCTCTGATCGTCTCTTGATTGAGTGGAAGATCACGCCACGTGTTTCAAACTATCAGTATCACTGTCAAGTCAAATACAGCAAGGTGAGTCCCTCTGTGATATTTATGGAAAGCAACTGTGAAACTATGAAGAAAATATTGAACAAAATGCATTAATTGACAGTGATCAGAAAAAGATGACCTTAAACAAGCAAAGGTTTTGTAAATATGAATCGCTAAAGTATAGACTGTCACATCTCCGTTCATACCACGAGAAAACAGTGCATCTCACAATAAAACTGCAATGATTAAAGTAAACGTTTACATAGAGTTCGTAAGAGAAAAATGAAATCTACATTGCAGTGTATTTGAAAGGAACTTAGGAAATCTGTCATGTCATCTGGAGTCAATAAGACACAACAAATGTCTGTTAAACTACAATGACTGTTAAACCGCTGCTGGCAGAACACAAATAACTTTTCACAAACACCTTTCATGAAAATTAAAAGATGTAAAAATTAGACAACTGCTGTTTTTGATTCCGCCTGTGTTTGTGCACTCTTCCTTTGTGGCTGATTGAAACCATATCTGTTTGCCTGTTTGTTCTGGTTCTGTTTCAGGCACTCAATGAAGGAACTCCAGAGGTATAAGAGACACATTTTTCTTGGCATCATATTTCAGCAAAACACTGCACACTGCACAACATGAAATATCTGTTGAAAATTTGTCTTAGTGTCTTAACTTTGGATAGTGGAGAAAGTTGATTGATTTGGATCTTCTGGGACTTCCTTAGAATTTGAGTGCGTGTTTTTAGCTAAACTCTTTCTGTTTTTCCCAGAGGGTGCTCAATAAGACTCTGAAAAACAGAGACAAAGGAGAAATGACCATTGAAGAAGTGGAATCCTGCCACAACTACACTTTCATGATCCGTTGTGCTTTACATGACGCTCCCTGGAGTGACTGGAGCAACACGAAGACAGTTCTGACCAAACTAAATAGTAAGGACAAAGCCCAAACGTCTTGCATCACAGCGTAAGACAACAGGTTACTATGTCACCTAAGCACAAATAATGTTTCATGTGCTTCTTAAAACAGCTTATGTTATCATTGAGTTTTTGAATTTTAATGGCCCATAGATGGCATAGGAAGGTGCCTTGACCCTAGTGTGGTCCCAGTGCTCAGGGAAACCAAGGATCACACATTCATAGCAACTTTAAGTTGTCCATATATGTCCATAATTCCACACTTTCTAACAACATAAAAGGCTTGAATGTAAATAGTTTAAGATACACCCAATGCCAAGTTAGTGCCGCTTATTGGACTTCTTGATGGAATCCTGGAAAACCAAAAACAAACGACTGCTTATATTATTATAATCCCACAGTTGTTTTTCAGCTGCTACCATTAGCTGAAGGATAGTTCGTGTTTGGTTCCAGGTGTGAATAGTGGTCCTGTTGTTTTGACTGTATTTTTTCCCTCCACAGAAAATAACTTCAAGCCACAACTGTGGAGAAGGATAGCAGAACCCGACAAAAATGGAGTTAGAAAAGTTCATGCCATGTGGACTGTAAGTAAGCCTCTCAATTGTGCCTTTACATATCTTGAAATTCACTTCCTTTATTTCAAGACTCGCAGCACAGCTTTACGACCTGCATTTCCTTTTGATCGATGTGCTTCAAACTGTCTACGCAGGAGATTCCTTCAGAATGCCAGGACACATTTACCTTCGCTCTCAAACAGACTCCCTACAAGGAGCACATGACGGGAGTAGAGCATACGGTTGCTTTATGTGACAGTTCAGTTTGTGATGTGAACCAAGACGCGCACAGAATAAATCTCACAGTCTTCCAAAATGAAGTCCTATTTCTGGAGGACTCTGTACATGTTCCAGCCATTGGAGAGAGTAAGATTTAATGTTATTGATTTCACTTTCTTAATGGGTTACCAGAATTTGTGGATCATATTGCTTCATCGTAATGGAATGACACCTCATTCTGATGCATGTTAGTGATTTGGTATCAGGCAGTTAACTTCTTTTCACTTGAACTCATTTGGCAGGTTTACCTCAAGTTACTGACATCCAGGCCACAACCCTTGAAGGTGTCATTCTGGTCAGCTGGAAGGCTCCTGCTCAGCCTGTCAGTGGTTACGTGATCGACTACACCCACAATGGAAATCAGAACTACTGGAAGGAGACGAAATACACTAATGCAACACTGTTTGGTAGGTTAGACCACCAGCATAAAGTGGCTGATGGGTGTCAGACAGATGACCTGTGGATGGAATCCGAGTCATCATCAACTCCGTGCTGATTTATGTGCTTTGACTGAACTTTTCTGACCATTAGATCAGTTTGTATGTCTGGGTGTGGCAATTAATGGATTCACTGCTGGAGATTTAAAAGCTGCTCTTTAGTGCATTAGCCAGAGTGATCTTAGCATTTTATGAATGTTTTCTCGAGAACTGGATCTTATCACGAATATGAGTCATGCTGCATTTGGAAAACCTCTCACTCTGCTCTTTTCTGGGATCATTTTAGGGTGACTCTGTCAGAAGATTAATTTTGGGTTTTTTTTTTTTTTCAAATCTTAACCCTTTATTGGATAGGAACAGAGACAGAGGATGCTCTACTGCATGAATGGGCAAAAACTCCCACAGAAACACTCAAAAGCCTTCCCAGAGGAATTGAAGCTGTTATAGCTGAAAAGGGGGTTGGGGGTGAGGAGAGGCAACTCCTTATTAATGTATTTAGAATACAACATCATTAAAGTCCCTTTTGGTGAAACGGCCAGGTGTCCCAATACTTTTCCACATAATGTATTTCTCTCCGGATCAAAATGTGGGACCATTGGGCCATCCCAAAAGCCAAGCTGCTGGCATTGTTAAATAGCTTAGCAGGAGCAGAAACAGAATGAGTATTTCATTTGTGTTTCTGATGTGTTTACTTGTTGCTTTCTAATAATAAATGATCAGAACAGTCTTTCTTCCTTACAGACCTCCTGGATAAGAAGCCATACAATATAACAGTAACTCCCCTCTTTGGCGACAAGACTGGTCAAGGCACACAGGTCCTTCAGATCTGCTCCAGAGTAGGAGGTACATTGTTCACATTTTTTTTAATGATTACAAAAAAAGTATTATTTTACATATTTTACCAGAGTCATTTTGAAAACTTTATCTGTACAGATCCAGGGAATGTCACTGTCATCGGTGTTCAGGCTAAAGACAGAAGTGCCTTTGTGAGCTGGAGTGTGAAGTCTGAGGAGGCCTGCACTGGTGTTGTTGTGCACTACACCGTCTTCTACAGTGCAGAGAAAGGACCGCAGCTCAGTACGTCCACTGCAGACTTGTTTGAAGCTTGCAAATTAATTGAAGATAATTACTTCCTCTTACCTTTATTAACATTTCTGTCATGGCTTTTTTCTAGATGCTACTGTAGACGGTACAATGAGGAACATCTCTTTGAAAGATCTGAATCCAAAAACCCGATATGGCTTCTATGTCAAGGCAACAGCTCTTACTGGATCTGCCAGTAGCAGCAAGAGGTTCTTCGAAACCAAAAGATTTGGTGAGTAAGTCTATAAGGGCTTCTTGTGTATAGTAAACACACAGTTTCCACACAGCCTTGTATTTGAATACTTGAGTGAACTAACCCGTGACGGAGTGACGCGGTTGCTGTCTGTAGTTCTGTTTAAAATGCGTCTACCTTCAGGAGTGGATTGTTGTGGCAAATCAGGAAAGGCTGGGTGTGGTTGTTGTTCACCCTTGGTTACAAAGAACTCACAGTATTATAAGCCTGAATTAGGAAGTATTAACCATTCCAGATCATTCAGTTTTCTAGTCAACGCTCAAGCAGATGAATCACTTGCCTCGTATGCGTGTTTTGGCTTGTCAGGTGGAATGTGTGGGCTATCGAGGGGACATCCAAATGGTTGCCAGAACCCAGGGTTTCCCCACAGAACGTTGCATTGCAAACATCCATTCGTCCATCCATTTTCTATACCACTTTATCCGTCAGGGTCCTGGGGGGGATGGAGCCTATCCCAGCTTACTACGTGCAAGAGGCCGGGTTCACCCTGGACTGGTCGCCAGTCAATTGCAGGGCTGACACACTAAGACAGACAACCACACATGCACATAATCACACCTACAGGCAATATAGAATAGCCAGTTAACTTAACATGCATGTTTTGGGGCAGCCGGAGTACCCGGAGAAAACCCATGCAGGCACAGGGAGAACATGCAAACTCCACACAGAAGGGCCCAGGCCAGGATCTGAACCTGGAACCCTCTTGCTGTGAGGTGACAGTGCTAACTGCACCGCTTAATGTTGTGGCGTATAGTGTTAATGTGCAGTCCACGTCATTGAATCAGTTCACTGACTTTCGTGACTGATTCTTTGCTTTCAAGTAATATTGCTACAACAGCCTTCTCCTGAAATCAGTGACAGATGTTTTGAACTTGCCAAAACATGGAGGCCCTGAAGGGGGGGTGATACTCAGTGTCCCATATCCACAGCCTCCCACAGCCAATGTTTTTTTTTTTTTTGGATTCCTGGAAAACTGAGGGAAGTATCTTCAGACCCAAACAAACAAGAGGTTTCTGGATGCCAGCAACTGCAAGCAGAGGTCTGTGGGAAGCATCCAATAGCAAAAGACAGCCTGTGTGAAATAGGACTTCTTGTTTATATCTAAACATTTGTCTGGGGTTGTAATCACAAAATAAGAGTGAGTAAGAGTTGTTAATTTCCAAGGATTTAAAAAAAATAACATATCCTTACTGGATGAAACTTGACATGATTTAATGTAATTAGTTTACTGTCACATTATGATTGAGATGATTTATTTTATTTATTATTACAGTTATTTCTCACACTAAGAGCTAAAAGAATAGCGTGAGTAACACAGATGTCATGAATTCTTGCAGCTGTTGGTTTTGCAAAGCTCCATAAATTATAATCTCTGTAATATTAATGAGAACAACAGGCTTGATCACGGATTTCATGCATTCATTCATGAGGAAAAGTGAGCAACAAAATTCATTCTTTCTTTTACAGATCCAAGGCTCATCACGACCCTCAGTGTCTGCGGAGGAATCCTCATAGTCCTTGTGTTGTCTTTTGGGTTATGCTGCGCTGTTCAGTAAGTCTTTCATGCCAGTGAGATAAAGTGATATGGATGACACTGAATCAAGCACATTTCGATGTTGGCTATAATAAAAGGCAAACTGCGTTAGAATAACTTACAATGAAATGAAAACTGGGTCCTAATGATGCCAAATTATCTGCTTTTTAGGTGGAAGAAATTCAAGGAGAAGCCGGTGCCAAACCCTGCCCACAGTTCTGTGGCACTGTGGGCATCGACAAGACGTGAAAAGGTGAAAATGAGGAAGGAATTAGGTGGCGTGAAATACGTCTTTTTAAAAGTGCCTGAGACAATCCACTTCATCACGGAGGGTGTTTCGAAAACAATCCAGAATAACCCATCATATAAATAATTGTTAGTTGCAGCCCCCAGTGTACATTTCATTTCTGAACATGAAGACATAAAGTTTTCAGGTATATTCTCAAACACTTCTGTGTATTACCAGTCAGATATCATTAAAATTCAACCTTAAAAAAAACTAGAAGAATCAGCCTTTGCACATACAAATATCCACCAAGTATTTGTAGTATATAATTTAGTTGTAATCTTTATTATTTTTGTTCAGAGTTTTTGTTTGTGTTGTCTGGTGGCCTTTTGATTTGTTTTGTAACATGTTTTCTTTTTGTTAATTTAAAAAAAAAACTTTCAACACTTCTTTTCTTTGATTACGTATTAAAAGCTATTCAAGGGGCTTTAGATTTAGATGCTGTACTACTATCTGATTCTGTATCCAAGGTTGTATCTCCCTGGAGGATCAGACTGAAACCTTAGCACTTTATGACTTTTTGTTCACCTTTTCTGTCTCTGTGTGATGTGTCCATAGGAAAAGTGCCCCTTCCAGTTCCATAATCCATCCACAAGCGACTTTGGCATGGTTTACCCAGAGGACGCTCAGAGAACGGCCACCTCTCCACTAATTACGGGCTGGAGTGATAACCCAGAGCATTCCTCTGTCCCAGCCAGTCTTCCTGCACCTGATGTACAGAATACACACCCAGTTGAACCTCTAGAGACGCAGCATCCGTTTTCTCATGGAGAATCTACTGAACTGCTTGCTTCAGAGAGCATGCCTTCCAGCCCATATCGCAGTCAGAGTCCCGTTCCCGTAGAAATTCCTGCCCAGAGGAGCAGTAAGCGTGTTCCAGTGAAACATTTCGAAAAGACGCCACCATTAACTGTTTACGTCACTTTGGACATGTTTGAACAAGGTCAGGGAAGGTGAAACAAAAAGTAATTAACATTCCGCATAATCCACACAAGAACCGCAAGTCAGTCAGCTGTGAATGAAGCAGATGTGGTTGGAACTTTCAAAGATTTCCATGGTTGTGCGTGACATGATCTTGCTTGGCACTGTTACCACTGTGCAGGTAGAGACAAAAGTCTAATCTTGCGTCAGACTTCAATGGTAATAAAATGCAACATTCGTGCAAGATAAAAGTATATATTGCCATCTGTTACAATCACGTAATGTTCATAACAAAAGTGTGAGTAATATCTGTTTTATTACGTCACGTTGGTGTCTTCTGCAGTGATGATTACATGGAAGTGACTGTATATATCTGCAGCAACAGTTTTTGGTTTCATTTAGAGCAAATCCAGTGCTCGTAATAGAAGTTTTTGTTTTACAAAGCAGTGAAATTAGGACCCACATTATGCAGAGGAGGGGAAGGCACGATGGTCACCTCACAGCACAAGGGTTCCGGGTTTGAGTCCGGATCTCCGTCCTTCTGTGTAGAGTTTGCATGTTGTTTGCATGTTCTCCCTGTCCGGGTACTCCAGCTTCCTCCCACAGGGTCAAAACAGGCACGTTTGGGTAATTGGGTGCTCTCATAATATGAGCGACTGTATGTATTCTCATAAGCTCCTCTTATGTTTTCCTGTTGGTTATCAGTGATATCTGCACTTGTTAAAACCGTAGTTACCTTCCTGCTTGACACCAGAAAATCGGCACTCACTGCAATGTTTCCAGTTCAACCTGGCATCAGTTTTAACTATGACATAAGCTGCTTGGTAGTGTAGCACTTCATGTTTCCCAGCAATTTTAAGATGTGCATGAGGTAGCGTAGCTGTTTTTGTTTAAAATGAGGTGCAGATGGCTACAGAGCTACACTCAGTAAGCTGTTTACAGACATAATCGTATGCATTGTCACAAACTCTGTTTCATTTGTATTTTTTAGAATTGTGATGTTGTGTAAAGTTTGAAAACCTGCATGAGTTTTATAATAAGTGTACCATACTGAGCATGTAACAATAACAAACATCATCAGGGGCGCAGGAGCAGATAATCAAAAGGTACGAAAACATTAAACATGTAAAATCAAGCACAAAATGTTCGTGTTTTACAATCGTTCTTGTTGTTTGAGGACACAGTGTTTTTGATGTACTGCTTTTAATCACTTTCAAAGCCAGTGGATGATATGACCTGTGTTTAAAAACTACATTAATGGGTATGAAGCAAAAGATTTAATTGTAAAACAACAGTAAATACTGATAAGGAAGACGAAAATCTGACTCAGTTCGCTGATTAATAAATGTACTGACAGCTTGCAAAATCTTATGAAATGGAGGACACGGCTAACATAAATAACAGAAATCTTCAGAGCAGTTCACTAAAAGAACAACAGTATATTTATTTATTCATTGTAGAAAATGTAGATAGATCCTAAAGCACCAATTCTGTTGCTACATATCAGCAACATGTTTTGTTGCTGATTCTGGTCAAATCTGGCTCAAATACATTTTTTAACCACGACTCAAAAATGTACTAATTATGGCAAAAAAATAACACGAATGTCAGTTATAATAAAAAGGTGAAGTGGTGGCATTTTATATCCACAAGCTGAACTATCCACAAGCTCAGGAACAGAAGACTACATTGTAACCACGTTTCACATTTGGTCACATCTTCGGCATCCGCCTTGAAATTGAAAAAGAAGGATTTTAAGCATCTGGTTGGATGAAAAATGTAAATGGGAGATACGTGTTAAAAAAGTAGAGACAAAATGTAAAAAAGTAATCCAGTGAGAATCATATCTGGATATGAATGTGGAGTAGATAAGCAGGCAGACCTCATATAGAGAGATACACTGAACAAACAGGGGTAAGGTGTAGGTGACACAATGAGATGAAATACGCTATATAGACAAAAGTACTGGGACACCTGACCATTGCACCAACTAAGACTTCAATGACATCACATTCAAAATACATAGACATTAACATGGAGTTTGTTACCCCTTCCCAGCTGTAACAGTTTCCACTCTTCTGGGAAGGCTTTTCTCAAAATTTTGCACTGTCTCTGTGGGGATTTTTGCTCATTCACACAGTAGACCATTTGCGAGGTTAGGCACTGATGCTGGGCCAAAGTTCTGATGATGCTCTGGCTCATAACCTGCATTCATCTCAAAGGTTTTGAATGGGGTTGAGGTCAGGGTTCAGCATGTATGTCTAGTTCTTCTGCACCTTGGTATGCTGACACATTAAAATTTCCCTTCACTGGAAGTAAAGGGCCGAGCCCAACCCCTGAAAACCAGGTCCAGAAAGAGGTGTGTCTCGATACTTTTGTCTATACAGTGCACATTTCTTAGGTAATACAAGATTGTTTAATGGAATGTAGTTTTGTTTATGGATTTATGTAAACTGGATCCTGTTTTACGTACTCCGATACAATAGGGGGCGCTATGGACTTAAAAAAGCCGCCTTGCACTCCGCCAAAACACGCGAAGAAGAAGCTAGTTTAGCAATTTTAGCTCTAGCTAACTAGCACGTTTGGTGACTTTAGTGTTGTTGTGTTAGCTAACTGCTAACAAATCTGGATTTAAAGAAACATACAAATAGAATATCGTCATTTTTGGGATGCTAGTCTGCTGTGAGTTTTGAAAAGATACGTTTCGTGTATGTGTCTGCCGGCCCGTTAGAATGTTAACCGGACTTCAACTTGTTGGATGATTCTACTGAATTAAGAGCTAAAGGGCCCTTGAGTCCGCGGTGCTTGGGTGAACGACAACCGGGATCACCGTGGTCTGGGAGGGGTAGCATCAAGCCACAAGCTAGCTAGCAGTGTTCACAGCACCAAAACCTTTCCTGAATATGTCACACATCGGACCCCCTCCTCGATGGCGGAATTGTCCCAGAAGAGGACAGCCTATTGCAAGTGAGACACCAAAGATAACCTAACTTATTAAGAATATTAATTTACGTAGTGCCATTGCTATTATGGCGAGCTGTTAGCTGCGTAGTTTGGTTCAACTTGTGTTCGTCGCACAATGTGCTCTCAGAACATCACTGGGGGTCTTTTCTGAAATGTTGTCATCTGCTTTTTTTATTTTCTAACCGGCCTGGTATAAGAAGAATAACTCGGCTCTTTTTGTTTATTTTTATTCACAGAAAAATTGCAAGGCTGGCATCACAACACACTGACGTTAGCGAGCACTGTAGTCCAAATTAAATATCATTTAATTTCAAAGAAGCGATGGTTGGTGTGAATTGCAATGCCGATCTCCCTGGATGACACTAACAAATTGTAAAATGGCAGACATTTATTAAACAGTACGTGTATTTGTCAACTGTAGAGAGGCCAACTTAATTTGTCATGTTTTTAAATGGAGTTTTGTATGACGTTATTAGGGGTCGCGTTCCTCCTCTTATGTGTGCTAACGTGCTGTCAAAGCTGCACTTTTCCCCAGACAGTCGTGCTTTTTGCTCGCTAACCGTTCAGATTTCGTTTTGAACAAAAGCTGAGTTCGTGGGCTGTACTTTCCCCTCCACATATTTCACATTATAAAAAGTGCATTAGGAAAGATGAATTGAATGAGCTAGCACTGCTGTAGGAGGATCACGTGTCCAAACAAACCGGGGCGGTAGCGTGGCTGAGCGTGATGCTGTGCTGTAGTGGTTATCCAGGAAAACCACATAATAACATTTTTAATTGGATAGCGCATGGCTGGACCCATTTCCACTCCACGTTTGCTTCATGCCGGTGCAGTAGTCTCGACAGATGCCCAAGGCTTCAAGGCGCAGTTGGTTGCAGGGGCACTTCTGAATCCAGACGTGTTACTTAAACCATAGTACACACGATGTACTTCCGCTTTGATTTGTATTCATCAAAAATGCTGACACCCTGTATCCTTGAAAACATCAGATTTGTCCAATAATTTGGATGGCATTTGTTTTGGTGTAATAAAGTGGGATAATCATGATGATTGTTGACAAAACAACAGTATTTGAGACTGGGCTTGGAATAATTCAGTAATAAAGGATAAGACAAGAAAAGTTAAGTCTTAGGTGAACCAACTGCTAACAAGAGTACAAACTTTTATACCAAGGAACACTGGCTCATTACTTGTGTTTTCCCTCATAGCTAAATTCCTGCCAATGAAAACAATGTTGGGTCCCAGATATGATGACCAAGTTGCAGAGGAGAACAGGTTTCACCCAAGCATGCTGTCCAACTATCTGAAAAGTCTAAAAGTAAGTAAACTGTGCGACGACTTAGGTTCTGAGTAACATTTTGAAATTGGAAATCCTTCATCTCAATGTGTCCTTTTTTGTCTCACCTAGGTGAAAATGGGCTTGCTTGTTGATTTGACAAACACTACTCGCTTTTATGACCGCAACGACATTGAAAAAGAAGGCATAAAATACGTGAAGCTTCAGTGTAAAGGGTATGAGTAAATTTGCTGTCATAAGTGAAACTGCTTCAGTTGTAGTTCATTCAATCATGTTTAAGATTAATGTCATTCTGTTTGTTTTAGCCATGGAGAATGCCCTTCACAAGAGACCACCTCAATGTTCATCAGACTCTGTGAACATTTCGTAGAGAAGAATCCCACAGAAATGATAGGTAAGGAAACCACTTGTGCTTTTTGCTCCTAACTTCCATCTTTGTCTTGTTGCACTTGTAGAAGAACATGTGCTTTCACAAAATATTCAAAAATGTTTGTTTAACTGTTGACATCTTATTCACATTGAAGGCTTGGATTTTCTGAAGTTTTGAGTAGTAGGAGCAAAATTACTGAAACAATATGTCCTGTGTTATGTTGCCAAATCTTTAATACAGAAGCAACAATAAGTGTCATTGCACTGCTTTATTTGCAGGCCATAGACTGCAGAACTATAATGACCTATTAGTAGCATTACCTCTTGTGTCCAGCAGAGGGCAGACTTACTCTAAATTTGGACCAGCGCAAATAGCTCTGAGGCTACATGTTTTATTTCTTTTTTTTTTCTTGCCAGACATGTTTTATAATCAAACAGTTATGCTCTTAAATATCAGACAGCTTCTCAGTACAACCATTCGTCTCCTGATTGTCACAGAGTAGCTCCTTGCAGCAGGTGAATGTGAAATAACTCTGTCAAGTTTGGTTCACATGTGAGTGGTAAAAACAATTGGAAACATGCAGATATATTCCCTAACGTGAATGGCTCGCAGTCCAACATCCATAAAACAAAACAAAAGCAGTGTCGTGCAAGTCACTATGTAGTTGGTTTTGTAAGTGTGGGAGTTTGAGAAACAACACTTCTCTCCCACTCAGCGCTGTGTAGGTGATTTGTAGGTGAAAGGACGTCAGTAGACACCAAGTCTAAACCCTGACAAAATAATTTTGGATTAAAAGGTTGGTTTAGAGTTGTGTAGATGTCTGCATGTGGGCAGGTTTTGCACTGTTGTTTCAACTGTGTTGTATTTTTAACTTGGTTAGTAGCTTGTTATTAACTTGTAGTTAGGGTTGCACTTGAGTTCAGTCGGCTTATTGCTCTTTACCATTATTTATTTATTTGTAGTTATTTATAAGTGTATTATTTTTTATTTTGAATTTATGACAAATGACGTAACCCTGTATGAGTGTGATATGATTGCTACCATTGTTGTACATATAGAGAATGAATGCTAGAGAAATTTTTCATTATCTGATCTGACAGTCAGTCAGAAATGAGAAAGAAAACAAATATCAACAAGTTTGCTGATGGGATTAAAGTTATGCATGTCGCCTTGCCTGTTTGTTGACTACTTGTGTGGTTAAAATGAGTGAAGCTTTTCAGGCAGCATCAGAGGCAATTCATGATGTCAAAACATCTTTGTATTTGGAAAAATAAAAACAGCCCTTTACGGTTGGCTGTATATTGTTTTAAACTCTCAGCTATTGATGTCAGTATTGGCCTCAGAAATCCATTGTTGGTTAGATTGTTGTGCTAGTGTCAAATATTTATTAGTGAAGCTCCGTCTCCAGACCTCAGTTCCAAAATAATTTTTCTGTCTCATTAAAGGGCTGAGTGGGATTCCAGTGAGCATCTTTTTGTGTCATTTGTTCTGTTTCAAAGTGTTTCTCTGCCACTTCCTTTCTAGAGTAAAATAAGTTTGGAATAATATTCTCCTGTGACATCATGCCTAAAGGCAGCAAGGCACGGGCGTTCTCGTGAAGGACACGTGGAGTTTGAAGTTGCACTTTCACACTGGTGACAGCAGGGTGTTCTCTTATACCTCACTCCAGCATCTTTTAATCTGTCCAGATCTGCTCTCGCTTACTAACTGCTGCCTGGCTTCTAAATCAAAATGCTCAAACATCAGAGCAGAATGTGTGAATGTCATCTCAGCAATGTCCTGTCTTTAGCCAGCTGGTGATTGGGTTTTGTTGTCTCTGCAGTGCACATTTCCAAATTAGACAGTTGGGCTGGTGAATGTGATTCCCCCCCATCGTCTGACGTTGGTTCATTTCATCTTCATTAGCTTTGGTGTTGCCAGGCAAACTTGCAGTGCTGGAGGAGATATGAGAGTCAGATGGTTTTATTTTGTGTGGCGTGAGCCCTGCTGTGCACCTGCCAGAGGATACTTGATACTTGTGAGAATACTTTCACTTTGTTTTGAAATCGATAGACTTTTGTCTTTCTTTCTTTTTTTTTAGCTGAACATTATCTTGAAATAGTGAACAAATATGACAGAAATCTTCAGCGGGCTTTGTGTCCCCTCAGGGAGTTTTTTTTATCTCAGGGATACCGTTTGTTCCTCAACACACAAGTCCAGCTCACTTCAAAATAAAAGAGACTGATTTTTCTTTGGTTTTTGTTCTTGCTGTGTGCTTTTTATCCACTCCTTGCGTTCCTTAATGTTTCATCAGTCTGGGTCTCTTCTCTGTGTGTCAGGCTGACTTTTAGTGTGGGTATGCAGGCAGGACTCTCCTCTCCAAAATGGACTCAGCTGCAGTTCATTTCAGAGAGATGTATTGATTATTGATGTGAGAGGGGAACACGTTGAATAAGACTCTGCCAAACCACAGGGCTATTGAAATAAAGACTTGCATTATGCAACATTAAATTGATTGTGTGAAGGTGATGAGCATAGACTGGGGGGTAAAATAGATTTTACTAGTACACTTCCAAAAGTGTTGGCTAAATGGCTGACATTTCATATAAATGTAAATTTAAAGTGTTGTGCTGCCTCTCTTTTTTTGTTTTTTTTTTTTTTTCCCTGAAGGTGTTCACTGCACGCATGGCTTCAACCGGACAGGCTTTTTGATATGTGCATACCTGGTGGAGAAGATGGACTGGAGGTAAGCCCTCCAATCCCCACTCCCCCTCAGTTTCTCATACTGAGTGCAGTTTCACAACACTAACCACACAAGCCAAGTGGCCTGCATCATCACTCCGGTTTCAAATCCACCACTGCCAACAGTCTTTTCTGTTTTATCTGATAATCCCACTTTTGCCTAATGGGGGTGGCGATTGGTGTCTTTAGCTAAAGGTGGAGCAGCAGTCTGAGAAAGCAGAATCCCTGGAAGCTGCAGACACAAAAGCTGGATAAAACCTTTCCGCCACCCACTACTTCCTGTGTAATGAATATTCTGTGTGTTTACAGCCCTTGTACAGTTTCCTGTGTTGCAAAATAAGTTTACAATTAAATTATCAGCAGTGGTAGATTTTTTTTTGGTCCCTTCTGTTGAATCATTTGCTGATTATTTTCATGCTTTATACTTTGGTCCTCAAAAAGTCAGAAAATAGTGAAAAGTGCTCGTCACTGTTTCTTAGATCTTAGATTCAGTTTAAACCTGACAAGCGGTTAGTCAGTTAATCAATCAACAAGATAACCAGCGGCTCTTTTGATAGTCAATTAATTAATTTAAAGTCATCTTTCAAGCATGTCTTTCTTTTCATCTTCTCCAGTGTGAGGATTTGCTTTTCTCTGGTTTATGTCTGGGGTGTTGGGCTGTTGTTTCGAAAAAATGGGACATTTGACTTCACTTTGTGTTTCAGGAAATTCCTCGTTTTCACTGTTTTATAGACTAAGCACTTAATTGCTTGAGAAAATAATTGTCTGATTTATATAAAATAAAAATTATTCTTAACTGTGGCCCTAATTTAACTGACTGTAATATAAGTCATGGAAAATTATCAAATTCTCAGAATCAAGTCACTGAAGCACTTAAATATTTGACATTTTTGCATAAAAAATAATATGATCAAAATATTTTTGATCATATTATTATAAGCACAGTAAAACTTATATTATAAAAAACCTTTTTAAAAGCTGCCCCGTCTATGTTGTCCGTCTCTTATCAGCATCGATGCAGCTGTGGCCGCTTTCAGCAATAGCCGACCCCCGGGGATCTACAAGGGAGACTACCTCACTGAGCTTTTCCGTCGCTATAGTGATGAGGAGCACACGCCCCCCGCCCCTGCGCTCCCTGAGTGGTGTTTCGATGATGATGACGATGGTGAAGTGGACGATGATGGTAACGCTGTTGGCCAGGAGTCGGGCCCCAGCTCCTCTGGGTCAGCGCCTGGAAAACGAAAGAAGGAGAAGCTAAAACTGGTAAGACTTCCGTGGGTCCCTCTCTGCAAGATATGGTGCTCATGCACGAGGATTTTGTTATCATTATTAGTTTAAGTATTTTATTTTTGAAAGGATTTTGAACATCAGTAGCAACAAAGAACAAACAGACACACACACTCTCACACTCACACAAAAGGACTACCAGTTCATAGTAAAATTGGACATATGCAGATCAGTCCAAGTTTGTCCGACTGAAATGTCCACAGATGCAGGGTGATTTTTAGAATTTACATGTAAGCTTCCCTTCTAAGTGATGAGACTCTCATGTTCAATTATACATACTAATCCACTAAATTTGGCTTTTAAGTCAGGAAAATACTTTCCATCTCAGCTGCTGCCAAAGCTATAATTTTGATTAGATAAAAGTCGCGGTCTTTAAGTAAATCTCTCATCAGTGCAGTTTGATGAATTCAAAAGTGTTGAATCATCTCCAGTTGCATATAATTATTTTTTTTTCCTGCTGATGCTCTCATGCAGACTAATTTTGAGAAGTTAAAAAACAGAAAGGGTATCACAAGCGTTTGGAGCAGTCAGTGTGGAGACCACAGAAAGACAAAAGCAGCAGTGTTCAAGCAGTAGAAAGTAAATCAAAACCTAAATTTGTTTTGCACAGATTACAATTGTATCTAAATACAAACGGTGAATATCTATTTGTCACTGCACAAAGGCAAATCTAATTGTTGCATTCGACAGTTGACAGGTCTAGAGAGAAGCCATAGCAGCTGCAGTGATTGGCTTTCATTAAGGAAGGCTGTGTCTTGGTTGAGCGGCCTGCTTGCCGCTGCAGTGCTGCCCAGAGTTTGACTGGTTTTGTCAGGAAGTCTGTGCAAAAGTAGAAAAAGGGTGACAAACAATGCCTGTAGAGCTCTATCTTTAATTAAAATATAATTGTTTGTTTTAATCGGATCATGCAGTCTGCGATTTGCTTCTGAGGAGTGAAGGTCTGTGTTGGGAAAGTTTACCCATACTGTAAGATTAGCAATGTTTGAGGTAGAATAGGAGTCTCTAGTGGACTCGTGTGCACTCTGCTGCAATATGTTAGAACAAATTCATCATAAAATTGACACATTTGAGAAGCTCGAACTAGTGAATGACTGATAAATTTATTATCAAAATGCTTGCCAGTTACATCGTACAGTCACAATCATTACAGCTCTAATCCAGACTAATTATTCAGAGTGAGAAATTTAGATAACAGTATTAGTCACTGAAGTTTTTGAGTTACACTGCAGCTGAACAGGATGCGTTCAGGGACAGTGTTGAGTTGCAGGTCACCTGCACAATCTCTGTAGTTCTGTGTGTAAAATAGAAGATAAAAAAATGTAAACATACCATAACTCTTTAAAGCATGTCTATTCCATCACTTGAAAGAGGCAATGGGAAAAAAGCCTGAAACACTGTTACATGTCATGAGTTTGGCCTTATGGAAATCATTTCTGTGTCATTGTTAAGCTCTGAATATCGGTTGGATCAGTTTATTTGATTCTGGATACATCTGCCAGCACAAAATAGGTTAATATCAGAAATTTTTTTTTACTGAAACCATTACAATAATTTCACCCGTATCGCCTAGCCCTCAGTATGTGCCTTGAATTTCAGGTGGTGTTGTACTTACTGCAGGTGTTAGCCCAGTTCAAATGGACTAGTTCTCACCCGGCAGGTCAAAAAAGGTTTAATCTGGTGTCAGCTGTGGCCAGATTTTAAGATAGATCAATGAGGTGAAGCAGCTGTTTTATCCACCTTAGCTCCTTCTGGAAAACAATGAGCTTCATGTGAACCACCACAGGCCTTTCCTCCTCTCAGTGCAGTCATTCATACACAAAGCATATGCAGTAATGGTACTTGGGTGGGGTGAAATATATTAGCATACCACATGTGTTTCTGTTCTAATTGGCATATATTATCATATTATACCGGTTAGTAAGACTCATCTGGACAGATTGATCGGGGAAAAGGTCAGGTTATAAGAGAAATGAGCCAGATTAGGAAATGAGGTGAATGCGCAAGAGTCATTCTTTTTAAAGAAACGAGTGCTACAAATGTCATCATTGTCAGCTTATGCCTGCATAAACAGGAGTGTAGGGGCGAAGGCAGTGAGCAGGTGAGGGGAGAGGCCTCAGCAGAGTCACGTCTCTGGGGAGTTGAAGTGGAGGAACGGGGTTTATGAGGTGCATTCAGGAAATGATTAAAGTGTGAATGTTTTTTAAGAGTGGAGCAGGCAAATGGAAAAGCTGCATTTTATAATATCACTACCTGTGCTACCTGTCTCTGCATGCCGTGATTCATAAAGCAAAGAAACAGCTGTTTGGAAAGTATCACCGGTATTCAAAATGTTTTTCTTGTGTGTGTGTGTGTGTGTGGGAGGTTGTCTCTTTAAATTCAATCCAAGTTCAACCTTCTGTTTTCCTTTGTCTTTCCTCCCAGGGTGCAGTATTCCTCGAAGGCATGACCGTGAAAGGCGTCACACAGGTCACCACGCAACCCAAACTTGGAGAGATCCAAAGAAAGTGTCAGGAGATGGCCGAGTGGGACAAGTAAGAACCTCCCATTAGCCTCCTCCATAGCCCTCTGGGAAACTGTGTGTGTCTGTGCACACACATGTGGGTGTACTGCATTGTTTTGGGAGTGACTCACATGCGTGGCTCTTATTTGTGAGAATAAGTGGAGAATTGTGCCATTCTTAGAATTTTAATGCACCTAAGACCAAAATCTTGCTATAAAAGACACTGCTCATCGATCATTGTTATGTTTAGACTTCAGTTGAAGTCAAAGTGTTGAGAGTTGGGTGATTGAATGAGTGAACGTCAGTTAGAAACACAAATATAGAATGTGTGCTCATTGTTGTTGCAGGTCTGGTTTTCCTGGTGCACAGCCCGTGTCCATGGACAGGAAAAACCTCCGCTTCCTGGAACAGAATCCATACAAAGTCAGCTGGAAAGCCGATGGCACGCGGTGGGTCTTTCTTTACAATAAATGATTTCTCGTCCACTGGTGTCAATACAGGCATTGCTCTTTGTGTGTCCGACTGGACTGATTGGCTTCTCTTCCCATTCATTTGGCTCCTTTTTAGAGTCAGCACATATACGTTCACTTTGTGTCTTCCCAAGTTCTGCGTATCTAAGGTGTTAATTTACCTTTCTGGCTTGTTAGTGAGGACTGAGAGGAATGCTAACGTTACTTCAGTTTCTCATTAGGTTTGAATTACAGGGCCTTTGTATAGCTAATCAACCTGAGTGGTTGTTGTATAGCAGTGGAGATGTGTGGTGTGGACCTGTAAAACGACGATTGAACAGGGTGACTGTGTAGCACATTTTCTTTCTTGTCACGTTTTGTTGAATTTGTTGTTTGCTCTTATTTTATGGCTCATTTGCCAAAAGCTGGTGTTGAGGAGCAAAAACAAAGAGGGAATTTAGTATTCCAGCAGCCTGCTATGAAGCACTGTGTCTCTCGCTAGTGCAAATGTGCTGGTGAATATTTAATGACTGCAGTCAATTTCAGAATTTTACATATTGGTGCTTTAATTTCCTCTAAGAGCGAGACTAGCAGAGTACAGATTTGGCCCCTGATCAAGAAGCTGCTGATGTGCGCAATTGTCTGCCGTCATCTACAAATGTTTGGAAGTTTTTGTCAGAAACTTTTGCTCCTAAATTTATACAGAGAGTGGTGCTGGGCCTTGAGCTCTTGTCCTTCACCTGAAGAGTCTTTGTTCAGTCATGAGAAACAGAGAGACAGAGAGAGAGATGCATAGTGTGCTTGGTATGAGTCATCACTGCAGGATACGTATATGCTATGTTGAGATTAAGATGTCTGTGTGCAGTCAAGAACACCTGCTCTGCTCGTCGCAAATTCATCAAAAATACCTGAGAAAATAAAAAAATTCCGTAATTCAACCAAGTTGCCAGTTTCAAATCAGAAAACATAACACAGGAAAACTAAAGTAACATTTTCTGATTGTTTATTTTGTGTTCTTATTAGTTATTTTGTTTGCAATACATGTAATGTTCTACCCTATTGACTTGATTGATTTTTGGTTTTGTAAATGTAATGCTTATTCTGGATTTGATGCCAGCAGTACGTTTCAAACAAGTTTGGACAGGGCAAACAAAAGACTGGCCAAGTCAGACACTCTGTAGCCTCACTTGATGTCCTGTCTGCAGCAGTATGGGACCGGAGCTTTGTGCCAATGGGAAGGCAGCTGATATTTCCAAAATTTGTAAAAACAGTTTGTTTACAAATCATTTCATACTATTTTTATTTCCGTTTAACACAGCGTCCCAAATTTTATTTGGAATCAGGGTTGTACGAGTTCTTTTCTGACATAACTCGGCCCACCCACCGGAATAAAGTTAGTCGCACCTGAATATGTTCAAGAGACTAATTTATTTTTCCTAATTGAAATTCTGTGGATATGAGAGGCTCTTGAAAACATAAAACTCTTTATTGATCATTGTCATTCTTAATGTGAATGCTGTCCTAATATATGACACCCTTCCTGCCAGACATTTTTTTTAACCACTCGAGCTGATATCCATACAACTGGGACACCATGGGGCACCAAGAGAAAACTTGGAGATCTGAACTTTTCCACATCATATAAACAACAGTAACTAAACAGCATAGCAAATCTTGGCTATAGAATATCTGCAAGTTCTTGAAGTTTGTTGACACTCTGCAACAGAAACCTACTGTGTGTAAAACTGTCAGAACTTCGACTTCAGTATATTTACATGACAAAAGATTTGGTTTGGTGGATGATAAACTTTGATGATTCTCTGTGTTTTGCAGATATGTTGCTGCTTTCCTGTTGTTGTTGTTCATGTCTCACTTCTTTGTGCTTTAAGCCAACGGAAGTGTCCTTTCTTCAATACATTATTTTCTTGGAAAATATGCACACAGGCTATGCAGTATTTCTAATGGAGGGTATGGGAATGGACATTGTTTTTTTTAGGCTAATATTCACACAGTTGTAGCCTCGATGTTGCTAGTTATGAGGTTGTGCTCTTATTTCGGGAAAGCTTACATCAAAAGGCACATGTTGAAAGTGAAGAGTCTTTATTCGGTCTGCGAGGGACAGTATGTTCTTGCCTTTTGTTGGTCTAATATTATTTCATTCCATTGAATTGAGAAATGGATCACTGCTTTTTTTTTTTTTTTTAAAGCCTGCCTCTCCTGAACCACTGTGCCATTTTAATTTATCCAGTAAAATAGCCACATCTTTCATACAAGTTCGGATGTGAAATTGAATTTGTGCAAACAAAAGAAGTAATCCATCAAATTTATTTTCTTTTCTTTTTTTTTCCCATTATTAAAATTCCACGTGTGGGTCTTCATTCAGTCTAGATAGTATCTCAGATTGATGAACAGCAAGCGAGCTCTTCTGGGGTCAGTGAATACATAAACAATTCCTGTCAATGTAGATTGGTGCTATTTTAACCATTTCTTGGGCTGTATTGATCCTAAAATCTCTCTGATAATGACAAAGTATGAATTCTGATAAATTAGCTGTGATATGGATGAACTGTAGGACTTGCAGTCAGTCCAATGTGATTAATGAATTCAGAGGGTTTGTACATCTTCTTTGAGATTTACTGATTACAGCGGTCCCGTGTGAGCTCAATTTGTCATTCTAGCCATGCAGTGCATAGACTGTGCAGAGAATTTCTTATTTAGTGCCATACTATCTGGCCATTGGCATTTTTGAGACCTGAAATGGAAATTTGTCTCTTCAAGGTGGTCTGGAAAGATTTCTCTCTCTGCCGATTGCCGGAGGTTCTCATTCAAGAATTACATATTTTAAATCCCTTCAGCTTTCCTTTGTTACATGGGTGAAGATAAGCAAGTTTCCTATCCTAATGAAAGTCATTTCTTCTTTCAGAATTAGTATTTTCCCTTTTTATTGCATACAAAAGTTTGTTCTGTAGGAAAATGTTAAGTGAGGGAATATGTTCATTTTCTTCTCAGTCCCACATGAATGGTTCCACTTCACAACAGCAGCCTCTGCTTAAGGCCACCGGGCAATGCGTCAGCATACCTGACAGTTAAACTGCCTTGCTCAGTGGCACTAAAACAAGGAATATGGTGACGAAGTACTCACCCAAGTCTTCTTACCTAAAAATATTATCCAGCTGTCCCTGATGCAAAGACCTCTCATACAGTGAGATGTCTGCCAAGAAGGTGGCTTCTAATGGGCTTTGGAAAGGACAGCAAAATCAGTGGATTTGCCAAGAGGGGAAACAAACATAGGCCGAGCTGGGGTTTTAATCATCTTGTTGTAGAGCCTTCTGTCAAGGCTAGATTGGTTTGTGCCCCAGAGAGGGAGAGGAGGAGGGAGAGAGGCCAATTATGTCCTTGGGACTTTGAACAAACAACGCTGCTCAACTTGGACTTGATTAGAGAAACTGGACTTGAGAAAGACTTCGGCTTTCTTAATTTTCTACTCGAACTTCATTTCAATCCCCAGCTACTACTTCAGACACTCATTTAAAATGAGGGATCAATAATCCAGTGTTTTCTTTGAAGTGCCAGACTAGATCTTTTTAGTTAAATATGCTTTAACATAGCTGTTTTCTGTTTTGCGGCTGATTTATTTTTCAATGTATTTACATTTTTCTCTTGGTTATGCATATTCGGTTGCTGTTTAGGCGACAGGTTGTACTTCTCTGCATCCTTTACCTTTGTATTGGTCGCTAGTCTCTTTGTTATAAAACCTGGGCAAAGAGCTCTTGATTAAAGGCATTGCTTGACTTTCCAACAAGACATTTTCTCTGCATATAGCTTAATCGGAAAATGCCAGAGTGAACAGCACCATACCAAACAGTGAAATATAGCTTGTGTCTTGTGCAGTATATATTCCACAACATTGGAAGGCGGATCTTTTTGTTTTGACTCTTAACTCTGTTCATCAACATTGTCTTTCTGGCCTCAAGTCCTACCTGTTGATGCACCACTAATGATGTGCAAAGCTGCTGTATCTGATCTAGGACCTCCCCTGTAGCTCAGCTGCTCTCGGTCATGCTGCGGGACGAGACTGGCAAAGCCCGCTCAATGGCAGCCTGTGCCTCATTAAGGGACAAAGTGCTCGGGGGATGGGGCTCGGAGGTAAGGCTAAAATCTGAGGCTTGCAGCGTCCATCAGAAGATAGGAACGGAAAGGAAAGAGCAGACAGGGAGGGTCAAACGCTTGTATGAATAAAGGAGCACATTAGACTGAATATTGTCTGACTGGTCATAAAAAGACAACACAGTGTCTGCTGTTACCATAACTTCAGAGAAGAGATGGGGAGATGAAGGTGGTGAAAGTGATGAAGAAAGGGCTGCTGGGAGTTACACAGCACTAATGGTCTCCCTCCGCTTACTTCTGAACATACTTGACAGCGTTAGCCGTGACTAACTGGCCAATTAAACAGCAGGGGAACCACTTCTGCTCAGTACAGACCTGTTGTGTCCTCAATGGTTGACAGATCCTCTCTGTTGCTACACTTTGCCTGTCTGTTTGATCTTCTCAGACATTGGTCCCTTTTTTGTGAGAAGAGGTATCATCCCTTTGCACAAGAGGATCCTCCAACTGTGGGAATCATCATTTGCCTAAACTGAGCCATCCAAGCATTTCCTGTGTGTCTTTTAATGCTTTCATTGTGTCCACTTCCACCCACCCCTCAAATGGAAGTGCAGTTACATCTGGCACACTCATCATTCTTTCCTTCTCATTTATTTGTTGTTCCTCAAGACTTTTTAATGATTATGATTTATATCTTAAGGCTAATGATTTGCTGCTCTGAAGAGTGTTTTGAGTGGTTATGTTTCCCCACATTCCTTGGCCAGTCTGCTTGAGAACCATATGAGTATGTCTTGTGTCCGATTCCCCCATGCCCCCCACCCCCCAAAACAAAAGCTCTTATTGAAATGATCTCCAGCTAACTATGAAGGAGTGTTTTCTGCCTACGCTTTTATTCCTGGAGGTACATAAAAGCAGAGCATTTATCAAAGACTGCACATTTTTGTGAAGCTGATGTTTTTTGTTTTGTTTTTTTTTTCTCCCCACCCAATTTCAACCACAATTACTTGGTTTTTTATTTGGTGAAATTTTAGAAAAGTAGTCCTCTCAAGTTGGCCACTGAAAATAGTGATTCCTTCTGAACTCAGTAAAAAAACTTTATACCATACTCTCTCAGTGAAAAAGATTGGACCTTTGAAGAAAACACTCTTCATCTCATGTTTGTTTATATGGCGTGGACAGAAACTTGAAAATAACAAGGGGAATGAAAACTATTCCATTTATTGTATTTTGTAGCTATTTCCTGACATTATAGACCAAAGAGTTAATCTATGAATTGAGATGAGTTCTACCAGATTAATCGGTGATGAAAACTTGTTACAGCTCAATGCTTTCAAATTTACCTTTCAATATGACCTTCTTCTAAGGCAATAGGAGGCCTTAGAAGCTTTCAGAGCTGACTTTTGTCAGCTGCTGTATCGTTATGCACACACACTCTTTCTTGGCAGCTTGTCAAGTTTCCAACTGCGAACCAGCTGGTATTGATAGCATATTTAATACATCTAATCCCTTTGTGATGATGGTGGAGAGTCACAGCAGGTATAAGAAATGCATAACATGGTCAGTGGGGAAGTCATTGATCTTGAGTCCTTCTCCGTCATCAGACTTTCCTCTTCCCTTCAGACTGTGTTATCAAAACTTTTTCTACCTGTTTCCATGGAGTAAGTTCCTAACGTGTTGAAGTTACAAGATCTAGTTAGCCTCTGATTTCAGTGGCGTTGATTTCGATGCTTAACCTTTTGAGACGTAGCAGTTGCTCATTAAAACATTAGCTCATCCTGCTTTATTCCCCACTTGGTATTTTGTGTTTAAGAGCAGCAGGTAGCTTGCAAAGTGTAATTGGATTCATAATAGGTGTGTAATGAAGCCTCCAGATTGCTGAAAATGCACATTTATGAATGAGATGGTTTTTTTTTTACTGTAAAGGCATGAAGTCATTGTTGAGCTCTTCCTCACAACAGCATGCCTCAACAGACTTTACAGAGCTTACTGAGTTGATTAAAAAAAGAAAAATAATGGTTGAACAGGAAAATTTGCAAATATTCTCTGCTTCCTTTTTCTTGTATGTGGCTTTTCTGTATTTTATGTTATTGGAAAGTGAATGTGTTGGAATTTTGGACTAGTTTTCAGATATTTCAAGCAGTCACCTTGGGCTCTTAGAAATTTCAATGGGCAGTTTTCCTGGTTTTCCTTCTCTTTAAGCAAATAATCAATTCATACGTGGTAAAAAATTATCTGCCAAATTGTTGTCTGTTGTTGCTCTGTGTTGCCCCTTACAAGCTTGAAGCCTATAGTCATGTTTAAAGGATGCATTCACATTTTCCCATCATGTTTTACCAAGTGTGTCACGCCCATATTGCTGTTTAAATTGATGTGAGTGAACAAATGCTGCTGCTGTATTAATTGGCCTACATTTCTGAGAGGGTAGGCTAATATTACAGAAGCACATGCTGACAGTCATTATATCCAAATACATTTTTATTGTAATAATCTTTCTCGAAAAGTCGTATGATTTTTTTTTTTAGAGTTACAGAAAAAGGCTTGAATCCCAGTAAATTACAACATTAAAGTGGTTAGACAAAGATCCTTCAACAGCTCACACTCACTATTGTTACAGTTGAAGACTGTTCTGGAGGATAACACAAAGGCAACAGTGAGCCTGTGTTTTTGGGTGTGGCCCATCTTTTCTCTTCTCTGTTCTTTGGGAATCAACAGAAGGGAGGATCAATGATTTTGGCTGTTTGAATTAGCCTGTGACGTCTGCCAGCTCAGTGATCAACTGACGACGTTGATCAAACAATCAACATTTGGTGTGAACGCTTTGCTTGCACTCGTGCCTTTCTGGCTTTTATTCAACACTGTTGAGCCTGCATATTTTGCATATTATTGCTATTTATTACAAGTAAATTGATTATATGGAGGTTTCTTTTGTTTATTTAGTAATCATTTGGACTTTATTTTGGTATACGGACGAGTTTTCTAAATGTAAGAACTAATAAACAAGCAAATAAGTCATTATAATTTATTTTAATCTGGCTCCAGTCAGACTGAAATATTGCATCATAAGCCACATATTAAGCCAATCTTTTTAAATACAGCAGCTCATGCAGAGGGGGGGTGTCTGCTTGAAATTGTATTTTGGCTTCAAATGATTTGGATGGCTACTGGCCAGATGCAGTGTTTATATTATTACAGATCAGCTCATGTGGAACAAGAACTGTTAACAGATTACTTTAGCAATTTATCCCTCCAGAGTAGATTATGCCTATTTTGTTATTTGACAATGCTCCCCCTCTGGTGTAGTATTTCTGAGAGTGGAGATGGTGGTGTAAGATGATAATAGTCTGAAAGTGTAAGGGTCTTAAAGCCTGTACTTCATGCTCCAGGAACCTGGCCTTCCTGTGAGCATAATATTGGACTGGAGTCAAATTAATAACAGCCAAATGCTCATATCGTGACCCATGCTGGTAAACTGGCCTATTCTGACAGTCAACTGCTCTCAAGTTTTTTGAATCTCCAAGTGGTGTGCACTCGTGAATGAAGAAGTAATTTTCCAGCAGTATCCTGTCTTTGGAGCTTCTCAATTGGTTTGACATAATTTTACTGTTAACTGAAGCCAAAACAGGAAAATATACAGATTAATATGGAGAAAAAAATAGTAGAACCCCTCCAGTGTAATGCAGTCTAATCCAATAACACCAGCAGGAATGAGCATCTTAACATAGCGTTAGCATTTAAATATTGATAATGGTAGTAATGTAGAACTACTTCAGTTTATTACATTAGTTTAAGGATTTCAGGGTTGCTAATGATTGCTACAGATTCCTTTCATTACGGCGTTGTATTGTTCTGTTCCTGCACAAGTTGAATGTGTGGGAGTCTAAAAGCAATTTCTAGTTTTTTTATGTTGGTCTTAATCTCACCTGTAAATACTGACCACGGATTAGTTTAGCTTTGTGCCCATGCAAACAAATCACCGAACCACCAGTGATGTGTGCAATTTGAAGATAGCCTAATCTCCTGCAAGTGAAGGCCTTGTGTGTTTGTACAAAGCAATCAGGGACAAATGCAGTAGAAAAGACAATTTCTAGTAGAAGTTAGTAGTTCTGATGTGTGTTTCTTGTCAAGCAGTCACACTGTTTAGAAAGGCTTTTTGTTTTGCAACGATAGTTCCCATAAAGCACAGATAAAAGGAAAAATTGCTGCTTTGATGATATGTTGTAATTAGCAGGTATCTGTTTGCTGATTTCGTCTTTTCTGAGACATGATAAAAGCTTTTACGCCTTCACCTTTTGTTTTATTTGAGTTGAATACAGCCCAATTTGCACATTAGAGATATACACAGTGCTGAGAGGAACCCAAATCTCAAGTGTTGTTTCCCTTTGCTCACAGCAATTCAGACTTAAACTGTGATTACCATATTAGGTCCTCTAAATGAACTAATTAAAGAAAATTACGGGCAGTGGTGTTTGTCAGGAGGAATGAAATTGAAGCAGAGCAGTAATGTATTAAGTCACACAAGGGTCATATTAGTTGATGGTAATCCAAATAGAATAATCCAGCACACTGTGGCTGAAACTCCTCATGAGAATCAATTGCACAAAATGCTTTTCTCCCCTCATTTTATGCTTTTATATCATGTATGAAACCATTCAGATTCAATTTCAGCAAACATGACTGCCAAACATGTCTGTAGGCTACTTTTCAGTAGCCTTGTTAGCTTGGGAAAACAGTACATCTAGTTAATAAACCTTTTGCGCTTCTTTATTCTTTCACTTTTATTTACTGCTGACAGATTGTGATTTGATTGCAGTCTTTTTGTTTCTCTCTCTCTCTCTCTCTGTCACGTACCTCCATGCACAAATTGGGAATTAAAATTTACATCAGATCCATACATATTAGTTTTTGATGGCAGTTTCTTAGTAAATAAAACTTTAAGATGATTTTCTTATTTTGATTGTTGCTTATTTAGTCATGAATATTTGATGTGATAGAATTAGTCACCTTTATTCAAAACAGGAAGGACTCCTGAGGGCAAGCTCTCTTTTGCAATCATAGAGAAGATTTGATTTCAGGGGCTTCAGTGTGAATTGGAAAACATTTCCAACTCTGTTAACATGATCTGGCTAGAGAAGTAATTGATAATGTAGGGGATACAACTTTATGTTCTCATAGTGAAAAAGAATTGTCATTTTCACTAATTGCTATTTTTCAAATAAAAACTCATAACACATCTCCGCCAAACCCGTGTTAACGGTGGTCAGTTGTCGATTAACATGGATTAGCTCGTTAACGGTAATGCTAGCTGATGGCGGTCCACGATGACGGACACAAATACTACTATGTGCGTTGTAATCCCAACTACATGATGTCTCGTCCTCTCCTCTCGCAGGTACATGATGCTGATCAACGGTAAAAATGAAGTATTTATGATCGACAGAGACAACATGGTCTTTCACATTGCAAACTTGGAGTTTCCTTTCCGGAAGGATCCACGCGTCCACTTATCAAACACTCTGCTTGATGGGGTGAGTTATTGTTTTTCTTAATTGTTGTTATTTTGGACTAATGTATTGTGCATTTGCTTCCTGCAAATCCCATAAGCCGACCTGTTTCTCTCTTGACTGGAATTGCATCTCCTCCTCCGTTTCCAGCCTTCTAACATTCCCATCCTGCCCCTGCTGCGCAGTCTTGCAGATAATTGACACCAGTTGCCAAACCTTAGCTGAAAGAACAGCATGTTTCAGTCTGTTGGTAGAGCCTGTCACAGATCTCTGACAGGAAAATGATCATCCGTGTCCTGAAGAAATGGCTAATGAAATGTTTTACACTTTTTTCTGTCACTGTTGCCCCTCTCTGTTCCAAACTGGGTTGTGTAGTAACGCGCAGCAGTGTGCTCCCCACAGCGGCGGCGGGGGTCGGTGACTTGTCTTCACCCCGTAATACCAGGCTCAGACTTTTATTGGCATGTTTGTGTTGTTTAGGTCACACAGGTGCCAGCTCTGCCCAGCAGCAGGTGCACATGTACAAGTCATTACCAGACTCCCAAACTGAAAACAAAGACAAGGAAATTACTGCATGTTCGTGTTGTCAGCTGAGATTCAATTATGATTGTCTGACAGTGTTTGGTATTCCACTAGATGAGATGACAGATAAGTTGCTTTTCATTATTTCATTTTATTTTTTTTAATCTTTAGATTAAAGATTTTAGCCATTTTATGTAAAATAGGTTTGAGCTTCCTGTTTCCGTAACTGGTGCTGATTGATGGGGTGAACTTACTTTCCTCGGCCAGACAGGGCATCTAATTGCTGCGCATTAGTGTGTCTTTGAAGCAGCAGTTCAGATGTGCATGTAAATTGCTACAAGGTTTGTTTTGACGCGTTTATTCATCTGTTGATCCTTCTGGCTCTCAGTTCAGAGAGGCTGTATTTGGCTGTTTGCAGAGAGCCCTGTAGAAGACCGGCTGTGTTGTCTGATATGTTTCATCTTTAGCCCAGAGGCACTGGTATTTGTCTTCACAAGCCAATTTCAAGTGCATTTTTTAATGAGCTTTACATCAACTTAAATTTTAATATTGGATGAATGCGCAGTGTAGATTGAATTCCTGAAAGTTTCCTTTGGTCACATGAATGCATTCATCCGCTGCTGTCTGTCTGTGCAATGGTTCAGTGCACCAGATGCATAATGATGGCGGCTTTCTGGAGTGACATCATTTCTTCTCTCCAACCCCTCCTGAGGTGCTGTGTCTGCCTCCCTTACACTCTCCTCCTTTGTCCTCATGTTTGGTCTTTTGTCCTGTCAGATATGAAATAAAATAACATCAACCTGGAAAGATAAACATTTTAAGTATTTATTTATTTTTTTAACTGATGGGGGTTATTTGTAACACAACACAAAATGGCACCCGCCCCTACTGGTGAAGTCAGCGTGGAACCACCTTCACCTGCAGTTCTTCAGATTACTTCTAGATGTTGGGACCAAAATAATCTCCTACTGTACTGAGGGAAGTTTGATAAGTCACAAGTGACTTTTTGATTGCTCTTTTTCATTGATAGCTCTTTAGGATTGTGACAAGTTATGATTTTTCATTGTCAGTATTGATTTAAAGGATAAATGTCTAAGGAAACAGAAAACTGGAACTGAATACATTTTAAGTAAAAATTTAGAATAACACAAACTCCAATGCAAAACTTTGTTTATGTCTAAGTATATTTTGAATTAAATGCTATAAACATTTCCACATAAGCATGTGTGCAGTGTTTTCACTTGCATAATTCAAATAATATAGTGTGTATATAGTGTGCATGTGTACTGAAAAATGTAAGATCCCAGTGAAAGCTCAAGAGAGATGGAGCTTACCAACATTCAGCACAGATGGAACAGCAGTGGCTTAACTATAATGTCCACACAGGCCCAGGAGAGAGAAAATCCTGTCTGAGGCCACATGTGAAGGAAGTGAAGTAAAAATGCTGCATTAATCAGTTGTTCCAGGAATATAGACAACTATACTGCTATAATACACTCATCTGGCCTGACCTGCCAATCTGTTAATCTTACATAACATTAATGTGAATAAATCATTCATTTTTGTATATTCGTGTCTTTCAACCAGGACTCATGTTTGTTCATTAAACTGATGCATCATGGCTGTATACGTATTTAAATCCCAAAAAATGTTATCATTAGATGTCTTACTTGCCACCCTTTTACCTGTCAGTTACTGCAGTAGAGCACAGTTAGTGCTCTAAATATTTTATGAGATGAAGTTGCATAAATATAGTTCTCTAAATGTTGCACTTCCCTCTCAAATTTATACTCGGTGAAACTTCAGAGTTGCTGTCCCAACTTTGATTTACACTATTTTCAGCTGTGACACACGATCTCTACTGTCACTACGTCGCATGGTTGTGTAACAGTTCTTTGAAAACTAATCAAGTCTCTGTTGGGTCCCCCGCACCACCACTGCACCTGACTCAACTTGAGAGTCTTGCATAATGTATGCACATGCTATTTCTGCTTCATGTCCTACTCATCCAGTCCCCACCATGCACACCCCACACACCCACGTCCCCAATTCCTTGCTGTCCTTCCCATTGCTGCGGGCATCTCTCTCTTTGAACATCAATCCCCTTGAGAGCACTCGCCCCCCCAGTGTCCCACTGTTGGTGTCCCTCCTGCATAACTACTTTCAAAGAGAACCCATTTTCTACATGCTGGGATGTTAAGACTGTCCAGATTAAGGACTTTTCCTTGTATGTCTTGTGTAAATCTGATTCACACAATCATATGTCTTTATGTCAAAAATGTCTCTTGCCACTCCCTAACTTGATCTGTCTCTTATCTCTGCAGGAGATGATCATTGACAAGGTGAATGGTCAGCCAGTCCCCCGCTATTTGATATACGACATCATCAAATTCAATGTGAGTAGCCTGCTCATTTGAGAATGTGTTGTATTTCCTTTGACCTATCACTCCTGAAAATCTGCCAGATCAAGATGTCAGGCAGAATAAACAAACAGCACACTGGAGGCATGCCACACTCTGCTCTGTCAGCTGCTGTTAACGAGGATCTCTGCTTCAGCAGAGGAAGTTGTAATTTTTATGCTTAAAGTCTATCAGCAGCTTGTACTTTATGTAATCAGAGGAAGATGGAGGATGTATTTTAGGAAAAAGCCTTGACATGGAAGGGGATTTACTTATAAGGGAAACCTGAAAAATCAGATTCTCAGCTGGGTTCCTCCATGGCTGGACTGTAGCGGGCAGCAGAGCAGCCTTCATCCAGCCTCTGCAGTATTTGGACAGGGATGGCAGTGCTTGTCAGTCTGCATGCTGGAGAAAAGGATGTGACTCTGCTTGACCCTGCTGCCTGTCACGCAACCAGGTTATACTAAAGCCTCACCTTAACTACAGCACTGGGGCTGAACTGCATCTGAGCCATACTGAATATTGATAAGTGTTTGTGCTTTTATCCTCTGGAATGACCTCCACTGAAAAGCAGAGCAAAATAAACCAAAAAAAAGAAACAACTGTCAAATATTCCCCCAAACCTGTAACATTGTTGGAGTCACGAGTCATGTCGTGAAACTGATGATACTGACATTATAGTTGGGCAGCCCTAACAATCCTGGTGCAAAATAAGCTTTTATGTATGCGAAGGAGCATGTTTCTCCTGTTAAATTATTTTGACTTGGCCATTTTTCTTGAACAGCCTGAGGACAACATTACAAGGCTGTTAATTGGTAACACTTTTCCAAACTGTAAATTAATTCATCCCTTCAGCCGCTAATGGCAAGCAGGCAGGCGCAGAGACAAATGAGCCTGCAGTTTGCCCTTAGCGAGCCTCTGCCGTCTTCCTTATAAAAATTTGATGAATACCTCGAGATGAAGGGGCGGGGTTACTTATGGCCATTATGTTTGTCTGTAGCCTCCTTTTCTCCATCGATCAGGGGATCAGCACAAGCAAGCGGCTCAATAAAGGCACCAGTTGTGAGGGGGAACGTCTTTGTAAGCTGGTGCAGAGGTTAGCAGCTCCACATGACTCCCCTCGAGCCATCAGTAAAGCGCTGTTGTATCGATCCTAGCTGGCCATTATTAGACTTGTCCATTATCTGTGGTGGGCTGCACCTTGGCACTGAGGCTCCATCCTGAGACTGAGGATAGAAATGCAGCAGGAGGGAGAACATACCACCTGCTATGCCCATGGCCTAACGTGACACCTTACTTGTTTGGACAGTCGGGTGAAGCACAGTACTGGGATTCTTTTTATTAGAGTGTAATGAGAAATGTGTCCTCTTGCCATGATGGATAATTTAGCTGGTAGTGAAGGGTCAGCGTGTACTTAGTTATCTGGATTTTTATGGAGCTAAATGAGTTACGTCAGAATATACTGTGCTGTCATGTCAGAGCGGTTGATATTCTTAGTCATCCTGTAGAGTGTTATCATATTGAAATTGCTGATTTGTACAGTGCTTCTCCAAGCGTGTAACTGATTGACCCGATCTACCACCCCAAGTCATGGAATAAATGTTTTATTTCTGCCATCGCTGCAAAGTATAAAAGCCATTTTTGTCTTCCAGGAAAGTTGCTTCCGCTTGTCAGTCTCTGTCAGCTCCTCCACTGTGGGGGAACTGACAAGACGTGATGAAAGCACAACAACATTTACATATATGTCGTTAATTTTCAAGTTGCTCTAGAAAGCTATTATCATGAGAAAAAACTGTGGAGGTGTGCACGTCTCTGTCCTGACACTTTGATTGACCTCGTTATCTGTCATCTTGCCAAAAACTAGTCCCACTTCAGGGGCAGAATTAGACAAGATAATTGGCTCAATCAGATTAACAGCTGAGGAGAAAGGAGTGCTTTTAACACTCGCCGCAGAAACCTTATCTGTCGAGGTATGAGTGCTTCACTGACATCAGCTCCATTTACTTCTGCTTGAAAAGACTCTCTGCAGGTACAGTCTGTAGCTCTGCAGGGTTTTCCACCTCAAGAATAGCCTCTGGGCTGAATCGCTCCTTTCAAACCAGTGGCAACATCGCTCTGCACTTTGACGCTGCTCTGCAGTCACAGCTCATCAGCAGTCTGCTGTCGTATAGAGTACCCTTGCAATGCTCCTGTAGTACATGAACATCTGCTGTACAGTGCGTAAGTTTGATATATATGTGTGTATATATAATATTGTAGAAGAGATTTTAGTGGTCTCGAGGTAGTAATAACCACTAGTGGCTAACAGTGACTTTAAGGTTAACCTTTGTTGCTTTATTTTCTCATAAATCACAATGAATACAAGTGACTCTGCTGGGCCTTTAATCTGCATTTTGCCTGTGATTATGGCTTTAGTTCCCACCTTCATTTCCATGTTGAGCATGTGGTTGAACATGTGGGCACTGATGAAAGAAATAGGATGGTTATTATGGGGGTCATTATAAATGGACAGACTCCAAGGCTTAACAAGTCAAATAAATTACAATTCAGTGCATTTCACAACCACCTTTATGGGTAAATTGAACTGAGTGCTTAAAGAAACTATAAGAATTATACTATATACTATAAGAAATGCTCTCTACTTCATAACCAGATAACCTGAAAAGTCAGCACAGGACAATGTTGTGTGCTGGATTGTCTTTAGAATACTGATGTACTTATCATTGGGAACCCTTACCGATGGCTACTTGTGTCTTTTATTTAGCACAGTTAACCCAAATAATGTTCCATTTGTATCTTGATTTATTGTATTAATTATAAGAAAATGATATATGATATGATATATGATATGATATGAATGATATATATTCAGTGTGTGAAATAAAAATTGAATCTATTTTCCTGTTGTTGGAAGGGTTAGTTCTTTAATTATCCTGCATTAAACCCTGCTAAAACATCATAGGTTCAGGAAAAATGCTTTTTTTTTTCCCCCCCTTGAGCACATTAAAGTGACTCATAAAGAAGCTGGAACAGTGGGTTTCAGGGGCTGTTACAGTATAATAGATTATTGTCACAGATGGTGGCCTTCAACATACCAGTCTATATTTGTAGACACAAATTAAGTGTCTTCCAAAGTCAGAGACCAGAGAATTAAGGCCCTGGCTCATAATGTTAGGAATATTGTGGTGTTAAAAGATAAAGGCTACCCTGTGGTTAAAGTCTGATTGAAATCTATTCTTATTAGTTGGGATTTGGATCTAAAACTTGATTATTTTATCAAAAACCTGCGTTCTGTAATTGGAAAAGCACTAAATGTATGCAGTGTGTGCTCTGGCAACTGCTGTGTTCAGACTGCTCCACAAGACACCACAGGAAACAGAGAGGAATTCATAGTTGAACTGATATGTTGCTTATCAACAGTAATGTAATGTTAGCAATAACAAGTGATAGTGATAATGGGAACAAAGTATTCTGGGAATAAATCTGCTTCAGTATATCCTCACAGTACTGTCTAAGCATTGCGGCTCCATGCAGATAAAAGGATTCCGTGTGGTTATAAACTTAGGCCAATACAGACTCAAAGCCTCTGCTTTTATTAGAAATATCCCAAAGGAGCACATTAAGCTTCTGTTGACTGGTCCCAGTGCTGATTTTGTCACCTGATAATGTCTTCTGTTCCAAATTATCCGAGACGGCCACACAGCTCTTAGTGTGTGTTCCCAGCACTGTCAGTTTTATGTAAGATCCTTATGTTTTTGCTGTTTTCTTGAGTTTATCTTTCAGAACTTTCCATCTCACACTGAAGTAGGTTTTATTTTCGATTCTACAGCCTCCTGGTAATATTTAATTGACATTTGATTGTTTATTTATAGTTTCTTTAAGCACTCAGTTCAGTTTACCCATAAAGGTGGTTGTGAAATGCACTGAATTGTACTTTATTTGACTCGTTACAGCTTTGGAGTCTGTCCATTTATAATGAATTCAGGTATACATTCATGTTTCCCTAATATGATGTTTATACTGGTAATATTTCGAGAATACTGTGTACGGTATACACTCATACGTTTTGGATGAGAGGCAATGTAATACATGTGTTAGTAACCACATGCTGTTCTCCACAAGGAGCTGATGATTTGATTCACTGCTTTTAAGGATGTGTTGCTCTCCTAAACTGTCTGAGTTCATGATCATTCAATTTATTGATTAATTGTTTGGCTTAAACATCTTAGAAAATAGTGAAAAATACCCAAGTTGAAATAGTGAAATTGCTTATGTGGAAAGTCCAAGTCCAGTCCAAAACTCAAGCGTATTTAACATACTATCATGGAAAGCTAAAATGAAAAGAATATGTCTGAGTTGCTAGAACTGTTAAGTTTTTGTCAATATCGACTTAAAATAATTGGTACATTTTTGTATTTGGAATCTATATAAGCTAAGCTGTAGGGAAGCTTCATTCAAAATGTTGACATTTGAATTTTAAACTCACATTCTGCAGAGTCCTGAGCAAACAGTTCAACAATACTATAAGTTTCATTTTAATACACAAAATTTTTCAGCTGTCAACCTTCCCTGCTCAGTTTACAGACCGTAATCTGTGAGCAGAGGAGATGTTTGTTTTCCTCCTGGCTAAAGTCGATTCTTGCTTGAGGGCTAACCCACCTTTCCTTCACCTTTCCTTCACCTTTCCTACAGTTGGGAAACAACAAATGGGAATTTCACTTTGGCCTTGACTTGAGAAGCTGCAGTGTGTGTTTACTGATGCACTGTACATTTACTGCTAAACTGCCAACTTGCTTCTTAGTCTTCTTCTCATTTGCAGCACTCACCGCCACTTTCCCGCCATTTGCTCTCTCTTGCTCAGTCAGACACACTGCCCACGCACACACATCATGCTCTGCCCTATCGTAAAGGAGCTACGCTACTCTTACTACTAAAGTCATCACAGAAAACGATCATATTGTGCACCTGCATTCTCTTTAGTGCTTCATTTAATCCCATGAATCTCTTTATTCAAATTTAGGATTTTGCTTGAGGATATTGTTTTTGTTGTAGTTTTAGGGTGATGACATGGTAAATTACGATGACAGACATTAAGAGCTTATTCGAAAACCTCAAATAAGCTTTGAATGTAAAAACAAAAAATGACATTTGGTAGAAGCAGAATGATCCTGAGGTGATCTGCGCTGGCAGTATCTGAGCCAATCAAGGCGTTTCTGAGTGTTGTCAGTTATATCAAGCCTGATCCATTGCTGTTGCTTGTCAAAAAAACGTGTGTTGCACTCTCTTGGTGCGCTGACCTTTTCCAAAACCCACACTGATGACAGGAAGTGCAGGTGGACCAGCACAAACAAATAAATGGCAACCTTAAGTTCGAAGTTTATGGTATTCAAACGGACAGCAAGCTGTTGAGACACGTTACCCCCAAGAACCACAGAACAGAAATGACAGGGTGTTTTCACTCAGATAATTGATCTTTATTCCCTGTAATATTGAATTAACACGACTCTCATCTGCTGTGTTTTCCTGTCGAACAGGCGTGGACAGCACATGCCTTGAATCATCCTCACTTACATCTTGTTCTGTCCTGATGACACAGCTGACAGATGGTGCAAAATGTGTGGGACATGATACCAGCTGTTGCTCCAGAAGACTGTAGTGTGGTTTTTGCAGTCACCCTTAAAGAAAAACAAGTCCTCAAAGTAATGCCCAAAAGAATTTCTCAAACTTTAATATGCGTTTGACCTTATTTGTAGTTGCCAAATTGGCCTGACAGAATTGTAAAGGCTGTATAGATTGAAACTAAAACAAAGTCACAGGGACACAGTCAAGGCATGCTTCTCAATTATCAAGTTGTTATGGCAAATGTGTTTGCATTTACACCTCCACATCCAGCAGACACGGGGAAACACAGGCCTCTCAGTGGAGTCATATTGGGCAGATGCAAGTCCGATATCTTGTTTACCTTTTGTCCATTTTGGCCACCACTGTCAGTAACTCTAACTTTTTTTTCTAACTTTTCAGTTAACCTGCTCATTGTTTTCTTGAGATTTAAATGAATTGTTTAGTTGAGAAAGTGACAGAAAATAGTGAAAAATGGCCATCATCACATCATCACAGCCGATTTAAGGGTAATAATAGTAATTTTGTCAAAGCAACATTCCAAGCGTCAAAGATATTTAATTGAAAACCACATGGATTACACAAAACCAGCAAAAAGACAAGAAAACCTCATATTTTAGAATCTGTGACCACAGAATATTGGGTAAATTTTTGTTTTGAAAATGACCTAATTGGTTCATAGATTGTAAATTGCATGGGCGGTTCATTTGATATTGATCAGCTAATCGCTTTAGTTCTGAATGTTTACTGCGGTCAGATTATTAAAGATACAGGACAAATGCACTTTGACCAACCATGGCTTTGCCCCTACGGCACCCCTTCATTCTGTAACTAGGATAATAGTTGGAATTAATTGTCAAATGGTGTTTTATACTGTGTTTCATTTGAAGAGTCATGACTCAAGAGAATCTTGTTTCGCGATATTGAGTTTTATGCCATTCTGGTGCTACTGAGGGCTACATTTTCAGATTGCGTATATATTTCATAGACATAATCAGTGTAATTTAAAATTGAGTAAAGTCTTCTTATGAAAAACAAAATTCTCATCCTTCACACCGTATTAGCAACACTAATGGGTTTTTTTTTTCCTTCTTGTGTCACTACACACCGCAGGCACAGCTATATATAAATCAGAAGTACCGGATTGAAGATGCAATTTGTTGTTCTTAAGGCTTGGCATTGTACTTGCTTACATAAGATGGCACATATAAAAGTATGCCCTTCTTTTCAGTTGTACCCAATATCCGTATGACTCATGACACAGTATGGTCTAGTAATTGCATCTAATCTTAACTGTTGTCCACCCACCTCCTCATCCACTTTGAGAAAAATCTTTGTCTTCCGTCTATGACCCAATAATTCCATAGAAAGCTCTTGAGAGGAGAAGTGGCCTTTACAGGCAGTAACAGAGCAGAATACAAATGCCCTCAAGTCACACCGTCCTGCTCACTGCCCCTCAGTATAGATCAAGGAATATTGATCCATAACCCACTTGTGTAGAAACAATAAAGGTGTAAACGTTTCACTTTATATTTATGTATGTTCTTTTATTTTTATTTCATTTTAACACGTTTTTAAAGGGTAAAAATGGCACACAATGTAAAATCGTTAAGTATAGAGTGAAGAATGATGGGATTTGCAAGAGAAGCTAAAGGTCTGCCAAAGGTTTGCCTGGTGCACCTGCCAGCATTAGACACACAGCTTTGAAGAAAGGTTTACAGTAGACCTGCCAACAACAAGTCGATCTATTGATTGCCAAGTATAACGTGTAGAGATAACTTATGTAACAGTGTTAACACATGGAGGAATTTCTTCTGATGTGATAAAATTGTTGTCAAGTCAAGCTCATTTACATATAAAAGAAAAATTACGGGTCCTAAGATTTATCCCTGAGGGCCTCCAAAGGAAGCCCTGCCGTATCCCACGGAAGCATTCTTGACAAACTGTGTAAGAATGGAAAATTGGTCCATAGTTTAAAGTTGTTTATGGGCTGTGATCCTTTCAACTGCTAGAATAGATCTAGTTTGGGAGTGGACTGGATATGTGACCAGTTATATGAGATGTATGGGTGACAATTTTTTTCTGCTCTTCATCACCTAGTGACGTAGATAATGTTTTTGTCTCATTTTTTTCTGTGTCTTGGCAATAAAAAAGAAATGGCAGCTTGTTTGCAAAGCTTTTGAGATCCCTTTTTTTTTGCTCGTTGATAACTTGTGAAAAATATTAAATGTCAAATTGTTGTCATGCATTTACTCCATGCCCATCTGGCAGCTTTTCAAATCACACTTATCATTTTTCTTTTTCTTTTTTTGTGCCCGTAAAAGTGAGTCATTATTTTTAATCACTTTTGTCAATTGGGCAACAGAGATATGTGGTGGTGTCATTTAGCATCATCATAGCTCCTCCATCACATCCTCCACCTCCATGTAACACTTCAAAGTGGTGATGAAGCCAGTCTTGTTAAATTTGTTACCTGGCTGTTTTAATTTTCCACCCAAGCTTCATTATTAATAATCAGGTGCAGGAACTCAGGTATTATACATATATATATTTATATGTATATTTATATATATATATATTTTTCCCCTGACACAGTCACAGTCACAGTCACCAGATGGGTTTGGTGGGATCTTTGTTCTGCTATAGTGGCCTTGTCTGTTTAAGGGGCTGTCATGGCTCTGGTTGATGTGCTTATCTGCTTAGAAAAACTGTCTGTGGCAGTTAAAATGATGAGAAGAAGCTATGTTATGTGTAGTGCTAGTTAGGACTATGCTTATTTTTATTACTGATTCACAAATGTATTATCTGATCGTCATGTATTGTTTTGTCCATAAAATATCACAAAATAATAAATGGCCCAAAATTTCCCAAAGCCCAGTGTTTCAATTTTAGAAGTTGGAACTACATGTTTTAATTTACATAAAGAAGAAATACTTCAGTTATTTTATTAATTATCAGAAGATTTGCCAGTTTTACTTTTCTGTACATCATGTGATCATACATCATTTTGATTAATCATTTAATCTCCTGCATGTCAGGTTCATTGTTTGTTGTAAAAATAAATAAAGGTCTGCACATAATTTTCATATTTGTGTGTCTAAATGAATTAAGTTCCAGGTTTCATTGAGAGATGGCTGAGTTTGTTTGTTTTTTTTGTGTGTTTTTCAGGGACAGCCTGTTGGCCAGTGTGATTTCAGTGTCCGACTGTTATGCATAGAAAAGGAGATAATTTCTCCCCGGATGGAGAAGATGAAGACTGGGCAGATTGACAAAACCAAGGAGCCCTTCAGTGTCCGGAATAAGCCCTTCTTTGACATCCATGCATCGCGCAAGGTAAAGTGAACTGTGGCATCCTCTTCACATGCCAAGCCATTTTCCTCTTCATTTGTTTCACAGGCGAGACTCAGTCAAAAGCCTTTCATTGTTTTGCAAACAAAGATATGCAAATCGAGATGACCCAAAATTCTTACATGTTGTTTTGTCCAGGGCAACATTTTTGTCATGGGGTCTTTCAAGGCAGATTTCTGTAGGGTGGGAGTCCAGAACAAGAGCAATTGAAAGACATCATGTACCACCATCTGATGAAAGGCACAATCTCTCCCAAAACGGAAAGGAAGTCCCCTCCAAGAGTCAGACCTCTGGGAGAGAATTGGCAGGCAAGTGCCTGGTGACTGGGCCTGTACCCGTTGGGACTGATCGGGCTCAGCCTAGAGATAGCATGTGTAGACATTAGCATGTGCTACTGAAGTAGCAGGAAAAGGCAGATGTCTGGACAAGCTGGCCCCACCTTTTCCTGCTGCCTGTGGAAAACAGTCCCTTAAGAACTCAAGGTATCAACTTATGCTGTGATCCTTGAAGCTGCGTTTGTTAAACTTGAGATTTAGTGGGAGGGAATGAGGAACCCGTATTGTTGTGGAGGAGTGGGCGAGGCCTTCACTCTTGCAAAGATTCTCCATGGTGAACTTAGTGAAGGCATATGACCACGTCCCCCCAGCCTTATAAGGGATGTAAAACAAGTTCTTTCTGTTGTATACCTGGTGTGAGACCTGTGTCTAAACTCTCAGCCAAAAACAAAATCAGGTGTGTTCTTGTTGGACTCTACCGAGGTTTATCCTTGTCACTGATTCTGGTTTTTATGTGGAACTTTTACATAAACCTGTGAACCTCTTGAGGAACAGACTGTTTTCAGTCAGGAGCCACCAGGGTCCAAATGCCAGTCCTGAGCCATAGAACTGCTTTGTGGGTAATACCTCTGGTAGCCCAGAAACTTATCATAAAATCTGTTAAAACTCCAGAATCTTAATGCACTTTGCTGCAGTAGGTATCATTAATTAATTGATTAAATTGATTGCCTTGAGCCTTGCCTAGTGGTCTCTGCTGCTGGCGCCTCCATGTGTATTAAGCTTCAACTGACAGTGATTTCCTCTTCCTACATCTTTGTCTCTGCCTGTTTGAATACACAATGAGGTATAAGTAGGTTCATGCAGAAAGATGGCCACAGAATATAGCATTACACTGCACCATTGATGTAAGCCATTATTATGTGAGCTGGCAAGTATGGGAAATGATATGATTTTTATTGATTTTGCTGCCTGTTTCTTAGTACGTGTCCTTGCTGTAATTTTTCCCTAAAATACTTAGAGTAACTGCATGATGTTAAGTCTCTTTTCTTTTCTTGTTTTTGTTCTGATGATCATATTTTTGATAAATGAACATGTCTCAGGATATATTACTACATTGTTCACACACTGGGGACAGCAGAGCTTTTATCCTCTGAATAGCTGTTCAGCTTTCCTCAAAGGCCTGCACTTGTGCCCTAATATCATGTCTGTGGGAGGTCAGAGCACGATTAATTTGATGTTTTGCTCGGGCCAAGATCAGTCGGAAATCTTGGCTCTGCACATTGACATATGATCAAAGTATGCGGAGGGGCGCAGGTTTTAGACATTTCTGGTGTTGTGGTGACATGTTTTCTTCTGCCAACACTGACATCTTGCTGTTTTTGCTTTTTTAAAAATTCTAAATATGAATAGTTGGGTTACCTCTGGGCTAACCCTTAGCTGTATACTCCTCCTTTATGAAGGATCACCCACCCACCCTTTGTGGGGGGGGCATGTTGATAAAGATTCTGTAGAAATGAAGTCACTGTAATTCTGTCTGGTTTCTGACTGCTCTATTGTGTTGTGCAGTGGCCATCTGCTCCCCATACAGTCATATCTCTGTTTGTATGGAACATTAAAAGAGGGAAACTGGAATCTGGCTCATTAATTCATAGCTGCACAGCCCTCCACTTCGTGGCATATTGACCAGAAATTCCTTTCAGGGATATTTCAGTCCCAGGAGTTGTATGATGTCTTTTGTCTGTTGCTAGGCTGCTGTATTTCATCTCAGACACTTACACATTCATGCCGCCATTTCCCACCAATTGGAACCATTTATTCTCTTTTTTTCCTTCACTTGTCCAATTATCTCACAAAGACCCCTTTTTGTATTATAGAAATTGTACATTGGGGCAACCAAATTATATACTGGGAATTTCCCTCTTGCGTAGGACAAAATTTATTTTGAGTGGAAAAGATTTCTGAATTTGGTGTTGTTGTTGTCGTCGTGCATCTAATGTGAACAAGACTGGTGTGAACCCGGCCCCTCACTTACAGTGCATGTTCTTACTTAGTAGTGGTACTGGTATTAGTACCTGCAGAAAATGATGGAAGATGTACAATATAAATAAACAGGCAAGTAAAATAAAATCAGAGAAATACACTGGAATACAATACAATACACATTGTTATTTGGATTTTATGTACACTTTTACTGTCTAAATAATTCAAAATAATAGTAATTATACTGATCATAATTCAGTGAAAACCTTTTAAAAAACAGACAGTTATTTCTTTTCTTTTTTCCCCACAGCTTTGGGGGAGAAACCCTGGGTGGACTCTTAATCATTCCTGGTGGCATTCTTGGTGGCAGCCATGACATGAAAGTGCTTTCACATTAAAACAGTCTCCTGTAGGTTAGCTGGCTGGAGGGCCACTGCTAGTGACTGTACATGTAGTTAGTTAATTGTGATTGACTGTCAGAAGTTCTAGGATTTGGAAGCCAAATATTTTTTTATATGCATCGTATTTCACTTTCTTTCAGTTTTTGATTTGTTTTTATTTAGATATTTATATCTTCCATGGAAAAAAAAATCCAAGATGTCCAGCATCAGAATCCAGTCATCCAGTCATAGCCTGAAGTACTCAGTAATATACATCCTCGGTTCTATCTTTCAAAACTGTACACACTGTACAAACAGCAGTTTGCTGCTGTAACACTGTAATTTCCCAGTTATGGGACTAACAAAGGATTTTCTTATCTTAAACTATTAACTCACTGCTTCTCAAATCCCTTCCCACAGTTTCTTTATGTCTTTGTCCATTTTGTATTAAAATGAATCCTTTGCGAGTCTAGATTTTAAACTATAAAATGTAGCAATACTCAGAAGGTTTGAATGATGACACTGCTGCAAGTAGATTTCCTACATCCCTACTTCTAAAGCTCCACACGTTTCCTTTTTTGTTATGAGAAAGCCTTTGTGCAAGTATACTGACTACCAAATAAGCTCTTGTATCAACTTATCAGTGCCAACAAGGAAATTAGTTTGTTTTGTCAGTGTAGAGCCCTTTTATATATACTTTTCTATAATATGATTTGGGACTTGCCGATGCTGTACACTCAATAGTCACGGTATTATATGGCTAATATTCACAGTACATTGGGCTGAATTTTCTCTCTCCTGGTGATGGACATTGGTAAATTGATCAAATAGTGTGTTTGGCAGAGATCTGACTTTTTCTTTCGAGGAATTAGGTATCAAGGCAAGACTGGGATTTATTGTCATTTTCTTGCTCACTGAAGGCAACAGAATTGGCAATTTCCATAGAGAATCCATTTATGAGGTAGGAATTCATGTTCCTCCAGGGATTATAGAAATGAGTGTTACATTTTGGGGGTTACCAGGAGCTGATGATAATATTTGCAATTTCCCTAGATAGCGGGCTTAACAAACTAAAAAAAAAAACTCTTCCAACTTAAACTTGTTTGTAAAGTTTCCTAGGCTTGCATGGATTTTTCTCATAACCTTAAGCATCATTCCTAAAACTTGTAGCGCCCAAAAGAGTTGCAATGATTAGCCCATTAACAAATAGTCTTGATTATTAATTCAGTTCAGTATTGGTACTGGTGTGTCATTCATCAAGAAAAATTGTCAGTATTCTCATATCCTAGCCTAGCAGCTAGGATATGAGAATGCTGAGAATACCTAGCAGCTGTTAAACTGTTTCCATTTATATAAAGTTGTCCAAAGTTCTCCCAAACAGGACACATTTTTGGTAATCATCACTTCTTGAAAAGGAAGCATTCAGGTATTCTATGTTTGTATAAGCCTTTGCAGAACAGACATTAATGATTGAATATGACTCATCTCGATTGAATTAAGTCACAATTTGGTAACATTAAAGTCACTAAAGGAAATTAGATGGTGTTAATTTGTCTTTGCCTTTTTCAGAATATCTAATACCCCACACCCATTTATCATATCTCTACAAAACATGGTCCTAAGCTGAATAGGGCTTCCCCTAATGAGACTCATATCTTCAGATGACCCCAGCCAGGTCCTCCCAGGAGTCCATACAGTGGTGAACTGGGAACAGAAAGGCTTCAAGTCAAACAGTTAGTTTATTATCTGAGAAAAAATCTCATCTTGGAATGTCATTTTTGAACTGAGATGGACTCTGAATAGATACCTGAAAAGTAGTTATCTACATACTTTTGTGAGATTGAAGTCTTTTCACGGAGCTCAAACTTAATCACACAGGGTGAGATTAAGGTTCAACGTATGTGCCGAATACAAAATAGCCTAAGAATTGATTCCATTCAGAAGGTAAACAGTAAAGTGATGTTTTAGACTGCTAAACTGACTGCAACCTGTGAACTTGTTACAACAGCGTGTCTGCCAGCGATAAGAACAGGATTAATACGATTATTAAAATTGTATTCCTCAAAATTTCAGTCCTGGTTAGTTTGGTGACACTTTGGTTAGTGGTGGTACAGTACTGCAGCTCTCTGAATTCTGGGGGCAGCGAAGCAAACTATTTTTGCAGTGGCAGTATGCAGTGACCTAACTAGTTTCCACTGTATCAGTTAATTAAACCAAAACAGGTCTTTGTTATTCTTTCCCAGACTATCCTACTACTACGTGTTCTTAATAAGATAATACTCGATTCCATGCCGAGCTTGTGGTTAGGTTGAAGCTTATCCACAGACTTTTCAAGGATATGTTGTGTCGATTCTCACGTGTGGCTCTTTATTCTAACGCCAATACACCTTCACATAAGTTGTCTGTGTATGTAAACAAATTTTAAATTAATTCCAAAGACAAACCAATGTACATTTATTTTCTGAATTAAAGGGGTGTCTTATCTTATCTTTGCAAAGCCAGATAGGCTCTCGTCAAGTTTACATTTCTAGATAAGGTGTAACTGGATGCACTTTGAAAGGTCACTGCAAATGGAATCCAGGTTCAGATATTCAACATTTTGAGTGCAGAGACGAGGTGAAATCTGTGGCACGGTTCTCCATTATTATTCTTATCGAAGGAAAATGATTGTTTGTGTTGAAGGTTGAATTGTTGATTCCAGACTGTGCATTGAGTAACTGCAGCCAACCACAATAACTGCAACCACAGGTTTCTTTCCTCTCCTTACTTGCCTTTTGTCTCCATTGTGCTCAGTCACCACTAAAAGTCTTTCACTAGATGTACATGTCCTCTTTTCACTGTCTACGTCTTGTCGTTGTACATAGATCACTGAGTGAGAGTCTTACTTTTCCTTTCTGAACAGAAATAGAAAGGGGGGGGGGGATACTGGTCCTTCACAGCATGTCTCATTAGCTGAGTGCTGTCAGTCTGCAGGTTCCTTGTTGCTCGCTGACCTCACACCTCCGTCAGTTGTCGAGTCTCCAGCCGTTGGAGATGGAAAAGCAAGACCTTGTGTCTCCATCTTCTGTGTCTCCTTTATATATGTCCTTTAACAATGGAAGAATCAAGCTTTGCCATTGTGTTGTGTCTGCTCGATATCCGATTTGTCCAAATTAAGATGTAACAGGTGCTTAGAATTTAGAAAGAATCTGTGCCTCTGACAGTATTGCCATAATCCTTTTGCTAAAGAATGACAGAGCTAGTGCTTTAAAATCCACGTTGCTGACCTGTCAGTCAATAGCATTTATTCTGATAAAGAGTAAAAATATCTCAGTCCTTTGTTGGGGAAAGATAGACAATTAATGTCCTACTCAGTTTATGAAATAATCTGCAATAAAGCATTCATCAACCTGCACTGCTGGCCTTGGTAATACAGCCATCTTCCATGGTTAGGTTCAAGAACAAGCTGCACTATCACCTGCATCTTCTCTGCTGCTGCTGCTGCTGCTGCACCACCCACTGCACCCACTTGCAGAGAGAAACATGTTGACTGTTGTATAAGGGCTTATGTTGCTTGGAAAAGCACACACACGACATGGACTTGATGACTAATGTTTGTTTACCTCGGTTGCTTTGAAAGTTTTTAGTTTTCTTCAAAGCCTCCAAGACGTTACGCAACATTGGATGATGCACAGTGCATCTATACAGTAAGGGTCTGATTCACTGGAGAGAGAGAGAGAGGATGAATATGTGGTTTTATGTACTGTAGCAGCTCATTTTATTTGTTCCGCTTGCCTGCCCTTGTTGTGCCTTCCGGGCGTAGTGTTGATGCACTGAAGGAAAAGGAACATGCGTCTTCTGGGTCAGGTCAACAGGTGTCTTTCTTCAGATGTTCTTATGACTTTTGTGTTTGTTCTGCGTTTCACCGCCTACTCTGTCTTCACTCCGTCTGCCTTTTTTGTTTGACCCGTGGTGATGTCATGATGTCCCTTTGAGGTAACCACAGCCGCTGTAATAACAATACAACCCCACATCAGTTATTTCTAGAATACTTCTTTCATTTTTGATCTCTGTGTGTTTTCTGTTTCTTTTCACTTTTTGTGTAAAGGTATATAAACTACAAAAAATAAAGACAACTGGTGCCAACCTCTGCATTATACACTGTATAGACAGACAGACAGTTACACAGTCAATCTGGTCGACCTGCTTTCGCTGCACTCTATTGTACTTTATGTAGCATATGTTAGTTTATTTAATATGTTTAGTCTATTTTTCCCACTAACAGTTAGGCCTTGTTTGGTTGTTTGTTTGCTTACTTTTGACTAACCTACACTGCTGTAATGGGCTACTGGATGCTTGAATTTCCCTCGGGATCAATAAAGTATCTATCTATATATCTATCTATCTAGACAAGAGCAATGGGGCACTTGACCGTTACACCAGCATTCTAAATACACAGACATCTTTGCAGCTATAACAGCTTCCAGTCTTCTGGGAAGATTTGGGAGTGTTTCTGTGGTAATTTTTTCCCATTCACGTAATAGAGCATTTGTGAGGTCACGCACTGATGTTGGACTTAAAAGCCATACTGACAATCTTCGTTCCAAATTCAAGCAAACTGAATCTTTTACAGTTTTTGACTGGTGGTTAAATTGAAATTGAAATTTAAACATGTGACCTTGGGCTCCAGGATATTATTGAGGGCAATTGTTTTATTGTTTTGTGCCATTTTAATTGACCCAAAAAATTAATCAGTTGAACAACAATGAAAACAATAAGTGCAGCTAATAAATATGTGCTTCAGTGGCAGCTAAATCTTCATTAGCTAGTTTCATCTCAGTACTGCAACTAGGACTTTACTTCCGTAAATTCAGACAAGTCAGACAGCCTTTTCTGTCTGACATCCAATCAACCCCAACTCTGTTTGTCTCAGTGCTCACACAAGTGCTTGTCCTGCTGTAGCTGAGACAGCAGCGGCACAGCAGCCTGCTGTATCAGCCCAGTGAAGGGCTGCCTCCCGGTTGTTGCCTCTTCAAACTGACTCTGTCTGTCTGCTGTCTGTATGCATGTGTCTGAGTGTGTGGGCTGTGCTCTGCGCTGCTGTGCATTTGAGGTTGTAGGTTTATCTTTCCTCTCTTGGAGTTGATGTGCCTAACTGGCAGTGGTGCTAGCTTCAGTACAGACTTGGACTGGCCCAAGCCCCTTATCTGCAACATCAGAATTTATTCTTATACGGATTGTCTGTTTGACATGGCTCATATTAATGTCTGTTGTACTATTATGTCCCACAAATCTATTAAAAATCAAAGTTTGATTTGCCTCTGGTAACCCACTATCCGCACAGGATGTTGTAATAATAGGTTAAAAGATCTAATTAAAGATTATTTTAAGCAGAATGTGTATTTTAAAGCAGAATATTTTGTGTTTTTCTCAGACTTGTTCTGATAGTGATAGTGTAAATTGAACATCTTTGTTTTGTTGGCATTTTATACTATTTTATACTATTTGCTGATGTTCTACATACCAGAGGATTAACTGGTTAATTTAGGAAATAGTCTTTAGACAGACAGATGGAAGTCATGAACATAATCAGTAATTACAGCCCTATTTTCCATACTTACAGTTATTTCAGGCAAACCGACAAACTGTTTTCGCTGTACAGAAACTGTTTTATGCATAAAATTTTATAGCGTAGTGAATTTGGTAGTGAGATATAAATTGTTCATCCCAATTCAGGCTCATCCCTCGCATTAATGCTGATTGGTTGGGTTACACTTTTACCAGCCAATATGCTATCAGCATGCACCTGCTCATCCTAAAGGCAGTCGTCATCGTCCCCACCCAACTACTTACTGAAGTTACAGCAGTCACAAACTTACCCTAACCCTAACCCACTGACAGTACCTGTGGTTGATAGTTACTCAGGATGATCTTAGAAGCTGAAAATAAAGCCTAATCTGTGCAGACACCTATGGAAAGTTCAGGCACATTTCACATGAGATGCACTGCATATGCAGCACACCAGGCTGTTTAGACGCCGTGGAAATTGCCTCATGTTTGTTTATGTTTAAAGACACTTGTATCATTTATTTGTTTTGTGATTGATTTTTGAGCAGAACAATTAGCAAGTCAGTAGAAGAGCAAAATAAAGAATGGCTCGTTCTCTGTGCTCTGATATTTGTGTCTGGAGAAAATATAGAAATAAATAATCCTGCATCTGAATTAGAAATGACATACATAATTAAATCCAGTCATGTAAGCTCCCCGCCTCAGACTATGAATTTCGGTGCAGTGATTTCTTAATTTCAGTCTTTGTCATTCTGCAATAACTTGCTAATTTCACAGCAGGCAATTTTAGTTAATTCTAGCCACTCATCAAGACACCTGTCTGGTTCGCCACGGGTTCTTTTTATACCACTGTTCAATTTCATGCTATGCCTTGATATTTCTATTTCTACCATCCTTGCCTGTTCCAGCCTCATGCCATCCCTTATTGGTTTCATCCACAGTGTTAGGATTCATCTAATGAATATGTAAAATTTAATCTTGATCACATTTAATATCAAACGACCAGTATCCTGCAAAAGATAAGACATTCGAAGACATTTAACTCCTCCAGACAGCGTAACCTTGTTTGACTCGGGACCAGCCAGTGGTTTAGCAGCCCTGTCTGCGCTCTCTGATGTGGGCTTTTCATTTAATGGGGAACTGCACACTGGCTTCAGAGCCCCATTCACGTTAGGGTTGAAAGGAGCCTCCAGCAACAGCCCCGTGGTCTGACTGGAATATCAATCCATCCTCTTCGCCTTTGATTCAGCCCCCGCACCTAAACCTCCTCAGAGCAATGAGCATGAGCAGACGGCAGGAAAACACAAAAGGCTTTAGGAATGGAAAGTGCATAGTGTCGGTCCAGGTGTGCTGAGGAAAAGCTAGTGATACTGCACAGCAAATGAGCCACAGCATTGCTTGGTTAATGAGAGCATGTTGCATTGTGATGCTTGCAGATGCATATTAATAAACCATAAGGTATCAGAATATATTCCATATAAGATGTCAGTTACTGACTCTTAGAAACATTAAGTATAAAACATAAAAGACAAACTATATAGGATTTTTGGTTGTTAGCAGTTTTGGAGAAGGGTAGTTGGTTGCTGAGTCTCATTTCCAGGTCATCAAATCACCCCCAACTCAAAACATTGGTATTTGACCAGATGCATTCTGAAAACACAGCAAAATAATAAGAAAATTAGAAAGTGCAGGGTGAAGGGTCTCTGCAGATACAGATACTGACACACCCACTTCTAAAGAGTCATAAGGGACGATTGAGAGGTTATTGAAAGGAAGGGACTATTTTTGTGTGAATACATATGTTCTCTTTTGAAATGTCTCTTCAAAATGTCCTGCATAATATACATTTTAAATTTTATTAGTCTTCTTAGAATTCAGGTGTAGTTTTCTGTCTGAAAAATCCAATCAATCTATGTATGAGCAGTCAGCTTGCAGACATGGATTCTGCCCTCACAGTGGGATGTTTTTGCATATTGCTGTATTTTCGTTTCACTCTTATATTTTGGTGGTGGTGACATTGATCCATTTGAACATACATTGTTGAATAAAGAGATCATTAAGGTTCTTCAGTAAAGTTTGACTGCCTCCTGGTTTGCTGTCACCTTGGTGTTAGCCCCCGGATGCCACCATGATTGTAAATTAGTTGAAAAACCTATTCTTCATTCCAATCATTTCTGTGCATTTTGTATTCCAGTCGAGAAACTGAAGTCAAACAACATGTTATTCTAAACCACACTGAAAAATGGCCATTCAAGTCAAGGTCAAAAGTATAATTTCCTCACCTGGAATGTTTTGTTGCAGCAAAACATAAAAACACAGTCTGAATTTTGCTATTAATTTCTGCCAACAGAAAAGGTAAAGACAAGATAAACTCACTCTTGAACAAATGAATCATAAAAATCCTTCTGAGCAGCTGTCTGTAGGTCTTAAATAAATCTCCAGTGCTCATTCATTTGTCAGTGTTTCTCTCTAAATTAGACTTTGCAGTCAAGTGAGCCTGGTGTTGTCACTGGTGTATCGATGGCTATTCTCTATATAAGGAATTACCTAAATTCAATTCAAAGTAAATGGAGCAGAAAGTGTTTGATTTGCTTCTTTTTCTCGGCTCGGATGTTTGTTCATTTGTTTCTCTGGGATGCATTCAGTGTCAGGAATTTTGTCACTCCTGCATAAAGATTTCAGATTTGTGGAGGTCATGTCCGAGTTCAATGTCACTGATGTGACGTGAGCTGAAACCATCGGTTGGTTAGCTAAAATGCCAAATATTGTCAGATTCCAGCTCCTCAGATATGAAACTTGATGGCTTTAATCATTCAAAGGCCTCTAGGAAATGATGATGGCAGCTAAGATTAGATTGATAAAGGAAGTAATTGTTAGGCGCAATCCCTTGATCTGACCAGTTTCCACAGTATGTTCACTGTCACCACTTCTGCTTTGTTACTGCAGGAACAAGAGGTTGAGACTTAAGGTTGTTTTTGAATGAAAGATGCTTTTGTGTTTGTCATAAACCACAAGTGGCATCTATTATTGATCTGATCTGTTATTTGTTATTTGTTGAGGCAAGATTAAGAGACAACCAGAAGTAATGGAAAGTGATTTTTTTTTCCTCTGTCATACTGGTTGATAAAATAAGGCACTGTTGTGTAGAAGATGGACTGCATAAATGTGAAGGTGAATGGCATACTTCATGTCATTTCGATACCGTCGAACTAACACTGAGCCAGATATCATTCATCATTGTGTCCTTTGGTGAAATGAGCCCCAACATGAAACGCTGGAGAGGAAAATGATCTGATTTCCATCACCCTGACATTCACTCACACTCTCTCTCTCTCTCTCTCTCCATCTCGAGGGGAACAACATTGCTTTGCCTGTTGAATTGTCTCCTTGAACGTTTCCGTTGTCCCGTCTCTGCCCTGCAGTCTGCAATGGAAGCTTGATCTCTTAATGGGGCTGTGTTGTTCACCTCCGCCTACACAACCCTACTGTACTGGGCACAACTTTGTGTTTCCTTCCTTGAAAGGTTTTCCATGAAAGCAGGGTTGCTGTCCCCCCCACTCTCTCTGCATTATCGCTCCGAGGAACTTCCTCACTGTGGGAGGATGTGTGAGTGGAAGTCTTCTCTCTGCTCATCTCTCCATCCAAGGTTCACTGTGTTCGACGGAGGTGGTGGGTGGGTGTGCTAAGATGGCAAGAGAACTGAAATGGAACTCCCAGATCTTGCCGCCTACATGCCGTTCCCTCATAAAGGCATTGGTTCTTTTTAGTCCGGCTATCTGCCTTCTCCATGTCAGCATGATTGTCAAGCTTTGTGTGATCTGCTGTGACTCATTCATCATTCTGGAGAGCGCTGATGTTGCTCTGCTTTCTTTGCAGTTACAGCAGAGACTGAACAGTTTTCTCTTGCTTTAGATAGATGTATGTAGTGCTTCTCTAAGGGATGATGACTTCACTTACTTGCCTGAAAAACACCCTTTGAAAAATAGTGATGTTTTCCATCAAAGTATTTTGTGGAAATGCGAAATCTGTCAGTGGTATAAATATACCAGACACAAGGTGTTTTTCTCTATTAAAGCCTGTGCTCTGCAGCCAAAGAGCCGTGGTCTGTAACTGTTTCACCAAACCCATAATAGCCTCTATTTGCCAGAGAGCCGAAGTGAGACCGGAATGTCAGGATTGTATTCAACAAGAAATCCATTCTCAATAACACTGTGTCTCCAACAATGTGTTTTTTCAGTTTGTGCTAAAAAGAACAGAGTCCAAACAGTAGAAATGTGAAAATCATGCAAACAGAATTGGTGAAAGAAATCATAACATACATGGTGCACTGTCACAGACAAAACATCGCATACAAGTGGGAGGATGAGGCGACTTTAATGTTCCTCAAATTAATGCATGAATCAAACATTGCCATATTCCCATGACTTTTTCCAAATGGCTTTCCACTAACTGAGCTTTGACTGGTGGTCTTTTAATTACCTTCAATTATCTTGTTACATCCTCTTCTCCTGCAGTTGTTTAATGACACCCGACTGGAGAATTAGCACTTTTTTCCACAAAGACAGATGGAAGAAATTCTCAGTGAGAGGTTGTGTTGCATTTCACCTAATAATTCAGACATTTTTGTTCACACCAGTATCTTTGCAGTAAATATTTAGTGATATATTATACAGCAATATCCCCTCACTTCAGAGGGATTTTCCTGAGAAAGACTAAATGTCTCATCATAGACGACTGTGCACTGAGCAGCTGAGACAGGCTAATTCACTCTGAACAAAATGTGCAAGTCAACGATTCTTTCACAAGAGACATTCTGCCTCTCACAAGCCTGCAGTGCTGCTGTGTATGAAACAGTTGCATAAAGTACTAATGTAGTTAGGCTATATTACACGCTTGCTTGTATTTGTGATTGAGTTTATAATTTGGTTAGTCTCCAAGCTGCAGCAGGACAGACAAAGACAGTCTGTCATCTCCTGCACAGTGAATGTGTCTTGGCTCTGATGACTGTTGACAGTCCTCGTATCTACTGAACGCTGCTGTCCCTTAGTCAACAGGCAGTCAGTGGAAAGATTGCATTGTAAATTAAAATTTAATCATTTCATTGTATTGTGTGTCTGTCTGTTGACAGACAGGAGGCGATTTTCAGTATGTTATAAAAGACCACTTGTGTTGTTTTACCTCTCAGTGCCTTCCTGAAGGGCTCAAATGCATTGCTTTCTGCTTTAGTTCATCTTGATGGCTTGGACGTGATACCTGATATCTGCTGTAGTGCACTAATGCATGCGCTTTCTATTTTATTGACTAAGGCCATTTCCTGACTGAATATATGTACTCCAAATATATTTACCCTCTGCATGAACATACAAAATAGCAAAGATCACTCATGAAGTTTTCAGACAAAAGGTTGCAAAAATAAAAAATACCTCCTCTGAGCTCCAGTGACAGCCAGTGACTCATCCTCATTTTCTGCATTTTCTTTCCTAGCAAGTCATAGGCATCCTGTTGGATTCATTACAGTTTTAGTCTTTTCCCATTTCTGTTTAAGATTTAAGTTTCTAAAAATTCCATTTAACACTATTAATTACTTTCACAAGATGTAAAACAACTGGACACAAAAAACCCCCCCAAAACCGTTACCTGAAAGAACCTTAAACTGCGGGGCAGGTGATGAATGTCTGTGGGTTACACCTTTCCCATTGCACATAGTCAGTTAACTCATCATTCATATCAAAATATAGAATATTGCAGCTGTAAGTATGGGTAGAATGTGTATTTTAACAATACTTGCAGAAGAGGCTCTATCCCTTATTTGACCATTGATCATTGACCGGTTTTCTGCAGTCTGTTTTACTGTCTACCCTTTGAAAAGATTTCAGATTCTTCTCTCTGTGGTTATGTACAATCATATATTAAATTTTTTGTTTAGTATTACATTACAGCCGAATATTTCCAGGCATATGATTCGTTTTTAGATTGATTTCCAAGCAGCAGCAGCAGCAGCAGCAGGTTTCTCTTCATGCCAGTGCAGTATGGAAATCAACTCGGTTCAGCTTAGTGATCCATCACAAAGAACACAGCATCTCATTAAAACTGTGTGTGCGAAAGTGACATGGTTGAATTGCCATGCAGTCTGCAGTTTCATCTCATATCTCAAGTTTACTTTCAGAACGCTGATTTGAAGGTCTTGCACTTCAGCTCCTTGTGTTTAGCAAATCCAGTGACGGTGAAGCACTCAGTGAACCTCGTCTTGTTTTCTCCTTATCCAAGCAAACAAAAGCCTCCCAAAATTTCAAGTTGAACTATTTTTTTTATTTTTGTTTCTTATTGTCCTATTTTCTAATTATGCTAATTTGCATTTTAAACAAATATAGACTTAAAAAAAAAGAGTCATCTAGGATTGATGTTGGTTGTATTGTATTACGTAAGTAGCTGCTGGAAACTTACAAAATCATACATGCCTCTTACTAATGCAATACCCTTTAATTTTTATAGTAACAGCCCATCATCAGTGGGCAGAATAGAGGGGTTATTTGAAAGAGAGGTCAAAAAGGAAAGTGGTCTTAAATTGGTATAAATAAAATACATTAATATATATTCACCCTTATTGTAGTGCCTCTAATGTCCCTGCTGTAGTTGCCATGGCTGCTGCTGTGCTTCATGATGTAGAAAATATGTTTTTATTGTACAGTAGCTCTGCCACGTCTCCTGGGCCCCCTCGTCTAATATGGTGCCGCAGGTTCCTTGCACCGCAACAGCTGTGGTGCTTGCCGGTTGATGTTAATGGAAGAGATGAAATCTAGCCTTCCCAGTCATCAGGAACTTAATGATTTGCTCCTATTCCTGTTCTCAACCTGGGCAGTCCAGCTACAGATATTGATCTCTGAGTCATGCATTATCAATCAAAGAGATTATTGCGTGGTTTCAAGGCCAGATGGATGAAAGCAAGGTGATTGGCCTGTGACTCTGCAGGATTTTTTTTGAGTACAGGCCTTGCAGTTGTGTTGAAACTCAATTCTTTTCTTGCTTTTCTATCACTAATTTTAGGTAATATCGGCAGACTCAAAAAAAAGTCTTTATGAATTGATGTCATTTCACCTGTTCCCAGCTGAGGCTTTCAGTAGCCGATCTTATCATTTATCAGTTTCAATTGACTGAGAGTGTGTCTTCATTTTTTCTGTTTTTTTTTGTTTTTTTTTTTTCCTTTCAGTTACTGGAAGGCAGCTTCACGTCCCAGGTCAGCCACGAAGTTGACGGGCTTATCTTCCAGCCATGCGGGGTAAGCCTCCATCCATGTATGACAATCTGTCATTTTTCAAAGCCATAGCCCTGTTGGCACAAATTGATTGTTAGGCACAGATTTTTCTTCCACCAAGCTCCTACATAAAAGTTGGGACAGCTTGTCGCTACCACCTGCCATTTGTCACTGTCTGTATCAGTCTTTCCACTGTTATTGTAAAGGAAACCACACTCCTACATGAATTCACATAAACACAGGCCTGTCTGATAGTGGCTGCACAGTAAAACGGACACGTGGCCTTTGGTGTTACGACGGAAACGGCCTTGGTTAGAGTACTGATTTACTTGGTGTTGGAACAGCAGAAAATCACTTTTATTTGTGACAGTAATACTGTTCTACTTTTTGTCTCCTGCAATGGACTCAAGGGCTTCTGCTCCATGTTGTAATATGTGAAATATCTTTTCGCCCATGACATTAGTGCAGCAGTAGGATAGGCAGGTATTTTGAGATATGGAATACATCTGCAGGCAGCTGTAGTACCTACTGACTCTAATGCTGCATGTGGAAAAAATCAGTCTTTATTTGCATATTGTTGGCAGTTTTAGCACATTCTGGTTATGTAACACGTCTCAGTCTATAGCTGAATACCGTCTTTAGCCTTTTTTTTTCTTGTTCACTGGCCTTATATCTTTAAAATCAGAGATGATGTCCCCTTTCATTGATTTATGTACAGCATACTGTAAACAAGGTTGAGACCGTTAGAGGAGGTCATGTTTTTCATTAAAACCTCCAGCAGTTCTAAAATAACAATGGCAAGGTTGAAGCATTTATCAAAATCGGAGATTAAAAGTGATTCGAAAAGAAAAGAAAAGAATGGCCCAATAAAAATCAATTCAATGGCAGCCAGTAAGTTCAATATTACTGCACTCTAACTGAAATGTATTTGTGAATATTTTCTCTCTAAACTCAATCTTTCAAGTTCTCAGCTAGTAATGTTTTCTCCCAGTTTCTCCTCTCGAAGCATTGATGGTCACAAAGCCTGCTGAAATGCTTTTAGTGTAGATAATTTATATGGGAGGGAAGAAGCAGGTTAGTAAATTCTAATTATGAGAAAGATTTCTAAAGGTGATAAAACATCTGTGGTTGCGTTCATTTTTTCTGAGTCAAGAGAAAACTTTGTATGTAGTACAGTATAGTTCTGGTCCTGTTCTTTTCACCTTGACTTTTTACAAACAAACCAAGAGGAGTAAACATGAAATTATGTTAACATAAAATCCAGTGGTTGGTTTGTTTACTTTCACGCCAAAACCCGAACCACTCCGGGGTTCAATTGGAAGTGAGCTCAGACCTCTCTTTCTTGGCGATCTCGTCCTGCTTGTTTTGTCTCACATCCAAGTGCGGTTGCTGTGTTCACATACACCCAAACAAACCAGTCCTTGGGGGGAGACGCTCCCACCTCCGAACAAGCTAGGTGTGAAAACATCCTATATCTTTGTTTAATTCATATTGATTATGTAGATTTATATTAGAATTATAACTGAAGTGCAGCAATAAAAAACCTGGGTGGCTCGACCTGCTTGATCAATACATAAATTGAAAGAGACATGACTATCAATGTGTCTTGGATCAATATAACGAGGTAAAAAAATTATGGTGCTCAAATTGCGATTACACAGGACATCAACCAAAGACGTGGTAGATAATATGTTTCTGGTAGTGACAGTTATTGAAAAAACAAGTTCAAATTGCGTTGTCAGGAAAGTGCTTGTCAAAAGTAAAAGACTCAATGCCACTGGCCTTGAGGAAACCGTTTTACAGTGCTTTCATTATGTTAACTCCATATTTAATGGATTGGATGCAAGCATGTTATTACATTTGTGTGCAAGATAACACCTGAAAACTTGAATTCCTCATTATGCTGGTTCAGTCAAGTTGACAGATCATGTGTTTTTCATTGTTGTTGTCAAGCATTTTCAGTTGCCAGTCTTCTCTGTGATTTGTGAAGTAATTATCATTCAGAGTATAACCGTGGCTGTAGCCACCAGGTTGCAGCGGTTCTCAGGAGAGCTGTAAATGAAATTTGGAAGCAGGTTTACACATCTGCACACTCTCATTCCACCACAGCGTGAGCATAGATGACTCACAACTCCGAGCTGAAGCTGGTTAATTAATGTGTCGCTGTCTTAATCAATATTGGCACCATAAAAGTATTAATTTTGTGCGTTTTACTTGCAGTTCCAGCCATCCTGGTTTGTGTATTGTATTTCTTTATGGGGGGGGTTAATTAGATTTAACTGTTTCATTTCCAAAGCTGTTTTTTTTTGGGGTTCTTTTTTTAAAGAATGGGATTTCCTTTTTAGCTACACAATATACAAGCGATGGTTCAGGAAAAAAAAAAAATACTGTATATATATATTTATTTATTTATTTATTTTATTTTAGAAGATAGATTTTCAAAATTACACAGAAAATGGTTTTGGATTGCTAGCGACCCGAGTGCACTGGGGTTTGATGCAGCAGCCATTGATTGTGGTTCATCTTCCTCTGTAGCCTCAGTGAATTTGATGGATCATGAGCAACAGAGAAAGGTGTTGAAAGCACTGTAGCCCTCTGGATGCAAGGATGTATGTGGCATTTATCGACCTGGCTGAGGAAATTGCAACAACATCATCCCATCCCAGTCATGGATTAGAAATACACACTTTCCTGGGGTTTGTGATTTGTTTTGGCAGGTGCTTTTCGCAGTTTTGAAGTGATAGCAATTCAACAAGCAGGAATGGAATCAGCCATGGTGTACAAATGTTCTTTCAATAAGAAAGCTGGTTGTGTGGGCAGATCGTCGATCGGACAAGTCACTCGGCAGGTGCGCTCCTGTATAATTTCTCGCCTTCGAATTGGATGAAAGTCCTTTCACAGGCCTGCGAGGCTGTGCATGATATACAGTTCATTTCACAAATGACCACCACAGACAGAATTTCCATGTTTCCCATTAAAGCTGTCCGTGTTCACTCTGATTTGTGAATCTGTGATCAAATCACTGTTCGGTAACTGTTTTTTTCCTGTGGTTTCATGAATTCAGCCAAAATATTATGCAACACTGCGTGGCTTTACTTTTCTGTTACAGCATCTTTGTTCGACAGTTAAGCAGCTTGTTTTTGAGGGGTTTCTTGAACTCCTCTATCAACAAGAGAGAAATTCTTATTATGATAGGCACATTGCACAAACAAACAGGATATCTGTAATAAGCCAAGTAGGGATGCATGTGCTCTTTGGACTGATAAAATAATGCATTGGCTGTGGACCAATACTGAAAATCATAGCCAATAAATTGAACTGATAATACAACGCCAAATTGTTTTTATTAACTTAACCAGTGCAGCAACTGCACACTTGGATAAAGTCCTTGGCAGTATGTAATATAGATAATTGAAAGAAGAATAAAAAGAAGAACAATAAGAACAAGTTTTTTGTTTGTTTCAAAGGAAGACAACATCTTTGCAATTTACAACACATCTTCTGCAAGACTAGGTGAGTGTTAACACAGATCTTATTAGAGTTATGGGATATTAAACGGTCCAACTTTACTTACCACATCTTGGCCTGTTTTTACAAGATGTAGTATGCACAAAATATAGGGTATGAACTTCTTTGTAAAATAAAAAAATTTAAAAAAGAACAAAGAAATGTTGTGCATCCCTAAAATCGACACTAATTACTTAAATTAGATTAGTCGGCTGATGGTGTCCTTGGTATCAACTTGACAAGCTCTGCGCGTACTCAAACACTGCAGCAGAGACGAATTTAAATTGTAACAAAAGCCCTCAATGACCACGACCGCCGGTGATGACAGGGTGACAGACACAACACTGACACCACAACACTTAATGTCTTGTAGGTCTGTTTCAAACATCTGTACTAATGTCTGTCACTGCGTCGTCCTCCTTTATTGCCCTCAGGATCACCATTTCACGAGACTCTTTTAAAAACGATGGCAAGAGACAGAAGTCACCCTTGACAAGTGATCCTCCTACTTGTCTGTACTGGAGAAGATACACAGATGAAGAAGAGGTTATTAAATATTTACAGGGAGGAATTAAGGAAATTGGCTAGAGGCAGAGAGAAGCATTGCTGCTACTTGGCACTCTTTCAGTTGAACTCTTTCTTTTATTTAGAATAGACTTACTGTAATAAAATATCTGAAAAGGAAAAGAGTGCAGATTTCAGATTTTGAGATATATTCTTTCCCTTTAGCTGTTTTGTTTGCAGCACTTGGTAAAAGTCAGACATCAATAATGAGCCATGCATAGCTGGCTTATCTTCAAACCACCCGGGTTTGATGTTGGTCTGGTCATCTTGAATATAAGGATTGGCACTGTGTTACTTATTGATTTAATGCACCTTTTAAAATACATGCGCTGTTTTGACCTTTAACGTGTGCCGCTGGATTATTGATTGACACAGGACTCTCGGAAATCTCCCTCTTCTGTCACCTTATGTAAATAAGCCATTATTTGTGAAGGATGATGAGCAGTGGGAGTTATCACGTGAGGTTGTGAGGGAGCTCATAATTCCACCTCTGACCGTAAAGACTTGATGTTCTCCATGTGGTAGCACACTCTCCTTTGGGACCTTGTAATACTCCATTGTGTTTCCCTCTTCAGTAAGAAATAATGTTTAATTGCTTTAATTTTGTCAAATTCATTAAGTATTAAAGAACACAGAGGCTTTGGCTCCTATGTTTTGGTGCCGTTTCTCATTTTCTGGTGTTATCAAGGGGCAGGCATTAGCGGAGTTTATTAATTTAACACGCACTACAGAGTATCTCTGCTGCCCGGTTGCTGACAGCTGAACACTCATTCACACCGGACAGCAACAGGGGTTGTACCAGCATCTGCTTCAAAAGTCGTGCAGTTACTTCCATCAGTGAGTTTTGTGGCGCAGTTGTTTTGAGACTTTCTTTCTTTCGTTTCTAACGTTTACGTCCTGTCATTACCGTGATGCAGCTAACATAAACATCACAGTGAAGCAAGTTGACTCTCAGCTGAATAATTCAGTCACTGCTGGTACTCTTCACTTCTCGCAATAAATGCATTTCAGTGTGTTGGATCTTAACCTTTGCGTTGACAGTGTCATTTGTTGTCAGCTAACATAACTCGATGTAGTATTTCTGATGTATTTTTCGCACGAGTGGCTCTGGAGAGGACAATGACTGATGACGGGTCCACTTTTTTGGACCCAAACTGAAATTTCTCAACTGTCTCTAACTTTTGCTTTAGTGACACAGTGAGGTTCACGCTTTTGATTTTTAGTCTCAAAAACTATTGGATGGATTGACATTGAATTTGTAACTGACATTTACATCCCCCTCAAGATAAATTGTAATTACTTTGGTGATAATATAGAATATCACCATTTCTGGTTTGTGAAATTCACTCTCATCCATAACAGAATTCAGAGTTTTGTTTCAGCACCAGATATGTGATCTTTGGTCCATTTCATCCTCAAATTACTGGTTAAGATATCAGTTGACGACCGCATTACTCTTTAACTGAAGGCCTTTTCACATGAAGTACAACAGCCTGACTTTGACAGTAAGTTAAAATTCCTTTATCGCCAACACTACGACTAACCATTAGTCTTTGTAGGGGGCCAGCAACAATGCCCAACATTGCAGTTGTTATCCAAAGTCATCAATTTTTTTGATCCCTTCAGCAACCAGTGCAATGTTAATCTCTTCTCGTGTGAATGGGATTAGGGTGGTCTCGGGGTTAATCTCAGCAGGGTCTTGCTGCTGTGAATTGTCCATTATTATTAGCACAAAGGTTGAAACCGCAGCAGCCCGCAGTCGCTGGGTGTGTTATCTCACCCCACACATGGTGTCCTTGGAATATGTTTTCTTTGTTTAGGGAAGATTAGAAAGGGTTTGGATTCATACCAGAACCATTACCACAGATGGCAGAATTGTTTATAGGAGAGCACTTCAGATGGTAATCTCTGTACGAAGAATCTTTGTTCTCTCAGCACTGTTTTCACCTCGCATCATTTCAGCTGCACTCCAAAATCCAAGTCGGCACAGAAGGTGTGTTTCATATCAATTATGGAGTGCAACTGAAGTTGAAGCTTTTGAATCATGTTGTGAAAGAAGATCCGAGACAGAGATGTGAGTTTAGAAGGTCACATCGCTGGTTATTGTGCATTTTATGTGGTGCATGAATCAGTATAATCATTTTATGTGGGCTTTGCTATTCTTCAGAGTATCTGTGTGTCATAACTGCTGACCATTTAACTGCAGATTTACCATTTAACTTCCCCCATCCCTTTATTCCTCAGCCTTGTTTATTCCAAGACAAAAGATTCCATTTTGCACATTCACACTGAAACCCTGAAACCCTCACACAAACACTCATACAATGTCAATGTTACTCTCAAAGAAAAAGAAATGGGCCAGCATGTCTGAGCTGTAACAGAAGGAGCTTTTCTCTTTGAAACAGTTTTATTGGACTTGTCCAGGCTTTTGTGTCTAATCTGCAGCACACCTAAACAATAAGTCTGCCTCAGAGCTAAAAAGCTGTTATTGAAATGAGACTGAAAAAACACTTTAATCAAAGGACTTATCTTGAAGCGTACAACCACTCAAACGGCTTTATTTTCGATGGGATCGCAGTTCTACATTTTTCAAGCTTTTGTTTTTTATGGATGGCCTCTGATATAATTATTCACTACATCTGTGATTACAGTGGCATGTGTGCAATTACAAGCAATCAGCCTGTTGATAGGAAGGAGACATTCAAGTGCTGAATAATTGTGCTGTAAATATTTCCTGTTTGTCATGTCATTGTTCTTAAACTACTCTTAAAATGTTTCTGTGTAATAGCTAATCAATAGAAAAAAGGAGCAAAGATCACGCTGTATATGAAAGCATCCATCATACATACAATGATTAATCTAATTCTCATCCCTTTAGTCATGCAGCACTGTATCCATAAAGTTCTCTCTAGCGCCACCACTGAGCTGAGAATGTTTTATGATCAAATACCTTCGAAACTAATAACATTCGCATCAGCCTCGGTTGCACTTGTTAGAATGCTGACTTGCTAAACTAAGACTACAATTACCTATAAACCTGCTAAACATCAGAGAACTGCTAGCATGTAGACTTTTTATTCAGGCACAGATGTGAGATGTGATACTTTCTGCCCAAAACACGTGTCATATTTATCAAGCAGAAACACCAGGCTGCGCTTACAGCTTGGATGTCATTTTGAGTGTCTGAGAAGTGCACCTCTCTCCTCATTGTGGAGACGTGTTAACAGAGGTTGACGTGTGTGTGTACATGTACATTCGGCCGTATTTACTGTAGGTGATGGTATTTGCGACTGTGGGAAAATTCTCAGTCTCTGGAAACGAGACTTAAACACAGGGCTGAAAGGATTTACAAGAGTCACAAAGAAGATTGTTGTGAGAAAAGAAACATACATTCATGCATTAAATAAAACTGATTATTAGAAACAAAACCGAAGCCATCAGACCGTTACTAGTCAACACAAAAACAGATAACTGTAATGTAGACAGATAGTGGATGGAGTTGTGACCCGTGGTCATCAAACTTGAATTTGAACTTGACCATCAATGACATCAATGACAGTCACTGCAGGCTGCAACTGAACGTTTTTGTGGCTACAAACTGAAAACTGTACACTGTTTTCTTAGTAAATCTGGACCAGTTGGAAAATTGCCATGATTGAAGTTAGCGGCTTTTTAAGCTTTTATTTAAAGCTTAAAAAGGGATTATTGAATCAATTATATCATGAATATTTTATATATTTGTATTTCAAAACTACAATCTGACCATTTGTTTTCTACCTGGAGTATATACTGTATACTGCACTGGACAAAATGCAGTGAGTCCACATTTTAGCATTGTGGTGCAGCGTTTTCTGCACTGGTTTCCTCCTCATGCTTTCAGGTAGAGTGAAAATGACAGGGCCCTATTTCATCCTGTGGAAATATGGATTGCACTCGGTCAAACACACCCTGGCTATTTCTGGACGTTAAAAGGGTAACAAATCTCTGATCTACAGCCGTTCAATAGCTTGTCACATTGTCTGTTTGCTTCTCTCTCCCCAGATTCTAATAGTTGCCCCTCCCCTCCCCCAAAGTTATTTATTTTCCTGTATTGACATCAGGGAAGTACTATTGTTTGGTCCTACCAGCCTGAACAAAGTTATATTGTCTAACTGATGCCAGTCATGGTTTTATTATAATAGCCTCCCTAAAGGTGTCAACCCGTCAGGCAGCCGCATGGTTGCGTTGGTGAACCTCACCTGACTTTCTTGAGGAGCCCATGTCCCATTCATGCTTGGGCAAGGAGTATATTTTCTCTGTCCAATTTGAGATATTTTGAAAATGCAGTTACTTGTGGGAAGTTGCATTAAGTCTTAGGTGGCAGTTTTGTGGACCACTTTGAGTTTTTGTCTTTGTCACCAAAAAGGTTTAGTTGAAATAGAAATAGAAAACTGCACAGTCAGCCGTGCTGTGCTTGCACAGTTGTGCTCCTGGTGATTCCTGCTATCATGTCAGGCCTGTATTTTTAAAAACTGGCTCAGTTTGTAAGAGTTTATTCAGATTTCCTGAGCAACACATCAAGTTCAGAAAACGTTTAAAACACAAGGACCAACCCGATGTAAGTTACTGAGAGAGTTTGACGGTAGTTTCAGGTCAGTCAGCGTTTCTTTCAATTACTCAACAGTCTGTACTTGAACAACTTTCTATAGGAGAAATAGTCCCTGTGAAAACTGTTGACGGTGAGGTTTGTAGATAATCCTGAGTGACAGGGAGTGTATTTCCGAATAAACACATCACTGTTTTTAAATATAATTTTTTGGTTGTGGTGACCCTTTGAAATTTAAAGAGTACCTTTGTGCTTTCTGTCTCTCGTTGTCTGTTTTAACTAGTGAACTGTAATGTAAACAACGTAAGATTCACAATATGTTTAAAATTGCTAATGAGTTTTATGAGGGTGTAAATGCAATCAACACATTTTAAGACCTCAAGGATACCCACAATGTTTTGGTGTGTAACGCTGAATGTAACTGTGACTTTTGCTTATTTACGAGAAAACTACCGGTACACAACTTACCTTTAATTTACTCTTTAAATGATATTGAAATTTTTTTTATTTGGTCAGAGAGCAGCTTTTCTAAATTTGTTTTCTCTGTTCAGTTGTGTTTAGGTAGTTGTACACTGTAATGACTTGAATACACAATATACTGATCCTAGTAGACCTTATAACCCTGTATGGGCTGGCTCTCAACTTGTCCGTTACTGCAGAGATGTTCCAGTTAAAGAAACTGATTTGTTTCGGACCAATTACAGTCATTTGTTGTGGCATTTATGTTCTTTTTTTAATAATGCAAGAAACCTTCCAGCCATACGCTTTTTTCTTTGACACTGTGCATTTTTTCCTCCACTCAGCCTCTGCATTTCGAATTTGAAACAGCAGGCAATTTATATGCACTGGAACATCATTACACGAAAATGAATTTGATAGATGAGAGATGCGTTCCCGAGCAGCAAGGTTGGGTTTGAAGGTCTGTTTTGCACCTCGATAATGAAGCTCTTGTTTTGTATGTGCAGTCACTTATTGACAAGACTAACAATTGCAATGAAAGCTCGAGTGCAACTGGCGGCACTTTTTCATTGAGGAATGAATTTGAAGGTCCCCAGTTTATTTAATCTGCAGTGTGATTGGGTTTTCATGGCATCGTTGCCATGGTTCTGCTGGTTTGGATTAGTTTTCCTTTGGTTGAAAATGTAGCATCCACTCTATGGCATGCGAGGTTAGGAGTGTTGTTATTTAGTGTTGTAGATGTTTAGGTTTGAGCTACTTTTAACTTCATTATAAGATGTTGGTTAGCTGAACCTACAGCAATACATCATGTTCTGTAAAATCATCATGACACAATTCTAGTCATCGTCTCTAGTCAGTTTTCCAGCAATGCATTTTCCATCTCATCCATAGAGACTTTTAAATAATTTATCTAGCTTAAGAAATAGAGAATTTTTTTCGACCTTTAAAGGAGCACGAGATCCTTCAGTTTAACAGTTGAATTCAAAACCACTTTGTTTTTTGTGATAACCACTTTGCAGACATGTGGTTATCACAGAATTGTAATCTGCAAAGCAACTGCCAACCGGAGCTGACAAATAAAGAACAAAGGCCTCAAATTTGTACTTTAATTGTGTACTTTTATTCAAGTACTGTACCTCGTGAAACCGCTGCTTTTTGCCTAAATATTTTAACACTTTAGTAAGCGATAACCATATTTGATTTTCGCAGTTGTGGAATGCAATCACTAGACGCGTGTATAATATTTCATTTCTCATTAGAGCCTCATAAGTGGAATAAGTCAATCCACGAGGGGTTATTTTCATGCCTGCACAGCTTAGCATAACTAAGTGCTTTGAAGATTGCTATTTCCACACCCACGTTTCGAGAAGAAAAGATGCACTCAGTTGAGGTTTTTCAAAAGAGACGGCCCCTCTCTTTCTGCTCTCCAGTTAACTCTGGTGAGTCGTCTTTGCGGAGCGTGCCGGTTTCAAAGGCACACGAAGGCCGCCTCCTACACGGAGAGATCCGCCGCGGACAAAGCAGAAGGACACTCCACACTCTGTTCCCTTCACTTCATACCTGAAACGACCGTCAAGCTATCATTTTTCAATTCATTGCAATACATTGGAGTCCAAGTGAAATCAGTTTTAGTAATCTGATTGTTGTCTTTAAAATGAATATATGTGTATTTTGCATGTATAAGTAGTTTTTAATTTTAAAAGGATGCAAAAATATCTATGGGCATGTGTCAGAAATTCTCATTTTTGGTGGATTGCCATGCAACTATATGTGCTTTCGTCACTTCTCGTATGTTAAGTGCAAAACTTTGAAATGGATGAGGAGCGATTGTCTTAACACACTGACCGTTGTCCTCACTTGCATGCATCACTGTGTCGAGACTACAAAGACATACAAAGATTTCTTAGAGAGAATTCATGCCATTCAGTGCGATGCAGCCTGACGGAGGCCATAATGGCAGGCTTTTTAGCCTCACCTTTCAGTGCGACCATTCATAACATGCATAAACACATCTCTTTAGAAAGGGACAGACATCACATTTATACAACCTACATGGTTTCAAGCATACAAAGCCCATTGCTGTCTAAAAAGGCACTGACTTCAGACATTAAAATGTGGGCTGCAGAATCATACAACATAAGTATAATTTCTAGCTGCTGGGTTTGACCTTGGACTGACTGAAAACCATTTCAAAAAAACTTGTCAGGCTGCAGGCTTTTCATTCTATTCAGCAAATCCAACAGCTTGCCAAACCCAGACACCAGGCCTTGTGTTTGCGGAGGAGTTGGGTAGATTTTCTGACTAGCAGTGGTATGTTCCTTTCTGTCGATGAAGATTTAGAGTTCTTTTTTAAAGTCCTGCCATAGGGGCATATGTGGGTGGAGCCAGGACCCCTAATTTGGTCATGTGCTGTGACAGCACAGGTTCTCCTGAGGAATCCTGTCTCCTTTTCCACACATTTACTTGGAGTAGACTTCTGTTACCGGGCAACCTGAGAGTGACGGAGTCTGATCATCTGCTCCCGCCTCCACTCGTCATGCCTTTACATTTCTCATGTTCCAGTGCACTTGTTTCGTGTTCTCTGAAATGTCAGGCATGCATAAATAATCAGAGTGATGGAGGAAAGCATGTTGTTTGGTTATGTGTTGTTACGTATGTTTCTGCATGCGGAGCCACAGTGGTAATCTGAAAAATGCAATCATGTTGAATCATAATTTGTCAGCTTGTAATCTGTTTACAAATCTATTCTTATGCTCCCATCAGTTAATTTCAATTGAAATTTAGAGTGCTTGAACAAATTCTTTTAATAGCTGCCCTCTTTTTTTGTTTGCATTTCATGATGTTGTTGACACTTAGAGACTAATGTTTAAACTAAGATCAGTTCATTTCCACATCTTGCTGCTCTCCATAGTTAGATACCGAGTGTTTCCTAATGGAGCGTAATTTGAATGAGAATCATTAATTGTGACTGTTGCTTAAAATTCTGCACAGCTCACAAATTACTCAGCCATTAAGCATGCAGAGTTATGTTTTTTTATTACAGCTGCTCTTGGCAGCACAGCGTCACTCTTGTTCCATGAGAGCAGCTTTAATACGTATTTATTGCCAGCAAACCTGCCACGCTATTCATTTACTTGGTTTGTGTGTCCTTGCAGAAATACAAGGCCGGGACATGTGATGACATCCTCAAGTGGAAGCCGCCCCATCTGAACTCTGTGGACTTTCGCCTCAAGATCACCAAAGTCGGAGGAGAAGGGTAAGTCACTGTTGCCAGGGAAACGCTCTGCCTGATGAGTCTAATAGCACCTATCATTTTGTGACACGCTGGGGTATTTGGAGGCATCCGCACACACACACAAACGTGTACAGTTTCTGAGTGTGTCCGTGTCAAACGCGTGCTTTGAATCAGAGAAATCCATTGAATTGCTTTGACATTAATCTTTTCTTTGCCGTCCCGTCGTTTTCTCACATTCCCTTTTTTTGCCTTTTTGCCTCAGGGTTCAGATCCTCCTTCCGTGACTTTGACAGTGTGCAAAAGTTAATTCCTTTCATTGCAATCACCTCCATGCACATTTGTCTCCAATACTAGAAATGTTTTATTTGCTGTGTGTGCCTACATGTGCAAAGGAAAAAAAACACTACTGCCCTTCCACTTTTCTCTCTTTATGCTTATTATCCTCTGCAACAGAAGTTATTCAGACCCACCGGTGTGCTCACCCTATTCCTTATCCTGATAAACATTAGAACCCTGCAGAAAAACACTTCTGTATGAGAAAAGACAATCGATACCAGCAGATTTTGGGTTTGAAAACCAATTCAAAATCCAAAGTCTTTTTTAGGCAAGGATGCTGTAGGGATGCCAGTGTGTCTCTCTCAGTCACTGTGATCCGGATTAAAATACCTCAACAGCTATTGGATACGTTACCATGACATTCAGTACAGACATTCCTGGTCCCCAGAAAATGAATGCGACTGACTCTGGTGATGTTTTTGGTTGACATTTTTGTTTTTAGTTAAATGTGTCAAGCAACTGTTGAATAGATTAACACAGAATTTTGTACAGATATTCATGGTACCCAAGGATCTGTCTGTCTGTCTGTCCGTCCGTTCACCCTTACTTCCTTTCTGACAACTGTTTGATGGGTTGCCATGAATTTTGGTACAAACTTCAATGTTGCCCTCAAGATGAATTCTAATAAAATGTTTTGTTTTTTGTTTTTTTTACTGTACTTCCACATGACCAAATTAACTTAGCTCTACTTGGTGTTAAGTGCTAATTGGCACTTTTTATCTTGTTAACATGCAAAATTAAAATGACTTGGTAAACAGTGTGCCTTCTAATCATCAGCATGTGAACTTTGTAATTGTGAGAATGATAGCGTGCTTACATTTGCATTTGGCTCATAGCACGACACTAAGTGCCTAAGTGCAATCACACAGAGCTGCTAGCATGGCTGCAGACTCATATTTTTATTCTGTCAGCACAGCCCCCCCAACACACACACACACACACACACACTCAGTGTGCATGTATTGTCTCAGCACGGGCAAACAGACCACTGATAGCAGTGAGCTTTCTAGTCATGCTGCCTTTTCCTCTGAGAGCCAGGTGACCTTTGAGACTGTCCCAGCTTTGTAGCCATGAGCCTGCCACCGTTCACCAACAACAGACTGAGAGGAGCACAGCAGGGCAGAGCCACTCATTCCACTCCAAAGCCAGCCGGCCGGCCGGCTACTCAGCTCCTTGACTCCTCCCTGTGTGTGAGAGGGCACACAGATGAATATTGTTGCCATTTGAAAATGTTCTGATATTTTGTCTAAAAGATGAATTTTGTTGGCAGAGGAGCACTCATCAGACCTCGCTCAGTCTTGATGTAGGTTTTCAGTTCCCTCTTTACTGTCTGGGAGGGAGATGCTGAGAGAGAGGGATCAGGACATGTAAGGAGGTAACAACTGTTTATTCATCTGCCCACACAATCAATCCTTGAGCACATCTTTGTGTACCACTGAGGCATACAGCCTTGCAAGTTTTATTACCTTCTCTGAAAGCAAGCACAGAGGCAGACGGTGATTATTGTGCGGCAGGAAGAGGTGGAAAAGAACAAAATGGAAAGATGAAGCAATTCCAGGAAGTGTCCCGGAGCCCCTCCCAAGTGTGGAACTGAACAGTCTTGAGTATTGTATAGATTGCCTGTATTATGGGTAATCTGAGGCAGCAGTCTGTCTGAAGAGGTCGCGACTAATGGTTACGTCGTCATTCGTTCGCTGTGCAGTGATTTTGAAGACCCAGAAAAGGCCAGTAGGTATCATCTGACTGGCTTGGATTGGCTCTCTAGAGGCCAGCATTCAGGCTTCTTGTTACTGGTCTTTCTGCTCTGTCAACTCAAGTGTCATTACAGCATCACCAATACATACTGTGTGTAAAGGACCCACTGGAAGACTGTCAAGTCAAATGAAGTTAGCAACATGTGATCAATGCCTTTTGTATTGTGGAGTGTATTAACCGTGAGAACTCACCTCTTTGGCAACATTTCTCATAGAGGTATGAATCTTTGGGAGTGTCCCTTTGTGATTCAGTTCCAATTCTTTTGGAGTCCCATTCACATTAAAACTGACTTTAAATTCAAAACAATTCTTGATTGAATAAACAGAAAAAAGGGGCACAGTTTTCAGTCTCCTGCTCAAACGTATTGTGTGCCAAACCATTCACTGGTGTCTGTAGTCTCCTGAAATACAGCATGAAACACAGCTGGATACTAGCGTAGGTGATACACAGTCTTTTCATTTATAAAAGTTAACAGTAGTAGTTAATGAATGAAGGAATATGGAAGCATCTCAAAGCCATGCCTGTATGTGAATAACAACATGAGGGGGAGGCAGAGCACTCCGCTGTGTTGTTACTAACGTTATGTCTCCAGCAGCCTTCGTGCTGCGCTGTTAGACAGTGAGCTGGTGCAGGGTTTTTCAGGTGAAACACAACCAGCGAGTTGTTTTCTTCAGCGCAGAGCAGGTTTAAGTTGTTTAATGGTACAGTGTGTGTTGGTCAGCCGGTCTTGTTTGTCACGGCTGAAAGCTGCTCCCACTATGTGACTGCATAGTACGTACTCATGCTGGCACCGCTTCCTCGTTTGAAGGTGCGTTACAAGATCGCTCTTGCGAGTGCAAACTGTAGATTAAGAAAATCAGTTGTGACATTTGCAAATTGATTATGAATCATGCGAGATAAGCAGGATTCTTATGTGTATTCTCCCCCACCCATAATATCACATGCAGAGCCACCATAACTTTGACATTCAAACCATGATGGAGACTCTGCACTTGTGTCAGGAAGCTTTGATTTTACATGCCACACTTTTGCAATGTCAGCTGTAAGGTTGTGGAATAGATGCCCCGATGACCAGGCTCTCTCTGATCGGCTTGTTATCACACCGAGTATGTCGCTTGAATCCAAGCATGCACACACTATACAATTTAATGTCCAAACCTCACTGCTGAATTGACTTGTTGAGATTTCTTCAGCCTGTGTTTACAGTATTTATTAATCATATCCGTATTTATATGTATTTTGCGGTTTGTTGCAAGCTCCAGATCATTCAAGACTACATGACTGATCCTTCTTGCTTCAGTTTCAGTTCAAAATCCTCTCATTCATGATCCATTTTAAGTTCTGTTGGTAAGGAGGGATCCACTTATTGATCCCCCAAACAGAATGAAGGTCAGACACAGGTACACCCTGAGTCACTGATCCAGAAACCCTGAGAGGTACCAGCATACTTTCTGACTTCCTTACTCCACCTGTGACTCTCATCTCCAATCCCTAAACAGCAGAGCACTGCAGTTTTTAGCAACTGTTACTCTTGGACTGTTTTCAGCTGCTAATTAATACACATTTGGTACACTAAGTGTTAACGTCATCAAGATCATATATGTGCAGTTGACTCAAAATAAACTACAGTCACACATCATACGTATCAGTGAAAACGTGTGGCTTGTTGTTTTGGTTTTTACATGGGATCATGGGAGACTAACAAAAATATCAGCCTCTTCCTTTACTGTAGAGAACAAACATCCACTGGTGTGCTGTGGTTTGGCAGCTAGTCAATATATAATGCACATTTGTCATATTTTGCAGTCTTCCCTCAACCCAGGTCATAAATGTTTTTTATATTTTTTCTCTTGAATCACAACAACTTGCTGTTTTGTTCCACACAATGTCTTCTTTGTTTTTCACATTTTACAAGTTTTTTTGTGCTTCCATGGATTTATAATTCATTTGACATATTGTTTCTGCTGCTTGCTAATACATGTCTGTTTTCATGCTGTTCAAAGACTACGGTGACATTTAACAGAATTTTGATTGCTTTAACAATAACCCCTTGTGTTGGTCTGTTTTATATCGGTGCTCTTTGCTGTTAAAGTATCTTATTTATTTTGCTTAATTCATAGTGTAAAATAAAGCAGAACTCGTAGTTACACGAGGACCTCAAGCGTTGAAACCGCGAGTGAAACATCGAGTTACACTTGTAAACGCTATGTTAACTGCTTGTAAATGGCAGCAAAAGTGCTCTTCTGTTTCCTTATCTGTTCCATTGCCTCTGACTGTTGTTTCAGAAAACTGTGTCATGATCAGTACAATTTTCTCGTTGTGGCATTCGGCACGTTTGCACTTTAGTCAGAGATATTATTAGGACTAGTGACGGAAATGGACTGTAACATCTTGACACGTGACGACGTCCGTCATCGCATGGCTATTTGGCTCTCTTAATGTCTACTGCTGCTTCCTTCCTGCTTGTGTTAGCTATCATTACACAGGAGGGGACTCGGGTGGGATGGCAACATGGTCTCTTGAAATCTCTGAATGGGATGCATCAAACGATGTAGCCGCACTGTTGTTTAGCCATCAGTTTAGCTTCATAGCCCCCCTCTTATTTCCGTTCTAAAAATGGATAACAAACATGAAGCCAGCCCCTTGTGTTCCTATACTCAGTCACACATTAGCAGACGTAGCGTCTAGAAATAACAAGGCGCACATAGGTGGTGTTTTTGGTGGAGGGAATTAAAGGAAAGCAGTGTGTGATTAAGACATCTGTTGGGTGAGATCTTTGGAATGAGGCACAAATACGACTCGTATTGAGGGTCTTGAGAGATGGACACACAAGACCGCTGCACATATAATCTCCAGTAAAGTCAGAATTAAACTGTGTTGACGGCTCACAGATGGAGATGCGGTGCTGCACGATGCCTGTGCCTTCAGTCTCTGTGTGTGTTCTATAGAATTATTACTGCCAATGCTGTAGTTTCCTCTTTAAGTTTAGAAACGTCAAGCTGCGCAGGGAGACAGAAGGGCTCAGAGAGGTGTAATCTCACATCTCATGCCGTTCTGTTACTAGCTGGAAAATGGAAGCGGCGTAGTGATTTCTTTGCACCGTTGTTACCACTCAGATACTCTCTGAGGCGGAGGGTGTTGCGGGTGTTAACCATGATCTTCTTTGTCTTTGTAGGCTGCTTCCACAGACTGTCGGCTTGCTCTACGTCGGCAACTATGACAGGCCCTTTGCGAAGATGAAGGTGAGAAAATAAATGTGCTGTTATGTCGAATTCATGCTCGTGCCAACAAGCCAAAAGCCCCCTGTGCTCTTCCAGTTTCCCTTTAGCATGACACAAGATGTGAGTGTTGCTGCAAGTATGTAGCTGAGTTTAACCCACCCAGAATAAAGGGAAAATTATCTTCAGCTTGTTATTGTGTGACATGAAGAATTGTAGCAGTTTCTTTGCTGTGAAGTTGTGTCACTTAACATTAATGCTCAAATAGTGTCTCGGGCATTTGTCTCCTTTAGCTATGTTTTATATAGACAGATGCTTACCACAAATCTTTTACGCATATGTTTTTATCATATTTTGGTACACGCTTGCTTACATTCAGGATAATATGTGCACAAAATTTCATAAGACCAATGAGTTTACCATTTTGACAGAAATATTATAATTGGCTGATTTCCAGTCTGTTCTTCTTTGCTGTTCTTTCTTTTCTTTCTTTGATGACATTCAAGCTGCTGCCAGCGAAACTCAACACTTCCTGTCGGACGTTTCACACTGTTGAACTGTTATGTTTTTGAAATGGTTAAAAAGCGAGCCATGCCTGAACATTTATAGGTACAGATTTATTTTTAAATTGTTTACTCTGGATGGCATGTTTATATTATATTGAACAGATGGTGGCTTTCAAGTAAACATTACAACTCTCCAAATACCATCATTCTTTTTCGTTATTGCTGTCATTATAATCATACTCTTAACTAATTTGTCAGTTGACCAGTTGGTTGGCGGGTTTATTGAGAGATTATAATAAAAATTTACATTGATTTGCTCCAGCTTCTCAATTTTGAAGATTTGCTGGGGTTTTTTTTTTTGAGTGTGTCAGACATAACAAGCTGTTTGATGATGTTTCTGGCAATTTGTAGGCCAAATGACTTATTAATAAAACATGAAAATAATGTGCTACAGCCCTGCTTTTACTATCATCTCACTATGTTCAGCTGCAGTGCGTTTTGCCTGTGAAAATGCTGTGCATTCATCAGCTGCACTTTACACAGTGGAACTGATTCACTTGTTGTGTACATGGACAAGATATCTTATGGGATCACAAGCTGCATGTCATCAGGCCGACAGTGACACAGACACAAGTCGAGTGCACTCCACAATAACCAGCATCTCATATCTGTTTTAGGGGATTTTACTACTCCAGGGTGGAGTAGTTGAGGAGCAACACGATAGAATTTCCTTTTTTTCCCTACAGTTTTTATTTAGATGTAGATATGGAAATTTGCCACTTTGACTAAATGATTCTTAGTATGTGTAGGCCCTCCATTAGTCACAGGGAAGGTTTGGAAACACAGTAAATGAGTTTGCCTCTGGTATTGTCACTGTTGTGCCAGTTCCCATGTATCAGCCCTGGGCTTTGAAACTGAACAAGGCGGCGGCGTATCTGTTAGCTGCTCGGTCTCTAAGCTCTTCTCAGCGAGACAGAGCAAAAGCTGCAGCCCCGGGGTCATCTTCTGTCAGCCTTTGTGTTGCTATTTTTGTTGAGAAATGTGTTTTACAATCAGTCCAATTGTGAGCATGCTAAAAAATGGTAATTTCATGCAGCACCGGACATGTGTGATTTGTGGTTTTGCCTGCCTGCATAATGTTCCTGATAGATCTTGCATGTAGTGCCACGTCGACACTGTGGGTGTGTGTGTGTGTTGTGGGGGGGAGAGTGGTAGTTCTTATGTTCATCGCTTTGCTCATGGGCACGTCAGTGACGTCAGTGTGTCGATTCAAGCTGTGAATAATTTGTGGCACATCCAGCTGCCAGCTCATGTGAAACCTTCGTGTTCAAAACAAAATCAAAGCCCAACTTTTCTTGTAATTAGAAAAAAATGTTGTGATTTTTTTGAAAACCTGTTTTATTGGCTCAATTTTTTCCAATTTAGCTCCTTATTGTTGTATTTCCTTCCACTCTTGTTACCTACAGGGAATTGCTAAAATGAATTTTGGAAGGGAGCTTTCATGATGATTTGTCAGTGTGCAGATATTGTGAAAGAGGACGAACTGAAAACCTTTTGCTTAGCCAGTATGTGTTAACTTATGAAAAAAACCTATTAGTGAATTAATGTTTATCATCCATAGAGTTGTGATTGTGCATAAGCAAGCTCTACAGGTTAGACTTCCACTATGTCTCCTGAGATACCACTTTACTGTTTCCTCTGTAAGAAAACAAATGGAACTGGCAGTCCCATGGGAAGAGGCCTGTCGCCAGGCCTTTGAAAGGAAGAAATCAAAATATCAAGACCCGCAGCAAGATCGTAGGGACAGAGGATGGCAGGCGGGACTGTTCCCAGTCGAGGTGGCCTGTAGAGGATTCCCTGCACAGTCAGTGTGAAGGATGCCTACAGCCACTTGAATTAGGGGAGACAGCAGCCCACAAGTTTCACAAAGGGCCTCTTGCTGGTTATGCAACAGGAGGGAAGGAAATGGGCACTGATTTGACTGCCACTGCTGAAAAAGTTTTAGGGTCAAAACACCTGGTGAGCGTTGGATACCATCTTACGACATCATTTCCTGGACCAAAAGGCTTTAGTCACCAGACAGTTAAGATGTGAGAGAAGAGGAAGCATCTTCAGATGTATTTTCGTTGATTAGACCACAGCTTGTTGGGTTCTTGTTTTTTTTTTTGTACAGACTGAGTAACAAATGAGATTCAGTTTGCTAATTAGTGAGTTTAGAGGAGCTTTCAGATGGATTCTGTTACCTTCGGAGAGAGTCCGGCGAAGATGTTTCTCCCTGTGTCTAGTGTTTGGGCTAAGCTACTAAAATGTTGACTATAGCTTCACATTTTTCATACAGACCATGAGAGTGGTGTCTGTTTTCATTTCAGCATTAAAAGTGTGCTCCTAAAGTGGTAGCAAATCTCGATAAGATGACAGTTTATTTGCAACACGTCTGCACCAGTGCACCTGTTTTCAGCCATTTCCTCACCTTTGAGATTTTGTGTACAGTGTTATCAAAACAATAGAGCCAAGGGATGAGGCTGCACATATAAAACCCAGGTTGTGGTAAACAACTAATTACCACTTCCCACTAATTTTCATGACTCCCGAGAGAGCTTGAGGAGTTTTCAGCCCTTCTGAGTCTGTGCATTATTACATTTTTAACTTCTAGACAAGGTTTTATTAGCTAAAGCCTGATAGAATTAATGGCTATTGATTTCCCCTTTTAGGTTTCGTTTCACCTCTTCGTGGAGTCTGCTCCCTGTGCAGAACTGCATGTGGCCTCGGCTCATTAATCATAAATAATTTGAATGGTGCCTGACAGATGGAGTCACCGGAGAGGGAGATAAGAGCAACACTCTGTCAACGACCGGCCGCTTTGATGAAGCTATGAGAGTTCAGCAGTGTGTACTTCACCTGCAGAGTGCTAAAATCCCTTTGACTGTTTTTTTTTTTTTCCATCAATAATTTCCCCCAGTTTGTAAGACTTGTATTCATCATTAAGTGGGAATTAGAACAAGTATTATTCTGTTTAATCAACACTGACATTTTCTTAGTGAACTGCAATTAAACTGTTTGAATAGGCTCGTTTTCTGTTCAGTTTTTAAGATTTGTTTTGCCTGCTTTAGCAAATTGCTTAAGAAGCATGATTACAGTCCGACTAATTGAATTTACTTTTCACAGGAAACCCTCAGTCATGCTACACAACAAAACCAACAGATGAATTAAAAATTTGCAGTTTTTCCCCTTCCTTGTGTCTGACTGACAGCGTTGAATACGACATCTGTCTCAGTTACACATCATAAGCTTGTTTTTCTTCTTCAGATCTGATGCGACAGTCAATCTGAATCAGGAGGGTAATGATTGGTATTAAACAGATCTGATGCTGACGTCATATAATGGGTTCATGAGAAGTTGGTGTACATGCTGGGCTCCCTATTTTTTTTGTTCTCTGTTGAAACGGTTTCCTGAGCTGCTGGGTTGAGTTTTGTATACTTTAGTTGGAGCTGATATTAATGGACAGACGCCATCTAATGTATTCGGTTTGGAAGCATATTAGAGATTGAATATTAGTTTTGATACTGTCCATCGGCTGTGTTGTTCCCTCTGAGTGTTTGCCTCATGTTCGTACTCTTGCATCTTATATCCTATCCCCACTTATATATTCTTTCATCTAGTTTCTTGTTATTAAAATGGACCCGCGTGCTGCGGTGTGTCGCAGACCTGCAGGCCGGTTCTGATTAAGTCTAGAATAAAACAAAGGCAGGGTCAGGCAGAGAGCGATGTCGGGGAAAACAAAACAGCTATTCAAGGAAATTAGAAACTTTGGATCTTTGCTCATACGTGTCACTATCTCTACAAAATTCCCGCAATAAACTGTAGCACAGTGTATGAGTACAACAGATCCCAGTGTTTGATAAAGAAGGCTGTCGGTGTTGTGCTCAGACTAGTAACATTTCAGATGCAGTACACTTCCAGTAATTTGTAGTTCTTAACTTTGCTCCCAGTTTCTGCTTTATTGCGTGATACAGAATTAATGCTGTTCTTGTTTCCCTAGTGATGAAAACACTTGGTCCTCTTCTCCCTGACTTTGAGTGAGAGTATCAGGGGACGTACCGGCACTGCATTTGTAATTAATATTGACTGTGGATTACCTACCAAAGCTCCAGAGCCCTGAAAAAGTTGGGGTACTTGGGACAGCTACAGAGCTTATCATACACAAACAGAAATGTTGAATTGGTGGCTTTGGAAGGCGTGATGCATTTCTTGATGGACAACAGTTTCTCCTTGGGTGTAATACTTCTGTACAGCCTCTCACCTCTGTGAAGACGAGAGTCAGCCATTCATCCATCTAAAGCTTTGGACAAACCCAAAGACAAGCTGAAACCTACACGGACTGGACAGATCGCACAAAAAGATTTTACAGCAATTTGAACACATTTTGTTGTCTTCAACAGCCAGGAAGGAGCGTAAATCTGAAGCAGAATTCATTCATTGTCACCTGAATCGTTTTATATTTCTTATGTCCTCATAAATTCATCCGAACAAGCCACTTCAGCACATGAAGCACACGCACAAAACCATCCATACTGTTTTTCGTCCTGTTTAGTAAATCTTAAATCTTAACAAACCAGGATTGGAATAGAAATGCAGAAGGATGAGGCTCCTCTGCTTTGCAGCAGTGCAACACTGGCTGATAAAGAGTTTGACTGCCAAAGTCCCTGATAACTGGAGGCGCACGTGTGCCGCCATAATGAGACAGATTTGGATGGATTAAGCACCAAGTGGTGATGGAAAAATGGCAGCCAACATGTCACCCTTCACCAGCAGGAAGAGATCCCAGCTTGTTGCAGCCCGTCCTGCCTGCATGTGCCGCCCTTCACAGTTTTCTGGCAGCTTGCTGTGTTGAGCTTTAGGAAAGCTCAGAGAATGTGACGATCATTAAGATCGCCTGCCGTTCTTCTCCAAATAAACAAATGTTTGATTTACAGTTAGTCTTATTAACGTGCTACATGTCATCAGATTGACTTTGAGGTGGAACAGTCGCAGTAATGACTGTGTGTTATGGCTGGTCAAGGTTGTTGTGTTTGTTCTCACCCACTCTGCCTTCTTTCCTTCCTTCCTCACACACTTTCTTCGCTTCCTGTGAGGTTTTGACCCCCGCTGTGAGCCCAGATGCCCCACACTCCAGGATCACACGAGCTATTACTTTGCATTGCAGTGTCTTGCCAAGTCACCGGAGCTTTCCTGGCGTTGATGGCCATTCTCTGGCCCTGGAGGGCAGCCTCTTTGTCTCATGGGTGTCCATACGACCTTTCACATGCCTGGACTGCCTCTCCCTGTGTGTGAGGTCAAGGCGAAAAATCACAGAGGAGCTCTTCGTAACGACCTATGTCACAGCATTGTTTTTGTCACTGTTCAAAGCTGAACATTGTATCAGAGTCCTTCAGCAGAACTCATTGCTTCCCGGCGGCTCTAGGATTTGCATTTTCCAAGTCTTGAGAATCCTCTCAGTGAGGCACAGTCCCTCGACAAATAAACAACAGATGCTCAAATGTCTTCCTTGACTCATGCCTGATCTTCAGTATTGTGTGCCATTTTCATATACTTCAGCTACGTAACAGTGTGCGCTGTGTAGAGCTGATTTTGTTTTCAAAACAGAGTATGATGTAAGAAGTCTGTGTTCCTGTGCAGCTCGGCAGGAGGAGCAGGAACTGTTGCACTGCTTTGTTGAGGGCTGCGTCATGAAGGTACAGACAGATCTGTGTTTTTGTTTAAAAAAGACAAGAAAAAAATATATATATACATCTGTTGGAGATTAAATCCTGAAGTAGCGCTGGAACATTTAGGTTATTTAATATAAACTATGTATTAAATTATTCCCTCATGAAGCTTGTGTGAAAAGCTGACTTGAATCAGTAGTGAGCAGGTACACTTTTTAAAGAAAGATGGACCAGCTACCTTTAGATTCTTACCTCCACCACCTATGATGTGTTCTTGCATGGAGCATCTCTGGCTACGTGCACCTGTAAACAGGAATAACTGTGTACAAACACGGTAGCTGGTAGTGTTTGGCTTCATCTTCGAAACTTTAGGAGAGAGAAGAGAACTTGATGTGCAGTAAAGGTCGAACTGAACCATAGACATTACAGTAATGTGGGATGGGCCTTAACCAATAGGTGACTGGAGTGTCTATAAAGGAGTATGTCCTATAATATATACTAGTATAATATTAAATAATATTTTAGTAAGTAAAATTGTCAATCATTTGCTGGTTTTCCACTTGTCAGGTGCTTTCACTGGTTTATATCACTAAGTGAAATATTTCTGCTTGTCGTCGGGGCCTCTGGGAAAATGTATCTCAGGATATCTTTGTTATTGTCAGACTTCTTATAACCTCAGAAATTAATCAGCTAATTATACTGTGTTAATGAGAGGTGAATCATCAATGAAAATGACTGAACGCTAGTTGCAGTCACTCATGACAGACCCGCAAAAGGCTCTGTGCAGTTTAAACACCGCTTCACATCATGTCCGATCACAGAGAGGTTAATGGCTTTTGAATTCATGACTTTCCATAATAATTTTATTGCCTGTTTGAAGGATAATACCAGCTCACTAATTCCGCTTGTTTTTTTGGATCTCACTGTCAAAAAGAGGTGAAAATCTTGGGGCAGTAAATGAACTCGGTGCATTCAAATGCTGCTGCTGTCTGAATTGCATGAAAAATGTATTTTATCCTGTTGAACTGTTGCTTGTTTTTTTTTTCCAGGTTTTTGTAGATTATATTTTTCCCATTTTGTGAATTCCATTTATTACATCTAAATGTTGCCAATGGCTGAAGCTTTTAAATGAAGATGATCTGCAGCACATTCATATCATGTCTGGGGAAAAAAAACTGCACTTACACATGCTAATCATGGTCAGCTAATGGTTTCTCAGTAAGCCGTTATCATAACGGGACTCCAGATTAAAGCTGCAGCAGATCAGGCCGTTATACCTCATTAAAGGGGCAAAATGCATTAGGAGGTTTGTAATTGTCACGGGCAGCGATGGCAGCAGCAGACAATACAATTTTATTTCATTCACTCGGTCGTTGTGTTGTAACGACCATCTGTGTCCTTTCATCTTTGTCCGGACAGGCCACTAAAGAGCTGAAACAGTACGACAACAAGATCATCGAGTGCACCTTTGCCAATAACAGCTGGGTGTTCATGAGGCAGAGGGTGGACAAGAGCTTCCCCAACTCCTACAACACAGCGATGGGTGAGACCTTGTCCTTCACTGTCCTACAGTTAATACCTCAGTGTCATCTCTGTCTTTGTCTCAGTAAATAGAAAACCTGCATTTAATGGCTCATTTTATCTATATTTCGCATGAGCCTCCTGTCTTAGTTTGATTTGTGTGTGTGTGTGTGTGTGTGTGTGTAGGGGCAGACGTTCTGATGTGTGCTTATCATTACAAATGCACACAGACAGTCTGGCCTTGTGTTTCGTGCCCAGAATCCTCTTTTCGGCAAGACGTTTTGTTTATCTTCATTCTTTGAATAGCGAAAACTGATTTCTTTTTTTTTCTTCAAGATTTAAAATGTTATTACATCGCTACAAGGGGATCTTTTGTTGTATTTTAAAGCTGCACTCATCGGTGTTTTTATATCAACAGTGCATCAAGACCTTGTCTGAAAACATGGTCGCTCATAACAACAAACTCACAAATAATTATCACCTGACTGTGCGGTTCCCCTCATACCTGCAGAGTGTTTTAGCTTGGCAGGCAGTTTCATGTCAGAGAAACACCTCAGATAAATTCACTGTGTACGACACTTACCCAGCACCAAACATCAGACAGACAGATCATGTGCATCGCTTTGTGCACCAGCAACCAGCTGGTGCGCAAAGTGGAGCATTTAGTAGCTAAACAGGCCATCAGGAGGTACTGGAGACCAAAACACAGCTACAGCTGGAGTAATTATTGGACTTGGATTTGTCAGGTGACTCGAAACACTCCTCCAAATGAATGCTTATGTTGTCTCCTGGATGTGTATATAAGCAGCTGTTCACTAAACTGCCTAACATGAAAAAGTTATAAGGTAATAGTATGTTTACAATTTGTTCCATTGCCACAAGCACAAAAAAAATAACAATTAATTAATCCTGCTTTAAAAATATCATAAAAATGTAATTGAAACCCTGTACCCCTGTGTAATTGTAATTGGTGGTAAAGCAGTAACATCATCATCATCATGGCTCGCTTTGTGGGGCTGCAAAAATGAGAGCACAACAGAGTGATTAATTTGGACTTCATTCTGAATAAACTTCTTTTCCCCCCCCGGTTCCACGTATGAAAATTCGACAGCTATAACAACTTCTTGCGGAAACAAATGGAACGAAAAAGAGATGGAGCAAGTCTGAGGAAGAGAGCGAAAACAATAGTTTACCACAATAATAAACCTTATTTGTACAGCACTTTTCTAAATGCCGGCTTCACGGTTCTGTACGAGGAGGCACATAAAAGTACGATTTAAGCAATAAAAACAAGAAGCACAAGCGAGAGAAAATAAATTTAAAGAATGAATTGAATTGATAGAAGAAGATAAAAAAAAGACGGTCCTGAATTATTGAGCTTCATATCCTCAGGCAGTTTGCAGCCTTGGCACCCAGATGGCAAAAGCACATTTTATCTAAAACCCAGACAGACAGCAGAGCAATTCTGTTCAAGCTGATAACAACACGATGTTCTATTTAGAAACTCGTGCATAATCATCTGCGTGTTATTGGAACACATGTGCTCATCAGCTAAGCCCCGCCCCTCTCAGCTACTGCTGCTGTGCCTGTGGAGCTGATGGGACTCCCTAAAAACGTGGTCCCAATGTGGTCCCATCCTGCCTCACACAGACTGTTGTGCGACTGATGCGCGTCATCTCGTCACATCCCGACTTGCATTTCTGTTTCTGCTGTCTACCTCAGTCTGCTCTGCCAACTTTCTTCGTTAGCAGGATGGTTTATAAAGTCACCCACAGAACACAAATTGGATTTTTCTCACAGCAGCAGGTGTCAGGCATGGAGGAGGAGGAGGCTTCTTGTTAACGTTTATCAAAATTATCAAAACCAACGTGCTTCCAAATTGCTTTTGCAACAGCAACAGGTTCGCTTACAAGTTTTTACCAAGCAACGGCATAAGTAGGCCTACATTAAACTGGAGAGGATGTAATGACGGTAGATGGGAGAGATTCGATCATCCACGGAGCCTGTCACCATCTTTGTAGTAACTTCCTGTGTTGGTTGTTTCTCTCCCCAGCTGTCTGTAAAAGCATCCAGGAGCCCGTCACGAAGGAAATCCTCTTGGAGTACGTGGACCGCTGTATCCAGGGATTCCAAGCCCAGAACCGGAAACACCCGCCAGACCCAGACTCTGAGCTAATGCCCCCTCCCCCACCAAAGAGGCCCAACCGGGCCATCCCGTAGCCCACAGCTGGCCCGTCTGGACTGCCCTACAGTCACAGTGTACATCTGCATCACCAGCCACACCAAACCCAACAAAAAAACAGACATTTAAAGGCTTTCTTACCCTCAGCACATTTACTTTAACATGTTCATGTAAAGACTTGAGAAACCTTTAAGTGACAGCCTCAAGATTATGAATTTACCTTCTAGATTTCTTTGTAGCTTTATTTGCTGTTGTTCTTATTAAAATGAAAACCATCATGCTTAGTTTATTTTCTTGTTTGTTTTTTGTTTTGCTGTTGCATCTTTTTTTAAAGTCTGAGCTAATCGGTGTTTCTCAACAGGGACTTTGTTATGGCTACAATTAACACCTGACAATGAAGACCATGTTTGTGTTTTGTCAGCTAGTTCCTTATTTGTACTGAAGGAAAAGTAAACATCAACAAAGCTCAGTCTGCTTTCTGAATGCATTTAAATCATGAAACAGCATCAGAGATCTGATTTACATTAACGCGAAGCTGCACAGGGTTTGAGTTTTCGTTCAGTTAAGTGAGTAATGTTGCTGCCCGTGTTCAACCTTTAATGCTCGGTGAGGGGTTTCCAAATATTTTCACAGATCTCAGTTCTCCGTTTTCCCAAGATTTTGTCCAAAGGAAGCCCATCTGCGTGGACTTTGTTGTAAGGGCCACATTGGGTGGGCGGGGGGGATGACAACATGATTACACCGTCTCAACACACTAACTATAAAGGAGCGCCAGCAGTGAAATGGAGCTACAGATGGGTGACCAATGGATGTAAACCAGCATAAAGCGTCTTAATAAGGTGAACAGCGTTAGAGCTGTTTGAGTCTCTGAACTCTACATCGTTCTTTCAATAGATATCCCCTCCACTGGTGCTTTGAAGATGACTGAGTGTCTGTCTCATTATTAAACTGCGTTGAGATCTGGTGGTCAGAGCCATGCCAGTATTGAACCCCTCTTGCCCTGCTGATGGAGGATTAGTATCCTTATCCTCCCTTAAGATTAAGAATACTTCATCACAGGACAAAAACACTCACATCTGTGGCTCAGAGCAGCTGACTACACATCGATAACAGTAATAAGCGGACTTAAGATTTTTTGATGCCAGTTAGCTCAGCTGTGTCGAATTCATCCTCGCTGGTCTTCATTTTTATGATGTTATTTTCCATGGATCTAGCAATGTAGCAGGCTATACACAAACCATGAGTCCAAAAAGTTGTAAAAACAAAAATAAAAGAGAATGTGAACAATTGCCAATCCTTTTTTACAGATACTCGGTTGAACATAAAATTTTGAATTGTGGGGGTAGGAGGACGGAGCCTAAAGAGCTCTGATTGGTTGACTGTTAATCCAATGGGAGTTGAGGAACATCAGTCAGTGAGCACAAAACCAAACCCTGAATTTGAGGTGTGGGATCTGGAAACAATGTAAATATTGTGATGATTTCTATTCAGTATTTCCTAAGCTTCTACACTCATTCTGACGTGATGTTTAAGGTTCAGGTTTATGCAGATGTGCCTCATCGACCTAAACATCTGTTGTTGTGATCAGAAGGGAGATTTAAACGTGTACTGTGAGTCAACACAGTGTAAAAGATTAATGAAGAAGCTTCTACCCAACACTGAGCTCCATCAGCATCCACACAAATACACAATATAGACAAAAGTATCCAGACTGACACCTCTTTACTTGCTTTTCTTTACTTCTAGTGAAGGTAAATCTTAATGCTTCAGCATACCAAGACATTTTGGACAATGCTATGCTTCCAACTTTGTGGCAACAGTTTGTTGAAGGCCCTTTTCTATTCCAGCATGACTGTGCCCCAGTGCACAAAGCAAAGCTCCATAAAGACATGGTTGGATGAGTTTGGTGTGGAAGAACTTGACTGGCCCACACAGAGCCCTGACCTCAACCCCATCCAACACCTTTGGGATGAACTGGAATGGAGATTGTGAGCCAGGCCTTTTGGTCCAACATCAGTGTCTGACCTCACAAATGCTCTACTGCATGAATGAGCAAAAATTCCCACAGAAACGCTCCAAAATCTCGTGGAAAGCCTTCACAGAAGAGTGGAAGCTGTTATGACTGCTAAGCTGTCTGTGTATTTAGAATGTGATGTCATTAAAGTCCCTGTTGGTGTAATGGTCAGGTGTCCCATTACTTTTGTCCACATAGTGCATTTCCGCACAGCTGCTGACAGAAAACGCTCAGTCCATCGTCTTAAATCGAAGGATTCATTTTCCACTTTGCCACTCGCACAGGTTAAACCACACATTATATCTAACAACAGTTTCCACCAGCCGTTTCCAGCACACCGTCTAACAGTTGACCTCTGACCTCCCTGTGGGGGGGCAGGAAGATGAAGATAATTGCCCCACAGGTTTTTAAATGTGCTCATCTTTGCTCCTTTTATTTTAATCTCCCAGGAAAACCTTGTTGCCAGGAAACATTTGAATTTTTTGTTTTCTTTTCCTGTTGCCCACGTTGTTGCCTGTTGCTAGGAGTGTAGCCCATCTGCACTGTTTATCACCCACTGTAGTGTTTGTAGAAATAATTTACTCTGCAGCTTTCACATTAGTTACAAGAGCTGATGTATTGGCATTCTTGGTTTGGTCTGGTTTGGTTTTATATCGGAGTGACAGTAATGTCTATATCATTTGTATTTATTATGGGGTTTTTTTTGTCATTCTTTTAACCCAGAGTGGCTACAGAAACGATTCAACATCCGGAGAATATTTCTGTTTCAGTCTGACTAATAAGTATGCATTTCAGAACTGTTGTGTAGTGAGGGTTTGTTTAAAACGTGTGTCAGTGCTCACATGCAGTGAAGTGGCTTATTTTTAGGCCTGAAAGTCAGAATTTGTGCTTATTTTAAAATAAGGGCGAAAGCGGTGTTTAGTCATGCAGTGTGCAGAATTTAGATCACAAATTCGGGAATAAATGTAAGTCAGTAGAGTGTAGCACACAAGGCTGTAAGAAATCAGCCGTGTGTGTGTGTGTGTGAATTCCTGTCTGTTGGAGCCTGCGGCGACTGTCCTCCTTATAGCACAGATAGATGAGCTGTACTCCCAGGGCTCTCTTCCCCTCTGGCTGCACATGAAAGCGGGCTGATTCTCATCAAAGGCTCGCTCACCTTTTTGTCACGAGGCTGCTACCGCCGAGACATCGCCACTCCCGAGCAGCAGGTGCAGGATCAGCAACAGGAGACACATTTTCTACTTGTTTTATTTTTTGTTTGTTTGGTTGTTTTTTAAAAAAACCTCTTTCTCTTAAATTGCACTCACTCAATTCATCCTCCATCCTCTCAATCCGAGCTACCAGCCACCTAATCTAATATTATTCCAAAACCTGTTTTATTCCTGTCTTTGGCAAAATGTTGTCTCTGTGCACGGGTTTCTGCATCATTCTCCTTGTGGAAACATTGCTTAGCATGGAAGCTGAAGAAAACACAAACATCTGAAAAGGCATCAGTAATGTTTTCTCTCCGGCTGCGTTCATGCCTCAGAGTGCAGGAGGAACGAAGGGGAGCGCCGTGACCGTATGGATGTGAAAAATGTAAACACACACATCTTTGCATGAGCACAGGTGTTGCAGAAATGATTGGACTCAGTGATTCGTGGCTCAGGTGTTAGGAAGCTGAAGCCGAGAGTGTTACGCGGCGATATTAAATCAGCAGAGACAACTCAAAGGTCATTACCATCTCAATATTATCTCCATTTTGAATAATGCGTTTATGTATTTCTCCCTCTTGTCTCTGCGATCGGAGAAGCTAAGATGTGCTTCTCAGTGCAACTCGAACCAGCTTGTGCACTGACCTGTTGTTCTTTTTGACATACATAGCATTATGAAGTAAATGCTGACTGCACAATGCAATGACTATACAATAATGACACCATCGACATTTAGGTTATTTTCCAATAAACCTCAATTTCACTGTGCAATTTGTTCTGCCAGTGGGCACAAAACCTGCTCAGAAAATGAAGACCAGTCAGGATGGCGGCTTGGCGCCATTTCCACCTGATTTCATGTCTCCATTACTGACTAAATGGATGAATAAACTTGCACTTTTGTCCTATTGGTTTTATAAACATAATATGCAAAACATTTACTAAATTCAAATTAGTTCAACTCAAACTTTTAGTTAGTTTTTTTTTTTCAGAACACTTCAGAGTTACAAGAAGTCACTCTGACTCATCAGATTAAGTTATTAGATACTTCCCAGCATGCATTGAGAATTATTTGAAACTCTCCAGAGAATGTTTTTTTTTCTAATAGGAAGATAAGTAAGTATATTAAAAGCCCCGTGTGGAGTTTCTGTGCTGCAATGGAGCAGTTTTTCCAAAGATTGGGTCTCCGTTTTGTCTACATAGTGCGTGCAGGTTGCACCGTCCTGCTGATGGCTTCACACTGTTCCAGTGCTCAACAGATGGTGTTAACACTACAACATATTCAGTAGCTAATATGTAAGCAAAAGACAGGAGAGAAGAAGAGTGAACCTGACCCACCAAAATGTGTGAAAGAGAAAGAGAAATAAAGACATCTTGTCACTACTCTAAATTTTGATTTTTATTTTATTTGTAACAGTGGTTCAATTTTTCCAAAGATACTGAATAAGTGGGTGCATGTGGTTCTTATTCTCTTATTTATTCAAGATTGTGTGAAAAGCTTCTAACTTTTAATGTATCTTTTGCAGTAACTTTTAAAGTATGTGTTGTAGTCCATATTTTAACTGCCATGAAAATTCCTTTTCAGTGATTAAAGTAAATGACATTGGTTTTACCTTTCGGTTGCATCTCACCTCAGGGTTCTGTGAAGATTAAAAAAAGCTGACTTCTAACTAGCACACCAACTTCTAACCAGTACACTTATCTCCAACGAGATGTCCTTTGAACCCCAAAGTCACGACTGTGAATCAGAGCTTCGTCTGATTAATTCTAATAACAAGCTTTGCTCTTGATGGTGAAGTCAGACAGGTATGACCTGATTATCACACTGAAATTAGAAATTTAATTGCATAAATTCTTCAGCTGCTGGAGACGTGGAGGCATGGCTCCACAAATCTATTATCGTAGATTCTCCGTCTCAGGCGTGATGCCATGTGGCAACAGCCTCCTATTTGTGGGGAATGGAAACAAAGCTGCAGCGCCGGTCCTCCATCTCCCTCGGAAGTAGCAATCAGGAGGTGGTTGTTTGTAATGGCAGACAGCCATTCTGCCGGTATCATTTGTAATGGGAGCAAAGCGAGGTTGCAGTCGTCCTGTTAATGCACACTGTGATCTCTCTGCTCAAATGCAGTTTTTCTTCAGCATCAGAGGACATAAACTGCACTTATTCCTGCTGCTGCATTTCTTATGACTCCCGAGCTGCTGGAATGACTTGAAATAGCAGTTAGAACGGATCTTTAGCGATAAAGTGACATTTTTATGAGAGAAGCTAAATATGTGGGCTGGGTAGAGTTAGGATTTAACCGGGTGAATAAAGAGCAGTATAAGGCTTTTGCTAACTGAAATCCAAACAAATCACTGTAACATCACTTACAGTGACTAGCGACTACAACAGACTAGCTAACCACCAAACATGGTTAATGATCCAGTTAGCTAGTTGCTCCAAATCATTCACATAACATCATACACAAAGTGTGTCATGTTGCACATATATTATTTACATATCTACCAAGCATCTACCAAGAAGTTCTGTGAGTTAAGAGAAAACTTCTGAGATCTGGGAACGTGTTGATGTCACGAGAAATGGGTCCCAAACGAGCGTGGACGGACAATCAGAGAGCATGTAAAGAAAGCCACGGGTTAGTCAAATGTCAGTTGTAAAACGTCCCTCAGACAGGTCCAACTTAGTTGTGTGGTCTCATCGTTTTCTTGTGCAATAAATTTAATATTAGTGACATTAAACATGTGCTCGCTTTTGATTGTCTACCAAATCATAGCTAATCTGGTAAAACTGGCTTCTTTACAAGCTGTAGGATAACTTGCATTTGTTGTCCAGCTGGACTCGCATGTTTAGCGTTGTGTTAGCATTACCAGATTGCTGCTACTTCAGGCAGTACAATGTTATTTTAATAGAACCAATGGCAAAATGTAATTTTCCTTTAATGCATTTTCACTATTGTTTTCTGTGCTGGAATACCTTAAACTGGCTTTGGTTTCAGGTCAGACTATAGCTAGACCAGGAGAACCGCCACAACATTGTCGGTCTGATCAGGTAAATGTTCAAGGGCACACTGTACAGACGAAAAGCTTGGTCAAACGTAGTTAAAATACAAATCTGGTTTGTGGTTCTAGGGATCACCTTTGAAGCTTTTAGGCCAAACTGCAGTCGTTATGAATGATTTTAAAGATTTTAAAATGTCAGTCACAAAACAAAAAGAAAAATGTCTATGGGGTGAACACGTCTTTCCACCTCTTGCTGACATTCTCACATTCACTGAAGTTAATGGAGTAAAGAAAAAGCATGAATCACCACTCATTCTTTAATTTTCTGGGTTTTTACTCCCCAGTAGCCAGCGGGGGAAAAAAATCATTGACTTTTTGCAAACTTGGTGGAACTGCAGAAAACTTATTGGTGAAGTGATTTGATGTTGATTACAGCAAATGTTGCTGGAAGAGCACACGCCGTATGTGGCAGTCCTTAGAGACGTGTTTGAAAAAAAAAAAGAAGTGGAAATTCAATAAAAAAAAAATGGCCTGACCTTTTCAGTGTAAATATAGGCAATCATTGCTGCTTATTTCCCTGTTCCTCAGCATCCAGTCACTGGAGCTTTAATACAGCAAGCCATGAGTAAATGATGCAAACAGGGAAAAGTGGTTACTAGCACCCCTAAAAATTTTGCAGGGCATGTTAAAGGGAGATTTCACTGATTTTATCCCTCAAACCCAGTTTATTAGATTGTTAAAAAAAAAAAGATTCATTCAGTTACTATAAAAACACAAGAAGCAGCACTGGTGCAAGAGTTAAACTGCACGAGTCAATGAACTACAGTCTATAAAGTTCAATTTGAGTAATGAATTTCAAACAAGCATATAATGCCGTGAGACAGGATTTTTACAACCCTGGAAAGTTTAACACAGAGCAACCTGTAGAAATTACATGGTTCAAGACCAAATACCTTTGAAAACTAAATTCCCAACAGCCTAACTTGTGTTTGCTTGCACACTGACCTGAAACGGGGAACATTGTTAAAACTTAACAAATACTGAGCACTTGATGATATCCCTGCCTTGACTATTCTTGTTGTAGATTTCATGGAAGTGCTTTGCTTTTTTTTCTGATTTTCCAGTTTGGAGCCCACTTCACAGAGCATTAACTTTGCTCCCAGGACATGAGATGGATCAGTCTCTGCTGTGAGAGTACTTAACAATGGCAAGTTGGATCTGCTTTACCGTATAGTGCATTAAGAGCAGGCTCCATCTATGACAAAAGCACCATTTTTTTTCACAAAGTAGCAATGCTCGACTAACCTCACGTTCTAATCATTTCAGTCTGCACTAAGTTCAATAGTTCAAAGGGGGAAATAAAAGGAGAACACTTCAATTATTCAGCTCCCTCCTGAGAACAGCTCTGACTGGTGATGCTGCACTGATGTGAGGCCCAAAGCTCTCCATGTATGATCAATAGGAGATTTCAGGTATGGTTTTTTTATGGTTTTTATGGTTTTTGCCACCACACCTCCTTGCATCAATGAATCTGTAGCCCATGTGAACTAGCGTGGTGCTGATGCTCCTCCATGGATGTCCACAGTGACCTCGATGTTGCAGACAACAATGTTAAGCAGGCTGATGTTGATGCCCTGCAGCGAACATTTCTCCAGAGTGTTTCTTTTCTATTTGTTGTCAGTATATACCCATTTATTATTTCACTGTGTTTGCTCCTCTTGAACTTCAAGGTTTCTTCCATTTTTTTCCTCTCTGAATTGAAACTGGTTATGAAGCCCTTTAAGACTTGACTTTGAAATAAAGCTTACTTTGAGAATGGTGTTTGGAAAGTCTGAACATTTCCATCCAGATAAACGTTGATTTGTAGCTACTGATTAAATCAGTAAAATATTCTCACATGCTCAGAAAATCTTGATGTTGTCATGTTTTCCATCCAGTTTCTCCTGTTTATTGCTATTAGCCAAGTCCTGATGACAGAAACATTTTTAATCAACTTCAAACAGGCCTGCTGCATGAAATGGAGAAACAGAAGAAAACATACGAAATCAACTGCAATGCAGGCGATGTACTCTTTAGAATTTAAAGCTCCATTTGGAAGGATTCTTCATTTACTTCCTTTTCTTCAAGATAATTCATGATGTTAGGCTGTGACAGAAAAGAGCAGCAGTTTTTCCACCAACTGAGAAGGTCTTTGTTCCCCATATAAAATCGTACAAGTCACAGGAAGTGAAACATTTCAAGTTAAGCGGAGTATAAAGTTTTGTATTCTCTGGATGTCCTCTCCACATAGATAAATATGCACACTAAAGCTTTGAAATGCATAGTTTCTGTAGTTTTGGCAGCTGGGGGATAAGTAGCATGAGATATCAATCTTCTTGTCTTCATTGTTAAACAAGCACCACTGCCAATGAAAATCTTATTGACGTGACTCAGGAGGAAATGTTCACGGACGAGGTAATGCTTTGATGAACCACATTGTTCAGTCCATTTTTAGACATTTTGCAGAAATTCTACTTCTTATATTTTTAAACATCTTCAAATATCAATTTATGTAGCCTTCATCTACATTGTTTTTAGTTATACTATTATAATTTGGACAGACCATTAAAAGTCAGTGTGAAGAAGTCTGTGCTTGTGGCCAAGCAGTTACAGGATGTAAATGGTAGCTTTAACATCTTTAAAAAAGTGTTTCCTTGTTTTGTAGATGCTGTGCCCATATTTTCCTCTGTATAACTCTTTCTGAAAATGATTTTTGCTTTCTTTTTGGTACACTTTCCGGATCCTCGGTGTGATTATACCAAAGCACAGTCTCCAGGATCTCTCCTTGACTGGGTCTCAGAGATCTACAGATTATCATACCCAAAAGGCGGTGGAGTGGTTTGGAGACGGGTAAATTGGATTTGGTAGAAGCCAGGAAGGAGGGGGCAGCTTTCGTCACAGCAAAAGTAATTTCTCATGTGCTGTAGCTGCAGGACTGTGTGCTGCTGTGTATGAAAATGATGGAGTGGAAAAAAGCAGCAGTCCTTGCTCAGTGTGCATATCCATAAACTTTACTTTTTCCTTGACGAGTTTCATCATAGAAAATGCCAGAAGGCACGGCCTCATCATGCCATGCGCCATTATGTTCGGGGGAAACAGAGACAGTAAGGTGCAGGGAGTGTTGGTGAGTGTCCAATGAGGAGCTGTAAAGGAAATGGACTCGACGAAGGCTCCCAGACCAAGACTGCTGTCTTAACGACAGAAGTCAGACTTTGTTGTCTTTGGAGAATCTGTCAAGTCATTTTGGACATCAGGGCTGCCTGTAAAGCAACTCTCACTGCCAACCTGAGAGAAACTACTGATGAAATATCTTTACATTATTGATATGTCTCTCCTGTCTCTCACAACATTCATTTTGCCTTCGATTTCCGTCTCTGAAGCTCCCTTTATGCTCCTTTTTATGAACAAGTGATGCTTGTTTTGAAACCACAGTCCTTTCACCAATTTGCTGATGCAGATCAGTCTGAGTCATTACACCAGTGCACAATAAAAAACAGATTACAATAGTCATAATACATTGTATATTCCTCTAGCTCTGCAGGGCTAATTTTCATCTAAGTTTATTCCTGCAGTGTTTCAGCAACAGTGAAAAGCGCTTTGACAGCAAATGACCAATTAATAGCCAATATTTCAGTAAAACTGACACTTATGCTGAGGCTGAATGGACTGATTACTCATTTTCAACATGTACAGTCACAGATATTAGACCCTGCTCTTAATTATTCCATTTACTACCATACAGTCCCCTGTTTGCCCAAACCAAACCTGCAAAAGTTTGTAATGCTGTTTCCATTACAATAATCCATCCTCACCATGACATTTGTGGCATAAATTCTGAAATAGCGGCAGAGAGAGAAGCCTCAGGGCGTGATTTGTAAAAGCGTTCTTAGATTTATATTTGAACTTGGTATGAAGATTATTTATGATGATGTGAAAAGATGCCGAGCATAAGAACCTCACTTAAGCACATTCTATGAATCCTATTTGTAATGTAGGCACCTGTGAGCTATAAATCTAAAATCAGTTTAAACTGACGGCACAAATGAGTTTAGTTTAGTGACGAATAACGAGAAAGTCAAACTTTTTTGGAAGATGAGATCACACTGATGGCAGGGGAGACTGAAGCCTGGCAACACGTATTGTTTGGTGGACTAAATGGTGGGTTGCAAACAAACGCACATCTCAACAAGTGAAATCTAAAGACAATCCAAACATCCATTCAGCGGTTGGATTAAGAGTAACACAGCAATGCAACATGTTTTAGCTTCTTTTCTGTCTGTTGTACTCAACACCAAGTCCCCTGGTTCATTTTTTTTAAACTAAACCAAGTCCTAGCAGCTCTAAGAAACAGGACTTATATAAATGTCAGCACAAAATGTCAGGGCAGTCCATCCAATAGCCGTGGAGATATTTCTGCCTGAAGCAAAGTGGTGGACTGACCAATCTACCATCGTTGTCATCTCTAGAGCCACGTGTTCCTAAAGCAGCTGAGCAGAAACTCTTTCAGAAGGGAATGTGTATATATGTGTTTGCAGGGGACTAATTAGTACATTTGATGCCCTAATGAGCTTCATGCTTGATTGACTTACAGCAAATTACTGTGTCTACGTTCATGGTAATGACAGAACATGCTACCTAGTGCAACAGTGTGGCTCTTGATGTGTTTTTAATCGTTTTTGAATGACAACGGGGCTCTAAGGCACAGAAGAATACGATAATCTGGGCAGGCAACACCTGGCGGTTGCAGGTAATTGTTGGTCATTTCATGGGTTTTGTTAACAGTAAGACAAAATATATAAGATCAGAATTTAATCCATGGAATACAATAACAAACCAGACAGACATGGCCCAGTGTTTTCCTCCAATCTGAAAATATGACTTTATTTCTGGAGTCAATTAAAGGCCAATACAGGTCAAAGCGAGGGGCAATTTTGGCCAGTTCCTCCTGGCTGCTCTAATAGAAACCCTTCATAGTGAAGCAGCAGAAGCATTGCAGGTTGTTGTATCTCTGCTCAGACTCTACAGCTGTCACCACAGGGATCTGTTTGATTTCTGTGAGCGCCGCGTCGCCGTGGCTTCCAGCTACACTAAAGTCAGGTCATTAGTGTAGCTCCGCCCCTCCGCAGCTTCCAGCCACACTAATGACACAACTTGGTGTCACCTGCGAGGTATTTGATAACCAGGAATGAGACGCCAGAGTGCGAAAACTCTGAGCTTCATTTAGCCAGCAGTTTGTTCACTGCAGTAGCTGGTGTGGTTTTCAACAGCCTGCTTCCACAGACTTCTCGGAAAAACCTAAAGCACAGTGATTGACATGTGAATGAAAACATACAGCAGTGTCTTTATTCTGTAATTTGTACAGATAGAGAAAACAGAAACATGAGTCCTTTCTCATGCTGTTGTCAACTGTGATTCACACACACACACAAAAACCCACAATAGTGCAAATTGCTTTTCAAATTTCTATGCATCAAAAAATACATTTCTGCCTCAAATCAGACCAGCAGCCTATTTGGCTGTGAGACTGGAAAGAAAATAGATGCTGGAAATTGCACCCCAGCTGCTGTTTGTAATTGTGCATTTTTGAAACCCAAGAGCAGAAAATCGAGTCAGGATTTTAGTGTGAGGGGGTGTTTGTAATTGATATAATGGAGCCGGGGGAAGAGCTTTGAAATAAGAGCTTTACCAAGGAGAACAGAGAAAAGCCTTTGTGAACCTGCTGCATGGCCACTTTGTCTATGCGAGCACAGGCAACACAAAGCGTGGCTGATCTGAGTTACAGCATTATTTTGTAAGGATTTAAAAGGCTGGAGTCGCCGACGACACTGGGCCCCGCAACATCAAAGAGTGCCCTGTCACTCTGCATCAGGCTCCGTGTTGTTCAGCATCCACGTCTGTTTAAAAGTGTACAGCATTAATGAATGTCTCCTTGCACGAGAGCGTCTCGGGATTACCACCATCCTCAAGCAACAGATAAATCCTTCAGTTGAAGAACCATACATTACAGAGTCAGTCTGCTCTGTTTCCAGCTGAGTAATTCTCTCAGATCACAAATGCTGTGTCATGCTTTCAGATGACAGCAGCTCCCTGCTGTTTGGTGATGGATCAGTGTTTCATCCCATCTGATTTGGGAGAAGCAAAAGCTACAAGTGTGCTTAAGGACTAAGGATCAAAGATGACAAAAAGGGGATAATAAAGAAAAATATACATTGTGATTATGTTTCTGACTTAAGTTTTGCTTTGTACTTGTGAATTACTGGATACTTCAGCGTACCACAGTATAGGTAGTACTGGTAAAATGGTTATGGTTTGATCTTTTGGCTGCAGCAGACACCAATGGCACTGACACTTAATAGAGCTGTGGAGGAAAGCAGAAATACTGAAAATAAATGTCTTTGTACTCTTTTTCAACAGGTGGAAATAACTGAAGTTAGTCTAAGTTACCAGAGCTTTGTGATGAATGACTGAAGCCCAGTCAGAGCTCTATGGCAACACATACATACAGCATATGGAAGTGCAAATGAAGTTAACGCTGAACTTAAGACTTGTTTTTAACCATGTTGTGTTTGTGGTCTGTGGTGAATATGTGGAGCTTGGCCTGGGTTGACATTTTACCATTATTATTATCACTCCCACCTTTCCCTGAATCCTCAGGAAAATAAAGTAAAGAGTCGAGAGCTTGCAAAAAAATAAATAACCGCTATAATTAACTTAAATGCACTTATGAACGTATTGATTAGTTTATTGAAATCAGTTGGGGTGGAAGGATCAAAGACGGTCTGGAGAGAGATGGAAAAAGGGTCACACATCGGGGGATGAATTGATCAATCAGGTTGATGCTCATGGTGGGTCATTTTGTTGATTAGCCGTGCCATGGCTGCATTTTAACCCCCCTGAGGTTCTGTACCAAGAGAGAGGAAAAGAGGAAAGAGAAAATGATGAGCGAAGGATATGAGAGGACAAACAGAAAAAAAAGGGTTAGACGAACCAAAATACTGCAGCCTGGGACAGGAAATTAGACACAAGGCTTCGTCTTTGTTCCTGCGCTTAATTTAAAACCACCTTCTTTGTATTCATCACGTGAAGATGTTAGCGGTGTTAACAGCTAAAGCTCGGAGTAAACCACAGAATCTGGTAGGAATAATGAGGAGGTGTTGACAGTGCAATGCTTTGTCTCTTGAGTGAGACAACGCTTTAGATAACAAATATCTCAGATCTGCCGTCTAGTCTTAAAGCCCCAAATCTGTGACTGAAGTACGGTGCCACCTGTCAGGACACAGTCTCTTCACTCACATGGCTCAGTTTGGATATCAGTTTGTTTGTCCAAAGAAGGTTTGTTTTCTTTTTTTTTTTTTTTAAGTTTTTAAGGCTCAAACTGATCACTTAAGCTTTGAGCTTTTCACACAACAGCAGCATAAACTTTTTCTCAGCAGTGGTGTAGCAAAAAAAATCCAATCCGGGCCCCTTTCCCTTTCAATAAGTCCACCATTCTGCATTAATTGAATCAAGAAGTAAACATGTGAAATTATCTTTTTCTCTCAGTGTTTTTCTCTCAACAGAACTATTTACTGGACAGTTTGTAGGTCCTCATCACACCCTGTGGACACAAAAAACTCAATCCATATGTGCAGAGAAAAGTCTGAAGGTATCGCTGTTTTATGCATCAGCAAGTTACAAACTCTACTGATGTCAAACTGTTCTGAAACACTGCATGCAGCATGCTAGCTGTGCTCACAAAATTATTTCCTCAACAGTTTCTTTCTCCTCGATTGTTTTCTTTTCTCTTTTAGCAGCCTGGCTTCACATTTTTGAAACAACGTAACTGCTGACACGCCGTCTCATCAGCACAGTTTGAAGTTTGAAGACAATATATTTTTGTCCGCCCCACTGCAGAAGTGGACAAACCCAAATGCCGTCTTTCAGAGGCTCTAACGTTGTTTTAGAATCAAGAAGTGGTCTGACAAAGCACTAATGCAGTCAATATTCAACAAAATTTAGAAGTTAAGATTCAGAATATGTGCGCTGAGGATAAACAGCTAACTTTACCACAGGATTTAACTTTGTGAACCACATGCCTGTTCACAGACTTGGTTGCCCCATCTGACTGCTGACATTTCGACATGCATTGCTTTTTCTGGTGGGATTGTGGTGTGTTCGCCTCTGGCTGGTCATGTCCCACACAGCTGCTCCCTCACTGGTTGAGCTTTGAAAGGTCAGTGGCAGCCATGGTCAGAGTTGCAACCATTTGAAGTTTAAGCTCAGCTCTCGGTGGCAGTTTTAAGCAGTGTGCTTACTTGGGCGCCGCCGGGACAGTCAGAGCAGAGCGGGTTTTACTGCTGATCGCGCGTGTCCGTCAAATCATTTAGAGGGGAAACAACAAAATGACATGTAAACAGAACAAGGGGGGAGATGACAGCCGTCCGTCCCCTCCTCCGGCTTGTCCGTCAGTCACATCCCCAGCCTTACCTCCCACACCAGCCTCCATCAGTCTGCCTGCATCACTCAACCTAAACTCCATCTTAGACAACACCTCCCACCCTCTGAGGCTGTCTAATGTTTCCTTCTGCACCGCCTGTACAAACCGCACACACTGCCGACACACTTCAGTGTTCTGGCTTCATCAGAGCGACCAGTTTCTGATCTCCTGTTTTATTTGTACTTGTTATTTTATTTTTCAAATTGTTTTATTTTTTTATTTAGATTTTATTTCAATTAATTTCTTGGGTTTATCTTCTCTTTCAGATCAATGTATGCCAAAAAAAGCCATACAAAGAGAAAAACTGTCATGATTATGAACAGAGTAATACTCAGGAATCTCGCAATGTGTCAGTTTTCTCTGTACTACGTTCTGGGTGTTAAAATGATGGACAGAAACAGATCTGTACATTTTGTACAATCTAAATCTGTGACGTAAATACGCTTGCCAAACTGTCTGCAAATGTAGAAGGCACATCCAACACACAAAGACACCTTAAGATGTAAATGGACGTTTCATCTCAATGATGTGCATTTTCTCCTATCGTGTAAATATACCATCGCTTTGCATCACTTTTCCCCAAAAACCTCTCATTTGTTTTGTGTCATGTTTAAATGCTCCACTGTAATGTTTGGTACAGTGTTTTCCATTATGTGTCCGACAAGGTTACTGAAGTGAAAAAGTGAAACATTACTTGGTTTATGAAGCCTTTTTTATGTTTGTTCTGAAGAAGAAAAACATTTTGTCTGTTAGTCCTGCTGTTCAATATTTACAAAAACTTTGTTTTAGGAATTTTATTTGTAGAGTTTGGGGCAGTAGACAATATTAGCGTTGAAAAGGACCCAAACGCTACATTCAAGAGTCAGGAGTAAATTTAAAAGGTTTAATATGAAAGTCAGGTGGAAAAGGTGGATGGTGGCACAGGGAGCAATCCAGCAGGTGAGGAAGGGAATGACGATATACCAGGAGCTCGGATGGCAGCTTGGGTGGAGGTGCTGTTGGCGGTGGAGGGAGTGCAGGGTGGCAGGATGGTCCAATAAAGCAAAGCTGGTTGCCACAGGAGAACAATGTCAGAACAAGCAAGAAACACAAAGAGACAAAATTAAGATTTGGTCAACAAACAATACGACTGTAGATGACTAACAACCAAGACTGAGCGCAGAGTCGGGGTGTGTTCACTGCGGCAGCTTGATGAGGTAATGATGATAAGGGGTGCCAGCCACACGAGTCGAGGAGCAGGAAGGAGGTAACCACGCCCATGCCACACAAACACGGAGAGGACATACACGCACAGACAGAAAGAGGATAAGCGTGTTTTCCCTGACGGTCATTGTCTGTTCAATGTTTCACTGCTGCATTTTTTGGTGTATGCAGGTCAACGTTTGCAGGGCAGTTGTATGTGCATCACACAGCAAAACAAATAATTTCCTATTTGCAGTATTTTTTAACTACTCATTCATACTTTTTCAATCTCATTAGGTTCTTGTTGCTACATAAAACTTCTCTGTGCCTAACTGATCCTCAGTGAATTCATGTTTTTCTTTCTAAATACTCTAGAGCAGTTTTGTTGCAGTAGCCGAAGTTCAGAAAACCCATTTGCTGTATTCTTCTTTAGACTCTCCTAATGTGTCTTGTTACAATAAGACTGCTGCATCATCTCAGTTGCACCCAGAAAGTAATTAAAGTTTCTTCCTATCTTATCTGCATTTCAGCAGAGAAAAATCTGATTTTTATGTGGATGTTAATCGTGAATCTGCCTACATAAATCATACCAGGACGCAGACTGGATTCAAACTGAACATTAATGTACATTTCAGAAAATGAACCTTTGTGTCAATAAAGTTTAGACATTTACATGAAAACTTTATTCTTTTCATTGTCACAGAGTTGCATTTGAAGTTTTTCTACATTAGTTTAAAGTTAGACGTGAAGATTTATGCCGCTCGTGCGTTTGCGTTATGAAGCTGGAGCAACAGCCGGTTAGTTTAGCTTAGCATACACACTGGAAGTAGAGGAAACAGCTAGTCTGGACTCTGTCCAAATGTGAAATGAAACCTCCTTACCAACATTTTTAAAGCTCACTTTATTTCATCCATAAAAAGGATTAGTTAGCGTTTTGGCCAAGAAATAGTGACCACTTTGTAAAAACACAACCTGCTGTTTTTGCACTTTGTATTTTTACAGATTAAACAAATGAGAGATAATGTTTACATAAATTGTCTTTAGTGGTGCAGATTTTGTTGCCACCAAATAGAAGAGAAGAACGTCAGCATCTGTCACGACAAAAAGTCTGTTGGAGACAGCTGTTTCCCTTTTCCAACTGACTGTCAGTATTCTCTATTTTATAGCAGGACTACATCATTCACTCCAGAAACACGTTTATTGTTTTAACTCAAGATGTTTCCCTAAGCGTCTCCAAGTCATCTTTGTGCCGAAGCCTAAACTAAACCTTAACCACAGTGCTTTCACATCATATAACTGATGACAAATGATGTCATTGTGCCACTAGATCAGGAAACAATTCTATGTGTTGTTTTGTCATTAAATTTGGAGGACTTGTCGATCAGAGCCAGGCTGACTGTTTGCCCTGTCTTGTTTAGCTAAGCTTCTAGCGGTAGCATATAACATATAAACACAGCTTCTCCTGCAGAATGACTCAGCTCATCCCAAATAGCTGACATATTAAACATTTGCTGTGTTTTCCCAAATCTGATACTGAAGCTGGGCTAGAACAGCTGGTAAACTGAAAGAAACACAAACTCTTCCACTGTCCATGGAAAGCTGGTAAACATCAGCAGGCTGTGCACATTTTTGTTTGGGTACTAAACTATGTAAATTACCCACTTTGCAGCTGTGGAAGTACTCCAGATGACCAGATTTTAAGCCACAATGTCTGGTGTTTTCGTGAGTATGTCTGGTAAAGTTCCGAGTCAGAGGGCTGATAGTCACTGTGTACACCTGTGTGTTGAACTAAAAGCTTGTGTTTGTGTGAGTGGGGCAGAGAGAGGGTGAGGGGTAATACTGGATAATATTAGTCAGAAACTGAGATGCATATTTGTGTTGAAATAGCAGCTTTATCTTTGTGGATCGGACAGACATACCTGCTTTTGCTTATTACATATCGAGACCTGATGGTAATTAAGGCAGGACAACAGCCTGCAGCCTGCTGAGGCATAATAGTGCTGAACGCCAGTTACATTCAATTAAAAGTTTAAATTGAACAGGCAAATCAGTAATTCAGAGTGAAATTTAAATCTTGCTAAACCTCTGCTTTTAATTCGATTATATATGGGTTCTGGACTTTTGATCGGACAAAACTGCTGTCTGGAATGTTGTAGTGATCATTTTGTAAATAATTACATGAGGAAATAATTGCCAGATATTAAATTATGAATTGCTATTTGCAGTCCAACAGTGGCTATTAGATTATGTGGATGGGGTTGTGGTGGGGGACTTTGGACTCCGGCCCTCAATATTTTCATAATCCTGTCTAAGACCCTGACGGTACAAATGGATTCTCAGAGAAAAACATGGAATTTAGCTCCAGTCAGAGCTCTACAGCAGAACTTTCTAGTTTTTGAAAGATAGAAAAAGGCAATTTTTTTCATTTATTTTACTCTACGTAATTTTAGGAGTAAATCAAATCAAAGTTCAGCAGACAGGATCCACCTTTACACAGAAAAATAAGGGGTTTGCGTCAAACCAAATACTGCACTTAAACCAGTAAAATGTAAATGAAACACATTCAACACAGAAACAAAATAGAAACACATACATAACGTGGCACATTTTAGGGACTATATAGGCCCATGTTGGTAAAGGTTGTGAGAATTGTGCTGAAGTCTTTGAGGACTTGGGACTGTTGTGCTAACGATTGCAGTCGCTCAGTGCTCACTCTCCAGCTGGGATCGACTGTCCGTGACCTTGTGTGTCCAGCGGCCTGCTATAATAGTCAGCCTCATGATGCAACAACACCAACATCTCATTCAAAGGGATTTGGTTACCATGATGTCTCGTTCAGGCAACAGATGCTTGCTGTTTCCTACTCATTTATCTTTTGTCTCCTCACCTTTCCTCAAGGAGCTGTAATGCACCATTTGTGCGTGGCTCAGTAACACTTGTCAGATCACGATGTGCTGGGCAGGAATATACACCCACTTCAGCTCTGTTGTGCAGCAGAGCAGGCATCCTTGCACCTACTGGATGTCCCTGGGATAATTGGCACAGAACATCTTGTTATTGGCCCCTATTTTGGTGCAACGCTGATTGTTGTGAAGTCTTTCCCTGTGGAAAAGATGATTATGTTCTCTTTGTCTGTGCGCAACCTTGGCTGTATCATGTGACTAGTCATTTCAATCCTCACTGGTTGTCATGCCAACAGTATATCTAAGGCAATCGTGCCAGTTCAGTGGAGAGATGTGATGTTTGCGCTTCACAGACAGGCAGGTAGGTGCACACAGTAGGTCAGGGTGTAAGCTTTGTTTTAGCTTGTACACAAGCACATTTTATAATGACACAAAGTCTTTTATTATTTATGGCCTGGAGTAACCGTACAGGCCTGCTGCCCAGATTAATAAGTCTCTGAGTCTGCAGTGAATTGTAAGTTCTTGCTTTATATTCCTGACTGACGGTTGGGAATCTGTGGTTGAAGTTAGTGATGCATTTTAGAGCTGTTGTACCCTGTTTTATGTGCATAAGTATCAATTTTGTTTAAAATGTGGTGGAACATTTTGTAAACAAACATTCAGATCACACTGAATTAAAATGAATTGCGTTATGCCTTCTGTAGACTGGTACAACACCGCAGCAAAAGGTATGATAAAGGTGATATATTTCCATCTTAATAAAAGTTGCTGGATTTAATATTGCCACTATTGATATTTTATGTCTTCATGATACTTCCTGAGCTGCAGATATCTGGTCATTATTTGGTTCAGGTGCCTTTTTGTTTGGTCCACTATTAAAAGCTTGATGTCACCAAATTGCGATCTCAGGGGTCATTTATCATCACCTGCAAATGCACAACTTGGAGACCACATTAAGACTGAAATAAACTGGTGTCTACTGGATCAAGATATTATTAATATTGTTTTTTAACACAACTAAGATGTCTCACTGTGTTATGAAGACTACAGATGAATCACTATCAGGAGTGTCCTGGCATTATATTTATGTGTCACTTAATATTACTTAATACTGCCCAGTTTCCATGGACAAAACCCGTTCCACTCAAATGTAATACTTTTTCAAAATTCTGATTCACATGCAGCTATTGTTGTCAGTAGTAAGATTTAATGAGACGAAGCCTCAGGCATTCCCAGTCCAGATGGGATATGTAGTCCTCCAGTGTGTCCTGGGTCAGCCCCCGAGATCTCTTCCCTGTCTGTCTTACCCTGAGCCCCTCCAGGAGGCATCCTCACCAGCTGCCCGGCTCGTATCCGCTCACCGCCGCAGTCTGTCTGACACAAAGCCTGCATGACAGGCGGTCAGTTTCACCATGTTTCTTAAACTCTCTGAAGAATAGGACTGGAAGATCGCTACTGCCCCCGTCACCTGGATGGGACAGGACTCTTTGTTCTGGGAGGATTGTGAACTCCTACTCAGGGGTGGTGATCCTTATCTGAACTGTTTCAACAAGCTGAAATTTAGACTGTTTTAGTGCACCTTGTTGATTATAGCCTGATGAAGTCAGAAGAGAAAATAACTACAAACAGCAAACAGACCACCTAGTATGTGTCATTAAACATTTACATCTGCACTTGAATGACTGCACTTACTTTATTAATCACGGGATACCAGGAAGGTCTCATATAACAAAACCAGTTGGACCATAAAACAGACATACTTGCTACAAAATGAATGAATGAGAATAATAAGAATGCTAAGCAGGACCGGCGCAAGAATCCGACCGATAAAATCTGCACGATCAAATTATTACCAGTCATTTGTGGTCATTAAAAACAGTGGGAGCTTTCAGCACACTGACTTCATTATTCTGATGAAATGTGATTTGCAAGTTTTAATTTAAAAGTTCATTGTTCAGCCTGGAAACTATCATGAAAACAATCTTACTTCACGCTTCATTTGTATCTGCTCTGGACAGATATTGTTTAATTTATGTCAAAAAATGTAACTGTAAAGTCACTGTTCCTAGTTAAGAAATAGTTTCATAGCTTCATTCATTCATAATTCCTAATTTCGTACCATAAACATGTGATTGTGAGCTGGTATGACAATAAAGTTCCATGATTCCTTGATTCCTTGATTCCTTGATTCATTCCATGTCAAACCACAACTAGCCTTTTTTACACGTCTGTTTTTATGTGAAACAATTCTTTTGAAAGCTGAAAGTTAATTGTTGAAGTCAGCTGTCAAGACAAAGCTTATCCTTAAACTTCCATTTATAAACACACATGCTTCCTTCATTAGGATTATGGGATAAAAACAGTCGACGGAGACCTGCATGTGAAGCAGGTATGGACTACTTTGTGGATCCTGATTTTCAGCTTAGAGTGCAGTTCTTGCAGCCACATTAGTCTTTCTGAATTATGTTTCATAAAGTGTATATGGGCAGGCTTGCAAAGGCAGTATCATCAGTCGGCATGCAGCAGCAGAGAGCTGTTCATCCATGTGAGACGTACCAATTTTATTTCATTTCACATAAGTTTAGCAGAAAAGAGAAGATAACCAAATGCCGATTTTGCCCTTTTTTGTCCCACTTGCAGTACATTTTGTTTGCTCTTTCACTACGAAATGCCTGTCTTCCAGTGTCCACATTGACTTATTATGAGAAATCAAACAACAAACAGTGTATTTACAGACATATATTGTTCACTGAAAAACTGAACATATTGAACATATGTACATAAACAAACAGACAGGTCGATAATGTATTTGCTGGTATTATTTGCACTTATGTTTTTTAGTGAATTTTGACTGCAAATGACGCATTAAAAGAGTCAATCATATGTAAGTTTATTTTAAACTTCATTTGCATTCAACAAAACATAGATTAAAAGACACTTAAGCAGGTCTGTATGATTTGTACATGAAAAAGTGTCTTCAAATACAAAAAGAAAAAAAAAATCAAATCAATAAAAGCATAAACAAACCCAGTATTTATCTGACAGTATTTCAATATGAGGTGCCCTTCTGAAATTACAGAGGCTTTCAAGGGGGAAGGGCTAACAATAGGAACAACTGATAATGTGATACAGATTGTATTCTCCAGTCACAATAGATACAGATGACCCCTAACTACTGTTTTGAAACTAATCAAATCTGTTCATCGCAACTGCTTGTGATTATTCAGCGTTCGGCATAATTGAGCAAAAGTTCATACACTCGTTGTAGCGCTATAAACCATAATTTGCCTTGAACTGATGATGCAGCTGCTGCTGTGTGACATTAACACACAGACGTTATAGCTGGATTGTATCTATTTATGGAGCCACCAGACAACAGCTCATTCGTCTTCGTAGTTTTTTCAGCATTTCACCGAGTTATGCACAAGTGCTACGAGTGAAAAATGAGCTTCAAGTTAGTTGAACTGCTTACTGGTGAAAAGACAAAAGTATCTGCTTACAGTGCATGTGGCCTATTTTCAGATGCAGTTGACTCACGCATAGGCCATGTGATAACCTTAATCACTGGTTTAGCCTATTTAGCAAAAGCATTGAACTCTCGTGTTTCTCAAGGAGAGCAGCAATCTTAAGGCTCAGATCAGGGGAATACCAGTAGGAAAGAAAACTGAGATGAATACAGGAATCCAAGACAGATTTCGTTTAATCTATTCTTAGTTGGCCTCTCATATTAATGAGGTTGTTATTGGTGCATTAGTCAGGTTGGCTATATAGGGAATTGGCATGAATTCTGTCAGCCAGGGCTCCTTCCTGAGAAAGCCTTGAATATGGAACAACCTTAATGTGGGGTGTCATCCACTGATGCTATCATCCAGCATGAGTGGAAGATGAATCATGTGAGGCAAAGAGGCACTTATGGGTACTTATTTAACCTGTTGCACTCCTGGATGGGGATCCACTAGTTATCTGTAAATCCTTCACTAAGTTTTTATGTAAAATCAAACAGGGTGGTCACTGCATAAAAATTCAAACATATCCATCCATCTTCTATACCGCTTATCCGTCAGGCTCACGGGGGTATTTCGTAACAGCTATCCTTTACATAAGAAATAGTTTGTGTGTTACAACCCCTATCAGTTTAAAAATGTGTCTTCATTTAGTTAACACACCTGAGGGTAACACAATCAGCTGTTGTAACAGCTCATGTACCTTAATGTTGGCATATCTTACACAATAATGTTGGAGACAAGTGCAGAAGTTTATTTTGTTTCATGATAGAAGTAATTTCCTATTCATGCATATCAATTTAATCAAGTGGACAAAGTGTTTACTGAACACACCTAAAATGGGGAATCTGACATTTAGCACTGAAAGGCAGTTAGTCAAATAACAACTGGATCACAAAAGACTTCCTTCCACTAACTGAAGTCCCCACCACCACCACCACCCCACCCTGAGCTCTTTTCTCTGATCCATGGACTCAAAAGTGAGTCACCGAAGGACAAAATGTTATGTACCACAACTGAAACACAGATGGTCGTGAGCTTTGCTTGAGCCATCACTCATTGCTCACTCACAGGTTAGCATGCCAACCAAGTCAGAGAAAACTGTCACAGTACACCAGTCAGTTTGGCAAACCAACCCTGCTGCCTAATGTCTAACTGCTCCATGTGGTACATATTACAATGTCTCAGTTGCTGGGATCAGAAAAATAAGCTGATGAAATTCTAAATGTGTTCATTTTTATTGGAACATTTACTATTTTCTATTTCAGGTTCTTTTGTTCAGAACAAGAATTATGCTTTATTGGACACCACGTCTGCAGCTGTTTTATGGCAGGTTAGAAGTAAATTATATTTATAGCTCAATTAATAAACAGACATAAAAGACAATCAATTATTGTGCCCAGTTCCGAGAGGATTTTAGATATGCAGGCTTCAGAGACATTGGTCTCACAGAGACATATTTAGCTGCTGCCAGTTGACAGTGAAATGTATCTAACACTTCATCATGCAGTCTGTAGAAATTACGTTAGGCTGCATGAAAAATCCCCTGCAGATTTCAGCATGTTGTCAAATTATATCAGGCTCAAGTCAAACGTAAGACAAAATAGTTGTTATAAGAACTGCTGTTGCTAATGTACTATCCATTTCTGCATCCCCTTTTTTAAATCCTGCAATTTTACGAGAAAACTGGCACATAATGCACATAGAGATGGCAGAGACGTGGATTTCTTAACAAAAGACGGGCTCGATAGATGAAGTGGTTATCATAGAGGCACAGATCTTTGGCTTCCTAGCAAGACCACACCTTTCCTATAAGGCTACTTGCATGAAACAATATTCCCCAGAAAGTCCCAGAAATGTAAGAGACAAAACTCAGTAGTCATCAAGAAACACTGAAGTGAACCACAACACAGGATCAAAACATTACTCCTAGAATCACTAAAACATCACAGGTGGATGCTCTCTAACAGTGAAAGTGTATCTGGAGGTGATGTTTTCCTCCTAGGGTTTAAGAGGCAAGCTGGAAGATCCTCATTTCAAGCATACAATCTGAGAAACCCTGAGCGGAGGAAGTGAATCAGTGTTCCTCTCCTCAGCCCTTTGATGTTTCCTAGAACAAGACGTTTATCTGCCAGTTACTCTGCTGGAGCTAATCAGTTATCAGCGAGGAAGAGGGCTTTCATTTAGGGCCGCACTCCTGTTTGAATGAGTGTGTGGAGCTCAGATTTGATCCAGCAGATCATGACTGTAAATAATGTGTTCTTTCTCAGTTTGCCTAAAGACTGCAAAGGATGAGCTTGGTTACATGTCACTCAGCTGCTAACACTAACAATGGTAAATTTAGCCTGAAAAGAGAAATTAAAGCTGAACATCATTTTTTTTAGATTTTCTATCATTAGCTGGCCATAAATGTCTTCTCATTTTGTGTAGCGACATTTTGTTCCCTTCAGACATCAGCCATGGCTGAGTGATATTAATAATTACACCTGTGATAATGATAATAGAGCTATAGCCTCATTTCAGTCCCAAAGTGGAACAAGGTTTTCATGTTCTGTGGCTGCAAAATGTACCATTAATGCATCTGTTCTGATTTTATCAGGCACAATGCTGCCACTCAGCACCTGCCTCCATGACTTGGACCACTGGTTCTGCCAATGTTTAAGACTGTGAAGAAAAAGAAGAAGAAAAAAACGCTAATATGTTTGCAAGGATCTGACCACATGAATGCATGGAGATTAGATCATTTATAGTCAGTGAATTGAATCAGTTTTTATTAAGGCCAAGCAAAGGCTGTGTTTGTTATTATGATTCATAGCAGGATCTCACTTGTTAATTTGATGGTGTGTAGTCTGACTGAATGTGCTGATAACTAGCTGGTTTATACTGATAAGAGGCTTAAGTTTAATTTTACAGTGTATACATGTAGTATTGCATATATAAGTATCTGGATCAGAAAATATCAGGTAAAAACTACATGCCTGGTCTCAGAACAGCCAAAATCAAAATGATGAACTGCTGTATGCTTTCTGTTCTTTGAGATTCACAATTTTGGTTAATTATTCACACAATAAACAGCCGTGCAGTGACTATCAATGAAGTCTGCAGCCTCCATCTGCCTGTCAGTGTGTAGAAAGCAGAGCCTGCTCAGTACCACCAGAAAGTTACCTTCATGTGGAGATTTTGCAGGAGAAATGCAGCTTCTTGTTCCATGCTGAAATCGTGCTCACACAGTTACCTCTTGAATTAGGAAGATAAGGTTAACCTAAGCTTCTCCTAATCTAGTTTTTGATGCTGGTTCTTTGTCCGAGCACATCATCTGCTTTGGGAAGAGCTTTGGGATTTCACATCAGACCCCTTTCATAAAGCCTCATCTACCACTCCTGTCGTCTCGCTTGTTCCTGTGCAGCGGGCTTGACGGCTTCATGGGTTGGGCAGGGAAAAAAAGCTATATGGAAACACGTGACAGGGCTTGTAGGAGCGACGCTTCATAAGTGTGAAGACTGAAGAGGTGGAGAGACGCTGGAGCAGGCAGCAGAAGCAGCGACAGCAGCAACAGCAGCAGCAGCCACAGCCTTTATCCATAAACGCAGGAGCGCACACCCAGAGCCATCTCCACAGACATGTGAAAAACTTATGTTACATATAGAATTAGAAAAGGAAACCGATAACTATGAGTGTAATTGTGTTTTCTTTCTAACACATGCACGGCGGTTGTCTCTCCTTTTATGTAAGATCTTTGCTGTTTGGATGATGCGCCTCTGACTTGGATTAACGCGCGGCGATAAAGGGCGATTCTGCGCACATGGAAAAAATTATGTAAGGTAAAGAGGCACTTTTCTTCTTTTAAATGTTTGATTACGACTTTTAATGTTCTTTGCCAGCTTATATCAGTACTTTAAGTGAGCTGTGTTGTTTGTCCCAGCATGAAAGTATGTTTTCTTCTCGTTTTCATTGTGCGGTTTCTTGAATGAATTAACGATAAATCTGTACTCCTGCAGATTATTTATCAGACTTTCTAAACGGCATAAAATTAAAATAACTTGACAAATTTTGCATACATAGCCTATAAATAACGTAACAGCAATTATGTTATTCCTCTTTATTGTTACATCAGACTACCGAAATTCGAGCATACATACAACACAACACAATATGTACAATTAAATGGGTTTTCTGTTCTTGAAAAGCAAGCGCTCAGTGGTTAATAATTTTTTGTCTGTTGCTGGGTGCACAGGGTGCACACAGTCTTCACATCAGCTCTCAGAGCTCCCAGGGGCCAGATATGGTTTAAATCTACTCTGGAAACTATATAAAATGCATTAAAAAAATTTCAGATTCAGGTTTTCAGAATGTGCCAGAATAGTTACAATAAGAAATGTTTGCACAGTGTGAATTATATTTTATCTCATGTTAAAGGCATTGTAATGTAAAAGGTGCTGACTCAACGCACTCCTGCAAATTTTCTTAAATATTTTTATTTGACTCAGAAAATGTAGATTTTTTTTTTCCCAAACATGTCTGAAATGTTTGTCATCAATTTGTAGGTTGTCCAGGCTTCTTAGACTGCCGTATTACAATCAGACACAGCCATGAAATCTGTGCTTGACGGTGTGGCAGACACCACCTTCCGGACTATTACATCTGGTTTACAGTATCTGGGCTCCAACGACGCTAACTATGATGACCCCCTCAGTGATGTAGACTTCAAGGCGGGTTTCTCTCTGCAGAAGCCCTTATCTGCTTTCCGCAGCAACTCCTTCCCTAACAAGGTACCTGCAGATGAGGAGCTCATCCTCAAAGGCATCCCCTTCTACCCCACCAATGCCACAGACTTGTTTGGCAACAGGAGCACATTCAGAGATGAGACTAACAATATACAGTGTGGGGAGAACTTCATGGACATGGAGTGTTTCATGATCCTGACCCCCAGCCAGCAGCTGGCGGTGGCTGTGCTGTCTCTAACACTGGGTACCTTCACGGTACTGGAGAACCTGGTGGTGCTCTGTGTGATCTTGCAGTCCCGCACCCTCCGCTGTCGGCCATCCTACCACTTTATCGGCAGTCTGGCTGTGGCTGACTTGCTGGGAAGTGTTATATTTGTCTACAGCTTTCTGGACTTTCATGTTTTCCACAAGAAGGACAGCCCCAATGTTTTTCTCTTCAAGCTGGGTGGAGTCACAGCATCGTTCACTGCGTCCGTGGGGAGCCTTTTCCTCACCGCTATTGACCGCTACATCTCCATACACCGACCTCTTGCCTACAGGCGCATCGTGACACGGACCAAGGCTGTCATTGCCTTCTGTATGATGTGGACCATCTCTATTGTCATCGCAGTGCTACCTCTGCTGGGCTGGAACTGTAAACGCCTCAACTCTGTTTGCTCAGACATATTCCCCCTGATTGATGAGAACTACCTGATGTTCTGGATCGGTGTGACCAGTGTGCTGGTTCTTTTCATTATCTACGCCTACATATACATCCTGTGGAAAGCGCATCACCATGCTGTGCGAATGCTGAGCCGCACCTCCCAGAAGAGCCTTGTTGTTTATACAGCAGAGGGGACTAAAGTGCAGACCACACGCCCTGAGCAGGCACGCATGGACATCCGTCTGGCCAAGACCCTGGTGCTCATCCTGGTGGTGCTGGTCATCTGCTGGGGCCCACTGCTGGCCATCATGGTCTATGACCTCTTCTGGAGGATGGACGATGACATCAAGACAGTATTTGCGTTCTGCAGCATGCTCTGCCTGCTCAACTCCACTGTCAACCCAATCATCTACGCCTTGAGGAGCAAGGACCTGCGGCACGCCTTCCTCAGCTCCTGCCATGCCTGCAGGGGTAGTGCGCAGCAGTTGGACAATAGCCTTGAGTCAGACTGCCAGAACAGAAATACCAACATTTCTGCCAACAGGGCTGCAGAGAGCTGTGTGAAGACCACTGTGAAAATAGCCAAAGTAACCATGTCTGTGTCGACTGAAACTTCTGCAGAGGCCGTCTAATCAGCATGGACACAGGCGGAAACTGTGTAAATGTCATCTTTCCCAAACAATGCCATTCAACACAATAAAAAAGAAGAAGATAGACATACCACAGAACAAAAAGTATTGACTTACATCCTCACATTGATGCTTTTGTGGTCGTATTATTTTATGTTAGTGTGTGAGTACATAGTGTGCCAAAGTGCCAAATGGTATTGCCGGTTTATAGGAAGGACTCATTATCTGGAAGTATTATCAAAGACTATCATAAGTCTGCTGTTCACCATAGACTTCATGATATCCAGTTAGTGAAGGCATATTATATTTTTGTACTGTGAATTCAGGTTTTGAAAACAATATATCTTCATTTATGGGATAAGGGGCTATTGACGTTTTTGATTCAAGATGTTTTACTGTGTCATTTAGAATTTAACACCTCACCATAAATATAAGAAAATATTGCGCCCTGACTTTCTGCAGGCTTCATGTACATTCTACACACAAACATTTCTATGAGGAAATGATAAAAAAAAAAAGCTCAAATGACTCTGATTGTTTATTTACAAAATTGCCATTAAATATGTAATTTTTGTACTTCATCTGACAACACTCAGTGAGTGGCAAATGTACGAAGAGATTTTGAGAAATGAGATGAGATTCATGCTCAAGATATAAAAAACAAAACAAAACATTTATCGCCATCACGAATAAACTTTAAGGAGATGGATGGTAAATGGATTCACGGCTTCTGAGTATGTCGAATCTGAAATGGCGTTTTCTGTGGCAGAGTGACGGTCGTCCCTGTTGTCCATTTCTTTACTCGCTAGCTGTTTAGACCTTTAGAGTAACGTGTCTTTGTTGAAATGTAAACCTAATAACTGTACAGTGTTCTCTTGCGAAATAAAGTGTTCGTTCAGCTATACAGCCAACACAACAAGAAGCTTTTGGCAGAAAACTTAAACTCATCAAAACTAAAGTTGGATGCAGTGTGCTGGTCACTACTGTAACAAAACAGAAGTGGTTTTTGACTATAGCTGCTTTTATCAAATGTATGACTTTACTGGATTCAGCCTATGTGTGTGATGCCTTGTGACTTGGTGATATGTTTCCAACCCCAAGCCTTTTGATCATTGCAGTGAGTTGTTTTATTACTACTGTTGCAGCGGGGCATCATTTCGAAAAATAAAAGTAACCCATGCACAGGCCTAGTGAAGTACTTTCAACGTAACTCTAAATAAGAATATGTCTGCTGTTAATTTTACTTATCTAAACAAAGAAACAAAGGTATTTTCATTAGCTGGTAACTTGAATGGAAGTCTGTGTGTATGCATTGTGGACAACTGGCCTTACAAAAGAAACTGAGAACATGTGATGTAGTACTTTTTAATCTAGAAATCTCACAGCACAATTGTTCTGTAGACATTTATCTTGGTGTAAAGTTATCCAGACAGCTGTTTATCAATATGCTTTGCTGCCTCTTGTATTACTGAGTATTGAAGATCAAAGTGTCAAGTGGCTTCTGTACAGTGGTGGCATAATGAGGAAACTATGACTTAAAAATCACAATCAGTCAAGTGTTTTTAGTATTGCTGTTTTCAAACTTTTGAATAAAGTTGCAGCTGGTTGTCATTTTGCCTGCAGTTATTTGATTATTTGATCACAGTAAATGGAAAGTCACAGCACATCTTGCTTAATTCACCCAACAGTCCCTGATTCAAGAAGAACAGATTCTCAAAGAGGAAGCCGAGCACTGAGCTGATCACTGACGGCAACCCAAAGGCAGCAGTGATGTTTCAGTGCCCCCTTGTGGAATATCCAACATTGTCAATAGTGGCAAACTTTTTGAAGAAAGAGGACATTTCTAAACATTGATTTTAAGCTTTTTTAGTGTGACTCAGGTTACTGAAAAAAAGTGACAAATTGCAAGAAAATGGCTATACCACAATATCGTCTGACAGCCACACCTGCTCTGTTCTCTTCATCTCTTGGCTTGGAGGGAAAGGAAAATTGCAGCATCTGTTCACACAGACGTCAACAGGATTTTGTTCATTTATCTACCAAATACGTCAATCTATGAAAAGTCACTAGGCTGGTTTACTGAAACTCAACAAACAAAAAACAAATGGGACAGGACAGAATTTCAATCAGCAACTATTTTATATAAGTGTTTAATTCATTTTTCAAACAAAGTGACAAAAGATGACCTCGTTCAAGTTCCCAGTCGTGAGTGTTTGCTTTTTGAAATTTGTCTCATGTGATGGTTGACTGTCAAAGCAAATAAGCAATTAGAAGATATCAGCTTGGACTTTGGAAAGCTTTACCATGTTTTGATGTTATACACCAACAAATAACTGAGAATGCAACTAGCAGATTAATTAATAACAAAAATAATCTTTTGTTGCAACCTTAGTTGCGCTTTGACCACAAAGTGTAACACAATGATTGAATTTAAGATTTCTTTCTGTCCAATTAATTTGTTAAAACTTTCCAGCTTGACACTGGAGGATTACGACAGCCTACTGTAGTTCTGTAATTTTTTTTTAATATAAACGTCTTGCTTGAGGCTGGAGAACAAGTGTTGAAATACCAGTGGCCCACAGATTCTTCTCCTTTTCTGTACACTTCAACATATGTGTGTGAACAGAGGAAGTTGAGGAAGTGGTGATGGGAAGGAATTTTTTTTGGGTGTGTGTGGATGTTGTCTCAAATCAAAAAGTTCAAACCAGAGAGGAAGTTTTGCAGCCACAATTAGGCCAACATGTTGGGTGTTGGACATAACATAAAATTTCTTTTGATATCAATAGTAAGCACTTAATACTTCAACATACCCTGCTCATGGGACTGCTGAAATAATTCTATTTTAAATAACTTGTTACCATTAAATATAAACATTAGATGAAATATTGTTTGTTATTTTATTTTAGTCAAGCTGGAGTGGGTTTTTAATTAATGTTAATGCTTGACTCAGCTTAGAAAGACTGAGTTTAGATGGTCATTGTTAATTTCAAACTTCTTAAACAAATCTTCGTCACGCTCTTTGACAGTAATATTGTGCGATAGGTTTCTGTCTTAGAATAAATATCATATTAAAACTATTTTTATTGTTTGAAATGCATTTCACTGTTTTTATACGAACGTTTTAGCAATACGTGAAAGTGTGGTTAGTGGGGGGTGCTTGTTAGCAAACAATTTTAAAAACAGCACATTTTCAACGCTTTCGGGAAATGTAGTATTCAAGCTGATAAAAATAATGTACGCGATAGGGGAAAAAACTACAAGAACCAGCATGCGATCAATGTTTTGCGCATGCTCGAAAGCGATCTAATAGCTCGGAATAAAAGGTAAGCTTCTCTGCGCCGTTGCAGTTAACACTCGGAACTAGTGCTTTAATATCTGCAATCATCTGGTTTTACACCAAATCTACCTTTAGTTAGCTTATTCATACTGTTTCAATATATACTTAGTGACTTCGACTCAATGAGATTTATCAGTACAAGGCAACGAGAGACGAAATAAGTGCTTATTTGTCAGAAGCCCGGAATCGCTTCTGTCGTTTGACCGAGCTAACGTGAGCTAACATTAGCAGCACAGAGCCGGGGCCCAGGTCATCGACTTCTTCAGATTACAGCAAATTTTAGGATATCTGTTTTAGCTTTTTAGGCGTAGTTTATCGTGATGGCTTGTGGGGCTACTCTGAAAAGGACCCTGGACTTTGATCCGCTAATGAATCCAGCTTCGCCTAAAAGAAGGAGGTGCGCCCCGATCATGTCTCCAGTATCTTCACCACAAAAATATTTGCGTATGGAGCCGTCACCGTTCGGGGAAGTGTCGTCCAGACTTACCACAGGTAGGAATTTAAGCCTAAACTATATATTTAAATATAATCTGAAGTGTGTAAACAGTCTGGTCTACGTTACTATGTACGCCATTTAGCATTTCCCCAGTGTGTGCCGGTGTGTGTCGTTTGGTGTAGACAAAATTCCGTGTACACTTTTAAAATTAGATGTAGATGTTTGCTGTAAATGATCCGTGTCGGCTATCCAGTATTGTAGACGATGTTATGTGAATCTTTAAGGGCCAGTTGCAAATTCGGCATACACCGTGTAGCACATTTTTATGATTGTTGGATTTTTAGCATTAATTTACATTAGTTTGGGGAAGTTAAGTGAATAACAGGAAACATTTGTGTAAGCTTTGTGTTACTGCTGTCTAACTAATAGATGTTGTCCTTCTTACAGTATGTCATGCTCACTGAATTTCAGACGTATTTACATTGTCAATTTAAATGTCGAAATACATGATGCATCAGCAAGGCCACATAAATAAGCCAATGTGTGAATTTTGAAATGACTTTGTCTCCATAACTTGTGTAATACAACAAATGTTTTCTTTCATGTTTCAGAGCAAATTCTACACAACATCAAGCAGGAATACAAGCGGCTGCAGAAACGACGACACCTGGACAGTGCTTTCCAGCAGGCCGACGGCTGCTGTCCTCTAGACCTGCAGAATTTTCACAGTGGATCTGCTCTGCCTGGTAACTACCAATGGAACACTTTTTATGAGGATATTGACTAGTTTCCACAAATCTATTAACCCCCCCCACCTAGTCAGAGCTCAGAATTTAAAGGATAACATAGACAGCAAGCCTGAAAATGCACAAGGTTATTGTGTAAAATTTAAACTGAACTTTGTCATTTTGTCACCACTTCATAATTCAGTCTGTTGCCTTCCTGGCAGTCGTTTTATCTTGGAGCGCAGTTTGATTTGGCTTGCCTAGTTACCAGTGATGGCATATCCACCCACTTTGGCATTGACCAGTTAGACTGTTTTTATCTTTGATTACCAACAAATCCCAAACCCTTAGGAAACACCCATAGAAAAAAACAAAAGATAAATAGAGATGTTTCACTTTCTCTTATTGTGGAGTTTTTATCAACAACACTCAGATAGATGAGAAACACCGACATACTTTTTTGATGTTAAAGTTGGGTGATTGCAGTGTAATATCTATTTTTATATGAAACTGACAGAGTTGCAGTGTTTAATCTTATATTCTGTTGCTTGTTTTTTTTTTTTTTAATTCTCCAAACAGGTACATCCTCAGGTGCCTCATCTCCCACCAGGAAAGAGCAGCCTTTATTCTCCCTCAGGCAGGTTGGGATGATTTGTGAAAGACTACTCAAAGAACGAGAGGACAAAATCCGTGAAGAGTATGATGAGATACTGACGACAAAGCTTGCAGGTCTGATATCTATATGTTTTTTTTTTTAATGGTGTAGAAAATTCATTTGTTGTGAGTAATTCTATTATACTAGTACCAATAAACGTTTATTGTTCCAACAGAGCAATATGATGCGTTCGTCAAGTTCACACACGATCAGCTGATGCGAAGGTTCGGAGAGCAGCCTGCCAGCTGTAAGTGTATTTATTATTGCCAAATGCTTTGTGTCTCACTCATTTTCTTTAGAAAACTTGCTCTGTGGGTTTGTCTCGTAGTTGATAATGTTTTGTAAACACATATTTTTAGAGTTTCCACTCATCACAAGCCTGAGAAAACATTTGCTTATTAAATACTTCTAAATCTTCTGAATCCTGGTCGTCCAACTTTTACCTAATTTTTAACCCACATGTGTGAATGAGAGCAGTTAACACTCTCTTGCATGGGCACCCTGTGCACCCAATGTACTGAAACTATTGCCCAGACAAAGTTATAGTTAACCTAAAGATCTGCTGTTCACTCAGAAGTGACCATCACAGGTAGAGGAGTAGCCAAAGTGTACTCTAAATTGGACACCAAAGACATCAGGTGATCCAGTTTCACTTCCTGTTGTAGTTCTTTTTCTTTTTTGCCAAAGTCTGTTTTGAATTTGTGGACCTTGAGAAAGAGACACTCCTCTGTCTAGTAAAGCAGATTTAGTAGAAGAGGAAACGACACATCAGGCTGTTTTTCATGCCTAAGAGTGCAGGTCTGCCCTGACCAACAGAAGGCCAAACTACACTGTGAAATTAACTGAGCTAATATCCAAGTGTCCTCCTGCTCTTGTTTTAATGTCATGTGGTTTTCCTCCACAGATGTTTCCTGAGTGTCGGCATCTGATACCCGGGAATAACATTTACGGCAAACTACTCCAGGGACTCAGTGGGTCTGTTTGGACTTTTTTTCCTAGCTGTGCCATATCACCTCTATGTGGACTCACTGCCTCAGGCATCAGTCGGTGGCATCCACGTTTGCTGTGTCTGCCAGAGTTAGGAGGGCTTCCTGCTGCCAACCTGTTTCAAGACCCTCTGTGACTCTACCAGTGGCCTCTTAACTGTCAATATTTATTTGGCTTTGTTCTGATGCCTTCGTCAAAAAAAAATTAACAGAAATTAAAAAGCCTGACTGCCAGCACGCACTCAGCCTTTTGATTTTATTTTTGTCAAAATTAGTTTTTTCACAGACGGGATGTTTAGTTGTACATTTTGTAAAAGGGATCGAACGTTGACGAGTGGACAAATCCAAGCCACCTCCAGTGTGGACTCCAGGAGCACTCGTCTTGGCTTTTTTCAGCATTGTTTTAAACTGTACTGGCAAATACTGCTATTACATTTGTATACACTGTATTTTTTTATTTTCTTGCTTGACTTTTATTCATTGTATTAAAATTTCATGATTTTTATTTGCTGTAGGTATAAAAAAGGGGGCTTTGATTCAAAAAAAAAAAGAAAAAAAAAAGTGAATGAATAAAGTGTTTACAGAAATGTCTGTTTGGGCTTGTTGTGTTTTTTAAATTGTAATGGCTGTTGGAGTCAACACAGTCAACGCCAGCTTTGGAAGAGATCAGTTGTTTGTATGTTTGAGTGATGTGGGAGTGAGTTCAGTTCAGTTGTGGTGCTCAAAATATCCCAACCACAAAGTATACAAGGATAAGACAAGATGAGGCTTTGATTCCTGAGGGGAAATTTAATTTTTCTGTTTTTAAGATATTAAAGTACTTTGTAAAGTATTTAATAAAATGATTATAAAAGTATCTGTCCACAAACCAATCCACTGTTATTTGGTAGAAACCTGAGACCTTCCTGTCAACACTTTGGGGAGTGTTTCTTGCACAGGTTTGTCAATAAACTGTTTTCTTGTAAAGCCTTTGATTTTTCAATGAAGCAGGCAAGTGCGTACAAAATAGCTTAATGAGTGTCAATATTAGGGGAAAAAAAAATCAGTTTTAATACATCTGACATATTTATAGTAAGCATCAAGTGTATAATATTACATCATTCCACTGTTTGCACTACATGTATATATATATATATGTATATATATATATATATATATATTTTTTCTCTTTTTCTTGTAAATACTTTATTCTTCATTTTCTTCATTTTTATTATTATTATTGCTATTTTGTATTTTGTATGGTGCACAGGACAGAGAAAAATCCGGTGTCAAATTCCTTGTATGGTCACACATACTTGGCAAATAAAGCTGATTCTGATTCTGATTCTGATATAAATAGTCTTTAGTTCTTCTCTGTACTGTGTACAGTTGCAGGTACTTTCTCGCGTATTTATTCTTTTGATGCACATCCTTCCCTTTATTATGTGTGATTTGTACCCTCTATATCCTGTTTCCTGCTGTAATACTGCAATTTTCCAGTTATGGGACTAATAAAGGATTATCTTATCTTTTTATCGTATCAACGCCAACGGGTGGGTTTTATACAAGCCAGGTTTTTTTTGTTTTGTTTTGTTTTTGTTTTTATTTTTTTAAACATTTTTTTAATTATATAGGAATACCTAAGAGTGTTTTTCTTTGGTGGTTATTTTTTTTTAATCATCATCAATATTTAATGTACAGGAAAACATTTAAGGTTTAATTCCTGGTTTTCGGGCGATCAAGTACCCGGATAAGCACTATCGGTCGGCAGCGAGGGTGAATATATCGAGCCAACCTTTTGTAGTCGGTGACGTAGTCGGTGACGTTACCAGCGAACAAAGTCTGTGATGGGACGAGCCGACAGGAAGTTGTGCATGGCTAAGAGGGAAGTACCGTATCTCAGTCAGTGAGATAAAATCATACAGCTTTACACTGCAGCTTATTTTGCAGCATGTTTATTAATATATTCGATTTGTAGCTTTAAGAAAATGGCTTGTTTCTTCAGGCGAAGAATTGCAGCCAAGGTAATGAAGCAGAAAGATTTAAAAGAAGACGCTTTGTGTTGATGCTAGCTTAGCAGCATGCGTTGACCCTGAAACAAGTAAAACAAGATGGATGCAGAAATGTCATGCATAAAACCGCCAGTCTACGCTTTCTAAGCAGACTTCATTGTGGTGTTTATTGAAATCTAGTACCTGTTTGTGTAATTTAACGTGTAGCTGGCTGGGACGCTGCAGCAGTCGGAGGATGCGTTCATACCAGCTCTGTCAGCGGTTCCGGTTTTTAAGAAACAGTTAAGTGTGTTGAACATCACCTCACATGTCAGACGGTCTGCTCTGTGTGTCTGCCTTTTCGCCATTTCGATAAAACTCCCTGAAACTTGTGCTCCTCAGGCAGAATCCCGACTTCAAACTGTCAATCAGCACGTTACGAATCAATGGGATTTTACCGTCCAGCAGTGACATTCAGGTGCAGACAGAAGACTTGGCCGCCCAGGTAAGATTTGTGTTGGAGGAAAGTTGCACAAGGGCAGACCTGATGTGTTTACTCATCAAAGAGACTGCTTTTTAAATGATGCTGTCTATGAAGTGCAGACTTCTGTTAGACAAGCAGACAAACTGACACGAGGTCTTGTACTTTTTCCTGTGAAACGTTCCTTGCGTTTTCCAGTTGAAGCAGGACAGTGTGGTGGAAGACATTTCAGCTGGAAGTGGAGTGATCAATTTTAAAGTTAATCGCAAACTTCTTGTCCAGGTTTGTCACATTTTCTTATCCACTTTGGTGGTAAACTTAACTGTCCCTGTGACCACAATCTGACGCACAATCATCTGTTTTAGAAAATGTTGGAGACATTTGGAAAGGGGGAGGATGAGAAATTTGGGTTGAATAGTGAACTTTTCAATACTCTGAAGAGAGGAACAACATTAATTGAGTACAGGTATGTTTGACAAGTCTTCTTTAACACTACATGTGATGTCTTCTCCACGCTGATTGTCATCGCACAGAGTTAACATGTTTTTACGTTACAGCTCTCCAAATATCGCCAAAAAATTCCACGCAGGACACTTGCGATCTACAATTATTGGTGAGTTTTGGCTTATGAATGTACATATATTCAGTAACTCAAACCAAAATAGTTATATTGATTATTATGCACGTGATCGGCCCGTATTGGCTCATTGTAAGGATGTCAGCGTGGGTGTTAGTAGGTAAATGACAAGAAGACAAAGCAAAAAATGTCAGACGTGTTTTGAAACAGAGTCACCATTTTATAGTTTTTCCACCAGATTTGTGACAAGTTTATTTTGTCGGCTGTAAATTCTTTACTGCTCAGTAACTGGTTTGAGACAACCTTATCAAAAATGCTTATTTTGTAAAGAAAAGTTGTGTAAAGCAAATGAATATCAGCCGACTATCAGATTAGATTATCAGATTTTTATCCAAATTTGTATCAGCTTCAGAAGACCTTGAATCGCTTGGGCCATACTGTAAACATATATTTTGAACTGATGGTGAAGTCAGCTAACTGGAATAAAAAAATATAATCTCCATCTGCAGGTAACTTTATTGCTAATCTAAAGCAGAGTCTTGGAAATAATGTTATCCGAATGAACTACCTCGGAGACTGGGGCATGCAGTTTGGTGAGTAAAACGTTCAAAAGGTGACCTCTGGTCTCACAGAGACCCAAATGCTTTAGTGGCAAAACCAGTTTTCCCCTCTTGGCTTTCAGGTTTGCTGGGAGTCGGGTTTGGCCAGTTTGGATGTCAAGAGCAACTGAAACAAAATCCCTTACAGCATTTGTTTGAGGTGAGTTTGCTTGTTTGGATAAAGACAAAAAAAGACACTCACTGACGCAAATCACAAGGAGCCTAAAAGGTGTTTTGGCTGACATGCAAAGAGGCTTTTCTACAACATCTCTGTGTCAGCTTGGTTTGTCTTGCAGGTTTATGTTCGAGTCAACAAGGAGGCAGAGCACAATGAGGACATGAAGCAGGCTGCCAGAGACTTCTTTAGACAGCTGGAGCGGCGTGACAGCGACGCCGTGTCTTTATGGCAACAGTTCAGAGAGATCACAGTGGACGAGTATCAACACATTTACAAGGTGCAGTCAGCTGGACTGAATAACAGCAGGGTCAAAACCTGCGCTCTGAAACATAAACTTGTGACAGGGGAAAAGAGAATATCAGCAGAATAAACGCCATAATCGGTGATTGTCAGATTTGATGTTTGTTTCAAATCTTTTCAGCGGTTAGGGGTCCACTTTGATGTTTACTCTGGGGAGTCCTTTCACCAGGATCAGGCCCAGGATGTGGTGCGGCAGCTGCAGAGCCAAGGCCTGTTGAAAACCTCTGAGTATGTGACAATATGCGTGATGGCCTGTAGCAGTCAGTAACTGGCGTGACAGACATGAACTTAACGTGTTAGAAGGCTCAGCTCAGTTCTCCCAGTTTTTTATACACTGGATCTGACTGATCAAGTATTTAAACAATATGAACTTAAAAACGAGTGACGTTGCCGTGTAGTTGGCTGACTTTTATGTGTGTGTTTTGATGTTCAGGGCCCACTGAAGTTATTGTAAAAACAAGTAATGAAATTACATAAATTGCCAACATTTTGAGCTGATTGTAACTTACTTCAGATCCTTACTGGTGTATGTGTTTTACTACAGCTACCAAAGGACCAAAGGCATGTTTGAGGTTTTTTAGAAGCAGCATGAGAGCACTGACAAGTCGATTTTTCAGCTGTTAAATGTCCCGCTCAATATGTATCTTAAACACAATTTAAAAAAAAAAATCTTATCAAACGTGTATTAGTTGATGTAACAATATATAATATCTGCCTCAAAAATACCCACTGACTGGTCAGTTATAAGGAACATGGAGAAATGTTGAGTAGCTGCTCATTTTGCCAGTGTTTAGCCACCCACGTTATCACTACCTGAAACGCATTAGTTATGAATATCAGCATCTGCTCAGAGACAAGATGGATCTTTCACATGTGAAACGAGCTGAATGTCTGCTCTTTGATTATTGATGTTGATGTATTGATAAAGTCCCCGTGCACTTGTATTTACAGGAAGGGAACAGCCGTTGTGGACCTGTCCCCTGCCGGAGACATGAGCAGCGTCTGCACGGTGCTCCGCAGTGACGGCACCAGCCTCTACATCACCAGGTCCTCACCGGTCGAAGTACAGAAACGATTCAGTTGTTTAGTGAAGTGGCAATAATAGCTTACTTTCCGTTGTGTTTCTGCATTTCAGAGATGTTGCTGCAGCCATCGACCGAACCGAAAAATACAATTTTGACGAGATGATTTATGTGGTAAGGAAACTGCTGCACACCTTGCTGTCGTTTGAAAGACTTAACGGGACACTTGGGGTAACTTCACATGTCTTCATATATTTACAACATGAGACACTCGGCTCAGTTAAATGCTCAGTTTGTAGTTTTTACCGGCAGGGGTCTCTTGATGAAAACAAAAGTAAAAACAGCAGTTTGAACATTGTTGGAAACATTTGGAATAATGCAAGTTCAGAGCTCAACAAAATACTGTACTTTACTATGGATATATTCTGTCTTTAATGCACAGGAGAGGGGAACCTGTTTCCTCCATAAACTCAAAGGCCACTTGTAGGCTCATAGCTTCGGTTGCTTGTGTTGTGGCTGCTGAAGTGTGAACGTGGAGTCACTTCATCCGAGTTTAGATGGCGTTTGTCCCTCTGTGCCATTATGTATTCAACGGTTGACTCGGATTTATCTCTACTACTTTCAAATCGCTGGCTTGTTTCCCTTTTCTGCTGCATATTTATCAGCTGGTCTTTTTTTTCCAAGACAGATAAAAGTCAAGCGAGTCACTTCAGCCAGCTCTTCCAGATCCTGCTTGCTATGGGACATTCTTGGGCTGACAGGTAGCCAGAGAAATGCCTGAACACAAACACACACGTAACGTAGTCAGGCTTAATCGAAACAGTTTGCTGGAAGTTAGTGGTGGATGTTTAACGTCTTTCATAAGTGTAAATTACAGTGTAAATTGAATTGCTTTTGCTTACAATAAGGGATATAAATGGATAGTGTGTTTGCAGGTGTCGGCACGTGCCCTTCGGCCTGGTGCGAGGCATGAAGACCCGCAGCGGGGAGGTGGTGTTTCTGGAAGACATCCTGGATGAGGCTCGGACCAGGATGCTGCACAACATGAGCCAGTCAAAAAGTAAAGCCTGTCACACGTTGGACGAGTTACTCGGCACACATGACTTTTATCAAAAAATATATTAGCATATGTGGCATCCTGGTATTTGATATACAATCAGAATAGTATCAGTGCACAGTGTGAATAATGTGGTATATTTAAATGGACCTTTGACACATTTGCATGCTTATCTTACGACAAGAGAGCATCTGCTGGCAGTGTTTAACCATGTCGCTCAGTTATTTATAACAAACAATCATTCAAGTTTAAAAAAAAAAAGTATGAAGTATGTTGATTTCTCGTATACTAACCACAAAAATAGTACACTTTTTAAGATCAGTATGTAGGACTCAGTTGGGACAGACTGTCTTTTTAATTTTGGCAAACACACCACCCGCAGCTCAACATGGAATTTGTCTCAGCCGCAGTTTAATTTATATTGAGATAATTTTGGTTATTTGGCAGGGATATTAATTGACATTTATTCATCTAAATCTCTATAAGATGACAAACGAGCAAGATAAAAATGAGGGAACAAGGAAGTAGTTGTATATGGAGACAGAAGTGACACCAGCTCCTCCTCTTTCCGCAGCAACAAAGGAAGTGGACAACCCAGAGGACACAGCAGAGAAAGTGGGAATTGGTGCACTAATAATCCAGGTGAACTGGATTTAAATCTTACCTGTGCGCTCGACTATTCAGCCAAATGTTCCACATCTGCCTCTTTCTTGATTTGTTTGCATCGTGTGATAAGAGAGAGTTAATGTCTTTGCACTGTGTGTTTCAGGACTTCAAAAGTCCACTGCAGTCAGACTACACGTTTGACTGGGACAGGATGCTGCAGGCTCAGGGAGACACGGGAGTCTTCCTCCAGTACACACACGCTCGACTCCGCAGGTGTGCGTTCATCCGCTGCTGAAAATAACAAAACTGCAAACGAACTTGACAGACGCCCACCTTCTGTGCAAACAGATCACACAAAGGTTCAGTAGACTGAGTAAAGGTGTGGATCTTTGCAAAATGTTTTTACAGAGAATGACAGGGTGTGGATTTGATTTCTCATCTTTTCCATGACTGGACAGGAGCAGTGATCACAGAAACCAAAACCGGTTTCAGTGTTGATACGGGGCACTTTAATGTTGTTTTAAGACTGGATACCACTGCTCAACCTTGCAGCACCAGGAACAGAAAGTCTTCATGCTATTTTAAACACTGCACCTGCTGGCTGAAGCGAGGAGGCTTCCCTGTTGGTTTAGTGTTTGCTTATTGTACTAAACACGATAACCACCTGCTGTCCTTTAATTGCACCTTCCCTGTCATCTACTGATTTACTGTGTTCTTACTGCAGTTTAATCAAGACAAATGAAGGTGTGGCAGCATCTGTATTTGATGCATCCCTCCTACTTGATCAGATGAGTGTCACCGTCCTGCAGCATCTCCTTCGGTAAGCAGACTGCTTCTTCAAAAGCTGCCATCCCTTAATTCCTCTGCGTGTTGCCAAATGTATGACATGTATTCAGTATTTGCTCCTTGTTAAACAAATGCCTCCATCTGCTCTTTGTTCGCAGCTATGATGAGGTGTTGTACCAATCGGCCCAGGATCTGCAACCCAAACACCTTGTCAACTTTTTACTGAAGCTGAGGTAGCCTAACTTAACTCTTCAGTGTTTACCTAGTTTATAACAGTCCGTGTAACCGTAAAGGTGTCTCTTTGTGTGTCCAGGTGTTTCATGTTGTAATTAATCTGTGTACTGAGGGATACTCATGTTTGTCTCCTCCATTCTCTTCCAGCCACCTGATCGCCGCAGCGCACAGACAGCTGCCGGTGAAAGGAAGCTGTCAGGATGTTGCACAGGTAAAGAGAGAGTAAAAAAAAAATCACTTATGGACAAACTGTATCTACGGCTTCACCTTTACATGCATCATCATGCCCTCGTCAGCCTCTGCAGTTAAAGTTTGGATTGACAAATTTAAGGAAAATCGTGTTTCTGACCAGCATAGAGATTTAAAAGTGGAATTATTGGTGAATAGATTAAACTCTAGTTGTGTGTTTGTCTGCACGGTTTAATTTAAATGCTGTAGAGGAGAGTCATCAAGCTAACAAGTTTGCTAACGTAAATTTTAGCCACCATGAGCTACTGGTCATACGAAACCAAATGAGGCTGCATTTAGTGAATGAGACTGCACAACTACTTCTGAATTCAGCTTTTTGTTTATAAGAAAAGACTGTCAATTGCGATGTGAAAATTACAGTCTTGTTTTAAATACACAGTAATACACAGTAGTAGCACACAATGATAACCTTGTTTCTGCAAGAACAGTTAAGAAAAACGCCCGACGTCTGCATCACAGCACAGAAAAATCAGCCTCTCGATGCAGGGAATAAATCAGATACACAGATTATGTAATTTAGTCTCCAACATTGGAGTTTGCTCATCACCTGTTAATCACAAATGTTGTCTCCTTTGATAAATACCAACAGGCAAGGTTACGACTGTTCAGCGGCGCCAGCGCTGTCCTGGCCAACGGGATGAGGATCCTGGGCATCACACCAGTCGACCGAATGTGAAACTCATCAAAGTTTCTTCTTAATTTATGTTTTTTTTTTTTTTAAATTGCTATGGGTACCATGGGTACCAGTTAAAGTGTGATGTAAATAGTAAAAAAAAAACCAAAACCATATTTTCAAAATAAAATCTTTAAAAGTACTTCCTTTTCCTAATATTGTTTGTAATATAAAGTTTTTCTTTTCAACTGATCGATTGTGATTGATCGGTAAGACTGCGTACGCTCTGAGCACAAAGAGTAGCTTAACTTTTATCATATTTCCATTCAATTTTAATAAAAGCTCCAAAACAGAAGGCGCAACAAATTTGTTACAAAAGTTTACAAGACACCAGAGAGGTGATATTTATAAACACAATCACACATGCAGTCAGTCGTCATCCTTCATTCAAGTATTTTTTCCTGTGAATTGGGCACCTTCAGAATCGAGCACTATGATATGGACACCGATGTGTTATAAACATAAGACACTAACATTGCACAGTGTAAAACAGAACAATTATTGAAAAAAATAACTCCACGATAAGGAGTTGTGATATTTAGTGCTTATTGCTTCAGCATGACTGAAGATGAAAAGTGGAAATATGCTGGGCTGAGGGAACAGACTTACGTTAAAGTGGAACAAAAGCCGTCGTCTATGCGATGGGCTGAACACAGAGACGAGTCCAGTGTTCGATTGGCTCCCTAATCTCCCAGGTTTAGGAGCTCTTTCAGGTCCCCAACGCAGACTTTGTCCGCCAGCGAAAGTGACTCCTCTGTGGCTCGTCTGCGACTCAAACGTTGATCAGTTTCTGTTTGGATTCGTGGTCCATGTTTTGTCGGCTCAGCTTGGACGTGTCTTGCTTTGGAAGTCCATATAGGTAGATGGAAACACACACCAGGGTGGCGCCAGAGGCAAACGAGAGCGCTGCATGAGAGGGAAAAGAGAGGCAGTTAATTTCTGTTAGAGTAAACTGAGGGACCAGTGAAATTAAAAGTCACCAAATACTGAACACAGTCTAGCTACAGTAACAGGATTAGAACCAAATCTTTTAGGTTCTACAGGAAATATGAGCTGCCATCTCAAGTCACTCAGATTTCAGCTAATCTGGTCCTAATGACCTGAGATCTGTCACAACTATCACAAGTGTCCTCATTAAAAAGTGAAAACTTTCCTCTTTGTCTTCTCAGGCTTATTATTAGTGACTGTGTGTGTGTGTGCAGCGGTTTGTATCTGCGGGATGTTTGTGTGGTTTGCCAGTGTGTTTTGAAGGCTGGGCTGTGCTCTGTTCTTGTATTCTGTTCATTATAATCTCATGTCACTTGTTGCTGTCTGCGCTTTGGTCGAGCCACATCAGCCTGTCATGTAATACACAAGTCGAAAAAATATGTTTTTAGGAAGGCACAGTCGCTCTTTTTTCAAGCACTCAACCATGTATTGGAATGGGTGAGACTCGTCATGCTGGTTACCGAGAAAATGGAGGAGAAGCTCGTTCTGCCTGTTCTGTGCTTTATCAGACAGAAAGACCCACGTACAGAGCAAATTGCTTGATAATCACAATCAGAATTCTTTTTTCTTACAGACACTGACATCTGCAATTTTCCTGACCAAGAAAATGAAAAGATAGTGACAAAGTAGAAAAAGTATAAAATAAAGTAAAATATAAAATATGAAATATCAGATATTCACATTTATCTATACATGTATACATTTCCAGGGAAATGTGCCCGTTACAGTACAGTAACGTCAATCAAAAGCAACAACAGCATTTTGTTTCTCTCTCACCTTCATCCCAGGTATCTCTCTAAGTTAAGTGGCCAGCATAAGCACATTTGGTGTCTCTTTCAAACAAATACTTCTTGTATTAAAAATATGCGAGCACACAAGTCGTGAGCCTCAATTAAGAGCTCAAACACGCATCAGTCATCACCAGCAAACCAACACTGCAGTTATGAAAAGCTAACGTACTTATCTGTAGTCCAAATAAGATGACAGATGCCACAGTTGAGAGAACAATGGCGGCTGCGGCGGAGAAGCCCTTCATGATGTTGTCTGTGTACTTCACCACCACTGATGTGTACAGGCCACCCACGCTGGCCAAGACTGAAAGCGCAAAGAGCAATGTCAACCAAAATGCTGCGAAGAAAAGTGAACTCAACCAGACAACATCCTCAGATTTTAGTCGAACTTACATACTACAAAGCACACCCAGGGCGTGTAACCAAAGAAGAAGCCTTTCTCCAGAACCTTGTCACCATCGTTCATGTAAACCCCGATCAGGGTGACCACAATGCCAGAGAGGTACATCTGGATGTTTCTCACCCACAGAGACGTGTCTGAGCTCTTCAACACCTTCTCAAAGTACACACCTCAATCAGAACACAGACACAAAACTGTTAGATGCAACTAAATATTCACAAATACTGCTTACATCGTGTGTTTACTTGGCTTCTGAAAGCTTTAAGCACACTGTTTGTATTATGTGTAGCAGGTTAATCAATAATTTCTCATAGAATCTTATGCCAATTTTACCTGCAAATCCAGAGCAAAGAACAGCAATCGCGATGGCGATGAACCCAACAAGAGGATTTTGTTCAATCTGGAGGGGGGGGAAAGCAAAACAATGAAATGATCAGACGAGTCATGTGATGTCAAGTATAACCTGCAGTACGAGGAGCAGGATCCAAGATAGCGTGAGTCAAAGAACATGGATTATAAGTCAATGAGCCACCATTTAAATTTTAACTTGTGCCACACCCACCTGAACTTTAGTGGCCTCTGCAGGCTTCCACTGGACGAGTGTCACGCCACCGCAGAGCATAAACACAGAAAACCACTGCAGCCGGCTGAGAGAGCGGTTCAGCATGAGGACTGTACACAAGGCCGTGCATGGGATCTTCAGCTGATAGGTCACCTACGCAGGAAAACACGAGCCAATATTAATATCTATTGATTGTTTTAACCTATTTGTACCAGTAAGCTGGACTGAGCAATCCTTATCTGCACTGCACTCATAAAGCTCCACACATAGACACATATAGATATTAAAGACCTGCTTAACTACTATTAGACACGGGGGAAGGTATTCACTTTTCACCATCAGCTTCACACATGTGAGTGCTTAAATCAAATCAAAACTTTACTGACACATACAAAATCACACACAGTATAATCTTTTCATTTCACCCACTGTGAGTCATGAGCCACAGGGGAGTTAACCTATCATATGTTTTTAGACTGAAGGGGTGGGGCACTCAGGTGACACCCACTCAAACATGGGGAGTACAAAACAAAAAGGCCCTGACCCTGCCGGGACTTGAACCCAGGACGGATGTGCACACAGCCATCGTGCTAAGCAAGAAACAGGATTCAGTTCATACCTGATAAACTGCTGCATCGAGGTTACTCAAGGCAAGAAAGGCCATGTTATTCTGAACCGCATACACCACCGAGGGCACACTCAGCTTCAGCAGTTCTTTTGGGCTGCAGAATATATGCTCCACAAAGGTGCTCTTCAGTCTGGAAGGACTTCCTGTTTCTCTGGGAGCACAGACATAAAAACCAACTGATGAGAAAGATGACTCACTTGAAAGGACATTTGTTGCACGTAGGGAAGTTGTTGGATCACTGCTCTTGTATTATCTTATGAAATCTACGTGTGTGTGCACAGTGTGAACCAGCAAGGCAGCTCAGGTGCAGCTGTGACAAATATTTTAGTTGATCCAAAGGGCGTTACGAAAACATGTAGCAGCACAGCTTTCTTAACTTTTAGTTGGTTTTGTTCTTGATGCCGGAACAATGGCCTCGAATATCCGAGAGAAAGAGCTGAAACGGTTTAAAGTATTTCTATAAGAGTACATACCGGGTTTTGATTAAATGTTTTGTTTTTAAAACCATTATTTGATTTCTTTCCCTCATCTTAGCTGTATGTCTAAATATACATGGATGATGTGTTTCACATATTTCCATGTGGTTACACACATCTTCCTCTAGCTATGTATTATGTTAGTATGTATGTGTTATGTATAAATGTATCATTTTCGTTATCCATGGATCTGTCAGTTGCTCTTGGTTAATTGATTGATCATTTTGTCTATAAAATTCAACAGTGAAAACTAACCCTCACAATTTCCTTAAGTCCAAGGAGTTATATTACTCATTTTCTCTCAGAAACGAACCAAAACCGCAAAGACGTTTGGTTAATTATCACATTAAACAAAGAAAATCAGCAAATCCTTCCAATTTAGCATCAGTAACTAAACAGATGGCTTGACAGAGAATATATCAGCAATTACTCTCAGTTAACCATTAACATGCATCATGAATTTTATCTGTCACATCTTAAAATATAACATAACAGAAGCACAAACAGGACAGTCATAAAGTCAACAAATGCTTTCATTAATGTCAGCCCCCGTAAACTACTGTTCACACCAAACAGGTGAGGCTGAAGCAGCGAAACCCCTGCCTTTAATCAAATAAGCAGAGTGCATTGAAATTACTGCCACTGAATTCAACTACATATTTTTGAGTGTGTTGAGATTTGTTTCAAAGGTTATACAGTCGAGTTATCTTTCAAGCAGAAATGCCAACCCTATCAACACATTTCCAATTTGAATATGCAGACATGGCCTTCAGCAAACTGTAACTGAGGTTTACATCCCTCTAGAGTCTAGACTGTGCTGCTCTTCAGAGGAGTCTTATTTATCAGAAAAGCGTGTGTAACTCTGTCACCTCCCCACTTACAAGGGAAACTGTAAAAAAAAAATATTTTTTCCAGCATCAGAGTAAAACACAAAGCATGTAGTGGTGACAAACACTTACTTTGCAAGCATCCCCAGACTCAGTATTAATTTAATGACCTCAGTGATGCACACTGCAGTTGTGGAGAAGTACAGATCTCCTGATGAGATGGTCCTTGTGTACCGTAGTGCCACTGTGTATGTAGCTGCCACCAGGGTCATCACTGTTAGGCAGTACAGTTTGAACACCACACTCACAGTCTCTGAGGGAAGACAGGAAGAGAAAACGTAGCGACGATACTAATGAAGCTAACGGTCGTTAGTAATAACGGTAATGAATGCTAGATGAAAACCATTTTAATACAGTTATTTAACAGAACGCGAGAACGACACCATAGCGGCTAGTGGCTAACAGCTCTCGTGTCGTTGTTTATTTTTTATCACCTATTCCTTTCACTTGACGTTAACATTTTTTTCTGTAACTGCGTCTCCCGCAGCTAACATTAGCCTAAAATGTTAGCTTGCATTCAATGCTTAAAACTTACCGCCGGCCATCGTTGCTATGATTTGTATTCCGTCCAAGTGGCAAAGAATTCAGCTGTCCAACTCAGATTACATCCTATTAAAAACCATCGACATATTCACTGCGAACCGAGGAATGTCGCCCGACCAGCAACACACGAGAAAAGAAGTCTGTATCAGATTTTACTGCCTGGGGCATCGTACTTCCTGCATTTCCCAGAATGCAACGCGAGGCGACTTTACGAAGAGTGTGTTTGTTTTATTCTCCTGGCGGTTTCCGAACAGACATTGAAGATAAAACCTGCTGTTTAATCACAGATAAAACAGCAGAGCTCTGAAGTAGAATGTTTCAAGTTTTTTTCATAATTTAAGTAATTTCCACGACACAAGTCGAGGTTATACAAGGGGAAAACATTAGATCTTAAATTACTTCAGCACGCACTGAAAAAGATAGTAAATAAAACTATGAATTCCAAAAATCATTTTGTGATGGTTCCAGCAGGATAAGACATACGAGAAAACACAGATTCAATGAATACATATTTGAATTTATTTTTGGCCAAAAAAACATGTTCAATGTTTCATTCAAATGATTTGTCAACTGCCACCATTTAATTTTAACATTTGACAAAAAAGGAAACTGGTAATTAAAAGGCTGAAAAATAACATCACATGGAATGAAGATCAGTAAGTCAGCTTTTTGCAGGAACGTTTGCAGGAAAAGGATATTAAAATTTAAAAATGACAAACGCTAGATTTGAGATTTTTTTTTTCCATCACTGTAAAACCCGCTCTAAACTTTATAATCACTTCTGTTAACATCAATAAAGTGAGGACATCAGAACTTTATAGGTTCAGTGTTAATAACACCAAGAATGACATTGAGATGATACAAATTAACTTTATGGGGTTAAAATTCTTTTTACTTTGATAATATTCTTTTATTCTAGGGAATACACAGGTACAGCTCATATGAAAGAAAAATAATTTCATGTTTATTGGAAATAATGAATTTCTGCCTTAGGGTCACACTAAACACTTGGCAGGAATGGAATTTACTGCAAGACATGCTGTGTGACTAAATCTTCCGTTAAGAGTCAAAAATGGCTCTTCAAACCTCTGCAAAACAATCAGTCTGAGCTTCCTGTAGGGCAGGAGGAGCAGATCCTCTCCTCCTGACAGCAGCCAAAATCACACCACACCAACACATTGTAAGAACATCGCAGCCTGCTGGGCACATGTTGAAGCTGAGGGCAGTTGTACTTGTGTAGAGAAGCCATGGCATTATCACCCATCGTAGAAGAAATTCTTAGATGTTTAAAGTTATGGGAAATGGCCACCACTTCTTGTTGAAACTTCTCAGAAAACACTCAGCTTGTGATACTATTTTGGTGTAGCTCTACTCACAAATGGCACACTGTCCATGCACTGCTGCTGAAGGAAAAGCTGTAGTACGCACGTGCTGGGCTTTGTTGTCGCAACACAAGTGAACTCAGGAGTTGTCAGAGGGAACGTGCTCGAAGCCTTCGCTCTCCCTCACCAGCGCCCTCTCCAGGATGACACGGCCCTCCTTGTAGCGCTGGCTTTCCTCTGTGGCAAACTCGTACATCCAACCCAACTTGCTGTTGCAGTTCTTGCAGCTGACGTCCCGCACCATGTGCCTCCCCGTCAACATGACTCTGTCTTGCACTTCGCTGTGCTGCAGATTCACAACCTGGAAGGTGGCAGTCATATCTGTGTCACCGTACCTGTTAACTGCAACAAATTCCAGCAAGCCAATTTCAAATTCTGGCGTGGATCAGCTATACTTGCAAAATTAATAAATTCAGGGCAACAGCTACTGCAAACTCTTGATTACTGATTTTAAGAAAATGCCAAAAAAAAAAAAAAAGAAAATTCCAACAACTACCATCACAAACACCCTAAATATTCAGTTTACAATAGTAGAAAACTATGAAAAGCTTCAAATCTTTACATTTGAGAAGCTGCAAATACTGGAACAGCTGTAGGTGAGTGTTGGCATGACACTGATGTTTCCTGAATTTTTAAATGCTTACAAGCCTATGAGAAAATGTCTGATGTGCAACACTACTGTTATCCATGAGGGAAGGTGAAGGAAGTGATATGCAGGCACCTTGTTGAACAGGAAGGCTCGGCCGGTGGCTCCAGTAAAGCGTGTAGAGATGAGTTCAGCTCGGTTGGTCAGAATAGTGTCACAGTTGGCACAGGAGAAGAGACGAGTCCCACCAATGTGATCCAAGAAGATTCGTCCCATTGTGTCCACCGACAGCTGCTAAAAACAAGAAACTACAAAGACAGTGGCACCGTTAGGTGATGTTACTGACATTTCTGTAGCAACTCAAGGCACTGTATGTAAATAATCAAAAAGTAAATAAAAACAAGTGAAAAATGTATTTCATATTTATGGGTAAGCAACATGGTGATGCATACTGTGAGATGTCAGAGCTTTTGCCATTTATGTGTTAGCTCTCCATTAATTGTCTCCTGTGCCAGTTCACCAGTTTGATAAATTCCCTCGGTTTGTCTAATTTGCTTGATTTGTTGTCAGACATCCCAGAATGGTAATTTTTTTCCAATAACAAAATCTAAATTGTTTTGTTAATCATCAATTTTATGAGGTTATTGATTCAAAAAATGATCTCTGATGTGACAGATAATTTTCTCTCTGCTGCCTCATTTCTTCCTGCCATGACACCCAGTTTCTGAAAGACATTTAAGGGGTGAGCCCTGATGAAAAACCATGTAAATCAGCCTGTAAAGAATATATAGTAAAAAATTAAAAAATAAAAGTCCTTTCACAGTTTGGCACAAATAATTGTAAGCAGGCACTGTTTCATTAGCATCCTTTTAAGGGTTTAGCTAATGTGAAGCATTTAAAACCATTATTTGTAAAGAAATGCAATCAGTTCATCTTACAGTATGTCATATATCAGTTACCCGTTTTATTGCATTTGCCACACAAACTAACCATACAGTTTATTTTGTGCCTTCTCGCTGTAAATAAAGTGCTACTATTTATGACTTTCACTCTGGAATGATGGGAATTCCAGGACTCCTTGAAGGCATCATTATGTCAATAACAAGGTTTAGCAAAAGCCAAGATAAACATCACTCTGGGTGAGCTTTTCACCACGAACTAGGAAAAAAAACAGTATATTTTATGAAACAGTCTGACGGGTTGCTTGATAACATGTCAGAACACGTTAAATACTGTCAAAGGCATCCGGATAATCGCTAATAGGCCAAACAACGGTTAAGCCAAATTCCTCACCTCGTAACGTTAGCCAGCGGAACAGCAGTCGGAGTAGGAAAATTATATTTTTTCTCGTCGAAGTGTCTTTATTAACCTGTTTTTAAACTCTAGATATCAGACAGCTTCACGTTTCCTCGGAGTCGAGCTTGACAACAACAATCACAGAAAGCAGTTGATGCAACCATCAATGGCGTTTGTTTCGGTCAAGCTAGCAACGGTGAGAGAACGCTTTCCTCCGCGGTAAACGTTCAAATTAAGATGCCACTAATTATTATTATTATTATTTTAGATAAAGGCGTTTAAAATGGTCGTTCTATTATTATTATTATTTATATTGTTGTTATTATCATAGTCATAATGGTCATTTTAAAGCTGTAGTAGAGTACTGAGGACCAGAGTCACCACTTCCATGCCTGTAAACCAGCTTTGTTTTCAATTGTACTTTTATTTTGAATGTCGAGTCTCACCAGTGTTTCCGTGTTTCCCGGGTGGCTTAATGTAGCTCCAAATAATGACCACAAGGGAGCAGCAGAGCACACCTGTACGCTGCAAGACGTCATGTTGCGGTCGGGTGAGAAAGTGCATGTTAATTCTCTCCACGCCACTAGTTAAGAAGAGTGGACACTACAGCAGCAGCCCAGGACAGGAGCTCTGCGTGGGGGGCAGCAGGAGGACCGCATCTGCAGAATGTGTATGGGTTTTTGATGATAATGGATTATTTGCAATGTAGTTATATACAGAATGTATTAACTCCGTCTATTTATATGTGTAGACACAGTTTTGAAAGTGGAAGTGAGAAACTCTGCAAGACTGCAGTTGTGATGAACAATGCAACTGTTTTGCAACCATGTGTGTCCGATTAATCAAAAAGCAACCATAAAAACGAACACGTACTGATCAACTGATCTCATCAACGGGTGAACCAGAACAATTAATTTGGAGAGGCTGTGGGATTTTTCACAATTTTCTGACAACGTTGTAACGTTGTAACTCCACTACAATTGTTGACAGTTACCAGATGATTTACAAATCAAGAGTTTCGCACAAAACATACGCTATATAGACAAAAGAATTGGGACACCTGACCATTACACCAACAGGGACTACGTAGACAGTGTTGGGGTCACAACAGTTTCCACTCCTCTGGGAAGGCTTTCCACAAGATTTGGAGGGAACTTGTTTCAGACCCAAGTAAAAAACCCAAAGTCGGTCAGTTTCTAAGGCCCTGCTTAGTGAAGACTGACCTCACCAGCCAGTCCTCAGCAGAAGCTGGAAGTCGGGTTCCCCACTTTAAATCAGAGTGTAACCTCATTAGTGTCAATCACAGCTTTGTACGTTTGACGGCTCTCAGCTTCAGTAAAGCAGACCAGACCGGAAAGTGATGATCTGTGGATAATGGGACGCGCTGGATGCAGAGAGACTGGATCCGGACTGTGAGGACGGGGAAGCCTGCCGGCTTAGGTTTGAAGATAGGACCAATCAAGTGTATGTGTGTGTGTGCTTGCGCGTGCGTGATGTAGGGGGCGTGTCCTTAAAGAAGCTGGTCAAGTCAACTTCCCGAAGAAGAGAGAGATGTGGACTCTCAATGGAGAGTTGAAGAATGCCAGAGGTGAAAGTATAAAGGCACACGTGTAGTGAGATGCTTAAACGGACAAAGATGTGCTCCTCGTGTCTCTGATATTGTAGGTGTGAAGGTGTGTTAGGTGTGGAGAGGCGTGAGCGTGAGCGTTGTGGGAAAGAGAAGCGTGGTGTCATGGCGTGGCACAGGAAGGATGTGAAGTGATGACCAGGGAGAGGAGAGATTCAACAGGTCAGAGTACCACACCAGGACGCTTTCACAGAGGCTGACAGGGAGCGGAAGGAGGCAGGACTCTTCAGTGCTGCGGTGGAAATTAAATCCAAAATGGAAAAGATTTGGCAGTAAATCATGAAATGCATAAATCGCTTGCCAAGTTTATCGGAGGTTGTGTGTCTCTGTGGTTAAAATCAAATCGGGGGCAGCTGCAAGATACAAGAAGATGCAGTTTAGAGTTGTCAGCCAAGAGGAAGAGGAAGAGTACACCCAGGAAGTTTCACTCCAATTCACATGAAAGCCATAAGACCCACCAAACAGTTTTCCAGAACTGCTGAAGCTGCTTGGATGAGCAGTGATTGCTTTAACTCTTTGAGTGAATGTGACCTGGGTGACTGAGAATCTCCACAGACAGGTATATAGTCATAGAAATGAGGATAACAGAAGGGCAGTTCACCGTTACCAGTTATTACAACCCCGTGTGGAAAGGTTCATGTCAAGAAATGAAAACAGGCTGAAGTGCAGACTGGGAATCCTGGTCTTTGGTGTGAGGATTTTGATCCACATAGGAGAAAGGACAGAGAGGAATGGGGAAATGATAGAACTGGATGATAGTGACTTATATATCTGACACTGGTATCAATAGAGGGGCAGGCAAGTGTGTGTGTGTGTGTGGGTATCGTGTGAAGGGAATCATTCACTTGTGTTTCGTTCATTTCATACTGCGCAGAGGTAAATTCATTTTAGCCTTGGTGACGCTTCCAGAGATCAGCAGCCTGTCAGAAGAAGAAGAAGAATCAGCTTTATTGACAGTATATATATTTTTACATACACACGCTGAATTCGTCTTCTGCATTTGACCCATCCTTAGCTGAACACACACATGCAACACCTGGCAAATTACATGCAGTGAAACACACACAGGAGCAGAGAAATAAAGCAGGATAAAGTGCGTGCAGTGCGCTTGTTATCAAGTATTGTAGCACTGACCAGGCTACCAATCAAATATACACAGCACACTTATCATCATGTTACATAAAAAATAATAACCCATCAAGTGACTGATTAATCTTTGAGTTATGATTAACAAAATTACAAGGATGTAAACCTGACCTGGTGATACCTGGCACACACCCAAATCACACAGGTGTAATAGATAATAATATAATAATCTGACAGCTTTTTGCCTTCGTACTGTAAGCCTGATGCACTTTCTGCTCCCAAGGCATTTCATATGCCAGACTGTTCAAGAACCTCAAATCCTCTAACGTTTAGGTGTGTGACAGTGAATCCAAGGCATTATCAGTGTCCCAAAACGCCACATGGAGGTCTCTCTCCTCCTGACATCTGGTGGTCTTTTGGCTCCAGTTGGTGCTCCTCACACCACCTCTTGTCCTTTGACAGGCTTCTTCACTTAATAAAAAGCAACTAAAGAAGACAGACGGAAGGAATCTCAATCAGTCTTTGTGGAAAGTGACACAACTCTGTCTTTAATTCTTCTGTTCTTCTCAACACTTCCTGTTCTCCTACTGAACTGCTAGTTGTTATTTATAATAATATTTATGTTATAGTTATTATTTACTATCTTTTCTTTTACTTCATAAGCTCTCATTTTTCTCAAGACAAGTCTGACGATCTCAGATTTATTTGTAGTATTTAATTAAAAATTGGGATCAAATCAAAGGAAATTTCTTGAAATGGAAATAGAAATGGAAACTAAACTGATCTTATGAATTCACATTGATGAATGTAAACATTTATGAGCTAAAAAAAACCAGTGTTGTATCCAATAAAGTATTCAAAGCTAAAACCACCATATATTAGCCCAGAAATATATTATTCTTCATGACCAAGTCTCTCCAAAACATGCCTCAGAAACTGTCTACTTAACTCCTTCTTATTTCACCTTCTTTGTATTTTTAAGTTAACCACAGTTCTTAAGTCTGGGACAGAGTATGAAAGTCCACAATTTAAAAATGTAAAATCTTTAATGAAATCCTGTCTGTTGCACTGTTTGTTGACACAAAGAAGGAAAATGGTGATTTCACTCCAGGCCAGTGAGTTTTTAATTGTTGGTACGTTTGCTAGCGAGGGCTACAAAACAAACTGTTCACCCCAGCTCAGGTTGCTCCAAGACTAGCATAGATCAGGGACATAAAGGTCTCGCTTCTAGGAATTTGTGCAGAGTTAATGTCCTTGAGGGAAGATAACAGACTGTACAAGCAATTTGACCTTGTATCTGCATTATGGTAATCAGCGTTCTTATTTCCGCAGCATTCAAGATCTGCTGTGAGGACACAATGACTGCATTGTGCAGAAAGAATCAGTTGATGGTATCAGCGTGTGTGGCTCATGATGGACAGTAGTAGTAAAAACCAGGCCATTTGTTTTATTAACTTCTCCGACCTTCTGGTCACCGATCAACTGTCTAATCAGCAGAGAGATAAGAGATATTCCAGCTTAATAACAGTACTTACTTACGTAAAAGAAAACATATTTTTCTAACTGTGTTGTCGAGATATAACAATATAAACACAAGTGACCAAAGTGACTTCTGTGATCCTGCCACTTCTCCTGTCAGTCCAAATCAAAAAGGGGTGTTGAAGTATTATTTCAAATTTATGTAACCCATTTGACATGGACGAGTATGATTGATGGGGAAAACAGTTTTTTTCACCTCATTGTGCTCATAAATTCTCTAGATAACAAATAGTGATATCTGCAACTATCTGCCAATAACCAAGATAACTTTCCCCTCTTGCACCTCCCCTGTCCATGCTTGTATCAGCTGACCAACAAAGTGGTGTGATTCCTGACCTTGTGCTGCTGTAGTGGAGAGGTCATGTTCACATCCCACTTGTATCTTAGCAAAGAGCTTTGCACTTTTCATAAGGACTAAAGACAGGGAAACTGCCAGTCTGGCAGTAGTGACTAAAGCACCTCTAAAGTAACCAATGTTCAGCATGTGAGAGTTAAATCAGGGAGCAGTCGATGATCTTCTGGCTGGTACTGCTGACCCTCTGCAGGTCTCTCCTGAACAGGGGTCATAACACACTCGCAGGTCTGACACAGGACATAAAACAAAGCTTATAACTGAAGTCCTGCTGGGTAGATTCAGATATGCAGATATACTGTATATATATTTTTATCATAACCACAAAACAGGTTTATAATGTGGCTGTGTTTCATGCAGCTTGTTAGAGCAGTAAAGACCTTAGCCTCTTCTCTTATCTAACTGCAGAACACATCATGCATTGTTCTGATGTAAATCAGATAAATGCTAGAACCTTAAGACCAATAAAGCCAGTCCCTCCCCTCCGTGCGTATCAATATATACCTGGTAGTGAGACAGACGATCTGCTGCCTAACAGAGAGAGCAGGGTGGAAGGAGGGCTGCAGAAGACATCTACGAGGACAAGACCAGAGAAAATCAGAGAGATGATGTTTCCACAGCAGGTTCTCATCACAGTCCTGGGGCTCACATGGACAGCAGGTTTACACCGTTTGCTTCATTTAATGCTGACTGTTTATTTTAGAGGATATAAACATAATAATGCATGTAGTAAACTTGTAAAGATTGTCTGTTTTGGGGGGGATGAAGCTGGATTTGTTGGTTCTGAATAAAATGTGACACTCATCAGTGGAGGAAAGTGTATTCAAACACATCCAGGAGAAGATGTTTTATTTTGTGCTTTAATTACTCAGAGTTGTAGAATTGAAAATTATGTTCAACCTTTCTGCGATCACTTTTTGATTTGACAGAAGCCATCGTTCTTTCTGCTTTATGTCAGAGCAGAAAATGTGCAGAATTGAAAGATTCTGCACAGTGAGTGATCTAATAATATAGCATACGCGTTTCATAGCGTAATATATTGAGTGGGTTTGAGCCGAGCATCTGGGGATTTCCCATTATTTTCAATCACTTTTGCACAATTTGTATGGAAATTATACACATATATATACTCGGTGTATTGATATTTGATCCACTATATTAAATACGTGTCTTTATAATTTGTTTTCTGTCCCTGATTTCAGTCGCTGGGCTGCCGTGCACTCACATGTCCCCCTCTCAGTCGCCTCCTTCCAATGGTAAGTCTGACAGTTTAGCCCGATTTATATTCATGACTGCAGGCTTCAGGTGTTTTTCCTCACTGTTAGTGTGATGATCATCTGATCTTCACAAGACCTTCATTACTGATTTTGACTGTACATTTTCAGGGGAATACTTAACATACTAGTATCTCCTGTACCAGTCTATACATCACTGGTGGAAAGTAACTTAATTCCACTGCTCGAATACTGCTCGAATACTGCTGCTACAATATTTTATTTCTCTTTTGCAACAAAGCCAGCTCAATACTGAGATTCAATTTAAATGACTGTTTTTTCCTCCCTCAAGTTAACAGCGTTCGCCCCTCAGATGTGGCCGTGTTGTCCTCCATTGGACTTCACAGTCCCAGGTGAGCACAGGTCACCAGTTAGCTTCAGTCACGAAGGGGCATCCACACCGCAAGGTCTTTAATACAACAGCCGTGGACACATCTCACTGTGGTCTTTTCTTTTCCTGCAGCACTGAGCTGACCATGGTGCTGTCAAGACTCACAGGTGGGTTTTATTATGTTTATAATGTTTACACGATTGCTGGTTCCAACTATGAAGAGTCTTTCAGTTTGGGGCTGTGGGTTGGACAAAATAAGCGAATAAAAGATGTCAATTTGAGATCAGGGAAACTGTGATCAGCATTTTTCACATTTTTTTTTTTTTTTTACATTTTATAAACTATGATTTAATTGCTGGAGAAAATGATTGGAAGATTAATCGATAATAAAAAATAATCATCAGTGGCAGCTCTGTATGTTTACTGCTGCTAAGTCAAAGCTTAACTTTGCCTAGAAGGGGCTCACCATGTCAGTAACACACTGCAATTCATCGAAAGAGCTTCTATTACACTACTGTGCACTATCTTTACTACACGGATATCTGCACTGACTGATAATTTGAAACAGTGAATCCCAATACACTTGGCGCACACCAGGTCTGAGGTCTGTTATCTTCTAAGTCTTGCCGGTACTTCAGAGAGATAAAATATTGGCTGACACAAAGCAGGAAGGTCACAGTTGTTGATCAATAGGATGTTAAGAGTGTATGGATGTTGTTATGGTTTAAGCTGTGATGACTTGCAAAAATTAGTGCAAAAATTTAGAGTTATTATGAGACTCACAGAGAGAATCTTCTTATGGTCAACTTCAACTTATTTCTCCATGTTTTCATTAAGAAAATAGCTTTTCTTAGGAACATAACAACTAATGGTGGGCCTAAAACTGGTATATTCTCGATAAATTTGTGGATTGTTTGATGTTTGAAATGCCATAAAAATTAAAAAGTGTTAATCACAGTTTCATAAAGCCTGTGCCAACATATTCAAACTGCTTCTTTTGACCAAAACAAAGCAAATATTCACACAAGACAAGTCAGACCAGTGCATTTTCGACATGTCTGCATTAAAATGTACTTAAAATTTAATCAAACATCAAGAATTGTCGCTGATTCGTTTTCTGTCATTTGGCCACTCGATTGATCGACTGATCTTTTAAGCTCTACTGTGGTTACGCTAACAAGCTGCGTGTTTTGGCATTGAGCTGGTGTTAATGTCCCTCCATCAGAGCTGATGACGTTGTTCAATCCCGCGCTGATCAGTCCTCACTCAGAAGAAACGCACAGGTACGGACTGCACATTTCACGTGAGAAATATGCAACCCGTGATCCTGTTTGCTTCCAGTGATTTTAAGTGGTTTTCCTCCTTGTGTTTGATTTGTAGCACACTGTTGGAGCAGGCAAAGCAAGCTTCCCTGTACCTCCAGAACAATCAGGTAGGTGCTCCCATCTTAAAGCACATTGATTCACATTGAACTTATTTTACATCTGCTTCAATCTCAATGGCTTGTTCATTGCAGTTATTCCACAGCGAGCCCTTATAACCTCTTTATCTGAGTATCTTCAAATCATTTTTTTACCTTCTCCTACAGATCATTGATGTGGATAAAGACTGGAAGCTGCTCCTTCTCTTTGTTCAGGTGGATCAGCTCTGTATCTGTGAGCAGCAGCAGGTAAACAGCAAAAGATGTTAACGTCCATGAAGTTGTCGTCACGGAAAAAAATACTGTGCGCTTATCGATTAACAGTTGAGAGGTCAGATCACTTGATCTTGATACCTTCAGCGACCAACAGCTTCTGAAAGGAGCAGAAGAGCTAAAACAGCTGTGTAGAGGCAGGGAAATGTTTAATGATAGTTAAAAAAAACTTCCTTAGAGCTGCTGTTTTCTCTCGTATGTGACCCAGCATAAGAGTTCCACCACAGGTGTTGTGAGCCACCCACAGCGTCTCACGACACCTGTGGAGAACCTGAATAAACACGTGTGGTGCAATAGTCTCAGAGTGTTGCGTTTGCGTGCAGGTTCAGTCCGTGGTTAAAGAGGTGGATGAGGCTCTGCAGCTGCTGCACTCTCAGGTACGTTTCAGATCAGATTTCAGATGCAACATTTCTTTCGCTCAGTCGCTGTGTCGTGACACATTTTTCACATTCCTCCTTTCGCCTTCGCTGTGTTGCAGCTGACTCGGACCATCGTCAGTGTTGCATTATGGGACGAAAGACGCGACGGTTTCGACAACAAGTGAGTTCATATTGGCCTCCAAAACGTAGACTACTTGAGTAAGTGTACTTAGTTGCAGGCCTCCTTTGAGAGAAGAGAGAAAAGATGAGACGTAGGCTGGAGGATTAAATAGTAGAGATCAGTAATATAAACATTTAATATTAATTCCTTCTTTCTGCTGGACTTCTGTCCAGCTTCAGTGATGAAGTGGCGATGAAGCAGCAGGGCAGTACAGAATGTCTCTGTAATGAGTTTTAATGAGTGAGTCTGTTTCGCCGACAGGATGTGTTCGTGCATGGAGGCAAACAGTGAAGGAGAAGTCCGACTTCAGAGGGCCGTGCTGAAGCAAGCTCTGCAGGTCTGCGCATTGTTCATCCTGGAAAACATCTGTCAGCTACGCTCAGTGCTTTGCTTGTTTGTGCTGCTGTGAAAGTCTTTGCTGACAGTTTGCTGCAGCGCATACGTGACCTCTTCATGGTAAACTTTCCCTCTCGACTCAGGCGTCCTTGGATGAGCTCTTGGTAAAGAAGCGCTGGTACAGTGACAGAGATGACTTCACTGTCGTGATGCAGGACTCGCCTTTCATCGCAGACCTCTCATCTGTTGCAGTGAGTCACCGGGGGACGCCGTCCCTCAACCCCTTATTGTTACACTGTAATCTCTTTGCACCAATTTGTTAATCCTTACTGGCCCCGATTCAAAGGGAACTGTGATTATTTTTCACAATAAAGTGAAGGTTTTGGAGGTCCTTGGGTACATAGTTTGGCAAACCAATCTTTCTGACTCATTTATGTTCATTAGGAGACAAATCTCAAACACCAAATATGACTAAAACTAGCCTTTTCAGTTTTTATGGTGAGAGTAATTACAGCTTCTAAGTAGATCAGTTTGTCTTGTCATAACAGGAAAAACACATGGACCAGGACCCTGAAACTGAAGCAGCTTAAACCCTTTTCTTACTGTGACATGTCAAAATGTCTGCTGCGAGCTGGAGAGCTAAAGCTAAAACAGAGCAAATAGCATTTTAGGAGTCAGTGCTCTGTAAAGTAGACAGCAGTCTGGACTTTTCCTTTTATTTCTCTTTAAAAAGTCGTCTGTGAGTAGGAAAGCTTTTTCTTTTTATTCCATTTCATTGTCAACTGGTTGAATGTGCTTCTATTTTATTTCCCCCAGAAAGACAGGTGGAAAGAGAAGCAATAGTTAACAGCATTTATCGTAAATGAAAGGGGTCACAGCTGCTACAGGCGTCACTGTCAAAAAATGTCAACACAACAAAATAAAAAGATAAAATAAAATCAACAAGGCTGTGACAGTAAGAGATCCAGGGTCCTGGTACTTTCTGTATCTCACACACAGCTAACTGTTCTTGCCTTGAACAGAGTGGGAAGCTCCTCTGGGAGTCACAAGCGTCACAGCAAACCAACAACCTGATGGTGCAGATGTGGACCAACCTGGTGAGCAATCTCAGCTGTCTATCTGCCCCTGTCTCTCTCTCTCTCTGTCGCTGAGCTGCTCTTCTCTCAGAAGCTGAGGACGACGACTTTTCTGTCTTTCAGCTGCAGCCCACGAGTGGCCAACCCAGCGCAGAAGACGAGGGAAAGATCACCACGTTGCCATGTCCCACTGAGGTGAGTCACTGTGCTAAAAACTCACACACGTGCAGTTAAATCAGCGTGTTAATGCGCCACACTAATACTAACGTCCTGTCTGCCTCCCTCCCACAGGACCGGCCCTTCCTGAGGACGGAGGGAAACTCTCCTTCGTATCACCACAGCGATGCGGCTCCTCTCTCTACCCGAGTGAGTATTGTCAAATGGACGTTTTGGTGCAGCGTTGTGCGCCTCCTGTTTGGTTCTGACCGTGGATGTGCTCCGTGTGTCCGCTCAGGTTACAGGCACAACGATGCCCTGTAAGAACCTCGGTCCCTCACCTTCCACGCCCACCTCAGGTAAGACGGTTCATGTTTACATCTCAGGTGTTCATCAGGTGCCTGGGTGACTGTTGATTCACTTTTTTATGTTTTTATGTTACAATCTCATAAAACATGAGACATACATGTGCGTTCATATTGATGTATTAATGTACATACATGTCGCATGTTTTATCTTTTCATTTTATCGTTTATGTTCTATAATCATTGTGATAATATGAAATCTAATTTTGTCATATCTTTACCTCAATCCTATACATTACAGTAATTCTAAATGGTTTTGTTGTTATTTTAGCGTATATGAGGATTACATTCCTGTGAAGTCTCTCTAAAAGTCAGATTTTGTTTTGTGTATTTTTCCCAGTGCACCAACTCAGACCTGGAGATATTAAAGTGGTAGCTGCTGTGGGAGACTCTCTGACAGTGAGTCACTTTCTCATTGATCCTAAAAATATGTTTGGTTATACTTCAGGAGTAAAAACCGCTGAATCAACACTGAATAATCTGAATCTTTAAATTAACTAGTAACTAAAATTATCACATGAAGAAAGAAAGTCCAGTGGTGTAACAGTGTAAAGAAATCACAGTTTTGATATGAACAGTAAAGGAAGAGCCTGATATTCTGGTGTCTATTGGGACAAGGTCTTACACCGTAAACTACTGCCTGCCTCTGTCTACTACTGTCTTATTTCATCATGTGGCTGAAACGCTGTCTCTCAGGCAGGGAACGGTATAGCGTCGGGCCAGAACGACATCATGGACGTCCTGCGTGAGTACAGAGGTTTGTCCTGGAGGTGAGTCGTTCCAACACGACATGACGCAACGTTTCAGCTTAATGCTCACGTTAACGTGCTGCAGTGCCTGTATGAAGTGTATCCACTGTGTCAACATCCATTTTCTTTTTTCTGCAGCATCGGAGGAGATAAAGACCTCACAACTGTCACCACACTGCCCAGTGAGTCCTCTTGACAAGTTGGTTTAAATGACACATTCAAGTCAGTTTTTGTTGCGTTGTCTCTGTTCACACTTAAATCTGCTTTTTTTAAAAATTATTACTCCTTTGTTATAATAGACATCCTGAAGTATTTTAACTCCCGTGTGACGGGCTTCTCTGTTGGCATTGGCAAGCAGACCACTGCTGGGGCTTTCCTCAACCAGGCTGTCCCTGGAGCAAAGAGCGAGTGAGTCCCGAAAACCCACAAACTTAAATACATCAAATGCATCAAAGCTGTTCGGCCCCACATAAATCTGCTCGATATTTATATATTATATATATATATGATATTTTATACTGTTACCTGCTTGGTTTATATTTTTAGATTTTCCTGATTGTCTCCTGGGAGACAGACAGACAGACAGACAGATACTTTATTGATCCCGAGGGAAATTCAAGACACAACTCCTTTGCACTATTAAATTCATCATACTAAAACTGAATTGTGTATTCTTGTATTTGGAATCAAAATTATGTATAAAATTAACTGCCGTGTTTGTTTATGACGAGAAGAAGTTAATTTAAAAGCTGAAAGTTGAGAGAAATATGAATGTGCTTTTAACAGTCTAGTTTGTTTGTTTGTTTTTAAGGGATGTTCCAGCACAGGTTCGAGCTCTGGTGGAAAGGATGAAGAACGACGCTGTAAGTTTAGATCATTTAGTTCATTTTTATTCTTTGCCAGCTCTACTGTGGTAAACTCTTGCACTTTCAATACGTTATATCCACTTTTAACAATAAAAGTGAAGGAATTTCAGCTTTTTAAAAGTCAAAATCTGGCAAATCTAAGAGGCGTGTCCCTTTGCATTTTTCCTTCTTGTACAGAGAATCAATTTTAAATCAGACTGGAAGGTGATCACCCTTTTTATCGGTGGAAATGACCTCTGTGGCTACTGCGAAAACACTGTGAGTACTAATGTGGAGTAATAATAGTAATGCTTAAGTCAAAAGGCCCACTTTAAAGGCACAACCTGAAAATGCTTTCCTTGTCTTTGCAGGCAGTCTACTCTCCAGAGAATTTTGCCCGTCATATTCGCGACAGCCTGGATTATCTCCACCAACAGGTAAGATCAACAGATATGCTGCTATATTTTCCGCTACTATGCGGGCGTCGTTATTTCTTCTTTATTCATTGATCTTGTCTTTGGCAGGTGCCTCGGGCTCTGGTGAACTTAGTAGAGCCTCTCCATATCACCACACTGAGAGAACTGCACTTAGACACTTCACTTAAATGCCCAACTTGGCTGGTAAAGTGAGTATTGCTTTTCTCTGTGCCTTTAAAATTCTCGCTGAGATACTGAAAATGTAGAAAACTTTATAATCGTCAAAACATCATAGCTCAGCCTTTCCCCGTTATGTTTTAATAAAAATCAGAAACAGCGGCTTGATCCCTCGTTATCTTTCCTTTACCAGTGAGCTGTGTCCATGCGTTGTCTTGCCAAAGCCTAACTCTGCAGCTCTTCAACAGATCCAGGACATCAATAGAAAATATCAGGTAGGAAAGGCCAAAGAAACCATATTGTGATCTTTGCAGAAACAGTCCAGTTCATCCTCAGGTAATGAAACCTTCTCTTTCTTTAAGAGTTCAGTACGTGACCTTGTGAACTCAGGCCGATACAACACTCGCTCAGACTTCACTGTGGTCGTCCAGCCTTTCCTCCGAAATGTCATCCTCGCCAAACTGTCGGTCAGTAACAAAGCTCTGTCTTTCACATGTGGGCTGCACAGACTTTGTGAGAGTTTGCTCCTTCAGACACATATGTTTTTGTTTTCCCTTTGTGGCCTTGAACTTGAAAAAATAGATTTAAGGACACAAGCTTCAAAAAGCTGTGTAACTTATATCTTGTACAGTTTTAGTCATCAGATGATCCAAGTCAGAATATTACCATACCTTGTTCACAGGATGGCCGCCCTGATCGCTCCTTCTTCAGTGCTGACTGCTTCCATCTCAGCCAGAAGTCCCAGACTCTGTTGGCTCGATCTCTCTGGAACAACATGGTCAGTATTACACAAGAAGAAGCCTTTGCAGTATTTTGTGGCATGTGTCATGTTTTTTTATTTACCCATCGTTATTTGCTTGGTCACAGATTTGACAAAAGTCAGCGACTTGCTTTGCAACTCTGCCCCTAGTGGTTGCCACAGAATAGCTACTTTACAATACAGACTAATCATGATAAAATGCTTTTGTTATGATAGTCACAATGAATGTATTTCATGGTAAAAGTACTGAATGATAGCAGTCTGTCTTTGGTTCTTGTTTTTCCAGCTTGAACCTCCGAGCTCGAAAACCACCACACTGAATTTTGGTCAACAGACTGGCCTGAAATGTCCAACCACGGTAGAAATTTGTTTTTAAATAATATTCTGAAGTATATGTGTAATTTTTCTGTATTTTTAGGCTTTTAAGCTGCTTTGAAGCACATGTAAATGTAACTTCTTTCCTTTGTCTGCAGGCTTCACCATATATCCGGACCAACAAGAACAGTTATTACAGATATGCTGCCCCCGCTCCAAAACCCGCACCTGTCAAGGTAAGAATCAGTCGAGACGCTGAGAAGTGACCTCTAAATATATAATAATTTATGCCTAAAGATCGGAATGCAGCTAAAATTTTCACAGAAACTCAAATAGTTCTGAAACAATTAGTTGATTAATTGACTCATGTTTATGGACAGAAGATTAACCACTGACTAATTTGATAACTGATTATTTTAAGTGATTTATCAGGGAATCTGACACTGTGCCCACTTCAGGTGAGACGGACAGCCATCTCACCATTTAGCAGCAGACAGTTGATATGAGCTCTGATGTCCTCGGTTATCTTCGGTTAACCGAAGTCGAAATGCAGACTGTATTAGAACGACAGGACGTAAATATTACATTCTGCAAGAATGACGATTGTGGTTTATCTTGGCTGAACCTCTTTTATGCCTTTTATCTGTAGTTCACAAACTGAGACCAGCAGACATCAAGGTGGTGGCAGCACTAGGAGACTCTTTAACGGTTAGTGCTCTAACATAATGATGTCCAGTCTATTATTTTCAGTAAGAATGTACAAAGAACGAGAGAAAATGTAACCGATAGACATTAAGTGCTTGACAGGTGAATATTATCATATAATTCTGATGTTTTTTACATCCTGTATAATGTGTGTGTGTGTGTTGAAAGGAAACATTCAGTTGCAATTAAGCACCAACTGTGAACCTGTCGGTATCAACCAACTTGCGTTATTGAACTATGAACTCCTTAATCAATTTGTTATCAGCCAGATAGCTCGCACCGGTGATGACTGCCCCTTTTGTGCTCTGGTGTTCAGTCTTTGATGCAAGACTGTAATAACTAATTATTTACACTGACCCTCTAAGGTGCGTGTGGAGGTTTCAGCAGTCTAGAGAGAAATCACATTTTAACTGGTGTTTATTTGCCAAAAGTGTTCATTACGAAATAATAAATAATGTCTTATTTATTTTGTTCATTATAAAATAAATAAGACATTATTATTAGTCGCATGGCAAACAAATACAGACAAGAAATGTAAGAGAGACATGTAAAATGATACAATACATTTTAAATCTCGGCTCAAATTTTATGAAATATACACGACCCAAATAGGTTGTTTCATCACAGCAGAAAACCAAACCAAACTAAGATATAATGAATACTGTCATCCTGCTAATTTTCACGCTAACAAGTTGTTTTTATTTAAATTCAGCAGTTCTTACAATTTTGACAAAGAAATTTATTCAATATTGAACACTTCTTTGACTCATCAACCTATAATCCCTGGATTTTTTTTCAGTATATTTGGGCACAGTTGTTTTCTAATATTTTCTAAAGTCCTTCGTTCCTTAAATTTCTGCTCTGAGCTATTTTGCGTTTCTTATAGGTCAATCCCTTCATCTTCACTAAGATCAACAGCCTATCAAGTCCACAGTAATCACCACCAACGGAACGACTGATGCTCCCGTCTCAGGTCCCACCGTCAACACTGCACCACCCCTCCCTGTGCCAGAATGGGAATAGTCAGTTCACTGGCCGGTATTGCGGAACCAGGTGAAACACCCAGCGGAAACAGCAACAACTATATACCATTATGGTCCTTTTTCTGGTGGTGGTTTGGTCCACCAATTCCTGAAAATTGATGGTGAAAGTCAAAATAATCAATGGTAATACAAGTATTTCAAAGATTTGTGATTTTTATACTGTACAGAAATTGTGAGATAAGCCAGAAGTCCTGTACTTATCTCTTTGCTCAATTTTATTAATTGATAAAATAAAATTGGTACATTATTCGAGTCACGGTTGATGTACTTTGTAGACAGCCGTACCCACTGAAATAAGATGTTTCCTGATGTCTGTCTCCCATCCAAATAAACTCAACATTATCAAGGTGATTCTTTTTAGTTATCCTAGCGAGGTGGTTCCAGAGATTACAGTATCAGTTGTTTAGTTGGTAGGCCCGCCACTTTGGTCCACACTGAAATGTCTCAGCTTAGTCATGGTTCCAACACAATGTATCCTAATGACTGAAGTAACTATGGTGTTCTCTTAAATGATTCTCTTAAATGATTGAAAATGATTGTTGGTTTTGGTCTTTTCGCGGGGTTTGTTGACAATATGATAAACAGAATAATGTCAGTCTTATTCTTTAAAGACACACATTCCTCAGGACCTAATGGAAAACGTAAAACCATGAGGAGGAGGAGGAGGAGGAGGAGGAATGGTAATTTGCTAATAAAACTTTGCACTGTAAACATGATACATGAAAAATGTGAGAGAATAAAGCTTCTGCATACAGCTTCCTTCTCGTGGCAGTTTATTTCAAGTCTTTTTAGTTTGTGTTTTGGATTAGTCTACATTATAATGTACTGTAGCACAATTAAACCACGCATGTCACCAGTCTCTGTAAATACCCGCTAAATCTTACGTAATTTTCTGCTAGATCTTTTTTCTGTCTATTACGGTACTTCATCTTTGTTTTGTTATTGTCTTTTTATATGTACATATTCTGGTCTTACTGTAAACTTTGACGCACTATAACTCTTATTTTGAAACTTGAAATAAGTTACTTAGTTACATTCCTGCCATTGCTGATGGGTTCCTGAATATCACTACGACTTGTTGTCCTATGAGCCTACAAGTCAAATCTCAGGACTAATTTAGCCCGGCATCCTGCTGGTGTGAGTATCAGAAACATGGCGGAAAGCGAGTTGAACGTTGACAGCATCATCTCTCGATTACTCGAAGGTAGGGTTGCATCGTGGTGTTTTTTCCTGCGTCATTAGCCAAGCAAAAACAAAAGAAAAGACAGAACTGCCCGTTTGTAACCAGTGACTTCATGATATGCTTAATACCACATTAGCATCTTGTAACCTTAGCTGTCCGTGTTGTTCCTCAGCACCCCGTAAGCTAACCGTTGCGTTCAAAGCTCCCTGCTCCAGGAGTGGAGTTAATGTAAACGTTATTATGATGTCACGGTCCCCGGTAGCTACCTATTCGCTAATGGTGGCCTCTTAGTGAGCGTTAGTCAGGGCGTAAAAAGGGAGAATGCCGTAACAATTCAGCTCACCGCTGCTGCCCGATAGGGAGCTAACTCTGTTAACTAGTCATATAACTTGAAAGCTAACTAGCGCTATGTAAGCTAAACTAGCCGAGCAGCAGAGTACGTTAACAGCAGGTTAATGTTTTCTCACTGAAGACGGAATACAATAAAAGGAGAAAGAACTGGAGGGGGGACGTTAACTGGTCTCGGTGGCCTGGCAGGTGAGCTAGCGAGTCGGCTACCTCCCCGGACACACCCCCTTGACGTGGGAAACCACTAAACCTGCGTAACTAATTCATTTTTTTTTTACTGTTTTATCGTATATTATTTTAATCTATCTTATTATTATTATTATTGCTCATCTGTGCATGTATTTTTCTTTGATGTTCTTCATTTTCTTCTTGAATGTGCAGTTTTGATTGCGATGCTACATTGTTGTGTATACAAAACTGAGCTACTTTTACCTCTAATAGGTAGTTTGGGCCAAGGCGTAGACGTTACTAAACAAGCACAATGTTTATTCTTTACACATGAAGCTGCCCTCTAGACTGTTTGTACTGCTTTCACCGCACCGCCCTGATTCACACACACACACACACACACTTCCAGCTGAGCCAACAAGCTGTTCATTCCTGCACACGCCAGCTCATAACAACCCATGTCCACTGAAGTAAATACCGTAGTATATGGCCAGTAGCAAAGCAAATGCGTGATGCAAATGTAAACAAAGGGTAACTAACCCCGTTTGGTAAAAGAAACACAAGCACCTGCAACATAGAGTCATTCTAGGAATAACTGGTAGGCATTTGCATTTTAAAGCTAACTCCAAGTCTCTGTAAGATTTTGAGATTGTTTAATGCATTTGTCAACATCAGTTGTGTTTGCAAACGCTGTTATGAAACAGGCCTGAAATGCAGAAAATACTGATTATCAGCTTTAGCCCTAACTCTTAAATTACATATTTAAGAAGAAGAAGAAGAATCAGCTTTATTTACAGTATATATATTTTTACATACACACACTGAATTTGTCTTCAGCATCCTTAGTTGAACACACACATGCAACACCCGGCAAAATACATGCAGTGAAACACACACAGGAGCAGTGGGCAGCATCAAGCACCCGGGGAGCATATTGGGGGGTTAAGTGCCTTGCTCAAGGGACCTCAGCCAGCTAATGAAGGGGGAGGGGACATTTTTTGCATTATTCACTCCACCACACCCAAATTTTTTCTGCCCGTCCGGTGGGGGAATCGAACCAGTGACCCTCCGATCACAAGCCACTTCTCCAACCTCTAGGCCACGGCTGACATTTTTTCCCCCTATGGTCAGGCGTCTTGATTTAGCGTGTAATTTGTAAAACGGGTAAAGCTCTCTGGCCAGTTGTCATTTCATTGAATTTGATGCATATTAGATCTGATCACTGTGACAAAATATGTTGACACATGAGCATCAGGCCATGCTGACTGATTTCTTTCTACTTTTTAACCTGCAGTGCGAGGATGTCGACCAGGGAAGATCGTACAGATGACAGAGGCTGAGGTGAGGGGACTCTGCATCAAGTCCAGAGAGATTTTCCTCAGTCAGCCCATCCTGCTAGAACTGGAGGCTCCACTCAAAATCTGTGGTGAGAGCAGCACTTATCAACCACCTCTTTCTTTTTGTTTATGCCTTGTAACTCCCATTCCAAAGCAAAGCTGGGAAGCCGTGTGAAATGTAAATAAAAACAGGATGCAAACACTTGCAAACAAACTGGGTTCCTGAGCCCAAGTAGTAATACTTTATACATTCATGTGTCTCACAAAGTAGTGAATCTCACCCCATCCTTGCTTGTGAACGACTTCTTCATATTCTTTTCAGTTTAGTATATGACAAAAAAGCATTAGCAAATTATCGCATTTTTTTGGTTTGTTTTTTGGAATTAAGGATTGTAGTTATTCGAAGTGGAAGCGCCAGACGATTACACACATTTTTTTCACGCGCTTTGAACCCTGCGGCTTAAACAATGATGCGTCTAATTTATGGATTTTTCCTCGAGACGAAAGTGACATTGAGAGCGACAACGAAAGAGAGACTGACAGCGTGGACACCTGCGGTTTATAGACAATTGCGCCCTATATATGTACAAGTTTTTCTTTTCTTTTTACATTTAGTGGGTTCGGCTTATATTCAGGTGCGCTCAATAGTCTGGAAATTACGGTAATCAAATTTAAATTTCAGTTACAATTTGGGCTTCCAATGATTATATTAACAAAAAAAAGAGAGAGATAATCAAGATTAAACAATTATTGTGCCACATTCTGTTTGGCAGTGTTGCTCTTGATTTGCCTCGTGTGGAAAAACGGAAAATAAGATGATCATACCCTTCCAGGTGATATCCATGGACAGTACACAGACTTGCTGAGGCTATTCGAGTATGGAGGCTTCCCTCCAGAGGCCAACTATCTGTTTCTGGGGGATTACGTGGACAGAGGGAAGCAGTCGCTGGAGACTATCTGCCTGCTGCTCGCCTACAAGATCAAATACCCAGAAAATTTCTTTTTGCTCAGGGGGAACCACGAGTGTGCCTCCATCAATCGCATCTACGGCTTCTATGATGAGTGTAAGTTGGAAAACATCTTTTTGTTGCACGCCGGCAAACGTCACCCTAATCGTGACTTGGCCTATTTAAGCTTTTGTATTTGGCCAAGGAAACAAAAATGAATGGAGAATCAAGCCTGACTTATGTTTACTTTTAGTTTCTCTTTGGTGAAGCAAAACAGCCTTACTTTCACACCTTAAAAATCTTTTCCAGAAATTACAATGAACAGAAATTTTGTTCTCATTCCTGTCTAAAGACATATACTGACTGTATTAAAAGCCTCATTTACAGTTGTTCTTTGTCTGCCATGTTTGTTTATTTTCTCCACAGGCAAGCGCAGGTTCAACATAAAGCTGTGGAAGACCTTCACAGACTGTTTCAACTGTCTGCCCATTGCCGCAATTATTGATGAGAAGATTTTCTGCTGCCACGGGGGTTTGTGAAGCTTCTCTCTCATGTAGCAGCCAGCAATGTGACGCTAAATAATGTGGATGATATGCTAAGGAAGAATTAAAGGATTGGCTGAGTTGTTTGTCACTTATAACACAGTCATCTGTTCTCCTCAGGGCTCTCACCTGATCTTCAGTCCATGGAACAAATTCGCCGCATTATGAGACCCACTGATGTCCCCGACACAGGTCCGTTTGTCCTGCTGTGTGTGTTTTTGTGTTACTTGACTAAAAAGAGACAAAACTGGTTTATTCCAAGCTTCAGGAGTTATAGAAATACTATTAGCATTGGCATAAAACAAACTCAGTCCTTTCTCGAGACTGAAACTGATGCTAATTCTAGCAAGTTTTTACGTATTTGTTTTGTCTGCGGTCTCAGGGTTTCACAAGACCTACAGTATAAAAAGAAATGTATACACTAATACCCTTCAGATATGTAAGTGAATGCTTGAGTTTGCTGTTTGTGTCTCTGACTGCACACTTTTTCTTTCTCAGGCTTGCTGTGTGACCTGCTCTGGTCGGATCCGGACAAAGACGTCCAGGGCTGGGGGGAAAACGATCGAGGGGTTTCTTTCACCTTCGGGGCCGACGTGGTCAGCAAGTTTCTCAACCGTCACGATTTGGATCTCATTTGCAGAGCACATCAGGTAACACTTTATTAAGACAGATGATACAGAACAATTATATTTAAATTTGTATTATCATTGAGTGTGGTTTGACATAGTTATATAAGACACACTGCTTTCTTCTGAAGACTTACTTATGTAAGGATTTGTACAGTTTAATCTACTGTAGAAATAAAGTGAAGTTATTATAAAGTTATGTTATTTTAAAGCAAAGATTTACCAAATATAAATCACCAATTTAGATAAAATAACCAGAAAATAAATACTTGGCAAAAACCTGAACTGTAATACTTACAGAGTGCATTCTTGCTCTGATTTTTGGTGGATTAAAGTGAACCATGATAATAAAAATATTTTATTATCCTTCTTAGGGCAATGACTAACTATTATTGTTTTGATTAATGTAAAATATAAAAAAATAGTGAAAAATATCCCTAATGATTTCCCAGAATCAAAGAGACATATTTTAATTGCTTATTTCGATTGTCTTATGGTTTCAGTCATAGAAGACTTCAAAATTCACATTTGAAAAGCTAAACTCTGTTCTTGTTTTTAGTATTTTGTTAGAAAAAACAAAACAAAACAAACAAACCCCAACTTCAGCGATTTATTGAGCATCAAAGTTGGTGCAAAGTAATTTTCTGACTAAGTGTCTCAGCTCCAATTCTGCCACGTCACAGGTTGTTGAAGATGGCTATGAGTTCTTTGCCAAACGACAGCTGGTGACGCTTTTCTCGGCCCCGAACTACTGTGGCGAATTTGACAACGCAGGCGGCATGATGAGTGTGGACGAGTCCCTTATGTGCTCGTTTCAGGTAGAGAACTCACTCACTGTTTGTTGTACCATAACATGTACATGTGCTTCTAATGTATTTAGCACCTCACTTCATCTTTTCTTTAAGATCCTGAAGCCGTCAGAAAAAAAAGCAAAGTACCAGTACGGAGGGGTGAATTCAGGACGCCCTGTCACCCCGCCTCGCACCACTCAGGCACCGAAAAAGAGGTGAGCGGCTGGCCCTGACTCTCCTGCCCCCCCCACCCCGGCTGGTCTCTGGCCCTGACTCTCCTGTCCCCCCCCCACCCGGCTGGTCTCTGGCCCACGTCCCTGCAGGCTGCCTCAAACACTCCAGCCCCCTCTCAGTCAGCTCGTTCATGTGTAAACTAAAAACTCCAGGAGGGAGTGTTTTTTGCTTGTTCTGTGGGTATTTTTATGAACATGTGAGTGCTATTTCTTCCATTTCTTTGGATGCCATGATATGTCGTAACTCAGCCCTCACGTGTACCACTCAGCCCATTTGGCAGTACTTAAACCCAGACTCTTGCGGAATGGGCAAGGTGTTCAGAAAAGATGCTTCTCTGCTCTTCAGATTACCGATTTCCATAGTGGTTTTGTGAATGCATGCACGCTTGTGAGACTGAGACGGGTTCTGTGCCCTAGTTACTGTAAAATCCCTAAATTCTCCAAGACAGCAGAGACAATTGTTTCTTTTCTCACCTTGATGTGTAATCTTCACATAATTAAACCTAATTACTGCCTTGCCCCTTTCGATACTGGCTGAAGTGGCACATTGTTTTGTAGAATAATTTGACATTTTTACCTTCATGTCTGTTAATATTAGCCTAAGCTAACTTAGTTTAGCATAGGGACTGGAGTCTGGGGAAAACAGGTAGCCTGGCTCTGTCCAACTGAAACACACCACCAGCTCTTTAATTAACAGTATCCTGTTTGCAAAATGTAGATTTTTAGTTCTCACACAGGTTACCTGTTTCCCCGTTTCCAGCCGTTATGCTAAGCTAAATTAGCTGGCTGTAGATTCATCGACTTCCAGTATTGAGCAAATCATCCAACAAATTGAAATACACTGAGTCGCTTTCTTGCCAAGTATTTCCTTTAAGTAGGGATGGGAATAGAGGTCCGGATCGTATACCTATGAGCTTATTGATTTGCTTTTACTGATTTCTAATCTGCTTTCCAAGCGGGCAGCACGTCTGTTACTAAGGGTAAATATCAGGGTAAATCAGTTCCTCGCAGGCGTGTTTAGCATATTTCGTTGACTAAGAAAACCTAAATGACAATGAATGCTGTGCAAATATGAGTGTGAGCCAGTTGCAAAATAAACAGCAGTGGAGCCTTTGCTCATCTGAGTCACACACATGCCTTTGTTCTGCTGTTTCTACACTGTGTTCACACTCAGATAGTAAAACTCGACACAGAAAACCCGCGTAGGACTGCGACTTTCTGATCAGTAATCAGTAACTGAATCTTTAAAGAACTGGACCGATAAGCAAAATCCACAATGGTGTGGGTTTCAGTAAAGTTTTATTATTAATTCCCATCCCTGCCTTTCCTTTCGACTCAAGAATGTTTTTCTCCCTGTGGATTTTGACGATACAAGTGCAATAAATATTGCTAAAAAAAAAAAATATCTTGCAATATGCAAGAATAAACAATTGTAAAGGCCACTGAAGCCTGTTTTTTAAGAGGACATAGCCAAACTGTGCTGTACCTTCATGAGGGCATTCATGCACAGTAGGTGCTCTGCATTAGATCTGTGTTTCCAACCACCAACAAGCTCTTTTTCAAGCTTTCAGTTGCACTTCCAGTCACAGCATGACCTTGTAAAGAGTTCAAAATCATCAAGACAAGATGATGGCCTTTTGTTTGTTGTTCCCACTTGTAGTTACTGAATGACCCAATCATTTCCGACTCACTAATGAACATTTAACTGATGTGTTTTTATTTATTTAAATCTCGCCTTTTGCCTTGTAAATCTATTGGTCTTCTAGTTGGAAACAGTATGTTGAGATGTTTTCAAATTTGTACGAGTTTGTTTCAGACAAGTGAAATAAATGCTGTTGAGCCCGTCTCTCTGTTTTCTGGGTAATTAAACGTTAAGTGATGCTGACTGACCACAGTACTGAGTTCACTTACTCATAAGCATGTATCACAATGTAATAATGTATTCATATGTTATGGCTAAAAAAAATCTGATAAAATTTTCATAAAGTCAAAATAGATTTTATGACATTTTTACCTCCTGCATGTGTGTGATACTCAGTGTGATCAGAGTCAGTCTGACTTCAGGGCTTGCAGCACTGACTGTGGTACTCTGCTGAGGTAGTACTCGTGGTTGCGTAGTGTAGCAAGAACGCCGGCAGAGTTCATGTGCTTTACAGCAGCATCGTAGCGGTATGCATTGCCATGCATGTCAGTCAGTTTACCTGCACAAGAAAAGCTAAGATCAGTAGCAAAAAAAACCTGACTAGTAAACGATGGATGTTGTAAAATGTAAAACTTGAACCTACAGGTACAGGTCTTGAATTTGTACATGTAGATATATTCTTGTATTTAAACACTCTAAACATCCTCGGCTGCTATAAAACTGATGGTTTGTACCTCCAACAGCATTCAGGATGGCTTCAGGGGCGCAGGTGTCCCACTTCTTGCACCCAGGACTGGCAAAGACATAAGCAGAAGCCCGCCCCTCAACAAGCTGGATTATCTGTAGAGAAGTCATTTGATAAACAAATACTGTTTTGTCCACTTATTAATCCCTCTGATGGCATCAGAATCAGGACCAGAAACCATGACTGGGTCTGGTGTTTAAAGTACAAGTCATCCCTACACAGGACTGTATAGGAGAAATTAAATCCCCACATCCCTACTCTACACAACAACAACAACCTCAGTGTGTTAACTCTAAATCCATCTCACCTTGTTTCCAGCGCCACCCACTCTTATAACTTCGTGAGGCTCCATGGCGTCTACACAGTCCGTCACCACCTTGTTGCTATGGGAGCGTGTGGTGGTGATGATACGTCTGTCACCCGGGACTTCCTGCAGTTGAAATCCAAAGGCGCCCAATCCCGGCATTCCCCACATGGTTCTTCCCAAAGCTGCTCCTTCTCCCAGCTGGCAGGGAAAAGCTTTGAATTAACCGCAGTGACGGCTTTTATGACGGAAGATCATTTGGTTTGGTCTGTACCTGGTAGTTGTAGAAAGGCTGGTTGATGACACCTGCAATAGCTTTGCCTCTGTGTGCAATACCAATAAGCACGGTCACATTATCCAGGAGCCCTTAAATGAGAAAACAGCAGGATGTTAGCTGGGGGTCACTTCAAGCCATCAGTTTAACTGCAGCTTAACTCATTAACAAATATTTCATATTTCTTACATTTCCAGTTACATGCAAATGTCATTGCGGTAACTACATGCTGCACAGAAAGAAAAGGACTGTAAGCAATAATCTTTCTATCAGTTTCCTGCTGTTGCCTGTCCATACAGAGAGCCGTGCTGAGAGGCTGAGAGGTGTCCGACCCTTTGTGTGACATCTGGGCCTCAGCTGGGTGACGGAGACACCTCGACGCTGGGGTCAACAGAGGGAGAGAGACACACACAAGCAGACAGCAGAAGGAAAGATAAACAAGGAAGGAGGAAAAAGAAAAAGTGATAGTGATGCCAGAAAGCAACCCAAAGAAGTGATGCACAGAAAGCCTTTTACAACCAAATAAGAAAGAACTGAATCAATAATCGTAATTAACCGTATTTAATGTGCCGCTGCCACATCTGTCTGATAACTGCACCATTAGATCTGCATTGGTTTCCCTAGTAAATCTGAAACTGTTGCTGTAGCAACAGCACTTCACAGTATTTTGCCTGTTAATTCACAAGAGAGACTAAATTTAAAAAAAAAAGACAAATTAAAAATAAAAGATTACTAATTAGTGTTCAGGGCGCAGGGTTGTTACATGCTGCAAAGCCAGAATGTGGCAACTATTCAACATGTTCTTTAGTGTCTCAAACAGAAGCGGGTGGAGTCAGTGCATTTGTTCAGGGAGTTTTTGACAAAGTAATGAACAGCTCACAATGACGACTCAGTTGGCATCGCATCAGTGGCGAAAAGCATTTGTAGTGCACACCGTTTCACACGCGCACGTGTGGAGGCGGTTTTCTTAAAAGATGCATATTTGATGAGCCTACCTTCAGTATATTCTTTTGTGCCATCGAGGGGATCAACCCACACAACTAGCTGAGATTCGGAAAGAAAGACCAAGATGAAATATGTGTAAGAGAACACAATATCTGCTCACTCAACGCCGCACTACATGACTCAACTGCACTGCACCTCTTTTTAACAACTATCAGGCGTCTGATGCTATTTTCTGTGTCTGACTGGAAATATTAAATTACAGTATTTTTGAGCATGTTGGCAGGTTACCTCCTCCTCTTTCAACCCACTATATTCTGGTGGACATGTCTCCCGAAGGATTTCCTCTGAGTGGCCATTCTCAATGAGATCTTCACTTATGTCCTCAGCGGGAAGCTCCTAATAAACAAGTGATACACATCAAACCATTATCAGGCTTTCACTGGCTTTCTGTGTAGCTTAATGTTAGAATGAGTGGACATGCGACCTCAAAACAAAACCTCTTAACATACTCACCTCCTCTCCAATGATGGTGATTTTGGGGAATCGTTTGGACAGTGATGCGCAAATGCTCTGCTGTGCCAGTCTGTCCGCCAGTGTCTGCAGGTCATTAGCTCCAGTCTGAGGAAGCAGAAAAGGTTAATTCACGTTGTTTTGGTCCATCTGGGACAAGGTACAAGCATTTGTACTTTGTTCTGTTCTGGAATTTAAATACCAGAAAATAAAGTTGCCCCACCTTTTGCACAATGCCAAGTTCTCCGGTGTGAAGGACCTTCCTCACAATGGCGCCAGCCATTTCAGCCACAGTGTGGGCAGAAGCCACCAGGCGCATAACCACAGCAGGACTTCCAGCCATTGCTAGCGATCAGAACAGCAGCATCAAGAGTGGAAATACTCAAAATCGTGACCACCACCTAAATTAGCTGTCTTCCCATATATCCAAATACATCATCTGCTGCCTTTCTTGCAATTGCATCTCCTCTTCTGCGAATATTTATCAGAAAATAGAAAATTAATAGTAACTGGGTGGCCAAATCAACGTCACAAAATGAGCTTATTAAGTAGCTTTTATTTTCAAAGCGACTGGGGTAACTTTAGTTAGGTAACCAAAGGAGCTTGTACACACTCTTCTCCATATTCGGCTGATTAGCTAAAATGCTACTGCGCACCTAGCTAACGCTAAATGAAATCATATTAGGTTAACATCCAATAGTGGTGGCGATATGGAGAGGATACTTACTGATGTGAACACCGAAAAGTAGCCAACAAACGAGGACACACAACTTGAATGGGAGATGTAGGAAGTGCGTATAGACCTTTGACCCAAACAATGACCAAGATAGTTACCTATTAGAAAGATTCCCTGTCGTGACAATCGGTAATTTCTGCTTACTAATTACTAAAATTACGTTTTAACACAAATACAAATGTTAGTATCAGCGTAAATATAGTGCAGTAGTGACTTCAGTTATTCTTTTCGGCTAAACACAGAAACGATCAAATCTCTCTGATTGACATAAGCGGTGTATAGGTTTTAAAGCAAATACGGAAGTGCATGGGAGTGAAGCCTCTCGCTTTTGCCTTAAAAATAAAGCTCTCTTCGTGCAAGACATCTGAGAGGTCCAAATGCCCGCCGTGTTTCATTTGCGGTCAGGGCACCTCTAGGGCTTCTCCTTCTCCTTCTGCTGCATCTGAACCCCTATTAAGCAATATACATTTTTTTCTTATAAATTTATATAAAAAGCAGTTTGCATCATCATGAGAAAATGTCACTCATTATACTCTACATAAAGTGATTATTTGATTATCCGATGTGGCATATCCCAACACCATATGTGGCAGCCAGCATCTGTGATACTGTTAAACCACTTCAGAGAAGAAAGAGAAACAGAAATAAAACTGTAAGCAGAACAGTTTTGATTTAATGTATCATGCAAAAATAATACATTTAAATTGCTAGTGCCAGTCCCTGCATATTCCTTAATAAATTAACATTCTTGATTATATGATTTAAAAGTGCAAATTGCAAGCACATCATCTGTTAGCCAGAGGTCTGTAACCCATCTCTCCCTCCAGCTGCTCAGCAGTGAGAGAGCCCAGCAGAGGCTGACAGTCTGGATTGAAGACAGAATAAGCACTCATTTCTCCAGGCTTGCGGGCAGCTGGGCTACGGAGTCCTTCATAGAGCCAGTAGAAGAGGGAGATGACAAAGAAAGGCAGGCCAAACTCGAGTTCGACAAAGAGACCAAGCAGTACAAGCCACAGCAGCACTTTGAGCAAAGTGAGGTTTGAGACGAGAACTTGTCTTGAAGTCAGCCATCTTCCCAAAGCACTGTCCAGCAGCCAGTCACTGTGGTCCTGCAAAAAACACAAAGCGGGAGGTGCAATATGTTCAGTTCATTTCAACATCGCATGCATGCTACTTACAGTGGGTGTCTGCACAAAATAGAGTGCCCATGTAATGTTCTGTTTTTTATGTGTCGTGTAATGAAAGTTTATTACCTCTGGGTTTATATGTGTTGTTCAAAGAAAACAAGCAATTTAAAGATACCAACGCAATTTGTGCAACATTTCTTGACATTTTAGTAGGCTACATGTTTTGTATCTGTCCTAGAGACATTTTATGTAGGTTCTGCTATCTCTTGGAGTCAGTGCGTTGTGTAAAGACATAAATAAATACAATCATGCAAGTCTTCTATGGTACAGCCAAATGCAATGAACACCAACTCAAACCATTTCATCATAAAGTTAACAAAACTTGCGAACTGATTCATAACTTAAAACACAATCATAGCAAATGCTCATAATCTAATGTCTCACCTTCGTTGGGGTGCTCTGAGGTGAATCTCTACTGTCTTCTGTCACCTCTTCAGTCTGTTGACTGTGAGTTGTTGAAGTTTTATCAGGAGGAGCTGAGTCCGCTACTTCCTGAGCTCTACACTGCAGGCCGGCACTTTTACCCTTTTGAAGTGCATTTTCAGCCTGACGTCTGGCTCTGAACTCTGCAAGCTTCTGTTCCATCGATACACCCACCACTTTCTTGACAGAGAAAAAGTTTACGCTAACGTTATTAGCTGTATGTGGCAAAACAGCGGCTAGTAGCATAAACAACTCATTCAAAACTTCTTGATAGCAGCTTTGCTTCGGTAAAGCTTCGTACAATGTCCAATACTGTTATATTACTATCATTCACTTAATCTTTCGCTTTAACTTCTGGTTAAATTCCACCATGGTGCTACTAGCCTAGCAAAGCTTCTGTTTACTTTGTACATCCGCGACTACCGGAAAGGCGGAAGTCACGTCGCAAACAGCTTCCAATTGTCGTAAAAAGTGTCGTTTTGTGGCATTTTTTTCACAGGTCTGCTACAAGCCAGGCTGTTTTCATCAGTGGTGAGTTTCAAAACCTTTAGCCCCACTTTGTTGTTCTGTGGTCAATGCTTTCGTGAATACATGTTGTTTGGTTGCTGTTGTTGTTAACGTTTTCTTAAGCAAACGTTTATCTACGTTAGCTTCTGTGCTATCGATAATCAGACGCTGAGACGTCTAGCTGTTGTCGGCGTGTCACAGTGGAAGACTAGTTAACGCTAGGTTAACTAACTTAGGTGAGACTGAAATGAAAGAGAGAGTATAATCTTAAATCAGATAGGTGTTGATTTATATTCAAGTTTAGGACCATTAACGTTATTGTTAACGCCTGCCAAACACCGCAGGTTGTTAATAGATCCTAACGGTAGGTTTAAACATTAATTGTTATGTGATCATATTTCAGGAGCGATCGGGACAAACAGTTTGATTTTTCAGTCTCTCAGAGCCTAAGGTGACATCTTCAGACTGTTTGTTTTGCCCGACCAACACTCCTAAACCCGCCACACCTCCATTATGTTTATATTTATATTGCCTTGTATATATATTTTATATATGCCACTTTTTATTTAGCTATTTTTAACATTTTGTTTACCTTGTTGTGTGTATTGCTGCTGCTACACTGCAATTTCCCAGCCTGGGATCAATAAAGTATATCGATCCATCTATCTATTAGCAATGTCTGAGAGAGGTGCCCTTGAGCAAGGCACCTAATCCCCCAGCTGCTCTTCGGGCGCCTGACATAGCAGCCCACTGCTGCTCCTGTGTGTTTCACTGCACGTTGCATGAGTGTGTTCAATCAGTGATGGGTTAAATGATTTTCAGTTTGTAAAAATAATACTGACAAATAAAGTTTTTTAAAATTTTTTTGTTTCTGTCTTTCCTGTTCATTTCGTTCACTTTAAATGTCTAAGTACAGGCTGTTCTCTCTTCCCTCTCAGGACATGGCCTCAGCTCCAGCACAGCAGCCCACCCTCACTGTTGAGCAGACCAGAGGTGAGAAGAACTGGTCACCTACTCTTAAGTGTACATTTTTAGCTCGAGTTCTGCGTCTTTATTGCAGAATAAATATTGGACAAGCACTTTCAGCATGTCAAATCGCCTGATGGTTTGAGGTCTATCGCAGCTCTGTCCATGTTCAAATGACAGCAGTTCTTTCGGGCTAATTGTTATTTACTCTGTGTGTTTGTCAGCTGTATTGTAAAGCACGCTGAGTTTACTTTATTTCCAATAATATACCTTTATTGTGTTACATATACATAAAAAAAGATCTACTTACATTGCAGTTCTTCGTCCACTGCTGACGTTTTGTTTCTTCTTCAGTGGTGCTGAGTGAGGTGATCCAGGCCTTTTCAGTGCCAGAAAATGCCGCGAGGATGGAGGAGGCTCGAGAAAGTGCCTGCAACGACATGGGCAAAATGCTGCAGCTTGTGCTCCCCGTGGCCACCCAGATTCAACAAGAGGTCATCAAAGCCTACGGATTCAACAACGAGGGGGAGGGTGAGCATAAGGCAGCATTTTGTCAAGGATAGATTTACCAGATTTTAACCAGAATCTGATTGACGGCTCAGAAATGAACCTTTTAGCACAAATACATAAGCTTGTAGTTTGCGTAGCCTCTTGGATTCTACTGGTGAGAACCGTACAGTTCTGTGCAGAGGACCAGTAAACTCTGACACCAAACAAGAAAACTCCTAAAGAACTGAAGCGTCATTCTGTAAATAAATAAATAAATAAGAGGAATAATGCACCACTTCTGGAAAATCTTTTAGACCAGATTTCATCATGCTTTTCACTACAGCTGGGCCATATGTTGACATGAGTGTCATGATGTGAAGCTTAATATCATCAGGGATTTGAGTATCGGAATATGATGTGTTTTTTTTTTCTTCTTAAATTTTGCAGTAGTGTTAAATGGCATTTATTTTTCTCAGACTGTCTGTTCAGGATGACTAAAATAAACACATCACTAATAATATATTTTTTAAAATGTCACTGTGAAATGCCATACTGTCATCTGCCCACATAGGCTGCTTGTCCTTCACTGTTCTTCACTCGGCTTCACTTTCAGGCGTCCTCAAATTTGCCAGATTGGTGAAGATGTATGAAACCCAGGACCCTGAAATTGCAGCCATGTCGGTTAAACTGAAGTCTCTTCTTCTGCCACCACTGTCAACACCACCTATAGGGGGCGCCATTCCCGCTTCGTAGGAATTATTTACATTCACCGCTCAACTGCGAGGTTACTTTCATCTGTTGCTTTGGATCAACATGAACTTACTGTAATTCCGACATGTTGTCTATCATCTGCTTTTCTTTCCTGAGGGATAAAACTTATAGTTTCAAACTCAGTACACCAAGACGTTCCAACAAAGATGAAATTCATACCTGATCTACTCTTTGGTCGCATTGAAAACATCGTTGCAAAAACATGTTAACTTATTGCTTTTTAAATGTGTCGGTATTTATTTGTTACATGTTACACTAGGACCATTTCTTATGTCACTGAACCTTGAACATTTCCTTAAATGCCATGTTGTTGTTTTTTTCCCCCATAATTTTAATCAAACGATTTTTATACGCTGTCAGATTTGTTTGTTGTATATTAAAAGGTTTTCTGTGAGTGTGTGGGATTAATGGAGAGAATGTGGTGAAAAAACTTCCATATACATAACTTTATTATTGCAGTAAGGCTTTGTCAACAACAACATATGTTTACCATGTTTTTAAAAACACTCAAGTACTTACACACATCTACATAATATACACTTCCTCGAAGGCAACGTCCTTATGACAGGTATCGCTATTCCAACGTTTGCTCCTTTTGTGGGTTTTGGGTTTGGGTGCATGCAGACAGGATGACTGCAACAAGGCAGGAAAGGTTCATGATTAAGCAAGTTAAATAAAGTGCTACAGATTTTTAAATCATCCACTTGAGAACACAAGTTTCATAATAAAGTGCTTTTTTCTCTTCTGTTTTAAAAGGCAAAACTGTGCAAAAAAAAAAAAAAATCAGTGCACCCAGCACCTCTTAACAAATGTGAAAATAATTCTAGTATTTGCAGGTGGACTTAAATCCTGTACTGGTTTTAAATCTGACAAATTTTTGTGTGTCTTGTACATCAACAGCCAGCAGCGATTTGGATCTGAATCGATATATATTTATATATATATATATATATATAAAAACTCCAATAATTAATTTTCTTCCATTTGCTGGCTAATAATCATTTCTGTGTGAAGGATATTGTATGATACATAAAATCTTCATAAAAACCAATGTCGCCTGGCAATCCATTTTGAGAGGAGTCCCATCTTGTGGCGAACGGTGTTTCAGTCCTACGTGATGATGGTGATGACGGAAAAGAACCAAGCGGAAGACGAGAGGAAAGAACTTCACATCTCAAAGTGACGGAAAATGCTTTCGACGTAACCCAGGACCTTCTGCCAGTCGGGCCCGTCCGCCTTCAGCATCTCCTCCACCGTCTGCCACACAGTCAACACGTGAACATTAGAAGACACAGCAGGAAGCAGATACGTTTAAACAATTTTCCATATAACCTTGTGACAGCGAGAAGTGTTACTGTCCCACTGTGCTGGGAGCCCTCACCAGTGTGGCTGTGATTCCCACACTCTGCCCCGTCTTAAAAGCAAGGTCCAGATTCTCCTTCTGCAAAAACACTGCAGTCAGAGGCAGCTTTTATATCGTCACACACACACAGTCTTTGTGGTTAAATAACCAGAATTTCATTGTGACTGTTACATAATCTGCTCATTCCATACGTTTCTTTTGCTTGGAGAACCCGACAGTAACATTTGTACCTTGTCTGCTGGGCTGAGGTTGTCGTACGGGATGCGAGTTGGTAAGTACGTGTGATAAACAGCACAGAACGCCAAGCCGTCCTCCCAGCTGCTGCTGAAGTTTGTGATCTCGATATTCTGCCGCAAAAAAAACACTCATTAAAGACAAGCTATAGATGTCAAACTGGTATAGTTATTTCTCGCCCTGACTTCCTCTTCATGTTACAGATTGTGATGGATTTCTCCCCTCTAACCTTATAGCTTTGGGTGCGAGTCTGACACCAGCGCAGCAGGGAGTTTCTTCTGGAGCCGCCATGACGCCTTAGCAGAGCACTGAAACCATCCTGAGGTCTGGGGAGACACAGTTTAAAGAAGCCACTTTAAACAGTCACGTTTTAAACTGTTGCTGAAAATTAAAAAGTCATCCTGCAGTGTGCAAAAGGCTCCACTGGAGAGCTGCTTTGAGTGTGACTTCACAGCTTATTTGAAAGTGCTACTACAGAAAGAAAGAAAAAAAAGGGAAAAACAGTTTCTTACTTGATGGAATCTGAGCTTTGGTCTCCATCCAGTTTCCCTGCAAGACAAAAATGGTGGCACAGTCAAGCTAAGCTGTCTAAAAGAACTTCAAGGTGGTGGTTTAGTGCTGTGGGTTCAAGCGCACCCGTGTAGAAGCTGGACCAGCTGTCCTGCCGCTGTAGAATGCGGTCCATTCTCCTCCGTATTGGTGGCTCTTCTTTCTGGAAAGGTTTACACGTTCACCTATACAACATGTATATTTAAAAGAACATAATTCTTAACAACTCGACAAGTGCTCTACCTTGCATAGCGGCAATGTTGTGCTTGTGTTTGCTGAGGTCCTATTTTCACTGGAGGAGTCAGTTGCGAGCGGGAGACGAGAGAGACTCCTGAAAGACATTTTGCATGTTTTATGATTCTGTTTCCGTTAATAGGGACGGGCTGTGTTGCGAGTGTTCAAGCACACTCACCAAGATCTTTCAGACAGCATCACAATCCTCCTTGGATCTTTCTGCCTTTCTTTCTTCTTCTCCAGGGCGGCCAAACTGCGAAGGTATCCCTCCGCCACCCCCTTCCCTGTCAGATGCACGTTCTCTGATCCATTTGCCTCCTCAGGATCAAGTTTAGCATCCAACTCTTGATTTGGTTCATTCTCCTCCTGTCGCTTTACACCATTTTCAGTTTCAGTCTCAGTTTGAGGAATATCCTCCACGACTTTCTGTATTTCCACCCCCTCGCCGCCCCCGGCTTGTCTCTCTGTCTGTTGATCACAGTCTGTTACATCTTTCACTGCACTCCTCAGAGCATCCAGCTCGGCCCGCTCGCGCCGCTGCTGCAGGGCGAGTTCACTTAGTTTTGCGCAGACGTCTCTGTACTCGGCTCTCAGGCTCTCCAGTTCCCTGTCCTTCTCCTGCTGTCTGCTGAGGGCCTGAGCCAGCTGCTCCTCCACAGCCCTGTGGTTCTCCTGGAGCAAAACCAGAGCCTGCTCCGACTCGACCCGCAGCCGGTCGGCCACGGACACCGCGACCTGCAGGTCACACTGGAACTGATGCCACTCCAGCCTCTCCGTCTGTCGTGGAGGACAAAAGAAAGAGAATGGAAGAGGGAAAATGTAATCCGCCCTCAGAGCAGCTCTTAGTATGGTATAGTATAGTCTGGAGTCCTGGATTTTATTGGTGCACAGGTCTCTTACCACATATATGTTTAGCTAAATTCAGTACAGTAGTACACTTGTGTACAGTACACAAGTATTGTCAATTGATGCTACGTTTTTAAGCACAACCAGGGCTTTTTGTATACGACTGCTGCCATTTTATAAACTATAATAAACTGTTAAAAGAAAGAGTGAATTTCATTTTTCCAAGATTTTCTGAACTTTCCAGAAGTATTTTTTATGAAGTTTTTTTATGCACAGCAAATACATGTTAGTGAGGTTTAGGAAATGTTTAGGGTATCATGAGACCTTCTGACTCACCCTGAGTGTCTCCCTCAGTGTGTCCACCTCCTCAACCAGCTCATCTTTCTGTGTTATCAAGCGTCTGAGCAGCTCTGACGGATGAGTCAAACAAAAAGAAAAAAAAGAGTGTGAAAACAGATTTGAAACTGTAACTTTCTCCATCTGAGAGAGATGGAGGGGGGCAGCTCTTTCTCCTTCTCAGTCCAACTATATTCTTTGTTTCTGGTGCAGGCATAATGAAGAGAAGTTTAACATCGCTCATTTGCATATGTTACCCACAGTGTAATGACACAAAGCCAGTTGAAAATTGACAAAGTTTCCCTTTAAGAAAACACTGCAGACAGAGGACGTACCTACTGCTCCTGTGGTAACATCAGCGTTGGGGGTCAGGCCTAGCGAGGCCCCGTAGTGCTCCATCAGACTGAGTAAAACCATGGTCATCTCCTCTCCGGCTCCCTCTTCTGCAGCCTGTGGCTCCACTCCACTGTCCCGCTCCTGCCAGCTTTCCTCTGACGGCGACCCTCTGGACGGAGGCGGGGACGCCGGGCTGCCTGCCGCCTTGCCGTGCCTCGCCACCGCATCGCTCACGTTTGTCTCTGAGGTGATGCTGTCTACGCTTATCACAGCCCATTCTGAGGGAGCCGACAGTTTCTGGGTCCAGTCTGGGACTGGAGAGGTGGCGGAGGGGGTGGTGCTGCCGGCTGGTGATGGCGTCTGCGCCTTATTAGAGGAAGCTGCAGAGGATAAGGCCATCAGCTCTGCATCTGAGGGTGTGGTAGGAGGCGTGTGGAAGAAATCTAAAGGAGAACCTGAGAGGAGGAAATGAATAGTAAAACAAATGGGGAGCAAAGGAAAGAGAACATCTGAGAGAGAAATGAGAAAACTGCCCCCCCAAAAAAATCATCCAATACAAAATAAAAAGGGTGCCGCATGCAAAGACCCCCCTTTTCCCTTCCTCGATGCAGATGTAAGCACTCAGCGTCCGCTCCCGTATTTACTGTCCTGGGCTGACTGATGCAGCAAAAATCCTCTCCTGCCAATGTGTTGGCAGGCAAACACTCACACACTGTTCCCCCATGTGGCAAGATCCAGGAAGAGAAGCGATTTCACCCTCATCTGCCATCTCACAGCTGCTCTCGCTTCTTCTAAGAGGCGATTACATTCATCGTCTGTGCTGCCGACAGTCAGCATGAAACGCGCACAAAAATCCCAGGAGTTGAGAGCCTTTTATTGATGTGTTTTTCTTTTTTTTTAGCAGTTTGTTTAGGTTACTGCATCATGAACCAACATCTAAAATGTCACCCGTCACTGAAAAATAATCTAAGAGCTTTTCTATAAGAGCTTTGTGATTATTGTATTCCAATAGTGTGCTGTTTATGGTATGCGTTGGCTATAAACCCACGCAGATTTGGGAAGCTACGTGGGATCTCCACCCGCTCCGGCTCAGATCCTTTCACGCTTCCTCATCCTCCTTGCCCTTGTGTCGTAGCGCAGGATTCTGCAGACTCATCATTTCTGGCGGCAGCAGCATGATGTAGTCTGCTCAGCTACGGCAGGGGAGCTATTCTCATCCTCTAGCCTGAGACGACTTCCTGCATACTGACGGCCAAGAGAGGGAAACAAGGAGCAGCATTTCAAAACAGCTGGGAGCGAGAATTAAGTCGAGCGAACGGCGGGCTGAGCGTCTTCAGGAGGCAAGACGTGTGAGGCGACACGGGGCAATTTCACACATTAGCTGAGCCGAAGTTACAGCCAGCTTTAAACCGGAGGACACTGAAGGCACGAGAGAGAGGCTAAAAGATCTGATGTTGCTGAATCTAACCTCCATCCTGTGCGCCAAGTTTCTGTGATCACACCGGAGTTTGAATCGAGACAAACAGAGCACATTTATAGAGTGTCAGTTAGTGGAAAAGTGATGTTCACCTCTGTGAGTTAGCCTCACACATATTTATATATACATTGTTTTGTTTGATTTGAATGATACATTTTGGCTGTCTTCTATCAGCCTGCTGTGGGTAAAAGGAAAATAATATAATGAATGATCACAAAAGAATAAAAACTTTAGAAAACACATTTTCTTTTTAACCGAGTGCAAACCAGCTTCTTTTCCCGTCGGATTCGAGGGGTGGGATGGGACAGACACTGACAGGAAGAACATGTGGCACTTTCTGTTTTTGAACGCAGGAAGACAACAGTCTAAAAACAGTCAGTCACACAGTACAAAGACCAGAAGGCTCCAGTTTAAGCAAAACAAACAAACAAAATAAACAGTCGTCTATTCAAAACCATTCTTCTTTGTGTTTGCCTTTGTACCTGTGGTGCCATGGCTGTCTTTGCCAGTATGGTTACCCATCATCCAACAGGGGTGGGTATCTGAACAGGCTACCTCAGTGTCCTTCACCGCGCCCTCCGTTTTGTGAGGCCCACTGCTGTCTGGATGAGAGGGAACAAATATAAATCTTTCATGTGTGTGACTCATCACTGAACTCTTGATCAGCAGAATAAAATGAGTGCAACATGTCAGTGAAAGTCCCTTACAAGTCCCTTACCTAACATGACGCGGTTCGTTAATATCATCATTTCCTACTGAACACACTGATACCAGGGGTTTTTAAGAACACTAAAGTCACTGTGTCAGGTGTGTCACCTGCCTGCAGTTATTGTTGACCAGCTCACAGTAGCTGCCCGATTTGTGTAAGGCCTCCTTACCATTAAGAGCTGAGTTATACAGTAACATCAATATATGTTGGGCAACAAAGAGCCACAGATGCGTTAAAATGATCTCCTTTCCAACAAAGCATGGACGATCCTCTGCAGTGCTGTCTGAAATTAACATGGTCGAGTCTTTGAATAATTAACCAAACTCCACTGAATAATCTACTGATTTAAGGTTGGTGTGGTTATTAAGAAAAGACACATGCATTAAACGTCACGACACACCTCAGTTAGACGTTGTTAGTACACCCGGGAAAATTCGGCATGCATATGATTTCCTTTAAAGAGCTAGTTCTCAAAATAATTTCATTTATTTTGCACATCTCACACTGCTGTCTGCTGGCCTCCGCAGATCACTGTAGGTGAATTGTACGCCACATTTATGATTTCTTTTATGCTGCCTTGAAAATTTCCTCTGCAGCACATGCAGTGCAAAGAGCCGCGCGACATTAAACTGTCCGGTTGGTGAATGAAGTTTGGAGCCACGTTTTTGGTTTTTTTGCTTTGCAACCATCCATTTCGGGGCGAGTGCTTTCATTTGTGAAACTGTTCTGGCTGTGGCATACGGTGCATCCAACCCACGACAGTGCGCGCACACACACGGTTACCCCTCCAGTTTCATTCATCCTACCTGCTCAGCCAGCCAGCCAGCCAGCTGGAGGCTCTCCACTCCGGTCCTCGGCTGTCCGGCGGGTTTCCGCTCCCGTGTCCCGACCTCCCCCGGTCTTCTGCGTCCCGTCTCCCAAATGCGCTTAGAGGACACTGTTGGAGTTACTGGCATTCATGTTTTCCAGACATCTCATATTCACCTCACAGCCATAGCGAGGCAGCCATCATCTCTAACTTCGCTTCAATCCCCAATAACTCTGCCTTTAAATCCAATGCGACACAAAGCAGAGCAGGAGGCAGATACAAACGGGTGGCGCAGCAGCTGCACGTCGGACCGACGACATGAGTGCTGTCTGTGGCATAATGTGGTGTTGGAAAACGTTTTCACACAAAGGAGCGGTTCTCAAACGGCTGAATTATGAGTCTGCTGCTGGAGGGGGCGGGCGGTTACACCAAGCTGGAGAGTAATCACCTTTAAATACAGGTGTGGTGAAACGCAGGTGACAGGTTGCAGCTGCACGCGGTCTGATTACGTCACACCTGCCAGACCTCACAGCACGTGAAAGATAAGCCGCGGAAATACAGATTCTAAATGAGTTAAACTGGAAAATTTAAAATAAAACGAGCAATTACATCAAACTTAAAAACAATGAAAACCGCCGGGGAAACCATGGAAACGTAGACTGACCGTGGTGCTAATTTTTGTCATCAGCTGAGTTTTAAGAAAAAAATCACAATTCAAAGGATGAAAGTGACAGTGATCCTCACTCACAGAGGGGCTTGACTTTCTGCAGTGCGATGAAATAAATAGAGGACACATGCAGGCTACTTTAAGAGGCATCCATACCTGAAATTCTACACTATATAGACAAAAATATCCAGACACACCTCTTTATGGGCCTGTTTTTCAGGGATTGGGCTCAGCCTCTTACTTCCAGTGAAGGAAAATCTTAATGCTTCAGCACACCAAGACATTTTGGACAATGCTATGCTTCCAACTGTGTGGCAACAGTTTAGGAAAGGCCCTTTTCTATTCCAGCATGACTGTGCCCCAGTGCACAAAGCAAAGCTCCATAAAGACATGGTTGGATGAGTTTGGTGTGGAAGAACTTGACTGGCCCACACAGAGTCCTGACCTCAACCCCATCCAACACCTTTGGGATGAACTGGAACAGAAACTGTGAGCCAGGCCTTTTGGTCCAACATCAGTGTGTGACCTCACAAAACCCCCACAAAAACACTCCAAAATCTGGTGGAAAGCCTTCAGAAGAGTGGAAGCTGTTCGAGCTGCAAAGCTGTCTGTGTAGTTAGAATGTGATTAAAGTCCCTGTTGGTGTAATAGTCGGGTGACCAAATATTTTTGTCTATACAGTGTGTAAAAACAATAGATGAAAGTGACATATTTTGTCATTGGAGGGAACTCACTCCAACGAAATTTGTGCTCTGCATTTAACCCACCCAAGTGACGTGCACACACACACAGCAAACCCGGGGCAGTGGGCGACCGCGTGCAGCGCCCGGGGAGCAGTGGGGGTTAGGTACCTTGCTCAAGGGTACCTCAGCCATGGACACCGGGACAGGGAATCGAACCAGCAATCCACCGGTTACGGGTCCGACACCCTAACCGCTGATCCACGACTGCCCCCAAATAGCGACATATGCTGTAAGTTAAAATCTTTCCTGGGCCATATTTTTGTTTTGTTTGTCTTTTGCTTTCTTTCACGCAAGTGAAAGGAAAGTCAAATTAGTTGAAGTTGGCCATAGTGTATTGGTGAAAGTGTCATGAAGAGAGAAACGGTGTGATGTGACCGTGTCCTGTATGGGGTAGAAGAAAAATGGAATTTGAATGCAAACCAAATTGAATTGGTGCAGCGAAAACTATTACACGTATGTGTTTATGGGTTTCTGTTCTAACAGTAAGACAGTCTGTACTGACCTTTGTCAGCATCATTTACAGGGACAGAGTGAATGAGGATTACTTTGGAATGTTTCAGCACCACGGACAGAGCTCAGCGAAGAGGGCCGTATGTGGCGGCCTCTAGTGGCCAAATTCAGTACCGACAGCAATAACATTTCCATTCAAGTTTCATTAGATAGATACTTTTCTGATCCCGAGGGAAATTATTTCCGTAACGTACAAGAAAGATGTAGTGTAATTCACAAAGAAAAAGATTTAATAAAAATGCAAATGATCTAATGGTGAGGTTTTTGTAAATTTGCTTAACTTCTACATTACATTTATCAAGATAATTAGTTTGGAGGCCGAATGAAGTGTTTATCCTCATCGTCATCCTTTTCTTTCCTAAAATCTTACTTGCACTTACTTGACATTTTCTGACTGAGGTTATACACTGAGTATGTACACATGTGTGTTTTATTGTTGCCAAGGTTATATTATCAGTGTTCGGTGAGGCTGTAAGCGCAGAGCGATTCGCCCTGTCTCTGCAGTGTGGGCAAAGGTTAAGAGATGCAGGCAGTTTTCAGCTTCTGGCTGTTCTGTGCACTGCACCCACACGGTTTCTCCGCGACCCAAACACCACAGCACACTGCGAAATCAGCCTCTTAGTGTTAGAAATCAATGCAACCCACTCACTTTTATTAACATAAACACTATCTGCAAAGCTTAAGGCATTTCAGAACAAAACTAGCTGACTTTCTCCGCACCCCCCCACCCCTCTTCACAAAATAATTATAATGTTTATAATTATTAAGACTGAGGATTGCAACAGAATGGGGAACTTAAGGAGTCTTTAGCTCTGAGTTCTGGTCTTACTCCTGTGGCAGGTGGCTGTAGGTAAAAGACAAAAGGACACATGGAGCAGATTAAGGTGTATGTGACTGTAAAGTTGCAGCTTGGGTGGATGTCAGTTACGAGGAGCTCTTTTTGAGGAAATAATACTTTTCCAAACCCCACAGGAGCTGCCCTGTGACTCGGCGGTCAAACCAACGCTCACCTGTCCTGAAGCTCTGCTGGAGTAAAGTGCCCTGCCCAAAGGCCCTTCAGTAGCAGCTGCAGAAGGTCAGCGTGTGTCATACATTTTCACTTATTTTAATTTACCTGTTTTTGTTAACTTCTTCTGAACTAACCGTAAATTATTACAATTGTTTTATACTATTTAATGTTTTTTTTTTTTTCATTTAAGTTGCGGCTTTTATTCACTTTTTGGATTTCTTGTTGTGTGAGGCACGTCAATGGAAATAACCTCATTAATTACTGAATAACAAAAAAAGGAAAATCAAATAATCAGGATCAAGGATATGAAAATGTTCCGTTTTTAAAGTTTAACTCATATGTGCTGCACATTTGAAACAGGTTCTGTGCGGCAAAAAAATAGCCTAACATCGACTAAATTTGGTTTATCTAATTACATACTTTGATTTCATTGTAATAGCTAGTAATTCAACCACGCCTAACTGCACTTTGTTTGTGTCTGTTCGCTGTGAATTAAATGCGTCATCTGTATCACATTTGGAGGCTCAGGTGTTGAGAAAGTTGCACGTAATTTCTGTCAGATCATGTCAACACAAGCGGGATGCTGTAGGTGCAGACTTGGTGAAAATGGCGTCCGGTATTGAATGGCTTCTTCATATTGCCAGGAGCTGTGCTATCAGTGACCACATCAACACCAGAGCATTATAATTCATCCCCAGAGAATGAAGTCAGCCGCCGCATCAGGACTTGCGTCGGTCAAGAAAGCACAAACAAGCCGCCCTCATCATGGGAAAGTACGGCCGCTGCGCTGCAGATGTTTCTAACGAGCAGGGCGACGATGAGCGTTTTCACGGACTCCAGGGGACATGATCGCCTTTCACTTATTTATCGCCCGTTTACTATCGAAGAAGAAGAGGAAGGAGAAGAAGAAGAAGTGACCTTCTCTGAGGAGGAAGATGTCAGCTCTGAAAAAGGTAGGCAGGAGGATGCATGCGCGGTGTCGCGTCTTGTGCATGAACCGAGCCTGTTTACTGGACGGGTACCTCAAGTGCACCTGCATGAGGTTTCGACGGAGGCTTGATTGGGGTTTTTCTGGCAGAAGCCAAGCGCATCGCACCTGGTTTGAAAGTGTAGTCTAAATGTAAGAAAAGTTCTGCTGAGCATGAATGACTCACTTTCTGTCGGGTGCGTTTTCCTGCACCCATCAGTCTGTAGCACTGAATGATGCATGGTGTGTAGGTGAGGATCAAAAGAGTGCACGTGTTTTGGAGGTGGAGGTGTGTGTGTGTGTGTGTGTGTGTGTGTGTGTGCGTCGAGGGAGGAGGAGGAGGAGGAGGAGGAGGAGGGCGGGGTATTGTTTTTTTTCCTCCCGTGGTGAGAAGTCATTGTGAATGGAGGGGACCTACAGCTTCTCCCTCGTGTTTCTTCTGTCTGTAAATGCCCACACGTCCCCCTCCATTCAGTCAGTGTGTGTGTGTGTGTGTGTGTGTGTGTGTGTGTGTGTGTGCGCGCCTGGAGTGACTCAGCTGTATTGTACTATATCTGTCATCCATCTTTTCATCTGTCACAGGTGTTACCATGGCTACTACAGACTCACTGCTGTCTTTTCTTTGAGAAGGACCCAGGTAAGAGGCGGGAGGGGTGGTTAAGTCAAACGTAACGAGGAGCTGTCACTCTGATTGGCAGCTTCTTCTTCTTTTTCAAACATGTTGCATAAACGCCTTACAGCAACAGTTTAGTGCGCATGTGCCAATGGTGCGTGCAGCCTATTACCATTGTTCCCTCTCTATTCTATTTTTTTTTTAGACCTTTCTTTCTTTTAATTTATTTAAAATTTATTTCCACTTGTAACTTTCTGAAGCTGCGCCCTTGCTAACCATGCTAGTTTTTTCACTCTGGATTTTACCCAATTTCCCCCAGGGATCAATAAAGCATTTCTGATTCTGATGTGAAGGAATGTTCGCGATGGCAGCTTCCTTTTTCTTTTCCCAGGTTTGCGTAGTTGGTGTTTGGTACGAGTGTTGAATGTAAAGGATGAGCGTTGTGATATTCCAGGGTCTTTCTCATCATCAACAAATCCCAAAACTGAGCCCACTAAATTTTACCTTTGTAGCCAAAAGTCTGATCTTATTGCGATGCATATCCACAGCCACAGGCCTCCATTTTTGTCCCAAAAGTAATAAAAACAATAAAACACGTGACATGTCTCTTAATTTTAAACATAAGCTCTGTAATACAGTGGTCATTTTACCATGTTAATGTACAAGCTCTTAGACAGAGAGGACTTCTCCACCTCCTACAGGAACAATGTTCTTCAAGTTATAATTAATTATAACCAGTTATAAGTTTTGTGCACCTTACTATGATCTGTTGTAAACAATAAAATGTTCCTGTAGCAGTGACATCAGAACCCATAACAGCATAAGCAATTTATCGTAATGTAGTTTAATGTGAGTCAATACCATATACATCATCCTGGTGCCAGAAAGCCACCCGTCAACCTAATGTGTCTTAATCCACAGCTGAAAACAGTTCCCCAAGAAATGCACTACACGCAGCTGCTCAAGGAAATAACCTGTATCTGTGACCCGTTTTAAATATTTAGTTCTTCAGTAGGACTGAGAGCGTCAGACAAGCGGGGGAAGTGGTGGGACAGTTGGACGGCGAGAAAAATATAGAATAATTACAGCCTTATTCTCTAGATGTGTTTCAAACAGTAACTCAAATGTGCATTAATTGATTTTCTCCGTCATTCAGGTTTGTGGGCCGGAAACATCCATCTGTAAGATGCCGAAATGATTCGTAGATCCTTAAAAAGGCCAGGCAGGTAAAAGACAGCAAAACGAACCTCACGCGGTGCGGTGGAGGTGCTGGCTGTTGTGGGCACGGGGCATGAAGGAGATCGTCGTTAATTACTTAAACTCTGCATGACTCCTTCTCCCAGCAGAGGTCACAGCACCAAGAGCCATCCACTGCGGGGCTCCGCCGCCTTTCTCTTGGCATTTTTTTGGGCATCACAGATGATCAAATGCTGGCTCACATCAGCAAAAACCTCAAATGCCATTACTATTGTGCGTTTGAAACCAAATGCCAAGACGAAATCACGAAGGCTTTTTAAATTTTAATTTAGTGAATTTCAACCTGTGTGGTTATAAATACCACAGACTGACGCAGAAGATTTCTCATGATTCTCGTGACTTGTTGGTGTATAATTCACCAATGAACAAGTGATTGGAGGTCAGGCTTGACTATTTTTACATTAACATCTCAGGTACATCTTGCACATTTAGTCCGAGGACCTCAAGTTTGACAGCATGTGCTGTGCTCAAACGATCACATGTGTTAATCGCAGTCTGAAAATGTCTTTTTAAACCTTACAAATGGGCTGACGGTCGAGTTCCAGCACAGCCACGCATCAGAGATTATCTATGAGTTAATCGTGTGTAGGCTCCCACTGTGCTTTTTGTCAGCACAAAGGCTCCAGATGAAGTGAATGTGGATACGGGAACATCTCCGCTTGTTTGATGTGCATAACCTAAAGAATTCTTCTGCGTTTTTCTTTTCTTCTTTATCAGCCATCCGCAGAACTCGCTCTTGATCATACCTTACTCATCATTTTCTCAAGGTTGAGGCAGAATGTTAATGACTGTGCTCACTGAATCATTTTAAAGAATATAAAGCCAGCGGAACAAGTAGCAGGACGACCGATGCTGTTTATGACCTTCTGAGCGAAAGCTGCAGCTTTAAAAACAAGCACGATGCAGATCTGAAATTACGATGGTTTTTAATCCAGAACAGGATGATGGCATCAATGTGTAAATCTCTGATATTTCCTAAAGGACCTCAGATCAGTGTTACACCACTAGGTGGGACTGTTTACTTGCTAACATTTTAAAATGCTACCATGAAATACCTGCCGGTGTATTTCAAAATCTGGCTGTTTCATCCACTGCAGACTTGGAACAGAGATGCCACTCATGATTATTTTGCCGGTTCTTTTCAAGATGAACCGATTAAGTGTTTGTTTTGACATCAAAAAAATGTGAAAAATACTCAATGCAATTTTCCTAGAGCTTAAAGTGATTGAAGCTCTAGTGAAGTGACATTGACTCATCAATTAATTCGCTAAGTTTACTTTTGAGACGTATATAGTTCGCTTTGTTATTTTGCTCAGCAGTTTGTGTCAGCAGCGGTCAAAGAGTACATTTGTTAGGACTAAATGCAAAGGAATCACTAGAGCACAAAGATTGTATTGTGTAAGGGGTTTTAAATAAGAAATCTTTTGCAAACTGTCTACTTCAGAGCAGCAGCAGCTCTTGAGTTCGGTCTCATTATTCATGAAGACTCAATAATGAGAAAAACTACCACTTATTTCGACCACAGAATGAAATGAATCATCATTTCCAGTTTTTAGATTATCAAAATGAAAGTGTTTTCCAAATCATAAGGAGCAAATCACTTATATGTCTATCTATCCATCCATTCATCCATCCATCCATCCATCCATCTAGGAATAAGGCAACCTATTTCAAAACCTTAAAATGTAGCCTGTTAGTCATTAACATCTACTGAATGTTGATAAGTGCGGACAAATGCACAACTCTACCAACAACAACAGAGAACCATCAGCTCTTTAAAGGTCCCGTGTGTAGGATTTAAGGGCTGAAATGGAATACAGAAGGAGCGGATCCTCCTCCACGAAGTCCATCATGTTGCACTTTCTCCAGTAGCCTAGAACGGACAAATGCTAGAGGGCATCACTTGTTTTTAGCGGCCACCATAGGGAAGGTATGAAAGGTTAGGCGAGCTGTATTCAGTTGGCTGCAGTCTGCAGTCGCACCATCTTGATGCCATTAACTCCTACACACTGGATCTTCAAAGTGTAGCTCTGTCTGGTTGGAAAGCATTTGGAACATTAGTTTGATCTGTTAGCGCAGTTTTTGTTGCATTGGATGCACACATTTTTTGATTGCAGCTTTGTCTAGAGACTTCATCACTCCCACAACACATCCAGAACTCACACATCAATCACGACCATTTAACAGTTGGCAAGAGAATACTGTGGGTTGGATGCATCTAGATATGAGCTCTGAGACACACAATGCTTTACATCGTTGTGCTTTAGCTTTGTGTTTCTGTGTCCCCGTTCGAGCGGCCCGTCCTTTGTCATCTGCATCGGCTACTGCTGTTACGTCTTTTCCGCCTGGTGAAATCATACTTCTCTTTAGTAGTACCTCTACTCCTTTAGAATACCAATAAGTCTTACATTGGGCCTGAAATCAATACAATCCCTTCCAAATCGGTATTTATGCCTCCCTCACATTGTCTCTCTCAAGCTTAGAAGCTCTGGTGTGCTGCAGGACAGAGAAGAGGCTGCTGAAGGAGGGAGGACGTGAGCAGAATGTGAGGGCAGTCGGACTTGGAGATCAAGTGTTCTGCTGGCTGGTGGAATTTGCTGTGTTATTTTGGATGAGGAGGTAGTTCTTAGGACTTTCAAAGACGGGAAACGTGCTCAAGTCTGGTGATGCCATTTGCTTGGATCGCCGCAGTTTTGGCATTTTTCTCTGTGCATATGTCCGTTTCAGATTTTTTCAACTTTCTAAAAAAAAATCCTTTTTCTGGGGGCGGGGGTCATATGCCATTTAAACACCTGCACATGGTCTGAGAAACGTGTCTGATCTCTATGACGTCAGCAGGGTCCCGAAAAGACCAGGATACGACTGCCTCCCTTTTGGCCGGAAGAGTGACGTCATCGTAGAGAGAGCGTGAGGTTGGCTGAGGCTTTATTGAGCTTGACGCTTTATTACCAAGACCACTAGACGCATGATCACATGCACCGGTGGGTACGAGGACACAGACCAGGAAAAGTGAGAGCTAAATAACATGGGAACACGTTTATGACTTGTTATAACCTCCCACACACACACGTGAGAGGGAAAAGGAGTGTGAGGCAAAGGCACAGAGACAGACAGAAATGCAGATAGAAAGCTAGAGGGGAAGAGGGACAGCATGAGTGTGCATGCTGATGGGGAGAGGAGCGTGTGGAGCTACAGAGCTGCAGAATCCTGAATCCAGCAGATGGAGACTCCGTGTCCTTGTTTTGCGGTGATCTGTGGGAGCAACATGCAGCTCGCGCCGCTGCCTCGCACTGCTGCAGTGGAGGAGTAAATGCGGAGCCCAACACTGCTCCAGGTGATCCACAGCAGCCCAGCCCGGCAGACTGCTCCCTCCTTAGCCTTCCCTCTCCTCCTCTTCCTCTTCCTCCTCCTCCTCCTCCTCCTTCACCACCTCCTCCTCCTCTTCCTCCTCTTCCTCCTCCTCTGTCAGTGCTCCATTCCTCTGAGGGCTTTGAAAAAAATAACGAGAAAGGACCAGAAAAACAGAGGAGGAATCCTGCTTTCCCCCTCCGTTCTCAGATGTGAAACACCTCTACATGAATGTCTGCCGCTTCCCTGCAATCGTGTGAAGACGCGCCACATATGTACTCCAATGTCTCCGGAACATAGACCCGCTGAAAGGTAAGAAGACTTGGACTTATGCAGAAACCAGAACCATTGTAGTCTTTGGGTTATTTCTTCTGAGACATTTTCTGTGCAACTGTGACAGCCGTGTGTGTGTGAGTGAATTTAACAGGTAGATGAGAAGTTGCCACAGCCGATTAGGTAATTGTTATTCCTCAGAAAGGATAGAAAACAAAACAATACAAAAAAAGCTCTTGGAGGTAAATCTTTATCAGTTATGACCAAATACATCTGTTCCAGTTTTAGAGAAAAAGAGTCTCTTCTGTGAGCTCTTCTTTTCCGTGTGTGTGTGTGTGTGTGTGTGTGAGCGAGGACAGAATCCAGCAGGGTGGGAGGGATTGATCCTCAGCCAGGCTTCTCGATGGGCAACAAGGGGATTTTCACATCTTGACAATGTGGCCCAAGATTCTCTTTAAGAGCATCGTCAGGAGAATCTCTGGCTTCTGAGAGGCCGTCTTCTTTGATGGTACCAATAGTTAATCATTATGTAATCATTTATATCGATTGTAGAGGGGGGAGAAAAACGCTCTCCCTGACAATTTGTTTGTCTTCATGCCTTATTTGTCACAGATAGAGGGGATTTAAGATGAAGAGAACACGCAAATGGGGAGATGAAGATAATGACAGCGGGTAGATGAGGACAGAGGCATGGGGCGGTGGGGGTGAGGGTGAGGGTGGGCGGGTGTAGGAGAACTTACTCCATCACTCCGTGATTTAACAAACCTGCTCGCCAACAGCTGATTGCTGCGATTCCTCTCGAATCCTTCAGCCTCTCAGTCACTTGCTTGGTCTAAAGCCTAAAAGCCTGATCCTGTAAATGACCTCATGAGGGTTCATCACTTTCGCCGTCTACGGACACATTCTCACACACACTCACCCTTCCAAATGCCAAAATAAGAGATGGGGACTAGCTGGTGCTGCGGCGATATCCAAATCCTGCATTCACCTGGTCAACAGAGCTTCAGGGCTTTTCTGTGTGTGTGAGAGAGATGAAACCTTTGACAGTGTCTTGTGCTCCGTTTAGCTCCTGCATTCATTTGCCCATAAAAGCAGAGATCTGTTCACTATGACCTTAAAATGCTACTACTACTAATAAAAATTATCATAATGATGAAAAAACAAACCCCCCACAAAAGAATAGTATAAACATACACTGATGCTCAGTCTTGCATACAGAGCAGTGAGCAGGCTCTTTCATAACTGTCCTGTGATATACAGCAGTGGATTGTCAGATACTCCGTCACCGGAGGCATTAATCCTTGTCTCTTGACACCTGTATCCAAACACGCACATACTGTCTGTACAAACTGTATGTACAGCATTTGTCCTTGCAACAAGCTAAAGGCACACCTATATGCATCCATACAGACACACTCAGATAGCTGTGTGGACTGAATTGGGTCGCTTTTTTGTGCAGCAAGGTGTCTGGCTCAGGTAGTTCTTTGTCATGTGTGACCTTAGGTTGCAGAGGAGGATTTCTGAGGAGCGGAGCCTCAGCTCCTCGCATCTCCCAGGCGCATTTTTGCTATTCTGATTCTCCAGCAGATACACTGCTACCCTGAAATGCCTCTGTCAACTGTCAAAAACATCATCCTCTACAGCTCTTTAATATACACAGCGAATCTCAAGCAAATTTAGCATTTCCAAGATAATTTACATTGACATTTTGAATTAAAAAAAAAACGTTGGGTAGTTCTGACCATATGTTGCCTCTTAACCAGTGGTAATGAGGTCACCAAAATCATTTGTGGTTATCCTCTGAGCACCATGAATATCCAAACCTGCTGTTGAGAACTGGACCAAGTAGCTTTGGTAGATTAATGGTTCTACTAACAGACGGGACTGATCAAATATTTCTAGAGCTCATTGTAAATGATCCTTCATTGCTGACACTGGATTTTGACAGCATTTGGACAAACCATCCTCTGTGTGTTGGGAGCTCATTTTACATGTCATGTTCAAGTCCACTGTTTGCTTTTTGTGTCCTGTTTCAAGATGGGGTGAATCAGTGATTTGACAGCCCTTTTAGTATTTGTTTATATCGTCACAGAGAGTGTGCATTTGTTTTTAGGATTACAACTGCACCACATCTTGGTGTTGATGGCATCCTCGTCTCTTTGTTTAGCTGCGGGGGTTTGGAGGTGAGGATGGAATGATTAACCAGCCATTAACTGACAAGCTGATTCACTGCCGGATGCCGAGCGGGACAACAATAGAAATATCAGTTAGTTTTGTTGAATTTAAAGTGAGAATGCACAGAATCATTTTGAATACAGTTTGCCCCCGCTCCCCCGTTATCCACACTGTTAAACAGTCAGCGCTGTGGTGGATCAAGACATCACCTGAGAGTCAAACTGGCACTGCTGGAATGACTTCCTAATCATATTCTCTGTTGAAGAAGCTTGGTTTTCTGGCACCATTTTCTTTGTCTCTTCATGTGCATGTACACCACAGAACCTAGTATTAATTCCAAACTGAAAAAAAATTTTTTTATTATGTCTGTCTGTCTACTGAGCTGCAATTGCTCTTCTACTCTCAGATCTCCCTTCATTTCAGCATTGGATATAAATCACTACCAGTAAAAAGAGTGAGAAGTTGGGTTGTTGACAACCACCTCAGGGATTCAAACTTTCCCCGAGATCCTGCAATTAACTTAAACTTGAGTGATTCAAGACTCGGTTTCTTCTAGCAGCTCACCTGTTCAGATCTCTGACTGTTACAGCTTCACATCTTTTCACTGTCTTGTCACCATCTTGCATCTCGCTCGTGACACCTTGGCATTTTCTCCTGCTTCATGTCAGTGTCTACAATACAAAAAAAGACATGATACTCAGCGCTCTCTTTTCTAACCATCTTTACAGCTGGTATACTTTCAGTTCAAGATAAAATAAAAACAGAAAATACTCAGGTGTAGTTCCACTATTTAAAAACAGTATGTTAGTTTGACATAGCAGGCATTTTCACAGACACGTATGCTTCCATCACCGTAAACTGCTGTTTGGGATGTTTATTTTCATCAGTTAATTACCTGATTGCTTTCTAAATTCACGACTGTTCATTTGGTCTATAACATGTCAGTGTATGTCTTGTTTTGTCCAGCCAATGAAAACCCAACAGTGACCCAACAGTGAAATAAAAAAAAAGAAAAGAAAATGAGCACATTCTCACATTTGAGAAGACGGAGCCACAAGATATTTCACACTTTTGCTTGAAAAGTGACTCAGTCAGTTATCTATTCTATCTTAATCGAGCAAGATGTTTCATCTGTTGGATTCCTACAGTGTATCTTTATTCTTTTGCTGCGGCAGTGACCCAAGACGCCCCCCACAGGGATCATTAAAGTTTCATCTCATCTCTGTAATCTTAATGTTTTCTGAGCACCTGATGTTCAGTCCTGTACAGCAAAAAATAAAAAATAAAAAAATAAAATAAAAAAAGAAGGTGGATAGAAATAACCAGAATCCTAGTTCCCAGTTTTAATCCCTCCTAGTGGTGCTCAGTACAATACCATGTTAGGTAGCAAGAGAAGCTGTGTGGGTGTGTGAGTGAGTGGAAGAGTGAATATGAGTTTGAATATAGAGAGCATTCAGAGGAGTGAGCTCGATATTGGCAACAGAAAGCACGATTTTGTACAATTTATTGTTTTGTGCTAAGATCATGTAGAAACACGTACTCTGCTGTTCACATTTGACCTAAGTAGATAACTGAATTACATAAATTTCAGGAGGTGCAGTTGAGTGTTTTGGTGGATAGCGTTTGGAGGAGTGATAGCATGAGCACTTGGTAGCACATACCGTCTATAAGTGAGCGCTGGTGAGGGTCAACCTTGAATTTCTCTCTGCGCTGTTTATTTCATTGTAAAAGATTGAACATAAATTTGAAACAGTGAAAGCCTTCTCTGCAGTACACTTACGTCTTTGCAGCGCATGACCTACACTGAGAACCGCTTTGGTCGACTTTCAAACGTTTCGTTTTGTGGGCTTTTGAGGCAGCGTTGACTGGACTTGATTTAAATTCACACCCACAATTTTGCATATATTTTTTTTTATTAATCAGTGTGTCATCACAACACCTCTGACTCGAGAATGATTTCCATTTTCTACGTCAGATGTTAGTTTACTGTCCAAAACCCAGGAGGTAAGCATGAGGTGGTGTGTGGAAAATCGATGACATGCAAGGATGAGACTGCCTTGGTGTGTGTGTGAAAAATCACACAATCTGGCACTGAGAGGATCTCCTGTCGAAGTCCAGTGAGCTAGTCGGAGTGCATCAACTACTTTGAGCATGAGGAAACCCCTCATCCAGGTGTGTGTGTGTGTGTGTGTGTATGTGTTTTTGATGAAAATCTGTTGCAATTAATAATGGAATCAACCTCCTGGTGTGTGGTGCGGTTTGGCTTTCCTAATGAGGACTGGATTCATCCTCAGTCTCTGACAGTACGCTGAGTGGAATATGCTGCTCTCCAGCCTGTTTCCATGGAGATACTCAGGAGCTGTTACCCCCCCCTCAACCACCACCCCACCCCAACTCCACCAGCACCCCCACTCCCCCCCCAGTGCTGCTTCATAAGAGGGATCTGGGCCAGGGCGTGCATGTGTGTGTGTGGGATATAACGGTGTGTTAAGAGGCACACAAGCACGTATTGCGCCATTGATAGATATGCTTATGCTATTGTGGTAGTATTAAGCTCAGTGAATGTGAATGTGAGTGTGTGTGTGTTGCAGCTCAGTTATCTCCAGCAGTGACTGTACAGTGTTTCAGTGTGTGTGTGTGTCTGTCTGTTGGACACTCTCTCTCTCTCTCTCTCTCTCTCTCTCTCACGGTGTGTCATGCTAGTAGTAGCTTCTAATCCTGCAGCTCTGCTTTAAGCGAATGTCCAAGTGTTAGGGTGGCCGTGTGTGTCACAGCGTGTAACGAAGGCTGAATTATCAGACGAGTGATACTGTGAGTGTTCACTGACAGCATGTGTGTGTGTGTCGCGTACATGAGATGGTGAGCCAGAGTGACAGAAAGGAGTGAGATCAGGAGAGTGAGAGGGTGAGAGAGGTTAGGAAAAGAGAGAGAGAGAGAGAGAGAGCGACGCAGAAACAGAAGGTGGAAAAAAACACGACGAGTAAATGAATGCTGGGAACGCTGGTTGACTGTAAACCGCGAACACTGTAATCTCACCGAAAAGAGAAAGCTTCCTGCTTTGAGCCACACGTGTGCTATTTCACGTGTGCAGTTACAGTGTATGCATCCCCACAGGGCTGTAAAACCAGAAACTCGGGCTTCTGTGCCTCTTGCTTACAAGGTGATAAAGGTGACAAGTGATTCCTGGCCAGACAAAGAGGCCACCGCTGGGATGGAGCGTATCGAAAATAGCAACGAAAAGGGTCTTTTTGTCCTGGCAGAATGATGCAGTGCAGACCTGAACAGCTGTATGAAGGCCAGGGCAATCCCTGTAGCAACAGGGTTTCTAATCCTAAAGCTCTGCTCTGTCAATACGCAGCCTGCATCTGTTTGAGGGGTAGAGCCGCCCTTTGATTCATCGACCGTATCTGGTAGGTTTTTTTTGGGGTGTTACTGCTTAGCTTTGTCAGAAGGGCGTGGTAATAAAGCTGCATTCCCAGGCCGTCAAATACTGACTTTTTGGGTTGGTGACTCTTGGACAACCTGGGAATGAGGCTCAACAATCAAGTCTCTTTCTCCAGACTCTGTTGATGATGTGCTTACAAACACCAACCAACAACTGCTGCAAATTATCCCCTAAAATACTCTGGTTGGTGACTTGCTAATTTTTTTATGGTTGAGCATCTTAGTGATGTTTGCGTATTGCTGCCTACAATACACAAACATCCCCAAACAAAAAGACAATATTACTGCAGGTAGAAATAGAAAAGGGATACATGAATTAAACATGTTTGTAATATGGCCTTTGACTTTGCATTTGAAGGAGGAAGAAAAAAGGGGGGGTATCAGCTTTATCAACCTATACAGTTTTGATCGTTATGCCACAATGCGTGAAATTGATCTGTGAGTGAGGGTGTGTTCTGTCTGGAAGCACCCATAGTGAACATCTCCACAGCTGATGATAGGATAGACTGTGTGCATTGTGAGCCTGTAGAGAAGCTGGATGGCAGCAGTCTTCTCAGTCTATTGCACCCTGGGGAGCTCTTAGGATCAGTACGAATCAGGGCAGGAGAGAAGCACTGTGTGTGTGTGTGTGCACGCTAAGGTTAACGTTACCACATGGGCTTGATCCTTCGCCAGGGCCATGGTACCTGCCGTGTGTTAACGGCCAGGGCTTTCTGACTCATGCAGGGTAGCGATGCCTGCCAGGTGGTACATGTCCACACAGGGAATTCAGAGTGCTAATACTAATGTACTAAACAAGCATCCGGTCAGGTAAGGGAGGGTAGAGGTAGTTCACAACACCAGGCATAGCAGGGTGCTTTGCTTAGCTGACTTGCGCAGTTGAAAGCTCACATGCTCTCTCTGTCTGCGCTTCTGTATCACACGCATAAACATGCGAGGGCACATGCACAGCGACGGACAGGAAGTCGTCTCCTGAAAAACATTTCTCGCACGTGGTTCAGTCAAAACACCTGTGTAATGCAGGTGTTTGTAAAGAAGAAACAACTAGTTTGACATTCACTTTCTTCTAAATAAGTGGAATTTAAGCTTTATTCCAAGTTGCTGTCCCATCCACTGACAGTAAGGACAGCAAACAGCCTTGCATAAATGGTGTTTTCAACTTCTTTTATATTTGATTTCAAACAAAAACTGACTTTCCACTCTTCAGCCATTCTTCCAACTTTCAAATCACTTTGGCAAATCCCTAACTAGCCTGTAATCAGAAGGCTCTGCCCACTTGGAAACAGTCTATGTAAGAGGTTTTTCCTTGAAGCCAGCAGGCTGCTGGCATATGGCACCTTCAGCCTGGCCTGAACAGCAAACCCTTGGCTCATCAGCGCAACTTGAGCATGGAAGTAGATATATTAATAATATTAGATATTCCACTCAAAAGGGATCTATCAAGTCTCTCATGGATGGTCTTGAGTTCACTTTTGAGTCCATTTAGCTGCTAATTTTCAAATTGTGGTCATTAAGAACAGCTAACAGTTTGAATGCACACTGAGATTGCTGTTCTGATGAGGTTTGCTAGAATGGACTTGTAGCAATAAAATGTACACTGGCACATGAAGGAAATCCAGCCGTTTAGTTTGAGGCCATTTAGCAGCCTCAGCATGCACTAATCCTTTTAATTGTGTGGGATTAGATAGATCTGATTGCCACCACAGAAACACAAGAGGCTTAAAGATTGTGGCCTGTGCTCTGATGTGTCATGGCACACAGAGGTGAAAACAGTGACAACACAGTCTGGCACTCCGCTGGTGGTGACAGTTTAATTCAAAACTAATTATTGGAAAAGTCTAGGGCTTGTCTTTCCTCAGTGGAGTCTGTATGAGGTGAAAAGCGTTCCCTTTGCGTCTTGCAGTGCTGTGGATCATGCTGTACATTTTAATATGAAATGATAGAAATGCTGTTCTTCTCTTACCAAATCAGAGAGCTCAAATCAGAGTGGCATTACTGCTTTAATACTGGAGTGTAACCGAAAGCAAGAAAGCTACCACCAGAGGGCAACTCTACCGCTTTCAAGGTCAAAACCTCACAAAAATTCCCACATAATCCTGAGGAAAAGGTTGATTTTGTAATGAAGAGTATTTGTCTGCCTACCGGGCTTTTAGATCGACCACTTTAGAGACCGTGCTCGTGTGTGTGTGTGTGCCGAGTGTCACGCTGGGTGCTGAGAAGAGTGAGAGACAAGTCGAAGCACGCACCTCCTCTCAAAGCCATTATTCTGTCAGCTCATTAAAACCAAAAATCAAAGCTCTCTGCTCCTTTGAATCAACACACTTTAGGTGTTTTGGTGCCGACTTTCAATATCCCACAAGCCCATTCAAGAAGTGTAACACGTAGACTCAGCCCCCCAACCTCCCGGCCCGCCAGTCTGAAAGCATCCCTGCTATAACTGCTCAGCGCTGGTTCTGATAGATTGGAGGCAACCGCTTTAAATACAGTTTATTTTCTTACGGTTTACTTTGTTTTTTAGCACCACAGCAATCCTTGGATTTCAGTTACACTACAGCATGTATAAAAGTATTCTAATGAGATTAAAAGATTTTTTTAATCTTGGAAGAACGAATTGCTTGGAACTCGATAGGCTTAAGGTACTGGAATCAGAATCAGGGAAAGGAAAAGTGGAATCACTGTATCCCTGCCATCCATGAAGTGCTCCACATTTTAACACAATACTCCTGAACAGAGAGGCATAGAAGCTAAATTCAGATTTTCTGTGTTCAAGTGTTTGGAGCAAATATTTTTTACCACACTCCTATAAATTCCTCACAATTTTCAGTCAGACTCAGACTTCATCGCACACACTTCAAGTACATTTAGAACAACATGAGAAGACAGAGACAGTTTGCTCAGCCATGGTTGCCAGGTCACAAAACTCTGCTTTGGATTGCTCTCCTACAAACATAATTAAAGTACAGTGCGTGTAGACATACTGTACTGATTTACAGATACTTGGTCTATTGGTGTCTGTATGCTACATCTGAGCCTCAGTTTCTATGGTTCTTTTTATTTGTAGAGGGGGGAAATGAAAATGCGTGAGCATCCTAATAAAATCTTATCTGGATATGTCATATGAGCTGCTGTTGAATTTTTTGCATGGGGAAAAAAGGCAACCAGCCCTGTGGAATTACCTTACGTGCTTTTACTGAAAATTACATCACCAAATAGTTAGTATCTTTTACTTGCAAAAAAAAAAGAAAAGAAAAAACATGTAGATGAATCACTTAATGCCCTAAAGGGTCCTGATTTGATATTAATTCAACACATATTTGCCTCTGGACCCGTTTTCCATTCGGGCCGTTATTATCCCTGAACAAAACCCTTCACAACAGCAATGCAACCGCCCGAGGCGCTCTGAAACCAGGACAAAAGCTTTCTATTGTGACTGCAGATGGGCATAATAAGAAATATCACTGTGTGAAACACCCAGTTTGTGCTTGTGTAATCTCCCTCAGCAGCATCTTTATTAAAATATTCTGTCAGTGCAGTGTGCTCTCGGTGTATTAAGAAGAGACAGCTTCTGCTGAATGTCAGGCTGCCTTGACAAATCACACTCGAGCGCAAAAAAACACACTGCAGCTCATGTGCAGCAAAACACAGCTGATAGAAACACCTCAGCGGGACATCAAAATGGTTGCAAACTAAGGACAAAGGGAAAAAAAAAAAGCTGCTGTAGACTTTAAACCCCGTGGTGTCACAGGGCCGTCTCCAGCGGTGGCACTTTAGCTGAGTGGTTGTACCTCGTGAGGTTAGCAGTAGCACCTTAGCAAAATGTTCAAGAAAAAAAAACTGATGTAGAGGGAAGGCAATTTAATGAAAAATAGGAAAGCAAATGTTTTGGGCTTAATGGAGACAAGGAATCAAGGAATACAATTTACTGCCACCAAACACAAGGCCAAGTGCGCTAACCTTAGCCACCAATAAAAGCTCCAGCAAAAAAAACCAAATAAAATAAAATAAAATTTAAAAATAAAAAATGCTGCAACAGCGATAGCAGCTTCACCGTGGCTGAAGATATGGCCCGAACTGTTTTTCAGAAGGTGCATTTTTCTATGTGAACATATTGTACACTTGACGTCTGCTTGCCAACATTTCTTCTAGATTTCTGTTTACAGAGCCTGTAATTAATTATTAATAAGTTATTGCTAAAAAGAGCAATATTATGCACAAGCGGTTATATCATGTTATACATTAATACATCCTTACAGCTACGACTCGCCCTTTAAGTGCAACCAAAATGCTAATGAGGCCCGTTGACACCCAAGCTTTAAACTAAACGTAAATGGGAACTTGATGTGCAATAGCTCAACATTTAAATCTGGAGGACGTTTTGTCCTACCATATAAAGGACATGATTTGTTAATTTTACAGTTGGTTCTGTGTTTATAGTATTTAGTATGTTAGTTAGCGATTTCAGACAGTTGTTAGATTCTAGGCTAGCTTCAGTTCACAGTTTAACTTTGTGTTTTAGAGAGTTGTTTGATCGATAGCATCAGTTAGCTTTAGTAGCAAGTGGCAAGTTGGGTCAACACTGCTGCTTTCTTGGCTGTAAAAACACCACTGGATCCATCCATCCATCCATTTTTGATTTCATTTATCTGTCAGGGTCGTGGGGAGAGAAGAAAGAAGGACTTCAGTTGTGAAGTCAAGGCTACAGTTTGAATTTCTTTTCTGTATTACTGGTAGGAAACATGACTATAAACTTCATTTGCTCAGAGCAAGCTTGAGATGAAAGGGCAATGCAGGATTCTACAACCTTTAGAAAAGTATGAGCAAGAACTTGAAGCAGGGATGACAATGACAGTCAGGACACCATACAACACATCTTTTCCCATTTAGACACAAGAAAAGTTTTCAAGTTCTTCAAACTGAATGAAGTAGTATCATATGAAACAAACTACTGCTGTTACAATACTGTTACAATTTGCTCTTTCAGAAAGTCAGGTTAGTCAGTCTGTCATCTAACAGTTAATTTCTTGGACTTTTAAGTCACATCCTTCATATATGTCACGATTTTTGTCAGTCGGCCCTGTTTCCACTGCACGCTGTCACATTTTGCTTTTATCGACTCACCAACATTTCCACCTCAGCCAAGTCATCCACCTGTAAAAACCAACCAAATAACAAGGACAGTGTGCTCTTCTATTAAAAAAAAATTAATGAAAGGCCTTCAGGTGGCATTAACCTAATGTCAAATTACTGTAAAATGATTTCGACAAACACGGCCCGAGTCTTAAATTGAATTTTGAAAGCTACAGATGTCAGCATCTGGCCAAGTAACCGCTGAGTCACTAATATTTATCAATAATCCTCTCAGTATTAGATATATAAAGTTCATTTTGTGCAATATAGGACAGCCCAAATCTTCCTTGTTGTCCTTTTAAAAGTTGAGGTAGACAGTAAAATCACATGACCCACAAACACATTACTACTACTTGAATAGTAATAGAAATTGCAGCTAAAGGGAATAACTCACAGTCGTTCAGAAACGCTTTTTTATCTGATGATTATCAGTATCATTGCTTTCAGTAACACACAAATGAATCTACATGGTCAGAGCTTCAACAACACATCACACATACAGACACGTAACACACGAGCCCTGATTGGCTACAGAATGTAGACATCTGGTTGCATCAAGAAGCCAAGGGCGGCTGAAGGAGCCATCCTGTGCAAACTTGCTTCTGGAAACTCAGTAAAAACCCAGTAAATATAGCTAATAGTAATTTGGTGGCAAGGCAAACTGTATTAGCTGTTAGCCTGTTTGATCCATTAAATGTATTATTCATACCGTGTGGTTGGCGGCTGCAAGAACTCCGACATCCTGTTTGCACACAATTTTTGCGACAGAAGCAGTTCCCTAAAATCTGCTTTTTGAGGATGCTTTGTCATATAATTACATTAGACTAGAATGTTTGTTGTACAGTAATATTTTTTTATGAATGCTGGGGTAAAACAGAGAGCAGCTGTTTTGAATGAGCTTATTTCTACCTCAGATTCACACATGAAGTTCAATTCAGTGCCATTAATACCATGTAAATGTAAAAGGAGCCCTCCTGATTCCTGGTTTCTTAATACCTTAAACAGTCATCCACTTTGTCAAAGGTGTATTTAAAACATGTGTCTTGTCTTATTCTATGTTTTTCTTGCTGTCAACAAATACTACGAAAAGACTGAAAACTAACAATATGTATTATCTCATTTTGTGCAATGTCTGTGACTCTCAGCTTTCAGCCTATGGTTCAAAAGCCAAAATACACTACAGTATCCAAGTTTGTTATATTACATTGTTGGATTGGATTTGATATTTTAATTCAATTTGCTGAAAAATGCACAATATCTCTTGTGCTTTAAAGGGGCGGTGAGTAAGAGCTAAACTTCCACAATGCAGGAAAATAACTTGACTCTGCATCATTGACTCAACAATTACATACTGTGCTCATACTGTGCCAGTAAATGTAGCAGCTACGGCAGGTCCCTGAAGTAAACTGAAGCAGCACTCTGCAGCAGCATGTGGAGAGCAACATACATAAAGGTGAAGGTGTGGATGACTCGAAAACACGCACACACACACACACTGCCCTTTGCCCTGCTCTCCATCCTTACCTCTCTACATGTAAGGCACCCTTTGCTCTCATTTAACGCTCACAAAACTCAGCTAAGTGTTGCCTTGAGATTAATATATGGGAGGCCTGCTTGGCCAGATGATGTAATAATCGTGGTGGTTTGCTGTTGCCTGGATACAGGGAGACAGCAGCGAAAACACTCACCCGGGTCTTGCTGTCTCCATCACCAAGACCCTCAGGACCATTTGAGTCAATCCAAACAGAAGTGTTTCAGGCTAGCTGTGTGTTTCAAACCACTATATTTACAGAAAACACAAGTAAGCATAACTTATTTTAATCTAAAGGCATTAAAATTTTAATGACTCCACATACATTCACTGTCTGTTCTGTTAAAAAAATTAGATCTTCTCATTACATCTTTTTCCTGAATGCACCCCGGGGTGTCGTCGGCGAGACTTGTTATGCTTCATCCTTGTGCATAACATTAGTGCTTTGAGGATGCAAAATCTCCATTAGCAACAAACTCAGTCAACCTGCAGACATCTCCTCTTCCTCTCCTTCCTCCCTCCCTCCTTTGGCTCTTCTCTCGCACAGACGTCCCACAGCTCGAAAGGGAAGCTCCAGTAGCCTGCTGAGATGCAGGTCACAACGTTTTGTCTCCGTGTGCGCATTTATGTGTTTATGTGAGTGTGTACACTAGAGAGGGAGGTGGTGACTAAGCCTCTGCTTCTGTAACACTGTTGCATTAAGTGCATCTTCATTCTGTTTTTAGCCCAGCAGAGCCAAATTCAATCCACTGGTTGCTATAGTAATAAAGGTTTCAGCACAGAAACATTGTCCGCCTTTAAACTGCATGAGGGTGCGACAGTTGTTTTTATTCGCGTGAGGACGGAGGTCTTGAAAACTGAGATGGATGACAGGAGAATACAGGCTCGTTGGTTCTTGTCTGTCACGACTCAGTTGGTTGTTTTCAGCACTGATGGGCATGCCACTGTTAGACTATAAAGATAAACAGATCAGTGGTTTTATGCCCTGACAATGTGCGTTTAAATTTTTAAATCCTTCTTTAAAATGATAGACCTATTTCACAAAAAACAGCTTGACGTTGTCCTGGGACAGGCAAGTTCAAATGATATTTACAAAAATAAAGAATTCAGAGTTACAAAACAAAAAACAAAACTAAACAAAAAACAACACCCCCCTGGGAAGACATACATTTAGTTTGTTACAAAGTTTCTTGAAAGTATCCAAAGTAAATCCTCTTCCTAAAAAAAGGATCTCTGGCAACATCTGATGGGTCCTTGATAAAGAAAATAATCCTAACATCTCCAAAGTTGTCAGAGTTCCTTCAGGTACCGGTCAGCTGATCATCTTCACGTTCACCCGACAAGTGACATCATTGCCAACTGAAAATCTTTGGGATTTGGAGTTTTGTTAGACACAAGAAGACAACTGAAAAATGTTTTCTTTCTGATGTTTTAGAGGCCAAAGATTCTGTCAAATTGCTGAGAGAAGAATTGGTAGAGTAAACAATAATGAAAATAACAGTTGCATATCGAATTATAATCGCCATGTTCAATTTCCCAGTTTGAACTATTGACTCAACTGTGTCGCAATCTGTGCTGTGAAAATCCTTGATTTGAGCACCTTTACCAGAAGTGCATCTTCACAACAACTTTGCAAAGCACCTCTGCAGAAACAAAATAATAACTTTTTATGGAAACATTTCCATAAAAAACACAAACAGAGCAGCAAAAAGCCGAGTCCCCACATCTCTTTTGACAAAGGACAGCCATCTTCTCTGCTGGGTGAGTAATGATAGGCCATCATTTCCTGACCATCTGATGCTCTTGTGGCAGTGCTCTGTGAAACACTGGCTGTGACCTTGGGGGGAGGCTGGGCTGGATGGGCCTGTCTGCGTGACATGGACTCCTGCTGCCAGCTGTCCATTCGTTCTGTAAAAACACTGTGATGAGTCAGGGTTGCCTTTCCTGTGCTGCATCTACTGTAGATTTGGCTGCTAGATTGGCTATGAGGGTGCATTTCCGCTGCTAAAAAGCATTTCAAGTGGTTTCTTCCTCATTAAGGGGACTGTGGCACACATAACGAGATGGAGCAGATGAGCTGTGAAGTGGAAAAGGCATGGCTGACGGCTCAGTCCCTCAAGCCTCTGGTAGGGCTTTTGAAATTTAGCCATCTTAAATGTGACAGCAGTAGAGTTTGACATTTCTGACAGTGTTGTGTTCGGAGGAACTGTGCTGGTTTCCAAAGTAAAAGTAGAAACCATCACGCTTCCATTTTTCATTTTCCTCACACACAGAAGACAAAAACCATGGCAAACTGCCACTATAGCTGGAGAAGTTACACTGCAGATGGGTAGAGTGAGACGTCTCCTTTTACATTTTAAAATCAAGAAGCACCTACTGCCAGCAAGCATCTCAAAAAATGTCACAAAACACTGCACTGCCTGCCTGATTCATGTCTTTTCACAGGTTTAGCTGATTGGTCCCACAGTGATTCTGCTTTGACACACGTGAGTTGCAATCAAATCTTTGATTGTTATTCAGAAATTTACAAAGACAAAAAGAGACTTATTAACTAACTTATTTAGCTACCTTGACCAGACCAGTGGGTGTTGCAAGAGCGGCAGAGCATTACTCCTCCTGGACTAGTCTCTGCAAAACCCTGCCCCTCTGATCCTTCTCTTCAGCTACATTATCCCGTGCTTGACATGAACTACAGAGTCAAGTCACATGTTCACAATAGAGAAGGGTGACGTAGCTAATTACAGCAGAGATCCAACAGAAACGGACACTGAGAAGGTAATATATCACCACGCTAAATACAGGAATAATGAAACTGCTTTGACAGTCGCTCCTGCTTTAATTAGTAGCCCTTGTAGCTGTGTTGTGAAGATGGTCACTTAGTCATGGTTGAGCAATTAAAAAGCCAGCGTAGACGAGGGAATTAGGGCTAAAGGGCGCAGTCTTTTTCTTCAAATGGTAGAAATGGTGACATGAGACGGCTAAATGTCACCGAAAAGATGACATTTGCTTCCGACCAAGATTTGTTTTTGAACAAACTTCTTTCTGTGTATGGTGTATTCTTACATTTACGAGTGAATTTACAGGCCTACGGTTGTATGTACAGTCTTTATATACGTGTGAGTTTGTGTTTGTGATTTATTTGCCTGGGGTAAAAGCCTCCAATTACAGTGCCCAGAGTCACATTGCTGTTTTGATACTCCAGGTGTTTTACTCCTCTAATAACATAGAAACATATTAAAAACATTTAGTGTTAGCGTACAGCTGCATTACATCTGTGGTGTTCTGATATGGCAGCGAGTAATCCCAGTGTCCATCGCCACTCTGTGAATTTCTACAGCATCTATTTTTCCCTTCTCGAGAGGGAGAGGAGGGCCACTCAGCTGACAGCCGAGGTCACCGCACATGTTTTTATCTTGGCTGATGCTGTCAAAGGCTTGTACTTTCGAAAAAATAGATATATAAATAAAATTCTTGAAGGCGAGGCCTGCAGAGTAACTTTTGATGAGAGCTTGGTTGTCCTTTGAGGTACCAGCAATCAAATCCCAATTTTTTAAATCCTAAAGGAGATACCGTTTGAAGTTTTGGGGAAAAGACGTAACGCTTTGTCAATCTGATAAATCCTAACACCAGGATGGAGATTAGGGATGAAATGTGGGTGTCAAAAATTAAAGGTGGGGGTAAGAGTGAATGAAGATGTGATGTATGATGAGGTGTGTTCATAACTGCCTGCGTCACCCTTTATGGCACATTTAGCATGTTCTTATGGACCATTAATGTGTCCAGCGGCTCAGTGAACGCCGCAGCAGGATGTGGTTTAACAATCAGGAGGAACTCTAAAACGTAGTTAATGTAATGCTTTGATATGCTTTGAGCTGCATTTATCTCCTTCACTGTCTTAATTTATGGTTCCTTCGATCTCCTCTTAGGATAAGTGCTAAGTTGTAAGTGAGTCCTACCTTGCAAACCATCTCCCACCGACATATCTGGTGTTGCCTGGCAACCACTCAGCATTTTTGTGAAGGATACCCTTATACTCGTATTCAAAAAAAGCACGGGGAAGTTCCTTGAACTCCCACTGTGGGTGTTTGAATACCGAATAAATTATGTACCTCACCAAACACCAGGAGGAGCATCGCAGTCTTACTCTCAAGCCAGCATCTTTGATCCAGAGTTTCCGAGAAGGCTGCAAACCTTTTTGTTTTTTCCCCCTCATTGGCCACAGAGAAGAAGCAGAACTACAGTGGTTGTGGATACACTTTTTGTGTAAGATCAATAGGCTGTAATGGCTTGAGGATGGTTTGAAACGGAACTGCTGCAGCTGAAAACACAGGATTCATGTTTTGTCTCTAAAGTGTGCAGAGAACACACAGCGCGAAGGTACTTTCCATGTAGCGGTCGCTTGCAGTATTGCAGCGAAAAATTCCACTGCACATTATACAGTGCATTACATAGACATTACTGCAAACAGCATTTTTGTCCAGCATGTAGGATTTAGCAGAGATTATGGGGCAGAATATGGAATGAACATAATATTCCTAATTACGTTTTTAATAAAGTATAATTATTTGAATCTAGGAAGTGTGGTGCATTTAACATAGAATGAGCCTTTTATATCTAAAGAGAGAGCAGGTCCTGTTCCACAGAGTCCAGCATGTGGCTGCTGTGTTTCTACAGTAGCCCAGAATGGACAAACCAAACACTGGTTCCTGAGAAGGCCATTTGCGATCCTTGTGGCCATAGGGAAGGATGAGATGAGGAGCATTCAGTTGGTTACAGTCTGCTACCACACCACTAGATGTCACTAAAGCCCAAACACTGGACCTTTAATCTCTGATTTCATAGAACTAATAATTCAGCTAAATTATTATTTCTCTTTACTTGGTCATTACTGGGAGCTCACTGACTATCTGCCTTTGGTTAAAATTTTGCGTAATCAAAGTGAGAGCACCTATAAGACCCTATAGATAACACAGGGCTTCCATATTAACAACTTCATCATTTGACATGAGAACAATTTGCAGGAAGTCACCATCACAGCCAAATGACACGGTAATGGATTCAGCACAGCAGCTGATCTGCCTGTAACTGTAATTATCTCCACATCCTGCTTTTAATTTCATTAGCAGACTGCTTCCATAGTGTGCTAACTGTGAGACAGCCAAATGAGAACAAATTAATAAGACTCTGGAACTGTCCCAATTCTCTTGGAGAGAAATGTCCAGCTGATTCTGGAAAAGCACAACAACTGAAACAGCGAAAACTCTGTTGTGGAGGAGAATATTGAGAGAGAAAATATAGGAATAATTGAAGCGTTTTTTAGAATCTTATAATGCCCACTGCTTGACAAAATATATGTCAAAGCTTGTTTCATTTTGGCTTACAATTAAAAGCCATCATTGTGAATTATTATTTTGGTCTTGAAACAAACCCATTACCATTGAAACACATGTGCAACATCACACTCAGTTGGGAGCTTAATTAAAGTGCGAGAAAGAAAACAAACTTGGACTAAATTCAAGTTAGTTCCATTTTTGCAACGTATGAAAGAATTTCACTTTTTCCCCAGCTGTTCATTACATATCAGTCTGTAAATTTCACCGTTTGCACGATTATTTATCTAATTCTGTAATAATGGCAGAATCAATGACATTCATTCAGGCTTGAACCAAGAGATCTGGGTTTGCAAATGCAGACTTAATTAATGTTGTTTGGTAAAAAAAATAAATAAATAAACAATATTGAAAAGCACCTCACATATTTGTTCATCACTGTCTGCAATTTTTGACCGTGTTGTGCTTTCCTTTCTTAATTGCTGTTCTAGCTTTTCTACATTTAGTTTCCAGAGAGAATTATTTGCATACAGGAGGAACTGTACAGGTTGGAGCACATTCATGTACGTTTTCCTTGAAAGACTAATGTGAAAAGTGGTGAGGATGCAAGAGAAAGTCACTTGTGTGATACTTGTCTGCGAATGAGTGAGTGTATACGCAGCCTTAAAGGCAGAGAGGAAACCCACTGAATTGAATTAGGGCTGCACTGCCTGATTATTTATGCACATGGTGTCCAGCATCCTTCAGTAATTCTAATCAATCACTCTCCCTCTGGTAAAATCAATATGTGTGTCGCGCACACACACACACAACAGGACAGCCCAAAACAAACACAGATAACGCCCCAGATATGGAGGCTGTGTTTTTCCTCTCAAAGCCCGACATGCACAGTATCAATAATGCATAAGGAGGTTACAGGTTGTTTGTTTATTTCTGTAATTAAGTTGGTTCAAACCTCATGCTATGGTGTCACTTAATCATTACAGAGAACATGAGAGTCTAGCTAACATAGGTCAGTATATAAGACTGGGGGACAAGGCAACATCAGGGGATTTAAAACAATTTTCAGGCATGACTGAACAAGACGGTGCCCAAGATGCAGCTAAAAGCTGCACATGACAAGTTTTTAACATCAAAACAAATCTTATAAGCCTTCAGTATAAATCAAATGTGGGCCAGCAACAGAGCAGATGAAGTAGAGAATGAGCAGTGAGACTTGGTGTTGGATCTACTGCTTCTCTATTGTGTCCTTGGGAGTCTCGGGTTCTCCTTTTTAAATAATTACGCAGCTACAGGCTCAAACTTTATATCTACACATTGTGCTTCAGATGCTTTTTTCCATCCATTTCATGGGGGGGGGGGGGAACTTCTAATAACAAATGAATTACCCAAGTGAACTGTCCTCTAGAGGCTGGACAAAGCAAATGAGAAGTGTCATCAACCTGCTCTTATGTCTCAGCCATAGTGCTGAGGATCTAGTCGAGGTCTGGGAAAAGATGGCAACATGGAGTGCCAATGCATTTGCCACTGCAGCTGGTGTCATTTCGTGTCGTGTTATTTTGAGTTCACAGTGTGGGGTTTTCATCCTAAACCAAAACTTGAACCGTGTTTCTCTCAAAATTCTGATCTTTTTGTGTGTGGGACATCACACAGTTAAAAGAGTCATTTAGGAGAAGCCTCTTCACTATCCTCTTCATTACAAAACTGTCAGGGCGCTGTGGTGGAGAGGACTACATTTATAATCAGGTCGCTTATTTGATATGCAAAATGTCAGCTGCCATGCAATGAGTGTACTGAGATTGATGTGCTTTTCTCCGTGTGCAAATATTTTTGCATATTTACACATTAATATTCAAGACGCTCACATGGGCAGCCTGTGTGTATGATTAAAACATTTGCTAATGTATGCTTAAGTTAACCGCACGTGGATAAGCGGAATATCAGGAAGCACGATCGAGAAGACAGAGTCAAACAATAACAGTAGACGCCACATGCAGGAGTCTGCTAATAAAACGTTTCCTCACAGGCTGAGTTTCTCCTCCAGGATCTGCTCTCATTGACTCCACTGCACCACAGTAGTGAAATTGTTAATACAAGGGATTCCCCAACATCTCGGCATCGCACTGTGCCGGTATCACATTGTCATCACCTGTAATGCAACGTGAGACGTTTCAAACTCCCGGCCCTTCAAAACTCACCTCCCCAGCTCCCACTCACTAACACATTGTTTTTCCCCAGCGTCTTGCGTCACAGCCTTGAGAAGTTGAACGTTTAGATGAAAGGAGCTGAGAGAGAACAATCATCCCCCCTCCTCGAAGAGCTTTTCTTTGCATTTGTCACATCTGCAATGGTCCTGGGAATACTTTCATGACAAGGAAACAAAGCTAATAAATAATCTACCTGAAAGTATGCTTTCACTTTAAGCGGACTAGAAAGAGATTGTGAAGAAAAACGGATGCTGTGCTACCTTCAGATTATTTTTCTTTTTGGATGTTTCCCATACCAGGCTGTTATGGGGGGGAAAAAAACATAAATTGAATCTTTATCTGGGTCCTTTCATAGGAACATGTGACATCGCTGGGCTGAGCGGAAACACTGTATACCCTTTTGATTAATTAGAGGTAACCGAACCTAATCAGCAGAGGAGCTCAAGGCTTCCTTCCTGCTTGTATGGTCCCTGGGAAATTGAGTAAAAATTAGTCCCATACAAGGAAAGCAAGAAAAATCTTTCACATTTTGGTAGATATCAGCATACGGAAATCCTGTGGTAGCTAAGTAGTCTTGTGCAGGGTTAGCTTTTTTTTTTTTTTAAAATAAGTATTACAAAAGGTGAAGGATTAAAGACCTTACAGTACACAGATTACTGGCAATTTCAATCTAATTTGAAAGGGAACTTGTGAACAATAGAAACAACAGTCATTATCTGTATTTGGCAAGCAATTTCTCTCTTCTTCATTTTTATGCATGTCTTTTTATGCATCTGTGTGCTTTGATTAACCAAAAAGTGACAGACTGTGTAACATCAACCTCTCCAGGACATCTAGTATGTACTTATTAATGGTTATAAATTACTTTTAGGGCCAGAACCACTTATTCTCAATTAATCCTTAATCACCAGTAAAATGTCAGACATTTGTTTGAAAAAAATAATAATAATAAAAAAAATCACAATTTTCCAGATCTTGACATCCTGAACTTTACTTTATCTCACCAACAGTCCACAACAAGATACTTACTTAAATCATATAACGCAAAGATAGATAGCTGCAGATAGTTTCCATCGATCATCTAACTGATTAACTGATTAATCATTTCATCTCTAATGCATTCCTCTAAACCAAACATGAGGGATAAATCATCAGTTATATGCATAATGCTATTCCTGAGTAAACAGGGTTTCGGGCAATCATTTAGGACCTTTTCATACGGCAATGTCAGCTGCAAGGAAGACATTTTTATTCAACTCTGTATGATTAAGCCCTCTGTAGTTACAGAATGACTCATTCACCCATGTGTGTTATGAGGGTGGTAGACATTAACATGTACCACATAACTGTCTACTGCAGTAAGCCTCAACAGGCACCTCCCACAGATGTTAACAGCTGTCTGCTCCTCCAAGTGGAATGGACAATGAGGACGATATAAGGTACCACACCGACAGTCAAAGTCCAGAGATTTCCGGCAGTGTTTTCTTTTTCCTCGCCACTGGCAGGTTGAGACTTAGCCAGCCATAAAAACGACAAAAGACACATTACATAACCAGAGAGATGGGCACTGGGGTTTGTGACTTGTAGTCATAATTAAAGTTCTTCTAAACCCTCATTAACCCTCATTTATTAATAAAAAGCACACACTTAATCTGCAGTGAAATTTGCACAAAGTATTGTTGAGTGTAAGGAGACACAAGGCTGAACTCTGAGACTTGGAGCTAAACTTCAGAGATTTTATGACTCATGAACACTGCTGGATTGTTTGGCATGGAGTGTCACACAGGCATACAGATCAGAGTATTGATTATTACTGATTATTCCTCACTTATATGTCACTATACTGATTCAAAGATCCTTTTTGAAGTAATAAATTTGTTTGAAGAGTCAAACCTCAAGTGGCCTGAGCAGTGACAGTCGCCATGGCTGAACTGACAAGGACGACTAAAATCAAAATCCATCCTTTAGCAAGCAAAAATCACAAGCAAATCACTCATCATAGATGGGTATGAACTCAGTTACCCCTTCCAAGTATGCTCTGGCCTGCAAAGTGCATTTTCATTTTGATCACAGGTAAATTCATTGAATTTGAAAATCGAATGCATGAGCACTTCCTCATGCAGAAAATGCATATTTATATCCCCAGTCTGTCTTAAAGACGACGCTGCTAATCAATAAATTAGATTCTCTGCTGGCAGGCTGTGCACAGTGAAGACTGCAGCATCATTGTGCATAGTCCAAAGAGATATATGGCTTGTTGGAAAAAGGGATAATGTAATGTTACTTTGAGGTTAATAATTAAGTGTACTGTAGAATAACACGAGTTAGCAAATCAAAGAAGGAACATGTGAATAATGTAACAGGCCAAATAAATGAACAAATTACAACAACACAGAGCAGTTAATTTTCTTGCTGCTAGTTGTTGTTGTTGTTTATTTGATATTGAGAGACTTAAGCATAGCAAGTCATGGCTTCTTATTGCCTGACATTTAGGCTGCTGATGAACTATGATGATAGAAAACCTTGCAAAAACATCTAAGGGATTCTGGAGGGACTTTCTGATAAATTAAGACTTTAGTTAGTAAATTTTTGCAACAAATTGGGGAGTTGAGGAGGAATACTCAAACCCCCAACAGACAAAATTTTGTTAATCGAAAGCCAAACATGTTGCTAAGCCTAAATATAATATTGACATTCTGGAAATAACCTTAACCCCCAACCCTAAAGTCATTATCCTTTGAGACACACATTAAAAACAAAATGAGAAATGACAAAATGAGCTACTGTGTCCTATGTTCTGGTGTAAAATAAAGATGTAGAGACAGACAGAGCCTCTCAGGTGTGCCTTTGCCTGCATGCTTGTCCCAATGTTGGCTTCCTCACCTCTTCTGTCAGGTCAAGACCAACGGAACAAACATGATGTGTCTGTTGAAGTGTTTGTGTGCTCGCATCCATATGTGTGCCTTTGTCTTTGTTAACGTCACGGTACATCCCTTTTGAAGGTCGCAGTACAGAGTTGGTTATCACTCCTGGGACCTGGTGGTCGTAGGTTTCCCTCAGCATTGTGTGTCACACAGCAACACATGACCTCTTCCAGTTCTTACACTCCAAGATCATTCCCTTCTTCTCTTGTGTATAGAAAAATCCTACATCCTACACTGGTAAAAACTGCAGCCTAGCCAGATGCATCATTTCCCCAAAGCTTTGTCGAAATGGGGTTGATGGTATCCGATACTGCACATGACAGAAAGACAAAGCTGATCTGGAGACTGTTTTTCACAGAAGAGTGGCTATTGTTTACTTTATTCACACATTAAAATTAGCCTGGCTTCTTGACAGTTTACTTCTGTTGATAAGTGAACCTTGACTAAATGTGAAATTTAAACTTCATTAGTCATGTTGACATGAAATGAAACATGAAATTCTTCCTTTTTTCATAAAACAGCCTTTCATAACTCTGTCAAGAGAAATGTGGTTGCTATAACAACAAGCCTTCGCCCTGTTATCTCGTGAGTGTTAGACTAATGGCGTGATCTGGCCTGCTGCGACCTCAGTGACTTGACTGCTATTCTTTATTCTTTACACTTACAAAAAAAACAACAACAAGTGTTTTAATAAACCAAGCCTGATTGCCGGTGTGAAAGCACTCATTACATACATTTTTATTTATGATGTATACTGGTTTAACAACCACTTGTATTTGTGATAAATATAGTGAGTATAGCCGCTAATCTTAGACTCCTGGAAACATGCTTTCCTTTTAGGAACTGATCCCAGCAGTTCCTTTTTTTATTGTTTATCTCAACGGGCTTTGTTGGGTGGGGCAATCCTGCTTTTGCTGCCAAGTTTTACTGTCTTTATAAGCTTATTGTTAGACCCTTCCCATGGCAGTTTCTCTCTGCTTGAGCAGCGTGCAGAATCTTTGAATCCGTCTTCAGCACAGCCCTCAGAAGGAGGGCCTGTCCTCTATGTTTAATGTGCTTCGCATTTGGCTAGCCATCATTAAAGCTCAACTTTTCACGTTGGCTGTTTGACAATCTGGTGCAAGCTGCACAGGTATGAGGGAGGAGTTCTCCCCCCCATCCCACCCTACATCCTTTCTCTGTCTCTCTCTTCCACTCTTTCTCTCTCTCTTTGCTGCAGCAGTAGGCTCTAGACAGATGGAGCAGTACATGACAAAACAGCCTAATTAAGAGAGCGCTGCACCTCTGAAATTCCCACACGTGGAAACCCTCCCCAGAACCGTGACAGAACATGTTGGCAGTGAGGAAAGAAGAAAAACATTTTTCAATTTGCATCATCCATCTTTGTCCTCAAAGTGCTTAGGCTTCCACTATACTACCTGGAAGCCTTGCAAAAGAGCATGTAACAAATAGGCCATTAAAATGTGCAGTGTCCGTGGCACATCACCTGCAGTCAACACAGAAAGACAACATGAAAAAAAAAGAAAAATAATGAGTTACATGGCTGAATGCATTCATGAACTGGAGATGATTTAAACATGCATGAGAAAATAGCAAATTGTCGTAGTCGTTCCTGACACAGAAGTCCCTGCTGAAGATAAACTGCTTATCTGTGGACAACCTCAGAGAGAAATTCATCTCTTGGTATTGCAGTTATTGGATTAAACAGCTGATCACTTCGACACTTACACCTTTGCTGCAATAAACTCTCATACTAAAGACTTTACATCCAATAATCTAATAATAAGTAATAATATCTAAGATGTAGCAAGGAAGCATTCAAAGTGTTCAAAGCTGCAAGAAATTTATATTTAAACACACCCCCCTCCCCCATGCGTTTTATATTATAACTTGTGCTTTATGCATTAGCCACAAATGCCTCACAGTGGAGAAAAATCAAAGTATAAGAGAGTGAAGTGAACTACCTAGCCGCTGCTTTATAAAGCACATGGTCAAATAAAATGGTTAAAAAATTCTATCTAGCACCTGAAAGTAATAACTAAATTTCCTAAAAGGCTTAGTAGTACCATATATAAGTATCACATTAATAACAATTGTTTCAGTGGCAATTTGTTTCTCTGTCTTTGCTTAAACATGCTGAAAGCCATCAGTCATCAGTGATGATGTAGCTGGTAAAATAAATATGGAAAGCGTTACAGGGATGGTTTCACTTCTGTCCTTGTATGTGGCTATAAAGGCCAGTGTGTGAGGGCAGTGTGTTTTTGTGCCGCGGTATTTGCTGCAGGCCAGGACAGGCTGAATCATGATGATGCCTTTGCACATACTGTGTATCGCATAAACAGATGCTCCCATTTTACAGTGTATGACATAATGTATGAGGTATACAGAAGCACTGCTGTTCTATTTCTGTAATGAAGCCTGACCAGTTTTTGAATTAAACGAGAAACAAGAAATCAGTGGCATAATGTATTGGATCGGGATAACATTACGGTAAGTGTGACTAAAGGCTGTTAGTCGGTAGTTTTAATTTATAGGTTTAATAATACTTTCTACACATTTAGAAAGACACTGTATTACATTTATACAGATTATTGTGCTACATTGTCTGTTTAGATGTTAAATCATCTTTCTGTCAAATTACAAACCTGGGTGCAAACAATAATAAGCAATCACCAATGTTAAATTGAAGAGTTTTTGTTCATGTTTTTAAAATATACATCAAAATACAACTTATTTACCCCGTAATGCAAAAATCTAGTTTGGTTGTGCTTTTCTAGCCGTTTTGTGCCCTTGTTGTCGTTGACTTCCTTGCACTTGATATCTACAGTCTCTAGCTACAACAGATGCGATATATTTCCTTATGTCCTTTTATCTATAATACTTCCTGAAAGCCAGAACAAATTTATGCAAGCTGGGGAATTAAGACACACACTGATGATGCACAAATGTTTGCTTTTTTTATGCTGTTATTTTAATGTGGAATTGCACAGATTCATTTTGTAGATTTTAAAGTGATGGAAATATATTTCAAGTTGCAGCTACTGCCAGATGGATTTTAAGCCTTCTAACTTTTGGTGAACCATTACAGTAACCAACAAAAGGACCATCTGGGCTGTGCGTGTTGGTGTACATGTTATAAATGCAGATGAGATGTACATGAAACTGCTGTAATAAATGATGTGGAGGCAGAAAACCACCAAAAAAACAGCTACCCTTCTCCTCGGGTTTGCTATTATATTTGTGTAATTCTAACTAGGATATTTGTCTATTTTTGTTAATTACACAAACTAAATGTGTATGACACAAACTCAGCTGTACACGTGTCTAAGCAGTATTATTAGGTGTGTAAAGCAGTATTCTCTGTGCAGTTGTGTGCTTCAGAACAATATGCTGAGCTAAGAAGTCCAAAGTGGTCCAGATGTCTCAACAGTGAAACTCGCACAGAATGAACAAAGTGAGACTTCTGCATACAACTATATACAGTACATATGAGCAGTTTCCATGGAGACGTGTCAACATTTGCTGCAGGACCTGAATGAGAGGAGGCAAGATACCAAACTACACCTCCTACACCTGGGTTTTAGTATTTATTTATTAATTCATATATTTATCTGCCCCATATCATCAGCAGTGATATCATTTGGCATATTGCCTGAAACGACGGAAAGGTTGGGATTAGTACTCGATGAAAAGAGGACGGCTTAAAGTGGCAGGGATTATGCCATTTCTGGTCATCTCACATGGCTGCCTTGATGTGTGCTCTTCTTTCGAATGTTCTCCAGTTCAGCTAAAACCATACATGAAGAATGGCTATATAGATCTATACATGTATTCAGAGGTACACGTAAACCCTGAGGATGTTAAAGCTCTAGGACCCTATCTGTTTTAAATCAGCGTAGTGTGGGAGGCTTTACAGGCTGCTGCACAGTGAGCAGTGATGGACTATAAGCTCCCTATTTGGCGTTTTCTTCCACTGAAGGGCGTGGAAAAGAGACTGAAGCTGTGTCCGGGGTGTGTGGCATCTCTACAACATCAGCCAGTGTCTGCCTGCCGAGGAGAGAGCAGCAACAGTGGGAGGGAGTGGGTGGATATATCAAAAGGTGAAACGCAGCCTCTGCTGCAAAGCTACAGCCAACTGAATATGATTTTTGTCTCCGTTGCAAGGTCTAACACTCTTTTCACTTATATAATGTTCAGTGCTGTCCCTGTGTGTCTGAGCAAAAAGACGTTACCTTCCTGCTCCATACCTTTATTAGCAGTGATTCATTCCAGCGCTAATTGCTGTTACCTGCTGACTTTAACACAAGGATAACTTTAGGATTTAATTGTCTCAACGGATTCCCTTGAAAAAGTGATTCCGACCGAGACAGTTAAGGCTGGGTTAAGCTTGAAACAACCAGCTGGTACATCACATGTTGTCCAACATCTGAAAACGTAACTGAGTGGAGTGGAAATTCAAAAAATTCATGCATGTATTTGGTATCAAAGTACAAGTACAGACTACCTGTCAAAATGTGTTTGTCTGCATCCCATCCAATGTATGCTGAAATAGGATCTTGACAATACTCATGTAACCCTGACTATCAATTAGTGAGCAAGGAAAATTACTAAATACTATTATTTTGTCAAGAAAAGAAGCGGCAGCTGAATGCTTTCACATGTTTTTGGCAGGGTGCACAGGAATATTCTGTTAATGGGCTTATTTATGGGAAACCAAATCACAGGCTATGAGCTGTACATACAAACAGTTCAACTTTAATAAGTCCTGCACTGGACTCTGGCTAATCACACTCTTTGCTTGTAGAGGTGGCAACCTATGTCTGTACTACATTTGTGTTTTACTTCTCCATTATTGTACTTTTTTTTTTTTACACTACTGAGGCGGTTGCTTAGTTACTAGTTGCTAGTTCATGCTTCCATTTTGAGGTTGTTTTAACACCAGATTAGTTTGTTTTTCCTGATTAAGTCAACACTCGTGGGACAGTTTTGGTTCTTTGGATCCTTCTTACAGTGACACTCATATCACTTCCTTCTGCTATCGTTTTTTTTTTTTATTTAAACCTTTAGACTGTTTGAATGTGAATCATTTGGCAACTCTGCAACTGTCCTGGTTTGCTTTGTTCACTACATTGTTGTTCTCTTCAAATGCCTGTGGTCAGTCTTCAATTTGGAGGTCAGACTAGGAAACAATCGAGCAGAGAAATAATTGATTAAGAACGGATGTTTTTGCTCAATGGTGATCGATCGATTATCTCAAGGATATTTTTCCCCCAGTAGTGTGATTCATGCTCTACAGTTTGGCTGCCTGTTGCTCTGTTCCTCCCTCTGGCATTAGCTAGCTGTGCACTGGTGTGGAGGAGGAAGGCCTCATTTATTCCAAGTTATGCAACCATCTTGGGAAATGCTGGCCAGGCACTGACTGTAGCATCACAGAGCAGAGCTTTAACTTAGCAGCCAGCAGCACACCAGTTTCCCAGAGAGCAGAGCGAGCAGAGCGGCTTTCCCCTCTCTCTCTCTCTCTCGTTTTTTTTTCCTCTTGTGCATTAACCGCAATCTCTTCCCCCTCAGTGTGTGGTATCTTTGTCAGGAGAGGAAAAAAAAGAAATGCTTTACAGGCTACGTTAAGTGCTGACAGAAGCACATTTAAGGTAGAGAGGAAACAGCCTGTTGACCATACACCACAATAGCTGTTGCATAAGCTGCGATACTGGAAAGCTCTCATCAATGTTTCATGGACTTGCAATGTGAGCTCTTAAAGAGCCAAGTGGGAGTATTTGCATTCATAGAGCATAAACTAAAAATCAATCAATGCAACTAGAAGCATTTGTATTCCGCTAAGTTAGATTGTTGCCTTCATAAAAAGCTTTTTTTTTTTTTTTTTAAGTATTTCTTTTTTACATGCAGCCTTTCAGCTTACACAGTTTATGTTCACACCATGACTTCATGTAATCTTCTCAACAGTAAATGTAATCTTCTGAAACGTTATCTTCGTCCTAAAGTGAAAACAAGTTTGCTTTGCTCTTCTCAACAGGAACTTAATTTTCACACCTCTAATGTTCATCAATCTCTTCCGCTCCACATTTTTTCTTCTGGTTTTGGCTCTCCTTTCATATAAAAAGTTGTGTTAGTTTGTGAACATGTACAAATACAGATGCTCATCATACATTTCCTGCTTTCCACCACACAAGTCGAGTAAACAGACCGGAGAATATGCACTATGATAAGTAGGGCAAATGTGCAAACTGGTCCAGTCTAGGTTCAATTCATGGAGTTCTGCTGAGGACAAGGCATCAGCACTCTCCTGCTGACTGAAACTACTGCTATTATAGAATCAGGAGTAAGAGTTACGTGGCCACATGGAAGTCTGTTCAAAAAAGCACTTGAAACACTCCTCAGGCGGATGAGCTGGAGGCTAAAGGTGCTCCACACTTGCATCAGCTCATTGTAGGAAGAGTGGGTGGTATTGTCCAATAGAGCTGAGGATCTCATGCTCCCCTCTGCTGCTGCCTGCAGGGTATCCAGACTTAGCCCTATGACACAGCTTTTTTTTTTTTAACCTGTTTGTTGAGCCTGCCGGCATCCCCTGCCTTCATGTCACCTCCCCCACGCACAGAGAACAGTTCACTGACCACTATGTATTAGTAGAAGTTGCAGAGCAGTCTGTTGCAAATATGAGATGACACAAGCCTCCTTGGGCAGACAGTCAGAGTGTGTTTCTGATGCCATGCTAGACCAAGTTGTTATATGATATGAACTGCCATAACTGGACCACCTTCACAACCTGACACTGGCGGCAGGAGTCACAGGCCTCCTGGTTTATCGGAAAAACCTTCATTTCATTGACATTCAGTATGAAGCATTTAGTTCAGTTTGAAGAGGGTTGGTATTTTCATGGTGCACATTTTTGTTCTCCAGTGCAGAGATGCTACAGAGGAGTTACAGCTCAACCCAGGCTCCTTTTTTTCAGTCTGAGGATGAAACGGCTCCCACAGGATATATTATCCAAAAATGCTAGGATGTTTCCAGTCAGTGTGTTCTCGAGTAAAAAGCGTCAATCAATATGCCAAGTCTTGACAAAGCCTAAAGAATATCTCACAAATGTTACTCTACATTTACTGAGATTTGTTAGAACAGTATATGGATGTGGTTTGTCTTACTTTGTGCCTTTAGTTTGAGTTTTTGTACACCTGTAAAAATATTTCACCGTCTACTTCCACAAAGTCACCGCATTCATTCTAATAATAGCAAATATATGTTATACTAAAGATAAGTAAAACAAGTTAAAACTAAGCAACAGTAACCCTGGAGAGACTGGATGTATCTGCGTACCTAAAGATGGGCAATGTTCAAGTAATCAGTAATAATTACACTGCATAATCTAAATCTTAAATCACTGATTCATCAAATGAAAATACCTTCTTGGTATTTTATTTGCTTCCTTCTGTCTCTGTCTGGAAAATGATTTAGGGTAAATTGACACCTACTTCAAATGAATTGGTTGATAGCTAAAGAGACCAATCTGGGTTGAAAGATAAGTCTCTAAACAGCTGATTATGGGGGTAATCAAACCACCTCAAGAGAGTGTGTGTAATCAGAATGCTGGGGTGATTGTAGAGAGAAAATGCAGATTAGGCTGACTGTGATACAGACACCACTCTGTGGGTGCAAACAGATGTTTTGTGTTTTCTGAGTGTGCACTTCATATGCCACAACATTCATGTCGCCACACAGCATTAAGTTCATTGTTCAGTTGATCTCATTCTGACTGGCATAAACAAGGAATTAAAACTATAACATAAGCAGCATCTGTAAAGTACAGTCCCTGCTAAATCCATTTGAACTGTGGTCTGAAAATCTATGTAGTCTAGCCTAAGTAGATACAGTACAGATGTAATGAAAACTGCATCTGCTCTTGGCATGAGTAAGGATGACATTAAAGCTTAGAAGAGCATCAGGTCAGAGAACGGTATGGAAAACTTTCTAATATAACTAACGCCTATTTGTGAGACCAGGGGAGAAAGATAAGCAGGCCGGACTACTGACTGGGCCACGGTAGTTGGAAGAAACTGCTGCAGAAAACTGGGTGAAGAGTCGCACGAACAGCCAATTTCAAGCTATCTGTGGTACATCTTGTACTACCCAAATGATTAAATTTAGAGGGAAGGAAAACAGACGATTGCAGAGAGAAAAAAGAAAGGGCTCCAGACAGGTAATGAAATATTAAAACCATCCTCCAACTGGAAAACGGAGGTTTAAAGCTAGTGTTTTTAATGTCTTACTGTATTGTGAATTATCAAAATTACACAGCTTGATAAAACCAGATAATGCAAACATAGAATGTTAGGGTTGGCCACCTCTCTCAGTCGCTGGTCTTGTTTACTACATGCAACATGAATCATTTTTTTTTAATTGGTTCAGAGATCACTGGGTAAGTGAAACGGCATCTGAACGATGTGATGATGGATGCTTAGCTTCCCTGATGAATGCACAAACATACTGACACACTGTCTGATCAATTCGTATGTTTGGAAGTACTACATTTTACTGCATATAACAGAGCTTGGCATGTGACTGTATGTGCACACACACACCCACACTATCTCTGTTCTCATTCATTACTATTGTTAGCTTTAATTTGGCACATTTTGTTGCCTAAGCAACCGGCCGATGTCATCTACTTGAATGCGACGAATCTCAAAGATAGATAGAGGGAACTTAAGGAGACAACAAAGAGCTCTGATGTTGGAAATTAGATAAAGAGAGGAACAGAAACAGAAGATTGGTGCTATTCACTGTACGGTGATTATTACAATGAAGCTCTACAATGCACTACGTCTACTGCTTCCTATGGTCATGCTAAGTATTATTAATACTAAGCTAAAATGTACAACCTCTGCTAAAATATAGAAATGAAGTGTGATAATGAATCACATAAGGCTTATACCCTGTAATGGATAATACTGAGTTTTAATGTCTTCTACTGTAGTTAAACAAACATTTAAATAAAGGCAAAGATATCATGTTCAAAGAAAGAAAACTGCAGCATAATAAACCCCATTCCTGGTGGATTTTAAGTGTCCCTGAATCAAAAGCGTTTTGTTGCACAACTTGTACTTGTTTCAAAGGGGAATCATGTGATCCCAGGTATCCCTGTGTGAGAGACATTTAAATTCTGACATGTCCAGTTAATTCTGGGCAGGTTGTGCTTGAATACATCATTCATTTTAACTCTACAAAATAAAAAAAATAGAACGCAATGTGTAACGGTGCTCCAAACACAGCAGCCCATACGGTAAACCAGGCTTGAGTGTCTGTATCACCTTACATGCTGTCTTTTTTTTTTTTTCTTTTTGAGACTGGGATCCACCCCAAACAACCTTGAAAATCCTTTTACAGTTCCTGGGTTTTCAGCAGTGGTTGCCATGACAACTGTGCATTTTATTTCGGGCTCCTTTGAAATGGTGTGTGAGATCAGAGATCCCAAATGTTATGTAAGACGATGTGCACTGTTCCAGACTGGGGTTTCCTGTTGCAGAGAACTTAAAGTAATTAATTACAGGGGAATGGCAGACACTCAAGGCGCTTAAACATCATCTCCCTGTTTACCTTACAGCTTTAATCACATACTGGCTGTGATGTAGGTGTAGGCTGTGATTGTTATACAGGAAGCTAAGCGTAATAACAGATGCTTTTAATATCGCAGCTCGTTTGGACAGCTCCGTCAGTTTTAGATCTCTTGTAGACTTCTTGTGCATGCCGACACTGTTTTCGCAAAGATTTTTAACTAGAAGTGCAGGTCTGTTGTCTATTTAACGCGGATGATGGTGCCCACGGTATTAATCAGAGAATCTGAAGAACTATACACTCTCCGTGTTTAGAGGCAACACAATCAGAATGCTATCATAATATCACGGTGAATGGCAGGGAACTGCCTTGATATACAACATATATCATTTTCTGATTTTTAAGGTTGAGCAGCATGCAATAAATGTTGGATATAATGAACTGCGAGTTTACTATGTGGTTATTGTTTCAGCACTGCATGAACACGTTACAGAAAAGCTAATTGGGAGACTGAGCAGCATACACCATTAGTCCCCTTCCAGAAACTGGCAGAGCAGAAGGAATTGCGATGCTGAACTTTTTAACCCCTTATGTGGAAGCTACTAAACTCTCTCATCTTTAAGTCTCTCTGAAGTAGTACACAATTTGTTGCTCGTTCTGATCACCGCCCAGTGATGCGCACAGCTCTCTCAAAAATAATTAGGCATACAGTTAATAACAACTGGTTCACCACTGCAGGGCTTAAGAAATTATAATTTTATCACAAATGCCAGATTGGTTAGCTCAATTTGAATTTGTTGAGAGAATCAGGTCCCTGCTTATAAGACTGCTGTGGAAGAAATATACTGGATGGATTGAAGCAAATTGGAGTTTTAAAGAGGTAGTCTAATGATGACTGAAATAACACAGTCACTTGGCACAGTGTGTGCAGGTGAGAGCTCTGTTTTGTAGCTGTCTGGTGTTCTGCTGCCAGAAAAGTTGATTATTAAAGTCATACGATAAAAGCATTTTGATGCAACCTTGCTTTTGTACTCTGACACTGGCAATATCAGACTGAAAGAGGATGCTGAGCACATTTCATACAGCTTCCATTATCAGTGTGACTGAATTATGGAGCAGTGTTTCAGTCTTTAGAAATGATTTCAAATGGGCGTTTTGTATTGGGCAACAGCCATGGTTAGCAACTGACACAACCTTCTCATCTTCTCACTTTGATAACTGAAAATTTGCACTTTCATTAACCCATTCCTGGTCCTCTTTGTTATCGACAACCCATCTAAACTATGACAATCTAATAATACGTCAGTGTTAAAAAAAACTTAAAATTCAGTGTATATTTGTCTTTCTGTATTTTTGTGTGTCTGTCTCTACCATTATGGAAAACAATAAAATCAAGTTTGTGTGAAAAATATTCAAGACTGTTGAAGTTATCATAAGTTGGAAGAGGAAAATCAATAACCTATGACAAACTATACACTAGAAGTAAATTCTGTTTTGTTGAGCTTTAAGACCTCCAAGCTGTTTCAAGGGAATTGGAACTACTACTTTTCAGATGAGAAAATAGTGTGTGATTAAACAGAAGTACAAACACCCATCTGCAGAAGGGAAAGAATTTCTACCCTTAAAATAGGAAGTTTAAGAAAAGACTAACCCACATGAATGACCTAATTAGAAAGGTTAACAACAAAGGCTAACTTTAGAGCTCAGTGATTAAGAATTATCATTGTTAGACGTTACAGTAAAAACTCCATTGCAAGACCGTTGACTTGCACTATAGGTGTCTTAGTGAATACTGTCATGGGAACGGCATATCACTGAGAAACTGTCAAATGAATGTGCAAAGTATCCATAGGAGTATATATCTGTCATGTTCTTGCTTGTAATGATATAAAAACCACAAGAGCAACTTCAGCTTAAGGGGATTTGGAGTTTAAACAGAAAAACTCTTAAACATTGTTCAGAGAAATCCTGCCTCCAGCTCACATGTATCTAATTTCTTTATTTTCTTCTTTCTTTTTTCTTCTCTGAAACAGACCAGAAGTTTTCACCTTGGTCCCCGTCTCGAAAGTTCAATGAAGGCAGACGCCTCCCTCCAGCCAGGAACATGAAGGGCTTATCGGGCAGCCGCTCCCAGCACCAGATTCCTTTACCCTATGGCTTAGACTATGACCCCCACGTCCATGACCTCCACGCTCACCATGGCTCTGAATCCCGCCACTCGTCCTACCTGCTCAGCCCCACAGAGAGCTGCCCCATGGACTTCCATCACCGCTACTCGCCGCGCAGCTCCATCCACTCTGACTGCATGATGATGTCCCCTGTCATGATGCCCCCAGCTGCTGCGTCTGACCACATCTCCAGCAGCACCTTCCCCAGAATGCACTACAGCTCTCAGTATTATGACTCAGCCACACGGGATGATTGCGCTGCCATCACAGCCTCTGCCACCTCCCCAGCTGTTACTGCTGCTGCGGCCGCGGCGGCTGCCTCCTCCCATCTCTCCGGCACCAAGAGCAACCGCCTTCCTGCTAATCTACTAGACCAGTTTGAGAAACAACTGCCACTTCAGCGCGATGGCTTCCACACGTTACAGTACCAGCGCACCTCCACCACCACTGAGCAACGAAGCGAGAGTCCTGGCCGCATCAGACACCTTGTTCATTCTGTCCAGAAGCTCTTCACAAAGTCCCACTCCCTGGAGGGATCATCTAAGATGAATGGCACAAAAAGTGATGTTGTAGGAGGTGGAGGAGGAGCAGGTTACCACCATCATGGCCACCACTCCACCAAACATGGTAGCAAGAGGAGCAAGAGCAAAGAACGCAAGCATCGCTCTGGCGGTTGGTGGAGCTCTGACGACAACCTGGACAGTGACAGCACCTACCGCACACCCAGCGTCATGTCCCGGCACCATGGGGAACATGTCAGCCACTGTTACCCAGATTCCATGCACAGCCACCATTTTGGAGACCTGTCACTCAAGACCTCTAAGAGTAACAATGATGTCAAATGCTCGGCCTGTGAGAGCATGGCCATGGCGCCCGAGGGCAAATTCATGAAGAGGAGCTCCTGGTCGACACTGACAGTCAGCCAGGCCAAGGAGGCCTACAGGAAGTCATCGCTTAATCTAGAGAAACCCATGATGCACACGGACCTCAAGTCATCACGGACATGTCACTACTTGCAGGTGAGTGCTACTTTGCTTAATTTATGTTTTAAATGGGCATAAATGGAACTAAATAGAAAAGACAAAAGAAAGCCGAATGTGAGCAACGGATTGAAAGGGCAGTAAAAACACAGAAAATTGGAACATCACCCACTGTATCTGAAATTATAACAAACAATAATTCCTATCAATATCCACTCATCTCCGTAGAGGCCACTCTGACCAAAATGCAGTGACTGATGCATTGATTAGAAGTCCTGCCAGGGAGGCCTTTCAGATTTCACCTTTGTTTCTGTTCCTCTCCTGAGTGCAATTACAGTGTCCAGTGTGAGAAGTCAATATATTTAACCAAGCCACTCTTTTGTGTAGCCACCTCAGGGGGCTTTTGTCTATTAAGATGTAGCAATCAATCATTTCCCTGGTGGAAGACACAGAGTAAAGAGTTACCTGAGCAAGACTGCAATGTGGAACACGAGACACATAATAAAGACATAATATTGGTGTCTTAACAAAAATACATACTGTTCACCCAGAGCTAAAGTAGGAGATTTCACATTAAATCAGAAAAGAATTATGTTATATGCAGCTTTTTAGGCCTCTGTCTTTGCTACCCCACTGACAAATTGAGAGGCTGAACTAATTTAGCCACAGGTACTGGCTTAAAAAATGCAATCAAAAGCCAAGTGTTTGGGTTTTCAGCTATCTTTGATTCAGTCTCTTTTCATTTTTAATCGTCAGCACTTAGCAAATACTCTCATCCAGAGTGACTCAATGAGTGCAGCATTAGAATTCTGCAAGCTTCCCGTTTCAAATAGATTAACATGAAGGTGATGTAAGATGTACAAATAATGGCAACATAGTGAGAAGGATTTCGGCACCGTCTGAAATATGAATTAAACTAAAAAAAAGGGGGCATCATCAGCATTTTAAAACATGTTTAAACTTTGGAACTGTGCACATGACCTCGGCTTGACTCATGGTCTACTGCTTGTAATGGGAATGAGAAGAGCTAAGGTGACTGTCCATTATTTAAATTTGCCCCAGTTTCCTCCCTTGAAGATGACGTATACTTTCAACTTAAAATGTATTCATCCAACTCTGGCCACAGCTTCATCCACATTGTGCCCTAACAGGATCCTGTTAACACCTGTACACCATCACCAAACTGCAATTCTGGGATGCAATTAGGGATTCACTGATTTGATACTGATATCGGATATCCGTCCGATACTGACTCAAGCAGCTAGATTGGCTATCAGTGACAATGGGGCCAATCTATTCACTTAAATTCTATGATCACATGCCTACTTACACAGCACATTCAGAAAGAATTTATTATTGATAACTGTTTGTTATTGTGTTATTTTTACCAAATTACTTGTTTATACTACTTGTGTCAACTGATCTAATTCATTAAGTTTGTTTGCTCTAGTTTGTGCTTTAATGTTCTCATTCAATGCAGTTGTAAAGTTTCATACTGGAATTTCAATTCCTAACCAATTTGTTGCTGAATTTAAAAGGCTTACCACTTCAACTGTAGTTCCTGTTAATTTTCTGATTTTTATTTTTACTATTTTCACCATTGCTGGTGTAATGTTTAAAGACTGATGTTGTCATAGATAGAAGAATGATTCCAGTCTTTTGACACTATTATCAAATTAGCAATCGGTATCGAGATATATCCAAACATAGGTATCGAAATAAAATAAGTGGATTGGTGCATCCCTATTGGAAACCGCATGCCCCATAACAGACTTCTACTGTCCAATTTATTTAATTTAGTAATGACAGTAGATTTGAATGATGCTACAGTCATATAAATCCATAAATAGTTCTGTTAGATGCAATCCTGACCATGCTTAGAGAAGAATTTGTGCTAAGAATTTTGGCCCAGTTCATGCACTAAGATGCGATGTGAGGAATACACACAAACTGCAGTTGTTTGTCTACCATGTGGACAGACTCTGTCAACAGAGGCTCTTTCACTGGCATCTGACAAGCTTATATGTCAGCAAGCAGAGACCCTGCAGCTGCCACATGGGTAAAATCCTGTGCTGAGCGTTTTCACACTGAGAGCCTTATTCATTGGAATAAATACATGGAGGCCTGTCCACAGGAGCAGTGGTCAACACTGTGTGCTCATCGGATTTCATCTGTTTGATGTGTCTGTGTTCACTTGCGATGTGGAGGACAGGTCTGTGTTGGGCAGGTTGTTGACAATCTTGTTTCAGCAGGTGTCAAGCCTTGAGGGTAGCTGAAGCCAACAACCTCTGTGGGTGAGGCTTATGTGAAACAAAATGACTGTCAACACAGTTTCAATAAAAAACAAAGGCAAAAAACTAAATTGTGAAAATCTTAAGGATCACAAAATAAAAACAGACAGTCAAGCAAATAAAGTACAAGAATTAGCTTTTTCTTTCTACTTCCTTTGTTGTATTTGAATCATGACTTGATTCAACGTTTCACTATCCCCATCATATGAGAGATCGTCTATCCTTAAATTGACCAGGTTGCCTGTGTAAGAGCAATATTTCTGCAGTTGACTAAGCTGGGTAAACAAGGTTCATACAAAGATCATCATATGTATTTGTCCTTCCTTGCCTGAAATGAGGCCAGCTAAGCTTCAACTCCGCTTTTCATATAGTTATTGTCTTTACCGCTTCAGTTGCAAAACCTTGACCAACAGTTGAACTCGTAGAATTGCTTGGCTCAAGGGGTTGTCGTGTTCACCTGAAAATCAGAAATTGTTGTGCCAGTTCTGACAGGTCAGCACTTTGTGTGCTAGACACAATTTAACATCAGCTATACAAGCTTATAAAAATCAACCTCTGCAGTGAGAAATGCTCTATCCCAAGGTTATTTTCATACAAAGTATTCTCAGCGCTTAGCACTAACTAATGAGGGTGTACAGCAGATTCCCAGTCTAGCTTTTTCAGGTGTAGCTTCAAATGAGCACAGAAATCAGGTAATGCTAATGAGCTCACGCAGCGCTTCCATGAGCGATAGCTGTCTTGTTAACCACAGCCACAGACCATCAATGGTCGTGCATTAGGAGGGAAATGATTCCATTATTTTATTGCTGTCTTTAAGCCTGATAATGATAAATTTAGTTTCCAGACATTTCCTGTATTTTGAGAGAAGATAAATGTATGTGTAACAGATTATTGTCAGTGATAATTTTACTGATAGGTCTTTAATTTCTCAGCCTGGGATCAATAAAGTATATCTATCTATCTATCTGTCTTTCTAAGGAAGACAGAACCAGGTCACCTAATTTTCATGTTACCTTCCCAAGTTCTGCAGGGCTGGGAAGAGTATTCTTCACTTCTTTTAAAGCAGATGACACACAAAGATGGCGCTTGGTATCACATCAGCAGCAAAGTGAATGATCATTGTTCTGTTCCCTACTTTGCGTTTACATGCTGAAATGTGGTGATCGGTGCTGAGACAGTGAGCCATGCTGCCCAAAAGAAGATCATTTGTTTTGGATTCAAAGGAGAGTTCTAGTAGCATATGGTCTAAATACTCCAGAACCCTGTTCATCTTGACTACAAAAAAAAAAAAAAGAAAGAAAAAAACATTTGGGGAAACATCTGAGGAAAATATACAAGATTAATGATGGTGGAAAGTAATGGATGCTATTATTAGCATCTCCAAATCTTCTTCTACGCTTTCCCATTTGCCACGTCTCATAAAGGAGAAAAATGTTCATAATTTTCATGAAAATGCCTTTATTCTGTATATTTATTCACCTCCCTGCCCTGCAGAAGCAGGTCATCACGATACTAGGTGTTAAAGGAAAGTCTGAGAGAGAAGAAGATGGCAGACAGAAACAGATAGTAAGAACAGAAGTGACAGAGAAGGCATTAGTCTACCTCCAGGCATAAAAAAGGGGGGTATCAACCACTTTGCTTTCTGTGAGAAGACTTCAGTGACTGTGGCAGACTAACAGCTATATGATTGGGTAAAGTGAGTAACAGGCAGATCATTAGGGACAGCCCTGTGCCTGGGGCTGTTGTTTCAAGAGCTTCCCTGTCCTCTGGGACAACCGCTACAGCTGCAACACACACTGGCACAACGTTGTGTAGTACATGTCTGATCACAAATTGTGCCAGAGCATGTAGTGTGTGACACACTGCCATCATAATTCTCCACCTTCAGCGCCACCAAAAGCTCACTGTGTCTGTGAGAAGCATCGATTTAGATCCTGTGAATGATTTTACTCGTCAATATCAATCACAATTCATGCTCAGTTGAGCTACAATGTGAACATTATGGTACATATGACAGTCCTGAATACTGAGGGTAATTAATTTTTCAGAGTTAATATGGATGTACTCTACCTTGATTCTCTACCTACATCAAATTCTAATTAAAAACTTCTGGTGCTACATGAGCACTTGGTTATGTGTCGATTCTTGAATGCCACACCGTGTGAAGAACACAATTGATTAACACCCAATCACTTAATCATTATATTAATCCCAATGTTGTAATGTTAAGAACAGTCACTGTTCACAGTCATTAGACTATAAAGAGGAAAAGCTGTGATCATATACATATTTGAACGTTGACGATGTATGTCAAAAACATGTGCTGCGCTCCTTTGGCTGTCAGTCAAAACTAATTTAAGAGCTGACATGTTTTTTTTTATTTTTTTTTTATGAGTAGCGATGCTGCTCCATTAATGACAGTGTGCTGATTTAAAAAGTTACAGCCCTAGGCCTCAGGGGTATGATTGGCAGCTTTTGCTGTGCAAGCATAAAACTGCAGAAACTGAATCGCTGCCAAGAGTGAGGCAAATTCTATTAATCTTTTTCTACAAATCCTTGAATTAAGTATGCCCATGTTTTGATTTGAAAAATGAGTGCTATTCTCAAGGGTTGTTTTACCCTTCCCATTCAACTGGTCTGATGATCCTGCAGATATAAAGTAGTATTTGAGCTCCTTCTAGAAATTTGCTGATGAACCTTACCCAGTATTTCACATTAATTTTCTTCCAAACTACAAACATGGACTGTATTAAAATTAGTAAGTAGATGGGTTCATTGTGGATAGTGTTAAAGTTATATAGCTGTTGAAATGCTGTCAAACTGGCATACCACAGTTGGTAAAACTAAAACTTGGTATTGATTAGAATTTATTATAAGCTGTATAAAAAATACTACAGTGCCTTTAAATGGAGAGAGGGGAGGCTATTGGCATTTCTTCTGATGCAACTCTACACAGCCCAAACATTTGGCAGAAGAAACCTGGACATTTGGGCAAAACTTGCAAACATACAAAAAAACATATACGTCTTGCTGCTAATATCCCACAGATTTATCAGTGTATCTCTGTGTACTAAATATCCACAGTACATGACCAATTCTCTCACAGGATGTAGTGCTCCTTGTTATTACCACCCACTAGTCGAAAGAAGGGGACAGAGCCTTCACTTGCACTCTCCCACACACTTCCAGGCAGCGTCAGGCTAATAAATATTGGCTACCCAGCTTTTGTGTTTATTCCAGACAAACCGTTGTCACTGCTGTCGGAAGTGTAAAACCTGAGTGCAGCACAAGAGCCAAAGACACAACTCAAACTAGAACACAACCCCAAACTGAAGCTGAAGCTATTAAACTGTTGATCTAATAGCCAAAGGATTTGAGTCTTAAAAAACGTCCACTTTGTTAAACCTGTTATTATATCCACTGTGAATTTCAAAGCTGTGTGACATGAGCTTTTTCTTTGTACTAAACACATGTGATTCAAATATTTGCACTGAAAAACACTGACAGATGTCTGTGTTGGCTGTCTTACCTGGTACTTGCACTGGCCATGCTTTGTTTAGAGCTAACATTCGAGTTTATCCAAGTGTTTATCAAATACAGTTTTCACATTTATTTGGCTAACAATCAGTGAGAAAAGAAAAAGATTAAAATTGCTCAGTTGAATAGAGCAATAAACACCCTAATGCAGTTCAGGTAAATGTGCCAATACAGGCAGAAAACATACACTATTATAGAAACAGGATCCAAACACACCTCTTTATGGGGCTGTTTTTCAGGGTTTGGGCTCGGCTCCTGACTTCCAGTGAAGGGAAGTCTTAATGCTTCAGCATACCAAGACATTTTGGACAATGCTATGCTTTCCAACTTTGTGGCAACAGTTTGTTGAAGGCCCTTTTCTATTCCAGCATGACTGTGCCCCAGTGCACAAAGCAAAGCTCCATAAAGACATGGCTGGATGAGTTTGGTGTGGACGAACTTGACTGGCCCACACAGAGTCCTGACCTCAATCCCATCCAACACCTTTGGGATGAACTGGAACAGAGATTGCGAGCCGGGCCTTTTGGTCCAACATCAGTGTCTGATCTCACAAATGCTCTACTGCATGAATGGGCAAAAATCTCCACAGAAACACTCCAAAATGTTGTGGAAAGCCTTCACAGAAGAGCGGAAGCTGTTATAGCTGCAAAGTTGTCTGTGTATTTAGAATGAGATGTCATTAAAGTCCCTGTAGGTACAATGGTCAGGTGTCCTGTACGTTTTTTCCATATAGTGCATGTATATGCTGTTGACTCCACACTTTTCCATTGTGGGATTTCTTTTTTAGGTAATGATAAACTACATTAAGTTTATACATGGGACATCTAGAATTGGGAAACTTAACTGTCCATGTACAATGTAGAGGGCAGGCAATGATTTCAGAGATGCCATAAAAAGAGACCACATCTGAATGTTTCAGCACCATGGACAGAGCAACGTGAAGCAGCTTCTCTGTGGCCCTCCAGGGGCCACATGCAGTAATGACAAGAATAATGACAGGCAAACAAATTCCATGTTATTCCTAAATCTGTATGTTATTCCTGCCAAGTTTTAAATTCTACAATATTTACCAATAGGCTTAATGTAATTATTGACAATTAAACTGCAGTGTTTCACCATTGTATAACTGGGAAAAGCATTAAGCACACTGACTGAGCACTAAACACAGTAACCTGTCTAGCAGGTGCTTCACATGAAACTACTTTGGTGAGCACCTTTAGGAGTGTAAGTAGTTGGTTGTGTAAAAGTTTGGTTTCACTCATGACATAAACTCTTATTGCTTCAAGTGAACAATTAATAAAGTACTATAAACTTATAGTTATGAATGTGTACATAGTATTCAGTATACAGCTGCTATCTTCTACAGGTGCCCCAGGATGAATGGAGTGGATACCCAGGCGAGAGAGATGAGGAGATCCCGTGTCGGCGGATGAGAAGCAGCAGCTATGTTAAAGCTATGGGGGAGGTGGATGATGAAAGTGGTGACTCTGACACCAGCCCCAAGACCTCCCCACAGAAGGCCATCCGGTCTGACGCTCTTGTCCTAAAATCAGCCATGCAGAGACCCCATTTAGACTCCCAAAGGTAGGCCCGGCCTCGTTCAGTATGTCAGTGCTTAAGCCATGTTGATTTTAGTTTATTTCAACTCTTTCCATGAAACCATTTGTGGATTAATGGATGCTGAGAGGGTATGCTGGAGATAAGGCCTGATGCAAAAGGATGCAATGGATTTCACTCTCAACATTTTAGAAATTTACTACATGAAACTGACAGTTTTTAATATGTATTACTATAAAGGAATTAATGGTTGCCTTACTGACAACAAAGCAGCTTTTCCAAGATTTATTAACTATTACTTTTGTTGCAGTTTGTGTCTTCTTCACTTTGGAAAGGAATTAACTGCACTGTTAGTCGTACATGGTACATAGACTTACAGTGAGCTCAGTACAAATGGTCAGGCAAATTTACCCATGCACACACACGCACACACACGCACACACAATTATTGTGGTGGGGCTGTCATCCAGCACTTTGGTCAAGGCGAGGGCGTTCTTAAGATTCAATATATTCGGAAACTTGTGAGTGACATCAGCTGTGATCTCAGCTGTGTGATCTCAGCTGTCCTTGGAAGATGTGAAAAGGTTTTACATTATTTGGTGGTAACTTGTTATTGTTTCTTATATTTCTGCACGCTTGGACCCTTGTAGTGAGCTACTGTTTAGAGCTGGGCTGTACTTACTTGTTGACTTGTTTTATAAGCACTTTATTGTCTAAGTATTCGATCCAGGACTGTTTCATGAGGTCAGATAAAGCAGTGCTCTGCTGAAAGTTGCAGTACCAAATGGGTTTTGTATTTGTGACCTTTTTCATCTGCTAGTTCAAATATTTACCCACCATCTTACACAGGCAATGTGCCTCATCTCATCACAGTATTGTTGACAAATCTGCAGCTAAACTGTCACATTTATACAATGTCAGACTCAAGAGAGCAGACTTAAATGTGTCTGGGATTGCTGGATGACTGAACTGTTGACACATGGAAGGGCACATTAGAGTTACTGATTATTGTTTTAAGGTATACAATATGAAGAGAAACTTGAGGTAGGAGAGATGTGTCAATACAGCAAAGTATTGAGTCAACTAATGCAGTTTAATACAACAGATTTGCAATAAATCCTACTTTCATTAAGGCTGCAATTGTTTGGTGTTGACTGTTTATGGTCGTTTTGGAGGCTGCAGTTTGTGGTCCTGATATTCACACTACACTCATTGATATAAATGAGATGGCCTGTATTTATCAACAATAATAATAAGAGTCATAATAAAAATTGTAAGTTTGCAAATAATGTATTGTGAGGGTCTCAGCAAGGTGGTTGAGTAGATTGAAACAATAAGGTTGAATTTTTCAGAAGCTTTAAATGCAGTGTAACAATGGATGCTGTCCCTGTTTTTCCAAAACAAAATTTCACTACTTGAGGAGCACTTCCCTTTATTTAAAGTGTGACTTCATATGAAAAACATTTTTCTGCCCTCTCTGACTGACAGTTTACAGTCTGTTTCACTTGTAAGCACACCAAACATTAAAGTCACTGGGCTGAGAAGTCCAACTGTACTTCATTGCAGTAAGGTGAAAAGTTAAACCACCCTTTAATCATTTCTTAATTATCTCCCTGTGATTTCCTGTATCTGTTGCCTAATAAACTAGTGCTGACTACAGAGGATGTTATTGCTTCACATTCCTACTGAGCATATTGTTGCTCAGCTTGTTTTTACTCAGCTTATTGTTCTCTGTGACTGTTTGTTTTCAGGCAGTGTGGCTTTCAGATATAGATGAATTCTTTGAACGTGGGGAGGCGTCACACATCCGTCATCCCTACTGCCACTCAGTGCTCTGTGCTATTTTCATTACCATCATCTCAGCAGGTCCTGATCACTTCGGCTTTTGTCCACAAACTAATCAGCGCTCATGTTTTCTTAGCCTCTGGTGGAGAATATAATAATCTCTTATTATTGCAGCTCATGGCTCTCATTGTTTCTCTAATAACAGACAAAACTAACACACTCTCTTTTTTCTAGTACTGGGATGGAAGGCTTACTGTTCTGTCATAGGACACTTGGAGCTAGACTAGAAGCTAACAACTCAAGTCATTTAAAATAGCTCAGTGTTGATCCCAGTAGTTCAGATACTGTCGTGAAGAGATGAGTCATCCAAGTGGCTGATATTCATTTTGGATATAAATATTCAATCATGAATCATGATTCACCAAACAAAAGACAGACCACATCCATAGAGGCTGGCTTGTAGGTCTGTTAAGCACATTGTCATCGAGTGATGTTCCATGTGTGGCTTTTGAACTATGCAATCGTATCTGTCCCTACCCCCTGTCCTTGTTCAGCCAGGGCTACCACTTGCAAACCACAAGAGATATGCGGCCCCACCCTAGTGTCACGCTGGACCCTGCCGCTTTTCATCCCCCGCCCTTCCGCTCTCGCAACCAGAGCTACATGCGCGCCGTCAGCACCCTCAGTCAGGCTAGCTGCGTCAGCCAGGTGAGTCTCAAACACATACATGGCACAGAGGCAACACCTGGAGACATGAATGACAGCTCATGCTATGTTGCTGTATGTAGTAGCTTTGTGTAGAGGGCATTACAGAGACATAAAACACCCACAGGTGTACATATTAGAGGTCCACAGCTGACTGTTTAGAAGACATAGCCTGTCTCAGTGGTTCTGGGCTGGGAACTGATAACCTATAGCCTTTCTCTGAATCAGCTCCAGATACAGCCTAATTCTGTTTACAGATTATTTTATGTTATAAAGAAGATAGCCCAAAGACATCTGGAATAGGCCACTAACAATTAAATCACTCTCCGTTTGGTGAAGCATACCAAGCTAATAAGCTCACTAGCAAAGAAAAAAAAAAGTTTGTTTTGATTAACAAAAGCTTGTTTTTTCTCAAGTTACAACTAGCCTAATGTTTAAAGTTTTAAGTATAGAGGGCTGGAGACACAGCAACTATATGTCTAAGCTAATATCACACATCAGCCTTTTCAGGTTTTCCCCTTTTTTTCATACACTGCTATGAATCTACACTGTTGGACCAATTGTGCAAGTCTGTCTTGGACCCCTGTGGTGCTTGGTTGCCAAGAAGATTGTGACACAGCAAGAAAGTCTCCATATGGAGAGGAGGAGAGATATTAAAAAAACTATTGTATAACAACAACAATAATAGTAATGAAAAATGATAGACATGTTCTTAAATAATAGTGAAACCCAACTCTCCTCTGTAATATAAACTCACCGGCCATTTTATTAGGTACACCCATTAGGTGACCCCCACACCCTCCCATTCAGAACTGCCTTAATTCATCATGGCATAGATTCAACAAGATGCTGGAAACATTCTTTGAAGATTCTGGCCCATATTGAGATGACACCATCAAGCGGTTGCTGCATATGTTGGCTGCACATCCATGATGCAAGTCTGCTTTTCCAACACATCCCAAATGTTCTCTTAAGGATTGAGATGTGGTGACTATGGAGGTCATTCGAGTACAGTGATGGTGCTTTGCTACTTGGCACGTTATCCTGCTGGAATTAGCCATGAGAATAAGGGTAGGCCCACACTGTGTTCATAAAGCAATGGGCATGGTCAGCAACAATACTTAGGTAGTGGGGCCCAAAGTGTGCCAACAAAATACCCCCCCCACCCCCCCCCACCCCCCCCACACACACACCATGACACCACCAACAGAGTTGTTAATAAAAGGTAGGATAGATCCATGCTATCATGTTGTTGATGCAAAATTATGACCCTACCATTTGAATGCTGCTGCAGAACTCAAGACTCATCAGACCAGGAAATCTTCAGTTGTCCAATTGTGGTGAGCCCATGCCAAGTGTAGCCTCAGTTTCTTGTTCAGAGCTGACAAGGGCTGCACCAGTTGTGGTCTTCTGCTGGTGGTTCAAGGTTCAATGTGTTGTGTGTTCAGAGGTGCTTCTGCATACCTCAGTTGCAACGAGCAGCTATTTCAGTTACTGCCATTCTGTCAGCTTGAATCAGTCTGACCATTCTCTTTTGCAATCAACAGTGCCTTTATTGCTCACAGAACTGTCACTCGTTGGATACTTTCTCTTTTTCTGAACGTTCTTTGTAAAGTCTAGTGGTGGTTAGGTAATACAATCACAGATGACAAGTAATTTCTTCTGAAATACTCAAACCAGCTTGTCTGAGGGCAATCGTGCAACATTCAAACTCCCCTAAATCAACTTTCTTCCCCATTCTGATTCCTGGTTTGATGCTTTGTCTGTCTTGACCATGAATACATGCATAAAGTGCATTGAGTTGCCTCACATAATTGGCTGATTGTAGTTGAACATGTGTACCTAATTAACTGGCTGGTGAGTGTAATTTAATATGTTACAGTTAAGCTAAACACTATAGTGAAAATGGTATTATGTGAGCTGAGGACAAGAAGGACATAACAGGACAGAGAAGAATAGGATAGATAGCTTCTTTTCGAAGACATGATTCTATTACATGATCTTGATACTAACAAATGATTTCATCTTGTGTCAGTTAGACTGATGTAGAAAATTTCGAAGAGACTTGCTAGAGCTACACGATAAAGAGCTGACACTGCAGGGCGCTTGTGTATTTTCCATGTAGTGACATACAGTGTACAGCTCTTTTTGGGGGGTATCGGGGTATGTCATGAATGGAATGCTTTATAACACAAACTTCCTGATTGTTTCTGTTGTCATCTGCCTTTTTTTTTAATTTGATCTTGACATTTATTCAGTTTAAGGTGGGAATTGACAGTGGCATTTCCTTATGCTAACACTCCTTCATATTTGCTGTGCAAAGGGGAAGAATCAAAGTGAGAAAGAGAAAGGAAGAGGAAAAATTAAGGACTGCTATTCCTGTTTTTGTCTCTCAGGTGAGTGAGACTGAGATCAATGGCCAGTTTGAGTCAGTTTGCGAGTCCGTTTTTAGTGAAGTAGAATCCCAGGCCATGGAGGCCTTGGACCTGCCTGGTTCGTTCCGCACTCGAAGCCACAGTTACCTCCGTGCTATTCAGGCTGGTTATTCCCAAGATGACGACTGCTTGCCTTCAATGACATCCTCCACTGTCACTTCAACTCTCAGATCCACAACAGGTAAAACAATCACCCCCCCTCCCCCAAATTAGAGAGGGCTTAGTCTACATATCCTCATACATCCAATACATGCGCACAAACTTCACATACCTACATATGTACAGTGGGGAACCCTTGAGCTTCAGAGATGCCGGGCTGAATGATTCCAGTTATTTTATTTGGAAGCTACGGTGTGTGTGTGTTTGTTTTTGCCTCTGCATACTCCCAGTTGTTTAGATGGACTTGCTTGCGTGTTACTTTGCATGATTCATGCATCATTAGCCAAGCTCCTGGTTGGTCACCTGTGGTGTTGCCTAGCTGTAGAGTACGATAAGGGTGGGAGGGTCGCATTAGCACTCAAATGGCAACACATGCCCATGGTACACAATATTGCAACACAGCACAGCCACATTACATGGCATGCCTAAGAGGAACAGCCCTACCCTAAGCATGTTAAACTGTGGTGTTATATATGTGTTGTGCAAAGCGCGTGACTTACTTAGGGAAGGGAGAAGAAAGAAATGGGCTAGGGGTAGGGGAGCGGTAGGTTGTTGACATATTTTTGTTGAGAGGATACACTGAAGAAGCCTTCCGCCTGTCCTCCCCCTGCTCTGTTATACCAGTACATTAGCATATGCTCTTTGCCTGACCTTGTAATTGATCTCATAAAATTAAAAAAAAAACAACATAATCTTGTAACCATTAAGGTAAGTCAACATTCTCTACTAGAGAAGAAAACATGTGCATCCACACACATGCTGGTTGCACAAATAAACTGTCAAAGGATGGTATACTCATCCAGTTTGAGAAGCACGACCTTATGTTCTTGTATTGTTGTATTGTGTTGCATGAAACTCAAACTTTTGAGCAGCAGTCTAAGTCAAAATAACTAATGACTGGCATGTCAAGTTTTTATAGGACATCCTTAAGTTTTTTAATGACTGTCATCTTGAAGTTTCCAATTGAGCAAACATCATTTTATTGGTCATATTTCATTGTTAGCAATTATTTCCATATGCCAGTGGATCCAAAGTCAACGTGTTGAAAAACACAGAATTTGGGTTATGGACTGTTGCATATTTATTTGAAACACATGCTGTTTTTTTATACAACACACAAACATTTCAAAGTTTTGTGTGACACAGTGCAAGCAATATATCCCTAAAATTAGCTTTTCAGATTCTTTGTGCAAGCAGCCTCGTCTTTGCAGTAACTCCCTCACTAAGTGCATTTGGTGTTAACCTGCAAGAGTAAAGCTATGAACCCTATTGAAACATTTTTATTTAATTGCGTTCTTTTTGAAATATTATGACCTGGATTTTTATTGTTTTTGTACACTTTTCTGTCAATTTAATATTGGAGACATTTGCACTTTTACTTATTTTGTGGGCTTTGTTTTCTTGTGCAATCTGGACTTTTGTTTTTGGAATCCTTTCATCTTCAATTGAGTTTTCATCTACAATTTCTTCGATGTGACAGTACTGACGATAAAAGAGTGTTCTCCAATCCCACTGTCTTATTTGCTGAACTCTATTCATTAAGCACTGTGTTCCAAATCTGCCAGCTCTATTTGAACTAAAACAAGCAGTTGACTATACAATATTTATTAAGTTGTAATTTAAAGATTGGCATATGAGTTATCAATTATGTCAAAAAATGTTAAAGGAACCTAGACAAAGGGTTTCCATGGATGGTGATTAGTTATATACAGTATTTGTCACCGCCCTGTCAAGCCATATTGTAAATATTGTGTGTATTCTTTGCACTTTTCTGAGGGAATAGTGGCCATAAAATTAAATAAAGTAACTTATCCAGGCTATTTTGGCTTAGAAAAACATGGATTCCTGGAATCATGTTTTCATGTTAATATTCAGTACTAGTTTATAATTGAATTGTAAGCGGCTTATGAACCAAACCACGTGTGAGGCTAGTGGACCCTTGAGTGGGGAAGGGATCCCATGATGCTCCGTAGGGCAGACGAGCAGCAAACCCCTCTCCATTTGATCATCCATCTCTTGAAGGATAACCAGGGGGAAAGAACAACTGGAGGCATCAGTGATGATTGTTGCAGGTATTTTAATGTTGACACGCATACATATATCTATGTATATGTGTGTTTTTGCACTGCCTTCTCAGTAAAAATAATAGATTCATAGAGTTTATATATATATATATATATACATAAAATCGGTAGAAATATTTCATTATGTTATCCTAAGTAGCAAGCACAGTTCCAAACAACTCACAAACCTCAGACACTTTGATTTCTTCTTAAAGCATTACTCCTTCTGAATATTTATTACAGTGACTGAATGCGATGCTGGCTTTTGTGAGTTGTTTACCATGTCTCTATTTTAAGTGTGCATAGACCACATTGTAAGTGTAAATGTATGAGATATGTACTTCCCAAACCTTTCAGAATGTTTTCACATCGTAACCATAAAATAGCACTGAATGTTATCTCATTGCCACTGTCTCCAATCATTTGTGAGAGCAGCATCTGTCTGCTGTACATGTGTAAAATTATTTTTTCCGTTCCATGAAAATCTGACTTCTTTTAAAAGGCCACGTGTGTCAGAGTTTAACCCTTGGCATTGAGTCTGTCAGCTGTCTTTGACTGTGGGATTGCAGCCTCTCCCTGGTGCAGCCCTAAAGGGGGAGTGACCCCTCCCCTCACCGGGTTACTTACTCTGGTCTAATCAGCCACCTTGGACCTGATATGTTCAATAGGGTTCATATCTGCTTCTTCACCCAGCGGGTTGTGATTCTTCTACTCTCTTTACATCTTTTCTTTTGCACAAAATGGCACAAATTTCAAGTCACTGAGAAACATTTTGAAATATTTTGAAAAAAGGGTTCTCAGAAAATGGATTTATGATTTGATAATGATTGATGTATGTCATGTTTAATTCCACTCTTTGCTGTGCTGTGCAGTGAAAAGATGGAAAGAAGCCTTGAGATGACTGAGAAGGCAGTGTAAAAACATTGTGAAAAGCCTACAGTATGTGAGTTTAATGACAATCTTTATTGTTTTAGGTAAGTTAAGGCACTCAAGAACTCATTTCAAAAAAGGTGCTGTATATTCTGTACTGACCTTGGCAGGAAGTAGCTCTAATACGTGGAGTTGACCCTTTACGTCATTTTTTAAATTTATCGTACAGAGCTATATTTGAACCCCACAAAAGAAGAGACATATTGATCTAAAACTTTTGCTGATTAGCAACTCACAAAATCCTGTCATTATGAACTCAGTTCCCTCTTGGTTTTTAGCAACTCTGGTGCAGACACAGTTGCATTTGGAGAGCCAATGGGTACATGGTGTGTGCTCATGCTTGATTTAATCCTTAAATCTTTAGAACCAAATGGGAAACCATTGGGTCAGATGAATTGAATTGATATACGTATGGGCTGAATTACTTGCCACTCACATACTGTATGTTTTCCATAGATATGTGTTTCTAGTTCAGAATCCAAATCAAATTACACTCCAGCTGTTCCTTTCACTCTGAATGTCCTTCTGTGTGCATATTCAAATTTTTCTTTCAGAGGGATATGATGTTGTGGATGGGACATCTTTACTAAATGACGACATGATAGAGGATGATGATGGTGCTAGCTCCTCTGCCTATGCGGAGCTGGAGAGACTGGAGAGAGAAACTGCTGCTGCTCGCAGCCAGCACAGTACTAGCTCCACCGTAACAGCCATCTCTGTCCCACCTGCAACCCCGCCTTCATACAGGGTCCCGTCCGCGTCACCCATATCCACCTCTGAGCCACCAGTCCCTCAGGCCATTCAGGCCTTTAAGGAGTCTGCAAACATGGTTGCCGCCTTCAACATGCAGTGGAAGGATGAAATCTCGGCAATGCGTTATGAGCTGGCAGAGCTGCGTAGAGATGTCTGTGGAGAACTGAAGACTTTCAACAGCAACTTCTTCAATTTTACTCAGTGCTACAACATGTGGACTTTGTGCCGGGAGCCTTGCAGTGACAGCACCACACAAACAGATGACAGAGTGTCCATAGGAATTCAAGCAGGTTCTAGTTGGTCAGTTCGACAGAATACAGAGGACAAGTCAGTGATGTGCCAACCAGAACCGGCACCGTTCAGCATTATGGATTTGATGGACCCACCCCGAATAGAGATTATAGAGGGAACCCCTGAGAGCACGCCAGAGGGGTCAGGAAGCCCTGCCAGCCCACTTCCAATAGAGGACTTCCCATGGGAGATCAACAAAAAGCAAAAGACCTATAAACAGCCAGACACAGGGGGGCACACCGGTGGTCACAGAAGCGCCAGTCTAGAACTGTGGAGCAGGAAGTACACCAGTGGGCCCATGTCATATCTGTCTATGTCATTCTAACCATTCCCATTCTACGCATTCTGTAAAATGAGATGAGGAAGCCAGGGTAAAAATCTGACATTTACGAAAGGCAGGGCAGCGCTGTTGTTAGATTTCCCTTTACTCTATGCAGACACAGAGTCTGTCATCTCTTGAACAGGTTACAATGTTGTTCAAGCAATCTTTTAATAAGTGTCTTGCTTAGCCATGAAATAAAAGACAATGGTTTTGTTTGTTTGAGAGAGAAAAATGGCTGATGTTCAGATCCTCAAGTGCCAACAAGTGCAGCATCACGTTCCCTCCACTGTCTTAAATACCCAACCTTCAGACAAAAAGTCAATTCAAGTAAACACGATCAGAAATCTGAGGGTCATTTAATGATTAAAACACAATTATCAGCCATTGTGAGGTGAAGCAGAAGTCTTTTTCTGCAAATGAATTTAAACAGCTCATGTTCATTCCAGTTTCTCTTCATGTAGAAACATTCTCTTAAGCACCTGAGTATGCTGAAAAAATACTGTGAATAACTTTATAAACCCTAGTTTTTTATTAAATGCATCAAAGATAAATACATTATTTATGAATTTATTAATATATCATTTACTTTTTAATTATTCTAATCAAAGCATTCCTTGCCATGGCCTTCATCCATTTGTAGCCAGTTCCAGTTGAAAGGATCATTCTGAAAATTTCCAAATTAGTGTTCTCTATAGCGAAATGGTAACAATAATTCTACGAAAGAAACAGTAGATCATGCTGACAACAAATTATAATAACCCCTATAACATTTATAAAAGCCCAATCCTCTGGAATACTGTATGGATGACACTGTCTCAAGGCTTTGTGGACTAAGTCCCTGGCTATAATTGTTTACGCCGAGTCATTTCTGACTTCTAAATCTAACAGCATGTGGAGAGAAAACAGTGAGGGGGACTCACACTGATCATTATGTATGAATGTGTTGGCTTCAGTTCATTCCTGCACAAACTGCATCCATGTTCAAACTCTGTATATGTACATAAATGTACCATTTTGTATATAGAGAACCTTATATTCAATACTTGTACTGTTTGCAGTTAGACATGATTTCTGACAGCGCTGAGATGGGTTGTAATAGTAATTTTGGTTCGAAACCAAACACAGCACTTTTTTCAGTCGTCGAGGTTTGTCTCCATGTATCTCATCATGTTCATCACCTAGCTGTTTGTGCAACTCATAGGGAAGTTGGTAGTTCATACCAGTGTTTCGCCTATTGTTTTTCGTGCAGTGGTGACTGGAGGCTCTTAAATGTTTGGTTAAGTGTCTTACCCATGAATACATTTTCTTTTAGAGGAACAGACCTAACAAATACTTAACTGGATTTGCTGGTTTGGTAAATTACATTTTGGAGATTTGGTTTCTATTTTTATCTATATTCTATTCTTACTAGATTCTAAATTTTTACCATAATCACCTTTTTAAATACCACAGTTCATTAATAATGGTGAAATATTTCATACTGGGGAGGGGCGCATCACTGCTGAAAGATAACAGAGAAACATTGGTCCCTATAAGTAGACAATCAGAGCCGCTGAGGGCCTCTACCTCTCCGACATGTCCCTAGAGGTGCAGTATGGTACCACTGAATGTACTAACACCGCCTCACTAGTGATGGCTTAGTTGGGCTCTTGTCAAACCCTAATGGGTTGGAGCCCTCAATCATCTACTATATTTGGCTAATTGCTCATTTTGTCTGTTAGTCATAAAATAATAGTTGCTCATTCGCCACTGGCATCCCCCTAAACCACTCATTTGCTCCATTGTCCCACTGTACCAACATGGCGTACCAAAGGTAATACTGAGGCCCAAGGAACTGAGGCCAACAACAAACATCTCCAAGCTTGAGATCACTTATCTTTGGACGATCACTGCAGCACAGGATCATGGGAAGCCTGTATGTATCAGACCCCTGACTGAAATGTGAACCTTTCAAAAGGACTTTTAATAAAGGAGAGGTATCATCTCTCGCTTTATGAAGAGAGTGGATTTTCTTCCCCCTTTGCACGACCAAAAGACAATACTTGCAGAAAAAGTGGCATTTTGAAACAATGATATTTATACAAAGGTTGTACTAGAGGTAAGATCAAAATTAAAGCTGAAGCCACAAAAGAAAAACAGCAGACATTTCCTTTTGAAGATGTTGCAGTAGCACCACCCCATACACCTGTTATAGTAACTCATTAAATCTAAATGTCCAGCTAAACAATTCTTTTGCCTTGAAAATCTAATGTATGTGTTACAGTGGAACACAATATTAAGGCGCGTTTTGCTGATAACTTTTGGCAGCAACTCCATAACTCAAAACATGAGGTTGTAGTACAAAGAATAATAAGGAATAAGGAATAATAAGGAAAAGTTCAGATGTAACATTGCCATTTGCCACTATTTGCAATACAGAATCACAGTTTTTAAAGATTATAGCCTATTGATGTTACAAACCCAAACAAAAAATTTTTGAGTTTTTCATTACAGACCAGCCAAAGGCTGGGTTAGCATAAATCATAAATGATTTCATTGAAAGGCATATGACTGTGACAACATTTAGCCTATTACCATTTTAATATACAGATATACAGCATATACAGTATATATTTAAAAAAAAAAAAAATTTTGGAAAGGCTTGTATTCATATTTTTGCTTTTTGAATGATTAAGAGGGGATTGCAGTGGCATTCCTTGCTTACATCTTTTCCCATTGATTGGGGAATGCAAACTAATTTAAAGGTGCTGAAGACTGGCCAATCATCATGATGTCTCCAATATACATTCATTCATTCTATGCAAGTCCTATGTTCTTTGTTGTATTTATACGTCATCTAAATATTTCCAGCTATAGATATTAAGTGTTTATTTTAAGCCTTCATGTAAGTTATTTATGCTGGGAGCAGATGTGAGAAACTATTGGTGGCTCTATTAATTTTTTTTTCTTTTAATTTTATTTTGTTTGCATGAGCCACGGGCCAAACTAAAGGTTGTTTTAGTGTTTCCTGCAAAACAGTTATTTCATTCACATTTCTTCCATTTTAGCTTTTATGTGTACTAAAATCAAGGAGTTTCTTGAGATTCCAGCTTAGTAGTAGCATCTGTGTGATTCGTGGCATCTTATACAAAAGAACTGAACAATCATAAGTGCATTATATCTGACAGTTTATTTACAGACTACAGCAAAACTGTAATAATATAAATTAAAATGCTGTACAAATGCTTAACATTCTGCCAAATTTACATCCAATTGAACTGAAAATTGGAGATTAATTGGTTCCAGGGAACTCAACCATGCTACCGTATAAATAGATTTAATGCAGTGTTTCATTATTCTGTCATCATTAAGCCCAAAGAAATTACCCTTCTCTTGAAACAGGTTTAAATGTAGCAAAAATACACATATTGATCAAAATATTAAATATATAATAAATATATAAATATATATATATACACACACATTAAAGATGTACATTTAACAGAACGAAGAAGAAATAAACAAAGGGTATTTACAAATATTTTTTAACCATGCAACCATATTTTGTGTAAAGAAATATATAATTATTTGTAAGAAATTCTCTATCTGTCTATCTGCTAATATGTTACAGTGTGTAGTCAGTTACCCCATGCATTTTTGTTTACTTATTTGTCATCCAGAGATCTGATACAACTACTGTGCCAACTCTGTGACATCCAGCCATTAGGACAAAGGTCTTTGGATGGAATCTGATCTCACCTGAACCTGTAACACTGCTTGAATATAAACCCTTTTCTACCCCTGTGTTCTCTTCCTGCATTTATTCAAGGTTTCTTGGAGAAAAAATGCTACTCTGTTTTGCACCAATCATGTTGCAATATTCAGGGATCTCAGACTGTATTGTTAAGAGAATAAGAATTTGTCAAAGTTACAAAGCATCCTTTTGAAAACCATAGTTTAGCCTGCATTTGTTAGCTAATGCTTATTTTGTTAAATGAATGAAACCTGTATGTGATACTTTTTTTTTTTTTTTTTTTGGCTTATTGTGGTGTTTCTTGTGAATTTTCATTTCCAACTTTTATTGGCCTTATGTATTTTTCATAAATTGATATAAAACAATGGATTAAAATGTTTATGATGTTTATATGTTGATGGTAATTTAAATGGCAAAATGGGGGTCATAGCTTTACAATGGCGTCCAAACATCAAACTGACTTGCAGCATTAATAGCATGTCATTGTCAACAGTGAGTACACACCGCAAATACACAGCATGGACCAGGCACAGTGTCTTTTGCTTTGACCCTCTCAATGTGCATTGCTTTTCTACTAAGCTATCACCTTTTTGTTTTTGTTTGTTTGTTTTCTTTTCTCCCACCCCACCCCCCAATTTTAGGCACTCGTAGCTTAGCTGGGGGGCGTAGAGAGTACGGTAGGTCTGGTAGGGAACTGCTTTATTATATCTTTTTTATATGTTGTTAATATAGTTTTTCATACATTTTGTCTGCCTCATTAACATTTTCCACTAAAAAAAGAAAACAAATATATATCTATATATATATATATATATCATAAACTGAAAATACTGTCATGCTCACTAAGTATGTGTAATACATTTAAATGTTTTCATCTGTTTCCACATTGAATCCAGTGGAATTTTCAAGAGTATGTAGTAGTACTGGAAAATGAGTTCAACAAAAGAACAAATCCAACAAAACTGTTGACTACTTCGCACATGTGCCTTGTGTTAGCACACTGGCATTTTTTTGTACATCTCTATCTACTGCATTTGAACAGAATGTGGCAAGAATAACTGCTCTTTTTAAAATCTCTTCTGAACTACTTGAATATACCTTAACTGAGACGTGCATGAAGCCTTTTACACAATCCATAAAATTATTTATTTTGTCTTTTTATTTTATATGTTTTAATATTACAGTTCAGTTCAAATCCATTGGTACGAGTAGTGATTCACCCTCTTGCTTTAACCATTGTATGCATTTTCTTTGAGCGACCAGAGGGAAATAAAACCTGCACACAGTAGTGTGTCTTTATTTTAAATATCCTGGCATGCAGCAAGGCAGGTTATGACAACATAACAGTTTTGCTCTACAAACCACCACAAATCAATGCTGCTTTCAGATGATATCAATCAGGTTTTCATACTCATTTATGAACTAAAAGCCCTTTTCAAATCTACAATCAGGTCAGATGCTTTTAGTAGTTGTAATTTTGATAGTTTTTAGGGAAGCATAAATACTACCAGTACTCAAACTTCATTTTAAAAGGCGGTGGGGGGGGTATTTAGTATTCACATGGTTTCAGATTCTAGAATTAGAAAATGTGAATCTCTGTGTTTAAAGAATTGAAAAGTGGAATTTATATGCCATCCTATATACAGTATTATAGTAGTCAGATATATTCAGTATATACGGTGTTATATATGGCAGTTGTTATTGGTTTAGATCTTATGCAGACTGTATTAAGCATACGGTTCTCTCATGAACTACATACATTGTGTAGACTAAAATTCTAAGTAATAAGGCCTTTTCATAATGAAATAATTATATTTGGTGGCGAAGTTTATATTCAGCTTCAACTGCTGTATTGTAGCAAACTCACTTTAATGGGCCCACCAGCAGCAAATGGTCATCCACTGACCTGTCAGCTGTTTTGTTTTGGTCTGTCAACTTTAGCTCAAAGCACCCAATTAAAGATATTAAGTATTTGCTAAGATTCAAAAGTTTTTTAGTGAATTCATGACCTTTACTCTAGTGGAAAGTGGAAACTTTGGCCCTTATGGTGGATAAGGGCCAAAGTTTCCATGTGTACACATAGAACATGACAGATTCGCTTTAAGTTTCTGACCACAAGCACACGCCCCACTTGAATAAACTGTTTGCATTTTGGACAGAGCATTATTCTAAAACCAACCTCAGACCAAAATGACATCTTTGCACACACAAAAACTTTGACCTAACAGGCAGTGCAAAATAAATTTTTTCTGCATATTAAAATATTCAAAAGGGTGCACCCTTGTTTACTTTTAACAGCAAAAAGAAAAGCTTTTTTTGTCAGTATCTTTGTTTTGTCCAACACTCATGATTATGGGGTAGAATGAACTTTAAAGATTTCAGAAGATGCTAGCAGTTACTTGAATTTTTTTGAGGGGTGGAGAAGGTTAATCTTCGGATTTTTTTTGGACCATTAACCACAATCTCATCACTGAGGCAAAGACAATGAAAAGAGAGTTTGTTGAAATGCAACTTTTTGGCCATTGATTTGTACTGGTTTGTTGTGATATACCATACATAAAAGGTTAATCCACCTTGCATCCATGGGGGCATCACCACTGTATGTATATATGTATGTGGCTATGAGCAACATGCTTGTTTTATTGTATAGCTCTTCAAAAAAGAAAAAAAGGCTACACAAACTTTTAAAGTGGAGTCTGCTGGAATTCCTGACCTATGACACACCCTTAAATCCTGCTAATCGTCCTATGTCAAATCATCCTTCCATTCACTTATCCATTTATCCATCCATTCATCTTTGGAAACTGAGGAAATATCTTCACAATGGTTATGTCAGGTACAGTAATACTGATAGAAAGAAAATTATTCTTAGTGGATGCTCTTAGTTGCAAACCACAGTTATGCCCACAATGAAAAAATGTCAGTTAAAAAAAAAAAATACAGATTAAGAGGAGGGATTACTTTGACTACTACGGTTTCAATACACAAGTAAGATTTACTTGATTTACTACATCCTGGAATGTATCACTGAACAGACATTTTTATTAATGCAGTGTAATACCTACAGTAAGTGTAATATCTACAGTACTATACTACAGTATAGTAGAACAGTATGCATTTTTTCCCAGTTATTTTTACATCAACAATGTTGTAATGAGTCTAGCAAAGACAAGCTAAACTGGCTTCATGAGAAGAAAAAAAAAAGTGGAGCAGGCTATATACTACATTGATGCAATTATGTAAAACAGAAGCAGTGCTCAACTTGTTTGTCCATGAAACACAATGCAGTCACTCCTCAATGCTCTGAGAACTAGTAGAACAAATTGTTAAAAGAGAAACAACAGCAACAATGAAGATAAAGCTGTAGGTTGTGATTTTTTTTCCATTCAGACTATGATGATTGAGTGATTTTACAAATTTACTCAGATAAAAGGAAAGGCATATTTTTCTGTACCCTTGCTAGGAGAGAGTAAAGCTAAACAGTAACACTTTAACATAAACCCCCCCCCTCTCACTTTCACTTTGTTACATCTTCAGCCCCCATGCTCATTTACGCAGCTCATCAGCCATTGCACATCATTAAGCCACGATCTACCCTGACCCGAGTAAGAACAGCATCTCACCAGCCTCTTTGCCAGTCTGAGTCCACAACTATGGCAAGAACGGCCTCTGGCACAAATGGAGGGAGTCGGACGGAGAGGACACGCAGTCAGAACTTTTCTGAAATTTAAGTGTTGACCACAAAGGATCAAAAAGTTTGAGGGGCCTTGTTGAAAAAGCACGAGCGTGAAGGTCTGTTCCATATTCTCTGCACCAAAAACACTACTGATATTAGTCACACTTTACATGAAGTCCATGTGAGTACCACAGTCTTTCTAGCAGCTACACAATCAATCTGGAATATCAGCTGCATACAGCAAAGCGTGAACAAATTAAGTGATAATTGAACTTCAAATGAATTACCCATATTATAATTACATTTTAGGTGTAGTGCACCTGCTCTTCTGCTCTTCATGTAAGGTATGGCTTAAGCTCATGCACTCAAATACAAAGGAATTTAAAGGCAGCAAACCTGTTACAGAAATAGGCAGGGTGGTCATACCCATTCAGAGTTGAAAAAATGAGAAAGTGAATAATGAAACAGAAGCAGAATCTCTACATGCTGCCATACAGGATGCAATGCTTTCCAGTAGACTATATTGTTGCATCACCAGAGACAGTCCAGAAATAAAAAATAGAGAGAAAAATAGGCTGTCTTGCTTTTTGGTTTGAAAGCATGATCTTTGTCTGGGTGTCTCAGCACATTTTCTGATATTATTTGTTTCCCTATTGTCTAAAAGTCATTTCTGTAAGTTCGACAAAATGCCACGACAGTGACTGAAATATTCCAATTCAAGCTCATGTTTCTGGCATTTTCCAACAGTTGTGTAGTGGCTAATTCACTAGGTGATTAAAAGGATTGTCTTTGTGTCTTTGTCCATACATGACATTTTCTGTTAGCCTTATACTCCAAAAATTACAATGTTCTGTTCTTTTCTCAGGAGACACACTGTACTGCTAATAAACCACGTTTACTATGTGAAAATTTCTTCATATGATATTAAATGATAAAAAAAAACATCTTCTTAAATTGAGAATTTAAAATTTTGACTTGATTTCCATATTCATGACAACTTCTGCTGTGTTTTATACATGATAAGATGTAGCTGTCTGTGTTAAGATTTAGGTGATGCATGGCATGTCTGCTGTATGTTTTAGTGCATTAGAGTTTTCAATTGAGCCAAGACAGATAAGTTTAGATTAATCTTTAGCTCATGGTATACTGTACAGTCACCAATGCATATGGGCACAATTGCTAACAAACTTGCCAAACACTGATTCTTCAAAGGCTTTAGCATTTTATTGTTATTATTATTATTATTGCTAATGACAATATAGAAAATTTCCATTTTGTTATCCACTTTGGACTATATTTTGTCATTAGGGTTGCGACATTATACCAGGTTCATGATTCACCATGGTATGAAAATTGACACTTATCATACCATGTAAATTAATTACGGTAATGAATTCTGCTTTACTCATGTTTGTTCAACCAAACAAAACCTTTCTGTTTTCACTCCTTTAAGGTTCATAGGAACTGACAATAGCAACAGTAATAATAAGAAGAAGAAGAAGTGAACAATACCATATACTGGGGATATTGCCAAACCACTACAACCCTATTTTCTACTTGTTTGTTTTTATTGTAATAATCCATGAGGAACAAGTGCAGATTCGAGAAAAATATACATTTGCATGTCCCTAGCAATAAGAACCTTGTTATTGGACCTTTGAATAAAGTTGAGGCCTCTCCTTAAGGACTGTTGCCTATGAACAATGCCCATCTGCATTTTGAGGCAGAAACACAGCAAAGGCTGGTTAATGAGAGCTAACCAGTAATGAGCAATGATTTTACTTTACGTAGCGAAACAGTCTTTGTTAGCGTGGGACTCTGTAGCTTTTTTTCCAATTGCATTCAACTCCACAAACACAGCAGTTGGGGATAAACATTTGTGTGTGACCTAACACTGCAAATATATGCATATCTGTGTTTCTCTCTCTATGTGCCTGCTACTGACAAACTTATTAACTGGATAAGCAAAAAATCAATATATCCTGTAATTTTTTTTTTAAAGATCTGTGGTGGATATGATTTACTGTAGACGTGCATTAGTGTGTCTGATACCTGCATCTGTCTTTTCTAACTGGTGTTGCTTGCTTCTTGCAGGGATTCAGTTTCGTCTCCCTACTACTTGCAGCGTGGACCGCGCTCAGCCACCTCCAGGTACCCGTCAGTCTCCATTCCTTCCCCTTTCTTTCATACTAGCACTTACCTTTGCAAACTACATTTCAGCTGCAGTCACACGTCCATGGGTGTAGCGTAGAGGATCCGGCTATATTTGCCAACAAGAGAGAAAGAAAGAAAGAAAGATAAATGAAAGTGCTTCTCTTCCTGGGGGAAATAGTGTATTGTTAATCCAAGTGCTAATACTTGTTTTACAAGATACAAGACAGGTTTATTTGTCACACACACAATCATACACGGTACAATGTGCAGTGAAATTCTTCCCTGCAACCAAAAAATAGGTAAGTAAAATTTAAATATTGTAAAATAGAAAGCTTATAAAAAAATAATAAAATTTAAAAAGTGAGAATGTGCAGTATTTACATGAAAAGTATTTACATCTAGTGCAGGTGGGAGTAGGATTGTCCAGATTAACGCTCACTGTTGACTTATTTGACTTATTTGTTTTGTTAATTTTGACTGAACATAAGCTGTTCTCTAAAATTAAACACTCACCCTCTGTGGGCTTGAAAGGTGTTATGAAAACTTAAAAGATACCACTTGTAGCTTGACCGTCCATCAAAACCCCGTCAGCAACATCTCTCTGTCCGTTTGAAAGCGAGGTATCTTTCAAACACTGATATTTTCCTCCGGTATCACAAAACAGAGCTAAAACACACCATTTCTGCTTGTAGCTAGCATATCGGCGCCATTTTTACGTGCCCGCGTTGTTGCGGATTTTAACGATTTTTATGGTTAGTAATATGACAACATATCCAGACGTCCATTAAAACTCATGAAACCCAACTCACAACAACCCTATTTCCACTGGTAAACTCAGTGTGTAGCGATATTACAAAACAAACTGCTCTGCTTCTACTGGATGTGTTGTGTTGCCTGTAACCGCGTTAGCTTAATGATGGTGGCCGCCACCACCGGACACCATCCGTGAAATGTCAGTGGAAAATATGCGTATTTGGAGCACATTAACAGAGTGACATTCATTAATGAGTTTGCTTCTTCTCACCTGTCTTCACTCGTCTGGGTACGCGTCTTGTTCAGTCCCCTCCACTCTTATTTACTCTCAGTGCCCAGCGTGGTTGTCTTTAAAACAGTTTGGAAAAATAAAGCCTATTCGGTCTGTTGTCCCAGTGCGCTCCTCGAGTTCACAAAGTTTTGAGCTGAAAGAGGGTGTGCAGTCGCACCTGCTACAGGTATTAACAGCCAAAAGCAGAGAGGTCGGGCGCACACCTGAGCAGAAGTCACAACGTCGTGGGTGGCTTTGATTTGGTTCACTTAACGTCCCCGCCGGGCGGTGCATCAAATCAGGGATTAATTAATGCTTATGTGAACCCAGTGTACCAAGAAAAGTACCCATTTGTGACAGTAATGGGGGTAAAGCTAGTTCGTTACCTACGTTTAATTTTTTATTATTGATTATTTTGCTTACCATCTTCAGTTAATTCAAATCGATTCATTGAGTAGAGAATAAAAGTCAGAAAAACAGATTTCTTTTTTAAAAAGAGTCCATCACAAGATCTCAGAGCCAAAGGTGACATATTCAAATATCTAAATCTTCAAATACTTCAGATATTATATTATTAATGCTCTAAATTCTCACATTTTGATCCATGAGACGTTTGTGCTTGATATATGAAACTATCAAAGTATCCGCCAATTAATTTCCTGACCATCAGCTGATCGATTGATTAGAGTAATCGTTTAAGGAGTGCTCTTTCTGTGTGTCATGGACACTGCTGAGTCACCGTGAGTGTTGCTGAAGTCAGACAAGGCAACAGAAAATAGGCCTAGTTAAAGTCAGTGAGGAGATTAAATGATGATGAGTATAAACTGTATACTGTTTACTTTTAACTTAACAAATATATTTAAGCAAGAGCAACAACAAAATTTCACAGCATAACATTCAGGTCCATTTAGTCTTGATTATGCCTGTGGTGTGTGGCTCTGTTTACTGAACTGCCCAGTGCAGCAGTGCTAAGCCAAACAATCAAATTCAAACACAGGCAGGCTACACACTGAGGACAGGATGCTTCTCTGGACTATATTATCCAAACTTATAACTGAGGCTGCAGTGTTTAAAATGAAAACTTGCATGTGCAGAAGCTCTCAATTACCATTTGCTCAGACTGTCGGTCTCACATGTAGGTGGACATACTGAGACAAGTTTTATGACCTCATGGCATAACGAATGTTTGAGGCTGCCAAGATTTCCTCTTTTACATTTGAATTCCCTGTTTTAAGGGTAAAATGATAATTCTAGACTGAAGACTTTGAACTTTGATCCTAAGGATACTACAAAGTTTTAAGGTTTCAGGTTCCTCTCTGTTAATGAGTCAAACCTTCCTCAGGGCAGTAATTGCCTTGGAAGTATTGCAACATGATTTGTGACGAGATTTGTACTAAACAAGATTTCAACTCTGTATTTAAAAGTTTTTCTCAGAAGCTTCATGTCTGACACTTGTGTAGAAGAGCACAGGGCATTTGCATAGGTTTTCTTGTTTTGTCATATCTTTGTCACATAGGACTGGTCACATTAGTTTGAGATTCGTTCCACTACATTTACTGTTGATCATGAAAATTGCTACTCAAGTATGTAACTTACCAGTGTAGACACATAGAAGACAAGAACCAGTGTAAAGGGATTATGTAACGGTCTACAGGAGGACATCTGGTGTCCAGTCAATGTTATTGCAAGACATTGGGATTGATTACGGCACTTTTCCTAGAAGCACATTGGCAGCCCAGGAGGAGTCAGCAAATTAAGATGTCTTCACTAAACAACAATAACCTAAGGAAATAATTGTGTATTTATACCCAGCACCTAAATGTAGGCGTATGAGGCAACGAATGTGTTTTCCTAAATGTCAGTCCATTCAGGCAAGAATAAAGTTTATGAATGAACTGTGCGAGAACTGTGCAGTGCTGACTCAACTTACAGTCTGATGACAGACTAATTTAGAGTTTCTGTCATTATCCCACTGAGGCAGTACAGTCATATTCATTACTGCTGCAAAGGAGGTTATGTAATTTTTCAACAGACTCTCCCTTTTTAAGTGCACATTCCCACTGCAGGAGAATGTGGGAGACCCAGTTTTGAAATAGTCACATCTCCTGGCTCATTAGCTGTCACTGCGTAGTATTTACTGTGCAAGTTCATGCTCTCGAGGGGAGAGACCTTATGGTTTGTATACCCCATGAGTTTCCAGCTATAGCAGCAACAACAGCTCAGACTTTACTGTGACACTGCCGTTGACGCATTAACTTTTCCTCATCATTTAGTCTCCCTGACACATAATGGGGCAGATAATTTCTGCAATAAGGGTAGGTAACGTGTACCATGTTTCATCTCTGCTAAGAATACAAGAAACTCGATTCATCACTGTAACTGCAGCACCTCAGCCGTGCTTGATGGAAAATATGAGAATTAATCTACAATGCAATATATGTGGTTTCCAGAAGTAAAAAACAATCACACATGTCTCTGAAAAGCTTGTAAGGAAGTGAGAGTTTAACTTAATATATCTTTAATTTAAAATCATAATGCTCCATTGTCTACATGTTAAAATTACTGAGAAACCCCCAAATAAGTGAGCATGTTTTAGAAAAGGTATGGACATGGAAATAGACTATTTAATTAGCATCGTGAAGGTTATCCTGCACATGAAAATTATGACAAAAATCTAATTACTGAGCTGAGTTTAATGTGTTTGTTTGTATTGCAAGATATTCACAGGAAACTGAGATGCAGCGTATGGGTGAAACACAGAGGTTTATATCGCTCAGTTTGTATCTGGTACCGAGCAATCTGTAGCATTTCCAGTTATGAATGCAAGTCAAACGGTAGGATGTGTAAAAATAGAAAATGTGGAGTTGCATACTGCCTGAGTCACTGTGCTCTTTTCATTTTGGTATCCACCCACTGTGTCTTGCAGAGCTGCAGCCCCTTCAAGTTGGCGTGAACTCAAGTCTGTGACTGGATTTAGCTTAACAGAATTCCTTGTGGTTTCTTATTTCTTTTTGCACTTAATTACCTGCGATCCAAAGAAGTTCGTGTAGCGTATACTGTCGGGGCTCTTTTTGTACCTGTTCACGCTAGGATGCAGCATGTGTTTGAGTCGGCGGAGCACAAGAACCTTTCTGTACGCCGAAGTGTATTCAGAATCCTGAACATTTTGCTATAAAAGTTTATATTAAAAATAAATGAGAAAATGAATAGGGTACCTCACAAGTGAAGGACTGAATGAACTCATCGGAATCACTGTAGTGGTGAATGATTGACAACTCATAATGGCCCCTGACTCATCTTATACTTGTAAAGGCAGTCTGAGCTATGATTTAAGCTTTGAGCTAAGAGCCTCAAGCACCTCAGTAATACAATGGAATAATCTACAGAAAAAACACGATCCAGCTCATAGCTAACTCGGTTCATCCTCACTTTTTGCACCTAAGAACACCCTACTTAAAATCTAACCTTAAAGTTCAATACATTTTTCCATGACTTATTTACTCCAGAATGCACTAGAATCTTTTCCATATATAACTATTAGAAATTATTTTTGAAAGCTGCCGTGCTGAGCGATTACACATTAAGTCAGTGTTTTATCTCAAGTTTGAAAAAAAACAACAACAAACTATCCAGCAAGTGACGTTGGTACATTTCCAACTCAGCTGTGAGGCCCATCTGGATGGATTACGATCAGTTTCTCATTTGCACTTGAAAGAGCAAATCTTTCCTCTAATCTGTCATTGCACTTCCCCAATAAACACACACATATTACAAAGCTGCTGTTGCTTTTCACCTTACTGACATTTCCCTTGCTTTAAGTTCCCTGATGCCTAATCTCCCATCATGCTATGATGCTCTTCTATCACACACTGTGTGATACAGGTGAACTGCAACATTTGACCCTTGCCAGCTTTTTTGGCCACATTTTTCATTCTCATGTTTTATTTTATCCTCTACCCTTGTCTTGCTTTGTCCTTGTCCTCTCATCCTGCTTGTGCTATCCAGTGGTATCATATCCTCCCAGTTACAAGAAGACTCCACCTCCTGTGCCCCCGCGCACCACCACCAAGCCTCTTATCTCTGTGACAGCCCAGAGCAGTACAGAGTCTACCCAAGATGCCTACCAGGAGGGCAGGCATCCGCGGGGTGGATTGTGGACCACGGATAGCCTTGGTCGTCCCATCTACAGCTCCATGGACAGCTTGGACAGCACCAAGGCAGTCACCATGGCCATGGAGTCAGCAGCAGCAAAGAGGCATGCGTCTTTGGGCAGCCACATCTCCGTCCAGACATGCGACAAAGCAGTGCTGGTGTCCAAGGCAGAGGAGTACCTCAAAACCCCACGTTCCTCTATTGGGATACAGGTAAGAGTATAACTGTCAGTGTCACCCAGCCTTCGTGCTAATAACACCAATCTGATGTCTTCTTCTATCTGGTACCTTTTTTCTTATTTTGATACTCTGATCTCTAAAATCCAGTCAGAGTAAAGAAAACATTTCTCAGTTCTGAGCTACGTCGCTTTTAAATCAACCAATTTTCTTTACCAGATAAGGACACAACAGGCACATATTTTGTGCACTGCTGGTAGGTGTTTCAATTACATTGCATCATTGGTTTGTTACATTATAAAAAGATTCTTTATTTCTGTCCACATCTCCAGGCAGACTTCAAAATGTTAAACTGGCAATAAAATTTAATGTGCAAATTAGCTACCGTCTTTTTCTGTGTTACAAATTCCCAAATGTAACAGAAATACTCTACAAGGTTTCGTGGAGTCTTGTTGACCTTTATATATGTCAGACTCTACAATTACACGGACCAGGGCTTATTCAGAGACAGCAGTAATGAAGAGAACAATTAGAATCTCTCATGCTCTCTTTGTTCTAGCTTGAGATCTGGATGCTTAATCTGTTCCTTTCTTCTTGGTCTAGCAGATAGCATTGGACTGGTCTTACAATGCGTCATGCACACAGATGCCATTGATGTGGGCAGTGCTGAGTATGGTGTCCAAGACAAGTGATGTTCCTTTTGCAAACGTAGACACTGTGCCTGTCGTGACCCAGAGTTCCAGCTAACCAGTGTTTCCATTGCCAGCTTTTTATTTTCAGTGTCTATCGTACCAAAAGCCTGGAAAAAAGTTTAACTTATTCTTGGCTTCATTGTCATCCAATCGTACTGGTACTGCTGGTACTTTTAAGAGCTGGCTTCTCATGGTTACACTGACTGTTGGTTCGCCACCTCTCCAGAGAGAGAGATCTGACTGGTGTTATTTCGTGCCTATATGTGTAAGATAAACTGCTTTCTAGCTTAGGAAATGTTTTTATGAATTTGTCTGTAAATAAAAAGCAGGTTTTGGAGTTGTTATCAAAACCAGCAAACCTACCAATTATATTACTAGCTGAGAGACAGAAATGGAAACTCAAATCCTCCGTCCTAAGCAATATGTTTCTAAATGTCAAGCTGTCCTTTTCAGTGGCAGACGTGTGCGTCTGTAAATTTCAGTGGTTGATGACGATAATTTGAGTGTTCTGTTGTCTGTATTTATCAGGTGGAAACTGTGACAGACTCTGAGACTGAAAGTAAAGGCCTTCCCCAGTTCCATTCGATAGGGATCCAAGTGGAGGATCATAAACGGTATGTGGTTCAGACAGAAGAAAGTGTCCATAGTCCAAGTTCAGTGTGCTTATAGTTGCATTTTTTTAAGCTAACTCTTGCATTTGCAGGCATGGCAGGTTCAAGCGCTCTAATAGTGTGACCACTGCAGTACAAGCAGACATGGAGTTAGAGGGCTTTCCTTCCATGGAGGACAAGGGCCTACAGTTTGGTGGTGGCTTTGGTCGCCACTCTGAGCCCAGCACTCCCACGCAGTATGGGGCCATTCGTACGGTGCGCACACAGGGCCTGTTCAGTTACCGGGAAGACTACCGGCCTTCCAGTGGGCCCCCCAGTCCACAGCCTGAACCCTGGCTGGTTGAACCCAGTCTGGAGAGCACTGAAACGGGCCGAGTGTCACCCCTTCGCAGGGATGGCAGCTGGTTTATGCAGCTCCTTCACAATGAAACCAAGCGGCTGGAGGGATGGTGCAAAGAGATGGAGAGAGAAGCAGAGGAACATGACCTGTCAGAGGAGAGTGAGTGTCCTGAGGGAAAGTGGGTGGTGCTTTTGTTATCTGAAGTCAGTGCTTTTATAATACATGCTCTATTATAATTTCCCTCTTTTCTTTTTTGCAGTACGTTTAACAGTACAACCACAGTGAACATTTTAGACATTACCTGTCATGTTGAAAATGAAAACGCAGAATCATGACTGGTGTTTCGTGAGCAGATTGGATCCTGTGAATGACTGACTGAAAGCCATTGCTCAACATGTTAGCCCCTGCCAAGCTGTCAGTGATGACACCAACATGTTTCTGTGTGTGTGTGTGTGTGTGTGTCTGTCCACCAGTCCTAGGAAAAATCCGGAGTGCAGTGGGAAGTGCTCAGCTACTAATGTCTCAAAAGTTTCAGCAGTTTTACTGGCTGTGTCAGCAGAATCTGGTGAGTGGTAGCATGTGTTTGTGAATACGAACACTACATCGACCTACATGCTGTTCATACGCGACACAGGAAAACATAAATGATCAGGGGGTAAACTTGTTGATAGGCCCCTCTTCCTCAAAGCTCTGGTAAGGTGCTTGGCCTGACGCTGCACTTGTGCTCCTTCCAGAAATAGACCACAGAGATCAATAGTGAAGCAGTCCCTCTGCCGCTATTGACCCTGCAGTAAACGAAAGGGGAATTCCAATAGGAAGCAGCACCTTTGCTGAGGCTATCCATTAATGCACACAGGCAGCAGTTCGAATGAGATCTCAGAGTTTGAATAATGTACTGCCACACTGTCTCACTGTTTAGCCCTCATGTCACGTTGACTTGAAACTTGATACCTTTTCTAATGCTAACCATCCATAGAGTCAGCATATATTAGAGGATGATAGTGTCATAAGTGGGAACATTTCTGCAGGCGCAAATGCAGAGAGACAGTGAAAGAGACAAGAAGGCAATTAATCTCACCTTAGAAAGGCGTAGCTAATTTTTTTAATGAAATGCAAAACCTTGTGGAGGTGGTGGAAATCTGCCTGCTCTCGCTGCCTTGTGTTTTTGTTTATTTAGTTATTTTATTTGTGTGCATGTCTTAACTCAGTCCGTTGCACTCTTTTGGATGGTTTTGGGTCACACACTCTCCCTCTCTCCCCCAAAGATAGTGGGATGATGAATTAAGTCTAACATTGGTAGTGACAAGCCTTAGATTGCCCTGAGCTTTCAGACGTGTCTGAATGAGAGAATGACTCTGCTTCCCTGCTGGACGTAAGAGGAACTGCATGATGTGAACTTGAAGTTTGTCCTGAAGGACCTTTTACTTAGTCTGAGATCACATCCATTCTGTCGCTGTTTGTGATAGTGAACACACGGCTGTATGTGGTTGCCTGACAGAATAGTGATAATTACACAAAATTACTGTAAAGTAGAATAAAATCTACAAAAACACACATTTAGTGTTGTAACAGACCGATCACACACTCATTAAAACTGCCTCCTTGATATTCTGTCCCCTTTGTGCTGCCAGAACAGCTCTGGCCTGTCGGGGGTGGGGGGCACTGGACTTCTGGGGGTATTCTGTGATCACTGGCATCTGAATGTTGGATCCTTTGGGTCCTGTGCATCGAGGGTGGGGCCTCCATGTTTGAGGGTAGATTCAGCTTATTGGGGTGCGTCCCACAGATTCTTGATCAGGTTGGGATCTGGAGTGTCTGCAGTTCATTGTTGTGGTTCTTGAGACTTTCTGAACTGTTTTGTTTTGGGGAGAGGCTGCTTCTGTTGGGAAGAGCTTTTGCCATGAGGGAGTGGGATGTATTTGGTCTGCAATGTTTAGGTGGGTGGTGTGTGTCAAAGAACATCCACATGATTTCCAGAACCCAGGGTTCCCCTGCAGAACATTGCATTGCATTGTAAAAAAAAGGTTAATGTTATTCACTGGTCAGTGATTTTAATGTCAAACCGTAAAATAACGTCTGATTTTGATCAGTCACTGTTGATGCAGCACATTATAAAGCAACTCTGCTCTTACAAAAAAAATGTAGTCAAAGGCAGTTAAGGGACATTACCATGATGTTGCCAGTGTTGGTGCTGTACTGCCACTCAGTGGTGGGAATGGTGAAGTTCAAATGTTGAGGTCACCATGAGTAGCAAGCGATGTGTGCTGTAGGCAGAACATAGATTTGATAAATGTTTAGATAAACTGTAGGGAATTTTTGGTTTGTTTAGTACGATAGAGGTGGTTATATGCTGGTTCAGACACTGCATTTGTATTCCTCTTTCTCTTCAGGACCCCAGTGCCATGCCCAGACCCACATCTCAGGACCTGGCTGGATTCTGGGACCTCTTGCAGCTTTCCATCGACGACGTCACTGCCAAGTTTGATGAGCTGCAGCAGATCAAGAGCAACCAGTGGCAGCTGGTAGAGAGCCCAGAGAAGAAGGTAAAACTGTTTCCCAGCGATCCACACACTCATAATAATTAGTCTTAATGGGCTCCAGATGAACTTGCTCAGCTTTTGAAGAAAACTGCAGTAACAACTTTTGCCTCCCTTTTTTAGGCCCGTGACCAGCAGGAGGTTAATCATTCTTATCGTAACACTGCAGGGACAATGTTTGGAGGCAACAACAGTTCAGCTTAGACAGCTAAGAGCATCTTCTAAAGATGTTCTCGAGTTAGAATCATCAGTTCTGTCTCTAGAATAATGTGGGCCTGGTTTTGTTGGACTGATCCATATTGCTGCTGTAATCCATCACATGCTTTTGGTCTGTGGTAATGTAAGGTAATGTTAGGTAAAATAAAACACTTGACAACTGAAACAAAAAGCACATTTGTAAGAGTGCGCTTGTAAATGAGGGAGCTGTATATTTGTGATTTGTTTGAACCACATTCAGACGGTAATGTGCTTTTAGAGACAGAGAGGCAAGATCCTTCAGGGCACTTGGATAATCGTCATGCTACAGTTGTAGTTATAAAGGAGTTATTTACCTCCAGCAGCTAATGGGCACATTGCAAGCTCCATGAAGCTGAGCCCTGACAGTGGCACAGATGCTCTGTATTGGTCTTCATTCCTTCAAGGCAGGCACAATTTTACACTAATGCCAGCTTGCCAAGAACTCACAAACTCTCACCTTGCTTTTAAAGGTTGCTGTCTATCAGTGTATTCAGAGCTGTAGGTCATATGGATGAAACTGGACTGTCTTCACAAGGGCTTTGCAAGGGTAATGTTCTGGAAAATAATCAATAATAGCTGTTTCTGTAGTGTTTCTAGATGCCTTTTATGTGAGCAAACAGCTTCCAGGAAGATGAATTTTTATATCATCACTTCTAATGGAAATGTCTTTTTTTTATCATTTCTATAGCCATGACACAACAGGCTGTGCTATCAAAATTGAGGCATCCTGGGTCTGTCCACTCATGCACCCAAGGGTCCTTATATTAAAGTCTTCAATATAAGCCATTTTTATCCAGATGTAGACTCCATAGTGAATAAAAGTCCTACTGGCAATTAATTTATCTGCACAGATTAAAAAGGTATCATTTCCTGCCTGATTCTCTCAGGAATTAAAACTACTCAAGCAGTGTTTAATAAACCGTTTAATATTGCTTTTCTCCTCATAACACTCAGTTATGAGTTGTTGTACCGAGATGAACACTATCTCTTATTTTTCCATAATGACATTATAAACAATGATCAGACTAAATAAAATAACTTCAAATTATCATCACTAGAATGAAAAGAAAAATACTGTTCTTGTCAATTTTGTTATGTGCCCATAAAGTTGTATCTGATCCTGTTGTCTGCAGACAGTGGTTTTTAAACATGACTGATGAGAATGATTCATGTATTCATAATCCATCAGGTTCAAGAGCTAGTGTATAATGTTTATTGCCTAGCACACATGGACTCTCCTAACTGACATTGCTATAATTATGAGCTATGTTTAATCATGTCATTCTATACTCTAAGGAGCGGAAGTGGCCACCACCTCTGCCAAAGCGGCCGACCAAAGGACGTGGCGGCGTGACGCGAGAGCGCTCTCTGGACCTTCAGGACCGCCAGCGACAGGAAGCCCGCAGACGCCTCATGGCTGCCAAACGAGCAGCTTCTTTCAGACAGAACTCAGCCACAGAGAGGGCAGACAGCATCGAGATCTACATCCCTGAAGCCCAGACACGGCTTTGAGGTCCACGGATTCACCCTCAGCTCCTCTTGTACACTTCCACCCAACACCAGCCCGTGGCATCACATTCCGCCTCCTCCTGCTGTCATTATTGTCCATTGTCTCATCGTCTGTCGCCATTCTCTGGGTTGTCCCTTCTGAAGCTACACTAGGCGAGATTTCAGTTGAAAATGCTACCGTGTCAATCAGCTTAAATGACAATGTGGCACTGCCATAGGGAAGAACAGCCCATCTTCCCTGAGTCAGGTGAGTCAGCTGTGGACAGTTGTTTATCTTCAGAAAGTAATAAAGAAAACATTTAAAATGAAGCCCAATACAAAAATGGGACACACCAGCGTCAGGTCTTTTGCCTCTTTGTCCTTCTTCTTTGGGTAAAAGTGACCAGCTGGATTGGTAAACATGAGCCACTGACGTGAAGTTGCCTAGTGTAGCTTTAAACCCACAAGGGACTGTTTGCCACACGTTCTGCACCATGAGAATGAGCTGCTATACCCCAAAATCAACATTTCACCTGGTATTTATTTGAGCAACATCACTTCAAGTTGGTAATTTATTTGGTCGTAGCCGTCATTGTTAAGATCCCAGTCTTCTCCATTGTTGTTCCATTGCTCTGCTGCGAATAATGCCGTATATACCACATTCAAAGAGAAACACAAAGTGCAGCCTCTATAGAGTTTCTCACCAGCAACAATGGTCTTGGGCTGAAGCACCCAGTGTGAAGGTACGTTTCCTGCTGTCTTAGCAAAGTGAAAAAGCCTTTCAAAATTTTCATCAGCCCAGTCGGCAGAAAAATGTTAGCACTGTACGTTTCTGCACACCTCGAGTGTGTTAGCTTTGTGCGTTTCATACGTATCAAAAAAATATGTCTACAATACATGTTATATCACGTTCACATTCCATTTATATGAGCTTAGTTTCTCATCTGGAACCAGTGTTTGAAACCACTTTAGCCAACCAACAAATCGACTCTGTGAATGTCAAGTGGGACATTTTGTAGCTGTGATTGCGACAACTAAAGATTTTTTTTTTCAAGGAAACTCTGGAAGAGTTTGGAAGAGTTTCAAGACATGTTTATGGTGACAAAAACAGAAATTTTAAGGCAAGACTTGTCCTAACCAAGTGTTTTCTGTGCCAGGCCTTAAGCACATTGTTGTCACAGCATAAAACATAAAGAAGCGTAAAGTTTGAACATAATCCCTTCTCAGACATGTACGATGCCAACATTTATTCTGGTGGTTGGGTTCAAACCTTGGTTTAATTTCTCTTAATTTCCTGACCATTTGGGGTAAGCAGTCAAAGCAGAATGTGTTAAAAATGTTGTACAGGGTGTCTGAGGTGCTGCACATCTGTACTCTATAGCATCTGTCCAGCCATGTATCAGCGATCCACCTTTAACCAGGCACGCTGCAGCTGCTGACCAGTGTTGCTGAATGAGATCTGAAAATAAGGCTCAAAAAGATCATCAGCATTTAATTCATTTTCATTCATCACCTCTAGACATTTTTGAGCTATGTACGTTATTTGCTGCTGGATGCATTTCCATTGCAGAACAAATATGAATTATTAGCAAAAAGACAGTTTTGCGCAGCCTGGAAGAGGTGACTGTATCAGACAATGCATTTTGCACCTTATAATATTCATGTTTGTATTTCCAAGGGAAATGTAGTTTATGAAGCTCATGTGATATTGTTGCAGTTGAATTGCAAGGACAGATATGGAAAATTACAGAATTTCATGTTACTCTATAGGTCATATAAACTGCACCTGGTGTAGTTTTTTGCATTCATTTCTTTCAGATGGCATTCAGGCCTCTACAATATTGTGATTCTAACACTTTTAATTACACTTACAGTATCATATGACCAACATCACAATCTACAGTACACATTTAGTATTTATAGCTGAAACAGCTTTGGGTTGATTGCTTTGCTTATTAAGGGGTGTTTCTCAGTTAACAGAGACCATCATATATCATGACACACTGCATCCAATCTTCTGTTCCAAGTGGGGCATAATGAAAACACTTCTGGTGTTATTTTGATCTGCTCATGTAGACTAGGAAAGACAGGTGCAAATGACACTTTAACAATATTCAGTTACTATAGTAAATGGTGCTGCTTTTTACTCTAAAACTGTTGTCCTTTACCCAGTCCTTTGTGCACGCACGCACACACACACACACACACACACACACACACACACTCACTCACACTCACACTCACACATGCACACACACACACGCACGCACACACACACACTCTCAAGGACTTTTTAAAACAGAGATTTATTAACATGGTGCCCATTGTCTCTCCGATGACTTGTGGTAGATTGTGACTTTAGGAAAGATCATCTTTGCAATGCTCTTGCCCTCAGTGATGTAAATGAGGAGAAGGTTTTATGGTTTAACTTCCTTTCTAACACGCGAAGAGGTCAGGGATACTTATTCATCAGATGGGAGAGATTACAGGCATTTGACATTCCACCGACCTTAAAGTAAACTCTAATATGCCCACCCTGAGCCAAGGGCATACCACTATAGCTAGCTGAACATGCTGTATTGTACCTGTTCATATTTTATACCACACCAACAATCTTTACCTGACATTTTGCAATACGTGCCCATTCATCCTCATTTTAAAATCCAACCCTGCCTAATTAAAATAAATGTTGACATCGGGCCACTAGAGTATTGCTGCAGTATAGCGCTTGATGTTTTCCATTTTATTGTAATAAGAATGCCACTCAGCAGGGGGGAGCAGTCTGTGTGCTGTAAATACTCGTGTGAGGCAGTGAGTTGTACTTTGTCGGGGAGGGGTTATGACAGGGTTTTTATTTTGCTTCCATTGAGCTTTGCATTCATCTGACCTGAAGCTGAAGTATTTTACTTTTCGACATGTGTATCATCCGTGCTAAATCTGAAACCCTTACCTTACCAGACAGCCTTAACCAAACCACTCATGAATGTACAGCCCCTTTCAATGCAAAAAACAGGAAAAAAGAAAACATCCAGGAGATGAGCAGATGCTGGAATATCCAACTGAACTGGATTAATGAAGTTATTTCTGCATATTCATTTTTAAGAAGTGGTTGGCAATTCATTCAGGGATGCTCACTTTTCCCATTAGAATTTGGTGTAGAGTTGCTTGTGCAAAGCTACTGGTTGTGGGTTTTCTCAAGTAAACCACTGACACTCTAAAATTTTCAAATATTTTTTTCTTTTCTTTATTCTCTAGCACATTTTCTAGATATGTTCTGCACTGTTTCTGCAACACTAAAATTACCCACTACCCTTCTCAAGGCCTGCTTGGTCACTTAAGATTACTAGTTACAGTTGGTTAAGCCACTTACTTATTATTATTTTGTATTAACTAAAAATAATGGATGTTTTTATATCTGTTGACTGATAAAAATCCAGCTAAGCATGGTAAACAGGAAGGCTGGTGCTATCCAAAAAGATAAATACTTTTGTGGTCATTTAAACACATGTCTGCTTTTGTTGACTCTTTGTCCATCTATAAATATCAGCATCTGCATCTCATCTTTTGGTCCAGGTTGAGAATACAGTTATCTATGAAATATTTAAATTCTCATTTATTTAACTGTCCTCCCTAAGTCTTGCCCTCAGAGGGACTAACAGCGACCTCTCAGAATGACGACAACAGTTTATGGGGCTACTTTAACAATCCAACTGTTCTTCCACCTGACTGAAAGTCATGCAAAACAAGTCTACTTCCCACAGACTGCATACTGTGATTCCATAATGTGTAGTGCTTTATGATCTGGTACTCATTATCACCAATCCAGGCTTTCCTAAAACAACAACAACAACAAATAAACAAACTGAAAAGACTTTCTGTTTTTCTAGCTTCAACTTCGTAGTTTCTGTTCCTAGAGATTTGAATTAATTTTAACTAAAACAACACTAAAAGTGTTGGTAGTAGGTAATGAGGTTGGTTTCGCACATAAAAACAACTTTAAATGACCTTTCCTGCTTGGTCAACTTGTGTCATGCGTCACTATTAAAGCATGACTGAGGGGGGAGTGGGGGAGTGTAAGCAAGGAACCAGCAGAAGAGGGGTGATTATTAACAGCAAGCAGACTCACAACAAACTCACCGTCACTGGCTTGAATGAAAAACTGAAGTAAAAAATGATGAATGATGTCACGTGAGCTGTTTTTTGCACCAGCCACCTATGGGTGACTGATAAAGATGTCCTCAAAAGTCACAGGGACACCAGCTGCTGCAAATCACATGTGACATGAAATACACGTGATGACAGAATTATAGACACTAAGCAAATGAGTTTGTGTGGGATCTGTGGGACTATTCTGTAATCATAGTACCATTTGTTGTTGTATGCTTTAAGATTACTCGTCATTAGCGTCACCGATGAAACCATAGTTTTCTTTTTTGTGTCTATGTCTCATATTTTTACCCACCATGCTACGAGGAGCTTAGGAGTCTGGCAATTATGTACATGACAAATCCTCAGGTGCCTTACAGTTTGATTCTCATGGGACTCCGTGAGTGAATGCTCTGGGTTGAGATACGCGAACGGACTGCAACACCTTTTTAATGTGCAGGTTTGTAATAGCATTGCAAAGGGCTGGAAACTGGGCTGGGTCAGACAGCAGAATTTAAAACAAATTTACATTTATATTTAAGTTATCCAAACGTGCTACTGTAATAAACTTCAGCACAATACAGTATAGGGGACATCAAAGGAGGATTTGCTAAGGTTTGTTTTCCTCTTTTTGGTTCAGATCATGTAGATGTCCTGCTATGACGCAGTTACATTTTTGGAAATGAGTTCATTTCCTCAGTTCATGAGTCCATTAAAAACTAAGCAAATTGTAGAAAAACACCCCAAGTGGATTTCTGTGAGTGGATATGACAGTGTAAACACACCCTGGAGCGCATGTCACATCCATTTCAGCAAATCATAAAAGATCATTTATTTGAAGGTTGTTACCTATTTTTCCTCCTTGCTGTGATATTGTAATCTTGTGATGTTTTTGCCTTTTTTGGCGTTTACATCTACACAATCTGGAGACTGACAAAACTTGACCACCCAAAAAGTGCAATAGTGTTTTCATACAATGACAGACAGGCTCACCTACAGCTATTTACCTCACAGTTAAGTGTTTTTAGCAAACATGGTATTTTAGAAGTAGCTGTAACCTCCACAGGAACACCTTGTCATGCCTGTGTACTATGCAGCAGTACTTCTGTGGGGCGGCACAGTTTGCAGACCCCAGTGCAGATCACCTTTTATTTTCAGAGCACTGAAAGCATGCCGTCAGTTGTGCTAATACTGTACACTACAGAAGCAAAAACGTGTGCTGTCACTGTCATCCAGCACTCAATCATATACAGCTCATCTGTGATCCTTTTGTTACGATTTACTGCTGATTTCAGAAAAATAAAATCTCTATAAAGAAGTCAGCATGCTTTTCAGAGTGAGGCTTCTCACACACATAGCTGTGGAAAGTTCCTTTGCCGGGATCACTTTTCCTGTTCCATCACTTCTCAAGACATCTGAGTACGCATTGTACAACACAGTTTGCAGCACCATATTTTAAACTAACATCGTTTAATAGCTACCCTGAAGATAAACCTCAGAGAAGTCTGTATCGGTGCTGAATCAACCAACTTCTCTCTCTTTTTCCTAAATTTGCTTTTTATTATTTTTTGTTTATTCTGACAATCAGCACACACCAAAAGCATCAAATGCACACACTCATACATGCTACAACAGCAGTGTCATATTACCATCCTCGAGACAGGGCCCTGAATTACCCTTGTATGTATCTTGAGGATCTCTTTATAGTCTTTTCAAGTGAATTTTCATTGAAAGCTTTTCTCCTTGTTTCTGATACTGTTGCACTGCAAAGATGTCTTTCTATTGCTTGCTCTCTCTTCTCATAAACCATGTGACTTTTGATGACAGATCACAGTTTTGCCTGCTGTCACCAAACAAACAGCAGTCAAATGAGTAATTATGGACAGTGTATGATGTCATGCTTGCATTTTTACTGGGCTGTATGAGAGTGTGTATAATCCTCAAGCAATAAGCCTAATTTAGATGTTGAGTTTGGCTTCTTTCATCCTGATCTTTAGACTTGACAAACCTAAATCTGAGGGATGTTACAGTAGGCTGAGCTGCTGTTGGTGGTGGTTGGCGGTTGTTGAGCTGCTTAAATAGACTGTGACCTTTTTGGAAATATGCATATTTGATTTTCTTGACAAGAGTTAAATAAGTCAGTTGATAGCAACTACAGCCAGCCTCAGAGTAGCTTATCTTAGCATAAAGACTGAAAACAGAGGAAGCTTGCCTGGCTTTGTGAAGAACTGAAAATGCACCTAAATGCTCATCTAAAGCTGCTTTTATGATTGCTATATGTCTGTATAAAAACTGAAGTGTAAAAGTGAAAATCTGTGGTTCTATGGGGGGTTTATAGGTTCCTCCTACTCGGGTTTACGACTAACCTAACATTCCCTTGCTTTAGCTTTTAACTTGGAGGGAAACTTCTACTAAATGGCCCCGTCCAGAATAAACAAATGCTCCCAAAAGCGCCTCTAAAATTAACTACCTAAACTCATTATATTTTGTTTTTTTTAATCCATACAAAACATAAAATGTTACAATGACAAGTCAGTGTTGAGCTGTTAGTCTGTTTCTTAGCCAGCTACTAGCTGTTTCCAGGTTAAATATGAAGTTTCAGCAAAGTAATGGTTAGCTTAGCCATGTAGCCTCAAAACAGGGAAAACAGCTAGCGAGACATAACTAACTAGACCAGAATGAAAACACAAACTGTTGTTTATACAAACAAGATAAGTCAACTGGGGAGCTTTAGAGACGCTAATAGGTGGATTTGTAAGCAGGGTGGCTGTTTCTCTATTTCCAGCCTTGATGTTTAGCTAGGCTAACTCTCTCCTGGGTGTATCTTCATTTTAGTATGCAAATGATATTAGCCTTTTCATGTGTCCAAGAATGCAAATAAACATATTTCCCAAAATGTCAAATTAGGTCTTCAAACAGGCTAATGTTTTACTGAGGTCATGTTAAATGAGAACTTAGATAAGGCAACTTAAGACGCTTTCATGTAACATTTCCTTATACTTGGTTTCTGTATGTCCTCTCATATTATTTTGAATAATATAATGATTCAGTCATTGATTGATTTATTTTTACTTGTGACCTCATTGGCTGTTTACGGCGCTGAGGGCCTGAGTCAGTGTGAATCAATCTACATCGCCTCTGAAGAATATTATAGTATTTTACACTCCTTCTTTTTTCTGCAAATATTTTTGGACATATGATCATAATTCAACCAGAATATATGCCTACAGGCCTAACCACATTTGAATATTTTTTCAAATTACATGCTACTGTATAACTGAGGGGAAAGTGTTTCTATATCTGTGCTGTTCTTTATGTTTCAGTGTTTTATGAGAGGAGAGAGCTGTCACAGTTTTGTTTGCCGTTGGTGGAGAAACGTCTCGTGTTGTGGCTGTGGGTAGAAATAACAGAAGGACTCTTATGGGTTTTTGAATGTGACATGAGAAATATTTCATAGCATAAAAGGTTTGTGGTTAGTTTAAAACTATTTTGAATTGTTAGATATATCAATAATGAGGATAAATATAATGCCAAATATTCAGTATTTGTACAGAAATATACATATATAAATATATAATATATGCCTAATTTAAATGGAACTATTTTCCGCTCTTGACCATGTTTTTGTTGTTCAACATTCCTTTGTCAGCATTATTTTATAAGATCTTCAGATAGCATGCAGGATAGTGAAAATGAATGTATTATTATTATTTAGTGTTTCATTGCTGTTCAGTATTCAGGCATTCTACAAATCTGTTTGTATTTGTAAGATTAATTTAAGCTGAATATTTCAGTTCCAAATTTGTTTACCTATAAATGAATTGTAAACTTTCTTTTATTTATTTATTTTTTTTTAAATGCAAGGTTTTGAAATGGTCCCATCACTTTATATCATTTTATTATTTTCCTGCTTTATCGATGTGGTTCAGTATATTTTGCCTCTTCTATGAACTGCTTTCAACCATCTGTTGTAAATAATTATGCAAATTAAACTTTTTGAAGAAAACAGTATGGTTGTGAGATGGGGATTTCATTTCTCTCCCTAAGTAGCCGGGAGTTTGGAGAGAGTGCAGCGATGCAGTTGCTCCACTAAGCTGACAAGTCATGTGGGATTTTAGCTCAAAGGCAGAGTTATTGAAGGGGAATTATTAAAACCCAAATAAAGCGCTATTTATCCTCCTCTCTGCAGGTCCATATCATACCAATAAAATGAAAGACGCTTGCCAAAGGGCAATCCAAATTTAGAGTCTTATTACTACATAAACCAAACCAAATCTACTGTCACATACAAAACCACAACTAGTACAACATAGTGTGAGATCCACTCTCTGCATTTAGTCCATTCTAAACTTTGGGAGCCTGGGGACCAACTCCAGCTTCTTGGTCAGCAGGAGAACTGAATTAATGGAGCACCTGGCGAACACACTTTGAGAACATTCAAACTCCACTCTGAAAGGCCTTGCTCCGACTGGGAATCAAACTACTCTCAGTCACAATCATGATGACTTAAACAAATGAAGTGATCTGTGGTCATGGTGTTGTGTGCATGGTGGCTCAAAAAGAAGGGCTGGTGCTCCTATTATAGTGCTATGGGGAATATTGGGACCAGGTGCTCCCCGTTGTGCTGATGTGACATCCTAGAACCACAATTTACCTGGCAGGAAAAGCACAGGTGTAATTAGTTTCATTGATAACATTCACATCCAATTAGTTTTGCTGGGTTCAGGCTACCAGTATTGCTTATTGAGACACTTCAATAAAACATTAGTCACTGTTAACATTTTTAGTTGCACGTGTGTTTTTCCTGCTATGTAGGAACACCCAATGAAACCCAGCATAAGTAAAACACCTCTGCATATCATCAGGTTGTAGACGTCAGATATCAGAAACGACCAAGGATAAAATGATAACTCATCCATCCCAGAATCTGTGTCTTTTTCCACTTAACATACTTATACTTGTGCTAAAAACAGGACACGGCCAACAGTTTTAATTAAAGAAGTGGTCTTTATTACAGCAAAGAAGCCAAACATTACAGACAAGAATAATTATGATCCATGAATATCATCTCTAAACTCAGACTGGCCTCTCATCCAGATATTCTGCTTTATTCACTACTCTTCAGGGCCATTAGCTCAGATTTATTAAGGAGAAATTAAGGGCATCTTATCAGCATTTCATCCTCACTTTTCTCCTTAAGTGTGTAGTTAAAAGGCTGACATGCTGTATTGAATTTCTGTTAAAACTAGACTGCTTCACTTTCTCTCTCTGCATGCTACAGAGATGGCCATCAGTGTTGTCCAACTGGTAAACCCCATCATGACTGAAGACACTGAACGTCGTCTCTGTCTCTTCTTTGAGTCAAACCAGAAATCTGGAGGAAAAAACAGAAAACTGGTCTTCCACCAGCAGAATAAAGTTCTGTATTCAGTGGAAAGTAAAATGATTTTTAAACAATGTCTGTCAAAATCTGAGCTGAATCCTCTAGGAGTACAATCTCTGACTTTTTTCATTTCTTTTTTTTTTTTTTATCTACAACAGAACTAATGTTCTGACATTGCATCCATCATCTAAATCTCTACTGTTCATCCAACAATAGAGTCTTTTAGGGTACACATGATAGTATATTTACAATAACATCCTTAACAGTAGACCTGGGCTACTCTTCTTCCAACCAGGCAGAACTTCTTACATTTTATTTACAATAAAGTTGTTTTTTTTCTGAATCAAGTTTGTGCACGACAGATACACATGTGGTATTCGATAAAGCCTCACAAAGAATTCATGAAGCATTCTGATTAATAAAACACACTGAATCGTGGTCCGAAAGGTATTCAAAACATTGATCGTCCATGAGAACGCATTCGACAAAGCTGGTCTAAGATGCTGCTAAAACGCTTGTATCAACAAGGAAATTCAAATGATTAGGCACAATAAATGTATTCGTTTCACAGTCCTGCATGTTTCACTCACTAAGCCTGTTTGCATCACTGAGTCCGTGTGTATTCAGGGATAATGGTGAGCAGGATATGAGGATGAAGATAAACAGCTTATCCCGACTAAAACCTTAAGAGGGATAGGAGCTATTATCCAAAATACTCCGTGCATATAAATGCACTGATGTTCTACTGACCACAAACAGAGCGATGGGGCTTTTACACAAATAAACCACGGTAACATCACAGAGAGTTTCATTAAGTGAAAACAAGACAAAAGTACTGAATTCCACCTAAATACTGAAAAGCTACTTCTAATGCTTCAATATACAGCTTCTATCAGGGGTTCTTAAACTTCTCTTCATGGACCCAAATCGAGCACACGTTAGCCTCTTTGCCTCAGGACCCATTATGGGCTCATTAAATCGTACTAATACTCTCAGAGGAAACTCCAGAGGAAACAGACCTGAAGCCCATTTTGCGTCCCGACCCACAGTTTAAGAATCGCTGGTGATAAAAGAGTAAACATGGAATGAAAAATGATTGTTCTTACAAGCAATGCAAGTAAACAAACAATAAATACAAACAATGTGCTTTATCCATATAGACATATTTACACAAAGTCTTTGGCTTATGAATAAACATCAGCTACAAAATTATAATAAAAACAAAGAGAAGAGTGTCGGCCACCAGTGCACCAAACAAACAAGGCCTGGGGTCAGTTCACTTCCAATTCCATTCAAAGTATAAATGGAAACTGTTATTGGTCTGTTCACTAAATAGTAATTTATTCTCAGTCTTTCCTAAGAGACAATAAGCCGATTCCCTTGTACCCAAAATATGTTTAAATTTGAAATAAAATAACCCATTTGTGAACTGGCTGAATTGAAAGTGCATTGGGCCCAGCCCTGAAACAACATGATTATGTCACATGGTTGAACAAATTCGTAAGTATTCAATTTTTACACTATTTTAGACTTCAAAACTTCTCATCAGTAAATGACAAATTGACCCTTGCAGCTCACTACGACTGCAACAAACATAAACAGTGTCACATTTTTTGAACATGTACATTTTGTGATAATCCTACACATTTTTTCAAGTTGCCACTTCATGATATTGTAAAAAAAAAAACAAAAAACAAAACTCCCCCGTGTAAACTTTTCTGTTTTTGTTTCACTGTCAGTCTTGTTTCTAAAACAATACTTTACCTAATTAGCGAATTTATACTGACATTTGGGCTATTTTCTATGTATTCTGTTATCTAACAATCTGCTGTATGTTACCAATTTAAAATGGGCTGAAAGTGGCTGTTACGTACTTAAATACATCATGATGTTCTGACTGAGCTCACTGAAATGACCAGAATCATAACATAATAACATGAAGATGCTGCTGATGTATGGAGTAGAAAACAGAAGCATTTGCAGAGTTTAACTTTAACAGCTTTACGTTTGTATTCAAACATCACCATGATGAGATGCCCAACACTGTTAAGTTAGTCAGAAATCAACATGAGAGCAGGAATGCAGGGGCCACTTGAACTTGCAGTCATTCAAAAGCTGTGGTCGCAGCTTGCAAGAGGGGAGGGAGACATCTAGAGTGCACATTGAGAACTGCAGCTGAGACAGCACGAGGCATCAAGTCCATGGGTGAGATGCTAAACATTTAAATGGGGCCCAAAACATAACAGGGGGCCCCGCTGGCACTCAAAAAGCTTTACAATAAGCATAACGGAGTAAAAGAAGTAACACCTTCCCCCGTGTTGCACTCCCAGCAGCTCCATCTGTTAAAAGTTTGAACTTTTCCCTTTGTTTATTTGTTTTCACTGTACGAGGAGCCGATTTCGCTGGCGCCACTCGTAGGGACGAAAAATGGATGCCGCAGCACGGCCAGCACAGAGGGGAGGCGGGACCAAGCGAAAGCAAAGGATCAAACATATGGGAAGTGAAAAGATGTTCCACTCCTCCTCATCTCCTCCTCCTCCTCCTCCTCACCCTCCTCTTCTCCCCTTTGTTTAGGAGGACTCGATGAACTCCAGTGCCAGGTCGTAGCAGAACCGATACTGTTCCTGTAGGCAAACACAGACACATAAACTTAACCGTCTTTCTGGGTGATCCCATGTTCATATTTTCGCTTGCTTTGCTTTGCAAATACGCAGCACAGTGCAGACATCATCGTATCCTCCCCATTTGCAAAACGTATTAAGTTACACTTAACAGATAATTAATCCTCAAGCTGTAGAATCTTACATGGCAGTCCTCTCAGATGTTATCTGATACATATGTTAATGCCACACAGTGAACGTCTGTCTTCTTCTGTTCATTGATTAGTGGACTGAAACTACAGTAGCTTCAGGCTGATTTATTCCCAAATTCACTCCTCCTGACCAGAGGAAAACACTGAGGTTAACATAAGATAGCATCCTAATGCTGACAAATGTTAAAATAGTTTCACCTCCACTTCTCGGTGAAGAACAAACAGCTTGTGTTGTTCGTGTCTGCTTCTGCAAAGCATTACTACAGCAGACCGTTGCACCACGTCAGTCTCCATTTTGTTAACGTCTGCCTCCCCATGGAGTTCACATGAGGTGGTGCGCTGCTCTCAATTATCTCAATAATCGTAATATTATGCTGTAGCATGTGAGGCATCATCAGACTGATTTCAAAATCAGTAAAGATTTGAAAACTGCTGCCCTCTGAGCCAGGTTTTACTCTCACTCTCTCTGACTCACCGGAGTATCCACCATGTTTGGTTTGCTGTTCCTCAAGGTCTTCACAGCGTGGAACACATCAACCACACTCTGTCTCTTGGCCATCTCGCACACAATGCTGCTGGCACAGAAAACTCCACTACGACCGCCTCCATTTCTGTAAACACAAAGACAGTCATACAGAGATCTGCGAGTCTGCACATATTTAATAAAATATGATATAGCATAAAATATCCTGGTGGTCAGTAAATACTGTGCCTCATCATACAAAAAGACCTCAGTTAAAGAGAAGTGTCACTCTGAGTGAGTTTCATTCATGATATTTGTAACAATCACTGAAAGGTGCCAAGATGAGCTGCTGGTGCTGATGTTTGGACTCTCTTGCTATGAAAAGAAGGGGAGGATACAGATAAAAAGAACAGGCGTGAGGGGTGTATTTCGGTGTGCACTCACAGGCAGTGCACGATGGTTCTTCCCTCTCCCTCCTCTCCCTCACGCTGCCACTGGTCGACCTGCAGGATCAGTTTGAGGAAGGAGCGTTTGGAGGCGGGCACTTCTCTATGCCCCGCCCAGCCCAGGTACTGGAACTGACGAACCATCAGATAGCCTTCCTGAGGCTGACAGATCGAACAACACACACACGCACGCACACACACACACACACACACACTTAGTTAGATGGATTCAGTTAAGCAGCAGCCTCGACTTAGTCTAATATTCTTCTCTGGGCTGTAACATAACAACACAGCGTGAGGCCACTGACCCTGGTGAGGTTGCAGACTCTGAAGAGCCTGCTGATGACATCACAGTCCATCGAGCAGGACATACACTCCACCTGGACCGGACCGTAACGCAGCATGCCCTCTTCTGGCCAGTACTGGGGACAACCCTGAGGACAAACAGTTCAAGAACATGTCAGATACGGAACATGCAAAGAATAAAGAATAAATAAATAAAGAATAAAGAGCACAGCAAAATTCAACATTTCTTCTTTCTTCTTGCATTCTGCTCATATATGCCCACTTTGGTGCAAAGTCAATATTTAGCCTTTAAATACAAATTTGCAATATAGAATTTTAAGTGTTAAAAAAGTTCTTCTCTATTCGCAGACTTCAACTAGATGTTGAAATCATTACAGTGCAGTTCACAAGAGAGTTTTACTTCACAGCTCTTTAAACCTCACAGTGTAAAACATTAAACACAGAATAAATTACAGAATTCTTTGATATTTAGGTAGGATCCCTGTATTAGTATCTGTTTTCGATTGTTTTATGTATCTCAAGTTTACAGTATGATGAAGTTATTAAAAGTTATACTATATTTATATGTATATTGAAGCTTTATGTTTATCAGAAACAAAACGGCAACAGATTGTTGACATTACGAAAGTATAAAGTCAATACACCAAGGAAACAGAAAAGTGAATTACCTGAGCCAGGTCGATTTCATTCAGCATCACCAAACTGGTACAGCCGTAGTCGTAAACCAGACGCCAAAAGTCTTTTACGGTGTTAGGCAAAGGATGCTGGGTAACGATGAACGCAGCAGGCTGTCTGTAGCTCTGTGGGAAACAAAGGAGACGAAAATAACATCAGGCCCTTCGCACACACTGTGGTGTCATTTCATCCAAACATCTTTCTCTCTCTCTCTCTCTCTCTCTCTCAAGCACACACACACACACACACACACACACACACACACACAGAGCAAAGCACAAACAGCAGAGCAGAGAGGGACAGTTTGTGGGACAGCAGGCAACACAGGTGATGTCTGGTCACATGATCATGCGGGGTGAGGAGCATGCGTCGCATATAGGAATACACTGTACATACAGTACGTCTCTATCTAAAAGGGTCAGTTGATTTCAAGTTCAGTTAAAGTTCACACTAAAAATGCCTCAAAACGGCAAATTTGTCACAGAGAAAATCAACCAAGAAGTCTCACACTTTCTAGTCACGTGATGACCTGACAGAACCGAACGTGAACTGAGCCCGACTCATCCTGAATGAAAATGTGCAGCCAGATGTGTGACATGAGCGTGAATGACTTGTCATCATGAGGAGAATCTAATGTGGTTGGGTTGGCAGGGGGATCGGATTTAGGAGGGCAAATGGCTCTACTGAACATAAACCTGGAGGCAGAACGACACTGAAGCCATGAAACAAATCCAGTATTGAAGATTTGAAGTAAAATCCCATTACCTGGAACTCTTCTGACAGCTTGGTTAGAGAGAGGCCAAAGGTAAGTGACTAAACTTTAAATGTTTAAAAATTGGACTCAATTCCAGAGGTCTTACAGCAATAATCGTATTTTTCTCTTCCAGCTGCTTTGTTGGAGAGAAGCCAGGCTTCTTTCCACACCATGCACGTATTACATTTTGTGTTTCAACCATTATCATAAACTCACATACTGCATCTACAGCCCACCCCTCACTAGCTTTCCCCCTCTGATGAATAAAGTCTATGAAAACAGACCTGCTAAGAAACTAATAGTAACTAAGCCTGACGATGACCGGGTATTGCTGTCTTACCTTAGCTTTCTACCTTTTTAATGACTTTGTTTGTCAAGTCAGGGTACACAGGCAGCATGTTGAGATAGAGTCAACTGATGCCAATGAAAACAACAAGGCTGTTAAAGATCGGATGGTGGCCAGAGAAGCTAGTGGTCTTTTCAGAACCTGGATTTGTCTCTAGCCTTCTGCTGCTTAAAACCACAAACACAGCATCACACAAACAGGGAGGGGAGTCTGTGTGTGTGAGTGTGTGTGTGTGTGTGTGTGTGTGTGTGTGTGTGGTGTCTGTATGTCAGTGCAGAAATATATGACGTGTGTCTGTCCTAATCATCATAGAGTTTAATATCATACAAATGTGTATCATTTTCAACAGCTACGTGATTTCCGTCTGGGACAGCAGAAATTACACATTATGTAACTTTATATGCTTCATTTACTTTTTCATATTGCAAACAGTGAAATTACACTATATGGACAAAAGTATTGGGACACATGATCATTAAACCAGTTGCAGTTCATCCCAAAGGTGTTGGATGGGGTTGAGGTCAGGACTCTGTGTGGACCAGTCAAGTTCTTCCACACCAAACTCATCCAACCATGTCTTTATGGAGCTTTGCTTTGTGCACTGGGGCACAGTCATGCTGGAATAGAAAAGGGCCTTCAACAAACTGTTGCCACAAAGTTGGAAGCATCGCGTTGTCCAAAATGTCTTGGTATGCTGAAGCATTAAGATTTCCCTTCACTGGAAGTCTAGAGCCGATCCCGAACTCTGAAAAACAGCTCCAGACCACCCCTGAGTTCTAAAGAGATATGTCCCAATATTTTTGTCCACATATTGTACGTCAAAACAACACGTATCCTCGTCTCAAAGCTTATTTCTATATGTTCCCATCAGAAAGCAGCATACACACAATGTGAAATGTCAAACAACTCTTGCTCGATGTGTTGAAAATAACACAACCTTACTGTGTGTGCATGTGAGTGCGTAATAAGACTTACATCCATCAGAGCAGCATTGATGTAGTTGCTGCTTTCCCCGTCTATTGTGATGAGGAAAGGAAGGCATCTGTCAGGAGGAAGGCCATCCATAAAGCGGTTCTTATCTTGGTTTCTAGGCAACAACGCAATACTGCAGTCTTCAGGCTGAGGCTGAGGAGTCACCGAGTTTAATGTCTGGAAAGAAGAGAGACATGTATATCCCGCGAGTTAGCAATAAGCAGTTTTTGAAAATCGCAAATCACGATTAGGAAAACGGGTGTCCAAAAACAGTGTTGTTCTGCCGGCATGTTAAAGGTACCATGTGGAGTTGTTGACCACTAGCAGCGCTACGGAGCAATCTTTTAACCCAGTGCTCCCAGTTTTGTTTGTATCGTGCACGAGTGTGACGACACATGGACACAACAGTTAGTGGTCAAAAAGTGCCAAGAGACAAGCACCACAATGCTGGATTTAAAATTACTTTTTATTTTAAAATTACCGCAGCTGTGAGAAAGGACAAGTGTTCAACGTTATCAGTAGGCCTCACACAATACATTTTGGTGAGTAATGTAAACAGAAACTTTAGCTGTCAACAGAACAAGTAAATTACATATTGCACCTTTAAGTTCAGCTGTGCTGTGTTTCGCTTTATTTTAAACTTAAAAACTGTACTGATGAAGTTGTTTGGTTTCTAGGGTGAAGCTGAAAGATGCAGTCCACTTTTGGGGTTGGGGATATGTGGATTCACAAGTTGATCATCTCACCAGAACGTGGCTAAATCTACTGAGTATTGCAGCACGGCCATTCAGAACCTCAAAACCTCAAGCTGCTATTGTTTGAAAAGCATGTGGAAGAACATCAGAGGCGAGGATTATGCTGCAGGAGTGGATTGAGACATTTCTATTGACCTTTTGATATTTTGTTTTGGGCTGGAAAACCTCAGCTTCTGAATGCACTTCAAACTGACCACAGCCTTCATTCTTCTTGACGGGAAAATCTTTAAACTGTAAAACGGCCACGCTGCTCGAAATGTTACTCAGATGGCTGAAAACGCAAGATACAATCAGGTTTACCTGGAACTCGTCCTTCAGATGTGACGAGTTGGTCTGTGAGTCGATGCGGATCAGCTCGTAAAAAGCAGCTTTGAACTCACAGACTGGGATGGCTGTTTCTCCACATAGACAAGCCTCTAGTATGGCATCATGGATGAATATGTACTGCTCCTGGAGTCAAATAATTCAAGACATGCATATTATCACATACACACACTTCCTTCGCTCACAGATAAAAAACACTGGCAAACAGTAAAACACGCACATAACTTGTTGCATGGATAACACAGGGACCGTGGCACCAAATCAAAGAGAGCATGCTGACAGTGTGAGCGAGTGACGACTGATGGGAGATGGAGCTCTGAGTGAGATGAGATGATGACTTTTGCTTTACTTCACCTCAGGAAATTGTATTCTTGGATCATTAAAGCAAATGACTGCAGCTTCGATTCGATGAACAGACAGAGTGAACTGAAGGCTGCTTTGCTGAAGGAGTGCGAACGTGTTTTCTTGTCTGATGAGTGGCAGAGAACGTTTGGAGATCGCGGTCCTTGAGTAATAAAATGACTCTTTTTTGCCTTGCTGTCACTATAGAAACAACTAAAATTAATATTGTTAGCAATTTCCTGATAAAAAAAAAAATCAATAGGGCAGCAGGTACATGAAGTTCCTCTTATTCTTAATTGTATATTCTGTACAGTATTAACTACAACTGGAAAACAGTAACTGTTACTTCTATGTATCTGTATCTGTATTTGTATCTGTATGTGGATGGACTTTTCTTTATTCCGTTAGTGTTTACTGAGGATCTCCAGTTGTTGAAGGAGGTGCTTGCATTCAAGGTGCAACATGCACACAGTGTAAAATCTGGTCCTACCACTGGGTGGCGCCAAAGTAGGATATTTTCAAATCCTTTGAATAAATAACAAAATGAATTTCACCTTTGCTGCCCAGAAATATGCTTTAAAGGTTGGCTTATGAAGTGAGATGGCATGTTTATGACTAGGTGGCAGATAGATGGCTCGATGGGGTCACTTGAGCTTGAACCAAGCTGACAGCTGAGCCTTACGGTGAGGTTTTACTGCATATATTCTGAAATGTGGATGCAGATGGAGGATGGGTAATGCAGTCACCTCAGTCTGTACCATGTTGATCCTCCTGGAGCGAAGAGCCTTCACACAGTTGTAGATGTCGACCACTCCTTCTCTCTCCGCCATGTCCAACATGATGTCGATGACTATGAAACAGCCCGTACGTCCTGCTCCGGCACTGCAGAGAGAGACAAAGCGACAAGTCATTCTTTATGTCCATAACTGAGGGAGAAAAGAAAAGTTTTCAACTCAATTATTTTTGACAATTAGTGCATATATTAGATCTAAGGATGCATGTTAATCATGTCTATTGGATTATGTAAAGTAAACAAAGGTCTGTATATATTTTTGTACCTGCAGTGGACCACAATTGGGCCAGCAGAGGGTGGATTGGAGATTTTAACTCTGCGGATGAAGGAAAGTAGGCCCGTGGCGTGATACGGGACTCCGTGATCAGGCCAGCCTGTGAAGTGGAACTGCTTGACTTCCCGCACCTCGTTGAATCCACGCTGAAGACACAAGACATCTTCAGGTTGCATTTATGCCTGATGTCTGATTACATTTTATTACGCATGTTCCCTCACTGAATTGTTGAACTGTTGATATTTAGCAAAACTGCAAATGATGCTAAATGCAGGACAACAGAGAGACATTATGCAGAATGGAAGCTATGACTCACCCTCTCCAGTGTGAATGTGCGAACCACATATTCAGCAAGAGGTTCAACCTCCACAAAAGTCACCTTGAAGTCTCCGTACACCTCCGCATCATCAGGCCAGTACTTATAGCACTTAACCTGTTTAAAGTAAAAGATCAGCATTTAATCAAACACGAATTATAAAGCTGATGAAACGTGGACCAAGAGGAAGATAGGGGATATTAAATAATCTAATGTCCTAAACATTGCAGGCTTGACCAATAACAGACTGGCAGCTCCAGTGGTTGATCTACATTTTTTCGAGTGACATCATGTTTTAAAGTTCAATGTTTAAAAACCACTTGAAAGTGTTCATGATTTCTGACTAGCGATATATAATTCTTTTCTTTAATCTGGCTGTTCACAGAGCTTGAAGAAACTTTGTGAGGCAAGACGCAAGCAAATGAGTAACTTACCCTTCCAACCTCCACCAGATTGGTTACCATGACGATGCAGGCTGACTGTTCCTGCCACACCATCCTCCAGAAGTCATACACCGTCTCATGAACAGGACCTGCACACGAGGACACACACACACACACAATTAGGAAGAAAATTTGTCTAACATCCTGTACGACAGCAGATATGAAGACTTTCTATTCAAGCAAGCACTCGACGGTGTTCCAGCATCTCACCCTGAGTAGCAATGTAGTGACTCGGTCTCTGGTAGCCCTGAAAACAAAACATCATGACACAATAAGTTAATATGCTTAAAACTCTATGTGGAACTTTGTAAAAATGTAAAAATAAATAAATAAATCACACAGAATCAGGTATCAGCGCAATGCTAACATTGTGGAGAACTGCCGAGGAGTTAGTAGTAAAGTTAACTGAAATATCCTGACGACATCACGAATGTAATTGAGTGTTGAGTTGCACAGCATACTGTTTGTATTCAAGAATTAGAACCATTCAGGCATCTCATCGAGGTGGTCGGACGTGTGAGAACTTTTTACCATCAATGCTCGTGCCTGACTTTTCTGAATGCTGCAAAAAGATGCTCGAGCTAAGGCCCTGCAGAAATCTACTGATGAACTGATGCCCGTCACCTTTAAAACAACTGTCATGTGCGAAAAACAAAAAAGCTGTGACAGCCAATGATCGGAATTACCCGCTCGTAAATAATGGTACTACGCTTTAGCACACACTGGGATGTAAGGTGGTGGGAGTGGCGAGATGGAAGTGAAATCTTTCATGCAGCCGAGGCCCCAGCAACTCAAGATGTGGACAGTGCGACTCGATGCGCGTGCTGCCGAGTGTGTGAGTGGACGTACAGGTGAATGGGTGTGTGGGCTGAGGGGCGTGAATGAAAGAATCCACAGTGATACTTACATCCCTGTACAGCCAAATCTATAGCCCAAGCCACAGGCAGAAAGAACGAGTGGAAGAAAGAAAGAAAGAAAGCACAACAATGTCAGTGAGTGTCAATCAGAAAAAGAAAAGTTGCATTGACATAATGGGAGTCTGAAGAGGACGTGCAGAAAAAAAAAATGATCTAAAACTTAGACTGAATAGAGAGGACACTTCTGGCTGTCATGTTTCCAGCCCAAAGTCTCAAAGAGAGCTGATGTCATTTTTTTCCCCAGTAAAATCTAAATTATGTAACTAAATATAGTTGCACCAACAGAGTTGGATGCACCAGGGAGTGTCCACTCTATTCACTCTAATTCTAGCTTAATGTGAGCGGAGGCATGCATGTGATTTTAATGGCAGTTAATGATCATTTAGAAGATAATGCTGTGAGCATCACTAGCATTTAAAAAAAGCACCACGTGTGACTAACATGCAGATTACTGATGTAAAGGTGACAGCGGAGTGGAGAGGTGGGAAAAAAGACAAACGGATGGATGGATGGATGATAGATGTGAGTGAAGATGGAGTGAATGGACTGACAGATGATAAAAAACCAGAGACGGAAGATGGAAAATGACATAAAATGAATGATCAGACCAGCTAAATGTGGAATGGATTGAAGGCTAAACGCCGTGACAAGAAAATACTATTGTTCACTTTCCTGACTAAAGTTTAGATGAGAAGATCGATAACACTCTCGTGTGTGTGCGATAAATATGAAGCTTAGCTTAGCATAAAGACTAGAAACAAATTGAAACAGCTAGCCAGGATTGTCAAAAGTATCAAAATTTTGAAGAAATAAAAGTATCGCTTTGTGTTATGACTGAGGAAGTCCCACTAAACTCTAATGTAATTTAAACTGGCAGTGTGAGGCTACAGAAATAAATTCAAAATGGATGCGTAGATGGACAAGGACAAAAGAAAGACAACAGGAACTGAGGCCTGAGAAGGAACACATGTACTGTATGTATGACGTGTTTTCAGGGTGGCTGGATGTGTCAAATGGCACAATGGATGACTAGTAGACGCAATAAAGGTATAGAGGCCTGACATACGAGCGAGGGAGTGTGGTTTCGTTGGTTTCGTTGGGAGCCAATAGTAGCATTCGATGCGTTTCCACTTACATCGATGTAGTTGGCGTTGATGTAGTCGGAGGAGGGGTCGTCTTCTATGGGCTGGAGAATAACCCGTGAATGGTCATCTGAAGAAAGAGAAAGAGAAAGAGAAAGAGAAAGAGAAAGAGAAAGAGAAAGAGAAGAGTGACATGGAGAGGAGAGAAAAAAGAAAGATGTTGTCGGGTAGAAAACAGCACCAATGAAGCTCCCTGAAAACATATTTTGTGTGATGGGATCTTCACTGTCAGTTGAATCTGATCAAAGCAGATTATTTTGACTGTTAATCTATTAATAAATATTTTTTTTTCACATCATTTTTTATTTTTTTTATGTGATTCATGATCAGTATTACAACAAGCAGCCAGTTTTCGGGGGATTTAAGAAAACTTAGATGTAGAGCATCTCTCTCATCTGAAAAACAGACTCGAAAGCAGAAAATATTCTATGCACAACACAATCATCAACGCATGAACAAAATGACACAAGTTCCAGCATTTTCAGGCACGTACGCACCTGAGACTCTTGTGCCTACGACGGTGACGTAAAATCGTTTGAGTACATTTGAAACTGATCAACTGATCGACATCAGCTGAGGGACAACTTCACGCAAATCAGAACACGACTCTAAGAACCACATGTACTGCATGCATTTCCCTCCCTCTTCTTCCTCCTATGAACCACACTGCAGCTTCTGTTATGAACACACACAAATAAAGCTCACATGCTATAATGTTCCCATAGCGGTTCTTGGTGCGGTTCTGCTCCTTCTTGGCCACATCCCATGAGGCCGACTGGCCCTCAAAGAAGCTCTGTAACACCAAAAACAGACAAAACAACGGCAAAGAAAATTAGCTGTCAGGGTCCTGGACAGTAACGTTCCTGCTGGGTAACTCTGAGCAGAAACAGGAACTTAAGTGACTGTTTTGCTCTGCTGGTTTTATTTCATTGATACATGAGTGGTTTATGTAACTCAGAATCAGAATAAAACTGATACTTATACTTTATTGATCCCTGGGGGAAACTGTGTTTGTTACAGTTGCTCCAACCAAAATTAGAAGTCTACAAGCCAAAGAATTATAATTGAAATAGAAGTAAAAATACATCTAGAATATTAAAAATAAACATAAAATCAACATAAAAAAGTGTAAAGCTTATACCATACAAAAAAGAGGGATAAAAAAAAGTGTCACTCTTTAACTGTTTAGTCAATAAGTCAGAAAATATTTTTATTTTTAATCATTTTATCGCTTTAAATGTAAAGTCAAAACATCAAATAAAGCACCGTTGATTTTCTTGGTGAGAGTTAAAACGTGTATACGATACATTTCAGTTATCTTAATGGCCACAAATACATACTCATCGGGTTTATATGTAAGATTTGCAGCTCATGTTCATCAACATGACTGCTTCTAATACATTAAGTAAAACATTTTCTGCTTTTACCAGCCACATCACTAATACTACTGTTATTAAAAGTACTGCTGATAATATTCTTACTTCATACTCCTCCTTAAAGCCGTAGCTGTCCGATGTTTTCATTAGGTTGATGTGCTGCAGGAGGTCGGCCACTCTGATGGCAGGGTGGAGCTGCCCCGTCTGGTAGGGGGATTCGGTTCCTTCGCAGTGGTACCGAGGAACGTCCAGCAGCCGGCTGTTCTCTGCCGCCGAGCCGCTGTGGTTCTCGTCTGCAGGAGGAAAGCACTCGTCAGCTTGATTGCAAAATAACCGACAATTGTATAGCGTTTTGTCAGCGCCTGCACTAAAGGCACTAAAAGCAGCATTTTACACTGTTCCTTTACAGGCCTGAGAGACGACTCGCAGGATTTCAAAAGCCTTATGGGTTAAGGTTGGTTAGATAACAGCATGTATATTCTAGCTGAAATTAAAAAAAAAATAAACATTGCTTTTAAATATATAAAACCAACAAAGCATATTTCCAAACCCGTACCAGCTGCTGGCTTTGAACTATTAACATAAGCAGATACAGCATAGTCCTCAAACTAAACAAAACGTCACATCGTTTTCTCCGTCTACACTCACCTGTGATTGGAACTACATGTCAAAGCAGCAGAAAGAGAAAAGAGCGAAAAGGTTCAGTCAGACTGCAGGTTAAAGGATTTGTTAGGAAGATCAATCTATAAGGGCCTATACACAATGCATGATCCAAATAAACAGGAAATGAAGCATGACACAAATAAAAAAAGATAATGCACATTTTTTTGTCATGTTGCTAAAACAACATCTATAGCAACATAAAAAGCCTACTGCGATCGAGTTTAGTTTGCTTCAAATACGTATTTCACACTGCAGCAGCTACGATATCATTAACTTTTGCGTTTTGTTGGCGTGTACATTTAAAAAGTATTTCAGTTGCAGCTAATTATCGCGCTGCACAACTTTCAGGTGAACGTTTTCTGTGCGGTGGGCGGTAATGTGAATTGGCAGTAGTAATGCACGGACTGACAGGTCGTATAATGGAGGAGCTTGGGGTTGAAGCACAACCGACTGATTTCATCCTGGCCACTGTTTATTAACTGACACTGTGTATTTCATCCAAACGGACGCTTTCCTCTGCTCTGCGGACATGTTAGCTCATTACTGATTGTTAAAGGTTTGTTAAGCCCTCGTCAGGACAATTAACAGTAAACTTGACCCGACACTGCCTCTTAATTCGCTACTTCCTGCGACTCTGTGATGTGATTGGCCAAGACAGATTGTAACTGCAGCCTTCACTCCAAATTAGAGGCAATGGAGGAGTTAATTAACACAGTTTGGTGGCGTTGTAGATTGTGGAGCCCTTAAGGGTTTGTTAGAACTCGACATCATGCTGCGGTGTCAATGCCAGGCTAAACTACAGATGAACACATTGCAGCGCAACACTGGCGCTGGACCAGACTTGGCCAAATCTGCAGCTTTCACAATTCAGACTGGGGCATCCACAACAAAACAAGGCTGGGGAATAACACAGATGGTAGATATCCAAGCAGACTTTAAGATCCCGCGCAAGGAAAAACTTTCACCAAACACACCAGCCTGTAGGCACCAAGTTGTTCACTGTTGCTTGATGTCACCGATTTAATCTGCAGTTGTTTTCAACATGACAAATCGTCTCTCTCCTGTTATGCATTAGTTTCTGTCGTTTTGTGAGACAAGAAATGGCAAGACTTAAAACAACTCAAAATAATGAGATCTCTAAGGGAGGATGAAAGTAATTAATGTGAATATCAGTAACTGGGCAGGAGACAGAAAACGTGGCTGGGATTGGGAGTGACTGAACCCAGGGAGCACACAGTACAACAGATGAAGCGCTTGGCTGCCTGAGTTTTTAGTACTGGCCATGTTTTACACACAGAGTTGGCACGAGGTACAATCTTTAGATTGCCTTTGAAACACATCCAAACCACATCCATTTTGTATTTTAGTTGTTTTTCTCTCCAGTTATGTTCATTTCAGTGCATCACAGTGTTTCGCTGCTTACTGAATTGATAGGTTCAATCTGTGGTAACACTAGAGGCCTTTGTAAAACATACAGCGCTTTGGAAAAGGTAATGAAACTTCAGTCAAGCCAAACTATTCATCCACATAAACATACTGTACTTGACACAGGTGATAATACTGCGGGATGTGATGGAAACTTTAACCACCAGAGATGTACAAAGACGGGGCTGCAAACACAGGGGCTTTGAAAGGATGAAGGATGATTATTAAAGGGGACTGGCGGTCAGTGTGACATATCCAACCATGTCTCACCTAGCACAGCTGTAGGAACCAGAGGGTCGTTGGGCACTGCGGGAGGAAACACGGTGAAGAAATTTTCTAAATATCAGTGTTACTCAAACAAAGATGAGGACCTAAAAGTGAACTTTGAACATCGGGAAATCTTTGGATTTTGGACTGCTGGTCGGGAAGGACATTAAAGACGTCACTTTATACTCAGGAAAGTTGTGATTTTTGTTACATTTCAGACCAAATGCTTAACCAAAAAAATACGAAACAGTAATGGAACTAACTGTTAGTTGCATCATTAGTTTGTGAGAATAACAATTTAAGTCTCTTCAGTGAAGACAAAAGTACAGAAGAATGAAAATGAGTGAAAATTATAAAAACAGTAATAATAGTCAAGTTTATGAGCCTACATCTGTTGTTGTAGTTGTGAGAGTCCATGAATGTCACAGCCATGGGATCCTCTCCGTGCAGAGTGCTCTGGTCAGCATAGCTGCGGTCCATCGCATTCACCATGTGAGTCATTTCCTGTCGAGTCGTTCCGATGGCGTCTTTGCGTTTTTTAGCCAGTTTCCTGTAGAGGGCAGAGAAAGACACAGTCAGGCGTCGAAAAAATCCAATACACAAACATCAGCTAGCCTGCAGACCACCACCATGTAAGGAATACTGCTGGATTTTAAGGTGTAGTCTGATTTTCTGTGAAGCAGTATCTGGTGTTTTTGGCAACGAAACTTGGCTGGGGGCTGCAGGCTGCTGATTCAAGATGCAGAGTATAGAACATATAAGGAGAAAAGAGAGACGTTGGGGAGAAGAGAAAAAGAGAGGAAGGAAAGAGGAGAGAACAGGCAAGGGAGGTAGAGGAGCAGCTTAAACGGGCTCAGCTTTATGAGCAGAGGGGAAAGCATCTAATACAGACCGGGGAAAATAAACTGTACCAGGAGCAAAGGGAAACCCTGTAATCAACCTCGGTGCCACAGATGAGCTGTCAGATGAAAGCCTTTGAAAAATGTTTGATTTCCAATGCAAATTCCAGGTGTCTGAAAGTCCGCATTTTTTTTCTGTGAATTCATTATTTTCTTCATTATCAAAATGTAGGTTATCAGTAAAGCAAAACAGAAAAACCAAAGTATCACACATTTGGTTTTCATCCGACAGCGAAGGAAGAAGCCCATTGAAAGAACAGTAAGAGAATGACTTATGATCTGTAGTGCCACAGTTATTATCATAACATCTGAGTAGCAGGACCTGAGGTCATTTTATAAATAGCCAGTCCAGAATTATGAGGGAATGGTACGCTGCGTCTAGGAAAGATACAATTTAGAGATACCTGATGTTTTAAGTTTTAATCTCTTATTTTTCTTCACAGACTGTCAGTATATTTCCTGTTTTTCTTTGTTGTTGCAAGGAACAGAAACCTTTCTTTGTCATGATACCTGGTGCCAGGTGAAGAAAAATAAAAGTTTAAAATCTAAACATCGAGGCGTCCTTATCAGATTCAAGTCTCTTGGTGTGTGCAAGCCATAAAATCCCAGGAAGAACAACCGTAGAGGGCTCAATACTTCGAGCATGCCAGATGCATGCAGGAACATTTTGTACCCAGAGCCATAGACGTACATCAGTTAGGACAACATCTGCACAGATCAGCACTTAAAATGTGCTTTTTTTTAACATGGCCTGCTTTAAGTGAGTTAGTTCCTCACTTGGACAGCAGCTTGAGCGCCAACATGAAAGGCCTGATGAAGAAGTTGATTTTTTTGATTGTTGCATAACTGATACAACGTACGGCTCTGACTTCTTCCCAGCAAACAGACAGGAAGCATGCTGCGTTTTATGGGATGTTTTACCTTGCGACCCCAAAATACGCCACCTCTGAGACCACACACACACACACACACACTCAAATACCCAGATTTAACCACTGACCAGATTAAGCTGTTTTTTGGGGAATTTGTGAGTGTATTATTGGTAGAAAACATGGACATAGAAGAGAAGGCTGTTCATATAAATTATAAACCACCATATGCTGTGTATTGTATATGTAACACTTAATGAGAAGGAAGGAGAAGTTGAGAGACAGAGAGACAGGTAGCTGTGACCAGAACTAGAGTGGATCTCTATTTGAATTTGATCTATTTTAAATTAATATCATTAAAACAGTACATGTATGCCAAGACACATTGAAAATGTCTTCTGAACTTCTTGGAGAACTGCTGTTTCCTGGCAAACAGATACTACATGGTGAACTTTGGTGGTGCAGTGCAGTTTTTAAACAATCCAATCTTTCTGCTCATCTCATGAAATCAAAAAGTCTCTGTCCATTCATAATAATAACTTGGTTTACGCTTATAATTGATCTGTAACTTGTTTCATTTTGCTTTGCTGTAGACCTTTAAACTACATGATGCTAACTTGTCGCACCATAATGTGTTCATGTGCACGTGATAAATGCCCACACAAGCGAGAAAGCGATGAATAAATGTCCATGTTTATTCACCAAACGGGCCCCACCTCATTTTAAAGGAAGCGATTAGAGATCCATTTTGGTCACAGCAGATGAGATTACCGGAGTAGAGAAGGAAGTACCCACAACATGAGAAAAAAACACCCCACAGACCAAAATGACCAAAATCAGAGCCAGTCTCCAAACAGGAACTGGACTATTTCAGAACAGGAACCAGGAAGGAGACACTGAGCATGTGCAGCAGAGCTACCGTGATACCTGTGACTTGATGGGCGGATGGATGATCACATGACTACATGCACACAAAGAGCTACAAGTCACAAGTGCAGCATTCTTTTTTCAAATAACACGCTTAGGCCTGTGTCGTCCCACTTTGGCCTGCTTTGTACTGGTTGGTGGCCAACTTTGGCCTCTATAAGCCTGCTTCAGAGCAACTTTGGAGCATGTAGAGGACACCAGGGCTGAGGTCAATTCACTGTCAGTTCAGTCCCTTTAATAGAAGCGGACACTGAAATTTCATTTGTTTGTTGATTGTTATTTTTAGACAGGAAACCATTGACATTCTCTTGCTATATGCAAGGGTTTAAGTATGTTTATAACAAGTGGTGGATAATAAGGAAGCTGTTGAAGTCCTGGCCTGACTGACATGAAAGTGGACTGACCCCCCACCCTGGCAAGGCGTCAATGAGGATGGCTTTGGCTGGTTGGTCAGAGCTGAAAAATGTGTTCCGTCTTGAAAAAAGTATACTGCATCTTTAAAAATAACAACAACTAGCCACTAGTAATTCGCCCAATAAGATAACAGCAGCTGGGTGAGCTGATTGTTGATTGGTTGTTTACTTACAGGTAATAAGAGTATGAATAGTAGGTCCTCCTGGGGTTGTGAGCCAATCAGAAAGCAAAGAATGAGACACAAGGGTCATGAATATGCAAATTCGGACAATACTGTCCTGTCCCAACCAGCAACAACAGAAACAGAAGAAAACACCTTTTGACTGCTAAAGCTTGAGGGTCATGCAAGGGGTCGTTATAATAACTATGGGCCCTGTTTCTTTAAAAAGTAAAAACTCAAGTTTAATGCTAAAGAAATACTACAAAACAATCCAAGAGACTTATTAAACTAGTACGAACTAGTATCAATATTTAACTATTAACATGCAGTCTTTCTCTCCTTTACTTCTTGAGGTGTCATATTTGAAACATTCATGCAACATTTTTAAGCTGCATTTGCTAAAAAATTAAGAGCTTTTAGCCCTGATCACCTTTACTTCTATGGATAGCAAATAATTTGCCAAAATTGACACAAAGCTATCCGATCTGTAACACCACGCAGCTCGCTTCCTGTAAAGCAAGCATGATGTCACTGCGACGTCATCATGTCCCACCATTTTAAAGATGCAGTATTGTTGTTCAAAGTTGTAAAGGTTCAATGACAATGAAGATTGATCTCCCCAGGAACCTTCATGAAAATCTACCAAACGCTTTCAACCGAACCTCACCCTCATGAGGGTGACATAAAAACACTTCTGATAATAAGCACCACAGCGAAGTCAGTGGTCAGCATTCAGTTACGAATCCGCCTTGAAAGTAGCTCAAAACAAATGTGGTGTCATAGCTCCAAACAAACATACATCATAACTGAAACCAAGATTTCAGGACTGACTTCGAGTAGCTCGAAGGCAGTTTCATATCAGAGTTATGCAAATATGTTTTCTGAATCAGAAACCGCTGTCACAGGTTGATCAGTGTTGGCTGCTACAAAGTCTCATATGTTCCCGTAAATCAAATGAAAGAACAACACCAGGCATATATACAGAAATATATTTAAACATAATATTTGAAAATATTCTGTTGTTCTGTTATATTCCCTTTTTCCAAAGTTGTTCACGCTGGTAATACGCAGTTCATATGACCTACATCAGGAGTTTGGATGTGCCAATTAGCAGGCCAGCATGTGATTGAGGGCTGCACAGGAATTCACCTGTTAGCTCCTTATCGGTCTGGTCTCCTCAACCATACAGTGTTTTTTCCACTGGATCCACAGAAATCACTAACTTGACCTCACAGCACTGAAGACCGAACATAGCTGCCATACAACCAGAATTTTTCACTTCTGAGAGCTACTTGTTAGCAGGGAACTGTTTGATGCAGTAACCAACTAGTGTTTTAAATGTAGGCTATTGAAAGCGAAGGTTTGTGCAGTTGTGGGCCCGTGAGATAAACTTTAAGCAACTATGAGCTAAATATGCACTTTGGCATGAGGTTTCACTCCACTGCAACACTGTCATGCTGAAGCTAACGTTTATTTGAAGTGCCCTCTTAGCCCAGCTGCATGAATGCAGCTTGATCTAAATTCAGTTCATCGTTCTGCACATGCAATTTCAGGGACGTAAACAGCAATATTTTCCCAAAAATGCATTATCTTTTAATTTGTGCCATTTTTCTATTATAAAAAAAAATCCTCATGGGACAGATTGTGCTCAGTAAATCATGTTAAAGTAATCAGTGAGGACAGTGAGTATATTTTAAGCACTGTTAGGTGTCACGAAATAATAAAAGCTTCGACACTGAATAGAGCATTTCTCTCCCACACTTTAAGTTCAGGCTCTGCGGTTAACATTCGGTTAAGAGAATTAGAACAAAAATGTGGAGGTCAAGGGCTGCACTAGCAAAGTTCTCTGGTGATGAGAGTTCAATACTGAGTGTAAATTAATGGCTCTAATTGTTTTTGGTTTGCTGAGAGAGCCCATGATTGGTTGTAATTGAGAGACTGAATTCCTGGTCGCTCTCTACAGCCTCTGGCAAGATGCAGTACTTCAGAGCTCAGAAAAAATCTATTACAGTGTCTTCTGAAAGAGACATTTTCTTTAGTTGATGAAGATTAATTCTAATTTTCTTGCAACATGGCGGTCAGTAAGAAAACCAAGCCACTAATGTTCAAATTCAAAGTTCAAATACACTTCAAATTAAAATAAGAAAAGATGTGATAAGACAGACTCAACAAGAATGTGTCTGCCTCACATATGCAAATTATATTCCTAATTATTCTGTTTTTAATGAAGCACTCAAGAGTCCCTGAGCACCAGATTTTATCTGAAAGGTCACAGGAGAACGACATGTTTAGTGATAGTTAATTATTACACACATGTGCTCAAGTACATGACTTGTAAATGCGCTTGCACTCACGCGGTCTGAGAAGACAAAAGTCATCCTCATGTTGCTTCTGATGAATAGATGAAAAGCAAAAACTGTCTTGACTTGGGGTATGGGGCTTAAAGTTTAAAGCATGAAGATGGCTCTCCAAAAAGCTTCAAGAACATTTGGTAATTCAGTGTCTGATTCCTGATTAATGCTGGTGTCATCTTAATAAATCCAACATGTTTTGTTAAACAACTAAAGCCTTATCAAAAAGTAGGATGATAGCATCAGAATATAAGACCTTCAGGTTTCTGGAGGAAATGCCCCAGACTTACATTATCTTCTCACTGTTTTCTACATCGTGCAGCTTCTTTCTCATGCTGTAGCTGCCTTCAGTCACCACACGGTGGAGCCCTGCACCAAACTAACATAACACGAACCAAAATGTTACAGCGACACCAGGGCCAACTAGACGTTTCTCAGTGTTCTTCTAGACGTGAAGGATGAAGCATGGCAGGCATTAAATACTCATATCATTCTTTTAGTTTTCCACATTACTTAAAATGAGAAATTATTGCTCTTAAAATCTTGTGAGGTGTGAATGTAAACAAATGAAGTGTATCAGGTCATGTGTGTGCTCCAGTGGCTTAAAAAAGACATTTCTTTGTGATTAACATTATGCCCAACTCCAACCAACCAAGTACTTCCCAACATTTTGCTTTTTCCTCAGTCACCTTTGGCAAAATCTCCTTCTTTATCTACAACTCGTCCGTCTCTCCATCTCTACTCTAATAACACACTCTAGGTATAGATATCACACATATGTTATTATCTGTCTTTCCCTTCTCCATATCCTTCGTTTTCTTCTGAGTGGTTGTGTTGTCTCATTGGTTTCAACAGCTGTACTGCACAACCCAACAACAACAAAAATGGCCTCAGATCTTTCTTGCACTAAAACACGCATCTGTGAGGCCGGAAAATAACTACATTTTCACATGGAGCTCAGGAAAAAAAGCCTTCACAGCTATTTATTAAAGCAGAACAACCGCCAGGAAACTATCAAGCTGGTTCTGAAGGGAGATCAACGTTTATGGTGGATGGATGGAAAATGGTGTTACTACAGCAGCAGATACTGGACGGACACACAACAAGAGAATGGACTTAGGTGCACATTTGTCTCTGTACGTTCTCGTATCTGCATGCGCGTTGGTGTAGTACTGTTGTTCGTGTAGTATTTGCACCCTTTGTAAAAGTCTTCCATTAAGACTGTTGAGCGTGATTGGGGGCTGTCACTCACCTCTTTTTGACCAATAGGATGGCTACCAGCACCAGGAGTATAAAGACAAGAACCCCAGCGCTGATCCCTGCGATCTTCACGACCCTATCCGTCTGTTTAGCAGGGTCAGGGATGACTTCTGGCTCCTCTGTAGCACCTACAGCGTAATTACAATAAAACATCAGCACTGTAGCTCTAACACAACATCAGTTCGAACCATCAGCACTAAAAAATACGATACCCATGAACCTACTTTTTTTCTTTTTACAATTTATATCTCTCATGTTCATATTTTTGCTTCTTGAGCTCACAGGGTTAATGTTTGTTGGACAGCAGAAGTGAAAAAAACCCCCCCCACAACTTCTCTCACACTGTAACCTTTGAGAAATCACTAAAGTACTAAAAGCTTTGTGAGCATGAGATTGCTTCTTGTACTGCTGTTATTGTGGCCACCGCTGATGGAGAGCTGTCGAACAATTTTTTAAAAGCTGCCGGCCATCTGGGGAATACAACGTGTACAAAGTGTCCAGTTTCTGGGAGATTTCTTTAATTTAAAGGCCAGATTTTTTTTATTGTGTATGTACAGCTACTGTGAGATCTATCTCGAAAAGCTTTATCGTCTGGGTTTTCCTTCAGCTGAGTGCACCTTTTTGTGAAAGACCTGCACTATGTCAGACAAAGAGAAAGTTAAAAAGTGATTAGGAAACAAATCCTGATGAGACATTTAAAAACGAAGCTTTAATCAGCCCTGTGCTAAAGATCAGGTAAATGTCAGGACTCTAAATATTCCTTGTAAAGTGAAGTCAAACAACTGCCAACACAAATGCCAGAGTAACTGTCATTCAGGATGCAAATTTAGCCAAAATTCTGTTTGAGCAGCTTATTTGGCTTCAAGACTGAAACTTCTACCCACATCGTTTGCTTCTACTAAACAGCTCGTGTCTGAACATTTTAAAGTATGTGTTTTTTAGTAGACATCTGGGAGCGAAGCTGGTGTAATCTAAGAGTCTCCAGCCATGCTAGCTTAGAGTCGTTGCGTCTTGTTTTCTTGTTGTGTTGCAGCTCAGTGAGGCCAACCTGTGGAACTGCAGCTCTTTGACCTAAATGCTAACATCAGAATGCTAACATTGTCTCAACAATTAGTGACTAACATACTGCAGGTTTACAGCATTTATAACGTTTACAACATTGACCATCTTAGTTTAGCATGTTAGCATGCTGAAAGTTTCTGTTGTGGGTATTTGGTCATAAACTTAAATCTTGGACAAATTCAACTTTCGTCCTGACAATGGAGCTAGATGAAAAGTCACCAAAGTTATCACAGTTCATCCTGAGGGGAACATGAATATCTGCACCAAATTTTATGCCAATCAATGGAGTAGCTTTTAAGATATTTCACAAGATACGTTTAAACTCATCTGCTGGTGGTGTTAGGTTCTTCTTAGGATTAAGAAATATGATGGTAATATGACTAAAGGTACAATTAATTTAACTGTAACTTTCATTGTTAGACAAGATGACTCAAACTGGACCAAAACACTTTTCCAAGGCAGTAAAAACATAATGATAACATAGCAATAACATACAATCAGTGGGATATTATAATATTTATCCCTGCACTTTACCGCCTTGTGGAGCTGGGTCGATTGAACTAAAAACACTCCAGATTTCATTGAATCACCTGATGGTAAATGTACTGAACCAGTGAACTCTCTGCACACTCACTACTCCTACTCCTACTCACAGTGGCAGCCACACTACAGAAAACATAAAAAATGAAAAGACACTAACTACACATACAGAAATAAGGATATTCTCTGCTGACTGCTGTGTATTTTTCTATTTCAGGTTATCCTTGGTGTCATGCTCTCATTGAGAAACACTTCTGAAATGCAATGTGACTGTAGCTGTCCAATGTTTCTGCACCACTGTCACCGTATATTACTTGTACTCAAACTCATTTCTGTTCTCGATTGCTTCAGAGCATTGACTGAAGTCCCTGATTTCATTTGTTTGGAATATAGTCCACAAATGGTTCAGGCCGAGTGCACGCCGTAGCGGAGACTCAACCCTGTTGATCGTGGACAGAGAGTCAACAGAAAGAGATCGAGCATCTGTTTTCATGCTCATAAGCTTAGAGTCCTGATCCCATAATGCCAGAATAGTTCATACTGCAACCTAAGAACATTATCATGCATTACAATAATCCAAATAATCCAACACAAAGACATATGCGCGAAACTCAACAAAATGCAATATATCTCTCAAACAATAATCCACTTCTAATACTGAATATCAACAAGATAAACATAATCACTCCCTCTCTCTCTTTATCTCCCTCAATATGTGTGACCTTTATGTGTTATTTTGTGATAAAATGTTTCTGCTGTTGAAATCTTTGAAATGTCCTCATCCAGCCCCGTGTCATTATGCAACAATATTAGACTAAAACACAGGACTCAAATTGATGGATGAAGCACGAGTGGTAATGTGTCGGGCAAAATGTTACTTTGAAAGGATGAGGCGGACATTATTATTCTGCATTTTTCTTATTTTAAGCATATTCCACCAAACACTTAGTTCACATATTAGCTTTTTTGCAGAAATATTGACTTATATGTCAATCAAAGGTAAAAAAATAAAATAAAAATTGCAGCACAGAAAAAAATGTTTGGGGTATTTCACTAAAAGTGTCTCAGAAAGACAAAAATGTTATAAGTTAATGAAAATAAAACCTGCATCAGCCCCAATAATTGAGTATGAGCTGGGCTGCAGTTACTGGTGCCGTTATTAACTGAGGTCAAATGTGCCCCTTGTTTGTGTTTAAAAAGGCTGACTCTCTGGTCCAAACCGTGAAAACTTCTGCACGATTTTTTTGATAGAAGATGCAAATCGACACCAGGCTTCAGTTTTTCTCAGTGACTTTCAGACCAAAAACGATCGGGCCAGCAGTGTCAAAACAAGACACAAAAGAAAAGAAAAGAAAAAACAATCTTTCAAAAGTTCTGAGCCTGACCTCTTGATGTCAGCGATGGCTCTTAATGCCTATAAAAAATTATCCAGGTCAGTACACTAACACTCACAACTTGCCCACACAGCCACAAACACACAAAACGCCCTGAGGCAGCAATGACAATACACAATACCCAGGATGACCTAATAGGACCACCATCACTTAATCCTGCCTCCCGGATGCTCGGCTGAGCGCACAAACACATGCAGAGGGATGGAAAGAGAGAGGAAGGGACAATCGTCTGACCTCGCTGTCCATTAGTGTGTCTTTCTGCTTTAATAAAAAAAATATATAAATATAAAATAAGTCTTGCAGGTTCACTCAGACCTCCTCAGGCTGGAGAGACAGAGTGTCACCTCTTTCCAGCAGCCTTTAGCAAAGTAAACCACCTGTTCTAGTAACTACAAGCACCAGCAGTTCTTGAAATATGATGAGACTGGAAATACGGTAACTTCCCACATTTTCTCCTCTTATACAGTGGAAACATGACACCTGTGCAGGCACTGGGGAGAACGAACTACACCTTTGATCTATCCCATGGGATCAATTTCCCGTGAGCCTATGCTGGCTTACATATACTGGTCACATTGAACTCACTGGCCTTAAGTTAGGAAAATAGGTGAACTCTTTTTAACAGGAGGGATTTGCATCATGAGGATAAACACTGTGAATATCTCAGTTCTAGTTCTTTTCAAGTTGGCCCTCATTCTATTTTAGTTTATTTGCTGTTTCGCTTCATAGGGACAAGATCATGGCATGAAACAGTGCCACATGCCGCAGTATTTATCGCCTACAGCGAGCTGGTTTACAGTGTCTGTCCCCGGATGGGTTGCTATAAAAAAACACGACTCAATCAGTCTGAATGATTAATTATACAATCAAGGCGGCTGATTGTGCTGAAAAGGGTCAAAGCAAGGACCACTGAGTGCAGAAAGTCTTTATAAGCTGTTACTTTATCACACACACTGCAGCAGGACTAAGACGGCTCACAACATCCAAGTACTTTAATGCAAAAGAACATATAAATATGACATCGACCTTATATAGAAGTCATTTTATAGCCTCATATCTCATACTCGTAGTCTCAGGTGTATGTATATGAGTCACGTCCAAGGTATTTATATTAAAGCTGAAGTACATTTGTCAAAAAGTCTGTCTGTTCATGACTGTAGAGCTGAGGTAAGCTGACGTCAAATGACAGAAAATTAATCAGCATCTTATTTTTCCAGGAGAAAAAAACAAACAAACACTTTGGCTTTTGGACTGTTGGTTTGGAGAAAAATGAGCCATTTGAATATGACACCTTTTGTAACTGGGCATTTTTCACTGTTTTCTGACATTTAATCAGTTGATTAATAGAAGATGAAAATAACTGTTTGTTGCAGTCTTAGCTGATGGTTTGTGTGTCAGATGAACATTTATATTATTAACATTAGCACTGCGCTACACCTCTAGCATACATAAATAACAAACAAACAAACAAACAAAAAACCCAAAACAGGAAAAAAGGACCTAAATATGCTTACAGTTTCAGTTCATAAGAGGGCATATTTTGTTTTTTATCTCTTCTAGTGCCTTCTAGGTTTGCATTACAAGCCAAACAGACACTTGAACATCCTCACTGTTCTTTGAAGCTCAATGCTACCAGCCAGGACTGTCAATTTCACCGAAATCATGGTAATGCATTTTTCTCTTTATCCTTGTTCTCGCTCCACAAAGCTAAAGCCTGATCCATCATCCACATTTTTTTTTTTTTTTGCTGGAAATGTTTCCTCAAAACAGTGTGTGTGCACTTGTGTGTGTGGCTGCCCAGGGATTAAATCCATGTCATTTAAAACCAGTCTGATAATCTACCAACATATGGCTGCTTATAAAAAAAAGAAAAGATATTTAGACTGTGTGCGCACACAAGGCATAAATGTGTACACAAACACATAACATGAAAATGTTTTCTCTCTGAAAGAACATTATACAGTCCTCACTAATACTCATAACAGAGAGGCATACGAGTCTCTGCTGAACTCCTGGCAGATTGCCGGACTGATCAGATTATTATCACAGTTACATTGCAAAACAACCCGTGTAACATCAGTCATAACAAACCTGAGAGAACGAGAAACATGCAGGAATTATCAGACTATCAGTATCAGGTTTGACAGCGACAGTGTGAATCTTACCTTTAGTAGCCAACCTCAAACACTGCGTCTTTGTTTCCTGAAGAAAAAAGACAGAATAAAGGCACAAGTCCACACACCTTAACCAGTGCAACTTTGTATTTTAAATGCTGTGCATGTGCATTTACTGCATAATGAAAAACAACTGACGCATATTCACTTGTTAGCAGATGTTTTATAGTTTTAAGTAGTGTGTAATACGTGCACTTTAGTAAGTTTAGACGACTGTACTCTCAGACACCCGAACAACTTGCAGGTAGAGGTACTTCAGCTGTAATTAGTGTGTCTCTTTGAATGTGTACATACAGTGTATTTGTGGACAGCAGCCAGCAGGGTACAGCTCTGTGTGTTTGGTGCGTCTTTGCATAAGTAAATATTTATTTACCCTTTCTGTGCTGCTAACAGCCTGAAGGTAGATGTTGTAGTTCTTCCTTGGAGCCAGTGGAGGATTCCAGAAACCCTGGGGATTAAAAGCAAGTGATCAGCAACTTCATCTGAGGCTCAATATATATATTGGTTTGATGAGAAGCACCTTCACATGTGCTAAATATCGCCAACAACAGGCTAACTTATGAAAAAATCCACCTAACCTCCTCTAAAGATCACATATTAAATGTTATAAAAAAAAAATGCTGAACTATTCCTTTAACATATTTCATATTTATCTGATGGAAAGATGGGGCAATACCATGAAAGACATTTATTTTCTTGTTCTTTCTGCAGATCCAGGATGCACGAATTTCTCTTCCCCCATCCCTATCCTTTTATAATTTACAAGTTTACTAAGATTTCTGTTTGATTTTTGCTGCGCTACCTACAGAATATGTTGCTCAGATAAAAGAGCTTGCCTGATATGTCTTGTTGTCTCCCACAGTGAAGGGGAGCGGCTCAGGCAGGTTGCTGGGGGACAGCTGGGCGGCATAATAATATGGAGATCCACTGCTAGATGCACTGTGGTAGGAAACTGGGACCTGGGAGAGAGGATATATTTTCATTAAAAAAAAACATGTCTATAAATCTGGCTTACAAATACAATGTAAATAAGATGTCTGCTTTATCAGAGTTGAAAGATCCAAAGGTCTATGGAGCCAAATGAAGAATATTTACTTTAAAACTACTGTAAAACAAATCTCTTTCATCTTCATACCGTATTCAAGCAATCAATTCTGTGTATGTTAGAAAGGTTGTGAAGATGAGGGTTGTTATAGGGATGTAGAACAGATTAATAATCACCTCATAACAGTCAGAGGAAGCCTGACGACGTGTCCGCTGGGGATTCACTTCCTCAACTACAATCTGGTACGCGCTGTAGACAAGAAGACAGTTTAAATATGTTATGAACTGAGCTTTTTGGTTTTTTTTAACTGATCCTCTCCTGATGAACAAAACATTTCTTAGGTCCAAATTTAAAAACAGCTTTTATGAGTTTATCAAACTGCTCTGTTGACCCTGACCATGTGTTATGGCTACTAACTATGTACACTACACTGTAAACACCAATTACACGCCAAAAGTAAGAAATATGGACTCTAGCAACATACATGCAGGTGTGTCAAAAGCCTGGGTTTGGTTGTGTACTATACACCCTGTATGTATGCATACAGTACCTTATAGGAGCTCCCTTGGCCTGGGCAGGTTTGAGCAGGACTGTGATGGTTGTTGCAGTTTCATTCAGAAAGGCTTCTGACCCATCATACTCATCGATTGTCGGAGCTGAAGCAAAAGCACGAGTGGGTATTGATGTCCATGTAAGACCTAATTATAATTATCAAAACGTGATGCTAAAAAAAATACGTTCAAACACATAGTCTACCTGAAATATTAGTAGTCACGTTCAGCGTGGTTGCAGGACCAAATCCTTTGGAGGTGGACGCTCGTATAGAGAGCTGGTATGTGACACCTGGGTGGAGCTGGGAAAACAGGTGATTGGTGACGTTTGAGGGCAGAGACACCGTCAGCCCCGGCCGCTGGAGAGGTACCGAAGGGTCAAAGGAACGCACACCACTGTAGCTGACCTGAGGGGAGGCAGAGAGACAGAAACGTGGTTTGCAGTGTGTATTTTTCCAACAGAACATACTGGTAACAACAACAGTTACTATTACTACTGCTGCTGCAGTAGTACAGTACCTCATACTGTATGATGACTCCATTGGGTTCAGTTGGTTCCTTCCAGTAAAGACGAATACTGTCTTCAAAGGGAGTGGCTCTTAGTGACTGATTGGGAACTGCGCCTGGAACTGTTTACACACACGTAGACAGAATTAAACAAAAATTAAGCTTATTAAAAAAGCTTACTAAAATTATGAAGGGGCTCCTGCAAAATAGATGAAGCTGTGAATTTCCTAATCTATGTCAAATCAATCAATGTACCCCAAAGTATTGGTCAGCAACAAAGTTAGGAGGTCGTGATTTTTTCTTATCTGTGATTGGTTCCCAACGTGAAGTAAGATACATAAGTAAAAAATAAATAAAGTGTGCTCTGTTCCTCGCACCATCTTCATCAGTTTGTATGATGGTTTCGTCACTCTCTTTTCGCCCCTCTGGATTGGTCAGAATCATCTTGAGGCTGACGTTGGTGTAGGGTGGCAGGTTTCCCACCAGGTGGCGTGGTGCTGAGGAGAAAAAGAGAAAAAACGGAATTCTACTGTAAAAAAACAAAAAAACAAAAAATTAAACTCGACTGTAATATATAAATATTAACGATGATAACAATAAATAACCTTAGTCTTAGTCAGCTTTAAAAACAAAACCCATAACACAGCCTTTACAAATGAAATATGGCAGTCTTTTGTTGTGTCCCAATCAAAGTAAAGCAGTAAAACAACGGAGCCAATATTAACAGTTAAACTGAGTATCACCTTTAGGGTCCATGTCCAAGCAGTCAGCTTTGCTGCGGTTGTTGGCAGTCATGTAATGGTAGCAGATGGTGACATTAAAGGTATGACAGCGAGTGATGTTGTAACCCAGCGATTCCCAGTCCACGGCGATCAGACGAGACCTGGTCTCAGCGATCTTTAGCCTCTTAGGAGTCCGCATAGGTTCTACAGAGGGACAGAAAGTAAAGCAAAAATGATAAGAAGTTAATCAAAATATCATTAATTTTCTCTGTAACCAAAGATATTACTGCCATACGCACATGAATATGCCAATAGGGGAGAACAATCATCATCCTTTGATCACTTACAGTAAGATGTGAAAATAAAAGTTGCCAAAGAAAACACAAAGCAAGAGCGCTGTGTCAACATTTCCACAAGATGAAACAAGAGGATTTTATGAATAGCTGTGCCTGCTCCTCGCAGCCATTCAACCATGTCTCAAATGCAATAACTTCTACAAGGCACAATCTTTGGTTTCCATCCTTTATGTGTATTCTGAATCGTTACTGTCAATATAATCTACCTTCCCTCCTGCCTGCCCAGGGCTTTAATTACCTTTAATGGCTCATTTAACTGGATCAATAACCTCCTGAAGACCCCACCCACCTCCACGCAGACACGGATTCACACTCACGAGCAAGACTGCAAGCTTGTCAGCATGTGCTTCACCTGCTGGAAGCGCTCCTCCAGCTGCCATTGCTACCAATCTACCTGAAGGAGCTGCCATTTTCTGTAGGAGAGCTATAATCTCTTAGCAGCTGCAAATTGTTAAAGATGAGTTTTATGTCTCTAAGTAAGAAAACTACCTCTCTAACTAGAGCAGATATCACTCAGTCAAGAAGCCCTTTATTACTCTTGAAGAAACACCACCTGATCTACACACTGCAGTTCCAGAGCACCACAGCATGTGTACAACTGCATCAAGGTGTCTAGCTGCAGTCGCATAGCTAGCAGCTATATGTTACATATTTTTGGCTAGAAGTTGTGGTGAAAGTAGTATTCAGACCCCAAATACCCCGTGAAATGCAATGTGTTAAATGTTAGTAAAGTTAAAGTCCATGAACATTATTAGTATAATGTAGTTAAACTGTCGGAAACTAAAGCTGTTGGATAAATGCAGTACAATACTCCCTCCGAGATCAAGAGGAAGAGAAGTATAAAGTGACATGAAACTGAAGGTGAGAATACCTCAAAAGCGTACTTGATTACTTGAGTGAATGTTACAAGACAAAATAAGATTAAGTAAAGAGCTTTTCTCTAATTAACACTAGATGATTTTGTATTTTTGACAGCTGGAAGCACAACAGGTTGTCAGCCAATACCAAATGTGCCTTGATTAACTCTGATACTGATCTTGCAGATTGGCTCTGGACATCCCCCAACTGCAGCAATCAACTACTGGCAAACCGGTGCACATTTAATTAAAAGTTCTGTTTATTGTTCCTGGACATAAATCGACAGATCTTCATTCACAGTCATTTTATCACATCCTGACTTTACATCCTCTTCTATTTCTGTCTGGTTGTAACGCACCTGCTTCATTACGTAATTCAAGGATTTTTTTTTGGAATAAAAACAGCTCACCTTAAATAGAGACACAAGTCTGTCCCCAACCCCTCCTCGTCTCACTCTCTGTTTTTTCTCTGGGTCTTCCTCTCTCAGAGGAGACAACACAAGGACACAAACTTGTCGCTTCTTCTGACAACCCATTATCTGCCTGTCACTCACATACGCGGCGCACACACACACAAACACACACACACACAGAAACTCACAGGCATGAACACTCTTACACTCTGTTATTAACTGAATATAAAGCGCACACACACACACACACACAACTACAGGTTGTGACAGAATCAAGATTAAATCTGGGTATAGACCACGTACAGGCGTGTGTGTTTATGTGTGTGTGTGCTCATCTCAGTAAAACTTCTCATAATAAGAAAGCATTGTCAAGGACAAACACACACACAAACACACACAGACACACACACACTGCGGTACGTTAAGTTATTTAGACTAATAAAGATACACATAGAAATACATGTGAAGAAGAAAATTTGTGAAGACAACTTGTATGTGTGTATGTGTGTATGTGTGTGTGTGTGTGTGTGTGTGTTAACAGCTGCGAGATCAGAGCACTTTAGCTTTGCTTCAACCTGTTATTGGATGGTTGACATTTAAATAGGGAAAAGGAGACTTATTGCTGTCACTCCCTCACTTGTCCTGGTCTCTTCCTCTCTGTCTCTCTTCCATTTAAATCAATACTTGTGATCCTCACCATAAACCTGGCTATTAGGATCCACCCACACAAACACACACACACACACACACACATACACACTTAGGGCAGCGTAATAAATTGTATTGATTTCAGGGTCTCTTGATGCTAACATTGCTTCACAGTGAGAAGGTCTTCAACATGGAATTAAAACAAAATATATGACTCCACCCCCCCCCCCACACACACACAGCATTCTAACCTTCCTCTACTGACCCATAATGCATTGCTGCTTATCTCTGAGAAAGAGCGAGAGCAAGGCAGGAGGGGAAACAATGAGAGAATATGGACAAATAGAACAAAGACGGGCAGACAGAAAGAGACAAATTGACAGAAAGAAAATGGAAGAAAAAGAAAGAAAGAAAGAAAGAAGGGCAAACAGAGTAGCATATAAAATTAAGCAATGTGAGGAAAAATGAAACAGGGGCTGGAGGGGGTGAAGGCCTGATAAAGGAAGCAGAGAGAGAAATGGAAGAGAAAGATGAGAGAGGGAACGAGAGAGGCCAAGAGGAGGAACGGGGAGAGACGATAACTAGTTTGGAATGTGGCCAGAGTCAAGCGGGATCAGGTCCAACGGTAAACCACAGAGACTGCCTTGTCCCTTTCCCCTCCTCTGGTAGACAGACAAACGGCTGGATTCATGTTGGAATTAAAAGGCTTTGTTCTCCACAGATGGAGCTTTGAAAACAACAACAATACCAATAAACGCCAACAACAAGAGCAAGGACGACAAGCTTCATATCAGCTGAATCCAGAGGTTGGAATTAAAGAAGAGGAAACAAAAGGAAATGAAACTAAATGAATTAGAACTATGCTAAGGGCAAAAAAACCCTGTCCCCAACATGAAGCCAAGAAATACACAGTAAAAAGACCTTCAAGCTGGAGAAAGAAGCTTAAAGAAAAGCAGAGAAGGAAAGAAGTGAGGAAAGTGGAGAAGATAGGAGGTATGGGGGGGACAGGAAAGGTTGACAAGAGATGCAGCTAAGTCCAAGTTAATCTGTTCAATTAATTCCTGGTAATCCTTCCACTGTCATGAGGAAGACAAATGAAACTCCGGTTATTCATTCAGTTATTCTCTCAGTCCCTATGGGCCAGGGTGTGAGCACATGGAAGATGCAAATTTGCGCTACAACGTTCATTCAATTTGCACTTGCAAGCTATGCGAAATTTGATTCTGATTTGCCTGTGCAGAAATTAATTATGAAATCATCAGCAATCGGGAAAGCAGGTTGGAAAGCGGTGTAGGTGTTGCTAAAGTGACAGGGATTCGTCAGAAGCTGACAAGGTCAGAAAAAGAAACAGATGAAGTATAAATAACACTAAAAAAAACTTTACAGTGAAAAATAAACACAATTCAAGAGGATTGCAAGTTATTTTAAATCTCAGTTATCTTCTCTTTTCCTGTAATGTGACCTCTGCTCCATATCAGTTAATGAAATAACGTGCAGTAAATATGGTCCCCACACCACACAGTCCCATAGTGAGTGGGACTGATATGTTCAGAAAATAAACTCTGTACAGGTCAGTTTATTTGGTGGCCTTTTATTTTTAAATTAATGGACTATTTTTCCTTCTGAGTAGCAGTCACATTTCCCCCCCCAACTTCCAGCTCACCTGCACACTTTATTTTTTAGATTTACACACAATAAAGTTTAAGGTTTTTCTTCCCCACGTTTACAAATCAAATGGAGACAAAACTGACCCTCACAAGTTGATAAAATCCCTCAGAGTTGGCCATAAGCTGCCACATGCACACACACACACACAACCAGAACGTCTGACTCTCAAACACACACAGTGGAGAGTGTTGTGTGTGTGAATCGCTTGGCTGCTATTTCAGGGGTCTGACCCTTAAAGCGGCGCACTGCTGACGGTGTGCGTGTGTGTGTTTTCACATATATAAAGAAGTACATGTGATATATTGTGTGTGATTCCTTCAACATCTGTGCTTGTGTGTCTGAAAATGTGTGTTTTGTGATTCCATTCTTCCATTAATCCAAGTGATGCTGAGTTTGTGCAACATCCGAGGAATTCTGTGGCTCTCTGAACTGTGTGTGTCTGAGTCTGTACATTTCCCTCGATCTCGATACCTCTTAGTGTGTCTCTCTTCTGTGTGTGCCTGTTAGTGTGTGTGTGTGTGTGAGAGAGAGAGTGTCTAACCTGCCATGACCAAGAGGTTTTCGGCAGAAAATTCAGGATTTGGATTAAAAGCTACTTCATCGCCTTCTTCTGTCACACGCTCACACATGCACACACGACACACAGCCTCACTAACCCTTCACTTCAAGTTGATTATTTTTCACCCTTCAGACAAGAGCAATAAATCACAGAAGAAGAAAAATGGAGAAGGGTGGGAGAAAGAAGCATAGACAGAGAAGAGGACAGAAGAGAGAGGAAGACAAGATTACATCCTTCCTGTTATCGTATCAATTGCTCTGCGGTGTGTGTGTGGTTTCTGCTCAGTATCTTATTAACTTTATTGGTTTTTAATTAAACAGTGTTTTGTGTGGTGACATCCTTGGGTTTATGCCTGGTGTTTGCGCACACATTTCCTTGCGCGAGTGTGTGTGTGCATGTTTTCACTGCATTGCGTTGAGTTAAATATTCAGTAAACTACAGGTGGTGGGATCAGACAAACCTAACCAAACAGAAAAGGCAAAGGAATCATTACCATTTAAATAACATTTCTACCACATGTGTGTGTTGGTGTTTGTCCGTCTCTCTTCTCTCACTGTCAACAAACACACACAAGTCCATCTGTGTGTGTGCTATTGTATGAAGTAGGGTGTGTGTGAGAGTCATGAATCACCTCATTCACACTGAAAACAAAGGGAGACTAAAATAATAATTAAGACAAAAGAATATAACTGCTTAGTTTCATTACGTAGAGAAGTTTGTGCACGTCACAGTTTAAGTGTTAAGCATTTGGATTTTATGTACTTTAATTTATGCAGATTAGTTCATGTTAAACTTTCTGTTTTAGAAGGATAGTTTGACATTTGGGGAAATGTGCTTCTTCACTTTCTTGCTGATGGTTATCTGAGATATCTGAGATATGAAGCCACAGGCAACAGCTGGTTAGCTTAAATATAACACAGCTTGCCTGGCTCTGTTCAAAGCTAACAAAATCCACCTACCATTACGTCTAAACCTCATATATCCCGTTTTATTAAATTGTATAAAAAAATGTCAAATTGTGGTTTCAAAGGAGGTTAGTGAGGTAATTTTGGTGTAGAGGCTGCACTTGGCCTCCTCCTGCAGCATCGTGTGACGCACGCTGGCCCAAAGAGTCTTTTTTCCATACACAATCGCTTTAAAGAAGCAGCTGTAAAACAGTTAATACAGTTTTCAAAGCTCCACAAACCCCCTGAAGCTATTCTTCTTATTATCAGAAGGCTGCATCATTAAATTATGTTAAACCACAGTCTGGGTGAAAATTTGATTCTGATTAGCTTGAAAACATACACTTGAAAATATAAATTAATGGTCTTAAATGGTCTCCTTATCGGGAACGAAAGGATGACGTGGAGCCCAGAACTGCAGTGCCACTGCAGAGTCATCCCTGACTTATCCAATTCAAGTGTGCAGGGAGCCAACAGGAAGTCAGCTGACTCGGGCAGCAGACATGTTGGATGTGCATGATTGTAACCGGCTCAGCTGGTGGCGCACTCTGATGCACATGCTCCATGGGCCCAAAAAGAGTAGAGCTTGAGGAGGTCCACAGTGGCTCCGTTGACTTATGTTTTAATAGCGGCGAATGGGGCACCGTCTTCGAACGCTATATCCAGTGATAAATCCCAGCCAAGAACCCGGAAAATTCTCTGAATTCATAACCATATTTCCCTGATTTGGTCTGATATCAACACATCATGTGGATCACAGCAGGTTAATGCAGTTAACCCAAATGTGTCCCTGTGTGAATGAGAAGAAGGAGATTTATTTCTTCTTCCTGTCAAACAGGAAACTGTTCAACACACGAGTTGCCCGAACAACTCTATGACTTCCTCTCTGTTAATAAACACGCACAGGCAGGGACACACACACACACACATACAGATTCATTCACACACACACACACACACACACACACACACACACACACACACACACACACACACACACACACAGGTTGAAAGACATCAGTCAGGCCCCGTGGTTATGAGTTTTCATTTCTCTTTCATTTTCATTCTCCAGTTTCATCATTCTCTCGCCTCTTGTGCTCTCTCTCTTTCTCTCAGTCTCACTCTCTCTCTCTCACTCTCTCTCTCTTTCTCTCTCTTTCTCTCTCTCTCTCTCTCCCTCCCCATGCTTCTAGTCTCTCCGCTCTTTCTTTTCCAGCCTTATTGTTTTTCATCATCTCTCCATCTCTCCTGTATTCTGTTTCTCATTCAGACTCGCTGCCTTTCTTTCTCTCTCCTTCTCTCTCATATCAACCCACTCGCTCACTCAGTCTCCCTCCCTCAGGCTAGCTGTGTTTATATTTCAGTCGTTTATTTCTACAAATGTCAGACAGTGTTTCTGCCCTCCGTCTATTGATCCACAGAGAGAGGAAGAAATGGGGAGAGAGAGGCAGCGGGGAGGGTGGGAGGTGGGGCAGCAACAAGGAATGGAGTAGAAGGAGAGATATATAGGGATAGGAGTGGGAGAAATGAGAGAAAGAAGGAGAAAAGAGAGGGAATGAAAAAGCAGGGTAAAAAGCGAGAAAGGTGGAGGGAGCCTCCAGTATTTTAATCACTCTTTCTCTCAGATCACTGAGCAACCACGGACTGACTCAGACTCTCCCCTCCTTTCTTCTCCAATCCTATCCCTCCTGACGCCTCTCGTCTCTTCTCGTCTCCCTGCCAGCTCACAGTACAAATATCACTCCACCAGCTAAAATATAGATACCCAGACAAAAAGGACAACCGCAGACGGACAGATCGATAGACAATCATACGGGCAGAAAAAGCTGTGTGCACAACCACACTCAACTGAAGTCAAGTTACCTACCTTTTCCCTGCAGAATGCAATTGATTTTATTACAGGTGGACATACAGTACGTGTTCATGGGCCACCTCCACTGAACTCATTGTAATGTGTGAGGAAACACTGTGGAAAACTTTTTGTGAACATTATTCAGCTTATTTTTGCAGCTACTGATTGATGTTCTCCTTCAAATGGATTAGTTTAGCCTTGATGGTGTCTTAACAGTCCTACCTGCACATTTGGTCCGGGTAATGAGCGGCGGTCCAGGTTTGCCCGTCCCTCCCTCTCCCGGTCTGGTCAGCAACACTCTGATCTCGTACTCTGTGTCCGGGTCAAGATGCCATAACTTATAGTTGGGAGAGTTCACAGCGTGAGTCTCCGTCCAGCTGCCAGATGTCATACGATACTCAACCTGACATGAAAAATAAAAAGGTTACAGTTGATACATTTATTATTCAATATCAACATGGATTTGTGCTAAACATCAAATGTCAAATTCTGAATTTAAAATATTGTTAGCTTTCAGATACTATTCATCCAGTCAGAAATACTCACGTATCTTAAAGTAAAAGTTCGACATTTAGTTAGAAAAAGTTCAGACTATTTTTTTCCCCACTGAGCTGTTGCCAGCATGTCACAGGTCACTTGTTCAATCTGTATATGCATTACGTTTAGACAGAGACGGGCTGTCGAGTGCTTATTCTAGCTTAATATGTAGTGCAGAAATACAAGGCTGGTATCTAACTTCTCATCTGACTCTCAGTCAGAAAGCCAACAAGCATTTCAAAAGACACTTTGTAAAAAGCTGAACTGTTGCTTTGACACGTGACAGTTAGAAACAAGTCAATTTTCTTGCTTTCCTAAGAAAGTACAAATAGCAGTTGTTATGGTCATTTATTGCCACAATGAACGTACCTCTTTCAGTATAATGGGTCCATCTCCAAATATGGAGTTAGCATTCAGCTGGATCAGCAGATACGTAGGACCGACGCCTAACAGCTGGGGTGGGGCGATGGGGTGAGGGGGCTCTGCGGAGAGAAAACAATCAATAAGATCATAAAGGAAGGTTCCAAAGTGGCTGACTAGATGGATGAAATGCACTAAAACAAGGTCTCAGCGGATCAGAAGAGGGTAGTGGCACCTGAAATACTGCCAGCATCTATGAGGTGGTGTGATGTTTGTGAGCGTTAATGAATATTTTAAACAAACCACCAGTAAATAAAAAAAAAAACAAAATGATAAATACACTTGTGGAACAGATTATTGGGGACACCCTAACAAGTATCACCTGCACTGGCTTGGTGAACTAATAAGTTAAACATTTGTGGCCATCTTGTCACTATATACTCTACAGCTGATGTTGGTTTACAGTTTTGTTTCAGTCCTACATTCCTGTCCAAACTTTCCAGCAACTTGATACTACATTTTATTTATAGAGTGCTATTCTAGATACTCAAAGACACTTCACGTAACACGCTTTATATACAGTTACTTTCATCTAACAGCTAGTAGCCATGTTGTTTCACGCGCTGACACTCCTTTGCAGTGTTGTCGGAGTTATAATGAACTTAATATTAATGCAAACAAGCCTCCGCAGCTGCTTCACATCAAAAACCCTTCGCCGTCAAAACAAGAAACTGGTGGGCTTTCGATGGGAAGCAGCTTCAGGAAACGTCTACTACAGTGGCCGACAGTTTGAGCCCTTTTCAGAAGTGGGATATTTTATTGTCGGCTTTGTCTACCTGTTAAAGTAATGGCTAGTGTGAGATTAGGTGTCTGTCATCTAAATGTTGTTTTTGATAAAAGAGCCACAATGCTGGTGAGATATTTTGCATATGCAGCGAGAGGTGCCAACGCTGAAGTACTGCACTGGCTTTAAAAAGTGATAATATGAAGGAAGAAGAGTGTCTTAAAAATTGTTTTTTCATTATGATAAACCCTCAAATACATTTTCTCATCAGCATCATCATTAAATGTTAATAGACAGTGAGTAGTTCTGCTGAGTTCTGCTTTGTGGTTCTTTAATGTTCTTTCTTTACTGGGGCACAGTCATGCTGGAATAGAAAAGGGCCTTCAACAAACTGTTGCCACAAAGTTGGAAGCATAGCATTGTCCAAAATGTCTTGGTATGCTGAAGCATTAAGATTCCCCTTCACTGGAAGCAAAGGGCCGTGCCCAACTCCTGAAAACGGCCCCATACTACTCCTGCGTTCAATAATAAACAGGTGTGCCCCAATACTTCTGCATATATAATGTAGGTATACTGTATACATCTAGCTTTGGACATTTTCTCTGGACTTTTTTCCTCCCAGGATGACTGAGCAGTGCCATTTTTATTTTAAGCATGATTCGACTGCCTATACTGTAGTTTTCATTTGACATATGTCTCGAAACTCGTCCATGTGCTACGCCCCTTGATGCTCAGTGCGTGTACTTGTATGTAAATGTGATGGATGTGCGATGGCTCATCCAGAGCTAACTGTCACACATCTGTGATTGACAACATACACACACACACACACACACAACCTTAAACACGCTGCATCAAAGATTTATCTAGTTGACACGTATATACACATGGAACACATGAATTAATCACACACAAACACAAACACACACACACAGGCAGTGTTCTATGTCACATCCAGTAAATCATCCAGATTGTATCTCTCAGACACATTCTCAAAACACACCACCAGGCAATATTGCTATCACTATGAAGTTTGAGTTAAGATAGAAAAGAAAAGATGTGATTTCTCTTCCAAAATCTCGCTTCAATCACATCATAATAAAGTAAATTTATTATCTAAATGATGTGTGTGTTACTATGCAAGTTGTTCTTTTAATAGTCATAGTTTGCATTGCTGTCACCTCTTTTTCTCTTTGTGTGTGTGCGTGTGTGTGTGTGTGCGTGCGTGTGCGTGTGTGTGTGTGAATGCGGCTGTCAGAGAGGTGCAGGCTGGGAAGTGTCTTTTTAGAATCAGATGAAACACTGTAGTTTGACAGCAGATGCGTGTGCAAATGCGTACACACACACACACACACACACACACACACACACACGCATACACACACACAGACAGGGCTGAATCCAGATAATGAATGTTGAAGTGACTTCAGAAAACCAACAACGTCAACAACATGTCAACTCCATAAACAGTAAACAACTTGATGATTAATAAACAAACAAATAAAGAAAAACGAAGCAAAAACTCACAAAGATTTGTGTATTCCAGAGTACAAAACAGTAGATTTGTGTGCTCGCAGCCTGTGTGTTACATAAAAACCTATTGAATTTCTAAAAGATAAATAATAGACGTTAAAATGAAACAGTCAGGAATGTAAGTGGGTCATTATGTGACTCCAGAGAAAATAAGAGCTGAAAAGAGATTTTTTTCCCTTTTTCTGTTCCATCACTTGTCATTTGTACAGTTGACCTAAAAGAATAAATATAACAAATCATCAATGGCGTTGTTTTGCAATGGGTTTGCTGTCTACATCTTTTATATTATTAATCACACGTGTGAACCCTCTCATCATTTCTCATTTTTTTGGGTCAAATGTAAATGATAATAACACAATAAATCAACACTGGGAAAACTTCAAATGTGTGTGTTGTTTCTGACCTGACCCATCTGCATGCCTCATTTGTTTTTACTGTCACTCAATTGCTTTACTGATATTAGAATTTAAAAAAAACAAACAAACAAACAAAAAAAGCTCCCGAGGCTTTTGTGGAGGATTTGGTAGATTTTCTGATGTAAGATTTATGATGTAGTAAAGAAACATCTCAACAGAGAGAGAGACACACCAACACAGAGAGAGAGACAGACAAGCACAGAGAGAGAGAGACAGATCAACAGAGAGAGAGACAGACAAGCACAGAGAGAGAGAGACAGATCAACAGAGAGAGAGACAGACAAGCACAGAGAGAGAGAGACAGATCAACAGAGAGAGAGACAGACAAGCACAGAGAGAGAGAGACAGATCAACAGAGAGAGAGACAGACCAACACAGAGAGAGAGAGACAGATCAACAGAGAGAGAGACAGACCAACACAGAGAGAGAGACACATTGTTGGTGACTGTTGCCCATTAGGCATGTTCTTCTTGGTGGTCCATCGTCAGCAATCTTGTCAATAAAGTTTAGTATTCACAAACTGCTGCTGACATCACCACGGAGCTCACTGGAGGACATGTGACCTCCACAACAAGAGAGGAGTGTGTGTGTGTGTGTGTGTGTGTGTGTGTGTGTGTTTCAGCCATATCGACAGCCAACAGTGGTAGTAGGTTTTCTATAGTACCGTAAGACCCGGAGCCTCACCTGTCACTATTACTTAGAGTGAGTGAGACTATGTGTGTGTGTGTGTGCGTGCATGTGTGCGCGTATGTTTGCATGTGTATGTGAGTGATGGGTTAAAGGGGAGAAAGGGACATTTTAGAAGTGGACCATTACAGGTTTAAGACAGTTGTATAAATTGAAGTCGGTTGTTTGTCTTGCTGAGCCTGTTGTGTGTGCACTTGTGTGCATGTGTGTGTGACAATAATATTGCGGGAGCTTTTTAGGCCACGGATTGTGTGTAATGCAGGCTGGCATGGTGTGTGTGCGTGTGTGTGCGTGAGTGTGATACGAGCTGGCGTGATGATGCGCTCTGTCACTGTAGGAACCAGAGGGCAAGGCTTTATTAGAGCTCAGTGCTGACCAAAACATGTGTGACACACAAACACAGGCACACATAAATACACACTCGTAGACAAACACACAGTCAGATTCTCTCATTCCTCTTTGTCTCACATAAACACAACACAACAATTACACACTTTTTAGTTAAAACATGCATCCAACATCCAACCAAAAAACATTTTCACTCCAGAACGTCTTGTCAGTTTTGTAAACTTGTTCACTTACTGTTTGATCAAATTATTCTTAATGTGAAAAAGAATATTTTTAATAAAAACTGTTATTACTGTTACTGTTATTTATATGAGTTTCTCGTATAGCTGCTTTGATTTAAACAGTATTCTATATTTGAGAAGTTTTGCTTATATTGTTTGATAAAACAAGTTATTTGTAGAAAAACACGTTTAAAACATAAAAAGGTAACATACTGACAGAAGTGACTAAATCACTTTAGCTCCAATACAGAAACATGGGAGTCATATTGGCAACTGTTACTGGAAAATTTCCTGACTTTTACACTCACTCAGTCATCCACCAAGGAAACATTCACATTATAAACTCAAATGTGAGAGCTGTGAGTGTGTTTCTGTTTGTACATTCGGAGCTAACATAAGTAGTTAATTGACTAGCAAATCAGGAGAAAAACAATCTGCGACTATTTTGATAATCTGTCTAAAACAAATGCCAAAAATTTAGCGGTTCCAGCATCTCAAGCTTCTTTCATTAAATTTCCGTAACCTGAATGTGTTTCCATTTTACACAAAACGAGCAATTAGACGACGCTCTAAATGACTGGGATGAGACTAAATGTTTTGTTTTATATATAATAACTTAATCAACAGTTTAATTTAAAAAAAAGCCACGTCTGTTTTCATATTTGGGCTCAAGAAAGAGAGCAAAAACACTTGGGTATAAGAATATTGTCGTGCTCCCATGATGCACCTCTGCCTCCACAAAATGTGCTTCATTTCTCTGATCTTGACAGCTCCAGCACACATAGAGGGGGGAAATAATGGCACTTCTCTGTCATCTTCATGTTGTAAATATCAACAGTCCAGGCCTGCGCCGCTGCAATCTCACATCACCCAGCGGACAACTTTTTTTAGGGCTTTGAAAATGAAACCTGGGTTAGTGTCCTTCTGCCAAAACATTTTTAATACATAAAAACCATGTTGCAGCACTCCCATTTCTTTTTTTTTCTCCATCAGGTTCATACGAGATATGTGATTCCTTCACTAATCATCCCTCATCTTCCCTGTGCTCTCTTCAATTTCATAATAAATAGATATTAAAAAGTAAAATATTCAGAGTAGAGCTATTAATAATGCAGCTAAACTCTGTCCATATTCATGGTTGTCAATGTCCTGCAGGAACTTGAAAACTCCAACATGCATACTTTTCAAGAAGTGAAATAAACATATTCCCTGTTCCTTTGATTTCTCTCTTGCTCTCATCTCCTGTCTGATATTTCTAATAAATAAACATGAGGCTCCTCTCCTTCCACATTCATGCATGCAGCCCTCATTCTTTTATTGCGATATCTTTCTAACAACCAGACTCTGGATCAATATTCATAATCACCAATATCCCTCAGAGCTCCAAAAGCATCTTTCCACAGATTGTGAAAGTGGCTGCTTTTCAAGCCGACGGCTGGCTATGAAACACGCGCCGCTCGACTTGAACCTGAATCTATTTTCATATATGTAGATTGGTCCTATTCATGTTTAGACACATATCTCCCACTGTGTAGATTCCTCATCTCTTTCCTCTTTGCCTTCTCACACTCAAAAAAGATGTTCTTGATAAATAAACATTAGCCACTTACATATTCTTACTAAATCAGCAACTTCCTCAGAAAAAGCTCAAAAACTACTATGCTCACTTGACCAAAGAAAAGCACAACACTTTTCATTCCTTCATAATCTTTTCAAGTTAGACCCCAGAAACTGGACAGAACCAGCTGATATTCGATATTCATTGTGCTCACGTCTGCTTTGATTTCTCATTTCTTTCTCCTCCGCTCTCTCTTATGCAGAATAATAAACATGATTCTGCTCAGCTGTTTACATATTCAGACATATTCCTGATTCTGATATGGATATTCTTGAGATAATGAGCAGACTATTTACATTTAACTTGCCTTCACCGCCTTCACTTCTCTCTTTGCTCACCCTCCTCTGTCTTCCCCCTTTCTGTCAGTCTTGTAGCATTCTTCCTGAACCTATTTTGCCTTTACCCTCACCCTGCCCTCCCCCCATCCTCCCTCTCTCTCCCTCACTCTCTCTCAGGGAGATGAATTGAATATGTAAGCTGCTGGATGTGAATGAATAAAGCATCCCGTCTCAAACACACATTGGTGACACCTTATTAACCACATGTCAGCTGCACATGACAGCTGGAGCACACACACACACACACACACACACGTTCATGGAGTACACGTGTGCACAGACACCAATGCAACTGGTTCACGTCCACGCAATCACACACACACACACGCACGCAAACACAAGACTTGCATACACACATCTGCATACACACACACACACAAACTCTCCTCATTACTGTGCTAGCGACTCTCATTTTAGTCAGTATATGTGAAATTGGCTGGACAGACATTTGACATTTCAAAAGTTAAACACAATAAAAAGTTATTCAGAACACAAACTATGTTGCTGGGTCAGGACAATGGGTCAGCAACAGGATCGTGGAAGAATTCACACCAACTTTGTGACCGATCATCTGCTGAACCCCTCTGCATAACATTATTCAACCGTCAAGGTGTTTTTTCACCTGAAACAGAGTGGCTTAAACAGCACGTTTGTCTTCTCTAACTCTGAGTTGCAAAAATTAACACGACCTCCTCAACACTAGTGACCTAGTGTTTGCCTCAGATGAGCTGTTTGAGTAGCGCTACTAGAAGCTGGTCCCAGGTGCTATCAAAATAAGTCAACATTAGTGGCTCTGTCTCACTCTTTATTGGATTTGACAGAGTTAACATTTACCTAACTCATTATCAGGGCTTATATTCACCAAACACGTTGGTTAATCCTAGTCTTAAAAGCCTTTTCTCTTGCAATGTTCAAGTGAAACACACAGTTTCAAAATATGAATGGTTGGGGGAGTAAACATATGTCCATCTTTTTACATTCATAATTTACTCTTGTTGAAGGTTTTAATGCATTCACAGTAGTGAAGGCTAGCCAGTTAGCTTAGTGAGGCTAATAACGGAGTCTTACAGCAAATAAATACACTTAACACTGACTGACTTTCAAGAATTTCCCTCCAGGGATTAATAAAGGAATTCTGATTCTGATTCTGATTCTGATAGACAGTGCAACACTGACATCATCCCACCAGGATTGTACAGTTATGGGGGAAACATGTTTCTTTATTTACATAACTCATCAACTAATTTTTAGTATCATCAACTAACTCAGGGTGCTAACTTTAGCTCAATCCGATAGTTAGCTGACTAGCTGTCAGTTCAGCAGGCAAATCTGACAGTTGACCATCCGCTGTCAGATATCATAGACCAAAAGTCTCATAAATGACTAAATATGTTGAGTGTCACCATTATACAGGTACCTGTATTATGTGTAGTTCCAGAACAGAAAGCTCAAAAGGCAACAGTAATTAAAGGAAGATTTAAGTTGGCTTCTGAAGTTTTGAACTGCCTTTGTTACTCTTCCTTTGTTACTCTACACAGTGTGTGTATATTTTATTTTTTAGCATTAATACAATATAGCTTACTTATATCTGTGTGCGCATATTTTGTTTTTATTGTATATTCTTTTGTATTTAATACATTATAGTTTATATGCTATTTCTTGTTCATTGCTGTACTTACTCTGTCCTAAGATGCTGCAAGACTTGAATTTCCCCTCTGGGGATCAATAAAGGATCATCTTATCTTATCTTGTTTTGCGCTAAAAGCTATCTATTAAAATAGAAAAAATATTCCTAAAGTTATGTCAAATACTAAACCAGAACACAAGTATTACATAGCCGCAAAACAATCAAATAACTTGGAAAATATTTTAAAATTCCTCACCTCTGACGATAAGGCCAGCAAAATTAGACACCCCGGAGCCTCGCTCTGATTGGGTGACGCAGCGGTACAGATCTTGATCCTGGTTTGTGACTTCTTTTAGGTGGAAGGAGGCGGCAAACCGTCTGTGGTTGATGTTTTTGGTCAGAGCCACAGGAATATCTTCTCCATTTCTCCTCTGAATCACAGTCAAACACACAAAAGAGAGATCAGGTGCTGCAGACTGCTTGAGGGTTAACTGCCTTGCTCAAGGTCACATGGAAGCACTGGACACACACACACACACCACTTCTGTACCCCACTGACAGCAGGTTTGAAGGTCATGACTACAATAGAGCCATAATGAAATCAGCAGCTATTAAACTCTTAATCATGTTAGCTGGTAGGATGTATGGCCTGGAGTGTGTGTGTGTGTGTGTGTGTGTGTGTGTGTGTGTGTGTGTGTGAGTGTGTGTGTGTGTGATGACACTTCATTAGTGGACGTACCAGCCCTGAGGGTTTCAAACTGAGTACAATGTTTCATCTCTTCGTGTTTGCCTTTTTTTACACTATCATACTCAGGGACATGCAAATATCTGTGTTTATTTATTATTAACATTAACATGAATGTTTTTACTAATGTTTCATTTGCCCAGATTTTCTGTACTCAGTATTGTTAAAGTGATTCAATTTGTTTTCATGATGACTTTTTTTTTTTTTTATTAACTGAAAGCAGTTCTAACAAAAACTGCTCACAGTGTATTTCATGGATAATCTAGAGACCAGTTATTCACTCTGTCTGGAATGAAGACATGCTGTTGAATTGTGTAAAGGTCCTTTTTCAGAGCAAACACACATTAAATTCCATTCAACTCCATTTTTTTTGTGAGGAGGCAGAAATCTTACAAATAAAAGGTTTCAAAACCTTGGCAAATCAAACGAGGTTTGCGCCTTGATACCACAGGGTGTGATTAAGAAAATACATGACCCTCTGAACAAAGACGCACTGCACTTACGGTACATTACACTGTACAGTTCGTGTAGCTGCAGTTACTACAAACACAGTTCATATTTAATTGCGTGTCTACATGAATGCGTATAGCTGTACCTGTAGCCAGAGCTTATTGTTGGACGTGTCTCGTCCTGTAGCGATACACTGAAATGTGGCGTTTTGTCCGGCGTTCACCTCCACGTCCCCAAGGCGCAAGAAATGCGGGGATTTATCTGCGCCAAACAAAGAAATGAAGGAAATCAGACTCAGTCGTATTTTAATCGTATTTCAAAATGCTTTTGCTTTGAGCTTATTCATCTGTTTTGAGGTGACAGAGCCACAGGGAGTTATGAATATAAACAGGTCAGGTTATACGTTTCAGGACACTTTCTAACCCAAAGGAATATGTTCATTATTACTGCCGTTAGATTCCACAGGAGTCACATGAAACCAAAACACGGTGCTGCACTGCCAGCGGGAGGCAACATCAGTGTCACATCCAGTATATATAATTCCCATAGCTCCCAATTCTTAACTACCACGCTGAAATATGAAATAAGCCTTTCAGACCTTGTAGACTGAGCTCAGCTATGACATTTTTATTCTGGGAAGGTGACTGCAATCATAGAGAGCAGCTACTATGTTGAATGAAAACACACACACACACACACGTGCGTGGACATTCACACACACACAAACTTGTGTGTGTCCAGAAATGCAGCTGTGAGAATGAATGCTTCCACTGTGGAGACTAAGTACTAATTCCTTTTAAAATGCTTGCTCCTTCCTATTAGTGAGTCCTGCTCCGCTGCCTTTAAAAGACTGAGGCTCTTTTTATAATTTCCTCAGATTCCAGGTCACTTCACTGACAAAATTTATGTCCAGGAATTTCTGTCGGAGGCATACGATTTGACGACGGAGACAGGGACAATAGGGACGAAGGGACCTCACAAACTGTACAAGAAGACGGTACAAGACGGTTTATTTTTATGACTTGTAATCGATAGAATCTATTAAGAAACAAAATTGTCCTGCAGCTCCTAGACAGATGATCAAACGGAGTTGTAATTGCTTCCTCTCCAGCACAGGGACCCTCCAGGAGTCCGCCGATGGCTCTCGATCAACAAACCCCTCCATTAACAGTAATAGTTTGTCGTCACAACCCTTTTTTTTTTTTTGGCCTCGAGAAGGAAACACTTGACGAAGGAGAGAAGAAGACTTGAGACGTAGGGAGAATATCAAATGGATCGCAGTCCTCATCTCTTTCCTGTCGCCATGAGACAAGACAGCCACTGTTCGCCATGTGTGTGTGTGTGTGTGTGTGTGCGCGGCTGTGTGTGCATAAAGAGACAGACAGAGAGAAAGTGCTGAGTGGTCAGAATTGTCTCTCTCTCTCTATGACGGCCCTCACACTGTCTCAATTCCCGCTTCACTCTCTCCCTGTTCCCTCTTCCTTTCTGTTTCTCCTTCTCACCATCTCTCCCTCCGTTTTTCTCTCATTTTTTCCTACATCTTTCTCCTCTCGCTGCATCCCTCCTCTCCTGTGTCACCTTCCCACTTATCTGCCCATTCAGCTGCAAAGGAAACCATCCCAGGTACGGTCTAATTAGTGGCCAAAGCCATCAGCGTCTCTTCAGCGAGCTACGACTAATTGCTGGCATGCTAATGACTCACCGCATGGGTAGCTGAGCACCTGAATGTCATCAATGGCGATGAAGCCGGCTTTGCTGTCCGAAACCTCTGCTTCGAAAATGACCTGAGAAAAGAAAGAGATTTTGCTGTTAATGTCTTCATTATTATCATTATTAAATAGCACTTTTTAAAAAATAAATAAATAAATAATAATCCTTCATTTAAACAGGCAGTCTCAAGATGTTTGTTTACACCTTTGGTATAAAACATTCAAAAGAACCAAAAGCATGAAAATCTATATTTTTTTAAATTACGTTTTTCATCTGTTTGTTGCCTTATTTTAGTGTTTTTTAAAAATCAGATTTACTGGACAAAAACAGTCTCAGTAATATATGGCTGAGAGATCATGTGTGGTGGTGTCCACATCTGCAAAGACTCTCATTTCTGCCTGTATTTTCTTATTTCTGATCTGAGAATGAGACTCAACAACTATAATTCTCCAGAATCACCTAATGTTGTGTTTACAAACATACTGCATGGTATGTCTTTAAACACAGAAGAGATAGTTAAAGTAGTCTATAGAACCGCCCAAGAATACAACACAAAATGCAACAACAGCAAAAACATGAACACTGCCATTCTTAAGAGAAAACCAAAACTTGCACAGCCCACAAGTGCTCATCTTGAACATCACAAACCTTCTATGGCACCAAATCATTAACCCTCTTTAGTGTTGTTACGTTGTCAGAAACTGCGTCTCTGAGTCGTGTTTCAGATGCGCTATGAGTGAACTGCACGCTACAAAGTAAGACTAACACCATGTATATTTGCCATCAAAGAGATGGATCCAATCTAAGTTGTCAGGGGAAAGACAGAAAGTCAGTGGCAGCTGCCATTGATGTGCATTAAACTGGATAAACACAAAGCTGCCATCCTGACTGATGCTGGATTTATACATTCTAGCCAACAAGCCAGGAAGGATAAATGAGATACTTCCTGTTGGATCAGAGTAATCTCCTTTGGTTCACATAAAATGTCTGCCACAGAAATGATAATAAGTAATGAAACTAAAATGTGGTAAGATAGAGAATGAGAGAGAATCTATTTGTTTTTCTTTCCCTTGCCATCCCTCCCTGTTTTCATTTCATTTTCCTCTTCACTTCTTTTGCCACATCTGCTTTATAGGCTGCTGAGAAGTTCATTTAAACAGTAAAATTCACAAATTTATGACATCTTTTAGCCACGTTAGCAATGCTGACTGTGAGCGTCAGCTGTACTTGCTTTTTAGCACATGCTCAATGTTGGATGCTAACCTACTAAGCTAAGATGGTGAAGCTTTGACATTTGAACAAGGCTATGCAGGCTATGACTTCATTTGTTTGTATAGTAAAACACAACAAACACAGAAGGAAAAAAAAAAGCAAAAAAATAATGTTGAATGTGTCGGTCAAATTGAAGGCCTTGGCTGTGATTTTATACCACACTGTGGTTGCTGTTTCTACTGCTAACTCACTTCTCTATTTTCTCTGTTTCACATTGTTAATGCATTCAACAGGTGCTTATGTTTACTGCTCTCCTCATCCTCATCTTCTTCTTCCCAGTCTCCTCCTCGGCCATACGTTAGCCCATCATCTCCCTCCCTTCATCTTTATTTCTTCCATCATCATCCCTCTTCCTCACCATTCCTCCCCCCCGATCCCTCTCTCTTTCTGCTTGCAGTCTCTGTTTTCTAACAGTGTTTACTCAGAGAGGCGCTCTGTAATGAACAGAGGAGAGGAGGGAGGTTGTGGAGGTTGCTATCAGAAAGGCAGACAGAGGTAGAAAGAGAGCGAGGGGTGGGTGGGTAGGTGGGTGGGTTGGGAGGGGGTGAGCGGTTGTTGTCATTCATCACCTGTAGGAGGAAATCTGCCGTGAACTGTTTACCCATAGCTTATCATCCCCTGCTTGTCACACTCTCCCCCTCTATGTCTCCCTCCACTCCCAATCTGTCTTGTCTCTCGCTCCTATCATCTTTCACTCGTAGCTCACTGCGGAGCACAGCAGAAAGTCATCAGCTGACTTTTAATACCTTCATCTCAGTCCGTCTGAAGACCTGCCTGTCTGTCTGCTGGCTCCCCCAGTCTGCAGATAGTTGAATGTTAATTATAACCACATTTGATTTGGTAGCCATAACTTGACCTAATGACTTCTTATTCATTTGTGAGCAAATTTATGTAATCTTCCTGAAAAGTCCTGTTTTTGTAGAAAATATTACTTTGAAGTAGTCCTTTATTATTAAAAACTATTCATTATTAAAAACAATATTATAATTGGAGCTGTCTTAACTCATGCAGAGACCAAGCCTGTTCAATAAACATTACTGATATTAATGTTTTCATGGTGCGTGGCTCATGGCTGTCATTTATATACCTGGATGTCATTTTATACAGCTAAATCGTAAATAGAATACTATGTGATATAACAATGTATAAGAGGAGCAACAGCGCAACACAGTTTATGACCAGGTTACGAATGCTTTGGAATAAATGACAGCATTAGGGCAGAGAAAATGTCTTATTATTTTTAATATTCAGGGACTTTAATCTTTAAATCGTTATAACATAAACTTGAAAGTCACAAGTAAGCTGTGATTCACTGGTGTCATGACTCAAGTCTGACTTTTGTACGTAGTCTCAAGATTATTTCCACGTTAATGATCATGTATTTCAGAAAGTTAACTTTAAATTATTTCCAGCATGGCTGGGGTCACTGCAGCCTGAATCCAAGTCGTTGCTCATTTTGTTTTCTTTGTAGAGTTTAATTATCAACTATGAGACTGTTTGCACTACCTGATTCATGGATCCAATGTGACCCAAAGTGAAACCATCGCTGACCGGCTGTACCACCAGAGTGAGGCAAGATTACTGATAGCTTTTACAAGTTCTCACATGGGCAAAGCTACCCTGAAACGCTGAGGGCTGAGGACTGACACATAATCACTCCGGAGCAGGGTTGGACGACAGCGTACATCCTCTTATCAGCCCATCGTATATATCACTTTGATGTACGCACATATGGCCACTGAATCAAGAATGTTCAAGTCGCCAGGCAGGGAGAGTTTGAATCCTCTCAGTCGTGAGAAATGTCATCTGCTTATTCTTAACACATTGTAATTTGACTTCGTCATCGTTTTGCGAGAAAGCTGCACTTTGAAGCTTAAGGTAATAAATGTTAATCTGGCAAGGAAAAAAACAGCAGGGGGATCTCTAACAGCTGAGGAAAACAATATTGCCGGGGCCACACACCCTGAACTTCATAAGACAATAAGGTGAAGAGCTACATTGAATGATAATTTTGATTATCAATCTGTAAAACTTCAACGGCAGTTTAGCATAGAGCTGAAGAGAATTTTTTAAATGCCCATCCAACACTGCAAAACCCAAAATATTACTTTTGCTACCAGAAAACACTAGAAAAACACAAATTCTTCACATTTTAGATGACAAAACAAGGATTTTTAGAGATATTTCTACTTATGACAAGAACAAATAAACAAAGACTACAACTGTAAGGTCCAACTACATATTGCTATGTGGGCGTATGTGTGTGTGCCTGTCGTGTGCTCATCAATACTTGACTACAGGGGTGTGCATGTGCCAGCCTTCCCCTGGTGAACCCAGCTTCATTACAGCTCAAGCTAAAGTGCTAACACAGAAACATGTTTGAACATGAAAAAAATAGCTTCATAACCTCAAATCCAATAACCTGTTTCATAGCCTGAAAAACCGACATAAGCCTCAGCAAACCAGGATGATTATGTTCAATTAAAACATGTTGACACACGAATTTCATGCTGGTGATCTCCTCACAGAGTCACTGTGGGCCATTTGGGCTCCAGATGGGCCATTTGGAGGATGCTTTCACACTTCGCCTTACAGTAATATTACAGGGTCCCCAGGCTGTGTGTTAGCACGATCAGTGTGTGTGTATATGTATGCCTGCTAGGACATTCAGAGACAAGCAATCCAACAACATGCACACGTCTGTCAGTACCAGCCAACAGACACACAAGAGCACACTGACTGAAGAAAGAAAAAGAAACATACGCACACACGTGAACAGCAGAATGAACCCACCTGTGCGGTCCTGCAATCCTTTCTACCTCTACGGTGACAGTGTCAGAGAGGGGCTCATTAAAAATACAACAAGATGTAAGATACAACAACATCAGTGTCGATCATGGTGACACACCCCCATGCATGCAAACACACACAAAGACACACACACACCTCTAATTTTTTCACTCTCTTTCTAGCCTGATCTTCACCTCCTGAGCCTCAGTCAACACAAATAAATCAGCCGATAGCCTCACAGCATGTGTATGCGCTTGTATTTCTGTGTGTGTGGTGTTTGAGTATTCACATGAACACAAGGGGGAATACAGGAATCACGCATTAACACGGGTTTTGTATTTAATAGAGTTACCTGATATTCATTGGGCCAAAAAGTGGAGACGGCGAGTTCGGCTTTCAGCCAGTCTTTACCTGAAAGACAACATTACGATCAACACAAGCAAATAAAATCATGAAAGGAGATTTTGAGAGATGCTCCGAGTCAGTCTTTACCAGTGTAGGATGTGACATTCCAAATAGGGTTGGCCAGTGGACCTTTGTTCACCTAAAAATAATTCAACGCAGAACAGGTCAGTCACACAAAAAAGAACCTCAAAACTTATAGCCGCGTTACATAATGCACTCAGGTAGGCTTCCTTTCCACTACACTGGGATGTATATATTACAAAATAATAATAATAATAATGATAATAATGGCATAGATTATAAAACACTGTAGGTCATGTTTTTGTACTCATCCCTGTCAACAAGGTCATCACTCCACCACCGCCTCGGGGACGGCAGGGAAGATTTTTACAGTAATGTGGGCTTGACTTTGAGTCATCAGACTGAAGGGCAGTATTCCAACTCCTACTGCTCCCCTGCTGCTCAGAACCAGGAAATGACAGGGCCAGTAAAATGGCAATCTTCTGTTAAAGTGTTTTCTAAAAACTTCCACAAATTGTAAGAAAGCTGAGGATGAGAAGACAGGAGTGTTGTGGAAACAGCCAGCGACAGGGAGGAGGGAATGGAGTTTTTTCGATCGACTTGCATTTATGTGTCTCTTTTCTGGTCTGCTGACTGCCTTACAACACACGCCACATTCACCCACACATATGCTCTCATGGAAAGGCCATCAAGAGAAATTTGGGGTTCGGTATCTTTGACGTGCAGTTGGAGTTGGGGATTGAGCACCGACCTTCTGATGAGTGCCCGACTTGCTCTACCTCCTGAGTTCATCCCGTAACAGAATCCTACATTAATAATTTAAATGCAAAGATTGATTTTAAAACTCTTTTTCATCTCAAATGCAATTGTTGCAGCTGATTTGGGCAACTTCACACAAACTCGGCATCACACGCCAGCTGCATCGCTTGCATGAAATCAAAACTCTGCCTGACAGTGTAAACTGTAGAAGCCAATGAAGAAACAGAAGCTGTTTTGTTTGTTTACAGTTTCAATATTAATGTCTCAAAAAGGTAAGGACTGAAAGTTTACTGGGAAGGAAAAACCATTTGACAATCAGCCTCATACAGATAATCGTGCTTTTTCTCATTACCTTCACCAGGACGTTGAGAGTGCCGGGGCTGGAGCCGTCGGGGCTGGTGAGGAGATAGTTGAAGTCGATACAGTGCGTGTCATTCTCCTTCATGACTGGCAGCTGAAACCTGGCCTTCTCCCCAATGTCATACTGAGAGACGTCCACGTACATGTAGGAACCTGGACGCAAGAGACAAGGACGGGGGTCACCAAACACAAAGCAAATTCACAAGTATTTCCAGGTGGATCAGGTCCAAGGTGAATCAGCTCGTTTCTGTTTGCAGCTGTTTGTGCCTGTGCGCTGCATACCTGCTAAAATTTCGCTGCTTGAACAGACTAGCGATGGTGCCCTCTGAGGGGGTAGTTAGTGTGCAGACACAATGAGTGGTATGACCGGACTTGCCAAGCAGCAGGATGTATGCCCACTGCCTGGGCTACATGCACCTACATGAGTAAACCAACTGAGACAGAAAGCTACAGCAGCAGTTCTGTGAGGTGGAAAATTACAGTGTTTTTTCCACCCATTTCCACTGTTTTTCTATTTTTGATAATCTAACTTCCATATTGAATTACATTGAATTATTCTCCTCTCCTTGCAGGTTGTTTAATCCCACTTGTCAGGTGAGTAGCTTATCTAATTCAAACCCTCTGGCATCTATTACATACTGCATATTCTGGTTTTGTTGTCTTAATTAGTTAATATTTAGTGTTTTGTTTTACAGGTTGTATCTTGTGATGCTTGTCACTTTAAATGCCACTGTTCATCCTCTGGTGAGCGTGGGACAAGTAAAAATTCTTGAATCTCTACATGATCCCTTACAATTTTCTTTTCATCCCTGATAACTGGTAATATTACATCTCTCTCTCTCTCTCTCTGTGTGTGTGTGTGTGTGTGTGTGTGTGTGTGTTCACTCCAGTGTAGACCAGGGCATATTGCAGTAAGCCAACCAGGAAACCAGCACATTCTCCTGTGATAACACTGTGAGTCCGGAGAATTATTTATTAAACTCCAACATGTGAATTTGGCTTTTTTCCCTCTTTGACACTTTCAAGCAGTGAGTTTTCTGTCATGGGAACAAAACCCTAAGAACAAGCTTTGTTCTTTCCCTTTATGTTGCATGTTTTTTACTCACTTCTGTTTCTCCCTCCTCTCCTTCCTTTTGGGCTTACAGCAAAAAAATAAAAAAAATCAGTCATCAGTCCCCCCCAGACACATGAAACAAACCCCTGTTCCTATGTCTGTGTCATTTGTTTCTCCTTTGTGGTAGTGGGGCCTTTTCTCAGCGAGGGAACAACAAATAAACACAGGAAATGGGAAAGAGAAAAGAAGAGAAAAGCTATTTCTTGCTTTTATGTTCCTCATCCTTATGAAATTACACTATTTTCTTTCTTCTCCTGCACTCCTTTCGCCCACCTTCTCTTCTATTTGTTCCCCGTCCCTGTTTATGCCCTGAAACTTGATTAAAATGTAAAGTGGCCAGTTTGCAGCCAAAACGGCGTGCCGTATTGATACCAGTCACTGCAGCTGGCGTGGGCTATTTAACCATCATCAACCATCTTTCCACACTTTGCAGTATATGATTACCTGCAGCTACCCAGCAGGGTCACATGATTAGCTGCATTTTTCATGTCTGTCGTTTGGCTTTGGCTTTTTTTATTTATTTATTTTATTTTATTCATTTGGCTTTGGTGTTTTTCTGTTTCTCGTTGCGTTGTGTTGCTAATCTCGTTGCTCCGTTCAAACATGAAACCATTAGCTTTGTTCTTCTAATATGACAGGAGAACGTTCTCAGCAAATGTGCATCGGATTTATTCTTCTGCCTACTGTCACAGCGGAGTTGACTGCAGGAAATAATACGTAATGTGAGTGTGCTGACAGGGCAGTCAGTTAGCCCGTCCAGATGTTCCAGTAATCAGCTCAGACCTCAACCAGATGTTGTTCCAGTGAAATATGATGAAAGGTGATCCTTTCCTGCCTGACGTCTGATCTCACAGCACTTCACAGCAAACAGGGAGAAGGAGGCCATGATAGCGTTTAATGTTATCTGTAGAATCGAGTTGAATAGAACTAGAGCTGAAACAACACACCGATTAACTGCGATATAAATCACAAGTCACATCTTGAGGAAAAAAAATCTGAACATATGCTGGTTTCAGCTTCCTAAACGTGAGGATTTGCTGCTATTTTACATTGTCACATTGTCACCCTGGCAAACTGTCCTGGGTACTTTTCCATTATTTTCTTACATTTTATAAGCTAAGTGATTAGTCAATTTACTGAAATAATTATTGATACATGTATCAAGAATGAAAAGCAGGACATGATTAGTCATAGCCCTGAACAGAATAGAACAGAAAACAGAACAGAGCACAACAACACAACAGATTAGAACAGAGTATAGCAGAACAAAGCAGAACTCTGTCGAATAGATTAGAAAGGAACAGAACAGAACATAATACATACATTGTATTCAACGCAGTATAATCCAACACAGCATCTTTGCTCCAGTTAAACAAACACAGCCTTCCGTCCTAACTGGTTAATTCAGTTTGCATATGACACCATACAGTGCGCTCTATACAGCGAGCTGCAGGACTATAAGTGATTATCACTTATTGTTTAGCTAATCTACTGCGAGAAAACACTTTCCTCTGCAGAATACAGCAGTGCATAATGGGCTTTCAGCTAGCGCACGCTAACGAGAGTGAGAGCGACACACACACACACACACACACACACACACACACACACACACACACACACACACACACACACACACACACTCACACACACAGAGCAGCTTTTCAAAACCAAACACTGTATCCATGTTATTGGATTGGGCCTTCCTCTGTCTTGATCTATCTTCTCTTCCTTTTCTCTGTTATTGCCACCCCACCATCATTGCCTCTACACACACACACACACACACACACACAGAGAGAGAGCCACAGCAGTATTAGAATAATCCTACTTCCTGGTTCTGGATGTCACCAAGACAGAAAATGAGACCATCCAAACTGGACTACAGCCAGTCAGATCGGGAAAATAAGACTGGGCCACGGCACTGTTCTCCATCACCAAATCTGTAATCTAAATCCATCCAAAATGAACACACGATGGATGTCACTGTCATATGACATGAGAAACGCGCCTTTTAAGATGGCTGCCAAGATGGTGTGCCAGCCAAAATACTCCTATCTGTCAGAGACCCAGATATGTCACAACACACACACAGACACACACCAAGGCGAAAAATATAACCTTTAGCTGCCATAATGCTGCCTGCTGCAAAATAACAACAAGTGGATTAGGTAAGGGTAAAAATAGCAGAACAATATTGTGGGGGGGCGAACAGCAATGTCCAACATTTTATACTTTTACTCCTGCTTGGTTACTGAAATAACATGCAGTGATGTTTTAAAAATACTCAAAACCTCGAGGGACAGCACAATAACATCACCAAATCTAATCTGAGTTGCAAGCAGCCCTGGAAAACATGAGTAATAAAAGGTTGATGGTACATGAAACTGATACAACACCCATACTAGTAAAGCAGACCCTGTGATGCCAAGAACATCTGACACCTGAAGTCTGCCAGTTTCTAAAATGGCTGATGTCTTTGAACTGCCAAAGTCTAAAATGGCCGCTAATAGAATGACGACAGAATATAACGATGAGGCTAAAAATACGCCCTGTGACAGCCTTAAGACCTAGATATGTCACATAACAACAGCAGCAGCAGCAGCAGTGTGGTAGGCAGAGGGTTGTATTCTTCAGCAAAACAGCAACGTCCTGCTGTTGGGATAGCTGCTAATGGGCGAGCTTAACTTTCAGCTTTTTATGGTACCAACCAAATTAGGTGGGATACAAAATAGATGACAACCTTCTGGATTCCTCAGTGAAACACACACGCCCGCACAGGAACAAAAGGAGCTGATTTTGGGATCATTTCATTTGGTTTTTAAAGTACTGCGTGCACCAGACTGCTTGTGTTTCCTCAGTGTGTATTCCATGATGAGACTAACTAACTAATTGCCGCTCTTCATCCCAATCTCCCAGCTAAAAATTCACACACTGTGGAATAATTTTCACCTCACTGTTTTTAGAAACCTGCCTCTGACGTGTCATTTTTTGCATTATTGTATAAGACAAACTTTACACCAACTGCAGTTTGAGTGCCTTACTTCTCCTCCCTTGTTGGAGAGTACACTGTGGAAAGAGGACCAAGAGGAAAGAGAGAAACATAGATCGAATTGCATGCCAAATAGGTTTAGAGTGGTACTGGCTGACAACATTATGAGTCGAGAGTATCTGCTTCAGTCCACTGAGCCACGGAGCCCCAGCCCATGAATGTTTAGCTGGCATGACGCACATTGCCACCGTAGCATCTAAACCCTGCCATGGTGGCTAGTGCCAACATCAACCCCCACAGAGATTACATAGAATAGTTTTATCTCTATTATGAAAACTGCCAAACCATCCATCCATACTCAATAATGCGTTGAGTGTAAATGGTGATTAGGGAACTGTGACAAATCAATGTGGGTAATAAGAAACAAAAGTATAATTGTTGGCTGAGCTATCCAGTGACTCTAAAACGATTCCGCATAAAGCCCTGAGATGACTTCTTTTCTTCTGCCAATACCTTTGAAAATATATAACCCTCTGAACTACTAATCAGCAAAATAAACTCACTCCCAGAGGTCTTTCAGATGCCAAATACTCTTCACAGCTCCCCCTTAAACGGGGGGGGGGGGGGGGTCTTTGTTTGCAGGGGTCAAAAGCAAAAAGGTTTAGTGCCTGTGCTGTAAATCATGCCATGCCCTAGAGGAGACTGCAGCTATCCAAACTGGAGTACTTCTAAATTCCTGGTGGCGAGGATTGCCTGAGAAAACAATCCTAATAACAGACATTACCAGCACATCCCTGGGCAAGGCTTTCCAGCTACTAACTCAACCCGTCAACCATTCCCTACTATTTCTTCCAAATACAAAACCTAGCCAGGTGCTGCATCTGTAATCCCCTCCGGCAACCTTGTTTTCCATCCACCGCACCAGTGTCCCACACCCTGCTGGCATTATTAACACATCAAATGTCACTCAGTGCCCCCGCATACCTTTAGGCAACACTCTGAACCCCTCTTTAGCAATCAACATCTCCAAACCATTAACCTGGACTGCCATCCCTGTGCCCCCGCTCAGTTCACTAGCTTCAAGAGGAAGTTAATGCTATGCTACTTCAGGCATCAACTCACTCAGTTCTTGGGCAAGGTACTTAACCTCTTCAAACCGCCAACTCTGACCACTCTGCACAGTGACACCGATCGGTATTAATAACACTAAATGCTAGACATTGGCTCCGTACCATTGGGCAAGGCAGCCCACCCTCGCACCTGTCTGAGTCAAGACCACATGCACCAGACAGCAGACAGACACACGCGCACCCACGCATACACACACACACACACACACACATACACATTTCTGGTGTAAATGTGTGTGTGTCCGTGTGAGAATCGTAAAGAGCTGGTGTTGAACTGAACCTTTCTCTAAATGTCAGTGAGGGAGGGTTGTCAAGATGATAAGCATAGGAGCTAAATAATGGCATCACATTGTCATGACAACAAAGTCATAATCTTCCACAACAGAGGAGGAGGGGAGAGGAGATACGAGGATAAGGAGAGAGAGGGTACAGCGAAAGGAAAGAAAAGGAACAGAAAGAGAGGAACTGAGAAGAGAAGAGGTCAGAGGTGAAAGGAGACTAGCAACAGAGCGATTCATTGGTTGGCTGATGAATAGGAAAAGAAAGGAGAGGAGATGAAGGGAGATATGGCGAAAGAAGATGAGCGCAGACGATGGGAGGCAAGAGAAAAGGACAGAAGAGGAAAAGAGAGCTAAAAAAGATGAAAGGATGGGAAAAGAAAAGAAGGGCAAGGAGACCTGGGGATAAGGAAAGAAAAAATAAAAAGAGGAGATGAGGGGAAAGGAGACAAGAGAATAGGGAATGAAAAGGAAGGGGAGGATAGGAGCCAAAAGGAGAGAAAAAGCAGACAAGAGAGGACGAGAGAAAACAAAGGAAGGGGAGATGAGAGGATGCTAGAGGAAAGAAAAGGAAAGGAAAGAGGAATGGATAAAAGAAATTAAGAAACTTAAGCGTGTTTGTGGTTTCCTCGTTGGCGTTAGCCCTGTTGTTCATAAACCAGTTAACATTCTCTCTGCGGTTTTAACTTTGTAAAGCCAGCAGTGTCTCAACACTGCATAGCTGGTTAGTGTAAAACATTTTGCTTTTAACATTGTAAAGTAGGCAACCTTCCCTGTTCCCTGCCGTTGATTAATGACCTCATATTCTGTTAATTAGACCCTCAGCCCTGAGGCAGAAAGATTTAATTTCCCCTTCATCATCATCACGGAGAAAAAAACAACTGATTAAAGAGCAGAGGAGAGGAGAGGAGAGGATATCTTGGTGGAAGAAAACTCAGATCATTCATTTAAGTTAAAGTACCAAGAAAACAATGTAAAGAAGTAAAAGGAGAGAAAAGAGGGGGGGGGGGGGGTAAAAAGAAGTCCTGCATTCAAACTAAAAAGTATGAAAAATTCCTGGTTATACAAAAAAATGCCCCAAAATGACAAATTGGAGGGGAAATGAGCACAAGTTCTTCACTACATGAAATCAAGCAGTTCCATTAATGAAACCACCTGAGATGTTTTGAGATGTTGATTGGTGGAGCTGAAACATCACAAAGGGTTCCAACTTGACACAGCTATTTTTTTTAAAACTTATCGTGTGTTGTTTTATAAAAGAAAATGAGTGTGGTAGAATAAAAGTGGCAACAGTTCCCTCTGAAATGTAGTGGAGTGGAAGCACAAGCATAAAAGGGAAAAACTCAAGCGCATCAAACCTGTACTTGTACAGCAATTAAGTAAAGATACTTGGGTACTTTCCTCCTCAAGATGTGCATGAAAGAGACAGGAGAAATGAAATTAAGTCTCACCTTGGGGCAGATCTGGCGAGACGTACGGCACTTCCTGGGTGTTGATGTGTGTCCAGTCAAAGTCATCGTAGGGATCCTGCTGGTAATCACACTGAGAGAAGCCCTCGTCAAACGTGCAGCTCCCTGCAAAGAGCAACACAGTAGGATTTAGCTCACCTCACAGGATCTGTGATTATTGACTGAATTAACACAATCTTTTTCATGCAGCATGAGCTCTTCTGTGATCTTATCCAGTAAAACTTTTGGGTTTTTTTTACCCTGTGTGTTGTTTTTGTGTGCATGCCTCTGTCTCAGCTCATTAACAAACCACCAGGAGTCTGAGCTCCAACAGTCATCACTCAAGGCCAGTCAGGATCACCTCTGACTCAACCATCAGGGCCTTCAGCTGATCATCTGAGCCCATCACCACAGCCTCAGGACAACCATGTGTGAGCTGGCCGCCTGTGGCCCTGCTTAAACAGGAAGTCGCTCTAATACAGAGAGACGCCACTTGTCCCCGACGGCCAACTGATATAATCAACTTGCAGTGATATGTGGCTTGTACTGGCAATATTGCTGATAGAAATGGCATGCGGGCCACTGCTAGCTATCTGATTCATTGACCTACAAGTGATGCACGGCTTGTGTTAATAAAATGGCTAGAAGAGATATGGCTAAGAAAAGCCACGGTGCCATCTGATTCAAGTCACTGATAGTTAGTGGCTAAAGCAGGACTCTTGACATTGGCTAAAGTAGGACTGGGTGATAAGGATAAAATCTTGGATGCTTTGTTTTATGATACCGATATACCGTGATACGCACAATCACTGCAGCCTGCAAATAGATACAAATACACAGAGAGCATGTTCATAAGTAAAATAGATAAACGGGAAGGAACAACTGAGTTATACTGACAAACTGAACTATGTTGTCATTTCATCACACAAATACTTTGATTTCAATGAAACAATATGATGTGGAGATCACTATTCATAATTCAGGGACACTTTTACACAAAAAGTAAAAGTACAATTTCCTTCCCGCGTTGAGCAACAGCCCTCAAATTAGCAAAGCAAACTCTTTGGACATTTTAAAATGTGTCTCAGTGTTATAATAATTAGGGCTGCAACTAAACATTATTTTCATTATTGATTATTTTGCCGATCATTTGTCTCACTTAACATCCAAAAGACAGTCAGTTTATTGTCATAGGGGACTCATTTCTACTGGCACCGTGAATTAGATCATCAATCAATTAATTAATCAATCATTGCAGCACAATTAAAACCAAACTTAAGATGATAATAAGCCATTTACCACAAAATCAATGCTGAAGTGATTTATCACTCAGCTCTAGCCAAAGCTCCGTTCAACCTTAGCACAGAAATAACAATACAGCAACCGGTGCAGTTGAAAGACGGCCACATCAAATTTGCTAAAATTATTTTATTCAGCTAAATGTGCAGATTTTCACATATACATTCTCATACGGCAGCACCTTGAGTTTTCTACAGATTGGAAGTCATGAAAGAGCAGCAAACCTTAACGCCAAGATGCTCATATTTATACAACATCCACAACCACAAGAAACTGCTAAGAGAGAAGGTGCACATGAGCAAGCCACCACCATGACGCACCATCAGCAACCAGCACTGGCAGCAGCACAGATCCTCCTAGCGCTCAGTTAGCGCTGCAGCTTCGCTACCTGTGTCCTAGAGCGAGCGGCGGCGGCTGTGATGGAGAGCAGAACGACAGGCCCTCAGATACCCCACTGATCTGAGCTCCCACTACAGAGGGATACCGAGAGGTGACAGCCGCCGCCGGAGGAGAAACAAGTTAACATCAAACTAAGCGACTGTCTTCGGCTGCCGGCTGTACGACTGGCTGTGACTCACAGCCTCGGAGATGCACTGGATCACATTCCTCTCGGCGTCATCCTTTAAACCAGCCTCTCTTCGTGCAATTCACTTCAGCCCCATTCAATTCAATTAAGTCTTTGTTACAGCAAGTTACCTCTGGTCACAATGTCAAAAAAAAAAAAAGACGGGACATGCAGAGGGCACACAGTATAGCACAGCAACGTGCATTTTTATACTTCAAACAACTCCATTATAAACATTATAAACTCAACTTGGATGCACAGAATCAAATTATACTGTGTGTGTGTGTCTGTGTGAAGTACCCCATGACTTCCTGTCCCCCCACAGTGTGTGTGTCAGGTTACATCTTGCTGTCAGGTTGCTCTCTCTGCATGGGTTAAAAGAGCAGAGTGTGTGACTCTGGGGTGCATGTGTATGGGAATATACTGCAGCTACAAGCCAGTAAGCTTGTATATGTGAAATAACAGGAGACAGTTAATTATATAGCTAAACACTCCATGCTAAATACACAACATGGACAAAAATAGAGCATTTGTGAAGTCAGACACTGATGTTGGAGCAAAAGGCCTGGCTCACAATCTCTGTTACAGTTCATCCCAAAGGTGTTGGAAGCATAGCATTGTCCAAAATGTCTTGGTGTGCAGAAACATTAAGATTTCCCTTCACTGGAAGTAAGGGGCCGAGCCCAACGGCCTCATAAACAGGTATGTCTGGATACTTTTGTCTATATAGTGTATCACATGGCATGTTGATGAGTTTCTCGGTGCTGTTGGTAGTTTTTTGTTACTAACCTTCCTCGTACTAGAAGGCAGGTGAAACTCACAGCAACCGTTCAGGAAGTTCAATGTCAGTTGTGTGTAAGTTATTTTTAATGAAAGTAAGAGACAAACACAATTACACTAATGGTGGGAGAGTGAATTCCATTAAACTCAACTGATCCTATGTAAAAAGCGAAGTGACGCATCGTTTATTCCCTGCTCATTGACTGGGGTGTTGTGCTCACGGCTGCTACTAAGCTAAAATGTGACACCACTTTTAGTATGTGCGAGCAGCAGTTTGGTGTAAAAATTCTGCGTGTTTCATTTAAGTGATAAACTGTTTGGCTGTTGTTTTGACACTGCCGAGACACTTGGCCTTGGGGTACTCGCTACAGCAATCATTTGGCCTTGTTTAACCTCACTGAAGATACAAAATACATACAGAGCCTCCATTTATTTAGTTTCAAAACTTCTTTTTCCCTGGAATTCCACCTAGTGAAAGCAGTATACAGTGTAAAGCAAAATTGGATTTCAACCAGCCATGTTTAAAATATGTGCTGAGGGCTTCACACACACACACACACACACACACAGAGTCATACTCTGATACAGTGCTGTGGTAGAGGAGGTATTTTGCCTTGGCTTAGCAGTGGAGAAAAACATGTCCTTGTTTTAAATTCCAATTTGCCGACTGTTTTAAAAGAACATTTCTCAATCACAGGGCAGCCCCCTCTTCTCGACTGCACACCTCCGATAGACTCGCTGCTTTCCGCTGCTAACATACCAAACAAATTAGCTGTATGTTCATGTTTATGTGCGTATCTCTGCTGGAAAGAGGGGTCTGCACAAGCCAAATAATGTGCAAGGCTGTCGGCACACACACACACACACACACACACACACAAACGCAAACCTCACGCTAGCTCGCCCACATTCTCAGTTAACACTTCTCCCTTTCCTCAGTGTCCTGCCAACTTAAACCAGCACGCACACACACACACATATCCAGAGACACATGTTACTGACAGTTAATCATTGTTGCCAATAATGAGAAGAGCAGACCTTGAACTGTTATTTTACCTCTGCTGGGAAGAAAATGAATCAGTGATGAGCCCAAATGTTGTATCAAGTTCACATGTATCTGTCTGACTGTTTCTTTAATATTCAGACAGAAGTAATCACTGACTTCTACTTTGAATTTGGTTTACTCTGTGACTGGTCAGTGGTGCAATTAGGCAGCAGAAATAAGCTATAAACATAAACACATCGGATCTCGCTCTGCAGCCACTCCACTATGTTCACCAACAAGACTCTCACTTTGTCATCTGATCCATTGCTATTGAAAAAATATTGATTATAACCACCTTAAGCCACTGACATATTTCAATTCGTCCCACTGTCCAAAAGCGAAGCCAAAACATCCCGGATACGAGCGCTGCTATCGATGACATCATTCGAAGCCCCTGTGTACGTGAGTAGTTTGGTCCACGCCCCCTTTGCTAACATGGAGTGGGAGAGGTTTAGGACTTCTACTGCAACCATCCACCAGGGGGGCGATCAAGATGTTTTGGCTTCATTTTGGAGAGCTTTTCATTTCATCCATCTTTATATACTGCACTGTCAATGCTTTAAACATGTTGCACAGAAACATTGTGTGTTGACACTGTGCATGTGTGAGCCGTATTATATTGTGTAACAAATCCCTACAACGGTTTTCCAACTATATGAACGAGTGTGTGTCCATATGGGTCATTTCACCCCCACCCCCCCCTTCACACACACACACACACACACCTCCATTCACAAGGACACAGAGAGAGAGAGGGAGAGACAGAAACCGACTGCATGCTAATCACTTCCTAATCAGCATCTGTGATTGGCTGCCTCGCTAATGAAATAATGGAGACTCATTTGCATAATAAAATAATTAGAAGGACTTGATAAAGGCTCAAGGGCAGAGAGAGGAGCACACACACACACACACACACACACACACTGTAGTGACACAGGACAGCAGCAGTCTTCTCTAAAAGATTATTGAATGGCATCAGACACAACATCTGCCACAGTCACTCACAATCATTTTGCGGTGATTTGCATTGACCTCCACCTCCAGGAGGTGAGTCGAGCTAAAGTGCTTTGACTGAAACGGTTCAGAAACATGCGTGCAGACCGCTCCCAGGGGATCGCCAGCAAAACACACAGGAGCACGTTCATTTCTCGGTTATTAACTTACATCAAGATTATTAGTTGGCAGCAAGGCAAGAATGTATAACAATAGCTAGTCTGATTAGCTTTCCTTTTCTACAATGTGATCCAACCGATCTGCGGAATAGGCAGTATTAAATCAGATCTAACAGCCGTAGTCTGCACAGATAGGAGTCCCTGGGACAGGTTTAAATCAAATGAAGGTCTGAGGAGCTTTCTTCTTTCTCTACACACTTCCTGAAAATCTATTATGACAAAGAAACCCCATTATGACTAAGATATGGCTGATTATCGAATCTCCGAAGTCAATACTTGTGCCCTTGTGCAAAGCATTCCTCCTTGACTGTCTCAGACAGACAGAGTAAATTCCTCGAGAAAGCAATGACAGAGAATCACAACAGTGTTACACGGCCTTGATGTCGTAAAATCAATTACAATAGGCAACCATACAACGCCTGAGCTGGCTTTTTGAACTGCTGTGACACTGTCTTACCTTTACTAAGTCAGTTCTCTGTGCCAAACTGCCACTGAACGAAGCTCAAAGTTGATTAATAGAAAAAATACTTAAATGCATAAAGTCAAAGGATCAAATTCTCTTTCTCTACACCAGAGTTGGGTGAAGCCTTCTCTAAGCACTCCTACAAATCAGCTGAACACACACACACACAGCAGCAGCATGAAAACAGATTGGCCAAATTCAAGCAACAGGAACAGATTTACTGTGAAGCAGCAACTACAAGGGTCATGTTCTCTTTTCGTATAATAAACCCACATTTTAGCCAAAGATGTGCTGCATTATTGTTCTAACAATGTGAACAGATCGGAAATCACTGGGGAATATAATAAATCGCAGTGAGCCGACTTAGGAGCTCTTTTAATTGTTCTGTTTGAATAACATTTATTCTATTTATGCTGGACTGTGATAACTCAGATGTGAAAAGAAGAAAACGGGAGGACTTTCAGGCATCCAGAACAGAATACAGTCACAGTCGCATGCAAGATACGCACCAACGTATTTTTGAGATGTTAAAGATATGCAGCTTCATTGGTTCGACTCAACGTACCTTTAACGACTCCTCAGAGTCTGCACATTCAAGGTTACTTCTTGTCTGTTCCACAGCACCCTTCTTTCAACTGCTCCACACACTCAACACTGCAAACCATTTCCCTACTGCCATAAAGATGTTAACATCTCACATCAAATTCAATAAACCTTAGATGTTAGGTTGAAGTGTGACATTACGGTCAGATTTATTTCACTTTTACACTTCCGTTGTTGGCAGAGTCAGTTCGTTATTTGACAGGAAGAACATAAGAGGTGCATTTGGTACTTCGGAGTTGGGATAAGCATGTTCTGATGTGGCCTGACGATAAAAAAACACGCAGAATTAAACTGAGTTAACATGAAATTAGTTTAACATGTTTTTAAGTTGAGCTAATGAGGAAAGAATTCCTGTGTGATGTTTTCGGGCGTGATACACATGTCAGCCAATCAGATGACGTTACTACAGGGTGGCTGAGAACATCATCACATCTCGGCTCTGAACACAAGCTGAGGCCAAACAGCATAAATCTGCTCAGGAATCTGAAGGACTCAGAAGCATAAACGCTATCTCACTGCCCCAGACGAATAACAATCTGTCTCTAATGTAAGTACAGTACGTACTCTCGCTCTTTCTCTCTGTGTCTACTGTTTATCAGCAGAGCTCTGTTTCAGTCTGTGGGCAGAGATGCTATCACCGCAGCCAGATAAGACAGGATGAGTGAAAGAAGGTGGGAAGTAAGGAGGGAGAGAGAAAGGATTCACATCGTTATACTGAACGCAAAACAATTTTGTTTTGTTTCAGTTCAGCTCAGAAAAGAGAAGAGAAGAGAGGAGAAAGACGGGCTCCATTTTGCCAGCGTAAATAATTTTCCAAGGACAATAAGTACATTTACATCATTAAAAGCCAATTCCAACCACCAGTAATCCTGTTTCCCTACAAATCAGCGCAGTTTCAGCCGAGTCCAGTTAATAATTAGGTTTGCTGACCCGGATTTCTAATCATGCGTGGCTTTGTGGGACATTACATGCCGGTGAATCATTACAGTGGTTTCACTGTTAGGCCCACATGCATGAAGAATACTTAAAAGAGAGAAGAAATGGGTGTAGAGAAATTAAACCAAAACTTCATAAGGTCCTCTCGACATTCCTCTGTACTGAGAGCATAATACACTCTGCGCTCCTGTTGCTGCGTTTGTTGTTTTTAATCTGTGTGTACGCCTGCATCACTGAGTAGCCCTGACTCCAACCGCCTCAAGGACACTAATAAAGTTGTACCTTATCATTTGCTTTTTCTGTGTCGTCTCTACTTTGTTTGTTCTCTCTCTCTCTGCCTGCCTCTTGTTCTCTCTCCCTCTCTGAGAATAGGTGAAATTAGCCTGAAATGATACAAGGTGACATCAGAGAGGCTGACACACACACACACGCGCACGCGCGCACACACACATAAACTCTCAGTCGTCACGCCTCAGTGGCCTTGCAGCGCAGCGCGACGCCATCAAAGCCAAGACCCATACACACACACCTCGCCTGTTAAACATACACACTGGCAACACACAATCACACACCCAAATACACACGACTTATACAGCAACACACTTACACAAACGTGCACACTGTCACACGCGCTGACACCCATTCGTGCACGCACACACGCTCAGAGCAGTAGTTTAATTGGAAGTGCTGAAGGCTGAAGAATTTCTCCTTCATCTCACAATGCTGTAATTGAATCTGAGACGTGTGTGTGTGTGTGTGTGTGTGTGTGTGTGTGTGTGTGTGTGTTCAGCTGATTCAGGGGTTTCCATTGACAGTAACAGTAAAACAGAAATGTGTGTTTTTCCTTCTGTGAGGAGCCTTTCCGTCCTTCCATCCCTGACTATCTCAGCCGGCTCCTCTCTTGGGGTTAATGCGGCTTTTCACTTCAAATTCAAACTCAAGCAGTTTTTCGAACATCACATTATTTCCCACAAACTGATGATTTGGTCACACGGGCTGATTTGGCTTTGGCAAAAGGCAGCCATGACCTCCAATCACTGCTGACCGACATGTCTGGACACTTTCTAAAGATAATTTTGTCACCTACTGCATTGTGATTTAATGCACTGCGAGTGCTTTTCTTTGTAAGAATAATGAAAAAGTACAGGATTACAGGAACTTTTGCTGTTGAATGAGCCTCTTGCTGCTGTGTTCCAAGACAAAAGGAAGTCAAATTTAGTACCTGAACATACTTCTCTGTTTGGATAACTGCAAACAAAAAGCCCCGGGCGGCAGACAATGATGCGTGAATGACTTACTAATGACATGCCATCAGAGTATCACAGACACACAGCACAACAGGAGCAGGAAGTGATCTGTTGAGGAATCGTCTTTTGATGCTGCAGTGGCCCCTTTTTGAACAGGTTCCACATGGCAACCTTATCACCTGAAAAGGGAAAACAGTCTCGCTCTTTCTAGCAACGCTGCATCCACTGCCTGGAAAAAGGCTGCAATGTTTCCTGCTTCATTCAGGGATCAGTGTTTCTGTTCATAAACGACTGTAAAAAGGTGACCAGAGGTAGCTGTTAGCGCTGTTAGCAGGGGTCGAAACCGTCCATCGACGCTATCTTTATGACATTCACCCCTCTCCTGTGCTTTCGCTCTCTCCCTCTCATGCTCTCCGTCTATCTCTCCATCATTAATCTCTATTACTATTCAAATGCTGACATTTAAAGCAACTTCACATGCTGACTGACTGGCTGACTGGCTGGCAGATAAGGCAGGAGAAGACAGCGGAGGAGGTGTGGATGATAGAGAGAAGGCGAGGAGAGCTCGTCTTTCACAAAGAAAATTGGGAAATCCTCCTCACCTCTTCTTCACCTCCCTCCTCCCTCCACATGCCGCCTGTGAATGAGTTCACCCAAAAGTCGGGAAGGGAGTCGGATTTCACTCGTTTTCAGGAAAGCTGAGCCATCCCCTCCTCTTTTTTGTGTGTTTGTCCACCCATTTACCTCTCCCCACACCCACTTCAGTGTTTACCAACTGTCCACCCATTTCTTTCTATCTCCGTCGGAGAGGGTTACAATACAGTTTGGTACCGGAGGTGCCCATTTAACAATTCTCTATAAAATATAGCGGCCGGAGAACAACGACAGACATCAGCTTCATGTCAAACACGACAGGCCGACTTTTCTTTCTCTTCTCTTCGTAGGGACAAGAGCTGAACTAAAACGGAGAGAAAAAACTTTTATGGCTGACAATTAAACCTTAAGATGACTCCAGACATTGGCAGCTGAAAGACAAACCCGTAAACCATCCATACAATCAGATCCCATGTCAGTGTGTGTCATTCTGAATGAGTCAGAGGGGAGCAATTATTGAGCCCTTAGACGGCACTCAGCTCGGCTCAGAACTGAGAGCACAGCTGGTATTTTCTTTTAAGTAAAATCCCCAAACAACAAGTCTCAACTGGCTGCTTCTCTCCACCCTTCATCGCACACTTGACCTCAAAAATGCTGACTGGCTGACTCACTAGAGACACTCAGCCTGTGTAAACTTTAACCATATTATGACTCAAAGAGGGGGAAAATCTGGGAGGCAATTAATATTTTATAGCAGCTCCCTCGGCCTTGCATCCAAACATCATGCGAGCGATCTGAAAGTCAGAAGATGTAAGCAAAAATGTATCCAGGTTTTACTGAACAGATCCTGTCCCATGAGGCTAAATGGACAAGGCCCACAGAGTAACACAAAAGGGGCCTGGACTGTAAAGGGATCAATACCGGACAGAATGAGGTCAAAATGATTGCTGGTGGTTGGTGGGCTGCATGTAGGCGGAGCAGCGAGCACCACGCCTGTTACGTGCTCACGTGCCACCGGAAACAGTACGGTGACACTAAACCGTGATAGTTATCTGATAAATTACCAGGAGAACACAATCAAATAAGACTCCGTCCACTGTAGAGGATTCGAACGGGCCAATCACAGAGCAGGCAGGAGGCAGTTTGCTGCTGAGCCAATCGGGGCACAGCTGAGGTTTTGGCCCAAAAAGCAGGTCTGGTGTGGACGAGATAAGAGCAGAACAAACACACATTAAAACACCAACCCCTTCCAGAGACATACATGCACACGCGTGCGCGCACACACACACTCACACACACACACACACACAAGGTAAGTTAGGACAGAGGGTGGAGAAATAAAAAAAAAAAACAAAAGGGAAGAAAGAAACGTGAAACGAAGAAGAAAACTGCGTGTGAGTTTAGGGCACAAAAGGAAGATCCCACCGAGAGCTACGAGCAGCTCACGTCTGAAGCAGCTAGCTTAGCAAGTCAGCACAGAGGCTGGTGACACACTGAACTGCCTGCCTGACTTCTCCAATTGTCCAGCAAGCTCATTCAAAGGCTGACGGACTGATTTACTGACTGACTGACTAGCGGGTCGGATTTAGTCTATCCTGTGTTTGTGCAGCAGAAGCACTTCTGTTGTTCGGCCTGTTGGACAAAAAAAAAGCAGCTTTCCACAGCGACACACAAAGAACCACCTGAAACAGCACTAATACTGGAGAGGCAGACAGAGACGAGGAGGGGGAAAAGACAAACAAATAAACACACGCACATACACACAAAATACTTCAAAGAAGAAAAAAGTGCCCAAAATAACAATTGGAAAAATGTTTCTGGGACTTCTGAAACCTCTAAAAATCAAATAGGAAAAAAATATCTCCAGCAGAAAAAAAATTATGTGTCAAGGAAGCTCTTTTATCTGTGGCTGCGACACAGTTCTGTCGAACAAAACAAAAGATACATAACGATAGCATTTACTGTCCTGGAGGAAATTTACTTTTCACTGCCAGCACAGAAAAAGATCGCATTACACAGCGGTGGAAACCACAGAGACCCAAACAAAGGGAATAACACACAAGTGGGAATAACATGCTAGAAGGCCAGACAACTACCAAAGCACCCAGTCTGCAGAGCTAAACACACATTACACATTTCTGTTAGCCTGTAGGGATGGCGGCTGTGCTGAGGGTACAAACTATGTCTGCCATGATAACAGGCATAAATCAAGACCATAGCTGAGTGTCACGAGTGCCAAGAGCCTGTGTGTGAACGAAAACAATATTCACAGCTATGGTTGCATGGTAGGCACTGGGTTTGCTTCCACAGGCAGGTGAACATTAAATTGGAAAACTAGTGGATGTTATTTTTTGCAGTTTTGGCCATCAGTGAAGTCAGTGGCGATAACGTTGCTCTCATCAAGCTAATTGCTGATATCTGGGAAGACGGCCACAGAAGAACACGAGGGGATCAGACAGTCCTTTATAAACATCTGTCAGCCTAAAAAACAAATTTCTGGTTCAAAATTTGACCTATCACGCTTGCCGTAGCTGTGTGCATGTAGTTTGGATGCGCTCTCTTTTGGTTTTTACCACCAAATTCAGTGGCTTGGATCGTCTGGCTAAGCTGCTGAGTTGTTTACAGTGTATTTTTAGAGGCGGTAACTGCACCGACCCAAATTAACAAGGCCAATCTGGGAAAGTCTACTCCCTACACCCAAGCCTTGTCTTGTGTTTACACTTAGACTTTTACATACTGCACTTGAAATAAGGTGCACCATATGGACAAAAGTATTGGGACACACCTCTTTACTACTGAATTCAGGTGTGATATGGGCCTGTTTTTCAGGGGGTTGGGCTCGTCCCTTTACTTTCTCAATGCTTCAGCATACCAAGACATTTTGGACAATGCTATGCTTCCAACTTTGTGCCAACAGTTTGTTGAAGGCCCTTTTCTATTGCAGCATGACTGTGCCCCAGTGCACAAAGCAAAGCTCCATAAAGACATGGTTGGATGAGTTTGGTGTGGAAGAACTTGACTGGCCCACACAGAGCCCTGACCTCAACCCCATCCAACACCTTTGGGATGAACTGGAACAGAGATTGTGAGCCAGGACTTTTGGTCCGACATCAGTGTCTGACCTCACAAAAGCTCTACCACAGAAACCCTCCAAAATCTTGTGGAAAGCCTTCACAGAAGAGTGGAAGCTGTCATAGCTGCAAAGCTGTCTGTGTATTTAGAATGTGATGTCATTAAAGTCCCTGTTGGTGTAATGGTTACATATCCCAATACTTTTGTCCATACAGTGTAGCCCCACAATCTGGCTGTGCCGTAGGCTTGTTTACATCATGACCGATCATGTGATGTGTGTGTTTCGCCCTGTCTCGCTTGCCATGCTGCTGTGTTCCCAGTCTCAGTGATTAGTTTTGATAGTTGAGCTTTATTTACTCAGGAAGTCTGAGCAAGATCATTAGGATCTCTTCTGCAGGGAAGACATGTCATCAAATTACTTACTGTACATACAAGATATATACAAATATTAGTGAAATATTGGCAAGTACAACTTTAATGTCACTCAGGAATGAATGTCACCAACTTTTCACTCCATTTGTGAAATGAGCAGCATCAGGGAATGTGTGGAATCTTTAATTACAACAGTTATTGTTAAAAGTATAAGCAGGGAGAAACTGCAGGAATGTGAACACACAGCTACTTTCTCTTCTGTCTGTTTCCCCCCTCCCTCATTCAGTCAGACAGCCTGCAGACTGCTACAGACTGTGCGTGAATTTAAGTGTGTGTGTTGTCACCTTCAGCTGTAAAATGTGGTCAAACGTCACTCGAGGGCTGGAAAAAGAGAGACGTGAGACAGAAAGAGAGAGAGAGAGCGGCAGAGAGAGAAAAGAAAGGGCAAAGTAAGTGCTACAGAGACCTCCACCCCATACCCCCTCCCCAAGTTCACAGCGTGTGTGTGTGTGTGTGTGTGTGTGTGTGGTAAATGAGTTTTGGGAGTTGTCGTCTCTTTATGATAGCTGTAACTGGCCCGAGGACAGCTGTTATTACACTTTACAACAGGGAAATACTGGATGTGAGTGTGTGCGTGTGTGTGTGTGTGTGTGTGTGAGAAAGAGAGAGAGAGAGTATAGTTTTCAGAATGAGACATTATGGTCTTGATACTTGATACTTGTGTCCTTGGATTTAATGGCGAGGAAAATTAAACATGTTTTGAGTGGGGCTCGTTTGGAAAACGAGCCGTTTTAGCAAAGTATATTAAGTATATTAATTCAACTTGATTCAATCATTCACCAAAGTCGAGTTATACCAACTCTTTTGTTTCTGTGTGTCTTTCAGGTAAGGAGTGGCTCATGGGAGGGAAAGGCAGGATACCTACATGGGAGTGGTCTTTTAATAGATGTGTATATTATGTGTGTGTGTGTGCGCGTGTGTGCATGTGTGTGTGTGTGTGTGTGTGTGTCCATTGTAAAATGACAAAGCCCTGAGCAGGAAATGAGTCGAACCGGTTCCTGACTCACATTCAGGTTACAGAGCAGTGCCTCAGGCTTACACACACACACACACACACACAAACTCATGTACAAACTATTAGACACCAGACACCATTCTTCAACATGTCCCTTCTCTTTGTTTCTTTATCTCTGTCTGCACATATTGAGGTCAATGGACAAATATATGGGCTTGAGACTTAATGGTCAGAGACATGACTTCAGGGTTGCTGGTTTGAATCTCAGCACATGCACACACACCCACACAGCACCAGACAGTAAGCAGCAGCTTGTCTTTCAGCCGCTGAGTACCGAGCACTTGTCAGTGGTGTTGAGTGAACGCTATGAACTGTGGGTCACTAAACCCTGTCAGCCTTTCTGAAGGAGAAAAAAAACTCCTAAACCTCGGATGGCAGAACAGAGACTTGACTGGTTTCTTGGTTGCCGAAATTCTTGTGCAATTCAGCTCCCAGCAAAATGAAAGCCCTCTTTATCACCTTTAAACGCTACATGATGTTGTTGCACTGCAGCTACAGTTAAGAATGAACTTATACAGCTTAAACATTATCTATACAATACATATTGCAAGTAATAAGAATTGTTGTTCCTCGTTTGGCAGTGTTGCTTTTCTACCTAACCACATTATCTTCTTTAACTTACTGTAAAGAGAGATGCAAGCCCAAAAAACAGACAAAATGTCCATCACAATTACATACAGCCCAAAGTGATGTCTCGTTCTGTCTGTCCAAAACACAAAGATATTGACTTTACAGTTACAAAACAGAGAAGTAAATCCTGACGTTGGAGAAGCTGCAAGTGCAAAATGGCTGAAGTTCTGAACGGCTATCAAAATAGTTAAATGATTTATTTTTTTGTCAGTAAACTAATCAGTCCACAGTTGCTGCGATTCACCCCACAAACTTTTATAATGTTGGAACAAAGACAACAGCAAAGACTCATCATAAAAGCACTTACAGCACAGTATGAAACAATAACAGTCCCGCACAGTTAGCGAATGTACTTTCACCTCGTCAGTGCTGTGCAGATATCATCACCACTTTTACTCCAACTGACGGCAAACTGTGTCTCCTGTAAGCAGAAAAAATCTTTCCTGACCTTGACAGAAAGACTGACCATTGATTTGGAGTGAGCAGAGCATGAATGCAATGTCAAAATACAACATTTTTAAAAATACAGGGGGAAAAAAACCCACTTCAGAAATACAAAGAGCCTGTCTGGCCTCGACAAGATTTCATGCACTGCAAAATCTTTGACCGGTCATAAACTGTATGAAAGGAAAACTGAATTAAAGGGCCCCATGTTTTTGTCACTTCAGAACTCTTTTTGAACAGATGACGTACTGAACTATAAAGAAACCAGACTGAAAAAAATAATAAAAAATTCCTCAGGGATGTCGGCCATGTAGCTGACCCTGAAATGTCCATTTCGCGTGGAGGGCGTATGCACATTTTGAGGGGCTGTGGCCTATTGCTGCAGGGCACCAAACCCTGTTTCATCAACCATGAGCTCGCACCAAGACGGACCTTTAATGTCAGTGTCATGGGTGGAGATATCGACGAGGGCATCGCTGGGGCATACACACCCATTTCGTGACCTTAGACCCAGACACAAACACAGCACAGGCTACACAAAGCAAGTAATACAAGTCACGTCAGTGTACTTTTCATAGTTTATTTCCATAGCATTTCATTTATTCAGCACAGAGCAGCCTGTCGTACTGGTACAGAAGCTCCTGCTGCTAGCTGGGAGGTGCACACAATCCGGTTCCACCTCTTCCATGTGGAGCTGTGCGGATACTTTTTTTTATTCTGTAAACATGTTCTTTAATTGAGATATTTTGGTGGGTTGAGGAGCAAATTAACATGCTAGCTTCTTTAATAAATTCAGGGGTCAAGGACAGATGCAGAACCAGAGGCCTGCAGCTGGTAGACGACTGTTTCACACACAGACATTTGAGCTGAGCGACATGTCACTGCACCGTATTTTATGATTATAGCTGAAAATAACCAGCCATCAATATCAAGTGTCAAGAGTCAACTTTTAATCTCTTTTCCATCTCTGCCGTGGATAAATTAATTTTAGGATTACATGCTGCTAAAATCGTAGGAGTACTGAACTCCTCAGGGATCGACGAGAGTCACCAACAACAGCAGCTATTTTTTTTTAAAAAAATTGCAAGACAGCAGAGCCACACTTTAAATTCATATATATATATATATAACAAACAAAACTAAAAAACATATTGGATTGGCATACTGGGCTTTGGTCACAACCTTTTTGGTTAAGTCTGGTCTATTGTTTGCTTTGTTTCCTTGAGTCATGATTCCAGTCGAACTGGAACTGCATGTGTGTGATTTCCTCATCAGTTAAGTTGAGTGTTGAGACATCAATCAAGGTCTTGTGACTTGGAAAGAAATCATTACCTGAGCAATGCCAGGTGAGTTAATATGAAGACATTTGTCCACCTCTGTGGTGCTTCGTGTAACTTTCTGTGTCATAAAACAGTTAAAGTACAATAAATGTTGTCACTCCCCAATTACAGACGATCACAGACTAACTCTCAGTTGGACCAAGGAGCTGCTTGTGACCACCCGTGTGTGAGCGATGCCCTACATCTTTTAAACTTTCCCACAGCATTGTCCGTCCCATCCTTGCCTCTGTCACACATACAAGCCCTCTTCCTCTTTTTTTATAAACGAGCACACACAATTCACAAGCTCTTGCTCCCATTGCGGCACGTACGCCACAATGTGTGCCAAGTAATTAACGCTGTTTGTGTTTGTTCTGTGAACAGCCTGGAACCTTGATAATGGAAAACGAGTGCAGACTGGCCACATTTCCATTTATCCCGTCTATCTATCCATGTCCAATCTTTCTATCCATCCATCCCCACCATGAGGACTAAACACACACACACACACACACACACTTCCTTGCTTTCCTCCTCCTCCTCCTCCTCCCTCCATGTCGGTGCCATCGTTCACGGCAGGCAGGCAGAAAATGCTCGTTCCTCTCCGGTTTGTCGCACAACGAAACCATTGGTTGTTATACAACAACCCAACAATCACTGCTCTGTTTGGTTGTTGACTTGTGTCTGGGCGGAACACACACACGTATATCCACACACAAACCCGGCCATTCTCTCACTGTAGCGCACACACAGGCGAACCCAGAGTGCAGTCTTTTTCTTGCTCACATTAATGTAAGTAATCAAAGTGGACAGGGGGATTTGTAATGCTGGGAGAGTGAGGGATGGGGGGAGAAAGGGGTGGGGGATCATCTCCTTTAACTGTCCACTCCTCTCTGCCTCCTGTCCCGCAGGCGAGGGGGAAGGGAACAGGGACGAGGAGAGGAGACAGGAGGGAAACTGATAGTGACACGGGCTGAGGAAAAGACAGGAAATACTGATGTGGTCCAAGGGAAGCTCAAACCAGTTTCCCACTTTACCAGCATTAACAGCCCATTCGGCCTTCAAACTGGGATTTCGCGATCACAACATTTTTGTTTCATCTCAGAATAAACAAATCCCCTGGCAATGCACAATGCAGACCATTTACTAAACAGTTACTCCATAAAACCCCCGAGATGGACTGTAATTTTCCCAAATCACAGCGCGATATTACAGCAAAAAGCATCAACTAGCAGTCTGTTGCAGCTCCGTCCTTTGATTCTCAACAAATTTACATCCATCAGTGAAACATACAGAAGCTGCTGCAAAAACGTCTGCCATAACAACAGATGCAATTTGAGGAAAACACACACACACACATTTACACAATAACTGGACTGGAAAGTGTTTCTGGCATGTGAGCTAGACTGATCTGGCTGCTGGTGTTGGACAATAACTCCTACTATGGCTGCTGGTTCAGTACAGAGAGACGCAGCCAGGAAATGTATAGAATGTATAGTTGTGTGTGTGTGTGTGTGTGTGTGTGTTTGTTTGTTATTATGCCATGCCCACAGGAGCAGACATCCGTACAGGCAGGCCTTAAAATGTGCACGACTGTTTCCACATATCTCTCTGAATGCATGCATAAGTGTGTGTGTGTGTGTGTGTGTGTGTGTGTGTGTGTGTGTGTGATGTTATGCCAAGGGCTTTGAGTAAAATCCACTCAAACAAACAACTTGAAGAGTAAAAAACAGCTTCCTTGGACTGACTATGTAGCCATGGGCAATGTGATGGTGCTGTGTGTGTGTGTGTGTGTGTGTGTGTGTGTGTGTGTGTGTGTGGTGGCCTGAGGCAGAATGTGAGTGTGTGAGGAGTGGATTGCTTCATGCCTGGACGGACATGAAAGGTAGAAAGAGACAGAGAGCATGCCCACACACACACACACACACACACACACACACACACACACACTGCAAAGTGGAAAAGCCTTTTGCCGTAGTCTTCGTGTACGGATGCAGGAACCAACAAACACTGAATGCACCCATCACACAAACACACAGTGAAGCAGAGAGTTTTTCAGCATCTTCATATCTTCAACATTATTCATGTTTCCTCCTTCTGGATTTAGATTCTTGTTTTGTGGATGCTGTTTAACAATGAGTAAGACTGTTTTCATTATCTTTATCATGACATATTAAATCTTAGCTCATTGCTCTGTTGTGTATTAGCTCAGATAAGCAGTAGTCTGTGATGCCCAAGTACATGCAAATAATGCACGCTGTCTAATTCAAACAGGAAGTCTGCCTCTGATGATTATTTTCCCTCTCGATTTATAAGTAAAATGTTTTTCAGAGGACTCTTTTGACCTGTAAAACATGGGACAGAGGGTTAGTGACTGAACAAACGCTAAAATATTCAAACCAGCAAATTCTTCACTTGATAAATGGCCAAAACAAATAATAAATTAATTGTACTGATTATTGTAACAGACCGATTTATGCAGAGTGACGAGTTGATTAATAAACTAACTGTTGTAGTTTAATCAAACACATCAAAAACTGTGGCCTGACTAACACGTACGATTCAAATTCCTCACAGTTGAGACCAAGAGGAAAATCACATCGTCAGGTGATAAAATCTAAAACAGCTTTGTATAATTTGCCGTGACGACAGCATCCACGCTGACACGCATGTGGTGAACTCTCGCCGCCGAGTCCAAAACGCTAAGAAGCGATAACTTTGCGTTTAAAGTAGGATGCCGTCAGCGGCCGCACCTCCTAAGCAGCCCGATGGTCGAGGCGTATCTCCTCGCGCTGATCTGTGGAATATTAAACGGGTAAATCTGTCTGTAACAGCAGAAAGGCTGAATGGAGCCGATTCCTCAATACAGACGGAGGCTGATTTCATTATAGATAAATCAGATTCATCTATTCAATCTCTCTGTCTTTCTATCTGTCTGTCCCTTTTTCCACTCCTCTACCCTTCTTCCTCTCTTTTTCTTTTCTACCTCTCCACCCCATCTTTTTTTAAGCCTTTACTTTACTTTCTTTTTTTAGTTACAGCTGTCTGTCTTTCTCAATTTCTGTCGCTTCCTGTGTCGGCCTCGTTATCTTTGTAATGTAATAAAGTTTGCACACAGATGAGACGGGAAGAGTTTTGAGGAATGAAAAGCAGTGGATAGCAGAGAGAAACCAGAGGGAAGAGAGGAGGACAGGAAAGGAAAAGGGGAAAGAAGAAGAAGAAGAAGAAGAAGAAGAAGAAGAAGAAGAAGAAGTGCTGCGTTAAAAAGCTGAGTCCGCCAGAGCAGTCACAACAAATTCATCTCCCTCTCTCTCCCTCCCCCTTTCTCTCTCCTTCCCTCTCTCTCCCCCTCTCTCTCCCTCTCTCTCACCCCCTCTCTCTCTCTCTCTCTCTCCTTCCCTCTCTCTCCCTCTCTCTCCCTTTCTCTCTCCCTCCCTCTCTCTCTCCCTCCCTCTCTCCCCCTCTCTCTCTCCCTCCCTCCCTCTCTCCCCCCTCTCTCTCTCCCTCCCTCTCTCCCCCTCTCTCTGCATTCTTTCATCCCCTCGCTCGCTCCCCCTCTGATACAAGCTGGCCACAGTAATACAATAAAGGACTCAGCTCAGCTCTGTGTGTCTGCATGCATGAATGTGTGTGTGTGTGTGTGTGTGTGTGTGTGTGTGTGTGTGTGTGTGCGTACGGTAGACACCTCTTACTCCCTACTCCCCGTCTCATCATTGCAGCTGTTCCACAGAGGTGTGTTTCAATATATCACCCTGTCTCACACACACACACACACACACACACACACACACACACACACACACACACAGGGTCCCTGCTTAATAAGCAGTATTCAGAGCTCCTGGGTTTATGTTCAAAACTGGAATTTTTTTCTTTCTTTTCTTTGGTCCTTCATTTTTTTCACTTCTGTAACCTTCCTGTCATCTTTCCTTTGTTGCAATTTCTTCCTTCTTCTCGTATTTCCTTCCCTTCTCTTTAATTCTTCTCCTTGAAACCCTATTCATTTCTTTCTCTATTTCCAAATTCATTACTTTTCTTGACCTTCATTCTATTCTCTTTTATTTTTTTTACGTCCTTCATCCTTAGCGTAGCATAAAGCCTGGAACTTGTCGGTTTTTACACTTTGGGTTTGTATTCTAATTAAAAAGTCAAGATTGAAAATGTTAATCAGCGAGTTTCAGAGGAGCTCGCAGGCTAATTTAGCTAACTTTGGACAAAGACATGCTAGTGATCGCTTTTATGCTAAGCTAATCGCCTGTCAATCACATTAACAGTTACCAAACCGGCATGATAACCTGTGAGTGTGAATAAAACCAACATCTTTAACCTCCACACTTCTTGTTGATCTCATTCTCACCTTTGCTTTACTGTTCTTCATTAGATATCACACAGTGAAGGTGAAGACGCTGTCAGCTGACTTCTACGCATGGATGCAACCCCATCTCTTCCCAGAGAAGAGAGGAAAAAGAAGGTGGTGGTGGTTGTGGGGGAGGAGGAGGAAAGTGGACACCTGGATGAGTCCTGAGGCTCTGCAGGGAGGAGGGAGGACGGGTAGAAGGTTGCAGTTTCTTTCAGCTGTTCCCTCATATTGGTGTGTGTGGTGTGTGTGCGTGTGCCCATATGTGCATTAGTGCTAGAGGAGTTGAACAGGGGGTCATACCAGATGGACACACACACACACACACACACATGGCAGCTTCCACCCACTACCATCATGTAACCACAACTCAGCAGTTCTCCTGCCTGCATGCTACTGCACATACAGTTTTCTCACTTTAAAGCCGCGGCAGATGAGCAGAACATGCTTCAGCCATTTCAGCAGCCTTTACTCTCACCTTTGCTCTTTGGATAAAATGGGTCCGTTGTCACCGTCGTTCTGATCTCAACAGTTATCAAGTAACTGACGGAGATTTTATCGTTACGTACCTGTACGTCAGAGCAGGTGTGCCTTGTTTGACTGCAGATGCGAAACACCTGCTGGGGCTGAGATGTTGCCAGAAGTGCAACACGACTGCCCACAGAGAGCACTGCAGCACTAATTCCAAATTTCTGTCCATTTTATTAAGTTTCCTTCCCACTCTGTAGAAGGTCTGCGACTAGAAATTCCCCAGAAGCCAACTTGACCAGTTGAACACCAGTCCAACATGCAAAAATATTGAATTTACTCGTAGGAGACCAAGAAAACTATCAAATATTCACATTTGAGAAGCTGTAACCAGTGAATTTTTTGCAAAGAAAATGACTTTAACAATCAATGTATCATCAAAATTGTTGCCCACAAATTCTGTCCTGATGGACTAACAAATTGATTAGACGTGTGTGTGAACTCATTGCAACACGTGAAAACTTTCTCGAGTGAGTTTTTATTGCACTGTTGTGTAGTTGTGCTACTCAGGTCTGCACATAATTATTTTGGTTAAGAGTGGATCCTGCAAAGCTCTCACAGATAAATTGTGTCTATTGACCCCGATCAACCTCTCAACACACACACACACACACACACACACACACAAACATCACAGGTATACAGACACAGACTCTCCCTCCCTTCTCACTCGTATACACACATACACACTCCACTGAATATCCTCAGCACTCCACTCAGCACTCCATCCCTCATCCAGTAAACCAGCTCTTTGTGTGTCCTTGTGTTTGCGCCTGTTTGTGTGTGTGTGTGTGTGTGTAAGCTGAGGTGAAAGGTTAAATGATGGCCATTAAGATTCATCTCTGAGTTCACTACCAGCAAACCAAACACCCACCCACACACACGCACGTATACACACACACACACACAGACGCACACACACACACAGATCCAAACAAGGGTGGTCCGTCTGTCAGAGTGCAGCAATTGTCGCTCCTCTTCTGTTTGTCTCTCGCCTGTCATTTAGACTAATTCAAATCGCTGAATGCATAATGAATGCAGTAATTGTAGCACTAGAGGAGTGTGTGTGTGGGGGGAAAATAAAACAGAGATCACGCTAGATCAGGCTACTCGTTTTGTTGCTTTTCCTTTTCGGCTTCGAACTCCACTTTCGTTAAGTGGTTTTGGGGAGAGGCGAGTTTTTCTCACTCCTGCTTAAATCGCTTCTTGCACAGCTGACCATCTCTCTGCAGATCTGTTGCGACACGCCATGTGCATTCGCTCTCTCTGCACCCCTGCTGACCCCCCCCCCCCCCATGAATAAAGTTAAAAAAAAAGAAAAGAAAAGAAACAAAGGATGAGGTGGAGAGGACTACAGATAGAAAGCTCAAAGAAAGGGAAGAATTAAAGTGATGATTGAAGTCATAATGTCTTCACACCTACAGATTGGAAATCGCCATCCAATTTCCTATTTTCACTGGTGTTTACCACACAAAGACCATGTGTGTGTGTGTGTGTGTGTGTGTGTGTGTGGGTGGTTTTTGTGTGCCTCTAAGTTTAATCCCTTCCTCACTGACTAATTGACTGATTGACTGACTAACAAGGAAGTAGCTGCCTGACTGACTTTCCTCAGTCTGAACTTTTTCTCACACACACACACTCACACACACACTTACAGTGTATACACAAACAGCACGATGACTGAGTGAACCCCGTGTCAATCCCAGCATGCCGCTCTGCTCCGAGGCAGGAGATTGGGCCATCACCACAGTTACTGTCAGGACGCATCATCGGTAGCCGTGGCAACTAATTAAGACCTGCCTGTCAGGCCTGTGGTCAGCACACGCATGTGGAAACATACGCGAATGGACAAACACATTCGTATAATTCACTACCTGTCGTAAACGCACACCCACGCACACACACTCTTTGTAGCCAAAGCTACTGTATCTGCCATGATGCATCATCATACCCAGTGTGTTACTCTCACACTTACACACACTTCACATATAAAGTTAAATCCTGGTGGAAATTTATTCATACGGTGAAATTCATTGGCTTCATTTTATTTTCCTTAATAATCTGATATTTTTGTACTTATCTACTATTTCTTCTACATTTTAATAGATTTTTAGTTTAATTTTCAAACAAAAATACCAAACTTTCGCTGATTGCAGCTTCTTAAATTTGAAATTTTGCTGCTGTGTATGCGTTCACAACTTGGTGAAATGTGACGATTTGATGAAATCATCTGACAATCAGTACCTGTTAGTTGCAGCCCAACTGTCGGGTGGTTTAGGTTTCGATGTATTTGTTGAGCTGATCACATTATTTAATGCTCTATGGTTCGTAAAATCTTAATCTCTACAGTAGCTCACAGTCACAGTGTTAAGTATCATAAAATGGGAAGTACTAGCTGAGTACCGTACATGCACCTCACATTAGCACTTAAATCCTGCTCTTGAGTAAATATACCTACTTTCTACCATGACCATTTTTTGAAGATGATGGACTACTTTTTTCTGTCACTTTAATTCTGCGTCAACTCTCCAAACAAGCGACTAACGGCCTTCTGAATATCTGAATCTCGTACACATTAAAATCGTGTTTCAGACGGCTGCCCACTTGTGAGCGTCCACATCCGTCCTCACCACATTAAGCAGTGATGCAGGTTCACTGACTGAAAACTCTGTGTGTGTGTGTGTGTTCAGTCAGTAATGAGGTGTGACTAGTGTGTGTCAGTGAAAGCTGAGTGATCGGCATAATGAGCAACGGAACGTAGGGGAGAAGAGAGCAGAACGGACGAGAAGAAAGACAGGAAGAGTGCAGAGAAAGAGGAGGAGGAGGAGGAAGAGGAGGAGGAGGTGGACATGTTAATTTCTTTTCTTTATAACGATTGATTACACATCTAAAGGCATCCTGTGTCTCCTCAAATGCCGGCGGGCTGGACAGACCGCAGAGTTCCTGCATGTAAGAATGGTAGCAGTGTTGTGAGTCTGCAGTCAGACTCAGGTGACTCTCTGACTTCATTTATTTCACTTGTTTTATTTCTGTCCGTTTCTTCTACCATGATGTCTTAACATTCGGTAAGTTTTCATGGTGGAACCCGTTTAAGTTAAGGTCGGGTTTGAAACTAGCTAGTAGTTCGAAATAACTTAGGAAGACTGGAACACTGACGAACAAAAGGTAAAGTAATGGCTATGAGAAAGTTGGTGGTCCATCAAACCCAGATGTCCATGTGACGTCCTTTTGGCTGCATATCATGAATTCGTACTGTTACCTTAAGATTTGGGCCAATGTGAACATGTGAAAACAAAGTAGGTCAACTGATTGAAGTAATTTTACTCTCTACTACATCCCCCTGGTGAAATCTGAAGAGCTCCAATCAAAAAAGCTGAAGAATGTGAAACAGAAACGGCCCCCCGAAAGACAAACAGACTGATTTCAGAGCAGAAACCTCCAGCCAGTTAGCAATGTAAACACACACACACACACACACACACACAGGAACAAGGGACAAAGTCCATCTCTCAAGTCCCGGCTGCTGCCTGCATGAATATGGGTGAACAACTTAACATTTGTCTTCTTTCTGCTCTTTCTCTTCCCTCCGTCCAACATGGAAGCAGCGAGTGTGTTTGAGCATTAAACCCCAAACAACAGAAACTTATGAGGAGCAAATAAAACTCTCTGAGTCCTGCGTCCTATCAAACCAGCATAACTTTCACTCGTCCCTCCCTCTGTCTCGCTCCTCTGTTGTTATCAGCAGAAATGGTGGGGGAGAAGGAATGAAAGAGTGCAGCTGCATGAGTTTGTTGTGTCGGTCTGCTCTCGTCTGCGTTCCCCTCCTGCCTCGTTTCTTATCGTACTTCAAACGGCTCTCGCTCCTTCTCCCACACGCTTTTCTCTGCCCGCTTTTTTTATTGTGTATCATTCACTCCCAGTTCATTCTGCTTTCATTTTGTAAAGGATTACAGTCCAGGTCTGTGCCACTCGGGTCAGGGCCTGTAATAAACATCTAAAGAGCTTTTTGTCACAGTTAACTGACAGGAGAAGTTAAGCTATAAAGAGCAAATAACGATGACAGAAACACTCGCAGAGCTCTTTTAAGTCTTTTAAATCAAATCTAAAAATATATACACCTGTATATATGCTAGTTTCACCTCTCGACAAGCAGCGAAATGGTAAGAAATTGAAACTTTGCAAAGCTAACAGCCATAAAAAAGCAGCACTGGTAAGAACACAAGAGGCTTCATCACAAGATTCAATTTCTATTTAATGGCCACATGATTCCGAGGAGATTTGATTCAGCACATATCAGCTAGAAGTGCCACCTCTGTTCACGTTCACATCTTGAAATAAGTGGATTTCACTTCTGTTACGCCTGTATTGTTCACATTCAACACAGACGACAACGTGGCTTTTAAATAAATTCATATGATGGTGATTTTCCTATCTACAAAATCCTCATGGCACACACAACAGGATTTTTTTTTAAATTAGCTCACTGAAAAAGCCAACAATAAAGAAATATTGTATCACAGCCCTGAGATACATTCAAGTTAAGTTTGTTAAACCATGCTTCGTTATTCTCTTAATGACCCGCCAAATTGATTCTGCCGCAGCCAAGAAAAATGATTTACAATTCACTTAAGGAGTCAGGACAGAGTACACTTGTAAAAAGAGCCATGGAGTGGAAATATATATATATATATATATATATATGAAACTGTCTTCTGTCATCTTCTGTCTTCTGTCAAGTCTGTCCAGTCTTTGTGTGTCATTCAGAAGAGGTTTGGCTTTCTCATTTGTTCACACAAGTAGGTGGAGGTTTCGCACTGTTCGGCGATGCGTCGGTTGCAAACAACAGGCTTGTTGATTTTTCCTGTGATTCTAATAAAAACCAGGCGGCATCATTAACGTGAGTCATGTTCTGAGGAATCCCAGAGGAGAGAGAGCTTCATGTTGACTAGCTTCCTCTGGTGCAAAATCATCATGCAAATATTCAGCATCGACCAAACTATTTATTACACGCTGACAAAGCCGAGGATCCTGTTACTCCCTTCACACATACCCCCCCCCTTTCTTTTCCATGAACAGTTTCAGTGTTGTAAGATTGTACAGTTTTTCGACATGTTTATGCTCTGCATCAGCTTGGTCCAAGTCTTCACTGAAGATTCAAACCCACTTAATCGAATAAACACATTCTGGATGTCTTGTGCATCATTTTATATACATTTCTTGGTCACTTGCTGGGATTTCTTCAGTTTTCAAATAAAGTTGTGCGGGTTTGAACAACGTTTGTGAGCTTGTAACAACTGACCCACTGAGATTTAGGAGCTTTTAACGATCAATTTGCCAGCTTAAGACAATTAAATCAAAGACAGTTACATTTTCCACATCTTTATGTTCACAAAAAGCCGCACAAACACTTTAACTGCTTTGTCTAAGTGTTTATTCGTGTGTGTGTTTTGCGCTCGTACAAAAAGCTAAAAAAATTCTCTCAAAATCTGAATGGTCAAAAGAAAAACAAACAAAACATCAGTGAGCTCGGCTGGTTTGAACTTAAAATAAAAGCTCGGTTCAACTTCACTGACATCTGGCATCTTTGAAGGGAAATAACACACCAAAGAGCAAAGAGAAGAGTCCGCTTCCTCAAATTATACAGGCAGAGCTGTGGATTACAACCGGGACAGCTCAAACAACTTTAAATTATTACGCAAGAGGTAGTTTCAACCCCCAGGGATGCAGCCTGTCTGTACCTCTGAGCTGACTCACGGGCATAAACACACTACCACCTGTGACATTAAGGCTCCATGTATAGAAGAAGAGGTGTGTTTCGAGTGTATCCAAACAGCACAAACAGCAGTTTGCTATCGCTGGCTTGGCTCAAGTCACATTTAAACATCTGTCACTGCTTCCCACCACCGCAGTCGTGCCGCACAAGCACAGAAGAGTCCACTTGGATCTGTGTGGCAGAAAATGGACAACAAGAAAAGTCCTACAGAACAAACTTTAGTCTATTATTAGCAACAGAACATCCTTCAACAGCACTTTTTTTTCTTTTGTTGCTGTAAGCCTGCATGAAATAAAATCCCCGCCGTGACCCGTTTGTTAAGTCCACATTTCTAAGCTTAAGCTCAACGTCGTCATCAGTAACGATGAAATAATTATGTTCAAGTCACACACACACAGCTAGAAGTGAATTCAGTAAAAACATGCAGTCGCTCTCCTCTTCCTCCTCCTCCTTCTCCTCTTTTGCTCCCTCTCCTACTTCTGCTGCCTCAATTAAAGTCTCTCTCTCTCTCTCTCTCTCTCCATCCCTCCTTCAATCTCTCCTGCTCTCTTTGGACCACTAACCTTGATTCACTGTTCTCACTGTACTTTGCCTCGGGCCCGGGACGTGTACTCACACACACACACACACACACACACACACACTAAACACAGACGCCGACACACGTACAGACAGGCGGATTTACAAGCCAACACACAGCAGCACACGCTGAACAAGAGATGTACACATGTACTTGACCATGGCAAAGTAGAAGTGGTTAGTTTGGGGCCTGTGTGAGGGGAAAGTGTGGCTAACCGAAACCACATGTGGCTGACTCTTTCTCGCTGCATCCAGAGGTATGTGAGCCTCTGGAGTGTGTGTGTGTGTGTGTGAGGAGGGGGGGAGGGTGCGTGCATGTGATAGCAAGCGGCAGAGCTCCAGGTTTGAATTTAACCTTTATGTATCCGGGGAACTGTTGCGTTGAGCAGACATGCTGCTGCTGCTGCTACACATTCACAAGGTTACACGCTTGGGAGCTGCCCCACTGCAAGTGTAACCACTTTGGTTTTGCTACTGCCGGCCGCCGCTGCAGCGCCACTCGATCAGTCGGAGCTGAACTGCTTTGCTCAAGGGCAAAGCCAGAAAAAGCAGAAAGCGGTTGTGACTAAAGCTGCGGCGTTAAAAGTGTGAAATGGGACACTTCTTGTAATAGTGTTTCAAAATGTTTCAAATCAAAAAGTTAACATTCAAACGATTACAAAAAAAAAAAATCTCCTCTGATTCCCGCTTCTTAGTTTCAGCACAGCTGATTGCACAATTTAAGGGATGTCACTGTGTATATTTCTGCTTCTGCTGCCAGATGACTTTAATTGCAGGTCATAAATGGTAACTCTAAGCACAGCTGATGATAATTCCAGGCCTGCTGCTTGACTAAACCGGACCCCAATCAAATCTGCAGTTTACGACTCAGTCACATTAGTTTTCATCCAACAAAGTTGCTCAGAGAGTTCCTGAAAGCGACGGGTGACGAATAATTAATGAGCAGATCATCACACACTTGCTAAATGCAGGCTTTGTGTGGTCGCGAGAGGAACGCCACAGCTCAGAAGGTCAGGATTTCTCCATTTTCAAACACGTTACTATTGGTTGACCATGCAAAACAAAAAATACGCCCTTGAATTTTTCAGTTGTTTGAACTCCAGCTGAAGGAGACTGGGTGAACACTTCTGCTGGTGTGACCGCATAGACGTGGCAAACACATTATCGGCTACAGACACGTACATGCTAATCACGTAGCTGTGGTCAATCTGAATGTGGGTCAAAAGAACTTTACACTCGGCACTCATTTCCGCTGACATTAATTCTGACATGTTTCACCAGACAAAACAAACATTTTAAACAATTTGCTTGAAATTGCTTTTGTGCAGCAGGCCTCAGGGTAACACGACCAAAGCAACGTATAACAAGGCAAGCAGCTCCAACGCCCCCCGATCTACTTTAGGGGCAATTCAACGGCTGGTGATTCTAAAGAGTTTTGAAAGAGATAATAATTTGTCTACTGTCAGGAAACCAGAAGCTTTACATGTAGCCATTCTGGAAGGAAAGGCTTTGTGCGTATATGACCATGGATGAATAACCTTTTTTTTTTAATAGTATTCCTCATATTGTCTTTGAGGGTTTTCATCAAAAAGAACCCACGAATCATCACACATCAGCACGTTTTTTTCCCATTCAGAACTTAGACTGCAGCAGCTCTGCTTCAAGCCTGCACTTAACTTCGCATAGTCCACTTTGTAGTGAGGGTCTGACCCCGCAAGACAGAGCGACGACGCTGTGTGTTAAGGTACTATTGTGTGCATGTGTGTGTGTGTGTGTGTGTGCGTGTGTGTGAGGTTGAGTGTAAGAGACAGTTTATGTCATGGGGAGGCAAAGCTGTATCTGCTAACCGTTACTCCAACAAGACAGCTCGCCTGGCTCGCACACACACACACACACACACACACACACACACACACACACACACACACACACACACGAGATGCACACACACTTTATTTACCTTTGGCCCAATATAGACATAGTGACAGTTAACCGAGCCACTTAATACAAAGAGACAGTTTCTTCTACAAAGACTTAGATTCAAAGGGTGTGTGTGTGTGTGTGTGTGTGTGTGTGTGTGTGTGTGTGTGTGTGTGTGTGTGTCTGTGTGTGAGAGAGGGAGTCAGAGTAAATCTGGCTGAACTGAAAACAGAGCAGAGAGAAAACACTTAACAAAAGCATTCCAGAAAGTGGGTGAGAGAGATAGCAAGACAGAGAAGAAGAAGGAGAAGGAGAAGAAGGAGAGAGGAAGAGAGAGAGACCTTGACGTGATACAGGAGGAGGGGAGGGGGGGTGAGGTAGAGGCAAAGAGGTGAGGATGTTTTGTGCCAGCGTGACACTGGAGAGAGGAATGTGTTCTTTGGCTTTTGAGCTATCAGATAAAACACACAGAAACATCACAGTCCTCGGTTTGGCAGCTGCATTAACAATCATCAACTGCCGGCGGTTGAACTGAAACACAATTACTTTTGTTATTTGGGTAATCAGCACTTAAGTAATTCTTCAAGAAAAGATTTCAAACATTTTCTGGTTCTGACTTTCTAGTATCTGCTTTAATAAACTGGATATCTCTCAGCTGAAAGATCAAGATCGATCGCCATCATCGTCAGATCGTCCACCCCTAACGTGAACCAAACGCAACCCATTGTAAGAGTTCTGCATTATTCCTATTATACTATTGCTCCCATGTTGCCCTGTATTTAGCTCCCTTGGCAGTTTCCACCTTAAAAAGGATCCACACACTTTATCCCTGTAATACAACACCTCTTAGTCCGGACTTGGGAACACAAAATCCCACGCTTCATCTTGTCGTGGGTGTTTCGGAGGGGGCGGCACACACACTAAAAAACTGGGGAAATAAGGAGGAGACGAGGGGCAATGGAGGCGGGTGGGAGTGGGAGTGGGGGGGGGGGGGGGGGGGCACGAGGGGAAGGGGGGGTAAGGAGTACACAAGAAGGGGGGAGGGTTTGATAAACATTGTGTTGCTTTGTTTAGGTTAGTGGGCCATAAATTCCAAAAGGGAGAGGAGCGGAGAGGAGGGAGCAGAGGACAGTTTGTTTGACTAAACTGACTGATTTCACTCGACTCCACCAGACACGGTGGAGTCTGCACAGTATCAACATCGCTGGTGAGTTTGTGTGTGAGTGAGTGTGTGTTGCAACACTGAGGAGCAACATAAAAAAAATCACATACCTTCACAATAAGATTCTGACTCGCTACCTCCCAAAGAAACACCTCACATGTCCTATTTTGGTGTTTTCCTTGGTTCACGTGCTGCTGCGTCCGTTGGGAATTTCGCTGCACTGCCTTCTTATCGCGTCCAGTGGAAAGCAGAGGCTATTGGTGCCATTCAAGAGGGGGAAAAAAAACAAAACTTTGGTCTATTCGGAGCAGCAGAATTCATGGTTAGTGTCTCCCACAAGGATTTATTCAATGCTGCTCACTTCAAAACAGAAGCGCCTCGGAGAAATACGATCTCAGTAGGTGTTCTCACCCTACAATCTATGGAAACCGTGGAAAAACTATTATTTAGTTCCCTGAATGCATGGAAATAAATCTGAGCAGTGGAATGTTTGGAGGTATGAAGCTGCAGGCGGTGTTGGCCCCTCTTGTCAGTGCTGAAGCTGTTGGTGGTGCTGCATATTTTAATTTTGATGTTTAAGCCATACTGCGTTAACAGGCCACGCTGTGATGTTTACACATCATTTGTGACCTTTTCTTAATCCCTGGGAAGTATGCATTTCAGTCGTAATAGCCCAGTGTCTCTGCTTTGTCAGGCTCTGATTATGGATTCAGTTCAATTAAATTCCTGTGGGGGATGAGGAGGAAGGCTGAAGGCTTTGCGTCGTCTTTTCCAATAAAAGTGTGTTGATAAGAATGGATCTCATTAAATCTCTTTTTTCATTCTCTTCATTGTTCCAAATATCAGAAAACAGAAACCAACAAATCCTTTAAATTTTGGGCTGGCGAAAAACTTCAGCAGCTACGCAGTGATCACCTGATTAATTAAATGTTTAAATGTTTCATCGCCTTTATTGAATAGTTTAGTGACTTATGGGGCCCTCTGTAAAATGACAGTTAAGTGGAAAATTAAATGTGACAGGTGGGCAAAACTGAACTATGATAGCAGAATGGCGAACCTGATGTATTCATCAGCTAATATCAACATCAGCTTATCAAAATGTTCTCAGATTTTCTTAATACACATGGAGCTTGTTTGGGAGCTGACAACATTACAACATTTAGAAATATTTCCCTAAAAATGTGTCTACGATAAACCTGCTCGGACTGAACTCTTACTTTATCGCAGACGGTGTTTTCAGGAACCAAGGCTGAGGAGGACCAACCAGAAAAACTGACAGACAGATGTTCAACATTCAAATGCCTGTCTCACACACTCCCACACACTGCCTGTCTGTTAGAGTGATTGACTGTAGGTACGAATACGTGTACGCAACTGCTGTCAGGCTGACCATGTGTCTGCACTCATCTAGTCATTTACAGACAGGAGGGACACACACACACACACAGTCAGAGAGGCTGGCAGGCTGGCAGACCAAACGACAGATTAGGATGGCGGGCAGACTTAAAAAAAAAAAAAAAAAAGTGTGTAACATCACTTAGAGGAAAGAGAATATCTGCTAGGAGATTTAAATCTCTGCTTGCACAAACAAACGCAGGAGCAGCATCGTGGTGATGTGAAGATTCATGCTCAGGGACGGAAAAGATAATCTTAATGGACTGGTCATCTGTCTGTGAGCCCCCGATATTCTCACACACACACACACAGAGGAGGGTTTATATGTCTCGAAAGCTTTCTACTGAAATCAGCTTAAAGAGGTATTGGAAAGGAATGTGGGGGCAGTGAAAACAGCGTGCTTTTTCATGTCAGGATGTACATGCTGTAGCTGCATGGCTGGAAGTGACTGCAGCAGAATGACCTCCAGGACTTTATCATGAGACAACACACAGAGATCAGGAATGAGACTGGCTATGGTTTACTGCACAGAGATTGCTTATGGCTAAATTTGAGTGTGTGTGTATGTGTGTGACAGATGTCTTCTTAACTGGACTAATGGAAACCACTTCAGCCTCTGCCTATAGCCACACACACACACACACACACACACACAGGAGCCCTTCAGTCATGTCTATGAATCCAGTCCACCTGAAGGCTAAACATGAAGCTCTTTCACACATAAACTTATATATGCGTGCGCACACACACACACACACACACACACAGCTTTGTTGTCACATTTGGTCAACATACAGACAACCGCCTAAAGTAAAGTAAACAACAGAAAGAGTGTCTTTGGACAGTTTGTCTGCCTTGGACACATTTTGATGTCACTTTAAGGACACTTTCACATCCCAATTTTGTCTAAAGTCACAAAAGTAACCCAAGCAAGGAGACTAAAAGGCCCATGCTCCAAAAAGTCACACCTCCACTGATACTGAAATTCTCCTTTTTAAGATCATTTCTGGTCAATTTGTCTGTATTAGGTAGTAGAGCAAGAGAAGGTGAGAAAATAAGCGTGACGATGTGGCACGCGTCCCACGCAAAGCGAGGACGTTGGGTTGCCCAATGAGAGACCAGAATTCCCCCACACTCGCATATTTGTTGTCTTGAGTGGTTTTGTCTCGACCCCAGTGTTGTCAAACATTTGCTAAACATGCGGGGCAGAGTTTGGTTACAGCAACAACAGGAAACTGGAGGTTTACTTGAAGGTCACTTGAGGCACCTTGAATGAAACCTTCACAACAGTGTGTTTAAAAACAAAAATAAGGCATAAAAAAATAACATTAATGGATGATTCTGGTTTATTTCCCATAAATTGTGGCCCCGTGAGCTATGGTGATGTACTCACAACTTGCTAAATAAACTGAACTGAGTCAATTTGATGACATTATTGTTAACTGGATGCAACTCATATTCCTAGTGGTGCAAAAACTTGACTAAAAGGCTAAGAAGAAAGTTGGGGAACAAAGCAGGTTTCAACATTAAAGGACAGAGAAAGGCAGCCTGGATGTTTCCAAATGGTCTCTTTGTTAGAGGCGCTCGGTGTGATTTACCTTCTGGGTGGAAACTGAGAACTTGGGCCGGACTTAAGCGTGAACGTGAACACACCATCAAAGCAACTGATCAGAAGTCTGGCCTTCTCTAGAGTGGCGAGTTATTCACATTAAATGAGGAATCGCTGCGACGTGCAGTAAATGCGCATCCGATGGACTAAATCCCCTTAATCGGGACAGGAAATCAAGATCCTTTAAAACACTGCACTTAAATTCATTTCTACCTCGACTATTCAACAAGAGAGAACTCACAGATCGATTAACGTTGTGGCAGTTACGAGCACATCCTGTCTGAGGGACTGAGTTGAGTGGAATCTACTAAGATTAGTGTGAGCTCATGTACAACCTGCCATAACCATTTTCAAGAACCTGTCCTGCTTAATATGAACCGACAGTGTTTCTGCCTCGCTGGGCTTTCATTAGCTCTCTGTTATATTTGTATTAAATAATTTGTGTTTTGGGCCACAGAACTGCTAATCCTAATAATACTAAAGAAATGTAAAAAAAAAAAAAACCCAAAAAAACAAAATCAAAGCATCTTTCATCAGTTGTTGAGGATTAACCACATGTTGACCTTGTGTAAAACAAGCTGAGTTATTATTGTTTTTATTTTTTTGTAAATAAAAACACAACTCACCCCATTTGCTTTGATTTCGTATAGCAGCAAAGCCTTGCTTGTAGAGTTACAAAACCCCACAGTTGCACAGCGATCGCTTTTTAAGTCTCTGCAGTGAATTTTTCTTTTCTTTTCTTTTTTTTTTTTTACTAGCGTGTCACTTTCACAACGAAAAACAACTCCCTCATTAACATCCATCTGCTGTGTGTTTGTGCGAGGAGGACAGGAAAGTCGAGGACACGTGCGAGACGGATTGAGCGGATGTGAGGATGCTTAAGTGAACGTTTGTGAGAAGAAGAAGAAGAAGAAGATGAGATGTGCTTGGCTCCTGCAGGAACAAAATTGCTCTGAACTCTTTTATTAAAAGACCAGACCAACTAAACAAACAGCACCTGGAAACTTCAAACCTACCAACAGCTGTCTAACTTCACAGACAGAGACAGACGGAGACAGAGCGGGGGGTGGGAGTGGGGGCAAACAAATGGCAAATAGATTAAATGACAGCCAGTCATAAAGACAGACAACAGCAAGCCAGAGCAAGAGCTCTTCAAATATTTCATCAATTCATTTCAAGTTTGTCGTCCTGCAAATTATTTCCAGGGAACAAAATGGCTTGCGGACGTGAGGCTGAAAGTTCTGTGGCTCATGGTCCTGCTAAACAAGTTCACACTGAGAACGCAAACTCTAAACGAGCACAAACGGGATGGGATGACCACACGCTAACGATCAGATCGCTACACTACGGACGTCTACACACTGAAAGAAAAGGGAACTTTAAGTGTCAGTTAAGGTGGAGACTAATGATGACGACACTGAAGACTGTGACAAAGACGATGAAGACGATGATGATGACAAAGGAAGCTCAGCTCTTGGCTGGCTGCTTGTAACTCACCCTTCTCGGCGCGCCCCATGTGAGCTGCGTCCAACGGAAGCAAAGCAGAAGATAATAAGACAGAATTAGACTGGACAGCATGCACAGGTGGACAGTCACATACACAAGAGAGAAGCAGTGTATTTTAACACTCAGGAAAAACCACACCCTCAGCTAACAATTACTTTCTTTGCAGATTTCTCGATTATTTGCGTATCACAGTGTCCTATAATTCAAGGAGATTTCTTCAAACTGCTAGTTCACCCAAAGGACAGACACTTAAATATCACAACAAACAGAGGAGACAACAAACAGAAGTCAGTTTTGTATGAAAGGTCACTCAAATGGTACATATTGAGAGGCAAACAACTGAGTGTATCACCACAGCACCAAGTACTGGTTCTGTTTGTTTCTGACTCAAATCACAATCTGCGTTGTGTTTGGATGATGTAAGCCTGTAAATAAAGGCGCCACCGCGATCTTGCGTCGGCGACATCTTTCGAAGACAGACTCTGGGCAGAAGTGATCGAGCGGCGGAGCTGCGACAACAAGACCCGACTATGACTCTTCCCAAGCAGGGCTCAGCCGTCACTCATGACGTTTCACACACTTTTTAATAGCATCAAATAAATAATTAAAAGCAAATTTATCAAAAATAAACAAAAGAGTTTTTAGTTTGGCCAGACTGGGAGGTCTTAATGACCTACACTGCAGCCAGCTGCCAAGAGGGCGATCAACATGTTTTGCTTTCGCCTTGTTGACCATTTACAGCCAACGGATTAGACGGTATCTGAGAAGTATGACTTCATCTATGGAGTGACAAAAGGTTCTGCAGCCAAAGCCGTCGTGTGCAGCTACACTGTAACTGACCAGCTTGTGATTTCTATTACAAGTTTCTGATGTTGGCAGAGCTTTTTTTTTTTTGCTCGGTGAAGTTGAAGAAAGACTCAAAAGAAAGTATCTCTGACCAGCCTTTACATTCAGGTCGGCAGCAGCAGCCAAACGACCCCACAGCTTTGGAAGTCGTATGCATGACACACGCAAGTCTGTGATAAAAAATAGTGAGGACAACCTGTTGATTTGCACCTGTTCTTTAACACAAACTCGAACCCTTCAGCCAACAGATTCTCACCCTCAACCTTTACCCTCTGCCTCGCCTAACCCACAAGTTAACCCTAAAAATAATCATTCTCCCAATCTCTCCCTCCCTCACACACACACACACACCTGCCATGTCTCCATTATGTATCATTATCACCACACACTAGACTACAGAACTGAGGCTGCTCACATCTGTGTGAGTGTGAGGGAACGACAGAGAGTGTGTGTATGTGCACTGTAACGCAATTAATCAGCAGAGAGTGTTGATTACTTAATCTGTCATTAGCCAACCATGTGTGTAAGTGTGTGTGTGTGTGTGTGTGTGTGTACGTGAGGCGGCGGGGTGTTTCAAGGCCCACTTGTACCGACAGCTGTGACCAGAGCCAAACAGGGCAGAGCAGAGATTGATGATACTGGACTAATACCATCATTCATCAGGGATGTGATATTTCGGGGATTTGGGATTTGTTTTGGACGTGCTGCCTCCCTTCATTACAAATGGGACTTTAACAATTTCTCGGTTCACTTCCTGCTCAATGGCTAGTGATTACACCCACCGTGTACCAGTATCTAAAGGTCAATGCCAACCACAACATTAGGTGCATTCACGTTTGCGTGTTTTAATGTGATTTTTCAATTTTTGCAAAGAATGCCAGAGTTCTTCTGCTTCTTCCGCTTGACACACAGCATGACATTCACAGACCTCTACTTCATCACAAAGTCCAAGATGTAGAGTAAAAAGAGTGAAGATGCCCAGGTGTGCATTGCCAGTTATAGCCCAGCAGTGACAAATTCATTCATCAAAAAATATGCCGTCAGAGATGCAAAATTTAACGATTAATCAATTAATCAGCCAGCAGAAATTTAATCAGCAATCGGATTTCAAGATGTGGGCTGCAAATCAGCATGTCTTTATCGATTCATGTGCCGACTGTCAACACAAAATGGCCTTTACATTTCCTCAGAGCTCAAGATGACGTCCTCAGATCTCTTCTTTTGTTCAACCAGCAATTCAAAACCCAAAAGATGTTCGGTTTACATGATGAAGAAGAGCAGATCGTGAGGATGGAAGAGCAGGAACCGGTGCAAAGTAACTGATTAATGAAACTGTAGCAGACTGATCATTATAGATTAAAGCTTAGCCTTCAGTTGTTTAGTTTTCTCCACTAATATTTTATCGATTAATCGTTCATCAGAGGATTAACCGAGATACTACTCATCACGCTGATTAATTGTGTAATAATGGTAGAAATAGCTGATGGAAATGTCATATTTCATTGTGCCAAAATCTTAAAAAATGTGAATCTTGAAACTTGCACAACACGTTAATGTAAACTTTTCTTGTGACTTGCGGGGAATCCTGTTGCGGCGCGCAGCAGGACGTGCGGGGACCTGAATCACAACCCGCGTCAGTCACGTCACGAAACTTACTCACAGCGAGAGGCTGAAAGGTTGCGGCGTCGCTGTGTGTCACTAATCCGTTTTTCAACACAAACCCTCAAATTCATTCACACACACACACACACAGTCTAATGAGGGATTAGTTAATGAATTCTCTCAACAGAATAATTACATTTTACACACACGCTTGTGTGCGCGCAGACTCCATCCCCTAACGACTGAAGAAATGAGCCCGTACTTTCAAAGGAATTACTTTGTTTTTTTGTTGTTTTTCTTTTTTTGTTTAATCTTTCACTGAACTGAAATCCGTAACAGAAACAGATTGGCTCCGAGCAAAGTGGTGTTTGATTTGGGGAGAAGACATTAAGATGGATCTGGAGGACGGCCGAGTGAAGGCATCACTATTAACGAGCAAATAAATAAAACAGCCTTTAATGTGGCTCTGTCTCACATGACATGCGCAGAAGGAGGAGGTATTTTCACATGAATCTAAATGAGAGGCGAACATTTCACATCTTTGTGCCACTGTACACCGGAGGGCTTAAAAGCATCGGCCGCCCTCTTTCTCTTTAAGTGACACACACACACAGGACATGACAGAGAAACACACACACACACACACACCCTCCTGCCGTTTTCACAGTCTCTTGAGTGGAGGAGATGCCCACGGCCAAAAACCAATGGTTGCACTTCTTGTTTTCTTTTTTCCTCCTCCTCCTCCTCCTCCTCCTCCTCTTCTCCACTCCCTTCTCTCTCGCCTTTTCTCCGGGAAAACGCACGCATTTCATTTCATCTCACAAATGGGGCTGAAAAGTAATTATAATTAAACCAACTTGGTTCTAATGTTGAAAATATTTGAAATAATTTACAATTATAATTAAACTCAGCTCAGATTTGGTGTTCAGTGGCAGCCTTCTAATTCGTCTGGAGACACTAATGGAAAAACAATTATTTCACTTCATTAAGATTAAAGACGCCTGGAATCTGTGTCACGGCTCGATCAGAGAGGGGACACATTTAGAAAGTTGTCAAATTAACATAAACTCGGTGACTGACTGACTGACTGACTGATACACTGACTTTGTAAGTGATAGGCCGCAGAACGGCACGATAAGAAGCGACGAGACACGCAGATTTACATAAACGCCACAATTTCCAGCTTGACTTTCCAAATGGGGAAACGAAGATGAAGAAGGAAAAATGAGACGGATTTGGAGAGAAGTCACCTCAACGCAAACTCAAAGTGACTTTGTCGAAATGTGACAGTTTTAAGTCCTTGCCGATGAGTTTTCTTGTCCTTGTCGGTGATTTCTGAGAGCGACTAGTGGCCACTGACGCACACACACACACACACACACACACACCACCCTCCCCTGTGAGTGAGTCTACTGTGACTTCCTCCTGTACTGACCGCATTGATCATCAACCTGTTAATAAACCCCATCAGACTCGCTGCTCCAACGTTTCACCGAATCCACCGCCAAACCTGACTTCCTGTCGTGACAAACGACAAGCGAGACTCCGTCATTTTTCACCAACTTATCGCGTAAGGAACAGGGTATTACCACAGGGCATTAACACACGTATCCTGGGTCCTGTCACCACAAGGCGAGAAGCCTTTTCTTTGTATCTGATTCACTGATTGCTGTTACTGCCGCACGCTTAATTCTGATTATTATTCTGCAACACAACCAACAAGTGCAAGTTCTCCCTTTTTAACCCCCCTCCCACACTGATGATGGCCCCTCTCCCGCCGTCCGTAAAGCAGCAGCATCTCGTCACTAGTATTTACTTGCAAATTAACGGCACTCGGATTCCCAAAGAGGCCTCAAAGAAATTCCACACATTTGTTATCCTGGGGGGGAATGGCTACAAGGGAAGGGAGGGGGGAGGGTGGTGGTTATGGGATATATGGGGTAAGAGGAGGAGGTGGGGGAGGCAATAAAACGTTCACAGACGAAGTGGTAATTAATGTGTAATTTCTATGCAAATCATTAACAGGCCAAAGCGAACACTGGGGCAGAAAACAGCGATTATTGATTGATTTATTTATTTATTTATCTGCATTTGGAGTCATTTCCAGCACTTAAATAGAGTCTGATGTGTCCTTTACTGGAGCCTTATGAGGTTTTAGTGGGAGTCTGCAGGTCAGCTGCTGTAATGGTTTCAATTCAGGGTATGTACGGAATGAATAAAAACATCAGAAATGCACATAAAGAGAAGAAGTGTGAGAGGCTCTCTTGTGTGTGTGTGTGTGTGTGTGTGTGTGTGTGTGCTGGAGTTCAGAAACGAACTCCTGTCGAATGCGGAAATCAAACGCACAGCAGCCACGCAGACAGACACGCAGGTAGACACACACACACACACACACAGAGAGAGAGTTTGCTTGCGTGGAGACCCGAGAGCTGCAGAGGAAAAAACACAAAAACAAACAAAAAAAGCATAAGGACTTCGGGTTCTCCTCCGATCAGACCCGCACCACAGCTGGAGGATTAACTCCTTTCTCGAGTTCATTTCGGGGGGACTTTCTCACCAGCATCGTCCCGCAGCTCATGAAGCAGCTTTTCCTTTTGAGTGCGTACGTTTTTCTGCAGAATACTCGGACTGAACGGGAGCAAACGCATATATTTGCGGGTATTTGCGGGTTGCTCTTACTGTCCAACAGCAGCCTGAAGCCCGGGACAAAAAAATAAATAAAGAGGAGTTTAACGCCACTGCCGTTTAATTGACCGAACCGGGATCATACACTCTGCTGCATGCAACTGAACTGTGACTATTTCTGAGTTTGGGTTCTCATCGGCCCCCGCCTTGCAGATAACCCATTAAAAATCACACCCAACACCATAAATCTCCGCACAACGACCAGTTTGTAATTAGATGGAGCCGGAGTCTTCAGGGAGGAAAAAGTAACTGATGCACTTTATATTTCCTCTCCTGAAATCCCCCAGAAGAACAACGTTCACTTCATCAAACGGGCGATCGGCGGCACAGGCTACATCCACAGCCACCGGGTTTTTACTGCATGCAGGGCGAATAAAGTTGGAGCAGAAGAGGATCGTTTGGTTTGCGACGGAGAACAACACTTACAGTAAATAACACAGCACGCAGACAGCATTAAAGAGGGACGTGAGTCAGAAGTAACCGCTGAATGCCATGGCTGCAAGGCACCCTGAGAGAATCACAGGACGGAAGCAGCATTAAGTGCATGATCACTGTAATCACCACGCATTATATTTCTAAATAGCTGGAACTTTTTTCTCCATCCGTGCGCCGCTCGCCGGGCTGCACGCTGCCACACAAGCTCGAATAAACGCTGTTAACCGGGAACCCGCTGCAAAAACAAAATAAACTGCAAAAAGTTGGTCCCCGCTTTATCAATGCAGCCAGTAAATGCAGTTTTATCAGTGCGCTTTGGTCTTTAAATTTAGATCGCCAGATACAGAAAATCTTCACTCCGGAGTCCCGAGACACGATAAGAGCCCCATACAGAAACGGACAACTGCAACTTTAGTTTCAAACCATAAAGATAACATTCACAGCCCAATGTGTCTGTCAATCGTTTAAGTATGAGGCCAACCTACTTGATAAACAGACTGAAGGCTAAAACTCTCTCTCTCACACACACACGGGCGAGGGAAGCATTTATCGTTTTTAACAGCGACCATAAGAACCATCTTCACTCTCTGAAACCCGCACGTCCCGCATCCGAGCACCTCCGAAAGCAGCCCCAAAGCGACCAAAGCAAGCACGGCGGTGCGTTTTCAACAACTTTTCCCCCCGCAACACCTAAACACACCTGTCACAAATTCATACGCGTCCACAGATGGAACAAACTTTTTCTTTTCTCTTTTCGACACACAGGAAAGACTCCACAAACTGTCTGGGGTGTTTTTCTCCCTCCTTACCTGTCGGGATTTGACCGCAGACGTTACTAACTGCCCAGAAGAGAAACAGGAGTCCCGGGAACAGAGAGAAAAGTGTATCCATGTTTTTAAACGTGGCCGTGTGTTGAGTCTGTTAACTGTTTTCTCCCCCCCGAAAAGTTTTTCTTTTCTTCTTCCCAGCGTGTTTGTCCTTCTTCTTCTTCTCCTTGTCCGCCTCTTCCTCCGCCGCCGCCGCCTTCAGTCGTCTTCTTCTTCTTCAGTTCGTGGTTTATTATTCCTCCTGTTGTGGATTCAGCCGCTCCATTCTCTCCTTTCTCCTTTCGCTTCGCTACGGGCTCTCGCGGACGCTGCACTTTGTTTCACGCGGAGTGAGCGAGCGCGCGCGCGAGAGAGAGAGAGAGAGAGAGAGAGAGAGAGAGAGAGAGGGGGGGGGAGCGCGAGCGCACAGAAAGAGTCTGACGTCACGAGGCAGGAGTTAATTTCGGGGGGGTTAGCCGAATAAGAGTTGGCGCGCTGTAACGTTTACTGTACAAATGTTATTTGTTTTCCATAAGTGTTTTTGGTTTTTTTTTACACATTAACCATAAATGTCATCACCACGGTCACTTAAACGCGTATTTCAATTTGAAAGACATAAAATACTGTGTACTGTGCCTGTAGCTTCGTCAAAATTTGCTTCCTGTTTTAATAGTAGGCTAATTTGTTTCATTGTTGTCGTCAATATTGAGTTTTACTGCATATTTGGTGGCGAGACATACCTGAGTGCATATACTGAACTTAAGTTTTGAGGTACTTTAATTTTAAGACACTTTATACTTAACTACATTAAAGAGGGGATTTTTACCCCACTACATTCAGTCTAATTGACAATTTTACTTAACAGTTATTTTTCAGATTTACATACTTAACATATTATCAGTGGTTGAATGTAACCTGTAAGTATGTTTACTCAAGAACTTAATTAAAGTTTTGCTTTACTTGAGTATTTCTCTTTTGTGCTATTTAATACTTCTATCTCACTATATTTCAGAGAGCCATGCTGGACTTTTTACTCCACCATTTGACTTAAATTATTGACATAAATTAGTTAATAAAGCTCGATACATTATTATAGTTAAACTATAATATTGCATCATTAGTAATACTCACAGTTAGCACCCTTAGCGATGCAACTGGCAAATGCGGATACAAAATAATAAAAGATGGACGCACTTAGCCACTAGCTTGTGAACGTAGTGAAGCATTAAGAGGGGCCAGGGGCAAAAAAACGGAGATAAAAGAGAGAGAGAATATTTGACTGGTGGCCGGGCGCTGGATGTGTAAGCACTGCTAACAAATTCACTTTGTTCACAATTGTTTTTTTTTTTTCAAATGCCCCCATGTGGCCACATAAATGAGTTAAATATTAGAATAAATAAACAGTTCTGACACAAAAAAATATTTAAAATTCCTGGCACAGTCCAGGACCTCGGGAGGTCTGGGCCCCCCTGAACCATCCGGGCCACGCCCACCCACAAAGGCACCCCTGTTAATAGAGCATATAGACTAGAATAGAAAGGGAAAAGAACAGAATCAACCCGCATCATCAGCAGGCGAGGCACAAACACACGTTGGGATTTCAAGTTAAAGGACGACATGTTGATCGTCCCGCTGCCTGTAAAATTTGCAACACAACGAGATTCAGCAGAGACATCCAAGAGTTCTGCAACCAGAGCACTCGGGCTGAGATCTGCTACGGCATCAACATGTACAGTCAGGAGGTGCTTCTTTCTGATTTACAGGAGACCTTGTGAACATAACTGTATTTTTTATTTGTGCGAAGAGCCTTTCTGTCTAAAAGTGATTTAAATTACTTTCGTTGAAGGATGGCTTTTATATCCTCGGCTTCAGGCCTTGAAATGCCGCACCACCAGAAAGCTGCATTTAACACATTCAATTTCCTATGTTTTCAGTTGGCTTATGTGAATTATACAGCAGCTACCTCGCTAGTGTTAGCACCAGTTTCTTTGTGTTCCAGTTAGAACCAAATCATTTGCCCACATTTCACCATCTGCCAACCAGCGGTGACAGCCGTGTGTGTCACGGTGGGGCTGGATGACATCATGACAGGCCTGCCAAAAAAGACAAAATAGATGTTTTGATTTGGTACACGGCTGAGCTAAAAATATGCAGTGTGGATGGAAATGCAAAAGCAGAGAACCGCTGTGTATCTTCTTAAGAGTGTTTTGTCTCTCTTAGTGCCACCTCTCCCACATAAAAGCTGTGAAAAATCTCTTTTTCCCAAGTTTGCGGCCGTGGGATATTCACATCGGCAGGCTTTGGTGTCTGCAGAGACAGGACATACATTTCTTTGAGGGTTGCTGATGTTCTTGTAATTACAGGTGTTTTCTTTCTGTCCTGCCAGTAAAATGTGACTGTCTCACCTGGAATTGCAAGTGTCTCGCAAATAAACTGGGGTGTACTGTCATCAGATATCGCTCTGATGCTGCTGCTCTGCTCAAAAATGTGAGTTTGTTGTAGTTACACAGCGTTTGTACCCTGCCATTATAGACAGCAGTGTATTCTCACCGTTTGCTGTTTGCTGAAGTTGCAGGATCCAGGTTGTTATTTGCAGTTATTTTCTCTTACATACCACTGTCGTGCAGTACTTTTGTATGCATTGATGCAGGCAGCTTTTACGCTTGCAGGTTTGTGTGCCGCAGGCTGAAATCATCTAAGCATACCTGTACTTTCAACCCAGGTGTGATTTTGAACAGGTATATACAGCGGATGCAACTCCATCTGCACTCATGGACTTCTTGAATTTCCCTCGGGATCAATAAAGTATCTATCTATCTATCTATCTATCTATCTATCTATCTATCTATCGATCTTTGTCGCCCTGTGAAAAAGACCAAAGTGTGTTCATCGGCTGGGATTTAAAAAAAAGTTTTATTGTGGGGATTGTTCGCTCTTAATGACCTGAGACGTGCAGATTCAATGCAGTGTGTGGAAACTTTTCTTCCATGTTTATTTTTCAGTAGCCGTTATACCAAACATTGTCTTTCACTGTGTGAAAGCTCTTATCGCACTGATGCGAAGATGCTTGTATCTCTCCAAACATTGTTTTTTCATCACTCACATCAAACAAAACTATCATGTTGGACTCTTATCTGGCCTCAGGTGGCAAAAAAAAGAACATGGCAGGTAGTCATTGCCGAGTAATAACAGAGCTGGTAGACAGAAAGTTAGTCTACATGTAAAAAAATGGAAAAAAAAACACTCTGTGCTCAAAATGGACAGCAAGCATAAATAGATTTTTCATTTGGAGACACCAGGTGACCCTCTTTGACTCTGACGCAGGTACATTGTTCCTGTGCAGGCAATTTCCAGCAATCTCACCTCTCACAGCACTCACCGGAGCTCACCAGCAGATCAATGCAATTTTGAGACCAAATGTGCCGTCCAGTGTCTGGTCTATGATGGATTGCAGGGGAGACTGCTGTGTTTTTATAGCAACCGTATCACCAGACAACAAAGTAAACGCTGGACAGTTTTGCAAAACCCCAGATGAGGCCCACTGACAAGGTTTTAGCGGCACAGTTCTATGGTCAGGCAACGTCAGTCTTTTAATGGGTCCATCACTTTGGTCCAAGCTGAAATGTCTCAACAACAACTGGATGGACATCCAGGAGGTTTTGGTTCTCAGACGATGATTCCTAAAGCGCTTCTTTCACTTTTCATCGAGTGTAATCAGCAGGTCAAAGTTTTCACTTATCTCAAGAAATATCTTTTAAAAACTTCTACCTGATGAAGCGGCACAAACTTTTAGACCAGACGTTCATGGTTCCCAACAAAATTTCTTCTTCTTCTTCCTCCAATGTCTGTCAGGGGCTTTATTTGATGAAAGGCACAAAAAACCCCCCAAGATTTACTTAGAAAGATAAATTTTACACTATATAGAAAATGGGAATGTAAACATCCATCGTGCTGTATCTCACACCACAGACTGTCCTTTCTGTTTTGAATTGTCGCAAAGCCAAATTTTTCAGAGTATAATGTATCTAAATTTATAGGAAATTTTGACACATTTTTTTGACACGTTTTATACAACATTTTCTAAGCCACAGAAATAAAAACTGACTGTGTTGTCTCTGATTTTGGCTGCTAGAAAAGAACTGAAAAAGAAGAGAACCAAACAGGACCCCGGGTCAGCTTATTTGATTTTGGCACACACTCTGAATAGAAACAGAAATTTTATTTTTTTTAAGGCCCAACCTGCTCTCTGTTGTCAGAAATACGAGGACCTTCCCGTGCAAAGGCTTTCAATATCTGAATCACTGCAAAAAACTTGCTGAATAAAATTATTATTAAGAGAATTTGACACTTGGTGTTCCTGGGACTCTGCCCTCAGCTTCGACAGCCGTTTGTCAAAAGAGAAGAAATGTGATCAGAAGATCGGATAAAATCTAAAATCCTACTAAGTAAGTATGTAATCATTGCTGTTGGTATTGCAGATAAACCACAGCAGGACAAAACAAATGACCGATACATAGATAAATAAAACTGAGATATATTAAAGTGTTAAGATATCAGGGAAAGACAAATGCTTTTGATAAATGATGACAAAATCAACGCAATGGTGTGAAAACAACAATAAATTTGAGCGGTTCAAAATAAAAGCATTGATTTTTTTTAAGAGGAAATATATGGCTCCTTTTCTGCTAAATACTCCTCTATACGTTCACGTGCTGGTCACTAACCTTTTGTCTGCCAGCCGTTTGGGGCTGGGCAGGTAGTGGATTCATCAGAGCTGAAAGCCGGCAATGAGGCTGATGAAAGAACCCAAACCATAAAGCTGAGGGTGGGATAACAACGAACTGAGCATCAAGCACAGTCAGAGTTGTTGTTAATATAAAAATATTGATTGGTGCAGATTTGTTGTTTTGGCAAACTTTTAATGACCATCCGTGTTTATTTTTCTCTCTTTATTAAGATACAAACAGAAAATACAGGAAACATGTACACAAAACTTTAAAATCCACACAATTTTGAGAACAAAGTGGCTTCTTCAGGCAAAAGTCAGCATTTAGTGTGACCTCCCTTGTCACTGAGCACATCTTGAATTCTTCTGGGGAGACTGTCATAAAGTTTTCTAAAGTAATCTTTTGGTATATTATAACAGGCTTCTTTCAGCACCTCCCAGAGTTCTTCTTCCGATTTCCGATGTCTTTTCTTTCTTTCTCTATCCAGGTGATCCCATACTGCCTCTGTGATATTCAGATCTGGACTCAGTGGAGGCCAGTCCGTGACTGTCAGTGTTTTATCAGCTGTTTAAATATGATTTCACTGCATTGGCACAGTGCTTGGGATCGTTATCATGCTGAAAAATAAAACCATTCCCAATCAGACGCTTTCCAGAAGGAATGGCAGGATACCTGTCTGTTCTTTTCAGCATTCATGATCCCATCAATTCAGACAATATCGCCAACACCACTGGCAGAAATGCAGCCCTGAACCAGGACAGACCCACCACCATGTTTCACTGAAGGCAGCAAGTACTCATTCTTCCATCCCTCTCCAACTCTTCTTTTCACGTGTTGTCAACAACTGGACCCAAACGATTCAAGCTTGGATTCGTCACTCCATAATACTCTTTTCCACTGATGTTCATTGCAATGTTTGCCAGCTTTAGCATATCTTAGCCTTTTCATGCTGTTCCCCTTCTGAAAAAGTGGTTTCTTGGCTGCTATCCTTCCACAAAGATCATTCCTGATCAAGCTTCTTCAGACTTTACAAGGCTCAACTTGGCATCCCGATGAAGCTGCCAGATGCTGAGCCAGGTCTTTGTTGGACGTCTTCTGGTGTCTCAAAGAAGAAACTCTGAGAAATTTTTCATCAGATTTTGAAAGTTTTCTTGGCCTTCCAATCCTTTTTCTGCGCTTGACCCCTCCGGATTCTGCAAATTTCTTCAGAACAGCTTCAGTACCACATGTTGGGTCTCCAGTTTGTTTGCTGATTTCCCTTTGAGAGTGGCCTTGCTGATGCAAATTATGATTTTATGTCTCTAAAATTCTGTGAGCTTTGGCATTTTGAATGGAATGGTGTGATTGAAAGTTGGTGGTATGCATATTAGTGAGCATCCAATGAGTTGATATCCAACTGATACAATATGTGTAAGTGCTAGACCATGTTTTGGAGTAATAGACCTTTGTCACAGCAGTCATTTTGACATAAATGAGCAGGACAAATGCAGGTGTTAGCAATGACATTCATTTAAATTTAAGAGAGCCAAGTTCCTGCTGTTGCTCAATACTGCATACACGTTTCATGTATTTCCTGGTTGCATTCTAATACAGAGACTGAGAAATAATTATATACGGTTATTATAGCATTGCTAAAACAACAAATCTAATGGTGGCCTAAGACTTTTGCACAGTAGGGTACATAAAGCTGGAGGTGAGTTAAATGACAAGAGGGAGGATGTGTTTGCATGTGTTGGAGAGTTTGAATTACTGAGAATTAATGTGCATAACTGAGGGCTGAAATTCACCTCAGGCACTGCACTGGACCGAGGATTATTTTTGGAAAAGGACGCAGTGCCCTTGTCTAAGTAGTGTGGCACTTCATGAGGTGTAGCCTGAACTCTTTAATGATGAAAAATATGTGACATGAAAACCAACACTGATGAACCAAAAAAGTTCCTAATTCAAGTTCAAGTTCATTCATTTCATTTCCTTTAAAAATCTCCTTTGACAGAGGAAGGCAGGCTTGTTTACTGCTAAATATTCACTGTCAGTGTAAAAGTCTAAAATGGTGTTTGGGAAAGCATGGCAGCATGTCCCACCTCAGATGAGTACAAAGTATAAGAACAAAGAGGGAACGAAGTGTAAAGTGAATAAGCTTTCAGTTCTGAAGGCCAAAAGCCTGAAACAGAAGAAAGGAGGAATAAAACCAAACTACCACAGCCAAAAGTAAAAGAAAAAGCAACATGAAACAACACTGCTAATTGCTGAAAAAAAAATAGAAATAAGATAAAAAGTCTATTGAGCTGGCATGAAGAAAAATTCACTTGTCAGTATGATTTAAAAAAAACTAACTTGATTTCTAGAGAGGCTTTTAATCTCATACATTAACAATTTAAGGAATTTGCTTTTTATAATTCTTATTTAAGAGTAAAGAAGTATTTAACAAACATTTCAGCACAGATTTAACTGAGATTGTTCAGTCCAGTAACGGCCAAAAAGCTCTACTTTTGTTGAAACACGTCCAAATCCAAAATCTGAAGTCAAAGAAAGATCGACAGGGATGGATCTGTTGACATAGAAGCCCTATTCTAAATTTTATTCTAATTTGATCCAATTAAGCACCTTTAGGAACACAAACTGCTGGCCTATAGTTTACCATAACCGATAAAGGCCATGTCATTTAGGTGAAAGCTCCAGAAAAATAAATAATGGACCCTATTGTTTGTCACACTGTGTTAAACACAACTTTTTTAGATAAATGAGATCAAATCTTTGCTGTGCATAGCCGTAAGAATTAAACATAAAGGTGTGAAGCTGCATAGCCGGCTTGGCGATTTATTTTTTAATTGCTTCAACATTTTATTGCAAAAAATGTAAGACTTCATTGTTTTTATGTCCAGGTTGCAAAGGAGTCAAACCTCATAGTAGTCAAGTGTTGTTGTAATTGTTGTGACATCTGTCTGATTGAAGTCCAAGTCTTAAGTCTTAAGTCTGCGGCTAAGGTGAGAGAGAGAATTATGTGCAAAGTTTTTGTTTTTTTTTCTGGCAATGGCAGAGGGTATTTCTCTAGCTCTTCTCATCAACTTGATATTCTGCATTTGAATGAGGAAAGGAAAGGAAAGGAAAGGAAAGGAAAGGAAAGGAGTGTAGAGGAGAGAATAGTTTCTTTCTGCAGAAAGAGTTGGGAAAGCTCAGCGTTAACACGCACAGAGTTAAACCGTTTGGGGTCTGTGTGTGAGAGATATGCATGTTCATGTTCAGTCTCAAGGTCGCAGTTGTGGTAGGAAACTACTCTGTGTGTGTGTGTGTGTGTGTGTGTGTGTGCCGTGTGCTTATATTTGAAAAAAGACAGATAAGGACAGAAAGTTTGTGTTGGTTATTTCTCTCATGCATACTTTGAGGTCTGAGGTATGCAACCTGGTGTGGGAGTGTGTAAACACACATGCACACAAATATGCACTTTGGCATAGTCCGAACACTTTCTGCACGCACACACTCTTACATGAAAACATACTTGAAGCCCGTTTTGCAGCTCGGCGTTCAGCACAGCGGAACATCGGGTGCTGTTCTCACCAGGCGGACAGATGTTGCAGAGTAGTTTGACAACTTGCTGCAGGAAATCTGTGAATGCAGCCTGACACTGAGCCAAGAAAAAGATTGTGATGAAGCCACCAGTGATAATCTGTACATTAACAACAATATCCCCCTTTAAAAGAGGTTCTCAGAATTTTAAAAAAATTAATAAAAACTAAAAAAAAAAATGTTAAAAATGTTAATATCATCGTATCTGTCTGTCAACATGACCGCCTTCTGCGCAAGAACAAATTTTATTCATCTCGGCTTGTTTCACATGAAAATCACACCTTAAGACGTCATCAGCTCATGTATACTCACAACAAACCTTCCCAGTCAAACACATGCATCTGCTGGTGACACATGAAGAAAGGAAAAACAAACGATTCCCTACAAGCCACACAAACAAGCATGAGTTGTGAGACAAAACGGGGATGATCTCACACTGCACTTCCTGCATGGAAGCAGCTGAATTTCGTTTCTGCAGCAAGCGTTCCTTCCAGTTTTCACTTGGTGCCTGTCTGCCAATGTATGTGCATGCCTACAGAAGCCACATGACAAAAAGAGGCAGCCAAGAATGTTAAATTTAACCCAGAACACGAAGTCTTTGTTGTTGAACATGATGAAAAGTGGTTTTCTCTCATAATTTCTTGGTCCCCCTTTTAAAAATCTGTAATGTGTGTTGCCATGCAAAATGTTCAAACGGCTTTTAATGATTTACCCACTTCACACATTGTGTTTCCACCTATCTGAGCCTGTGCACTGAGCTATGAGGGGGATGGGTTACTGTTTGATTCCACCAGACACAGCTGCATCGCATTTCAGCTGCACAGAGGTTCTGTACAACTTTGCACAACCTCATAACCCAGAAAAAGAGAGGTTTTCTTTTGTCTTTGTTTTTGGGCTTTTGGCCTGTAACCTGGGCCACCGCTGAGGTCTCTGTACGTGAGTTACTTCCACTCTCTCAGGTGAGCTACCAGGATGCCCAGAAACAATAAAAAATACAAAAATTACACAATATGGACAAAAATATTGGGACACCCTTACACTAACACTCATATTCTAAACACACAGACATCTTTGCAGCCAGAACATCTTCCACTCTTCTGGATAGGCTTTCCACAAGATTTTGTGGGAAGTGTTTCTGTGGGAAGTTTTGCCCATTCATGCAGTAGAGCATTTGTGGGGTCAGACACTGATGTTGGACCACTGATGGAGCTTTGCTTTGTGCACTGGGGCACAGTCATGCTGGAATAGAAAAGGTCCTTCTTCAAACTGTTGTTACAAAGTTGGAAGCATAGCATTGTCCAAAATGTCTTGGTATGCTGAAGCATTAAGACTTCCCTTCACTGGAAGTCAGGAGCCGAGCCCAACTATTGAAAACTAGCCCAATCCCAATACTTTTGACTCTATAGTGCAGACTGGGTGCGTATTTTAAGCGTTGCTTTTGAAATGCGCCATCTGGTGGAATCACAGGCATCGCCTATAATGGCTGCGATCACCACCCGTGGCCAGAACACGACGCAGCCGTGCCCGGTGGAATCAAGCCATTGTCCACACTTCAACTGCTGCCATTTTTCCCTCGCATTGCTCGCAGTGCAGACAGATTCACCAAAGGCAGACACAGATGGGTGCATTTTTGTCCAGGGCCTGGCTTTAATAAAGGCTGTGAAGCTGATTTAAAGTGGAAGTCTGAAAGATCAGTGTTTGCTTTTGTTGCATTTTGCTGTGGTTCAAGTGGATTTTTCCAGGTTAAATCCAACACTGGCTGCTTACAAAGAGAGATTTAAAAAATCAAAGCCTCTCATGATCTGGCTACAGGTTGATGCAAAACAATGGGTGAGAGTAAGTGAGAAAACTGACACTAAATGATGTGCTAATGTGAGACATTATTACTTTCAGAGGTGTCATTTCGTAGTGTGGTAGATGTTGTACAGAGCTTTGAAGTATCAGCATTATCAAGGTACTGTGTGTGTGTGTGTGTGTGTTCCTGGTCCATCTTGGCCTGGCACTGCCCACTTGTCCATTCTGCTGTTACCATGACAATGGCCGCCATGCCAGGCCAACACCATATGGTTGCTATGGTAACGTTCCATTTTTTTTTTTTTTTTTGGCTTGTGCTGGTGAACCAGGTGTATCTGCCAGCTGGTGACGACAGGTGGATGGTGGGAGTGAATGTGTGTGCGTGTATGTGTGTTGTGTCTGTTTCTGAGCAGATAAACCGAAAGCACCGAGTCTCCAGGAGACAGAATAAATCAGAACAAAACAGAGCTGAGTTGTGTGTCTTTACTCATTCCCAAGACTGATATTTAGAACCACTGATTCATTATTTTTGAAACTCTCCATGGGTTTTACAGCATGTTTACCTTTGCTACGAGTGCCTCACGTGACTCTGTAAGACCGTTAGGAAAACTAAGCCAACAGTCTGCAGTCGTGGCACTGTTGGGCCAGCTATGGCTGACCATTGCCTGTAGCTCTTGAGAGAGTCCAGCACCATTGGTCCTACTTGGCCTGTATCACCTTTCAGGCTGCCAATTCAGCATCTTGAGGAAGCAAGTAGCACCACAAATAGAGTGCTATAATTTCCTGCTCATATGGGGTTCATTGGATGGACCATTCGCTCTTCACGGTGTTGGTTCTTTGAAGTGTGGTTGGTTTTGTTTTTAAATAAAACATGCATATCCTCGCAGTCTAACAAGTATGTTGAATTAATTTTCCTTGTTTTGAAAGACTCGCAAAGCTGATTTCTTTCTTTTTTACTATTTTAAATTCTGCATGGCTTCCAGCAATTTTGCTCGCTTTCAGTCTTCTTCTTCACTGCTTTTGGTTGCTGCATTGTTGCGCCTCCTTATGTGTTACCGCCACCAACTGTCAATCAGAGGAACAGTCTGAAAGGAGTGGCAGGAATTCATGGCTTTGCCTGTGTGCTTGCACGCTGCATGTCTTTTCACGCGCTGGTGCACGATGCAACCAAAATGGGAACTTCAGTCGTTCAGTCTTTGCTCTGTAGCACCTCCAGTGGTGAAAAACTCCACAGGGTACAAGCTTGTGTTGTTTGTCTTGAGCTTGGCAGGAACTTTTGAGCCTGGGTTGTAGGTGAAAGTTGGATGTGTGCATTTGTGACACAACACATGAAACTGATCGCATTGCTGAAACAGTTCCAGATACTGTACGGCTCCTTGCACTGCTTGTTCAACCAGTTTAAAACGTGATTCAACTCAAGATGTTGTAATTTTACTGTTAAATGATGCAATGACTGCTGCACTCTCTTTTTTTTTTACTTTGCATCCCAATTCTGTAACACATGCTAATTTTGAATTTGAATTCTCACAGTTTGGTATATTTTTACAGTCGGTATATGAGAAATCAATGCACTCTAGCTGGACATCAATAAAACTGTGATCTTGAAACACCATAACCAGCCAAATGGAAGGAGAGGATTTACAGAAATGACATTTCAATATGACATTTTGTTCTCAAAGCAACCGCAACCATTTTATTCTGACTTTTCTCTTCAAAAAACCAGGACTTTCATCTAATGATATAACTCAGTTCTTGAAACCTCTGATTATTTTTTTTCCTGCACTAATAATCATATTTTAGCTGTGAGCAGCATCTCCATTGCTTTGTGGGACAACAGTGCGCACCAACAGCTGACTGAGAAGCATTTTTATTTTCATTTTGTCACTGTTCATGATATAAAACTGCAACTCATCTTATCTTCTGAGACCATTGCAGTCCTTCCTGCTTTGTGAATTTAGCGAATGATTTCAAAATTCAGTGTTGCATTCAGTCACTGATGTTGAAACAGATGACTTCACCAAAATCCTTTTTGAACACATGATGTGTCTCCCTCTCCCTCTTCATCAAGTGGAATAAGAATGTGTAAATCACATTGTGGATTGTGCAACGTGTGCCTCTGTGTGTGTCAGCCCAAACATGTGTGCATACATGTACACTATAAGCATTGGAGTGTGTGTGTGTGTGTCTTTGCCTGTGGAGAGGAGAGGAAGTAATTTCATAATGTGTTTTTGCTACAGGCGTCGTAATTATGGCAGTTTTTAATAAATATGCTTTATAATCATTTAGCACTGATGATGCACACACATACACACACACACACACACAGAGGCACACCTCTTGAGGCACTAATGAATTTAGATGTGATAGGCACTGAAGCTGAACTTAAGGGCTTGGGGGGGAGGGCAGAGAGAGATAGATGGATAAAGAGCGAGGAAGACCAAGAGACAGAGAGGTGGGGAAGCTTTGTTTTCAGAGTAACCAAATAAACCACTTATGCATGAAAATGTTGATCATTTTTCATGAGTGTATTCAGGGAAAAAAAGAATATATATCAGTGTCTGAGGACGTTTCAGCCAAATCTGCTAAATAAAATAAAATTATGTTCAAATCACGAAATGTTTTGAGAGCCGGATTGTACAGAATTATGACTGAGAGGAGCTGCAGACTCTCGTAGTCGACAGAGCCAGAATAAATTAATTTCCTACAAATTAAAAACTTTAATAAGTGTTGGGTACAGGTTATGCTGCCATTAGATTAATCTACTGGATCACAGTGTGGGGGGGTCAAGACTCCTGCAAGGACTCGTAAGATAAATACGAGCAGTTATGAGACAGAAAGATAATCTTATCCTACTAAAATTTGTGTTCTTTTTTCTTTTTTTTTTGGAAATACCGAGAAAGCAAGTGTTCTCCTTCTTCACGCTTCCAACAGTTATTCAAATAGAACAATTTAAGAGAGTGAAAATGAATCTTGCTAACAACTCGGTGATGAGGATTTGTGTGTACAAAAGAGTGCACACAAAAAATGATCTAAGCTTTCAGATTTTAGATGAGCCAGCCTCCTCCCCTGTGCTCCTCTCCTCTTCTCCTCTCCTCTCCTCTCCTCCTCTCCTCTCCTCCTCTCCTGTCCTCCTCTCCTCCCCTCTCCTCTCTCCTCATGGGTTTCGACAGGTACTGAGTGCGGCAGAGCTGAGTGAATTGGTTGCTGAGATGGGTCATTAGCTTTTCGCCCTCGCCATCGATCTGAGGCAGAAGAGACGGGGGAGAAAGGGAAAGAGAGCGACAGACAGAGTGAGAGAGAGAGACAGGAGCATGGCTGCACCTTTGAATTGAGATGATTGGAGAGAATCAAACAGTGAATGGAGTGACCACAACACGATTGGCTAGGTTAAATGGATTACACTGTCTAGAATGCTTTGTTTTAACTTAATGTCACAGGTCCAGTAAGTGGGTCCGATAAGGCAGCCATTTTGTGCCCCATCGTGTATGACATTGCATTGGATTTATTTTGGAGACACAAAATGGCCTGAGTGAAATCCATAAAACCAGCAAAGAGGATTATTTTAGTCTCAGTTATCCAGACCAGCTAATCTACAGATCAGAAGCAGTCTGAATGTTATTCAAATTAATTTGTGAAACTGAAACGCATTTTGGAGATTTAGGATGGTTCCCTTGATCGTTGTCTGTCCTTCAATCTATGCCTTTGTTTTTGGTCTGTCAGTGGTTGTGGTGATTGTTGAATGTTTTTGGTTCAAAAGGAAATGTTTTGACAACTAATGGATTGACTGAGGTGAAAGTTTTTCAGGATGAATTAGGGGTGAGGTCAAAATGTTATTTTCTACAGTCTTTTAGCTTATAGTCATATTCCTAAAAAATTATATTCCCACCAGCCTGCTGTAGCCCACTTTACTGCTAATTAACAGATATTAGCATTGTAACACACTAAGCTAAGATGGTGAACATGGTAAACATTTACATGTTAAACATAAGCACTGTCGTCATGAGCATGTTAGCATGCATGTGTTAGCATTTGGTTCAGAGCACTGTTGTGCTCTGCATGCTGTATCATGGGGTCACCAATGTACACGTCGACTCCAAAGGTGTATTCAGTGGAAAACCAAAGCAAAACCCCAAACAGTCAGTGTACCAGCTGTCGATAGCTATAAGCTAGCTGGCTACAGATCAGCCAAGTGTACTGTGTGAGTGTGTCCGTGTGTGTTTGTGTGGAAACTCAGCCTCTGGCTGATCTCTCACCAGAAATTCTAGTTCTTTTGGTTTTTCACCTCCTCTTGTGTCTGTGAGTTTGTGACGTTGTGCCATAAAGCCTTGGGATAAACGCAAAATTTGCTTTGTGTTCTGTTTTAATAAAGTTACTCCTGATTTCTACTACATTTCCCCTCCTGTCCTCCTCAGCTGTTCCTCCCCCCCTCCTTCCAATCGTGCATTTTCCTTCACTTTACCAGCACCATGTAATTACCATGAAAGATATGCTGCGCTTGTGTTTCTTCCTTTTCACAATTCTTAAACGCAGCCTCACATATCTTTTCAGGAGGGTAGGTGGAGTTTCCTCGGATTCTACTACCCGATAAAACACCTTGATTCCACTCTGCTCGTTCCTTCCACCATCTTTACAATCTTAATGAGCTATGACATCACCTCCGCGGCGTTCTAACGGACTGTGACATCACTGCAGTTGTGTTTATTGATTAAAACGCTGGCAGCCTTCAGGAAGTTGAAATAAGATCCCAATCCAATCACGGCTCGACTTAATGGCATTAGTAGCTGCCATTGGCTGGCCGGTAGCTCCGTAACCTGATTAGTACTAAAACAGTTTGATGTTAATGAGATTTGCTCTTATTGGTGTCTGATCAAATCACATCAGGGATGTGTGTGAGCAGAGACACTCACAAACACACACACATCTACACCTGAAGAATTGCAAGGAGAGACACGCACACACCATACAGGTGTTAATGCATATAACAACAAAATACATAGATGGACTTGCATACAGAATTAAGGTGCAAATAGAAATGCATGTATCTGTGAGATGCATACACACACGCACACAACACATGCATTAAGACAACAAAAAAAACATTAGACAGAGTCAAAAACCAGATCAAGAACAAAGGTACAACAGGGAGCAGGAACAGAGAAAAATAGAAAACAGCACGATCAGTGCAACTTGGTTTTGACTCAAAGATGAGTCACAATCCATGCCCAGAAATATTCTGTTAAAGCTGATTTTGAGGCACAACAAGAAACTGGAACGGAGTGATAGAGGGGGTGAGGATTTAGGGCTCCCCAGAATCCAAGTTCTGCACTAACACCGACAACATCAATCTGCAGCGAAAAACTCCATCAATCCTCTGGAATTGATCCACTTGGAGAGGCAAGGCCAAGAGGTAAAACACCCCTGCGGGGTACACAGTCATCCTGAGCTCAGAGATTCTGATCCAAACCACGTAGGCCTTATTATATACGACCAGTTTACCACACTCAAACAACTGCTTTGAATTTCTGTCCGTGGTTTATAATGTCAGATAGCATGTTTGACTGTGTCTGCTGCAGGAGCTGTAACAGCAGAGAGAACGAGGCTGAAAACCATCAATCACATACATCTGTCACACATACCTTTAAGATTACGATAATATACCGTGTGGAGAGCATCTGAAGATTATACTAAAAACAAGATTATCTGCCAGGTGAATCAGGGATTCACTTAAAAATGTATTTTAAAATGAATGTGGATGAGTACTAGTCACACAGACTGAGCACTTCTGATGCAATGCTATGATCATTAAGTTTTGGTTTTGATGGCTGCCTTGGCAAATGGAGCACAGCTCATGACAACCTGCCAACTGGCCAGGACCTGGTTATGAATATTCATGAGAAGAACTAGACTGCAGAGACTTTGACTTAATGTCCACAATGAACCAGCTAAATTTGTTTTAGCATCCATTCCTCTCAGTTGCGGCCTTCTGTCCACTCTAAACATGCATTTTCACACTCCAAAGATGGCTTTTCAGAAATGCCTTCGAGAGTAAAGAAGTGTCTGGTTGAAGATGTGAAGATTCTTCGAAAACAAAGTTTTTCCAGGGCCATTATGTGTGCCTTCTCAAATACAGTTGGGTGCTTTCCTAGAGGACATCTTTGAAATTCAGTTGCCGCAAATTTTCCTCAGTGGTTGCACAGCTTGATTGGCATTACAGTTGATCACACATTACACATCTTGTCGTCAAACTCTACGCTTCAGACGACTTTGTGAGCAACAAAACAAAGGTTGATCAAAGTCTAGCTTTAGCAGGCTGGTTGGCCAAAAACAAGGAAGAAAAAGAGTGTAAGATATTTTAATAATGTTGTGGCTTGTCAGTGTGCCTGGAGAACCTGTAAAAAACATCCAGTGTGTAGAAGTTTATATTACTAAAAGCAAATAAATTGCACGAGGCAATCCTCACAAGTTCTCACTTCACGTGTCTATGCTTGCTAGTTTGTGGAAAGCATTGTGTAAATAAGCACCATACGTCTTTCTCCCTGGAAACCTGCATGATTTTGTGCCAAGCGGCACTTCATTTTTGATTGTGAAAGGAGGAATCCCAAAATAACTTCTCCAAAAACAACTTTGCATAGCTGACAAGTCACTTCCTGGCCCACTGCATCACTGTTTCCCTGTCAGTTTTTCTGGCAAATCACTGCACATCCTTCAGGGGAATTTCTACCCTAATTTGCAAACTGTTATGTATATATTGTTTTTTGAGACATTGCTGTTCTGTCCCAAGCTGATTTTGTTATTTTATTAACGACTTGAGAAGCAATTTACTGCTGTCCCAGAGAATGTGACAATGATGAGACAATGTGGCCCTTTTCACCACTGAAAATAAAAAAAGATAGATGACATGAGAGCTTCCTACAAGTGAAGTTCAGACATCTTGATTGCCCCCTGGTGGCTGGCTCCAGCTTAGATCATGAATGTCCACCTCCTCCATGTCGGCAAATGGGACATGGGCCAACCTAAAGACTCAAAGTACACCTCAAATAAACTTTTCCCAACGATGGTGTCCGTGATTTTCTTAGTTCTTATGCTGATGCATCCTCTGTTTTAATTTTTCTAATAAGTTCAGTTAAAATGAGTTATCTGATTCTACACCAACACGGAAAAACCTCATGGCTAACAGCTGAGCACCGCTTGTGATTTGGGTTGGGCGAGTGTATGCACAGTAACTCGATACCATGGTTCCAGCACCCAGTCAGTCTGGCTCCAAATGATGTCACCAGAGCAGGATTGGCAATGCTTGTATGCAATGGAAATAATCGTCGATGGTCTTAACCCACAGGCTTCCTTTTTGTTTAGATTTAGGTACAACTGAGCATTACATGCCCCTGCTTGTGTGTGTGTGTGTGTGTGTGTGTGTGTGTGTGTGTGTGTGTGTGTGTGTGTGTGTATGTGTGTGTGCAGGTGCAGGGATCCTTTCTCTTTGTAGGCCGAAATGCCAACTCCTCTTTTCACTCTTACTGATTCCCTTATAATTAATCAGCCATGCAATTATACTGCAGAATAGAGTGAGAGAACAAGTGAGGAGGTAGACACAGAGAGAGAGAGAGAGAGACAGAGAGGGAGAGAGAGAGCACAAAAAGTTCTATCTGGATCTATTGTGGGGGAGCAAGAGCAAAAACGAGACAAAGACAGAGAGAGAGAGAGATGGAGAACGCGAGGGCTTCTCTTGAAAGGTGATAATAAGGAACCCTTAAAAGAACAAATGAAAATGTCATTTGTCCCCCCCCTCACCTCCCCGCTCTTCTGTCCTGTGGAGGGATAATGAGGGAGAAAGGGAGAAACTGAGAGAGAATGAGTGTTTCTCAACATGAAACCTTTTGTCGAAACATATCTGCGCTCCTTCTTCCCCCTCCCCTCTCTTTTCCTCGCACCCTGACGTCTTTCCTCCTCACCATCCACCCTATCTGCCTCTCCTGTCTCTCTCCCCTTGGCACCCTTTTCCCTTCATTGTGTGGTGTTTTTTTTTGTCTCTCCCTTGTAGAGAAATGTCTACCACCAACCCCGCCACCTCCTCTTTTCCTCCTTTGCCCGAACTCCATTATGCCGAGCATTAATTCCAGGTTGTTATCAAGACGATAAGTTTGGATTGGGCCAGCGCTGAGGCTATGTCCCCCTTCTCAGCCAATAGAGAGGTCAGTTATTATGCTAATAGGACACAGTTTGATATTAGAACCGCTTGCTTTGTTCCAGACAAGTTTCATTACTCTGGAGAAGCTCTCATTACACAGAGCAACGCTACAATCCGGCTCTCTTTTGTTGAGAGGATAATACATGAGGCGGGCGAATGTAGGAACACTGTGTGCCGGCTGTAAATATGCTGCTGAGGTGCCCTTGAGCAAGGTAATTAACATGTGGCGGCTTCGGCGAAAGCTGGTGCTGTTTTAAGTTGTCTCTGATATTGACATAGACAATAGTTATGTATGTGCAAATACTTTAAAGCACACTCACACTGAAAAAAAACACCACATTCATAAAATAAGACTTCACTTTGGGCTTTACTTGCTTCATTCAGAGATTCTGTTCGCTTTCAGCCGAGTTCAGCCGAGTTGTGTAATCAAAGCACATCATGTCGAATGGTTACTTCATCTTCACAAGCACAACTTGTCCTCAGTAAATACTTGAAATCACTCAAGTGTCAGCACTGGGCTTTTAGTGTTGAAGTCAAAAGAAGAACTCACTGTTCGGCAGTGCCTCACCTCCTCTAAGGCCATTTCACATTGTAAGCAAGGACCACTGACAAATCAGTCATTTCCAGTGAAAGGTGAGCGCTGAGCTGTGGGCGACCTGGCAGGCGGAGCGGGAAACAGGCTCCGTCTCATGGAAACTGCTGTGAAACGGCAGGTGGAATCATGCTGAGCCTTTTGGGGCCGTCAGCACACAATGTTGACACTTGAGCAATGTCATGGCAGCCCCGGTCCTTCTGTCAGAGAAGAAAAGGTAACTCTCGCTGTGTGTGGTTTTCTTCTGAAGTGTGTGCTGTACCATATTTGTCCATGAGCCCCAAGAAGTGAAGCTCTTTGTGCTGTCTTTTTGTCCTGCTGGACACATGCAGTGGCTATACTGTTGTCTCTCTGTGAGACTAATCTAAAGTTTGAGAAAATATGAAGAAAATCGTGCATTACTTCTGAAAAATTTAAGATGGAATAACTGAAATTTAGCCCATGCATTCTGCACGTCTGATTTAATATCGAACTGACTACTGTCATTTAATCGCGGGGCAGGTAGCCAGGTGTACTGGGTCATAGTTCTCTGCACTGTCCAACAATCTTAGAAATTCCAAAGAAATAAACTGGTTTCAGCTGCTAGGTCTGCTATTCTAACACTGGTTACTGCTGGTCGGTTCACCAAAATAAGGCTTAGATGTTACTTTCAGTTTAGCAAAGTATAAGCTTTATCGACATTAAATTCAGCAACATGTGCTCGGATTGGAAGGCACAAGATGGCTACAAACCTCAAGCATTTTCAGCATTACAACTTTAACACCAGTGCATTCATCACAGTGATAGCGTTACTGCCTGTTTGTGCCTGTAAAGGAGTTGAAACTCTGCTCCTTTCCTTCTCTTTGTGTTCCCACAGAGAAACAAGGATGTCGCAGAGAAGAGGCTGCGTGGGTCTGCAGGCGACACACTGCTTATCGTCTGAGAAAGACTTAAGGTTGAAGCTGTTGTGCAGCCGCAGGGAGGCCGAGTCCAGCTGGACCGGAGTGATCAGAGCCCAGCAGAACACACCGTGGAATCAGACAAGACTATTACCGAAAGATAGAGGGACCTTGTGTGTGTGTGTGTGTGTGCGCACGCTTCTGTATTGGTCCTATTTTCTTACTCTGTCTCAAATTGTTTTTGCGTGCGTGTGTAAGGTGTGTGTGTGTGTGTGTGCTTGTGTGGAGACAGCAGATGGGAGGTGTAAGAATCAGTAAATTAATCCTCAACACATCGCAGAGCTCTAATTACTGATTAATAACCACTGGACTGCTTTCATTTTTTTTCTCTCATACACACACACACACACACACACACACACACACACACAGAGTCTTGCTTCCATCACTTGCGGGACATTACATAGACTTACATTAATTTCCTGGAGGCATTACAACTCCCTAACCGTAACAATAAACATTACTTGCCTCAGTCTAACCTTAAGGTACGTCTTCACCCTAAAATTTAATGATTTATATCGTCGGAACTTGCATTTTGTCCTCATAAGTAAGGCGGGTCCTCGCAATGTGACTATGTAAACACATTTTTGTCCCCACAACTACAGGAATATGCAATCATACCACACACACATACACACACAAACACAAGTTTATCTGGTTATGTTTAAATGGGAGTTGTCAGAAATGCGGTATGAGGTACTGTGGGTCAACAGAAAAACAATCCAATAAACGAAGAGAACTGAGCAGAAGAGAAAGACAGTGACACAGAAAGACAGAGAGAGAGAGAGACAGAGAGAGAGAGAGAGAGAGAGAGAGAGAGACGGCTGGAGAGAAAGGGAGGGAGGAACAAAAAGAGAGGGAGGGATGTAGGGATGCAGAGGGAATGCAAGTCTATTGTCTTTTCATCACAGAGCGCTCATTGTTTCTAATCCACTTACGCACACTGGGGTAAATCTCACACACACACACACACACACACACACACACAGAGCACACATACGGTTACAATTCAGGCATTTAGCTGGCAACATGCAAAAAATGCAGAGGCACAAACACACATATCCACACACACAAATCCCATACTGGATTAAGACTAATTGATGCATTGTCTGTTGTTTCACTGGAGAGGATTCAAATTCATCTCAACATAACTAGTGCTATAGTGTCCTATTGTCTGTCTGCCTGACTGTCTCTACAGGTGTTACTCTTCTCCGTCCAAACAGTGATGGATAACAGACGATTGTGTGCAGCTGTAAAAGAAACTGCAGTGGGTCAATATGGTACGTGTTTGTCTTCTGAAATTGCTCCAGCGAGAAGCTCGGTTACATCAGCTCGGTTGATTTAATGATCTCTCGTTTCATTCAGAATGTGTTTGTGGCAAGTTTTTTTTTTTTCTCCCCTTCCAGCCATGAGATTAAACCACATGATTTCAGTGACTAATACATTTTCACCCACAGTGGAGGATGACAAATCATTCAGATGTGTGTGTGGTGTTTCTTGATTGCTGGTATGAAACCTCTTAAATGTGCAGCCATGGTTGACTTTCTCTCTTTTCACTTTCACAATTTTCACTTTTTACTCACATATCAGAGTTTTCAAATTTCAAGTCACCCTCAAGTCTTTCAGGTCTTTGAATTCTCTCTCTTGACACAAGATTTAAAGTTATAATCATCAAGATTTTTATGAAAATTCTCATTTGTTTAATATTTTCTGCAATATGTACATTCTGTTATTACCCCTCCTTGTAGCAGTTTTCTGTAGTAATAGTAGCAGCTTAAGTAGTGGTAGTAGTACTAGTAATAACTGTAATTATGCACTACACAGGCTGGGTAGAAATTGCCTTCAAATAAAAGAGATTCACAAGGAAGAAAATGCATTCATGTAGTCCAGTGTACTTTTATCTTATTGATAACACTCGTGCAAAAACATCAAAGGCTTATTAATTTACTGCTAATGCAAACAGAATTATTGTGCTTCACAATAAAAGTGTTGAAATGGCAAGGATGACTTTTATTGGGAAGTCATGTTTGTGATTCAACTTTTCAAACTCGAGACTACAGCACATATTAAAGGTTTTATTTTGTGTAATAACTGTAAAGTATAGCCCAATTTTGTACCCTGCGAGACAGGTTTTGACATACTTGTCCTCCCTAATGTACATCAAACCGACCAGCAGGATCAATTACCCAAAGCTCGGTGTGTCCCTTTAAGAGGGACAGTGAGTATTGAATGAACTGGAAACTCTGCTCTCATTACTCAACATAATGGACAGACAGAGAGGGGGTAGGAGGTAGAGGGTGGAAGATATAGAGAGTTGGTACGAATGTGAGTGAATGTGTCCTACACTTGATCATGCAATATTACCACTCTAATAGATAAAGTAAAAAAATGCTGAGTTGTAGTTTTGCCACCTCTCTCGCGGACCATCTATCTCACTAACTGCTACAGCCTATGGAAGCTGCTATTTCTACAGGAAATTACCATAGAGCTTCACTTCCCCCAAGAATGACCACATTAGCCTTATCTCCAGCAGAAACTACAATATGCAGAGCTATTTCCACTGGAGCACTCAGATGTAGACTCTATATTCCCACTGTGGCTTTTCATTTTCAGAAAATAAAAATTTAATTGAAAAGTTACACGGTCTTTTGTGTGATGATTAAATCCAGTGACCCCTGCGAGAACCCCAGACCCAAGAAACTCAATTATATCACCATGCAGATTTTTGTAAATGCAGTCATTTAAAAAAAAGAAAAAAGAAAAATCTAAATATGGAATTTTAGAACATCTTTAATCATGAATTAGCTTTTTTGGAAATACCATTTCCTTTTGCCCAACAGCAAAAATCTGAAGGTTCACTCACCGACACTCCCACTTAAAGGGTTATGACCCCTATCAACATCTCACAGTGGGCTCATTTCAACCAGAAAGCTGAGAGCAGTACATTAACTGATGTGGGGGTAATTCAGCGGGGATGTACTATATATTGTTAATGCTTCCTCTATATTCTATAATTCATTTGGAGTTTGTATATGTAACTTTTGTGGTCACATATATTTTGACCCCCAAGAGCAAAATGGAAAAAGCAAGCTTTTCACATTTCACAACTCTGCTTCAAAATGTCTAAACTGCAATTAAATCAAATTGATCAAAACATGGTCAAGATGCAACAAACGTACATGTGAGTCTCACAAACTGATGGCTGCTGGACTCCAAAACCATGTGAATAACTGACACTAAAGTACGTCTGTAATTCAAAGTAATCGTAATGTTCTTTTATTGTTAAATGCAGCAACATTAAGCAAAAAAAAAAAAACATTTGAAAGTGTTTGTGCTACTGTTCTTAACAAAATAAAAAAAAATATTCAGGGGAGGATTCAAGATGTTTCCTATTTTAATTCCATTCACACACACACACACACACACACACACACACACACACAGATCATCATGCATCCTGCTGTTGAAACAGAACAGACCACCAGCTGCTGAGAACCAATATCACTAATGACTGACCTCATAATATGCGACAAATACACACACTGTCACACACACTAGACCTACTAATCAGTGCAGCATGTGTGTTATTTATTAGCACATGTGCTATACGGCATGTGTGTGTGTGTGTGTGTGTGTGTGTGTGTGTGTGCATGCGTGAGTGAGTGTGTGTGCTGTAAGGAGGTCATTGTGCATGCGATCTGTGCCTGATGATATTAATTTTAATCATCATCTGTCTGTCGACGCCACAGCTGCCACAGAACAAAACTGGAAAAGCCAGAGTGGACTGGGTTGTACCTGTTACTAATGTAATAACAGTAATTGTGCATGTGTGTTGCAGCAGCTGTGAAAACATGAATTACATTTGAGAGCAACTTGCCATTAGCAAACATGTTTTGGAAGGAGGTCAGAACGAGGACATGCATTTTACGCAACTCTTTTCACGAATCAGTGAAAACAAGCTGAGAATTGGGCAAAGATGAACGTACGCCTCCAGTCGCCAAGACTAATGAGTGCTTAAGTGCTTCTTAAGTAGGTTTCAAGTATGTTGCTCTTGTTGAGAACAGGTGATTTCGTGCTGTGTATTGTGTAATTCAGTGCTAAGAAGCTCACGGGAACAACACGAAGACCAACGCGCCGATGGGGAGTCTTGGGGTCAAGCAAGAATCAGGTGTGTATGCAGGTGTAGGAGGGCTTCGTGATTATTGTTGAATAGCAAACATGATATTGTGAATAGTTTCATTATTCATCCAGCTGTGGAGAAAACAAATGGAGCAAAGCAAGCCGGTTCATCCTACAAGCTGCAGTGTAACACCATTATAAGGGAGTATATTTAAACCTGCAAATTTCCTGACAACACAAACACATTTAGTCTGACGTGGTGAGCGTCTTAGCATGCAGCAGTTACACAACAATGTTATTCTATTGCAGTCGTGCTGGGGGCCATTCAGTGAATGTCAGTTCAATACTCATGTTTTGTTTTGGTTTTTTTTTCTTTGTTTGGTTTCTACCAACCTGATGGGGAAATGCGACCAAATGCCTTCAGTGTTTTCCTTGAGTGTGGAGCTTAAGGCTTCGTTTCTCCTTAGCTGAGGGACTTAGTTAAGGGTGTTGAATCCCTTAAAAGGTTTGGAGACTCTAAATTGCCCGTAGGTGTCAATCTGAGCACGAACGGTTGTTTGTCTCAGTGATGAGGTGGCAATCAGTCCAGGGTGCACCCGACCCTGGGGTAGGCTCCAGGCCCTCACGCGAGCCTGCAAATGATAAGCAGTGACAGATAACTAATGAAGGATTGCATGGATAATATCCAATAAGCAAATCTCCTGTAAATTATTAGTTTATTGTAATAATTTCTGGTTGCTTTGATATAGCATTGACGTTTCCTCTAGGATTCACTGTCATTCCTCAGACATTTTCTTTCTCAAATCTATAATTTTCGAATCTTTAGCAGAACCTCAGAAATCCTTAGCAACAGTGCACTGATCTCTCTGGCCAAAGTATTGATCCTGCTCCAGTCAGTGGTATATAAGAGCAGATTAATGCGAGCTTGGCGGCAAGATTTTTATTTATCTATTTTTTTTAATCAAACTGCCAAATTTTTAAGACAAGACCACACGGTCCAGGAAATTAAAACCCTGATTAATGATTTCAGGGGAGAGCAGCATGTCACGAACTAGAACTGTATGAAGGAAAATTAAATTTTAAAAAGAGCAGCTCTGTAAATGGGCTTCATGGGGGAGAAAAAAAAAAAAAACAAGTTTAACCCGATTCAGATGTTCACCGTACAGGAAACAGTTGTGTTCATGCTATTCGTGCTGCTCCTCCACATCTGCTGACCTCAAGCTCACAGAGATTAAGTATGACCCAGGCTTATTAGGATGTTTAATTATCATAATGCTCTCATTATGTTGCGGCCGCCAGTGATGCACTATTATTATTGCGTTATTTATTTAACCTTGCAGTTTATCTGGGCATTAATTCTTATTTGCAGTGACAGTTGAGCTGAGGGGCAGGGCTGGGATCAAGTCACAAACAGAGACAGTATCGTAAAGAAATCCAAAGCACACGCTGTTGCGCAGTAAAGGATGGCGAGCAGCTACCAAATCATATGACACGCAGAAAGAAAAGGCTTGCATGGCTGCGAATTGTAGGAAAAGCAGCAGGTGCAGGAACCAGAAAGTGTTTTGACTGGCCTATTTTTAAAAAAAGATATGGCTGGGATGAAAATATCAATTTTCGGGATTGTGGGACTCATAGCAGTCGCTGGCAGCCACACAGTGGAGTGCGTTACAGCCAAGGGAGGTGTGAGCTCGGAGGAGGAGGAGGTGTGGGGTGGGGCTGGTGTGTGTGTGTGTGTGTGTGTGTGTGTGCGTGAGGGGAGGGGGGGGGCTGCTGGAGCTGGTGGAGATGTGGACTGGTGAGCTCCGATAAAGCCGAGTCTTGCCAGGAATGGATTTGCAGATGAGCTGGTCTGATGAATGAGTGAGTACAGCACTGATAGACTTGTAGGACTGCCCATAACTCGTTAATATTTATGACAGCAGCCGCTGACCAAAGTGGTTTTATTATAATGTGCAGGCCAATATGAGTGCTCTGAAGCCCACATAGCATGCTCCACTAGATCCCTTTAGTTTAATATATTCTCCCCAAACCAGCAAGTTTTCCCCAGGTATTCGAAATAAAACAGGAGTAAACTTTATAGTCGCATGTAGGAATAATTTATAAAGTTTTATAAATACAAAATTTTATGTAAAAAAAGGCAATATAAAATAAAAACACAAGCAACTAAAGCACAAGAAGCAATCCACTAACAGAAAATAGAGATACCTTGTAGTGATTTAGAGATTTCTAAGAAATCTCAAAAATACAAGAATATATTTTAATTTTGTTTATGACAAAAGTTTATGACAAGTCAGGCACCATTTTGTGTCCTGCTTTCAGATCAAACTGTAAAATCAGGCAGTGCTGATCACATATGAAGCAATATTGTGGTACTGCATAACCCGTTTCTTGCCTGAACTGTTTTCATAACCACATTTTAGTGCAATCTTTCCCTACAGTGGGAGAAAGTTTGCCACCAGGCTGCCGTGTTGAAAATGGACGTAGGGGAGACAGAGAGGGACTCAGGTGGACTCAGACGGAGGTTAGTGCAACATCCTCCTCTGTTCAGGACGCCATTACTTCACAATGCCTTTACCCCTCAAAGCTGTTTGCTGCTATATGACATATTTAACCTTTAAAGAATCGGACACTTCTTCCATAACAGTCCATTATTATAATACTCAGGGACAATACCGCTGATACTTAAACTAATCAACATCAGAAAGATGGCTGACCTTCACTATGCAAAATGCTGGCCACATTTATCTTACTCGTCCTGTCAGATGTATTTAACTTGCAACACTCTCCGTCTGTGACTTCAGCTTTGGCTCGAGTGCAGCTTACCCAATTTGCAGCAGCTGGAATGTGAACCTGGACTGAAAAAGATGACCACATTAGCCTCGTCCTGACCTCCTTGCTTTTGCTCCAATTTCAAGGTACTCCAGCTGACATAACATTACAGGGTCTTGCACCATCTGAAGCTGGTCCGGACCCACGACGCAGCGCTCCTGCGCACAACACAACCATCAGAACAGCCTTTGTTATTTGGAATAGTTTTCCAGCCCTCAAGAAGGAATACAGTAACCCTTTGTAATACAAATACCACATCTACAAGGCATTATAGGGATATTTATTTTGACCTCTAAAGCCTTTAACACTTGTTAATTTTTTGGGCTTGGATTTCTTTTTTTTCTTTTTTTCTTTTTTTTCAAAAAGACATTTATGCATAAGATGTTGTTAGAGCCTCTTTGGAGATGCAGTCTTTTCACACAACTGTGACGAAAATGAAGGTCTAAAAGGGATACGAGGTTATTATCCCACAGAAGCAAACTCTGAAAGCAGCTCATGTTGTGGGAGTCGCACACACAATCACACGTATACATGCCCACATGCTTACATTCACATACGTGCACCCACACAGAGTATATGGGCACATGCATGGCCAAGTGAGCTGAGCTGAACTGATATGCAGACTTTCACACACACAACTCAACCATACACACATGCACGCTGCCCTAAAATGGCACTCCCACGTTCACACACACACACACACAGTGTCTTCACCAGCCAGATGTGAGAAGGATTAGCAAAGTTGGCAGACAACACTGAGCTCCTTATCCTCTGGAGCTAATTCACTTTACTACGCTACCTCTGCCTCTCCTTCTCACCGCCAATCTTTGTCTCCATCTTCACCTTATGATTTCCCTCTGTCTCTTTTGTCTGTCTCTGTCTCAGTCTCTCTCTCTTCTTCTTCTTCTTCTTCTTCTCTTTCCTGTCTGTCCTCGCCCCTGTCTTGCTTCTTTCTCTCCTCCATTAGCTCTTGATTTGCTTTGTGAGGCAGGTGACGTTGTCTTGGAAAGCTCTCAGTGCCTCCGCTGGTAAAAGCTGATAAATGTGCAGATGACTGACGTGATGACTGTGTCAGTGTGACTTTGAAGCTGAGTAACTGACCTGTGTAGGAAGGTCAGAGTTATAGATTTATGATGGCAAACTCAGACTTACCTTGGTGTCAATTTGGTCATCTTCTGGTTTGACCAGAGCTGGCATGGATTCAGCATCTTTTTAAAAAACATGTTGATTGTTTAACACCAGAAACTGGCACCACAAAATTAATCTAATTTTGTTAGATGTTACAAATACCCAAAGGGTTAACTACTCTAGCTGGCGAGCCTGCCGCTAACACACTAGTCAGTCACTGTAGCTCCTGAAGCGTCTTTGTATTTATCTCTTACAGTGACATTTACTCTCCTTTGGCATTTCCTTCTCAGGATTATAAAGCATAATTTGAATTAATAGCTATTGGGCTTGCTAACAGCATTCTAATTATCATTTAACTTGATGTTAGCTTGTTAATGGAACTATTCATTCACACAGTTTTTTCAAAAGGCGTGCTGGTACCATCCTGTTTCATAACTGTCAGCAAGACAGAAACGAGCATATTTCCCAAAAAGTTGAGCGTTTTTTTAAAATGGTGTGTGGTGTGACGGTTTAAACCTGGGTCACCCAGTTGAAGGACAGCCACCGTCATTGGCATGTGTCACCCAGTGGATACCGAGCAGTTCACAGTGCAGTGAGTGCATGAATCTTGTGCATAATTGGCTCCGATGGGACTGACTGAAACAACCTTCCAACCTGACCCCAGATGACATGGCGCAACCCAACCCACGCTCGGGCAAAGTCTGAGCCAATAAGGTCTAAAAATACTGCACCTGTGTAAGTGGTGGATGATTGCAGAGGTTAAGCAGCAAAGAATAAGGACCTATTCTACAATTAAGACACAAAGAGACAATTTTTCAAAGAGGACCTCCCTGAAAAGTGAGCATGCCCTCTGAAAAAGGTGCACCTATAAAGCACTATTTTACTGTAATTCAGTAAACCAAATGGTATGGCAAAAGACCCAGCATATAAATGGTGTCATTTATCATTGAAGTGTACCGTTCCAGGTATATTGAATACAGTTTTGGGGACAACTGTAGCCATGATGAATAACAAAATATTATGTCTGCTTGATGATAAATCATTTGGCTTAGAGGTCACCACATTATCAGAACACAGGGAACATTGGTTCTTTTTTTTGTGTAGCTTCCAGGAAAAACTGCTTCTGTTTCTTGTGTGTAGTTAATCCTGTTTTCAGTGCAGTGATAATCAAATGATGAAAATAAAAGAAATTTCTTCTCTGCATGGATATTTGTGTGTTTGTAGTTACTGCAAGAGCTGTTGTAAAAGTGAATGCACACCTTTCCTGTGTCACAGCCGATTAGTCTTATGCCCAAACTTTATACCTGTTTTATAGTGTTCAGTAATGACTGCTCTCTGTAAAGGTGAAGTATTGGAAAAATTAAAAAGAAACACCTTTTCAGTCTTCCTTTTATTCTAAAATTCACTTTAGGTGTGGTGTTTGTTTGCTTCAGCTAAGATAAAGCATTTCATTTAAGTCATTTCTTTTTCTGCCAATCTCTTGTCTGTCATTTTCACTGTTGATATCATTAGCAAGTGGGTGAATATAAGAGGATGTAAGCTAAAAATACTTTGGTGAGAAAATTCAGCAGGCACAGGCAGAGTGTGCAACTTCCCAAATCAGTCATGCAACAGTTCAAGGCCAGAGTGACACTAAAACATTGTTAAAATTTGATTTGGGTGAGATTTGACCACCAGGTCACGACTGCCCCAGTTGCTGGTTTCACACCACTACATAAACAATCCTGGCTCTCGCCTGTTTTACCTTTATGAGAAAACACAGTCTGTTTTCTATAATAATAATAATAATAATGATAATGATAATGAGCCCAATCTCATTCAAATACCACCTTTATGGCACTCCCCTCAGCGTTTCATTGAATGGATGAAACTTTAATGTTCCAGGCTTTACTGTACTTCCAGTACAAACACATCTGCATTAATATTGGACGATCAGAGCAGCAGCACAACATAGAGCAGTTTACAGAGCCAGAAGGTCCCAAGAGGGGTGTAGGTTGTGGTTGAGTGGTGGCACACCACACCCAGGACACTGGAATTTGTGTCCCGAATGAAAGGAAACACATGCCACATGAAATATGGAGTGCCTCATGGCTCTGATCTTAGTCCTTTGCTCTTCTTCTTATATTTCATCTCTTGGCCAAATCATATGCATTGACTGAATACATTTTCACTGCTACAGTGACCATACTCAGCTGTATGTGCCAATAAGGGCAGGCAATCATTTTCAAATTACAAATTTATGGGACTGCTTGTCTGAGGTGAAAAAGTGGATGTCACATAATTTCCTGCTCCTAAATTCCGATAAAACTGAGATGTTGGCCATTGGCCCAGAATACAGGTGTCAGACTACCGGTTTTCTGTCTGTCCTGGCCACTGGAGTGAACTCTCTTCTGATATCACACATCTGACGCCATTGAGGCCTTTAAATGAAAACTAATTTCTTCATCCTCTTCACTCTCCAGTGGCCCTCTTGTGGATCATTTTCCACTTATGCTTTACAACAGACCTGGGCATTTTACGGCTCGTGGGCTACATACGGCCCTTTGGGCATCCCTGTCCGGCCCACGGTGTGTCAGTCATAAACACAAATGATTTGAAATGATTTATGCTGTGCATGCAATACAGCTGTGTTGCTTTTATTTTGAAAAGTCTGGCGTTTTTATTATTTATGTAGGGACGCGTGTATGGACACACATAGAAATTAATCGCCCAGTCCTGCTTTAGAATCTACTTTTGTTGCCAAAATTTGTATAAAACTGTATAAAACTAAAATCTTTCATTAATTTTCCACCACTTTGTCACATTTGTGTGTGGTTAGAACAAGGATGATGTTGCCAAATCCAGCATGCATACATGTTGGCTTTTGAAGTGGACGCCCAGACGTCTTTTTACCTTCAACCCACCAAGTAATGTTTTCTGGAGGTATGAAGGGGGCTTGAGCTGGCAGTCAAGGTCTGAATCTGTCATCCTGTTGCGATTTAAAGGTGTGTGTGTGTGTGTGTGTGTGTTTGTGTGTGAGAGAGATGGATAGCTGACAGACTGACATGCTGTGTACATGTCACATCATGATACGAAACTGACCTCGGTTTCTTTATCACACGCACACACACACACACACACACACAGGTCTTATGATGATGACTGTAAGGAGGTGACAGGTGTCGGCTGCATGTGTGTGTGTGTATGTGTGTGTGAAAGTTAAAAGAGGTTGAGATGGCAGACAGTTTGGTGGAAAAAAAGAAAAAAAACAACATTAAAAATGTGAGGAAGGAAAGAAGGATGGAAGGATGGAAGGATGGAAGGATGCGTGGAGAAACTGATGCCTTACTGTCACCACACAGTATTAATATTCACCACAAATCCAAACGACATGTCTGTCATATCTTCTGATAAAAAGAGCAATTTTTGGTTATGATGAAGTCATTTTATATCAAATTTACACAGATTTTATACACCTCAACATCTTCACACTGATGTAAGTTTTGTACTGAAGTTAGAACACTACAAATAGCTGCTCAAAGGTTAATATTCTTATTATGCGTTTTATATTAGGTGCTTTACACCTGGCATTGCATGTTAATGTTCATGTTTGCTGTCTTTTAACATCTCTTTGTCATTCTGCCTTTTACCTGTCAAATAAAACTTTTATGAGCCCTAGAGACATTGAAACGTTGTAAATCCCCTTTTGCAGTTTTCTCCCAGTTAATGTTTTAGTCCGCCTTCATTTGGCGAGGCTGCTGTTGTGTTTTGGTGTGAGCACACGTGTGTGTTTACACGTCTAACTTGTGACTCGCTGGAATACAGCGTTCCCACAGATGCCTGAATCATCTAAATTTACATCAAACCCACACAGGCAAAACCGAAAACTTTAATTTTTTTGCTCCCACTTTCTCTCTCTGTTGACCTTCTTTAATTCAACTTTGATTCAGTTCTCCTGTTTTCGCCCTCTCACAGTCTTATCTTTTCTCCTGCTCATTTTTCTTTCCTCTCACTTTTCACATTTTCAGCAGGTTATTTTTAAGAGTGTGAAAAATGAGACCATTTTAGTCTCTTATGTAGTTTTTCTTTTCTCTTTTCTTTTCTCTTTTCTTTTCTCTTTTCTTTTCTCTTTTCTTTTCTCTTTTCTTTTCCAGTACGGTTCAGCCCACTTCCACAGTGCGTTGGAGGAGCATAAACAGAAGCAGAAGCAAAGCCAATATTACTCCCACCTGCCAAACACACTCGCACACACTCACACGCACACACACACACACACACACATTCCCTCCATGCATATTTTAACATCGTAAATTCATACATGAGCTAAGACAAACATCACTCAATCCTCTGCAGCCCAGAGGAGAACAAAATTAGTCATAGTTTTAAATGTTTATTACCCCCAGATTCTAATTAGACAATTTTCACAACAGAATATAAAGTTCACAGTTTTTACAATAAAGCTGCACAGCAAAAAAAAAAATGCTAATGTAGACGTTCATTCTTTAAAAATAAACTGTGTTGTCATTCAGCTTGTTCCACTAATGGCCATAATTATCTTGTCTTCTTACAGCAACACCATAAGCTGAAGCAAAACTTGCACTTTTCATGGTTCAGTTTTGAAATTACGGCACGTGTAACAAAACTCCTGGCACATTCTTGACACTTTTGTACAATCACAAAAACAAGAAGTATGTGAAGTTCTACTTCTCCGTCTCACAATTAAGACAGTGTTGGAAATGAGATGTGAGAGTTTTGATGGTTTGTGTGCCACAAACATCTGTGGTGCCGAGAGGAGAATATGTGTAAGAAGCTTAAGAAATATGCTTATTTTTTGATTGATTCTCATCGCTCACTTCACTTTGGCAACATCACTGACCTTCTGTTACTACAGAATGTCATCTTTCATATGATTGTGTGTGTGCTATGGAGGGAAACATCCAAAGATGATAATTTATTATCTATAAAATGCAGCAGATCCTGCGTGTGTCATCATTCCTTCATTTTAAAAATGGTATTCATGCATGAAAGTTACATACGTAACCTTGGAAGTATTAGTTTGCCAAAAGACCAAGACTGAAGGTCCAATTATTTGCTTTTTTAATAGAATTTCAACTGTATCACACAGTGTTCATCAGTTTGTATTGTTCTGTATTTGTGACTTTTGTTATGCAACAACCAGATTCACCCACAGTGAAACTGAGTAATGAAACTCAACATAACATGAAGACAAAATACGAAGATTGATTTGGATTTGGATTCCCTTTATGAAAAAAAAATATTTCTAGAGATAAAACATATTTTTGTCATGTGCAATTACAACAATTACATTTGGGGACAAAACAAGAAGCTGAAATATGCTAAAATACTCAACAGAGCTGAGGGGACCTTCAGAGTTTGTGTGGATTTGTCACTCCTACTGACTCACTTGAGAAAACACTCATCTGATCTATTGTTAACATAGAATCATTGATTATTGCTTCTTGACTTCTAGACTGAAGTTATCATGCAGCGATCCAGTATTCTCATTCAAAAAATATTACAGAGGACAGCTTGCACCTGCATGATCTGCCCATGGAGCTACCTATCCATCCATCCATCCATCCTACAGTCCTTCCAGCAGTCTTTTCACTGAACAAATCACACCAGATACACTACAGATGACCCCTAGACTCAGTATACACACATCTATCAGCCGGTCCCGCACGGTGAGGCGACCCCACTGCAGTCTGAGGTGAAACAGGCACGGCAGTATGAGTGTCATGGCCGCCCCCGTCACACTGCCTGTCAAACCCATCAGCAGGGAGAACCTGGGGACCAGCAGGGCCAGCAGGTACGATGTCATCAGCAAAGCCCCGCGCACCAACAGGGCCGGACGAGACACGCCTGCACCTGTATGTTTGGAGCACGATGAGACAGCAGCACCTGCAGAAGGTTTGAAGCACAAAGGATGAAAGTGTACACGGAGCTCTTGGCAGCAGTTTGTTTTGACCCTGCAAGCAGCTTTTGTTTACAGGTCGCCTCATTCTGAGTCATTGTTTTCTAGTTGCATCTATGTAGGGGTGTCATCATCCTCACAACTCTTTGTTTGAAGTATGATGTCATTTTAATCAGGTAGTACAAGTAGCAGTTAAGTAACATTATTTACTCTGATAATTGACAGAATTGTGCTTTAAGTAAATGCTGGAAAGTACAACAGAGCTTTCAGTGAGCCCAGTCTTCTTTTTCTTCATTTAGTGTTTGAAAGTGAAATATCCAGCGAAAAAATAAATGATAAAACTACATTAGAATGAGCAGGGGAAAAAAATAAAGTATTGTCACCTGATGACTTCATCAGTGCTGACAGTCAATAATTACAGAAAGTTCAGTCATGATGACAAATGTGTTGACAGTCAACAGTTTCCTCGAATGCTCAGCTCTCTCACGTTACCTGCTGTGACTTGTCTTGTTGATGCCTCTTTTGTTATTTGTCACTGTACTTTAACAACCAAACTGTTTCTCCTTCAGGTGACTGATAAAGTTAGCCAACTGAGAAAACATTGTGAGTCTTCCGAACTTAATATTCAGGCTGATTTTTGTCTGTCACTGTTTAATTCATCAAAACCCACGTTTCCTAAACTGTTGTCACCTGTATTGATCACCTTTTACCATTTATTTTTATCATGATTTTGGTACAACGGATGCCAGCGTATACGTTGGTGTTGATCTGGGTCAACTGGATGCTAAGGCTTTGTTTCACCATTTTGTCACACTGAAACACCTGCAGGGATTCCCAGTCTAACCACAGTTTCTTACTGGTGACCTCTAGAGCACCCGACAAGGTCGTTGGTTTAAATATAAAAATAGATGTGTCACCTCCGAGCAGGCAGGTTTGAAGTATTTCTGCCGCAGAGTAGAAGGGCAGAGGGTAGGACAGCAGAGCTTTGGCCAGCAGGCACAGGTTGACGAGAGGTCGAAGGTCAGAGGGCAGGTTGTCTGTGATGACCTCGCTGGTCTCTGAGCCCCACGTCAACACGGCCTAATGCAGGAAGGAGACAATCAAAGCAATCAGTCGCTCAATCACTCCATTTGGCTGTTCCTTCTGGTCCTGCTGTTGTCAGAGGAACAATGTTGTTTCCGTCCATTTGTCCACAAATCAATCATGAAACAGTAAGAAGACAAAACTAGTTTCTATGTTTCTTCCAGACCAATCTCAAGCCCTATCAACTCAGTAATGTCACTGAGAGTTTGCTGTGTCCCACATTGTCACTAACCAGTGAAGAGAACATAGTTTTCATGATGCAGGCGGCACCATGAGTCCACCCCAGCATGGCATTGAACTGCCCTCTGTCCTCCATACTGCCCTCTAGAGGAGGGAGGAAAATCTGCGAGGTGTAGGAGAAGATGATGACGCCCACAGAGACGAGGAAGTCCTCGGGGTCCACAGACAGGGACAGAGAGGACCAGGACCAGCTGCTGGCTCGGCTCAGACAGTACAGCATGACCAACAGGCTGATGGAGGGTGAAGGACAGAGGAAGAGAAAAGGAGGAAAGATGGTCCTGTTTGACTGGAATCTAAAATGAACTTAATTGTAATCCTTTCATTTGTTCTTGCATTTCTCATTATTTATTTGTTTATCTGGGCAAAGAGACAGGGACAAGGAAAGACAAGGAAAACAATATAAGACATGAAGGGACTGAAGTTCATAATATATAACAAATTAGAGCCGAAATGAATGAAGGGACAGCAAATTTTAATTTATTACTTTAATCGAACACTTTCCGTTCATCACCTAAAGTAATCCATGCATCTTCAGATTTGGCGATTTTTAAATTGCAGATGAACTGAAGGATTAGTTGTTCCTGCATGGTCTGAACAGATTCTCCTTCTCCTTAAGCCAGATAAACCATTTAAAAACAAATTGGGTTAGCTGCAAAATGTTTTGGCACAAAGGCTGACGTTTTGGTGATACATGGTTTTCAGAAGACAGCAGTGTTATATTTTTCTGAATAAGACAGGACACATAATCCTTAATCCGCAATTACAGTTGGATTTGGTGTTGGATTTATTTAATTTACTGCATGTTTAGCTGTTCATTCATTTGGAAACACCCTTAAATCTAACCAGATATACTGCCATTCATCCTTAAATTGAGGTTCAGTTCAAGTCAAGTCAGTTTTATTTATATAGCCAAAAATCACAAAGCACAGCGCCTCAGTGGGCTTTACAGATTTGAGTAAGAGCTTCTGTTTCTGAGGGTGATTCCAAATTAAACCAAGCAACAGCAAGAGATTCAGGAAAACTAGATAGAAATCCTGTAAGTATTTTTCTCTCAGTTTAAATTTTGAATTTTTAGAAAATAAACTGTATTTACATGACTTAGTCAGAGACGCAGAACTTCAAGACCTTGAACTATTTTCATCGTCTCTTGCAGAAAACCTGGCATGAAAATAAATCAAACGACCAGGAACAGCAGATTGTGCCACCGCTAAATGACTACAAATGTGAAAATGAGACTAGATTACATAAACTGGTCTGTTGTCTTGACTTTACTTTGAGTTTACTGATCAGCTGACTACATGCACATTTTTGCTTCTCCGTCAGAACAAACGTGAATCACCTGATCAGTATGTGAGCCAGAGAGCAGAGCAGGCTGAGGGTGGAGACTGGTCTGAGATCAGTCAGCAGCAGGCAGGGCAACAGGAACACCAGAGACACCAGAGAACACGCTGATCTAGGAACAGTCATTCCTGACAGGCTGTCGGACAACAGGCTGGTGGAAACGACCAGGTACAGGGTACAGGTCATCAGCAGTTCAACGACCTGTAAAACAACAGAAACAGGTGTTCACTTCATATGATGGGGAAACAATGCAATGCAAGTCGGCTTGAACCAAGCTTCAGGCAGTCATCCGTTTCATGCCTCAGTTCATAGATTTGTGTGGACTTATTTGCAGAATGAAGAATGTGTGTGCTGGTTTATACTTATGTGCCTGTGTATGTCTGTTACCTGGGCTACATTAACCATCCATCCACCCAGGCCAGGCCAGTAAGGCCACAGTCCTTTGCAGCAGGCCTCCACTATGTCCTGGTAGCTTTGTCGGACTCGAACCTTTGATACAGAGCCAGATCCTCCACTGGAAAATATGAGCATTTTCATACTCCAAATAAACTGTCCAACACATATGCACATTTTTTCACATCACTGAACTACAAACATATTTGCAAAAAGTTAAGTTCTCCCTCAAAATCATACTTAGCCCAAGGGAACTCATCTGAATCAGAATATAAGCTGACTAAACCCCACGAACTGTCGCAAGAACGAGCGAACCACAATGAACCACACTCTTGTTCTGTGTATGACATAATATAAGTGATATAAGCCCACCTTTGTTCCTCTTCATAGAGACAAGCCACCAGGATCCTCCCCGTGTGGTTGCAGACCCAGGCTGACAGAACCAGCAGAACGAGACCCACATAACCCGACTGCACCAGAGCAAAAGGCAAACCCAACACAAAGATGCCCTGAGGGAGAAGAAAGGGAAGGAAAGAAAGAACATGGAGGGGTAGGATCTGTGAGGAAGATAAGAAATGGGAAGAAACCGAGACCCCCATCAAAAAGTTGGCCCAGCGTGTCTCTCGTGTTGTGCGCTGTTAGCCGAGTGGCTGAGACACAGTCCACGAAACCGCGGATGAGTTCTGCGTCTCCTGTCTTTACGCTGTCTATCAAAGCAAAGGCAAAAAAGTGTCTCTCATGATTTACATTTCTTTTGATATTTTCCATTATTACCACTGGATCACTTGTCACTTGCTTTACAGATTTCACAGGTTCTTAAAGTGTGCAACAAAGAAATACACACATTAAAATACCTAAATGTATACAAGCCTGCAATTTCTCATTACCTTGCAGTTTTCTGTATATGTACAGTATTTTCCACTTATTCTTGATTTGCATCATCCAAAAAAATGTACATGTTTGTCACAGCTGTATGACAATGTTGTTCTAAAATGTTGCTGCAAGAAAAGGAAAGAAAGGAAAGACTGTTGAAGAGGAAATGAAGAGAAAAAGAAAAGAGAAGACTGTTCACGGTTGGAAGATGAGGAGGCGAGAGGAGAGTTTTGGCCTGATGCCTGGAGAGTTCGAGGATGCGGGAGACCAGCGGGAGCAGAAGGAAGAGGAGTGCCGAGCTTTGGCCCGTCACCAAGGCGAAAACGAAAACGTCGACTGCCAGCGAGAGTAGAAAGGCGGAGAGAGACTGGAGGTGGGTGAGGAAGAAGGCCGGAAAAGAAGAGGATAGAGGAGAGAAGGAGGAAGGAGAAGCGCGACCTCACGGCTGCAGAGCGAGGAGGTTGAAGGAGGAAGAGGACGAAGGGAGATCAGAGGAGACAACGAGCTGCTTTGATGGAGCTGCTGTGTTTTGAATGTTTCAACACGGAGGCTCACCGGGAGAGAAACACATCACAGCACATCATCACCACGCAAAAACACGCATTGTGGATGCATAAACAGACGAGCACACATTCTCTCTCTTTCAAGTTACCATTTTGTAACTGGTGTCTGTTAGGCATATGCTGATTGAGCTTTGATGTTCAAACGGAGCTGCTGGGGATGAAAGTAGTCTGAGAGAAATCTGACGCTCAAGTATCTGATTTCTCTCCCCACCCCCACCCCCGTCTCTCCCTCCACTGCTCGTTCCGTCTGTGTTTTTGCCAGCTAATTCCTCATTGGTTGCTCTGAGCACCACCTGAAGCGGCTCCCAATCACAACCAGGTACAATAAGGAAAGAAAACCAGTCCCTGATTGGGTTTGAAGAGGGTGGAGAAGAGGATTACTCGTTTCAGCCCCATCTGACACCCAGGAAATCTTTAAAATCTGTTTATTCAAGGAATGTTGAGCAAGCACAGACTCTCTTTTTCATACCTCACCTTTTTTTTTTCATAACTCAATATCAGCCACCAAGCAGCAGCGACCTATACTGAAAAAGATATAACACATTCGCTGCTCCTGTCTGGACGTTCCCAGGTGCAAGATTTCAACTGCTGCCCTTCAGGTTATGCAGGATATTTTATGCAAGACCATGTCCCATGCACAAAAAATGTCTTTTTCCCACCATGAGGGGATAAAGTGGGGCAGGTTTGACATTTAAATAAATAGAAGTGTCATTTTAAAGGAAAAAAAATGTGGCACATGTTTTACTCCTTAATCAAGTTTTCCTCAGATGGGAAAACTCTGAAAAGGATGTGTCCAATTTGTACCTCATAAGTCATGCACCAATGTCATTTTAACATCATTTTTTATTAGAGTTTATGAAGCATCTTGAGATATTAGCTTTCCGTTACGTCATGATCTAAATCAATGACAAAGGATGAAAAGAAAAAACCATAGATTAATTATTATAATTATGTGCCCCTTGACTGTTTTTTATATTGTTTTTTAAGAATACTGTGGTATGACTATGCTAAGTGACCAAATGATTAATCAATTAATTGAGAAAACAACTGACAGATTATCTAAACAGGAATGATAGCACAAACAATTCACTGCTGCAGATAATGAAGATGATAATAATATTGCTGCTGATGATGATGATAAAGGAGATGATGCACCAAAGAACTTACATTAAAGATAAGACTAAACTGCAAAGTATTACTCTTTTAATGCACTAACTTGCAGTTTCTTCATTCCTTGTTTCCCTGTTTTGATATTAAAAAACCTATTTAAGACTTGGATATTTCAATTTTCGACCCAGTTAAACTGCCACTTAACGGATAATCATAAGCAGTTAAATTAATATCAGTTTTTCTCAGTGTCAGTCAGAAACAGAAGGTTTGCGTCTCTAATCTGTGATGAAGGCGCACAAACTGGAGCTGCCTCATTAGCAGTCAGGTTGGAATTAAAGCTGAATTTCACAATATTCCCAAGTCGGTAGCCTTGAATGCTGGAGCTGGTTTTTTGCATTTTTGGCAGCAAACTTGCTCTCTAATAAAAACTTTATTAATCTGGCAGACAGTCAGTGATATTGGCATCAATAAACCACCACCGGAAAACACATATTTTCTTTTTTAGCCTTGATGGGAGATAAAACTGCTGTTCTTTTTTTCCCATTATTACGACATCTGTTAGCCCCTTTACAAATGGATCTGCCATTATTGCACTGATAGCTGTTATAGCTGATAGCTGATACGTCAGATCATTGTTCTGCGTCTTTAATCTTTGCTGTGTGGTTATCCATCACTGTCTGAGATTTTAAAGCCTTCAAGCAAGTAAATAATCAAAAGATTCTCTTTTGTGCAGTGGCCACCTCAACTTATCCCATCCTGAGATCACCGAGCAGTCTATTTGGTTATTGTTGCTGACTACAGTGTGTTGCATGTAATGATAAATTATTTAAAACATTAGCAGTTGTGAGAGAAATCTGGTACTGTATCTGCAGAGTTGAAAAAACAAACATGCTGCAGTAATAAACAGTAAAATGAGATCTATACCACTTAGAGCGTGGATTAGGTGATAAATTAATTCAGATATAGCTGGAAGTATCGAGGTTGCAGAAGTAACAAATCATGGATTTGAAAGGGCAATTTTCCCTCAGTCATATGATTCATCAGAGACAGAATTTCTGGGCCTTGTTTGGCACAGAAACCTGGTCTCTAATGAAAACTGGAACTCTCTGGCACCCAGACAGAGGGACCAACATCAATAAAGCAAACGCATAAAATATTTGTTTATCTACTAAATATGTGTTGGTATATGCATCCATGTACTGACAGCAGTGCTAATGCTGATTAAAAACCTGTGTGTTTACATCAAAACTGTCTGATGTAAATTTACCTCCACTTCTGAGGTGTGTGTGTGTGTGTGTGTGTGCACCTTGTATATGGATGCATATCCTATTACGATGCCCTAATGTTGTAATTTTTTGTACTGACCCACCGATGCTGTTCAGTTGTACTGCATGTATTCAGTGAAGTAACACACTTACATGAATACATTAATTGAATACTGCCTGACATTTAAAACCAAATAAGCTATTAACATTACTGCAGCAAGGACGTCTCATTTTTAAATGGTTTGATTCAAGGATTATTTGATTACAAAGACTGAGGAGTGCCTGACAGGCATCCACAGACCACAAAGCAACGTTTGGTAGTGTTAAAACACAATGGGAGCGGGCTAAATATTGTGCAATTTTAATGCTTTTTGAATGTAGGGGTTGGCTTTTACATTTTGCATTTGTCTTCTACAAGAGTGCTGAAAAGAGTGGGGGAGGCAGGAAGAGAGTTTCAGAGAGAACAGGGGGAACGAAGTGCTGAAGAGTGATGCTATCAGGCTACCGCACCTCAGTAGCCGACTCAAAATTGTTTGAGCTTCACAACTGCCTTTCAGCGCAGTTATTAAAAAAACTCTGAGCACATATGGGTGACAAAGTTCACTGTCATGGATGGTGAACAGGTTTTCTGACTGTCCAAGTCATTCTTCATACTGTGGCAGAGGATTAAGGCGACTTAACATGTTTTCACCCACATATGTTGGTAGCACTTTGTGGTTTTCTGTCTTACCAAAGAAAGAAGAGGGAAGGGAACGAGGGATATCCCTACTGTTCTAGTTGGTTGCGTGGAAAGTAGAAAAATGTATTCATAAGCACATAAATGATAATATAGTCACCTGAACGATGAAAAACCTTTGTAATAGTCCATTAAACCTAAGTGTGAACATGACCAAATCTATGATCTAGTGTCATTTTTCCTCTATCCTGATGAATGGAAAACATTTCTGACCTGTATGGCATTTGTGACGTTCCAGCCAGCCTCCCAGGCGGTGATGGTGGCAGCAGGATGCAGACCTGTGGTGCTGGTACCGGGGCTCTGAACTGGATTAGCCCAGCTCGTCCCTGCTCTCTCTTCTTCAGGGCAGGCACACAACTGAGAAGTCGCCTCCACCGTTTCCTCTCTTCCCTTTTTCTCTTCCCCATCTTCCAGAAGTGTCCCTCTAAGCAGCCCAGCCAGGCGACAGGATTTTCTCTTTTCACCAAAGTTTTGGCTGAAACTCGGGTTCTCCTCACTGTTGCTTCCCATCTTGTCAGCTTGCATCTCAGAGAATCTTCCCTCTTTGCCATGACTTCTGGAGTTTTTGACCTTAAGGGAGTCTGCAGTGGAAACAGCTGAAGTAACAGTGATGGTACTGGATCCAGAGGAGACAATAGTAGCTTTGGTCTCCTTTAAAGCTGTTTGAGATGGTTGGTTTCTTCTGGTGTCATGACAACAGGTATTACTTGTGTCTGTGATGGTGTCAGAAGGCAGTCTGTTGTCCTCCCCATAGGTTCTGTTCAACTCATCTCTGTGAGTCAGAACCAGCACCTCTTCATCCTCCTGGAAGAACCTGCAGATCAAAACCACCCAAATGAATTTGAGATCCTGGTTTCTGTGCCCTCACACATGTTACTTATCTCGCAGTAGGACTCACCTTGTTGTCCAGTCCAGGTGTAGCCTCGACACTATCCAGCCCCACAGAGACCCAGCATCAGTCCAGGGCTGCCCAGAGCTGCGAGCCCAGTGATGAGAGCCCATCTTCAGCATCATGTGTTTGCAAAGTCAGACTCCCTGCCTCGTCTCTGGAGGTCTGAGTGTGTGGACGGGCTGACACTGACTGACATAGGACACGCGAACACACTCAAACACAAACTCTCACTCAAACACACTCACAATGTCTGCCACACACACACTTGCATAGCTACACACATGCACAGGTGCAAGAAGAGACTGACAAGGTAGTGAGCCGTAACATTATAATATACCTGTGTTTTCAACTGAGAAGAAGTAAACAGCCACAGTAGATGTAATGGAGGGACAAACTTAGTAATAAAACAATTGAAATAAAACGTGATATAACCTCACATTACATTACAACAATATTCTTATGAAAATTTGACCTTTCATTATTGTCATTATTTAGCAACTGTAACTCCGGTAAAAATCAATAGTTTCACTTTTAGAAGCCTTTTGGTGTTGTTGTTGTTGGAATCTCAAGGAAATTCAATCGAATGCAACTGGACTTAGTTATTTGTCTTTGAAGACGTTTCACCTCTCATCCAAGAGGCTTCATCAGTTCATGCTCGCTTGACTAGGCTGGGACTAGTTGTTGTTGAAATCTTAACACAGCAAGTTTAATTGCAAACCTCCTCTGCACAGATAAATAAAATATGTGTAGCTTTCTCACCGCTGGGGTTTGCTGACTGCGCTGACTTGCTGTAAATGTTCAGACCTGGCTGCTTCAGTTTTGCCCCAGAGTGCGGTGAGACGTGCAGGGCAGCAGGAGGAGCCATGCAACAGTTGTGGAACTTTGTATACGCTAAAAGTGGACCCAAAACTTCTGTCCAGTTCTGCTCTCTCCGCTTGCGAAGTCTTCTGTGCTCTGTTTAGTTATTTTCAGCTCCCCTCCTTTGAATTTCGCCACAGATTTTCTTTGTTTGAGGTAGTCAAAGCTGTGCCGATGCCGCACGTCATTTGTAGCCTCCGGAGTTTTTGTTTGCAAAAGTGCTGTAGCTCTGCATCACTGATGTGAGCTTTATTAGATATAAATAAGACATGTTCACACGTTATATGTTTTTTTTTGTGTGAAAAGTAATCAGATTACTATTTTTCGTGGCTGACATGCTCCCAAAGCCCAAGGATGTGAAGTAAAAAACAAACAAACAAAAAATATCAACTTAAACACTTAAATGTTATCCTACTTTTTACTTTTTATATAACAGCTGTACTTGGTAACACAATAGGCTGAACATTAGGCCACACTATAATACATCAGGTGGTTAAATGTTTCGATACTACTTTACTGTCATTCATACATTTTACAAAACATTTCCGTGGAATAACCAACCATGTTTGAGTTTTTGCCCCCACACTTTCCATGTGTTTCTCATCAGTTTCTCCCTCCCTCTGTCCCAAGTGTAAACCTGGAGAGAAGGAGGAGAGAAGGAAGGAAGAGGAGGAGGAGTAAAGGGAGAGAGGGGGAGAGAGGGAGAGAGGGAGGGAGAGAGAGGGAGAGAGTTTGGGGGCAACTTCTGTAAAACTTCTGACATTCAACGCTGAGTCGCGCGAGAGGCCAGCGCCGTCTGCCACTGAGCGCGCGCTACCATAATCAAACCTCGAGATTGGACGAAATGAGGCGACTCCGGCTCGTGCTTCTGGCCGCGTTGCTATGGCGATGCTGTCATGCCCAGCAGAGAGGTGAGTTTTCCCTCTCCCCAAAGACTGATAGATAAGACTACTGATCGATACGCCAATACCCGGCGATACCTGAGCCGTTTGCCGCTGAACAACACGCTAATCAGCCTCCTGTCAGTCACCGGGGGCCGTCGCTTTTTCCTCTTAATGAGCTAATCAGTCAAAATGTAGCTAGCTGGATTGTTTGCTAGTTAGTCTTAAGCTAGCTTGACCGGTTTATGTTACCTCATTAAAATCTCATTTTTTTGAGTTTACTGTGCACTTTGGTGTCATTGTCGTTAACAGAAGACGGCAAAGTTACCGTGCTAAGACTATTTATAAACAAACACACTTGTGAATGAGCCAGAAACAGCCGTGGTGACAAAAAAGGAGGCACAGTCAAGTTACTTTGGAGGTGCCTGCTGCGTTGTTTGTTAGTCATGATTGGAAACCAATGGGGACCATTATGAGTCATCATAGAAAAGGAGGTCTTGCAGTAGTTGAATTTATTCTTTTTGTTTTTAGGCCCATAAATCAAGTTAGGCAGCTGAACTTCAACCTGACAGAGCTGAAGTGTACACTAATACCACACGAACAGATGCCATCTGGGTGGCCTCTTTGCAGTTACTGCTTAGCCATCAGCTTATGGTTATCCTGTGTGCACTGGATCATTTAGTCTCACAAATTATATCTACCCCCGAGAGAGTCTCAGCTTTTCAGACCCTTGCAAAGTAGCCCGCACACACTGATATGTATGCTGCTGTATAGGCCCTGTGGCTGTGTTCCTTTGTTAAAAATCGTCAATGGATTAGAAGATTCGGTTTGTATAAACTATAAGTTATCCATACCAATCTTTGACAGTTTTTGGATGTAAAGTTCTAATTGCCATTGCTAATTAAGTTTTAGTAGGTTTTCTTTAGTGTTTCTGTGGTGTTTCGGTGTTTAATTAGTCTGAACACGTCTTAAAGGGTCTGTTCACCCACGTCGTAAATATATGTCGAAAACATTATTTTTTTGTCTCCAGCTCAATACAGTGAAAGTGAAATGAAATCAGCAGTGACACGTCTTTCCAGAAACCGGGAGGAAACATCTTTCCCAGTGTTTCTCTGGATAATGCTCAAACTTCATTGTTCACGGGTTTCTGTAGACCTGTTTTCTACCAAAGAAAGGGTTCCCATGTAGCACTTTCTGGGGATTATCCAGAGTTACAGGGATGCTGTTTCTGGAAAGACACATTGATGGTGAATTTTGATGAATGTTGAATATTATGTTCAGTTCTTTAACCATCACTACCTTTCAAACCTTTCAAACTGCAGACAAAGAAAACTGCATCAGTCTGCATGCCTGGATACCACTAGGGCTGTGAGAAAATGTAAATATGTGTTTTTTATCATTTAGGTGAACCAGCCATTTTAAAGATCAATAATGCGCTTGGTGTGTTAGGGCCGTGACATAGTCAACAATGAAAAATGAGCAATGGAGCCCTCAGCAGAGATGAGGATTGACAGCTGGGTCAAAATAGTGACGCAAAATAGATTCTTATTATTAATCAAATTGTCCCTCTTGATGACAAAGATGGACATTTTTTGAAGATGAAATCAAATTGCGTGAAGATGATCAATGAGCTGTGTGTGTTTAGGGATTGTTTGCCTCTGTGTGTCTGTGTACAGAGTGAGGGTTTTTGTCGTTGGTGACTGTTGCTGGAAAGATGAGACAAATCTAATGCTCAACATGCATTTTTCTTTTATCCTCTTCAAAACATCTCCAGCTACTGTTTAACCCAGGAGTAGCTGGAACTCCTGCAGAGGGAGGAGGAGGAGGAGGAGGAGGGAGGCTGCCAGTCAGGATGTGTGCATTTCTATATGTGTGTGTGTGTGTGTGTGAGTGAAAAGGGAGTAGAAGAGGGCGGGAGAGGCCATCTGCATTAAGAGCCTCATTACCAGGTGTGTCAACCAGGCATGCTCTCTATCAGCGACAGAGCTCAGAGAGACACCAGGAGATAATCAGACATAGAGAGGGGAGAGGAAGGAGGGTGCGTTCAAGAGTTACTAGGCATTGGAGGAGACATCAGTGATAGAGAACGGATGGGTGAAACAGGTAGACGGAAGGAAAATTGAATGGAAATGTAAGTTTTTGTGACCATTTTCTCAGTCTGAACACATTTGTTGATGAAAAGTCTAGTGTAAAGGTAAGCAGTGAACAAACCAAACTGCAACATGGCTTGGATAGTATAAATTACTTTGCTCCCATGAAGACTTTGTTTCTTCTAGTGTACATCAATATGATTATTCTCCCAACATAAGTTTTGAACTCTTGACTTATATCAGAGAGACTTATATCAGAGTCAGTGTGGTGCATGAGACTCTACAGACAACCCAACATCTCTATCAATAAAAGATGTCAAGAATGTGTGGCTGTCACTGGGGAAAGATTTTAAAAATTCTGAGAAGTTGCCAGAAAAGTTGACTTGTTGGACTTATTTGTGTATTAATGTGAACGTTAGCAGCCTGACTGGCTGAATGGATATGAAGTAAACTCACAAGAGACACCAGTGTGGAATGGATCTAGACGAGGCTTGTAAGCTAGCTGATAACTCAACATTTTTATTTCCCAAATCCATGTGACTTATTTGTATTGTGACTATCCTACAGAAGCTTCATACTGCATCTTCAAGATAGCAAAGGATAAGGAAAAGGGGAGAAAACCAATTGATTTCCCTGTTGATGTTTATTAGACTTTGGCATAATCAAAGATGCAGCCTGATCCTAAGAATTTTTTTTCTTATAAAAAGTAGTTAATTTGCTGATAAAAGGTCTCTTCAGAGCTACTACAGATGTTTAAATAAGTTTATGGTAATGTGGATTTAGCCAAGCTGTGCTGAATGTGATGTGGACTCACCAGAGATGTCGCAGTGGATGCAATGTGAATCCAGAGTGGGTTTTTTTTCTGCCCATCAGAAAAATCAACATTTTTATGAGGTGAATCCATCCCAATGTCATGGTGTTTGTAAAATATGTTGATCTGCTGTTGAGTCTGCTATGTTAATGTGAATGCAGCCAAGCTTAGCTGAGTGGATTTGATGAAACACACCAGAGGGAAAGCTCAGAGACTTTCTCAGCCTGGGACCAAATTCAGTGACAATAATCAATGTGTCCTCAGAAAGCAGGATGCACCAGGATTTAGTCTAGTTGGCTTTATGATATAATTCTATTTGATATGTAGTTTGTCAAAACGTCCAAATGAATGCATTTTATGGATACGCGAGTAAAGGCAGATAAACGTTACATATTTTGGAGTGTTTCTCGTGGAGTTTTTGCCTGTTCATGCAGTAGAGCATTTGTGAGGTCAGACTGATGTTGGACCAAAAGGCCTGGCTCACAATCTTTGTTCCAGTTCATCCCAAAGGTGTTGGATGGGGTTGAGGTCAGGGCTCTGTCTGCTGTTTTTTTCCCTGTTTTGAAATGCACTCTTAACTGTAACCACACTTGAAATAGCCCCCTGCTACGTGTAACTCAGGTTGCAAAGTGACTCGTAAATCGGTGTAGTCACCACTAAATCTGATACATGACTGCCTGTTAATCTGTAATCTCTTTAATTACTTACTTTTGTCTTTAAGAAAATGACTATGTCTTATTTTTAATGTATTTCCATGCAGTAAGACAATATTAAATACTGCAGTCCCTACAGTTCGTCTGAGAAGTAGATTGTGGACTCGCCCAGTACCCCACATTGCCCACCCCTCATGTGGTCTGCCTGTTAGCTGTACCTTTTTAGTACAAGGACAGTGAGTTTTCATCAGTGTATTTGAATGGTTGTAATTATGGGAAGAGAAAGGAATGATAGAACAGAAAGGTACAGAAATGTGTATCTTACTATCATGTTTGTGAAGTTGCTGTTGGCTCTAGGGCTGCTAAGCATTAATCAGTGACATTGTGCCAAAGACACAGATCACATGACCTCAACAGGTGTTTGTATATGTGTGTCTGTGCACTTTAGAGGTGTCCTTTGGGAGCTAAAATTAGCCAGGTGCTAAGTTGGAACGGTGGTGTATCCTTCCTGTCAATAAGAAAGACAGGCTACGGAGAAGAAAAGAGAGAGAGGGGATTTGAGGGATTGCACTGACATTTTAAATCAGCTTTTTTTTTAAACATGTGTCTGTGGGGCCAGTGTCAGTGATACCTGCTGATTTCAAAAAGTATGCATTGACAATATGACTAGAACAAGATGACTGATGTGACCGTGGTGACATTTGTTTATGGTAATTACACCCACATATCTCTGTTAATTTGAGAATAATGGAGGCCTATGGATGTTCTCAAAGGCTACATTTTGGTTGCACCAGCGCTGCACAAACATGTGGTACATAAACACAGTCAAATTTTTTTTGAGACAATATTTTAAGCCTCATGCGTGTGAGACAAGGCTTAAAATATTTGGTTCAGTTTTTCTTGCATACTTGATTATTTGCATGTATTGTTGTTTGTGTGTTTGTTAGCGGATGCTTATTGCGGTTGCACGTTAATATTTGACTCGTGCTTTTCCCTGTGGGGCTGTGCTGCTTCATACACAAAGCATAGCTCGCAGATGATGTAGGCCTGTGCATGTATGTGTACACCCATATGTGTGAGTCTTTCCAGCTGTTTTGTTGTCAGAACAACATTGATAATGCTGAGGAGAAAATCAATAGTTAATTCTACCAGGGACACAATAGCTGCTCTGCCCAGCTCCATTCTACTGTGGGCTTAGACACAGAGAGAAGTGGGGCATGAGTTGATGAATTGGTAAGTGTGTGTGTGTGTGTGTGTGTGCATGTGAGTTCATGCAAGGTGTGTGTTTGCACAAGCTTCTGCACCCAGACTGTTTACTGTGCCTGAAAAAAAATAAGCAAGATGGTGATGTGGATTTCGAGGAAAGAACATAAAAATTGTAGGTTGGATGACAAACTTTTTAGGTGGGAGTACAACTCCCAGCTGGTTTAAATACATTCCTTATTTTAGGTCACATTTTGCCTAGAATAAGTCTTGTGTGTTTGCAAAATGAAAAATAATGGAAATTAATTCAAGTACATGTGTCTGATAACATCATGGCTGCATGTTGAGGGGCTTCAAGAATAAAAATGAGAGTTTTTTGAGGTCACGTCCTGTGTACTACAACTTTGAGTGAGCAAAAATAACCAGTGAAATGACCGGTCTCCACTCTGAAGTACCAGTCCAGTGCAGTTTGATGGTTTCATTTCTCTGAAATTATTTCTTTTTAGATTTTTTTTTCTCACACGTAGGCTGCTGCTGTGTTGGGTAAATTGCTCTCCAGTAGCATTTTTCACTATGAGCCTACCGGGTAGCTAACTTGAATAGTAAAAAGCAGAATGTAGGTTAACCCTTGGGAGCACCGAGTCTTAAAAGGCATTTTGCACATTTGGCTTTTCCCAATCAAACACCAACAAACTACTGTAATTATTTTAAGTGTGGATTCACAATTAGTCAAATAATTGCTTGAAAGAAAGCGAAATAAAACAATCTTTCCGCCATTATTGTTGTTTGTGTTTCACAGTTCAAAATCCAAAGATGATTAGTTCACGGTCCCATAAACACAAACAAAAGAAACAAAATTGCTTAAATCATAATTAGTCCTCTGTCGTTTTGATTAAATGACTAACAGCTCTGAAAACGTCCTTTTCTTGATATTAGGCTAATCTGATTTTCATACTGTAAAACAAAGCGGTTTTAGCCTTTTTGAAGAGTTTATTGGAGTATGTGTTCAGACTTTGAACCTCAGCATCCCTTCTGCTATTCTGAAAAGCTCATCAGGTCAATCCGACGGTGTTCATTTTGAATATGTTTGTCCACGATGGAGCTGAGCGTATGTTTGTCATGGGATTTGACACTGTGACCTTGTGGCTAAAGCTTTGCTCGCCTGACATACAGATGTACATCTGCTAAAACAGAGGCTACTGACCCTTTTACACACACACACACACACACACACACACAAACATAAACATACACGTCTGCAGCTGCAGAGACTTTGGAATGACCTTCGTTTCTTTCTCTATGTCGCTCTCTCATCTCTGTCTCGCTCTCTGATCTTTCTCGGTGCTTATATTTTCCCAAGGAGCTTCCTGTGGTAACACATGGTGTCAATAATGAGCCCCCCCTACACACACACACACACACACACACACATACACACACAGACAAACAGACACACACACACTTGCAGACACTTTCTCCTCCTCCCACATCCCCTCTCGCCTACTTCTTTCTTTCTTTCTTGCGTCCTCCCTGCTCGTCTTTCCTTCTGTCCTTTCATTCCCTGTCCTCTTGCTCATCCTCTTTTTCTTCCCTTCACCTCCCTCTCCTCTCTTTCACTCCATTTGACTTTGGTTAAACAGATGCCTTTATGACATCCTGTGTACTGTTAAGCTGATATCTGCAACGTTTTATGAAGCTCAGATCTAAATATTTGTCTTGCTCCTTAATATTTTAGACACAGTCAATAATACATCGAGAATATGTGTTCATTTTGTCTGATGACGGACTTCTTGCGCTCTGCCCATCAAAAACATGCACTTTGTTGCTTCTCTCTTTCACATCGTTCCTCCTCTCCCTTGTGCCCCCTCGCAAATCTCTCTCTCTCCCCCCCATCTTCTCCTCCTTCACCTCCTCTTCTCTGTCTCCCTTTGATCCTCTGTAGGAGAAGCGCTTGACAAGCTCTGTGGCCATAGCTGAGCTCAGTGTCTGGCCTCAGTTTGTTTGTCTTTCTACTCCTTCACCGTTGATTTCTGGAGGTTTTTATTGTTCTAGCTCAAATCATTTCAGTTCAGAACCTCTGTTTATCCACAGCGAACACACTGAGAGCAAGCTGTCTTTTACTGGAGAAATCGGTCTGACACAGACAGTTCAAAGACAACCATAAAACGAGACAGACGGCCCCCAGCGCTGTTTTGGGATTTTTCGTTTGTTGGATTTGGTTTGTGTATGTTTTTTGTCTGAGGCAAACTTTGGGAACCAGTTCTCAGCTTGTTGATGTTGGTCTGGGGTTGCTTTCCTCTGTGCTCTCTCAGTGTGTTTTATCTAAGACGTGTAGCTACAACACTGGGCTGCATCGGCTTGGTATGTTTGAGTCAGAGGTGATTGGATTTGGAAACAATCACAGGATAATCCAAGATTTTAATGAACTGCTGTTATGTGAAGTCAGAGGCTTGGACTTGATCATAGTCAAAGCATGAATTTGATGAGTTCAGAATCAGACTTCCTGATTTTGACACTGATGTCTGACCAGGGATAAATACAAAGTCTTGTGTTTGTCCCAACTTTGTCCTATTTCCTCCCCAAAATCTTTACTCCTCTCCCTGCGTGTTCATTGACTGAAAACTGTACCAAACCAGCAATGCCTTCTTCAAAGTTCATTAATGCTGTGTGATATGCAAAAGTCATACTGCATTAGCTGCTGACAGATCCTGGTTACAGTCGTTGTAGGAATTACATACAAAAGGATGCAAACAGACACTGAAAATGGACGATGCAGTCTTAATTAGTGGGTCGGCAGGAGGAGAGAAGCAAAAAAAAATATCAAACTTTTAGCCTGTACGCAGAGAATAAGACACTCTAGATGCAATCATAAAATTGAATATTTATGAGTCTGTTATACACCCAATTCAAATGTACAGCCTAAAACTTTCTTCCTCAAAGGATTATTACTTTCAAGACAAAAGAATTCCGCCAACTGTAACTTCTCCTGCTGTTCATTCAACACAACACACATGGTCAACACATGTTAATACGATTGGCTTTTTGTCTGTACACAGTCTTTCATTCTTTTGCTTTGTTGTGGCTTCACAATGGAGTTTTTGCTCCCGAATTTTGAAAAGTCAGGAATGTTCAAAGCTGTTTTCCCAGCCAAGCCTAATCTAAATCAGAATGAACCTGGGACCACAGTTTAAATAAATTTAAAAAAAAAATCATTTTAGGTTTTTTCTTCTTGTTGAAAAAAAATGAAAACAAAACTAAAACCTTTAGAGATTAATTGAAGGGATCACCTCAATCTCAATAGCGGATCCACTGTACCAGCCTTCCACCAACATCAGAATGCTCTGCGGATTTGCTTCCTGATTTTTATACTTTTGTTGGCATGTCTGCTGTGGGCCTCTGTGGTCAGGATGTCTGGGCTGAGGCTTCTTGTTAGACTGCTGTTTCTCTGAAGTCGTGTATAGATTGATACCGCCTGGTTTTAGTGGCTGCTAGAAATTACCAATTACTTGGCCCATGACAACCTTCGTCAACACATGGTCACAACATGGTTTTCAGAATATGTGTGTGTGTGTGTGTGTGTGTGAGAGAGAGACAGAAACATGGGAAGATATTGTGGGAAAATGCCTTTGAATGTTTGTTGTTGTATGTGGTGTTGTCCAGCTGTGATGATTTTGTGTCATGACCTTTAATATTAAAGCGACCTCTAACCTCTCACACTTATGACCTGTTGGGGTCACCGTCCCCGACCTTATGTTAACCCCAGCCTGGTGTGTGGTCCAAGTCATGCTACCTCAGATTGTTCATGTACTCATAGGGCTCGACTAAAGGTGCTCTGATCAGGCCGCATCGGTCTGATGCCGATGACCGATCATAATGTTGTGTCTTTACTTTATTATCATCTGTAGTTGTTAGTTATTAGTGCCATACTCGGAACACCATTAAAACGATGAGGAAATAACAAATCTTTTTAGTTTGAATCAGAGACAAGGTGTTTAGAGCAAAATGAAAGGTTATCTGTAAACTGTAAAAAACAAAATTCTGACAAATTGAATAGAATTGGAATTAGTGCAGATTCCTGCATCTCGGTCTCAGCACTTGGTCGCTGCTCTGCTCTTTTACTTTCACACTCTACTCAGCTGAACTACTGAAGTGCATTTATTTGCTGTAAACTTGTTGTGGTCTCACAATAAAGTGCAGATCACTGTTTGAGCTTTCATATTCCTCTGAACAGAAGCTCACAGTCCTGCTGTGTGTTCAGCTGCATTGTAAGCTATTGGTTCCGTTACCTGTTAGCCCTCTTAGCCAAACACACTGCAGGATACTGCTAATAGCTAACTATCTCTCCTCCTGCCAATGTCAGTACGCATTTGCAGGACCCTCTTGGTTTAACCACAGCAACATACTTGCCAGATCCTGCCAGTGAGCTGTTTGTGACTGAGCAGATAGATGGGCCAGTACCACAGGAACACATCAGAATCTTCTTATTTTTCCATAAGTCTTGTATTGAGTAGCCAGCCGAGTATTATAACTATGGTAACAGCATGAGAAGATTGTGGCCGGTGCTCAGTTCATTTTGTCATTTGTTGAGCAATAGCTGCAGAGTGTGGACAGTTTGTACCAAAACTGTAGACAGAGCAAGAGTGCAGATAGCTTTCAAGTGTAAATACAGTTCAGAAAGCTGTGCACAGTTTGTAACTTTGAGGTCACAGGGTTCTTATACATTCAAAACTAAAACTTTGAATTCATAAGGAACAACTTGAAATTAGCCTTAAAAGCTTTAAGAGTTTTAGTTTGGCCTGTGCGTAGTTCTTACCTAATTTCAGATCACCAAGACAAGTATCTGCAGACAGAAGAGATGGACAGCAATCACTACTATGGCCACAGAGGAAAAAGAAAGGAACACCGTTTGCCTTCAGCCACATAAAATTCACACTAATTGACAGACAAGTGAGATGCAGTGAAAACACACCACTTTAATGACCACTGAAATGTTAATAAAAAAGAAGTTCACCTGCAGATGACTGCTTTCACTCAAATGCTAGATGTCCTCATTTGACACCTTAAATTCGACTGCTAAAACTGGTACCTGGCAATCTGTAGTTTTATCCTTACTTGTAAATTTTAATTCAAATTAAATACGTGCAGCTGGCTTGACTGACAGTTGGGTAAATGAATGAAGGAAAATCTAGGGCTTCTTCACCCAACAATTGCAGTTGTGGCTTTGCTGACAGATCTGTATGCAGTGCACACGTAGCCTTTGCAGCACAACTCGTAGATAGAAACACACACACACACACACACACACACACACACACACACTCACACAAGGAGGCAGCAAACAGAAAGGCCATTATTTTGGGGCTGAATGTTTGTGTGATTGAGCTGATAAAGCATCAGAGGAATACGAGTCTATTAGACTGGCCTGGTTAGCTATGGATTTAACATTTATACACACCTCTGTGTGTGTGTGTGTGTGTGTGTAGGTTTTTGACAAAGTGAGTGAAAAACACAGGCAAAGGCAGAAGTCGAGTAAGGGGGAAGAAAAGGGTATTTGTTGTATATACATTTTTGCTTTTCCATTATTCCAGTTGCTTTTCTCATCAATATTGTGTGTGTGTGTGTGTGTGTGTGTGTGTGTGTGCGCGTAGCACAGGAGAGTGGGGACATACTCTGTATGTAATTTCACATTTCCATTATATTTTTTGTATTTCCATTATTCTGGTCCAAGGCAAACCCACAGAGAACCTAATGCAGAGCAAATGTTCACATCTGACACAAGATGAAATATGAGAAAAATGGTCTGTGCAAGTGTGTGTGCACGCATATGGATGGAGGCCACAGAGCTTTTGCAGCCCTGCAATAATAGACCAGTGACACCCGGGAATTTTGGGTCCTGGACTATGATTGGATGAGGCAAGTATGGAGTGAATTATTCCACAATGTCACATCCTGTTCAGGGCACAGTGAGGCTTGCAGAGATGTAGATGAGTGGTTATGCTTTGCACTTAAATAACATCAGAACGGTTGGTCTTATGGAGGAAAGTATTGAGGCCAAAAGCAAAAATTGAGATAAGCTCAATTTGATGACACTCAGAGGGATGATTCATTTTCCCCACAAGCTGCCAGTGTCACTCCAAAGGGGTTACAGGTGTTATCTTCTTGGTACCTCTAGTTTATTAACTGCAAAGGCTACATATCTGTGCAATATATGATTGGTTGAATAAATTATGGGTACATTTATTGCCTTGCTTGAACCCCCCCCCCCCAAAAAAAAACAGGGTCACCTCAAAAGATTTATCTCAGTGAGTCCTTGAACAGGACTTTCAAGGCTATCATGCAGACAGCGTTTTTTCAGAAATAATAAAAATAATAAATAATGAAACTCTGCTTCACCCTCACTAGTGACATGTTCTGATTATTTTATTTTAATTAAGGTTTTTTTCTAAAAAATGAATTGTAGGTCGTGTCGTTCAAAGGTCCACCGTTTATTATGCAGGGAATGATGACAGTGTGAAAGAGGGAATTTGACCACTCACCTCCCTCCTTGATAAGACGGGATTCCCTCGTTGGGCTTAATGAAGAATCTTATAACCCAAAAAGCTTGACTTCATGAAACAATACGGAGAATATTGAAAACAGATAAAAGTTTTAAGAGTTCTCAGAGAACATTTGTCCATCAAACCAGTTTTTAATATCTTTTGGATTCAGATTTAAATTTGTCTTCTGCTGACCTTGTTTGGCCCTGTGGTGGATTGCCGATCTAAGCATTCAGCCAAGCCCAAGGCTTGTTCTGACAGTGGGTGGGAGGTGGGTGGTCTGTCAGTGCTTTTATTCTTAGAGGAGCCCACTGCTCTGTTCTAGCAACTCAACCAGCTCATTGTCCTCTGTTGGCTTGGACCCTTGTTAACAAAGACTTCTGTTAGTTTGACTTGCAGGCGTCTTGCTCTGCTCTGCTGTGGGACATAACTATCCCCCTATTTATTGTTTTTGTATGCCATGCCAAATCTGACTTCTAAGCAGCATGATATCCTTGTTCAGGTTTAGGTTAGATTTCATGCAAGCTGTTTCTGTAAAACTATGATCAACTATCAGCAGCTGCTTTCGAATTTGAAACACTTCAACATTGACTTTTGGCTATCAAACTCAGGCCAATTTGTTGTTCAGTTCTGTATTTGTGTGTATTTGACCAGATGTTGATGATGTAATGCTATGATCATTTATTCTAGCAGTTACAGGGTGCAGTACAATACTGCCTTTTGAGCTTTGGTGCAGAAGCTTAACTGAACGTTTTGTATTGATGTACAGCAAGGAAAAAGATCACCCCTAAAATGTAAGGATGAAATAAATCAAAAGAGACAGTAGTTTCATTACCCAGACTGCAATGCAAACACAGAATAGTTTGTTTTTGGGTAAGGAACAAGGTCATAATAACCATAATATAGAATACATTCTTTGCCATCCCTCATCCCAATTAGCAGTCATAGTGTAATATTGATGAATCATGTAATACCTGCAGAATGTGAATGTTTTTTTTGTTGAATGCATTTCAATGTCGTTGTACTTTTACAATGACAATAAAGACATTCTATTCTATTCTATTCAGTTCTATTCTGTGCTGTTTATTTATTGTAGCTCTTTACATGACCTGCAAATAGTTTTAACCTAATGTCAAAACCCCATGTTTAGCATCTGATTAAGATCACATTCAGAAAACTTTTGAAGCTCCAGTGGAACCATGATGGAGCCAATTTCCATGTGGCCTACATAAAATTATTGGCGAGCTGCTGCATAACCAACCACTCCATGGAAATGCATCCTGGGAAATTTAGAAAGCTACCACATGAAATGCAAGTAGGTAGGAAAGGTTGATTAGGGGACAGGGATAAAAAAAAAAAAATGATTACAATACTTAATCACAATTTGACTGCCCGAGATCCTTGACCAACAGCGTAAGCATATCTGGAGGGTGTGATGGGGTCCTTTAATTACACTCTAAGGTTCAAGCACGATTTCAAATTAGCTCTGTGTTGGAAAGACGTTTGCCACTGCAGTTTTCGGAAGGTGTCACTGTGAAGAGCATACTGACGTGCACACTGACACGTGCAGCCAAAACATGTATCTTTTTGCTCTTTCATACACTCTGAGACATTCAATAACAGGTCTTTATCTGTTTTTTCTCTCCAAAAGATACTGTAGTGTGTCTGATGCAGAAATTCCATCTGTTTCTCAACACGCATATGGTGTGTTTCACAGACTCAACAGCTGTTCTTCAAAGAAAAACAATGCTGTGGAAGAACTTTGGAGAATCTCTTTTCTGTTCTGCTTCATTCTAATGCTATCTGGCACCGAGTTCAGTTCCCAGTTGACATTTACTTTACACGAGGGAAAATTGTTTCATGATGCAAAAACAGAATCTGATGCTGTGTGTTCTAATGGGAAAACCATTTTTTTATGGTTTCTGTGATTAACATACTGAATCAGAACAGACCACTGATCAGGAGATTTTTTTTTCTCATGGCCCTTTCCCCGTGTGTGTGTGTGTGTGTGTGTGTGTGTGTGTGTGTGTGTACTAGCAGCCAGGCTCACATCCCTAGCTAGTGATGCATGGAGGAATCACAGCTCCAATAATGAGTGGAATCAGCCTTTAACATGGTAATGTGTCATTTAGGGCCTATCCATTTAGCTAACGACTTGCTTCCTTTTGAAACCTATTAGCAGTAATGGTAAATCGCAGCTCCCCTTTCAACTCACATCTGATCTATTCCTTTTGTCTCCTCTTCTCTTGTTTTCTCCTGCGATGTCTTTCTGCCTTCTCTTATTCCTCTCCTCCCTTTTCAAGTGCTTTCCTCCCTTCTCTTTTCTCCCGTCTCTGCCCATTCTTAATCACACCATCTTTCTATTACGCCAATTTTCCTTTTACGCCTGTGACTAACTTGTTTTAATGCTGATTAAAAGAAAAATCTTTCCCACAGCATAAGACGATTGGCTTCAAACGTCTTGTTTTGTCTGACCAATCGTCTGAACTGTTGTACTGTCAAGTACAAGAAAAAAATGGACCAAATCCTACGTATGAGTTGGAACCACCATTGGCTTTTTGCTTAATAATACAGTTAAAACAGTTGATTATCAGAATCAGAATTTTCTTTATTTAAGCATTATTTCCTTCCTAGATGCATTCACATCATCTCTTGTCCTCCCTTCTTGCTCTCAGATTGTTTCACATATCTTCTTCTCCTTTTTCATCATCTCTCCTGCAATTATTCACATGCTCCCCTCCTCCATTTTTGTCTTTCTTCTATCATTTCCCTACCTTGGTCCTTCTTCCTTTTTTCTCACCTCTCCTTTCTCTTCCTCTCCTGCCCATAGGGGCTCATTCATAACATCTACCCATTACCCACCAAGCTATTAGGTTTGCTAACAGTGAGATCCATTGGGTGAAAATCAATGTCTATCCAGGGAGCAGTTTGTCTGTAGCACCACTGTAATGAATGCTATATACTCCAACACACACACACACACAAAGCTCTCTCGATGTCTTTCACACACATACACACACACGTTCGCACACACACCCAGGTGCAGACAGACTGAACATCTGAGCATTGGTGTAACAGACTGTCAGACTTGCATCTGAACTTCAGTGTAAACAAAGACGCTGCAATATCAGTGTCAGGGTCAGTGTAGTGCTGTTTTCGTTCATCCATACTTTTCCTCTTTCCAGCTGTTCTTGCTCATCACGTACTTTTAATTTCCCGTTTTTCAGAGTCCCTCTCTCTTGCTAATCTCTCATGTGAACACTTCCTGACACAGGTCGGAGTGTCTCACGAGGCTGATTGTTTTATCAGCACAAAACGATTCAATGATCGCATCACTTAGATAAAACTCTAAACTTATGTCCACCCAATCATTAAGCGTGAAATACTGAATACTTTTGCCACACATTGCAGATGCACAGCCTTTTTGTCTACTGAACTCTCTCTCTCTCTCACACTCACACACACACACACACACACACACACACACACACACACACACTGTAATGGATTCTATATTGTCAAACACACATTTCAGCTTCGCTCGATCTAACCTGAACATTTCTCGTGCCAGAGCAGTTAGAGGTAGCCCGAGGCCAGCTAATAGTAGATGTGTAGTCATCAGTGCTGGTCCTAAAACGATGAGTCAGCAACCTGTAGTTCAGCTCTGTCAAAATCCATAGCCATCATTTAATGTTGTGTGTGAGGTCCTTGTAACTCGGGGTGAGTTCATTTCTATTTCGCTCATCTGATTCTGAATTTTATTCCCTTTTATCCACTTTAGCCACTTTTTGCATGGATATGATGTTCAGTGTTAAGATTGTCAGTTTCACCTCCGCTTTTCCTGCGGTGATGAGTGTTGAAATGGCGATTCAAAGCAAACCAGAGGACATCAAACTTTCCGTATGATCGTCTGCCACTGCTAGATTGCAGCTGACCCTGACTTCTGAACTCCCTGTGAGAGGGCAGGGGAGCAGGGAGTCTTCTTTTGGAAATCAATATGGTTTCATGTTGTTATAAAGTATTGCAGTTCCCAAGACATTGTGTGCACAAGCAGATGTATGGTTCAAGTGTTCATAGGTGCATCTGTAAGGAATTTGGGACCCACCTCTTCATTATTGAACTGGTATATATGCTGGGTGTTATGAGGCTGTTTTTCAGGGTTTGGGCTCAGCTCCTTACTTCCAGTTTTCTATTCCAGCATGACTGTGCCCCAGTGCACAAAGCAAAGCTCCATAAAGACATGGTTGGATGAGTTTGGTGTGGAAGAACTTGACTGGCCCACACAGAGTCCTGACCTCAACCCCATCCAACACCTTTGGGATGAACTGGAACAGAGATTGTGAGCCAGGCCTTTTGGTCCAACATCAGTGGCTGTGCTCACAAATGCTCTGCTGCATGAATGGGCGAAAATTCCCACAGAAACACAAACACTAAATCTTGTGAAAGCCTTCCTAGAAGAGTGGAAGCTGTTTGAGCTGCAAAGCTGTCTGTGTCCCTAAAGTTGGTGTAATGGTCAGGTGTCTTGATACTTTTGTCTATATAGTGGGTGTTTTGTTGATTGAATGGCCAATACTTTCCTCATAAATCTAGTTTTACAAATATTTTTTAAATGTATTTCTTTAACCGGAGGGAATGTCATCTGAATTCCTGCTCTGAGCCCCAGTGGGTCACAGTTCTTTCTGTCAGTACATAAATGTACAAATCCTGTAAGGGAACTGGGTCTAAACATCTGTTTTGTATTTATGTTGGCCTGTAATGATGTTATTCATGTTGACCTTAAGATTTTTGGCGATGTCTGCTGTCAACAGACTGTAAAACTGTTAGTACTAATCTTAAAATCTGCAGCAGATCTGCCCATTATATTTCTGCTAAGTAACTAATGGCAGCACCTTGAACTCCCATCAGTTTCTCTGAAGGCTAGCATGGGTAGCCACGTTCTCTGCAGTACTGTGAAGGAGTTGTTCCCTCGAGAGGACAACTGGGATTAATTGCGTGAGTGTACGGTGAATATTTCTCATGACAACTGCTCGGTCCATTTATAAGTACTTTGTTGAATGGTTCCAGTGGACCCGCCCATTCTACTTTTCATCCAATTGTACACTGTGTTCTGTCTCTCTCTGTGTCATAAGTCAACTGAATGGAGGAAAATGTAGAGGCGAAGGAGGAGGAGGCCGTGAGAGGAGGAACGATGAGGAAAATCAGAAGAGAATGGGAAAAGTGAAAGAATAAGAGAGGCACACAAACGGAGATGAGCGCTATTAACGTTGTGCCGCTTCTGTTAGGTTTCAATTTCCGTGGTAACCATTTCTTCTTGGAAGCTCATGCATGTCCATCTGGATTTCCAATTACCCACAATCCCTTGTGACCCCACCAGCCGTGTGTAGAGAATGATGTTATTTCCTGACCTGACAAATACAAAACACATTCAAGAGAGGCAGACCTGCACACTCTCAGTATACAAATATACAAACGCATACATGTGCAAATTATATATGCACAAACACACAAGTACACACATAACAAGGCCTTTAGTGATCACACAGTCATACTCTCCACTTTGTTCATCTCCTCAATTTTATCATCTCACAACATTTTCATCAGTTTCCACTTTTCATTGTATCTTTTTCCTTTTTCGTGATGTATCACAATTAATATCATAAAATCCTGTAGGGTAAATATGTCATTTGATAAAAATTTGTGAATAACAATTTATATTTTTTTGAACGCAGGTACTTGTTTCCTGTGTATTTATTCTTTTTAAATGCACATCCTTCCCTTTATCCTTGCATGCTTTGCACCCTCTATACCCTGTTTTCTGCTGTAATATTGTAATTTCCCAGTAATGGGACTAATAAAGGATTATCTTATCTTATCTTAGTGAGTCCCACGTTCAGTTAGCCTGATCAAGTTTCTTTTGCCAGTTGGAAATAGTTGGAGAGAAAACAGACGTTATGTTCCTTTGATAGACTTTTACTTTCCTCATCTGGAAGTTTAAGTTTTTTCCCAGAACTCTGAGCGGTCTTTAAATCATTTCCATTAAAGGGAAAATCTGCCATTTTTTTAACCAGCGTTGTATCATTACAACCTGGGGAGTGTATGCAAATGAACAATGTTACAGTTCTCTCCATTTTGCTTGCACACAATACTGTTTGCTCATTTTGCTACCAGAAGAGTGAGACATGAAACACAGACAGCCAGACATGCCAGCTCTAGGTGGCAGCTCACTTCCTCATTTTGGTATGTTTGCCGTTGTAGGTTTTCTGCCTTTTGAGTAAAATGAAATACCACAGCCCCTTTTCTCTGTTAACTGTGGTCAATTTCAAAAATATTTGCTTCTTTCCACTGCTGCTACTTAGTTTAGTTTTATGAAAAGGCCATCTTTTCCAGCAGAGGAGTAAATCTTTGAAGTGAATTGCCACTGTTCAGCAGTACTGTAATTTCTGTAAATGTGATGTGATCACTGTTGTATACGGCGTGTGTAGTTGTTGAGCTTGAAAGCCTCAGCTTCTGCATGGTCGAGATGTTTCATTGTTTGGCTGTACTTGAATGTAAAGGTCACATGCATGCTGTAAAAGGCTGATGAGTCCCTGAACTCTGACTTTATCTCCAGGAAACGCTATGGACTTAAAGCAAGTGCAGTCAGCAGTGTGGGGAAACGGTTACTGAGCCAAAGATAAATGTCCGAACGGATTTTCCCAAGAAAATCTTGCTGTTTGCTGTTCCTTTCAGTTCACTTCTGTTCTATATTGTTGTATGGTTGTGAGCAGAGGTGCGGTGGATGTGGCTATGGGAAGATTAGATCCTCAACCAGAGATAAATCTCTTCAGGTCCAGAGGTCAAGTTGCTCTTTCCTGTAAATCTACTCACTGGCATGTTTTCATTACCAACACCAACATATCCCCCATATCCTCTAGACAGTGTGTGTGTGTGTAGTGGCCTTGGTTCCAGACTTGACTTTAAGTACTACCCAAGGCCAGCACCGATGAGTTCCTACTTAAATCATACACAGCCCTGCACACATACACACACAGCTGTGTCTCTGAGGTGCTTGTGGGTGATTTAACAAAGTCCTCATCACTGCCTCATCAGGTATGGACTGGTTGTATGTGCGTGAGAGAGCAGTTGGTCCATTGCAGGATAGATTTACTGCTGGCTGGTCTGAGCTCAGCTAAATCACTTCAACCACTTATCTAGGAGTTATTGCACATAAACACTCCCTCTCTGTGCCCCTGTGTTCCCTATACTTTATATTTATTTCTTTTCACCATTCATGTTCAACTTTAACTTTATATGCAGTGTGGTTTGCAATTCACTGAATTTTGATTTAGTGGCAGGATAACGTTTACTTTTTCTTTTACATACTTATTTTTTGTCATAAGTCAGTGTTATACTGAGCAGGAATACCATTTTATGGATGTTGTTGGCATATCAGTAAAGGTGACTGAAATAAATAATGTTCAGATTTGCAGCTGACCCTTCACTAAACCACTAAACCCCTCCTACAAACATTGATTGTCCAGTTAAAGATTAGCAACAGCGACCGTGCACTAAACTCTCAAGATGTTTTTCTCCTTGCGTCAAAGGTATATTCATGGGAACCGACTATAAGAGCAATAATCCATATTCAAGAGTTTTATGAGCAGTATCATGTTTATTTTTATTTTTACAAAGCCAAAAAAAATCAAGATGGAAGATCTAAGGCCAAGAGATAGCAAATATCAAGCAGCCATATTACATGACAAAATTGACATTGCTAGCTAAAATAAGAATCGTGTTTTAATATACTTCTTTAAATTTAAGGACCAGCTGTTTAAAACATAACTTTGAATATAGAATGACGAATGACACCATGATCTTGGTCAACTTTCATATCAGACTGCAAAGCTTGACAGCTGCTAGGAGATGGACAGGCAGATAACTGTCAAATGAAGGCTTTGTGTTTGAAATACCGTGTACTTATATGTATGTAAGTATGTAAAGGCAATATTATTATGACAGACCTTTGATCATTTCTGCGCTATAACTGGGTATATGTTGTAATTCAGCCTACATTCTAGTTTGCAAAATTAATTTGAGTGCAGAGAAAACCAGTGTGCTCTCTGGGAGACAGTTAAGACTTAAACACCCCTCAGTCTGGAGCACAGTGATCATCGTAGCCTCTGGCAGACATGGTCAGTTCAATGACATTGTGTGTGTATGAGAGTGTGAGTGTGTGTGAGCAAGGGATTAACTGTCTATAACTTTGTGGTTTTCCTGTTTAGTCTGAGTTTTTGACCGTCTGGAGGAGGGCAACATTTGCTGATCAACCATAGACACACACACACACACACACTTGAGCCCACGTGTCCCTCCTTCTACTTTTCTGTGATGAGTGTGTGGCCATCTGGAAAAGGACAACATTTTGATGTCTAATTTTATAAACTGGAGTGCAAATAGTCATTATTATTATTATGACCTATAGATGAAAACAGTTAAAGTCAAATCAGATTTAGTGTTGCTTGTACTTGTAGTTAATACTCTGTCCAATATGATATAACAGAAGATGTTCATAGAGTCTTTGCTGTCTTCAGCATGCCTGGTTCTTCACTGAGTTGTCATTACAGAAGTTTGAAAACATCACCCACTGGCAGACTTGGTGTGTGGGATTGGTCAATAACGAGAGAGAGAGAGGGAGATCTTGCTGTAAGTCCACGAAATGAAATTTAATTGAAAGAGGGTAAAGGGAAGTGAGATGAGATGATGTCCTAACCCCTCTGATCAGCCAACATCGTCTTTTCTTCTCTTTTACAAGCAATTTCTGCCTTTATTTTGTCTGTATAATAAGTCATTCATTGCTGTCTTTCAAGGCAGGGTGACTGACCGTCTGCTTGCATTTTCCTTTAAAGCTTCATTGCTCATGGGAACACACAGAAGACACACACACACCACACACACACACACACACACACACACACACACACAGACTCCTGGGGCAGGAAGTCCTTGCGAGAGCAGGATGTTGACTTAGTTTTCATTACAGCTTTCCCTGAAATGCCTGGAGGTTGACAGAAGAGCGGCCAACTGATGTAAAACCAGAGATACAGGGAGCAAAACAAAAGTATAGATTAATGTAATGTATATATTTTTTTCCCTGCTTTTATCACACCAGAGAAGTCATAACCAGAAAACCAAAAGTACATATTTATTCGCAGCAATGGTCTAGAGGGATAATATTGAGCATGGGAAGTCAGACAGAAAAGGTGAGTCAAAGGCGGACTGAGATATTGATTTTATGTATAAAAATTCCTCATCTGTGTCTCATAATAATGTGGCTAATGGCAGTTATCTAAAATTTACTGAAATTAGCCTGAAATGTATTCTATTCACTGTGCCGCCTCAGAAGACAGAATGACACATAAAAAGGCTTTTCTAGTGCTTTTAGTATATTTTTGTGGCAGCCCAGTGACTGTTCACCTTCCCGAAATGCAAAAAAAATCATAAAACACTCATGACAACATTCAGAATAATTACTGAATCTGGGACCCTTGACACACACAGAGTCACTACTAATGTCAGTCTGTCCACATGATCTTCTCAGTGTTACCCTCAACTATCATTCACTTACAGCTAAACACCAACAATTTTCCAACCATTTGTGAGACCTTCTCAATTCACAAAATTCATCTTTTTCTGTCAAAACATCTCTCGATGTCAACAACTATAGCTGTGTTAGCTACAGATCATAAGACCAAGTAAAAAGGTCAACTGATGATGATGATGTCAAGGATAAAGAAACACATGCAACATAGTTGACCCTAAATAGTATGCAATTCATGTGCTCCTGGTTTTATACCACTGAAAATTCTCACATCCCGTTTTAGCATATTAAATAGCATATTGGTAAGGATTTTCAGATGTACTCATTGTGCTTAAGTGCTGACTAACGCTAGCAAGACAGAGAAAAACGCCCAGTTGCTGCAACAAGGACTTGTTCGAATAGCTAACTAATCACACGAAGCTGACGATGCTGCACTTAAAGTTTGATCATTCAAAGGTAACATCAGCGCGTTAGCTTTGTAAGCTAATGCCAGCGCGTTAGCTTTGTATGGGGAACATGTTAGCATTGTAGCCTTACAGAGCCAGTAGCTTGGCTGTATACTCTTTATCTTATTGACACATAGTGACCAAATCATTTTCTGCTTTTGACTTAATTTTGACACATTTTTTCACTCTTTTAGACTAAGATAAAGCAAAATCTCCCACACTGCTTAAGTTCAACCAGCCCATATATTTTTTATGTATGAATGTTTAAACAGACAGAGAAGAAAAACAAACAACAGCCTGACCTTTTTTAGCATCAGTTCCCAAATGCACAGCATGATATTATGAGATGCTGTTTTAATGTGGAATTTCATATGAATACAGAGTACAGAGAGTGACAGAACAAAAGCGAGCCAATCGATGTTCAGTACATGTAATTTACCTTCTATTAGAAAAGTCATTAATTTCTTCTACGTGTCAGTATGAACTACGTTACCATAGAAACAACATGCAGACATGCAACAGCCAGTGTGTGTGTGTGTGTGTGCGTGTGTGTGTTTGAGTGATTTGATTAAGATGAACACTGACCACATGTTATATTTAAAGCTTTCATTCGTGATGTTTATAATCTGATGCTCATTATGCCTGGCTTCATTTCCCTTTCAAGTTATTTAATTCAAGACGTTATTCTTATCCAGTCTTAAGTCACTGAAAAACTTTTGTCTTGGCAATTTCAGGACTTATTTGAGAACAACTACCTTTGGGAAAAGAATTACTGTTTCTCTTTATTAAGTGGCTACGTTAAAATAGCACTGAATGTAAAGGCTGACGTCTTCCACCTGGATGCTGAGAGCAGTCGTGGGTGTTCATATTGTGTGCAGTTATTCCTAAGTGTTGCAAATCAATTATCTTGTTAAACCAAAACCTTTTTTTTTTTTTTAATCTCTGCCATGCAATAACAATGCGTGATTTTCTAATTAAACACAATAATATCTAATTAAATCCCCACCAAATAGTTTTACCCAGGTCATGAACTGCAGTGGGGATGTCATCAAGCTCTGCACTTGAGCTCCATGTGCTCCATTATCTCAGTATTTTCACATAATTATCTTGCGCCAGAATGTTAATTTTGTCCTGTTGCTATTTTACAGTTTTTCTTTATCTAGTTGTTTTAAGAAAAAAAATTGATGTGTCGAGATAACAAGATAATTATGTTCTGATTTCAAGAATGAAAACAAAAATGATCATCAGCCTCTGCATCTCTGCTCAGTGATGGTGGATCATGTTCTCCTCTCCTTAGGTCACAACATAATTTTTTGATAATGGAACTTAATTTGTTTGTTTTTGTGTGTGATTCATAACTTAAATTCATAACTTTTTTTTTTTGAGAAACAGGCCTTGTGAACTTGATAGAATATTACCAAAGGAGACACCATAGATTGTGTTGTTTGACGATGCGTCGATGATATTTTCTGCGATCATGTTTAGACACAGGCGGACATCGCTGTCAAGAAAACAAATTTGGTTCTTTCATTGTCATTAGAAGTTAGATATCTGCTGATAAAAACGTAATGGAGTCATAATCTGGAGGATGTGGTAGTCAACACACTCGCTCTTGGTCTCACCTGTATGAAGACTTGCGTCAGATTCTTCTGTCTTTATTAAGCTGTTAAAATCCCATTTCCTGGATTGCTTTGTTTGTGAAACTCAGGCTTGGAAGAGAAATGAAATTTGAGGTGTTTAGAGCACACCTGAGCGAACAGTAGATTAGTTTTCTATGAGAGACTCTCACAAAACTGAGGATCAGTCCAGGACTGATTTGTGTTTCTATTGTTTGTTGGTCTAATTCTACTTCCAGCAAAAGTGAGGCTGGAAATTAATTGGAGTGTGGAATGTGTATGTGCACAGTTCATATTCATGTGTGCATGGGTATGTCTGCTTCGTTTATGAATGAATGCATATTTTTGCACACACACACACTTATGTATATAGATATCTGTCTGCCAACGGTCTGTGTGTGTGTGAGAGAGGGTATACAAGATTGTCGCAGTCTCATCCCTCATTCCTCTCCTGGCCCTGACCCTTTTAAACAACACTCCATCTTTCCCTGGGAATCCCTCCATCCATCTCCATCAATCTTTCTACCTTTTTCTCCATCCATCTCTCTCTCTCTCTCTCATTCTCTCTCTCAACTCTCAACCCCCAACTACTCAGGGTGGTGGGAAGAGATAGAAAGAGGGAGAGAGAGAGAGATGATCCTGTCTTTTTCAAGCTTCTTCTTATTCCATCAAACATACATCTAGCCTCAAAACTCAACAATAACACATTCATCACAGACACACACACACACACACCCAAACTGTGGGGTAAGCAGTGCAGAGTCATCGTCTACCGTGACAGGATAAGCAAATAAAGCTTTATTCATAATGTAATAAGAGGTTGTTATACAATGAAAAGAATTTGTTGTCATCCTGAATCTTGTGGAAATGCAGTGATCTGGACATGTATTCCCTAAGTAAAGATTAAACTTCCACATTTATATCTTATTGTGCTTCCTACCACAGTAGTCACATGCTTCAGCGTCTTTGCTTTTTGCTTTTGTCAGCACGGCAAAACGCGCTAGTGCATGTGTAACCTGTGATGTAGATTAAAGTGCAGGGAGTCCAGCGTCACTTATGGAAAGCAGTAACTACAAAACATTTTTTTTTTTTAAACCACTGGTCGAGTGGATCTGGTTCCAATTCAGTTCAAGAATATTGTGTATTATCTAAAGGGGAATTCTGATATTTTTAAACCTGGGCACCCTGTTTCCACATTTTGGTGTGAAAATGATTCAGGGAACTGGTCCAGTAGATCACCTCAGCTGGCATCCCAAACATGGCTTCAAACACTGTCCTTTGGGGCAACTCTGACTGTCAAAGTTACATCAACTATAAATGCTTTGCAACTCACCTGCTGAGATTGTTACTCTAAAAGTCTGACAGTGTTATAGAAAGAATTCCTGGAGATATGCAGGTTTAGTTCAGGTTGGCCAAATATAAAAGCTTTCATGTACAGTAAATAGATATAGTTTGCCTTTGATATGATAACATTATTTTCTGTAAATAAGTTGCCCACCTTTCCCAGGGATGTTGCCATATTATCAGTGCTGGTGTGCTGAAACAACTTCTTTGCCAGTGACATTACAGCAGATGTCATTGGGTGCACTTAAACATTTTGACGGTATTATAATTTAGAGCCTGTATGGCAGTAAATCCTCTGAGACATCTGGTTAACAGAGCGTAGACGGGGGATAGAGAGGCCAACAGACAGACAGACACACAGACAGACAGGTTACCATGGTTATCAGAGCAGAGAGAAAAGAATTTAAGGTGATGAACCTGAGTAGATATGTGTGTGTGTGTGTGTGCGCACGTGTGCGTGACAGCTGCAGAGCTGAAGGCAGACAGTCATTGTGTCCTTGTCATTGAGTCTGAATCTGAAATTTGAACCCTGTTTTAAGCCTCATCTATCTCATCTTACTGTTTAACACAAGAGCAGCAGAGAAAAAGTATTGGACACATGATCAGATGGCCAACTATGAGTCTGAGTGAAGTAAGTAAGTAATGTATACCACCTAATGTGAGCTGTATGTCTATATTGAGCACCCGGGTTTCAGATCTCTGAATCGCTGCCCATATCAGCAGTTTCTTCAGCAATAAGTCTTGTCTCAAACAACCAATGCAATCAGATGTTTGTAGGCGGTTTAAGGATGAGGATGTCATCTTCCTGAGAAGGGCGACAAGTGTGGATGTGATAGATACAGCTATTCGGGTGGTTATAAATCAGTTTGCAGAAATAACTCTAAATACATTTTGATGGACATGGAAAAGATTAAGTTCTGAAACTGCTAAAACGGCTTGCTTATGGACATGTGCCTTATGTCTATGAGACTGTACAGTGCAGAGGCATGGCTGTGCTTTGAGCTGCTATTGTCTGCATGCTACCATGCTCACCCTGGCATTCGTAATGTGCTGATTTTAAGCAGGTGTATTCTTTTTCCATGTTTACAATCTTAGTTTAGCATATTAGCATGCTAATTAACACTGAACATTAAGTACAGCTGTCATTGGTTTTTCAGTTTTCCAATTTGGTCATAAACCAAAGTGTTCTCAAGTATATTCATGAACTGTTAGGGAGATTCAGCCAATGACTTTTGAGACATTTCACTAAAAAAATAAAAATGTCAACCAAAAAATTAAGATGCTTTTTCTAGGATTAAAAAATGTAATGCATGTTTTACTAGAAGAAAAGGAGATATGTGTTAAAGGGAATAGGAAAAGTTTTAAGCACAGAACAGATAAACCATGAACTGAAATGTCCCAGCTAGATTGAATGGGATGAAACTGGCACAAACAAAAAATGTGGTTACACTTGGAATAAATGAAGTTCCTTTTTGAATCCCCTGTGATTCTGTAAATCATCCATGCTGAACTGATCTGAAGCTTAAGGTATTAACCATCTCAAATCAAGGTAAAATGACACTATTAAAGATTGCACAGTTTCCCACACACATTTGTCTCTGGTTGGAGACTCTTCCAGGTTGTGGATCAAAACCCAGGAATAAGCAGGATGTTGGCTTGATTTCCTGGCAGCAACATGAGGCAGCAGTTACAAATGGTGTGAAGAAGGACCATGAAAAATATGTTCATCAAAGCAACTGTTTTGATCTTGCATTAAGGCCTTAACTAAATATTTTTCACACTGAGGTCTGGTTGCAGGATTTCATGTGATGGCAACATGACAACAAAGCACACTTTTTGTTTGCTCTTGTAATAGGTGCATGGGGGAAATAGATCTAGGAGGCATTAGTATATGAGCTGCTGCATGCTGTTGCTGCCTTTTGGGGCTTTATATTTTGTCTGCTGTTAAGTCCAAATCGGGAATAAAATGAACAATTGAGCACCCCACGAAAAGGGTTCAAGCTACTCTCCACTGACGGGAGTTTTTGACATTTGGACCAAATATCATACGTAAAATCTCAAAGCATCCAAAAACTGTGCCTCGGCGAAAAGATGGAACTGAAAAGACGATTGATACATCATGAATAAAAACAGATTTATTATCATTTCAATGTCCAAGCTAAGGGACAGAAGGAGTAGTATTTCTTTGGAGGATAGTGTGACTGTGGCCTTGCTTATGTTATATATTGGATAGCAGATAGCAGAGAAGCCTAGAGAAACATTGAATGGCTGAATTGTGTAATTTAACATGTTTACAATAACATAAATTACAGCACATCAACAGAAAACTCAGTTTAATATCTTAATTTAATATATGTATGTCATGTATTTATATATATTTTTAGATCACTTCCCTTGTTTACTGTCTCTTTTTTTTTTTTTAGCCTGTAATTGTTTGCATTTTAGCAAATTGGCCCCATTAGCAGTTCTTGTTTATAAGAAGATGCTACTGCTTGATCACTTTGATACTAAAGCATTTAAAAGACAAGTTCTTGAGTTACAAAGAGATACTGATATCCATGGACAGTCCCTGTGGATCTAATAAATGTCAGTTTAGGCTTGACTGATCTACGACTCAGAGAATTTTGACAATGGGGTGCTAAGGGTTTTAAAGTACCTTAATTGCCCCCATGACTTGTGTGTCACTGCCGCTGGTGCTGCTGCATCTGTTGACCTTGTTGATGTGGGGTCAAATCACACTGACTAACTCCCCATCATTTTTGCATGAAACGATATATTGCATATCGCATTAGATGCTTGCTTTTTATCACCAAATACTTACAAACACTCTTTGCCATGTTGTGCTGGACATGTATTTTACAGGTTGACTGTAGCTGGTTAAATATGACTAATACTAAATGTATGTGCTGTAAGAAACAAAATAATGAGCCAAAAAAGCCATAGCTAAAAGAAATGATATGAGTCAGCGTAGAAAGTATTTATTAATCCAGTCTGAAATGTAAATCTAGTAAAGTGCTTCACATTTTCTCTCTAACACAGTGAAAACCTTTCCTTAGTGAACACAGTTATTTAAATCTATGCTCCCTCAGTGGTGTGGATTATCAGACATCATTACTGAGAGAGTGTATATGATATGTTGTGAGGATTTGTGTGAGAATGTGTACACTTGTGTGCTTGAGAGAGACTTTGGGTGTCTCAGATGTTCTTCACAGTTCATCAGTGCTGACACCTGGCCAAACAGCTGGACTCATCTGGACACACACAAAATCTACACTCTCACATGTGCTTCTCTCTCTCTCTCCATCTTTTCTTCCCTTCCTTCCTGTCTGGTCTCCTTTGTTTACACTTACTGTGCATTTATGTGCCTCTGTGTTCATGTTTGTATATCAATGAATATGTTGTTTAACTATAAAAGCTGTTGACCTTACACCAAGTCTGGGATACGTGACATGACATGGTACGTGCACGTGTGTGTGTGTGTGTGTGTGTGTGTGTGTGTGTGTGTGTGTGTGTGTGTTTGCCAGGCAGGAAATGTGAACCATGTGAACAGTATGTTGAGCATTCCAGAACTTCCAAGTCCAAAAAGCTTACTGTTAACTCAGACTAATGCACTTTTGCTGTTAGTTGCATAGCTGGCTGCTAGTGGTCACACAGTTTACAGCATGATACACTTCTTACTAATTAATTTGGAAAAGAGAGGGAAATATTTATTAATTTTCTATAGCCAGTAGAGTTGAGGTGATCAGATGGTTAATGGACTAGTCTACAGAAAACTAGTCAGCTATTTTCATAACTCGTTGAACCATTTAAAGGTCCAGTATGTCGGATTTTGGAACAGCAATTGGAAGTGATATTGTCAGCAACAGAAGTAATTTTTCACAATTATGTTTTTGTCACTGCAAAATCACCTGAAAGTCGAGAATTGTTTTGTTTTGGTTACCTTAGAATGAAAATGCTGCCTCTTGTGAGGGCCTCTTATGTTTTTATTGGCCACCATGATGGAAAGTGAGACGAGGGGTGTTGAGTTGGTTTCAACATGCTGGACCTTTAAGTCATATCTAAAGCATAAATTCCAAACATTCACTGGTTCCAGTATCTATATTACAAATAAGTGCTTTTCTTCTGTGATAGTAAGCTGAATATTTTCTAGTTTTGGACTTTTGGCTGTTGTATAGTCAGCCAAGCTATTTGTACATCAGCTCGAGCTTTGGGAAATTGTGATGGGAATTTTTTATTTTCTGACCTTTCATAGTGCAAATTATTAATCGATTGTGAAAATACTTGGCAAATAATAGGAAGTACAACCGTTGTGGCTCGCCAACTAAAGCACTTTTTCCCAGGATGGTAGGTGAAGAGGTTCACCCTGCGTCACTGAGTTATTGAGCCCCTCGTAGCACTCTTCCCTCAGCTGCAGTCACGTTGCTCCAAGAGTTTAATATACAACCGACTAGTTTATTCATGGAGATTTACTTTCATCACTTCTGATAGATTTCTTGTTTAATACCATGACAACCCATTAGTGGACTGGGGAGGAAAACAAAGTAATGTTTGCATAGTATACATTTATTGATGGATTCCAACAATATCTATATAATCCAGAGTGTTTCCGTAAATATGTTTTGTCTCTTAAGTTTAAATTTTGTTCCCGCAGTGAAAAATATCCATGGCCAGGAAATGAAAATAAAAAAAATCTTGAGCAACATAATGCAAATGAATAGTCCTTTGATATGGTAGCGTTACAGTGCCCCAAGTCTGTATGGCTGAAAGCTGGCCAAGAAAATGCTCTCTGTATGCTTTTTTTAAATCCGGAGATAAAGTGACTACAGCTCTTGCCGTCTGTGGAAATGAAAATGATTTTAACAGCATTAGACTGAACCCAAAATACACCCAGATTAACTTACTTGGAAGGTATAAAATACCTGCCCTCCCCCTCATGTTCTCTGGTAATTACTCATAACCTCAGTACAACAAACAATACAAGCTTTAGCTGCCTTACTTTGAACAAGACTACACAGGGAAAGCTGCATCATTTTTAATGATTTGAACTACAAAACATATATGAAAACCTGACATGTTGCATTTTGGCAGTTTAACACGTTTGTTTGCTTTGAAGAAGGAAGACAGGCTGACCTCATTAGAACTCCTCTGAACATACTTGAACCTGTGATTAGTGATGGCCTTGGTACTCAGTTAGGTATAGACATGTCAACTTATTATGCATATCCGTGTGATTTCAAGGAATTGTCTGACATTTTTGGAAATATTATATTATTTGCTGTCAAACTCACAGCTGAATGAGAAGGTTCATCTGTGTGTGATGGGCATAAATAAGTGTATATTCCAAAATATCATACCTTTTGAGATTTCTTTTTTTATTGCTGCATGTATTTGTCAAACAGACGTTTATGTTTCTTTCTTCTTTATGTAACTGTCTGTCTGTTTTGTTTCCAGGACTGTTCCCGGCTGTGTTGAACCTGGCATCCATGGCAGATATAACAGCTAATGCTACCTGCGGTTCATCGGGTCCAGAGATGTTCTGTAAGCTGGTGGAACATGTACCAGGCCAGCCTGTTAGAAACCCTCAGTGTCGAATCTGCAACCAAAGGAGTGCCAAAACATATGGTAAGAAAGGTTTTATACACACACACACACACACACACTCTCAAGACTTATAGGCATGGTGATTAGAATAATTAATCATCCCAGATTAGTTAATTGGAGCCTGATTGGCCAGATGTTACCTGATCATTTTGAAATGATAATTACTGAATGAACTGAGGAATCAATTTCAACATGACAAGATGACAATACAAAATTAGCCTGCGATCACAACTCTAACTACTCACTAGATATTACATTTTTTGTTCAGTCAGTAGTACAGTTAACTGGGCACTCCTCAGTGTTTAGGTGGGTGGTGTGTATCAAAGAAGGCTTCCCCACAGAACACACATCGTGAACAGATGATTAATGTTATTCACTTCACCTGTCAGTGGTTTTAATGCTGTGACTGATCGGTAAATATCTCCTCATCCAGTTCTCGAAATGAAAGAGTATTTCCCAAAACACTGAACTACATTCTCCTCCAATTTACTGGTTAACTGATTAATTGTCTGATCTCGACTGACTTAGCAAATGTCAGTTTTTTTTGGGGGGGGGGTTCACATGATTTCAGCGTTTTGGGGATCCTTTATTGACTTGCAAGGCTAGAAAAATGTATTCTCTTTTTTATCCTTATAAGGAAATAAGACTAAAAATGAAGAGAGAGGTAGAATGAAAGGAATTTTACCAGTGAATATATACTCCAGGTCCTTTCTATTTTGCTTGTGATCGTAGCCATGGTTTTTAAGAGAAATGTCACAAGGTAAGTAGCCTGGTGATTGACAGCTGCAAATCAACCTGAAACATCACATCTTCATTTAAAAATACTCCCTCACGTACGTATAAATGCCCAGACCATTCTGCACATGCACACATGACATACATAAAAGCTCTGCATAGTGACCCTCGATATACAATAAACTGTTAATATGCTTTATCCACCAATCCCATTAAAGCTAAAGCTATTATATGGAGCTGTAATGGTGGATCCTGCAAATAGAGTGATGTGTTCTTGATTCAGAAGTGAAAGAACATCATGTGAAAAGAGAGGGAAATCTATTATACTCTCTTTCACAAGTTAGAAAAAAGTGTCTTTTGATATCTGGCCTTGAATACTTGGAATGCCATAATTTAAGAAAAGGAGCATAGAGGAATATTTTCTCCTTAGAACAACACTCGATTTAAGACCAAAATGATTTTGAGATACTTCAAATTCGAATGGAATAAACTATAGATCGCTCTGTTTTTCTCTCGTTCTGTGTGTGTCTGTGTGTACAGAACTTCATCCCATAGAATATGCAATAGATGGGACCAATCAGTGGTGGCAAAGCCCCTCTATCAAGAATGGAATGGAGTACCACTATGTGACTATCACGCTTGACTTGAAACAGGTAGACACACACACACACACTTACTCACTCACTCAACACGCTATGCTAAAGATATTGTGAAATCCCTTGCACCAGCAAACTAATACCAAGCTAATACTCAAAATGTTTGTCCTGAGTTTCCATCATGCACTTTCTGTAGCACTAAGAGTTCGAGTGTCGTTCTTCACAAAGAATGACAGCTGTGGTCGGCTTTGATTCATGTTGGTCGCAGAGGATTTTACTGGTGACTTGTCATAATTGGAATCTACTGTGTCTTCCATGAATCAAACCTAACTGCAGCCTGCTGTCTCTGCAAAGAGGCAAACTGCAAATCTTTTGTTCATTTGTTAAAGTTCATTTGACAGTCTAAGAAAGGCAGATAATTTGGATTTAGTTGTTGCGTTGCTGTGAATTACCTTCCCTTTGTGAGTTTATCCACTTATTATTTTTTTTCACTTTTTGTTGACAATGAAAAAAAAATTAGGTGAAGCTCTGTTAAGTTACCAGCACTGTAGTCCACCGCACAACAGATAGATGATTAATGAGCTAAAAGATATTATTTTAGATTAAATTAACTTTTCAGAATAATGTTTTGGGTGTGTTTTTGCACTGACAGTGTGTTTTTGCACTGACAGTGAATTGCGGTTGTAGTCAGCTACCGAGTGCGTGGTCCGTCGAGGTCATCCTGACACTTACTGCCACCATGTTGCTTTTATGTGAGGATGTTGCTCCCATGCGTGCTGAACACACATGAACACACCGGGCTGCATGTTGTCACAGCAGTGTCTTCGCAGTTTGGATTTGATTGTATAAGCAGCTAGAGCAATTTATTATTCATTTGTAGGTGCAGCATACAGACCCCTTGAAGGACGTGTCTTTGTTTCGTCATCCATGGAATTAGGAAGCTGTTATTTCAGCAGTGCTGAAATTCGTTGAACCAACTTTACTATCAGTCATTTCACAAGCGCACATGTCAGTGTTGAAATAATTGGCTTTACATTTTTGATTTGAAAAGCTTGGCAGAAATCTCGATGATTGAGGGGCTGCACGCCGACGTGGGATGATTTAGGACATCTAGTTTCGTTTAGAAGTGTGATTAAACAGATTAGACCGCCAGATTATAATTATTTAGATGTCACGAGAATAAAACTAATGAGGCTGAGAGACTTTGGTTCATGAGAAGCCCTCGGTTCATTAAGCTCTTTAAATTTAGATTAATAATTAAAAAGCCAATATTCCAGACAAAAAATGCTGTGATGAGAAAACAAAGAATGAAACAAAAGCCTGAAGTATCACATTTTTACTGTTTTGTCAATTTAATGTACATATTTGTGGTCTCAGTGGACTAAAGCTCATGCTTTGTTGTGGTGCTGTTGGATGTTGATGTGAGATTTAATTTGAAAAAATGAAGTGGAGGAGACTTACAGAGAAATGAAAACACGAGACAATGACGGAATATAAAAAGCAGATTGATATGTTGAGGCTAACAAAGATGTGAATGGGAGCATTAAAGCATTTTGGATAAATTTAAAATAATTTTAGAATACAAGTGCAGTCGATTTACCGGATCATTTTTGTTTTCTCTTTGTCATAAAATAAATATGTTTTTTCAAATTACCTAAAAGCTAAAACCCAGATCCTGATGCCAGTGTTTTAGCATCAAAACTCTCTCTCTTCACATGTTGGAGGTACAGCAATTAAAAGGCCAAACCAGTGAGAAAATGTAAACCACTTTGTCCTGATGTGGAAATTTCCCTCGGAGATCAGTCAAGTATTTCCGATTCTGAAATGATTAAAGTGGTCTGTGAATAACAAAATCTCCCAGAGTGAAACAAAGCGGAGACTAACATCTCCTTCTTCCGTATTGTATTCATTTTATGCTGCATTAATAAGTTATTGATTCTGCTGCAGTGAATGCAGTATCTTAGCATAAACAAAACAAGCTCAAAAATTATAACAAAACAAGCAAAGCTTTGAATTCCGCCTTTGGGACTTTGAATGCTTCTATGATAATAGAAAATGTTGTAATATTTCAGGTCAGCCTCCTATTATTCACATGCAGTTGAACAGAGAAACAGTAAGAGGCAAAACTGAGGTGAGCTTTATTTATTTATTTTGCCATCACGTAAGTGGAATATAATTATATCTCTGGACAGGAAGTAGAGCGGCAGCCATCTTGACATGTTAATAGCTTCAGGCCCATCAATCACACCTTTCACCACTCTGGTGCGGCTGCAGAATTTATATACACTTCTAAATAGTCTTGCAAACACACACACGCATACACACACTTTCACATCTCTCACTGGAGTGGTATGGCCAATGAATTCATCTGCCTGGTTATGCACCCACATTCACACTTTCTTATTCTGAGATTGACATGTACACACACACACACACACACACACACACACACACACACGTCCACAGTCAAACTTATATTGAAATGCACAGAATAAACAAATGACTGAAATAATCTGTGACAGCTGGATAAGGAAAAATCGAAAGTAGCAAGCAAAGTATGTAAAAAAAAACAACCCCTTCTTGCTCTATTTGTCAGTAACAGTCCTTCAAAGCTTTTTAATACCAGTACTTTTCTCCAATGACCGCCTTAGCTTTAACAGTCATCTTCATATAATGGCCATGTTTGACAGTGTTGCATTATGTCTGTTTATTCCAGTGAGGACGCTGTCCATCTTTTGTAAAAGTGGTGATTTCCAAGGTTTCCATTTGACTAAATGCCTTTCTCTTATTGTCCACTGCCTTACACGCATAAAGATTATCAGCTTACTATAATATCCCATTCAGTACATCATCTATGAAGTGATGAAGAGCATAATGTTGTCTGTGTGATACAGTGCACTCACAGGGCCAAATGTGTTGCTTTGCTAATGGTTAATTAGTCCAATGACAACAGAAATAAATAATGAATTAGCTATGAGACATAAGTACCTGGATGTCACAAAACGTCTTGCAATTCAATGCTAATAGGACACAAGTTCTCATCATTGGCCCTGAACACATCTCTAAGCAAATGTAGCCAATCCCAAAATGAAATCAGCTACAAAAAAATGAAATGCGTTTCCACTGAGCAGTACAGTACGGTTTGGTAAGGTTTGTGTAGCCACTGCCACTGGTACCCTACTTGATAGGCAGAGCACATGGTGGATGGCGATTGCTGCATCAGCTGGGTAAGTAGCGTGACATCATTTAAGTGTGTGAAAAACACAGTAAAGAAGAAGAAGAATGAGAACAAAAACAGCACATTGTCGCACAGAAGTGACGACTCCCTGTTGACCAATCAACGGACGGCAGTGGAGGTTGCTTAAACCGCACCACACCATACCACCGTAGTTCGCACCCCAACAGAAGGGTGCAAAAACCAGTATGGCACGGTGAACGCTAAACTCTGAAACAAAGAGATTCTCACACATTTCACCAATTTTAATTTGCTTCTAATCTCTTTTGGAATACATCTTAGATCCCATACAAGACTCTGAATGATCTGAGTATATAACGAGCTCTGCTTACCATTTCATCCAAACAGGCTTTTTAAAGCTCTTCTGTACTCCTCTGTGGCTGTTGGTTTAGTGTATATGTCTACGTCTGCATGTTTGCATGTGTATATTTGATTATTTACCCCTTGCTGGTTACGTATCTAAACTTCCTTTCTTTGGTAAACACTGTGTGCTTTTCGCTTGAAACATGCTCTATAAATACAAGTACTTTGACTATTATTATTGTTATTATTACCCACTGCCATTAAGATCTGTGTTTTTCATGTGTGAACATATGCATGGGTGTTTTGTGTGTAAATGTGTGAGTCTCAATTGGTCCAGCAGAAAGCTATTTACCCTCCAGTGCACTGAATTTCCCTTGCGACCTCAGTCATCTCACTCAGAAAATGACAGTGGGCTCGCGCGATAGTTTGTGTGTGTGTGTGTGTGTGTGTGTGTGTGTGTGTGTGTGTGTGTGTGTGTGTGTGTGTGTGTGTGTGTATGTGTGTGTGTGTGTGTGTGTGTGGTTATCGCCTGTGACATCACCACCCTCATTTCCTCTCTTGTTATTGTTGAGCCTCTCTGGATAGAAAGACTAAATAATGAGAAAGAGTGGGAGCTGAGGGTGTGTGTGTGTGTGTGTGTGTGTGAGTGTGTGTGTGAGTGAGAGAGAGGCAGTCGTGTTTATGCATGTTCTTCATCACTTTTAAATGAATTCTTGACTTGTATTTTTGCATGCAGATGCGTCTGACCTGACAATCAAAGTGAACGTCGTCTGCACAGACCTGTAGAGGAAACATCTCGGACTTCATGAGAGCTTAGTTCCGCTCATTTTTAATATTTAACTTACGGGTCTAAATAATCTCTTTTCTTATTCTTCGTTATACTTCCAGTCGCTCCATGTCAAACTGAAAGCTTTCCAGCCATACCTCTCCTTGTGAAGTCTTGTGTTGCCATAGGCTGAGGCATTATTATGGTCAAGAAATTACTAGAGAATGTATTAGGACTATTTTAAACTTGCCTCACCATAGCAACAATCTTTTATCAGCTTCAGATGAGATTCACTGAAATTGCAGTTATTATGGAAAAGCAGCGGCCAGTTTGGTTGATGGACAGTTTGTTTGACGTGGTCACATCATGGACCATGTCTGCTCTCCGTGGGGGGCGGGAGGAGGACCTGGAGTGATGAGGGTCCTGAAAGAAGCTGCCAGTCAAAGTGCTTTCATTATACACAGCTCTTATGCCTCAGCACGCACACATGCAAAGACTAGTGTAAAAACATACACGTTACATACAAAATTGCGCCCTGAGAATTTTAACATCATTAGCTTATTTTATTAGGGCAAGTTTTAAAGACACCACAAAAAGGGGGGAAAAGGAACTAGGAGTCCACAACACATGTTCATTCTTTGTTGCTGGTGATTAACTACTCTGTCACTGTGAGCCTCATCTGTTAAAGCTGCCAGCCAACAAATACAGCCGAGTCAATGTGGACTTTGAAGCTTCAGTGAGAATTAGACATGAATACTCAAAGCTTTGAGGGACTAAAACCTACATAACATTTGAACATTTTCAAGTTTATATTTGTTATTTTAGGTGTCTACTAGCATAGCTTTACATGCCTTAATGTACAATGTTTTCATACTGTTACTTGCAGCAGAACCACATTGTCCCCTCGCCTGGTCTGGGGAACATTAACTTCATCATCATCCTAACCTAAGTCTTCGCCCTAATATTTAATGATTTATATTTTGGGGACTTGCATTTTGTTCACACAATTTAAGTGAGAAAACAGATTTTTGTCCCCACAGCTATGGGAATACGCATCTCTCTCTCTCTCTCTCTCTCTCTCTCTCACTCTCACTCTCACACACACATGCACAGAACCCAATAATTTTCCAGTCATTGTGGAGACGCTCTTGACATCCTCAGATGGGAGTAGATGGAGACTTTTGTGTTGATTCTTGCAGCCAACAGCAGAGCAGCTCCCGTAATGAGCTCTTAGCTTTGTACTGGCCCCTTACAAATGTTAAAATATGGTTCCAGTGTTGTCACGCTCACAGATGTTGAAATGCCATGGTCAGTCCCTTTGGTGTGGACTTTCCTACTGTAACTTTGCAGACATTTCACATGCACATAAAGCTGTAAAACACACTAAAACCCGAAATGTATGATAATGTACTCTTTGATTTTGTTGCCTCTGTTTCTTCTGTTTATAGCAGATTTTAGTTTTGCTGCTTAAATGTTCTGTGCACTCGTATCACGTGCACTTGCTGGGTTTTTACGTGCCTGTGAGTTCAGCAACTAATTAAGTCGTAGAGGAGCTCTTCATCACTCTTTTGCTTCTTTTTCGGTTTCCCCGACACAAGGTGTACTGTACCTCCTCTTTCAAAAAATCAAAGCATTTGAATACTCACTTGAACGTTGATTACCATGGCAACAGAGATGCTTCGAAACATTAGGGTCAGCCGTAGTTCAAACATCATTAATAAAAAACTTTCAAGCAAATGACTGATAGACATTAACACGCGTAAAAATATGTTTTTTGAATAATTCAATCACTGAATATTGCAGCTTTAAAACTTAACTCTAAAATCACTGCAGTCCAATTTACCACATCCATGGTCAGTGCCCTGGTCAAGGACACATTAATAAGGCAGATGCTTTAGCCTCGAGTCCACCAGTTTTCAAAAACAGTTGTTATGAGAACCCAGTAAGCCTTACTGTACCATAGTTATGGCTTTATATAATGTATCCCTCATGGAAAACAGCATATCCATTTTAAGGGAGACATTTTGTGAGTGGCATTTTAGTATTTTCTATAGTAAATAGCCAATGAAAACAGATGTTAAACAAATAACTTTCTTTTCTTGACCTTTTACTTCATATTACAGATCGGAACGAGAGAATCGTATGTGGTCAGAGTGTCCAACAGCTGAAAAATAACTTTATACACAACAGACGTAAGGTAAAGGCTGTACTCAAATAAACTTTGTACATCTATGTTTGACAGCAGCTCAGGCCAAAGCAAGAGTGTCGGAGAGATTGGAGCATCTGGTGTTTTTGTGCCGACCAGAGCCCATTTAAAAAGCTTAAGGCCAAATTACGACCAAGTCTGGGAGCGAGCGTGTTCGTGTGTGTGCAAGTGTGTTTTGGCAGTTCAGACAGAGCAGAGGCAGACATACAGAGAATGGATTTAAGTTGCTGTGGCTGTAGCGGCTGTAGCCTCTTCGCTGTTTAAGCCAGCATCGAAAAACACCACGATTTATCAACGTTTTAGTATTTCATGTGTTTTCTCCGCAATTGAGTTAAATATTGACCTCCTTAATGTATTTGCTGCAAAGCTGTCAGAAAACTGTCATTCAAAATAGCTGCAGCATTCAAAACGTCTCCCTAAATTGTTTTTTTAGTGGCAGCTCAGTGGAAAGGCAGGACGATCTTGTGATGAGATGGGATCTGTGGCTGCAGTGAATAATTTCCTCTTGCTTGCCTGCACTAAGTTTGGCAGTTGGGGACGCTTGATGACTCACACTATTTCGAACTGAGCCAAAAGCTATTTTATTAGTCCAGTGAGATGTTAACACTTTTTTTTTTTTGTTGAAGTGATAATAAATTTTAACGAGTCTGCATTCCAGATCTGTTGCTCTGACGGCATGTCCACCTGTGTGTCTCCACGTCTGTGTGTTCGTGTTTACGTCTGAATCACAAAACAAAATATTATTCAGTTGGGGTTTTTTTTGTATTCTTTGGGTCTCATTTTGATCTGACTGCACTCGGTTCCTTTTTTCGTGCAAATCTTGCTATAATTAGCTGGAATCCTAACTGGGCTTGGAGTTTGATGCCAGTTTATCAGGCCAGAGAGATTTTAACATTTGTTTCCATGTGAATGGCCTGGAAACACCAGCTGTTCACTAAAACCGCTGTCACTATGTGTCCAAATCACACTGAGATAAAATGGATTCTTCACAGTCCATTTAATTTTAGGCAACCCAACCACCCTGGACACAGAGCTTAAATCGACTGATTGAGCATTAAAATAAACATTTTAAGTGCCCATTTGGCTTTTATACTCAATTATGTGCCAAAAGCTGTTCTTTGGCAAATCATGACTGCACCCTGTCAAATGTGTAAGATTACTGCAGTAAAGAATCTTGGGAACTTTGTGGAACTTTGTGCATTATTTTGTATTGTTTTCAGTGTTATCATTCGTAGATGTAAAAATAGGAGACACCTGTCATATCTGGAGATTTTGTTTTTCTTTGACTTGGTGAATAATTTGCCTCCACTCCTCTGCAGTGTCAACACTTCTGTCTGAGGTCTGTGCAACACAAAAACAAGCAAATTCAGCCGTCAGTTCTTTATTTTAGATTCACAGAATTATTCATCAGCGCAGCAACAAAAGTACAGATAAGCGAGTACATCATGTCATCTGGGGATAAATGAGTCACTGATTGTTTCGCTCTCTAACTTAACCATTTTAAAGTCCAAGTAAACTTTTTCAGTACATGCTAATCTGCTTTGTGTCTTCATTCAAGATAAAAACAATTTTCAGAAGAGATTTAATAAATAATTGATCCTTTTTGGTTTCACGACGACACCCTCTGTTGTCACGTCAACTGGTTGTGTCTTTCTTCGTAGTCAGAGAGCTTTGGATTTTGCCCATCAAGTCAATTAATTTTGCACTCGATAGTCATAAAGCAGTATTATCATCTCATTCTGTCATTGGCTGAAAATGACTTTGACATCCAGACGGCAGTCTAACGGTGTCACGATTGGACGGCGTCGTCGACGCAGAAATTAGCTGAACCCCGATGCAGAGTCAAAAGAGGAGCAGGCAGGCAGGCGTGGTGGAGGTCCAAAAACAATTGTCTTTAATTAAACTTAGCAAAACACAAAAACACACTTACTGTGGCAAAATCATGGCATGGCATGGCAAGGCAAGGCAAGGCAAGGCAAGGCAAGGCAAAAAAGATCCCAGGCATGGCATAGACAAAACTGTAGATCCTGGCATGGCATGGAGGGAAAAAATACAGACGCTCAGACAAAGGTGACTGGGAAGACAAGGACTAAATAGACATGACAACGAGACACAGGTGACACACATCAGGAGGGAGAAAGTAATCAGGAAAACTAAAAGCAAAGCTACATGAAAACAGGGCACACAGGGGAAGAGACACTTTCAAAATAAAACAGGACATGACAAAAACCTTGAACATAATACATGGAAGCACAAGACAAACATGGAACATGGCACATGGACAGAAATCAAAAGACAAAGCATAAGCAAAAAACACCAGGCATGACAGAACCCCCCCCTTAAGGGACAGATCCCAGATGTCCCTTCAAAAAAAGAAAATGCAGGTCTAACACAAGCTGGGTGGCTGGAGGGGGGGAAAACCAAAGAAAAAACATAGGCAGGGATTCAGCCCTGGTGTAGGGCAGTGGCCCAACCTGCAATCTCGGGCGGGCGGCCCCAGTTCAACACCCAGGTGGGGTGTGACGTGTCAGGGGGTCTGCCCAAATGCTGGGCCAGGACCCAACACGAGGCCTCTGGCGGTCTGCCTGAATGCTGGGTCAGGGCCAATGGCCGATCCAAAAGCCGCCTCTGTGGCGACCTGATGTGACGTGGAGATCCGGTGACCTGACGTGGAAACCTGACGAGACGTGGAGACTTGGTGACCTGACGTGGAGACCTGACGAGACGTGGAGACTTGGTGACCTGACGTGGAGATTTGGCGGCATGACGTGGTGACCTGACGAGACGTGGAGACTTGGTGACCTGATGTGGAGTCCTGACGAGACGTGGAGACTTGGTGACCTGACGTGGAGACCTGACGAGACGTGGAGACTTGGTGACCTGACGTGGAGACTTGGCGGCATGACGTGGTGACCTGACGAGACGTGGAAACTTGGCGAGACGTGGAGACCTGGGGACCTGACGAGGAGACCGGGTGAGACGAGGCGTGAAGGCAGACAGACCCAGCCCTGGAACAGTGGGCCGCGGTCCATCAGCTGAAGCATGGGGCCCTGGCGTAGCTTGGGGTGCTGGTGGACCCAGACCTGGAACAGTGGGCTGCGGTCCATCAGCTGAAGCATAGAGCCCTGGCGTAGCTTGGGGTGCTGGTGAACCCAGTCCTGGAACAGTGGGCTGCGGTCCATCAGCTGAAGCTTGGAGTCCTGAGACGGCGGGTGGCCTGGTCCGTGGGGCCGGGACAGGAACAAAGACCTCCGCGGCGGCAGGCGGCCTGGTCCGCGGAGCAGGTACAGGAACGGAGACCTCCGCGGCGGCAGGCGGCCTGGTCCGCGGAGCAGGGACAGGAACTGTGACCTCCGCGGCGGCAAGCGGCCTGGTCCGCGGAGCAGGAACAGGTACAGGAACGGAGACCTCCGCGGCGGCAGGCGGCCTGGTCCGCGGAGCAGGAACAGGTACAGGAACGGAGACCTCCGCGGCGGCAGGCGGCCTGGTCCGCGGAGCAGGAACAGGTACAGGAACGGAGACCTCCGCGGCGGCAGGCGGCCTGGTCCGCGGAGCAGGGACAGGAACTGTGACCTCCGCGGCGGCAGGCGGCCTGGTCCGCGGAGCAGGAACAGGGACAGGAACTGTGACCTCCGTGACGGCAGGCGGCTCAGTCTGCGGAGTCTGCACCGGCTGGGGGAAGCCTGTCGCTGGGTGCAGACCTCCCCTGGACCTCAAGCGATACATATGCACCTTCCAGAGGTGGCCCAGACTGGGAGGGGGCCTGATTGCCAGTCTGGTGCCCCAAAACGGAGACTCTGCGGGGTTCATTGTGTTCTGAGCGTTCTGTCACGATTGGACGGCGTCGTCGACGCAGAAATTAGCTGAACCCCGATGCAGAGTCAAAAGAGGAGCAGGCAGGCAGGCGTGGTGGAGGTCCAAAAACAATTGTCTTTAATTAAACTTAGCAAAACACAAAAACACACTTACTGTGGCAAAATCATGGCATGGCATGGCAAGGCAAGGCAAGGCAAGGCAAGGCAAGGCAAAAAAGATCCCAGGCATGGCATAGACAAAACTGTAGATCCTGGCATGGCATGGAGGGAAAAAATACAGACGCTCAGACAAAGGTGACTGGGAAGACAAGGACTAAATAGACATGACAACGAGACACAGGTGACACACATCAGGAGGGAGAAAGTAATCAGGAAAACTAAAAGCAAAGCTACATGAAAACAGGGCACACAGGGGAAGAGACACTTTCAAAATAAAACAGGACATGACAAAAACCTTGAACATAATACATGGAAGCACAAGACAAACATGGAACATGGCACATGGACAGAAATCAAAAGACAAAGCATAAGCAAAAAACACCAGGCATGACAAACGGTGTGTTAACACAGGACGCGTTTCATGTTTTCAGCAAAAACTGTCTGCCTTTAATTTATGAGTTGTGGTTATTAGCACCAGTTATTGACGGTGTGTCTTCGTGGCCTTGTCTGCTCAGATGTCAATCAAAAGCATAGACCAACACACCCACTTCAGGCTCGGAGGCTAAAGGAGAATTTGTGAGATATCTGCAAATCCTAATGATACAATTTTCAGCTCAAATTTCAGCGGGACTTCAAATTGAATCTGTCTTTGACTTGACTGGACTTGAAGACTGAACACTATGGTAATAATACTGTATCACTGTGCAAATTTAGCTTTACAGATTTTTTTTTTTAATCCAGTGAGACAACATTTTGTTTGTTTCATTCTAACTTGCTTCAACAAGGTCTCAAATGTAACCTGATGACACTTGCAGCTAGTTTGAGCTCATAGTTAAAGTTCAGTGGTGCCAAACCAGCTGCTAGCTAAAAAGTAAATTAAAATCTGATTGCAAAGACAATCTGACCCACTAAATTTTTACCAGAGGCTTATAATACGGTCCATTCACAATGTGAAATCACCATAAACTTGCGTACCTGACATTAAATGTTATGGATGGAAAGTAAACAGTTTCTTTACTGTGTTGTTAGTTGCAGGACAGTTATTGGTGTGTTTATTTGTTGATGCTGTGTTGAGCTTTAGAGGAAAAAAGAAAAATCCCTCTTATGATCCACATCTGATCAAAACATAGAGTGTGACACAGTGCAAAGCCACACACACACACACACACACACACACACAGTATAGTGTGCTGTGTTCATCAAGGTTTAGCTGCTGGAGCTGCCGAGCTGTCCCAAAGCTGTCACCACATTACAAGCTACTGCTGAGAGCTCTCTTACACACACACACATACACACGCTCGCACGCACGCACACACACACACACACACACACACATACACACGCACGCACACACACACATACACACGCACACACACACACACACACACACTCACGCACCCCACCCCGTTCTCAGTGTGAATACAGGTAGCATTGACGCTTTGTAGCAGGTTTGAATGACTGCTATAAGGTTACCCTGAAATACACTTTCTGTTTGTTTCTGTCTCTCTCTCTCTCTCTCTCTCTCTCTCACACACACACACACACACACACACACACACACATTTGGTAGCTCTCTCCCTATTCTAATTGCTGCAATGTGACACTGCTTCCCACATCATGAGAAGAAAGAGAGCTTCACTCACAGGGAGAAGGGACGGGGGGAAAGACGGAGTGGTGAAGAGAGACATGGAGCCAGCATTTGACCTACATCCACTGTCTGTCTGTCTGTCTGTCTGTCTAGTTGGTGTTCAAAATGAAGCATAGTCATTCTGAACAAACAAAGATCATTGTGTTATATTGAAAAAGATTCAGGTAATTTCAGTGTTTATTTGGAAAGGATGAAAAAAACATCACAAATGCAGATAAAAATCCAAGAAGAAATGCGGCCCTCACATTCACCTCAGTTTTTATTATCAGGTCTTTTGGGTTTCCTCACAATTTTGTTTTTCCTACAATCACCAAGAGCGAGCCTGGTTTACTGCGCCGTCTGAACGACCAAACAACAGACGGTCTCTGAAATCAAATTTGCTGACGTCCTAATGTTACACCCTTCAACAATGACCCAAAATGATGGTGATGTTACCCAAAATACCCAGGGTCTTTTCTGTAGGGTTTAGTGACTGAGCGAACAAGGACGTGGTTTCAGATGCTGCTGTAATATCTGTGTGAGAACCACATTAGTGAGTTTTAATCAGTCTAATCCTGTCAAAAGCTGTGTGTATTTGTTTTGCCGAAAATTGTCAAAAAAGAAACACACTGATGCGAACTCAGGTCAGAAAATATCATCGGAAATTGAAAGTGTTACAGCATAAAGGTTATGATGATTTTCTTTCAGCAGGATGAAATAGTTTTTCATGCGTTCCGCCTCTCTTTGTGTTTTCCAGGTTTTCCAGATCGCCTATGTGATCGTGAAGGCAGCCAACTCGCCTCGCCCAGGTAAGCATCAGCTTCATCATTTTTATTTGGGCAGCCACACACAGTTACAGACGTTAACGTCACTGCTTTGATTATAAAATAAAACGCTAACTGTGTGATTAAAGTGCCAGCTACAGACTTATTTTCAGCCTTTGTCTTATGAACTGTTAAATGCAGTAATTACAGCCCTTTGAGCACATTATCCTCCCACAGAGAATCCACAAGTCATTTCAAAGATCAAGATCCGATTCAAACTGCAGTTTTATTTTAGTCTTTAATGTCCTTGAGGTGAAGATGGTTTTTTTTTTTTTCAGTTTGAAATGCTGCATCTAAAAACATCAACAAATGTGACTGTGCTTTACCCTCAGACTATGCAGCAGGCTTAACACATTTATAGTAAAAGTTTAAGACAGCAGTTGGCCTTTGAGGTTTTTACATGAGGCAGTTGTGAAACTGTAAAAACAACACAGGACATCAAATTTAATTATAATATTACAAATCAAAAAAAAATGATACCATCAGTGTGTTAGTGATGCATTTTAAGTCAGCTTGCTGTGACTGGTTTCCTACAGCTGAAGGTGGGAGCGGGTTAGCAGCGGAGCAGGCTAAAGCAGCTAGGAGCTGATGGAGTCTCATAAGGCGTCATAAGCACATCGACAGGGTTTGTGTAATTACTGCCAGAAGGGGGAGACATGAGGTTTTGCATTTTGGGTTTAAGACCGTCAGATTTTTTAGATTCAAAAAAATGAAACTTGCATGTCTTGTAAAGCCTTTCATTGTGTTAGTGTCAGCTCGAATGTATTTTGCTTAGTGCCATTTAATTCAATTATTTGATTTTTCCATCAACTGGACTCCCTTCACATTGCATTTAGTCAATTCAGATGGAGGTGGAATATAACAACTTTGGTCTGAGCTATCAATAAGTCTGTGACATTGAATGTTCTGTCAATTTTCTATGTATTTTAAGTAGGGTGACCCGAACACAGTCTTGGATGTCCATCATTATTTTTATTGATCTTTTCTCCTCTCCACATTGTGCATCTGAAGCATTTCATCATTATTTTCTTCACCAATCTTTTTATCCACAGGTAACTGGATCTTAGAGCGTTCGATAGACGGTGTGACCTTCGAACCCTGGCAGTACTACGCCATCACGGACACAGAGTGCCTGACGAGATTCAACATTAACCCACGGAGAGGACCTCCGTCCTACACCAGAGATGATGAAGTCATCTGCACGTCTTTTTATTCGAAGATTCACCCTCTGGAGAATGGAGAGGTAACACCTGTAGAAGCTGTTACGCTGCCACGGGAATCTGTTGCAGAGCTCGCTTTAGGTTTGGGCTGGAGACGTTCAACTCATGACTCATGACAGGTCAAAGTGTATAATATGAACATCATAAAAAACAGATAAAGAGAAGGATAAGAAGGATAAATAATGAATGTATGCTTTCAAATTATAAGTAAATCAGAATTTGTGGGTCTAAATTCTTTTCAGATGTGCTGTTAAGATAATTCCAGTTGCTGTGTTATATTCTGATTTACTGAAAACACACACACACACACACACACATGCATGTCACTGTTTACTCTTATGTTGCTTTGATCAGCTGGGTGTGTGATTGCACCTAAGAAGAACAGAGGTTGCAAGCCTGCTATAACTGACATTAATGAAGAGAAAGAGGGCTGCTGAACACGCGCACACACACACACACACCACACACACACACGCACGCACGCACTCACACTCACGTTCAAAGACACGTACACACAAACAGGCAGTGAAAACAAACTAATCACGCATCTACATCTCCCACACGGGGACTCTAATTGTAGATGCCTGTCTGAATATGTGTGTGCGCTTACATGGGTGCTGTATGCGTGCACGCGCCTGTATGCGTGTTCAGTGTGTGTCTTGTTGTGTGCTTGTCCTGCGGGGGAGCGCTAGAGGGGGTGTGAGATGGGAGATGTCAAGAGCTGCAAGTAACGATGGAGGTGTCTGAGTGTGTTCCTGCACTGTGTGCGTGTGTGTGTGTGTGTGTGCGTGCGTGTGTGTGTGGTTGACAGCTCCCTAGCCGTCTGATCACAGTGAAACCATAATGAGTCGTAGGCGATGTGTCACAGCATCGCACACACATTCACAATGTCACCCCACCACTCATCACACATGCGCACGTACACAGCCATCCCCTTCGCTACATCCAAGTGTGCAGCTTGCACCCATCAAGTGTTCCCCCATGACACACACACACACACACACACACGGTCAGCCCACTCTCTGAGACTTTTTTGCAGATGCCAAATGTTGCTTTTGGCCACATTAGCGAGACAGACAGATGGACGGGCAGGCAGGCAGACAGAACCTCACAGTCCTTGTTATGTGGCTCCTTGTTGATTATTGGTGATGCAGAATATGAACTGATGCTTATTCTTCGTCTGCATTGATTACAATACAGTAAAAAGCCAGTTTTTCTGGTAGACCAAATTAAAATGTCCACCAGCGTCCATGCTGTGTGTCCTGATGGAAAAGTCTAGTAATGCTGCTGGTTTAACTCCATTTCCAGCAGCATTAGTGTGATGTGGCTAGTGAAAACAGGTGCAGACAGCTCTTATATTTGACAGCAAAGTGCGCACAGTAAAGTACTGTTATTATTGCTGGGCTAAGGTGTGAAGGATCATGCACGTGTCTGCTCTGGATGGGCCTGGAGCCACTGAGAAACTGTGTATGTTTGTAATTGAGGAATCTTAGATAATAATTTTTTTTTATTTTGTATTTTTCAGTGCTTTGCATCAGTGCATCTCACCCTGTGTTAGCCTGAACAGATGGGTTGTTCCAGTATGGTGTGGCCTAAGAAGTAAAAGGCCACGTCCTGGTGTGGCTGCTGGTTTTGACCGTTATATTTGTTTTTGTTAAACTTTTTCCACTCATATTTTTGCAAAGAAGCACCTTTTTCCACACACTCCATTCCCTTAAAGGTTTCTAGTGCCAGTTGCCTCCTACTGCTCTTTGTATGGGTTGGTGGCTTTCCTGGGTCTCCTGGTAGTCCTATAGAACAGTTTATCAGCATTTCTAATCTCTAACGGCTCTTTGCGCCACAGAATATATGTTATATATATTTTTCCCTTTCTCATTTTCCTTTCTCTCATCAGTTATTTTGAAATTTGTACCTCTTTCATCAGATGTGTTACATTTAACGATCTCAAGTAAATGTGCCTTACAAATACCGAAATCAAATAACAGTACGATTGAGGCTACTGGTAGCAATTGTTCCGATAGTTTAACTTTTTTTTTGCTTATGCAAGTCCTTTTGAAGTTTAAGAACCAAGTGTGAGCAAAACATAAACAACGCTTCCTGTTAAAAAATGTTGGCTTCACTGAGGAGGCTTCTCACTCCTCCCACTGACTGCCACTGTGACAAACTAAAACTACCTCTAATGTTTGTCTTAGTACAGTGTCTTAGTTTAACTGTGCTGTTTCATGTCAGTATGTACTGGTCTGTCTCTCTATAGATCCACACGTCTTTGATCAATGGCCGTCCGAGTGCAGATGACCCCTCGCCGACCCTGCTGAACTTCACCTCTGCCCGTTACATCAGGCTGGTGCTCCAGCGAATCAGAACACTGAATGCTGACCTCATGACTCTGACACTCCGTGACCACAAAGATATCGACCCCATCGTGACGAGACGGGTGAGGGTCAACACACAACCACAATACTAGTCTTCTTTTCTTTTCTTTTCTTTCCTTTTTATATCCCATTGTGATGAGAGGCTTTATTTGGACTGTTTTATGTGTGAGTGGAGAAGCGGAGCCTCGTAAAGGTGGGCGGCTTGTAGCTCAGGAGGTAGAGCGGGCGACTGACTGTGTGTGAATGTGAGTGAATGACAGGCAAGTAGTAAAGCATGGGATACAAGCACTGCATAAATGCAGCCATTGACTTACACTGCTATTCACCATAATTTGTCAGAAGGGTCAGGGCATCCCTTTTCAGTGGTAATCAGCACTGTGATAAGAGAGCAAAGTCTTGTTCTCATACCATCTCTGACATCCTCCTTATAGTATGTTTCTCTCGTGTTTTCCCTCTCTCTTTGTCTTTTCAGTACTACTACTCCATTAAGGACATCTCGGTCGGAGGCATGTGTATCTGTTACGGCCACGCCAAAGCCTGTCCGCTCAACACTGTTACAAAGGTAAAATACTTTACTCTCTGTTTCTCTCAGCCTGTTTAACAATACCGCCGAGGTAATAGAGTCCCCTGTGTGCTGTTGAACAGAAGCAAGAACCCTCTGGCACCAGCTTTTAATCTACCGCCCTGTATCAGACTTTCTGTGTGTGTGTGTGTGTGTGTGTGTGTGTGTGTCTGTGAGGGACACAGGTGACACCGTGAAGGGTTGTCTCCCGTGTCACTTCAAACAGCAGAGAGTTTGATACCCCCCCCCCCCCCCCCCCCCCCCCCCCCCCACCCCCCACCCCCACACACACACACACACAAACAAACTGAGTCCTGTGTCCTTTACATGTCCCGAGGCTGAACCACGAAGACTAGCCCAGATGTGACACTGGTGTCTGGTCCCTCGGTGATGATGTCATTGACAATAAGTGATGTCACTGATGTGTAAAGAGCTCCGATTTCTTCCTCTCTCCATCTCTTAAGGGCATTTTGAAAAGGTATTTTGAATCAACTGAACACAGCCACCAACCACCAGCATGCGCTCGTTGGCTGACATATTTGTGTGTTTCTACAGGGATCGTACATAGTTAGTTATAAATGTGACACATTATCAACTGCATTCCACTTTATTTACCTGTAATTTTGTGATCCTGATTTTCTTTACCCCTCTGTTCCTGGGACATTTAGCTCCTTTACTCTGATACAGTTTCATCCGTCCATGCTGTGGCTTCCTGGGCAGACGTTCAGGAAGCAGAAAAGGTGGAGACCCGTGAGATGATTTGTTGATGATCGTTTGTTCAGATGTGTGCTCAGTATAAAGGCAGCCTGAAGCCAGAGCTGCAGCCTTGTGTCTCAGACAAAAGAGGCAAATTCACTGGTGCCAACAAATCCAAGCTTGGCTCTTGCTGTGCTATTGTACTGCTCCCCTCTCAGTTAATCTGGCACCCTCTCCACATCAACCAATTTACAGAAAGTCATAAATTGAATTACTGAACCCCAGAGGTGGCAAATATCCTGCTACATTCTGCTTCGACTGTGTTTAGTCTTGAATTTATTTCTCTCCTGGGAGAGTAATAGTGAGCCCACTTGCCCCCTGACTGACAATGTGGAAAGTGAACCGAGTTCGCTTATTGCAGTTGGTCCTCCTGTGAACATATTGTTGTTTGATACGCGATTAGTAGGTGATACATATTGATGATTGCCTGTTTGCAGCCCTGAACGTTTTGATGTCATACGTGTTACACAAAGAAGACAATTTACACTGTTTCTTAAAGTTAAGGAGATGGAGCTGGTTGGTAGCTTCTGCTTTTTCTTGTAATTCAAAAGCGAGCATCAGAACGCAGGGCAACCTCCAAACTGTATGCAGGGCTGATCTAAATTTGTGTCAGGCCGAGGCCCAGCATTTTTGGATTTAGATAGTTCTCCTTCACCAGGCACTTGACAGATTGCGGAGAAAAAGTGGCTGTGTTGGAATCCAAATTCAACGATGACTCAGATTGTTACCATGTTTAGCCTCCTCTTTGAAATCAGACTGCAGAAGATCCACTTATTTAAACACAGTTGCCCATGTGCATTTGAATTTCAACTCTGTGAAACTTCTGCCTTGTTAATGTGTGTTTTTTCCCCTCTGTTTGTGTGTGAATATCTTCGTGTGTAGAAGTTTAGCTGTGAATGTGAACACAACACATGCGGGGAGAGCTGTGATCGTTGTTGCCCTGGTTACCACCAGCAGGCCTGGATGGCTGGAACCTTCCACACTCGACATATCTGTGAGAGTAAGAAAGACGTAACACCACCACAAATTACACACTTTGATTACACACAGTCCTAAAGCAGTGCATCCATGGCACAACAATTCCTACTCACACAGGAACTAATCAAACATCGAAATGTACCTCCAGAGCTCCCATGATACTGCAGGCACCCACTGTACGTTTACTGTAATATAACACATGTACCCACACACCAAATGTTACTTGCTAATATGTCTGGAATATTACTATAGCACACCGACAGCTTATATGAACACAGGCTTTATGATACGAACTGTGAAATTTATATTCTCGCCATCCGGTCAGGATCAGTCTTTAATATAAGTATAAAAATCAAAAGTCACCCTTTGCATCCATTAACCTTCATCAGCTTTGTAGCAGCAGAGCTGTGAGGTTAGGTGCTCCTGCCTTTCATCATAAAACTAGGGTTACAGCATGTAATCTTCACTTTATTTCACACAGGCTACAACTTCTAACAGCCTCTGTAGTGTCAGTGGCCTGATAGCTGCTCCTTCTGCCTCAACACTGACACAACAAGAACAAGCTGACAAGACGTTAAAGATCCTGACTGGCACAGTGGGACCAGAGTGTCCAAAACAGACAGGCTAGTGCAGTAATGGAGGAAAGCCCAGGAGCACCGCACAGCAACTAAGCAAGTTGGCAGTTCCAACTCTTGGTTTAGACCTGGGGAATGGGCCCTGAAATGTTCTGGAGATAATGGATAAAATGCACAGATTCGCACTGTTGTCCTACCACATGATCAAATGGTGGACGGAGGATCCCTCTCTGCTGTTTCTGGCATTTCAAGTACAGGCCAACCACCAATAGAGACACACATCATGCACGGAAACCAGTAGTTTCACTGCTTCCTTCCAGTCTAGGAGGTGCATACGGCTGTGTTCAGTCAGATAACAGCATGGCCTGAAAAACTGCAGGCCCCTCGTTCATTTTAGAGGGGCCATTGCACATCGCTCAACTTTTGCTGCAGTGTAAATCAGTATCATCCAGCCAATCAAGTATGAACACATCTGTTACAGGGTTTCATAATGTTGTTGCAGTCGTACTGTAACGTTCTAGAGTTTAGTATTAGAAAGCTTGTGCCATGCTGTGCAGTATTTTGATATCTTTATAAGTCTTCACATAAATGGATTTATTACTCAAGCTTCCTCAATCATATTTAATCATCTCATCGTGCCTGAAAAAACATGTTCCCACTACATTTAAATTCAGCCCTGTTTCTTGTCTGAACACCTGGCAACTTATAGGGCAGATAGCTGTGATCCTTGGCCTATCACACGTTTTAAATCCTGGCCACAATCACACTGCAAGACGCTTTCTTGTCATTCGTACATGTTGGACGTAGGAAATGGCGAGGACAAGCTGAGTGAAATGGAAGACCCGCTTTTTCCTCCCTGGACCCTGGAGATAACACGCTGCTCACTGCCAGTGTGTAAACCTCAGGGTGCTGTCTTCAAAACAGGATTTTGATGTTTCTCTAAACTGCCATGTTGAGGAAGTGAATGGATTAAAAAAGCGGTCCTCTTTGCTTCATGCTTGGTATAGAGATGGCCGGAGCAGGACTCAACAATCCTGTCAAACACAACACCAACTTTGTGTGCGTGTGTGTGTGTGTGCGTGTGTGTGTGTGTTTTTCAGAGTGTAACTGCCATGGTAAGGCAGAGGAGTGCTACTTCAATCAGACAGTCGCAGACCTGTCACTCAGCCTGGACAGCCATGGTCAGTACAGAGGGGGCGGAGTCTGTATCAGTTGTCGTGACAACACAGCTGGAATCAACTGTCAGACATGCATTGATGGATTTTACAGACCCTCTGCGGTACGTCACATGTTGCCTGGTCTGTGCTGAATTATCTCATTAAGTGGATGTCAACTGTGTTGAATATGCCTTTGCCTTCTTCACCTGGCCAGGTGAGCGCTGAGGAGGAGAACCCCTGCATCCCCTGCTCATGTGACTCGCACGGTTCTATCAGCCAATCGTGTGTCCGAGATTCAAGCCAGGCTACGCCCAGTATGCAGATGCACTTTTTAAAATTTTTCTGTCTGTCTTTATGTCTGTCAGGCTTTACTCCCTCTGGATATCGTTCATGTCTTGAAGTATAAACAAATTCAGTGCCTGAGTAGGCGCACATACAGAACTTTTCAGCGAATGCCAACGCACGTTTCTCATTTTAATTCTTTTTAAAGTGCTGCTTCAGTAACTCCAACATCTCATCGATTTGGTCCTGCTTGATTTTCTTTGGGGTTAGCCAAGTTCAGCTGAAGTTTCTGTTCTTAAAAACTGTCTTTGACAGAACAACTATTTATATTAGAGATAATTTTATTCCTCTTTGTAACTGTAGTTTTTTTATGTCTTGTAGAGGAGCTATTTTAGGTGCAGCCACTTCAAAGAGATACACATTCGGTTTCACTCGCACTGTTGTTTTTTTAAAATGTGTGTGTGTGTGTGTGTGTTTGTGTGTGTGTGTGTGTTTGATTGACAGGCCAGCCAGCAGGGTCATGCCGGTGTAAGGAGGGTTTTGGGGGTCTGCGATGTGACAGGTGAGAGACACCCATACACAGACACACTCACACACACACACACACACACACACACACACACACACACACAGACACACTCACACACACACGCACACACACAGAGACAGACACATTGTGACAGGTGAGCAGAACCTTTCAGCTTCTGTCTATTCCAATTAGCGTTTGGAAATTGCCAGAAAGTTTCCATTAAGTTCTTTGCTGATATTTTTCATCAAGCACACAGACGCGTGGTTTTGTACCTTACACTATGTAAAGAAGTCTGAAAAAAGGGCAAATATGACATGTACTGTTTTTTTTTTGCTATTTTGTTTTGCTGTTTTTCCTAAAACTTGGATATCATGTCTTTGATAACATCAAGAAAAGTCATTAAGGAAGCTCTTCAGGTCAAAATCAAAACTTTTAAAAAGAAATGTAAAAAAACAAGAAAAGCTTTCTGTCTGACCTGTAAACCTGTCAACAACGTGCTTCATCTTAAATTGTTAATCTTTTATCGTATTACCTTCATCTCTTATTGCTGTAATTGCTTGTTGCATTATCATCTTTCCCACTGCAACGACTCAATATCCCTGTGGGTATCATTCAGGTTTAATGTGACCTAATCTAATCTAAAAGCTGATACAACTTTTCCTCCAAACTTTTTAATGACCTGCCCTCGGATCAGGCTGGCATCTTCTTTAAAATCACTTCCTGAAATGCTCTTTAATAGGCTCGCTTCAGCTCACTTTCTCTTTGTTTCTCGTATATTTCCTCTGAGACTGTACATGCGTGCACGTCACCTGTGGTGCAAAGTCAGCCGTTTGCAGACTGAAGGTTCAGTGTCTGACTCAGGACGGACGCGGTGGTTGTTAGCGGCATTGACCATGTGACCTTCTGGTGATGGAAAGCCCTCTGTAATACTCACCGCCGTCATCTTTATTGTCCTTATTAAACTCATTTGTCTCCAGGTGTGCTGTCGGTTATATGGGCTACCCGTCCTGCCAGCGCTGCAACTGCAGTGTTGAAGGAAGCACCAACGATGACCCTTGTATAACACCCTGTGTGTGCAAGGTACACACACGCACACACGCACATGCATGGGCTAAAATACTGACAAGTAGTCTGCGCTAACCTTTACAGCCCTGTCATCATTATCTTCACCGCATTAACACTGCAGTAGTGTGCCCTTGTGTGCATAGCATTAGTTTGAGGGCAGCCCATAAACTGTGCTGCATCTTTCTACCCTGCAGGAAAACGTGGAGGGGGAAAACTGCGACCGTTGTAAACTGGGATTCTATAATCTTCAAGGTGACAATCGACGCGGCTGTGAAAAGTGCTCCTGTATGGGCGTAGCCAGTCAGTGCTTTGCCTCCACATGGACCTATCAGAATGTAGGCATTGTTGGACACACACACACACGCACACACACACACACACCACACCTTCTCTGTCCACCAACTGGGATGTTTCCGTTTGGGTTGATGATGAGAAGATGATATAAACAAAAAGAATTGTCACGATGAACGGATCGACTTGCTTTGGTGAAGTGCGACTGTTTGAACTTTGAATATCACAGATTTTTGAGTGTTGGGCCCGACAGCCCAAAACAAGGTAAGATGTGGCCCTTTACTGTTGTTCTGCTGCACTGAACACTTAATATACAACATAACCCCATTAACATAACCTCGCCACACTGGAATATGAACAGGAGCAGATTGTAAAATTATATTCAGCAGGTAAAATATGGTAACATATTTTTCAGACATGTTTTCATGCTCCCTGCAGGTTAGCGTGTTAGCGGTTTAACTGTCAGCTTCACCACCGAGCCCTGTCTGTATTCTCTACGTTACAAAGTTTACTTTGTGTGCACGGATTAACTTTGCTGTGCCACATTCTCCTGCAACCAGCTTTCACATGATCTTCCTCTCTTGATGGCCAGTTGTCCTGGAGTTATGGATGATCTTTCAGTAGCTTATTGATTTTACTTAGTCAGTTAAACTCGATTTCAATTCTTAACACAGTACAATTGGGCAACCATGCAGCTAATGCTCAGTTTTGAGCATCACGAGTTGCACGCAACTTAATTAACCCACCATAATGCACATTTAATTGCACTTATTTTATCTGCTTTTCTTATTTTCACGATTTTCTTTTACATACACCTGTTAAAGAGAAAGGAATCTTTGACTGATTAGTCAGAAGAAGTTTCCCGGGTTACAGGATAATGAACGCATCAAACAGTGTAAAACAGTGAATTCGTCTGGCCCAGACTTTTAAGAATATCAAAAGTCAGCTGCGAAATGGGTTCGCGTGCAGCAGTGAGCGGCAGTGAGGTGTAAAAGCAAGGACTAATCTTTGGACCCTTAGAGGAGTGGCTGTGGACGGAGCACAGCGGAGGTGAGAGAAGAGGAGAGGAGTGAAAATGAGGAGAAAAAAGACGAGATGGGAGGACGAGACTGGAAAGACGAAGGGAGGAGACAAGGCAAGAGGCAAGAAGGAGGAGAGAGGTGAAAAGAGGAAAACAGTTTTTGACTGACAGGCGGGGTGGGAGAGGAGGGGAGAGGGGACGCTGACAGGATGACAGCTCTGATTTAGACACCGATTGTGTGTGTGTGTTCAAAAGGGGAATCCAAGGTCAGGTTAATTGCAACGACAGATGTGTGTCTAGCTGTCGCTCTAACACACACACGCACACACGCATGCACGCGCGATCCTTCAGGAGCTGAGGAAAAAGAAACTCTTTCTAGGTGTCAGCTGGAAGTCTTTGTGGCTGACAGGTGACAGATGCACAAAACCTTTACACGTACTTTGAGTTTTACATTTTTGTTGATACGACCTCTCATTTCGATCGGATGGGGCCTTAAAATATCTTGAAAGGTGGCATTTTAAGGTTGCGCATGCTACACCAGCACTAACAAAATACCGATAGGTGTGACTGTTACTCATCTGTGACATTTTAAAAGCGGTTTGGTTTTATTTGCGGCGCTTCAAGCTAGAAGGTATTGAATGCCTTCTGAATGGTGGACATTACACCACCAGATTGACTTGACTTAGAAAATACTGACCAATCACTGTGAGAAAATGCTGCTACTCTCTTTTCTGTTGGAGATGCTTAGTGGCTTGGGGATCATTTACTGTTTAAATGTTTATTCACTTATTTGGCAGAGTAGGCTCTGCTCCTGCTCCGGGCGCTGCACGGTGAACTCAAGCAGTATTGTGGGATTCAGCAGCGAGTGCAATAAACCTCGAGGGCTTTGCTGAACAGAGTCCAGTCATCATTTAGAATTTGCACACACGAAGCACACACACTCGGAGAAGCCAGGTTGTTGGTGTAGAACGGGAGGAAGGTAGGTAGTGGAGGGTCACATCTTCTGAGACGGTACATGGAGTAGGCACCGGCAAAGATAACTACCAGCCGGGCATTTTGAGTGAACCCTGTCAGATTATTTAATCCATCTACATTCAACACGCCTGGTGACTTGCTTTAACATGTTTGCTGTCAGACCTTACTGATCTGCTGTCAGTTCTGTTGGAAACTCTCCGAACATACTTCTAAAAGATCAAACTGAAATCCTTTCAAACATTCATACAAATTGTTCCCTTGATTACTGTATTTAACATTTCTCATCTATACGTGACTCACTTGCACTTAAAGCACGGGGCTGCTGAAAAGCTTGAGTTAAAACTGAAGGCAAAGTCCTTGTTCAAACCTTCACTGTGCTATAAAAGAGAAACGAGTCACCGAATGGCTATAGCTCTTTGTGATTTCCTGATATCACGCCACACAAATTGTGAGTGTTGAATTTGAAACGGCTGACCGCAAAGTAAAGTAAACTTTGTGCATAACTGAAATGAGACGTCTATTGTAAATCTTGTAATCTATGAAATTTATTGTACCTGAAAGTCAGCCTTTTAACGTCAGTATGCTGTCGTTAGGAAAAAGTGTTGCTGAAAGTAAATCTTTGACTTGTTTTGCAGGAGACCACTCTGACGGGCTGGCACCTGGTGGGAGATACAGGAAGAACAGTGTGGTCTGTTCACAGACAGACGCCTCCGTATCTGAGCGTCCGACACTCAGATGTTGTGACTGATCTTGGCTCAGCCTACTACTGGAACGCACCTGGACTATACCTGGGAAACAAGGTGAGACGCAGGCACACTCATTTGTTTTGAGCCAAAAATGCTTTCTTGTTAATGTTTGTGGTTGTTTGAGTTAAAGGCACAGTAATGAAGTTTGTATGGCCCGATTTTACTTTCACAGTGTTGTTGTGGATAGGTTATCCTGCACACCTGAGACCGTACACTGACAGCACATTACTTATCAGTTAGCTACACCTGTGATTATTTCTGCGCTTGTTGAAGTAATGATAATTCTGCTGCTAAAAATGTCCACACAATAGTTTGGAATATCTATAAATGACTTTTTGGTACCTGGAGAACTTCCTAGAAAAGTGCTGTGAATGTAATGGAAAAAAATACATTCTTCATAATAAGTTTACACTTTAATCTTCTCAAACTTAATGTTTTTACAGACTTTGTAGTGAAATGTGTTCCAGTTGTTGCTTCCATTCCCTGTACAAAAATGCAAATTTGTGAGGTGTCACACAAAGAAATTACCTAAATCCCCAATCCTTTACTGTACCTTACAATTACAGTTTTCAAAGCAAGTCGCTTATGACTGCTAAGATTGAGAACCTTTTTGCAGCTTTTTAAATTATTCTCAGAGTGTGTTGCTCCAACAACATTCAAGACCAGTAGAGGTGACAAAAGTACCTCAGGTTGTGTGGGTTTTATTCTGTGCGGTTCCAGTGTATTCAAACAAAGGTGAGCCACAGTTTGAACGTGTGATCTGACTGTCAGGCCGCTTTCATGTTGTTGCTAAGAACATTTACAGCTTTTACCATTTTTACAGCCTATCGATGTCGTTGATGGGAAAATATGCAAAAGCTGACACGAGGCTGCATCATTAGGACACGCTTGAATATATAAACAGATCCAGTTTATGATCTAAAAGTGTATCCCCTGGATGCGAGGCTGGTGAGAACGTATCCTGCTGGGAGCAGCCGCGCTCCTCTTTAAATGCGCCTGCTAATGTCGACTGTTTGAATTTTTTTTTTTCTGCTGTGGTTCTCTGTGGCCACGATTAGACTTTATCACTCCAGCTGGCAAATAGCTGCAGTCCATGTTTCTGAAGTCGAGATGTTGCCCTACTACAACAACACACTGACTGTGATGTTAGTCTGGGTGTCATGGCTTAGAGGAATATACCACAGAATTTCATTACTTTACACCCTGCAGGCCTGGCTTGTCATCTCACTTCTTTGTCTGAACCTCTATCGCTCCCTCCCTCTAACCATCCCTCCATCCCCGCTTCTTTTCATTGGTCTGCTCCTCTAACTCTCACTCCGTCTCTCCAGGACTCCCATTTTTCACCTCCCTGTTCCTAAATCATCTCCCTCTACTTCCCCCGAGCTCTCTTCTTTCCCTCTTTCTGCATCTCTCTGGCTGGCTTTGTGTCTCTCAGGGTAAACAGTGTTTCGCCTGTTGAACTCGATAATCAACTGTTTTTCTCTTAGTGCACACGCACTCTCACACACACACACACACACACACAGAAACACATATACTCATTCAAACACATACTCACACACACACAAACACTCACACACACTCCCAGGCCTATATAAGTCAGATAATGATGTGTTTTGGAGGCATTAAGGACAGCAGAGCAGAACTGAATGCCTCCAAACATGGGAAACAAACAAATTACCACTCTGTGTGTGTGTGTGTGTGTGTGTGTGCGTGTATGTGTGTGTGTGAGATCGCTGGGAGCAGCATGCGACTATGAAAAAGCGATTCTTTGCTTCAATCTATGATCATGTTACAGAGATAGATGCTATGTGACTTGACTATTTCACAGACACACTCACATACAAACACTCACACACATACACGCTGTGGTCTGTCATGTTAGCGTGTGTCATTAGAAGTGACAGGCTGTGTGTGTAATGACAAGCTAAGAGTATAAATGTGTGTGTGTGTGATAACATTCTTAATCCTCGTGCATGACCTCCTGCATTATTAATGCCAAGGATGCTCATTGGCCCGTTAGCGCGCTCTGTGCATGCTCATTGGTCCAGAAGCACGTTCCACTGATGCTCATTGGGTGTTTTATCAGCCGTGTAGGTCCAGGGACTGCTCATTCTCAAGGATGGCCATTAGTGTCATTAAAGAATATTTTTGCAGTGTTTCTGGTTTGTTTAGCAGTGGAGTGCAAGTAAGTGGGGATCAGCATGAGGGACGAATATAAACTTACAATGTTGCAAGTATGAGAATGCAGCATGTTTTTACCCAGAGTGGCATCTCCCAACAATGACCATTTTAACATCTTTCTGCTCGTGGGTTTGGTTTTAAATTACAATCATAGTTCATAATTAAGTAACTATAAGATCATATAATTACTATTATAAGATATTATACTTATTTAAATTACTTCTCACCAACCAAATTCTCAGCAATAAAGTTAAATAAATCAGCAATGTTGACACATATAATGAATTCATAAGACAGCATATTGTCTTACGTTATATATATGTGACGTAATCTAATGTTTTGACTTTTCCCCAACATGGATATTGATAAGTGATTGACTTGTATGTTTTTGTTAATCAGAAACACTACTTTGCAAAGCTGTATCATCCCAAGGTCCACTTTGCACTTCTGGAGCTTTGGATCAGTTTGAGCATGTAGTTATTCAAAATTCCCTTTTCTTCTGAGCTTTTTAAGGGCTTGTCGTTCATGTTAGCTTAAAAGATGAGTTTCAGAGTTTGTTGCTGATCATGGACACAGAAGTTGACAAAATAACCCCACTTTTAAGTAGTAGATTTTGCCACACTGTAAATGAGTACTAGATTTTATATATATATATTATATATATATATTTCGTTCTGTGTACGCTGTTGCATACTGAATGACAATAAAGTCTGACGTTCTGATACAACAGACTGTCTTAGCGTTTTGGAAATGATTGAACAGTAAAGAAATTAAAAAGCTTCAAAAGCAGCCTCCCATACTGACCTCCATCTTGTACCAGACAGTCAAAAAGCATTAAAGTATGAAAAACAAGAAATTCTCGTCATTTAGAGGAAAGGACTGACACAAAGAAAGGAAGAGAGAGTACCGGGAGATTGAAGCAGGGAGATAAAGTGGGTGATGGATGAACATGGGGAGAGGAAACACAACCTTTTTTGACAGCTGATGAAAGAAACCTCAAGTGTTGAAAATTGACAGACACACGAATACACAGCTCAGCTTGTATTACATTTCATCCTAACTCCCCTGCAGTTCTGCCTCTACTGACCCCAACTTTCTCTAAGCATTTCTATAAAGAGGAAGTAATATAAGGAAGAAAACCTGCTACAGGTGGAAACCTGAGGCCGAATAGCATTTAGAGAAATGCTCTGGTTTCACCTTGGTTGGAGATTGTCACCGCAAAGTTGTGTTGAAAGCGTTTCTGTAAAATAGCTTTATGGGAGAAAATTTCTTCACGAGGAACATCAGCTTTTACCGAGCTGCTGAGCTGCGACTTATGAGAGAGAAAAGTGTGTGCAGAGGAGTTTGTGTATAGTGCCGCTCCTAATCTGGTCTTGATTGCACGAGATGGATTTCCCGTCCTGTTTCCTCACTTTCTTCTCTGCCTTACCTTTCTTTTTTTTTTCTCTCTCTCTCTCTCTCTCTCTTACATGGCTGAAGAAGTGCCTTTACATCAATCACAGTGGATTCGTTCCAGTTTACATCAACCAGATAATTTCTTGTCACACACATTTGTGTGCCTGGAAAGTGTGTGCAAAAGCTCCACACAGCAATCCCACGGCTCAGGAAAAAAGAAAATCATTACACCTGCTTATCACTTCCAGTAACGCAACAGAAATGATCGTTTCAGTTCTGAACCACTGATGTTCATTACGACAGTGAATGTCAAACAAAATATACCACGCAGTCGGTATATTGCGGTTTGCGTAAGCGTTCTGACTTCCTGTTGCAGAGGATGCTACTTTTCGATTGCCCCACAGCTGCGCTTTTTCTGGATGGCATTAAAGGGCATAGAAGTAGTTAACGGCTCTTGATAACCGTCAAGATGTGCAAAGTTGTTTATTAATAGCAAAGTGCAGTTCAGTGTTGTGCTGTAAAGCTTCCATTGCGCTGTGAAGTTATCAGTTTCCTGTAGTGCAGAGGCTGATAAACGCTGATGGTATTGTGTGCGTTTGCATATTCATACAGTTACGGCCGACTTAGCATGATGTTGACGCCTCTTGTTGACGCTACAGTGCCCACATACGTGAGCCTGATCCCAGCCCTCAGAGGTGGATCTGCACTGACTGCATTGAATAATAGGGTGTCATCTCACCATTGTTTGTTACTTCAGTTCTGATACACAGCAAGCTGCTGGAGTTGACTTTCAAGAGTCGGCGAGCCGTGGGAGTGCAGGACATTAATTGATCGGCTCTTACGAGGCTGGAAGCAAATGAGTGAGCTGCTCTTAGTCATCTTCCTGGATGAGACATGCAAACTGAGCTACAGTCCATCCACGCCTCTCTTCTCTGCCATCAGTAGTGATAATCATGTCGCAGTACAGCTCACATTCACCCCAAAATTCAATAATGTTGCTTCTTTGTATTTTTCAAGTGGCACAATAAGTGTCTGTGTTGCAAAAGTGTAGTATGCAGAAAAAAAAAGTCTGTTTGCCAGTAAGTTTTACTGCAGTTGCCTGCAGTCTACCTAATCTTAGTCAAATAATCTTTACCCAAGCTGCACCATAAATACATGAGACAAAATGAATACATGTACGCATCTGTAAGCACTTGTATGTGTCCATGGGCCTAATCAAGCACATCATCAGCCCCTTGAGGCCAGGAAAAGACCTCATCAAGTGACCTCCTGTAACCCCAAGCTTCATCTGAGGGCCCCATGCAGAGCGCTTCAGACGAACAGCTGACAAACGATCTGTCTCATTCCTATCTGCCAGCGCCCACTTAGGGTTCACAGCCCCAAAACTGAGGACCCGTTTTGACCCCGGGCTGCTCTGGCAGCATTGATGCCGGAGCAAGTACCTCCACCTCTACAGCATACAGCGTGAAAGCAGAACCGTCCCACAGCTGAGAAAACATTCCCTCAGTTGGGGGAAGCTGCAGGAGAGTGTCAAGTCAGCGTATAAGCAACAACGTGAAAACTACCAGGAGAAAATAAATAAATAAATAAAAAAATAAAAGTGCTCAACGTTTCTCGAGGACGCTCAAATTTAATCTGCCTGAATTTCATTCACAAATAATCCAAATTGGATTATTAAGTTGGATAATCATTTTCGTCTCATTTTTATTCACTGACAAAACAATTGAATTGATTTCAGCGTAGTTTTGGTTCTGGTGCGTTAGTTTTTATTTAGTTATCATTAACTTTGACGAAAGTTATTTGTCAACGAAATTTACGATTCTGCGGCGGACATGCGTGCAGAATCTTCAAAAACTGCAGGAGGAACCCAAACCGTGTTTTTATATTTTATAAGTCCATAATTTTTTTAATCATGAAACAGATGTTCCTGTAGTGACCACTGAAGTAAATCAGTCCTCTCATGTTAATCCGCATTAGCTTAAACCATTTTGAAGGTATATTTTCCAGGTCTTTATTCTCTTTTTCTTTTTGTAAATGGTGTGTATGTTATTAGTCTCATGCTTATAGATCTAATACAGAAATTATGATGGAGTGACGTAGTTTCTAAAGCGTGTTAGCACAGTGGCTGTAGATGTGCTAAGACTGACAGACTGGATTTTTGGTCTTGTTGATTTTTTGACTTGAGACTTTTTTTTCTTTTCCATTTTTTGTCTTTGCCAACATACAGTATATCACTCACACACACACAGAAGGTCAGTGTGTTGTTCAGCATCGCAGCATCTATTGGTCCATCTGGAGCCAATCTAACCCTACTGCTAGGAACAACAACAGTCTGTGGGTGCATCTGTGTGTGTCTGCATGTGCGTGTAGCCGGTAGATAAACAGAGTGAAAACTCCCAATACCAATTGCAAACAACCACAGGCATCAGAAAGGCGACCCGGGTGTGTGTGTGTGTGTTTATATTTTTATGTCCCTGTGTGTGCATGTCTTTGTTTCGCTGAGTTATTTGTGTGCGCTCTTGTGCACACACCTGCGCGCATATGTATGTATGTGTGTGTGTATTTGTGTGTCATTTGGGGCGGGTTGGGGGTGTGTGTGTGTTTTCTGAAGCTTTTGTGACAATCTGGTTTTCATTTCCTGAAGGATGATTTCCTTTGCCCCCACCCACCCTCATTCACTCTCTGACCAATCTCCTGAAGAGAGCGTCGGTCGCCGCTGTCTGCTTTTCTGTTGTACTCCAAAAATTGAGGCGTACGAATGCATGCCGGCAAACATATTTCTCTGAAGATACTGACATGCGGTGCGCACAAAAGGAGGTTGCATACTAATAGCTTTTTTTTTTTTTTTGGTTTAAGCACTGTCATCATTCCTTACAATCAATCAGTTTTCTTCTACTGCACTTCTCTCCTCCACCTACAAAGTTGCTGGTTTTTGGTTTCTCACCTCTAAAATCATCAAAGTTCAGTTTCTCCTCCACGTGTGAAGTCAGGAAACAGTGCTGATGTCTCATGTTTTTCTTCCTTTTGGTTGCATCAGATCAAAGTATCAAAGTGTTCAGAAGTTGTCAATTTATTCTCATCTCAGACACAAGAAAACAACTGATTATGAGGGAACCAAATCAGCGCATACTGTGTAATGGGACAAATACATAAAAGGGAATAAGGCATTTTTCTTTGTTTAACAGATTTTTCTATGAAAGGATGTTTGAGCTTTTTGTTCCCCACAGAAAGTCTAACTGCGGCAGAAATCTGACTTTTGTTGTATAACAGCAGTATTACGTACAGGACAGGCTACCACTTGTAGGTCATTAACAAAGCTCTGGCCTGGTTGTTTAAAGTTTTAGGAAAAGCCGTATTACATCAGGGCTCTGTTGGGAACCCTGGGAGAGGACTGAGGTCGACAGGGACTCATATTCACACCTCTTCTCGCTCCATGCCAAACCCACCTCCTTAGCGGAGGCAGAAAATTAAATCTCATAACTTTATTTCCCTTGTTTACTCTCTTCTCTGCTTTCCTCCCTCTTATTTTATTTTTTTGTGTGTGTCTCTCTCGCTACTTTACCCCATCTTTTGTTTCACTCTTCTCGTTTCTACCTCCTCCCACTTTTTTGGATTTTCATATCTTTCATATCTTGTCACTCTGTTTCTCTTCGTCTCTCCTCTTTTTTTCTTTGTCCACTTTCTTTTCACTGACTTTCTGAACAACAGTAGGAAAAGGGATGCTGGCCTGCATGTCACTGAAACCTTCAACAGTATTTCAGGTCAAGGATTTTTTTAAGGAATTCAAAGTTGTAGATGTTCCCCTCTGTGACTGCACAAAATGTAGAAAGTGAACATTTTCTCAGAATAATCCACTTGTCATGAGCGAATATTTTGCTTTATGTTAAGCTGATTTACTTGTATGAAGTGATACTGGTGTTCATGACAAACGGTCCACTTTCCTGAGAACTGCATCGGGTCCTTGATTAGAGTTTTAACAATGAGGATTATGTCTTGCTCTCCTTACTCTGGCCACTAATAGAGTTAATCACAGACTTATGGAGCTCTCAGGGGGATCTGACTGATGTCTGTTGTAACTGTGTGTATGTGTGTGTATGAGTGTTTATTGTTCCCACACTTCCAACCCCCATAATTCCCCTCACCCTCTAAATAATTTCCCTCTCCTGCTGAGCTATTCTGCTGGTCTTTTCTCTCTTCCTGTGTTTTGTTTCTTTTATTTCCTTTCCCCCAGAGTAGAGATGGGTCATCAGGTTGCCTTGACAAAAGCTTTGATTGTTGTCCAGGTTGAGCGGATGGTATAAGAGAAATGAGTTTTCTGAGAAATGTCAATGATTTCAAAGGAAGTAAATTGCTATATTCAGGTGTGCTAAGTGGTTAGAGGATCATCCGCAAAGTACAAGTGCCACTGATGTAGAAGTGTTACTGAAGTCTGTATTTTTTTTTTTTGCTCAATTCATACAAAAGAAATACAGACTTAAACCTGGCGAGACTTTTGCAACACGAGGTGTTTTGCAGGAAGGAACTCACAAACTTATGCATAACTTTGGTATTTTTGTTTCAGTTTTTAGACATTTGTTCGCAAGAGAATTATAACCCAATTCTGCATGGAGTGTTTTAGTCAGGCAGCTGTATCTGTCATATTATGTACAAGAACACTGCTGCTCTGGTCAGCTCCTGTGAAACATTTTCTTCTTCTGTGGTGTCTTTTGCTTTCATCATGCTGCTATTTTGTTGCAGTGGAACAAACTACATTTATTCTTTTGTCTGGGGGACTTGAGTGTCTACGCAGAGTCCATACAGGAGTGCAGATAAGCCAGTGGCGAAGGAGGTCGAGCTCACAAAGTGCCTGATATGTGTGAGCTGCGTACTGTGGGTTTAAACTAAGACTTTACTGTCTGCTGGAGTCGAAATCAGCAAATGGGGTTAGACGGAAAATAAGTGTTGGTCAATAAAACGTCCACCCAAGTACACCATCACGTCCGCCGGTGTGTATATATGTGTGTGTATTTTCAGTCAGCTGTGAAATTCCTCCTCTCAGTTTAAGAACTGAGAGTAATGATGTAGAATGGAAGAGGTTTATAGAGGCATTAAGACCACCTCTTACAGCCTCTGTGTCTCTCTGTCTCAAGCTCTATTTCCTCCACTCTCTCTCTCTCTCTCTCTCTTTCCCCCTCTTCCTCGATGTCCCCCTCTCTCTGTTTTTATGGTGGCATTATTATCTTGGTCTCCCACCCATTACTGTTCAGGTTGGAGCGGAATAATAAATTTCAGGATCATGCCGACGCAGCGTTTCTCCGCCTAAAGCTCATTCTGTGGACTCGACAGAAACTCTGCACCGACACACACACACAAGACAACAAGGATTTTTAGCAGATTCTCATTTTTCCTTTACGTTTTGAACATTTTTAAATGAAACGCTGTCATTATTAGATGCAGTAGTTGGGGTTGGTTCAGCAGTGTTGCTGTTGACTGGACTGCACTATGAAAAGATGTGACTGTCCTTTGCACCACAGTTGGTATATTTCTCGATTGCATGTGTTGTCTTGCGATCTACTTCCTCTTTTCTTATTCTGGTCTGCTGACTGTATTATTTTGATTTGTTCACCAATGAAAGATGCCCTGTGCAGTCATGTTTATATTCAGAGTTAATTCCCAAAACGCATGTTGGTGTGATGAATGGACTGTCTTCCTGTCCTCATGAAACACACAAAGCCAAACTTTTAATAAAAGAAATTAAATTTGCCTCTTTTTTTTGACATGCAGTTTTACTAGCGAGCAATCTTCTTTTCTCCTGCCTTTGGGGGTGGATTGCAGCATATCTGCGCAGTACTGCCACCTGTAGTTCAGTCCTTGAAAGTAAAACTGTCTCTAAATCTTAAGGTCTTTCTCAGCCATCTTTGATCACCACCTCTGTTTGTTCCATTTGGCTACACTTAGCTTTCACAGGCTGTGGAGTATGACAAATATTAATGTACTCTACATTAAATTGAGACTTCGTAACTTTTTTAAACAAGAAATAGCATGTACGTTGTCTCGCGGCTACGGCCTAACTCTGGCTGGTATGAGCTGCAGCTTATGGTGACCTGCTGTTAGCTGTTGTTATCAGAGTTTAGAGAGATATCAATGTGTTATTGACAGCACTGAATCAGTTTGCTGACTCTCGTCCACTTGCCACACTGCCTTTTACCATCCTGCACTCGTCACTTGTGGCCTCAGTGGTCTCTGTTCAGCAAAAGTTACTTAGTGTAGCTTAAAATCTGCTAGCATTCAGCTGAGCCTAATGACCTCCACGGAGGTCAAATAAACCCCGAGTTAAACAAGTTTAAATAAGCACGTTTATTCATGTTGATAATTTGACCTACTGCTTCAAGGTTTTGCAAGTAACATGAACTTACTAGTCTCTGTTGTTTCTCTGTCCTCCTCAGCTCCCGGCCTATGGAGGGAGTGTGGTCTACACTGTGTCTTATAATATAGACCAACAAGAGCAAATGGCCATCAGAGTCACCTCAGAACCTGACTTAATCATAGAGGTAAGTTTTCAAACATACGCAAAGATAAAGACATCATAGAGCATTTCCATACTCTGATGAAGAACTGCTTAACAGCTTTCATCTGTGTGTACTGTTTTATACGATGCGCGTAATGGCTTTTTGACTTTTAAAGTTACCCTTTATTAAAACCTTGTCGTTAAATATGTGATTCTCCGCGGGATTAGAGAGCAGTGTGGAGGAAGTAAGCTCTAGTCCTCTGGGCAGCACCTTGGTCAAGGGCATTGACCGGGAGTGCTCCTAATGCTTAACACATGCATGGTTTTTACAGTGGGAGGAAATGGTCACAACCGCAGGAAACCCATGTGAACATGAGTGCGAATGTGTGTGTGTTTATGTACTTGTGACTGCAGCATTATTTGTCTCTACCTCAAGTCATTGAGTTTTGCACCGTTGAAGACCACGTAATGAAGCAGCGAATAAAACCTCTTAAACACACACACACTGCTCAAGCAGCTACAGCTGGCAGAGAAGTGCTGAACTGAGCACTAAAAAATGCAGATAGAGTCTCTGTCCTCTCTCTCTCTCCGTCTTTATAATGAGCAGGTTGTGATATGATGTATGGCAGCAATAAGCGAAGCAGCAACACGATTAGTTAACTGTTTATATCTCCTATTTCACTGAACAGGATTGTGTGTTTGTGTGAGGGTAACATGCACACAAAATACGGACACATAAGCAGGCTGGTGTGTGTGTTTCTGCATGTTCACAGTGTGCCAAAGCTGTGGACATTATTTACACACACAACTTTCATGTTAAAGAAGAGGAACTTAGAAGTTAAGTTTATATATACAGTATGATATAGACATACAGTATAAGAATATGCTGTAGCTATAATGATCTGCAGTAATCTGTGGAAAGATCTACTTTTCAGGCACTTGCTGGAAAAGAATTAAAATTCTAAAATCCAATCATTAAATATGGACACAACCACGACAAATGTTTTTTTTATGACTTTATATTGTATGCCTTTCATTTAATGAAGTGCACGTTTGTGTGGAAAGACAGGAACAAAGGAAGAACGAAGGAAAGGAATACGTCAGGAATGAGAGAACAAGCAAATAAACAAAAAAGAAGTGAAAAAGTAAAGAAAGAGAAGAGAAGACCAATGAGCTGGTGTTATTTAAAGACGTGTCAGTGAGATCGACAGACAGGGAGGAGATGGGAGGAGGAGGAGAGTGTCGGTCTTGTTGTCAACAAAAAGCCTCTCCAAATGATGACGATAATGAGCCACCCACACACTGTCAGCCGTCTTTCTCCCTCTTCACTGTCTCTCTTTCAGCCTTTGTCTCGTCTTGTCTTTCTTTCCCTTCACTGTTTACTCTCTGCATATCTGCATCAAGTCGGGACATTGTTTGTTGCGTGATTTTTGTGAAGCGCAGGAAGGAGCTTGTGCCTCGGTTGTAACATTGTGGAATCTGAATAGACAATAATCTCTCTGTCTTTGTTTGTCTGTGTGGCTTTATTGATTTCCAAGCCTTTCTCTCAATCCTGCCCACTTTATCAGCCCCAATCAGCACAGTTGAAAAAAAGTGAATACCAAGCCTTTCATGATGCTAATAACAACACCGCATGTATTGGAAATATGCCCATCTGGAGTGGAGAACTTAGGAATGGCAAATATATTTATTTTGATATCATCTAGTGGCACAAGATTTCTGGAATCATCTAGAAAGAAGATATCTATAGAAAGGAAATGTTTTTACCCCCACATTCAGATTTTTTGTCAATCAGCTACTACTAAATCTTTAGGAGAACAATACTGACTGAGTAAGGCTGCTTTTATTCCATACAGATCCCACAAAAAAGATTAAAGCTCTCACAGTCCCAGAGATCCTCAGCTGTAGCTTATTTCTCTGTCACGCATAAGGAAGGGATGCTAGAGGGGAAGATGTGAAGTACTGAGAGGTGGACTAATGTGTTGTTGGTTTTGTTTGGTCTTCTTGTGGGATTTCCTCACAGTATAGGAAAGTACTAATCTTATTCTTAAATTAAACTAATTAAATTACTGATTTTTTTTTAGGTGTGATAAATAGAAGTGAGGCAAAACAAAAGATAAACAGTAAAAGCCTTGCATAATGAAAGCAGTTTTCTCTGAGGTTGTCCCACTATATTTCTGTCTTTATCTCTGCATCTCTCTCTTCTCCTGCTTTCTGTCTTTGTGTCCCTCCGTCCATCTCCTCTCTTTCAATTAGTTTTTATTTAATGGTTTATTGGTAAGCGCTTTCTCCCTCTCTCTCACTCTCTCCATTTCCATCAGTAGTTGTCACTCTGCGTTAGCTGCTACATGCCATTGATCTGTTCTCAACAAGAGATAGTCAGATACCAGGCCCGGGCTCAATTCACTTTGCATTCAGTCCATTCAAAATGTCAATAGAAACTGCAGCTCATTACCTAATGACACATCATTCACATTTACTCTCTTTTTTTTTCCCCTGTTCAGTTGAATAGCATAGTTCTTTCTGAAAGAGATGTCATGCTGTATTTATGAGGACATGCCTTTCCCAGATTAATGGAATTAAAAATGAACTGCAACAACAAAGGAGAGAAAAAAATGAATTAAAAATGTTTCTTTTTACTTTCTCTGTCAGGGAGGCGGGATCAAAATTATTGACCGAAGGTTTGGCCAGCCTGTGTACCCGTCCTCACCAAGCACCAACCACATCGTTCTCCTCCCAGAGAACTTCCTGGTTTTGGAGAGCGCGCAGCCGATTGGTCGGAGGGATTTCTTGTCTCTGTTAGCCAACGTGACCAGAGTGATGGTCCGAGCCTCCTACAGCACAGACCCCAGCGCTGTGTACAGGTAGAGACAAACACACAGTCCAACACGGTCCTGGACATAGTCATCATCAGCGAGATGATAGGCTGACAGCGTAGGTGTGTCGCTGTGCTATTGGGATGTGATGTGATCAGCTGACAGCCCTGACGTTGACAGCAATGTGATTATGAGCGAACAGGACTAAGTGAATGACAACTGAAGCATGCAAAAGAAAAGTCTTTCTGAAAAAGTCAGAAATGTCTTCGCTCGGGCTTCATTACACTACGAAAAGCAGCTTTAAACTAGGTGGTATTAGTGTTAGGAAACAAAACAACTTGCCCAGAGTTGAGACTCTCAGGCAATTCTTTCTCAGAGCCTGCGAATAACTCGACTTTAACTCTGTATAAACTAAGCATGTAGGTGGTGGTTTTATTGGTGAAGCTTATTGCTGTCTGGGAATAAATACTTGAGAGCCACATGAGGGAGGCTTGTTTATGTAAGTGAGGGTGTATGCTTAGCCTTAAGATACCAACATACCTCATGTTTATGCTTGATATTTCTGTGTGTGTGTGTGTGTGTATGTGTGTAGACTTCACTCATTCTCAATGCAGGTAGCTAATCCATCTGCTAGAGGAGACAGGAGAGCATCGGCTGTAGAAATCTGCTCGTGTCCTCCTGGATATGCTGGAACTTCCTGTGAGGTAAACACACACATAGAAACCCGCTCGTCGTAACGCCACATGAAAATGTTGTTTTGGATGTAAACTGTCAGTATACCAAAGCAGGCACTCGAATACTCTTACCTACAGAAACAGTCACGGTGTGTGCACGTTCTGAAAAATTACTCACGTGTTTTAATGTATTGTTTTAGTATTACTGCAAAATGTTTATTCTTCAAAGTATGAAATTATTAAACATTAGTAACACAGTGATATTCGGTAGAACCTACAATTCCTCAAGCAAAGCGAAGTGAATTTTTAGCCCACAATAGAAAGAAACAATGGCTCCTTGGGAGGAAGTTTGTTTTTGGAAATAAAAAACCCTGTGGTCCATCTTCAGCTGGATTTGATGAGCTGTGCGAAACATCCAAAAACATTAGTACGATCCCTGAAGTGTTCGTTTTATTGTGTTTTGCTTGTAGTATACCTGACGTGTAAATGTGCACTCGTAGTATTACATGATTGATTTTACGGCCTCTCGAACAAAAATGAAACAACAAGGTCAAATGTGTTCGAGAACAGAACTGAGTGACTGCTATTGTAGTCTTGACTGACATGCAAACTCATGTGCAGTTATACACACATTAAAACTCAACAGGCATAATCACACACACACACACACACACAGGAGCGTTCACAGTGTAACGCACCCTTGAGGTGCTAATTAGAGGGTAATTACTCCACACTACGGCAGCTTAAGGACAGGTAATGTCTGTCCTCCTGACTTTCTAACTGTGTGTGCTTGTGTGTGTGTTTCAGACGTGTATTCCTGGTTTTCGGAGGGTCAACGGGATCTTGTATAGCGGCGTGTGTGAAGCTTGTGATTGCCACGGGCACGCCAGTCATTGCCACGAAGTCACGGGACACTGCCTGGTAAGATGACCGATAAGTTAGACACGTCTGTCCGATCGTTTGGTTCAGTTCAGAGCTCAGAGCAGCACTGAAGTGATTTGCCTTGCTTTACTTTTTCTTTTGAATTAATTAGATACTTATTTTTTTCCACAAAAACAGACAGAAGACATCAAGTGTTAAGAGCAGCAAATGTAGAAGCTTTTATGAAAAGGTTTTCTTGATTTTGATATTTACAGAATGTCAAAAGATAATACCAAAATATATATAAATCTAGCAGTATATTTTGAAAAATGCAGAGAATGTTTCAAGTATAATCATTTTAGCAAGTCCTGTTCTTGTATGTTCTAAGACATCTCTTCTGTTTTAACTTCCAAAGGCGTCACCTTTTTTATCATCATTAAGTTGTAATAGTAAGTCACCTGTTCGTCATGAGGTGACATTTTTATTTAAACAGTCAACTTGACGCAATGAGAGAACACAAAGCAGAGCAACATAAAAAAAATACCCCTCGGACCATGACGTTATGTGGGGAAAGAAACTCACTGATTTTGCTTTCAAGAGAGAACTTGAAAGTTCCCACACTGTTCTTGGAATCACCATCTAGTGGCCACCAGAGGAAGTGCAGGTTAAAACAACTGGGTTCTGGCTTCACACAAACACACACACTTACACAAACACAAAGAAAAATTCACATACACGCTCAAGCACAAATATACTGTGGAGATACACACACACACACACACACACATCATCACTCCCCAGTCTACACATTGCCTCAGGCTTAAGCTGTCAGTTACCATCAGACTAAATAAACACACATTAATGCACACTCACTCACACACACACACACATGCGCACAGTTGTGGGTCTTGTATTACCATGTTATGTTTTATTATAGATGAGGAAGATGCTGGGATATGTCAGAGAGAGGAACAGGAACACACACACACACACAAAGAAACAGAAAATCTTGACATTAACTCACTCACAGATGTGCGTGCAAGCAACCACAGACACACACACAAATGAACACACACCTCCAGTGCATGTATTCATACAGAGTGATGGGCAGGCAGACAGATGGGCACACACACACACACACACTCACTCCCTGAGGATCGTCTTTTATGGCTACAGCCGAACGACTGAATGATGCTGTGGTCCTACAGGTGAACGAAGTGTGTGTGTTTGTGTGTGTCAGGGTGTGTTTCAGCAGTGAAGAGACACACACGCTCACGTACACACCCTCATACACACACAGCAGCAGCCTAAACTGCAACAGTTTTTTGTAGCTGGACACATAAAAACAAGGATGTGTTGGCCCAGAAACAAAACAACAGACGACCTGATTCTCTCAGCGTTGGAAGCACATTTTCCTCCCACTGTAAAATGCAAAATAAATAAAATCTTAAACTGAAATGTTAAATAGAATGTAACTATTTTCATTCAGCACCAAACCAATGAAATGTCATGCTGAAGAAGTGCTTTTAATTAACTTTATTTCTGAAGCAGCTTCGGACTTAGTTACCGAGGAATTGTTCAAGTTTTGCCATTTTACTGTCGGTGGAGGCAGAGCTGTAAGGAAAGACGGTCAAAACAAGTCAGGTGTTTGTCAGTGGTCTCGTTTCAGCGGAAGGATTTAAACCAGACTTGTGGTATTGTTGGTCTTATTTTCATTTGTGTCACCAGTCGGTCGCAGAGAGGCAACATTCACGATGGACGCCACGCTGTTGCAGGTCATCTCACACATTTAGAGTAAAAAACGAAAAAAAAACAACAATAGCAATAAAACAGTCGCAGATGAAAATTAATAAATAAAAAATAATAATAATAATGCTGAGGTTAATATCATTCCATATTATGTCCTATCATTATTTTGACTTTTGTGTGTGTGTGTGTCTGTGTGTGTGTGTGTGTGTTGAATAGCAAACCCAGTGTTGTGCATTGTGCTGAAACCTGAGCTCAGTGAATTATTACACCCTTAGTGATTAGCATCATAAGCAAAAATCAATCTAAATCAGTACTCATCAATACCTTTATTGGTTCTGAAGGATATTATGGGGGTGCGAATTGTCCCTGCGAATGCTGTGCGCTTCGTTACCGCGGTAACAAAACGTGATGCTAATCCTGAACCGTATCAATAACCTTGACCTCCCTCAGATTGTTCCTGCTGCTGCTGCCTGCTTGACAGTGATTTTATCTGACAGTTTTATTTAATAACAACGGTGTATATCAACAAATGTCTGCTCTTCTTACTGCACAGCTGTAACCACTTGAGCCTCTTCGTTATTGGCTCTCTGACGTTTAACCTATGAGCAAAGTGTGGCACTAATTTCACTGCAGTAGAGCAGGTCTCTTGTAGGCTGTGTGGTTTTCTTCTTGTTCACAATCCTAACTTGCACCCGTGGCATTAACTACAAAGATTTAATTTGTATTTAGCTCTGTCATCATTTTGTGATAAGATTTAATGTGATTCTACCTGTTTAGTATTTTATACGCTGTAGCAGAGATGACAGTAGCCTACAACACATGCGTTGAGTTCTTACAATGCAGAAAATAGAACAAAATTAACTGAAAGGAAATTACTTGTTTCTAAGACAATTTAGATATTTTTTAAAATATTTTTTTTAGAATGCAGTACCTCTTCAAAGCAAATGAAAATGTCAACCTGGTATCTGATCTTTGTTTGTTTGTTTGTTTGTTCATTGCAAGCTGCTTCAGATCCTCTCATGAGACTGCAGTTAACTGATCACGCAGTTTGGATGAACTTTTAACCGCCGTGTCTCCTCCAGGATTGCTTCCACCACACGACGGGCCACCACTGTGACACCTGCCTACCTGGTTACTACGGCAACGCCACCCGTGGGTCACCTGCGGACTGCCAGCCCTGCACCTGCCCGCTCAATCTTCCTAGCAACAAGTAGGTTTTTGAAGATGCTCGGGCTACTGGTGACGACAGAATTTAATCAAACGCTTCAATAAATCAGCGCTGACACCACAGCATCTCTGACCCTGCGGCTACTCTGTCTTTGCCCCTTCTTATAATTCATAATTTATTCCTCTGCATTTTTTTTTTTTTTTTTTTTTAAGGAATATCACAAATAGAGGCTTCATCGCCGTGAGAAGGAAAAAAATTATAATGACATGAACTGAAATACTATCACCACAGGTGGAAGCGTCAATACAAGTGGAGAAACATCATCCCTGTGGGTGTAAATGCCATCACTGTTCACAGAATCAACATAACTGCGACTAGAAAACTTAATGCAGTAACAAACTCAAACCTCCCACAAGTCATTAAGCTATTTGAACCATTATCACACCATTCCTGTCCTACTGAAGACCCCTCATGCTGTGCCTACTTCACTTATGTTCAAGTTACAGCAAGGATCTTTTATTCTTAGCAGTTCGTGTTCATTGTGGATCCTAAGCCGGCCCTGTTGTAACATCTTGCTAAACCAGTCCACTTCTGTTGGCATGAAAGATGGCCGTATGGTTGGCCTCGATAAACTTGGTAGTTCTTGTGTGGGCGCGAAGCTATACAGTGAGCTAAACACACTTCCAATAGAGGTTGCGGAGAGGAGTTGGCCTTTGGAAGAAGTTGTGAAACTGTGAAAACATTCTGAACAAATTCGATGTTAGGGTTACAAGTCAGAAAAATATGACTATGAGCGGAAGTAATGAAAAATTACTTAGCACAGTAACAGGGAAAGTGGATTCATAAAAGTACACTCAGTGCGCTCTCCTCTATTCTTATCCCACCAGTGTGCTGATCACAATTCGAAGGTGTAAAACTTTCTGACTGCAGAATAAACAAACAAACAATTCAACAGTCACAGCAGCTATAATAAAATGATACCTACAGAGTAGGTGAGCACTGCCTGTCAGTGTTTGGTTGGTCAAAAATCAGACAAATTTGATAAATCAGATTCAGAATTCCTTCATTTATCCCCCAGGGGAGATTCTTTTTTGTACAGACATTGCACTTGCAGTTTTCCCTACCAAGAAAGAAAGATATAAAAATGTGTAAATTCATGTCTAAACTCTGACAGTTGCTGTCGATCTTGGTTGATTTTTCTGATTGAACAAAAGATGTTGTCACAAGTAGGAACAACATGCAGTTCAAGCATTGGTTAGATTGGACATTAACCCCTGCGAGAGATCTGCAGTTTCTCCAAATGACCAGAGAGAGATGCTGTGTGTTAGGTGTCACCAGAGGGGCGCACACACACACACACACACACACACACACACACACACAGGCAGACAGGCAGCAGCTGAGAATCTTCGTGCAGTCATGACACGTCCTGTCCAAAACTCTCATAGCTAAAGAAAGACACAACTCACTCTCAGCTCTCCTCCTCTCTACCTCCCTCTAACCCCTGCAGTAATAATAGCCTGAAGGTGCCGTGCCTTTCAGCCCCTCAAAATAGCCTTCTCGTCTGGTTAGCTTCACTGGAGCCAGTCGGTCAAATAGCCAGCCAGGCAGCCTGTCAGTCTGTTCCAGTTAGCAGTAATGTCTAAGCTCTTATGAACATCTGATAAAGTGATGTCCTTATTAGTTTACATCACAGGAAGCAGGGTGGCGATTTACAGCGAATCAGTAGAAATCAGTTTAGCCCTCGAGTGCTGTTCCTCTTTATTTACACCGTGACTTAATAACCTCTCCGCCAAGGAGGTTTGATTGATTTAAATCTGCTCCACAGAAATGTGATTTAAGTATATTGCTCAGTTATCTGTACATAAAGACCTTAATGATTTATACCTACACTTACCTCGTTCTGGATTTCCTTCCTAAAATTGCTCCAAAACACACTTTGATGACCTCAAAAAAATACGAAAAAAAACATGTATAGGCTTTGTTTTCCAGTCAGGTTTCCAAATTCCTATCACATTGGCATATTTGATATATTTCCTATAATTCTCTGTAAACTGTACACATGGGTGTGTGTGTGAGTGTATGTGTGTGTTAAACACTGATTATGCAGTTGTAACCAAATTTGAGTGTGAGTTACTGTAAATTTGCAAATGAAATCCTTGTAAAAAGCGCTAATATTCCCAGGGTTTAGATATTCTCCAAACAGTCTTCGTGATTGTCTCTCATTATTTATATTTCGACGTAGATCTGCATCAGATGCAGATTATAAGATCCAAACAAGTTGTGTTATTAGAGGAACTCATTTGGACAATGGTGCCACATTTCAGAGTAACTTCAGAAGTGCCTTCTGATAGTGTGACTGTGTTGAATGAAGCCTTTAGACACATTTGATGTCTTGTATGTTGGGATTGTGTTGCCTGTTGTGACATGATATATAAGGCCACTTTTATGATCGACTTTGAAACTGAACACCTCAAATTTCCTCTGCAGTCATTCCAGTCATCTCAGTAATCTCAGCCCAGTTACCTGCTTTCACAGTAGTGTAAGTGCAAGTCGTGCGACAACATGAAAATGTTGGCTTACTGCTGATATTCCCTGTCATGTAAGGGTATTTTAGGTTTACATGTACTTTGTGGTGATATTTGACTTAATATTTTTGCATGAATTTAATGAAGTACATTAATTTATCTGGTGTTGTAAACAGAGTTTATCACAGTTTATACTTGTGATCTAGAATTTGAAATTGAGGATTTTGTTCCGCGTGTTCATGTAATCCCATCCTACAGTAGCAGCATATAGATGGATAGATGGATAGATACTTTATTGATCCTGAGGAAAATTCAAGATATAACCTGTAACAACAGTTAAAAATGTTTTGTTGTTGTTTTATCAACTAAAATTGCATTTAAATCCATTGAGAAACGGGCGCTGCACCAGTCCCTCTGATGATGCTGGTTTTAAACAATCCCGATCACACTTGCAAATATATTTTACAGTTTTTTGTTTACATCCAGTCGCCAGGCAAGCTAACTCAGTGAGCCAGCCTGTAGTCAGCCAGTGAGTCAGTCCGGGGCCGGGAATCCGAGCCAGCAGAACTATCTATAGTTTATGGAAGAGGGAGGGTTACAGAACGAGGGAATGAGACCACCGCTTTCCGCTGTCTTTCCTTTCTCTCTCAGTTCATTTAGGCTACAGTTCATACGCAGGAAGAGCATTTTCATATTCAGGAGTGTGTGTGGAAGTGCAGACGTGTGGGTGTGTGAGAGAGGAAATTAAGTGTGTGTTTGTGTGTTACAGAGTGTGAATGTGAGGACTGGAAAGTGAAAGCAAGGAGACAGGTGTGTGTGTGTGTGTGTGAGAGTGAGAGAGAGAGTGTGAGTGAGAGCACATGGGGAGACAAACAATGGCCTTAATTCGCCTCTGTTCTCTCCTCTTCCTCCTCTTCCTCCTCCCTCTCTCCACACTCGGACAACGTTACCGAACTCATCAACAACAACAACAACAACAACCACGTCGTCATGTCAACTACAATAGTTTCAGCCCCACCTGCCACCTAAGTGAGGAAGGGGAGTTGCTGTGCGACCAGTGTCAGCCTGGATACACAGGACCACGATGTGACAGGTAACACACACGCACGCACACACACACACACAATATTTATAACTGCTAAATATGGGAGTGGGAATAACTCCTAAACCTAGGAACCTGTTTTGACCGTTAAACAGCATTTAAATCACTCTTTGGAACATGAAGTTCAAAGAATATTTAATGACCTAATTGCAGTCTTGAAAATGAAGCCAATGTTCTGGTTGTCATTCCAGAAGATGACTGTCGGTCTGTCGGTCTGTAGTCACTCAATTGAAAACAAAGTGTGCTGCTCATTAATCGTTTTTTTTTTCTTTTTGAGCACTCTGTGTCTCGTTGTCCATCTAGCTTTCGGTCCACAGCACATTTATTAGTGGAGTGACATTCTTGTTCCATTGGCTGTGAGCTTCTTTTCCAACCCAGGACTAATGAGGGGTCTCTCTGGATGCTAGTCTTATTAAAAACTTCAGGCTAGACTGTCATGTGGTGACGCAGAACTCTGTAAATATAGTCTTTTCAACACCCAGGCTCACTGAACAGTACATTTGGACATCTTTTATGCTGAACTGAGCCTACCCACAGCTGAAATTATGAGTTGAATTTCTAATTTGTTATATCAGTCAGTGTTAGGTGGGTATTTATAAATTGATGACTAATAGAACGTTGCATAGATGTTCAGTTGCACTTTTTGCTAGTTAAGAGGGAGCTGCTGGTGGACACGGGGCCTCAGCTCCCTCCCTTGCATAGTCCACATGCCTCGCCGTGCTGTCCACAGTTGGATTTCTGTCTGCCGTTAAGTCTTTTTATAAATCTCATTTGCCAGCGGAAAGCTTACTGACTCACTGACGGTCAATTTTTTGACTCGGGTCTGTCACAAAAAGTCACCTGCTCTTCACTGCAGCCCAGCCGACGACCAACACGGTCCAGGGTCAAATGAGGGGCCCGACCAGTACAAGTTCACCACCTCGCTTTCTGATGTATTTGCATGCCCAACCATTACTGAGGAAATGTGTATGCAAATGTGCGTTTTAATGCAGCAAATGCGCATTTTAATGGAATAAAGCTCCAGAAACGACGGTGTCTGCTTTGGAGACCAGTGTGTGTGCCAAATGTGTGTGTCCAGGTTCGTCCGTGCACATACATGTAAATGTGTGTCTGTCATTGAACATACAGAAATACATCTGTTTGTCTACTTTCTCGTGTTTGCGTGTGTGTGTGTGTGTGTGCCGTTGTGATGCCATATGGTGCCTCCAGTCGGTGAGAGAGGACAGCTGGTAAACAGAAAGGAGAAAGAAAGAAACAGCACTATTGGTTGCTGCATTCACTCAGAGTGCATAGGAGCTGAAATAAAGTGAAATAATATTTTAAATTACTAACGATAGTATTAAAGAGGTAATCAGCAGTTGTTTTTTTTCTTGTTTTATTAGTCTAATTGATAGCTGCTATGCACTACCTGCCATTGCACTTCATTATCTACAGTGCTTTTGTTGCTGTTAGCCGTAATTAATTGTAATGTGCCAATTTGTCTGTATTATGGGCTTTAACAGAATAAGCTACTCTGTTCCTCCCATGCTAATAGACCATCCACTCGCTGCTAAGTGATTCTGCTTTTCAATTTCCTGTCCATAAACAGCCATTTAGAATTTCACTGAAAGCTGTTTAATGCATCTGCCTAACAAACAAGTCAGCTAAAACACTTTGAGCTGTAAGCTGCCATTTAGTGCTACATATGATTTGCCAGTGTATCCAGATGTTGTTGACTTGTTAGTGGAGTTTCTGATTTTAAACACACATTTGGATTTTGGTGACTCAACAGCGTCCAGCTGTTAGTATGATGGGTGTGAGGTGTGAGGCACTTAATGTATCGCTTTTTTATCCAGAGAGAACAGGAAGCAGTGGTGGTGAATACTTTTATCATTATCATTATTATTGTTACACAGCAGCAGCCACTACATGGACAAAAGTATTGGGATACCCTTCATCAACAGGGACTTAAATGACATTGCATTCTAAATACATAGTGGGTGCCCCCGCACCAAACTCATCCAACCATGTCTTTATAGAGCTTTGCTTTGTGCACTGGGGCACAGTCATGCTGGAATAGAAAAGGGCCTTCAACAAACTGTTGCCACAAAGTTGGAAGCATAGCATTGTCCAAAATGTCTTGGTATGCTGAAGCATTAAGATTTCCCTTCACTGGAAGTCAGGCGCCGAGCCCAATCCCTGAAACCAGCCTCATACCACACCTGAATTCAGTAATAAAGTGTACCAGTACTTTTGTCTGTATAGTGTATAGTGTATTATTACATGTATGACTATTAAATATAACAGCCATGTAAGATGGAGCTCGAGTGATCGACGCCCCTTCAATAGGAAAAAGATGCTAAAAGAGTCGTATGAAATGAAACTCCTTTTGTGGAATATTGGACTACATGTGTGCTCATTCAGCCAACAGAAGGTCAAGTACGTAGTTTCCACTCAAGTCAACAGTTTGATCAGGAATGCAGAAAGAACATGAACATGCTTACAGGGTAAAGGACTTTGCACTTCAACAATGGCATTGTCAATGGAGTGCTAACCCCCCGAAAACTTAATAAGCACAGAAAGCAGCACATCTCAAATGTTCAGCTCAGGAAGGACACATCAGATCCTTCATCAGGTTTTTGTGAAGAGGGGACGTTGTGATATACCCGCATTGACGATAACTGTGATGTTAAAAATGGAACATTGATATAGTTTTAATAAGGCACAAATGATAATGTGTGCCTGGAGGCGTACAGCTGTGAGGGGGTAAGTCTTGTTTTGAATGTGAAGGACTTAAGTCTGGAGAGAGAGAGAAATTTGAAATGGCTGTTGCGTGAGAAAAGTGCTGATACTTCCTTAACTCCACTGACTGCCAAAGTTGTTCTTTGAATATACTGAGGAGATTTAAGACACCACGACAGAACCTTGTGTCAGCCTCGCAGCCTCAGGCGGCTACAAGTCCAACTATTAGAAATTGGGAAATTTTGTGATATTGAAACGAAAAAAAACGACCTCATCTGATCTCATTTCCCTGTTGTAAAAGTGACTATAAGATGTTTATTCATATGAAAGTCCCATTTTACTTCCTAACCCAGTTTCTACTTTTAACAGAACATATTTTTATACAGCACCGACAGTAATACGTAAACAGCTATGGAAAAAATGTAAGAGGGAGGAGCAGAGCCTGTCTTCCCCTGGCTTCAACTCCCCATGTTTAGCACTAAAAATAAAAGAACATTACTTTTCGGACCCCAGCCTCTCTCTTTGCCTCTGTAACTCTACCATTTGCTCTCACCGCCCACTTCCTGTGCACTATGAAGACTTTGACCAGGTGTCCAACTCCCCCCCTCAAGCACATCTCCTTCAAACACTCTGAACTCTCCACTATAAATACCTTTTCCTCCTCTTGAGGCCCAAGTAACCACACACACACACACACACACACACACACACACACACTCACACAATATAGAATAGGAGCATAAAAGTGTAGATTTGTCTTGTAAATAAAGCTAAATGCAAAAATGCACACTTTTGCTCCGTTTTTCTTCTATCAAGGAGTGAGACAGCTGTCACTACGATTCTCCACTTGACTAGAAGAATGTACTTGTGGCACTACACACACACACACACACACACACACACACACACACACACACACACACACACACACACACACACACACACACACATACACACATACACACATACTTGAGCAACATGCGCACACGCAGAAACTAATAAACCAGTTCTATTGAGTACCAAGGAGGGTCAGTGGTAATAATGGCTGGCTGCTCTTGACTCTTTACCTCTCTGTGTCCTTTCTTTTCCCTCCTCTTCTAAATTCAATTCTCTTCTCTATGTGACCTCCCCATCTCTCCTCTCCTCTCCTCTCCTCTCCTCTCAATTCCTCTTTCAGCCTGTAGAGCTTTATTTCAGCTTAGACTTGTTTTATTTGGTTTCAGTGGCTCTTGACACGGCTCAGCAGTCTCAGGTTAATATATTTCACAGCATCTGGACTTCCTGGTATTATTAATCTAATGAAAAGAGGCTGAAAAGCAAAAACAGAAATCTTGGAATGGTGTCTCATTGTCCATTTTTAATCTTTGTTTCCATGAATTGCACCGATGAAGAGTTGTTGTTGTTTTTTTTTGTTGTTGTCTTTGGACTTCATTTTTTCATTAAATACAAAGAACTTAACAACATAAAAGAATAACCACTTTTTTAAAAATATTTTTGGGACAAAAGAAACCCCCTTTTTGTCCAGTTAAAACATGTGCCTGCACACCATTTGAGCCACACCACAAAGACATTCATTTCTGACATTCATTATGTATTTTCTATAAAATACATAAACAGATAAGAATAACCTGTAAAAGATACACAGTGTTGCATCATATTGATTTTGTATTGTTGTTAGTAGCAGGAGTAGCATTTAGATGTTTCTGCTTCAGGTTTACCACAGTAGTTCAAATAAAAAGAACAAAATGTGCCTGAAGACATTAATGACTTTATGTCATATCTTCTGATGTTGGGTTTGGCTTTTTGTGTGTGTATGTGTGTCTGTGTGGGTATGTGATGTGTCTATTTATTATAAATTATACATACAACGAGAACTTTTAGCCAATCATTCCTCTGGTCAAAAACACACCTGTAACAGTGCTGATAATTTCCCATGTGTATTGTTTGATTATTTGATGATGATGCTGTTACTAGCATTTGTAGTTCAGAGCTTCTGTCTGCTCTTTTCATACAAGCTTACAAGCTGAGGTAAACAACATTTCAGTGATATATCTGAGAGTTCCTGTCTGTAGGTGTTAGATACAAATGAGAGAAAGAAGACTGAACATGTCCTTGCAGACCTGAAAGCTGTGAAGTCACTTTCAAGTGTAATTTTTGTCATGAAAGCGAATCAAAACTGCATTTTCAGGAGATATTATTGTACCTCCTGCTCTTTCAATAAGACCTCATGCAGTATTATCCCAAACTAAAATTGTATTCTGAGAAGAATAACAGGATGACATCTTGTTGCTGCAGCTTGAAGACACACCAAATGGTATGGTGACAAATTGTTGAGGTACTCTAAAGCCCCTGTCTGTAGACTTTGTTGTGATTATGACATCTTTGAGACATACTGATAGAAAGTTTCATGTCTGTAAAAAAAAAAAGGAGACAGGAGGAGTCAGTTTCAGCCCAGTCATTCTCACTGAGACTAAATGCTGTCTTCATGTTGATGCCATGAGCAGAAATTTGAAAAAATCCTGGAGGAATCCTGCACAGATTCTTATTAACTGAACACTTGTTCCCAGTCAGCGGATCGTGTTTACAGTACGTCAAATATGAACTGGAATTATCACACTGTTTCTGTGTCTCTCTGCTCCTCCTAGATGTTCCAATGGATACTACGGCCAGCCCACCGTGCCAGGGAGTTCATGCCAGCCCTGTGATTGCCATGGCAACCTGGACCTATCCATACCTGGCAGCTGTGATCCAATCACAGGCCAATGTCTGCACTGCCGTCGAGGTTATGGCGGCGCGCGTTGCGACAGTTGTGCTGAAGGTTACTATGGAGATGCCATCACAGCAAAAAACTGCCAGCGTAAGTAAACCAACTCAGAAACCTTTCAGTGCCTTTGACTCGTTGTTGTGGTTTGATTCAGCGTTAAATGCTACCGCTAGTCCACAAAATTAAAAAAATATTCATTAGGGAAGTAAGAAACAAATACAAAATTGAAAACTTGAGTGATAAAACACTCCAAACAATATAATTTTTAAATTTTAGACCCAAATATTATAGTATTTACTTAAAGTGGCAGTTAACACATAAATCCCTTTGTGAATGAAAAGTTCATAAAGAAATAAAACACCCAGTTTTGATACATAATGCTGTACAACTGACTTTACTGGATGAGTCTGTTCACTTTATCACTTCTTGTGCTATTTTTACGCAGCATTAGCATTTAGAATTATTGTGTAACTGCATGTAACAGACAGACTGTGTAACACCGCGAATGAATTGTGTGAAAGAAACATGCTGATTGAACCGGTCTGTCTCCGTACCGTCTATTAATATTATGCCGTCAGAATGACTTAAAGGTGCTGTTATCAGATCTGCACACAGGGACTTTAAGAGGGAAACACGAGCCGCTTTTCAAAAAATCATTACAAAACAAGCCAATACTGCAGCTTCAGTGTCTCAACAGGGGCGTTACACTAAACAGTAGTATTTCCTCTATGAAACTCAATTTTAGCTAAATGATACCTTTTAATCCTTTCAGTAAAGCACTGAGTAGCTCGCACACCATCTGGAGTGTGTGGTGTTTGTGCGTGTGCGTGTGTGACTGTGCATCCGCGAGCAGCTGTGCTAGTAGGAGGTGTCATGTCGGAGCGGCCCACTGACTGCCAGCTGTGTTTAAGAGTGACAATGAAAAAACAAAAAGAGTATACCTGTGAGGAAGCGGGAGGGAGGGGGTGGGGTGGCTGAACAAGGTAGGAGGAGTGGGATGGCGGCAAATACAGGCGTACAGATGGCGCTTGTTTGTGCAAAGTTTCATCAAAACCCGCCGAAAACCGCCGGCAGCGCGGCAGGCGAGGAGGCAGATTAACAGCCACCTCACTGAGAGCGATAGACGGGCAAGGCCGATGAAAAGACAGATAAAACCGTCAGACAAGCACAGAAGCCCGTAGACGGGCTGACAGGGGGTATTAATGTGTATTTGATAGTTCATTCTTCTGTAGTTGTTTCCCCTCTCCACCCAGCTAAATGGTTATTGATTAATCAGGCTGATCTATTGCTGTCCTACAGTGCTGATCGGCTGCTCGTTTCTGGGAGTTGGAGGGTTCTTATTGATCCTGTGCGAATGACCACCAGGAATTATTAAAACACAACAACTCTCTCTCTCTCTGCTTCTGTCAGTCTATCTCTCTCTCCCCGTAAGAATCACTCTCCCTATCGTTCCCAGTCTTAATGAATTTTATTGAGTGGAGCAGGAAAGTTCAGGCCGAGTCCATTTGTGCGCTATTAGACTGTAAAAATCCTTTACTTTTTCTTTTGATGTCAGAGTTCCCATCTGCGGCCATTTTTGATGCAGCCATTTTGTCTCTCCCCCCTAATAGCGGTTCACTTTTATTCAGCCAGGGAAATGGAAAATGGTTTGATTTTGCAAGCAAACTTGACCAGAAAGCAATTTGTTTGAGGAATAAATTCAAGACAATTAACTCCTGTGACCATTTCTCACATGGGGGAAAGTAGTTTGCAAGTTGTTGGAAAGATGTGTGAATTGCACTGTCACGCATTTGTCCAATCAGTGGAACAAAGTGGACGTGTAGTAACTCAATAAAGTAATTATGCTTCCTGTGTGTCTGACACCTAATGAATGTTTCATAGATACTTCATACAGTAGATCAATAAACTCTTTGGGAATCTCACAATTCTAATTTGACCACTCTTAATGGACTGTCTAGTACGGTCCTTTGTTCTGAGGCTCTGACTCTTTATGGGACTGACTGGCCCCCAAAAAATAAATTAAATATAAAAGCCTTCAAAAGTCTGAACAAACTGTTTTCGTCTGAGTCAAAGCTAATCAATACAGTTTAATGAGTCATGAACAATTACAATCCAATTTTTTTCCAACAGTAAGTTTCTTGAGATAATAATAATGTACACTATATAGACAAAAGTATTCAGACATGCTTTTTTATTATTGAATTCAAGTGTGGCTTTTTTTCCAGGGTTTGGGCTCGGCCCCTGACTTCTGCTGAAGGGAAATCTTAATGCTTCAGCATACCAAGACATTTCAGACAATGCTATGCTTCCAACTTTGTGGCAACAGTTTGTTGGAGGCCCTTTTCTATTCCAGCATGACTGTGCCCCAGTGCACAAAGCAAAGCTCCATAAAGACATGGTTGGATGAGTTTGGTGAGGGACAACTTGACTGGCCCACACAGAGCCCTGACCTCAACCCCATCCAACACCTTTGGGATGAACTGGAACGGAGATTGTGAGCCAGGCCTTTTGGTCCAACATCAGTGTCTGACCTCACAAATGCTCTACTGCATGAGTGGGCAGAAATTCTCACAGAAACACTCCAAAATGTTGTGGAAAGCCTTCCCAGAAGAGTGGAAGCTGTTCGAGCTGCAAAGCTGTCTGTGTGTTTAGAATGTGATGTCTTTTTTAGTCTTAATACATCACTAATTGCATTAAATAAAGCTACTCTCTAAGGACCCTTATATCAAGCATGTAATTCACATTTTAATGCATGTATTAGGCAATGTTCCAGCTCTCTGTCTTTTTCCTTCAAGTGGTCTGGACATGATATTTCACCAGCATACATAGAGAGATTTCTACTTCTTCTATGTGTGCTTGTTAACTTTGCATGTGGATTTTCCAGTTTATAAGTACTGTACGGATACCTAATAGACTGTATAACGCCCATTCATCTCACCAACTCACCATTGTAGTGCTAATGATATCGGCCTACAATAGATGCTCAGTAGCTGCAGTTTGTTTATACGACAGATTGCTGATTGCTTAGTAACAGAACATAATGTATTTCAAGTCGCAAAAGAACTGTTATCGTCGCCATCATGGACAGGACTGAAAATAAAAAAAACGCAACAGAAAGCGACATTTTATCTCACAACAAGGCTCGCATTGTGGCGACTGACAGAACTGAGTCCAGATGGTCCCCGAAGGGTGAAGCTCGGGGGGAGAAAGAGTGTATGTGTGTGTGTGTGTGACTGTGAAACAGACTCGGACGTAAGTGTTCATGTTTTCCTGTATGTTTAATCAGGCGTGCGTGTGTGTGGCAGAACATGCGTGCCTCTCTGCATTTGTGTGTCAAGTAGAAATCAATGCATGTTCTTCACTGTATGTGCATTTCTGCATATTTCTGTGTGTTCGTGTATGTGGACATCTGTTGTACCCCTCTTTTCTCTCACTTTCCCAACCCACACTCAGGTCTGTCCTTCTGTCTCTTTTACATCTAACGGTAGTGAGTGGCGGGAGGTAAAACGAACTATGATTACGCATGTGTGTGTATGTGATGTGGTGTTCGCTTACTAATTTCTTAAGAAGATGTGTGAGTTTGCGTGAGTGTTTGTGTGTACAAGCGTGTGCTTCTGACAGCCAACCCACCAGATGGGAGCTGTGATGTTCAAGTTTTTAATTGTATATCTAATGCGTTGAGTGACATGTGTGGGTATGTCTTTTTTCCATGAGGAGGATTTAAACACACACTGCTGAATAAAGTTGAAGTCGTACAGAGTATCTCAGGTGGAGAGAGAGAGAGGGGTCTGATAAGTCATATGTCCAAATAAGTCTTTCATTTTTTCTGTAACTGACCCATTCAGGAAGAATAAAAACTGTACACACACATGTCAAAGGCCAAAAACAGAAAGTTATGCAATCATTTTCCGTGCCAGACATTAGTATCTCCTTACACTTAATAGTTTCAATAAATGTACTGAAAAACTATAAAGAAAGGGAATAAACTCCTCTCAAAATTCAAGGCACATTATTTTGCAAACTGGTAGTGTACTGCGGGGTCCAGTCATGCTCCCTCCATTGCTTCTTAAGCTGCTTTGAATATCCGTGTTGGTGATTGCAGCTTTGCCTGGACAGAGGACTCACCTGCTATTGTTTGCTTTTACTTTTTGTTTTTCAGCACCAGAGCAAAGAGGCCCTATTCTTAAATGAATGAAAATGTGACCTTGTTCCCTGTTGCAGCCTTCCTTTGTCATTAGACCTCCTAGACTATATGGACAGAAGTATTGGGACCCCCGAGCATTAAACCAACAGGGACTGTAATGACATTGGATTCTAAATACACAGTCTTCTGAAGGCTTTCCACAACGTTTTGCAGTGTTTCTGTGGAAATTTTCGCCCATTCATGCAGTAGAGCATTTGTGAGGTCACACACTGATGTTGGACCAAAAGTCCTGGCTCACAATCTCTGTTCCAGTTCATCCCAAAGGTGTTGGATGGGGTTGAGGTCAGGACTCTGTGTGGGCCAGTCAAGTTCTTCCACACCAAACTCATCCAACCATGTCTTTATGGAGCTTTGCTTTGTGCACTGGGGCACAGTCATGCTGGAATAGAAAAGGATACTTTTGTCTACATAGTATATCTAAGATGGCTGTTTTTTACATACAAAATATAGTGTGGCTAAACTAAGTCAGCCCACTAGACTGAAGAATTTATTTGGGGAAGAGAAGATTTTCTTCAGAGTGCAGTCAGCAGGATATTAAAGTGCATATCGACAGCTAATCCTGAAGAAGACCTTAAGCTGGATCTGAGCTCTTATCCAGTCTACTCTAGTGTGAAGTAAACACACTCACCAGCTTGTGTTATTGTTAAACCGAAACATTATTACAAGTACTCATGTAGAAATCCACCATTAGGTGATGATAATTGACAGAAAATCTGCTGTTTTTCCCATGTCTCCTTCTGCTCTCTCCTGCAGCCTGTCAGTGCCACACTAATGGCTCTGTATCTGAGGTGTGCAGTAAGGAGACTGGACAGTGCCGGTGCAGAGAAAACGTGGTCGGACGACAGTGCGACGAGTGCATGGTGAGTGTTTTGAAAGATGTCGATGACCAGTAACACTAGCTGATATTTCCAGTATCTCTTGGTGCCTTTTTTTTATCTTTATATTATCTTCCTTAGCATTTTGACCTCAGTTACATCTTTCGTCGTGCATCTCTTTTTAGTTTACTGACATTGTGGTGAGCACCTGGTAGGTCAAATGATTTGTTCATTCAAATTGCAGTTCACTAAAATTAGAGTTACTTGAACTTAGATTTGATTTTGTACACACATAGCCGTATGTCAGTTCACCAAGAAGTTACTGTTATTCTGTTCCTGTTTTCGGGCTTTGTGTATGTTTTGGATCTGCAACTTATTGATGTTTTAAATTGTTGATTTTGGATTCTTTTTTGCCTTTTCCTGTTGCCATTTCCCTCTGGATAAATGCATTTCCATTTCAGCTTATCTAGCTTAATACTGACTGTTAAAATGTAAATGAGATAATACAAAGAATTAAGGGAATTTAGAGACATTTAAGTCCTTGTTTAATTTCCCATCTCCTCACTTTCTGCTGTGCCCCCTATAAGGCTGCAGTAGGTACAACCACACTTTTATAGTTTTTGACAGACATGAAAATGCAGCTCATTGTTAATATTTCGCACAGACTGAATTGCTTTTTGCTGCATTATGTTATTATTAATAATAACACAGCAGTTAATATTGTGATGATGAATTATTATTTTTATCCCCATAAAACAGATGTTTTTTGTACTTTCTGTTTGTTTTTATTCATCCTGCTCACTTGTTCTCATTGGTCCCGTCTGGACCCTCTCTGTGCACTGCGATTGGTCCAGCCAAACTGCTGGTGGGATGCCGAGCGTCAGGAGTGTCTGCCCTGTCGCTGCAGCCCTCACGGCTCAATTTCTCAGCGGTGTGATGTCGAGGGCCGCTGCATCTGTCGCCCCGGTTTTGTGGGCCGACGCTGTGACTTGCGTCGCCAAGGTTACGAGAGGCGGGAGACACGGAGGCCAGTGGAGCGCGTTCCCATCGAAGCCGTGCAGCAGAGATGGGGGGGGTCATCCCGCTCGGGGGGTTGTCCCAGGGGGGCGTACAGGCCCCAGGCGGGGGTAAAACACACTGCATGTGGATGGTCAGTGGTGTGTTTTTTAGCATGGGTGTGTTTACATGGTGTGCAGTAAGTGCACAGATGTGCAGACGTTCATGTGGCTTACGGTTTAAAACACATATTTCATGTGTGTCAAGCTTCAAGCTGTTTGTTTTCATGGATGTGATGGTTTGAGGCCAGACTTTTTAGGAAACTGCATGGAAAAGGAGGTGTGTATCACATGTAACAGCTTTACTGGCATGGCTGTGTTTTCCGAAGGAAGACATTTTCTTCTGAAGATGCTGAGTGTAACAAGTAATGCAAACTCCGGAGTGCATCATGCGGGAAAGATAATGAACAATCCTTAACACATTTAATACCATCATGCCCACGTAACTTCATGCATCAGAGTGACATGAACATGAAGGAGACTCAGTGAATGTTAATGACTGTTTTTAATGGGGCTAGGGTCAGTTCACTGAATGATGCTTTATGGCAGCAGTCACAAACATTCATTAAGATTCCCTTCTTGTTTGTGGCAGGTGTCATGTCGTTGTTATGACAACGTCATGACAGCCCTATGCACCAAAGACTCAAGACTTGTCATGAACACCTTATGTGTTCGAATAAGGTTATAATAATTCTGCAGTCGTGAAGCTGAGTTCTTCATTTTTAGCTGAACTGCATCCTTTTTAAATTTCTGTTAGCATTTTAGAAGATTTGTTGAAACTCTCTTTGCTGACATACTGTATCTCAAGGGGCAGCTGTGTTGGGTTGAATGTGTGGGTCCGTCTGATGAACATTCACTGTTTTATTTTCCTTGGCAACAACAATGACACATCAGACTGTCAAACAACTTCTGAAGACCCCATGCAGTTATTGGTTGGCTTGTAAACTGAAGACAAATTCAACTGAATATGAAATGTTCTTTCATGTTCTGCCTTTATCTCAGAACCAAACCTTGAGAAGACAGAGGAATCATGCAAAAAACTAGAAACCTTCACAAACACAACATTTCTATCCCTTCATATGCTCCCTCTTCTATTTCATCTGGTCTTCAGAAACAAGTTTTGCGTCTTGTGTCTTTTTAACCTCCTTGTCTCTAAGCGTGTCTGACCCTCGTTTCACCACCTACTCTCAACTCCTTTTACAACCTTTTGTCCTTGTTTTTGAAATGTGTTTCTCCAGCCTCAGACTCACGGCATCACCACAGGTGGAGTGTGCGTCCCGTGTCACTGTAACTCCTTTGGCTCCAAGTCGTTTGACTGTGATGAGAACGGTCAGTGTCGGTGCCAGCCGGGCGTCACTGGACCCAAATGTGACCGGTGCTCCCGTGGATTCTTCAACTTCCAGGAGGGCGGCTGCACACGTGAGATTAGACAGTGGGGCAGGAAGGGGAGTGTTTGGTTAGAAAGTGGGTTAACACTGATGTCAGTCCACAGGACAGCAGTAACTCTACTGGAAGTCCTGACAGAATAGGTAGCGAAATGCTTTCCTTGTTAAACGGACGCTCTGTTCTTCTTTCTTTAAAGTATTGTGTTTACACAAAGCTTTTGCTGAGAATTAAACAAAAAAAGTTATTGTGCCAGTTCAAAAATGTTCGTTATTGCTTCACATCATGGTGCCAGAGTTATTTCAAAGCAAAATCTTTTTTTCACTCATAAGTAGGACAAAGCTAAACATCATCATCATAGCAAAACGTGGCAAAAAATAAGAGCCGCTGGCTTTGGTAAATGAGTGCTGCTTTGTATTAAATGCAGTTTCTCAATGTAGGCATTTCTTCCTGTTCCAATTTCACGTGAGCATGACAGAGTTTCTGTATCTGTACTTTACAGCGTCATCACTTTTCTCCAGAAACCACAAACCTCAGACTAAACAATAATTTCTCTGCCGTTGATGATCACATATCTTTATATTATATATATATATGTATATAAATATGTGTATGTGTATTATGAATAGTTAAGCAATTTTCCCCATTCTTATGAAACATGCATCTTGGCAAATTTTCTTTATATATTCCTGTTTATTGAAATTATATTGGCTAGATTATATTGACTAATTTGATTTCCTGAGAACCCAGTAATGGTGTCTCAGCACGGATTTAACAACCAAGCACATGTCCATACTGACACCTCACGTTAAAGCTGAAGGTTTGCCCAAGTTGTACAGCATGTTGCTAATTTTCTAAATATCAGTTGCAGACCAGAGTCCTTTTTTTAAATAAGGGAATATGTTCAAATTATTAAATATGCCCTAAAAACTTGGCAATCCAGGCAGCAGGTGCAGCGAACCTGTGCTGGCCAAAATGAGGATTAAGCATCCACGCACCCAAACTATGACTATGAATAGCTTTTCCCACATATCCCCTTATGTAATACATCATTGATGCTAACCACAATTGACAGCCAGGAAGAACAGTAATAAGTTAGCCAGAAAACCCAGTCATACAGCAGGAAGACAAGATAGGACTGGGAATTATTTACTGCGACTCATCCTAAGATCCTTACCACAGTGTGGCGGTCAGGTTATAGAAATGATCTGTTGTCTTATGTTTCAGGAAATTTACTGCAGGTGAGGCAGAATACAAATATGATTATGGCTGTGGGGACTTGGTTGCCTAAATGTCCACAACTAGCTGATGAAACATAACTTAACTAACATAGCAATTTATGTGAATTAACCAGCTGTCATTGTATTCAATTTCAGGAAATGTCACATCATTAAATCAGTTGAAATCTGAACAAAATTACGCAACTCTCCTGTAAAGACACATTTCATGAGCATGAACATTTTAATTTAACCAGGATACTTAGGGAGGAAAAGCCCTCTGGCGTTTGTTTTTTTCTGAGGAATGGTGGTTATTAAGATAATTTGTGGCAAATAAATTGTATTAAATCACACTGGAGGTTTATGGGTGTTACAGTAATATAATGGAGTAAACCACCCTTTCATATTTCTTTAACTGATCCTGTTTTATTTACAGACGCTACTGCATGATGGCAAGGCCTCGAAATTCAGTATGCACATTACACTCTAATCTATTAATGTAATTACATTTTGTCTTTTACGTGAATTATGCTAAATAAGATAAAAACACAATTTCTCTCTCTTTTCTCAAATTCATACTAGTCCAACCAGACACACGCAGTTGGAAAAACATTTCCCCCTTTAGGTTTAAGTTTCCAACAAAGTGTGGAAAGCTGACTTTCCTGTTCTCAGTCCCACACGTCGTCGTTTTTGTTTCAGTTTGGAATCTGCTGGCCAGTCTCTCACTTTGTGACCCCCCCCAAAACGAGGACTAGAAGAAATAAGATCAAAGCAGCTTGTTATTTACGCCGCTGACTTGTCATCTTCAAAATTAAACCTGCTTTCTTTCCACTCCTACAGCCTGTCAGTGCAGTCACGTGGGGAATAACTGTGATGCTAACACAGGACAGTGTATCTGTCCTCCGAACACCATTGGTGAGAGGTGTGACCGCTGCGCTCCCAACCACTGGGGCCATGATATCATCACGGGATGCAAGGTAGGCTGGGACTGCATTTACAAAGAGCAGTTGCTGACTTGTGATGTGTAACTGACACCACGTGGAGGAGCTTAGCTTAGCTTAGCTTAGTAAACACACTGGACTCATCGCACCAAAATTAGGCTAAAGTTCTGTATAAGAAATGAAATCAGAGTATCTGTGTTTTAGTCACAGTTTACACTTTTATGCTTTTATTTGATTTGCCTTCTCTGCTGTCCTGCTTTCCCTTGATCCCCCCCCCCGATGCTTCCTCACTTTCCTCCCGAGCTCCTATTATCACAGTGCTTGTTCAGACAGCCTTCTCTGTGTGTTCCCTCCTCTTTATCACCTTTATTTCTGTGACTCCCATTTCCCCGACTTCTCTCTTTTGTAACATGACTTTGTTCAAAGTAGTTGTTCTCAACAGAAACTATCTCGCCAAAGAGCCGTGAGGCAGCAATAAGAGTAAACTATTTGAAGTAGCAGTAGACTATTAGCAATTAGAGGCTAGAACATGAAAGTACTGTAAGTCTCAGTTTAACAACAGATTGATCCAGAAGACTGCATCAGGACAACAAAGAAACGATCTTAGTGCTTCCAAACAAACATAAAAATGTTCAACAAAAGACAACAAAACAAAGTAAAACACAGCAAAGCAGACAGGTACAGACAGAACATTCAGTAAAGTACAAGAAAATAATCATAAGCTGAGCTCATAGCTGATTCTTCTGGGGTCTTTCCAATCTTAAATTTATTTAAGACAACGTTGAAACATGAGAAGCCAGTGTGTATGAAGAAACATCCACTCAAAAAACATCACTGATAATCATCACTCATTAACAGCGAAAGAGTGTTGTTTGTCAAACGTTCAAAACAACCCGTAAGTGTTGAGCATTGGCATACATAAAGGCTGATAACCCATCTCCACTTCCTTCCAATATGAGACCAAAATATCCCACATACAAGCACTGCCATCTTGAACTGATGAGGTCATTTGGAGTCTCTGCAGTAGCAATCGAGTGGTGGAGCTGAGGTATCGCGTTCCTACGCATAAACTCACCTGAATCAATTACATAGCGTCAAATGATGACACGTGATGACATATGATACACATGATCAAAACTGCCTAAAATGACAGGAAACATCTTTGGAGAATTTGTTCGCACTTTGAGTTTTTGGTTTGTCCAATTTCTCATCTGCTAACATGTAGGGTGCAGGATTTATGAGCTGTACTGCAGCCAGCCACCAGGGGGCAATCAAGAGGTTTTGGTTTCACCTTTGGGAACTGTCATATCGTCCATCTTTATTTAAAGGCAGTGGCACTAACACTTTGTTCAGTGTTGATTTACGGCGATACGAGCAGAGTTAATTCTACACTGAACATCTTGTTTCAACCACACTCATTTCACCAGAAAGGCATTTACAGCTTCTCTCTTGATTGTGCTGTTTTGCCTCATAGCACACATAATAGTCATCTATTTTTATTGTTTTATTTCTTTTTTAATTGAAACATTTGTCAACTGTAATGACATCCAGTGCTGCTCAGCGATTGCTTTTAGTTAGAAAGATATTGTACTGTTGTGCTTCGATGTTTTTAAAGTGATTTCACTTTTACTTGTACTGTACATGTAGCTTTCCATTTCCAGACACAGCTCTCTTCATTCAAAACTCAATTGTGATCTTTGAAGTTCAGACAGTGAACTGATCTTGTACTTCAGTGGCATCAAATAAAACACTCAACTTGAATATATTCCATTTTGCACCTTGGACTGTTGTCTGCATGAAGGAACCCATACAAATGTTTGCTTTGCACTTGTCTGCTCGATGTTCTAATGACTGAATAAAGTTCTTTTTTAAACATAAAGACCGACAACAGAAAATAATCTCTGTCTCTGCGTTTGTAGGAATGTGGCTGCAGTGTGATCGGCTCGGTCACCCAGCAGTGTAACGTCAACACAGGCTGCTGCTTCTGTCACGACTCCTTCAGAGGGGAGAAATGCAACGAATGTCAAATTGGATATAGGGACTTTCCTCAGGTGAATCATCATGATCAATATTTTTATTTTATTTACTGTGGATCATCATGAGACGATGAAATGCCTCAGTTAAAGGACGTGGCAGGAAGGAGCCTTGTGGAGAGAAGCATGAGAACTATCATCACACCAGCAGTTTTCTTTAAATATTAAGCCATATTTCTACAAAAGCTAAACTTCTCTGTGCAGTTTCAACTTATATTTCTTCAACTGAGGCATATCACTTGAAATGAATAAATAAAATGTACTGCCGGATACAGGCTACAGATGTAATTCAACAACACAGGAGAGTGGAAAAATTCAGAATAGTTACATTATGTACCCTTGATTTTTATTTTTTTATGACTCCCTTTTTAGTACCCTCTCAGTTTGAAGGCAGCAGGCTTTTCTTTAATTAGACTTCAGAATGGGCATTCATGCAATCAAAATAAAGTTTCTTATTTGGTAGCTGCTTCATTGTGAAGCCCCAAGGTAGAGAAATGGTTTGGAAATAGTTTTTTTAGTTCCTTTTTTTATGAATAGCATGGCAAATGAATAAAAACAACTTAATTATCCTGTGGAGAAGTCAGCATTCAGAGAAATTTCATGGTCATTTTTTTTTTTTTTACACTTTTTGAAACTCAGTTGCTAAAATAAATGGGCAAGTCGGGTTTTTGTCTTTGTCTGAACTTCAGTGATGTTTCGACTGCTGTTATAGTGAGACGATAATGGCAGCATTTTCATTTTGGAGTGAATTTTAATGGTTTGGTGAAGCATAAAGCTAGGACACACTCTGCTAGCTCCTCTCTGCCTGTTATACTGTTGATAACAGACACTTGGTGTTGTCTGCGTCCGTATTTCCCTCAGTGCACCCAGTGCGAGTGCAACATCGCAGGATCGGACAGCCAGACCTGCGACCTGGAGAGGCAAGTGTGTGCGTGCGCAGACCGAACGGGGAAGTGTAGCTGCAAGGTACGGGATGTTCTCACAACAATACACAAGCAGGAATTCTGGCCTTTATTTATATGCATTTTTGTACAGTGACAGTTTAAGCTTTATTTACAGAAAAAATCTCTTTCAGGTGTCATTCAGAAATGTGCATTACTGTCAAACTGATAAAAAGTGCAAATTCTGCAATAGTTGAGCATCACATAGAAGTTTGATCATGTCAAAATGATCACGTTTTATTTGTCAAATTCACCTTCGTGTCAAACTAAGAATTACTGAGCAAAATCTTTTGTGTAAGTAAATTAAACAGGGCTTCACGCCAGCCAGCGTTTCTAATACACTTGTTCCTTTGAAAAACTAAATAGGAATTTCAATCCAGTTAAAATCCAGTTTTGTTTCAGTAGATTAATGTCAGGTTTCTCCTCGCATGTGACTAAACTCTGCTCTGCCATTAGTCTTTTATTTCCAAGTAGAAAAACAAGGCAGCTGTGATGGAAACTTGTTTTAAATGTATGCAAATCTGTCCCCCAAAATCAGGCCACGCAGTTGTCGAATCACACGGTACTTAAGAGCTAATTTAAATAGTATGATAACCATCTGAACACTCTGCATTTTTTGACTGGTTGAACACTTACAGAATCTGATCATTTTTCCAGGTTTACTCTAAATCTAAATGAGAACAGAAGTAGTCTGTAAGGGTGTGTCAGTTTACTCATCTAATTATAACAGCACAGTAAGTGGTGGAATTTTCCATTCATTCAGCCTACTCACTTATACAGCAAGTGCATGTCTCTAGAGTGCACATTTAATCTCTAGCTATCAGGCAGATGCATAAAATTGCCATTCATGTCTGTGGTCAGATATACTCGGGTAAGTTTGGGAGGAGACAGAATTCTGAAAGGAAGACCAGTTGTCCTTGAGAGGGAGAGGGAGCCTGCAACCTTGGAAACGTGACACACGTGAGAAATGTTTAGGATAAATAACCAGTCTTTAAAGAACATACGTTATATAGACAAAAGTATCCAGACACAACTGTTTCTGGGGCTGTTTTCAGGGGTTTGGGCTCGACCTCTTGTCTCCAGTGAAGGGAAGTCTTAATGCTTCAGCATACCAAGACATTTTGGACAATGCTATGCTTCCAACTTTGTGGCAACAGTTTGTTGAAGGCCCTTTTCTATTCCAGCATGACTGTGCCCCAGTGCACAAAGCAAAGCTCCATAAAGACATGGTTGGATGAGTTTGATGTGGAAGAACTTGACTGGCCTGCACAAAAATTCACACTTCAAAATCTTCTGGGAGCTGTTATAGCTGCGAAGCTGACTGCGTATTTACAATGTGATGTCAGTAAAGTTCTTGTTGGTGTAATGGTCAGGGGTCCAAATACTTTTGTCCAAATAGTGTGGATTACGCCCATAACTGGAGTAAACTCGTGACTTTCATCGTTATGCTGACCACTGATTTTCAGCAGCTGTAGTTTTAGAAAGATTAAAGTCTGAGTGAAACTTTTCTTTTTATTTTTGAATCCTACCAGGAGATGTTTCGATTTTAAATGTCAGTGCAGTTTTAAGACGTACGGCTCGTGGAGCCTTTGTTCTTTTTCACTGTGTATGTTGAGAGTTTGTGCACGTGTGTGTGCTTGTGTTTTATTGTGTACGTTTGTTAGTGTGTAATTATTTCAGTAAATGTCACAGAAGCGAGCCAGACGGGCATCTCCACGTGACGGCCTCCGTATGTTGGCTCACACAAAGCATTCGCACACATGGGAAAAGACACATAGATGCAGACATACGTAACACACATACATTTTTAGCCAAGGTGTTGCTACCAGAATTCAGCTTCATATTAGCAGAATGGAAATGTCACACACAGACTCACACGCACACGCACACGCACACACACACACACACACACACACACACAGTAATGCATGCATATATTCAAGATATGGCACCTTTCATCTCTGCTGTCGGTTAGTGATTATATTATTCCACGTAGACAGCGACAAATGTTAAAACACAGTTTTGCATGCAAACATGCACACACACACACACACATACACACACACACACACACACACACACACACACACACACACACACACACACGTACACACCCCTAATTCAGGTAATGAGGCTTCAGATCACTGGGTGTCATCGTCACTCTGAACAGGGAGGAGGTTGGCTGTCTGTCACTCAGCTTTGCTCATCTCTTATTTCTGCTGTCTTTGACATGTTATGCTTGTTGTCTGTCTGACTGTCTGTCTGTCTGACTGTCTGTCTGTCTGTCGGTTCCTCTCTGTCTATATAAAGTACTTGCTTGTTCTTATGGTTTACTGCATCAGATACTGTTAAAATGAAAGAAACCACATTTAAGATGAAAAAATGAAATCAAAATTTTCCTCAGTGTTGTTGCCATGGAGGGATGTTGATCATTAGAACATTTCTCCGAATTAATTGTTTAGGTCATGTATCAAATAAAACTCATCAAGACTTTCTGACTTTCTCTCTTTTATATGATTTTAAATTGAATGACTTTGGGTTTTTGACTGAACAAACCATCAGTTGACTGAAACAATATTTGTTATTTGAAAGTTGGTATTAGAGGTTCCCTCACCACACCTCCACATCCCTCTGTTGTTCTTGGTCTCTCCTCACAAACCTGCAGGACTTTTTGACAGAACTCGGCATTAACTGGATGACGTTTTGTGGACAGTACTGCAAGTCTTAGCAGAGAGAAGGCTTGATATACAGCCCTGTCCACAATCCCATTTTAGACCACACACCGCTCAACTTATTTTCTCCAGATGTAAACACGTCAGTGCTACATGCTGTCCACTAAAACAGTATTAGAATAATGTTTGTAATGGATGCCAAAAACTTACCTCACCCATGCGTATTTCACCTGTGTTTATTCTTCAAGGCAAATGTGGAAGGAGACAACTGCGACCGCTGTAAGCCAGACACGTTTGGCTTGTCGGTACGAAACCCGCACGGCTGCAGCAAGTGCTACTGTTACGGACTGACGCAGTACTGCACAGAGGCCCCAGGGCTCATCAGGATGTGGGTGAGTTTGTGCTTCTTTTCATTCATGGTTGCTGTTGAGCAGAAATAGGTGTAAGTAGTGGGCTTAAATGACCCTAAGCAACACCTAACCGTTTATTCCAAAAGTGGCCTGAATAAAAGTGGAACTGGATGAATCTGTCTAACCATTCATAATTCGAACCTCAGTACATGTCACAGGTGAACTGTTAACCGACACAGTTTAGGGCTTTTGGAAAATGCCCCAGCTTACCTGGCTTTATGTATCTGTGGCCCGAGAGTGGACATTATGGACACCAGCTGTAAGTCAAAAAGAGAGGTGTGTAGGTGTATCAGCCAGCCAGCCAGGAAGTTAGCAATTGATTGCTGAATGACAGCCTGTTTTTAATAAAGGCCCTCCATCTAAGAAACGGTTCCTGTCTGCGATAAACTGGCATCTCTGTGGTAACTGTGGAACATTTTTTGATGGAGTGTGGCGAGAGGCTTCGTTTGAACGACAAACATTCACTTCATTCATTGTTGACACAGAGAGGGAGAGAGCTGGACAGAGACAGACAGAAAGAAAGACAGAAAAAATGGAGAGTTTATTGGAAAGAGGGAGATTTTCTCTGAACCACTGAATCGTGAGATTACACTGAGTGGAGTGGGACACACACACACTCGCTCACTCTCACACACACTCTCACACACTATACAGAGTGCGTGTGTATTCACAGAAAGTACACAAACATACATGGACAAACTCATACTATGTGGGTCTGCACGGAGGGTAGGGGCGAGGGACACACATATGCATTCTGCCACACACACACAGCCGTATTTATCTAACGGGAGAACTGTGTGTGTGTGTGTGTGACAGAGACAGAGAGAGAGAGAGTGTTGAATAGCGCTGTGAGCATCTGCACTAATATAATACAGCAAAATCCATAAAGAATTAAGATAAAAGCACTGATAAGATATAAAAAAACAGTAAAAATGTCTTCCAGGGGACTGAAGAGGAGGGTTTTGCCTCAGACAGAATGGCAGCAATTTTTAGCTAAATCATGATTTGGTAACTTTTGCAATCACAGACTGCCAAGCTGAGAAATAAAGAAAAAAAACAAAGACCAGGTGAACAAGTGAAATGGCTACTATTACCTGTGAGTTATTAACAGTAAACTCTAAAAACAAAATATACAAGAGGTGAACTCGTAACTTTTTGAAACACTTTAGTCCACAGATATGCATTTTGTACATTTTGTGTCAGCATTACAGTTCTTTTCATTATGATCCTGTCATGTCTGAATGCCATAACAAACATTTATGTTACTAAAATTTGGGTTTATCACACACTAAACTCGCCACTTTGTTTTCGTCACTTGTTTGTTTTCAAGCAAGCGATAAAGTGGATACAGGAGCAATAGATATGATTGTTTGGACGTGAGACAGGAATTCCATGTATGACAGCCTCTTTATTATGCAGTCAGTATTGCCCGTGTGTCAAAGCTGTAGCATTTTCATAGATTTCTGATTCTTTTCACTCCCGCAACCCTGACGGATAAGCGGTATAGAAAATGGATGGTTGGTTGGATGGATGGTCTTCTTACTGGGAGAAAAGAAAGTCACCTTTTGTTGCACTGAATGTCCTTTAACATCTCAAATGTCACACATTTGTCAGGTAATCCTACATTAAACTGTTCAGGTGGAGTTTGACTAAAGCTGAGGGAGTGAAGACGTTTGGTTACACAAAACACACTGTGCGACTGAAATGGCATCAGCTAAAGAGTAAAGATTGTCAAACTATTCTCAGACTTTCTGAATCAAATTCATTCATTCAGTTTTTCACAGAAAGAAAAGGCTGCACAGATGTTTGGCAAAACATGTGGCCACACAGTATTTGGAGACAAGAAGACATCTGGTCCTGTTCCTGTCAAATGTTTGCGTAAAAGTTCAACGAGCTTCATATAACCATCTTTGTTACTTATTATGCTGGATATTTCACATCTGTGCCCACTGATGAAACATCATTGAAAGAAAGCTTTGGAAAAAAAAAAAAGCAAAAAAACATTTAAAAATCGGTTTAATGTTGTCATCTCTGCTTCGTGTGCTAGTTAACGCTGAAGCCTGAGCAGACGGTGCTCCCCCTGGTGGACAAATCCAACACTGTGGAGACGAGGAGAGGAGTGAGCTTCCAGCACCCTGAGATCCTCGCCCATGCAGAGCTGGTCACCTCGACTCTCTCTGAACCCTACTACTGGAAACTGCCAGAACAGTTCAGCGGCTCTATGGTAAGAAGGCATTTTTTTGACTGTTTTATTACTGTGTTTTGTGACATTTAAATTATTTTAAATTCTCGGACCATCAAAATACTAATATAGATAAAAACATGTTTTTAAATCCCAAGTTAAGAGCAGTTGTAAAATCAGTGCAGCCTCGGGAATGCCTCCAGTCAATTGTCTACGTCTGTCTTTCAGATCACGGCGTACGGTGGCCAGTTGAAATACGCTGTGTACTACGAGGCCAGAGATGAAACCGGCCCCTCCTCCTATGAGCCTCAGGTCATCATTAAGGGCGGTCCTAACCGCAATATCTTGATGACACGTCACATACCAGGCCTCCAGATTGGTCAGCTCACCCGCCACGAGATCGACATGACGGAGGTACAGAGAGGTTTTGGATGAAAGTGGGATATTGAATCATAATTGAAGAAATTTTTGTGTCTTAGAACTGACTTCTTCTATTAGATTCAAACTACAAAAATAATAGACCTAATCATAATACTGATTGTGCCTATCCTGGGGTGAGCTCTGTCAGTCTCTATATTTGTCAGTATATTTGTGATTGACTGCAGTGGTAAAATTGATTTGTCAGTGTATTTAGTGTTTGTGTGTGTGTGTACACAGCATGAGTGGACGTACGCAGATGGCCGGTCCATGACTCGAGAGGACTTCATGGACATTTTGTTCTATGTGGACTACATCCTAATAAAGGCATCACATGGAAACTTGATGCGACACAGCCGGTAACACACACGCACACACAACATTTGTAGCATTATGTATGAAATTTGATAGCTGAATAAAAGATATTCAGTGGGAAAAACCCGTGTCATTTGTATCTTAAGCTGTAAAGACAACTGGCCATTTCCACAGCAGAAACATTATGTGCATTTTGACATGATGACAGGCAAGCATCTTTATTGCATGATTTTTCTGTCTCCCAGTATTTCAGAAATCAGCCTAACGGTGGCCGAAGAAGGCAGACCAACCAAAGAGAGCGAGAGAGCGCAGCAGATAGAGAAGTGTGACTGTCCTGTCGGATACTCTGGGCTCTCCTGTGAGGTGAGAACACAGCTAAACGCGTGCACAAAAGTACACGCATGTTTTAGGGTGTCTGGGTACTCTGATGAAGGTAATCAGTTGTTGTAGTAGTCAGCAGGTATGTGGTCCCACGGGATTTCCAAGAGACTGCAAACAGGATCTGAGACTACTGTTATAATAGGTAATAGGTAAAGAACCTTAAAAAATAATAAGATATACGGACTGTGCCACTCTTATTGTTGATAAAAAGTGCTCTCTCTGGTGGGCAAACAATGTAATGACAATGCACTTTCTAAAGAAGCAAACAAGTTTATCATTTGCGTGCCAACATATACACCAAAAAGGTTTCCCGTTTTAAAACCAAATAAAACGTTCTTTCAGTATGTTTATATAATGGTTACAGTATCGCCCCTGAATATCAGTGTAAAAATTCTAGTTCATGTATCTCACTTAATTTGTAGTTTCTATGACAGTCTGCTGGCTTCACACTGAGAGGGAAGGCAAACATGGAGGTCACAGACTCTGCTTTCAACAATAGCATCTCGCAAGTTTCCAATTTACGTTTAGTTCAGAGTTTTAAGCCTCTGCGACTCTTTTTCACATTCTTCTCCTTTATTTATTTATTTTTGCTTTGCTTAGCTGGGATTAAGTCTCTACTGAGTGTCTCTTCCTCTCGGTTGTGATTTCGTCAAAGCAATTGACTTTCAACTGCGTCCAGCTCCTTCTCTTAAGCCACAGAAAGCATATAGTAGTGACTCAATCTTTAGTTTAATGAGGATTTTGTAGAGGCAGCTTATGATACACAGAGGCGAACTGTTCAGGGCAACTTCGCAGGATGGCAGTTACTCAGGTATTATGGTGTTAATCTCAAAAGAATACATGAGTTGTCAGCAAACTTTTAACTTTTATTTTTTAACCTCTGTTTCACTTTGTTGCCTGTTCCCGTATTTCTCCATACACCCCCCCACCCTTCCACTCCCCACACACATACACATACACCCAAAGAAATTAGCCGTATATACAGTGTAGAAGCTACAGATACTGTTGAAAAGGTGCCAAATGGAAGCCAAATAGCAAACTGTAGCTAAACTTGAAATGTTCAGGTCGTAGAGGGCTTGGCTGACAGATGGGCCTTCTATTTGTAGCAGCCCTCGTTGTTAATAAAGTATTTTTAAACGGGCATTTAGCGCTAGCAGAGGGAACAGATGGCTCTTTAAATGGACTCCATTAATTATTACTGAACAGGAGAGAGAGGGAGAGAGAGTTACCTTGCATGTCTGTGTGTGTGTGTGCGCGTCAAACGGGTGCGTGTGTGTTCAGAAGTTACTGAGGGGAATAACTCTTAATTGTGTGTTATGTGTGTGAAAGAGAGAGTGGTCAACTGTTGCCCAGAGAATTAACAATTAGGGATAATTATGTGGGTCCATGTTGAGTGTGTGTGTGTGTGTGTGTGTGTGTGTGTGTGTGTGTGTCATGCATAGTATGGGAATACTGTAGGAACACATGCTATCAAAACTGAAACTTGTCTTTCTGTCTTTCAGCTTTTCTAAATCTCTTGTCTCATTCGCTTTCTGTCTCTGCCTGCTGGCCTGTCTGTCTGTCCATCTGTCTGTCTCTCTGTCTGTTTGTGTGCAGGAGTGTGCTGCAGGTTTCTACCGCCTTCGTGCTGGTTCTCTGGCATCTGCTCCAGCGTCCAGGGTGCCCACTGCTGCCGGCATGGGCAGCTGTGTTCAGTGCCAATGCAGTGGGCACTCTTCCACCTGTGACCCTGAGACCTCCATATGCCAGGTAAATGAACGTGTGTGTGTGTGTGTGTGTGTGTGTGTGTGCGCTCTGCCGCTGGAGACCTTCTCACAGCCATATGCCAGTTAGCTTCTGGAGAAGAGAGTGAGGTGAAAGAGAGAATAAAGTGTGTGTGTGTTGGGAGGACTGTCAGGTAATGTAATTAGCCTTGCAATAATTAACGACCGCGGGCTCATTCATATTTTGTGTAATTTCCTCTTGTTTGGATATGACCCAAAGCTTTCCTGAGGATCGACTGTGGTCTTAAGAACATACAAGCAGATTAAGGCGAAGAAGTTTGACTTACACTTTAACACAATATCAGCTGGTAGTTTCAGGAGAGCTGATGTCATTGATCAGCACATCCCAGGTGTGAGCATTCCCTTAAAATTGTTGTGTTGATTGCCTCAGTGCATGGGAGAGAAGAAACCCCAAAAAGACAACTGATCCACCTTCATGTTTGTTGTGATAATGTGTGCTCTGCCTTCCGTAAATCCGACTGGCGGCCTGTGAGATAAATCTGCACATACCAGTTGTTCCCAGTTAGTCACTTCCAGCCTTTCCACAGTCTGATCAGTTCTGTAGTGGGTCCCCATCTGAAGACTTTGGCCTCGGGGAGCAGTTGGTCACATGCTGCCCACAGGTCATCACTCAGATTTGATCTGTTGAAACCCTGGCAGACTGAGAGAATGTCACTGTGCACAGCCACAGCGAAAAACTGTTCATCTGTCAGGAAGAAACCTGTCAGCAGGGGCTTGTTTTGGACAGCTGATGAGGAGCCATTTAATTATGTGGCTTAAACCACCACTGCACTGAATAACCAGTAGGATAAATAGGTCTAAACGCTTGTAAACAAGCTCTGAAAGATGCTGGCAGGTGCATTCACACAGAAGCTTTTCAGAAAATTGGTACCTTTTTCGGACATGCACATAATGAAATATGGCTTCTGCTGCGAGTGGTTCACCTTATTTTGTTTAATAATTGCCGCACCATTACAACTGTCCTCTCCAAAAGCTTGCTTGAGATGGAGTCCTGGATTTGGTGCTTGGTCATGACAGAGTGTGACTCTGATTACTGACTGAAGAGCATATCAACAGGCTAAAAGGCGTGTGATCGTTGCTGTGGTTAATTTAATTTGAAAGGTAATCGTCATGCAACTGTGAGTAGCTTAATGGAACATTTTATTCCTCTGAAAATCAAAAATGTGAACAGCTTGGATGAAAAAAATGTAAAAGAATGTCATTCTGTTAGAAAGTATGCATTTAAAACTTAAAATTTCATGTACCTTGAGATCATCTGGATAACCGTCTCAAACTGGCACCGAGGCAGTCATGATAGACAATTATTGGCACCAAGTGTGTCTACAGATGCCAGTGTTTTCTTCTCTCCCACAATGCTGTCTGCTTTCTAATTATTTTTATTGTTTTTTTTTTCTCATTTTCTGCTATCCTGCCTCCTCTCATCTGTCCTTTTTCTTCTGCTTCCCCTCTATCATTTCTTCTTCCAGCACCCCTTCATATATTCTTCTGATTTTCGTGTTTCTTTTCGTCTGCCCCATTCTCATCCCCTGAATTCCTCTTCTCTCTCATCTTCAGTGATGTATTTACTCGTACTTTGTCTTCTTTCGTCACATTTCCCTTCCCTTTCTCTTTTACACTCAGTTCTGTCATTTTTCTTGGCTTCAGTCTTCCCCCTACAGCCCCCTTCTATCTTTCTCACTTCTCCCTAATTTCTATGGTTTTGCCAATTTGTTTTTTTGCCTTTTTACCTCTCTCCTCCCTCTTCTCTAGTATTTTGATTTCCCTCTCTCTCTCTCTCTCTGCCTCCCAGCCATTTTGTCCTCGCCCATTTCCATCTCGCTCTCCATAACAGCGTCATTAACATTTTCTAACCAAGCGGGCTAAATTGAAAATGCTAAACGAGTTTGTTTCTGTAGTAATTAGCAGTAACGAGGAACACAGGAAGTTAATGGAAAAGACTTGCCTCGTTAGGAGGCAACTTCCTGTTGCACTGATTGAAGTTACATTTGCAGCAAACGGGGTGACCTCATGAGACAGAACCCTGGGGATATGAAGAGGGCAGAGCTCTGTGTTTTAGGGCAGTATGTGATGCATTTGTATGGGTTTCCAGTGAGAGTGTGTGTGTGTGTGTGTGTGTGTGTGTGTGTGTGTGTGTGTATATGCAGTGTGTACATATTGTATTTACTTAATATAATCACACTATTTTGGGATAGTATCAGTCACAAGTATGACCGGGTATAGTGTGAGTGTATGTGTGTGTTGGGGTATACACTAAGCATAAGCTGAAAATAAACTCTCCAAATATGAAAATGTTTTGGATGTATTTGTGCTCTTGTGTGTGTGTGTGTGTGTGTGTGCACGTTGTGCGTGTGTCAGTGTGCCCTTGTAGCTTTCCTCACAACAACAGGTGAGTGAAATCCTGCAAAGTAAATGAGTGTTGTAGATGGCCCGTTCTTGAGTGAGGAAGCTTATTAAACCCTTTGACGTGTGAGATCGCGCCTGTCAGCTAACAGCTAGCTGGCCGCTCCTGTGCACGCTCTCACAGCACCTCATCATGTAGGAGTGGGACTCGGCCCAAAAGCCATTCATTACAGCGTGTGGACGGCTGCATTTCCTATCAGAAAATAGCCCAGCCTAGATATTTCTGTGTGCGCATGTGAAGGCCCTAGAACGGCTCAGAAACTGTGGGTGGTGAAAAGAAATGAGTAATGACTTCCCTGCTGCTTCGACGGAGACGCGGGGCGCTGCAGGAGCAGCTGCGATCACACTCGTTATTTCCCATTGACTGTGACTGTGTGACTCTGTGTGCATGTGAACACAGTCACTGCTCAATCAAAATTTTTCTGGAGAATAAAAGGCGTTTTTCACCTGTTTGTCTTGAGAGAGAGAGAGAGAGTAAGAAAATATAAGCTACAGGATGCTCCTGACTTTGAGGAGACTTGAACTGAATTTCCATTTCCGTCACAACATGTTGTCAAACATTTCACTAACCGACTCTGAAGTCGCCACCATGCAGTGATCAAAAGTGCTCCGATTGTCCAAAGATCTGAAGTGAACTGACAGTGTACTGATAGCTGTATGCCACTCTTACACTGTTCATCTTGTGTTGGTGTGATTCAACCGATGGTGCGAGGATAATTATCTCATTCACCAGAAATACAAGCCTGCCCGACGCCATTTTGTCGGTTATTAAGGAGAAGATGAGGGCCGACCGTGTTTGTCGACTTTTCATTTAGTCAGTGCCGACTTCAGTCAAGTACAAACATACAAGGGACTGTAACCAGCTTAATAGTGGATATTAATGTCCTCCAAACTTTGATCATCGCAGGATCTGAAATATGCTTAAGAGCTTACATGAACAAGAACAGATAACTTTTATTTTTTATTTTATTCTAAATTTATTCCACAGAGTTTAGAAACCATAAAAAAACATGTTTTTTTTCTTGCTCAGGCAAATCTGGTGTCTCTTTTTCATTGTGCCAGTGGCAATATTCAAATACAACAGGCAGATAAAAGTGTAGCGTAACTGCTGTTAATTTAATTTGAAAATTAGTTTGCTTTTTTTTTTAAAGATGAAACACTTTCTGGATAAGCAGCAAAAGGTTTTTTTTTGTATTTGTGTTACAGCTGCCTTTATTATACTCACATAATCAAATTCTGCCTTTAAAACCAAAGCTCCCCCTGCCCCTCCCCAACACACACACCACACACACACTCACACACACACACATACATATACACACACACCAAGAGAGCTCTTGTTGACTAGGGGATGACTGGAAATTTAACACCCACACATCGGGGTTATAGTTGGGTGAGAGAATGATGGAGAATAAATGGAAGTTGATGTCATATCTTCATAAATATGACTTTAATTCTGTGTGTATGTGTGTGTTTTTGCGTGTGCAGAACTGCCAAGACAACACGGAGGGCGATCGATGCGAACGCTGCGCTCCGGGATTCTACGGTGTGGTCCGAGGTTTTGTCGATGACTGTAAACCCTGCGCCTGTCCCCTCACCAACCCGCAGAACAAGTAAACTCTCAGTGTTAATTCAACATTTTGTGACCCTGCAAATTATAAATAGTTATTCTTCATAACACATTCATGTGCAGTTCTTCTGTTTTTCCAGCACATTTCATAGGTAGAATATAAAAACATTATTTCTAAAGTATTTTCCGTGTTCAGTTTCAGTCCAACCTGTGTAGCGGAGGGATTCGATGACTACCGATGTACAGCCTGTTCGGAGGGATATGAGGGCAAATACTGTGAGAGGTGAGACACACACTCAACATCAAGGTGATGGACACAGTACAGTATAATACATGTGAACATGTGGAGGACTTTGGTAATTTGTGGTGTGTGTTAAAGTGTTGAGGTGCAAGTACTTTATTTAAAAGCAGTGGAAACTGCTAAACTGCGAGCAACAACGGAAGTGAAGTCTTTCCTTCTTCCTGTGATCTCCCCGTTCAGGTGTGCTACTGGTTACCATGGTAACCCGCAGATGCCCGGCGGCCGCTGCGAAGAGTGTAAGTGTTCCTTGTGGGGGGCGTTGCCTGGACCGTGTGACCCAGTCACGGGCCAATGCCGCTGCAGGGTCGGTGCATCGGGAAAGTCGTGTGACCAGTGCATGGACAGGCATGTGTGTGGACCAGCTGGGATCATCTGTAAGACTAACACACAGCTTTTTATTCTTTTTAGTCTTTTTCCTCCTTGTCTTCTTTTTGTCTTTTCTTCTTTCAAGGTGCGCAGGTTGAAATATTTCTCATAGATCTTAGAGCTATGAAACAAACAGCCACCAGCTGCAGGTTTTACTGGAGATGTGGTCTGAATTGTGAGAATGTGAATCTTAATGCCAGCAATCAATTATACATGGAAGCTAAAGCATTTGACTCATCTCCAACAACAGAAGCTTCAGAACTTTAACTTTAACTTTACCATATGAGATCATAGTATAAACAGCACGTTTCCATCTTTATATACTGAAGCCTACAGACATCCCGTCTCCCTCTTTCCTCGATTTTCTTCTGTTCTGTCCTCTCCCTCTCTCTCGCGGCCCGCAATTGTCGCCTGATGTTGTGATTCTTATTTTATTTTGACGATGAAATGCAAATGAGCAGCCGCAGCCTTTTTCTCCCGTTGCCATGGGAGACAGCATCGTGGCAGAAGTCAGATTCAAGTCATTTAGAAAATGATTTCGATGTCATTTGGAGCTAATTTAAACTTAATATGACCATAATGGCGGGGCCAATTCGGTGCCATTAGCATGTCTAGAGGTAAGAGAATATAGAAGAAAAGGTTGTAAGACAGAGGCTGATGTGAAATTGCTGTTGTCAGGTCAGAGAGGAAATTGCTTGCTCAGATCTTTATGTGTTCAGACACAAAGCGTGTGTTCATAAATTGGCAGTGCAAGTGCTGCAGTGCACCCCGACACCAAACCGGTCGCCTCTACGTCCAGACTATAATCACAAGTCCTGATGGTTTACACAGAGTGGAGCGATCAGACTGCTGTTCACTTGTTGAAGAGTGATTGCGCTCTGCGTTTTGCCTCTGCACTTTCTCCCATTCTATCAGACCCAGCCGAGCACTCTGGGAGTCGGCAGTTTTGAATGGAGAAAAATGCAAGTAGCTCTCCCATCTATCACATAACATCATTTGCATTGAAATGCAACTAAAGTTCACTCCCCGGTGTATTGGGTTGCATTATTAAATTTTTCTCTACATTTACATGAGCCTTTATGTTCCAACTTTTGTGGTGAAAGTAATAGCCTAAGGAAATGGCTAAATACAGAATGTGTCCCTGGTGATTTTCCTCTATTTAGTTTAATTACATTTTAGTTTTTGAACTAAATGAGATATGAAGCAAAGGTTTAAATACAACCAAGATGCTGAAAATCTGATCAGCCTACCAGTTCTGGAGAACAGACGGCAAACATGTGTTGTACTTGATATGTGCATTCTGTCTAGGTGTGATTTACCTGAGCTGCTTTGGCAGTTGTCGTTTAAATGTATTTTTCATATACACCAGTCAGCCACAACATTAAAAGCACCTGCCAGAACAGCTGTGGCGTGTCAGGGAAAGAGACATAAGGACCTCTGGGAGTATTTTGTGGTCACATTGGAGTGTTGCCCCCCCACCACCAAGGGAGGGTGGATGGATTTGGCTTGTTGAGGTGCATCCCACAGTTTCTCAGTCAGCATGGGACCTGGGGAGTCTGCAATTTGTTGTCGTGGTCCTTGAGACATTCCTGAGCTGTTTTCAAAATGTGACGGGGTGCATCGTCCAGCTGGGGAGAGGCCATAAGGTCAAGCAAAACTTTTAATGGCTGTGAGTCACTCTAAGGAACCCAGGCACAGGTGTGTATTATTGAACTTGTACGTCGTGCATGTGTGAGTGTGTGAATTTCCGCTGTGAAGCCTGGGGTATTAATGTGAGCCTAAAAAAGTCCTTGACATTCACTGGGGTTCACGTTGGGCCTCTGTTGGCTTTCAAGCCTCTATGGTTGTCATATTAAATTGTAATATGCTACACTTTTTATACACTGCGATGTAAAAATTTGATGATGTGCATCACTGGACAGAGAAATGTACATTGTTGTGGCGTGAGCGGCACTGCAGCTTAATCTGTCACAGCTCTGACCACAAGTCTAATGAGTCTGTATTGTATTAGAGTGCTGTGGCCACCACTGCAGTGACGAGTGTAGATCTCTTAAGAATCAAAACTCAACAGCCAAGTCTTCAAACGTCCGTTCTTACTGTTCTTCTAGAATTTGCTTTTGAGTATAATGTTGCCGCATCAAAACGCTCCTGAAGGGTTTATGGTGACATCAGGATTTACTTTTTACTGGCTTAGGTAAACTTGAGTAAAGTAAACTTGTTGAACTTAAGGCTGCGACGTGGCTGCAAGTCAACGGACCGACACACACACACAGAGCAGGGAGTGATGGCAGTGATTCTTTCTGTCTGTAATCACACGTTGTAGCTGTGTAGTAAAGATGTTTTCACGCTGTGTGGAAGTGAGTGAATTCAATGCTTCATCGGTGGGATTCATGAATGAAGCAGCTAATAACTGCACGTATGACGTACTGTACATTTACTGTACCTGCGTGTGTTTGTGTGTACGCATGTGCCTGCAGGAATGCGCTCGTGTGTTTTGGTTCTGTCAGAGATTGATAGAGTAGAACAGTTTTTATTTTATTTAATTCATCTTTGATTTCCCTTGTCAGAAATTTTAATTTCTGCAATAAATCAGCCTCAGGCTGCAGAAGGGAAGAGAAATTCACACAGACACACGAAGCAGGAAAATGTGTATGCGTGTCTCTCAGTGAATTCCCCGGTGCGTGCTTGTGTAAGTGTGTGTGTTTTTAGCCTGCAGTGTGTGCTCCTAATAGGTGCTTTTGCCTCTCTGTGCTGAATTTCATGCATCGGCAGCCCTGTCTCTTTGATGTTAGAGTGACTTAAACACAAAAACACAAGCAGTCAATGTGATCACATGCTGATGTTTTTACAGCCTCACAAATAAAACAGAGAAACACACATTCAGTAGTAAAAACACACACATGCTCTCTCTCAATTGTGTCTCAATCAAAACTCAAACTGCTGAGGTGTCTCACACACACACACACACACACACACACACACACACACACACACACACTACAGAGTGAGCCATCTGTAACATGTTTGAGTTAACATTATTTGTGTTTAAATGTGTGTTTATATTTTTTCTCTCTAGCCTGTGATGATGAATGCTCGGGTCTGTTGATCAGTGATATGGATCGCCTGTATCGCATCATCACTGAGGTCACGCTGACCACACCCCTCCCACCACCTTATAAGGTGTTGTACCGCTTCGAGAACATGACAGAGGAACTGAAGGTAAAATCTAAAGTTAACGCCTGGTTGCAAAACATTGAATGTTATCTATCTTGAAATTTTATCTAGTTCGAATTGTTGTCATTAGTTCCACTTAATTATCGCTTTGTCTTCTAGGCCCGCCCCCTCAGCTGCTATTGCTACAGCTGTATGCAGTGTGCAGGGTGAGGTCTACCACCCCAGTGAAACACTGGTTCCTTGAAGCAGGCTCATTTGCTGCCAGCTAAAATGAAAACTAGCTGTCAAATCTTATTAGCTGTAGCTAACGTTAGCATTAATATTTGATAGTAACTGAGCATTCCTCCTGTAAACATGTGGTGAAAAGTTGTGGACACTGTCAAAGTCAGCTATGTGCAACATGCAGAATGTTCTGTGTGCTCAAAACAGACTTATTGGAATACTCACTGATGTCCACTGAGCACTGTTCGTTTAGTTCACTCATCCTGCACCAGAGAGGGGAACGTTGTTGTGGACATGAACGTTTGTTTTCAAGTGTTTTACAGTCACATGTTCAGTTTTCTTTAACTGCCTTGTCCTCCAGTACAGATCATAATTTCAGGCTGCTGAGCATTTGGATTGTCAACAGCATGATGCACACTGTGCTGTTAAAGTTGAATAACATTTGCCTCGATTCCAGTGAATTGTGATAAGAACCTTATGAGCTGTGGTTCCATTAATATTTCATAACTTTGTTCTCACAATTGAATTGTGTTATAATCTCGTTTGCTGTCACATAATTGAAATAGAGTGAGTTTCATCAGGTATGTTTTCCATTTAATTCTCCCTTTTTTTTCTTCATTGCCTCTCGCCCTCCTTTGCTCACCCTCTTCTTTCCGGCCCTGCAGTACAGAAGCAGCCGGCTGAAAAGCCTAGCCCTGGGCCAGAATGTGTCAGTCATGTTTCTGTGTAATTCCTCAATCCCTCCGGTTCTCTCCTTTAGCACATGCTGTCACCTCAGAAGGCTCCGGAGAGATTACTGCAACTGGCCGACTCCAACCTGGAGTCGCTGGTCGTTGAGATGGACCAGCTGCACAGTCGGGTACAGGCTCTTTTGTTTTTCTTGAGTCTCTGTCATGGTGTGTTTTGTTCAGTCTCTTTATCCTTCCTTCACCCTCCCCCTGTCTTCGTCTGAGATGACAATATGGAGTAAATGTAGCCTGTTGCTGGGAGGGAGAGTTTATAGCGACACGTATGTACAGAACAGCTACAGATAATTGTAGTTTACTGTCACAAGTATCCTCTGCAAGACAGGACTTTACAATTAAGAAATAAAGCAAACCCCACTTTAAAGGTGCTCTGAGCAGTTTTCTTCTTAAAAAACACAAAGATTTATCTTTTGTTTTGTGTAAACAAAAAAATTGCGTTTACATATACGTATTTGTGCCACCAGCTGTCAGCCAGCATAAGAGCCAATGGCAGGATATGTGTTAGTAGTGATCAAAAGCAGGTTGTCATTGCAGTTAATATCACACTTTAAGGTTGCATATTCTAATAAAAAATAATAATAATTCAATTAAATTAGCGCAAACTAGTTGACACAAAGTAAGTCTGTAGCTTTTTGGGCCACTGGCAAGATGTTCAGACAAGATTTGAATAAAAATTGCAGGATATGAAAGGACTCAGATTTAGGTCATCATTTGTGATCAAATTATCCATATTATTGATGGAGTAAATTTCCAACCATAAATGTTAATAAGAGACTTCAAACAGAGGCTTGTAGGGATCCTGGGGCTTGGTAGACCCATTTGGGAAAAAAATATTTTAAGTATTTCAAATAAAGATTTTTTTTTCTTACATGAAATACACTCAGTACCAACACCAAAAATGTGTTTTTGTCCTCACACAGAATGTAAAAACATATACAAACTTTTAGTTTTTTAAGTTACAATCCTTGGGGTCACAGTTATGCCACTAAGAGATGTTAACCAAAACAGAAAAACACTTCCCGAGTGGGAGGGGGTTACCATCGGCAAGTGGAGAAAAATAACACTCACATTCATGCTGTCAAGCTACACCCTTTTAGGGACTGGGGCCTTGACATTTGTTGACAGCGATGCTATCACCCACACCCCATCACACACATCCTCACACACCAGATAAAATGATACAGCTTGGTCTTGTCAAGTCACAACAATAATTACCTGCTCTTTCTTTCTGTGCGTGTGTGTGAGTGTGTGTGTTTGTGTTAGATGGAGTGTGTCATGTCTGTCAAGGATTCATCCGTCTCTCATTTTTCCCGGTCCTCTGTGTGTGTGTGTGTGTGTGAGTGAGTGTGGGTTAATGTGTGAGGTTCTGTTTTCTTTTTATGTCAATAATTCATCCATCTCTTTTGTATGTGGTGGAACACACACACACACACACTCTCTCTCACACACTAATATTGATTGTGTGTATGTATTGTGTATCATATGTCATTCTCTTACATCCTCTAGACCTCATCCCTCCATGTTTATTATTTCATAATGTGTGTGTGTATAGGCCACTAAGGTGTCTGCTGACGGAGAGCAGGTTGAGGATGATGCTGACAGGATTCATAAACGAGCTGAGGACCTGGAGCAGTTCATCAGGGATACACTGCTGGGAGCTAAAGGTAGCAGAAACCAACACCGCCTCTCTTCCATTAGCCTCCATATTCTGTGAGCTGGGATTCCTGGATTTATCTGTCTGCTGTCTCACCAGTTTCATCTGTCGTTAGAGTACGTTGCATTATGTGAGATTATATTAAATGTAAGGGATCCCTGTGGGAAATTTAGGTTATTACATTAGAGGGGAATGGAAATATATGTAAGCATATGAAAAGGTGAAAAACAGAAGCTAATGAAATGAATAATTAAACTGACAGCACATATTAAAAGCAGATGTTGGCAAATAAAGATGTAGCATCTTCATAAAGACTTGAACTGGATGTAAAAGAAACATTATGATAAGAAAAGTGCAGTTACTGTCAAGACAAGTTGCAGTGTAGTACCGCCTGTATTTGCTCAGCTCTGTCAAAGTGAGACAACCAAAGCACCTTCTGCCTCCCTGTTAGCCCACTTATGGAAAACTTAGCTCCAACACAATGGCTGATGGGCCAGTGGCCAGCTGCCAGCGCTCTGTGCCAGCTGCCGGTGCAAAGTGTTGCCTGAACAATAAAGACGGATCCAGCGGGCTGCAGCATCACTAACCGTGGTGATAAAGAGTCACCCACCAGGATAATGGGGCAATGACTCAGTTTGTTGTATTCTGGTAGCGGCAGTGTCTCTCTGATATGGTGCTGCGCAGGCAACAGCACTACAAGTTACAGGCCACACTGAAATGCTCTGTAGAGCTGAGAGGAAGTGCATAGTCAGGGGATCATTTTCTGTAGGCTTGTCACTACAAGCAACCCAGTTTGCACTCGTAATAATTTAATTTGTTGTCGAAAATGTGGACGACAGCAGTTTTAAGCTCTCTGTTTGGAGAGTTCATTTGCAGTCTGATAATAAGTGAATAGTAGATCAGTTAATCACTAACAAACAAACCTGTTTTTCAGCTGTTTCTCATTTCTGTACATTTTTGTGTAGTTGTTTAGCCACAGATATTGGCTGCCAATCCACAGCTTTAGGTTTTAAAGCTGTCCTTGTCCATCCTGTACAGCAGGATGTCACGTTCCCACTGGTGTAATATGGTGTCTCACGGCCCTAATGGTTGTGTACAGTCCAGATGGTTCGCTCTGGCACAAGTGGCTCCATGCTGAGGGCTTTTTTTTTTCTCCGTCTCTGCATGTGCAACTCTCAGATAGCTGTTCACTTCAGCCTCAGAATCTTTTTGCCAGTGCAGCTGCAGTCCCCACACCAGTGGCTGTGTGACCAGCTTCTTATGTGTTTTTTCCTGCAACGTGTCCGTTTAGAAGGAACACTGAAGCCTAAAGTGCTTTTGTGTAGTAATTCCAGGCCATCAGAGTCCTGCCCTTGTATTTTGTCAGTGTACAGCAGTTGGGCAGCTCCTCTGTTCAAAAATGTCTTTTCGTAGTCACAGTCGACCAGGAGTGCTACCTTGCAGGTCACTGACCGTTTGTGCCGAGATTGGTTAAGCTCTTCTTTGGCCGCTGCTGAGTCTCACCACATACGAAAGGAGCAGCTCTTGCACTTAGTCCCTCCTGTTTGCCTTTCCTAGCAGTCTTGAAAATATTTGATATTTGGTAAAACACAGCAGTTTGTCCAGTTCGTCTACGTGAGCTTGATCGTTAAATCTTTGGAAACAGCAGGTGAGCAGACGCTCTTCACTCAAGATCCACTCAGATACTTTCATCAGCAGCTTTCATCTGTGAAAGATGTTTGCTGAAGTTGTCATCAAAGCGGATGTTTCCATTATTCTATACGTTTTCAGGACTCAAATATGCACAAAAATCTTAAAGTGAGCAGAATAGCAGAGCGTCCATGTCGTACTGTCAGCATCTCCATAACAAGCAAGTAAGTGGATGCCGAGTGGAGATTTTATCGACTGTAATCTGGGTTTTACCAAAACCAAAAGTTCTCATCACTGTTGCGATAGTTGTTTTTACATCCAGGTCTCTCTGCTAATTAAGTTTCACGTCTCTCTAACCACCTCTCTTAGGGTTTAGCATTTGTGCACCCTTTACTGCTCAATTGACAACATTAATAAAATGAAATGAATAGTCTGTTGGTTGTGTGCCCTCTGTGTTTTCTCAGTCTTGAGTCCTATTTGGATTTAGAAGATATAAGTGCACCATCAAGTATCTCTCCCTACCTCACACTGACGGAAAGCAAATGTGCTCTATATAAAAATCTGCAGTTCAGATAATGAGTTATTTTGATTATCATGATGAAACTCTGTGGCCTCTGGGATGATAAGAAAGTTAAAAAAAACCAAGATTTTGTGACTGACTGTGATAAAACTGTCCTCTCCTTTTTGTTCCTCTCCGGCCCTCTGCTGATTATGGATGTGTGTTTTTGTGTGTGTGTGTGTGTGTGTGTGTGTGAGAGAGAGAGAGAAAGAGTGAGAGAGGAAGAGAGTGTGTTGTGGCTCACTGGATGATTGAGAGTAGCAATTAGAGACTTAATTAGTGGCTATCACAAACACACACACAAACCCACCATGTACACAAACAGTGGTGCAGATGTGCACGCATTCATGCAACTGAGCACACACACACACACAGGCAGTCATACACACACATATACCCATAATGAGGCAAGAAAATACTGTACACACTTTCCTCAGTGTGTGTGTCCGTGTTTACCAGATACCATAATATGATTCCATCCACGTTTTAAGTGTTTAATTGGCTTTTAAATCCCACTATGTAATTATATGGCTGCGACACACACACACACACACACAAACAAACAAACAAGCAAGCACACATACAGATACAGCATGCGCACACGTCCACACACATGCGGTACAGCTGTTCATTAGCATGATGGCTTTAGTTCTGTCTTGGCTCTAATCACATCATGTTTACATTTCAAATAAGAGGAACTGCTGCATCGCCACAAACACACACACACACACACACACACACATAGGCCCACACACCTACAAACGCTCACACACTATTAAATTTTCAACTTGCTTTAATCACACAATGTTTACATTTCAAATGAGAGAGAAACACACCATCAGTGCAGACACATAGAACACACACAAACAGCTTTCTGGGACACGAGTTAGGAAAATACACAACACACTCTTTACACTCCTCTGTTTTTACTCTTGCACACGCACACACACACACACACACTCCTCATTACATTCCAACAGTTTGAGTATTATTCAAATGAGCCTTGGAGGAGTGTTTTACTGCAGTTTCATCATCGATTGGTTTGAGATTTCACTACCTTTAATTTGATAAAAGCAAAGGAAGTTTGCCAAAATTTCTTGCTTTAAATGGTGTTAAAACAGTTCTTCATTTGTGTGTGTGTGTGTTAGTGTGTGTGTCTGTGTATGTGTGTGTCTGGCTGTGTTTAAATGAGTGAAGATCAAATGGTGATTTTTGCGTTTCTTTCTTTTATGGCCAAAAAGCTCGGGCATGTAAGAGAGCCCACAGATAAAATACACACACACACACACACGCACAAGCACACACCAGCGCTGTGTGTTGTATGTCTGTGTGCTGTTAGTATGTCTGTGTACAATATCAACACTTTACTACGTGTTGTGTGATTTGATGTGTACAAATGAGTTGCTGCAATGTTGCTGCCAGTGTTTCCATATCTGGCTTTTAGCTGTTTGCAGGGTAAAGGCATCAACCAGCGTTTACACAGTTTCCATAGCTGATGAATACTAATGAAGTATTGAATAAAGATATTTTCCACAGATGCTGGAACAGAAACTGGAGTTTTTTCCTTCAGTGCTTGTATGACTGCAACACGAAGAGAGTCCATCCATCTGCACTCTCCTCACAGCAGTGTTTCTCTGCGTCTGTGTGTCCAGACCTCCAGTTAAAGGCTGCCGAGTTGAACCAGACTCTCTCGCGGGGAGATGGAACTCCAGACAAAAGCCTGAAGGAGATGAAGGAGGAGATCCAGGCCATGCTAGCCGAGATGAGAGAACGACAGCTGGGAGGGAGGAAGAGCATCGCTGAGGAGGAGAAGGAGTATGGACGCGCACACACACACACACACACGGGTCATGTATCTTTCTCCCACACACGAGAAAATTTCAGATTTGGAGAAAAGTTATCAAACAGACCAGACTTTATCACAGACACACACTTTTCAGAGCATGCAGACACGCATGATGAGCAGACCACGGGTGTAAAATGTGAGTGAAAATCAGCAAGAAAATAACAAAAAGTGAACATAGACCAAGAAGAGAAAAGAGAGCTTTGAGAACAAAGAGAGCATTTTTGCTATTTTGTTTATGTGTGTTATGTTTGTAGTACAGTGGCAGGTTAACCCTTCGTGCAGAGCCATGGGTCCTTAAGTTTCTTTCTTTCTTTGATTCTCTTTGTTGACACAGGAGATATCGGGATTAAATGTCACTGAGCTGTTTTAACAGAATGTCTCTTAGTTCACTGCTCTCACTTTCTTTCTCTCTCTCAAGACGTTCGTTGGGATTAGTAATCTACTCTCATCACCCCCCCTCCCCCGTCTGCCTCTTTCACCAGAGAATGTTGACGAGCTCGATGAGTTAATTAAAAGTACTGTATGGCCGTAGGGATAGAAACAGGGAGAGAGAAACTCACACACAAAGAGCAAGTAGTGAAAAGCAAAGTCACAGAGGAGAACAACTGACAGATGGGCAGAGAATTGTAGGGAGGAAGAGGATGAGGATGAGAGAGAAATTGCTACTGCCACTGAATGACTTGTCTGTCAGTCTGCGCTTGATTATTTGACTGAACCCTGAGGGGAGATTTCAACTCGAGCAGCAGAGGAAAAACACAGCATCAACAGATGTTAAAAGCAATGCTTCAGCAGAATGAACAAAGCTGGCACAGTTATATAAGTTTCATATTATTCCACGTTTTGTGTATTTCCAGTTTGCTGTCAGTCTTTGCATACACTGTTGCAAATTTGACTTTTCTTTGATCAGTGTATTTTTAGTGTAATGTTGTAATAGTCAGTTGTGTAGTGGTTAACCACCATTTGTTTTCAGTTAGTTATATTCTGTTTTCTTCACACTAGTCCCCAAAGGGTTCATTAAAGTTTCATCAGACCCAATCATTACCTTGCATATATCCTCAAAACTGTGTGAAATTGTCCTCTGAGTGATGTCAACTGGAGGACACTAGTTCCTTGTTGTCTTAATTAATGCTGAAGGTGAAAAATAAGGCTCATTAAGGGACGCTACATTAAACATATGGTTATTAAACTGTTTCAAATACTTCCAAAGTGGGAAGGCTTTCTAAAAATACACGTCAAAGCAAAAGCATAATGAGAAAATTTGGAACGAACTAAAGGCTTCTGACGGACCAAATGAAGCAAAGCCTGTGAGATAGTTCAGACAAACAAGGCTTGTTGGTGTAATCACCAGGTGTCCCAATACTTTTGTGTAATTTGTTTGACATATTGTGTGACCACAACAGAAAGAAACAGTGTTATAAAGAATGTGTGTTTGCACATACAACTTACTGTTTGCTGCATGATATGGGCATCAGCATTGGATCATCAGTGTTTTTTGTTTGCTGTATGGCTTCTGCCAGACTGCTCGCCTGAGAACTGTTCCCTACAAGGTGGAAAATTATTATCGTCACTCCCCTTTCCCAGCTCTGGGCAGCAAGGTGACTTGGTCAGAGCCAAATATCAAAGCTGTAAATATTCACCCAGCAGTAGCTCACTGGACTGTACCCAGAGTGAGAACAGCGAATATTTAATGAAATGCCTTTTAACAAAGCCTGAAAGTTGTTTGTTCCTTAATATCTTTATCAGATCCGCAAACTGATGAGAACCACGTCTGCAGTGCTTGTTTATTATTATTATCATTATTGTTCCTTAGGGTCTCGTTCTCTGCCAGTTTTCCTGTTATTGACATAGCAGGCCGTGCTGCGGTGTACATTAGCACATGTTGCTTCACCCACCCACCCAGTCACATGGAAACACACACGCAAATGTTGTATACTGACACAATTTAATCCAACTTTGCCTGAGGGGTCAATAGAAGAAAATCTGCGATTTCATTCCGGCATTTCAACATTGAGTCATATGGATTGGTTATTGTCTTTGCGCTCACAGAGGCTCGGCCACGCATAACGATGACTCTCCTCTTCTCGCCTCTCCTCTGTGAATTGATGCATTCACATATACCAACTTATTCCTCCACTTTTGTGAGCCATAACACTGTGTTAAATTGCCATCATATAAATGTAAATATTCTAATCTCTCCCTTCCTTCTTCTCCCAGCCTTGCGGAGGAGCTGTATCAGAAAGTGAAGAGATTATTTGGTGACCCCCATCAGGCCACAGAAGACCTGAAAGCAGAGGTAATTATAACTTCTGGTTCTTACTCTTCTGTCTTTGGTGTCGCTAAATTAATGACATTAGCTTAACGCTTCCCTATCTGCTTCTGTAGATAAAAGAGAAGCTCTCCGACCATGAGGGGAAGCTCCAGGAGGCCCAGGATCTGGTCCACTCCGCTCAGGGAAAGACGAGGCAGGCTGGCTCACTGGCAGAACAAAACAAAGCTAACCTCACAGCCTTGGAGGTACAGATACACACAAACCCACAGTTGCTTCATCCCATGCTTAAACACAGTCAGAAAGAAAGTGGGCTTGAATGCTAGGTCATGATGTGTTTGTCACCCTCCTGTCACTTCTGCAGCAGTTATATCAAACTGTTTATCTCAGAGGCTCACAGAACAAAATAGTAGCCCTGCACATTCAACAAGTTGGTTAAAAATATAAAAGAAAACAGCCATGCAAAAGTCTCTAACCACACCAGTTGACTAATAGATTGCTGTTCTGGGGGGATAATGAGCCCGTGTGACTTGTGATCTTACAGGAGTATTTAAACTTTTGGGGTTTGTTTCCTAAAATGAAAAAGTCCTGAAACTGCTTCTGAGATATCAGCCATTTTTATTTTGTTTTTAATCCTTTTGCATAAGATTCATCAAGAAAAGCTCGCAGGCAGCAACAAGCAAAACAGCAAGATTATCACGCATGTCCAGGAGGAAGCATTGTGTAGTGATCCCACACACATACTGTACTCTGTCTGTCTGTCTGTCTTTCTATCGCTGCCATCTTCATACTGCAAAGAAAATAGGACACACACATACACACAACACACCGTGGTTTCGCACGTTATTTAATCAAATCACTAACTGTGTTTCCCCAGTGTCCTCTAACTACTTTTATTATTTTCAATAACTAGCTATTCTTTTTACCGTAAAGAGGTTTCAGAATCAGTCTGTGCTGAAAATAATAATTTCCCCGACTGATTGTTCTCTTGTTATTATGGCAGCCAAAAACACTTTAATGACTTCACAGAGTCCGATGCAGACGCTTCACATCTCAGTTGTTTTAATTTTATTCTATTCTTTGTGTTTTATAATAAATCATTGAACACATGTCGGCTTTGGATATCCGGTCAGATAAAATAAGCAATTTAATGACATCATCTGGAGCTTTGGGACATTGTAATGAAAATACTGTAATTATGAGACATTTACAGATAAAACAATGAATTGAGTAGTTGAGAAAATAATTAAATCAATCCATAGAAAAAAAAACAATCATTAGTCGCATTCATACGTTACTCTTATGTGAATCGTGTGGCTCGTGTTTTTTTTTGTTTTTGCAGAGGAAGCGCTCTGCGGTGAGCGGAGTGAAGCAGGAAGCACAGGAGGTCCTTGGGGAAGGAGAACGTCTGCTGGATGAAGCAAACCAGCTTTCTGACAACATTAACAAGGAGATAGAGGTAAAATCAACCTATTAGAAATCCATGGAATCCCTGAGACTCTCTCAAACCTCAGTCTGCTGTTCAGTGTTCTGCCTGAGGTTCATTTTGTGTCTTTTCGCATCAGACGTTCATAGGAGTAGAAGAAAATCTCTCTGTGTTTTGACTTTGTCCCTTTGATCGGATCTTTTTCCAATTCAAATAACACAAAAAGCAATTCTGGAGTGGCTCTGACCTTTTTTTTTTTCATTTCTTTCCCAATCTTGACTCAACATTGCCGAGCAAAGTAAACAGAGCCTCTGGTTTTTTTTGTCTATAGGACTTGGAGGAGATGGAAAGAGACCTGGATCCTCTTCACAACCGGCTGAATGATAAAGTCGGTCGCCTCACCAATGGTTTAAGTGACGGCAGCCTGGCTAATCACGTGCACGATGCAGAGGAACACGCCAAGCAGCTGAACGAATCTGCCGCCCTGCTGGACGGGTAAAGAAAAAAGAAGACATTACTATTTGTTCATGTTCACACCTAAGTGAAGAATAAGGGCTGAAACTGACAGATGACACAAATGGGTTTACAGACAATTAATCCATCATAATTTTGATAATCAGTTGATCATATTATCACTTATCAAACATTAACTGGTTGAAGTTTTCTGTGTACTTAATAGATTTTTGACCATTTTGGACAATGATTTTTGATATGTCACAGATTGAATGTCACAGACAAATTAGATAATAAATTAGATAAATTAGACAAAAATGTTAAACACTGAAAATAATTGAGAAAAGTACGAACCAAATGACCAAATATATGTGGCCGTGACGGTGAACGTTGTGTCTCCCGTGTGCTCTGCATGAACACAATGTGCGTGTAGCATAAAATGGAAATAGCAGTTTGACATCGGTTTCTTTCTTTTGTCCTCTCGCTCTCCGCGCAGGATTTTAGCCGAAGCTAAAAATCTGTCCTTCAATGCAACAGCTGCCTTCAAGGCCTATAGCAACATTAAAGCTAATGTTGATGCAGCGGAGAAAGAGGCAAAGGCAGCCAAGCAGAGGGCAAGTGAGGCACTGGCAATGGTAAGTGGGCACACACACATTGTTCACAATATCACTTTCTTAGTGGTGAGAACAGTTGTTTCCTTCAGGGTTGAGTGAAATATCCCATTTTTTTTATTATGAATAATTCATTATGAGAAAAACACTCCGTGAACGATTGGTCTTCTTCTCCACGTTCTCCAGTACCTTCTTCATTACACGATTGTAAACAGCAACAGCACAACATTCAGCCGACTGAAAGCTGAACCGTACACGAGTATTTATGCTTCATGTAATCAGCTTCACATTCAGGTACTGCATACATACTGTAAATACAAGTACAAAAAGTACAAGCATTCGAGCTATCCAGTTCATGAAAGTGTACTCTCAGCACAACAGCAGGTGGTGAGTGTTTGGGCTTGTGTGTGTGTGTGTGCGTGTGTGTGTGTGTGTTTGTGTGTGTCTTGCATGCAGTAACAGTAATGTAAGCTCAGGCTCTCCATTAGTCATGGCTGAGAGATCAAAGCACTTCTATGTCCTCCTCTTCCTTCTCCCTTTTTCATTATCATGACCACACACACCTGAAATCTCCCTTTTCCTCCTTCTCGCCTTCTTTTATTTCTTATTTTGTTCATTTTTTTCTTTCCTCCCTCTCTTTTCTTCTGTTCTTGTCCTCCTTTCACACTTTTTTCTTCTTAGTTCATTCCCGTTTGTTTGCTTTTGTCGTCACATTCTTCCTCTTTGATTTCCTTTTACTATTTTCTCTATTTATTTGCCCGTGTGCTACTTCATTTATTCACCATTTTTTTGTGCCAACAGTTTACCCTTTCCTTTTCAACTCATCCTCCTTGTTTGTATTCTTTTTTTTATTTTATTTTTTTTGTCTTTTGTGTTTCTTTTTCATTTTTTTTCTTTTCCTTTTGCAAGAAAGTGGAAATAGCAGTAAAGTAGTAGTTAGAAGGCATGGCTAGAAAATACAGCAAAATGGAGCAAGGGGTCGAAGGTAGAATATCATTTAGCTTTGCAAAGTAGTGATGCCCTTACTGGTGATGTTACTGAAAGGTAGTATGCAGGTTACAACACCTGTTTATGTGTTACCAAACATGTTTTTTTAATCCATGTAGGGGATCTAAGTTATTCTGGAAGCATTTACGATGGTGTGCTGGGGTGATGCAACAAAGGTTGGAGGGGCCAACAGACTGAACAGGCTGGTGAGGAAAGGCAGCTCAGTGGTCGGCCTGGAGCTGGACAGTCTGGAGTCGGTGGCTGAGAGGAGGGTCTGGATAACCCAGCTCACCCAGTGCATAACAAGCTGGGGCAGCTGGGCAGCCCATTCGGCCACCGAGAGCAGGACAGAGCGCTTTAGATGCTCATTTGTGACCACTGCAATCAGACTGTTTAACAGCAGTGACTGGCATCATCACCAGACTGTCAGACACACCATCCCCCATAGCCCCTATCACTGTATGCTGCATTGCTGCACCATCCATTTTAAGACCGAACTGCACCATCCTGTACATAGTCAATGTGTGCATATTTTGTTTTTAGTATTTAATACATTGTAGTCTACTTGTATGTATGTGTGTATCTTTTGTTTTTAGCATTTATTCCTGTACTTGTGTGTGCAGGCTTTGGGTCCAGAGGTCCCAGTTAAGGAAGCAGCTCAAGGTGCCCTTCAGAAGAGTCGCAGACTGCTAAACCAAGCTAAACAACTTCAGAATGATGTTGAAGGTAACCAGGAGTATAAGTGTGTGTGTGCGTGCACAGACAGTATATGGATATTGGCATGCAACTGATTGTTGTGTAGTCTCTAAATAGAATGCAGTAATAGTATTCTTATAAAAGTAAGTAGTTTTATCCGCCTCAAGCATTTTATCTGCCATCAGTGTCACTTTTCGTTTGCGTCTCTTTGACTTAGAGTCAGTCACTCCTACCCATTAGGGAGGTGAGGGAAGTGTTTTTAATAAGAGGCAGCCCTGACTTCATATCAAACCACCACCATCATCATCTTGTTTGTGTGTGTGTGTGTGTGTGTGTAGAGAATGCAGATAGTGTGGCCTCACTGAAGGGTAGAGTTAAAGCAGCAAGAGACAAAACCAAAGACCTGCTGAAAGCTGTCAACGGAACCATGGAAACGCTCCACGCTATCCCCAATGGTACGACAGCACAAATACACAGTCTGTGTATGTGTGTGAGTGTGTGTGCGTTGGACAGAGCGGATCAATATCAGTGTACCGTTAGAGGTGAGCCGCTCTGGTAAGCTCAACATGTCAGCACTCACATGCAGACACACAGAAGTGCGAGGTGAGTGAAGCACAGTGATGCACACGGCTGTGTTTGGATCAACATGCAGGATACTGTGAATGTAAATGACTGATCCGGATGTTAACACAGCATTTCGTGTATATTGTACAGTTTTTAGTTTGCAATAGTGATCTTGTTCTGAATAAATAATGACTGCAAAATTCTAGTGTGCATAGATTGGATATACAACCAACCAAAACTGATGATGCAGTATATCTCACAGCGTAACACTATTGACTACATACTCTGTGTAGTGTACCTTTTGGCAGTTAATATACAGAAATCATTTTTGTTTTTGGGTAGACACAGCAGTTAAGCTAGCAGCCACAAAGGCTGTAGCAGCAGATGCTAACGCCACAGCCATCGACGTCCTGGAGCGCCTTGGGGACTTGAACCTGCAGCTCCACGGCCTACAGAGGAACTACAGTGACCTGGAGGACACTGTCAATACAGCCAATCAGATGATCCAGGACCCGGAGAAAAACAGTACAGTTCTTTATTGTTAGCCAGCAGTAATAAGTAAAAGCAGCAGGAGAAATCAGAATCAGAATCAGAATTGACTTTATTGCCACTGTAAGTGAAGAGGTTTCACATTACTAGGAATTTGTCTTCGATTGGTGCATACATATGACATAACGAGTAACATATAATAGTAGAATAAAATAAAATAAAATCTTTGGATATTCTAGTCAAAATTGCATTGGCTAATTAAATATTTGGAAAAAGTGTGACTCTCTATGAAGACCACATGTGTATGATGTATTCAAAGTAAGAAAAGGAGAAGAATGATTTTTACTATGGGGTGAAAACATTTGCTGTGTTCTAACAAACCGTTAAATGTATGCATCCACCATAGCAGTTAAACCCTTTACAACCAGCTCATTGTTTTCACTGAATTCCTTCCACAGTACAGTAAATGTGGTCTTATTAGAAATTTGTTAAAATTATTTGTTTTTGGGGCCTGGACATTTTTAGTTTCCTGAACAAAACGGTGACAAAACCTGGCCCACATATGAAAAACAATTGAGCAGTTTCTTAATGTAAAAGTTATTGCCTCAGTGCCATACAGATTGCTAAATTCAACTGTAATCTGACACTTTTCTTCTTCTGTCTCTCTTTTTTTCAACCCCCCCTCCCCACACAGCCATCAGTATGTATTTTTCATTTACCTTAATATGAACACTTACTGTAAGTGGTGCACCAATACTGTGTTGTAGCTAACAGTGTGAGCAATTTTAGCTTCTTGCCAGCACAAATTTCCAGACACTTGTAGGCTTTTCTTACTAAGTAAGTTGCCAGGCAATTTTATAATATGGTGTTTTGGGCTTCAACAATATCAGATGTCAACAACTGAATTGGTGCACCACCCGTTAGTCTTATGACCATCTTTAATAGCTGTACGGCAAACAGCAGTTGCTTCTAATAGTGCCTCCGTCCGGCTCTGCTCTGCTCGAGCATGAGAGCTCTGCACATTGCAAAGCATGGAAGTCATTCTTTTTCTTTCTACCTCCCCCTCCTTTTTTTTATGTCTTTCTGAATTTCTTTTTCAGTTTCCAGCTTTTGCATTTCATAATAGTGAATATTGTAGAAAACGTCCTCTTCGAATGCTACCCTAATTGTTCGGCTAATATCACACTTTGTCACACTTTCCTCGCTGTTTACATGCCGGCTCTTCACGCTCTCTCGGCTATAATACACTGCGCAGTGTAACACAGATAACTTCTGTGCTGTGCTGTATCACCGCTGTACTTAATCTCTCTCTCTCAACTCAGTCCACGCTGCAGGAGCTAAAGTGAAGGACTTAGAGGATGAGGCTGACCGGCTGTTGGAGAAGCTGGAGCCAATCAAAAAGCTGCAGGACAATTTGAGGCGAAACATCTCACAAATCAAGGAGCTGATCAACCAAGCCAGGAAACAAGCTAATTCAGTAAGTCATCAACACACTGACACGTCCGACTGTCAGTCTGATGGTGTTTATTATATCTATAATTATTGAAGTGCATGACAACCCGTTAACTTTAATGCTTCTAAATATTTGTACTTTCACCTTGTATTACTACACTAAAGTTGATGTAATAGTTTTTGTGTGTTTCTGGTTGCATTTCAGTCATTTCCTCATAAAATGAGGAATGTTCTTTTTCATTACGGTCATCTAAGGCTTCTCTTTATGGTCTGACTCATAACATTTTGAAACGAGGATTCAATTTTAATGTTTTAATGTATAATTGCCAACTTTGGAAAGTTACTGCGAGACTTATAGCAAACATTAGAAAGATTGTGGCTAAAGACAACGTTATGTTAATGGTTTATGCTGACTTGTCTGTGTGTACGGGCAAGTCAGTAGGGGACACCGGAACAACTTATGCAATAGTTTGCGTGTAGAATTAATACAAACTATATAATATATAATAAAAAAAGACTTTGATGCAAAATTCTTTATGTGGAAACCTTTTTTCATTTCTTTACAGATCAAAGTATCAGTGTCATCAGGTGGTGACTGTCTCCGTAGTTACCGCCCTGATATCAGGAAAGGGAGGTACAACACCATCACCCTCCACGTTAAGACCACCACCCCTGATAACCTGCTCTTCTACCTGGGATCAGCCAAATATGTAAGCGTACTGTCTGCTCACTTACTGAGTCAGCACATCTTGTCCTTTCAGTTGTATCTCATTGACTTACAGAGCTATTCTGCAGGTTTATCTTCATCTCCTCAGCGCCAACCAGAACTGCAGTATCGTCATAAATTTAACTGTAATCTTAAATTACAAATCAGATTTCATCAAATCTGCCCACAATATCGGCTGTTAGGAGCTTGTCCTCACAAATGTAGGTGACCCCATTACCAAAGCAATTCTCTTAACTATGATTTATCATGTTTGTAGAGAGTTTGTCAGAATAATTTTCCCCATCCAACATGCATTTTGTGTAATAATAATACATTGCTGTGTATTAACACTCATTAAGTTTGTTTGGGTAACCAATACATCTTTATGGCTCCCGGTTGGGGGGGTGGGGGGGTCATATTTGGTCTATATATGACTCTGGTATTATTGATGACAAAATGGGAAATCCATTTGACTATTTCACTTTTATTAAATCCATATTAAAGCATTAATCATATTTAATATGATGTTGAGGTGCTGTATATTGTGCGGCATTCATCATACTTGAAAATGTCTGTGTTATACACACACACACACACACACACACACTCCCAGAGTGGTTTGTCTAATATGAGAATAATTAATACTTCTTGACACATACTCACTAACACCCTTATAAACTTAGCACACTGTTGTTTTATGGTACCACTGATAATCCCAAAGAGTGCGTAGTGTGGGTTTGTGTTTATGCATATGCGTGTGTGCGTGTGTGTGTGTGTGTGTTCGAAGGAGCAGCAGAAATTAACAACAAGTTGATGTTGCTGTGTGCTTTATCCTGATTTCCCCTGAGAAATCACTACTTTGCTTCATCTGACTGGGAAGTCTGGAATGCGCATGCATGTGTGCGTTTTTGTGTTTCTCACTAATATTCTGTAATAGTGAAGAACTCGGCATGAATATTGATGCTTTGTTTGCATGTGCGCGTGTGTGTGTGTGTCTGCACCACTAACATTTCACTAATAGTGTGTAATGCTAGTTGAATAATAACGATGACGCCCTGTGATCTGTGCTAATGAATAATCGCCATTACCCTGGAGAGACTAGAAAGACAAGTGTGTGTGTGTATGTTCTTATATGTGTGTCATTTGTGTCTTCAAATGTGACTTCCTAATAATCTCTAATTGTGCATAAGACTATATGAATAATAATGCTGTGTGTGTATGTGTGTGTGAGAGAGAGAGAGTGGATATGTGTGTGTGTGTACCTCAGAGACAGCATCCAGATGAGAGCATATGCTCAAAATTCTCTTATTAATTTTTTTGGGGAGGGCTCATACATATGTAATAAGACCATTAATCAAAATCCAGAAAGATCCTGTGAAAATCCACTTACAGAGACAGATGGAGAAAACTTCAGCCTTTGTACCCGCAGAATGGGCCAGAGCTGGCAGTAAAGCTGCTTCACTGTTCACTCATTCAGTATCCCCTGCCTGATAAATACTCTGTAAGCTTCTAATAAATTGAGATTTTGGAGGCCTATTATTCATCATCATTTTGCATCACTGCCAACAGTGTTGCATGTGCTCTGCCGTCTCAGGGGGAAAGATAGGACAGATACTGAATTATACAGTTTTCAGCAAAAGGTAGCTTAAATATTATGGACGCTATTTTTGATCCTAAATTATTTGACTTAATGTCAAATTCTATTCTTTGCACAGCTGGATACACAGGATTTACATGTGATGGTGTATCTGATGACTTCTGATTGATTCATGTGAGGTCTGATGATCAGTATGCATGTTTTGCCTTAACTAAATCTTAAACTTTTACTCTAAATGTTATCTGCTATGTGATTGCCGGTCAGTCAGTCAGTCAGTCGGTCAGTCGGTCATTCAGTCAGTGTCATGCACAAAGGCCTGGAGACAACTAAATTGAACTCTGTTTGACAAATCCACTGCTGACAAAGCTGGATTTGGTGAGAAGTTCCCATCTAGGTTAACCATTTCATTCCATTTCAGTTTTTTTGGAGCTTGAACCATATTAGGGACACAACATTTAGTCTCTCTTTTTGAACTGTATCCCCTGAGTCCCCCACCTTTATGGAAGTGCAACATAAAACTAAATAAACACTTTACACTTTATTGCAATTACATGTTCATCTGGTTTGAATGTGTCCTATATACACTAAACTGAACCTAAATAACACAACTTTCCCATTGTATCTTTTTTTATTTCTCAATCTCTCGTCCTCTCAACTTCTTTTCTCCATATAATTGCTTGTTTTGTTGACATGATGACTTATCACAGGCAATATGGTGCACAATGTCTCAAAAACAGCCTCTGTATGTATATACAACATATGTCTTCTGTGTGTCTCAGGTTGACTTCCTCGCCTTAGAGATGCGTAAGGGGAAGGTGAATTTCCTGTGGGATGTGGGTTCAGGCGTGGGGAGGGTCGAATATCCCCATCTCACCATCCACGATGGGAACTGGCACAGAATAGAGGCGTCTCGGTAAGATTGCACACAGATTTGCACACGCACGCTTCACACTTGCACATGCTTTGTTTGCACATGCTTGGAAAGAGACACTGATGTTGGCTACAACCCAAGGGGAATACACATCTCATGTCTGACCTTGGGAAATAAGCACAAACGTGCACCTACAAATTGCTCTTACACTGTTAGAAACAACTGTGGAACAAACAGACAGAAACACTTACTAATGCTAATGTGTAGCACATCCTTCTTCCTCCAGGTCACACGATATGAACCCCGAGATGCATCACAGTGTTGTCTTAACATGAACAACTGATATACAGTACATCTTAGCAATTACATTCTGTGACTGTGAAAAGAAAATCATTTTGTTGAACATGTTGCATAATCAGTAAGTCTATATCAGGTTGAGGATGTGTGTCTCATATATTTCATTCTTTTCACCTTATGCCACACTACAACCTGATCTAATCAACAGTAACAGCAAAAATCAAACCTATACAACATCCACAGGACATCAGCTCATTCATGCTGTGGTGGAAACATGTTGCTTCACCTGGGAAATCAAGAGTGTGCAGCCTTGACAGCCAGTAGCACATCATTACATAGATAGAGTGTAATCTTGAAGATCCAGGTTTTGTCCGTGAAAGCTGAAGCGGTGCTGTATACAAAACTGTCCAACCCAAGGCCCATTCACACCAAGCAGACGTCGCACCTGCACCATGTATTACCATCCGAGAGATTTCCCAAACGTGTTTTCCTGTTTGATCGCACAGACTATAAGTCTTTAAAATGTTCCCCTACCCGACGCAGGAATGCTGCTCCTGCTTTGAAAACAAACTCAAAGGGTGGGAGATTAATTTCACTGCACAGCTCCACGGCTACAAACTGGTTCCAGCGTGTGTTTCTATCATTCATCTTTAGCACAGAGAGTTCATAAAAATTGATTCCAAGTGGCTCCAGCATCTTCAGTCACAGCAAATGTCTTCCAGGAGATACAGAAAGGCAAACAACATAACGTTCTCTTCTTTCTGCTTCTCTCTGTGTGCAGTAATGGGCTGAATGGCACCATATCAGTATATCCTCTGGAAGGCACTATGGCTGGTATGATGCCGACCCCGGCCAGTGCCAACTCACCCACAGCCTACACCATCTTGGACGTGGACCAGAACGCCTACCTGTTTGTAGGAGGAATACTCGGCACTGTCAAGGTATCTGTCTGTCTCTTTGTCTGTGTGCAACAACATCAAGAACCTGTCTGTCTTTGTGTCTTTGTTTTTTTCTTTTTGGTTTTTTTTTTTTTCAATTTTCCTCTTTTTATCTTTTAGAAAGCAGATGCAGTCAGAACATCAACGTTCACGGGGTGCATGGGGGAGACCTTCCTGGATGGTAAACCCATTGGACTGTGGAACTACAGAGAGAGACAGGGAGACTGCAAAGGATGTGCTGTCAGGTATACACACTCACTCAAGTTTTCTTATTTTTCACAAATTGCAATGTTCCTTGTGCTTCTTTTAATATTCAAAAGACTGCTTCATCATCTTCACAGTTTATTTTTATGACTTTTCAAAAGCCCTTTGACAAGCGGGTTTGAAAACAAAGTAAAAGTGAAATGGTCTTTTTCCCATCTGTGTTTGTTTAGCCCCCAGCGTTCAGATGCTGAGGGGACAGTTCAGCTGGATGGTGAAGGCTACGCCGCAGTGGGACGACCCACCAGGTGGAACCCCAATGTTTCCACCGTGACCTTTAAATTTCGCACATTCTCCTCCGATGCCCTGCTCATGTATTTGGCTACTGAAGATATGGTATGTATGCAAAAAAGCAGAAGACGATTATAACCCAGGTAAATGTCAGGACTCATGACAAACTCTGCTTTCCTTGCATATTAAATATTGAACATTGTAAGTGCTCAATCCTCATTCAGACTGACGTTGGCAGGAAAAAATTACCCGGCTCATGTGCCCTTGAGCAAGGCACTTGATCCCCCCAATTTGCTCCCCGGGCACCTGAAATGTCAGCCCACTGCTCCTGTGTGTTTCACTGCATGTTGCATGTGTGTGTTCAATTAGTGATGATGTAAATGTAGAGAAGAATTTTGGTATACTGACAATAAAGGTTTGAAGAAGTTTAAGTTAAATTTCTTGTAAAACCTATTGCCTACCTACTGGCTTGTAAGTTACGTTTAAAATGTCAGTGCCTCACAACTCTTCCTCCACGGGTGTCTCTGCAGAAGGACTTCATGTCCCTGGAGCTGTCAGAGGGCAAGGTGAAGGTGAACTTTGACCTCGGGTCAGGAGTTGGCAGTGCCATAACAGCTAACCGCCACAATGATGGACGCTGGAAATCCCTCACCATGTCACGGAACAAGAAACAAGGTAGCCACAACAACATCAGGCTCCATTAGCAGAACGTTGCACTGAACGAGGCCAGACCACACTGGACAGGAACAGTATGCGTGAGGCTGAGAGAAAGTAGATTTTAGTTATACTATCTGTCTATTCCGTTGTTGTTTATGTCTCTTTAACTGTTCACAAAGCCACGGTGACTGTTGTGGACATCGACAGCGGCGCTGAGGAGAAGTTAGTGGTCACATCTCAAGGTTCAGCTACTGGTTTGAACCTTAAAGAAAACCAGAAGATCTATTTTGGAGGGCTGCCTACCATTGGAAACTACAGGTACACACACAGTTATAACACATTTGTATGCATATTTAGACGCTCACATGCGTATGCTGTTGTTGAAAATGCGGCCATAATATGTAATACGTATTTGATTTCGGGTCATTTGTTTTGCCTTCAGAGTGAAGGCCCTTTAATTCTCCTCCCAGTTCATAAGTAATGACGTTTTTAACACTTTTCTACTGATGTAAAAATGAAGTTGCCAAAGCTGTTTCTTTTACAATTTAGATGTTTATCAACCTTTTCAGCACCAATTAAAACTCTCTTCACTGAAACATCCGTGTGCCAGAAGGTTGAGGAGAAAAAAAACAAAAAACAAACTTGAAGTGTTAGTTGAGAATGTGTTTGTGAAGTGTGCTAATGCTTCACTATCATGTTTTGTCTCAACAGCATGACAGCCAGGTAAATAAATAAATCTCACCATCAAACGTAGCACTTTTTATTGTATTGCTTCCCACTGCATGAGACCAGCCGTGCTGATGATGCTGCTGTATAGCCCACAGTGGGTGTTTGTGTGATGCCTCTTTGTATCTTGGCTGGCCCCTGAAGGCTCCTGCTCCTCCACACGGTGGCTGGAAATCACTTCACTCCACGCTTTTATTAGTCTGAATTTGACGTTTGTCTGTTCAGCAACATTTCGGTGAGAATTTCTCACGTTTATGGCCCTGCCTTACAGGCATCACTGCCATAATCATATTCAAATTGAGTTTTAGTCGCAGATCCCGACCAATTATTTATAGCACTGCAAGCAACAGTTTTTGCTGAGCCACAAAAATAAAGCCCTAATTCACCGAAAACAATGCAAAGGCGCTTTACAACTGCTAATAACTAGCTAATTCAGTGTGATCACAGCCCACGATAAGGACATTGTATTTTTTCTTTTCCTCTTGATTAATACAGCTTGACATTATGTTAAAATCAATTATGCTCCAAACTCACCGACATACCCAATCCCAATTTATTAAAGTGGACGATTTGGACAAACGACATATTCAAAATATTCCTGTTGTTGACTTCCAGACGTCACTCTGCTTCTGGAGTCATGATGCAATGGCTTCACTGCTGCAGTAATTCAGCTGTTTTTTGTTTTTTTAATTTATTTATTTATTTATTTTACACCGCTGAGAGACAGCAAATCCATCGGATTCTGATCTTTATTCAGCATTATGTGCCCTTAATTAAAACTATCTTAATTTCTCTGTAGGCCAGAGATCATTCTGAAGCGCTATGCCGGATGCCTTCGGGAGATTGAAGTGTCCAGGACTCCATATAATCTCCTCAGCAGTTCAGATTATACTGGGGTGACTAAAGGATGTAATGTAGAGGTAAGAGTGTCCACTCAGCTGTAAGTTTATGTCTCTACGGCTCCTTCAAACTTTCATCTTACATACTTAGTGAAAATACAATATAAAATTAATGTTTCACACTTAAGTGTATTTTAATGAATTTAGTAGCTCTTAACCAATGAAAGTTCATCATCTGGCTGTACAATAGCATGTTTGAATGTGTCACACTCACTGAATTGAGGGTGAAGGAATGTATACACAGAAAATTAATTTATGACACAAATATGAGAAAAAGTTGTTGCATGAATAACGTGATGACTTCTTCTCTGGGTTACACACTCTTGACCTCGCCCCTTTTCTTTGCTCTGTTTATTTGCCATTCACTGCGGTTCTTTAATACAGAAAATTAAATTGGCTTTCTGTAAAATAGGAAATAGAAAAATAAAATGAAGATCAAGGTCAGAAATGTAAGGACTGACTGAAATGGACTCATTTTCCACATATACGTGCGCACACACGGTTCATTATTAATCACAACGGTCTTAATGTAATTCATCATCATTTTCTTTGAAATCACAAAAGCACACATGCACATGCATTGTATCTGCACTGAGTCTTAAAGCCTTTCACTATGGTTTCTGTTGACTAGTGCCATTCACTCTCCATTCACAGCTGTGTATAAAGACTGTACAAAGGATGATAAAGGCCCAGGGTTGAGTGTGTGTACAGTGAAGGTCTTTCTGTTCCTCTTATCCTTTTTTTTTCCCCTTCCTTCACCAACCACTCTGCTGTGCTACAAGAATGAGTGTTTCTGTGTGAGCCTTTCCGCTTTGCAACCGAGAGGTGGATGATGGCACATTTGGTAGTTCTTGTAAATCAGCAATCAGGATGCCTCTAAAAGTTGTCTCTTGTAAGAGTAAAGCCTTGACTCAAACCTCAAAAGGAAGTTTATTCTGGTCACATCAGCTTTTCTTTTACATATGTGTATATATTTATATTTATATATTTTTTTTTTTCCTTTTTTTCTCACAGAACCTGTACACGGTCAGTTTCTCTAAGCCGGGATACATGGAGCTGGGCGGCCTGTCGCTGTCAGCTGGCACAGAGATCAGCCTGTCGTTCAGCACTCTGGCAGACACCGGCACCATATTACTGGCTGTAGGTGGAGCTCCAGCAATCAGCCAGCAGGTTCGCTTTCATCTCGTTATGTTCATTCAGGCTGAGACTCACTTCCTCGGGGTAACGCTTTCTGTTAGATTTCAGAATAATCTCCAAATGATTCTGTGTGATGTGATACTGATTTTAGGGGAAATAATAATTTCCTTGAAAGAAAATTCAATTTAAAACCATATAAAATTTAATCAGTATTAATTTAATAAGTAATATTGTTCATATGTGTTTCATTGTATGCTTGCTTGTAAACATTTGTTTTGCACATTCAGCTGATCTTCTCTGACTGAAAAGACTCTTGTGGGGGGTACAGTAGAGTGATTTAACTCACATTATATACTTAGAACCAAGTTACACAGTTCTCTTCAGGAAACATGCGAAATTATCAAGACATTGTGAACTCCTAAAACAAAGAATCATCTAACTAATATACTCAAGTGAGAATGCCGATTAAATCTGCCTGACTTATGGGTGTATGCTGTTATTCTTATAGTTATTCTAACGGCTAAAGGACAGGAAGTAGAGGAGCCACACAGCTGCAGAAAACTGTAGGAGATTCTGCATGGAGATAAGAAACCGGTCCTGGAAAATCTCATAAAACAGATAATGAAATATAACATCTTTGAGAGAACAGTTTTCTTTACATGACTGCTGTATTCCAAAGTCACAGTTTGGTTGACATCTTTTTGGCTCATATACGCCACTGAATCATCAGCAACAATCAGTTGTAGTTGTAGTAAAACAAATTACTCTTCTCTCCCTTTGCTGTACTTACTATCAAACTGTGTGATGTCAGTTTGGCTCCCACAGAAACTTAGTCACCCAAACAACACTTAAAACTTAACATAAATAAAACTTAATATCAAACTCTTTATGCACAATTGTGAGGTGTCTAAGAGAGCCTTAAACAAATTGTTAATCCATTCATTCTCCCGTTTTTTTTCCTGAAAATCTTTCCTGCGCAGGCCCGAAACGCAAACAGTGTGATCTCCAAGAGGAGACGCAGGCAGTCTGTGGAGGTGGGTCCCACACTGCACCTCTTTCACCGCGTGTCTGGTGTCTCCATAAGTGCATATTAATGAGATTTACATTTGTTGGCTGCTGGGCTAATTGGATTGGTTTTTATCCAAAACACACACACACGTACAGAAATGTTCGTTCACAGACAGTCAAAGACACGCTCACATCGTGGCCACTGATGTATTGTGTAGTAGCTGTCTTAGCTTTTAGCTGAGCATGCAAACGCACACGTGCACACACACACATACACACACACGTGCACACAAGCACCTTTTCTCTTAAGTGAATGAAAGTTTCCATGAGTGCATATTAATGAGATTTGAGTTTGTTGGCAGCTCTGCTGATTAGATTGTCTTATGGCTAAAAACACTCACACACACACACACACACACACATATATATGTATACATACACACACTTGCAAACACACACACTTCAAGTCTGACGCCGCCCTCTTTCATCCTAATCATTAATAAATAAATTAATCCATTTTTTAATCGTGTGTTTTCACATGTGTTTGCAGGCATACCTCTGTTCGCGTGTGTGTGTGTGTACGTGCGTGCGTCCCTTTCCGTGTGTGTGTGTGTGTCTGCATGTTTTAGCATAATGTGTATCTGTGTGTAAGAGGGAGGACAGGGGGTTACCTCCAGCTTATCCATCATCACTGGTTGTTGGGCGCATAAATCTATTTTTGCTAACTATGTTGGCACTTGGGCCGTGTGTGTGTGTGTGTGTGTGTGTGCACGTGTGTGGAAAAAGGTTAAGCGAGGTTAAAAACACCATCAACTCAACTTGGCCCTGACTAATGGATGTTTTAGAAAGGGACGGAGAGTCAGGGGAAGAGAGAAGGGGACAGGAGACAAAGGATGGAGGGATAGCGGAGGGAGATTTAGAGGTGAAAGAAAGGATTGGGGGCAAAGAGCAGAGCTGGAAAGAGGAGAAATGGCACGAGGCGGAAGGATAACGAAGGAGAGGACAGAGAGGAGAAAAATGAAATGATGGGGAGAGCTGATTGTAGACCGACAGAGAGAATGGCCACACAGAGGACGGATGAAAAGAAATGGAGGAAGAAGCTCGGAGCAGAAGCTGACATGAAAGAGAATGTAGTGAGGAGAGGAAGAGAGAAAGACGAATCCAGAAGTGTGGAGGGAGGAGAAATGACAAAAACAAGATGTCCACTTTGACCGAAAGGTAAAATATCCACCACAGCAGCTTTTGATGATCAGCGGTCAGTGGAGGGACGGCCATGATGGCAGACGCCCTCAGAAAAGCACCTCTGGTTTCCTTTCCCAATCCAGATGCTGCTGAAACTACAGTACAGTAGTTACATTTGGTTTGCTTGAATCACAGCTCTGAAGCCTGTGAAAAGCGTTTCCAAGACCACAAGCTGACAACTGAAAGATATTCAGCATTCACTTTTGACAAGCTTGAACCAGCACTTTTTGATTTTATTTCTTATCATTTCATGGAATGATCATTTCTGCTCTGGTTGGTTTTGTTATGGCACTGTAGCCCAATGATGGAAACTCACATTAATGTTGATGTACATCAGATCAACCTCCCTCAGAGGCATACTGGCAAATGCAAAATTCTTGTTGTTGTGAGATTACGAATGGCCGTGCACAGATCTGCTCAGTCCGCTGCGCCACAAGAAATCCTGTAATTGCAAAACAAAAGCAAAACATGAATAAACTCCTGTTTGCTCCAAGGTGTGTTGTAACAAAACGGTTTTACAATGAAGAGATTAGACTGGTTCATAAATATTAAACACGCAGGAAAACCTTCACCCTGTTTGCTTCCTGTACTGATTTCACCCACAGCTTCGGTCGGCTTTGGTTTCATAACCTTTCAGCTAAAACTGGCTCGCACAAACGAAACTCAAAGCCAAAATATTATCATACATGCATAAACTTCAAAAGAATATTTTGAATATTGAAAATAGCAGATGTGTGTGTCTGTGTATGTTTCCTGTGTGAGTGTTTTCCATATGATGTTCTTGTGTTGCTCTTTATATGCGCGTTAGCTGCACAGTCTGTTGCGTATTTGATTTCATGGTTGCATGTCCACATGTCTGTGTCTGTATGTGTCCCGATCTTCCATTCAGTGTATAAATTCATGTGCACGTGTGAGTTAATCTGCCTTTGTATGTGTGCACCTGTGTGTGTGTGTGTGTGTGTGTGTGTGTGTGCGTGTGCGAGAAGGCACGGCGCGAGGCATGTTGTAGCTACATCTCAGTTCAATTTGTCCCCGACCTCAAATTGAAATTCCATTTTCAGGTGGTAAATTGTCTCCCACTTCGCCCTCTGGCACACAGTGAATTAAAATTCAAATTAGCCTGACCCTGCACCGCTGCTCTCCAGCACCTCTCTGTCTGTCTCTCTTTCTCTCTCTCCCCATCTCTATCTCGCTTGCTGTTTTGCTCTCTGCCCTCTCATCTCTTCCCCCTATTATCCTCTCCTCTCCGTTCCTCTCATCTCTTGTTATCCTTTCCTCCTCGCTCTCCTCTCCTCTCCTGCGTCTCTGATTTCCCTCCAGTTTCTCTCTATATGCCCCCCACCTCCCTCCCCACTACTCATCTCCCCCTTTCCCCTTTGACTTTTCTCTGCTCTTTAATCCCCAGTCTGTCCTCCCTCCGGTTTGTCTACTCTCCTCCCTACAATTCTTATCTGTCTGTTTATTTTCCCCCTGTCCTTCGTTTCTCCTCCTCCTCCTCCTGACAAACAAAAAACCTTAATGGAAAAGTCTGATTTAATGATGACTTTTCAGCTTGAAGTCTTTGCAAGGTCCAATTTCTTGCTTAACGTTAAAGACGGCTGAAATCTCTCAATTATTATTATTATTATTGTTGTTATTGTTATATTTATTTTGTCAAACCCTGGAGAAAACTTCACAATCAGCTTTCAGGATGTTTTCAAATTTCTGCTTCACTTTATTTCTATAAAGTGATATTTAATCAGATTGTCATTCATTTTTATAATTACATTTTTTTCAGTTCTGACCTTGTGAGATATTTGTGCTATTATTTTTATATGTTTTTTTGCAACACAAAGTTATTTCTGCAGACTGTGACCCGACGACTCTTGAAAAGAGCTTTTGGTTGATAAAGGCCTTATTTTTTAAAAAAAGAACTGCACCCACACACACTCACACTGTGTATACTGTAGCATCAGTGCAGACGGTTGTATTAACTTTTACTCAACATCAAAATGTTTGTTGGGATCCTTTTATTTGCTTGTTTCCTTCGTGATTCTCACTTTGTAATCTTCAGTTGTACATGTTGAATCCTCTTTCTCCTCTCCTGAGCCTGTAGTGGTGGTTGGCATACAGTGAAATTCAGAGCCCGGACTCGACTTTCTCCACTCGGTGTGCTCTGCCCGGTCTGTGTCCTGAGAGTAGTTTTGATGTTCAGATTTCCACAGCTAATAAACTTTATCCCCAACTTCTTCAGCCTTACCTCTCAGTCATGCTGAACAAAGGCTCTCTGGAGGTCCTGGTGTTTACCGGCAGCCACAGTCCACGTCGTGTCGTCAGACGGCCTGAGCAAGGCATCCTGAATGATGGGAGAGAGCATTCGCTGCGCATAGAGAGGCTTGCCGGCAGGTCTGTGTTTGTGCATTTGTTCGGTCTGTGCCTCCTTCTGTCAGGCTTTAGATAATCAATCGAGTGCTTTTGTTTCCCACCAGATCTTTTGCGGTTCAGGTAGACGAGGAGGCCAAGAGGGAGGCAGCGCTTCCTAACGACCAGCCAGTGAGCTTGCAGCGCATCTTCCTTGGTGGTATTCCCGCAGAAGTGGAGCAGACGTCCAACAGGGCCAACGTCCCATTCCAGGGATGCATATGGAACCTCATGATCAACTCTGTGTATGTAGCACCCAGTCTGTTCAGTGTATGCAGCCAGGTGTCTGTTTATTGAAACACGGAGAGGCTAAAACTGGCTTCTTTGTCATAGACCTGACCAAATTGCAGCACATTTGGTTTTATCCTAATGATTCTAATGTGTAGTTGTTCTACAGGCATGATCACGCGCTTGTCTGTTTCCTTCCTACCGCAGCTGAAACTAATGTTTTGATTTTGATAAATCCACAGAGTGATATGGTTCTGACATCACAAGATAAATACGGAGCAAAAGAACAGAGTCAGCTTTTGATTTTGAATATTACTCTCCCCCCGCGTTCTACTGTGTCAAAACACTGACGCAGGCAAAACTGACGAATTAATTTCACTTTGGTTTAGCTTTTCACCCTAAATGCACCAAATACTCGCGCTTCAAACCGGGCAGCTTTACCTCACAGTCCCAAAGTCTGCCCAGTGATGATTTGTGGCATTGGACGACAGGCCCAATCCTGACCTCATACGCTGTTGAGTTACAGCGTGGTTAATGTGATTGCAGGAGGTCATGATGATGATGATGATGATGATGATGGTGGCAAAGCCAGCGTCTCTTCCTGCCTGAACAGCAGTAATAGAGCTGTCCAACATCATAAACATACTCATAACTCAAATTACATCTTTGTGTTTATGTTTGTGTCTGTCTGTTTATCGCTCACCTCATTTCACCCATATCACCCCACCACTCCGACGCTGTAACTTCTACCTAATATACATCTGTGCCCGAGTCCTCATCATTCTTTCTCTGTATTTGCTGTGGTTGTTCTTGAAGCACCTACCAGAAAAGAGCCCATTAAATATATGTTGTTTAGTGTATTTCTATCAAATGGTTCTTACTGTTCTTCCCTTTTCTAGCATGTTGATAGGAACGTCGTCAGTGTAGTGTGACCCTAACTCTTTATCTTGTTTAGTTGCATCTAAACTAAACACCAACAGATGCCAACTTGCTCCAAGTGGCTCAAGTTAAGGCAAAAATACACTTATGGGATTTGAAAATGTTTCAGCTTGTTTCAGCCCTCAGCTGTATGACACGTTACACTGGAGTCGTACATAAGCAGAGCTGATTCTAAGTTCATAACTTATTCTTTTGCTGTTTATGTCGAGATAAGCACAAGAATAGGCCTGTATAAGGCTTTACGATGTAAGCTTTACAATGTAGCTCATCAGCCACCTGTTTGAAAGAGAGTCGTCACATCATGATTGCTGACGGCGTTTTTCTCTTGGGGCTTCACTGCTAACTGTGGCACTTCGGGCCAGAGATTCAGTGTTCAAACTTGTCCGCATTGTCTGCAATTACTAAAATTCATGCTCATAAAGTAAGACAAAATTCACTTTCTATAACAGTTTGGGACACACCTTATCAGGTCCCTACAATGTCTTGAATTTGACTTCCTGTCCATCTCTTAGTCTCTCAGATTTCTCCCAGCCCGTATCCTTTGAGAACGCTGAAATCGGCCAGTGCCCCAACCTCGCACCGCTGCCGCCGCCTCCACCTCTTCTGCCGGATGAGGAGGAGCTCGAGAAGGAAAAGGAGGAGTCGAAGCCACTGAGGCCTCCGGTGACCCCAGCTCCCGTTACGCCCCCTCCAGGTCCTCCTGCTGTGAGTGGCTCAAATTAGCATGGGAACACAAATGCATTTCTGAACAACAACAGGCATAACTCATCATTAGTACTTTTCAACTGATTATGTTAAGATAATAAAAGTAAATGAAATATGTGAGCAATTAAGGGGTATTCATATTACACCAGAGGGTCTTTATTTATCGTAATAAGATGGCCATTAGTTTTGTTTAAGTAGTCTGTTTACAAGACAGGAAAAAGAAGCACACACACACACCACACTTACAGAAGCACACAAGTCCGACTCCCCCGTATTTTTTATTCTTTACTGTTACTTACACATACCTCACACCAATTTCTCTGTGATGAAATGCAGCCGTGGCCTCGCCGTGTTAGCTTAGCGCTCCATCACATAGCAATTGTACAGCCCATTAACTCTTCTTTATAGTCCCTTTAGCCTTGAGCCACTGAACTCCACGTCTGGCAGCCTGTCATGCAGTGAGGAACCACGATGCTACGCTAGGCTAACTGTGCATGCCATTTATGCTTTATGAGCCCACAGGAGCCAGAACCCTTTTGGCTAACGTTTAGCTACGGTGCTACGAGGCCTGGTGGGCAGTGAGTCATTCGCATCATACTCATAGCACTGCGAGATCTGTCTCGTGTGTTTATATTAAGGCTCTTAGCAGTCATAGTTTATCGGGTGCCCAGGTACCTACTAAACTATACCTCTAAAAGGACATTGATCATGAAGCACAGAGCCAAAGAGCTATAACTCTGCGGTTTGTTGCTTTATGGGCTGTAAGTTCATCTGCTTTATGAAATACAATAGACCACAGGCTGTGAGAAGCCATAGCTCCTTGAGCCCTCATCTGCATTTTAACAGACCCTCTGTTGTGTGTGTTTTTGATATGGTTAAGCCTCTTGGAGCAGCTTTCCATTATGGTCACAACAAATTGATAATATACAAGAAAATGTCTGAGCAGACTGCAGAGAAAGATAAAAGTAAGATATTTTAAAAAACATTTAAGTCTTCAGAAAACTCTTGTGAGTCTCTTGTGAGTAGCTTCTATTCCACTCGGCTCTGTCGTAAAGTGGATTTGTGTCTATTTGCTGGATTAGCTTGATGATATTCTAAACTGGTCAGCATATTTGCATTTTAGTGGATGCTTGTTATGTAGCTAAAGACATTAGCACTGTGAAGCGGAGGTACAGTTTCACACAGTTTTTAATTCTGTTGAAAGTGTTGTGCTCATGTCAGGGAGCTCTGCACACAGGTCGCACCATGTATTTTTCATCAACAGTTAAAAGGTTATTGTCACACTGAAGAAGTAATCACGAGTTGAATCGCAGCTAACAGTAAACAGCAGCCTTGGCGTGTGCTTGAATAAAGGGGCTTCCTTATCTCCCACTTTTCTGTCACAACACATTCTGTTCTTGTGATTCTTCAGATTGTTGTGAGCACCAATTTAGAGGTTGAAGAGGCTCTATAAGGGGCACTTTACAGACTCCAGTGAACCTCTGGAAAAATCAGTATTTTTCATTTCTTCTTCTTTTTTTTAACTTGCTATTTTGATTTTGATTGATGATATCATGACAACTGCTTCTAATTAGCATTTTAAATCACGGCTCTCTATTTTCCCGCCGTTGTGCTGATATTCAGCATTAACAAAGTATAACACAGGGAAGATTCTCAGCTTCAAAAGAGGACTTTTTTTTGTATTTTAAAAAACTGGAAGCTGTCCTTCTCCAGAGGTAACAAAATCTATTATCGTCCAACAGGAGAACCCCGTTTATTAAATATTATTCAGTGTTCTCGTTGTAATTTTGCTTTATTAACCCCTTTGAACCTTTCATTTTTATGACATCATTGCCTGCCTCTAGCTGATTGGAGGGCTGAGAGTTTGTCATAAACACTGTTGCTATTTTGGCTAATCCCCTCCCTTCCCCCTTCCCCACACTCCCTCAATGCTGACCTGCAGGAGGCCACGCCCCCTGCCGCACCTGCTACCACGCCCACTGCTGCTGCAGCCCCTCCCACTGCTAAACAGGAGCACAGCGCTGACATGGTAACACACACACACACGCGCACTATCGCACTGGTGGACTCACTGATGTTTTTCATTCGGTTTTGACTAACAGTAACAGCTTTTTATCAGCCTTTGGTTACACAGACAATACTTTTATATACTTGGTGCTTTCATAGGATTTGTTGAGGAAAAGAAAATATCTTATATCACCAGATCCTCTCCTTTAATGCACACACTTAAGTCCAGGTTCATGAACAACTCATTATGAATTAATGATCGAATGATAGCAATTGCGTCTAAAACAGCTTTTCATTCTGGTACAGGAGACTGTTTACTCCTATCTTCCATTTAAAGTGTATTTCTGTATCAATTTTCACCCTGAGAAAGCTTCAAGCATCATCTACCAGTTTCACAGTTAAACCGTGCTGCTTTGTGCACCCGCACAGCCTTTAACAGGTGGTCACTGACCAGCTGTGTTGTAGCAGCTTGACATCAGTTATTGAAAGAAGAGAGAGCCTTATATTGTTTGATAATTCTATTGGTGAGGTGTTGTAACAGGCTGCCCATTTGCTGACTGACAGAGCTGTTTCTTTTCCGGTGATTAGTTTACATGGTGATGTTCTCCAGCTTTCTCCCAGAGTTTTGGTCCTGTTGTAAACCTGTTGCACCTGTACTATTAAGCTTTTATAGTTTCAGGAGCTAAGTTTGAAACACTATTAAGCCATTAGTGTGACATGAGCTTGAGGAACAGCCTCTAAATGGGTAATGGGTTGAGCAGTAAGACAATCGTAGCTGAAGCTAATTGCTACCAGAGGCCAAAAGAGCATCTTTTTTTAAAATCCTACAATAAGCACATTGTGGACTTCTCTAGAGCGCACGCACACACACACACACACACACACAGAGTCTTGTTTCCATCACTTTTGAGGACATTACATAGACTTAAATTTTCTAGAGGCTTAACCACCACCTAACCGTAACAGTAAACATTAATTGCCTAATCCTTTCCTCAGCCTAACCTTAAAGCAAGTCTTCACTATAATATTTAATGATTTATATTGTGGGGACTTAGATTTTGTCCCCAAGTAAGACGGGTTCTCATAATGTAACTGTGTAAACAGATTTTTGTCCTCACATCTACAGGAATACGCGCATACACACACACACACACACATTCTTGCCTTCAAATGCATGCACATACACACACAAACTTAAACAAAATCTCAGCTAAATGACTTCTGATTCTGTTGGTGTGACCTCCAAACCAAAGACTAGACATTCTGAATGGAATACCGTCTTCCTATTGTTAGCTTAATGGAAAGACGCAGAGGGGATGAGAGGAAGGGATTGAAGAAGAGGGGGATGAAAGAGAATAGAAGACAGAGAGGCAAAAGATGTGAGTGGAGAGAAAAGGTGCAGCCATGGAGGAAGAGCAGGAGGAGGAGGAGAAAAAGAAAGGGAGAGTCTTTCAGAGGACAGCGGCGGCCGTCTTTTGTTGTGTTAATGGAAAGACGGAGGAGAGGAATGAAAGAAGAGGGAAGGAAAGAGCCTCTGAGCAAGTGACATGTCCCTTTTGTTAGGCAGGGAGAGACTGAGAGAGAGAGAGAGAGAAAAGAGGGAGGTTGAGGAGGAGGAGCGGATATGAGGACGGAGTGCGATAAGAGGTGAGTGTCAGCTGCAACAAAGCAAGGTCACGGTGTGGGGAATGTCTTCACTTGAAAGAGAACAAGAGAGGAGGGGAGATTAAGACACACACACACACACACTCAGTCGTCTCAGGTGCTCTTCCTCTCCGTCTCTAACTTTGTCTCGCACTGACACTGGAGTTAAGGTACGGCGGCTTTGTTACTTAACAGCAGATGTATTAAAGAGAGGGAAGAAGACGGCCCAGAGGGGAGATAGGAAGGGAGGAAAGGAGAGGAGCGAGGGAGCAGAGATGATGAAGGAGTGGAGAGGGATGGAGGTCTGGGGTTCCTTCCGTTGGAGGCAGGAGGGGTGGATGAGGACACAGGTGAAGGTAGGGGAGATTAGACAGTAAGACAGGACAATAGAGAGGAAGATAGACGCGATGATGTGGCAGGGCAGGAAATGAAGAAGAGGAGGAGAAAAGACAGAAGAGACGCAAAGAGACGGAGAGGAGATATGGCATGCTAGAGGAGTGTGGAAATTAAGCATAAGTGGTTAAGAAGTGGAGATAATGAAAGGATGGTTGAGGACACAAGAGGTGAGAATTACTGGACAATGAGAGGTGGAGGAGGAGAAGTCTGGAGGGGGAAAAAACATGAAAGGTAATAAAAAGAGGAAGGAGGAGGGTGAAAACATAGGGAGAGGCAGCAGGAAGAGAGTGGAGAAATGAAAAGAGGACCTAAAGGTGGGCAGAAGAAAAAAATAAAAACGGGTGGAGATGAGCCTTGTGAAAGAGGGAGGAGAGAGGAGAAGCAGAGGAGTGACGGAGGCAAAGAAGTAGAGGAGAGAAATGTAACAAGAGAATCAGAGTGGAAAATAGTCAGAAGAGAAAGACAAGAGGGAGAGAGGAGATGTGATTTTGGACTTGGAAAAGGAAAGTTCAGCTGATAGGTGAAGAGGAAGATATGGAATAAGAGAAGGGAAGAAGACTAGGACAAGGAGAAGAAGAGATATGAGGCCGAGATGAAATAAAGAGGGTGCAGGCGCAGGAGGCGAAAGAAAACTGCAGGAGAAAGGAAGGAGAAAGGAAATAAAATCATGAAATAAGCTTCCTACTCTTGTATTACAACACTGACACCGTCTGGTCACTGTGTGAACTGCACCCTGTTAAAACACTGTTTACGCCGCTGCCAAACTGAAACCCAAACGAAATGGAGATCAGACGTGTGATGTTTAGTTCAGATGAAAAGAAAATAAGGGGGAGATTCATTGATTTCAGAAACACATCACCCAAATCTGCCAACTGCGCCGATACGATAAAGAAGAAAGCAACAATGATGAAAGATGATTGTAATTAATCATATGCTTCAACTTTCTGCGACTGCCTGAAATATTCAGTGTGGCAATTTGCACTCTGAAAAATTGGTATACTTTATAATTTTAATTTAACCTTTTGTGAACTCACATCCGTGTATATAAAGAAAACAGCCCCTTGGCCCCTGCAGCTCAGAAACAGAAACACTGTTGGTGTGATGGGCGTGTGCTCTGCTCAGGTGTTGAGCTTCCTGTTGACAAGAGAAAACCTTGTCAGTGTAACTGACACATTATGTCCAATCTCCAGGATTCGTGTGCATCAGCTGTGGCCCCGACAGCACTCGAGAACGCTTATCAGTTTGGACTGACCAGGAACAGCCACATGAGCTTCGCCTTCGACGACACCAAAGTCAGAGAGAGGTACGCGTCGGGAAAGAGTAATCGTCTTGTTGTCGCACTGCTTGTGTTTGTGTTTTTCAGATTGTGGGAGGAAAGACAAAGTTCATCTGAATCTAAACCAAATCATATATTTCAAAAAAATGCCACACATGTACAGTGCTGGCGTGAGTATTCAGATCTCAATGCTTTAAGCATCATTGTACTCTTGTAGCGAGTTGAGGTGTGGCTAACTTTTACTACGTTTTCTGCCGTTGGATAGTTTAATCTGCAACATGCCGTCAGATTTTATGAAATCATCTTAATTTTGTGTGTAAATTGAATGTGGTCAGGTAAAAAGCACACAATATTTGCCTCTGAAATGTGGTGAAATAAAATGATAAAGTAGGATGAAATGTAAATACTAAAATAAATTAAAAGTATTTTTAGACTTGTGCAGTACTTGGGTCCATGTACTTAGTTACCTTCTACCACTGTGATGTAGCTGTACTGCTGCCTGACTGATGTGTGGGTGTGTTTGTGCGTATCCTGTCATGTTTTTGCTTACAGCCCACACTGTGCAGCACAGTTGTGTACAAACAAAGCAAAACTGAAGTGAGTGACTGAGTGATAGTTCGGACAGGATAAGATTTCTACCAACAGCAGGTCAAAATCCAGCGGGAACGTAAATACTGAATGAGTGAACCGACCCTGACTTTTCTGTTTCACAAACTGACAGTAGAAAAACAATAAAATGGTGGAAGGGCTGAATCCAAATGGAAATGAATCTTTCATTGTGTCGTATATCTGTCAGTGCTGAAAAACATAAAGGCAGCGTAGGTGTGTTTGTCCTCCTGTGCTGTTGATTGTAATTTTCTGTGCTATTGCCTCACTGAATACAAATAATTTGATTTGGATATTTTTGGTTTGGATATTAACATGCGCTTTAATAAGTTAATTAGTTAGATTTTCAGGCATTCAAATCAACGGCTGAAATATTTTAATGGAGAATTAACTGCGTCTGTTAGTAGGAAAAATGTGATGATGACCTCTGCTGTTCTCTGTGTTTATAATCCATATTCTTTTTTCCAGTATTCTCATACAAATGCAAAGCATCGCAGATGCATATTGTAGACCTGAACTTATCTTCTGTGCATTAGCAAATGTTTCATTGTTTGTACCATGAAAGATCTTTGTTTGCATCTCAGGCTTATACTGGAGTTTGAGCTGAGGACGAGGGAGGAGTCCGGTCTCGTTCTCTACATGGCGAGAATCAACCACGCTGACTTTGTTTCCATACAGGTATCCATCTACTGCTCTGACTGTCGCCCTGTCAGCTTAATGTCCCACCCCCACCCCACCACACCACACCCCCATTGTGCCGAGGCTCTAGTTACCTTCAAAACTTTTATTTCAGGTTAGACCAGGATGACACCAGGTCCTTGTAGTACCTTAAAGCCCAGTATTTGAGTACATCAGAAGAACAGGGCCCACTTCTTTTTGTGCCGTAAAGCAGTTGATGTGAACTGGAATGACGTCTCCCTCTTGTCCTGTAGATCAAAGACGGACAGGTTTGTCTTGGTTACGATCTCGGTCATGGAAACATATCCGGCTGCGTCCCCTTCTCCATCAATGACGGGAACTGGCACAAGGTGGGACCCGTCCTCAGCCTTTCATTCATGCTCGCTGCTTGTTCATCCATTCAGCAATTTATTCATTCGCTGTAGAACAATGTATGATGTGCACTCTGTCTTTATTACTTTAATACTCAAAATCACTGAACTGCATTGAATTTTTCAGAGTTTCAGGGTAACATTTCTCGACTGGCCTGTAGGTTTTGTTTTGTCTGGTACCAGTGACACATCACATGGTAAAGCATCATTGCAGTCGTAGGCTGAACTCAAGGTCAGAAGGACGACCAGTGATTCACCTGTGGAGCTCATGTTACAACATAGAGCATCGCAGTTTAGGATAAAATGAAAAGATTTTTTTAAACAGGGAAGAAACTGCTCCAATGTGAACGAAAAGAATGACAAAATCTGTAAGGTTACATCTCACCTTTCATCTCGTGTCCACCTCATCACTGCTTTTATCGCCCCTCCATCTGTTCTTTCCGTATCTGCTTCTGGTCTTTTCATGTCCTTTCGTATCCATCCTTTCATTCTCTCTGTTTCCTGTCAGATCCGTGTGAGTCGTAACAAGCAGAGGGGTCTGCTTATGGTTGACGGGCGATACAGTAAACAGATGACCAGCCCAAAGAAGGTGCGTTGTTGTCTCCAAACCACTTCTCTCATTACATAACCTTCTCTGTAACTGCATAAGCATGTAGCCCTGCCATGTAACGTGGGCCTCTTCTCACCAGGCTGACCTGTTGGACGTGGTGGGAGTGCTGTATGTGGGCGGATTACCTCAAAACTACACCACCAAGAGAATAGGACCGGTAAGAGACTCAGACACGTTCATACGTGTGTTTTTAAAAGTGGCATGTTAATCTCGGAGGCCATATTTTTATCAAGTCCCTCAGCATATTGAGATTGTCCACTGATGGGTTTTTTTGAATGATCTGTTGGACTGATCTCAACGTTCTCTTCTTCTGTTGCTAGATTCTCTACAGCATCAATGGATGTGTCCGTAACTTAAAGATGGTGGGAAGTCCTGTAAGCACTAAATCAGCCACTACAGGTAATGAACTTGTGTTGTTGTGTCATGTTACTCACTTATAACTATAGAATTAGCTGTAACACTATAGTTAGAATTGTCATTTGTTTCTTGTGTATCTTTGATATTTTGTTGCAAAGTAGACATTTGGATCTCTGGCCCCAGGTAGGATAAGGTAATACATACGATAATGACTTTACTGTCACTGATTGACCTCTCCCCCTCTCTCCTCCCCCTCTCTCTGCCTCCTCCTCCTGGTCAGGTCGCATTGAAGCTGTCAATGAGGACTTTAAATTGAACATGGCCACGCCCACTTCGAGTCACATGGTAGGAAGATGCTTTGTCGCTACCGAGGCGGGCACCTATTTTGACGGCACTGGTTTCCTGAAAGCAGGTGAGATGAGACACGTGCATGTCGCAGATGGTTTGTCACCTGACCTCTGAACCACCCCGTGTAACCCCACCAAAAATCCTTGTGTCTCCTTGTGAAATTTCCTTAATAAAACTGACCCTTTTCTTGATTAACAGTGAACAGTAATATCTGTCTGTGTTTAGTCCCTTCTTACAGAGTGGGTCTAGATGTGTCCATAGCATTAGAGTTCAGAACCAGCAGAACCAATGGAGTGCTTTTGGCCGTCAGTAACCAAGACAGCGACGGACTGGGACTGGAGATCGTCCAGGGCAAGGTACATAAGGATTCAAGTCCTACATTTTTGGAAGTGCACTTCTTTGTTTTCTGGCAGACGGATAATCCACTACAGCAACGATCAGCATCTTTTGAAACTCACCAATGAACACATTCGATTTGTTTGTCGAATCCATCCAAAAAACAAAATATAAAAACAAAAGGAAGGGATTACAAAGCTTGACTGAGCAGTAATCAAGACATGAAGTGGTTTAATTCTTCACTGAACTCTTCATTTTGTTATGTTCAGACTGAGCCGGGCTGTCCTTTGACCCCTGTCTCCATTCTTTGTCCTAAGCTAACCGAGTGCAGGCTGCAGTCATGACGCAGTGCTGCTGTGTTCGTCTGACTCTCTGCCAGAAAACAAATCATTGTACTTCCTAAACTGTCAAACTGTTCCTTTTATCTGTTCTGAAAGTTTTATTATGCAGACTGCCAGAGCACCTGCAGCATCTGCGTACAATATGATACAACAACTCAGGTGCATTAAAAACACATAAGCGTTCAGCGGTACATTGTTTGCTCTTTTCCTCTTGCTTCCATGTTCCATCGCCCTCCCTCCAGCTGCTCTTCCACGTTGACAACGGAGCTGGCCGAATCACAGCTGAGCACACGCCCGAGGGGGAAGGCTTCTGTGACGGCCAGTGGCACTCCGTCACGGCCGCCAAGCATCGCCACAGGGTGGAGCTGGTGGTCGACGGGAGGCAGAGCCAGGCGGAGAGTCCCAACCCGCGTTCCAACACGTGTGACACCAACGACCCCATCTATGTCGGAGGATATCCTGGTACGACCGCCTTCTAACACAACATCAAAAAAAAGTTAATTAATTAATTAAAAAAGTACTCCCACAAACATGCAAATAAATTATGGTACTGCAGCCGTGGTGAAAGTAATTAGAGCACATTACTATATATTTCCTCTCTCAGATGGAGTCCGTCAGGCGGCTCTCTCTACCAGCACTTCCTTCAGAGGTTGTTTGAGGAGCCTGAAGATCACCAAGGCTTCTAAGACCATGGATGTGCAGTTCAACAAGGCTCTGGAGCTTAAAGGAGTCCAGCCTCTCTCCTGCCCTGCTGTGGCTGCCTAACCTGCCACTGAGCTTTGTGTTTTTTGATAGTTTCCCCGATACAGTACTTCTCCATGGAAATGCACTGGGCACGTTGTTTTAATAACAAAAAAATGTAAATTTATCCCATTTGTTGAAATTAATTTTAACAAACATCTGTACAACATCTCAAAAATTCTTTAGGTCCACCCCCACATTTTCAATAAGAGACCCTGCTGATCTGGTCAATCTGGTAATGGCTACTCACTGAGGACCCAAAAGTCTTTTAAAATGTGCTTTAGAGTTGGTCCACCACGTTTTTGAGAAGGAAGATGTTAGTGTTAATACCTGTGCTGTGGTTCCAGGTGCTCACAGTGTTAATTATATGTTGGGATGTGAACTTTAAATCAGTTTTGTGTTTCAGTGAAATCCCTCTCGCAGAGGCAGAACAGCATAATTTGAGTCCTTTGATTATAATATTTTACCCTTGTTAAACAAACTAAGAAAATTACAGTGTATTATCCGTGTGTGTGTGTGCGTGTCCTACATAAACCTTGTTCCCTGCACACCAGTTGAGAAAGTCTAAATCATTTCATCGCTCACTTTTTCTTTCCTAACGGAATAGTTTAAACAGAAGCGAACATCATGTAGGCGTCCTGTTTTTAGAGTTCAAAAAGTGACCAAAGAGAGAAAAAAGTCAACATCTCTAAAGCCAGAAGAGTTTAGGTCCAGATTATATTTCATTTCCTAATTACATAAGAAATAACGTGTAAATCTGGGACAGGAATAAAAGTAGTAAAGTGCTACAACACACGGTGATGATGGTGAGAGCATCTTTTTTTTGGGGGGGGAGGGGGGGTTTTGGCTGGAATATTCCTTTAACATTCCACAATCGATCAATTGATTTGATGGGTTACATGGGAAACGTTCACACGAGCCGCAGCTTGTGTTGCTTTTCAGTAATGCTGAGACATAAAAGTGAAGGTACAAGGTTTGTGCAGGACAGTAATGACGCTGTATGATCTGCATGGTGTGGCTGAAAATACTTCAGCAGCTGTTTCTGAAATATACTCTTGATGGCATCACACAGATTGTCCTGTCCTTCTTTAAACTGCAGCACATGATGATCATGAAGCCAAATAAACTTCTGAACCATGTTTAAGTGAATCAAGAGCCCATGTGGATTCATTTCAGGCGGGACTGCAGGAAATATTCAGAGTTAAATATTTGTTTGGTGCTTTTTTTTTCAGATTGATTACTGATCAAATTAAGATTGAAAATAAGCCTGAAACAAAAAACCTCTGATGTTTTACTGACACGCCACCAAGTGGTGCAATTTCACTTTACAGCTACTGTAACAGACCGCATCCACCTGCAGCAATTAAAAGAACTCTGTTTACAACTGGAGTAGAACTGCACAGGTGGATCTGCTAAATTTGTTTTAAAGATGAAAGCCAAAGTTAATTTTCATTAGAGTAGCTGTCATGTTTTAGACCACATTCAAATTGATTCCTTTTTTTGTAGTACTGGTCATGAATGAAATATTAAATTATTATTTATTAAATTATCAAAGCTGTATCCTTTAGCATCCCATCCTGATTTAATTCAATACGTCTTTTCCTAATTACATAAGAAATAATGTGTAAATCTGGGACAGGAATAAAAGTAGTAAAGTGAGTCCCACTTAACAAGTGACAAGAATTCAGATAGAGAAACTAGATTGTACTTACACTCCTAATCCACTAGAGGGCAGTGTGTCACTAGAAAGAGCAAACATGTACCTGTTGAATGGAGCTCCATACAGTGATCAGAAGCTGGTGTTTGGCTCCACTACCTCAGGAAAACTCGGCGCCCCCTCATTTCATCTCAGGTGGAGCTGAACTCCTTTGCCTGTCGTGGAGGAATTATCAGACACACGTGAAATAAAGGGCGAAGTCCCTTTCTTTAATGTGCATTCCTCTTTTTATTATCGTGGTCCTCTTTACATAAGGTGAAGAATGGTTATAGCTCAGCCCACCGAACATCGCTGTGGCTGCCTGAAGTGGAATGTCCAGAAGAAGAATAGAACAAAGCCCAACATCATAACGACTCCCTCATTTAAAGCCATACACCCGTTTGTGTAAAAACATTTTCACGAGAGCAAGATTACACCTCTGTCTGTTCAATGTGGCTTTGAGGAGGCTTTTGAGAAACACTTGCTAAAATATGTTACAGTGGCAGTGGAAATCTATGAGAATCTAAAAATAGAGCAGATAATTTATTTATTTACTGTTCTTACCAGTTTTTGTTGGGCAGTTTGTGTTCTGTGTTCCAAAGACAACCAGTCACTTTAAAGATAATTTCCTGTTTACTGGTTTTCTGTGAACACCCTACTGTGAGAAATTACACATTGTTGTCACTCAGCCTGTAAAGAGCATAAAATCAGACTGCATGATAAAAGTATGAAATGTAAACACACATCATAGCAAACTGAACCACTGATGGATACACAGAGGTTGGTAATCTTGCATCCTCCCACATTAGTAAACTGATCACAAAGCTCTTTTTACCAAAAGGTGGGTGTAGTACTGCTCCACCTCTTCAGCCATTAAAGCAGGACGCCTGACTGGCGTCCAGGCTGAGCAGTAGTTCAGTTCAAGAGTGCAGATGTTTAGTGTGAACCCTCTTCAACCCCTTTTTCCCTTATATCATCCTAGTGAATGACGTGAGATAAAACAGCTAGCTACAGCATTAATCTAAGTCTCATTTTGACGGCATTCAAGCATTCCACGTTTATCACGTTATATCACTTAAAGTAAAGCGATAGCCTCTTCAGCTACCAGGTTAACATGAGCGAAGACAGTAGAAGAGAAGAGAGAAATGACAAAAGCCCGAGGCGGCGCAGGCCTTTGAGTAGAAATCTCCTAAGAAGAGTAGCCATGTTTATCCTCTACACTGTGACAGCGCTGTCCTGGTGTCAGGTTCGGTGACTTATTGCATGATGTCAGTCCTCTTAAATTGATCTGAGGTGATTTTCAAAAAGTGGTGGCGTTCCAGTCCGGTAGTCTAGGTCTCGCCTTCCACGGGGCCACACCCAAACACCACCAGGGTCCTTTTTTCCACCTGCTCCCTGGTGGTAAAGTAGCTCTTCTGGGTATGGTTCCTCCACCTCCTCCTCCTCCTCCTCCTCCTCCTACTCCTGATCCTCCTCTTGATCCAGGCCTTGTCAGGACGACTGCATGAGACCCGTCAGACGTTTGCCCGTCAGTGACTTCCCCTGGTAGGGAGGCAGAAGGAGCAAAGGGAGGTGAGGGTGTCGGCTGTCAAATCGCCATCAAGTTAAAAGCTTTCCCGAGGGTTTAGAAAGAGTGTGGGAGGGAAAAAAGGAGCTGGTATGCAAAAAAAGTATAAATGTATCAAAGCTTTAGGTAGTGATTGTTAGCTGTGATGGGCAGGAAGTGAAACTCTGGACTGCAAGCTAGATGTGGCATGTGTCTATGTAGAGACGCATTGCTGGGTTTCTTTCGGTTGCAGGTCTGTGCACAACAAAGACAAGACAGCAAACAAAACGCCTCACACAGAAACTACATGAACCAAGCCGACGGCCCGGACCGTGCTGTTATCTTAATCCTCTTATTTAACACGACTTTTACAATGTAATTCTTTTTAAACACATGTATCCTGCATCTTCTCTCCAGTATCCCTTAAAGCAATCATTTGTTCACGGTTATAAAGCTTGACAAATTAATTATTGCAATGCACAACTTGTTCCCCTCAGTCCCACCAGACCATTCCTTGAAACTGATATTAATAAGGCTAACATCAGGGAAGGAGCCTAAACACAGCCGCAATAAAAGCTTAAAGTTATAGTCGGGGTATCAGTGAAAATATCTGAAATGCTGAGCAGGAGGAGTAGTTTTACATGAAAACCTTTGGACAGTGCAAATGATTATCACAATAAGAAAAAGTGAGTTTAAAAAACGAATAAAAAGTCAAATCTAATGGTTTCTCCTCCAGTTGCTCCAGTTTCTGCTGCAGTGCTGCGCGCCATAATAATTTAGATTTTATGTATGAATGCAGTTTAAAAGGCTCACTCACCACACTGCGAGTGAACTTCTCCAGTGAGGTGCGTCGTCCCTGCTCTGTTTCAGGCTGGACAGTCAGTGGAAAAATAAACAAAAGGAGGGAAGAGAGGAGGGTTCAACACCTCAGTGTTAGACGCAGTAACACAGAAAGACTTTCTCTCAGCACCTCCAACTTTGACTGCTTTTCCACAGTCTTGCTTCATGGCTAAATATGATTTTCTTTCATAATTTAATCAAATCAGCCTTTTAAGACATTCAGTTCTTGTATTACAGATGCTGGGTGCAATTACGCAGTTAGTTTACGTTAAACATGTACACAGAGACTGATGGTGATGATGATGCTTACTTTCTTTCTCGCCATCAGCAGGTCCTGGTACACGTTGGAGCGCAGGAAGCGTGTGTAGCTGTCACTTTTCATCAGCTTGTAGATGTGGTCCTGAACGGAGAGAGCGAGGATAAGGAAAGAGAAGACACATGAGTCTGGTTCATTTTCAGCTGTTTATAAATACATACACTACACAGACAAAAGTATTGGGACACCTGACCATTACACCAAAGGGGATGCTGGTGACATCACATTCTAAGTGCATGGACAGGCTGGGAAGGCTTTCCACAACATGTGGGAGGGTTTCTGTGGGAGTTTTTGCCCACTCATGCAGCAGAGCATTTGTGAGGTCACACACTGATGTTGGACCAAAAGGCCTGGCTCACAATCTCTGTTCCAGTTCATCCCAAAGGTGTTGGATGGGGTTGAGGTCAGGACTCTGTGTGGGCCAGTCAAGTTCTTCCACACCAAACTCATCCAACCATGTCTTTATGGAGCTTTGCTTTGTGCACTGGGGCACAGTCATGCTGGAATAGAAAAGGGCCTTCAACAAACTGCTGCCACACAGTTGGAAGCATAGCATTGTCCAAACTGTCACTGAGGGAGAAACACGGTGGTAGCACATCACCAGCTAACTGACGGAAGAAATCTTTTCTTCTTTAACTCTAATATATTAAGCCTGTAACAGGAGAGGAAATCAAACCCCACCCAACCCCCAGCACTTCTTTCCACCAGCCTTATCTATCTCCCAGCGGGGCGAATTCTCTGGAAATCACTTCACAATATAAACCCATTAGTCGATACTGGTGGAGCGTGTAAGAAAGACAAATGGGGCAGACAACAGTGTGGCGCAGAGTTCCTGAAGAGGCAGCACTGATCACCTGAAGAGACATAAATTAAAAGGTACGATGTATTCATCGTGAACGGCGCTCCCTCTGACACTCTGACCTCGATATGGAAGTGTGCCTGCACAGCAAGAGTCTGAGACATCCTGACAGGTAAATTTAAAGGTACAGTTCTCCATTTTGGGAATCATGCATAGTCACTTTGTTGCTGAGAGTTCGCTGTAAACATTCAAGGTTCAAGGTCCAGCTTTATTGTCACTATACAACACAGGATTGCATTATGAAATGCAGAGTCACACAGATATTCAAAAATTTAAATTTCAATAAAATAAAGCAATTAAACAGGCAAAACAAAACAAAGTATATAAATGCAGAATGGAAGGAAGAAATATAATGGAAAACTAAATCTGATTTATGAAGTTCAGAAGGTAAAGGAAGTTTCATGATAATGTCGATGGGGTGTTTCCTATTTTTTGAGATTTTGCATCTAAAGTTTCGACTTTTTACTTATTAATGTCTTGCTTCCAATCAATTTGTGAGCCTAACACAGTGTAGCCTGTAATGCTTTAAAGGATCACCAAGCAAGTTTTAACCATCCCATAAGCAATACTGTGACTGTATCACCTGGAGAATGGACCAGATGAGGGACAGACAGGTCACTGTCTCGTGAAAATGAGACTGTTTCTCATTGGTGTGAAGTCACTGAATGGATGTGTATCACTGCCTCCTTACTCTCTGTTGTATTCTACTTATGTTTATCTCACACATTTTGAGCCATTTAAATGCTCGGTGTGATCATCTGGCGATTGGTGGGCAGAGGTTCACAAAAAGGCAGCAGGCGTATTATTTATGTTTATTACTGAATTTCTGTTTAGTCCGACAGGTTAATCTTTCTGATGGTAGGTGTGAACGAGGAGGTTTGGCTCTTGCATCGGCAGAAACGACTCTGCGTGACATTTCGTGGATTATTTTCTTTCTTCTCTGCTTAGAATGTAATTTAAGTGATGATGTTGTTGTTTCTGTGTGTGGATGTGAAAAACGCTTCTCCCTGTCTTGTGTTTGCTCGCCTGTGCGTCCTCGTAGCTGTATCGCCCGGGATCTTTCAGGTTCTGGCTTGTGCGTTCGTAGCTGTGGGAGTCCAGGTTGATGGAGCTGGGAGCTCCCTCCGCCAGGAACTCCGTCCAGATGTCCTGGGCCCTCTGGGCTACGTCCTGCTGGGGCATCCTCTTCAGGTCCTGCACCGCCAACCAAAACCTGCCACACACATCAAACTCACGTCAGGTAATGATTAGGGTTTAAAGAGTGGCTAAACAACCTGATTATCACGCCAAAGGATGCAATGAATCTATATGTCCTTGATAACTTGTCAGTGAGAATAAATAATCCAAAAATTGAGAGTAGCACAGGATCATTCCACCAGTTTCCACTGAAGATAAGCTTTGCATGAAAGATCCCATCAAGGTGCTTAATACAATTGTTTAACATGTGAAGCTGCTGACCAGATTATGCCTTAAACATATCTGATGATTATCTTGAAAACTTATAAAACTGAACTGAAACCCATCTTCTTCTTATTGCACTCACATGAAGACACATACACTTTCAAGATCTCACATAAGAATAATTGAGTCGTTCAGATAAGAAGATAGTAGAACAAAAACTGCAGTGGGATTCAGAATTAAATATGAAACCAAAAATGTAAATGAAGGGAAGATGAACACAGGACATGCATTTGAAACTATAAAATCGAAAACATTTTCAAATGTCTTTGAGACAAAGTAAGCAGATGAAGCTGGAAAAACATAAATTACACTTCAAATGAACATGGCTCACAATAAGAGCCTGAAACCATATCAGGTGGCATAAGAAACTCTTCCAGTAACCACCTTCAACATTTTAAGGCAGTCATTTTAGATAATCCACAGTGACTTTTTCAAAATATCAAGTGCAAGAGAGCTGATATGCAGGGAAACAGGCCATGACCTGAGTTAAACACCAGAGGCAGCAGAGAGTCACAAGCCGGCTGCCTCTAATATTGGTTTATATCTATACTGATCTATGAACTGGTTCAGCAATATAGAGAGAAACACCTCTGGGGTTTGCTTCTGCCTCTCGCTCGCTATCGTTCTCTCCCTCGGTGGTGCTCACCCAAAAACCCTCATAAAAGCAAAAGCAATTAAAAGTCTGGGAGGAAGAGAGGAGGAAAAAGAAGAAGAGAGAGGGTGAGAGAGGGGTGAGGAGACTGGTGGGAGAGGTGGGAGGTGATAAGGGCTCTCTCTCATTCTCTGTGTGTGTGTGTGTTCACGTCTTATCTCCCTCTGTAGCTCAGAGGCATCAACAACCTCCATGTTATCTCCCACGGTTCACTCCGCGACTCGGTGGTTTCTAACAGGTCTTTCTCTCCTAACAAGTCCACATACGCTCCCACTTATTGCTGCTCTGCTGCATAAAGTTCTAAACGTGATGGAGTCCACGAGTCTGTGTGTCTAAATGAAGGATGGATTTAATATTTGTACTGTGAATCAATAAACAGCAAGTCTGTGAAATCAACAGCCTCATTAAATTACAGGAAAAAAAATAAAACAACAACAACAAAAACAAAACAAAACACAGTTGCACATCCGTGCTGTTGCTACAGTATGTGCTAGCTGTATGTTATCTCTGGGCTAGTGCGCAGGCCTGGGTGGGCATGTGTGTAAGCATTCATCTCATAGGGAGGAGCGGCGATTGGTTTTGTAAAATGAGGAGAAGATGATGGTGAGAGGATAAACAGACTGATGACCACAGGTCCAAATCTGAGACAAACTCCAGTGCATTTCAGCAAGGTTTAAGCAGTTTCTACAGGCTGAAACACAGCGCTTTGTGGTCGTTAAGTGAGTTATACGTGTGGATAAAGAAACAAAATGTTTTGTTTTGCTACTGGTAAAGTAAAGTCTGAAAGCAAGGGAAAACAGTCAGCCTGGTTCTGTGGAAGTTAAAAAACACAGCATTTCTAAAAATACTTGTTGGTTTAAACACTAACCTGTGGTCCTAAAGGAAGTTGTATGATATGAGGTCAGCTGTGAGCTGTGACTTCCATGAGACGTTTCATTAGCTGAGATGCTGCACAGAATCGCTGTCTTGTTATTTTCACATTTTTTAAACCGATTAAACCAACAAGTTAAAAGCTCTACTGCTGTTGGTACAATATGATGGTACATTATGACCTCTGGTGAGAGCCCGGTTAGCAGCGTCCCTCTGTTAGCTGTCTCTGTGCTAAGCTAGGCTAACAGAGCCTGGTTACAGCTCCATAGGCCTGCCTAGCACACAGACAGAGTGTATGAATTGCCAGACTGTTTCACTGATACTTCAACATGTATTTTGATGTATTTTTAACACCACCCCACACATAGCAACACAGTTAATCTTCTGTTCTAGCTCTTTATTATTATTTTATTGTCATTTTATACCAAGTTTGTCAGCAGGATGAGTGAAGTTTCATTTAATCCGAGACTCTCTTTTCACAAGACTCTGTGGAGTTTTGTGTTTCTGACATTTAGATTGCTGTGAATGGTTCTCTTTTTGTGTGTTCAGCTCTCAAGTACCTCCCAAACAACCAGGCAGCGGTCATGTCTTTTTCTCCTTCTCGTGTTTACTGTGCTCTAATGGATTGAAATTGATGGGAAATAATAGGGATGCCAAAGAGAAATCTTTGTTTTCTGGCTCTTTACAGAACAGCAAAAGCTTTTTGTATCCGTGTTAAAGTCAGGTCATAAATGCACAAATATGCAACTGTACAGTTTTAAATTTAGAACAATACGACACAAAGTTCAATTTTTCCAATTTAGAAAAATACCACTTTCTTCAGTTATCCCTAAAAGCAAATTGGACCATTTTGGTGCACCTCGTGATTTTCTTTCTCACTCACTGGAACACAGCACGTTCAGAAAAACAAATGTAAAAACTTTCATGAGGAGACAAAAATCACGAATCAAGAATTTTGAAGGGTCTTGAATGCCTACCGCAGGTTTTCTGAGCTAAACTCTGACTCCAGGAACTTCAGGAAGAGCTCCTGTCCTGCCGGGTCTTTCAGGGCCTCCTCCAGAGAGAAACCCCACTTCTTCACCCTCTGCTGACTGGGCTCCTTACTGGGAGAGATGGGAGAGGATAGAGAGGGAGAGTATAAACATCCGCCTGAAGCTTTCTGCAGGGAGGTCAAGATTAAAGAGATTAGAGGAGATATTATTACAGGGAAATGGTGGAGAAATGCTCAGTGTGGGGAGGGCTAACAGATGAGCACAGAGGAAGGGATAAGACATTAAAACCTAAAATTTGATTGGTTTCCAAGACGTCTAAAAGGGCTGATGTTGATGTGATATTGGTGTCTGGTGAGCGGCGCATTATGACAACATTCATCTGAAATCCAATCAGTTTAGTCTCTGCAGGGAATATATTTTCTCCTATCCTGCAATTAATCAATTCATCTGAATTATTAAGCTACATTAGGCTCAGTGATTATACGTCAGCTCTAATTAATTCTTGCATAATTCGTGCAGGCCAGGAGTGCAGAGCACAGAGCAAACTTGTTGAGAACTGTGATCCTCAGCCACAAATTAGAGCAAGGTGACACAAACAGTCGCACGCTTTGATTATCAAAATCCCACAAAGCAATTCGTCATTACATCAAAAAGACCACAATTATCCCAATCCTGTGCATTCTAAACTCTGTTTTAAGGTTTATATCTAACTTTGATACACAGTTAAATGAAGAGGAAATGTTCACTGGCGGTGAAAGGGAGCTGGCTGTGGTTTCTGGTTTCATACCTGGCCTCCAGATCCCAGAGCGAAGGATCATCGCTGGTCCATGGGTTGGATGGTTCTGGTGCTGTCAAAAACGGGTCATACTCCATGTACTGCTCAGTGTAGCTTATCAGACTGTCGCACAAACAAACAAACACATGCACAACACGGGGGAACAGCGTCACAGTCACACTTCGACCATTTGTTTGGTGAGATCAATATTTCCTCTGTTTATCTGATATTTGAGCCTTTTCAGAGATAAACTGAGTAAATTATCGTTGAGGAGGAACATCTGACCAAAATCACCAAAGATCTAATGTGAACCGTGTATTTGGCTTTGATAGCCCGAGATTAAGAGCTGAGAGACCTAGTTTTCCTTCAGCCGCCGTAGAATCCCTTGATAGCACATCTGAACAAGCTTTGCTAAAAAACACTTTTTAAATAACATTAAATGTATATTACAAGTCAAGTGATTATGCCAGTTAATGTGGAACATCTCCAGGTTACGTAACAGAGAGCAAAACGGCTGAATCTTTGAGAGAAAACATTCCACTGACAAATCACTCCATATGTGAAGTGATTAAATACATTTATGACTCCAGTTGTGTTGAATGTTATCCTGCAGCATGACTGATGTTGTTTGGCATGTTGTTTCTTGTACTGTTTGGGTAAACGCCCCCGACCTCTCTGCTCGGTGGAGCATCAGTTAATCTGAGCTCGCCGTGTGAAGTCAGGGGTTAAAGTGTCGGCGAGGCAGAGCAGCGCAGCAGCCAGGAGTAATGACAGTTTTCTGCTCTGCTGCGAAGTAATGCCTGTCCTGACTGAATGAGCAGAGCATGGGACTGTCACAGCAAGCAAACACAACATGGAGGAGGGATAGGGACCGGAAACACATGCATACATAGGATTTGTGAAGTTAGCAACATTCGATTTGAGGCTGTGTCATGGAAATCGTAATCCCAAGGCCCACACTGCAGCATCTTATGATATGAACATTTCTTACTCGAGTGCTCGACCCCAAACGACCTTACCCAGTGCAAACGCTTCTTACTGCATCAGTTTATTTTTGTCATTATCTAATCTTTGCACTCTAGCTTTAATTGCGCGCTGTTGCAAAGACAACCGTATGGATTTCCGTTTTCCTCAGAGCAGCAACTACCGACAACCAGCAGGACAAGCAGGTGAGTTTATTCATTCATTTAGTCTAAAATGGAGACATGAAGCAGCTAGAAATGGTGCCAAGCTGCCGGCCTGCCTGGATTGTCAGTCAGCCTTCATTTCCCCGCTCGACTCAGTAGCGAAAGCAAGGCTTATAGAGAAGCAAGAATTTAATGCTAATGGTGTCAATATTTATCGGTAGGGTTGCCCAAAGTGGGGTCCTTGGGCCAAAACTGATAAAGTTTATTTGGCCCGTGAGATGTTTCGAGTGTTGCGTTGTTGTTTACGCTGTTTTATTTTCTGTGAGCTTAAAATGCTTTTTCAGTGTGTGCAATTTCTGATGTGATGCAGGAAGTCATTTCATTGAAGGGAACCCTAAACAGCACAACAGGTGTTGCTTTTGGCCCGACTCTCCTATTCCAGCTCATTATTAAGTTCAAAGTAGATTTGGACAGTTTTGTACTATAGCCATTACATTGTGCACTCAAGATTTACTTCATAATGACAGGGCAAAAAAGTAATTTGTTGCCAGTTTAAAGAAGTGAAAGACCCTCCTGCACACAAACATTTTTAACTGGTTCTAATGTAGTCTGAAAAATCCTGCAGTCCTCTCGGTGACATTTGTCTGGACAGCCCTTATTGTTCTCTCTTCCAGGGGCTGCCGCTGACATGCTTGTTGAGTGACATGCGTTGGCCTGTGCCCTGCACTTGGACCCCTATTCCAAATTGCAAGGCTCTGGGAAACAAGGAAGAAACCACAGCTTACTTAACCTCTAAAAACCCCATATCAGTTCATCCCCAAACGAAATGCATACGCTTCCAAATGGCAAACAGAAACCGCCAGAGGTTCAGATGGGGTGTCAAAACCAAATTACCTCCATCTGCCACTGCTGTTGTACAGACAGAGTCGAGTGGAAGTTTTGTCTGATTATAGATGGTCAGAGAGAGCTCAGCCGACAGGAAAAGCAGACAGGCGGCTTCTTTATGAGAAAAGCTGGTGTCTCCTCCTTGGCCAACATAATGTGCAGATTGAAAAGATAAAGACTAGACATGCTCCTCACGATGTGAAGTATTTTTAGTGCAGCCGAGAAGAGACTCCCCTGTACCTTTCAGCAACTTTAGACATCTTCATACAGTGACGATCTAGCTGGGTGTTCAAGAATAAGATCTGAAAGACAAAATGACAGCAGTCACTATTGCAAATTATAAAGTAGGTGCCTTGAATTTTCTGCAAGTGCATGATTGCAGCAAACAAGTACCTTGGTATTACTATGATTGATACGTAAAAACAAACAAGACCTTGTTTGTGTTGGCTGGCAGCCTCACTGGTAATGTTACTCACATTTTATCATAATTAAGACCCATTTTCCCTGACTACAGTTGCATCCTCTTGCTGTTTTGTCATGAAAAACGATCTCTCCTTTGTGTTAGAAAGCAATACAACTCTGCAAAATTTGACCTGATAGCACAAAGTGAAACACAGCGGGGAGGCTATCAATCTTCTTTGCCAGGCTTCTGTGGCAATGAAATCACAACGCTGGTGGTGTAAACATCATACAGCCCAGTACAAAGAGTATAGAGTTGATGGGTTTTGGCAAATTGGTCTTCTACATTTGGACGGATTTTGTTTTATTATTACCTCTTTTTCCACATCCTCCTTGGTGCCTTTCCTGCAGTGGTGTGAGGGAGTGTGTATGGGACTCTGAGACTGTGTTCCCTCCTCCGCCAAACCATACACTGACTGAGCATGATGAGAGAGGAGAAGCGAGAGAGACAGAATGTGTGCTTTTCATTTTCCTGCAGCATAGATAACCGTGAAATCGGCTGCCAAGAAAAACCACAGTGCGTCGTGTCGTGAAATTAGATGGATAAAATTTCAGTAATTTGAAAACTGATTGCTTGCAGGGAAGTCAATCTCGCTAAAGGACAGCGTTGATATGAAGTTATTTGTCGATTTATGTCCGCTGATTGCACAAAGTAAACATATCTCAAATCAAAGCCTTTTCAAAGCTTTCAAAGTACATTTAAAGAACTTCTTTCAACAGTTACATTCAGTTTATTTCTTGTAAACAGATATCAGTAAGTGGAGCAGGAGCCCTTGTTTCATCCTTGGCCTTCAAGGACTTGAAAAAAATAAGTCATTTCAAAAAGGGTGAACATCACACCCTTGTCAATGAAGCTTATACCTTCTTAACTCTATGAGGGTTCTTCATGCGTCTGCATTTCCTGATGTCCATCTCTGTCGTGTTAACACATCCAGGCTGGAGAAAACATGAGCAAAAGGAATTTATTTTGACTACAGTCAACATTAGACTAGCAATTACCAGTATTAGATTTCAGGTATTACTGCTTTATTTTCCAGAACCCAAGAGAGCTGTGGAACAGAGACAGTATGTGGTGGAAGATGAGGTAGGCGGCTACAATCACACATGCACAGAGGCTCACCACAGGTCTGTGGACGTCCCAGAAGGCTCTCTCCTGGCTGTCGAGGATCTTCCTCTCGGTTTTATCTTTTTTCCTGTCGATCCTGCAGATGAGATCAGTCAGTGTGTGAGAAACACAGCACACAGCTTTCCGGGCATCATCACTGGACGTGGTGAATCAGGATGGAAGGATATGATAGTGCGCAGATTAGAAAGTCTATATGTCCATTGGTTTGGACGCTCAGGTGCTGGACATGATCTCCTCTATGGTTGAGAGCATCGTGCTTATGAGCAATGCTGATGGTTTGGTGCTGTTTGAATAGAAAACAGAGCCCATTTCAGTGTCTTTATTTGGAAATTAGGGCTACACTTGGATTGAAGGGCACCTGCTAACAACACTTTAATCACATGTGAAAAGTAACAAAAATGATTGACTTAAATACTGTACTTAAAAACAATTTTGAGGTAGTTTTACCTCACTTGAATATTTTAATTTTATACTGCATTATACTTTGACTTTTTACTTTAAAAAACAAGTAAAAACATTTTTACTTCATTACATTTACTTGCCAGCTATATTTACCTTTCAGATCAAGATTTTCCATGCAAAACATATTATAACATTTTATAAGATATTTGTCATAAACTACCCAAAGGCGGTAAGAGGCAGCACCAACTTGACCAACCACAATATTAAAATAGTATTTACACATAAAAGCATCAATAACAACAATCATGTTTAATCAATAACCATGTTTACATGCTGATTTAAATAAACCCTATAGACCACCGGCTTGATGAAAACGCTGGTCACACACGCAGACTTTCTTTAAATCACATTGGAATTGGAATTATTTGTGAAATACTGTAAGTGCTCCCCCCACTAACACGCTGCCGCTTTAACCGAGAGAATAAATAAAAAAAAAAAAAACAATCAAAGAGGGCTTTGGTAAATTCAGATATCCATCTTCTATCAATCCAAAGACGAATCAAGATGTCATCTACCTGAAGAACATAAAGCAGTAGATTTGTGTGCCATGTTCACTCTGGATAGAAACCCCATTACAGGAGGGTTAACGGAGTCTGTCAGAAACAATTGCTTATCTTTTACCTTAGGTGTGAATGACATCGCTGTGCGCATTGTAGTTTCATGTGTTGCCGTGGTAACCGAGCACACTTACTTGACCTGGGCCTCAGCCTGCATGTAGATAAACTCCCACTTCCTGGCAAAGGCTCTCTGCAGCCTGGCTAGGTTCTCCTGTTAGAGAGAAGATAGACACGCACAGAGCCATGTTATGATCAAAAATCTCAGAGGATAAAAAAAATAATATTAAAACTAAATGAAATCTTAAATGGGAACTGAAATTTAGATCTCATATTGTCAGAGACACACACAATCTGACCTTTAAGAGGTTGTGTTTTTCTGCCCCAGGCTTGACACACAGATCAATACCAAGAAGTAATAGCTTGGAGGAACAGTCCAACACTCACCGCCTCATAATCTGCCAACTCCAGCCTGGTCTTATTCTGCATGGTCCGCTTGCACAGGTAGATAGCTGAAGTAAGAACCAGAGAGGATAGAAAAGGGGGATTTATCAGTTTACACATTCTGCTCCTTCCACTCATCGCCTCACCTGTCCACATCTCCCACAGTATCAGAGTATAATCAGTTTCAGAGGATGCCTCTCCGCCTATCTGTTGCTTTAGGATGATTAAGTTGAGTTTGAAGAGGCGGATGAAGTGGAACAGTGACTGACTAATCCTGTCGACCGGTCCAAGTAGAGTGAAAGTAGTGCTACATCTCAGCAGGAGGTTATTTGAGTTTACATTCAGATATAACCTGATATATAGTGTGTTTACACTGCCAGATACAATACTATGTGCTTTTGAAGGCCACCATAATAATACACTAGTATAGTGTATATCTATTTATTTTTTTTTTTTTACAAATATTTAAGTTGATTATTTTCATGTGAGTTTTTTAAGTATTTAGATTTAGTGTCATCGAGTGGTGAAGTTGCTGATTGCAAGCAGCTGAATATCCCCTGTGTCATACTCCAATATGATGGATGCTGTGAAAAGTCCACAAGTGTTTGGTTTGTCTGTTCTGGGCAACTGTAGAAACATGGCGGACTGCATGGGAAAAAAAGACCTGCTCTAGAACACAGTGATTACCCTCAAATGAAATCATATTTATGAATATTATCTTCCATGTCCGTAAGTAGATCCCCCAAATCCAACACACCAGACAGTTAAATTCCTCAGAATTTATTTTGGTTAACATGTGAAGCAGCTTGTTAGCAACATGAACCATTAGACCTTATTGTAAAGCGATGCTACAAACCTTTTGCTGAAAGGTTACAAAGTCAAATGAATCCATGAAATTAGTAAATGTAAGTTGTTAGTTTGCCCCACACACTTTTTGTGGGTGTGGCCAAGTAGAAACGTCAAGTTATTTCATATGCCAACAGATGCCTGGTTGATACCATACGTTTATACAGTTATAGGCATGAAGTGTACCAACATGTTTGTCTAGCTCTACTCTGAAATATCTGATTGGTTATTGGTGTTTTGTAGCTTCATCTATTAATTAGTATTAAACCCTTGAGTGCACTGAGAATACTACATTAATTTTATTATTATTATTGATTTTACACTAAAATCTGAGTCCCTGTAAAAATAATACAGTTGAGACACTGATACTGATCAACATTTGTGTCAACTACCCTCTTCATGATCATTTTACCAAGCTGTGCTCCTTAAACCTTGACAAAGGCGAGTTATCACGAGAAACGTCAAAGCATCCCTTTAAGACTCTTACCGTAGTCCGTGTTCTCAGGCTCCCAACAGTTGGACGGCCAGAAATACGGTGCCTGGTGGGAAAACAAAGTGAAAAGCTGAAAGTCAAAAGATGTCGATCAACCCTTGATTGCTATTTCAAAGACTGCAGTCTGGAGGAAAAAACTGGAAAGTCAAAGTCGTGCAGATGAACGCTGACTTTCCAAAGTTTCCCACAGAAACCGGCGTGATGGCATTGACCTTTACCAGACAGTTGTTTTGCCTCTGAGACACAGCAGTGCACATGATTGCCCTGCACTTCCATGTGAGCAATCAAAATGTTTTTGTTATCATCAGGACTGAATGGATTTCAGAACAGCTGACTCTCAAAACTTTTCCACTACTAAGAGGCATCCTGGGGTATTGCAGAGGCGTGGGAGCCTCAGCAACAAAATAAAACGAGAAGCGATGAAAGCTGCGAAATAAACAATGGGAAAGGAGAACAATAAAGCCAGCAGGCAAAGAACAGGTGCTGATAGGATTGTTATTTCACATAGCTCGCAAGGTTTTGAATCAAACTTCTAAAACCAGAGATTTTAAATGGCGTTTTGATTTTCCTTCGCTGAGTTTCTCTTTGTCTTGCACTTAATTTGCCCGGAAAATGAAATGCTAATGAATGGTGATTATCTTTATGAAGCTTTTCTGTTATGGTAAACAGCCCTCCTCGTCCTCGTCCTCCTCCTCCTCCTCTTCCACTGCCTCCTTCTCGTGTCTTCTCTTCCACTTCACTTTGAAGGAAGAGATCCAAGGTCACAGCACTGTAATGTGCTCTGCCGTCTGCTCTAATTAAACTGCTCTTCCAGCTCCGGTGGAGGCTCAGCCCTCCAACAGAACGAGGTGAATAGGAAGGAGGAAGGTGAGATCATTCTAATCTCACCATGTGCCGCCTTGCCATTCCCCACTGAGGAATGTGAAAACATTGCTTCCTATTTTTAATTAGGAAATTCGGAATAAAACAATCTGGCATAATTAATCTGTGACTTTAATACCACTGTCTTATCTGTAAGCAGTGAACGGGGAGTAAAATGTCAGCACACTTTGCTTTCCTTTCTGTCTCTTGATGAGACTCTAATTGTAGTGCACTACTACTCTACTACACTGTGTCTCTCTGTCAAGCTTTTGGTCGCCGCCCACTCAGACCGAACCGAGACCTGCTTCCCTCGCTCGCTTGATGAATATTTTAACAGCTCGCCATTCATTTTTAATAGGGTCACAGGATCCCAACACAGTAGTGACGAAACTGTAGACGGCGGATGGGACCGTTTGTCATCAAGATCAAGACTGCTGTGTTGTAATTCCATAACAGAACAAGTAATCTTCAACAGCTGATTGGGGTCTTTATGAAAGTAAGCGCCCCCGCAATCAGATTAACCTCGCTGGACTTTTCAGCGTCTCCCACACTAATGCAAGATGAAGAAGGGATTAGTTTGATCTCAGGTCTGTTACATAATTTGCATTTAGCGAGGGAAAAAAGCTGTTGTAATACACTCATGACTGTAATGGGGTTTCTTACACTTAAGCTTGTTAGAAAATCAAGCTTTTTTTATACACTATATGTTCAAAATACAACATCACATTGGAAATTGATTTTTCCAGACACTTTTCCCTACATGACTCAAATTTAAAAAATGTCACACCATCTAAAAACTGTTATGTGTTAACTGACATGGATATTTAACAGATATAATCTTTACTCATAATATTTAATAATGCTTGCCATGTTTGCTCACCCGGGCATTTGATAGTGACATCCCACTGCTCCTGGGTGTGTGTTTCACTGCATGTAATTTGCCGGGTGTTGCATGTGTGTGTTCAGCTAAAGGTGGGTCAAATGCAGAAGACAAATTCAGTGTGCGTATGTAAAAATATATATACTGCCAATAAAGCGATTCTTAATTCTTAATGTTCACCATCTTAATATTTGCTAAATTGCAGCAAACACAAAGATGGGGTTGATGGAAATGTCGTTTTGCAGGTAGACACCAAAGTTTAGGATAATTTAATTTATTGATTTTGACATGATGATGGTGCTAGATGAAAAATCAGGGAATCACCTGCTGCCTGGACCAAAGCAGTGGATTGTGAAATGCTGCTAGCTACAAAAACATTTAAACATGTTAACACAACTATTTCACCACAGAGCAAATGATTTCCTCCTTTGTTCTATAATCCAATCGGGCAGAAGTCTCGCCAAATCCACTCAATGACCTCATATGTGAAATGGAAATTATAACAATATTTAAAAATCAATATGTTGGCTTTCTTGGCAACATTTGATATTCAGGTCAGTATCGGGTGACGCAGGAGAGGCTCAACAAAGCGTCAATTACCCATTTCAGCATTTTCAACAGACTATGTAATCCTAAACCTGACTACGACTCCACCTTCAAACCAGATCCCAACCTTTGAGTTGAGATCTGGTTTTCAGAGAATTCACTTGAATTATTCTAAATAAAGCATGTCCATTTGATGCTCCTGCTCACCTGAAAGCGGTAGAAAGTGCCGTCATCTTTCAGGGAGAGAACGTGGTCCGAGATGGGGAAGAAGTACCCCTGAGCCGCGATTAGACTCCCGATGTGCATGGCCTCAGCTGTGGAAGGAACAGAACGAGGAGTACAGATCACAGCGGGTTCCTCAGCAGTTCCCATATTATCTGTGGTGCAATATCAGCCCAGTAGAAGCCATATCAGGACAATGAATTCAAACAAGACACTGGGAGGAAAAAATCTTTATCTCATTCAAGGTGACACATTAGCTGCATTTAATGTTTCTTATCACGGTTTACCTTATATTTAGATGATAACCTTTTCAGCCACAGATCTTATCCCTGACATAGTCTGACTGAGGATGTAACATGGATGACTCAGTGACTGACTCAGTGTCCAGGCTGTGGGCTTCTGTACCAACAATAAACACCGCCCAGGTCAACTAAATGACACATCCTGAGCAAAAAATAGTGAGTATTTCTGGTTATTATTTTTCGCTCACTCTGCATTGTTCTTGCACTGCATTTGCCAGTAATAACATGGTTTTCTGGTGGTAAAGTCTGCTCCGTCACAGTGAAAATCAACCTTAATGCACACGCTGCAAATGACCTTGCATGAACTGGACTGCTGTTGGGTGGCAAACTCCCATTTAAAATAACTTCTCAACATTAAGATAAATTTACCCCCCTTTTTTACATTATACGGTAACAGCTTCAGCAACAGTTTGACAGCCACATTAAGGAAAACTCCTGCTTGAATGTTAATGCTGGTTTGTGGTTGTTATAATCTAAATGCCACTCACTAGTTTTTGTGTATAATAGTTATTGCAGTGTTTGCAGTGTCTTTTTGGAAATAAAGCTCTGTAGTCATGCAGGACTGTCATGGGAGGCTGCTGCCTTCATTCAGCACAATAAAGTCTGGTGTCGTTTCTCAATACTTGCCTGGATCCTCGATGGACAGGTTCTTCATCAGCCACTGCACAATATCCGCACCTGAAATCAGGTCAGACAGTGACAGACAAATAAATGTTATGCAGTGTGTGGTCACAGAGAAACACAAGTAGAGATGAGGTATGATTTTTTAAAAAATTGAAGACAACAGGGGGAAAGTTAGAGTGAGAGAAAAGCGAGAAAAAGAAATTGGTTATTTTTTGGAGTTGAATATAGATATGTAAACAAAGTCTTTTCCATTTCTATTAAAACTAAAAAGGGAATAACACAAGATGAATACAATTAAATTGTTAGGTGATTAACTAACAAAGGACAAATATGCTGGCTTTAAACCAATTTAGCTTGCAGATATAATGTTTTGTTTTGTTTTGTTTTCAGAAATAATTGCAAAACAAGACTTCTAATAAAGAAGTAATAACTCTTTTGATTACCAAGTGAAGTTTAAAATGTTAAATTATCCAATGTGACTGTCACTCAGGAGAACAATATTTGGAGAACTGATGTTATTTTGTGTGGTCCGTATGACAGGTGAACATACTAAAAATGTTGTTTTGGGGAGAGAGAGCGAGAGCGTCATCTGATCTGTGCTTTCTCCGAGTCCCGAGGGAGGCGGTGTTTAATCCGTCATCATTCATTAGCTTCCTGGCCCTCCGGCGCTCAGCTGCAAACATTTGAGCTGCTGATCTGCACACCCATGCGCTGCAGGAGTAATTGTGTTTATTGATACACTCTGCTTAAGGCACACCGGGGTAATGCATTTTCCATAAGTGCAACGGCTGAGAGAAAGAAGACAGAAGAATGTTAATAGCCTTGCTTTGTTTCCATCATTTGTTTGGGGTGTGTCAAAGCCTCCCACTGCGGCTCCGGTTTGCTGAAGTGATTTAGATTCTGCAGCCAGCGGGAAAGGTAGCTGACTTCAGTTTCTACCTGTCAGGTACGACTGGCTGATAATGTTTCTATTGTCCTTTTTCTAAGTCTTCATTCACGAGTGCTGACTGTATTAGCTCAGTGATTCTCGTCAGTTCCACGCACAATGACACCTACAGTCCCAACTGCTGAGGCAGTCGGCAGCTGATTCCTTTGCTTGAGGGCACCTTGACAGTAGGAGGACAGCATTAGTCATGTGGTCTCCTCACTCTGGTTTTTTTTTTCCCTAAACACTTAATCATATGTTGTCCTCGCATTTTACCTCAAGCTACTCAGCTATTCTCCAGTGATCCACTGCTGAAGAAACAGAGCGGCAGCCTCAACAGAACCAGAATGAAACGCAGCCACAACACATCTTGTGTTTTGGGCAACAGGGCGCGACTCAGCTGGAGTTTTCGCTTCTGGCTGTTCCAACATGACTGCGATTGCCATTCACAACCATCACTATTAGGCTCTTTGGCCAACTTACAAATGAATGCTGTAAGTAGACATCAGTCCTGCAGGGACTGTTGTTTTAAAATGAACAGATTTAGAGTATGGAAACCTACAAGTTCCTTGGAGGAAAAGCTCCCTTTAAACCAAATAAATAAGACATCAGTATCCATTTACTGCTGTAAACTTTGTTCCCCATACATGCTGAATTGTATGTTCGCTTGTACACATTCATCACAATTTCTGGTCTCTAGTTTCCTGTTAATTAAAATCAAATTATGCAGTTCTATTTGGGAAACTCACTTGGAAAATGATTTCTGTTGTTGTTGTTGATTATTAAGCTGACAGAAGGTGGGAACCTCACAAAAGTTTTTTTCTGGTTGTTCTCTTTCAGAACAAAAGATGGATGTGATGTTTTAGGCAGCAAAACTTTTTCACAAAGACATTAAGGTGAACTAATGTGTGTGTTCAAGTGACAAATTTCCACACTCTTCCCCCAACCTTTAAAGTGTTTTTATTTGTCCAAGCCTTTCCAAACCTCAACTGTAGAGGTGGCAGATCAGCAGACGGGGACGTCAGATCAGAAAATGCTCATATGGCTAATTTTGGAAAGCAGCGACAAACGACATACATTTTGAAGTTCTTACCTGTAACAACACTGGGGATTTTGGTCATGAAACTTTTGACAGTTCTGATGGGCACGCCTTCGGTCTCATCCTGGATGTGAGTGATGATGTCTTCAATCTACAGAGAAAGACCAGCAAAGGGAGGACAGAGAAAACTGAAGTCTTAATTTAAGGCAAACAACACACAAAAAAAAACCAATAATCAATAAATAAATCAATAAACCATCACCACATTTGTCTTAGCCTGCTAGTTTTTACTCTGCATTTCATATTTGCAATGCAGCTCAGGAAGTCTGCATTTAAAGATCATTTCATTTGCTTGAAATTGAGCATCCTTTGTAGTCCTCGTGTTCCCAGATTTGTAAGAAACCGATTGCTGTCAGGAATCTTTAAGGAAAAAAGATGCAGGTTCTTCTCACTTCACCTCAGCTCAAGAAGACCTTTCAAAGAAGCAGCAGAAGCGTGAAATGAAACACTGCGGGTGCAGGACTACAAAGTAGAACCTCGTGCAAAACTACTGCTGGTATACAATGAATTTTCAGTGGCGATCCCATGCTGCACTAATCAGTACAAGTGAAGAAGACAAGTATTTAAGTCGAATGCAGCTATTATGCCTGTCCTCTCAATACAAACTTCTTCCTCCATCACCCACTAATTTCCCTATTAATTTCTCACAGGTTCCAGTCCCTCACTCTAATGATCCTGCCCCAGTATCTGAGCCACATGAAAACATTTGCTCTGAGCCTTTGGCCTATTATTACGACTGTGCAGATGTTACATGAGACACATCACCCACTTTATATTGTAGCAATCAGATTAGAGCACAATTTACTGTTCTTTCGATAGCATTGTTGACACCCTTTCTCTGCACAGCTGCTTTTGTGTGTGTGTGTGTGTGTGTGTGCCAGAGAGTGGGAAGTGAGAAGTTGGTCGCTTTGGAGACAGCTAATGCAAACCTACCACACAACTCGGCAGCTATATATAGACTCTGAATCAAAACCTGAACACACAGAGACGTGGCTACATATGTTTATTAAAGCGATCACAATAAGAGGTGCTAAAGAAATAAATGAAAAAACGAAAGTAGAAAAGACAGAGAAAAATATTTTCGACTTCTCGAGCTTCGAGTGCAGACAGTGTACAGCACTGGACTGTCGGACACTCATGCTGTGTGCGTTTTGCTGGCCCTCTTAGCTTTTTGAGTGTATTTATAGTGTGTGAACTAGCTGTCACTGGCACCCACACTGGGTCAAAGCTTCTTCCACATCAGACTTCCACAGGCTCTTAATGTACGGTACTTTAAATTGACAGAACATGAAATATAAATCTACAAAAGTCTCTTGAAATTCAAATATTGTGACGTGACAAAAAAAAAAGAAAAAGAAATTCACTTTGATTTGCTGGTGTGTTTCTCACTTGGTTTCTTAGCTTCGCTTAGCTGATGCATCACATGAGCAAAATTACTGCATCATCGCATGCTGTACCTGTCTATAGAAGAACATGTGATTATTTATAGCAGAGTAACACCAGGGAGGGACTGCAGGAGGAGGGGAGTTTAGAGCTGACGCCGAAGAGAAGACTGAAGAGTGAAATTTAGCTGCCTCATAAAGACAAAAAAGATGAAGGGGCAATTTGGGCAGAAGCTTCATGTTAGCTTTGGCCTGCGCTGCTCAGCTGGTGAGACACGTTGGGGCTTTTTTTCTGCACATTAGCTCCCACAGCATGACCATTATATAACCTTAAAACAACAATAATACACCATACAAGACGAAAAAATACAAAATCTTGGTCTTATTTCCATTGTTGTCCCTGATGTTTTGCAGTCCACCATCTGTTACCAGGATGAAACCAGATGCACCGATAACTGAAGGCTAAGAACTACGCAATGAGCCTGGGAGACTAAATAACAAAAGCAACAATCAACAGATTTTTTTTCAAGAAGCAAACAAACTATAAGGTTGTGATTGTAGTTATCCATGCGTGCATCTATCTTGCTACCACGTTTTTGGCCACTTATAGGAATAGTTCAGCCATTGGGAAATACGCTTCACTCTCTTTCAGATGAGAGGAAAGCACACTAATTAACACCTTATATATTGTTTAATTCATACACAAACAAATATAAAGACACGTTGTGGTTTTACAGGGAATTGTGGGCTGCATTATTTCTTGGCACTGCCAGTGAATTCCTGGCATCTCTGCAGTGAAGACAAGACTTTGTGACAACCTGCTGAAAATAAGAAATAATTAAAGCATGTAAGTCCTCGTTAAACCACAACTTGTCATCTTTACATTTCTGTTGGTGTTTAGTTTTGGACAGAACCACCCTAACTGTTTTCTCCTGCTGCAAGTCTTCACCCTAAATTAAGATAATTGTCTCCTGGCTCTCGCTTTATACTGAACAAACAAGGATGAGACTGGTATCCATCCAGTCTCCAAAATGCTGAACTTTAACAGAGTCTGAGGTTATGGTGGTGGCAGAATGAACACTTAGGCCAGGATGTTCTTTTTGCCAGGTAAGTGCATTGCTCAGAGACACAATTACTGGAAATATCAGTATAAAGAAAAGCTTTAAAAGAGCATCTCATTCAGCTCCTAAGAAAAGATGTTCCCAGCCAGCCTGAAGATTCAAACTGACAAGCCTTCTGCTTTTACCTCCGTGGCCATCAGACTGCTGCCACTGTGTTCCCTGCTCTTGTTGAAAGAAACAAAACCTGGCTTTCTGCCAATCAGCAAGGGCAGAGGCAGCTTTGGGCTACACGTCAGAATCAATATAATAATATGGTTCTAACAAGACCTTGATGGTGTGTGGAACAGCTGGTCAAATGAATTTAATGGCTTCCACTGTCATGAAAAATTCACTCCCGAAACCACCAATCAAAACGGGTATTCACAACAGATTTACTGCAGCGTACAACAGCCATCAACACAAGAATTTTAGGACAAGATGCCAAGACTGCCTTCCCATAGATTCCTGATGACAAAAGACACAGAGTCCTACTATTTTGAACAGAGAAAAAAGTAGACTGTCAGTCAGAGTCAGCAGCATTAGATTAGTCACAGTCTTACAGAACAGAGAGCTTTATGTGAGTATTATTGGAATTTTCAGTCATCATACCAGTTAGCATCATGAGTGTGAGCTACTATAGGTGAACGAAGAGGAGAAACTCCAACTGCGAGACCAAGAAATTCAAGACAAAAAGGTATTGCATGACGGATTACAAAATGACATAGTCGCCTAGCGGAAAGTGAGATCATAACAAGAGGAAGAAATAGGAATCAGACAGAGATATTAGCTGTCTACAGCATGTAGTGTTGATTAAAACACGAACTTTGCTCTTAGTATATCTTGCTGATATTCAGATTACAAACTCCAAACTCTTGCTGACATACACTCTGCTGGCAGTGGCTGATTCAAACCAACAATTAGCTAAGTTCCAGCGCTTCTACTACCTGCTTCTGTGCCTCTAAGCCAAAGCTTCTCGGACTGAAGGAGCACAAAGACGTGGCAGGGACAGCACAGGACCATTGAGGAATATGGGGAGTATCTGAAGTTGAACAAATCTGAATGATGAAGAAACATAACCATTTTTGGTTACATTTAACTGCGTTGTTTTCTCAGGTCTTCAATTTGATATTATGAGAAGCTTCAAACCTGTTGTGTTGGTGTCGTCATGTCGCTTCAGGTAAAAGTGAGACGCGAAACACAGGATTCCAGGAAGTCCAGTCTGAGTCACAGATTTAAGAGTTTGAAGGTTTATCAGAGGTGAAAACACTGAACAGCTAAAGATTTTAAGGTTGTGGAAAGTTGGCAGGATTCTTCTTTTTTATTTTTCATCATGACAACAGGCAGAATGTACAACTACATTATCCATGTCAAAGAGGAATTTCCTACGTGTGGCACCCTGGTGCGCCTGCATTGTCACCCCTGCTGCGCCATCTCAGCCACCGTGGCTGATGGTGGTTTATGGACAGAGGATAGGGAATTTATTATATCACTGAGGGGCCTCACATAAACATATATGCATGTGCGTAAGTGCGGCAGCTGAGTGCACCATGTGCTATGTTTCTGAGCTGTGCAAGCGTGCTGCATGCGTGTGGTTTGTTTGTGTGTTTCTGCTTTGAGTGCAGCCCAGTGGGAGCAGATTTCATCAGACTTATTGCAAGCTGCTCTATTTTACCCCCCCATGGGGTACATTACAGTGTTATCACCTCACGCTTAGCACAGACCAGCTTGGGGGCTGGCAGGCAGCTTTGCAGACAGGTGGGTTATGGGGTGACAAGGACTATGCTGCTGATTGTGGTGTAATGATCCCTTTGGGCAACAGAATGGCCATCCATTTGTACTCAACAGCGATGCAAATGTCATTGTCTCCGTCCCTCAGTAATCCATTTATTGTTTGAGTGGGTATCATATTTGCTGCAGTCTTACGTGAGACTGAAGGAAGTATGTGATGGATAGTGTAGTGCAATGAGGCAAAGATGAACACAATATTCTTCTAAAATAATATTATGGAGAGCTGAAGTTTCATCTGCAGAAACTGATTGAAACTGTTTAAGTCGAGGAGAGAATATTCTGTTTTTTTCTAGATTCAGAGAAAAACGCAAATACTGCAAAATAATAATTGCAATTTCTGCATTCAAGATTATACAAATATTATCAACAAAGTGCAGTCAAAGTTTAAAAGTAAAGCTACTCACTGTGCAGAAAAAACACTTTGTGATTGTATTTTACTGATGCAAACTATGTGAGTAACATTTTCGTCTGGTCAAAGTGGAGTTTTAACTTGCTTTTTTTAAATGTTCTGTGGTTACTGAAAAGAAATGTGTCGCAGTTTGTAAGATTGTGTGTTTGATATGAAAGGCCCTGATTTACAAAGTAACAAAAATAAACACAGTGGAGTGAAAAGTAAAATCTTTCTAACGTAGAGCAGTAAAACGTAAGTGGCACCAGATGTAAAGTTGAGTTGAATACCACAAAATTAGTAGTAGTTCTGCAATACTGGGGATTTCAGTTGTTCAGTTGCTGGATACAATCTGGTGCTGTCACTCACGGCCAATAAGAGCATAGAAAGTTACACAAGACTTATTCAGAAGAGAAGTGGGCTAGAGCATCCTGAGTGAGCCACGTCGACCCATGGGGAGAAGCTACAATAGCTCTCAGCTGGACCCACAACCTGGCATGCACACCCAAGCACATGCAGAAGCATTCAACAAAAGTGCCCCTCATTTATCAAATGCCCCCCTTTTGAATTGCTGACCCTGAAAACAGCTGCAATTAGTGTTTCTGGGCACAAAGAGAAATCTGTGGGAGAGGAGACCGACAGGGTCCATCACTGTGGTTATAATGAAGCAGGTATGCGTCCCGCTGAGAGAGAGAAAATGTCAGTCATGGCCCTGAGTGATGGGGATGGCTACGCAGAGATACCTGGATAACACATTTTGAGATAAATTAAGAAAATCACCTCATCTGAACCAGGTAGCTTCAAACCTTCCCCACAGTGACAGTTTAACATGCTGCCAGATTGATGGGAGGCTTACTGAAGGCCAGCTAAGGAAACAAGGAGACAACTGACAGGTATTTAACTTGGCAATGCAGAGGTTGAATATTCCAGCTGTTTTTTTGAATGTAAGACACTTTAACCCTGTTAAAGATCCTTTAGGAATGGATTATAAAGAGCAGTTTGTCCAATTTGTCCAAGAGTAACAGCCTCAGAATGACATAAATGTTAAGCACATATGCATGTATGCTTCAGCATACCAAGACATTTTGGACAATGCTATGCTTCCAACTGTGTGGCAACAGTTTGTTGAAGGCCCTTTTCTATTCCAGCATGACTGTGCCCCAGTGCACAAAGCAAAGCTCCATAAAGACATGGTTGGATGAGTTTGGTGTGGAAGAACTTGACTGGCCCACACAGAGTCCTGACCTCAACCCCATCCAACACCTTTGGGATGAACTGGAACGGAGATTGTGAGCCAGGCCTTTTGGTCCAACATCAGTGTCTGACCTCACAAATGCTCTGCTGCATGAATGGACAAAAAATTGAAGAGAAATCCTTCAACATGTTGTGAAAAGCCTTCTCAGAAGAGTGGAAGCTGTTACAGCTGCAAAGCTGTCTGTGTGTTTAAAATGTGATGTCATTAAATTCCTTTCTAGTGTGAAACACTCCATCCAGATACTCAGAGGGTCTTTTATTAAGCTTCATTCATGACAACACTACCAGTCAGCTGTCAGAGACTGGAAAAGGTAAAAGAATCCTTTTTTTGCCAGCAGTGTGGTTTAAAATTGAGAGTGTAATTCAAGTGCTGATGGCCACATTTTACACACCTCAGAGAGCAAGTTCAAAGATTCCCGGGAAGAATAGCATTCGACTCCCTGAACTGATTAATTTAGATGTCTGGGGAGGCAAAGTATGTGATCAGACTAGTCATAAGAGACCATTCTCTGATTTAACTCCTTCCAGAGCCCCTTCACTCAATCTGCATGTTACCTTCACCAGATCCTTCATAATCAAGTGCCGAGACAGCACACTGATTGCAACATGTTCCTCCCTGCTTCAAGTGGCACTTGCACACAGACAAGAAACACTTGGAAAGAAAGTCAAGTGACAACAAAAGGGAAAGGAAGGTGGGAGTGATAGGAGATTGTATGAAAGAACTCGCTGATAGCCAAATGTCATGCACATAAAGTACGGACTTGAGGATTACAGCCTTTCGTCAGACCACAGAATACATGTGGGTTGGCGTCAGGGTTTTCTGTGAGTGGTTAAAAGTAGCCAAAAGATTAAAAATTACAGATCCAGTGACAGGAACTTCTGGGCTTAAACAAATTCAAAGACACTTAGTCTGCATTTTAGGTCAAAGCTGTGCACATGTTCAACATTTATTTGTTTTGTTCATTTCATTTGTTTATTTCAGAGCTACTTTCCAGTCTGATGCATTTTGTCTCAAGAATATTGTTAGCCACCTATCCTTGTCAGCCATACGTATTGTTGGGGTAGTATTTTATATCACCACAAACTCTTCCAACATTTGATATCTCACTAAATCTAACTTCGTTATGATGCCTTGAAACAGAAAGCGGCTGATTACATAAGTAGAAGCTGGAGTAGTATGCAGGGTTGGGCATCATGTTACTCTCAACGTTATCCAACCTTCAAACTATTTCAGTTCGATTTCTGAGAAGGAGGCGATAAGAGACTACAGATTCAACATGGTTGTCCTCAAACATCCGCTCGCACACACATGCACACAAAACTATGCATCATTAAGTTCAGAATCAACATTTGTGCTAAAACACTCACAAAAACCATCCATCAGATTTCTCTTCTGCGGCTTTCATTGTATGTGTGGAGTGAGCCAAGTGTCATTCCTCATGTCTGATAGTTCTTTCACTGAATTAAATGAATCTTGAAATTGAGAGAGCTGCCATAACGAGGTCCAAGTTTGTCTTGCAGTGGGCCACTTGAACTCTGCCAAAACTCACGAACATCGAGCCAAGATGTCCCTGTATCTGTACACCAGGTTCTGTGAGCGTAAACACAACAGTGGTGTAACAGTGTGCGGCCATGTTTAGATGCTTCGGCGTAAGCTTCAAAACCTGCCTTTAATGTGTATGGAAAGTAGAAGTGTCATCTTAGGTAACGCACCCCTTCAGAGACCAGGCTTTCCGTTCAGTAGGGCACCTTTCCTCCCCTGCAGCGCCTGAATCCCTCAGCTGCCGCTCAGAGATCTCTGCACCACTGCAGATATCACATGGCTCAGTTTTAAGATCTGACTGCCAGGGGTCATCCTGGAGATAACACTCACTTTTTGCAACACACACATATCCTTCCATCGTATATCCTGGTATATGTTTTATTGCTGGGAAGGATTGCAGTATTTTGTTTACACCCTGAATCCTCTGACAATAAAAGCTTGTCTGGGTTTCCCCTCAGAATGACATTTTCAGCAACATGATCAAGACACTTGATATGATGTTTTCATCACATATTCTAAGGAGTCATGGAAGTATATCAAAAGAACATTATGAGATCACTATCATTATTACTGCCCCAATGTAATGTATGATCTTGTTATATACTATTATAATATAATTCCAAAGCCTTACTGTAGCAATCCAGCTATTGAATGCTTTTTAAAAGTCATATTAGACTCAGACTTGAGTGGGTGTCTGCACTCAGATGCTTTGTATGGAATAAAACAGGGTATCTGTAATTTCCTTATTAAATACTGTATGATACCTTCTAGCTGTAATATCTTTCACTAAACCACGAGAAAGGATCTCAGATAAGAAAAGACCAGATTCCCAAAAGTCTCTTCCCACGTTCTCAATTGTAAACCACTGAACTATGGTGATCTTGGAGGTGGATTATTTTCATCACCGAAGCTGTGGACTAAATTCAGATAGATTAATAAGCACAAATATGCATTAAATAATGGTCTTTGTGGAGGACTCATCATTCCACCTGCTGTAGGGCACTAAAATATAAAATTGAGAAGTAGACAAACATATTAAAAAAAATTATTGTGTGGCAGAAAAAAAAAAGAGTGGAAAAGAAAAACAACCCAGCAAACTATGGACTTCATACAGGCTTTCTTATACGTGATTTGTACACCAAATTGCACAATTAATATCTTTCCACACAAACAATGTATCAGCAGCTAATAAACACAACTTTGGAGAGGGACCGTCCGTCAGTGAATTTCAACAGTCATGCTGGGAAATAACACTGAGACGGCACAGGTGAACAGTGAATGCAGAGATGCATTACAGGTAACAACACAAGCGGCACTGTTTCAAGGCTAAGCTCTAGTTTACACTTAGCAGTGTTTATAGTTTTCATTTCTCTCTTTGCGTCCATGTCATGTTGACTTATACACCTCTAGAGATGACACTCCGTGATAAATGACTTCATTATGACTCCTCTAAATGGATAGCGACTCATTTCATCAGTATTAGCAGATCGGAGATGGAATTGAATATACGCTGACAGTATAAGCATTGTGACATGTGTCTTGAAAACAGTCAAATGGAAAGTGTCATTTTAGTCATTCAGGATACTTATTCCTCATGAAAATGTTAGCTTGAAATGCACTGTAGCTTGTATCTTTCAAGGGCATTACGTTTCTATCGTCGATTTGTTGTTGTGCAATATTCTATGTCAGTCAGTGCGTATAACACTCTGTGTTATACTTCCCTAATCCACTATCCTCAATGAGACATTTTCTATAAAATGAAATATATAATTTATACAAGTTCTCAGTAACATGAAGAGGCTAACTATAATTTGTCGACCTTTGGTTGAAGTGTGTGATAATCAGGTTCTGATAATGAATCTGCCCTGTGATGGAAAATGCGTATTGAAGTCTGGGCACGTACTGTTCAAGAGCATGTACTTCCATAAGACTTTGGCAATAAGAGGACTTGGGTAATCCTACATTCACTTCAATATGTCATGCAGGATATTAGCATTTTTCTAGATTCAGCAAGAGGATTAGCATGCCAGTCTGGCAAAGGTGGAATTAGTTTCACCAAAATTGTAAAATATAGTGAGTTTGATCGAAATGTATGTGTGTGTGTGAGCACGAGTTGCACATTAACACACAGTGTGTCTCACACGTAATTACACACGCCAAATGAATTGCCATTCACAGTGTAATGACTACAGAGATGCTGAAGCTGTCTGCCTGCAGTCTATGGGGTTATGTCTGAAGGTCAGATAAGATGGATTTGTGACAGTGATGGTGAATCTTACTGGTTTCGGCCCAGTGCATCTGGCAGAAGGGTGATGTGACTGTTAATGGAAGTGTAATGACAACAGGATGGCTTTTCCACAGTTGACTGCCAGCGCATCCCTGTCTGACAGACGACGAAATTTATAAGGCCACTCAAGATTCTGAACCACAAAAAGAAAAAGTCTCCTGGTTTGCACAATGTTTCTCCTGCAACCAAAAATCAATGAAAAGTTCATCTGGAATCAAACCTCAGTGGTTGAGTGTACTTCGTCAACACTAGTGGCTGCATAAGAAAAGTATTTATGATAAATTTGACGGGGCTTAAATACCAACTTAAATGATGTTTAACTATTGCAAGGCCAACATCTACAGCTACGCTAGCAGCTCTGTGTGGGACTGAGACCATGAACTCACCGGGAAACTGTTTACTGAGGTAACAACAATCAGACTCCTTTCTGAAACCAGAGGAATCGGGAGGGCCGACTGACCAACATGGCCATCCCTTGAACAACAATAGGCTATCTATGTATTTTTTAAAGTCAGCCAAATTCAATTATGTATGTCCATCATAGCAAGAAAGACACTGTTAGAAATCCATTGTAGCCGAGTCACACCAATCCATGTGAAGCTTAGCCTGTGGTGCACAGGTGGTTTAGTAAAAAGGACTTTCAGAACAGTCCTTTATCTCTCAAGGGATGTTTTCATTAAAAGTCTTGAATTTCCCTCGGGATCAATACAGTATCTATCTATCTATCTATCTATCTATCTAAGATCATAGAGTGAGCAGATTACTATGCTGACATTTATCGTGGGAATCAATGTTATATCTCTTCATGCCTAACAATCACAAAAGTTTCAGCAAAAAAGCAGCACTGCAAAGACTGTAATTGGACAAAAAAAGAAAGTAAGACAAGCTGCTATTAGTCTGGCTGCAGGTGGAGCAGGGGATTAAAGCCTCAGCCTCCCTCGGTATGGTTAACACCTTTGGGGACGCGGCACCGACTGCAGTGAGGACAAGGTGCCCCGGGCGGCGGTGCAACAGGCTGTCTACCTGACTGCAGCAGGACCCAAAAGATTATCTGGATTTAGGCATGAAACGACATTATTTTTTAGTGCCTGCCTCCATCTGTTCTGCCTCAGCAAAGAATATAAAACGAGAAAAGAAAAAAGAACAAAGAGTAGGGACAAACAGTGTAACAAAGTTCTCTACTTCTTAGTCAAAAAAGCTACCCTTGTTGCCGGTTTAAAGCTCTTAAACCTATATACCCCAAATAGGAGTTTTCACTTATATTTCCTGACTAGACTTCTTTTCAAGATGCGGCCGCAACCGATTTTTATTTTTATGAGGATGCTAGAATGGAACTTTGAAATTGCAAAGCTCTCCAACTTTGAGCCAGTGTGACAGGGTTTGACCTCTCAGTAAGGAAATTATCATTTATCTATGTTGTTGTTTATGTAACTCAATAAAGACAAGCAGCAGAAAACGTTACACTAAATAATTGATCAAGACTGTGCAGATGTATACGAAGTTATTCTTGGAGTTTAATGACGTGTATTTCCAACCGCAGCTTCACCAATTTCAACCAGATTTTGATCCCTGATCAGTGAAACTGAAAATACATGCATTTCACATATGTAAGTACATTGCATGTATAAAACTCCTTTTCTTGTAAAATTACACTATACCTGCAACAGTTTCCTTACTTGAATATGCTGCAATAGTTCTGTTAGTGGTTTAGTGATATCACTTAAGATTGGATATGCATACATGTAACCTAAGTGGTCTGGTGTCTTGGAGACTGTATCAGTAATGAAATTCTGGAGATAAAGCAGGAAAAGGGCACTCATAGCCACTGGAAACAAAGCTGTTTGAGTCCCAGAAGGACAAACAGTTGTGTTCATTGCAAGTGTCAGGGTATATTTTTAGCAACTCCCCAGGAGAGCTTTAAAAGTCCTTTCTTGGTTGTTTCCTTTATGCTGCAAATAATTCCCATCTCGATGTTGGGAGATGGATGCTGGCGTGAAGAGCTGCTTCAAGACTGTGCTTTTGGCTGATGCTGGGTTGATTGCCCTTGTCTACCGAAGGACAGCATCAGTCACCAGCTGCAGTGTCTGTGAATGCAACAACTGACGTTTCGGGGTTATTTTGTTCTACCTTATTTTGTTCCTCTGACAAGGAAAGTTCATTATAGCACAAAGTAAACATTAATTTCATATTGGATTTGGCTGTAATTGCAATCTGCATATGCCACATGCCTTCACATTTTCCCACTTGCATTTCTATTTAAATGTGACACGTGCACGATTTTTCAGATGAAGCCTCTATTTTTTCTGTCATATCCAGAGTGAGCTATTGCTGACACAAATTAAATGCTATTTAAGCAAAGAGAACATTTGTTTTTGATGAAATGACACTGTGGCATCTTAAATATGTGCTGACAGTCACAGTACATGAAAAGAAAAACAACAGATTCACTTCAGACTTCCACTGGGTGAATTTTATCAGACTGAAACATGCAGAGCTGTAGGGCAGCAGTAGAAGACGTATGTGCTTGCAAGTTACAGTTGTTTTGATTAGTGAAATGCATCAAAATCAAAGTGAGAAGAAAATGATATCATCCTGCAAATCGGTAGCTCGCATGCTGCAGATCTGGGAAATCAGGACCGTAATTGTTTAGTGTAAAGATCTGATCACAGCTGATCATAGAGCCAGAGAGTTCAAAATGAAGAAGCTGGTGTCGTTCCTGAGTCGCACCTCCGTTCTTCAACTGCGTCCACAGAAGGTGGAATGGAAGCAATTAAGAGACGCCAGTCAATGGCACAAGTACGCCTTGTGAATACATACATGTCAGGATGTTTTTCCATGAAGTTATTGTCCTGTTAGCTTACAAGCTATTCACCAGACATGACTGACAGTGACACTTGGCAAACTTCTTAGGTCTAAGTGGTTCTTTTTCCTTCACTGTTAAAGAAAACTTTTGAATGAAATATGATGCAATCCTGAGAAAAATGTTTGGAGAAAGGAAACAGGGAACCGGGAGGCATGCATGCATTTCTAAAGCTAAAACGGCACACAAAAACATCAATATCATAACATTTAACATTGTCTTAACATTTATCTGTTAAGACAGACAGAGTGATACATTCCTCGGGGTAGAAATGTTAAGAGCTCAAAGTTCTCATTGAAACTTGGCAATTGAGTTTCCTGTCTGGCAAACAACTGACGGACCGACCGACAGACAGACACAGACAGCAGAATGTGAGCTGAGGCCAAACCTTCCCCGAGCAATAATCAATCCAGACGAGTTTTCATAGCCCACAGTGAGGGACACCAACAGAGCTGACCTCGAGTCTTAAAGCCAGACACATCCATGCCCAGCAGAGAGTGAGTAAGCGGCACAGGGGGAGGCTGATTTTATTTTGATTCTCTCTATTCACTCATGGGGGTCCAGTCTGCTTCCAGCAAATTATGTCATTACTGTGATATGAAATAACAACCTCTCTCATGTGTCCCTCATGAAACATACGGCGGATGAGAGTGGCCTGTGCTAACCATCGTCATGATGGCCGACAATGACATCCAGATAGAGTAAAAATGATCTTAAAGGTTTCCATAATGTCGATTCGGAGTGAGGAGAAAAATTCACACGGAACTCTAAGCTTCACGTGTCCCTGATTGGCTGTCCTGCTTCTTGAAATAAAATTACTTCTTAATTATTGCAATCCAAGAAGACAGAAAAACAACACTTCCAGTGTTGAACAGCCAATGTTTCTTAAACTGCAGACGCTGCAAGGCAAATAAAACTGGTGACTGCCATTTAAAAATTTCCTTTGGGGAATTTAAGAAAAAGTGAAGTGCATTTACAAGGAGAAACTTTGATCACTTTAAGTAAAACTTATTCAAATAAAGGCAGCAAGGGAAAAAGCACTTGGCATTTCTTTTCACAGATGAGACTCTGCCCATTTCAACTTCATTCTTGGTTTGTCAGAGAAATCCATTAGGCTACAATTTACTGCTCTCCTGCTGCACTGTCAGAGTGAATAGGGACGGGTATGTGGGTGTCTCTGGAACAGCACTCATTAAAATCTTTTCATCTTACCTAACACTTCAAGGATTCAACATATAGCACTGATAGAAGAATGTCAGGACTATTTTCAAAGCTTTCTGGGATCTCATTAAAGCTTTGAAGCCTGTCAGAGCAACATTATTTGCCGGAAATGCACGCGTTTTGACAGAGTGCTGTCCAATACTGTATCTCTTATTCTAACTGCAACTCAAACCTATGTGGGAAAATGTGTACTACACACAGTCATGTGATTGTTAGTTTTTTCAGCTATAGAGTCTCAACAGCTTTTTTCAATTTGCTGGATTCAATGAGGAGATTTGGTACGAAATGTTCCTGTTAACCTAAGGATGAATTATTGGTGATCTACTTTTTCATCTAGCACTGTCATCAGGTCAAAATTTCAATTTGTCCACTAAAAATAGATCATTTTTGTCGAGCGACACTCATCAGAAGTGTCGAGTGCCCTTCCATAAATCAGGCTTTAGCACGTTGAGGCATTTAGCTCAGCTCACTGCAGTGCCAAAGCATGAAGGCAGTAATATAATGATACTCTCATTATTTAATATAAAATTGCTAATTATAATTGATATTAATCTTGTACTGTCTGTAGCATTTGGAGTTAAAGGTAGGAAGATATGTGGGTGCTAAGAATGAGTCTTTGGTTATTTCTGCAGATAGAGGAGTTGTTAAATGGCCAAGATTCTTCACAGACAGGAAGAAAAAGGCTTAATGCCCGAACTTTGGTAGATAAGTGAAGAAAATAAGTCATAATTACCTTCCTTGCCCGCATACGTGCATATAAAGTCAAGCACACACACAAACACGCAGCTAAAACACAAGGCTCTATTTCTTTAAAGAAAATCAACCTCTCAGGATTGCGTAACACTTGAACACACACTGACACACACACGCACATGAACCCACACATTTACTCTTTTTTTTTCTCCTCCATTTTGACAAAACAATCTGTCAGACCTGGCTGACACAAGAACACACAATCACAGCTAAAACCTTGCTTTTTGTTTAAACAAAACTGTCAGCATTAAATCACATGCACCAACCTAAAACCCTGGCTGCGACGTTCGCTCAGATCGTGCACCAACTGATCATTTCACATTCCCACTGATCACTGGGTGGCAGAGCAGTCAGCAGACGGCTGAGCTCTGTTCTGTCAGAGGCGATGCAGATTGGGCATCATCAGGGCTCATTTGCAGGATTAAAGAGGTGCAATATGCAGGGTACGGATGGTCATGACTCCAGCTCCCCTCAGCCTCACCCATCGCCTGTGTCTGAGTGCAACAGGGAGGGCTGAGATCTGAGGAACAGGCCAAAGGCTCGGTTCTGGCTGGGAATAAAGGCGAAGACTTCAATAGCCTTGGCATAACAGCACTCACTAAGTCTTTGCCCTGTTTATTTTTCTTCTTCACTCTCAATCATTGTCCCTGCAGTCTCTCTTGTTCAGAGGCACTGAAGAAGTATTTATCAGAGACATTTTCATGGCTCCTTGGTCATCGCATACAATAAGAAAATACATTGAAGACATTGGAGGAAAACAGCTGCTGCGAGTCTGGTGTGAGCAGTCTGTCCTCACACCATCTGTTAGACACTATCCTCAGCGAACGCTGGACTGAGTGAAGTGTTCTCTGAGGAGTTTCAGCCTCGTCTTTTACATTATGTCTCTGTGGGCCTTGAGAGAAGGATGAGCTTATTCAGAAGTACTCAGCGTACCTTTGGTCTTCTGTGTGCAGGCTTTGATTTCTTTGAGTGCCAATTTTCAGCTCTGCACTGTGCTAATGAACTGGTGCTGTGAGGCGATTTGGAGAGAGGAATTTCTGTCTCAAAGCCGTAATTTTTTTTATGCGCGTAGCCCGAATGCATTCAAGACGTGTCTGTAATTGATTTATATTTTTAATTTAGTCTCACAGTTGAATCAGTCCAAACTCCAAAATCAATCTTGGTGCTCCTTTTTTCAGTTTTGAACGTGCACACATAATAAAGGAATCATAGCATCTTAAATTGGTCTTGCATCAGCTGATTTTTGCTGCACAGTGCATAGACAAGATTTCCTCCAAGCATTTGCATTGATCACACTTGACAAGATGCAAGCAGATTTGCTGACCCAGTTGTTTGAAGCTGGTCTGATCAATTTCAAATCAAACCAGTCCGATCAATCAAAGTCAAAAGTTAATCAAAATAGAATTCTGAGGATTCTTGTGGTTTATAACCAATATAGTTGTGTGACCTGCACGTGCTGATAATGGACTGCCAGGGTAATGTTAGTAGTGTGTATGAGAGAACATATTGATTGTGCATGGTTCAAATGCATGTGTGCTTGTTGACATAACAACTGCACTATAGCCAGAAACAGATTGGTAATTGTGGGTTCCCCAACAGATTTAACAACAAAAATCATGCTCTCTACATTATATCCTCAGAGGTCCAATTAGAGAGGAGACTCACACCCTACCTGCTCCACTGAAATAGAGCCATAACACCTTCCACAGAGAATTTATTCCCCCAGAATCTCAAGGGCTTTCAAAAGAAACCACATTGTGAAAAATGACCTTTTCTATAAGTTATTCTTGCATTTGGCTAAAAAAAATGATTAAGACTTAATTTGTCCACATTCATCAAGCTAATTGCCATTGACTGCTCAGTCTCATGCACCCTGGAAAACAAGGGTCATTTGTCCAAGAATTTCCCTTAAGGCAAGCAGTCAGTAACATGAAAAATAGGTTGAAGATGGCATGAGCAAGTCAATTTCAGAAAATAACACTGGTTCAAAAAAAAAAAAAAAAAAAATGTTGAGGATGATGACAAGATGCTGTCCCTTGGTGTGTCATCCATCCCCTTTAGGTTGTATATGAAACACAGTGGACTTTAGATTTCCTCCACTGATACTAAACAAAGGGGCCATAGTTTACAAGAGATTTACAAGTTTACAAAGCAAGAAAGTGCTTGAAAGAAACCTTCACCTGGGAGACGAGTGTTCATGTCCTGTAAGAGAAGAAGTTTCCTTTTATTTTCCAAGTTGTTTTTGTGCCTAGACTTAACCAAAGTGCCATTTCATGCTAACCTTGGTCTTAGAAAGGCTTTGTGGTGTGAATGCTATCAGACACACATGCTTGGGATAAGAATGTGATGAAATATCTCTACAAAATTTGATGCCAATCCGTCTAGTAGTTGTTGAGGTATTTCAGTCTGGACAGAAAGTGGTGGACAGACTGACAGAGTAATCTCTGTCAGCTAGCGTGGCTAGAAAGACAAATTACCAATTAATGCAGAAAGAGAAAATTTCCAAATTATAGATCAATAATTCTTTAACCTTTCCCTTTAAGGACCATCGGTATAAATGTTGCCACAAGAAACAGTCCCATCAATCAACATCACGTGAACATTGCACTTATGCATGTTACCCCACAGGGCTTTTGTCTCCAGAGGTTTCAGTCTTTGCTCTCCAAGTCCTCACAAACCTCAAAGCAAAGACTGGGATTCTCCAGGGCAATGTATCTGAGTAGTGGGAGCAATGTTTCTTCTTCTTTTTCTTTAAAAAAGAGGCATGTCATCAGTGTTGCTGTATGCTCACAATCTCCTGACTCAGCTCTTCAGCAGCTCCATTTATTTTAACAAAGAAGACCTCTGTCAGACCAGAGGTGCTTTACCCCCAACCATGCTCAAACTGAGGCCATTAGACCCTCATCTGGTATGATATACCGAACCGCCTCAAAATAGTCCCTAACGTTGAACCTTGGATTGATTTGAAATTTATTTGCACCTTTTCATTTGAAGGTGTGAATCTGAATCTAAGAAATGCTCTGGTAATTTGTTGCAAAGTAAAAAGGTGCCATAGCTTTTTAACCAAAATAGAGAACAGACAGCTTTATCTGCCAGGGATGAGAGAAAGCAGGGAACAAATGAACCAAGACAATCCATTTATTGATGTTAGTATTCAAGGTGCAACAACAGCACAGGTTTCCTCCAGCCCTGTGGAGAGACCCCATATTTCAGCCTTGCATCGAGGAGCACCATCGATTGCTGTGATGGCCCCCGGGAGCTGCTGGCCTGATAGATAGTGGAGTAGCCAGACATTTCTCCTCCAGCCTTCTGTATCCTCCTGGGGTCAAAGACAGGCCTATTCATCCTGCCACGATCTCAGCACTATATGCCTTTTTTTTTCCTGCCAGACCCAGGAGATGAATATGCCCATTGGTTTAGCCATTGTGGAGATAGTGAAGTCCTGAGTTGCCACTGCTTTTAAGCCATTCTTGAGAGCCCTCAGGCCAGACAGCATACAAGTGCATGGTTTGACAAAAAAATGAGGTGGAGAAGACAGAAGCAACTCCGAGAGAACAAGTGAGCAGCTAGACAACCATACAGGAAGTGCACATCAGGGCGAGAGAGAGAGAGAGAGAGAGAGAGGGAGAGAGAGAGAGAGAGAGAGAGAGAGCTCATCATGACTGTTCCAGTTGAATTGAAAAGCTTCAGACAAGAGGACGCTGACATTTTTGAACACAGTACTCCTCTCCTGTTCCAGTGAAGCAGCAGTTCAGACTGCACTATCACTTTAGCTCAGCTTCACTGAGGGCCAGACAAGCCCCAGGCCACTTTTATGAACAAGTTATGCTGAAATTAACTGCGGTGAGGCCATAATGCAGTCATTATGCTGTATTCAAAGTGAACTGGAAAACTGCCTCTACCCCGCCCATCAAATCTTAAAAATCATTACAAAAAGAGAGAGAGGAAGTTCAGGGAGGATATGGAAAAAGGGTTGGAAAAATAAAATTCCCTCATTTGCATATTCACATATTGATGGTTGTCTAGTGAAATCAGCATGTAGGCTGCACTACTCCTCCTTTTCCTGTCTCTGTTGCTGTGGACTTTAAAATAAAGCAGATAGGCCATAAAATGTCACTTTTAATGAAAACAGAAATTGGCTTGAATGTCAAGTGCCGTAGATGAGGCTCCATTCAATGCTGCTGAACCAGGCTTGAGCAGTCAAGGAAAGCCATAATGTTGGAAAGTCATTTCTTTTCAGCGCAGCACGGAGGGAGATAGCAGCATGCCATTACTAGGCACAAGGAACACTCTGGACAGTTATTTTCAGGGTGGCCGGGGGGGAGATAACATACACACATACTTTCAATCTCTCTAGAGACACGTACACACACACATTGTCCATTTATTGCTGTGTAATGCACTTTCTGACAGCATCGCAGTGTCAAAATAAAGTAAAGGCATGAATGAAAATGTATTAGATTTGAAACAAAAACGGGTGCTGGGCTGGGAAATGAAGTGTGGAGGTGAAATGGGAAAGAGGAAGAATCACACAAAGTGAGACTTGGTAAGGTTGCCAACAAGCTACAAAAGAAGAAATCTCATCTCAGTTTAGAGGATCAGGAAACGAACATAATACTGAACACATCTCAGCTGATGGAGGAGAGTAAATTCGCTCATCCCTTCAAGCTATCAATAATTTATTCTTGCGTGCAAAGACTTGCATGCCTGGCCAGAAAGCATGCATAAATGCACATGCGTGCACATATGGTTTCTATTCTGCTGCGTAGGTTTCAGCCTTTTCACTGTTATTTCAAAAAGATTCCCAAACAATATGAACAATTCCAAGTTTAATTTTATAGTGTTATCATGTTTTTAGCATGAAGTTCCTTTCTCCACTCTCGCCAATCTTTTCATCTTATCGACATGGATGCACACAACACAGACACGCTCACAACCAGCCTTTGGTCATAGAGCAGCCCATTAGTCTGTGATGATATTTAAAGGTGTCAAAGTGATAAAGTAGAGCGGTGGGAGGCCTCTAGTCACTTCTCAGCCCTCTTAAAGGCCATTGTGATTCAACTAATGTCAGAAAACTGAACCTTTGGCCTCGTTAAGTAGGCTATAAAGCACATCCACATGAAATCGCTCTCTGTTCACTCAGCTGTTTGCTCGTTGCTTGAGAGCACCACCGGTACAGCTTGTTTGGTTGTTTGAAGTCGTTAAAATAATTCGCATAGGAACTAATTGTTGTAGCACAGCGCCTATGGATGAAATGTAAAAATAAACAGATTTTTATTTCTGCTGTAAAACAACAGTAGCCTGGCAGCAGGATGTTGTCAAATGCTGCAGGGGTTAAAATTCAAATGGCCTTAAATGGCAAGTTTGTGTAAATCCTTTTCAGATAAAAGAGTTTCACTGATAAACCAAAGCTCAATCTGTCTTCTCAATCTTTTTGTTGGTCCTGCAGCTGATTTTATACACTTGTTAGAGATCAGTGGATGCCAGCAGGGTAGGACCAGAGTTACAGAAACTCACAGATTTGCTGTCAAGGCTGTTGCGGCCCTGAATTGTGAGGAGTCAATATTTGCTTTGTCCTCAGCTTATCTTTCACTCTTTACTGGAAGCTTTATCTTTTCTTGAATACAACAAAAACAGACTCAATCCTTTGCTCCAGTAACTTCCCAGTATGTCTTACTTGGATACTTGGATGGAACAGAAAATAATACGGCAAACATGGCAGGAATTATAATGCAGAATGGCCACAAAACCCTTTATTTTTCATTTCTTTGTTTTTCCAACAGCTTGCTGTTATGTGAACTATGAATGACAGTCGAGGCAGACCTGTACGCAATGTAAGCTGAGCATACATACACATATGGACAAGACTATATCAGTGGTTGACAGTATTGGGCCCATAAATTTATATGCTTAGTCTCCTGTAGGAATCTTTCAACTGCACTGATGGTGTTTATGCTTCTAAGCTTCGGCCCCTCACACATAACGGTGACCACCAAACCTCCCTGTAGCAGGAGAACAGTAATGGCGTCCAGTAAAGCTAAATAAAGGACTGGATACAGTGTTGAAGCAGTAAGTTTTAACTATTCCTTCACTGAACTCCCCATTGGATTTCTAATATTTGATGGTTTCACACAATGTAACGGCTGTCACTGTGCATCAACATGCATCATGGCTGCCTGACCTAAATGCCTCCAGGAACTGCATGTTAAACAAGCACACAATAACTCCCACACCACGGCCATTGCATCTGTTAACAACCAAACACACTCCATGACACTTGGTGAAAGAGCCTATAATTTTAACTGTGTGACTTTCCTGAATGTTTAAATAGAGTGACGACCCTCTAACAAAGTTGGAGGTTTTATATGAGCCAACTGCTGAAATCTGTCCCATGGGTGCTAATTGAGGAAAACTCACTGAGTGTCAAAATTCTGTAGCTTTCTGCCATTTAGGAAAAGTTTTTTGTACTTGGCGGCACAACATAAATAGCTAACAAAATCATTAACTGTGCACGAATAATTTAAAAACCACAGGTATACAAATTTGACTTCGGGTGAATGACTTTCCATGCAATCAATAATGATAAAATTTAGTGGTATACTAAACTGTTTTAGCAGACCACTGATTAGTAATCAAATATTCCAGCTAGCGTGGTGCACGGTGGTGCCTGATGGATCACAAGGCCATAAAGTCTGAAGGTGTTGTTTGGTTCTCTGGGTTAATTAGACTGCTGTGAACCCCACAGATGAAGCAGCTCTTTAAAATAAATGGCCCCGTCTCCACTGATTAGCAGTCGCACACACAAACATAGACACAAAGTGAATGAACAAACCACAAATACACACCGTAAGCTTTACAGAAACATGCCCGCATTCACGTCAAGTCAGTTTTATTTTCATGGCCCAATATCACACATTTGCCTCAAGCGGCTTTACAATCTGTTTAGCAGACGACACTATCCATCCTCAGAACCTCGATGTGAAAAGCAATTACTAAAGATGCAATTAAACAAGGGTGATGGTGGCCATGAGACAATCAAAGCATCAATAGACCCAAAGGGGAGAAGAGTTACAGATTACATACCGTGAGAGCACACGTGTTTGCATATTACAACCCTGTACACACACACACACACACACACACACACACACACACACACACACACACACACACACACACACACGCATGTCAGGATATTGGGACGCAATGGGATGTCAAGCTACACCAGGAAGAATTTGACAGACGAGAATGCGAAGGAGGTGTTCATTTTGAGTTCATTAGCTTAATCTAAATTTGTCAAAGTTTCAAAGGCTGATGGTGAGATCACTTTTAGAAACCACTTCCGACTGAGGGAAGATTGAGGTTAAGATTTCACAAAATGGTAGCAGCTACGGAACAAAACGCAGATACTTCACTTGTGACTCTTTGATGAAGTTCATCTCATTTGACATGAATTAGCAAGTGAATCAGCAGACAGTCTGTCATTCCTTGTTGTTGCCCATGTACCGAACTAATTTTAATGAGATCACTGTACATCAGGGTACCATCCAATTATTCAAGCCAGTTATTTGGTAACATTTCACACATCTAAAACTTTGCTAAGAACAAGTTTCAAACTAGAGTGACCTTCTCATCTCCTTTCTTGCAAACATTGGTTGTCTATGTGTGGGCAGATTGAAGTCACATTGAGTTTTTCAGAATCGCTTTCAAACCCCGGCAGCTTCACAAATGATTGTGTGTGATGGCAGATGCTGGATTTTCACCTTTTTGTTTCCTTGTCAAAACCTCAACCTGCCAATTAGTGCTGGCTTCTCGACGAAGAAAAGAAAAGAAATAAACCCAGGGCCACTCCAGCTCCATCACAACAGGCCAATAACACACCAAAAGGGAAAGTGCATGCAAGATCAAGTCAGTCCATTTTTCTTTCCGCAGAGCCAGGCAATGATGTCTGATTGCAGATGTGCTGAAATGGCCTGTCAAAGGTTTCATTGTCTGTTGTTTTTAGCCATTAATGACATTTCAGAGTACATGAATAGCTAGTTTAAGTGCTCCATCAATGTAGAATAATCGTGCATCTCAACCCAGTGAAACTTTCTGCCCTGTTATTTCCGTTACTCCAGAAAGTCATACCGTGCAGGACAGATGGGTCAGTTAAAAACATTAAGGCTGAAATGTGAAGGTTCTATAGAACGTATTCCTCTCTATCAAGCCGAGGTAAATGTGTGTTTATCCCTGAATGTTCTCATTAGCCTATGATTAACTTTTCAGTGATGTGAGGATTGGGAGCATAAACTACTACAACTAAAAACAGCAATGATGCACAAAATAAACACCCCACTTACGTCAACAGTTACTGTCGTTACCGTGCCCGTACAAAGTTAGTAAAGCACTATAGGTTTTTTTTCTGCACAGGGCAAAAACATTTACCTGAAACATAAAAATTTTGAAGCTAAAGAAGAAGAAGAGGACTGTTTGACCCCGGTGTCAGGAGCATTATGCAAAATGACTCATGCATGTTGGAGCCACACCACCCTCTGCAAACTTTATTTACATACTGAACATACTTACACTCTCAAGATGTGACACACAGCAAATCACAATCGGCTGGTGTCCAGCATGTAAAACGAATGATCATACACTATATAGACAAAAGTATTTGGACACAACTCTTGCTGTGGCTTGTCTTCAGCCTACAGCTTTTTTAGCTTCTGTAGATGAAATATGCTCTCTAGCACCATCTGTGGTGAATTTTTGACATTTTTATTGATTAACAGCCCTATGAACATCCTGCTGTTACAATGATGGTCGTCATGGGGCAATGAAATCCTTATCTATCTTCACTCTAATTAAGCCTTCCATTGAACCGCCACCTGTTTCATCTTGGATGATCTCTGCTGCTTCTCGCCGGGCTGACCACAGCCAGAGGTCCTCATACTGTGACTGATTATCGTTAATGGCCCAGTGACACACACACACACACACAAAACTTTTCACAATGTTCATAGCACATCCACAATCTGACGTAACTGCTCTGCTTTGAAGGGACTGATGGCCATGAAAGCCACCTGTGAAGCCTCTGAATGTATAAACAGAATACAGTGTTTGTCACAAACCCAACTGGCCTTATGAATAACCCGTCAGACTCAGCGGCTTTGTATATTTGCTTTTCACAAAAGCCTTGCCAAGCTCACAGTCTGCTGCTGCAGCGACTTGTTAATGCTGTCGCAGGAAGAGCAATGAAATGCAGTAATGCAGGACAAAGTCGGCCTGCCCAGAGCCGTTTAACTACAGAACGATTACTATAAAAAAACAAACCTTAAGTAGAAAACTGCTTCACTGAGGTTGGGCACAAAAAGCTAATGATGAGGACATGCCTCCGTCCCTTCTCTGCCTCTGTTCAGTGATGCTGTGAGTTCCCAAAATGACATTTCAGTTCTTGATAAGTGACTTCTGCTGGTTTTAGTTTTACGCTGCTGAGATTCTGCACTGATGACAAAATCCTGTCAACTACTGAAATGTTGAGTGATGGCTTTCAGGGGACAGCGAGAGCACAGGAAGGTTGTGATGATTCAGCTGATAATGTGATTTAAAAACAGCCAAAAGTCTTTTAATAACCACCAATACAACATGTGAAAGCTCATACTAAAGGACCAGTTCAACATATTGGGATTAACCTTATTTACCTTTTTGCTGAGGGTTAGTTGAGCAGATCGATACCACTCTCATATCAAAAACCAGGAGTTTAAAAAAGCAACAACAAGCTGTGGTTTGTGTATGTAAATACTTTTCCATCTGCAGCGACACACCTCTTGTAGTCTGACGGTAACTCTATGTGATTAGTATCAATCTTCTCAAAGCAAATAAGCATATTTCCAAATGTCAATGTATTCCTTTAAACATGTGAAAAGTGGAGCGATGAAATTGCATCACTCAATTAACCGTTGGACGGATTTATTAAAACCAGCGTGTGGCTGAGTCTGAAGGGATTGGTGGATACAGTTGGGAATGCAAATTATAGTTTGAGTTCATTAGCTTAATCTAAACAAACTTTGAGCTTTTTTTTCAGATTTTGCAAATGATTTGTTAATATATGTTAAGTGAAATGACAGCTGAACTGACTTGCCTTGTACAGCATACATGGCAACTCACGTAGTTAAAGAAGTTTGCTGGAAATGATCGTAATTAACTGTTAAATTAGCTAAATGTATTACTTATACATTATTTTTGGAGTATTGGAGGAAGGACAGGAAGACTAGGTTACGCAGATTTTCGGTCTTATTTCTAAGTTGAACCTTTACAGCAGCTTACCAGATTCAAGCCCAGTGTCTGAATTGCTCTCTGACTCACAGGAATGACATTAGCAATAATTTGACAGCTGTGAGGGGAAATACAATGAGAGATCCTTGAAATGCACTAGAGATGATATTTCATCATGTGGGGAGCTAATATGGTAATACCTCATTAGTAGCATTTGGGGATCGAATGCAGAAATAAAAGATGTTTGTGCCTTATTGAGCCATGATTTTCCCTCAGTGATTTCACCAAATCCAATAAACATATAAATAAATTATTTGGAATACTTTCAGGCAAAGTAATCGAAATTTGTCTTTCAAATATCCTTTCAGGTCGTACATTTGCACTGCTTGCCTCTTCACAAAGGTCAGAGCACAGATGTTGCCAGCAATGCTTTGCCCCTGGAGCGGCTTGAGGTTAAGTGCCTGAGGTCGACGGCACTGAAGTGATGTTAGCTAGACGTGAAGGTGCAAAACCCTCCAGCAAAGCAAGCAGCAGGTAAACATCATCATTATGCTCTTGCAGTGAAGATTAGCCCTTCTGGGTTTCTGTTTCTGTCTCAAACTTCCAAAGTGCTTTCCACACAAAAATACATTGAAGCCATGGCCTTGAGGAAAAGATTCATTTAAATAAAAAAAAAATTATGATGAAAACAGCTGCAAATATCCAGCTTTTACAGATTCCCCATGCATTCTCGCTCGTTCCTCCTTTCATTTTATCATACTGTAACTTAAAGAGCGAGTTTTAGCATGACTGAGTAATGTGTGCACTCTGCGATACAGCAAAGCAAACCTATGTAGAACTAAGAGCTCCAGTTATTTAAACAGCTCTCTGGAGCTCTTTCTGTAATGCAACTATAAGTGCATTTCCACCAGATGCAATTTAAACAAATTAACGGATAATGTCAAAGATTATGAATAGCTATCTGCTATTTTATCTGCCTTCAGTCAGCAGATTTGGTTCGACTCCTGCCCTGGAGCCAGACTTCACAGTGCAGACTGTTATGGTTGTGTATTATCAGACACCGAAAACATTCGCTTTGCTGCACTCATACTGTACATTTTAGTTTGGGAAGGATAAATAAGGACATTTGGTTTGACTACAAATCCGAGTCACCTACTCCATCATGCCGATTTCTTAGCATTTTTGCAAGGTTTCTTTTTCTATTGTATTTCAGGTGTTTCTGAAGGCTTGAACGGAGACGAACACGATGCTGTCAGCTCATTTAACAAAGGAAATCCTCTCTAAACTACACAAGCAACTCACTGCAAATGATTTACTACAAATCCCCCTCTGCTCTTTAAGGTGGTCACCGTCACCCTCGACTAAATGAAAACGCTTATATAAGCAACGCTCCCGTCTTCTGTCGAGTTAAATGTCTAGTTCCGGCTTGTAATTTATTCACCTGCCCCTGCGCTTTACATTTGACTCCCTCTGGCGTATCTCCCTGCCTCTCTAACAAGCAGCATTTCTTCTCGACTTGAAAGCAGCCTTTCTGTGAGGCTGAGGAATGAGTGTGACAAGAGAGGTGGTTTTAAAATGAGGCTTTAAAAATGAGGCAGGGGGTGTGGGAATGGGCTTGTGGTTCCCAAATGATATCAGTAACAATGAAACAGACCTTCTCATTAGGATGTCTATACGATCTCTTCTAGCAGTGACCCGTGGGGCGCAGTTCTGGTGGGCAAAGGGGAAATTGACAGTCTCATTATAGCAAAACATTCGGGCTGTGCTTAAAAGGAAATGACAGGTCTATTTACCATCAACGCCACAGGAAAAGGCCTTGAAGCCATGTGCACACACACACACCACTACACTCCTATAGAAACAACTACATGTGCATGCGTCTACACAAGCATGTAACCTTTTCCCACACGCAAACGATGTTGCAAGGTGTAACAATCTAATAGGATTACTTCATTTGTCAAGAGCATGTGTCAGTTGCAGTGAAAAGCTGGATGGATTCACCCTTTCTTCACCATTGATTCTCTCAGAGCTAATTCCCCAGACAAATCACTGTGGCAGTCAGCTTTCCACGAATTTTGCTATGCCTCGCAGGGCTTTAAAGAGCAGCACGCAGCCATGCCCGGAACGTTTCCACTGACTTAACGGTTCAAGGAATGCACGCATGATGAATTGTTCAGGGGAGGCAAACTGATGAGGATAGACGTAATGAGGATGACCCTTCCTATGGATAATAAGGTGGCTGGAGCCAAGAATATGATACAGATTGTTTGTTGTTGTTGTTTACAACAGAGAGGTGAGTTGTTGGGAAAGTGTAGTATTACACATTAATACCTCCCCTGGATAAGCAGTATAAACATTCAATAAACTCCTTGTAACACACTACAATTTAATTGTTTGGCTGGAGAGACTGGTGTATATGTGTTCACAAGAGTAATTGTTTCAATAATATTCAAATGTTCTTGTAGGGGAACAATAACTACATAGAGAGGAAGTGGGGATGGATGGATGACTGAATGGATGGATGGATGGATGGATGGATGGATGGATGGATGGATGGATGGATGGGCCAACAAAAAAACACTAACCACGATATTCCACCAATCCTAACCAAGTTTTCTGGGGTCTACTGACTAAGCCTAACCAACTCCTAACTATAGTGCTGTCACATCACCTCAGATCCTCTCATACTGCAAATTGTGCGTCTCCACTCAGGTCCTCGTGTCCTGCTGATCTACAGCCGGTCTTCACTTCTAAGTGTCTATCAGCTGTTGTTTCCAGGGCTTTTTCACCAAGCACTCCCCATTAATACTCATCCTTGATGGATATTGATCAATTTCAGTGAGCTTCAACTGCCAGTCTAACCATCTGAGTCCTCAAAACAGCTCAACCTTAATGAAATATTAACACCAGCTAGCACAGGCCAATCTCACGGATCAGTGCCTCTCCGCGACCGAGATGCTCAGAACTTTGAAGAGACAGTAGCTGGATTTTGGCAGCCTTCAAATCCAACTAAGTCTCTGTTTAAGTCTTAAAGGTGTCACTTCCCAACTAAATCATCATTCAGTCAATGAGACTCTTTGTTTGCATTCGTTTTGGACATTCAGATGTTTCTGAAGTGTTCAATCAACCAAGTCACTGAAGAATAATGAGAGGCGGAAAAACAACACTGAATTGTTCAGCCTCTGCAGAGAGAGCAGGTTTTCTCCTTCAGTGAATACATGAGCAATAGTCTCCAGTGGAGGTAACAATGCAAAGATTAGGGGGAATGTTTTTGGACTGAAGCGGCAAATTAGCAGATTCTCTACAAAGCAACATCACTTCCCCCGAAGGCTTTCAAGGAAAGAAGATAAAGGCAGGATTACACAGGAGGTGAATTAAGGAAATTGTAGACTCCGCTCTTTGTGTATATGATTTGTAGGGGAAACAGAGAGTGAGTGATGGAGCTGTGAAGAGAAAAACAAGAAGGGCGCAGAATGAAATGGAAAAAGCTTCATATAACTGAAGGAGTGTCATGCCACAATAGATCAGCCTGATGGTCTGATAGAGGGGGAAACTTCTTCACTGATGGATGGCTTGATGTCTACATCTTAATGGGCTGTATTGATAGAGAAGGCAAAGAAGCGGAGCTCTATAAAATCTATACTTATCTAGAATGTGAAAACACCTGCTCCATCTTCTCTTTTTGGAATTAGTGGGGATGCCATGTGAGGAAAACAGCACACATTTATCTGGATCGCAGTCTTTGATGCTCTTCAGTTGTTCTTGATGTTCGCAAAGCTAAAGCTCCTTCATTTAAATTATTTTGGCACTATAGTGCGGCATTGCTGACATCACAGCTTCTACTTTCTAATTGCTGTCTGGCTGAACATTTCAGGTGCAGGTATACATTTTCCTCCATTGTCTTTTTTCATTTTATATGACTTGTGGTGGCTCAATACAAATAGAAATAAAGTACCATATTGTCTCTGCCAACATTTAAAACCTGCAAAAACATTAAATAACAACAGTATGTCTACCACCTGCTGCTGTTTGATTATCAGATGATAATGAATTCAGTTTCATATCAGCCTCCCTATATGCCACTTATGCCCATTTAAGCAGTTTTCTCACACTCAGCACAGTAAAATGATGACAGTGCACAAAGCAAAGCTCCATAAAGACATGGTTGGATGAGTTTGGTGTGGAAGAACTTGACTGGCCCACACAGAGTCCTGACCTCAACCCCATCCAACACCTTTGGGAACGGAGATTGTGAGCCAGGCCTTTTGGTGCAACATCAGTGTGTGACCTCACAAATGCTCTGCTGCATGAATGGCCTAAAATTCCCACAGAAACACTCCAACATGTTGTGGAAAGCCTTCACAGAAGAGTGGAAGCTGTTAGAGCTGCAAAGCTGTCTGTGTGTTTAGAATGAGATGTCATTAAAGTCCCTGTTGGCGTAATGGTCAGATGTCCCAATACTTTTGTCTATACAGTGTAAGCCATCAGCTGATATTACAGGATCTTCTGACTCCCATTACCAAACACACTGCTACTCTTCCCATCATTTATATTGCTGCTGGTGTTGCTGGAAGCTCTCTCTACTGCAAACTTTTCCTGTAAGCCACCCTGCAAGCCATTACAGAAATGTTTCTGCTGCTGTTTTCAGATTCACTGCATGATATCCCCCAACAATCCCCTCTTCTCATCAAATACACTGTTTAAAATCTCCTAAGTGTTTCATTTCAAACTGAAGCACCATGTGTCTACACAGCTGCAAAGTCACTGCGAGGGCATCCTCAGAAATAAGATAAATAAATAAATAAAGTACACACATGCAGTAAAACTCCACTGCGTCCCTGCTCTGCTGACTCACTCCGGCGGTCACGATTCAGAGTGAAGCAGGAAGCTGATGTGAGGCGGACTGAATAGATAACGATACTCTGTCAGGACGATACAGAGGTGAGGAGAGGACAAGTGCTCTGTCTGCATGAGTCTCCACAAAATAACCTCGCTGCCAAATAGTTAACAGTACGTCAGGAGGTGTCAGTATTAGCACTACGGCAAAGAGTTTACCAGGCTGCCATTTAGGCACAGCAAAGCTGATTTTAAATGACAACAAGCAGGTGGTCCCATTTCCACCTCTGAGCTCTTCGTGTGTGAGCTGCTCTTAGGTTTAAAGGACTTCTCAACCTCACTCACAAGCTCTTTCAAAGCTTTTTATTCTGTTGAGTAAAATTGGAAAATTGTCAAATTACAAGTCTTTTTTTCTATGTCTTTCTTAAAGCCTTGAGTTCATTTCTGTTTGAATTAATGAATGCAACCTTTCAAATGATAGCTCCTCATGAAGGAACCTCCGAGCTGCAGGAACACTTTAAAAATCATATTTTACTACTCAATCGATTACGCTTTTGCATAAAACTGCAAATACTTTGTAGTCTGACATCAAGTGAATATGAGTTCACAGCACACTATGATGCTCATATGCCTGCAGCTGATGACTCTCATTGGAAGAAGCTCAGAGAGGATGACATTCTCTCCGGTGTCAGATTTAACTTTAATGAGGGCACATAGATTGTTAACCATTAAGTTAAATGCCGTGTTACAGGTTATTACTGTAGGACTTTGTGACTAAGCGCCCAGTATATTAGATGCCTTTGAAGAATTCTGAAAATTAGGTGACTTCTTTCATTTCAGAAAGCAGGGAGAACTAAGCTATAGCCTAGACACATAAGCAAAGGTGTGCATAAATTAATTTAATGCGAAGAGAATTAGCATAATATAGCGGAAAATGTCTTTGTGTACTCATCCCCTCAGAGACGCATCCTGCAGTGGGAGGAGTCATTTTCCAGTCTCACAGCAGTGTTTGAATCCACAAAGCAACAAAGACAAAGCTTTATTTATTTATTTTATTATTGCATGCATCATTTTTAAATCCAATAAATAACAAATGTAGCAAAGCCAAAAAGATGCAGAAGATTTATACATCCAGATGTTTAAAGTATGGACGAAAGACAGTGGAAAAAAAAAAGTGATGCTAACCCGTCCATCGTGAATATTGTGAGCGTCTGCACTACTCAAGCTTTTAACAAAGACATCAGACTGACACGTCAAGCTTGACTTTTTAATTAAAGAATCTTTTTTTTTTTACATCAGTTGTTGCATTTAATTCTCAGAAATTGCAGCTTTTCTTTTATTGTGGAACATCGAGTTTTTTATTTTTAAACAAAGCATCTCACTGAAAAAAGTAATACATTTTCTGTGCTGTCACACCATTTCATTAACAGAACCATATCATTACACTTAACCATACAGGCATGTACCCACATGTGACAGCTCACACTGGAGCATCGTATTGTTAAGATAATCATGAATGTAAAGCCAGCAGACAGCTTATCTAATAAAATAAATTACACTTTAATGTGTCTTTTTAATGCGAACATTGTCAGGTGTGAGTCCAGCTAAATGAGATGCGGAGTGGAACTGAGCATTGCTATTAAATGAAGAATAACATGCAATAAGTAATGGTTTTTCCTTCCTTTGTGTCGTCTCCTCTTTTATACGCTTGTCTAAAAAGCTGCTGCTCCCGTGTGTCAATCATAACGCAGCTTGAGCTCCTGCTGGAAGGTCAGCATCACTATTCAGCTCGGGGGAACAAAGTAAAATGAAAGCCATTAAACATATTATAACCTTCTGTCGCCGAGCGAGAGAGGGTTGGCGTCAGTCTCTGCCAGTGTGTTTATCTACCAACAGCGTGTGTGGAGAGAGGAGTGTAGCAGCTGGTACAGTGTGTGTGTGTGTGTGTGTGTGTGTGTGTGTGTGTTAGGAGGAGAAACAAAGAGAGACAGTACAGCATGTATGAAAAGCTTAACCTGTACGGCTGCACATGAGCTCAAACACGCAGTAGAGAGAACAACAGTTGGTCTGTCAGGTCACTAAACTCCGATGACAGCCAACACTTTAGGGTATCAGACATGTTCAAACATGTGTTTTCAACTTTTTTTGTTAAATATCTCAAACACGTGAGCAAAAACTCATTTCAGTTTGATGCTATATGAGTTTACACAGCAGTCTGTAAAATCTCCCGTTGAACCTGCCTCACCTGCCTCATGCAGAAATTGCTTCCTCGAAATCAATGAAACCTGGTCACACTGAATTTGCTAACAAACAGTTTCAGTGGTTGCCAAGGTGAGGGACAAGACTGGCGAGATAAATCTAAGGGCTTGTGAGATGATTAACTATTTTTAAAAAGTACAGGTATTTCTGACACACACAGACAGACAGACGCAAAAAAAACTGTTATTCTCTGACTTTTCTCGAATCTCTGCAGTGAAGTCGCTTCAATTGTCGACTTCCAAATTGTACGCCACTCACATCAAAGTCCAGTTTTGCAGTGATACGTCAGAAAACAAAATGTCCAAACACCACAAATAACAAATGTCAGGTGATGTACTTTAAAAAGGGTGGAGGTTGTAGATGTGCAATCAATTATAAGCACAAGATACTCGCAGGGGAAGTTGGAGTTTGTGTCTCTTGTGAAACCAAAAGTCGGCGCTGATTTGTTTTATCTTTACAGACATAATTTATTGAAATTATGCCATACATATAATGCCATATTCTGTTAAATCTAACTATACAGGGAGCGTTACATGTCATGTCTCAATAGAAGTTAATGGGAAGGATTAGGAAATCACCTGAAATGAAAAACACACTTTTGCCGTATTCCCTTCATGTAACTTGAAAGCATCAAGAGAGAGATTGATGAGAGCTGGTTGAATCTTTGCTGTGTCATAAACGTAACAACCTGAGTGAGGGGCATTTCTCTTTTCACAATAACACTACGCATTATTTTAACCTTTTCCAGATGGTCAGATTAGGTGACCATGGATCATATTCTTGCCGTGACTTGGCAAAGAGACGGACCAATCACAGCTTGCAGTTTTTCCTGACTTGTCTGGTGCTTCGAGGTGACAGTGAAGGAGGCACAAGGGTCCAACTTCATCCCTGGATTGGCAGTGTTTACATGTGATGTTTGTCTGGACTGCTTTCAGTGGCTGATGAAGATGCCAAACAATGAGATGTCACTCAGAAGGTGGAGTCACATTACCAAATGTACAACCACAATTATTTTGTTCCATGCAAAAATAAATGAAGTAGTAGGCCTGGATGTTCTCCGAATACTTAATGTCTGGTTTACCACAAACAAACTTCTCTCTTGGTTCATCGTCAAATAAACCTCCTCCTTCTTTGAGCCGAGAGGATGTGGTGACTGCAGCTGCTCGACTGTATTTAGGTCAGATTTAACTACACTGAAACTCTGATACAAAGCAAAGAGAAGGAGACAGATGTAGATGCTGCTCCCACAACCTTCACATGCATGAATACTAAGTCTGGCCACTTTACAGGCCTTTCCACTCACATTCACTCTGTTGACAAGAGTTTTCCTGCTGCTGCTGGCAGGAACCTCATCAGCTTCAGCCTCCACCTGCTTTGATTCTGCTCTTTCTCTCTTTATACACCCAGGGGGGGGATCTTGTTTTTTTTAAACTGACCCCCATTGGAAGGATTACTTGAAATGCTCTTTGCTTGTTATTTTAGGAGAATATTCTGTTTCATAGCAGCAGGGAGCCTCCATGAGAGCAGAATAATGCAATTTTCACAGAAATAAAGCCTGAGGAGACAAGTTCATTCACAGATCTGTGCCCTATAACCCACCATGCAAAAGTTCCCAGCTAATCAGGCTTCAGCTCGTTCAGAAACTGTCCTTGTACCCATGGGTATTGCACGACTTTATCTAGACCGGTCAAACTTGAGGCTATAGAGTTGCTTTAACCCCAATAAGTTCAGATCCACTGAGCTGCTGAGTTTTTCCTTGGCTCTGTTCCCAGTGGAGCTGAGACGCCGTCTGGCCTAGTTCTCACTTTACTGAAGTATTATTCTCTGCCAACACCGAGACAAAATTGTACACTAAGAGACAGTGCAGAGGGGGGGGATGGGGCAAGAGACGACAGTGAAGTAAATGTAAAACAGGCGGGTGAGGGAAAAACAAACATTAGAAAAACTAAGCCACACCAACCACATCTTCCAAAAAAAAAATGACAAACATATAAACAATTTTTGTAGGAAACATAATATCAAAACTGTTCATTATCATTACAAAATGTTAATACTGAACGTATCTGCAAAATGCCGTCAACATTTTTAAATTTGCTTTCCCCACGCTGCTCACTCAGCTAAACCACATCTTGGTCTTTAAAAGAGTTTCATGTGTAGTATAAAGAATCCAAATCTGATATGAGAAACTCACCTAATACGACTATGGCTGTGATGACTGATGACTCAATCTCACTTTAGTGTTTTTCTCATTACAAATGTTTTTGGAAATTTCTGCATTTGTCTGTCAGCTTTTTGTTTCCTGTCACAAACTGACTCCGTCTACTTGCTTTGTTTGCCTTCCTCGTAGCGTCGGCCCCATGAGAGTCCCAGTACTTTTGTCCATATAGTATATGTTAAACGTGTTTCTTTTGGAAATTGTAAATGAATGTATGAATGTAAATGAACACGTCTGTCAGAAAACAAAAGTACATAAATTAAACTAGAGAGAACATAAAAGACAGAAAACAAACAACAAGTCAACAGCCGACAGAAGAGATGTGGGTAGCTGAAGATTGATTGGGGCAGGCAGAAAAAGGGAGAGAGCAGAATGAGAGGAGACACTAATGGAAAAACAATGTGCGGTCCTACTTCCGTATCATCCATCAGTTAAGTGTGGGCTTGTCTTTTTTCCTTTCGTGTGTGTGTGTGTCCATCCAAGTTTTCTAATGGGCCTGGGGCTACATGGGGAGTGTGCCTGACAAAGGTTCACATTCATTAGTCATAACCTTCCACTTGGCGCTACAACCTCTGCTACCTCAGTTCCTGCCGTCCCTAAGCTCCCTAAGACGGTTGGAAAAAGCCCCATTATATCTCATCCACTTCGCCGAACACACAATACTGGCCTGGATCCATATAGTGTGGGCTTCATGTTGTATCTGTCTGCTGCAGCCCTAATGTGGCCTTGGTCCACTAACCTGATTCTATCCAGCATTAACATGAACTAACCTTGTCAAAGAGGAGCAAATGAGGAAGTCCAATGATTAGAGCTGGGCTAAGCAGAATACCTTTGGTCTCATTGGGGGAATATTGTACATTTCCTCTTGGATCTGTTTCCAGGCTTCAGGAAATCTGCCTCATGACAGGAGATTTTTGCATTTCTCAGGTCATTTCACCCTGAAAACTCTGACATAAAGCAAAGAGATGTAGACGGACATAGATGCTGCTCATCCCCACACTCCACATGCACTAACATATCATGTCACCATGCGCATGGTGTACTATTCAAACATAGACATCCAAACGGGACTGAACTGGATTGGTTAGAGGCCCCTGACAGAGCAGGTAAAATAATGCAGAGCTGTAAGGACAACAGCAAATGAGATCATTACTTTGTTTTCACAGATTCGTAAATCATGCTGCTGTCATGGCTCTCACAAAGCTCAGCATGTCCAGTTTTCTTTCCTGTGTTATTAGAGGTCGGTGTGACAGTCCAATAAAACGACGCTCCCCCTTCCACGTGAAATCAGGTCCACTGCTGAAACACTGTGTTGCTGAGGCTGTCGAAAAGAATCTTATTTAACGGTGTTGGTCTGGACCATCGTCTAATCCTGCTGTTAGGCAGCACTGCAGCTGCCTCTGAAGCCAAAGGCGCTCTATCCTGCAGGCATGAAGCACTGAAGGACGTCTCTGAGAAGATGAGTCGCAGCGAGAGGGACTGGGGTCTTGGCAAGGCTCATGCTGTGGAAAGTGGGCTCCATGAGGCTTTAGGTTTTGCAGGGGGAACCAGCACCTTTTGCTGCCGTTCAAGCTGCTGCCATTTGGTTTCATGGGAAGTGATACGAGGCAGCAGAGAGAGGGAGATAAGATGTTATTTTTTACCGTCTGGTTAAACTGCCTCCTGCAGTTTTTTTTAAAAGATGCTTTGAGTTTAAAAGTCAAAGCAGTATGTCTTTGTTAGAGTTGTCTTAAAGAGACGAGAGCTAAAGGAAGTGTTTCAGACTGAGGATGAATAGACGTGCTGCAGCAACTGACAGTATGAGAAAAACAGTGTGTTTTAAAGTGTGCAAACCTATTGTTAAGAACGGGGAAATTAGCATAAGGTGGCCTCTCTAAGTCTTGACAATCCAAATGAGAAACATATTGACATAACTCAGTGGACAAAGCAAGCAGTAGTGTTTTTTGGGATTAGCTCACTTTTTAGCTGTCTATTGAATGGCTTTCCCTTGATCACTATTGATGGGCTGATAGGATGAGGGATGAGAGAACAAGATGTTCAGCTGTGTGTCTACATCTGCTTGTGTCTGAGAGAGACAGTAAAGTATTGGCCTTTGGCTGCAAGTGGGCTGAAAGGTTTTGGTTAGCAGATACTTCAGCCCTGTGCAGCAGCACCTTTAACCCTAACTGGGACAGACTCTGCTCAAAGGAGTTTGATTGGTTGTGACATTGAAATTTTCAACTACGATCCACTTAACAGCATTATGTTGGAAAGAAATCCAGCAAATAAATGAACAGTTTTATGGCTGTTTGTTCGGTTAAGACATTTATAATAATCCCTCAAAATGAACGTGGAGATGATTTATTGATGTTCGCATCCTGCATGTACTGTTATTATTCATCTGAAACATATTTGATATTTTGGTACCTCTATAGTCAGGACCATCCCGTCCCAGCTGGAGGACGATAAGAGAGACTTCCTTTGAATGGACTGTGCTTCCTCATTATTTTGGTGCCATCTGCTTGATTGGCTGCTTCGAATGAACAAAACAGGTGTCACCACATTGGGCTGCAGCAGCTCTACAGTGCATTAGCACAATAATGGCTGCAGGTGTATTTATTCAGTGCTGAGCTCAACCTTCTATCCAAATATTAACACTTTTCTGAATATATTCACCTCCACTTTGTAGAACTCTGGCTTGTCTCTTTCTCACACTCCAGATCTTTTCATAATTGTGTCTGAATGTGGCGAGGATGTGTGTGTGTGTGTGTGTGAGTGTGCATGTGTGTGCACGTTCAAGCTCAAATGTTCTTTGTGTAGTTGCAGTCCTTTGATGTGTAGTCCTTTGTTATTTCTGCCAAAATTTGACAAGCGAGAGGAGGTTGCGCCACGTCTGATTACAGCCCAAAAAACGCCTGCGTCATTGTTTTGCTAACAAAACAAAATGTTAATCCCCATTACACCATGAATATCTGCGAGATTAATTAGGGATTAAACAATTTGCTCTCGGGACAAGACCACTGTGTGAACAACAAAGAATTATGCTGCTACAAACCCCAGATAAACAGCAAACTACTCGCTTATTGAATGTTGTTGCTCGTTATTTGCTGTGAGTCACCATCTGCATCATAAATATCTCTCACATACGAGTCACACATACAAGAACGCACTCCCTCTCCTACACATGGAAGAGAAGTAATAGATGTTGAACAAAATACAACACACTGGTAATATGTTGTAATATCTGAAATGTTTGTGTATTTCATATTGTTTTGTTGCTTTGACAGTGGAAAGTCATTAATTGCCATTCATGCATCATTTCATCTGCCCTGTCTGCAAACCAACGCTCCTTTGGGATAACAATGATGATAAAGCTAAGCTTTAAACCACACGTAAATATATCATCAAAATAAAAAAGGGATTTGATGACATATCTTTGATTTCGCTTTGAAAGGCTGTTTCAGTGCATATTTTTACTGCCAAACATTGTATCATACCACACCACTGTAACATATGTCATTAGAAGCAAAAATATTCACAGAAAACGTACTTAAAGCATCAAAAATGAAAGTTCTCCCTGTGACCGATATGCAGTATTGTTATATATTAGCTTATTGTTGCAGTTTAACTTTTTTTACATGCAGTTCTTCAGAGAAATATGAAGGGATTGTCGGATGATTAAAATTTTTCCCAGACAAATTGATATTTATTTTGGACTTTTCTCCAGTATTTGCTTTTCTGATAAAATATCCAATATTGGATCATCCAAAAAGCCTCAAAAAGCCTTCCATCCAACTTGGACGGAAGGCTTTTTGAGTATCAAAATGTGTGGGAGCGGCCAGATTAATCTTAAAAAATGCAATTCTTCATTTGCAACTCGCCATTTACTCTTAATTTAGAGTTGCTTCATCTGTCAAATATTACAGGGGAATGAAATGTAGCTGAGCAGAAGCATAAAGTAGCATAAAATGCAAACTTTCAAGTCAGTTCAAGTACCTTGTACATCTGCTTAAGGAAATGTACTCAGGTATTTTCCACCACGTTCCCAGAATATGAATATTAATCTACTTGTCATGTACGGTATCACTCTGTCAATCCAAAAACAGCCAAGGGAATCTGCCGATGCACTGCCAAATTCACTACACACACACACACACTCACACACTGTATGTCCACACATGCCTGCGAATTCCCAGACGCACCAACAGATTGGTTGCAGTCACTTTACATTCATATGAACCGGTGCAAATCTGAAGTGTTGACAGAGAAGCAAGGCCAAGTGGGCTCCTCCGACACCTGCTGTCCGAAACAACCAGGGCATGACAAATACACTGATGCCTCAATAGACCTGTGCTTTGCCGTCAGACAGGCGCAAACAAGTGAACGGGCTAACAAGGAACGCTGAGACTGGCTCAGATCAGATTCATTCAGGTGCATCTGGATGCAAAGTTGTCCATGTTTCACTCTGGAGCTTGTTTTTGCTGAGCAGAAATGAATCTAGCAGTTAGCCTGTGTCTTCTTCTCCAATCAGTCCCGTTAATTTGTGGCAAGCAATTCAGTTTAAGTTCAAGGATGAAATACAAAGATTCTCACTTTGAATCTTTGATCCGTTAAAACCTGCCAAAGATTCAAGGATTCGTTCATTGTGCCAGCCAATCACTCAAAATCAGAAATGTCACATTGAATTTGTGCAGCTGGAAGTGTACACTGAGGAGGATTAGTTTGGATTAGAACTGAGTGATACAGGAACTCAGTGGGGACTCAGGATGTCATTATTTCTGCAGGCCCAGGGAAGACTCCCTCCTAGGGAAGGACTGCTGCCACTTTTCCACTGCCAGCACCAGATTCTCAAGTAAATACTGGCCAGAAACCTGCCAATAACTGAGCCATTACTTCCTACTAACTACCAAGAGTTCAATCTCAGAGGATTAATTAGACAAAAATGTGGCCTGTTCCAATTTTCTCTTAAGAGATTCAAACCGTTTTTAACAGGTTTATAGGTGAAGACTTTTAGGAACACACTGACAACTACGATGAGATTTCAATATAAAGTCCAGGCTCGCTCACTGCTTCCAGGTTTGATACTGGAGTCTCTCACCAGTATGTGAAGACACAAGCAAATATTTGAAATGGATGTAGAGAGCATTAAAGAAGCTTTGATGAACTGAATAATTAGCCCAGAATACTTTGTCTTGTTTGAAATGAGTTTGAGGTTTCTGCTAAATTTGGCAGCCTGAACACAGCGCAGGAAATGGAGGAAATTTTAGATGAGTAAATTAAATCTAAATTGAATTTCTCTTTAACGCTGCACTTATCAGTATTTTTGTATTGCTGGATCCGATGTGTAATGTGAACATTGTCGCCTGAGATGACAAACCCACAGAGAATAATCCGTCCACTCGTCCCCTCAGCTCAACAAAACGTCTCTGAGCTCCGCGTTCTGCTTCAGCCTCATTGTTCTCATCAGCCTCTTTTTGCAGGCAACAACAAAACCAGCGTACACCAACTTCTGCCCAGCACAACTTTCCTCAGAAGCTGGTGGAGAGCAAAAGACCTCACCAAAATAAATCCTAATGAGTTCACCTAAAAGCCATCAGTAAGTACCTACATATCATTTCGGGAACACATAGTGAAACTGGAGCGCCGGCTCACTGCAAAACAGCACAAAAGGAAGGAAAGGAAAAGTGTGATAAGAGTGATCGTCCTGTCATCTTTAAATGTGCAATTTAAACTCCCCCAATTAGCCTCTCCCCGTCACCTTGATTTGATTAGCCTGCTGCTCTCTACCTGCTATGTTGTGATGAGCTCTCCTCAGATATCTGCAGGCGGCTGCGCTGTGATTAGATGTGCTTAGTCATTCAATAAGTGACAAGTCGCACACACACACACACACACACACACACACACACACCTCTCATTTACTTGTGCAAAAGCACAAAAAAAAAAAATACTTGTAAATGTAATGCACATCCATACATGCACACATTATTCTCTTAGAAATCTAATAAGAGTTTAGCAAATTGGACTGCCTACTATATCACTCGGAATGTTTTTCATGTCGCTCCACATCATTTCACCTACTGCACACCAGACAAATTTTTGATGGAGGTAAACGGGGAAAAAATCTCCTCTGCAGCAAGCAATAAAGCAAGCTACAAGCTGGAAAATCTGTTCCGCTATTTCCTGCTAAAAATGAATGAAGACGTTTCTACGTGACGGAATTAACAATCTCCATCCTCAGTATCTGCATGGAGACTGATGCCATCAGGAGTCCTGCAGGAAGCTGTGGAAGGATTCAGGGAGTTATGATTCATGTTCTTGCTCACAGTGAATATCTTTGCCATGTGAAATTGCCTAATAAATATGCGCTGGATCGCAGCGACGAGGCATGGCTGGTATTTTTATGGTTCGTAAAGGGACTCAGAGGCTCAGAGGCATAAAATAAGTCATCACCTCACGCAGCCTGCTTTTCATTTTAACAATAAACAACACAACTATTAAATTAATTCTAACTAGTAACCTTAAATCACAGTGAATTCAATATGTTGTAGTTGTTATTGCTGCCCAGACCACTTTAACAAATATCCTCTTTACAGTTATGCTGTGGCGGTTCCTCGTAAGAGTTTAAGCATTTCATCTATAAAAATTGTTCTTCTTATTTGGTGGCTTTTTATTGCACATCAGAAGATTCATCTTCTCTAAAGAAGGCCTTTCACATCTCACTGTATGTCTCAGTAAATCCTCATATGCCAGAGAAAAGCTTTCTGCCTCTGAAGGTCATCTTAGTTTTCAAAGTCACCCAGTAGACTCAAAGCTGACATGAAAAACAGCGCGAACCTGAAATGTGCATGAAAACATCAAGATTACAATTTTTTTTCCCTCACTTTGAAGTGTTCTGGACATTTGTGTCAGGGCATTTGCAACATGGAAACTACAAATATTCTTACTTATACTCTTCAAAGACTGAAGAGCTCTTCTCAGGCTCTTCAAAGACTGGTGTGGAAAAAAAGAATTTTCACAGACTTTGGAGTTTGAATCTTCATGCTAACAGCTGAGGGCTTGTTGCAGCTCTAAAGTTAGAGTCAGGATGCTCAGGTTATGTTTTCTAGACACAAACTCTGCTGATGACACACTTAAGACACTTAAGTTTCACACTTACTTTCTAGTATTTGTTTAGAATAGGATTATAAACATATTTATTGAGTTTAACTACACTATATGGACATAAGTATTCAGACACACATCTTTATTATTGAATCCAGGTGTGGTATGGGGTCGTTTTTCAGGGGTTGGGCTGAGGCCCCTGACTTCCAGTGAAGGGAAATCTTAATGCTTAAGCACAGCAAGACATTTTGGACAATGCTATGCTTCCAACTTTGTGGTGGATTGGTGTGGAAGAACTTGACTGGCCCACTTGGAGTCCTGACCCCAACCCACTGAAAACCTTTGGGATGAACTGGAACAGAGATTGTGAGCCAGACCTTTAGCTCCAACATCAGTGTCCGAGCTCACAAATCCTCAGGTGTACCAATACTTTTGTCCACATAGTGGACTTACCCAACATGTCACTGATATAAAGAAATGCTGCTGTGTGTTTTAATAAGAAAACAACACTCTTCTGTAGCTGTAGAGGGTGTTCACTGCACCCCAATCTGCCGCAGTTTTAGCCTGATGCTAAAATGTTTATTTGCCTCCTTCATGGAAGGCCATGGAGGAGGCAGGTGGTGTTCTCTCTCAGTCCCACTTCACTGAATTCAGTGAGGTTGTTTTGGCCTCTGGGTTTGTTCCAAAAAAGGAACAGGGATGCAAAGAATCGAAACCAGCCATTCGGCACAAAGGAGCAGACGTCATCCGACTGACCGGTTGACAGACGGGTAAATGAGAGAGAAGAGGGCAGTTTGAGGCTATCCTCACTTACTGTCACTATTAAACTTATTATTGCACTTTCACTGGAGAATCTTTTCTGGTTAGAGTCCTGGAAAGATCTTTCACCTCCTCAAACAACCAGCACTGTGGCTTGAAGTTCTTGGATGAAACTTCTGGCTTTAGTCTGGCTTTAACACCAGAGGCTGCAGTTTCTGTCACGTTTACTAGCAACAGTCACGGCTGATGGCTTTTCATTGTGAGCACACCTTTTAACAATCTTCACCACAGGGCAGACAAATCAGAAAATGTTTAAGGAAATATTTTTTTTTAAAGGCTGATATGGGTTGTTGTGGAAGAGGCAGACAAATGACTTGTGACGAATGAATATTCAAACAGATCCTGCTTTTCAAACAAGCAAACCGGTGCACAAATATTGATTATCGTGGCATCGAATACAAAATAAAAAGAGCATTAACATCATACAGCGCTGAGAGGGTCCCTAAAGGCAGTGAAGCCCCGCTGCAATGGGCAGCATCCTAACAACCGTCTCACTGTGACTCCTCAACCTCCGAACTCTTTCAGGGCACGTTCCAGCAGCGCTGAGGAATATGGGAGCAGGTATCTGTATAAACAGCTTGTTAAGTAAACAGGCCTGCAGTTCAACAGCTGCTATTGTCAGACTGGAAACCAGAGGATAATGAAAAAGGTGCAATATGCTGGAATACACACATGGCATACACACATGACATACACACACACACACACACACACACACGCACAGTGTTTCAGAGCAGATGCTGGCTGGCAGCTTTAAATTCTTGCTGGTGAAAAGGTGAGTCAACACGCTCCACTCTTGTCAACAGCACTGAATCTCCTCACCCTAACGTCACTGTGTGTGTGTGTGTGTGTGTGTGTGTGTGTGTGTGTGTGTGTGTGTGTGTGTGGGATGCAGACAATGAAAAATACAATCTAGCAGTGTGGGGAAAATAATACTGAGTGTGATACACACAAACATACACTGTATGAATAGGCTGCACAGATGTATGGTACACACAGTTGTTCCATTGTGTTCTCACGTAGAATAGAACAGAACAGAATAGAACATATTTAGATGCAACAGAATAAGATAGAAAAAACAGAAGGACATAATTAGACAGAATAAGATAGAATAGAACAGAATAAGACAAACTGACACAGAGAGACACAAAGCAGAATGATATAAACTGGAATAGAAGAGAATAAACCAAGACAAAATACTATAGAATAACACAAAATAGAATACAATAGACTAGATAAGACTAGACTAACAGAGTCTAACAGACAGACGTGCTCCACCCAACTGAACAAACGGAGGCAGGAGAAAGAGAAAGAAGAGAGGTAAAAGAGACTTTCTCATCCTAATTACTCTCAAAGCACTGATCCAAAATCAGCTCCCGTGTTCTGCCTCCAATTAATCCCCCGACCACTAAAACTGACCCTGCATCAGCTAAAAGTCAGGGTTTACAACAAGGAGTTAAAATAAACTCCACTAATTTCACGTTTAGCTCGTGACTTGCTTCTCACAGCGTTGTAAACTGTGAATTGGGGACGCGATTTGCATTTTTCTCCCCCCTCGTGCTTGTGGATGATTGATGACTCATCCAGAAAGACTAATGGGAATAGAGTCCAGGCCATACATATTTCATAACAACACAACCTTTTGTGTAACAGCAAATGTTGTGATTCAGTCGCTCAGCTTATGAGAAACTGCTGTTTTAACGCAGAGAGGCTGAATGGGCCTTGGAAATTTTTGATAATTTCATTGTAATTACATTCTTTAACAATAACAATAATAACATGGCATTGTCACAGCCCGTGTGTTGTTTTAAATATACATTAATTTAGCTAATTAATTCACTTTGTGGCACAATAGTGCTGCTCTCATCTGAATTAGCTCAAAGCTAACAGCTACACCAGCACCAAACATTTTCCGTTTATTTTTTCCCCACTTTTTCCCACTCAAAATTCAAACTCTGATTTTTTAACGAGTTCATTTTCTGTTTTCTCTGCTTCGTTCTCATGTGGCTGCATTATTGCTGTTGTTGTTGTTGTTGTTGTTTAATGTCCGTCATCTAAGCTTAAACAGACGTTTCACTCCTGTTGGCAGGTGGTAATTAAGACGTGTTCGGCCGTCGTACTTTAAGAAAGTTGTTACCGGTTTCTGAGGCCTTTGAATGTGTGTGTGTGTGCGCGCATGTGTGTGTGTGTGTGCCAGCCATTAGCCTCAGTTAGAACTGCCTTTCAGGGGAATGAAATGTCAGCTTTGGGCATATTGGTTGCACAAATGAGCTTGGAAATATTTAAAATATGTGCATGCATGTCTCTCACATGATGCAGAGGCTACAAAACAGATGGATGTTTCATGTCAAATAAAAGCCTGTTGAAAAGTGAAACTTATTAACGTCTCTCTCTCTCTTCCTACATTTCAAAACACATTTTAGTGAGATTAGGTTTAAACGAATGTAGTAATGTGCACAAAGCCAAAACCCACATGTCGGACCTTGTTTTTTTAATTATTATTTCCAAGGATGGAAGTGAGGTTTGAAATGATTTGTTGATGCTGAAATGCTCCACGAAGCAAAAGAGATCCCACTCATTCAACATACAGTACATGACCAGAAAACGTTTCTTCTTCTCTTCTTCTAGTCTTGCCGTACTTCTCTGTGAAACAGGTAAGTGATATTACATCACATCCCTGCTGTTAGTCACCTGAAGTGACTTTCACTGCATGCAGTGTGTTCGCAGATACGCTGAGATCTCAGAGTGTGTATTAACATCCATCTGCTGCTCGGTCGCAGCAGCTAACTGCACAGGTTCAGGCCTCCTTCACGCCCCTCTTTTTTAAAGTCACCTCTATGGCTCCCTAAACCCCTCACCTCCTCCTCCTCAGGAACTAATTTATCAGAGACACCAGTGGCTGTTGGTGTCTTCAGCCTCTTTCAACAAATATAGATTTGCTCAGCCTGATAAACCACAGTCTACGGTGAGTTCACCAGCAGTATATGCTTTGAGTCGGTTGTCAGCGGGATTTTATTTAAACAGGAATACAGATGGATTAATGGTGCTGTGCATTGAAAGCAACATTAAAACTTTAAGTGGGTTCAATTCTCTCTGATCTTTTAGCGCCGCAGTAAAATTATTTCAACGAATAAAACTGCGTATATCAGGGGCATGAGTCATAACGCTGAAATCAATACAACATGTTCACTGATTATGGCAACATCGATAAAACAAATGAATTGAAATGGAATACAAGTCATAGAAAATGACGTGTCCTCTTGTGACAACTGCTCCTTGCATTGTGGGCATCTGTATGTTGGAAATCTATACCCTTCCGTCATATCTGATAGCAGGTGCAGCATCATCAACAACTGGGTTTGAGCTAGGAGGTTAGCTGGGCTGGTTAAGGTTAGTAATGCATCACAAGAAATATAAAAAGCAATTTTCCACAAGTTGAACCCGTATATTCTGGGGTCAGTCATAAGGATCAGGTGATGGCAGGGGTTTGGGTGAAGCATGTGGCAGTTATGGGTGAGGTTAGCCGAACGAAAGCCTATAAAATCTTCTCAGGTATAACAAGAACAAACAAAAGACTTTAGAGAGTGTATTTATCCAAACGGAAAAGACAAAGCGGTAGAATGGAGGCACCACAGGGGGGCACATTCTGTCTGGGTCGGCGAGTTTTGAGACATCAACTTCTCCAGTAGATCCATAATACATACAACACAATCATTAAACACAACATGAGAATGGCTTATTATATAATGCTTCCATGTGAGAAGTGTCAAGCACACTGAGCACAGAAGCCATTTTCTCAAAATGACATCCTCTGTGTGTGTGCTTGTGTGTGTGTGTGTGTGTGTGTAGTCCCAGCTATAATATGCTGCTGTCTGTTATGGATCTCACAGGACGGTTTTCTTTTGACATTCAGTCTGTCCTGGTGAGCCATTTAAAGTAATTAACGTTTTGGCGAAATCACGATTTCTCCGCACTGCACCTGCTCGGTGCGCACACGAATCAACACCAGGAACAACTCAAACTGACCCCATTTTGCATTTGAAAGTAGCTGTAATTTGCGTGGGGAAACTCAGCACATTTAGCTACAATAACACCACAGTTTTAGGTCACACAAAAATGTGCTCAGCAGACAATAACTCATTTGTACACGCTGGTGCTGGTTCAACTTTATCGCGCAGGTAGTGTTTCACATAATTCCAAAAGGTGTCGCCGATTTAAACTTTGTGGGGAACAAAGAGCCGTTATTTATCCCAGTTACTGTTACTGGTAGATGCGGCTGCCTTACAGACAGAAATATTGGCATTACTCGCAGCAATAATTTAAACTAGCAGAGACAGTCTGGTGTAGTGATTCGGATCAAACTCCCTCCAGACGCTTTTGACTAAATTTTTTACTTCCAGCTGTCACACTCTGAGGCAGCAGACAAAGAGTCCAACAGCAGCTACTAGTTCAAGGTGAAACACTCTGCAACATGGTGACCTCAGTTCTGGTTTGTGTTGCCGAAGTACAAATCCCACCAGGAGGCTCTGCCCGAGGCTGCTCTGTCTTCACTGTGCAGCCTGTGATGTGGAGGCTGTCACTGGGTTGCATTTCCTAAGCAGCAGGCTCATCAAAATTCACTTTGACTATAAAATGTACTCTGCTGTGCTGAGTAGGTTTTTGTCTGTATGAACTGTACTTGGAGCACTTTGGAGTGTTTCTGTGGGAATTTCTGCCCATTCATGCAGTAGAGCATTTGCGAGGTCAGACACTGATGTTGGACCAAAAGGTCTGGCTCACAATCTCAGAGGTGTTGGATGGGGTTGAGGTCAGGACTCTGTGTGGGCCAGTCAAGTTCATCCAACCATGTCTTTATGGAGCTTTGCTTTGTGCACTGGGGCACAGTCATGCTGGAATAGAAAAGGGCCTTCAACAAACTGTTGCCACAAAGTTGGAAGCATAGCATTGTCCAAAATGTCTTGGTATGCTGAAGCATTAAGATTTCCCTTCACTGGAAGTCAGGGGTCGATTCCAAGCCCTGAAAAACAGCCCCGTACCACACCTGGATTCAATAATAAAGAAGTGTGTCTGAATAGTTTTGTCTATATAGTGTTTTGGCTCTTGAATATAACATTAAATGCATGTACATTTAATTTATCCTGTAGCACAAAGATTTCCCTTCACTGGAAGTAAGGAGCCGAGAATGACTCCCCGAAAGACAGCCCCATACCAATACTTTTGTCTATATAGTGTACATGGCTGACTTGAACTTGGAAAAAAAAATCTTTCTGTCTTTGTCTCAGTCTGTCCTTTTGCAGTTATGATAAGTAATTAAATGTGTGTTCTCGCTGTCTGCTGGTAAGACAGAGTCCACCTTGTTGGCCTAGCGCCCCCGCATCCTGTCAGGAACATCACCGCTCTCCTCCCTGCTGCTTCCAGACTCAAAGCACCGGGGCTCCATGCAAACTCCGTCTCTCCCTCTCACAGTTCATCTATCATGATAAAACACTGCAGGGAGATGATGTCTATATTCACAGGCCCCTGCATTCATTTCCAGGCCTGGTTCACTTCAGAGGAAAGGAGATTGCCTTTGGAATAGATCCATTTATTGCCGCTGTCTTTTATTCAGTTCCAGATGATATAAAATGAGATATTATATTGATTCCCATAGAAGAAACAATATATTTTCTTTCCAATTTGGCTATGAGATCAAAGGTCAGGGAGGTCCCTTGTGACCATCTAGCAGGACTGATGCATACCAAGGTTACTTCTGTGTAATTTTAATGCAATTTTAATTTTGTAATATTCATTTATCATTGCCAACTGCAGTTTTTCTGTCCTTCCTTATAGTTAATGAGGCAGACCTGAGGCAGTCTAGATGGCTCAGCCCACAGTGCTCATAAATCCTACTGCCTGTCACAATCACGTTCTGCTACTTCACCCCCCCCTCCTCCTCCTCCTCCTTCAAAATGTAATAAGTTGGCATTTACTGACCAAGAGAAACATGTTGTTAGCTTTGTTTTGAAATCCATCTATCACTCCTTTCACCATCTGTCACAAAGCTCTGAAAGCTTCAGCTCAGTTTGCTCCAGAGCAGCAGCAGCAGCAACAGTGTGGCTCTGTGCAAGCCGGCAGATCCGACCGGACGGCTCGACGACAAACGTTGTTTCACAGTTCAGTTTGGCCATTTCATGATGTAGAATTTATTAGAATACCCACATGTAACTCCATTACTGATAACGATCCCACATTTTAGTCCCCAATAAATCATGCAGAATCAATTTGAGCTCAAGCAGCACTTGACCAAACATGACCAAAAGAACCAAATCGGATGGTTTGGTGAAAGCTACTTGGTTCAAGTGTTTGTGTGAATATATGAAGAAGGTGTTAGCTAAGGTCAAAAGACATCTTGAGAGAAAGTACCCTCTCTCCAGCAAAGATACTGAATATTTTAAGTTACCAATCGAGGTAAACGAGTTTGAGGTTGGCATGGACGGTTGCAATTTGTAACGTTCTACATCAGAGCACTTTGAGAGGACTTTGTCTGGAGCCAACACAGCAGCATAGACGTTTCACGAAGTAGAACCTTTGACTCGAATAATATCCTCTCTTTCCAGTATTATCAGCAGTTCTGCTCCGTCAGTGATGAAGAGATTAAAACAACAAAAAGAAAGTCTTACCTTTCTGTAGACGATCATGTTGGGGGAGTCGTCATCTGGGTCCACGCTGCTCATGGACCTCATGGAGAGCAGAGGTCGGGTCGGGGTCACCTGGGCACTCTCCTTCGGCTCCTCGGACCCTTCATCAGCGTCCGTCGCCTCCACAGTGCTTGTCTGCTGCTGCTCCTCCTCCTCTTCCTCCTGCTGCTGCTGCTGCTGCTGCTGCTGAGGTGCCTCAGCCATCACTGCAGTCGCTCTTTCAGTCTTCTTCTCCAGAGTCAGGTTATCCTCTCCTCTTTACTGTCCTCAGTCGCTGTCTTCCTGCTCCTCCGTGTCCAGAAGCTGCTGTAGGGAGAGGCAGAGAGATGAATTAGACAGAACAACTCTCCGCTGGCCTCCAGTCTCCCATCTCCCCGCCTTTTTCTCTGTGCCTTCTGTCATCAGGCGCAGGATGGATGAAACGAAGGCATCATAAATTCTCCTAGTTTTCTCTGTTATGTCTCCTGAGCGCACGAGACTGAAGATCCACGAGAACAGGAGTCATCACGTAGAAGTTTTTTGTCCCTGCGGCGTCTTTCCTTCAATACTCCTTCACCTCAACAATTTATCAGGTGCAAGAAGATCATTACAAACATACTGGTCAGAAATCCTGACTTCTGAAAACTCATTTTACAGAGAAAATAAGAATGTGCTTCTCCTCCCACAATACTGCTGTTTTCAGCAAATATACTTTTAAACAGAAAGTACGACTGAAAGAGGGGACACATCCTCTCCCGCCATATTAATTCTTATCACTATCTGTCCGTCATTTGTTTGATTGTGAAAGCAAACAAAATTAATTTAGGGCATCAGGACTGAATACAGACAAACGCACAAAGAAAGCACAAATCATTCAAATAAATTGCTCACAGAGTGAAGAAAGAAATTTCAGATTAAGAAAGCACAAAAAACTCTCAACATCTCCCTGCAATATGAACAATGAATGTGTGTGTACACATGTACGCACACACACACACACACACACACACACACACACACACACACACACACACACACACACACACACACACACAGCTGGCATCCCATAGCTCAGGCCTGTCAGCTCTTTTCTGATGGCCTGAAAGCTGTCAAAATATTGACACCTGAGGACAGATGGGCTCAGATGAAGTGAGAGAAGGAAAAGAAGAGCAAAGGAGGAGAGGGGAAGTAGGGAGGGACAGTTTATATAAGAATAACAAAAACAATAAAGGGCAGGATGCAGGAAGGAGAGGAGAACCAAACAGAAAACACAGGAATAGATGATGTAAACTGAAACAGACCTGCTCCTGACTCCTGATTCTGGACTCTACCTCCTCACATCCCTCCATCTCACTCCCTCTCTCTCTCATTGTCAGACTGAACTAGCATCACTGTCCCAGCTCATTACATCCCAGCCAGAACTGGGACCAGTTCTCTTTCCATTTAGTCCGGCCTTAATGGAAGAAGAAACTGCCTTTCACTTTCTCATCAAAGCACATTCACCTTCAGCCGGCTGCTTTTCCTTAATGGCTGAATACATTGACTCCCAACTTTGAGTTCAAACCCCACAAAGCAAATGGTAATTTTATTGAGTATCAGGACTGTAATAATTTAGATTTCTGTTGCAGTTTAATGAATACTTGCTGCATTAAAGGTTTTATGATACAATTGTGATAAAGACTGAGCTGAAGTGTCATTAAATTGGCTAAATTTGGCATCAAATCTTCCTCCCTTCCCTCTAAAATGAGGGCCTGCTCTCCTGTTTCTCCTGTCTCCAGGCAGGTTAAAATAAACTGAATATTTCTGAGAAGATAAGCACACTCACAATGAAATGCTCAAAGGCCAAAACATGTGGAGAAAAGAAAGTTCTGCACACTCAGGTCTGGTGCACATTTCAAAAACTAAATCCTGGACAGCCATCAGGCAAAAGTTTGGCAAAAGGAATCCCAGAACATCTAACAACATCAGATATCAGACATCAAATCTGTGGAAATGCAGTTCATGTTTGTAGTAAATATAACATGTCAATATAAACAATAAAGATAAGTAAAGTGATACAGAAAGCTGCTATGAAGATAAAAAAGTTCAGAAAAAGGAAAAGCATACGCCATAAAAAATCTGGAACGTCATCACAAAGGAAACTCTACATCTAAGCTAACTCCTAAGCCAAATCTAAATCAACAGTTAGCCTAACTGAAGCAACCAAAAACACTCTGTCTTTTTCTGACAATTAAAGAGCAAGGGGGACTCTAGAGGACAAAACAGCTGTTGGGTCTCTCTCACCCTGTGCACTGAGAAAAACCCGATCAACTGCAATCTGATTAACCATACATTTATTAGGGAATAAATTCCATATACCAGCTGCAATCATGAAGGTCTAAAAGCTGGATTTTAGGGCGCTCCAGTTCCCATATTCCAAAACTAAACCTCTACCCCCCAGTCATTATGCTAAGCCTGGAGAACCAGCTGAAGCTTCACATTCATCATGCAGACACAGCAGTGGCATTAAAACTCTCAAGCATTTCCAAAAATGTCTTCAAGTATTGTAGGTAGAGGCAGGAGGCAACTAGCCTAGCTTAGCATAAAGACCAAAACCAGAGCGAAACAGCCCGGCTAGAAGCTACACATCTTAATTTATTTCTTTAATCTGCACGGTAATGAAAAAATCCAGTTTGTGATTTCACAGGAAGTTACAGGTTATGCTGAGAGAGAAGGCGTTTAAGTATGTCTGTGAAAATAATCCTAAAAAATATTCATTAGTAACTATGCTTCTTCTCTAAGCAGAGCGCTGTTCGTTCCTGCAGTGTGTATGTGCATGTGTGTGTGTGTGTACATCTTTACTACAGACACAGGCATTTAGGTCCATGTCAACTGGTTCTTTAGATCAATACTCTCATCAGCCGGCCGAACATACAAGCTGAGCGTTGGCACTTGAACCTCGGAGGGCGTGCGATGAAGAGAAGCACGCAGCGTGTGTTTGAGAAGCCAAATGGGACGAGAATTGAACGCATCGTCTGGTCTGAATCAATGGCTCTCGACCTCCTGTCTTCATGATATGCATCCCATCTGCTGAACAGGTGTTCCAAACCTGCAGCTCGCGGTGAACAAAAATGCCTGATCTGTTTCCTGGTAAAGCTCAACTTCACAGTCCTCTTCCTGGAAACCCACATAGCCCCGCTGGCGTGGGATCAATACCTGCAGCGTTCGCTCCGACTCTTGATTTTGCATATAAATGAAATGTTCTGGTTGAATACGCTCGTCTGATCAGCCTGGATCATACAGCGATTTAGCGATTCACAGGAGCGTCTCATCTCCTCTGTTCGAGATGCTGGCGGCGCCCTAATTGCTTTAAAGACATTCCAGTGTCAGGTGTGGTCACCTTGAGAGTAAAAAAGGCAAACACTTTTAAGGTGATATCTAATCTCTTTTTCTTAAAACTAGACCAACGTGAAGACAGGCAAAGATCCCAGATATCTGGAATAAAAGAACACGTCCAAACAGTCTGTGCTATGTAGAATATAAGAAGCAAACAGGAAATTAAGCAATAACTGATTGCTCAGATGATTAAAAGCTTACTGGCTTCATGACAAAATCAAAATATTCAGGACATTTTTTGATGTAATCTACTGTCTTGTACTGCACTTCAGTATAATCTTGAGGTAATTAACATGAGTATCATATAACATTTTATTACTTCACAGTTCTACTCCGGGGTCTTCATATCAAGCGTCCATCCTCATCTGTGCTGTTGTTGCACTTCACATCAGTATGTTGAGTGTTGTGGTTGCCTGTAGGCAGCCATCTTTTCCGTGTTCGCCTGGCACACGTGGTTACTATGGTTACTGTGCTGCAAACACGGGTGAAGTGAAGAATTTTAACATGAGGTGAACTTTTTCTCTTTTTAAGTTTAAGGTATTTTTATAGTTACACAAACGCTTTGGCTGACGCCTTCATGGGTTCGCAGCTCACTGATTGGCACACTCCAACCTTTGAGGCAGGTAAGAGCAGAACAAATCAAACACTGTCATAGAAATAGAACACACAGAGAGGAGAGGCGAAACAAACACTGATGAAGGCATCAGTCGAAACATTTGAGCTTGTAGCTTCTCTTCTGTCCAAAAGAACAAAGATACGAGTGAGTTTAACGATTATTTCTCAGCAGGTAAGGCATTTTATCCAGAAATAATCCACAAGACTGACAGTTTTAGGAAAATCAAGGGATGACTAAAAGGACAAACAATCCCTTTTATTTTTATGAGTGTCTCAGATTATTATTCTAAATTAATCTGATTACACTTAGAGCTTCTTTCTTCTCAACACATGCTGTGATGGCAGGAAGCAGAGACAGAGAGAGACTTCCTGCTGTTATCAATTTCCCTGTGGACTCACACACACTCACACTCGGGTTTTTCTTCACCACCCATCTTCTACGCCCCAGGCGAGGCTGTATGGAGAGCGTCTGGATGTTTTACGCTGTGGGACAGCAGTAAAATAAAGGACACCATCGATCCAGCAGCCAACTGTCTTTATGCTCAACGCATGATGCCAAAGTCAGTGGGCTTCATGTGATTAAGTTTAACGCATCACATTTATCATTATATTCTCCGAATAAATTCAACTGAGAACTCAGATCTGTTTAATGTGAGTTCAGGAACAACCACATGAACTGCAACTGGATGTTTTAGCGCATGGAGATCAGGGTATAAAGTATGTGGACACCTGAGCATTTTATCCATGTGTGACTGCTGAATGTGTCACTCCAAAACCGTGAGCGCTGGCCTCTTCTGGTTTCAGGCTTTCGACCAGATTTTGGACCAGGTTGCATTGATTTGCTCCCATTGAGCCACCAGAGCATTAGTGAGGTCCTGCAGTCCATCCCAGAGGTGGTGGGTGGACTGAAGGTGCTTGGGTTGAGATCAGGGCACGTTCCTTCACAGCGAAACTGGGGAACACCGGTTCTTTATGGATCTTTGCTCTGTTCAGCACACACTAAATATCACCGCGCTGTAAACTGGATTGAAAGCTTCCATAAATGGAACTTTGGGCTCCAGGCCCAAGAAAGACAGACAAAGACCAAAAACATGCAGAGGTGAGCGAGCAGGATCGCACCTCTGACCATACAGTGGATTCAGACCGAAGAGACGTGACTGACCCCACACAGCAGGCAGAATAACTTCATAACAACCGGCAGTCTGAAGCACAAATCTACAACATAAGTTCGGTGATACACGTCTGCATGCGAAGATAATACTGCATCCCTCTCTCTCTCTCCAACAGCTGTCTGTGGTGTCTCTATCCTCACAGGACCGCTCCACTCCCCAAACACACAGAGCCAGCAGCGCTGCAGCCTAATTTAGACTCTCTGTGAGACACACACACACACCGCACACACACACACACTTGTGGTCGCTTGTCATCGGTCTTCACAGGACTATGCAGGTTTTTCACCGAGCAGCCAAAATGCAGAGACAGAGTAAACACTGAGATCATGAACTCTACACACCACACCTCAGTGTGTCTCCCTCACACGTCCTAACTGATCTACAGTAGACACACACACACGCACACACACACACTCATTTCAAACGCAGTGCCCTTCGAGTGTCACTTAGCCTAACTTACCGGTTGGTACCGGTCCTTTCAATCACAGGTGGGACTAACAGTATAATCTGTCTGATGGGCGCACACACACACACACACACACACACACACACACACACACACACAGTAGTGTAACAACATGCAGGCAGCACCTCAGCGCATCACTCTGAGGTTTACATCGCAGCGCTGACAGTCTTTAAATTATGGAGCACATTAAAGCGCCTTCTTTTATTCCCCTCTTAACACTGCGCTCTCTATCTGCCTCTGTTTGTTTGTTTATTTAGTCATTCATTCATCACCCCTCTCTCTCTCCGTTGCCCCTCCATCCCTCCTTCTTACCTCAGTGCTGGCTTCCCTCTCGCTTCTTGCTGCTCCGAAGCCAAAACAGCGATTTCACCGACCCACCAGAGCTGCACAGAGGAGGGCGAGAGACAGAGAGGGAGAGTGAGACAGACAGACAGACAGACGGACAGAGAGGATGTGGGATCAGAGGCAGCTGCTCTCTCTCTCTCTCTCTCTCTGTGTGTGTGTGTGTGTGTGTGTGTGTGTGTGCCACTAACACGCGGTCGGTCCTGCTTTGCGTGTGTTTGCTTTTGCCTTACTAACAATGCGAGGACAAAACTCAGCTCACACAGACGTCTTACGGGGTGTCACCACGGCCAGATTAAATACATGATGGGATCCCACCGCCCCAGCATGCAGCGAAGCCCTTCGCGGTGCTTGGTGAGCACAATACGAAGACATTAAAGCTCGACATGCAGGGGAACTTTGGCGCAGGGCTCCTGCGTAAAGCTGGGCCACAGGGTCACATACCGCAGCGATTGGGTTGATGATGTTCTTTGGCATCACGGATTCCCAAACGGTTAACCAAATCACCTGAACTGACTGGCAACTTTCAGCCATGCAACTTGACCTGCGGCAAGAAGTCCGTCCACCACTTTCTAGTTAATGCCTGACACTCAAAAGTCCGCACACACACGGACCCGAACTATGGACCAGAACCCAAATGCACGACTCTCAAAGACTCAGAATAAAGCTTTTATTCACAGGAGTACAAAACTGAAAATCACTCTTCAAAGAGGAAAATACCGACACTAAACCAAGACACAAAAACTCAGTAGACTGAAGCGTGGCTAAGAAAACGAACAGAAAATCACTAGAACAAAGTAACAAAATAACAAGACCTGACAGTGACAATGGCGTGGAGATGACGCTGGTTACCTGACACAAGGGACAAGACAAACTGGCACAGGACAAAGCGAGACGAGGACCATATAGACACAGACACAAGGTAAGGACACAGGTGGAAACCATCAGGGCGGAGACAGGTAAAGGAGGGAAAACAGACAAAGGGAAAAAGCAAAGCTGACGACAACAGACACAGACAGGAAGTAGAGACAAAATAAAACAGGAAATCACAAGACAACATGAGCACAAGACAAAACTGATAACTTAACAACGTTTTCCGGACATCCATACATTTTCTATACCGCTTATCTGTCAGGGTCACGGGGGTCTGGAGCCTGTCCCAGCTCTGGGGTTCACCCTGGACTGGTCGCCAGTCAACGGCAAGGCCGACACACAAAGACGGACAACCACACTCACACACACTCTCACACTCACACCTAGGGGCAATGTAGAGTAGCCAATTAACCTAATGTGCATGTTTTTGGTATTGTGGGAGGAAGCCGGAGAACCCGGAGAAAACCCACGCAGGCACAGGGAGAACCAGGGAGAACCTGTTTCCTGGTACCTTATGTGAGCTCTGTCATCATGTCCCCACCTGTCTGCATGTGTCTCAGACAAAGGTTTCATTGACGGGAACTGAGCTAACTGTGTTGTTACGTCACATTATGTTTTGGTCTGGTTATTTAGTGGTTGAAACCCAATGGTGGTTCCTACTGCAGGCAGGAATAATTATTTCTCTGGCAGCCCAGGAGCCATTGAATTTATTTCCTGTTAACAGAGCATCCTTTGCCAGGATTGCAGATAATTCAGATTTTCAATATGCATTATCCTCCCAGGTTCTGTTCCAACGCAGGGACGGAGGGAGGGGAGGATGTGCTGTCCATATTTTCCCCGTGAATGGTGGTGAAATGTGAATAAATGATCACAGGACTGTACTGCTCCATGATGTGGTTGTTTTGCATCTGTATGAATGAAGAGCGACCTTGAGCACGTGATTTCTTTGGCAACACACTCACAGCTCCTTTAAAGTGGAACAAGTCATAAATAACTTTACATGCTAGTGGCTCCAAACGGCAACGGAAGGAAACCGTGTGAACGTTTTAGGGCGAGTTGAGGAGGCGCAGTTCAACTTTCAGCTTGTCAGGTCATGTGATTGGAGAGCTGAAGCTTGCTGAGCTGCATTTTCACATGAATCCATGTTCAAATTCAAGCAGGAAGACAACATTCATTCTGTTCCGTCTCCACCGCTGAGCTGTCATCCGCTGATTTCACTGGGGTTTGTTTACAGGAATGTTTAAACCACTTTTACCCCTTTTGTCTCTCTTTCTCTCTCTGCTGTAATTGCAGTTTATTGCCGCTTTGTCTTTCGCTTATGGCTCTAAAGGTGGGATCTCAAAGCGGCTGCTGTCTATGAGGCCTACCCACATTAATCCGTCTTTAGAAGAAGAATCGCTTTATTGGCAGTATATATATTTTACATACACACACTGAATTTGTCTTCTGTATTTAACCCATCCTTAGTTGAACACACACATGCAACACCCACACGGGAGCAGTGGGATGTCACTATCAGGCGCCTGGGGGGGTTAAGTGCCTTGCTCAAGGGCACATCAGCCAGCTAATGAAGGGTGGGAGCTTTTTTTTTTCCACATTAATCACTGCACCACACCCAAATTTTTCCTGCCCGTCTGGTGGGGGAATCGAACCGGCGACCCTCCGATCACAAGCTGCTTCTCCAACCTCTAGGCTTTCTCTCTAGGCCATGGCTTTTGAGGGGGTCAGTACCAAAGTCAATACCAAGTAAAGATTTTGTATTCTCACTATTTTTCTCTCAACTCTCACAAATTAAACTAAATAAAGCCCAATGCACACAAGGTGGATAGGGTTCGTCACGCGAAAGAAGGCAGCAAACTCTCACTATTCAGGTCACTTCCTCGTTTAGAAGTTGTACAATGAAACACGAATGTGCTCGGTAAACTTTCCCGCATGGTCCAACCCCTCCACACTCAGTGTAATCCCTTCTTCTAATTTCTCAGGCTGAACCGATGCAGGTCTGACAGCTGTGAACCAGGGAGCCTGTGGGCCCAGCAGATAAACTCTTAGCTGATGGGGACTTTTGGCCGAGCGCTGAGGCACATCAAAGCATCTGATGCAATGATGGTCTACGGGAGGAAACTTGGTGCTTACTGTACTCGTGAGAGGCTTACAATCCCCCCACTATGTGTGCGATGTGGATACAAGCACATCTCACTTTAAGGCATGTCAACACATTGCATCCTCACAGCCATTCAGGCAGCATTTTCTCGCTGTCGGTGGTGGAGACTAAATATATTTGCTGCCCTAATTCAGTAGAATATTAGTGGGACAGCAAGTGAAGGGACAGTGAGCTTCAAAAGGCAGATGTTTCTCTCTTTCTTTGCTTTCCCTCTTTGGTCTGCTGTTTAATGTGCAAATGGAAAAATGGACGTCAATATGCTCACAAATCAATACGTGCACTTACCAGCTAACTGTCATCAAACACAACATTGATACTAATGGACCACTCTGGCCTGACAGACTGACACTCACACACACACACACATATATCATGTCTACTCATGGATGGAAACTGTAGCCTCCACTCTGGACCAGCTGAATTATTGAGCAACAGTAAACAGGAAGAGAAGATCCCACTGGGAAGTGTGTGTATCTGTGTGTGTGTTTTTATGATGACTGGGTGGGGGTTGCCCCACATCTGATGCTCTTTTATTGCTACAAGTCTCATGACATGCTATATTTACGCACACGTACACACACACACGTTTACACATCTTCATGTTGGTGTAGGACCCTCTTCTATACTTAAACCCTGTGACCAAAGTGCCATGGAGGAGTGGATCTGTCTGTTAGCACTCAGAGGGCAGGAGATGCACCATATGGACAGAAGTACTGGGACACACCACTTTAATACTGAATCCAGGTGATATGGAGCTGTTTATAAGGGCTCGGGCTCGGTCCCTGACTTCCAGTGAAGGGAAATCTTAATGCTTCAGCACACCAAGACATTTTGGACAATGCTATGCTTCCAACTTCGTGGCAACAGTTTGTTGAAGGCCCTTTTCTATTCCAGCATGACTGTGCCCCAGTGCACAAAGCAAAGCTCCATAAAGACATGGTTGGATGAGTTTGGTGTGGAAGAACTTGACTGGCCCACACAGAGTCCTGACCTCAACCCCATCCAACACCTTTGGGATGAACTGGAACGGAGACTGTGAGCCAGGCCTTTTGGTCCAACATCAGTGTGTGACCTCACAGATGCTCTACTGCATGAATGGGCAAAAAATTCCCACAGAAACACTCCAACATGTTGTGGAAGACCCTCACGAAGAGTGGAAGCTGTAGCTATAGCTGCAAAAGGGGGGGGACCAAACGCTCAACTCTGACCCAATACTTTTGTCTATATAGTGTATGTAAAGGATACTGTATTTTTGAACTGTTTTGAGAAATACCTTAATTCTAGTGAAAAAATTCACCCAAAGTGAAATAAACATCTTCTGGAAATCCACATACATCACTAATCTACATAACTAACTTTAACATTTTAATGCGGGCAAGTTTTAAAATAAACAAACTCTGATTTAATACTAAACCTACAAACATGTTGTCACTTCCCATGACCTTATTGAAAACTACAACATTCTTATACTACGCAGAGCTCATGATCTAAACAAGGAGATGAATTATTCAGCAAAACAGCAAACATGAGTTCTGAATGGTTTTATCCTCCACTTCACACCTACATCTTATGCCAAATTTAAACATTTTTGTAGGCGTTTTGTCACTAAAAGCTAACAGGTGTACACCAGCAGGAAGCTTTTGGAATGATTTCTGAAGACCTTTAATCTCGGTGCCGTCTTTGTTTTTTTAATGGACTAATTAGAGCTTCCCACGAAGCTTCATATCTTATACAACTTGAGATCAAAGATACTAATGATGGAGATGCCAAAGATGTGTGTGTGTGTAAGTGTGTGTGTGCCAGTGGGACAGTCAGCCAGATACACAACAGCCACCACAGACATGGACTCAGACTGACAAGGCACTGCAGAAATCAACAGATCGCCTTAAAAAGCATGAGAGGATCTCAAATGATGGCGAACTACAGAGCTGAGCCGCTGAAGAACAAAACACCTCCACCCTCTCCATCTCCCTCCATGAGTGGCTGATAAGAGCTAAGAGGCGCACAGAGACACGAGGGCGTTATGTGGGCTGCCGGAGAGTGTGGGATAAAAGCATCAAGGGTCCGTACACGACACAAGAGGACGAAGAGAAAGAAAAGCAAAGAGATGGCCACATGCTTCTGGTAAACAGTGACGTTTCTTTCCTTTTTCCAGTCACACGGCAGCAGAGAGACGAATGGACATGCAGCCGTGTTAGAATTAAAGTCTGATATGAACTGGCCAAGTATCTTCTGTTCATACAGAAACTGGAATCTTGTCTGAATATGCTGAATGGCTGTTGTCATCTCAGTATTATCCAGGTCAGATCCGTTGTGGCTTCCACTGACCGAGGAACAGACATCCGAAATGCTCTAATTCTTCTTCAGATTCCAGCTGTTTAGCTCACAGAAGGCACAATGAGACAAGCTCTTTGGGTTTTAATGCAGACAGCTGATTTGTGTCCATATGTGCGTACGGAGGTTGGCTACTCGCTAGAGGTCAAAGGTTACCAAACTGTTATGTTCTGCCACACTGTGGCTCAGCGGCAGCAAACAGAAACAGCTTTTGCTTTCCATCTGACACACTGCACTGCTGTGGCTCAGTAAGTACGGTTTGTTGTCCACTCAAAAGGGCAGTTTGAGCTCGTCCTGCACACAAGTCAAAACGTTCCGGGCAAATTTCACCCCGAGCTAAATTAACCCCAACCCAACTCTCCAGTTTCCTTCAGGTCTCCATCGCTTTTAGTTTAGTCTCACTTCTCTCACCAGTACTGTTTCCTGTTAAGAGATGAACAGAGCCTGATGAATATCCGGCTTATTTAACTGATCAAGAACACATTCACTACATCAACTTTATCAGGTGATAGCATGTCAATTTACAGCTTGTTGTTCTGCCCCCTAGTGGTCAAAACAACCAATTCCTGCAGATAAAAATATGTTGCAGCATAACAGGCAGATTATGTGCATAACCTGAACCAAACAGGGCAACTGCTTGCTTGTGAAAGTCAAATGCAAGAGATCAGAGAGATGAAAGTATTTAAAAAGGTTCCTCCAGAAGGTTTCTCCATCTGAAGTGATCAGGCAGGAGCTCAAATCAGTACCACAGTTTTCTGTTTACCTTTTTTATTTTTATGTATGTATGCATGTGTTGGATCTCGGCAGACTTGAGGTCTCCTTTGATCAGGTTTCACTTTGGATACTGCACACTTCCTCCTGAAGCAAATCCTTGAAAGGAACCCTGGGTGACTCAGCCTCCACGTTTTCCCACCTGTACCAAAGATGACTAATCCGTGGCCTCCTCCGCATTACAAGTCCCCTCCTCTGTACTGACACTGCGGTCCCTGCTGCACCGGCCTCAAACGGCAGGTGGACAGACTGAGTCGAGTGCACGTCCATCCACCCAGAAGTCTTTTTTTAAAATCCCCTCAGCTGCACTGCTTTGTGCACAAATTAGTCAGAGGTTTATTATAATGGTTAAAGCGCTTGAAGCTTCATTTTACTTGGATAGTGAAAGCTTGATGTTCCAGGGGAAATCAGTGCAGGCAGGTATCGATACTTCACAGAGGCAAAGCAGCTTTCCCAGGTGAGAATCCCCACACGTGTTGACAATCAAGAAGCTTCTGGACAACACTGACTTATTAGTGTGATTATTTTAACTAAAACAGCTTTGAATGGATGTAAAATTCACTCTGACGCTGATTTTTTGTTGTCATGACTTTTTGGTTTGAATGTCAAAATGGCAGGACATGCAGTATTTAAAGTTTTGCTCGGTACAAACAAAGTGTTCACCAATTAAGCCACGAAAAAATGTCAAATTTCTCTGATTTACACAATATTTGCTCGTTGGCAGAGATGTATTTGTTTTTGCAGTGTCAGATAGCAGGTGTCCTGGTACTACACAGGTAACGCGTACTTTTACTGAACTTTTTAAATACTTGAAATGCACCTATTTATTTATCTGATTTATTTTACATACTTAATGGCATTTAAACAGCCTTATTACTGTATTATCACAGCTCATTAATTAACACTTAATCTCACATTCTGGAAACATTCAAGTTTTCAGTCTTTCATCCACTGATGTTTAGCTCCAGTATAGTGTAACAGTACTCTTTCTATCCAAAAAAAAAAATGATAGATGAAATTAATAGAGAAAACTATTTTGTAATATCTTGGGGAATAAACAAGCAGAATTAAGTTCCTATCATTTCCAACGATCTCTTTCAGGATGGTGACCAGCGCTGCTGCATAACGAGTGCAGAGGAAAACACAGGCCAAGGTGGTTTCTGGCTCTGGCTGTGAGAGCAGTTAAAGTGCAATCAGGTGAATCAGCACGGTAGGGGAACAATAAGAGCCGGAGGCAGACACAGTTCAAATCCCAGACCTCTACACTCTCCTCACTCCGCTTACACTGTTAGATCCAATCAGACAGGCAGCTCTGCCGGACAAAGTAAATCCACTTCACTGAGTGCCAGTTAAAGGGGGAAGTTGTTGTTATTAGTGTATGAGAGGCACAGAGAGGAAAACAGCAAGACAAACCACGTCGGCTGCTGTTCAGAGGAAGCAAAAGTGAAAAGGCAGCACAGTACACAAACACAAACAAGTCGACAGCACCACAAATCGATACGGCATTTATTTATTTCAGAAACTTTAATACTGTGATCACTGCAAATGTCTTTTTCATACCTTTACATTTTACAGAGACAATGGATCTGGGATGTAAACAGTATCTTTAATTCTGCAAAACTTAAAGTGTTCGTGACATTGTGAGCTTTACCTCCGGTCAGAACTGATCACTTAGCGGTTTAGTTTGTTCTTCCAGCACAGCTGCGTCAGCCGTGACTCTGAGCTTCGCGAAACCTTCCTCGCCTGCTGCAATCGCTAACTTCGCAAGTCGTGCTTGACTGAAAAGCAGCATGCTTACAGCGCAAACAACATCCAGCCTGCTCCTTTGTCTGATCAGCGACGCTCAAGGAAAAGAAGCGTTTCCTCTCTTTCTCTGAAGTGAATGAAGTCGAGCACCTCCCTCTGTTCATCAAAAACTGCACTGGCAGGAAAACTACGCAGCAACATCTAGACAAGACTGCACAGGAATGGATCCCTTCACCCATCTGATCCAAAGCCTGTAAACACAATCCTTTTTCTTTTAAATATAAAACACTGTGCAAAGGTTCTTAAAAATAAAAAGATATTACAAAATGGAACATCTGAACATTCACATTTCCCATAACCTTCTGAAAAGCACCAAAACAAAGCCGAGGAAAGAAAGAAAGAAAGAAAGAAGCTTTCACACTGAAGTAACTGGACTGCTGTGTGTGTGTGTGTGTGTGTGTGTTTATGTCTTTGTGTAAGGTTGTATCTAACATCTTGACGCACACTTTTAAAGATGAGAGCAAAACATCTGCACTGCACAGTTTGTCATTTGGCCATACTTAATTTGAAATACAACCCCCCCCCCAAAAAAAACTAGAACACTTTCATTCTTATTCTAAGGATTTCACTTTGCTGGATGACTGATTTTCACAAGTGGCCGACTTGTTGAAACTGTTCAAACGAACAAATCGCTGCTGACTGTTCACTGGTGTTGGCATCGTCCATACAGACTGACAAGAGATTCTTAAAACAGAACCGAGACTTTCGTTTTTTGTTTTTGTTAAGAGTTCACTCGTCTCCCTGCAAAGCCGCAGAGCTGAATGTCACTTGTAGTTAACATCACATTTATTTGGGCCCGTTTAGATTTCCTTTACATTCAGACCGGGTGCCGTTCTGTGCTTATACACTGCAGGGTTTTAACTGCATCATTTTAAGATGCAAATTTACTATAAGAGGTTCAAAAACTGGCACGTGTTTTTTTTCTCTCTGATAGCAAAGGAGAAGGAATTAAGGCTTACACCACATTTGTGAGCCAGTTTTACTGTAAACGCTCAAAGATAGGAACAGCTTTGTGACTCCTGCTTGTGAGTTGGGGAAACTTTTCTTCCAATACGCTCTTATTACAGGGGCCAGCTGCACAGAAAGATATACTGCATGATACTGAAGACGAAAGGCACACACACGGACACATTTCCACACACTACACACACACACACACACACGTCCCTGTATCTGAGGACCGGCTAGCCTGATTGTGTTTAGTTAAAATATTCTTATGAACAAGAGAAAGGCTGAAGCCGTACAAACATTTATGAGGCACACTCCACAACTGTGAGTATGAAGCTGATTAAAACTCATAAGTGTGTAATGTGAGTGTGTGTGTGTGTGAGAGAGAGAGAGAGGGGGGTGGGGGGGTGGGGGTGGTGGATGAAGAAGAAGAGCCTTTCCCTTTCATCTGTTCCCCAGGTGCTGTTTTCAAAGGCACATCCCTGCTCTGCCTGGGGGTAAATGACCAAAATAAGTGACTGTAGGCACAGCTGGATAGACTGATGCACATTCACACAATGACAACACACACTGCCACTGTAGCTCCCTCTTATCATGGCTATTTCTATTTTCTCAAAAGGTCTTCATGTTCCCAACAAACACTGAACCTGAGGAAAACCGATGATGTTCAAAATTATCACTTGTGCGCCCACATACGTTCAAGTACACCTACACCTAAGGTTTACTCCCTCTATCCAAAAAAAATAAAAAGGAAAGAAAAAGAATCAACCTTTGATTGTCTCTCAAAGCTGGCTTCTGATTTTTTTCTTCCTCTTCTCTGTTTGTGAGGCCGACCGGTCGATGTCTGACTGATTGCTGAAGAGGTGTTGGAAAAATACAGAGTGACTGGCAGCACATTTAATTATCATGACATTTCCACTGGTCATCACTAGAGGGCACTGTAAGCAACACGACAGCAGGCTCGGGCACCACAAAATACAACATAATACAGAATAAAAAGCATATAGTCAGGCTTTAGCCAGAATTAAGAAAGAAAGCCATTTAAATAATATAACTAGTGACCTTTTCTTTTACCTTTATACCTTGAGGAACTAAACACTGATGTCAGTTGTACTGTACGAATAGAACAACTTATTTATTGGATTTATAATACAAGGAAATAAATTAACCTGCGAAAAAAAAATGTCCCCTTTCACTTTTCACTCCCGAAAATGTCTCTCTCATTTATTTTCAGCTGGCTTTCTGTATTCCAGACAGTGGGATGGTGAGTCAAGTCCTCTCCTTCCTTTTCCCCAAAAGCATGATGTTCACTGCTTTATGGAAGTGGGTGGACGGAGGCTCTTTGTGCAGCACAGACTGGTGTCCTCTGAGTCTAACTTTTAAAATGTATTTGTCCTCCACACTGAACTACTTCCCAGAGCAGACTCTCCCTTTTCTGAGAGAGAGAGGGAGAGACATGAGTCCTGACTTCCTCCTATTGCTTTTAAGACACATACAATTGGAATGGACCAAAGCACTCTGGATTATCAGTCATGTTTAATGGCACCACTTGTCGATGGCTTATAAATATACTCCTCGGTCGGCTGTTGGTTAGTGCAGACAGGATGCTGTAATCCAGATCTCGGCAACACAGAGGAGAGGAAACGGAAAAGAAAACACACGCTGTACAAATCCAGTTTTTCCTCGAGCAGAGGTGGATCGACCTGCTTCCATATCAGCGACTGACCCTACGGTGCTCAGAAGCTTTGAAGAGAGGAAACGATAAACTTCTCTCTCCACTTATTTGTGAAGAAAATGAAAACCTCTCCTGGTGGCTTCAAATTCATTGTGTGTTTGTGGGCAGGCAGATTCATTACAGAGACTTCCTCCTTTATGTCACATGGATGTCACTGCTGAGTCGGGTTTGACTTGGCACAAAAGACTCAGGTCACCTTTAAGAGAAGCTGGGCACAATTTAAAAAAAAAAGGTGCCCAACGATGAACAAAGAGGAAACAATAAATGGCCAGAGTGTGGCCAAAGAGGACACATGTCCACTGAGAAAACCTGGCAAGAGGGTGGGTTTGGTGATTCTATATGACCACATCAGAATGAGGCAAAAATGGCTTCTTCAGAAAGAGGAGGGAGGGGAAGTTCTTCCTCTTTGATGGCAATTTTGTGAAAAAGATTGTGGCCCAGCAAGAAGAGAGAATCAATTCAGCGACGCTCTCATGATCCCATTGGAAAGAAGAAGTCAGTCCTTCATAATCTGATAAACGACCGCCATTTTTCTGGAGTCTCATCCTGAGAGGTTCAACAGAGTGTCTGTGGAGACTGGCTGACAGTATTATCCACTGATGTTTGAAGCCGACGGAAGATAGTTGAACGGTTTGGCTGACTGACTCCGTCAACAAGTCTCCACTTTTCTTGTGCACAGTTTCTGGTCAGCGTCGATCCTCCTCTGCCTCTAAATCCAGACTGTGTGTGCTTGTGTGTGCATTTGTGTGCGTGCGTGTGTGCGTGTGTGTTTGTCTGTGTGTGTGTGTGCGTATGTGTGTGTTAAAATGAGCAGGTCAGGATCAGTTCATGTCGATGGTGTTGAAGACCCACTCTGTGAACTTCTTGAGCTTGGCAGCAGAGGTCTGGGACTCCTCTTGCAGTCTCTGGTTGTCCTCCCAGAGCCTCTTGATCTGAGCCTGAAGTCTCACCTTCTCGTCACGCTCCTGTGAAAACGGAGACAGTTAAAAATCTGTAAGTTACATCAGTTATTGAGGAGTTCAGATTGGGGAAGAGAACTACATAATCAAACTGACCTGCTGCTACTTTAAAAACAAGAAGCACAGACAGCACTTGCTACACAGACAGCAGAGAACTTATTTAGAATCACGTAAGAAACAGGTATGTCTCAAGGTCTGGAGCTACCAGCTCAAATCAGTTTAAACATTTAAACGTGACGGCGGGCTACACCAGCAGCGTCTCTGCGCCATCACCAAAACTGGTTGTATTAAAAACATTCGCTGGAGCTGATTTTATGAGAGCTATTTGGCGTGAGTGTGGATCCGTCTCGTCGGGATCAGCAGAGACCGATGGTATACCGGTGTGAGGAGCGGTACGTTTAAGGATTTAAGGATTAAAGGAAAGGAAAAGTAAAATTCACTTTTTACCCGTGCTGACTGACGGAGGCTCAGCAGGTAGACATGCTGCCCTCCCAGAAACATCTTTAAATGCACAGCAGGGTCCAGATTCAGGATGCTATTTTTAGTTGACGATCCCTTCAATTGCTGATATATATGACCCGATTGTCAATCAGCACCTTTCTTAATGACCTTCTTCACAGCCACAATCTTTTGTTTTTTTTTGTCTCTCTCTCTCTCTCTCACACACACACACACACACACACACACACGTCTCAAACAAGAAGGGCGTTCCTGAAAGTCGTTTCTGAGCCTTCTGCCTGGGAACACGGCAGATAGAGTTTGAGTGATCGCAGTGAAATCTGAGTCAGCTGTGAACAACAGCAAGCAGCAGAGCGGAACAAAAACAACAGCGGCAACACTCAACTGCTGACTGTGTGTTTTCTGCTGAAGACAAAATATTTATTTGCAACCGTTCGCTGTTCCGCTGTGCAAAGCCTTTCAGTTTTCAGCACAGCACAGAGCATCAGACCACAAAAAAAAAAAAAAAATCAAATGAAATGTTGTGGGCACATAGAGTGTATGTACTGTATATATGTACACATGTGTGGATGCGTTTGTGTTCTCTCTCCCACCTTCTTCAGGTCCTCCTGGAGCATCTTCACCATGGCCTCCAGCTTTGTCACCTTCCTCTCCAGCCCTATGTGACCCTCACTGTGGAAAAGGAAAAAACACACATCCTTTACAGTGGAAGATAACATTCAGACTGGCTGCAGAACCATGAGAGAACACAGTTTACATGTCGTCAACCACGCTTTCCACTGGCTGCCGTTCGTATATTCTGCACTCCATTCATTCACTCTACCTGTTTATTAATTAATATCCATCTTGTACGTATTTTGTACAAACTCCAAAAATGAACAAGCTACAGTCCCTGAGCTCTCTTGCGTTTCTTGCATACTTCTTTGCGTGCAAGTGTTTCAGCTCTGGCTTGTGTATATCTCATTCCCTGTCAGATATTAACAAGTGCTTTGTGAAACAAACCGGTAAAGACTGTGTGAGTGCGATGTTACCTAGATGAGGGCCGTGACAGTGGAACCGGCTGCAGCTCTATGTGGGGCTGCTGGGGACTTGAGGCTCCACTGCTTCTGTGATTTGAATCCCCAAACACATAACTTCTCTGGACTGGAAGAAGAGAGAAATGGACAAGAAGTATAAACAAGTCTAAGTTCTAAATACACAAAATCACAAGATTGATATTAGTCTTTATGCTAATTTTTTATCTTTATTTCAGAACATTCAGACTTTTTGAGAAAGGACCACTTGTAAGTAATTGATAATACCATAATGTGTGTTTCTTTCACTCTCAAAGGTATTGGCCACATCAACCAGGTGTGTCCACTCTAGGGGGCTGTCCCTGTCTGAGGATGGAAGGGGCATCAGCTCTGGAGGGAGGGGTCCACGATGACGCTCCACCAAATCCACCAACGACGTGTCAGAGGCCGAGAGGTCACCTATAAACGGAAATTAATTTGTGGATAGAAGTGAAGTTAAAATGAATTTTCCATGCTGTCTCTTTGACATTATGCATTTTCAGTCAAACAGGGGCAGCAGACACACATCAGGAACTTATAAGCCATATCACCAAACACTCTCACTTTACAATCAATAACAAATCACATGATTTCACGTGGATGTAAAAAAATCTCCTTTTCCTACACTGATGTCATTTCATGGTTAAAATTGCTACATAACATGCAGGATTATTGTTACAAAATATTGTCTTTTACAAATAGATGCAAGCATCTGAAAATGTAAATGGGACTCCAGCTGTCATAACTACATCTATAGGCAAAATGCCTACCGTGGAGTTTGACTCCCAGCTTGTAGGAGGGTCGTCGGAGGGGAACACCACGGGTGGTGGGTGAGCGTGGGAGTGTGGAGCAGCTGAAGAGGACATCGGCGCCAAGTGTCGGTTCGGCCACTGAGTCACTCAGGGAAGGAAGGCGCTGGCCACGGTAGATACTCTCGTCTGACAAGGTGCGATGGATTGAGCGACGGTGGCTGAGTGGCTGGACTGGTGGCGATTTCTGGCCGTGCTGCAGGAGGGTGATGGGTGCAAGCATTATTGTAAACATTACCACACTTACTATGTGGCCAGGTTTAAATGTTGGAAGCCGTAACCCATAATCTGTTGTTAATCAACTTAAATCATCAGTTTCACAAACTACAATAAAACCTATGGAACTGCAAGCAGCAGTTTATTAATGAATTAATTCCCTTTGATGTGACGTACCTTTTCCTTGTGTCTGCGTGGCGGCGGAGGGCTGTCTGGGGCGCCGTGTCTCTTCACGTCTTCCTCCATCGTAGATTTGGCATGAGGCTGGGGTGAGTGCATGTCCCGAAGAGAAGGCCTGGCTGCTGGGGTTGGAACAACCTCCACTCCACCTTCTCCTGGAGACTTCCTAAAAACACACACAGACGCAGCCAGACGATAAACTAACCACAATCATGACATAAATTATGCATGCTGCACTAATAACATGTCATCCCCATATTCAAAAAAATAACAGTAATAAATGATGAAGATGCAAAGAACAGATTTTTATTGGTAAATTATACATTCAGTGCGTCACTGTTACCCTTTAGTGTAGTACCCTCCTCAACCACAAGGAGGTAATCAAGCCATGCACATAGTATTAATACCAAAAGACTTCAACAGAAAAGTATGGTGAATTGACAAGTAGTGGGATCAAATACAGTCTTATACATCAGCTCTAAATAATAAATGCTATCACTGTAAAACTAGTAATATTAAATTTTGTCAGACCAACACACCTACAGGGATGCAGAAAAATAATACTGCTGTCTGATATAAGAACGCTTCACAATGGGGACTGCAAAGTCCCATCATCACCTCTGACAGTCGAAACACAAACGCAACAGTTTTACAAAATGTTGTACAGAACAAAGGCTGCTGTGACTGTGAATAAATTGCATTATATTGTACAAGTCCTAATGCTCATTTGCCCATTACCTCCTACAGGAATTGGCTTCAGTTTCAGTTTCAAAAAGCAGATCTCGACCCAGTATGCCTCTGGTTCTGGGTTCCAAACTGTCCCAATACAACAGCGGTGATAAAAGACTTGGTACTTGGTATTCATTTCTGATGGACGTGGTGTAGGTAAGCTGTAACATCAGTTTCAACCAGGACCAAATCACTGGAGAAACTGAATGCTGAGATGAACCAGTTTTTAAGGACCACCTGTAACATCACTGAGCAATGCATCTGAAACTTCAGAAACTTTTTTTTTTTTTTGCTTCATCCTTACTTGCGTGTGTCTCCAAAGTCGACAGAATTGATGGTGGAACCGGGCTTCCTCCAGCCGATCAAGTACTTGGACTGAGCTCCCTGGCGGGGATAGAAGCTCTTGGGCCCGGGGGATGCCGAGGACTGGGATGAAGGGGAGGTGGCTGAGGAGGAGGACTCCTCTCTTGGGGAGCTGTGGCCTGAGTGCCTGGCACTGATGGAGGGAGGAGAATGACAGGAGTTACTCAACCTGGCCATGTAGCTTACAGTACAGAAGTCTAAATCTTGACTTTGAGGACCTCCTGAAGGCAATGACAGGATTTTATAATGGATTACCCAGATCGCTGTATTTTTTAGAAAGGAAAATGTATTTCAGTATTGGCTCGAGCATAAATAAAAGTAATTATTGGTGTAGCAATAATCACGTAGGAATTTCCATGGAGGACATCCATTATTGAGTTACAGATGGAAAATATTAATCAAAGTATCACCTGCCAACCTTGGCAAACTCATTTCAGAGTTTATTCTTATTCCCCTTCTGCCACTATGACAGAGTACAACTGAAGCTTAAATGCTTGACAGATGACATGAAGGTCATGAACTGTAACTCTGTTTAAATGGGTGAGTCAAGACTATCTCAAACAGGAAGAGCAGGACACTGGTCTGGCTCTCAGCTCTCAGCAGACGCTAGTTCAGCTGTGAAAAGTCAGACACGTGTTCCACATTTCCTGGGGTCTAATGTGGAAAGATAAGAGGGAGTTAAAACTACTCCTGCGCTTGGTTTCCAGGAAAGACTTATTGAGAGAGGGGTAGTTGAGTAGTGTGGTCTTATTGGGCAAGAGAAATACTGGCTTTAATTAATGAGAACTGGAAGCAGTCCTCACGGGTCAAACGAGTACTGCGATGACACCTGACAGAGTGGAAGAGGTCAAATTTGAAATTAAAATAGAAATTAGTTAAAGCTGTAAGATGCAACTTTTGTTCAAATGAATTAGATTTCTGATTGGCTGATTGACAGCTTAAAGTAAACCTTAATGCTTTTTGTTTGAACTCCACAGGAAACATTTAAAGCACTGCTTCCTAACCCTTTGTGTTTGTAACCCTGAAAAGCCACAACCACTAATCGCAGGTCACATACATTTATGAATGAACTGTGACACGGTTCAACCACAGGGGGTTGTCGTTTTGCTTCTTCTGTCTTATCAAAACACAACCACTCAGATTTATCTTGGAACTCCGCCCTCCCCAAGAGTTGCAACCACCCACTTTTTATACAGAGACACACTCCTCTTTCTCCCTCTCAAACACTTAAATATGACCAGAAAAACACACAGACTGACCTTGGGTGTGATCCAGCGTCACTCAGACTGTAGGTGCTGCTGTCTCTAACAAGGAGATGAGTAGGTGGGGTTCGCCCTGTCCCATCCAGACTCCTTTCTCCTGGAGGGCCTGGGGACTCTGCGGCAGCAGGGGACCTCTCTAGCATCCTGCGGCCTCCCTCAGTGGGGCTATGCCATGGAGACACCGAGCGCTCTCTGCTCTCTCTGCCTCCGCTGGGAGCCAGCAGGGAGGTGGTGCTGCCATGGTGAGAGTGGGGGTGGGAGTGGTGAGGGGCTCCGTAAGAGCCTGTGTCAATGCCGCTGTCAGCTGATGCTCCCTGGAGGTAGCCTCCACCTCCCAGGCCATTGGGCTCCGTTTCAGCCTGGTCACCGCTGGAGCCTCCGCCAGCTCCCATTTCGTACCACTTATCGCTGTCACTGTGGCCCCCGCTGGAAGCTGTGCTGGATAGTGTGTTACTGCTGGAGTGTCCCGAGTAGGGCCCGTCCGACTGCCAGAACAAACACGAAATGAGAGAGCGGAGGGAAATGATAGATGTTGTATTTTTGTTAGTGAGTACGTCAGTTTTTCAGCAAATGATCTGTCATTTGATGACCAACATATCATTAAAATTACTTTAAAACGCCAGACAGCACTATTATCAACTATGCTAACAGAGTGAACTTTAAACCATATGCTAACAGAAGTCATTTATACAGCAACAACAAATTCATGAGTGCCAAACACTTTGGAAAAAGAGGAGTTACAGAGTACTGAAACTGCACTGTCAAAGTTCTGATGGTTTGAGTAAATAGCTTAAGTCAGGTGCAAAGCCCAACCTGGCTGCCCTTCTTCGGGGAAAGATGGATGACCTGCTCCTGCCTCTGGATGCGGGGAGCTCCCGAGTAGCCCTGACCAGACTTGGAGACTGGGGCTTCTGCAAGAAACAGACCGATAAAAACAGCTGGGGTTGGTGACACAATCACATGAACAGACCCTGCAATACAAACAAATGACTTGTTGATGATTCAACAGGGAAGTTGTATCTCTCTCTGCTCACTTCTGTGCAATTTGCTACTAGGTACTCATGGCTCCAAGAGACCCATAACGCTGACTTTGTTTTCATTCTGCCTCTGCTATATCCATGAACAGAAACACAGATGACGTGTCATCAAACGCAAGGCAGATCAAACAGAAATCTGTCCACTGATGGGCCCTGCTGGCTTTGTATGTTCTGGGCAAGCTGTGCAGCATGAGGGAACATGTGTCCTGAAGCAAAACTCACGGTATAAACGAGACTGTTGTGTAATTGTCTACATGTTATGCAACAAGACATACAGAGTAGGCAGCTAATGACCAGAGTACCCTGAGAGGGAGAGCTAAGGGAGGTATCACAACATCTGCTGAAGTGAATCTAGCAATGTAGTGAACTCCTCTGTATCTCAGTTAGAATATTCATAATACTTACTTTCCCACAAGGCTCTCTGCAACAATTAGAGATGGTTGCACATGTTCATACCTGTGCATGTGCCTCTGTGCTTATATACGAAGTATATCTGGCTACATGTTCACCTATGATATATTTTGTTTTTTGAGTTATTATAGATGTGACTGGTCAACCAGATGTCTTGGTAAGAAACATGACAAAGCAAAAGCAAACTTTCCCAGCATCTTGGGTTAATGTGTGCACTTCTATAGACCTTGATGAACTGAAAGATGCTGTTAGGGTAGTTAAAAACTGCTGTGCATTGAAAGGAAAGTCATGACAAATAGCAATTTTCTGCATCCCACCACCCAATGCATGAATTAATCATAAATCTGCCACAGGATATGAAAAGAAAATGAAGCAAATGCAGCGTTAAATGGTAGACTCAACAGCAGAACTTGATACAATAATTACTCGAGTTAAGAACCTTACATATTCTACATTAAGGGCTCAGGTAATGTCTTGTTTTTGTGCAACAGGAACGGAGAGACAAAAAAATAAGAGCAAAAGTGACTACCCTGCCCTCTGCATGACTTATGTTATTTCTGGACAGAGCATGGCCACATCATCATTGCAGAAGACTAACGGGTCAAGGGGGTAAAAAAGGGAGGAAGAGGAAAGGACAGAACCCCAAACCACAGAGGCAGCAAAGTAGACTTTGAAGGGCTGGACACTTGGCTGACACAGGCCGAGCTGGCCCGGCCTGCATTGTTCCACCCTGACCAATAAAGACATAAGTGCTATAAACAACCACAAAATGAGAGACTAGGGCTTTTCTCTGTGATTGTGGCAGTCATGAACAGGTTGAGGGAATGACTGAAAGCAGGCTGGTCAACAATCTACCAAAGCAACATCCTGCTGGGAATCAGAGGAGCAGCAGTGGAGCATGTGGTCTTTGTGGCTTTCAGAGACCGAGCTCGTAAACAAGAGCAAAACTTCCCAAAAAACAGTGCATGGGAGAATAGTCGTAATTAAATGAAAGCCAATGTGCAAGAGAATAAAAAGATGAATGAGAAGCAAACATTAGCGGCAGCTGAGGACTGGAGAGAGGAAGGGAGGGAAGGAAAGGCACACAAAGAGAAGGCTGGCCAACTCTGTTGACAGGAAAGAAAGGAATTTCTCCCCTTTCTCTTTCTCCTTTATTAAACCTTATAGAGTGGAGAGCAACAGAAAAAAATGCCATATACTTTAACTGAGAGCACTGTTGGATCTCATTTTCACAACAACTATGTGTATTTTTTCAGTTTGCCTCATTATCTTCCCACCTTTTTGTCAGTTTGGAAAGACCTTGACATCCTCTGTGAAGGCAATACAATTCACAGCTTGTGGAAGAGGAAGAGGAGGGAAAGGGGGAAAGAAGAGAGAGAGAGAAGCGAGTCTGGTATTTCAAACTCTGGAAGGAGCTGCTCCAAAAAACTGTCACTAGCAGATGAGGAGATGCACGCAAACATAATACGCACACGCGCACACACACACACATACAAACCTGTCATTTCAAAGCATTTAGCAATACATATAAATATGGATGATTTATTTCTTGTACTCCCATGTTATTCATGTGTCAAGTGCCCTCCCAAACCTCCCATACAAAAACACTTGGATTACTGGAAATACTGGAAACTGCATCTCCCTCTAACCAAGTTTACTGTCATAACTCCATCATTTCTCTACAGGATTTATTCACCTGTGGATCCCCGTTCAGCTCCTCCCCCTTCCTCCATTCTTGACCAATTGGGCGTGGACTTCCCACTGGAGCCGCCCTCTCCAACCACCTCTCGTCTCTCCGTAGACATTGGAGAGTGGCGGTTGCCCACAAACCTGGTGAATGAGCACACAAGCACATGATCAGAAGACTGACTTTTTTTTTTTTTTTTTAATTCAGCTATTTTATCAGCTAAATGTGTTTTTCCACTGATTTAACATGCAGAACTAGAACTGACGGAATGACAGAGCTTGAAACACAATACATTTTCCCACAGGCGGTGGTGGGTGGAAGATAAAAAAAAAAGATATTCTGTCAAGAGCATTATCTTACACAAAGACTCAAATGCTATCACCTCACTCCTACACTAATGTCATACACTGTTACAACTGTCAAATGAATCTGATCGCAAGCCAACCTCTGCTACAATAAAGCAAAGTATGAATTTGATAAACTTTAGTTGGGTTGAGTAAATCAGCTTCCTAGATGTAAAATGAGGACTCCAAAACAAACAGTCTTCCAAGATCAGTAGAGCATTTGTTTTAGTTGCTTTCTAAAGATAACATGAAAAATGAGATGACAGGAGAAGGTACCTCAAGGCAGCGAAAAACTTTTTTTGACAATTAAATTTGTTGCTTCTGATATGCCTTACTGAAACAATAACCGTAATTTACATAAAAATATTCTGAAACAAACACAGCCACAGACAAACACAACACAACCACCCCCACCCTCCCTCTTCCTTACTGCTCAGGCATAGACTTCTGCCTCCAGTGAGCAGAGCTTCCGGAGGCCTCACTGGAACAAGACAGGTTGCTGGGAGAGCTGCGATTGTGAGGAGAACGACCCAACGCAAGAGAGGACGCCAGGCTATAGCTCTCACTGCCGGGAGACATCCTGGAATATGAACAAATACATGTGTAGACAGAGAATGTGAGAATTTACGAGCACATGGAAATGGAGGAGATAAAGGATGACGAAAAACACGATAAAGCACTGTGGGAAATTCAGTTGATTACTACTCAGTGGGCTTAGTTTCCACACTGGATAAAAAAGTACATGAATAATTAAAAGCATCTGCGTTAAAATCAGCTTAACACCCAATAGCTGCCTTTTCTGTACCTTGTTGATACACTAACCTTGCAGAACTTGCAATGATTTGTTTGTCTTATTGCAACAGGATTAGAGGTGAAAATAAGTGCCGTTTCACACGGGAGAAACATGAAAACTATGAATACTATAATACTACCCTGGCACACTCCCCCTAATATAAACACTATATTCCAATGATTCATAATTAAACAGCCATGAGGCTCTAACCTCTTGGTGTCCAGGGGTCGGCCATCACTGCTGACACTTCGTGGGATGACTGCGCCCCTCTCCAGCCTCTCAGCTGACAGGGTCTTCCCCACTGAGCTGCCCAGGCTGATGGCCCGGTTGGGTGTGTGGGGCTGTGGCGAGGCGGTCAGTGACTGCTGAGGGCTGCTGGACGTCCTCTGCCACTTGTTGTTGTTGCTGCGGAAGGGGAACTTGTATTCGAAGGAGCCGCTATCGCTGCTGCTGCCTTTGTATTCTGACACAGGCATCCGGTAGAGCTCCGAACATCCCCTGTAGAATAGCAGACAGGACATTTGTGTGTGTCCGTGTCGGCGAGGGTTCACGGCTTTTCTTTTCTCTTGGCCACAGCAGAACTTAAAGGAATCAAATGACGTCCCATCCCCACCTACCTGCGTGGAGTAGCGTCATCATGTGGTGGGATAATCACAACACGCACTGTCACCGAGGTCCGCAGGAGGTCAATCATCTGTTCATGGGTCAGTGTTGCTACGGCAACTTTGCAGATTTCTACCAATCGGCTTCCCTGCCGCAGTCCTGCCTGCCAGGCGTAACCATATGGCTCCACCTTTTAACAAAAGCAACAAAGTCTGATTGCATTACAGCTGCAATGGTGAGATGCTTCATTCTTCAAACATCCAAGATAGAGAGTCACAGCGTCCACTTATGCCATTACGTGTTGTACTCCAGCAAACAAGATTGTTTTAAAATACGTTTTTAGAAGACCATCTGAGTTATGTACAGACAGGTACCTCAGCCACAATGCCTTCATAGTTCACGTGAAAGCCAAGCTGCCCCAGGCCATTTCGACGAAGCGTCATCTCAGATGTCTCACAGCCTTTAGTCAAGAACTGGACATAGGACATAGGAGAGAGAGAGAGAGAGAGAGAGAGAGAGAGAGAGAGAAAGTGCAGATGAAAGATGCAGTGGCAGGAATGATCAGAGGAGAGAAGTAGAAAAATAATCCAACAGGGGAAGAGGTGAGAAGAAAAAAGTGAACAGAAAATGAGAGTGAAAAAGGAAAGAAGGGAAAGGAAAAAAAAATTAAGGCAGACTTAACTTTCACACACATACATACAAATCTGCACAATCATCAAACTGTCATACTGTCAGAAAAATCCCTGAAAATGTGTGTGATTCCATATGTGTGTGAACATGTTCAACGCATATGTACACAGGCACTCTCTTTTAAGTTCGAGAGGAGATTTTTTTAAAGCAACTTAAGTCCCTGTGAGATTTGTGGCCATAAATAAAGATGAATTAATGCTCCAGCATAAGTGGCACACCTCTCACTAGATGTGCGAGTTCATGTAGTCACACACGCTCGACAGATGACAGAAATGAAAGCAGGTGTCTCTTGCTTCAGCACTTCAGGCTGTGTTCACACAGAGATGCGTCGCTTTGGAGAAATACTTTTGAACTTCATGCATTTTCATGGAAGGATGCAACTCTTAACATTCTGGCAAGATGAGGAGCACCAGAAAGGAGCCGTTCCTTTTATTTTCACCAAGAGTGATGTGGAAAAGTTGAAAATAAACAAATGTTTAAGGAGAAACAACCTGGATCACCTCTGAAAGGGCAACAGCAAAGGATATGGTAAAACTAATTCTCATTCTTATTACTTTTTTATTGTAGTGGGTCACAACTCAACCCCACCCCCCACCCCCCTCCAGTCAAATACCCAGCAGCTTCAGAGCACCTAGCATTTCTGTCTAAAAGAGGACGTTAGCAAAAGCTCTATGGAAGACAAACTCACAGGGAAGTGTAAATAAATCATGCTGTAGACTGGCACCTGATAGGAATTGTTAAGATGCTCTCTGATGTTTCTGAATGTGTGCGTGGGAGCTGAAGACAGTACAAGAAAAAAAAGAGACCGATAAGGAGCAAACGAGAGGAAAAAGAGAGATCAAAAACAGAGGAGAGGGAGAGAAAGATCCAGAAAGCGCGTGGCCTAAGGCCACTTCACTTCCGCTCTCTGGCACTGAGGTAGTCCAAATGATTGAAGATTAACGCCAGATGCATGAAATGTAACATGAAAGTGATACATTTCTGAGTCCTGAGCCAAATAACAATGTGCGTGCGTTCCAATATGTTAGTGTATGTGCATGTGTGTAAATCAAAGACGGAGGATGCTGCGCAGGTTACATAAGTACCTGATAAAAACCATCACACACGCGTGCACACACACACACAGTTTGAAGGTAGGGAGAGGCTGGGGAAATGAATGTATTCTCAAGCACTGATGATTACATAAGAAAACACCTTTTTTTCTAAGCAGTTTCCATGGAAACAGCTAAGAAAAAGCTAGCACCACTTCACTGTATGTGTAGGTGTTCGAGCCATTAGGAGTATGTAGTCCAGAGGTGTTTCTGAAACTCCCCCAATAAGTCGAGACAAGTAATGAGACAGCAGCTTTGGCATGTGAAAACAAAAATGTTGTCATTCTGGCGGTCTGACAGCCATGAATAAAAAAAGCAGGAGAGACTGTGAGTGGGCCAGGTCAATCAATGGAAGATGACAGAGTTTTAGTCCATTGATTGGTTTGTCAGTACTTGTCTGCTCACAAGAAGAAATTTGTTTGTCACCTCAGCCATTCTTTGGTCTTATTCAGTCTCCCAACAACCACAGGAGTCGTGACACTCATTTGGTTATGTCAGTTCTGTTGGCAAATAAACTTGGCACCAATTGGCCTCATTAGAATTTGAATGTGTAGTTGCCCTGACCTCAGCTATGACAGGAGAGGGCACACAGACTAGCAAATTAAATGATGTAATTGCAAAAATAAAGCAAACATTACTTATTAAACATTACTACAATCGAGAACATGTTTAAGAACGTCATTATCTAAGCACAAACCACCGGTCTTATCACATATGTACATACTGATGAGTGTGCCTTCTAACCTCTAGACGTTTGACCACCTCCTTGAAGTCCTCAGTGTTATTACTGATGCTCCTCAGAGACGCGCTTTCTCCACGCTCGTAGAAAATCCGCAAAGACGCAGGGCTGCTCAGCGTCCAGCCAATCACGTCCTTTGTGGCACAGTTGAACACTACGGCCTTGGCCTCCTGGTCCACTAAGATGAGAAAGTCGTTAGAGATGGCCAGAAGGGCCTCCAGTTCCCCTCCGGTCCCATGATCCTCGGCATGGACCGGCCAGGTCACCGCCCCCAGGCTGCGCAGCTCTGCCCCTCCGTATGGCCGGCTCTTTTCTTTTTTCTTGTGGGCCAGCGAGATAAAAGGGAACTTTCCCGAGGGGTCGATGGGTGTGCTAGTGGTGTGGCGCTCAGCTAGGTCGCGTAGATACTCCTGGCGTGTTCGGGTGGCCATGGCACGGAACTTATGCGACTTGTGGGCCGCATTTTCCGCATTGATGACCTTGGCCAGCAGGAAGTCCCGGAACACAGAGGACTTGGGAAAGGTCACGCCTTCTGGGATGAGGGGGCCAAAAGAGGGCACGTCTTTGGAACGGGTGACCGCCACACTACAGGGAGAGGAGAAAATGAGACAAGAGGAGAAAGGATTTGAGTAAAAAAAGGAGAAGAACTGGTTGTTAATAAAGCAGTTGTTCCAGTATTGACACAGAATTTGACCAATTTAGGTTGGGTATTTTGTTCAGACATCAAACATCCTCTGGCTTAGATTCAGTGTTTTATTACACTGTAAATCCACTCAAAATGTCACATTGCATTCAAGCTTGAAGTACTTATGTCACAAATACTGCCAGATGCTACAACAGCTTTTATGTCTGATATAAAGCCTCATGCTGTTTGCTCATTCAAGCATGGGAACAAATAAAGCGTTATTTGTGATTTTAAATTAGTTGTCTTTATCTATCTAAACGCAATTCATAAGTATTAGCACATTTGCTATCATGTGGAGGCTATGTGTATTTGCTTGTTCTCTGAACTGTATATGTACTTCATTTACATGTCCTATACCTCCCTGCTTTCCCTGCTCTCCACCTCCCTTTTACTCATTCCCTTTTTCCTTTCATTAAGCCTCTGGAATGGCCATCTGAGGCTGTTTGCCCTGTCTGGTATGTCAGGAACTCAGCTGAGCAGCCATAGAGAGGAAGAAGAGGAAAGAGTCGAGGAGGAGGATGAGGGGAGAGTGCTATTCCAAATCTCCTCCCCAAAGCTCCAGAAAACCCAAAGTGAGGGAAAAAGAAAATGTGGCTGAGAAAGGAGGACTGTGTGGGAGACTCTGAAAAGACAGGGAAATGATTACTTAGTGGGAAAAAATGCATTTTTTTGTTATGTGAGACAAACAGACTTACAACCTGATCTTTGGAATGTCTCAGTCTGAAGCAGTCAGGGGATTAAAAAAAAAACAAAACGGTGTCCTGAAATGGCCTTTTGCAGGACCAAGAAAAGCACTATTCATGTGTACATACACATGGGACACCTCGACTTGACTTTGTCTTTACCAAATGAGCTCAGTCACAGATCCTGTCTCAGGTGATAATTACCAGCTGACAAGAGTAGCACTGAAAGTCAAAGTTCTCATCCCACACGCCCCCCCCACCCCCCCCGACATACGTAAGCACATATGTTGACACCAGGATTAATCGCTTTGCCTAATAAGCAACTAAAGTCAATGTGTCACCCACATATTTCTAAACATACCTCAGAGACACCCCGCGCTCACAGCAGACGTGGTGTTCAATTATAACAATCGTCAAATTGTTGACACCTCATTTCCTGCTTTTCCTTGTTTGTGGCAGACACAGGTAAGACAAGAAATATCTGCTTGAATCTGACCAGAAGGCTGCTCTCCCTGCAAACTAATATATAATAATACAGCACTTAGATTATTACATTAAAGTATCGTAAAGATATGCTGAAGATAATCTATTGCCTTCACATCAACAAAACAAATGCCAGAAACAAAATAAGCCCAGGATGGTCCTTATAGCTAGCTTTCACCTTGAAGCATTCTTATCATGACTGTTACTAGCACAAAAAATCTAAATTTTTAAACTGACAGTGAACACATAAAACAAGTGACATAATCTCGAGGTAACATTCACCTGCTTTTCTACAGATGACAAATGAATCACGACGGGTGTTTCAGAGCGGAGCAGTTAAAGTGGCCATAAGCAAGCTGAACAAATGATTAAAAATAAAATGCGACCTTTTATTCTTATTCTTTTCCATCACTACACACACCACTCAATACATTACACTGCGGCACTAAAAGCACTTGTACTGATCTCAAACACCTGTGAGTCAGTCAACCCGACCTGTGACTCATGCTGGACAAAAAGAAGTGATGATGATGAAGAGGGAGAGAGGTAAAGCTATGAAAGTCAGAGAACAAGACAGAGAGAGCACAAAAAAAACTGAATGAGGAAAAAAAAGTGAGAAGAAGGTGAAGGTGAGAAAGAATGAGAGGTAGGGATGGAAAGGAAAATGCAGTGCAATGGGGACTGCAGGGCTGTGTGACTGCTGTGTGATCTGCGAGGCAGGAGGTTTGGCAGTGAAAATCAGAGAGCACATTCCTGTGGTTTCAGTGATTTGTGGTCTTATAAATAACTAGTGTGTGGGCAGCGCCACTCTTCCAGTATCCACGACCTGCTGCCCACTGAGCCAAGGCAAGAAAAAAACAAAAAAAAAACAAAACATGTCAATACCTATTGGAGTAGGTGGCTCAGAGGTGTACTGTATGTGTATGTGTGTGTGTGTGTAGGAAAACGTACATACATCATGTTTTTGTGACAATTGTTTCATTTACGTTTTGCAGTATTTTTTTTTGCATATTGGTTTGGGCACATGCAATAATGTGTTCTAGACATGGAAACAGAGATCAGGGATTGACTTAAGGAAAATATCTGCTGTTGTGCATACTGGGGCTGTCACCATGTCACACTCACACTGCACGATTACTGTGGCCAAAAGTATTCATGATAACAATAATGACTAGAGGAGGCAGCCAGATGAACTACAGAAAAGATGCACAAGGTCTAACATCTGTACTGCATTATTTACACAACATTATGATACTTCTTTATTAATACTATGTCAGTGTTTCATTATATGACAGTTAGTATCAAAACTGGCATATCGAGACACCCGTATTCTATACCTTACTGTGACAAGACAGAAATTACTCTACTACGCTACTACCTACAGTCCCTGAAACTGATGATTATGAGGAATTAGTGTTTTCTTCTTTTTTTTTTTACACTTCTAATGTAGTGTAAACCACACAGAGAAGATCAATGCATCACATGAAAGTGTCATAATACAAAATGAATAATAATTAAAAAATAATAAAACATTTTCACTGCAAGTCAGTTCAGTCACAGTTACCTCATTAGTACATGATGCTTGTTTGTCTGGTCTAGTAATAGTTTCATAACTGTGGTCACGTCTCTGTGTTAAAATAAAACTGCACTGGGATATATTTTACTAAGCATATTAAAACATTACGCATTGAAAACCTGGATAAGCCCTCATTTTAAAAGCCATTTGCATTGCAACCATCAAGGTTTGATTAAATGAGAGTGAATTATAAAGCACTTGGAATAAGCAAGCAACTATACCACATACTGTGTACATAGGGTTAAAGCAATTAATAAAGAACAAAAATCACGAGGCCTGCTTTACTACAAACAGTTGGATAAAAAAAGCAAAAAGCAAAACTAAACTAAAAAGCAAACTCATTTTACTGTACATTGTGGTCCTCATCTCACTGTTTTTAATTTCGAAAGAGAAAAATACAATGGACATATTAGCATGTTTAATTGTATACATCCTTTATTTTAAGTAAAGTATGCCGAAATCTTCAAAGCGTCTGTTGACTTTCAGTCTGAGTGACTGAGATTGTGTCTCTATTATTTAACTTAATATTCACATATTAAAGTGTCCTTTGAATGGGTGCCACAGTTCAAAAAAAGGTTAGGAACCACTGCTTTCAAAGGCAGAACTACACTAAACAGAACAAAGAAGTGTGATATTTTTCCCTGCCGTGTATGTATGCGAATGTCCTCGAGAGTAAAGTCCTCGAGAGTAAACACACCAAAGCTTCAAAGCATCTTTTACTTAACACATGATGTGACTCACAGTCAAAGTCGTAGTCCCTGAGGTGTCTGTGACTTACTGCTGAAAACTAATGTTTCACCTCCGTAGTGTGTGAGAACTTAGTTTTCACTTCAAAAACTTAATTCACATTAGTGAATCACAGAAGGCGCATGTAAATAGTATTTGGTGTACGATCACTCTTTTGCTGGGCTCTTTGTTTGTGTTTTGTGTGTGTGTGTTGTTGCTCAGTAACAAAGTTGCCCCGTGGGGGACAATTAAGACCTCATACAATGTGCTCAAACAGCAACTAAAATGGCCATTAGTGAGACAGAGAGGAAAAGTTATAGAGAGCAAGATAAGAGAGAATGACAGAAGACTCGATAACAAGACAGAGGCAAGAATAAGCAGGAAGAAATGTCCATCACAGCTGAACAGTTTTAAATGGGAAAAAGAAGATAGGCTGAAAGTTCATTATTTCGCCAAAAAAAAAAGACTCTAGATTGGCACTTCGTATGTATTACACTCTCTGACGATGTGGTAATAAATCGTGAGCTGTGGAGAGGTCTCTCAACAATCACAGCCTACTCTGTGACGGAGTGGTGGAGCTGCAAAGGCAACAAGAGATGTACAACTTTTTGAGGCAATGGATAAGAGCATTATCGTTAAATGCATCTATTGCACTCGCTATAGCGTTTGGATAAACTGCTGAAAAATAAAAACCTGTTAAAACATATTCTACATGTTTTAAAGGTAGCATCACAAATCAACATGAAAAAAATAGCAGTGCTGCTAATCTGCAGCCTGTTTGCCTTTTTTAATTCTATTTTACCACCTCACAGAAGATCAGCATGAATCTGCTAAATTCAGCTGGTTAGTGATTTCAAAAGGCTCAGCTGAATAATTGTTCTGGTGATAGGCAGTATTTTCTTCTGCTTTGCAGTCTCTTCTGCCAAATTTGAGAATCAAGGCCTTTTTGTGAGTTGACCGAGTTCTACTATGATGTCCCTGACACCACATTTCTTTCATGCAAGATAAGCCAGCAGTTAACTTGTGTGCTGTAGGTTAAACTAGACTGGCTTGCAACATTTGGGTCAGCATATCTCACCTGTAGGAGCTGTTGTCCGAACATGGGTTATGAGCACGCACAATCACAAAGACGTGCTGGAAGTGTGAACGAATGTTTTTGGGAGTGAAGGGGAGTGCTCCGGGTTCCTGAAACACAATCGTGACGATGTCGTTTCCAATATGACGCTTCCGCAGTAACTGGGAAATCACAAGGACAGCAGGAGAAACTTGGTTTAAATAGTCACTTATGTTAAAACTTGCACCACAGTTAAATTATAAAGCACACTGCACTGTGAACATAAAGACAGATGAGTCAAATTACTATAAGAAATTATTGTAAATTGTTGTGACTGGCCAAGTTTTTAATCACTTCCATGGCACAGTCAAACTGAAAAATGAGCTTGTATGTTTTTGACCTAGATGATGATTTTCAGTATGATAGAACTGTGAGCCTTGTGAATAACATACCTGTTGCTTATTGTTGGGTGTGTAGGGCAGCATGGTAGACACATGGAACATGATCTCATAATCCTTGTAAGTGGTGTACAAGGAGTGGGTTCCTGTCGAATCAGCTGAGGGGGATACAAGCATTTATATTCCAGTGTAAAACCATTCACAATGTCCTACAGGCACTAATTTAGAATAAAATTGTTACTTTAGAAATCATACAACAAAGAGAGCAATGACAACAGCCAACTAAAAAATTAGCAAAACACAGACAATAGTTATTCTGTCTGAAACATTATTATAAACTACCACACTGTGAGCGATTACAATCAAACATCTTCTTTACGTTCCACATCTTCCCCTGATCAGATGGCCCAGTGATCCCAGAGCTCTTAACGGGCTCTGGCCCTTGAGAGAGCCACTGCGTGTTAATAACCACCTCCACAGTCTATCGATGTGCTCTATTCAGAGAACACAACAGGCACAAGGTATTTAAAAGACCATACTTAACCTAGCTAGATTACATCAATTAATTACACTGATTCTATAGGGAGTGCTCTCCTTGGCTGTATTTAATTTACAAAAGGCTAACTGAAGGTCGTATTACATATCCTGCAAAAAGTGACTGGGAGAGTTTTTGTCTCATAAAGAATTATGGAGGATGACTAAATTGATATCCGGATAGTATGGCGATATAGACTATACGGACAAAAGTATTGGGACACACCTCTTTATTATTGAATTCAGGTGTGGCATGGGGCTTTTTTTTTCAGGGCTTGGGCTTGATCCCTTACTTCCAGTGAAGGGAAATCTTAATGCTTCAGCATACAAAGAAGGACCTTTTCTATTCCAGCATGACTGTGCCCCAGTGCACAAAGCAAAGCTCCATAAAGACATGGTTGGATGAGTTTGGTGTGGAAGAACTTGACTGGCTCAGTCCTGACCTCAACCCCATCCAACACCTTTGGGATGAATTCGAATGGAGACTGTGAGCCAGGCCTGTTGGTCCAACATCAGTGTCTGATCTCACAAATGCTCTACTGCATGAATGGGCACTTCACGGTCTGCAATATGGACTATGCTTGAAATATACATGCGACACTTTGTAAACTATATACAGTTTACTTTAACATCTTGAAGACTGCAAAAATAGGCAACACTGACGACAAAGTAGTGAAATAAAGCCAAATGCTGTACTTAATTTATTTAATTGCAGTCCAGTGTTTCATTCACTCCTCACTTCACACATCCTTACCCTAATAAAGGTCCTCATGTTAAAAGTGATTTTAGAGTACCTGACACCTGACTAAATTCTGTATTTTGTGCTGTAGACTATGAAGAGCTCTTTTGGTGAGCTCTTTGCATGTGAGAAGGGATGGCCCAGTTAGCTGGTTTACACACAGTGACTTCAACTACTCTCAGATCTGGTTCTGTAAACAACACCAATTATAAGGGAGGTTTGGACTTCAGAGCCCATATGGTCTCCAAGAAGAGAGTGTTCCCTGTACTCCCACCCCCTCAGGGTGGCACATATGTTGGAGTGCAGAAACACACGCCTCGATGTACTTTTTCTTAGTTTATGAAGCTGTTTGGGCCTCTGGGCTGATACCATTTGCTGCTGTGATTTTATCTTGTTTCTACATATTTACATATTAAGGAAAGGTCTTTCTGATTCCAAACGATTATTAATTCAACTAATTTAAATATCACATGGCATGTTCAGCCATCGACATATCAAAGGTTTTGATCACCACCTGCGTGCTACAATCTGCTGTGGATTAAGCATTAGTTTCTGTGTCAACCAAACCCCAAGTACAGGGTTTTCCATTGCACCCATGGTTTCCGTGCATGTACGTACTCTTAGTGTCCAGCTGGGCCCGGTACTTGGTGAACCCTTTGAGTCTAACCCTCTCGCCCAGCAGATGCAGGAACTCCTCTAGCGCAGGACCGGCTGATTCGTTGTTGTACATCTCCTCCTCGCTGCTCTGGCCTGCCATGCAGTACATCACCCCCACTTTCCGCTGAAAACTTAACTATGGATAGAACAGACATTATTCCAATGAAAAGGGGAGACAAAAATATATTGCTCTGTAGAAGTCATGTCAGAGTAATAATGTTGGCATTTTAGGGAAAGCTAATATTGGCATTTTAAGAGTAACGACCTTGTTATTCTTCGGTAGTCATGATGCCATTTTCCAGATAAATCATGCTGATATTTTCAGAGGTTCAGCTTTTGATGACTGCATCAGGTAGCATGAGTATCAAAGAGCTTGTTTTGTATTTTTCTCCCTTTTAAGTTCGATGTATGTGCGTGTGTGTGCGCGTGGCGGAGTTTCTCTACTTAAATCCAAACCAATAGTCTGTGGGAATGAATGGAGAAGCAAAAATTAAAAAAAAAAAACAAAATCAAACTGCGATGAGACATCACCATTTTGTAAAAACATCTACGCATGAAATGATTCATAAAACACCAACTTAATATCTGTAAAAACATGGGTGTTTGAGAGTGATCAATTATTCTGAATGTATCATATTTCTGAGAAACGGTGATGACAATATGAAGTCTGAGTAATACGGTCTTTCTACAAAATTAAAGAAGTTAAAAAAAAAAAAAACATAGGAATTTTTACAACATGAGCAATCTAGGGAATCAATCAAAGTCACCCAAAACAATTTCCTTACCCCCTGCTCATCCAGCTTCATAAGCTGATCAGTGACCTTAGGTGTGTTGAGTGCCAGGCGCAGACAGTGGACATTGAGCTCTGGCACCAGGTACTCCAGTACCTCTTTGAGGGGTAAACCTCGAGCCAGGCCATGTTTGGATGTGGAAGGTACTGCATCTTCCAGGATGGAGCCCCGCAGGGTATTCAGCTACAGTCAGCACAACGAGACAGAGAAGAAAAAGAAAAAAAGGGACAAGCTGGGTCAGGGCAACAGTTTGGATAAGAAAACCACAACAACCAAACACAGTCATTTGCTGTGAAACTGTAAGACAAAGTGTTGAGCATTATGATGCATAACACTGCAGTACTGCAGAAGCTTGGTCACAAGAACACAAGCAGAGACTGGGTCCCCGCCTTTACATTCTATGCAGCGTGGTTTTTATTATTCCTTGTTTTTCCCCAAAAAATTCCCCTATAACAGGCAACAACAAAAGAAAAACTAGCCTTGCAGGCATCACTCAATCAATGAAGTAAGTCTATGTTTGGAAAACTACAGGGAAGCCTGTGATGAGGCCTGACTGTGCATATAAATTCAGTTTGCAGCAGGAAGGCTTTGTCAGAGAATAATCATGACCATCGCAGCGCCGGGGCCTCTGGTTCTTTCGTGAAATCAATCTTTCTTCTCTACAAAATCCCAGCTAAAAAATGGATTCTGCCATAATGTGTTCTCTGCGAGTGCAGCGAAAACAAAGTGTGGAGAGCTGTCTAAGTTAAAAAATAATGCAGGCGGGATTTGTTTCCACAGTGAAGACTCTTCAGCTTCATACGAAGATAAACTTGTGCCAGTAGCCATTCATGAATACATCAAGAGGATTGTAGTAGAACCAGGACACGAACATCTATGACAAAAAATAAACGCAGCTGTGTATCTGTTAGGACCGCAATTAACAATTATTTTCATTGTTGATTAATCTGTCAGCCATTTGCTTGATTACTCAATTAGGTGTTAGTCGATCAGTATTTCCCAAAGCACAAGGTGATGTCCTCAGATGTCTTGTTTTGTCCACAAGCAATGTTGGTACCAACACCCTCAAGGTTAAACAAACAAAAGAGAAGCACTCTCACTGAAGAGAGGACAATAACTGTCCTCAGTGGACACTGGTCTTATCCCTTCAACATCCCACTCTCTGATGCACAGATACACACACATATATACATCCATAACTGCCCTGCTCACTGCTCTGAAAATAGCAATTAGAGAGGAGAGAGTGAGGCAAGAGAGGGAAAGAAATAGAGGAAAACACAGCACAGTAGGTCGTGCGTCATCCCTAGAGATTGGAGGGGCTATTACTCATGGTGCGCTTCAATACGAGAGCAATGCTTTTCCTCCTCTACTCAAATACCTTTGGCGCTATTTTAGTCGTGTTCAGCTGTGAAATGGCACAGCTCAGTCCTTCACAGATGAAGGCTGACAAAGATGGTAGGTGGGCGTTCAGAATGAGGACATGGATCTCTGGCTCTAGTGTGTCTAAAGGAAAAGACGGCAGCAAAGCTACAGGGATTAACAAAAGATTTCCAATCGAACCGCAGATTGGGCATTATGAATAAACAATCAGGAGAATACATAACAAATTAAATCAAACATGCAATAATTTGAGGCGGTGTTAAGGAATGGAGGCGGAGGCTTATAAGGTCTTGAGCTGTATCTGACAACCTTGAAATAAAGCTTTCATAATGTCTCCCCCAGCTGGATTTTTCATTAAGCAAGGCTGGGCGCAGATCCTATATGTTGACTCCTACACAACTTGAACTAATAAGAGCTTCTCAGTAACATCGCTCAGTACATAGTGTACTAAATATTGACACTTTTCTCAACATGAACATAACTGGCTCCAGAGAGATCAGTTACAAATACAGAATAGCTTTGTGAATGGACAGATAAATTAAAATCAATCCATATCACACAACAACAAATCAAGCCAACAACATGCAAGTATAAGGTGTACAAGCTTTGTGTGCCCTTTCAATGTACCTCACTCGTTCTGAAGATGACCCTGTAGTTGTACTGCTGGCCATGCTCCTTATGTTCATCCAACTTCTCCCTCCTCAGGCTCACTGCCACTGGGCCAAGGTTCTCATCTACCCCCAGGTAGTTCCAGTGCTCTAGGAGTGAGGAGACATGAGATTTGAAGCCAGGATGGACAGGAAGGGATGAAGTGAAAGAGAAGAGAACTTGGGAAATTAAACATACGGTGTGAAATGTCTACCACTAGGGGTCCCTTAGTCAAAGCAATGACAACAAGAGACAGATGATGTGGTGAAGCTGGGATCACGGGAGTTGTTATCTTCACTGACAATATACATAAACAATTATATTCACATCTTTTTCACATTTAGTCACGTTGGACAACTTCTTTCCTCACTCTTGAATCTCTCCTGGAAATTACAACAACGGGCACTGCACTGTAACCTTGCACTGTAATAAAATCACAGATTTCTTTGGGTTTTAACATTATTGGGAACATTTGGGATTTGGGAAGAAACGCAATTAAACAAAACTTGTAGCAAAAAACATTTTTAGACGCTTTAATACAGAAATGTTACACATTATCTCTCTATGGGATGGCTTTGGATATAAAATACCCTGACACAAAAAAATACCCTTGGATGTAAAAAGAAATATTTCCTCTCTAATGCTTCATCCACTGCTTGACAACTTTTCTCTAACTCATAGTGAAATGCAGGATTAACCATACACATGAATACCGAATATTGTGCCTAAAACAGTTGAAACTTGAACTTCTGCTTTCTGGCTGTAAGCAGAAAACTTCATTCTATCTGCTAATAATGGGTATCTATTTTTTAAAAATGATTTGAACAACACACAAGGCAGACAACATCCACGGCAGGAATGAAAGCACAGCTACGAAAAATTACGAACTCTGAATCTTAAAAGCCCTTGCTATCCTATTTTGCTCACCTCTGAGGTAAAAGTACTTCCGGTAGCAATAGGCGCCAAGGTCAACATGCTCTACAATATATCGTTTGGACCTGTCAGCATGTTGACTTGGCCCATCCTTGGGCGCCTCTAACACAGCAACACCAGCATTAGTAAAATGAGTAGTGAGGGTTGAATCCAAAGGTCCTTCTTCAGTGCTGCCAGAAGAATTACTTGAGCTGCCACCACTACCTATGCTGCCCTGCTGAAAAATGGAAGACAACCAAACGTAAAGGGAGTAAACTGACAAACATAATATGACATTTACTCATCAGTGCATCTCCAACATGCAGCCATCAACAAGCAATCCTATTCTTGCATAAAATCTACCTGTTTAGCCGGTGAGATATTCCTCTCAACCTCTCCACCAATCTCATTCCTGAAACAAGGACAGCTGAGCACCAGGTCATTGCTCTTGTCATCACCAGGATCCAAGGCAGGGTTTGCATTGTGTCCTCCTGTTCCCTCCTTGCTCAGCTCTTCTTGTGAGCCACAGGGTGACCCATACACTCCACTCTGATTGGAAGAGAGGGAGGATGTAGCCGAGGCAGAGGCGGCAGCAGCCGCCGAGGCACCAGTAGTGGTGTTCTTTCGTTTAGAACCAGATTGGCGACTTTGGATTGCCTCATTGAGGTCAAAAAGTAAAGACTGGACATCGAAATGAGCAAAGCCTTTTTGACACAACCATGGTTTGGGTGATGGGCCACTCTCATCCCCTTTACCCCCATCTTCAACATCTGAGCCAGCCCTTGATGTGTCTCCCTCCACCTTCACACTGCGCAGCTTACGGAATATTGACTCTCCACCTGTCTCTGACTTTGACCTCCTCTTCAAGTGCTTCTCTCGTTCTTTCAGTCGACTGGCAGGACTACCTCTGGCTGGACCTAAAGGACCATCCGGCAGGTCCAGGGCAGCCTGTTTTATTGGGGCCACAGTAAGTAGCTCTGTTAGCCTTTCTGGAGCTGGGCTTCGCTGATCAGGGGCCTCAGAGGACTGGTATCCTTTCAGCATATCAAAAAAGCTCTCTCCTGAGACACCATGTTTATCTATGGATGAAGTGCTGCCATATTCACGGTGCATGGGTGTCCATCCAGAGAAGGACCAGCCCTCATTGCTATCACCATCCAGCTCACTGATGGTTATGTCACTGTTACTGCGCTGGCGGATGCGTCTCATGCCTTTGCGAGGTGAGCCCAAATAACCATCTGGTGACAGGAAACGATTGTCCTTCCCCTTGCTCTGCATCTTGCTCTTTAGTGTGTTGTGGATGTTGCGCAGCATGGATGAGTCCTGTGGGCTTATCAGGTGGCCCAGCTTGGCTGACAGATTGCTGTGGGCTGCGACGGCTGACACCACTCCTCCTCCACTGCCGCCACTACCACTACCACCACTTCCTCCTCCTCCTCCTCCTCCTCCTCCACCACCACCACCACCACCTCCTCCTCCCCCTCCTCCAAGTCTTTCCCTATCTCCACTTCCTGATCCGGAAGAGCTGGTGGTATTGGTAGAGCTGGGTGAGTCTGTTTCCACAGTGATATGCCAAACACCCCCTCCTCCCCCATCTTTCCGCGGAGGCCAATCAGCCACACGAGCCCGAACTCCCATTTTGGGGACGCCGGGGTTGGTGCCGGTGGTGGAGGAAGAGGAGATGTGGGCGCTCTCACTGCGGGGTGGTGGAGCCCCTCCATTGGGCAGCCGCAGGCGGCGGGTGTAGAACTCATCAGTAGCCGGCACTGAGCCCCCAACCGAGCGCTCTGTTTGAGAACGCTTCAGACTGGTCATTATGGAGATGGGAAAGGGTGAGGGGAGGGGAGATGGGGGGAAGGTAGGGATGGGTTGCTGATGGGTTTAGATTAAGGTTAACATAATGCCCACTGAGTGAAGCGACGAGTCTCACGGATACATCTGGTGCTACAGAAAGCAAGGAGCAAAGGAAAAGAAGACATGAAAAGGTCTCAATGTTGAATGATCAATAATCAACACAAGATCTCAATAAAATGAATGGCAGCAATTACAGTAAATGAGTAGGATTTCATCAATACACTATGATGACCTATGAAGATGTTGCCATTGCAGATTTGGGCTATGCACTAACAGAATCATGAGTCATATTTGGTCACAACTGTCTGGTTTCCAGCATTTTCATCTGACTTTGCAGCGCATGTATTTGTTTGTTCTGAGATGCTGGTGCTCTAATGCAATATCAAGTGGCAATGTTGTAAATTTAACCTTTAAGTTTGTATTCTTTTCAATCAAAACACACAGTGATGCTGTACCTTTATAGAGATGACGCTTGATGAAAAGAAATGTGCTGATTGCAAATTTTCACAGATGAAGTCTCTAAAAGGGAGTCCGCATTGCAGCCAATGAGGGGACCAACTCAGCAACTCAGCAACTGAGAAAACCAGTACAGAAGGAGAAAGAGGATAGGCAGAAAGCAAACAGAGGAAGAACGAGTGAGAAATCCACTGAGAGAACATTCAAGGTCTGCAATCTCACGTTCATAACAAAGAAAAGCCATTGGAACAAACAATAACAATGAGGCTATATTTGAGAGTCTTTAATTGAGAGAAACCATCCCATGTTACTGCAAGGTCACATATAAGAGCACTAAAAATGAATGGATCAATTAATTGCACTTTCCTCAAATGTAAGGTTTACTAGTATTACACAACAAGATCAGTTTATTAGTCATAGGGAGTATAACACAGCATGTGGAAATTGAGACGGATGTCTGGCCTGACTCTGAGAGTCTCATCCAAAATAAGAGTCATAATGTCATCAGAGGTTTAAGACTACAGTTTTTAACATGACGCTTTTCTTACTAACAGAGAGGCATTTGGATAGCACGTGGGCATTTACCAGACAGCAAAGGTCTAATGAAAAGAGGCATTCCAAATGCACAAGGGAAATGTCAAACTTTGGCATTTGACCCATACCAGAGGATGAGCAATAATAAGAACTTTATTTGTATAGCAAAAACAAATTTAGTGCTTCACAATACTGAAGATAAGGAATAAATTATTTAATATTTACAAAAAAAAAAAATCAATTAAGAAAAATATGAGTCTTAAGAAAACAATACTGAGGACTTCCACAGCTGATACGCTAAATGTTGTTTTCGAATTGACTGAGCTTTTTGTTCTTTTTTAAAAAAAATGCACCCACTACAAGTCTCAAATATTTAGGCAAGTACCATACCAAATTGCTGGATCACTCTTTGAAGGAAATAATGGAATCTAATCTCCATTCTGGAGAAAAGTGTCAGCTAAATACCCCAAAGTAAAATTACAGACACCTCAGGATTACATTCTTGTTGCCATCATAAAGGGAGTTTCCTTCTTGTTTGAATTTTCCTCCATGACATCATAAAGGAGACATAATACACTTGACTTTGCTCTCAAAGACCTCGGACAGCTCTTAGACCGCCCACATAATTTGGAATTTCCCCTTAAGTGGTTTGGATATTAATTGTAATATTGATCAATAAGTACAAAATCAACATCTCCATATGTGAAAGTCACAGTAAGGCAGTATGGCTTTCATGTGTAAAGGCAGAGTTGGGACATTTAGTCAAAAATGACATTATAGCCATTGCTCAGTTAAAGAGCTTAAGGAAGACTTCAGGTTTTCTTGAGTATTTGTTTGTCTACTAGTTTGTCCATGATGGTGCAGTACCTCTCTCCTCCAAACCACACTTTGTATCACCATGGAGATAAGGACTTGTACAGTGCATGTTACTGTGTGTGTGTGTGTGTGTGTGTGTGTGTGTGTGTGTGTGAGAAAGCCAGAGAAAGAACAGGACGATTGATTCTTCTCGTCCCACAGACCTTGCTGTGAACAGTCAAAATTCAATACATTACTGTTGAGTTTTTCCCAATGCAATTATTAATGCTTTGAGCAGCACAAACACACAAACACCATGGGGTTGTGTCAGACATTTCACATGGAACAAAAACCGCATGCATGGATCAATACCACAAGTTTTCTGAGTAAATAATTTCATGATATTGATGGATGCACTGACTCTTTAGCAAAGATCTGAGGTCTTTTGTTGTAGCATTCTGCAGCCTTGTGGGAAGGAGGCCTACTCAGGACACTACAGTCTCTCTAATGGTGATTGTGAGTTGTTCAAATGGGTCTGTTTGAGCAGCATGACATCGTAGTCTGGGCTTCAATTTGGACGTGAACACTAAAGTGTTTGATGTTAGTTTGAAGAGAAAAACTCCAAGACTTTCCCATTTAACAGCCAGGTGTTCCTGAGCATGTGTGTCTAACTGGGAGATTTCAGTGTACAGACACACAGGCTTGTGCTGTGAGAAGATTTGAAGATTGATATGCTAAAGAGGCCTTTCATTTATCTGAGATCATATTAGAAAAAACATACTGCTCACAAGAAGTCACGTTGTCTCAACTGGCGTATTATTGGAAGATCATCCAAACACAAGTAAGCAAAGATAAAAATACACAAATTTGAGAAGATTTTAGCCTATTTAACCTGCTGTAACAATAAGAAGTGAACCTTATGTTAGAAAATGTTGGCAATCCAACACAACCCCCAAACACACTCAAAACGTGTATACCAAATAACAACCTTTCTCTCTTTCCTCTGAGGACTGGTTAGGACACTCTAATAAGGGAATGAGAACAACACTGAAAGGTGGCAAAAGAGTTAGAGATCAGTGTGAGAGGGGAGAGTATTACACTGTATGGAAGGTTAGGAGACTGGAAATTGGAACAAATGAATGAGGCATATGGTGCTGCAGCTGCAGAGAAGCAATTATACTAACAGATACTCAGTGACCTTTAGCAGTGTCTAAATGAGGTTGACTCCTGAGGTAAATATGTATCTTCACTGCTCAATGCAGCTAGGTGCTGCCAAGGTTGTCTGCTAGCCCAGCCAACTTGAAACTCTACGCAGTGAATCTTATTGGTAATGGTGTCAGGGAAGTATTCCTGTAACAATGAATTTGATATTACAGATAATACGGTAATGCAAATGTGCTATACTCTGGATGATACTTACTTAAGTTAGTAAAGTAAGTTAGTGACTTACTTGACTAAATTAATACTACTGAAGCCTCATGAAATATTTCTGCACAGCTGCTGTGTTACACAGGAGGAATGACTACATGGTTTCAAGACAGACTACATAAGGCAGGAATCAATCTTTTGAAAAAAGAAATTAAATACTGCTACTTCATTTTGCAGTACTGGTACTTTTCTGTGAACCACAGTACATGCAGTACTTTTGAATGTTAAATTAAACTGACATTCATTAAGAGATTAGAGAGATATCTGACTGTTATGTCACGCTGTTTATACAATTGTATAGTTATAGTTATACTGACTCCAGCTGTTAGCTTTCAGGTCATTTCCTTGAAAAACTGCTACAATGATACCCAAGTCAACTCATTATGTATTTATTATTAATATTAATTACTGAACTGTTTGTTTGCCTGTGGAGACATTTTTGTGTGTTCAACTGAGTTGATGTGCATTGGCTAAGAGACTTTAGCAATTATTTGGAAATTAATTTAAGTGTTAATGTTAGTTTTCCCCACAACTAAAACAAAATTACAGTCCTTTCCAAGAAGTTTCCTGTGCATTTAGAGTTACACATCAGTTCTTGAAGCGAAATGTGTCCGACTGCCACAGTCTAAGGTTGTTTTCAAGCAACACAGGTGTGCCAGTATGGACAATGTGTGACTATGAATCTGCTCCAGTTCACAGTGAGTCATAAACACCTGAAAATTACAGAGCAGACCGGCTCTGTAACTGACTGACTGAGCGATGCTAGCGCTGAACAATAAAAGCAGAAATGGTTGTAGAAAGAGAGAGGGCACAAAAAGTTGATGTATGTGAATGTGTTTTTGCACATGTAGCTCAGGTGCAAATTCTGGAACCCTATTCCATTTCTCCTGCTTCTCTCCATTCTCAGAAATACTGTGAATTGGAACTGGTTAATATTTTAAGACAATTGCAGGGTGAATCAGTCTTCAGGTTCTGATTAATCAGCCTGTATTGTAGTTGAAGAAAATGCAGCGCTTTTCCCAGGCCTGCGCTTAATGAAGAAAACCACCTTGCAATCACAGAGCAGTTGAATGGAAGATCCACTCCATACATATATTAAGGCATACCTAAAAATTATTTAATGTCTGACATGGTTTATGCAGGAAAAAAGTATAACTACCACATTACAAACCTTAAAACTGCACCTACTCCTTCTCCCTCAGTAAAAATTTCAGGTTTATATGTTTAACTGTACTTCACAGAAAAAGCCATTCTTGCACCGGTGGCATCACACTTGTGTGTGCTGAACATTGGACCACGACTGACTTCAAACTATTTGAGATGTCACAGACCTCTTAAAATCAGATTTTTAGCGAACACAGAGAAAAGACAGCCTTCTACTGTCAAATAAACATTCAACTGTAGGAAGAAGAAGATGAAAAACACAATTTTGACGGCAGAATTTAATGAAACAAAAAGAAGGGGGGAAAAAACTATGATCGACTGTCACTTGTGGTGTTTTTGTAAGTTAACAAATCGTTGACAATTATACACTTGTTTAGACAGACGTCATTACCACACCGACTGGTGAGTCAAGTCATGTCACGTCATGTCAGCACATACAGTGTCTCACGGGTTTTACAAACCCACAACAGGAATAGACTCAACACAAGCTCTCTCAGGAGAGATAAAGACAAAAAGCGCATAACTGAGAGACAATCTCAGGAGAAAATTCAAGAAGAGGTCCATCTTCTTAGGTGGTCGCCATATGTGGGAAATTGATATTACAAATAGTCACAGAGAGAGGGAGAGACCGCATGTCCTCTCAAACACCTGTTGCCAAGATGCTGCTGGGCATAGGTGTGACCAATAAGGCATGTGAGTGTCTGAGTGTGTGTGCATTTGCTCATAAATGGGCGTAAAGCCACTGCAGGTAACACAAAGAGCCTTGGGACCAAAATAACACGAATAAGATCCAAATAATGACTCAGGCATTCAGCGCTCACGTGTGTCACGTCTGTCTCACACACACAAACAAAGGATACAAATGATGAGAAATGTTGCATCATGCTATTTTTTTTTCCCAACGAAATCATCTTTCCCAGGCTCAGTGGCAAGCTTCGTGTCAGTGTAAAGAATCAAACTTGTCAGTCATATTCCAACTTCACTGAACCTAAACTATAAGCAGAGGGTTTCACTACAGTAATGACAGTTTCAGATGTTTTGGGGGAATGGCACTTCACACATGCATCAGCAGTGACCGTAACTGCACTAACGACATCCTCGATACAAACATTTTAACAAAAACATTAGGAACGAGCTGTGGAGACATCATTGATTTGCAACATTCGCATAAGCAAGTGAAGTGTAGCTACTTCCATCTTTTCTTAAGTTCAATTAGGCCAAAGCTTTATTTTATGTGATATTTTGATGTTAAACTTCAGAAGAACAAAACTTAAGTTGAGTGGTTGTGAGAAATAAAAAACAGTGTCACAGCTGCCATCACGGATTGTGGTGCTGCCACACGGCCATACATGATACCATACACCATACCTACCCCAACAGCCAGAATTAACAGACCTTCTTTATGAGCAATCATACTGGTTTAGCAGTGTGTTGGTTCAGCTCTGTGCTGGCTGTACATGTAGATTGGATGCTTTCTGCGGAGATGCTGAAGCACTGATGAGGTTATCACAAATATGGACACTTTCTGTTGTGTTATCTGGCCTATCTCTCCTCCTTGCCCCTCGCTATTCTCTCTATTATGTCATGTAGTGCAGCATACACGTGTTATGTGACAGTAATAATCACCCATGCAAAACATAGTGTGCTGTATATATTTATAGAGATTAAATGGCATAAATGATTTTTAGCAATAATGCTACAAAGGTATTTCAAACCTTTTGTGTGTCAAAATGTAACTGTAGTGGCCCGGCGTTCTTAAATGTAACATAGACATCTGGAAGCCAAACAGCTTTTAATCTCAGCTTTTGTGAATGTAGCAGAAGAAAAGGCAGGCCAAGGCACAGAGGAAAGATAAGGGGAAAAAAATAAATCAAACATTATTCTCTTTGAAAGCTGCCAGGCAGCAGGCAGTCCAATGTGTCGGAGTTTCAGCCCAAAGCCTTTCAAAGAGAAATTGTAATTGTGTGGAAAGATAAACGTGCGCTGCTGTTTTTTATCCCTCTGCAGAGCTCGGCAATGGGGTGGGGTCTCTTCTCTGGCTCACTGAAATGTAAAAGGGTCTTTTTTGGGTGCTCTGAAGTCTGCCGATGTTGTCTTCTGCTCTCGTGTGTGAAATTGCGAAGGCGTTTTACTGCACAACCCCCTCCCATCCCCAGCTATCACAGAATGGAAATGGAGGCAGTGGGTGTAGATGTGCATAGAGAGCTGACGCAGGGAGGGAGGGAGGGGGAGAGAGAGAACTGGAGTAAATGGCTGTCATTTAATAATGGAATAAACACTATACAGACAAACACATTGGGACACCTGACCATCATACCAACAGGGAATTCAATGATATCACATAACAGCTTCCACTCTTCTGAAGACTTTCCACAAAATTTTGGAGGGTTTCTGACAGAAATTTTACCCATTTGTGCAGTAGAGCATTTGTGAGATCAGACACTGATGTTGGACCAAAATGGGTCTGGCTCACAATCTCCATTCCAGTTCATCACAAAGGTGTTGGATGGGGTTGAGGTCAGGAAGACTCTGTATGGGCCAGTCCCAAACTGTTGCAACAAAGTTGAAAGCAAAGCATTGTCCAAAATGTCTTGGTACGCTGAGGCATTAAGATTTCTCGTCACTGGAAGTAAGGGGCCAAGCCAAACCCCTGAAAGACAGACCCATCCCAAAACTTTTGTCTATATAGTGTATAAATGATATAAATGGTTCCAGATTTATGAACAATTATGAAAACCATTACGTTTCCTAACAAACAGTCACTGTAAAACAATGTCAAAATTGTCCCTCAATACTGAACTGAATGTTACTGTCAAACAAATTTCATTTCGAATGCCTCAAACAACAGCTGTCAACCAAACCACACTGCACCAGCCCCTTCTGAACCCTCTTGCGGGTGGTGGGCCTACGGGAGAGCAGGCCCACGTCGCTTGTTCGGGCTGTACCCAGCCGGGTCCCGTGGGCAGAGTCAAATAAAGTCACAGACACGAACACTCTGTTTCGCAGCTTCATTATAGCAGCTGTTTTTGACTGTCTCATTGGTCAAACAGATGTTTTTGAAGCACTGAGTCACAAATATGAAACATCTCATTTCCATATTCGTGACTCATTTCTTCATGACTCCAAAGACATTTGTATTAGTTTCATTGTGACTTGTGATTTAATGAGATCCTCCTTCTTGCACTACAGCAAAGTTGGAACATGCTTGAAATTTCTTTTAATATATTCTTTCCCAGCCTTGAATTAAAGAAAAAAAAGGCTCTCCTTTGACTGTGGGTGTCTGAATCTCTTTCAAATAAAGTGTTTTACTTTCAGACACAAAAGATATGTGAAAACGCTGCTTAGATTACAGCTTTTCCGATTGCTTTTGCATCAAAGCCTTTTATTTTATTAGTCCAATCGCAAGTCCAATAACCACAGTTTAGCTTAAACCTCTTTGCTGCACATTTCACTCACTGTCCATTTTATTCGGTACACCTAGTTAGAACTAATGCAACAACAAATCCTGCCAAAATGCAGGTTATGTTGTTGTTGAAACTGAAGAGCCATGCTCATTCAGCTTTATGGTTGTTTTGAATGCTACAGTTTGTGGCGCTGTGGAAATGTATTTCTTCATACTGACAAGTGTTTTTAATCAATGAGGGGAGACTAAATTCCTGAAAAACAGACCCCATAATAGGGGTTTAAAACATCAAAAACTTTCTTCCATAGACAGAATTCATTATATATATTTGCTGTCACCAAAAAATCTTTGGAATGTTACATTTTTTCTTGCTAGCTGTTTGACGCTGTCCAAACACCCCATACAGGACCTCTCAGGATTAACAGCTATTATGATGCCTCTTTACATGGGGGGAAAAAAGAGATAGGAGTGATAGGAAATGGACAGGGGAAAAAAACAAGATGGGAATTTAGAGGAGTGAGGGACTAAGGATAAGTGCCACTTAGAGTTTCAGGTCCACAGTGTGCAACAATGACACAAATAGCTACGGCCTTCCTATCCCCTGTGTGTTTCCACTGTAACCACAGCAACACAGATGAAAAGACTGGTTAACATATCAGTACACTGAGAATATGTAAAGGAAGAGGGAGTTTACCTCAACATCACATGTATGACTAAATTGCTGAGCACTAGAGACAGTTTAATCAAAGCCACAAACTGAGCAAGACAACAATACTTGTTTCACCCTCACACACTTAACACACACTTCCTTGTCTTCCTCCTACTGTGTTTCAGGGGTCAAACCTTCACTATGTATTTTCATGGTGCAATGAGATCAATCCTATTATATCGAGTGAAAACAAAGAAATGATGAGGAACATGTGAATGCTGTTTGCCAAACACAGTATTAATTTACAAGATACATATAAAGCAGCTTGACTAGAAAGCTCTCCAACAGCCCGATACAATAACCCTGCATTATATAATACCTTTTCAGAGCTTACAGTGCTCAACATGAAGAGTTTTGTTGGTGTTCTGGTTTGTATAACACTGACATGTGTTCCTGTTATTTTGGCAATGCTGGTTCAATCTTTGTTGAACTAAAACCTTAAGTGCTGTAGCTCTGTATCCAAACACTGAGCTCTTTATCTTCATTTTGGCTTTAAACCATTCACCCCGGACAGTGGTATCTGGGTCGAGTGAGCTCTGATGAATCAGGTCCATACAGCCAACTGCCCGCGTGATGGGCTGATTTATTATTTATGGCAAGCAGAGAAGATTTTGGGAGAGTGGGGGTTGGTTGGGTGGTTGGTAGATAGAGATTTTTTTCCTGCAGGCTGATCTGTTATTTATAGACTGGTAAGAGTGATGTAACAACATTATCACCATTCTAACAATAAATAACCCATTAATCAAAGCTCTTTTGATTTATATATGTTTGAAATGTCACTTTTCACTTGGTCCACATCATATCCATATAGAAAACTGCAACCATGAAGTATTTTACCGGTCAAATGTAGAACAAATATGCTCCACTGGCGACTTTAACATTCTCTTTAATATATATTAAAATCTGGACTGTGCAGGTTCAGGTTCGCACTGTTAACATGGTAGGTTGTTGTGCCATGCAAATCTTTCTGTTCCATGTCATTCTGCTGTGGAAAACCCATTAAATAACAAGCCCATTTTGTTCAGGCTCTCCATCCATCCGTGAGACAGACAGGTGGCTGCTAAATGGACTGACAAGGCACAACATCAGCTCAAACTATTCCTGTACTACAGATTTTTTTTTTTTGCAAAGCTTCTTTGTCGATTGGTCATACAGAGAACCTAAAAAGTTAAGTTCAGAATTCTGACAAAATGTCAGGTTTACATCACCAAACACGGGAGGGATACAACGTTTCAGTCTAATCTGCACTATTACTGGCCTGGCTGAGGTGGTATTCGGGTCAAACTTTCAAATATCAGAAAGCCGCTTGTCTAATTTTATTAAAATAGCAGGTATGATGCATCTCATTACTAACAGGCTCAAAGGGTGACTGCTTCCTGTTGGCTGCTGCTTAATTTTCTGAGAAGATTTTATTTGTTTGACTTTAGACAAATCTGTGGTGCAAAAGGGAGGTTGCTGTGTTATTTTTACTTTGCATTTAGATGACTTGTGAAATTGCTTGCCTGAATTTTCTACTGCAGTTAGAAGAATCTGTATGTCGTGCTGTTTGTTCCATGTTAAGCCTTGGTGCTCATCACTGCTCTTGTTACTTACATACACCTCCTGTCTTTATCGCCACTGTCACTAATGTTAGTAATCAGCGACTGGTAACAGTTATTTAAAGAAGAAAATATCATTAATTATTAAAATGTCACTGATTATAATTAAACCTAACCCAAAAGGGACACAAAATTAGTAGCTAAAAATTTAAATCTCTGAAGTGCTATGACAACCATGTGTTTCTTTCTCTCCAGCACCTCGGGTGACATTTACTGCAAAATGCATAATGTCACACCTTGCTCAGTTCTGGATACCTCCAGAAGACAATAAATAAGTAAACAGTGGAGAAGACACACTTGCACTCAGACACACACAGAATGAGCAATGGTTCTCCCATCTGGGAGGTTCCAATCTATTTTCCATAAACCGTCAGTGCCTAAAAATAAGCATCTAAGCTAACTAAACTGCAGCTACCATGTTACCATAAGACTGGTTAGGGTCCTCCAACTCAAAGCAACTTAATGTGTGTGTGTGTGTGTGTGTGTGTGTGTGTGTGTAAGTGATGCACTAATTCGCTACTTAGCAGTAGCGTGACACTAGTGAAAAAATATTTGATAATTTAAATCAGTAAGTACACACCGTGCCACGTAGGATCAAGCAGCAGAACTGCTGGTGCTGATTAGCATCATGTTCATTGTGTCAGTTCAGTCAATCTTCACAAAATTTTTCTTCAACAAGGTATGGAAAAGTAACAGATACAGGCAAGTGGTGAGCTGACAAACAGTTTTGGACAAATATTTTGTACATCAATGCAAAACTTGTCAAGTGAGAATTGCAGCTGTCTTTATTTTTCCCCAGTCCTGCTTGCATCTATTTGTTTGCTGGTCTGACCTCAGTGAGGTAGTACAGTCAAATAAATATAAATAAAACCAGGTGAAATTTGGCTACATATGTGCACTCTGAACCATTTTTCTGTTTTCATCCATTCAATTACACTTAATAGAGCAAAATTTCCTAAGAATAGTAAAACACATTCTCTGTAAATGGCTCACTCAGCTGCGCTCAGACAGCAGCAATGAGGCCACCTGGTCCTCTGCAAGAGCCACCTCCGCATCACCACCACCTCTAATCTGTGCCAATCAGATGACGCTAAACAGCCATTTGTTGTTGAACTGGGCATCAGTACACGCCCCCCTCCTCATTTCACCAGCCACTGCAGACCCTAGCAAAATGCTGGCAATGCAGCAAAAACATGCACAGTAGTGAGAGTGACAGAACTAGCAGAGTGGTGAATAATAGAGAAAAAGAACTGTAGTGTAATTAACATCGTGTTGGTGATGTACTTTAAAGAGATAAAAAGGGGGGGGGGGTTGAAAAGAGGGCACCGAGAAAGAGGATGGAGGAGATGGTGCAGGGCAAAGTGAGAAATTAAATGCAAATAAGAGCGGGGAGTTTAAGAGAGGGAAATCTTGGAAGAAAAGGAAATGAGAAACCAACACAACAAAAAGGAATAGATTAAGAATAGAGGGAGAAAACCAAACCACAACCTTGTCAACAAAACTAAAGGGTAAAGAAAATTCTGGTAACGGGCAGAAGAAACATTGTCATGCACAAGTTAAATGACCCATTTTATAGATCACAAAATGTTGCTACAAAAAAGCTCAGAGATGGAGGAAGAAAGGCAGGGACAGAACAGAAATGTAGAACATAATTACATGTTCCCTAGCAGGAAGTTCATCTCAGCATGATCTCACTAGCTCTGTTTCAGTTTCTTATTTTTAAAAGGGTATATTTTCAATCATATGCAAGTCCAAGGAGTAAACAAGGATGTTTTATTTTCCACTGCCTCACTGCACAGGTGACACAAAGAAAAAAGCCATGGATTACAGCTAGCAGAAATGAGCTGCAGATTTCCAAAATGGCGCAGGTCTGCGTGGGCAACAGTGAGTTGGAACAGCACTGCAGTGAAAAGAGGAGTGAGTGGGACTGAGAACTGAAAGCAGCTCGCTCTATGGAAGAAGACAGACAGACAGACACATGCAAGGATGGCAGCGAAGAAATGACAGAAATTTTAAAAAAGACAAATAAGGAAAAGAAATACGAATAAATCCAGGCAGGAATCCCACCTGAGCCTTCGACAGTGTAATTTAAGTTTTAATTTAGAAGGGCATGTTTTTATCTCCAATTTCAGGCCTTTATTCTCGCTAACAAGCATTTCTCACCCAAAGGCTGAGCATTTTCCCGGTCTCAAAAGTGGATGGAGCTTAAAAATGCCAATGCTGAGAGTTGGGGGGGTTACACTGTAGTGAAGTTGAGAGGTACTCTCTCTCTCACCTCTGACTTTAGTGATCTTTCACTTTAAATATCTATCAATGAAGTGGCTAGTGGCTTATCCTTGCTACAAGCTACTGTTTTATATCGGCCTTTGAAAACTGGTGAACCTCTAATTCAAATGAGTAGAACAAACAATCCTGGCAAATCCCACTAAAATAACTAAAAAATTCCATTTCAATTGCTATGACCTACTAGTGGAAAAACAAAGGCCAAGTAAAAACTAAAAGCAACACACATTTCTAACTAAATATAGAAAGACGTAACACTGTAAATAATAATCAATATGGGAGACAGAGGACTATATTAATATTTAGAACTGAGCAAAACTAATTACAACAGCAAACGGATGTGTCTTTAACCAAAAGAGGGTAAAGAAAAATAAACTACTGTTAAGAAAAAAATATTAATATTCAAGCAGCTGTTTACGCTTTGCAATGAAGTATGGATAAATTTTAACACAGGTGGCTGGAATGTGCAGTGAATATATAGTAAGGAATCCTTGCTGCTGCTTTCCGGCACAGGGCTGTGCCAGCCTTTGCTTTAGCTAAGGAACAGGAAACACATCTCAGCCACTTCCTGCTTCCCCTGAGGAAGTGACAGGTCAGACAGGGGAATGACTGAGCCAGCCACACTCAAGACTGAAGCATGGGTGATTTCAAAGAGAAAATAAAAGTGCTTACAAACTGGTTCCACAATAGCCCAAAAAGGACAGATTATTCGCTTAAGTGTTAGGGTGTGTTAACACTACACACCCGCTTTCATAACACACACACACACACGCGCTCTTTCCATTAGGAATACCAGCAGCTGCCACCATGAGAAAATTATACCACTGAAAGACACTTAGCTACAGAAACTCAACACACATTATTTGATTAACATTTTGGGATGTCTATTCTTACTACTACTACCACTTTCAAACTATCAGTTTTCCTGTTCCTGTAAGTGGTAGCAGTTGTATTTCTTGTTATTGCAGACGGTTACCTGCTCATATTGCATAAATCTCTGCCACTTCCTCATTGTTTTCAAATAGCTTAAACAATCTCAGTCTGCAACATCTAAGGCCTATGGTTTACTTCAAGGTTTCCCTTTTTAAGATTTAAAAGAGAGAGAACAGATCAATCATCTTCACAGACCAAGCATCGTTTGTCAAACTACCCAAACAAGCAACCCTGTCATATCTTTAACATCGGTCATGATGGAACAAAACATAGCAGTAATGAGGATAAAAACTGTTTTGTTTGACACAGAAAAGCTTGAAAACAAAACCATGAACATTTCACTTTTCGAAGCTACCTCTGTCAACTATTATCCATCAGGCCGCAAAGTTGGTGGTGGTTTGAATGAGGTCTGAATCGCCACGATACATTAATTTACTGGAGGTGACACTGGGTAGTAGTGACCCATAGTTACCCTGAGGCCATTGTCAAAAATTGCATACTGCTAATAGACCCTGTGGGGGTAAGGAATAAATTGCAGCATTTGTATTGGGGCTCCTGCTGACAGGTAGGCAGAGGTTTCTGCCCAATTACAGGGAGAAAGGAATAAAGCAGAATAAGGCGGGCCACTAGAATAGACTTAATGAGGACGTGGTATGATTGCTGTGGGACTGGAGAGACACACGCTCATTTGTGCCTACAGCAAGTTTATTCGATTGGTAGAGAATGGCCAGAATGAAGTGGCGGAGAGAGCGACAGAGACAGATAGGGAGAGATAATGGGAGTGAGAAGGATTGATTCTTCACTCAATGTGAGAGCACGTGGGAGGAGATGAGATGCTGAAACTGAAAGTGGGAAAGAGAGAGATGGATACAGAAAGTACATGAGTAGTCAGTCCATCAAGTCAACTATCCCCCCATTCTTTTCTTTCCATCCATCCATCCATCCATCTCACTGATAAAAACACAGCTGGCAGAGGCGGCACTGGGGGAACCATCTATAATGATACAAGTCCTCAAAGTATAGTCTCACTGAATGCAAACACATCTAAGCCTGTAATACAATAACTGATACTGACACGACACAGGGCTGTGCAGCATTTACTAGGAGCGGAGAAAAACCTGAAAAAAGAGGGCAAACATACAACGGGAAGGGAGTGTTTTTGTTTAAAGAGAGTCCATTTCCTATCAGGCAACACCAACACCAGTGCACTGTACCAGACCAAATACAGATGTAGCTACTGGACATCCACATATAATCATCCGTCCTTATATAATTGCCGTTGCCCCTTGGAGGAAGAGGTTACTCATAGAGTAGCAATGCCCAGCTGATGCAATGGATGCCACTGTGTTATCGTGTTAAAAAATGCAGTCCAGTTGGACAGCCGCCAGTCCTTCTTTAACGTCCCTGCTGCAGGGGAGTACAGACACGTGAGCTTAGGCTTATTCGATGGAATTACAGCAGAGGGAGAGAACAGAGAGGAGTGGATGCCGAGGGAGTCAGAATCTTTATTCCTTTGCAGCTGTGGTTTGAGTTGTGGTTCGAGTCATAATTTTGAGTTAATGTACTGTTTGTCTTTCAAGTGCCCAAGTCTCAGCGCATACCCATGTAAATGTGCACATTAGTACAGTTAGTTAGTTATCATGTAGGGAATTTATTTGGCCACGTTGGTTTTGATGTAGATAGAGCTGAGAGCACAGCTTAGCATTTAATAAACAACTAAACATTGTTTTGGCAGTTTTGGTTTATTGAGTTTTATTATTTACTATACTAACTTTACTGACCACTGCTGTTACTCTTGGTTACTTTTAATAAAAAGTCACAAATGTTTAAGCCCCCCATTACATTCCTTTCTTCCACTTTGTATTATCATCTCTATCTCTTGTCCCTGGTGTTTTTCTTTCACTCTCTCCTCTTTCTCTCCTTCATACTTGTGTGAATATAGTAGTGTCTGTATCTATGTGTCTGTGTGTGTGTGGGAGGAGAGAAGCATTGCTTGCTGGAGGAGGAGGAGGTGAGAGAGAGAGTGAAAAAGAAGCGAGAGAGGAACAGAAATACAGAGAGATAGAGAGAGAAGCAAAGCACTTACTGGAACAAAACATGCTGTTTCAGTCTCATAGATAAGGGCTGCCTACTCACTGTTTTTTATCTCAAAGTAGATTACTCCTTATTTTTACCATCTATATTATTCCCACAGACAGAAAAAAACAACTGTTCTGATTATCTTGAGGAGACATGCATGGCCACAGGTAGTTTGATGAAATAATTCTTACATTAATGAAAAAAGAAACTGATGGTGTTAAGAGGGAAGCGTGATGGTAGACACCAAATGTGAACCAGACTAAAATCTGTGTTCTTTCTCCTGCAACAGCTCTGTAATACAGGGCAGTTTACCTGAAGAAGTTCAGTAGTCTTTTTTTTTTTTTTTGAAAGAATAAGAGCAACAGAAGAAGAAGAATAGTTACCTTGACAACATCCGCACTTAAGTGCTGCCTTGTGCGCTTATAGACAGCAGACCCTCCAACCCAACTGAGAAAGATGGATACTGCAGATGACACAGCCTGAATGCTCTCGGGTGACCCTGAAAGAGAAACGGGTACTTTTTAAAATAAAAAGTGATGTACATAGTACAGCATACACACACGTACATGCAACCACACAACAACAGACATCTATTTCATTTCCTCTCACAGAGGTTGGCTGGATTTCCTGAAGAATTGAGCCAGCAGCTGCCAACTCTACAGACTTCAGAGACACTTGTTATAAAGTCCATCTGTGTGGTCCCACGAAATCATTTGACTTGGTTTGATTTGTACTCTCGGCTACCACATTTAACATTCTGCTTCCCACCAGGTATCATCAGTGCAGCAGTTATCTTATTTAGCACAACTCGTGGCATCGTAATTTGACAGATCTGACAAACACAATCTGTATGGCCTTCATTTGATGTGATTGAGAGCTTAACTGAATCAGCTACACCAAAGACGAAACCATAATTATCTAGAAAAATATCAAGCTAAGTGGTATTACCATATACTGGTATACTATGGGAAGAATGCCTAAGCAAGGAATCTAAGAAGCCATACAGCGCAGTCTCATAATTGAGATTAGAAAAAATGGCAGTTTCACATTTCATAGCAAGAAACTTCGGTCTCACAAAAAGGATGCTAACAGAATGATTGCCACATTTGTGTGTAAGCTGGTTCACAAAGTTATTTAGCAGAGATTTGTGAGTGACGTGAACATGAGATCAATCATTTACTGTCATCTGCTAAGCCTGATCACACAAACACTGACACCTCTAGTCTCGTGATAAATTTAGATTGTGAATGACGTTAACAGGTTTCTTAACCAGGGTTAATAATAAAAATGTTATATTTAATAAAAGTGTAAGAACTGCTTCTGACGTTACTAAGGATGGTCATCTCATTGCAATTTGCTTCAGGGAATCCTGCTATTAATGATATCATTCTACTCATCTAATAATAATATTATTTATTGAACTGCATTATTTCTATTTTAACTGCCTATCATAATACAATACGAGCTTGCTTTTGTCTTCCAGTGCTCTGGTCCAAACATTATTCTCCAAACCCATTTGTATCTTCTGAGCCTTAACTAGTCAGCTTCATTGCCTTGTCTCTATATGCCAGGCCATTAGTACAGACTGCCGAGCTGGACTTCGGACCTCTCCATTGTCTGTTTATGCATGCTGCCATTCAGCCTAATGAGGCTTGTTAATGGTCCACCCATGTCAGTCTGAGAGAAAACCTTCTCTATGTAAACTGGATCACATATATACAGTTGCTCAGTATACACTAACACGTACTACAACTCTCAGCAGTTGTTTAGTTGATGAACGAAGGACGAAAATAATCCAAGCATGAGTCAACGTTACACCAAACCTCTGTCTGTCATACTATCACACTGTATCACACACTCTATATTCATCTTTCTCTGCTTAATCAACTAACTTGGGCTAAAACGGCTGCTTTAGCGATTTTACAGAAAAGGAACGCGAGTGATGATAAACACAGGAAGCCACAGAATGAAAAGCTGCTTCAACTACTGGCATACATTTTTACCACTTATCTAAAGGAGATTAATCAATCAGTTGATCAAAAGGAAATTAGTTGACAACTATTTTGGTAATCAATTTTTGGTTTCAGTCAAAAATGTAAAGCATTTGCTACTTGTTTGTAATTTATGGTAGCAAACAAAGACTCTTTGGGTTTAGGACTTTCGGTTTAACAACAGAAGAAATCTAAAACGATCTTTGAAAATACTTTCACAATCTTTTAACTTTTATAGACTAAATGATTTATCAGTTAATCGCAAAAATAATCTGCAGATTAATCAGTTGTGAACATAATCGTCACTGACAGCCCTACCATCAGCAGAACAAACAAACTAAACAACAAAAGCTTCTTTTTTACCCCCCTTTGTTTCCTGGCTGAGAAATCTGGAGGCTGATTTAGAAAAACACCGACAGCTGACAAATTCATGACCCACATTTTTAGGAGATAATAGGAAATGGAAATGAGCATACCAACTTGAATGAGACATACAGCACACAGTGACTAAGTGGACAAGCTTTCATTCTACCCCACCACTCATCCACCGGGACACTGATGGTGACTGCTGCTGCTGCAATGGCTTAACTTCGATTGGCTTAGCAAGGCCACGCTCTCACAGGAACTTGTCCATTAGTCATGCTCTGTTAGTCTTACTAGTTAATGATTGGGAGCCTGGTTTCACACATTTCTAAAGAGCAGTCTCACTATGTGGGTTCACAAACACACAGGGGAGTTAAATGTGAAACCAAACACTCAGTTTTGACAGCTTTGTTTCAGCGTTCATAGGAAAATCCAATATAGTGATTCTGAAGACGCTATATGACCTAAAAAAAACTGTTGTTAAAATGTTGTTATTTAATTTTAAATCATTTATTAAACATAACTAATCAATAATTTTTCTTAGGAATCCAATGGGATTAGGGCTTTAAAAGCAACTTAATCCAATCAAGCTTGTCCGGGGAGGAACGCGGCGCTACAGCTATGACCAGGCCGATCAGGAACTGAATCAAAATGATTGAGCCGGAACTTTGTCTAAAATCTGCAGAATGCTATAGAGAGGGCAGACAGATGTCAGGGAAATGCAGGTTTTGAAGAACAGTGAGGAAAAAAAGAGAAAGGGACAAAAGGAGGAAGGCAAAACAGGTCAGAGGATGGAAAAGTCATAGTGTGGGCTGGCAGGACAGTTCACATCTTAGGCCAAAGCCACAAGGTTCTCCAGGTGCCTTTACAACAGCCCAGGCATAGGGCCCTTTACTGTACTCATAACTGAAAACATAGCCCAAAAAACCCATCCTTAAGTATGTGAAATGGCAAGTGAAATGAAGTGTGAGGGTTTTTTGACAATGAAACACATTCTGGTCAACTTTGAATTTAGAGAATAAATGTAAACTTTCCAAGAGCAACATCTGATGTCTCTAATATAATGCTTTTTTTAAATTTATTTAAAGCATGTTCCATCTACTAGCCTTGGCTATAAAACAAAATCCAACACAACAACTAAAAAAGACTTATTAAGAAGAATGTGTACTTTGGAACAATTTTTTATTGCTTGACAATACAAATCATGCTGTGGTATACTGGACTCAGACAGAGCATTAGCTCAAGTTGCAGGTTGTAAAACAGACAGTGTCCAGATGTCTGGCAGGATACACAAGAAAGTAGAAGAGGATTTAAGAAACTATTTCTTTATGCAGTCAGCTACTGATGATCATGGCTCCTCCTAGTTGAGGAGACCACAATGGAAGCACTAAACAATTCAAAACAGATTTAAACTCATTTTTTAAAAAAACTGGGTTTTAAAAGGATTAAGTTGGCATTGACTGGAGGGGTGGGTACCTTTCAGAAGTTAACACACCTTTCCCTGTTTAGGTCTAATCATGAAGAGCAGAGGTATAGTATTGCACCAAATAGCAGTAATGGAACCCATCTTCAGCCTTTTGACTATTCCTGTCCAACACAGCAATGTAAACAGACAGGAAGAAGAAGCACATATCGCAAGTGTAAAAACACAGGTCTGTGAAACAATGTATCACCTTGTTCACAGCATCACAATATTGAATATTAACTCCTGTATTGGTATATTATCATGTTACCAGATTATTGCTGATACACTGCCCTAATAGTGCTTTCTGCAATACTGACAGTGGAAAACGTGTGCCATTTGGTTCTCACTTCCTGTATAGCTGAGAAGAAGCATTTAACCTGGAAGAATAATTAGCACCTTTTAAGTACTTCTTATATAACCCACTCTACCTAAGCCTGGGCTCTAATCCTCATCTGGCAATGCCTTACAAATGCCAAGACTGTGAAAAGAAAAACTGCACTGCCACTGATGTAAAATCAACACCTTTTTTTAATGGCCCATAAAAATATCAACCTCACACCCCGTTCTAAGAGAATAACCCACATTACAGGAGTGAGTCAATAAAGTGTGGGGTGCAACTTGATACACACAGGGAGTGAAGAAGCGTATTGCATAAAGCCCCATGAAGGTGTATGGGGAAGCTCAGAGAACTTGCAGAAACTCAAAGTGCATCAAATTCTCAGTGGATTCCATTTCAAAGCCATTTCAAAGCCACCGCAAGCCAGCGTAAGCAGCTTTGTTCCTTTGCCACCTATCCTCACTTTCTGCCCATTCTAAACCTGTCTTCGTTGTTTCGGCCATAGCTCTCTATCCATAGCCTCAACTGCCTGCTTTTCACATTCTTCAGTCATGGGGACATAAGCTTCAGTATTCCTCTCCCACACTCTTCAGCCCCTTGGAAAACAGGGATACAGGCTGGCGGAGCTGCTGTATCAAATCTATTTGTCGGTTAAACCTTCTTCAGAGTGGAGCCTGGATTAGGCCTGCTTTTAGCTGCTGCTGCTATTCAGCGAAACCTGGCGTTTGTGTTCCCTTCCACCGACGGCCAGTGAGTTTTGACAAGCCAAGCTATTCGTGAAGCTTCTGACTTGCCAGGAAGAGTTCACCCAAAAGCCACAAAAGCCTCTGACTTACTAAAATCAGGGCAAGAGCCATCAGAAGCGTGTGCTTATAACTGGTCTGGGGCTCGTCTATGCAACATTGCCTATGCAAATTTGTTTTTAGCTGCAGCAGTCAGTGGATTAATCGATTAGTCGATGGAAAGAAAATTAACTGCCAACTATACTGATAACTGGTTAATCATTCCAGTCATTTTTCCAAGAAAAAATATCTAACTTTTGCTGCTTTTCGACCATGTTAATGTAAGGTCATTTATCTTTTGATTTTGGACAATAGAACTGAACTGAAGAGGTCACTTGGCTCAGAGTGATGAGCATTTTTCACAATTCTTTTGACAATTTATAGACTAAACAAATATATTGAGAGAATTTCTGATAATCACAAGAGCATAACACAGAAAACATTTAATTCAGAAACATGACTTGGCAGAGACATGGTTGTTTTCTTTAGCCAAATATTACTGCAGCCATGTCAAAAAAGCCAAGGCCAAAGCCAAAGATGAGAAGAATTAAGAACAGGGAAAGGATAGAGGAATGAAAAGAAAAAAAGTGGAGAAGAAGCAAAAAGGTAGAAAGCTTGTGTGAGTCTGAGGAAGCCTGGGAATCATCTGTGCACAGGGAGGAATTGAGAAAATGTGGCGAGGAAGAAAAGCATTACCGAAGTAGCTGATACTCTTCTACGACTGTAAATCACACCAGTGCTGAAGTCTACACACAAGAGACTGGGGGGGGCTGAGGTGGAGAGAGGAATATAAAGTGTTATCCAGGAGAGTTGAAGGCCAAAGAGTGCTACAGATAGAAACATAAAAAGATAAAGCGAAAGAGAAAAGAAAATATTAAGTTGGGACAGTGCACTTTTCTCCCTCTTTGAGTTCACAAGTTCAACTGTTAAAATCATTCCATTCTCTCCACTTTCCCCCCCTCAATCCAGACTGCTGTGTGACTGCACTTCAGTGAGCACAGGAAAAACAAAAATATCAAAGATTCAGGTGGCCAGGAAACTGTGAGTATCACCACCTGCACCTCCCCTCCTGATACAAACTTGGAACAGCATTAATATTTAATTCTTGTGGTCAAAACAGCACCATAAAACTCTGACTTAACTGTACAGCACTTCAGTCTCACCACAATATAGCAAAGTACAAGCCTCCACAGCTGTCTCAAGTGTGTGTGTCTGTCTACTGAGAACCCAAAATCGCTGCTACCACCATCCCCAGTCTCAAACCTAATAACCTCCAGCCCACCACAGCCTGACAACAAAACATGTTTCTTTTTTTTTCCTCAAGTTTCTTCTTCTGATCTTTTTTTTTTTTTTTAACTAGCTTTCACACTATAAACAACAGAAATGGCAGGAGTAGTCATGGCACGGCCAAGTCACCATGAAGACGCTTACCTCGTCTGTAGACTCACTACATTTCTCTTGACACTTGAAGAGGTGTTTCCAAGGTGACTTGATTTCTTTTTACCACCTACTAGGGCTGCAACTACCAATTATTTTCATTATCAATTAATATGCTGCTTATTTTCACAATTAATCGATAGTTGTAGTGATAGATTAGCCTATAAAAGGTCTAGATATGAAAAGGTCTCATTACAATTTTCTAGAGAATAATTTGTCCAAACAACTTTCCAAGAGATCCAAAGACTCTTCATTTACTATCATTTAAGACAAAGAAAAGCAGCAAATCCTCACATTTAGGAAGTTTGAACCAGGAAATGTTTGAAATTTTTTTGCTTTAAAAATGACTGAAACAATTCTATGGATTATCAAAATTGCTGGCAACTATTCAGAATTAGCTTAGCTGAGTCTGTATGGACTTGAAAGCTTGGTTCAGCTGAATTCTAGGATCCTTTCCAAACCATGACAGATCGACAACACTTTGAGATCTTTCCCACATTTTCACAAATGGAAACAGTTTCATCACAAACATGGAGATTAAGCAGGCTCCTGCCTTCAGTGCAACGTGTCAGGCATAGTGTGGACACTCGAATGAAAAGTGGATCTGCATGAAACAAGATGGTGGCATTTATTTCAGTCAAAAGGTAAATTTTGCCAAAAACCAACGAGTTTGCAGCTATGCATAAGTGTGCCTACATTTACATGTAATCCCACCCATATCTGATAACAATCTGTTAGTCTGCAGATGTTGTATTTTGTACAATGAAACCACATGCTCTGTTTATATATATAATAGCAGATGAAGCTGTTTGTAATTGACAGCCTGAGCTCTGATCTTTGCAAACATATCTAATTCTGTGTTTCTTAACAATATGATCCAGTTCCCAATGAATCAAATGAAGTATTATTAATTTCATTTGTCTGGAAGCGTGTTATTTCAGAGGACAGAGTCAGGAAATTTGAGTCAACGCTAGTCAGAGATGTGTGCCAGTTTACCAACCACACACACACACACACACACACACGCACACTTGGCAAGGAAGAACAGCTCCTAGACCGGGGAAAAAAATGCAGCTCGAACATCGAGGGAAATAAAAAAAGGGAGCAAGAGGAAAGCGTATGCTAATGGTATAAATCCTCACATCTGAAGATGAATCCCAGTACTTGCAGCAATTAGCGCAGAGTCTTGTTTTTCACTCTTTGTTTTGCTGACACTAAACAATCTGGAAGCATCAGATGAAGTCCCAGGTAGCATCGTTAACAGGCAAAGCCATAAACAATGTCTGACAAGTTCTGTGGGTGGACGGCTTAAGTTAACCCCCGATCATCTCAACAGGAGAGAGCGGTCAGTCAGCTGTAAACAAAGGTATAAACAAATTCCTGTGTTTTGACAAACAAGGCGGTGTAGTTCTGCATTTTAAGTGCTGCTAGTCATTCAAGTAAATCTTATAACGACTCTTCATAACCCTGTGAATATTCTCATTCATCCAGGTCATAGTTATCTCAAGGAAATTCAATCGAATGCAACTGGACTTAGTTATTTGTCTTTGAAGACGTTTCACCTCTCATCCAAGAGACTCTTCATAACCATGTTTAGTACTGGTTTTGGCACATATGCACCGACTTCTTAAATTGTGAGTGATAGATACGGGTATAGTATTGGTCAATAACAATCACTGAGCTGGGACACCCTTACTACATAAAGCATGTGCCATGAGACTGCACAACAGTGATCCCAAATCTTGGGAGTAAACCATGCACGGATACGTTTCACAAAGGCACATGGTTGGAGACCACTGAGGGAGAAAATCTGCACTTGTATTGATTAGCCTGAGAGTCAAATGACTGTGAGGCCATCGGTCACAAAACAAGGAGACAGATTGACAAGTGCATGTTTAATGGCCGTGAGAAACAGTGTGCAGGGGTTCCTGGGTAATCGCCGTTATAAGGGATGGGAGGGGAGGAGGACAGGGCTGCAGACAGCATGTCCTCAGACACTTTGACAGATGTGAGACTTTGCACCCCCCAAAGGGCAGAACAGAGAAAAGGCCTTTGAATAAAGGGCCTGCTGCTAAGCTTTCTGTGCAGTGCCCTCAGCCCTGCAGCTCACAACCAAAGAATGGGTCAAGCCGTTGCTTGACTACAGGCATCTGGGGCTTTTCCTGGCAAAACAAAACAATTAAGTGCGGGGGCTGGATCTTCTTGAGGTGCACCTTTCCCTCCCTCTCCATCGCACTCATCACTCTAAACCCTCCACTGCTCCGCTTGTATTTCTCTTTACCCGACTGCCTCTTTTCCTTTTGCAGATAAAATGTCTTTTCATTCCCTTATACTATTTCTTCACCACTTATACCTGTCTAAACTGAACGTTTTCCCTCATCGTCTCTGCCTCATCTCTAAACAGTCTTCTTGCTTTCTAGTTCTCACCTGATATCCATGTATCTTTATGTTATTTTTGTGGCCATCTCACTTTCTCAGCAGATTCCTTCAAGTGCCCCACCTGCTCTATGTATCACTTTCATTTCAGGGTTGAAACAGAGGTGTGACGAAGACTTTAGGTGCACACAGACTGCACTGGAATCCCAAACGGTGCCTGCCAAGCTTCACTAAGCTCCCATCAGAACCATTCAGAGGGGCCAATAATGGTTAAAGTATGGTGAAGCTGACCAGAGGAAAGCCAATAGAGGACAAGTTCCTGCAGGGAGTTAGGTCAGGCTGGCTGCTGTTACATGGTTTCATCTATCCATCAATCATTTCAGGGCCTGAGTCTGAGGCCTGTCTGTGTGGTCCCATTTTTTTTCTCTTAAATGTGGTGCAGACTTGAACTAGTGAAATGGTGTACAATGTGCTTAACCTCAGATGTCAGCATGATAAATTACCATAGTCATAACAGAAATGTAAAAAAAAAAAAAAAAAACCCACAGACAATTTGCAATGTTTCACCAGCACTCCAGAAATAGATGCATGAACCAAAGGTTAAAGGATGAACATGTCCACCAATCATCTAGAACTGAACTTCATATGTTTTAAATTTATTTTCTTTGAATAAAACACTACACAAATTGCTATACAGCCAAGCAGTTCTGCTGATATTTGCTGCTGTCAGCGGTTAGAGTCCCTTAATGGCTATTGTCTATAGAGGAGTTTGATGGTTCTGTGTGGGCTTCAGCCTGTATTTGTTCGAAACAAACTTCTATTAAATGGTGCATGCAAGAAAACACTGGTTTGTCCCTGTGTCTTGCTATAATGTCGTATCAGAGACAAAGACTTGAAGATAAAACACAGACGCCTCTTCCTTTAATTACAGAGGTCTGGGAGGGCAACAAGATGAGATTTTAATGATAGTGACTCTGATGCGGGCCTTTTAAAATAGAGCTTTCAGAATGATAGGGCCCATCCTTGAAGACACCTGTAGTGAATTATTCAGTCTTCATTTAGGCGTTATGCTACTTAAAGAGCCTGCCAAAAGAAACGCACCAGCCGGCTGGGGAAATTAACACTAACAGTCTTCACAGAAGTTCCTGTCCACAATCACTACTTAACACATTGCCAACATAAGAGGGGGGGTAGTGTGTATTGGTACTAACGAGTGTAAGCTGTCTGTTTTTACAGCATACGATGAAAGGATATTTCTCTTTGGTGCACTGCTCCACTGACAAGTGGTTGCAGGGATAAGAGAGCTCTACAGGAGCACACTTTAGTTTAAAAAAAAAAAGAAAAATGGCTCCTAATTACCATTGTTGGAACGCCGCATTATCATTACACGCCAAGGTTTCTGACAACACCACAACTGTGCTGCCATGGCAACGCACAGCCGGAAGAGAGCTGTTGATGCTGCCGTTTCATGATTTGTCCATTTCAATTTGCATCTGATCCACGCCGACTACATGAAATGAGGCTGTTCAGTGTCAATCTGCTCATTGACCTGCACTCTAATCCTGAACCTACTCTCTTGATGAGCGCAGGTGGACACATTAGTCGGCTTGGCTGGCACCACATCACCCATGAACTAAACAACACAGCACAGCTGGGTTCGCCTGTTATTATGTAACGCAGCCCCATCCCCGCGGGCCCTGTTCACACCACCCCTTTCCTCCTACTACACCTCCCACTAGTGCACCATTGGCCATTTGCAGGCAGAGGTGCATTGTGGGACCAGAGTGCTCCAGTGCTGACACAACCTGTGGGGATATTTGTCAAGATTCAGCTTTGGAAAACTAAAAAAAAAACATAAGCAATATTTTAATGTTAAGCTGATAAATTACAATACAATATTTAGCATGCAGCTTATTGTCTTCATGTTTTCCTGTTTTTTGCCTTTCATTCAACTGAATCAGACACAAAGTAGTCTGTGTAGTGCAGATACTCCCTTCAGTCACGGCATAAATTCCTTAAATTAGTTTCCAGGGTAGTATCCATCATTCATATCACAAGTGATTCTGCCTTTACTCCTTAGAAACAATTTTTGTTACTAAGCAGTACTTGCCAAAAGTGCACCCGTTGCCTGGCAACATTAGATTATTGAATCTCATATCAGGAAACGTTCAGAGCCAGTGGTGCTTTGAGCAACAACCCTCTAGATACTCTTCTCATTTCGGGTACAGACTGTGATGCCCCAACTACAATCATGCCATTCAAGTCATCTGTCATCCCATTATATCTCTACACCTGGCTTTCCACAGTCATTGACATGATCCCACTTACAGGCACAAACCTGATGAATATGGACCTAGTGGTATCGGCCTAACAGCACAGTTACTCTAGCCCAGTGCAATGGTTATTTTGTGAAAGTCTGTTCAATAACTCAGTCCCCACAAAGTAAGACTGAGGCAAAAGGGCCACTTCTTTCAAATCAGTATGTCAGTGATAGAAAAATACAGAAAATAAGGGTGTCAGGCTGAAGTGAGTCCCTTAATTTCAACCTTTCCCCAACTGCTTTATGAGATGTTAAAGGGCTTCAGGCAGTCACTTCATTAAAATCAACCCTGTGGGTCCTCACTGAAGAAGCTTTCCTTCTAAACTGGTCTGCTGTCATTAGAAAGCACCACTAAGGCAATCAAGTCGCCTCCCATGCGCCAGTTGCTTCCTAATGAAAAACATCAGCTTGCTTAAGCTCATGCATCTCACATCCATAAACCCCTGATTGAGCTTCCCTTCTCGCAGCTGGAAAATCCCAGCGGAGGCATTAGCTAGAAGTTGTCAGAACGCCACTGGAATGGATCAAAGTGCTGTGGTAAATCGCCTCCAATGACCATTTAAAGTACTTCAACGCCCATAGAGCGGCCTGCTCAATTTGAGTGACTGGGTAAAAAGGCAGCAGCAGTCTGAGTTTATGGTGATAGGGAGGGATGCAGAGGAAGCAGGTGTGAGAAGAGGAAAGAGGATTCTGTAAGGGAGGTTTTCTGACAGAAAAGGTTACCATCACTTGCTCCCAGAGTCAAGAGTTTTTCGGTATGATAGAGGGATGGCAGCAGCTTACTGGTAGGTGGTAATTTGATATATATTAAAAAAAGCTGGTTTGCAAACACTGGGAAACACTTTAAAGGTCTGCAACTAACAATTATTTTTATCATCAATAAGTAAATCAGCTTTTTATTTTTCCTTGATGAATCACTTGACTTTTGAAATGTGAAAAACCAGAAAAACTTCCCATCAGAAATCCAATATGACGCCTTCGAATTGCTCGGTTGGACATCCAGTTTACCACCATAAAAAACAAAACAAAAACAAAAACCAGCTTAAGCTCGCACTTGAGGAACCAGCTAAAACCAGAAAATGTTTTTGTTGAATTGTTTGTTGGTAGTTAATGATTTCTCCAATCAACTAGTGCTAAAAATTGTATCTAGTCAAAGCAATAAAATATCACAACACACTAAAATGCAGGCCATCTTTACTCAGTCTTTGTGATTGGAAATTAAATCACAAATAAGATTTTCTGAAAAAAGTTCACCCTCTAACCTCAAGAGGGTCAGTGAGGTCAGGGCTGCATTCACGAACTCACACCAGGAACACTGGAACTGGTTTCTCTGCTACAACATGCACCAGCATGTGTGTAGCCCAACATTTCCAATGCTGCATGTCCAAATAATCATTAACCAGTTCAGTCCTGAATAAATATTTTAAGAACCTCTGTAAACTAGAGGGTAAATACACGCATATATGCACCGTAAGGAGGGAGGGGGGTTTGGGTAGTGTGGCATGCAGATTTCATTGTTCTTCAGCATGTTGAGCTTAGATGAAGATGAAAACAATGAGGTCATCCCTATTGTGTACACACGGCATTCTCACACATTCCTCCGCATGCCACTGCGTACGCCCATGGCTCAGCCAAAAGCGTGACGGGATGAACTCAGCATAAGACTGATATGCTTTTAACAAACATTTGGCCTTTAAAACCATGAACCTGACATCTATTAAATCCCAGAATGGAAACTCCACTCTGGCTTCCAGTGCCATCACCTTACATGCCAAAACATTCCCCTTCTTGGATGAGCACAGTGAGCAGAAAGGTTGCGGTGAGCACAGCAGATCATGACGGGCCACTTTCCTGTTTTGGTTTCTGCTTCCACCACCTGCAAGCCAGATGTTCTAAGCTTGGGCATCGTGGCCTTATTTTTCTAGTTTAAAAGGAAAACTGTCTACAGATCCACCTGAGCCAGACCAAACTTCCAGCCTAGTTTGTCTGTCTGAGGGACAGACCACGCCAATAAATTTGCTGATTTACAGAAAGTTTACCAGTCCTTTCAATAATATCTTAATCGTTTAAGTAATTTGTCAACCAAGATGTTAAACATTACCTAGTTCAAAATTAAAATTATGCTCTTTTAAATCTTTTCATAGAATCAGTAGATTGCCTTTGAGTTTCAAACCAACATTGCAGTAAACTCAGATGGGAATTTTTTGTATTGTCAGACATTTCACGGACTGAACATTAATATTTTTTAAAAAAATAAGCACATGAATAAAAAAAATAAAATGAAAATTATAGTCCAGCCTGCACATAACTGCTACAGCTAAATCTGTATTGTATTCATTACTATCAGCATTATCTCTGGCATTGTGTCAGTATGTGGATCTGCAAAGCAGGAAGACTGTTGAGGGTTCAGCCAAAAGCTGCCGTTGCTTTCAGTACATGAAAGGGGATTTATTGTGTTTACCTTCCCTGGCACAGTCTAGGACCTCCTTGGAACCCAACAAATACAAGCAAGATGTCCTTCATTAGGAGGATCCACCAGAGCTCTTTTCTCTTTGGCACAGTGAACAAGTGCAGGAGCCTTATTGGACTGCTCTTAGAGAAATGACATTAATGACAATACAATGCATCCACATATAGCTTCATTTTTTCCTTGACTGTTTTCCAAATGCAGCTTTTCTTACAGGAGTCTTTAATCTAGTGTAGATCCATGCTGTTTTGTACAATAAGACTTTTATACCAGTGTGTAATCGGTTTTATACTGCATTATACTGAACTAGATAGTGCTTCAAAAACATTATACACAAAGACATGAAACCATGACCTACCCAAGAATCAAGCAGAAAAAAATCCATCTATCCATTTGCTGCTTATTCTTTTCACTATGTATTTGCGAAATATTCAGCGCATGCCGGGGTAAGTTAAAAGCCCCATTCATACTGGGATAGAAAACACATAGATTTATGCTGCCAGCACTGTCAATCAAATGTGTTCTTACTACATGCACAGAGTCCTGCAGCTCAGCATCATTGATCTTTGGGTATTACATCTTCATAATAATTTTACAATGTTCTCTTTCTTCTTATTTACTTAAACATTCATTGTTACAAAGAAATACTTTAGCTTTGAGAGTTTTTAGGAGCTTTAACACTATGCCCTTGTCATATCACCAATCCGTCACAGGGTGACATTAATCTACTATAGTAAACATAGCTGTCAGCTAACATTTTCTGTTTTAATTAATATTATAAAAAAGGGGCATACAATGGCTCTTAACCAGTGAGGAAGAGCACTGGTTTGTAAAGAAATCAAGCATAGGACCAAAGAAACCATAGTCTTTCTTTAAAAACTGTCTACTGATTATGAGCTTTTGACAGATTCCCTTTTCATAACTAACATTTAAGATATCATGAATACCAGACTACACATCTGCCCGACATGTGTTCCAGTATCTTAACATAACCCCTCACAAGCAGCCGCATTACCAGAAACATCAACATGGCCACAAGATTATCTGTTTGGGTTTTTTTCTTTACTTCTGAGGCTCACTGGGGCATTACAGCCAAGGAAGAGAACTGAAACTGACAGTGAAATCACAGAGACTGTCAATTGCAGCACACTTAATGAATCAATTTCAAGGATGGGAAGCAACTCAAAAGCCTGTTGACTTGAGTGAGATTTTTCTCTCTGAACCATCTCTTCATGCCATGGTGAATCTGATATGTGTGGTATGACACAGATGAACACAATATCCCTAATCTTCTTCATCTAATTCCTTCTTCCTTTTCTTCTTCACATAAACAGGCAGCTGCTTCAAAGCTTGCTTAGAGTTTTATACGCTGCATGTAGAACAGATTGCATTTGATCAGAAAAGAAAACTCACTGCAAACAGATGACAGTTTCCCAACTTCAAGTAGTAACAGTTTCCTTTAGATCAGAGAGGCGACTCCATCCAGCAGTGATGAACAATGACCAGGATATGACTTCCTTTAATCCGGTGCCTCTGTTTCCCTTACTTCCCGGACTGTCGTCAGAGGAGGTTTCCCCACAGCGACATAAAAAAAAAACAAGAGTCTGTTAAAGAAATCGCACATTTGGCCGTTAGCCTTTTTAACAAACGACAAACTGATTTTCAGAACCTAAATAATTGACTGAAACATAAAAAATGAATTTTCCTTTGTTATTCAGGAGGCTCTGAGGTTGCCTGGTCATACTAATCCTGTGTGAATATATACATCAATCAGTAATTCAAGAGGATGATCTTATCTTTGGTGCACTCTCCCGTTTTCATCGATATAAAGACAGTAGCGCAGACTCTCTGGCTAACGTGGAGACTACAGTTTATGTGGAAGACAGGAATGTTCTTTTCCCAAACAGAACTGTGTGCCTTATGTAATACAACGGACCACAAGCAACGCAGGCATCAAACTGAGTGGACTCTCATGACATCAGAATGCATGGACGCCAACACAGTCCCAAGAGGATGGGTTGAATGTTGCAGGGGGATACGGGTGATAAAAGTTAGCCAAGTTTTTGGCAACTGGATTTTTCTGGACAAAATAACAGCAGATAATTAGTAGTGAACATCACCTTCCCAGGATATTCTGTGTAAGTACGTCACCAGCAGGCTTGCCGATTAGCCTTTCAACACTGTGGTACAAGTACACAGCTTATTATGCTGAAGATAAAATTCTAAGTCTGCTGGATGAACCTGCTTCTCCAAAACGTTTCTTTTTCAATTGTTTCTTCGTCTGATTACACTACTGAGATGGAACAGGTCAGGACACCTAGCTAGACGTATAAAAAAAATATAATGCAAAGAACAAAAGGTCTAGTTGGTTTCAGCTTAAATTAATTCAGTTCCACATCCTCCAATCATAAAAAACAGTCACAGGTCCAAGTTCAGTTGTAATTCATGGAATACCAAATAAAGTTGTGAACAAAAGATTAAGGTTTGATATTACTTCATAAACCTCAATCCTGTAATGCACTGGAAATAACTGCAAAACAATCTGAGACATGAATTTCATAATTTTTTTCCACCTACTTCAGTTTTGCGCAATGTGTGACTCAAAGAAAGTTTCGTAACATATGAATACTGTACTTTCTTAATGTAGTCCATGTGCAACATACCAAAGACTGGCACAGATACAGAAAGTGTCTCATGTCTGTTTGGATAAAACTGCTGCTTGTCTAGTTTCAAACTGACACAATGTTACAACTGTTTACAAAAGGCAAGTTTACGCTAAAAAAGAACTTGTCCATAAAACATGTTGTCCAACGATGTCTTCTGTCCAATCGCCACATGAAGGGGTACAGGATGTCTGCTTGTCACTTTCAAAAAGTTACAGACATTTTTGGATACCCAGTTCAAACATCGGAGTTCAAACACGTGAGTGGGTCGGGACTCTGAAACCATTCAGCCATCTGACAAGCAGTTCTGATGGATCATATCCACCTTACACTGTTATTGCTCCTGTGCACACGCGTCTGGAAGAACAGCATATGAAGCTGGGATGCACGTTTCTTTCAACAAATTAGATTTTTAGGTTTTACTTGATATTGTCCTTTAAACCATCTATATTTTACCACATCTAACTACTCAAATAACAAAGGAGAGATGCTCTTAGTTTATATAGTGTATCACTATAACAAAGGAAAAAAATCTAAACCAAACACAAATGGATCAGGTGCTCTCAAACAATGAGAATGATGCTAAACCTGCCTTAATAATTTGCAACTAGCATGTCATATATTATAATTAATTCTAGGATGGAAAATAATCTCGAGTTACTAGATATGAATTCTGCTTAGGCTAATAATTTCAAGTTGCATGAGAAATTTGATCTGTTTCCAGACTGACAACAATCAAATCACATCTTGAGTGCAGCTATGTAATTTCCTGACAAATTGCTTGCAAAAAATTTCGGGCTGCAGCTTCACACACACCAATATACACAAAATGCCACAGGAGAGACGGCAGCAATTAACAAATCCAGCAGGGTCAGAAAAGCACTTCTATCCCTAATACCAGCACAAGCAGCCAACAGCAGCGACATCCTTTTAGTCATCCAGCAAGACAGAAATTTGAGAGCTCTGTCTGTTTGGAAACAGATGGCAAGGCAGTTGGTGGGAATTTTGGAAATGCTCCCATACACGTTTTAGGGTAAGATTTACGGTTTTCATGCATGGTTGCGTTCTTGCAATGTCGTCAGAGAGTCGAGGACATCTTGACAAAGTCACCGATTTCACAGGCAAGCCTATTTTTGATGCAGATTAACGAACACATGTTGCACCTGCACTCAACTTTTCAAACCAGACAACTGGCATATTTTGGTTGTTGTCCCAATTCTACAGTCTATTTATGACAGATGACAACTAAATCACAGAATCATTAACTTTGTATGAAAACTGCCCACACTGCCTTGTGCTGTTGTAAGAATTAAGATTCCTAGCTAATGGTTACAGCACTGAAGCACTGTTCTCTCTCTCTCGCTCTCAGGCTTCCCCATCTGTACAGTATGTTCCTCCTATTTAATTCTGCATGGATTAGCCTGCCCAGTCATTGTTTCATGATGTTTGTATAAACTTCTGCTCATCTGTCACTGAAGTCGGAGCATTTTTTTCATGACCCATGCTACATTCATGTGCTATAATTCACTCTTATGGCCCTCATTAAGAAGATATTTCACCAGAGAAGTGAAAAAGGAGAATGAAAGAAGTATCTGATACCAGGAAAATTAGTTTTTAAGTCCCCTCACCTCAGGTGGAATGGCTAAAATTAACTGCACCTTCTCATGCCCTCTCCTTCCTGCTCTTGCTGCTATGAAAGGTCTTGAAATAGCCGAGTGAAAGCCTCAGCAGCGTTTCTGATTTATCCTGCGCAAAAGACCATGGATCAAAAGAGATGTTCAATTTCGAATATCAGAGAAAACACCGCGAGGGCTGTTTGTTAAGTGAAAACAATACACTGGCTTGCACTTCAAATGTGTCAGAGCGCACAGACCTAGGCTTTTTTAACAACGCTGCACTGAAGTCTTCAGGGACAAAAGATTAAAATTAGATTTTTTTTTTCTCAAAAAAAAAACATAGTCAGACATGCCCAAATATCTGCTGAATTTACAGAGTGGTTACAAATGTATCTGGCCTGATTATCAACTAAAACATAAAATGGATATCCACAGCCAAATATCCACTTCATAGTGATGTGAATTATCTTTGTATGATAGTGGTCTCAGGTCCCATATGCAGATTTTGTTTTCACATTTATAGTCCAAGTCAAGTGAGAATGGGACAGGTGTATTTCAAATTTGAACAGAACAAATACAAGTATTCAGAAAGACAGCAAAATGTAAATATAAAAACTGCAAATGCCGTCTGAGCTAAATTAATGCATCAGTGTTAGAAGAACATGACTTTCCATTATCTTTTCCTGATGTCTGCCTGCAGCTGAGCTCATCCACAACACCACTACTCCAACTGTCTTTTTTCAAAGTTTTGCGTATTTTATCTATTGTCAGACCTGACACATACATCACATCTTGCCTGTATAGCGTGAGTTGAGCTTAAAATGGGCCGTGCTGATTACCTACAGTGTACTGTATCATCCTAGAGCCACCCTGGAGTGATGCCTGCTCTTTCAACTACTGCTGGCAGTGATGCATTTAACGCAACACTCTTGAAATAGGTAGGTATTATGTTTAGGCTACGGTAAAATCTGCACAACATTTGAGCAAAAGGTCACCTTTAAAATCTCTCTGATTTACTGGGGCCCAGCAGTTTCATTAAACCATTCTGCTCTGCAGTGTGATCTATTCACTGTTAAAGAGTATTTCTTGCTCTGGTATTTCTCAAGAGAGAGCCCACCCGAAGACCTTAAACAGAGGGAACTCGCATTCCAATCTCCAGCATGCAGAGAGATGGAGAAGAAGGGGAGGGAGACGGAAGCACAGAGAAAAGGAGAAGTGAAGATTAGCGAGAGGGAGGGGGAATTAGAGAAAACGAGAAAGAGAGATAAGGTGAGGGATGTGGACAGAAATGATGAGAATGTCAGAGTCCTGGCATGCTTTACACAACAGGAAGGAAGCAAGACAAGAGGAAAAGGCACCATCAGTGATGGGAGAAGGGAGGAGGGAATCGTGGGAGGTGGAGAGTAGAGAACTAGTGACAGAAGTGAGACAGAAGGGGAGGACGAGGCAGAGATGCAAGAAAGTAAAAGGGTAAGGGAGGGGACATAGTGGGGGCGCATGTGGGAGGTCGTAAACAGGTAAGAGCCCATCTTACAGTGAAAGTGTAAGATGGTCAGTTAGGAGATTAAAATGTCGTCTTTGCATTTGCCAGATTCTTTTCCGTGAGAGCTGCCAAAAACCTTGCACATTCAAGACATGCCTAGGCTACACATGAAAAGGGGACCACATCCTGATTACAGTTCATCAGATATAAATTTAGACGTACAGATTTTGCTTGCTAAGGCCCTGGAAAAATCGCCATTTGAAACTCCCAAAAAGAGCCCATACAGTCCTTAAAATGGAGAGGATTGATGCCTTTTCGAGAACAAGCTCTTAGCCAACTCCAGCCGCTTAATCCAGGAACACCTGGAGAGATGCTTCAGCTTGCTCTACATCTCCAAAGCACTTTGATAATCTTTTAGTTACCCATAAGCAACCCTTACATTTTTCTTTTCACCCACCTCTCCTAGATGTGTTTCAGAACATGTGTGCCTCCACCTACACACTCAATTTCAATAGCCTGCTTAATATTGTAAATGCAACACAGCCTCCAGACCTGCTCAGCCTTGGCATTCACGGGCCGTTAACACATGAGAGTTCTGGAGGGGTTTGACAGAGCGTAAAGCAGACACAGCACCTGAAATGCCGTCTCGGAAAGAATAAATCTTGCTGTATTTTGTTTGAAAATTTGACCCATCCCTGCCAAAGAATAAAGAGAAGATCATTTTGATGCATCCTTTAAGAACTTGTCAAAGGAGGAAGCAGTGTGTTTCTGTGTGTGTGTGTGTGTAAGCCCCCTGGAGGGCTGAAGCCAGTGGCCTGAGGACAGACTCCACAGGTTGAGATGGCAGCAACAACAGAAGACAGAGCAGCCACAGGGGGTCCACTTACAATAAAAATCCCTCTCAGGGAGGAGGACAGAGGAGAGCTCAGGCACAAGCATGGACTAACAAACTTGCACAAGGGCAAACTTGAGTGTTAGGACTTAACCTGAAGAGTCTCGGCTAAACGTAAAGAGCTTGACTCAGGTAATAGAGTTTGGTCATGCTGAGGTTAAATCGTTTGATGAAGCCTTTAAGTTACCTTCATCACTTAAATGTAGCACTGTTACATCACTACTCAAATCTGACTAGGCTACGCAGACGGCCATTTTGATTAAAGAGACTGATTTTGACAGGGCACTGGGTAGAAATTATGCTTTAACTATATTTGATTTCCTGCACATATCTACGTGTGCATCGCTTACATCAGTACCCGATTATGCATACCCAATAACATCGGCATAGCCTAGAAAACTGGACATTCAAGAGAAGCAACACATAAACTTTCCCTGCAAATACCAACACACGGCCTCTAAGGATCTCTCTGTCAATCCACACCTTGGAATCTGTGGTGAAGCGCTGCAGATGTGCAAACCAACCCACACAAGACCACAGCAACGCATGCCAACAAACTGCACTGCAACAGTAGTCATGACTGTGCACAGAGGAGCCCCTGAGGAAAGAGCTGCTTCGCTATAAGTGTGACAAGATTTCTCTCGATATGGACAAACCACCTCGCTGTGGTCGTGTGGTCGTGGACAGGGAGGCTGAGTATGACAGGAAACCCACAAGAGCGACTGCAGCCAGCCATCCCAATTATACAGCGGTCACGCAGGGACTTAACCAAACAACAGTTACCTTTATCTGATGCTCATTTTCCTTGGTTTCCTGTTTATTTTAAGAGCCACGGCGAATCGCTGTCTAAATTTCAAACTGTTTCGTGTTGATGTTAAATGAATGGCGGCTACAGAAGCTGCCTAAATCGAAATGTTTGGCTAACGACGTGACTGGTGAGAGAGCTCGTTAAAACACGGCTAACTAAATCAGATATTAGCTAGAAAACAAGACGATGTATGAGCCATCATGCACAGCACGGCAATGATACGAATCTTACCCGGCTGCTAGCTCAACTTTTTAAGTGTAGTTTCCTCTCCGAAGGGTAACCCGAAATCCTGTCTCACACGAACGTTTATGCTAATACTGAAATGTACGCATGTCGAATAAGCCGTTAAGAACTCGACTGCTGTTAACCAAAAACTAACGGTGTTGATATCGCTTGTGTGACAGTGGACAGACCAACGGGGGGAGAGAGAGGGGGAGAGGGGGAGAGGGGGAGAGAGAGCGCACTCACCTTTATTAATTTCCACCTTTTCTTCGAGGGAAAAAACAAGGCTCTGGTTGGTCAGTCACCCGCATAAAAACACCGTCACGGCCGTCAGAGATAAAACGAACCAGATGGGAATATTTGGTAGCAGGAAACCTGTGGGGCTCTTCACCTTTGAAGCTGCTGTTGTCCGTGCACTCTGCCGACCGCCTCTCGGTTTGTTCAAATCAGAACTTCATCCAAAGTTGCAGCGGTTCGCTCCGCCTCGCGCCGACGATGAGGTCACCGCCTCCCTCTCAACTCTTCTCGGCTCGGCTCTCGCGATATGAATCCAAGCGTTAGTGCTCGCAGCTTAGTAGACTGCGCACTCTCGCGATGCTACAGAAAGAGGAATGAAAAAAGGGAACAGGGCAGATTGCTGGTGATAGGATGGGAGAGAGGGAAAGCGTTGCTCGGGAAACAGAGTCGGATTTGCTTTTCAGCAATGGCTTTTCTCCTCACGCAACTGGTGTTTGTGTTGCAGGTCTAGGTGTTGATGAAGACTACTGCAACTGCAACTGCAACAACCATCAGAAGCCAGTGTGGATCCTTTGTTGAAACCTGTATAAATATATATATATATTTTTTTTTTTTTGCCAATTGCTGTTGCTGTTGCTTATGTTTCCCAAGAAGGAGCTTTTGCACCATGGCATACAGATATATATAATATAACGCCTTCCTTTTTGCTAGAGATTTTGAAAGACAAATAAAGATAGCACACAATTTAAATCTTTCTGAAATCAGCATAGAATCAGTTAGTAATAGACAGTAGCAGAGATATATCTACAAAAGAGTATCACGGCGACTGCTGGAAGTCCAGCTTTACAAATTCCACCTGCTTGCTTTCCTCATACATTAATTATTTCAGCATAAAATTTTAATTAGATAAGAGAAAGAACACTGCTCTAATTAAAACAGCTCAGCAGGTACCAACATAAGGAGTGGGTGAATTGTATGGGAGTCACAGGAATTCATCGCTCTCTCCTACATAATCACCTGTGAATAGTTACGTTCTTGTTCTCTGTATTGCTCTGTCCTCTGTCTGTCTTTTCTTCTGAGTAATTATTCCTTCTGGTTCCAGTGACAGTAGTTCATATTCTGATCTTCATTTCCTCATTCTCTGCACATTTACCTCTGCCTTCCTTTTATTTCCACTTTCTATCTACGCGTCCATTATTCTAAAATGTCATCCAGCATTACATAACAATCTAATAAAGACAAAGGAAAAGAGATTACCATCATTAAAACCTCTCTATTCCTGCAGCTCTATGGGTCCTAACACTACCCACCCCATTCTGTCATGGGGCGGATATTTGTGTGGGCGGTTTGTATTGTTCTCTGGTGAAAAACTGCTCCCCCAGGATTAGCTGAAGTGGTCTAATTGAGTTAGCCACAGAATGAAATTCTGCATGGATTAAAGCAGGGAAAAGACACTTCAGCAACAATAAATGGCAGTGAAACTTTGCTGTTTGTTATGCCAACAAAAAAGATGAGGCATCAGTTACTTGGGTGGCAGAAAATAGTGACAATTTAAGAACAATTAATTCACCTAGTGGTGGAATTAGGGGGTTTATACTGCCTGAGAAATGTCATTAATCGGTTTTATTTATAAGAACCATGTAACAGAACCTTTCCAAACATGAAGAATGACGTTTTCAACACAAGATAACTTGGACAATTTGGCTTGACTTTCACACACTGGGAGGAAGTGGAGACAAGTTGTCCTTCTTAATATATGTCAGTGCTCTACACTGGTTACCTGTTAATTTTCTTGATTTAATTTTTTTATTCTAATTAATTTAGAAGACACTAAACAGCCTTGCACTAGACAATATCTGAGAAATGCTTTTATGAACCAGGCCCTCTCTTTAAACTGTGCCTCAGTGCAGAACAAAAACATCTGGTGATGCTGCTGTCAGCCTTCCAGAGGATCTAAAAAGGGCTGAAAATATTCATATTTTTCAATATTTTTTTAGACTTATTATTGATTATTATTGAAATAATAGAATTAATAATAAATAATAATAAAATTATTAGAAATTTATATTTGTATTTTCTCTCTTTATTTTCGTTGGTCTGTCCAAGTCTGTCCAAGAACTTCACAGGACCCTCCTGACTGGAACCTGTGCAGTTAGTGGGTCTTTGACCGCTTTGGAAATCAGTGGAAGGCAAGTATATGATGGTATTGTAGATGGCACCTGAACCTCAGAGTCATCAGGTGAAGAGGAGAGGCAGGTCTGACCTCTGCAGTTAATGGGTCTTTGACAGCATTGGAAATTGGTGGGAGGCGAGTATATGATGGCATTGCAGAGGGCACCTGAACCTCAGAGTCATCAGGTGAAGAGGAGAGGCAGGTCTGACCAGTTAATCTATCTTTGCCTTCTTAGGGAATGGTTGGGAGGCGGGTGGTGTTTTTATTGCTGAGCTGCACTTTCTGGAGTTCTTCACGTTTCTTCCGTAGCTTCTCTGAAACCTTCTGAAGTTCATGCTGCACTTGCCGCTGGAGTTGTTTCTCCTCCATAGCATTCTGTTCTGCATTCCTGGCTTCAGCTTCATGTTCTTCCCTTTTCAGCTGCTGAAGGTGGGCTTGTTTCTGAGTTGGACATATTGAATTTTTTTTGCTTGAATGTTGTACTCTCTGGTTTTCTGAGCCCTCTGTTTGGTTTCTTCTCGGAACAACCTGTCAGCGTTTTTGTCAATCTGCTGCTGCTTTATACTGATCTGATGCTCAGCTTGTTCCCTCTGCTTTTTCAACTGCATCATGACCTGCCTGCAAGCAGAAATTGACTGATGCATTGCAGCTCTCTCGTCCTTATTTTGCTTGATGTACGCATCACTTTTTACTCATTAGTGTATCCTGATAGACTTTATATTGCCACAGCTAATTAAACATAAAGAAAATTATTCTCCATCCTTATTTATTTGTTATTTATTTGTCTCTTTAGTTTTCTAAAATCTTCCCTTAGCTTTCATCAGTTTGTATAGATTGTTAGTCACTCCTCTGTGCAATGCATTGTGGGGCAACAGACAGTACATTCAAACGTAAAGTGTTTTTTCTACTAATTCCTGCTTGGCTATACATATCACTTCTGTAATATGGACACATTATGATTCTGGCTTAGATTTAGTTTGTACTGAAGTAATCCAAACAAAAGATGATGTTGCAGACTGTACATGCTAGCAATGGAGGTTACCGGATTATTTTATGTCCCTTTAACTGCATGAGGTAGGGAGCCTGTCTTTGCACTTTTGGCATTTCAGACTCCACTTCTGTCTCACAGGTTCTCTTTTGGTGGTAGGATGGACTAATCTGTGAGGGAAGAAGACATCTTAAGGAGGAGGGCTGCTTTTTGAAGTCATCGCCCCCCCAACCTTGTGAAGGCTCAAACATGATGTTACAGTATCTGATGGTGATGCTGCAGCGGCCGGCTGTTCTGTTTTGTCTGAGATATATTAAGATGTCAAGTCAGACACGGGGCGACCACCTATGGGATACATGACCACAGTAACCCAGAGAGGGCGAGTGGTGGAATTCCTGGCTCTGTTGCCCCTGGAAGCAGAGGAATGAAAAGAATGGGCCCCATTCACAAAGTTCCACTCAAACAACGTTCCTACACTAATAGAGATTGACATGAAGAAAGGCGACAAGTAGTTTTCACATACACTGGCTCTTTTGTCTCCTTTACTAAGGGGCATTATGCAGACAGTGCGCTCTGAAAATAGACAGAATTTGATGCGCTTGTTTTTCATAAGTGGAGACCACTGTGTCTTGATTGGAGTGTGTGTGTGTGCAATTAGTGTTTTGTGGTACATTGTTATTGTGAGGGTAAACTCATTTATTTGCTTGGCTGAGTGATTGGCAGACAGTTTAAGACTGACAGGAGGAGAACAGCAGCTCGCCGTGTTCAGTTCAGTCACTCCTTGCACGTGATTAAAGATGGCCCACATTGTTGCTGCTTTTTTTTACATTATGTCAAAGACTGGGGGACATTTTGAGCAAAGCAGACCCTTCGTGTTCCATGTACACTATATAGACAAACGTATTGGGATATATGTTTGCCCATTTATGCCGCAGAGCATTTGTGAGGTCAGACACTGATGTTGGACCAAAAGGTCTGGCTCACAATCTCCGTTCCAGTTCATCCCAAAGGTGTTGGATGGGGTTGAGGTCAGGACTCTGTGTGGGCCAGTCAAGTTCTTCCACACCAAACTCATCCAACCATGTCTTTATGGAGCTTTGCTTTGTGCACTGGGGCACAGTCATGCTGGAATAGAAAAGGGCCTTCAACAAACTGTTGCCACGAAGTTGGAAGCATAACATTGTCCTAAATGTCTTGGTATGCTGAAGCATTAAGATTAACCCTCACTGGAAGTAGTGGGGCTGATTCCAACCCCTGAAAAACAGCCCCATTAAGAAGTGTGTCTGGATACTTTTGTCTATATAGTGTATATCTAAAGAATATGAGCATTAAATGCACCGATTGCTCTTGAAAAAGAAATAAAAATAACACTGAAAAAAGTGAGGTGATGGTACCAGCTCCATCAGGCTGAACTTAGGTGCTGCTGTGCTTTGAGCTAAATGCTAACTTTAAGATGCTACCAATCTGGTAATTGCTTGTATTTTTATTTTTTTTTACCATGTTCATATTGGCATGCTAACACTTGCACATTCAAGCACACCTGAGATATGTTGTAGTAAGTATCAGCCTACTATTTATCCTCAGGGGAACATAAATATCTCATCCAAATTTCATGGCAATCAATCCAATACTTGTTGACAGTCCACTAAAATGTCAACCTGCTTGGCCACAAATGAAAAGTTAGGAGATCATAAAAATCATTAGGATTCATCCTCGCCCCCTTTTGAGATATTTTATAGGATAAGTGAAAACTTTCCTTGATTTATTAAAGTTGATCATGTTGATGTTGCTTTGAAACTTTGATGGAAATGTTATTTTAGAGAATGGTGGATTGGCTGGAGGAGGGAAACTATCAGGAAAACTAAGGATGTTTGAGTCTTGCGAGTGCGTGTGCTGCAGTCTGCAGCCTGGGGTCAGACGTTTTCAGTTTGAAGCCTTGGAGCTGTGCAAATAAACCACTCATGACAAGCCCTATGCAATCAGCTCTATCGGAACACACCTTGAAGTCCTTTCCCCCCGAGCCGAATGCCAGTTGCTAAAACAAACAAAGCAAAGACAAGATGAAGGAAGAGTTAATCATTAATTATTTGCAGGGTGTATATTTTAAGGGTGTAGTTTCAACCCTATGCCAGTAGCATGTTGAATCTGTCGAGTAAAAGTTAGAACTTAAATAAAAAAAGAGAGTCAGGATACCCACTCTTCTAATATCTTCATCCTCATTCAGTTTCACCCTCACTTTCCGTCTGGCAGCGTGTACGCATGTAGCTAAACATTTGTCTGTGCAGCTGAAGCAACGTTGTAGAAGCAAAAGGTTGTGAAATGTTTCTCCATGGTTCTTCGCATGTTCAGGTTTCCCCTCGGCTACAGGGGCAGGTCTGCCCCATGGGAAGTTGCTTTATCACTGTGCGTGTGCCATGCAAACTTTATCTGTGAGAAGCATTACTTATTTGGAGACTGCAAGAGATGAATACAGAGTATATATATTCTCCATCTCTGCATGTGGTAAAGGGACAGGTGGCTTCTCAGAGGATTAACATCGGAGCTGCCTGTCAAAAGCCGCACTGCACTATGATCCTTGAGATCCCAGCCTCCCTTTGTTGAGTACAGGAACTTACAGAGAACTCTTTTAAGATGTGTTTGAAAAGGCAGAGGCATAGACGGAATTCAACTTCAAAATACCTCCCATTTGGCTCTGCATGCACACATACACGCCTCCCCACGAAGAGATCTGGAGCGGCGTGACTCACACTGGTGTGAAAACACAGCGGAGAGGTGGGAGGATGACATCACAGCACCCTGCAGAAGAACAAGTGCCTTGTAGCTGGACCCTGTTCAAGTACGTACGTAAGGGCATGTACAGACAAACACACACCTATGAATATATATGTACACACTCTCCTCCTCCAACGCCTCTCAATCGCAACCTCCCCCGTTTCACATGCACACAAGCACAAACCAAACATTTCCTTGCCGGAAATAGCAATGGTTGTCCTGAGGAGACTCTGGAGTTGTTATGTTTTTGATTTCCAAGTTCACATGAGTTGGGGGCGAGATGGTTGGCCAGGATATGGACACGCTCTGACAGGATGTGGAGGGAAGGCACCATCCACCTCAGATGCTGTGAAACTCATGCATGTCTGTGTATACATACTGCATGTGCGCCTGCTTTCAGGACGTGTTCACCCCCTGCTGCATGGGCCCAGCTCCAGGTTTCTGTGATGATAGCACAAGCAGAAAGGAACTGTGATTAATTAACAAAAAGACCCCCCGCCCCTACATACTGCATTCAGATGTGAGTACACTCACATTCTGTTTCTAAAGCGACTGAAAGGAAGGAGGCAGGATTAAAGCTTGATCTGTGAGACAAGTTGCTGATGCAGTGATTCACCAACAAAAACACATTTCACCATGCTTCCGACAAGCGTCTTGCTTGGCGGTGATTAAAAATAGTTAACCGCATGCTAACAAACACACTCTTGAGTTATACAAACACAACAGCTTTCAACAAAGCAGCCTCGACTCAGGTCACTTTACTAGCTTTTCTTCCGTTTTCTGATCTTATAAAGCGTGCTGTATGTTTTCAATCATGAAAATAGAATCAGAGCATGTAATGATGAAAGAGTAGCGACATCATTTAGACCATCAATCCAAATTTCTCATGTCTGCTTTCCCATCATCTTAATTACATGTTTCTTTCTCTTTGAACAAACCGTAAAGTGACACTGGAGCGGTGATGACAATGAGAAAGTCGAGTGTCTTTTGTTTGTTGCTATTGTTCACTGTACGGTGATGTTTCTGCAGCAGGCTTCCCCCTCCCAGCCAGTTTGGTTTTTAAGATGTTTCTTAAGAGGATAAGATGGAGGTGGTTCTCCAGAATACAGGTAGCTTTTAAAAGCTCAGTGCAACCACAGGTGGTATGAGAAGATGGAGGACAAAATGATTCAAAGCTACATGGCTGCACGCGAAAACCTTCCACCTACACTGCCACATCTGAACGTGTGATTTAGAGTCTATTTTCTCCTCTGATTTCTCTGGCACGCTGTGACCATAAAGCTACAGCTCCATTTGGAATGAAGGCATTGGCGAGGAAACTGGGAAGTGCAGAATGTGTGTGTGTGTGTGTGTAGGGGGGGGGGGGGAGTTCTTGGCAGTTTGCTGCGGCAGTTAATTAAAGTTGCCGGGCAGGTATTTCAGGATCAGGAGTGGGTGTGTAGAAGGGGCCTCTGATGGCCTGATCATAAATTCATCATCAAATGATGTAATAAAGATTGTTGATTGTGCTGCTCGTGACTCTAAATAAACTGTGTGGTCATCTAAGAAGAATTCATAATTCAAAATGTAGTTTCTGCCCTGAAAGGGTCTCCCCACAAAAACAAAACTAAAGATACACGTAGTGTGGGAACGCGGGAGTCGCTGTCTTCATTGTTAATCAGCCACCAGTTGCTGAGAATTTATCTGATGTGACTCAGGCAGAAATGTTCACAAATGAAAGTTTACTGAGAGGTCATTGTAAGTTACTCATCTTATGTAAGAAGCTGGAGCTATGAAATGTTCTTTGCATCGTGTAAATAATGCACATTTTCACTTTTTTTAAATTTAATTTTAATTTTATTATTTTTTCTTTAAATTAAAATTTTTTATTTACCTATTTTTTGGTAGCAGGGACACAAAGAATTTCACTGCACATTGTACCGTGTATGATTGTGTGTGTGACAAATAAACCTATCTTGTATCTTGTAACTTGTATCGTTACCAAAATAGCTGCCAATCATTATTCTGTCAGGTGATTAATCGATCAATTGATTAATCTTTCCACGCGTGCTTTTAAAAGATCTTTGCATCTTTTGTATGCAAAAGTCAAAAAGTGTGTAAAGTATTTGCTAACTAAAGCTGTGAAATAATTGTAGCAGACTGAAAAGTACAATATTGTCCTTTGAAATGCAGTGTAAGAGGAGTATAATGTGGCGTTCAAGCAAATCAGATAATAATCACTGGTCAGTCCAAGCCAGCACACAACTTCATTCTGACACCCACAGCTAATATATGAAAAATAATTCACATTCACACTAAATACAGCCTTTCTGGTTGTCTCTAGTCTGGCTGTTGACAACCTGCCAGTGGATCTCCATGTTGACAAAACTGTACAAATCATTAAGCTCAATGAGTGTGCGAGCATGAATGAACTCTCCCCTCTGTGTTCTGTACCCGTCCTCATCAGAGGGCTCGTCTGCCTTTCTCCTTCATTTCCTTCTTTCTCACGTCCCCACGCACAGATACAGTTATATCACCCCAATTCCCAAACATTCAGTCATTTACACACACACACACACACACACACACACACACCATATGGCTGAATGTCAGACAGCTGCAAGACCTGGCGTAATGTAGTAGGGGATTGTGTTGCAGAAAACGATGATGATGGCCTCCAACAACAACAACAACAACAACACCGAACTCCCTCCTCTTGTACATATATGTGTGTACATGGGTGTGCGTGGGCGCTATGTGTCAGTGTGCAAGCTGACGTGTCATTCTGTACGTGTGTCCGTGTGTCACGCAGGCTTGTGATAGATACTGAGCTGTCATATCTGTCAACCAGACAAAAGTTCCACATGCATATTCATCGTTATGCTGATTTCACCAGAAGAGCTTTAATGAGTTCGCAACATTAACGACTCAGATGAGGTGATGAACAAAAGCTTTGCAGCATTTTTCCCTCTAATTCTTACTGAGAAAACCCCATCGCAGGCGACTAATGATAGTTTTATATTACAGCAATTTCTCTGTGTGCACTAAATGAAAGTGTAGTGCACTAAAACCACTTTAAAGCATGTTGGGAATAAAGTGGCAATTTAGGCTATTTAAAGTATTCAATTTATTTTAAGTCTAAAGTCACATGATGCTTAGGTAGCTAACTGTGTTTCTGTCCATAGTAAATATTTCCTATGTAACACTGTATACCAACAACTTCTCACGTTTAAGTGCTTTACACTCTGAACAAACTGAGGAGTAGAACAAGATGATGGAGTGAATCTACAGCATCATCTAGTGGTCAAGTTGGGAAATAACACAATCAATCTGAGTATTTTTTTTAATGATTTGGCACCAGAAGTTTAATGTTAATTCGGGGGATATGAACCGTCTATGTGTTGTCTTTGTATGAAGATCATGTTCTCCTAGTGCCCAGGGACATTCAGTATTCATGACTTCGACATAAGTGGTTCTGGATCTCTGTCTCATTGGGCTCCTGGGTCCCACACAACCAAGAAGACAAGCTGGCACCAAGTTCATATATCTGCAAGTATTTACTCATAAACATCTGACACCTTTTCTCCGAGAATAACATGTTGCATTTTTACATGTTGCATGTAATATATTTCCACAAATACAAGTTGAAGAAGTCTAAAAGAAAGAGAACAAAAAATGGCTCTTGAAAACAACACTAATACATTGTGTATCTGGAGCTTAGTCCAGGACATCATTCAATACAACATACTGCCATTTCACGTGGTGCACATATCCACAATTGTTTTGAGTAGGATTTATTTTAAGTTGCAAAAAATGTAGCCAAAGTTCATCCAATGATGGTCATTCTGCTTAGGTCTCCAACAGGCAACTCTGGTCAAATGCTTTGCTTGTATTACTGTCAGATGATTATTAACTTCACTGAAGTTGCAATAAAAGGAAGGAAAGAAGAGCGGATCGCATGCAAAACTCTTGCTTGTTCCTTGGTTTGTCTGGGGTGCGGAAAAAAAAGAAACGGCATCTCCACTGAACTCTGTACAAAACAGTGAGGAAAAGGACAGAATGAGCAAGACATTATTATATTCTCAGACGGATTATTTCAGACCATGTCGAATATCACTGTGGACTTTTTTAACACAGGCCTCTAATGGCAATACAATAAATGAATGGCTTATCCTCATGATTCTACCAACCTACGATGCTTTGAAAAACCTGGTATGTACAATGCAATGGGAAGTTATCAAATCATCTCTTCTACAAAGATAATAAAATGAAAACAAATATCTACAGTTTTGCTACAGGCAAATTGAATAATTTCGTTCTCAGTGTTTTCATCAACTAACTTACACTGTTTTACTTGACTGCAAATGATCAAATATTATACGCGGTCTTACATGGTTGACATTACAAGCCGCAAAACTTCCTGTATAGCCGACATTTGCATGAAAACAGTGAAATAAAAAAGTAAAATGACTGCATATATTTGGAATCCTTTCATCAGATTAAAGGTAGCCACTGCAAGTGCAATTACAACCAAAAGCTATCACGTAAGAAAACAAAACAAAACAAAAACTGTGAACTATCACAGCTTCACTCTGAATGCCTAACCAATACATGTGCTGTTTTTGTAATGCATGTAGCACCCCCTAGTGGTAAAATTCTTACACTACATCTAATGCATTCAATGACAGAAAGGCTATGGGTGCAGCAGTGTGAAGACCCACATAAAGGAAACAACTGGATGAAGGCCAAATGTAAGCGCTCACGCTGTTGGTTTGAGAGGCCACCAGCCCTATGAGAAATATGAGAGACAGCGCTTGGAAAACACGTCATTATGAAAAATTTCAAGTCAGTGGTAGACAGTCCCTACACCTTTGCTCTAGATCAGGACACTGTACAAATCACGTAAGAAAAGTTGATAAAACCGTCATTGTTGGCTCTCCTGAAAGTTTCATATTTAGCTTTTTCAACTGAATGCCAATTGGTGGAAATTGTAGTGGACAAAGATTGTGTTTGGTTACATCACAGACATTAAACTGAGCACAAATTGGTGCTCGAGATTATGAACATTCAGGCCCACTGAGGTAAACCTTGACATTTGGACCTTCAGTTGGTCAATTCACGACAAATTTCACTACACACTTGGCAATTTGTGGCAAAATCTTTCTGCCTTTGTCACTGAAACGGCTCTCAAATGCCCCATTAGAATTTTTGGCAATGCTCTGTGAGACAGAAGGACATAGCTGGTTTCAAAATTGCAGCTTGAAGTCCCTCTTTATTTCAACTAAAAACAGAAGGAGAGACATTTTGCCCAGAGTGCGCAAAGTGTCTGGTGATATTTAGCTTAAATTATTCATTAACACCAGCAGCTTTTGCCTTGGTCGCCTGCCACACTGTCACAGAGTCCTTCCTCTTCCTCCAGAGCAGCAAGATTAATGTCGTCATTAATGGACATCCGGAGAAGATCCAGGTCCTTTTTATTGGCTGCAAGCACCTGCTCAGCCAGTCGAGTGAAAGTCTTGGAGGGAAACACAGCAAGCGGATGACAACAAGACGAAAGACAAAATATACAAGATGCGTAGTCATTTATTGAGTAATTTCCATGACTGCATGCACTGCTTTAATGCTATTCTGTAAAATGTCATGAGTTCTTTTTGAGCAGCTAACTATCCAGATCACCTCACCTCTGTTATATTATGGTTGGTGAAGGCACTTGTCTCAAAGAAGTCCATTCCATAAGCCTTGGCCAGCTGTAAGACAGTTTACATTTTATTTAATTGAAAATCAGCACAGCAGACAACTGATTAGGTACGTCCTTTCACACAGGCAGTGTGGTCTGTCTGCAGTCGAATGTAGTGATGTGTTCAAGTGCTGGAAAATGTGAGGCAACAGAAGGTGAAGCATTAGTCAGGCTTTGTCTGAGGTCGGCTTGGTACATCATGGCCTTTAGAGCTTGTTTGCGGTCTAGACACAAAGCTTCTATACCAGTCCCCAAGTCCACAAGGAGAGACATTTTGTCTGGCTCTCTCCAACATTTCCAAGATAAGCCGATACCTCCAGAGATCACTAATTAACATGTTCTCATGTATCTCAAAAAACAGACAGCTGTGGTGACTTAATAATATACATAACAGTCTGAAGCACAAAGAGTCATTTTTAGATTTACAGATTAAAAAAAACAAGACCTATGTGTTGTTAAATGAGCAGGGATGATGGATGAAGTAAGTGCTTTCAGTTTTTATGCAAAGCTAAATTTGGCACGTAAATTTCTTACTGAACCCAAATTGAGCCTGACAGCTACAAGCTTTTGGTGAGCCAATATAACTCACAGAAACCCAGAAACACCAAAGGATTTGAGGGAGTGAAATAGTCAGCACACTGAGCCGGCGATTGACCCACCTTGATCCCTTGCTCTGTGGCCACCTGTCTCTTGTCCACCTCGTCTGACTTGTTCCCTACGAGGATCTTCTGGACCTTGTCGGGAGCATACTGCAGGGGTTTGTCATGCGAAGCAGCAAAGGAAGCGAGGGATATTTACAGATAAGGAAGAAGAATAGAAAATAAAATTAAAGGCATAGCAAGAGAGAGAGATTTCAAAATGTCAAGATAATGCAGAGGGGGAGAAAACACAGGAGTGACAGCACTCAGGAAATGAGACTTAGATTAAAAGTCAGTGGGATGCAGGTCAAGATCAATAGAGTATATATTCCAACAGACCCAAGGAGGAAATTAGGTCTATAATGACTAAATTAATAGAATAAAACCATCTGGGAAATGACAGTGGGAAGCAAGGCAGACAAGATCGCTACTTTAGGCCAATAGAAAAATGTGACTGCAAAAGGAAAGAATGTTTTCCTTCCAATATTTATGTCCAAATATTTAAAAATATGATGACAGGGATCTGAAAATGAAAATGGAACATAATAAAGACAGGAAGGCAGCAGCATCCGACAGGCCACAGCATTTGGTTTTTATCACACCGTGTCCTGCATCTGTTTGGGCCTCAGCACAGGATGTGCTCTTATCGTTTTGCCCTTTCTACAACAAAATATTTTTTGATTTGAATTCCCTAATCTCTGTGACTCACCTCGTCCACGTCACTGGCCCACTTCATGATGTGCTGGAAGGATCGCTCACTCGTGATATCATACACCAGGAAGATTCCCTGACGGGAGGTGTTTAAAAAGCAGAAGAAGAAGAAGAAGAAGAAGAAGAAGAAGAAGAAGAAGAAGAAGCAGGGCATTTTAAAGCATCATGTTTCATAAATGTTCTCAATTTCATGGCCCTTAAAAGCAGCATTTTAAAATCAATACATTTGAACAAACCAGACTGCCGCTTACAAATTTCCTGCAGCTTCTACCAACAATTTGTTTTACTTTGCAAGCCAGAGACTGGATGAGGAATTCAATGAACTGCTGTGCAGCAGAAAACAGGAACAGGTCACTTTTCTTCCATGTTCATTGCCAGTTTCTGGTAAATGGACAACTCATTTTCAGCCTGTTTAACCTCTTAAGCAGCCCAAAGCAAAGACAAAATCCATACACAACAACATCGGGCTGGTAGTGGCGACTTAGAATACCATGGGTGTGAAATCAAATCATTAGACAAAGTTTTGAGGCTGCCAGATGTCGCAGCTCTGCGAGAGTTCACTACTACAAGCACTTCAGTGGTTCATCCGAGCACCAGCAGTGGCGTCAAGTATAACGCATGAATAATCTTGTAGGTGTAAAACCTTCAATTTCAAAACTAAATTGGATTTAAATTTGTTATGCTACTCTGTAGTAAGACTATGACACCAACTGCTTTAAGCCCACTTACACAAAGAAACACCTGAACGTAGTTTGTGTCAATGCTGAGCTTATTCTTTCAGTGTTAAGTGTTACACATCACCATCATTCATCACCTTTGTCGGATACCTCCATAGTCAACCTGAGGCTTTTCATCACCGTGAAAAGTTGTATTTAGATGTTTCGAAGCCCCATTGTGTTCTTTCAGTGTTTTGTAAAACATGCTTGTGCCCAGCTATGATGCTGCTTCTCTGCTTTAATTAATGGAGGAGCAGGAGGAGGACTTGTGATGAACTACCTGTGCTCGTCTGTAGTACTGCTTAGTGATGGTCTGGTATCTTTCTTGGCCTGCAGTATCCCTGGAAAAACAGCAAGCATATACGACCATGAACATGCACAGAGACAGGATTTTATAGACAAACTAAGATCAACATACTCCCACTCTTAAAACAATGCCCAGACAGCTAAAATCTGTCCAATCTAAACCAATATAAACCTCTCATGAAATTAAACATCAGCGATTAAAGATGAAGTGAGCTGGCTTAGGGGTGGCTTTGTCAAACTGTTGGTCCAGATTACGACTGTCACAGAATCAGACTTTCACTACATGGTTATCGTGATAAGTAAGTACATAAATAAGTAGTTAAATGTCAACATATTTAGTTTAAAACCACTGGGGTCAATCCCAAGAAAACAAAATGCAGTGGCTACAGCCCTGAATAAAATCAATCACATGACCATGAGCTGTGATAGTTAGCGTGGACACCATGTTTGCATGTCAGAAGTATCAAGAGTACTGCTGTTCAATGCATCATAATATTTTCTTAATCCAACATGGTGCCCCGTGCCGCCACCTTACCATATCTGTATGCGTACTTTGATACCATCTATGAGCAGTGTCTTCATTTTGAAGTCGACTCCTGTAAGAGAGGAAAGATACGGTCAGGAGACACAATACTACATTCAGGGTGGAGCTCCAAATGTACCTGATATTCCTCCAGCCTGCTCATGGTAAATGTTCTGAATGTTCTCACCCAATAAGTCACTGAACTCTATTAACCCAGCATGTCTTTCACAGGCCGGGCTTTACCAGTATCTGCTGCTGCTTTGTAACATCACAGAGGGCATTAACACAACCAGACACATCATCCCTGTATAATCAGCCTGTTAGAAGGCTGGGCTAATGATCCAGAGAGCAGGCTAAGTCTTTGTTTGGTTCAGTGCTCTGCATCGATCACATGGGAGGTGTAAGAAGGGAGAAGATGCAAAACGATAGCACCCCCACCACCAGCACAGCTCAGATGGGGGTGGGGTTGAGGGGGCTCAGTGATCGCTGAGCTCTTTCAGACAACTGAGTGGAGTTTGCTATTCTTTATAAACTGAAAATCACAGGCGGGGCTAATTTGCTGTTCCTATCAGGACCCAAACTGTTACCACAAAGTTGAAAGCACAGCATTGTCCAAAATGTCTTGGTATGCTGAAGCATTAAGATTTCCCTTCGCTGGAAGTCAGGGGCCGAGTCCAAAACCCTGAAAAACAGTCCCATACCACACCTGAATTTAATTAAGTATGCGTCTGAATACTTTTGTCCATACAATGTACTTCGAGAGAAATTGCCAACAGCGAACATTAAGATGTTATTATTTTATGTAAATACATGCATTGACGACTTCCCCGGGAATTAATTTATATAAACATTTTAAGTTCACCACCTAAACTTTTCAGGATCTTAGAAATACTGAGTCTGATTCCACATACAACCTCAGCGTCCTCAATGGTCCTCAACTACAGCCCTGTGACTACTTTAAAACTAATTCTACAAACAAGGTTGAATAAGCACAATCAGATTCCATTTAAAGATTCCACGTTAAAATGTATCAGTTTGACCATTAACTGTGTCTTCATTTCTTTTCTATCTTGTCTTACTTCTAAACGACCATCTCCTAAGACTAATGCATTCAAAACGATAAAAAGCAAACCCACAGGCTCCTGCAGACCACACTAATCCCCAAGAAATCAATTAGCAGTTCATCCCAATTAACCTGACACTCAGCACCCATGCGTCACAGTCGGCATCACGCTCAGAGAAAGAGCTACTGACTCCGATCGATTCACATGACAGGAAGACCTGCTGCTTGTGGTTTTTATGGATGCATTTCTGCAAAGTTTGTATATTCCAAGAGTCTGACATAAGGAAACAGCTGACAGATGTACCACAGCTGTACTGGCTGCTTTTAGACTGCACGTTTGCTAAGAACAAGTCGAGTGAAGTCTCCGCGGAGGCTGCAGCTCACTGTCTGGACAGTGTGAGGCCTTGTTTAAATGGTGAGGGGGGCTTTGCCTTCGACTAGCACTCAGACCAAGACTACCGTAAGTGAAAGGTCAGCATAACAATCAGAGGCTTGCCTTGCCTGAGGCTCGAGAACAGAGAGGAGATAATGAAAAAGAGTCCGTCTTCCTGCATCAGCGTCAAGCTCTAGATAGACTGCATTAAGTTCTATTCAGAAGTCACACACGCAAACAGCAATGGCTGACAAGCACATATGGGCAGATGGATTCTCCAGCTATACTGTGTCTCTAGAGGAAGTCTGGAAAAAGACTGCAAAGGCAAGTTATAGGAGAATAAATCTCTCTCAAACAGAACCCATTTTGCTTCATATTTACAAAACTATAAAGGACGCTTCAACCCAAACCGCCTGCTTCCTGCTGTTAAACAAATAAATTGTCTCACCACCAATCTGATTGTTTTCGTAAGAGAAGAGCAAAATGAGGTCGATTTATAGATGCAAGCGCACTCCAGCAGCGCAAACCAAAGTGCAAACAATGACTGAACCAACAAGCTCGGGCTGCTGCGAATGCACAAATAAATGTCTGTCTTTATTACAGGTCTAACATCGAAAGAGCTCAGGGTTTAATTCATCACTGTAGCAGAAGTCCCACTTGCTGCGCAACTGCTGAGTCTGAGGATGTTTGTGTAAAACATCCTCAATGTTTGTGCTACAGGATAAATTAAATGTACATGCATTTAATGTTATATTCAAGAGCCAAAACACTATATAGACAAAACTATTCAGACACACCTTTTGGACAATGCTATGCTTCCAACTTTGTGGCAACAGTTTGTTGAAGGCCCTTTTCTATTCCAGCATGACTGTGCCCCAGTGCACAAAGCAAAGCTCCATAAAGACATGGTTGGATGAGTTTGGTGTGGAAGAACTTGACTGGCCCACACAGAGTCCTGACCTCAACCCCATCCAACACCTTTGGGATGAACTGGAACGGAGATTGTGAGCCAGGCCTTTTGGTCCAACATCAGTGTGTGACCTCACAGATGATCTACTGCATGAATGGGCACAAATTCCCACAGAAACACTCCAACATGTTGTGGAAAGCCTCCACAGAAGAGTGGAGGCTGTTATGACTGCAAAGCTGTCTGTGTATTTAGAATGCAATGTTATTAAAGCCACTGTGTGGTGTAATGGTCAGGTGTCCTAATACTTTTGTCTATATGATGTCGAATCATTTAAGTCAGATCTGCAATAAAACAAATGACTCTAAAATATCCTGTACAGACTGTTTCATAAATCTTAAGTGAGTTATTGTTTTGAGTTGTTAGTTTCTATACCCACAACTCTTGTTCCTATGCATCATCCCACATCGTCTCAGTGAAATGACTGAATGAATGACTGACTTTTTCCAAAAACTTAACATTTTCAGCCAAATGCAGGCCCTTGAATCTGGTAAGCTTTAAGAATAATTCGGCTGTTACAGCTGAAAAAAGTTAAATCCTAAACCTTGAAAGGGAGCTGTGACAATGGAGACGAGCACAATGGGCCAGGAGAGACAGCAGTTAATTTAACACGGCAGCATTTCACAATCAGCAGTGTGAAAGCCATGTAAAAACAAATGGATACACGCCCAAAATTGACTGGACTAATTACCGGGGTGGCTGTGTTCGACTGTGCAAGACGGATTAGGCAGTGACACGTGTCAGAGTGCTGTAGGTAATGGTGACAGGCTCATAAATGGATGGATGGATGGATGCTCTGGCACTGGCACAAATTCACTGGGGAACGGATCTGTCATCCACGGTTATCCGTACTAGCAGAGGGCAGAAGATGATTGTCAACAGCTGTTGTCTTTAGGGCATCGCAGGAAAAGGTCAAAACAGTTTTTTTCCAGTTACAAACTTGCCATCAATCTGTTCCTGACAATTAAGTTTGTATTGACCTACAGTATGAAATGAAACGTGTATAATGACTCGGGATGATTATGAAGTGATGACAATGCCAAAATTTTAACACCAGAGAACACAGCAATCATATCTGAATCAGGAGTTAATGTAAGAAATATATTCATAAACGTATTTTTTCTTTGGGGAGTTTATTCATCAGGTGTAAAATGTCCTGCTCGGTAAAACAAACTTCAAGGAACTGCACTGATTTTGAAAAGTACTAGTTTGAAAATAAAAAACATTGGGGGGGTTTCGGGTTGACAGGGAGATGCGAGGTTAGCAGATCTCGGCTCTTTATCTTTGCTTTAGGCCAGCAGATTGAGGACATTTTAGCCGCTAGGAGAATAAATCACCCTAAACTCAAAATGAGCTATCAGCATTTGAGTTGCATTGTTGGTAATGTAGGCGCCAGGTTTTGGAAGAAGGCTGTGAGTAATGTGGTTCAGCTGCATGAATTCTGACCTCATTTTCGAGATCTCAGTCACAAGTGTGGCAGTGTTATCGAAGTGCAGTGTAAATCGGTGTTAAAAATGAATACTGGACAACATATCACTATCAGATTTTTCATATTTAAATACAGATAATGCTATTGCCCAAAAACAAACTTATTCTTTGGTTCATGGCCTAAATTTATTATTGGAGGGCCTTCTGACGCCTTTGTTACTCAACAGGGATGCAACTGAAAATGAAGGAGAAACCAGGGGCGGTGTCACGGTCCACATCTTCACCCCTTGCTCACCAGGGTTCCCCGATAAAGCAGGTTTTGAATATCCTGCTCCACTAACCGACAGACTAAACAAACAGTCAGGACCACAGCTACAACCTCCATAGCAGAGATATAAGTTGCATCTTTTATGTTCCTGGAAAACCAGGAAGAAGTCAAAGCCATGACAACACCACTGGTTCCTTTGAGAACCTCTTTGTGAGCTGATAAACATCTGTGGTGGCTGTGCACCATGCCCAACCCTTTAGACTAACGAGCTCTTCAATCAGCAGCAGCAGCGTGCAGAGTGTATGACCAGGCCGTGACCATAACCCCACCGGGACCACAAGGAGCTGCTTATTGAGCTATGATATGAGGCAGGGTCGGGCTTGTCAGCCGGGCGCTGTGAGAGACTGCCCTGAGACGAGACTGCCGAGGTAACGGCGAGGAAGATTAAACTCAGCAGTGTGAATGAATACCGTTACTAAATCATCTTTACAGCTGCTCTTTGGCAGAGAAATGTACACTCTCAGGCCCAGAAGAAAGTCTCAGGAGGAGCACGCTGACCTGTTAAAATAAAATGAGATACCTGCATGAGTGAGGATGTATTAGTCCTTCAGGTGAGATCAGAATTCCTGCTGCGCCAATGTTGTTGGACTATAGTTTGATTTTTGCAGACACTGAAAGGGAACTGAAAGTTGGAGCTTTAATCAGAGCTTCAATCAGAGAGCAAAGTCATATCCTATTGTCAGGTATGTTATTTATTTTCATCTCTATTGCTGCGTATAACATTGTTTTCAAAAAAGCCATGGTGGATCAAATCAAAGACAAACTTAAATCCTGGCTCACATTTGAATGCAGGCCTCATTCGATGGTTTCGACTCTTTTTCTTTCATGTGGGAAATGCTTTGATTGTGTGAATGCAAATCGTCCTTCAGTTTCTTTAAAAAGGCAGGAATGCTGTACAAAACCACAAGGTTAAAATACATGCACTATATATACTATATCAATGTAAAAGTTTCCGATTGACCTCTCGCAGAAAAAAGAAGAAAAACAATTAAAGATCATGAGAAAGCAACGTGAAACACAGCACAATGGATGTGTACATGCACACAGAGCTCTGACCTCAAAACCTTCTAGGATACACTGAAATGAAAGGGGACAAATCCCTGCAGCCAGCGTCTAAAAAGCGGGATGGCGGTTATAGCGTCCTATAAATACTAATGGTTTAGGAATAAGATGATCGTCAGTCACATACGAGTAATGTTTGGATGCATACACACTGTTTCTGCATCTACTCATCACGACGCTGTTTGCTGCGACTCTCGGTGTGTTGGTTCTTATGCAAGACAGCAGAAAAATAATAAATGAGATGCTCATCAGCTTCTCATCCTTGAATGTTTATCGGAAAACTTGAGAAGCTTTGTTGATACAACCCCCTGTGGGTGAGTGGTCCCAGCAGTTTTCGAGATAATTAAGAGCAAAAACTGAGCAAGTGGACTGTAACGGGAACTGATGAATTATGGAGCTACCCATGAAGGGGGCCATGGGAGAGAATTTATATCCCTGTCACCATGAAGGTTTTGAAATTATTTATTGATCCTCGGCAGGAGCACACCGATGGTGGTCACTCTTGATCTCTCTCTCTCTTTGGACTTTGCGGGGCTTGTTTTTTCCAGTCTGAATTACTGCAGGTCCACGAAAGCGCTCCCAGCATGGCTTGTAGACACGGTCTGCTGCTCACAACTTTACAGTCCATCATAATTATCCGAACTCCACCGCCTGCACCGACACAAGAGCCTGATTTCTAAGCATCCAGCTGTGGTTGTGCACAGTCGGTACATTGCAACAAAAGCACCAAAAGATCACTACATGCAGACAGGCTGAACTTTTCGTGTGAGAGACATCAGAAAAGCTTGCAATGTACGATATAAACAGGACCCTGCAGGAAGGAGGTTTCCCGTAGAGTGCTATAGGTGCACAACTTAAAATAGCACGCTGTAGTCTTAGTGAACATGTGAGCATGTATCATTAATGTCTGGAGCAGGCGAAACTGCAAAAGGTCAGAGTGATGAGGCTAAAACTCAATGCTCATGCTGTGGCTGTGGGATGTTGTCAGACGGCTCAAAAATAACAAAGTTGCTATGAAAGCTTGCAGACACACCAGTGGTCCAAAAAAAATGTTAATAAGTGATGCTAAGTGAATAATTAATGTTGCAGTTGTACTTTAATTGTCTTTTCTGTTAGATTTGTTCAACTCTCATGTGTCTGCAGTTCCAAGCCCTGACCGGCAGTTTCATGATTTATTGTCCTGACCGTATTTGAACAGTATTCTCTGACTTCAAACTGACGCTCGAGCCACACGGATGTCTCTGTTCCGTCTCCTCCTTATTGTGGCCAGTTACTGCAAACAATGTCATAAAGTAGCTGCTGCCTCAAAGAAAAGGAGCTCGACGGGAGAAAATATCTCACGTACGGACACACATTCAGAAAAGACAGGCCGGCTGACACAGAGGAGGAGATGAGAGGCAGCACTGCAGCATGTGGAAAAAAGAACAGTAGTACTGTACATCCTCGTTTCCCTCGCATCAAAGTGAAGCACGGTAATGCGTCTGTCATGCTCTGCACTCTGAATCCTAACTATGAAGGTAAACATACTGCACGGCCCATACTGACTGTAAGGGAAGAGGCGGCTCCAGCTTTGATGAGTCGATTGTCATCTTCAGGCAGGACCAAAGGAAGGAACAGATGCTCTTAGTTTGCTCTGGTGTGAATTAAAAGAAGGAGCAGCTGGATAGCCCTAAACCTTCCCTTAATGGATTAATCATTTGAGCTATGCGTCATCTGAAAAGGTTCAAGCGTGAAAGTTGTTTGCTTGAAATCAAGCTTAAATAAAATGACAATCAATATAATTTCTGATTAATTTTCTGCCGATCAGCTCTTATTATTTTATCTAGATTTGTTCCACAGCAGGAAACTCATGAGATTGCGTCAGGGATTCCTCAAAAATCAGATAACTTATAAAATACTGAAATGAAACTATTATTCACTTTTGACCAGGAAGCTGGAGTCTCCTGACAGGCCGAGGGAGTCCCGAGAGCCCAGCTCAGTGGGTGACGCAACCTGTTCCCACATGTGAAAATGTGCCTTTGCTATTATTTTGTATGTCACTGTCACTGCCAAGTGCTGATAGTTGCTAAACTCATCTGCATGGCTGCCAAGTACTGGATCCCCCCCCCCCCCCCCCCCCAGGCTTCCCCAACCAATGCAATCACAATGGTTTCATAGACTCTTTAATGCATGAATACACTGCTCGGATTATATCAGATCAAAGCCTTTTAAAATTCCTGATAGCATCTAATATGTAGAATTTAAACTGAAAATGCAATAGCCATTAAGAGATGGTGATGCGCAAATGAAATCAACAGAAAATGCCGAAAGACCACGCAAACAATTAGGATTGCTGATAAAGGCAAGTGATCAAACACAGATCAAGAAATAAGTCCTGGTGGCTAAGTCTTACCGATGGTGGAGATGTGAGACGGGTGAAATTCGTTGTCCGTGAATCTGCATAGCAAACATGTTTTCCCAACCCCGGAATCTCCGAGAAGCAGGAGTCGGAAGAGCACATCGTACTGCTTAGCCATAGTGTTGGATGTTGTGTTGAATTAAAGAAGCCCCAGTCAGCTAACTCAGCGATGGATGAGAAATCCCTCCCCACCTGCATCCCATGTCTGCTCAGTTGGTCAGCATAAGGCTCTGTGGCTACGCTTCTTTTTTGTTCACTGATGCTGGGTCGGTTGGTAACGACACGGGGATGCTACGGGCTCACATCAGCTTCCAGCTCCCAGTGGGTGCGGCGGACCGCTGTCAAATGAGACTCGGCGAGGAAATGACGCTTCCGGTGGTGCTTACCAACATAAAAAGCTTTAGGTAGCTTGAGAACCTCTTGATTTCAGTGCAACAGAGAGGGTTATATTGGTGTTTTTCTAGCATGATTTCACAATAGCATGATTTCTATTTTTTAAACAAGATATCATGAAAATAATAAACCTGGAAATGTATTTGGAGGTTTTGATAGTTGGAGAGAATCATGCGCACATCCATATCTTTATTTAGGTATGTTATTTCCATCTGTGGATTAAATGTACGTCTGTTTGGTGATTAAATGGATGAAAGAAAGTCTCTCCCACATGAGATAATGTACTCACGCTACCTCAGTGTCTGTAACTTTCTGTCACTTATTTTTCTCCATAAGGCTATATATATATATATATATATATATATACAAGAATTTCCCTCCAGGGATTAATAAAGGAATTCTGATTCTGATTCTGATTCTGATATATATATATACGTTCATGTGAAAACATTTAACTCCAGAAAAAATTTCGAGTGCTTATTTTGAAGACGAAGTCACATCACTTCCGGTGTTATTTGGATTTGGTTGTAGCTGACTCTAGGGGGATCAAACCTAGAAGTAACGCGTTCGATGGCATTTCTTCTTTCGACGTCAATTTCATAACACCCATGAGAGAAGAAGAAGAAAATAAAACTGAGACACCGACAGCCATACGTATACTCATTCCTTAACCCATAGTTTCTTTGTAAAACCAACGTTTAACACTTTTACAAGATGCTGTGTGAGTCTGTGTGTCATTTCTCGCACTACAGTGAATGAAAGCGGTTTGTTCCCTTGGAGACGCCGTAGCGGGTGTGCGCGCAGTTTCCGCCCACTCCTCCAACCTCGACAGGAAGTGAGCGGAGTCCAGGAAAGTAAGCGAACTATCAAAACAAAGTAATTGCCCCTACAGCATTGTTTCATTTCCAGGCTCACTGAAGCTAACGGTTCGTTATGGAGGATGTGCCGACGCCTTTGCGATGCTTCAATGAGCGCCATTTCGCAGAAATGTTCGTGGATGACGGGGTGGAAACTGTGACTTCTGTGGAGCAGGTGAGCGAAGGCGCAGATTAGCTTCGTTAGGTAACGTGGCTAATGCTGCGAATGAGTGGCAGCTCTGCACTGTGAACGGAGGCGCGTCTGGAGAAGTGTGACAAGAGGTTCAGCTGCCTCACAACTTCTTTTTTTAAAACCGGTGAATCGACCCATAAATCGGAAGAGAAGGGGGGGGGATGGTCCATGCTCATTAGCGCACTGTGCTTTAGCTAGCCTAAGTTAGCAAACGTGGGCTTTTAGGCAGCTAGCATTGCTCCTCAAAGAGATTAAGTATGAATTATCTTTGCTCTTTGCTAAGTAACTTAAACAATTAAGGCAGAGTACGACGCAGCTCATGTGAATTTAGTATAAGACCGCGACCCAGACTCCAACTCTAAGCTCCTTATCAGTAAACTTAAATATTTTGTGTTCTGATCACTGAACTAACCGATCGTTCTTGTGTGGTTAAATTAATTCAGGACCAATATTAGCTAAGCGGAGATGCGACATACATAATTTCATTGTTTCCTTGTTTGTTTACAGGGGACAGTGCATGTTCGTCAGCATTAATATTTTTACGCCGCTAATCTGTAAAAGCAATTGAGATGCTCTGGGGTTAGCTCAACAGCTAATTTACACCCATCAGCTGATAAAGCACCAAGAAATTCCAGCTCAGAGCTGCCATTGTATAATTTGTCCTACAGAGAGCACTGACAAGTTTATCTGTCAACTATGACATGTTGTGTCGTCCACTACATCCTTCATCCTTATTTGTCAAGTAGTATCTTGAAATTGTCCCACAAATTGACTCATTTACTCTAAATCACACTACACATTGATTCTCTTGTCATCATGTGTATATTTTGATAGCAAAATGTTGGTAGGTATTCTTCTGTGCAATCAGAAGACTCATTCCAGGTCAAGATATGACTTGTCAGGTTCATATATGTCACCTCAATTTAAAAGGGCTTTTAAATGTGCTGGATATGTTTTAAAAACAACCCACACATACACTATTAATTTAAATGATTGCAAACTAGAATCAGTGCAATGCAACATATGTGATGTCTGTATATTTAAGTCTTTTGTGCTGTAAACAAACCATCGGATCAGATTCTGCTGATGCTGATGAGAGGCTGAGTTCGTTATTGGTGTTCTTTAGCCTTTCTTAATAACAGTTGCTCTCTTCATTTCCCTGCTCTTCCTTTTTTAACTAGAAAAAAGTGGAACGCAGCATTGAAGAAGTCATCAGTGTTTACAAGCAAATACACAGCTTACCACAGTAAGTATTCAGAGTGTCCACATGCCGTGGAAACTATGGTCTGTCACAGCTAAAGAGCAGGTTATTAAAAAACAAGTTTCAACAGATGGAAGAGCAGACAGTGGTTGAGTTTTGTCTGTAGTTTTTCCCTGAGAGCTTTCCCCATTGTTCCCCTTTATGCCTGTTTCTCACTGTTGTAAAAAGTAAAAGTGCATGATCTTTTTGTTTTGTTTGTTTTAAATAGTATGTCTTAATGCTTTGTGCTGACCGATCACCCAGCAACTGACAACAACACAAAAGACAACAAAAGTTTGATTTGATGCATGTATTTTAAAATGATTGGACATTCAGACAAAAATATATGAGCAGCAAAATATGCCAAGTATACATCAATCAAATATTGCATTGCAGCTGCATTGTTTTAATTTTATATCTTAAAATACTGCCCACCACGAGTCTGAGTGCAATGCTAATTTGGTGGAGGAGTGTTTGAAGAGATTTGGAACTGCCTTTTCAGAACATTTACATTTGCTTCAGACATGTCTCTCTGTTAGGTCAGATATTATTACAATAATTATGTGAAATCAGGACACAAAATTGGCCAAACCACAACTCAGTGTAACATAAAAGCCTTAATGCAGTACGTAATGATGTAATGTGGCTGTAGTAATGATGATGATCCATTCATAGCACTGTCATAATGTCCATTACTGCCATTACGAGACATTTCCAAAGACGCTGCTTATCAGCTGGGGCTGCTTTTAATCGCAAACACCAGTTTTCCAATAGAGATGGCTGAACGGGCTTGTAACAAGATGAACAGTATTCATCAGTAGAGTTCGTGCAGTGAGTTGTGACTGCTCTCTGTTTGGCCTGGTCTCAAGGTCCAGCATGTAGAAGGTAAGATTAGTGTTCAACTTTTGGATGAGGATAAATTCTAATGAGACCATATTTAAAATGAATGGATGAACAAACTGGTGTTTTTTTTGTTTTTTAAAGTTGATCCTGATATCTAATGATTTGTGTCAGCCAAATCAGATATGGATTTTTGTTAGAACCTCATAAAACAAATACTAGAACGGGTAACTGTGTGAAGCCTCAGGAATCCACCCTCCTCCACCGCAAGTCCACCCTTGTAAAACATGTTTGACTGACCAAATCTACTTTATATTTTTGCATTATGTTTACATTCAGCTGTTTTGGCAGTTTTACTGGGTACTTAAAAACTAAATTAAGGAGTTTGGTCTAAAACTGCTCTACTTGGAAAGTGTCATGATATAACTTTTGTTGTGATTTGGCGCTATATAAATAAAGTGGATTGAATTGAACTGAATTGACATATTTCTGCAAGTTCTGTCTCTTTGTACACAGACTTCTACACACTGACACAAATATAATTGTAGAGTAAAAAAGCCCTTTTTTTTTTCAACCTTAAAAACCCTTTGTTAATGATTGTAGATCACAGTCGTCCTCAGGCTGCTAAAACCCTGAAATGACCACAAACACAACTGATGACATGACCTTGCTGTTTTCAGTGGGAGCTGCAGCGCGTTTCTGTGTACTGCGTTGCGTAATCGGCCACTGAAATGAATGAGACTAATAAAAATAATGATATTTAAAGCTGATGCCTCTAAAAAAAATAAATTTACAGTTTTGATGGAAATTGAGATAGACAGACCTCAGGAGTGTCTATTTTTATTTATCCTCAAAAGGTATTTCCTCTCTTATTTCCTTTGCAGATGTTTGCTCTGCTCAACTTCAATTATATATATCGATATATATACTTTGCATACTCGTCTGTAGCCACGTCTGCCCTCATCGTTTTAAACAGCCGAGTTGAATCCTTGTCTGATGAGGAAAACGGCGGCGTGCAGACCACCTTTGAACCGCTTATCATTGATTGGTCCTGCTCTCCCTCCTGATTGTTTTTGTGTTGTAGAATTGGTGCTACAAAACTCTGGGCAGCAATCTGTGACTAAGCCCGTGTTGGTAGAGTGTAATTACAATCGTTGTGGCGAAGACTGCGTGGAAAGGGCTGGCGGTGAATAGGACTGGGTGGGCGGTGAGGACGGAGGGAGTGTCAGCTGTCTTTGACTCACTGACACACATACACTTATGTGTGTGTGCGCTAAGGGCTATAGATGCAGATGAACTGGTGTTTCTGTGAAGCAAACTGACATTAAAGTGATGGAAGGGAACAATGTGTGACTTTTGCTGATGTAACACCTACCTCCACCCCCAGGGATCAATAAGGTATCATCTTATTTGGTTATCACAGACAAATATTGTATATCGCAGCACTGTCAACCCAGGACATGGTCCAATGCTTGTCCTTTACACAAATGCACTAAACTCACCAAACTATATGTACAAAACACGGCAAACAGTACAGATTTCAGTGACGCAGTAACATCTTGTCTTACTGTCAGTTTTTGCTTTTGATTTTCAAAAGAAGTTCCTCGATACCTGAAAGAAGTAAAGCAGTTCAGAGTCATGTGTTCGACTGTTTGAAACTTTAAACCATTTTTCATTCTGTGTTGTGTCTTGAGGTATCACACCATATTCAAAATGGCAAAGGTCAAGAATTGCCTTTCTGCAGAGAGAGTGAATCAAGCCTCCTCTTTTTACTGTCTCTCAGATGTCCATGTTGACATTTTCTGTTACACTGAAGCTGCCACCTCTTTGTAATCGATCTTCCTGTCCCATGTTTGGTCTTCAGGCCCACGTTGCTGCGGGACCAACACTACCAGTATCTCAAGAAGGGCTTGCGTCACTTGTCAGATGCTTATGAGGTATGGTATCTGGCTTCCAGCACGCAAAGAGACACGTGTTGAAATAGTCCTGCTGTTGAAGTGTACGTTAACCTACATGAAGTTCTCTGAGGTTCTGTTAGTTCCTGTGTGTCATGGCCTCTGGATGTGTGTCTGATTGGCTCGGTCTGCTTTAAATAGAAATACTGTTGTTTTCACTTAGCAAAAAATATGCATGTGTGCTTCTGGGAAGGTCGTCCCTCTTAATGTGTTAGCTGTTCTCCACTCTTGCCAGAAAAGAAAGAGAGGGAGAGAGAGACGAGCTTGTGTTCTCCGCCCGACTTCCAGCTCAGCAGCCGACTGATTTGACTTGATCTTTTCGGTGTTTCTTTTGTAGCCGGATTTGACAGTAATTTGGCTGTTAAATGATGCACATTGCAGCAATGACTTGGCAATGGAAATGAGGAGCTGAGTCATGAGATTATGTAACAACAACAAAAAAAAATGCACAAAAGGCATCACATCGCTCTGTTGTTTTTATCGTAAACGCTGTCATAGTTTTACCAACTCAAACAGTTTGTCAGGGCTATCATTTTCCTCTCCTCTGTCTGTGTGGCAGACTTGTTTACTCTCATCTAGTCTCTGACTGACTGATCTCGCTACCTCCTTTATCTGATGCCCATCTGATCATGTGATGTGTGTGCTGCTGTCTGTCTTTGTGCGAGGTAGTGTCTGGATGCCAGCCGACCGTGGCTTTGCTTCTGGATTCTTCACAGTCTGGAGTTACTAGAGGAGCCCGTTCCTGCTGCTGTCGCCTCAGAGTGAGACACACACACACACACACACACACACACACACACACAGACTGCCACCAAGGGGCATAAATGCTCTGGGACTTCCAAATACTTTTTATTATCTGTTATCATAGCATAGTTCTCATAATTACTGTAGTAGAGCAAATACTGCAGCCGTGCAAATGTTGGTAGATAATTAACTGCCGCAGGTCTACTTGCACCAATATTAGAAGCTGTGTGTTGTGTCCTTCAGTACAATATTATGATATAAACTATATCACATGTAAAATAATCCATCTGGCCTCCCCACATGGACTTACAAGACACAGTATATTTAATAGTTTAATTTAGTCATGGATCGAGAGGAACACACCAATCCCAGGTGTAACATGTTAGAGGGGCTTTTATTTCCATCATGACATGATGTCACGGTGTTAAAAGACAGACAGTGTAACATAATATTGATTGACACAGTCGTAAACTGTGAAGTAGCTCTGCCAACTACACAAAAAGTAGCATAATGCAATAGTAATGAAAAATATGCTCCTGTATGAAAAAAAATAAACTTGTGAAGCTTGTAAAAAATCTGTCGTCGTATTTAAAATCTCTAAACTGACCACTGAAAGTTCCTCTTATTTTTGTAAGCTTCATATTGAATGCCAACATTAGAACAAAGAGCTTCTGACTTGAGAGCTCATCAGACTTGGGTGGTGGGGGGGCAGTTTACTGAGAAGTCGTGATTACATAACGAGCAGTAAAGCGTCATGGTGTTGATGTAAGAAGCAGTGAAATGAATATTTTTTGGAAATATTAAGGACAACAGGCAGATATATTATGTTTATACAGCTGTAACTTCAAGAAGTGTTGCTGTTATTGCCATGAAACTGCCATTTAATTAAATTACTGCCAGTCCAAAGTAACACCGCAAAACCCTGTAGCGATTCCAGGCTGCCAACCCACACTCATTATTACTGTGAGGCATGCCAACACACCGGCTGGCATTGCCCAGTGCCAGTGTGATGGCCTCGTGCTCACACACACACACACACACACACACACACAGGCCCTGTTCAAGGACTTAAAACAATGCAACCTACAGCAGAGTGCTTTCTTCGTCCCATGAAATGTTCACTGTTCTCAGGTCAGTATTTGCACCGGACCGGTTGGCCAAATGCAGGTTTCTTTTCCTTCCAACACAGTTGGCTCGAGACATTCTCACAATTTTGTGATTCCTCCCCGTGGCGGAGGACGAAGAGCACGTTTCATGAGAGAAGCAGCTTTGTGCACTGAGGCTGGGGAAAAAAAAGGAAGCTGTGGTTGAGATGGGGTGTGCTCGGTGCCACATCATCTAGAGGCAACTAAGCCAGCGGTGCTCGCTTTGCAGCCTGCTGAGGTTCCAGCTCAGCTCATTTACCGCTTTGATGGTAGATTTAAACTGTTGTTTTTGTCTATGGAAACATAGTCTGTCCAAGTGAGCTGTTTGCATCCACTATTTTCTTAACCTTAAAGGACGCGTTGCTGTCCACGTGGAGTCTTTTTGAGCATCACCTGGCTTTATAAGTACAAAGTAAGCACTATGCTGTCTGTCTGCGTAAGTACAATTCAGTCATAACTTTGTAATCTTTTCCTTCCAGTGTGTGTCAGTTTCTGGCTCGTTGTCAGAGCCCAACAGGGGGTTTCGCTGGGGGACCGGGACAACACGCCCACCTTGCACCCACCTACGCCGCCGTCAACGCCCTCTGTATCATCGGCACAGAGGAGGCCTATAATGTCATAGACAGGTATGGTCTTGATCGTCTTGTTCCCTTTCGTTAATGCTCGGCTCAGGATAAAAGGCTGGATTCAACATGTTAAGAAGGGAGTATGTGCTGCATACCTGCCGTCACAATTTTCAAATGTTTTTCACTGGCTTTTAGAGCAGAAAGACACAGGAAATGCGTAGCTAATAGGCACACTTTATATCTCAATATTGAGATATGGTCAGCAGCACTTTGGATCTTTTTTTTTTCATATTTGATGCCATATTACAGATGCCAACAGTTAGTCACGATGACTCTGCTGGAGAGTTATAACTCGGAGTTACACGATGTGCTGTAGATAGTATGTATATATAACAAGAACTATTTTGTATATATCATGTCGCCTTCAGGGCATCACTGTGTTTTTACGCTGAAGTCTCAGACTGAACGAAAGGGCTTCACATTCTCAAATCACTTAAACAAGAGCCTTTTCCTGCTGACGTTATGTTTGTGTGAGTATAATAATAACCATATTCACACTCGAAGCTTTTAATTAGCGGCTGTGTAATGATGTTTGGGATCTGTTTGTTAATTTATGCCTTTATATCTGTTTTGGTTTTGACTGAAATTTAATGAAGCGCTTCAGTGCAGTTGTTATTACAGTAGCAGGAGAACATTACAGACGTTTCTTGTCGATGATGTTTAAGCAGGAGCTAATTAGAAGAGCATTTAGAGGTAATGCTTCCAGGATCTTTCACTCCTCGTTTTTATTCTGTTACTAATGTTTACGCTTGTGATTTCTGTGGTGACTTTCTATGAAAGCTTTATTAAATCCGCAGTACGCTGCTGCACCCGCCCTCCCTTTGTCCGTTCCTCTCGCCTTATCTCCTTCCCTCGATCCATATCACCCCCTGCTCCTCCTGCTCCTCTTATCATCATGTATCTCCTCCTCTTCTTTCTAAACCTCCTCCTCCTGTGCTGCCTCTCTCCAGGGAGAAGCTGCTCGATTTCCTATGGTCAGTGAAGCAGCCAGATGGCTCGTTCGTGATGCACATCGGAGGGGAGGTGGATGTCAGGTGAGGGCCCAGAGGATGACACCGCTTGCTCCACCTGTTCTGCACTTGTATCTGCTTTATCAGCATCAGACATGAAGATCCATGAATCAGCAAAGTGGGAAAAAAAAACGTCTCAGTTAAGAGAATGTTTAGTATTTACAGTGGATAAATATGCACATTTGATCTTTTCATCAAATAAGTAGGACATTTTTAAAGGGTACGTCTCTTTTTGTCTCCTTTTTCCTTTGCGTATTTTAGGTGCTTTTTGTTCTGCTTTGGTGTTGATAGAAAAGAAGAGAAATACTCACATTGCAGAAGAGTGGATTTCTGTTATTCAGGTTACTGTGTGTGTGTGTGCGTTCATTTGTTCGTTCGTTCGTATGTGTGTTGCTTTTTCTCTCTTTGAACCTGCTCTGTGGAACAGCGTGGTTTTAATAAGCAGCTTTGAGGTATCGTCTTCGGTTTCAACAAAGAACCTCAAAAGTCAAAGTTACTTTTTCGCTCTCACAGGAGGCCGTTATCTGCCGCCAGCCAATTAACTTTCCGCTGTCGTTATGTTTTATTGAAACTGTTTTTCCACTCAGAAGGCTTTGCTTATCTGTCGCCGTCCTAGGAAAATGACATATCTCTAAAATGTCAACTTTTCATGAGCTAAGAAAAAGCAGAACCTTGTTTTAATTTCTGAAGTAATCCAGTGGATTTCTAAAGGGGTTTATTGGTCTAGGAAGCAGAGGGATTTGCTCAAACCCACTTTTCATTTAGGAAAAGTCTGATGATTTTCAGTATATTTTGGGTTTTTATTGGCAGCAAATCCCATGAAAAGACCAAAACCAACAATGAGTTGATCTGACAAAAGTGTGATGTAGCTTATCCCTGTGACTGGTGTTATTTACTTTGAAACAACTTACTTACGTCTGGAGTTTTGCTCCCGGTGGATGGCACTGAGCATGCTCAGAGCTGTGTTTCCATGCTTACACTGCTGAGAATAATAAACCTCACTGGTCACCATAATGACAAAATGTGTCACTCAAACATGTCAGACTTATGCTGCATAGAACCTACTTCCTAATGGGGTAAATTAACTGCTGTTTTTGGTCTCTTTAAGGGATTTGTGAAAAATAACAAAAATATACACTACATAGACAAAGGTATTGGGATGGGGCTGTTTTTCATTGGTTGGGCTCGGCCCCTGACTTCCAGTGAAGGGAAATCTTAATGCTTCAGCACACCAAGACATTTTGGACAATGCTATGCTTCCAACTTTGTGGCAACAGTTTGTTGAAGGCCCTTTTCTATCCCAGCATGACTGTGCCCCAGTGCACAAAGCAAAGCTCCATAAAGACATGGTTGGATGAGTTTGGTGTGGAAGAACTTGACTGGCCCACACAGAGTCCTGACCTCAACCCCATCCAACACCTTTGGGATGAACTGGAACGGAGATTGTGAGCCAGGCCTTTTGGTCCAACATCAGTGTGTGACCTCACAAATGCTCTACTGCATGAATCAGCAGAAATTCCCACAGAAACACTCCAACATGTTGTGGAAAGCCTTCAGAAGAGTGGAAGCTGTTCGAGCTGCAAAGCTGTCTGTGTGTTCAGAATGTGATGCCATTAAAGTCCCTGTTGGTGTAATGATCCCAATACGTTTGTCTATATAGTTTAAATTGGTACCAACCTTGTCTTTGAATTCTTCATCAGTTCAAGGGTCAAAGCTCCACTGCTTCTTACCAGCCCAGGAAAACCAAATGTGTAAAAGCTGAGATGATGACAGACTAAAATACAGAATAGATTTATATTTAGTGTGCTGGTGGTCTAAAAATACAGTACTTTGGAAGAAAAGGTGTAAGTGGAGGAGGAAACTTCCTGCTCACCCACATCCTTTCTTTTTTCCTTTTCTAGGAGCGCGTACTGTGCAGCCTCCGTAGCATCGCTCACAAACATCCTCACACCGAAACTGTTTGAGGACACGACCAACTGGATTCTCAGGTACAACCTGCCACCACCACCACCGCAGTCTGATATTGAATTATTAAAGCCCCCTTTGGTGCCTTGGCTTCTCCATAAACCAGGCAGTGTTGACTGGTGTGTTTTTTATTATGTGTCTCCAGTTGTCAGAACTGGGAGGGAGGTCTCAGCGGAGTGCCCGGTCTGGAGGCCCACGGTGGATACACTTTCTGTGGCACGGCCGCCCTCGTCATCCTGGGCAAAGAACACATGCTGGATCTCAAAGCCTTGTTGGTGAGAAACTCCTGTCTCAAACTCAATTCGATCAAATTAAAACGAACAAAAAAAATGTGTTGAAATAACATAAAACACCCCCTGCTCAGAATAACCTGTGGTGCTGCTGGACTGGAGTCTGAAAACAACGATCAAAGAGATGGTATCAGTGTCAGTCACAGCAGAAGCAATATCCTCTTTAATAGGCTGCTCGCCGCTGTGAGGGACCAAGCAGAAACACACGGAATAAAATGAGAATAACACGTTATAACCCAGAGTGAGATTTCATGATGTAACGACTCATAATGTCTGCTGGACACCCTTCTTTTAGGAATGAAATATTACACAGGTTATCTTTTTTTATGGCGTGATTTTTAGATTGTTGCATTTTGTGAATCTTGACTTTCTGTTTCTCGGAGTGATTTAGAGACGTAGCTGTAAACAACACCGTGACTTTATTGTGATGCTGCCGGGCTCTTGGTGGCTCTTGGATATTAGTGGATGAAGTTTACATCAGTTTGTGGCCTGCATTGTCGCCACTTCCTGTCGTTTTGCTGATTCCAGAGAAGTGAGAGGTCAGAATCAGGAGCCCTGGAGCTTTAAACTCTTCTGTTCAGGGACTCTGCAGCAGGTTAGATTCTTAATGACACAAAGTTAAAGACATGATGTTTTTAACATCTCTTACTGAAGGAGAAACACGGCTCTTTGTGCTTTGGTTTCCTCTACGCTCCGTTTACAGTCATCGTTCAGGGACAAAATGCCTCTTAAAATTCAAAGTGTCAAGGATGTAAAGTCTTCCTGCAGCAGCTGCCAACACACTTTTGCTGTCATTCAGCATGTATTCAAATTCTTTTCGGTCAGTCAAATTTGCATGTGAAAACCTGCACCCCGCGTGCCAACAGGCTGGTTAAACGTCCCTCCTCCTGTAACCAGCTCCACAGCTCAGCTCTGTGTTTCCCCTGCAGAGGCTCCACAGATGCAGGCTTCTGGCTCACTGGTTTAAGCTGAGGGTCGGCGGGGCTGGAGGTGACGGCTGGGTGGGGTTCAGGGTGTGGATGGTCTCTGGCGGCGTACAGCGTGGCCTCTGCACAGCTGTGTCGCTTATCCACGTCAGACATGTGTCACAGGGCTTGTTTAGGTCTTTCCTTTCTGACAGCCATTTTGTTTCCTTTGAATTAAAGTGGTATTTGAGTGGGTGTGAAGAAAAAAACTGCTTTTATGAAGCTGCCCTTTATCGAATGCTGTAGGGTGAGTCACGCTTCACGAAACAGCCGTGGCAGAATGAATTAATCATTAATACTGAGAGGGAAAAAAACATTCATGTAGATTCATGTGACCTTGTTGTGTTTGTTACTCAGTACGTTCCAAGGAAGTGAAGTGAAGAGCATCAACATTTTAAGCATCTTTAGGAATTAGTTCAGCGAGAAAAAGCTGCGAAAACAAAACAAAATACGACATTTCAAAGCTTTTGTGTGAAAGTTTGAAATATGATGCAAATTACTAACTTCGGTGCTTCAGCTGAATGTGAGAAAAGTCACTGGCGTTGTGAGTGACCTCATTACATGATGGCTGTGAAGAGCAGAGGAAGAGATGGCGCACTAATGGCAGCCACTGAGTGATCAGTCTGGCTAATGACTATGAAACACATACCGCAATAATGTTGTCGTCATGAATTCTTTTGGCCGTGATGATCACTCAGTGAAAATCTGATTTGCTTTAAATCTAATCAAATAAAGTCTGCGCTAAGCTCAGCGGCGGCGTGCAGGAAGCGTTCATGATGAAGATCGCAGTCCGTGTCACACGTCTTCTCGGATTTCCTCGTGACTTCATGAGGAAAAGGCTCTTTTACGTGAAAACAGTCGAGAGCAGCATGTTTTGCACTGAATTGGCAAACTCCATGCGGGCCACCTAAAAACAGTGACCGCGATGCACATTTCTGTGTGTGTTTCCTCTTTTGAGTACGCACAGACGCTGCATAAAATGGGTTGTTTGTAAGAAGTGAGTGAACGCTGCTCTTCACCGTGTTGTTCCTCCTCTCTTTGTCCTTGAGCTTTAACACGTTAACGAGCTGAGCGCCGTCCTCTCCTCTTCCTCAGACAGATTAGACCCCAGCTGCTATTACACCCAATATTCCACAATTACTCAATCCAAGCCGAGCTGACTGGATGTGCACCAATTATGGGTTACCGTGGCAACGATATTGCAGACATCCCACTTTCCCATTTTGGCAATGTTGAGACGCAGTTTTTCCTTCATACCTTCTGCTACACCCACAGCACCGGCCCCCTGTGGCCCCGCGTGGCCCCCTGTGGCCCCGTGTGGCCCCCTGTGGCCCCCTGTGGCCCCGTGTGGCCCCCTGTGGCCCCCTGTGGCCCCGTGAACGCTGGCTGCGTTCAGGGTCAGCGTGTTTGAAAGTGAACAGGAGGGTTAAACATCCTCACACGTGTTTTTAAACAGGCTGTGTTTCTCCTCAGCGGTGGGTGGTCAGCAGACAGATGCGGTTCGAAGGAGGCTTCCAGGGCCGCTGTAACAAACTGGTGGACGGCTGCTACTCTTTCTGGCAGGCTGGACTCCTGCCTCTGCTCCACAGAGCCTTATTCAAAGAAGGTACAGTATGTTCGGCCTGCAGAGGCGTAAAACAGACGAAGTGGCCGCTAAAAACCCTGATGTTTTTTCCTAATCAGTACTCAGATCATTACTGCTTTCTACCTTGAGAGACAACTCAAAATCATTTACATCCTTCCCCCCCCCCCCCCCACTCACTAACTTGTCTGGAAAATGGCTTCACCTGGATTGAGAATTTTCCCTTTAGCCACCAGAAAATCGCTGACAAAGAAACAGTGATTCTGCTCACATTGACCCAGATATTTTCAGTGTGTTTTCTCCTGTTCCGGCTTGTGTTCCTTTCATACGGTTCAGCCACACTGAATGGAAGTCAGCGACAGAAATGAATTTGCAATTGGACCAGCTGTTCAGCTAAAAACTGCCTCCTTTTGAACAGAGGAGGTCATTTTTTATCACAATTTACTGTAAATTGACTTGTTGAAAATGTTTCCAGCAATAGAGAGTGAAGAGAAAAATCGGGCAACATTGCGACTGAGCTGCTGCTGATGTGCCCAGTTTGAATGCATTTGAATAACTCATATATATGATATGATAATAATAATTGTATTCATTATTTTTAATTATTTTTTTCCTTTTAAAACAAAAAGTGAAACTAATGAGAGTCTGACGTGTGTGTGTGTGTGTGTGTGTGTGTGTGTGTGTGTGTGTGTGTGTGTGTGTGTGTATGTGTGTGTGTGTGTGTGCGCGTGCGTGCGTGCGTGTGTCCACAGGAGAGTCGGAGCTGAGCCGGCAGCAGTGGATGTTTGAGCAGCAGGCCCTGCAGGAGTACATCCTCCTGTGCTGTCAGAACCCGACAGGGGGCCTCCTGGATAAGCCCGGCAAGTCAGTCCCACACCATCTGGACACACACACACACACACACACACAACACGACACATGGCAGCACACACATGTGATTCACATGGTTTCACTCATGCACATCGTTGTCTTGTGTTCCATCTCCATGCGTCCAGATCCAGAGATTTCTACCACACGTGTTACTGCCTGAGCGGCCTCTCCATAGCGCAGCACTTTGGAAACATGGACCTCCATCATGAGATGATCCTCGGCAGGGAGGAGAACCGACTGGTGAGGCGGCTGCAGCAGGGCCGGCAGGGAGAGACGGGTGGATGTGGGCGGATGCATTCAGAAACAGATTCTTTACTGATCGGAATGGATTCATTTCAGTAGAAACAAGTGAAACCTCTTTTAAAGATATGCTGTGTAGACAGAAGTATGTGGACACCTGATCATCACACTGCATTCTAAATACATAGACGTTGATATGGAGTTGCTCCACTCTTCTGGGAAGGCTTTTCTCAAGACTGTGGATTGTTTTGTGAGAATGTTTGCGCATTCATGCAGTAGAGCGTTTGTGATGTCAGTCACTGATGTTGGACCCAAAGGCCTGACTCACAGTCTCTGTTCCAGTTCATCCCAAAGGTGCTGGGCATAGCATCGTCTAAAATTACTTGGTATGCTGAAACATTAAGACATTAACATTAACCCCTGTCCAATTACTTTTGTCTATATAGTTTATCTCCTCCATTATAATGACAACTTCTCACCAGTCCCTTGGAAAAATGCCTGCACTGGTTAAAAGTCCAGTGTAGTTTGTTCTGAAGACTAAATTCAGTTGTCCTCAGTGGTTCCCAACACTTTTTTAAAGAATCTGTCAGATGAGTACCTCTTTCTGCTAGCTTGCAAACTACTTTTCATGCGCTGTCAATAGCAGCATGTGGTGTTTAAAGTGCCATGTGGTGCCATTTGGGAAAATATGCTTCCTCTCAGTCTTGCTGAGAGTTGGATGGCAAAATTTATACCACTCTCATGTGTGTTCACTAAATATGACACTGCAGTCAGCACACCAAGACTGGAAGCAGCTAGTCTGGTTCCATTTTGTCATCATTTTTAAAAAAAAATTTAATTGAGCTACAAATGTCCCCCCCCAGGGTACAAGTTCTCCTGTTTGGGAATCATTTGTTTGTTACACAAGTTGGAACAACAGCATTTACATAATCTTTATCTGCAGGTCATTGAAAAAGAAGAATTTGTAAACTAAAAAAGCCTTTTTATTAAGTCTCATCGACTGCTCATTTTGCCCCTGATGCCCCTGAACTCATCGTCTTTTTTCCCCCCACTATGTGAATTATTTAACTGCTGGCTTTTTTATCTGCCAGTTTAGCAGTGTGTGCAGATTCATTTGCATGTGAATTTAGTTGCATGCACCTGCTGTAACAGTCAAGAAAGGCTGACTGTGTTCTTCGTTTTTAAAATATCTCGCCTGCCTTATGTTTTCACTGTGACCGTCTACAGGATTCGGTTCCCAAACTTGTTGCATTTTGATGTAAATATTAAAGGACAAGCACTGAGGGGTGGAGTCAGCGAGTGAAGCAGTCAAACTAAAAATGTGGTTTTGCTTAAAGATGTCAGTGGCAACGGCAGTGGTGTTGGCTTTATTTTCCTGTTTCCTGTCGTATTACTGGCACATACAGCTGGTTACAGTAAGTCTGCCTCCCGTTCATGCATATGCATAGAAGACAGCCAGTCACCCCACAGCGTTTCATTACATCTGTGGTAAAACTGGACTTTATGCTTTAGAAACTAAGAATATTTTTTCCTCACTCTGTCCCTTTATTTGCAAACCTTCTGGGTGGGAACGCAGTATCATGAACAGATGCTCTAATGCATGCAGCAGATACTTGGCTCTGTGTGTGTTTGAGGGACGCTTTTGTTCAGGATTTCTTGTTGGGTTGGATTTCAAAAGACTTAAATGTTGTATTGCCTCCACACGCAGATGAGTGAAGAACAGCATTTGGCAGTTTGGCTTTTGGAAATGTGAATTCATAAAGGGTGAAGATTCCATTTACATGCAATTTTAAAACAGGGCCAAAGGGTTTAAAGAAATGGATTCTTCTTCAGCAGGCCAGTTTCACACAGAAGAAATCAGTAAAAAAATAAATAAATTTAAAAAATGAAGACATGTAGTATATTTAATACTGACACTGTGGTTACATCCTCGGCAGATAAAGCTTTTGGACCACTTTTGAGTGAATAAGTCTGAAAACATTATGGTGCAACAGCTGTCTTATTTTGCTCTGGTTTTTGTCTTCCAGGCTCCAACTCATCCAGTTTACAATATTTGTCCAGAGAAAGTGGCTCAGGCCCTGCAGTACTTTCACAGGCAGCCCGTCCCCGACAACAACAAGCAGCCGGGAGCCCCTGCCGATGACACCCTGCTGGCGACGGACCCCGCCGCCGCCTCCGGATCAGATGACCATCACTCCTAGTTAGTGTGCAGCAGAGACGTCACTGTGTTCGAACCAGCCAACTCTAAGGAACCGACCGGGACCAGCCAAACAGCGGTCTGGTCTGCCGGAGACGAGCCCGAGAAGCGGTCGGATGGTCAACCCTCAGTAGAGACGAGGGCTGGAGTTTAGGAGCAGTTTGGCTGAACTGAAGTCAGCGGTCGTGTGTGTGCGTGTGTGTGTGCGTGCAGCTTCGCATCCAGCTGAATTTTTGCTTGCAATGCTTGTTGTTTTCTGAAATAAAAGTGAAACGTTCTAACCTGAGCTAATAAACCTTTATATGGAACTTTTCATGATGGTGTTATAAAATCCTTTATGACTGTTGAGTGACTGGTGAACACTTGAGACAAATCTTTATTTAAAAAAAAAAAAAAACATTCACTTGAGTTTAGTTTAGGGTTTAAACGAACGGTCATTTATCGAATTATCAGTTCGGTTTATAAAAAAAGAAAAAAGAACAAAGGAAAATTCCCCAAACTCCCAGATTACATCTTAAAACAAGCTTGTTTTGTCAGATTAAAGTCAAACTCAAAGATTGTAACTAACATGTCAGAAGCTGAGTTATGGAAAACTCGAGTTTGGTTTGAAAGCAGCTGTCAGATATGAAACACGTCTTCATCTTTGGGCTAAGCATGCGTTGTTACAGGGCAAAGTTTGACCCCAGCATTTCTACAAATCCAGGCTCAACGCAGGAAATAAAAAGTCAATCCCTGAAATAAGAAAAGACGCATTCATCCCGCACACACACTGCGAGCAGGCTGGCTGTTGCTCACACACACACACACAAAAACATCAGCTGGCCCAGTTCTTTTGCTTCCACTTTCCTGTTGCATAATCACACATAAAAGTACATAATGTCCACAGTCTTTATTGTAGACACCTGCCTCCATCACTGGAAACCAGAAAAACCAGAAAAGGTCTTGTTTGCCTGCTGCGCCACAGCCAGTCCCGAAAGCAATGAGAGAAACTCTTTCAAAGAAACAAATAAAATCAAAGAGGGCGCGTTAAAGGATAAAATAGTTTATTTTATAGTCTCATAGTAAAGGTAGGCCTCAACTTGCAAGACAATTGTTGGCAGTATGTACAACATACTTGTAATTTCCATGGAATGGAATCGGACAAACAAAGACCTGTTACACTAATTATATCCTCCTAAATGGAAAGAAAATGGAAACAATATACATACACACACGTTTCCTAGACAGGCAAAATGCTTCCTTTTTTTTTTTTTTTTCCTTGGGGGAATTCAGCAACATTGATTTTTACCGTGTAAAGCACAACACATCAACAAGGACTGACTTCGCTTCCTTGTACTGCAAAAGACGGGAACTACCTTTGACATTCAATACCTATGTCATACCCTTAAGGAAAACTACATGTGACAAATTGGCATTTTCCCATTACTTGTGAGATTACTACAAAATGCATAACATACTTTTGAACTTGAAAACATCCAATCAATGCTTTTTATAATATATAAAACGAGATGCCTAACGTATTCAGCCACCTAAAGTCATTCACTACTTCAAGCTAAAGGACAAAATACGATACAAGTTCAGGAATATTCTCCTTCAAAACATCAATTTCAACAAAAGGAGTCATCTTTTTTTTTCTTAAATCTTGTGTTAACAAACGTGTCGGGCAGAAAACACCTGCAATCGAGTGGGCCTGAGGTGGGTATCAGTTAAACATTTGCTTCAATCGTCTTCACATTCTTAAGTGGAAAAAGTAAGCTACAAATGATTTTTTTTTTATTTTAATTTTAAAAAGGTAAACCTCTTCAGGACGATTTATCTAGGTGTGTGTGTGTAAATTCTAAACAGGTTTTTTTTTCCATCAAGAATAACAAAATAAACGAAAAAACAAAATATATAATATAGCAGTGCTTGGAGGAGTACGCCTGGCACGCCCTCCCCTCCTCCCAAAAAGCTCCGCAGGGAGGAGGAGGGGCTTCATTGAGGGTACAAAAAAGCATAAAGTCCTTAAGTAGCCAAGCTGCCTCTTTTTGGGTTTTGGATTGTTGACGTTGCTAAGGGGGAAATACCAATGACGGAGAACCAAAGAAAAGAGAGAAAGAGAGGGATGAGAAGGGGAAAAAACCTGAAGCTCTCTAGATGGATTGAAGCAGTCATCTCCCACCCTGCTGACTTCCTCCCTCCTGTTCTTGGAGATCGGGGGGAAAAGAGAGACGATTGTGGCGGCGATGTGTGGAGGCTTGAGGGGGTCATGAGTCTCCAGTGCGAGCCCACCCAGAGATGGAGGAGAGAAGACGGCGAGGGAGGACTGGGGTGGTGGCTGTTACGAAGGGGGGGAGAGGTCCATGAGCCCCGAGAGCTTTGAAGGCCGCGTTCCCTCTCGCCGTCCCTTGTGCCCCACCGCCTCGACCTTGGCCGGGTTCCAGACGCTCAGCTCTCTAGCTGGCCTCCACGCGCAGCTTCTTCCTGTTGGGCGGCTCCTCCGCCTCCGACTCGGAGCTCGAGTCAGAGCCTCCGTCGAACGCCGACACGGCGCTGCCTTTGGGATTGGTGTACAAGCTGCTGTCAGACGATGAGTAGCTGGTCTGGAGCTGGACGGAGCCTTTCACCTTCTCCAGAGCACGGACTGCATGAGCACAAGAGGAGAGCAAGGAGAGAGATGAAAAGATGGACTTCAGATGACAGAGCGCAAAAATATTCAGGCTGGGGACGCATCGCATGTCTGAACTGAACGAAATGATCTCAGAGGAAATGCAGATAACCAGATCCAAAATGGAAGAAGCCAACAAATACACCACAGAGTTTTACACAACCCTGCCCTGCTGACTTATCACGTCCACTTTGCCATAAATAGCTTATCAAACCAACAGCAGCTCCCAACTAATACGTGCAGTGCAGCGCTGCCGAGCCTCTTCCTGGTTCTGCGGCTCCAACCAAGCCCCGTTTTCGAGGAACATCAGCATCGACGGCATCTTTTCACTCGATGGATTTTCTCATGGAGGTTTTCATGTCTCTCCTTCATCATTTTCAAAAAAAACTGACAAGAGTTCCTCTACAAAAACAGTAATACGCAGCACTTCCTGTGGCTACCACTGAGATCACACTTGAGATCCTTTTCTTCCTTTGAGTTTTAGTGCCACTATTACACCATGAAATGAATGAATACTGTGCCACCAAATTATGAAACTGCGTGAAAATTTAAATCAGTTATCTGCAGGTAGGATGGGTAGGCTTTCAATTCATGACATCAGTATTTTAAAAAAATAAGCTCTGCGAGCTTTTTAGCCACTGACAAACAGCTTAAACATCATTTTACTATGAAACATTTGAGATGGGTGCTAAACTTTCCATTCATCTGCTGCTGTCATGGCACAAACACTTTGATCTTGATTAGGAAAACATGTTCTCAAACTATTCATCCACATGCTCCTTTATCTCACTACTGCATCCAACCAAAACAAACATGTTGGAGAAGCATTTGTATTTCCCCCACCCTCCCTTCTCTGGCTGTGGCAGGTCAAATGTGAGCTTTCTGTTTGGTCTGGCACTGATGATCCCCATTCTGAAATGAAGCTTTTGCAGAATAATGAGTCCAAATAACACAACGTATCCCCAGCCTGCAGAACAACGTGACAGTGAAACAGTGCTGAAATACCTTGCTGCTCCAGCACCGCGTTCTGCCTCTTCAGGTCGTCGATGTCCTGCTGGTGTGTGTGGTTTTTTCGTCTCATGTACTGGATGTACTCTGTGGCTTTGTCTAGGATTTGAGCTCGAGACGCCTGTTTGGTAGACTGCTGTTAGTGACACATGCAGAAATTGAAGCAATGACGCAAGTACACAGAATTCTTATCATTCAGATTTCTGACAACAAAAAAATGTTGTTTCCTGTTGTGATGCTAACGCAGAGACTGGAGCCCACAGGCTGACATGCTGCAAAGCTTAAACAACTGCAGGGACGGGGGGCTACAGGGGAATCTAAGACTACGCTGTGTGTTTCTGCACAGCTTGCCTCCTCTTAACCTCTCTGAATCTTCTAGCACTTCAGTCTGACATCCACACGCCGGGTCACAACCCTGACACGTTACTGTCAGAGTGTTGGCCCAGATTACAGGAAACGAAAAGCGCTGACCGTCCGCTGACTGGCCGCCCCAAAGTCTTCAAGCTCTGCAGAGACTTGTTTGACAAGCGCGAGCTGCCTCTCCAATTAACACAGCTGTTTGCCGTGGCTGTTCATTAATACCAGCAGCAGCGAGATCCGCGCTCGTTAGGGCTGGGTATCAAATCAAATTAAAGGCAGTGTTTTATAGTCTCAAAGTCCATCTTCTGACATGTCATTCAAAAATCAGTAAAACTTTATATAGTGATGAATCGGCTTTCACAACTGATAAGTATGCCAATTATTTTCTTAAGTGGTTTGGGGAATGAAATACAATTTGGTGGCTCGCACCTCAGCAATTTTCTTGTAGAAACTCTTGAAAACTGTACTTCTTTAACACCCTTCTATTAAGAAATATAAACATGATATTCCACAAGCTGCTTTCTGTAAGATAAACTTCTTCTCAATATAAGTGACATACAAGAACTCTACTTGATTCAAATCTTGATTCAAATGAGGACCAGTTTTCATTCTGTGCCAAATCGAGTATTGAGGTTTTGTACCGAGTCCTAAAATTCTCTTCACATTATGCTCTGCTTCCCCTCACGAGGAAAACATACCGCAAGACGGCCCTAAAACAGAGCTGTAATGGCAGTACGGGCCTGGGAGAGAGGCGGGAGTCGAGCAACGAGGCGGCTGTAGCCCAACACATCTTCCAAATGATCAGCAAACATCCCTCACATCGTTTGGTGAAACCCTGCCCTTCACGCTGCGTCAGTCACAAACTGGTCTTTTAGGGGAAAATAAAAGTGGGTGTCCGGTTGACTGAACCAGCTCCAAATGCTCTCAATGTCATGGATGTCAAAACAGGAAGAGAGCAACAAAATTTCCTCATAATAACTTCCTGACGCTGATCCAAGTATTTAGGCTGCATCGCGGTCTTGCTGCTGCCAGTCTGCCCTCCTCCCAGTCCCTTCAACCGTTACACTGACACACACAAAGCCAGTGGAGACATCTGCATCTCTGCACATTCACTAGAAATCATTAAAATTACCTCATGCTGGAAATGCCCTGAATTACCCTTTGCACTAAGACTCATAGAACCAAACCCGGAAACATCATACTTAACCTTTTTTAACAAACACATGGCAAAATAGCAGCAGAAAAAGTTCAAAAATTTCTTACATGAGCCATTTTGTGTGCCTGGGGACCTGCAGGCTGAGCTTTACCAACCTTTTCTCCCTGCAGGGCGGGTACCGAGTCCCGGAGGCTGTGAAAGCTGTCTTTGATGTGGTCCCTACGCTTGCGCTCCAGCGCATTGTGGTGTGCCCGTTTGTCTGCCTGCAATGAGAAGAGTCACAAGGCCTTCAGCCTGGCAGCACAGCAGCGTGGGTAGAGGACAGCGGGCATCCAACCGTCCCTGCTCAACCTACACAAGCCGCTATGCTGCCAAGTCTCACTCTGCCTTTACAACAACAACAGTGCGAATACAATTTAGAATCTTCAAATGCCCTTCAGTACATCATGTAACACGTGAACATCAAAAGGGGCTCCGACTAAAGTTTATTTCCTTCAACGTTTCGCGGTTAACAAAACACTTGAGGGCTTGAGAAATTTGCTCATTGCAAATTTCTCAAGCCCCAGGCGACATCTTGTTCCGTGCGACCAACAGTCCAAACATGCAAATCCCAACGATGATCATTTTTCCATCTATCAATCAGTCAGTCGTTCCATATACAGATGATACTGACCGAACTAACCGTCATTTCTGCCAGTTTAACAAGAAGTAAATTAAACAGAACTTAAAAACCAATTGAAGCTACAGTACAAAAAGAGACTACATACAGATTATGAAGTAGAGCGATCTTTAAAGTGTCTACATCGAAAATAGTATTTAAAAATAAAACAAATAGAAATCCTAAGGTGCTGGAAAGTAGCTGCTCAAATTTTACTTGACGAACAAAACCGCAGTCAGATTGTGTATCTGAAACTCCACAATGCAACACATTTTAAACAATGAGAAAATAATGCTTTCATTTTTGCACCTCGAACCGGCTCAAAGATACGCGTCATGTTAGCAAACAGCGCAGCGGGTTCAGGGTCATTCCACACCAGCTCACCTAGAAACCTCCCAGTTCATGTCCTGGATTTTCTCAGGAAAAAAAATTAATGTGAAATTCATGGGAGCCAGGAATCCATGACATGAGCCGGGAAAAGCAGTTTGGGTGAGCTGGAGTGGAAGGACTCTTCACGCAAAAGAGGGAAAAAGGAAATAAGTAAAAATGTTGTACGGAGAAGAAGCTTTGACTCATAACACTAATTCAGAAACACACAGCTAACTAACCACACCAAACTTCACTAATGACTGTCATGTTATGAGATAGTAATAATAATATATATAAAAAAACAACCTACTGGGCAGACACAAAGACAGATAATCAACAGTCAGCACTACAAACACCTCATGATTAAAAAGCTAATGCGAGTTTTCATCACTGCAAGCTTCTGCATCCTGTGGCCTTTCGGCTCCCTCCTGAGCCTTCCTTCCCCCTCGTCCTTCAGTTTGACCCAATGCTGGCACCCCCTGCTGTATTTCCATCCCTCCCCTCTCTGCAGGAGGCACGCGGGAGCAGCCGTTCAAGTTCACGACCGGGTTTGAAAGTCAAGAAACTCGAGTCATTCAGACGAGGATTACGCCGACTCTCACAGGACAATGAAAGTACTTCTGCAGCTTAAAAGTCAAGGTCTGTGAAAAGAGTTTTGTTCGATGACATGTTGTTTTAGTCAAGCGTAACATTTGCCTTCTCCAGCATGCAATCGGCTTTCAACATCACACAGCTTCGGTCGCATCACCTCACAGAAATCAGCCAAAGTCACACCTGATTTTCTAGCTGTTGGACCACAACACGGCATTTCTCATGTCTTTTAAATAACTGAACACATTCATGCAACACCAACTAACAGGCTCCAAATTTCAGCCACACATCAGCATTCAAATTAGACTGTAAAGGCATTAAGATGGCTGCCATAATCACATAACCACATCCAGGCAAGAGATCAGTTTGCTGCCTGTAGTTCGACCTGTTTTTAGGGCAAACCATCACAGCCACCAATCACGTCTGATTCTGGCCTAATCCACGCTGTCACCAGGCTGAAACATTAAGTCCAACACCCAATCAAAGCTCGCACAGCTCGACTGATCACCTCGCTTCATCCAACAAAGCAAGGCCTGGTTTGAATGTTAGCAATGTAAACGGCATGGTGATGTGGTTACAGCATGGCCTCAGGCAGATGGGAGACGAGTCACGTGATCCGGCATCATCTGACTCATTTTGTCCACGGATCACAACAAAAACCAAAGTGGCCACGAGTGAGACAACACGCAGGTTAAGACAAGTGTTCAGCGCGTCACGTGTTCGGTGGGAGGAACGATGTGTCAAGTGTGACTCAGTTACCAACATCTGCAACAAATACAAGCTGTAATTTAATGCTAGAAAAAACAATAACCCAGTCCAACAACAAGGCCAACTTACCAGCCTAAATGTCAAAAATATGAAACCGAAACCAACAACAACAACAACAACAAAAACACTTATTAAAATTCACTGCACATTAATCACTACAACCCGTCTTGTGATCAGTGTGGCTGGCATGGCTGCTCCTGTGGCCTGTTGCACAAGGGCTGTGGCATTTAGGGATGAGGAACAAGCTGAGCTACATGCCATATGAATTATGGGAGCCAATGGCCTGTTGTATGAATGTTTGCTGATAACAATGTCCACCAAAATCATATTTTATTCTGATGCTGTTTCCACTGCATGCTCTATGTAACCTGAGTTGTTAAACACATCAGGCAGGAAGAAAAACAGGTGTCCAATTACCTACGTGCAACCATTATCAGTTCATCATAAAACTGATACCTTTTGCTGGCCGTCTATGAGGACATACCAGCCGAGCTTCTAAACCCCCTCCTTTCTATTCACATTACATAACTGCTCCAGGTGCCGAGTAGAAGAGCTGGTAGCTTCTCGGCTACCGATGACCGCCTGTCTCACATTCTCTGCATGAAAGCCTACATTTCGTGTCAGGCTGGTGGTTCACGTGGAAAACCTTCTTGTACTAATAACAGTGGAAACACTAATAAACCCCGAGCTCCTCAAAGCCGTCTATAAAATGTGAGCAAATAGTGGGAAAAGTCCATCGCAAGTTCTCTGAACCTCAAGGGTCACATACGTCTTATTTAGTTCAACAGTCAAAAACCCAAAGGCATTCAATTTTGCCCCTTCAAATTAAAAATGACTTAATCACCTATCTAAACTGATAATTTGGGGTTTCAGTTCCATATTTAATCCCAGTGTCTGGTGCTAATTTTAAGACTACACAGTTGATCTCTTATCTCACCAACTCAGTCATATCTACAGACAACAAACCCACTATCTTGGGCGTGTAAACCGAGTCAGACACACTTACCCACTATTAGCTAAAGATTTAAAGTTTTATTTCCATGCCTGTGTGGGCTGAACGATACATCGCCGCCATATCAAAAATCACAATTTGAAGAGGGAGCACTTGTGAAACTGCTGCAAGGGCTGCAATTTCAATTGCAGCTTACATAATTGACAGTGTCTTAACAAGCTGTAGCAAGTAACGGTGTAAGCTGCCTGCTGCAATGCAATTAGACATTTCCTGAAATTGTCCCCGTTTGTGCAGATTCTGAGGCTTCATTCAGCACGAGATATGCAGAGATAAGAACAAGTGTCTGCAACTCTGAAAAAGGGGGCAAACAGCTAACAGGACCCACTCGTGACTGCGTTTAGGCAAAAGTAATGGTGATGACGAGAGAAAGGCCTGAGGTCTATTGGAGGGCACGGCTTATTATCACTAATGCATATTCTAAAAATTCAACGCTAATCCCTCTTTAATACCGTCCTGCATTAAAACTCTGTTTATGTGACAGGCGGTGAGACGTCGTGTCGTGCAGCCCGTGCATCAACCAAGTCGTGCAGGGTGTTTTTTCCTCGTATGCGATGCAGCTATACGTCATTCATTTAGGCTTGCCAGCCCTTCAGTGGCCTGTAGAGAGAAGATGGCTCTAATCACTGGCTGCAACACAGGAAAAACATCCCGCAGCACCCCTTCCTGACACGAAGGCTCGTCCGAGATGCGGGCGCGACTGCCGCTCCTCCACACCATGCAACAGCCTCCGTACCTTCTGCGTCTTGGTGAACGTGGCGCAAACGCAGACGGTTTCTCTTGACTGAGATGACCTAGATGTGTGATTTGCAAACCTGATCACGAGCGGAATCCCCGCGGTGTGAGGCGAACCGCCGGGGGAAAACGACTCGGAGCGACTGGCTGGCTGGCTGGCTGGCTGCCACTGAGTACACAACGCTTTGTATTAAGCGGAAAAATAATAAACATTGCAACAAAAAGCCACTGTAGCCGGATAAAGCTTTGGTCTAAATATAGATGTCGTGTCACCGTCTCCCTATGGCCGCGAACACACAGGATGGGGATACCCTGCAGTGCACTTACTAACGCTGATGCCGAAGCACAATCAAACACTATTTGGAAAACACTACAGTTCAACTGCTGCAGAAAACGACCGAAAACCGCCGCGTACCAGGATTAGTTTGCAACATAAATGTAGTTGATAAACAAGGCAACAAAGCAGCACTTTCACATTCTGTTTCGGGTAACATCAACCACCACAAAATAACCTTACCAATCGATTTAAATACCAAAAAAAACAGGCAGAGTGAGATGAATAAATCAAATTTGCAACAACAGTGAAACATTTCTCGACATTGGACAAATCCCTCCAGCATTACGCACCACAGAGTGATATCTCGGTGAGTCTTCCTGCAAAGAAACAGAACAAAAAGTACAATTGTAGCCATAATTGCTTAGCAAATCTTACTTTTTGGCTGAGGTCACTAGAGAGTAAAATATTTTAGCAGATTATCAAAGTTCTGAAGCAAGAAAGGTTAGTGCTGCCTAACAATTAACAAGAATCCCGACAAGAAATGCTTAACAGATAGAAAAAGCAAAACTAGCGAGCTTACTGGGAGCTAACGCTAGCTGAGCCGCTAGTTCAGCTAAATCGCCAGCTAGGAAAATAACATTTTTAAAAAGCTTAAAGTGTCCATACTCACGTCACTATCGACTTCGATATCATCGTTATCGCTCATTCTTCGATAAAATGGTCTAATGTAAAGGAACGGTGGCTAAAAAAACAACATGAATCAATTTAACACCAAGCGGCACTCCGACAGACAGACTGCTAAATGTTCACGTTCTGTGTGGACAGACCCGAGGTGGACTCAACCGTCTCCACGTGACTACGCCGCACAGACACGGAGCTACCGCTGCGCAGCACGCATGCGCAACAAGGGAAGTGTAGTTTCTTAGGTCTGGGCTTTCTCCGTGTATTTTCAGTGAAACGCTGACATTATCGAAAGATTTTAATGTAGACAGCTTTAAAAAGATAGATTTGCCGCGCGATTCAATGCGAACGCATCGAAACATTATTCACATATTATTAATATAGCAAGCAATGTTTATTCGTAAACTACAATGTCCAGGAGTCCTTTCGCTTGCTTTAACGTCACAACGTATGTTCGCTTCAGAAGCATTATGGGAATTGTAGTTGAAATCGTATTCGTATGACAGGGGAGCTAAACGGGGCCATGGCCGAGACACGTGGATTTCAAGATTGCACTGAAGAAACACGAACTCACACACACATGCACGGGTCCGGTTACAGCAGCCTGCACACACACACACACACACACACACACACACAGTCAGGTGATTCATGCTAGTATGTCGTTTTCTTTTACATTTCTCTTTATGTTTCACTCATAGTCTAAATTCATATTACTTTACTGCTATAATAACGTTTCTTATGCTGAAACTATTAGTTAGTTAACTAATAGAAAATTAATTTGACGAGTATTTTAAAAAGTTTCAGTTTCTACAATGTCAATATTTTCTTGTTTTCTTCATCTTCAGTGATAATAAACTGAAAATCTTTAACCAAGAACATCATCAGAAAACTACTTGTTTGTAGTAATAAATATCAAGCACAAAGCCACTAGGATGCAGAGCTCACATTTCATTTTCTACAACACATCTCTTAAAGATTATTTTATATACAAGTAATGGTGGGGGGAAAATGTGTCATGTAGTGTGGGGGCTTGTCTGCTCTGGTGCTTCCTCTTTCACAAAATTGTGCTTTGGATAAGGAGCTTACACTGTGGATTATAGTGCGCTGCACAGTGGGTCAGTAAATGTGTAAAAGAAACAAGCTGGGAGCAGCCTCATCCATTCCCCCAGCAGGTCAAGAGGCCACAGCAGCTGCAGGCGACACCCTGCCCTCCATCGCCTTCCCCTGCAGACACACAGCTTCAGACCTGCACCGACCTCCATCCTACCATCTTTTCCCTCCACCTTCTTGCCAGCCTGCCTCACACTTTCTGTCTTACAGCTATATATATATATATTCATCATGGTAATTTTACCCTCCTCGACCATTTTATGTAAATTAAACTACTACTGTTTCCCACAGCAGCAGAGCCAAACAGGGTCACCCAGGCATATGGCGCGTAACAGTATAGCCTACGTAAAGGATGACACCCCAGTAAGGTCAGGCTTTAATAATGCATCTGCTGCAGTGAAGCCCTCTCCGTCTTCACTGATGACATTAAGAAAGCATCTAGGTGTATTTGTGCACCACAATCACATTTAAATCACCTCTGGGGATGGATGATGTTGCAGAAGAATATATGATAATGAGGTAGAGCTCACAGAAACAGAAAGATTTTTCCATATCTGCCTTCTTGCCACGCCCTTCATGCTATTCTCCCCGGGGGCCTCAGCTGAATTATGAAGTGTTTTAGCTTCTTTTCAGCCCATAGCATTCAGGCTGCAGGGAGCTCAGGCATTGATTAGCTGTGGCTGGGGCTGGAGGAGGGAGAAGTAGTAAAAATCCAGGTATGTGAAGCACTGGTCTGTAATCATGGCTAGAGAGGTTGATCCTCCCCTCCCCCCAGCGTCCTCACAGGGTCGGCCTGTTGTACCATTAAAATGCCCTCCTTTTGTCCGCTTCCAGCATATTGTAGACAACACTGGACTACACTTGTTCTTGCCATTGTTGTCAGTGCATGACTTATGAAAGAGAAGGAAGGGGCTGCACTGTCAGATATCCTATCAGATTAAGGTTAGAGTGGATACTCTGTCCACATGAACAGTGCTTTCAGTGAGCAGAATGTAGATTCAAATGCAATTTTGTCAATTAAATGTGAAGTGTTGATATTTGAAAACACACGAGGTCTTGCAAGTGACTGAAATATCTGATGTTGTGGGTCATCATTCACCATTTTTGCCTTGTATGACTACAGGATTTAAAGAGGTGTAAACTACAGTATGTTACCTGTTAATTTACAGTAGTACAGAATATTCTCAGGAGGCAAAATGAAAGCTTCTAAAAGCACCTACTCAACATTATTTCACACATCACACATTAGAAATGAAATGAAAATGCAGCCGTGGTTAAATTCAGTGCTGGATTTGTACAACATTGTGAGGTTTTGTGTGGAGTTTCAAATCAGCCCCAAACCAAAAGGCCTGGATCATAAACTATTGTATTTCTGTGGTGTGGCCTTGATGCTTTTCCCTGGTGATTTTAAACGTTAAACTCCACACTTGAAGAGCGTTACTGATGACGTGTTACAGTTCAACATTGTTGGACGGGTTTACACCAGCTAATCTTTATTCCTTTGTTGCAGCAGAGGATGACAAAGCCGGGGTTTATTGTCTCACTCTGTCAGAGACTTATTGACATGTTTAACTTTATGACTCATCACGATTATTCGCCCGACAAGTCAATCAGAATGTAGTCAGTGTAGTATTTCCACTATGGATCCCTTTGAGATTTACTGACTTTGTTTTAGCAGATGTCAGTCACTGCTGGTCCGCCTCCCTCACAGCGCTCCCTCCTGCCGCCTACATCCTGTCAGGCTCGTCACGCGGAGGCTGCACTCCTTTCTGACTGTTTCAGGCGTGACCATGCTTACTTTTCTTTCTGTTTGTACACCTAACAGTATGTTGGTCCGCTGCAGTGTTTACCAAGCTTTGATCCACGTCTTCTCTGCTTTTCTGGCTGGTTAACGACCTTTTATTGCACATTCTCAATGATATACGGACTGTGGCCTATAGCCATTACAGTCTGTTGGTTATTGTGACAATAAGTATACCAAAGATCAGCCACACGCCAATTTATAACCCCACATTTCAGTTTATATTCTTGCTTTCAGCTTAGCTAAGCCGCTCTACAGTCTTTTCATCGAATAGCCTGTGTCATAGCTGTGTGCCATAACTATGTTGCATGCAGTAAGCACAGAGTTGCAGGCCTGAGGAGTTTCATTTGCTGAGGGTTTTGCAGCCTTGTCAGAAACAGCAGAAATCCGCAGCGAATGAAAGCGATCAGGAATCTTGGCACGAGCTTTAGGCTAACAATCTGTGAACTGTGCTTAATTTGTGATCATGTGCAGTTTGTACTTGGCGAAAGCTAATCTGCAGACTAGCCAGAATACAGTAAGCAACAAGCCTGATGATAACACACACACACACACACACACACACACACGCTCACTTAGAGCAGAAAAACCACACTTTAGATTCCTAATGTGTTTGTGTTTTTAATGCTGTCCTTTTGGCAACTTCTCAGACCATTTTTGGGCAGCATAATTCTACTTGAGGTTCACTAATTTTTTAACTAAAAGCAGAGGATTTTTCTGTAAATAGTATCTCCTAAACTCAGCCACCATATTGGTTAGGCAGCAGGTTAAAGCAAAATTGCTGTATGCTTGTTGCATCCAACAGTTTTCTACAGTAGTTAGTTATCTGTACTGTGATTTTATTTAACCATACTGTCACTTTGACGTCATACAGTTCACTCCGCACTGCCTATTGTCCATATTGTGTTGTTTTGTAGTGTATTGTACCACACTGTGTTCATTGTCTTGTCTATACTGTTATTGCATTGTTGCATTTTGTATTTGCACTGTCTCTCATGTTAAATATGTGGGTGGTTTTTTTGTTGTTTTTTTGTTGTTTTTTTTTTTTGCTTTTTTTTAAAAAAAAATCAATGTTTTTAAAATCTAAAAAAAAAACAGCAAAATTGTGCCCCATAGTCTGCCTCACGCTTGGGAAGATTTATTGAAATCGTGTCAGTCCCGACCAGACCTGAGTCAGAAAAAACAGATGTATTTGTAAAATAATACGAAAAATACAATATTCTGCATGACTTAAATTCGATCTGAGGAGTCCTCGAGCTGCAGGTCTCCCTCATGTGACTCTCAGGCTGCAAAAGCCAACTGTGCACTAGATGGCACCTTTATCCAGCCTGCAGCACAACCAGGTGACAACTGTGACTGACAAAAAGAAGAGTGACAAAACAACAAAACACAAGGAGCAGATTTTGCTTCAGAGAGAAGAGGTGAAATCAGTGGAGGAAGCTCTGACCCAACAGGTAACACAATATATGAACCATATCCACCAACAGATCTGTCTTGATTTTGACTCCTCAGGCAGAGATGAGTGTTTGATTTCTGGGAATCTTCTGTTTTTCTACAAGCTGACCTTTAAGAACATGTGTGCAGATGTGACTTTCAGAATGTAGTCAGTGTAGTATTTCTGTTCATTCTGAACAAGTCTGTATGTCATCGACTTATTTATTTAATTTTTATCGCTTCCATTGTGTGTTTCTTTTCCTGAGCGCAAAATGC